>NC_133561.1:27350000-29850000 GCF_048773025.1 Camelus bactrianus
TTGCCTTTGAGCTTTCATGCAAATTCAAGCACACAGACAAGCAACAGTACTGTCTTGCACATTAGATTCAGTAGAGTGAAGTGGGTCTCTTGAGCCCTATTTAATCTTTTTCTAAAAGAATAGACAAATTTGGAGGAGTAATTACTCTAGGTTGTGTCAATCCAAAGGATAAAAAGATACATATTTTGCTGTGTGTGGAAGAGAATGGCAGCAGATAGCACCCAAAACCAAACACAATTCCTAGTAAATATACAGAGGAGAAAAATAATCCATAAACTTGATAAATGCTTTTCTACTTAGCTATCTGAAAAAGCCAGGGCACGTTCACCTTTACAAATACATACGTATATGTGTGTACATGTGTGTGTATATATATAAATGTTGTGTGTGTAGGCATCTGTGTGTGTGTATACAGATACACATACACATACTTCATAATCTTTGAGGACTTGGCAGCTAGGGTGGAGGTAGGGTCCTTCTTGGAATTTTAAAAAAATGGTTGATTAATTTTAGGCCATACTGGATTCGATGCTTATACCAGATAAACCCCTAAGGACATATACCCAAGCGCACACACACAATTCTGGGCATAGTCTGAAGAAAGACACATTTAACAAATGACGGCTAGTTAGTTCTTTTCCTCAGTGAAGGAGAAAGCACCAGGCTGGCCTCACAATGTGTTTGATTAGGCTTTGTCACAGCTACAAATACGACTGATAACACTTTTTATTATTAGGACGATCTCAGTGTTAGCAATGCAGTTAGTTGTTTCAAAGCCAGAAAAGACACTTGCAGCTTTGAATGCCTAAATCCAATGTCTCAGTAAAATCTACACCCTCCCTTCTAATCTCCTGCCTTATCTGTTGCTGAAAATACTTTCATGAGATATTTTGCCATTTGATTCATGTTTTACCTTTATGACTTAATTCACTTACAAAACCCTGGAAGATGCTCATTAATGTAATAATAAAAGAATGGATTTTTCCCTTTACTGCAACTCTGTAGTACACATAAACCTCATGTCACCTGATACAGCTTTTGTATTTTATCATACAACTCATATATATGAATGCACAGAGCTGCCATTTTTTTAAAGTAAAAAATAATAGGAGTTCACTGTCTTTTTGGATTTCTTTTAAGGCCTTTCAGTACAGCCAAGCTGAAGTATTAATATCTATGCAAGGTTTTGTTATTATAGTAATAACAAGTCCTAGCTTACAATAATATGGAGTACTTAGATGGGACTAGGAACAATGATATACTGCTTTTTAGTAACTGGTAAATAGTATGTTCTTGTCTACTTTAACTAGAAATTAGAAAGAGAAAAGAAGTATTTTTTCATATATACAAAACATTCTATTTAATAAAGTATATGAGTAAAATTATATATTGGGTAAGAAGCAAAATTAAAAAGAAAACAGCTTATAATATTCCTGATAATCAGAGTTCCTGCATATAAAAACAAGTGCCTTGCCGTTTTAAAAAATTAGCACATTATACAACGTTTACATACTTCAGAGGAAATAAAGATCTTGTGACACTGTTCTGAGGAATCTAATCTTTATATTTATAAAAATTGAAGGCCTAATTTTGCAAATACAACTTTCAAGCTGTATGAGCAAATTTAACTTACATGAAAGGCACAGGATGACATCACGTTGAAGAACGTATCTGTAAATTTCATAAAATCTAGTCACAAGTCACTAGAAACTTCATAAGGAATCTCAGAACGGTTTTTTAACATGATGTTCTGATTCAAACTTAGAACTGCAGAGTCTTTATATCACAAATACAAATTGAAGTAAGAGTGAAGAAGAGAGTTTCCTATTTGAATGGTACCTGCTTTATGCAGTGTTGGTTACTGAATACTCAGAGCAGATAATTAAAATTTTAACTTGAATTGTTTTCAATTTTCAACAGCTCATTTACTATATCTTTTAGTTTGTAAAAAACATATTTTCACGTTACTACAATTTTAAAGAGTCAATCATTGAAAGAGATTTTAAAGTAAAGTCCTGCTCTATTAGCTTCCTACATTGGAATACAAGAATACAGGAAGTGCTTTCAACAGAAAGTTACATAGTTCTACAGTACAACCTGTCTAGAAGACTTGCAAGGGACCAGTCCAGTGACTTGGTCTCTTTGGATCAGGCAAAAGCAGAGGCAATTGAAGAAATGAGCTTTTTTTTTTTTTTAAGTAACACATAAAAAATTCCTTTATGAAAATGAATACTTGCACTCAGATTTAGTGCTATTGAGAAGAACTGAGGCACCACGAAACTAAGTGCACAAAGGGAAAATATCTGAAATAAAACAGTTTTCAATGTGACTGAAACCCTTCACCATTAGGTACAACTTATGACAGAGTTGGAGAACTGCCTTCTCATATTAAGGAACATCACACACACCTGGGAGGAGCCAGTCAAAATATGTTTTGTAGATAATATGTAGGGTGATGCTAAAATTGTGTTGCAACTAAAAATTCTGATTTTCAAAATCATTTATAATTTTGATTTTCCATGAAATTACTGGCTCTCTTGCTAAAGCAAAATTAACTTCAAACTAAAAGGATGTTCTTAAAGCTCTGGAGGATTGTTAGTTTAACAAAGATGATAAGAGTTTCTCATTTTCCCAAACAAGCTCTACTAGAGACACATCTTTTCTTCATTTACGACAGTATTAGATGTTCTTTCCACAGAATTTAAAGCATTTTGGTGGAATGTTAAAGATGGTTCTTCAAAGAATAACTCTTCTAAACAGTGACTAGGTAAAAACAGTAATGTTGTGGTCAGAAATAACGCTGTCTTCAACTGTAATTGCTCATTTATCCTAGTCATCATGACTCTAGCAACGCATGCCATCTACATACTTGCTGTCCTTTTGACTCTTTCATTTCGGTCCAGTGATTGAGTTCCTCTTCTCCAGAGCTGTTCAGACCTAAAGAAATCCAGCCTATCATCTCTTTTCTTTTCATGCTGCGTTTGTTATACACAGACAGTATGAGTGTCACATCAGAGAGCTGAAATAGGGCCACTTGAAAGACAAAAGTTTCCTTGTATACTGGATTTGGCTGCCCTCTGCGGATGGATGTCTTGCATTTGGACATCTCTTGACCCATGGAATTCAGTAGAGTTAATTTAACATATGTATCTACAGAGAAAAACAACAACACACCACAAACATCATCTGAAACAAACTCAAAACATCTTTCTTGTGACACTTGCTGAGAAGATTAAGTATTATTACTTTATAAGGATATGGTGTATACCATGTTCGGTGGAAATTCAACTAATTCCATTTTGATGTAGATGACTATAAAATCTGACAAGTACAGAGAATGCTAAGTAGATATAAAATCTTTTGGGGGTAATAATATCTTAACCTCGCTATTTCTACATTATAATTAGAATTTAAAGGTATACCTCATAATCCTTCCTCCCCCCTTCCAGCCCCATCCTTGACCTCCCACTACCCGCCCTGCCCACCCCCACCCATTTGGCTTCACTAAGCAGGACATCATAGCATTAATAAACACTTAGCAAGCTCAATTAGCCACAACACTGTAAAGCATTCCATTGTGTTTTCAGAGAGTTAAGAATAAACAAACAAACAGAAATGAAGGCAAATGGTAAGGAGGAAAAGAGGAAGACAAGAATGCAAAGATGACATCAAAACAGCTTAGGATGAAATGTCAAAAAAATCTCTGCATGGATGTGGTTTTTAAATATGTTTTAAAAACATTTAAGGGCCAAAATGAAGCCAAATGCACTAAGGGCTCAAAGTTTAGCAAATCTAGTAAAACTTTCTCGTGGTTTCATGCAACAGTACATTTAATGTGCTTTTTGGATAGTTTAAAAAAATACTATAAGATTCCTTTTTGGCAAAATTTAATATGAACTTTAAAAAAATGGTATCTTAACTACTTTCATGAATTATAAAAAAAATTAATGTGATGTTTAGTGTACAAAGTGAAACATAACAGTTCATTGCCTGATTACTTGGGAGATAAACCCTCTTTTCAAACAACTGTGTTTTCAAGTTCTTTAGACTCATGCAAATGATCTTCAGCATGTAGATCCATCATGTGTACTTCATATCAAAATTTCAATTCATTTCAATGAAAATTGCAATATTTCTCATGAAATAGCTATTCCTATTTCTAGGAATCAAATATAACAAAATGATAAGAACTTTAATTTAAAAAATTTTGCTAATTTTATACATACTCTGAATACCATCATCCATAATCAGAGATAAATTCTAAGTTTTATTTAAAGTACCACAGATAATAAATGTGCATTTTTTGGAAATCAACATGGTGGACAGCTTCACTGCTGGCAAGTTTTAGGGTATTTTGTTTTTGCATGAAAAGACAACATCCAATTAGCCTCTACAGGAACTCACCTCGGATTATATAAACCTGTCCACCTATCAAGTGTTTTAGACAACAGAACAGTCCATCTGACAACAGGGGGTGGAAGGCAGTAAAAGAAATAATGACCAGATGTCAATTGTTGGGTGAAAGAGGGTCAAAGGTTAGAGTTAAAGAGGAAATACTGTTCACTGGAGTGGAAGAACACAAAACTTCAGCATTTTAATTCAGGTAGAGGGTTGAACAAAGGGTTTGTTGGGTAAATTTCATGGAATGAGAAGTTTTAAGGTCATTGTGTAATCTTAAACAAAAATTACACTGTTTTAAAGGGAGACATCTTTATAATGATATCCTCTTGGTCTAAAGCACATTGAACATAGAATCATGCAAATTATCAGACCATAAAAGACTGAATAAAAGTCACTGTAGGATCATTATTATTATTTTGCTGAATTTTTAAGTTTATCCATGCGATATTTAACATCCAAACACTTTTATTCCTCCCAATGTAATATAAAATTAAATTATGCAAAATAAAATAGAACTATCAAAATATTTGTTCTTGAATGTTGCCACTGTTTCTTTGGATAAAAGCTGGATTAGTCAGTCGATAACGCAGTTCAAAGCTTAGAACCTATGTATATATGAAGGGTCACAATCTTATATAATATACACAATAGACAAACTGATAAAACTGTCTCATATTTTACTTTATAAATACCCCACTTCACATAATAAATTTGAATGTTGACTTATATTTACCAGCTAGCTACCTCCCAGCTAATACCATTAACCATCCTAATACTGAAGATCTAATTCTTACAGAATGGAAATTGCTATAACCTTCTCTTTAACCTGAACGATCACTCTCTGTTGTGGATGCAAATCTCTCTTAACCTGTGTTATTATCCACCCCTGCCTCCACCCGCCTTCCCCTTCATTTTAGTTCTGGTTACTGTTTCTGCTTCTATCAGAGTAGGTTCAGTGAGGGCAGAAAGGCAAATCAAATTTATCACTTTCGCATTCCAAGTCAAAGGTCGGTCAAAAATTAAACTATTAGCTAAAGTTAGAAAGGCAAACTAACAGCCTGTGGCTAAATGTAACCCCAAATAATATTATCTGTTACACTGTTCAAAAATTTTGTATCTGAATGTCTTAAGGCAGGTTGTGCACTCTTGTATTTGTCACAGTCCTCACCATGTTACTTATCTTTCATCTACAAATTCTGCTCATTTAAGTTTCTTTCCAGGCCACCTGAGTTTGCATTCCTAGCATGAATTAATGAAGATAACAAGAATCATACTCCCAAAGCTGTTTAGTAATTGCTTCTTTCTTCCCTCTGAAATTTTCCTTCTCAAAGGAAAACCAAATTTGGGCAAACCAAATATATTTTTATGATTCTTCACTGTGATTGAAAAAAGAATTTTAGGACATTTAGAAGTAATGTTAATTCAAGGGTGGAAAAAGTTTCCTGTCCTTCACTAATTATTTAATACTTGGAGTAAAACATTGCTTTAAGCCAGTCCGTGAGAAATATTTAAACAAATTTAAGGTAGCTATTATTATTCAAGATTTCCTTACACATTTTTAGTTTAGAGCATTAATAGCTTTAATTTTAGAGAAGTATGAAGAGGCTGCTACTTTCTCAGTTTATTTCTACAGATAACAATTTTGGAGGTATACTAGGTGACAGTTTCTCTGTGCATAACCCACCCCCCGCCCCGTGAGCTGGGAGAGAGAGAGGAGAGCGAAGGGGGAAACTGGCACGTAGACAGGGCAGAGAGGTGTCTAGCTTTCCCTTCCCAGCACCTAGCGTAAGGATCAGACTATTCCTTATTCTGTCCGTCCTGGTAAGAGCGAAGCACATTCCATTAAAGAAAACACTGCTGGCAGCACTGATTTATAATTTTAAAGGAGGAAAAACATGAAGAAACAGTTTCTTCTTAAATTATTAGGGGAGAAAAGAAGGAAAAATATCGAAGTATATTCATTGGTCCCTAGTACTGCATGCAGACAGAAAACACAACATCAATCTTCAGTTAACAACAATGGCTGTACACGTTCCTGATCATATTTGTGGAGTATTATTAACTTAAAAAAAAAAAACCCTGTAACTTTTTCTGGCATTAGAAGATAATGGCTAAGACAGGGCTAATTTATTCTGCAGACGCTGAAAAATTTAAAGTCTTGTCACCTTACAATTAATATTCTGAATTTCAAATTTTTCTACTTCCCAAATGACTGGAAATAGAAAACATGAAACAGATTAGCTGATGATCACACCACCATTGATTGGTTAAGACTAAATGAAGCACCTAATGCTGTGAATCCCCTAAGCACAGAAAACATTAGAATTAAAAAATGTTTTTTTTTCACTCACTGGGTGGCCTGTTTGCTGCCAAATTTTTGAAGTGGCTGCCTTTTATCACCTCTGCTGATAGTCGTCCCGTTGTGGCATTATAAAGCAGGCCCACGAGAATTTCTGGGACCGAGCCGTGTTCAAGAGACTGGCAGGAGGATGTACTTCCACTACAGGACATTTCTGACACGCTCATTTGGGAGTCACAGCCCTGTAATCAAAAATGAAATCTTTATAGTATTTTGTAAGAAAGATATATTAAGAGAGACATTGTTAATGTCCTGTTTATTGGAATTAGGTAGGTAAATCATAATAAAGACAAGAGTTGCAAGCAAAATTCCCAAAATACTGGATTAGAAATGTTGTTCTTAGCATATTTTAGTTTCTGGATCTCTTTTCATTATACAGCAGTTAAAGGAATGATAGCAGATGAGAAGGTATCATAAATTCTTGCATGTCTGTATACAAATCGTAGAAGATAAATTTCTTAAACTCATAGTTGTTAATGAACTATCTCCTGAATGTAAAAAACAGTTTAATGATTTATTGACCTTAAAAGACTGACACAGATTTAGACTCAATTACATTAAATATAAACGTTTTAACTGTGCTTTTAAAGACGAAAATTGGCACACTTTGATTAAATAAACAACACAAAACTATCTGCTGCTTATAAATCAATGTGTAAAAACACTGAGCTACAGAAAGTCGAAAACAAAAGTCTGGGAAGACATTTACCCTACAAATAATAACCAAGCAGAAGTTGGTTATAGCTACATTAGCTTCAGCCAAGGTTAGCTTTAAGGCCATTACTAGAGATGAAGAGGTACACTCAATAATGATAAAACTTCACATTTACCAGGAAGATAAAATCATTCAAAATTTGCATGCACTTAATAACACGGGCTCAAAATATAGAAAGCAAAAACTGCCAGAACAAGAAAGAGAAATAGGTAAATCCACAACCAGAGGGGACTTCAGCGCACTTCTTTCAGTAACTGACCAAACAAGTAGACAAATAAATACCATAAGGATGTAGAAGATTTGAGTATCACAGTAAGTAAAACTGACCTAATGGCAAAACAGAGAACACCATATTCTAAAACTACAGAATATACATTTTCTAAAGCATGCAATGGATTTATTGCAAAAATATTAAAAAAAAAAGAATTTCAAAAATAAATTTCAAATGATGGAAATCACTCAGAATATTTTTTAAAATCAGCTAGAAATCAAAACAACCTTCTACTGAAGAAAGAAATCCCTATAAATTTGGAAATTAAGGATACAAATATAAATAATCCATGGGTAACTAAACAATGATGAAAAGTTACTTGAAAAGACTAATAAAAATAAATGTTGGATAGTCTAATTAAGAAAAAAGAGAAGGCACAAATAAAGAAAAAAATCAGAATGAAATGAGACACAACTACATACTTTATAGACTATGAAAAGATAAAAAAAATGAGTAAGAACAGCTTTCTTTCAACAAATTTGAAATTCTGATGAAATGGACATATTCCTTGGAAACTACAACTAACCAAAATGGACACAAGAATAAAATATCTGAACAGTCTTATTGAATAAATTGAATTTGTGGTTAAAAACCTTTCCAAAACAAACAAGCAGAAAATAAAACTAAACATTTTAGCTGGATGGCTTCAATAGTGAATTCTAATTAATAATTCTAGTCTTCAGCAAACTCTTTCAGATAAAGAGGAAACACTCTCCTGTTTCCTGTAAAAATCTAGCCAAACCTTAAAACCAAAACTTGACAAAGACAGTATAAAAAAATTACAGGATTTTCTCATTTATAAACTTAGATTCAAAACTCCAAATAAATAATGAGCAAACCAAATCTAGCAACATGTAACATCATCCTTAATAATTTTTTTTAATGTTTCCTCTTTGAAATTGTAGATGTGAAAATGATGCCAACTATTACCATTTCTAGTCAGCACTGTAGTGGGGATCCCAGACAGCGAACGTCCTAGCCTTACTAAAGGCAATAAAATGAAATAAAAGGTATCATGATTTGGAAGGGGAAGAGAGAAAACTGCCCTTATGTGCAGACTTATGTACACATGAAATGTGAACAAGTCCACAGGTGTATTACAGTTGCAAACAAAGGTAAAATTTTAAAATCCATACATTGTTATATACCAGCAACTAATGTGAAAATAAAACTTATTTAAAAACAGCATTTATTAGAGCATAAAAAAATAAAATATCTAGGAATAAATGTACAAATGATATACAAGACCTCTATACTACTGAGAGAAATTTAAAAGATATACTATGTCAATGAATTAGAAGGTTCAATTTTGCAGTATTCTCTCCAAGTTGATTTATAGAATAAATGCAATCATAATCAAAATCTCAACAGGTTTCTTTGTGGAAATGGGGAAGCTAATTCTAAAACGTATGAGGTACATACATACAATGGAATATCATTTAACTTTAAAAAAGAAGGAAACCCTGGCACCTGTGACAACATGAATGAACCTGGAAGACATTATGCTAAGTGAAATAAGCCAGTCACGGACAAATACTGTGTGATTCTATTTATCTGAGATATCTACAGCAGTCACAGTCATAGAAGCAGAGAGTAGAACAGGGGTTGCTAGCTGCTGAGTGAGGGGGAAATGGAGAGTTGTTGTCCAACGGGTATCAAGTTTCAGCTGTGCAGGATGATTAAGCTCTACGGGTCTGCTGTACAACATAGCAGTTAACAATATGTATACCATATGACCCAGGAATCCCGCTCCTGGGCATATATCCAGAAGGACCCCTACTTCAAAAAGACACCTGCACCCCAATGTTCACAGCAGCATTATTTACAATAGCCAAGACATGGAAACAGCCTAAATGTCCATAGACAGATGACTGGATAAAGAAGATATGGTATATTTATACAATGGAATACTATTTAGTCTTAAAAACCGACAACATAATGCCATTTGCAGCAACATGGATGCTCCTGGAGAATGTCATTCTAAGTGAAGTAAGCCAGAAAGAGAAAGAAAAATACCATATGAGATCACTCATATATGGAATCTAAAAAAAAAAAAAAAAAAAAAAAAGGACATGAATACAAAACAGAAACAGACTCATAGACATAGAATACAAACTTGTGGTTGCCAATGGGGAGGAGGATGGGAAGGGACAGACTGGGAGTTCGAAATTTGTAGATACTGACAGGCATATGTAGAATAGATAAACAAGATTATACTGTATAGCACAGGGAATATATACAAGATCTTGTGGTAGCTCACAGCGAAAAAGAATGCGACAATGAATATAAGTATGTTCGTGTATAACTGAAAACTTGTGCTCTACACTGGAAATTGACACAACATTGTAAACTGACTATAATTCAATAAAAAAACAAAAAACAAAACAAAAAACAACATGTGTTGTACACCTGAAAATTTGTTGAAGGGTAGATACCATGTTAAATGTTCTTACCACAACAAAAATAATAAAATAAAATATAAATAGGGGGCTCTGCTCTACCGAGCATCAAAATTTGTAATAAAGCTACATTATTTAAGACAATGTGACAAAAACAATGTATAAGAGACTATTAAATAGAAAACTCACAAATTAACCTATGCATAATAGACACTTAATTTATACCAAAGGTGGAACTACAAAGCAGTGGGGAAAGGAAAAATAGATAGTGAGAGGACAACCAGCTATTCACACAGAAATAAATGAAAACTAACCTTACCTTAAAACATACTAAAAGTTTATTCTGGCCCTAAATATAAAAGGTGAAATAATAACTCTATACATTAAACTGGAGACTATATTCATGATCTTAGGGTAGGGGAAAACTTCCTAAATAAGACACAAAAGCATTAATCATAAAGTTAAAGTTTAGTGAATCTGACAACATTAAAATTAAGAATTTCTGACATTCAACAGAGACTCTTAGGATGGTGAAAAGGCAAACCACCGGGGGGAGAGGAGGTCTGAAACACAAATAGTTCATAATTGGCTCAAATCCAAAATATGTAAAGAATACCTATAAATCTATAAGAAAAAGAAAACATTATAAAAGCTCTTGACAGTCACCTGGATCATCACTTTCACAAAAGAATGGCCAATAAATATATGAAATGATGCTCAACTTCATTAGTAATCAAGGAAAAGGAAATTAAGACCATGAGGTAACACTACAGAACAAACAGATGAGATAAAACAACAGTGTGGTGAGGACACAGAGCAACGGAAGTCTCATATTCCAATGGTTGTACTGTCAAGTGACGCAGTTTTAAAAAATTTAACAAAACACGTATCACAAGGCTTGTCAATTCTGTCTGTCTATCCATCCATCCATCAGAAAAATGTGCAATGTTTACCAAGAGACATATAAAAGAGTGTCTTTAGAAGCATTACTTACAATGGTCCCAAAGAATAGAATGGATAAACAATTTGCGATGAGCTCATATAATATAGCAACTATACTGTACATACAGTATATATACATTATACAGCAATGAAATTAATTATAACTACCTTTACAAACATGTTTTTGAGTGAAAACTTTGAACCTGAAAGGATACTTGGCTGTATGGTTCCATTTACATAAATTTCAACAACAAAAAACCCAAAGAAAGACCAGGCAAAACTAAACCATAGTATTTCAGATGCATGAATAGGTCATAAAACTATAAAGAAAGCAAGAAAGTGATTAATATAAAAAACAAAACTGTGGTTAACTCTAGGGGTGCGGAGAGAAGGAATAGTGGCTGGGAAGGACATGGGGGTGTCTAGGGCTACTGGTGATGTTTTATTTCTTGACCTGGATGGCAGTCACATGGGTTGTACATTTCCATTTTTTCACCTTTATCTACTATGTGTTGGGTGGCACAAGAAAAAAGGTTTAATGAAAGAATTACATGACACAAGGATGCAACACATACAAATTAACAATGATAAAAATATTTAAGACTTTCTTTGAACATTCCTAAAGGGATTCACTCCATGAGTTTAAAAAATGATGTTTAAAAACTATGATACTATTTTCTATAACAAATTTTCAGATTAAAAAATTTTAATTTAAATTTTTTGATTAAAAAATTCCAAAGATGTCTTATACAAATCTTCAAGTTTGAATCTACAGTTGGCTACACAAGTGATCAAGGAGAATTAATACATACGTGGGGGCTGAATTAACACACTGTACTTAAATTCAGAGGGATAAAATCTCATATTTTCATATCTAACTCTAAACCACAAAGTTTCAGAAAGCCAAAAGGAAGATAGATACATCTTATATTCCTAAATCATGAGTACACAAAACACACTGTTTGGTATGTTTTCATGACAGTTGGAGGAGAAAACACAATTTTAGTAAGTTTCAATTAGGATATATCATCACTTATGAAAATAGTGTCAAAAACATGCTCAAGCACATTTGGTGCATTTGCTACATTAGGCTATTATACTAGCAGCATCTGTTAGACTATTGTGAAATACATTTTTCATAGTATAGCATTTTTCATATTAACCTGTCAGATAATAAGATGTGAATCTAGCATTTTCTTATCAACACAGAGGTTATATATTGTCAATTTTGTGCAACAAAGTGATATCCCAAAGAAGTCCTGGAAAAAATCTTTCTCGCTCCTCAGGAAAACAGCCGACTTCTCTGCCCGTTTTACTGCTGCAAAAAACGTCCTTGTCTCCAAGCCCAACCAAAAAAAGCAAAAGTGATAAGATCCTTGGTGATCACATTCCATTTTAGTAAGCTCTGCTGAAATATAGCAGTGTTTAACAGAAAAAAAAATTGTCTTAAAGAGTTCATTCTAAATTTATGCCTCAGAAAAAGTGCTAATCTCATGGCCTTTCCATTGCCATCAGTCTCACTGCGTATCCAAGGCTGGCATAGGTGTGGCAGTCCAGGGTGATCACTGAGTACAAAGAAAGCAGTGTAGAGTAACACATAGATAGCGTACCGCAGTAAAGACAAATTAACTACAGGTACTATATACTCAAGTGGCATCTCTCCTCCAACTATTCCTCAGGGCATGCGGTTCCATTCAGTGTGTTTTCAGGAATCTCTATCTACGCAAGCTGCAGACCCCATCATTAATTTATAACTGAGGCTTGCCTAGGTGGCAGTAACTGCAGGTGATTAACCCAAAGTCAAACAAATCCCAATCATAATTAGGTCTACTTAAAGGAATCAACCCACAGGCTCCCCAAAGTGTTACTTCTTCCCGTCTAACATAATATTTTATTTCTTTTTAATACTTCTTCTCTTTCCTCCTGAGTCCTCAGCCCTGGGATGAAGGATTATAAGCAATTCTGGGAAAGTTGAAAAAAATTTATTTTTCAGAAAAATGAGGGAACTCTATTTAATGTTTACCATAAGCAGAATTAGTGCTTAATTAAGACAGCCATAACGTGTCCTTAATGGTGTTAATAGGTTAAAATCGGGTAGGAACATGCAAATATAGAGAGAAAAACGTAATATCAAAAATACAACAGAACGCCTATGAAGTAAATGTACTGGGCTTTTTGTTAATACTAGACTGACTCCACCTTACTTGTAACCACTTAACACTCAACGTTTTTAAGGTAAAACCGCTGAACGCTACAATGATGGTACAATACAAAGGTTACTATAAATTTGAATATTTTCTGTTGAATCTATTTTTATTGTGGCTGGAAGATATTTTCTGGGTTTTAATGTAATTTACACATGAAATGCTTCCATTACACTTTTCTGAAAATGGGTGATGAGGGCGCAGAGGGTGCAGAAGTGTAAGCAGAGGGAAGTCACCTGCTGCAGTGCTGGTGAGTTTCACCCGCGGTAGCAGAGCTCCCTCCTCAGGGCTCTTTCCTAGCCCCAGGGCACTGGACACTGATCAGACTAGGTAAGCAGGAGATAACCAGAGGCAGCTTCACGAAGGAGAAAGTAAGACAGCTTAACTGTTCTTCCACTTCTACTCTGACTCCAATCTAGCGTAAAGGAGGAACATTCTGTATTCTGGTAGAGGCAGAAACACCAAATGACTCTAAAGAAGAACTTACTGGGATGAGCAGGGGATGGGTGGGTAGTTTAAATTTCAGAGTGGGGTAGGACTCAGGATACTTTTGGCTGCAAGTGACAGACAATGGCTACTGGCAGGGGATGAAGTGGCCCTCGCAGGCAGGGTCTGTCCCAAAGCAACAGGGTACAGAGATCCACTAAGAAAAAATTGATGTCTACTACAGAGCCCATCCGACAGAGCTGTCTGCCCTGCTCTCTCCCCTTTGGCCTTCATTAAGGAGCTGGTGATGTTGCTGCCATTATGCCAACTGTGACGACTTCCATTGGTCTCTGCTGGGTTTGCTGTGAGATCATTAGCCTTGCAAAAGCCAAGGAGGAGGAAAAGATGGTTCAGTTAAAGGGAATGTCATTATACTTACAGAACACAGCTCAGATATTCAGGTTGGGTACTGAAGAATAGAAAATGAAGTAAAAATTCTCTTTCAGACAGAAAGTTTTTTCATATTAACCTTGAAAACTTAACATATTGATAAGATAAGGTTTTAAGATACAAGGAAAATTAACTGTAAAATAAATAAAAACAAAATCTTCTATATTACCAATATTTGAGTACACCATCATGTAGAAATGGTCATAAAAAGTCGTGCTCTGATCAAAATCTCTATATGTATATATAGGTGGGTGTTTGTGTGTGTGTTTGTGTATACACACATACACATATATACACACACACATATTACTTTTGCTGCATTCAATATGAACATATTTAATTTGGTGTTTTTGCATATATGCTTATGAGATTGGCTTATCAAGTTTAAATTTTTTCTCACGCTCTCCAACAACTGCTATGCTATATAAACTATTTCAGAGGATGAAAAGGAAAAGTACCCAATTTCTTTTTTGAGACTTGTATAATTTTGACACACTAAGTAGACAAAAAGAATGTAAGAAAATTATAAACCAATCTCACTTATAAACATGTATCAGAAATCCCAAATTAAACATTGTTAAACTGAACTGAGCAAAGAAATGCGCGCGCACACACACACATACATATATATTTCATCAAATAGGTATTAATCTAGGAGAGTTATTTTGTTCATTGAAGTTGGGTAAAACTTGCCTTTGAAACTCAACCATCTTTTTTTCCCCTTTCTTTCTTTTATGAGAATCTTTTTGACTACCAATTGAATTTCTTAATGGTAATAAGTCTTTCCATGTTTTCTACTATTTCTCAATCACATTTTAGAAATTTATATTTTCAATAAAATTGCTCATTTCATCTAAGTTTTCAAATTTGGTTTTCTACAGTCATTCTCTTTATGATTTTGAAATTTCCACTGAATTCATTATTATGTCCTCCTTTTCATTTAACATGTTTTTCTTTCCTGATCGGTATCTCCAGAGGTTTATCTATTTTATTAACAATTTAATAAACTATTTTTCTTTGATTAATTTCTCCTTGTTTTCTTTTTCTCACTTCCTGTATTGAAGAATGTTTAACTCATCAATTTATATTCTTATCTCCTTACAAATATACTTAAGGCTACACATTTCCCTGTAATAGTTATAACTGTACCCCGTAAGTTTAAGTGTTCTCATTTTGTTTGATTCTAAGTATTTCTAATTTTCATTATGTTTTCTTCTCTGACTCTGAATTAACTTAGTGAGTTTTTTGTTTGTTTAGCTGAATATACAGACTTGAGGGGTGGGAGCGGTAGGATAACTGCCTCTTTTACCTCACTTCCTACTACTCTGCTCATCATGGAGTTCCAGCTAAATGTGCCTCCTTGCTATTTCTTGAAGACAACACACACACTCTGGGCTCTAGGGACTGGCTGTTCCATCTGCTTGCAATGTTCTTTCTCCAGATATGCAAATGACTAACTCTTCATCTCTTTCAAGTCTTTGCCCATGTTATATTCTCAATGACTTCTTATTGAAATTACACCTCCTTTTCCATTAGCATTCTTTTTCTTGGGGGGGGGAGGGCAGGGAGGAGGTAATTAGGTTCATTTATTTATTTATTTTTAGAGGGGGTGCAGGGGATTGAACCCAGCACCTTATGCATGCTCAAAACACTTGAGCTATACGCTCCCCCCCCACAACTAGCATTCTTGAGTCTGTTCACCCTGCTTCTTTTTCCCCCATAATACTTATAACTTTCTCATATACTATATATTTAATTATATTTATTATGTTTATTGTATCTCAAGTCTCCCCTCCCCTCTAGCGAATTAAATTCCATGCAGGTCAAAATTTCTTCCTTTCATTAATGTACACCAAATAACTAGAGCAACGTCTGGTGTGTAGTATGTGTGCCACAGTTACCTGTTGAATGAATTTCTAATTTCATTCCAGTGTGGTCAAAGAATGGAGTTTACAGGATATTGATTCCTTGATATTTGTGGAGACTTCCTTTGTGGCCTGGCATATGGCTGACATTTCTAACTGTTACACATATGCTTACATTTATTAAGTAGAGGCCCCACGTGAAATCAAACTTGTTAAGTGTTACTCAAATCTTCCATATCTTTGCTATTATTTTCTGCCTGATCTACTTCTGCTTTTTTAGATTTTCTACATATTTAGTAGTCTCTTGGCTCACCATAATTTCTGACATCTTATTTCTTCCTTTTGAATTCAGTGTTCTTCTTATACAAGTATATGCTTTAGTAATTATTCCAGCAATGATCTATGAGTGCTAAACTCCTTTGTTTTTGCCTGAAAATATCTGGAGTTTACCCTCTTCCTCAGCAATAATTTAAGCAGCCATAATATCCTTAAGTTGGTGGTTTATTTGCCTCGGTACCTTACAGGTATTATACCACTGCCTTTTGGTATTTAGGGCTGTGGAGAAGCCTTCTGTTAGATAAAGTGCTCCCTTATATTTTCTCTGTGGTTACTTTTATCATTTTGTCTTTGGTGTTTCATCCGATCACTGTAATTTTTAGAGGGATGGATTCATTTTTGATAATCCTGCTTAGTACCTGATGACCTGTGTATTTCAAATGTTGCCTCTCACTTTTTCTAGTCTCTCATTCTGGAATTTTCATAAGAAAACATACATAACATTTTCATTCCACCCTTCATTCTCCTTACCCTCCTATTCATATTTTTCACTGATTCTATTTTTAATGACTCTATTTTTCATTCTAGAAGTTCCATATGGTCATTATTTAAATCTGCCTCTTGCCATATTGTCTTGTTCTTTCCTTGTGGTTCCTGTTACTTCTTTTAGCTCTTTATCCATTTAGAGCACATGCATTTTATAACCTTTTTCACAGTGTTCTATTAGTTCATGTCCTAGAGGTGCCAACATATCTGACTTTTGGGTCTGCTGATTGTCATTCGTGGTGGATCATTTCTTTCTGTTAATATTCTTTTTTTAATGTTGAGTTCATCTTCAAGGGGGATTATTTCTTCTGTGAGAATTCTGTATCACCTAGGTTTGGCTACCTGAACAAAATAGGATGTTATTCAAGGAAAGAACTAAGGAGTACCGGGGACAGTATACTGGTAGAAAACCAGCAGTATCCATTACACCTTCGTATCTAATATTTATATTCTCAGTTTGGATTTAGTAATTTTTAGAAATACTCCTATTCATATCATAATCCTGATTTAATTTATTTGTGACCACACTTCAGGCTACTTGCAAAAAAAGTAATTAACAGACCAAATGCTGTTTTATCTTACTGAAGGAAACAGAACAGAATAGAAACAAGTAGTTTTGGAAACTCAGCAGTGTAAGAGTTTATTGAACGGCTGTTCTGCATAAAGCACTGTACTAGGGGAGAGATGAACTGATTTTAAGGCAGACTATGATAAAATGCCTTTATAGTTTATGGGAGAATGTAGGTGGGTGCGATAAACTTTGGGTATCAGAAACTATATTCCCGAGAAGTAGGCCCTAAAAGGATTTCAATAGGCACGGGGAACACAGGGAAGGGCACTTCAGAAACAGTGGGAACTAAGGCCCCAAAGTGGACAGCACATTGGTAAATAAACTGATCTGGGGCAGCTGATGTATGTGGGAGAGGGGTGGAAGAGGCAGCTAGAAAATAAGGCTGAAACCAAAATTCACTCCCCTCGCTAGGTGAACATGCCTATCGGGGACTATCCTGCACTGTAACCACTGCTCTGTCTGTCTTTCCTACTAGACTAAGTCCGTTGAGGGCAGAATCTTTGTTTTATTCATCTTTTTATGCCCCCAAATTAGTCTAGGACCTCTCAGTCAGCAAGCGATTAATATAGTTGAATGAAGACAGTAAGTTGTGAAAAACATGAAAGGTGGGGGTGAGAAGACTGGACCTGCTCTACAAGCAGCAGAGAGAAAGAGAGGCACTGTGAACTGGGAGCAAATCTCACATCCACGTCTCAGAAAGGTAACATGAGACCAAACACGCGGCATGACGGAGTGCTTGGGCAGAGGTCACACCTTCCTCTGTTGTGCTGGTGACAGGTAAGTCTCTCCTGAGACAGTGCTTGTAGTCTGTCTCTGTGTACCTTCTATATCTTAAGCAAAAAATTGCAGTATTTTACCCTGTAGCAAAACATAGACTTAAAATATCTCATTTATTATAACTATAATCTAATCTATCTTCTTACTGATGTATCGTATGTCTGAAAACTGCAAATGCTTTCTTCCTCTAAGATATCTTGAGTCACTGGGAACAGTGACTAACAGTGCTAAGGGAGTCCAGACTCTGCAACCCAGGAATGTCCTCACATATGCACCTGGGGGAGTCATGAGCTTTTTAAAGTTGATCACTAAGCTTAGACTGCTAGGATCACAGTTATTCCTATGCAGGTCAATGTGTCCCAAATGTGTTAAAGGTTCCCTTTAAATAATTTATTTTAAATGAGATGGTTTGAATCTGTGTTTTTTATATCAATAGAAATAGATATATATTTTTTACTATTAAAAAATGAAGTAGAATGACAATTAGAAAATAACAGCCCCAAATTATTACAAAACACCTTCTAAGTTTTAGATTATACTCTGTTACCCACAGGCTACTGGTTTCCTAACTGTGGTTAGTGGAATCTGTTGAATTTCCTTTTTAAAATATATTTTTAACTATTTAAAAACTAAAATAATAGCAATACATGCACATAAATGAGTATGAAAATAGAGAGGTGATACCGTGTACCGGCAAGGAAAGCAAACCTTGGAGTCAGACTACCATAAGCCTGTCACTTACGGAATGTGACTTCAGCGAGGTACTTAGCATCTCTATGCTTTCGTTTCTCTATATAAAAATGTGGAATAAGCATCTACTTTCTTAGTAGTTATATCAACTGTTAACATATTAGAGAGCACCAGTGCATTTACTTGTATTGGACGTTTAGTTTTGTATCTTGGACTAAAGATTCACCTGCTATTTCTGTTTACTGAGAAGTATTTGGAGACTGCAGAGCAAGCTGTTTAAAAAGAGTTACCATTTGCAACCCTTATCTGTGTGAATCAGATTTATCTTTTTATTGTGCAACATTTTAAAAAGGAATAAATTGGGCTGAATTTCAGAGCTGAAGTAAGACTAAAATGTATTATCAACAATTGTATAGGGGGTGGGTATAGCTCAATGGCACAGTGCATGGCTGGCATGTGTGAGGTCCTGGGTTCAGTACTCAGTTCCTCCATTAAAAAAAAAAAAAGCAGTTGCATAACTGAAGGTATCTGTTCTTTGGAGGAAGACAGTTGGGTTTATAAGTAAACTCTGATATTTTGCCATCTGTATGACCTTGGGCATGTTTTAAAACTTCCTTGAAATTCAATTTCCCTATCTATAAAAGGAAGATAGAAATAGTAGTATCTCAAAAACTTTATTCTAAATTTTTTGTTCATCAAAACAGCTCCATTACATTCAGCGTTTGATGTTATAAATCAATAAAAGGTAAGATTTCTGTTAGTAAAATGTCAGTTTTGTCTGCTTTATATATTTGGGTTACCAATAATATTTCATTTGAAATAAAGAATGTGAATGCTTGAAAAACCATGCACCACATTGCCTTCTGTTTCTGAATAGTCCATTCAAGTGACCAAATTTTAAACACTGTAAGACTGTGCTGCCCCCTGCTGACCCAGTTTCTCTAATATATTTTGAATCTTCCGAGAAGCTAAAACTTATACTTCAGTATTATATAGTTAACTAACCGTGCAGTAGGCGGGAAGACTATAATAATGCAGATGGTGAAATACTGAATGTAGCTTTAAATAATTTATGAAATCTGTCAAGATACCTAACTACAAACAATCCGCTAGTGGGAACAAACAAACATCATAAGGTTCTCCCTCCCAACTGTGTAATACTGAACAAATTTAGATATCCCATTCCAAATAGCCACTACAATTGCTATTGTTTGAAGTGCTGCTGACACCTTGGGGAAAATTAGCTAAATATGTACATTTTGGCTTCAATTAAATCTTCAGTTATTTCCCTGATTCTTTCACTGCATTAATGGCAATGTGCTCTTTCTTTGTCTACATTACAGCAGCACTTATATTTTGGTTAGCTGTAATGCACAAAAATTATACTTTCCATGCCAGAAATCTTAGGCATTTTCTGTCTTTAATCTCACATATCCAAGCAGACACATCTAGGTGGTTTTTCCTTTAGAAATTGGTTCGTTCTTACTATAAAACTTCTCTAGGAGAGTCTTATCACCTAGTAGTGCAAAGAATACTTGACAAAAAATCAAAAGAGCTAAGAGCAATGCTATCTGTTGCCAGCTCTAAGACTTTGGGTAACTTACCCACTGAGAGCCTCATTTCTCTCCATTATAAAATAGAGATTCTTGTTCATGGCCTGTCTAGTTACAAGGTTACATGAGTTAACATCTGGTAAGTGTTTTGAAAAGAGATCACTATAAGACAAATTTATTTCTGTAATTCAACAGCATCTCAGTTAGCTTTCCCTCATTCTTATTCTTCCTGTACACCATCATCTATGCACTCTGCCATGAGTGTATGGAGGGAGACATGGGGGGACAGCAGGCAAAGGAGAAGTCTCCTATGTTCAATTAGGTCATCCTCCTGGTTCAAAGTCTGTTACTTAATTTTGATTCTCTGAAAGTTTGGCCTTGCAGCTCTCTCCTGATAATGTCCTTAGATTTTACTTAATTGGATGATCATTTTGAGTCTGCTTACCGCACTCTGTGTTACCCACCTGCATGCCAGGGGAAAGACATGAGACACTAGTAAACTAGATGTCTACAAAACTAGCTTTGATGGTGACATACTTCTACTTAAAAATACTTGAGGGCAGAATGGTGAAGTGAAACCTTGAGCTATAATTCATATCACAAGGTTTTCAAAATAAAAAATGAATACCAAAAAGTCAAATAACTCAATCAAAAAATGGGCAGAAGACCTGAACAAACATTTTTCCAAAGAAGACGTACAGATGGCCAGCAGACACAAGAAAAGATGCTCAAACACTGCTAATTATTACTGCAAATCAAAACAACGAGCTATCACCTCGCACCTGTCAGAATGGCTATCTCAGAAAGTCTACAAATAACAAATGTTGGAGAGGATGTAGAGAATAGGGAATCCTTGTACACTGTTGGTAGGAACAAAAATTGGTGCAGCCACTATGGAAAATGGTAGGGGGGTTCCACAAAACACTATATGATCCAACAACTCCACTCCTGAAAAAAATGAAAACACTAATTTGAAAAGATACATATAACCCAACATTCATAGCAGCACTATTTATAATAGCTAAGATGTGGAAGCAACTCAAGGGCCTGTCAACAGATGATTGGATTAAGAAGATGTGATATATATATTCGATGGAATATTACTCAGTCATAAAGAATGAAATACTGCCATTTGCAGCAATGTGGATGAACCTAGAGAATATTATGCTTAGTGAAATAAGACAGAGAAAGACAAATACTGTATATCACTTATATGTGGAATCTAAAAAAACAGTACAAATGAATACATATGCAAAACAGAAACAGACTCAAATTTGTGGTTACCAAAGGGGAGGGGGAAGAAAGGAGGAACAAATTGGGGGGATGCAATTAACAGATAAATAATAAATAAAATTAATAAAATGGGTAAGTAACAAGGATATACTGTATAGAAAAGGGAATCACAGCCATTATCCTATAATAACCTATCAAAGAATATAGTCTGCAAAAAATACAGCATCACTATGCTATACACCTGAAACTAATATAATATCATAAATCAACTATACTTCAATTAAAAAAAGAGAAAATAGACTAGGACTTGAGATTCTGAACTCACTATTGTTAGTCCCAAAGTCATTTCTTACTAATGAGTCTAAACCCTCTGTGCTAATTTTCAAGAATCTCTATAACTTGGCTTCATCCTAATATTCCATATTATACTTTTTTCTTCCATAGTTTATAAGAGCAATGAGGTCCCCAAATTTCTGCTGAGGAAGAATGGGGAAAGCCATCTTTGGAAAAGCACTGGTGGGATGGTGATGGGGATGCTGGTGGGGGAGTATCAAGAGCTTATCAGGAAAGTGAACACAGGAGCTGGAGGTTATGTCCTGTGCATTTTCCTCTCAAACGTGGGGCTCACACCCTCTTCCATGAGAGTTCCCATTATTATTTGAGGGGGCTTTCAGGTGGGGGCTGATAAAAATTACGGAATAAGACAAACTTTCCTCAAACCTGCCCATAACACTGAAAAAAGTTTATTTTTATAAAATTTTGAAGCATAATTTTCTAGAATCCCTGAAGCATTTCTGTACAACATAGTCTTGTCTGAAGCTCCTGCCATCAGACTGTACCATCCTCTTCCCCCTCAGCAATTACAAATTAGAATGAACTCTGTGGTGCTGTCCTGGAACTGGTGATTTCAGTGCAAATGCAAGTTTTCAATACATAGAAATAGAAATACATATAAATAGGTATATATATATATATATATATATATATATATTAATACTACTACTCAAAAATTGAATAAATATTTCATATGTCTTGTATCTATACAATAAAAAGCCATGAAAGATATTTAGGATGGTTTATAGGGTACTAGTGTAAAATTAAAACTTCAAAACTTTACATTTTCTTTCATATTTTATAAGTTCTACTATATTAATAAGGCTATCCATATCAAAAGGGAAAATATTTTTAAAAAATTATCCACATAGAATGTTAGCCCCAAATGAATTATGAAGATAATGCACTGTGGAGTCCCACCAAAAGAAAACCAAATTAAACTATTCTTATGTAAAAAATACAGAGTAAAAGGTGAAAGCAGTAGTGGTGATGAGAGGAGCAATGTAGTGATCACGATCATATTAGCACAACTAATATTTATGGAGGGATTACTAAGTCCCAGGTACTGTGCAACTACTTCACACAAATTAAAATCTTAAAGACACTCTCACTGAGGCATTGTAACAATGATGATTTCAGTTTAAATTTATAAACACCTTGAGCTTCAAATTTCCTCTCTTAAACTTTAAAATGGTAATAACCAATTCTCTTATGCCACAAAACAGACTATTTGAAGATTAGTTCTGATTCAAAACTTGAATGTTATGAATAATTTAATGAAAAACGAAATAGCAAAGTATGATTTATATGTTCATTAAAATATGAATATAGAAGGATATTTGAGAGTCTTAATGGAACTTCATAACGAACTCCCCAGCTGCCTGAGTTATTTCTCATGTTGTTATTACTGTTGTTTTTGTACATATCCTCACAGAGCATTCAAAGCAGTTCCTAGGAAATGAAATGTTAATAGAAACAGCAGTGCCTTTTATTTCACTTTATCATAACTATTTTGGAACAAAATTTTTAATGCTATTTTCATTCCATACCTATGCAATTTTACAGTGTGAATTTCAGGATCATCTAGGTGGGATTAACTATAAAGATGGCCTTGAGGACAGTTACTGGACCCTTGGCATATTTTCCAAAATTTATGTTCCTAAAAGACTAATGAAACTCAGGAAATGGTGAATTTGTCAATTTCTGAAAAGTCAGTTCTGAAGTCTTCAGTGCCATAATGAACTTTGTTTAAATAAACTGAATCCAAAGAAAATTTAATCTGTAATATTCTAGGTCATATATAATGAATATTTTTGGTAAAACAAATTTTCTTATGGCCATAATGACTAATCCCCTTTAAAGTGCTTTTTCACCTTTTTCTGTTCTCAAACTATGTCAAGCTTCTAATGAATGAATCAAGGAGATAAATAACTTTAACATTTTATAATAGATCTGAAATATGAAGTTTTGAAAGAAGCTAAAGGCAGTGAAACTTAACACTTACTAGTGGGTATAACCACTTCTTATTCAGGCCTATTTCAAAATAATTTATAAAAATCCAACTCTCTTTGTAAGTATTTAAAATAAAACTATTTGTGTAAAAGAAGATTTTTAATAGTTTAGTTGGTTGCAAGTTGAGCTGATAGTTTTGGAAAAATATTTTATACTATTAATAAGCCTTAGTTTCTGAATGATTTGGTTAGTTTCACATTAAATCTTATTCTCAGAAGCAACAGACATTTCAGAACTTGGCAATGACTCACTTTAGTCCTCTCGCCATCCAGGAAAAAACAGTGAAGAGTAAGATGAGGAGATAAGACAGATTCTATAGCACAATGATAATCAATGCTGCTTAGGCATTAGTGTCTCCTTCGAGCTTTAAGTTTTTGATTCAACAGGTCTATGTGGGGGCTTATTTATCTTTACTTTAAAAACTCCACATTAAAAAGTCCACAAACAATAAATTTTGGAGAGGGTGTGGAGAAAAGGGAACCCTCTACACTGTTGGTGGGAATGCAGTTTAGTGCTGCCACTATGGAGACCAGTATGGAGGCTCCTTAAAAAACTAAAAATAGAGTTACCATATGATCCAGCAATCCCACTCCTGGGCATGTATCTGGAGGAAACTGTAATTTGAAAAGATACGTGCACTTCAGTGTTCATAGCAGCATTATTTACAACAGCCCAGACATGGAAGCAACCAAAATGCCCACTGACAGTTGACTGAGTAAAGAAGATGTGGTACACACACACACACACACAAAATGCAGTATTACTCAGCCACAGAAAAGAATTAAAAAATGCCATTTGCAGCAGCATGGATGGACCTAGAGATTATTATACTAAGTGAAGTAACTAAACCAGACAGAGAAAGACAAATATATTATGTTATTTACATGTGAAATCTAAAAAATGATACAAATGAACTTATTTACAAAACAGAAGCAGACTCACAGACATGGAAAACAAATTTACGGTTACCAAAGGGTTGGGGGGGATAAATTAGGAGTTTCAGATTAGCAGATACAAGCTACTAAATATAAAATAGATAAATAAGGACCTACTATATACCATAGTGAACTACAGTCATTATCTTGTAATAACCCAATATATAAAAGGATATATATGTATAACTGAATCATTATGCTGTACACCAGAAACTCACACAACATTGTAAAGCAACTATATTCAATAAATAAATAAATAAATAAATAAAAAAGGATGAGGGAAAAAATACAATGAGAAAACATTAAAAAAAATCAAAACCTCCTCAAGTCATACTGGTGTAATCAGGATTGAGAATCACAATTTTCAGGATTTAGTTCATAGCCAACTGAGCGTATCAGAAAGATCTTAACTGCCTGAAACACAGAACTCAAGATTCCTTAAGTGATGTGCAGAAAAGTATGCCTAATTCTGAGGTTTTATCAAATTGGTTGAAATAGGATTTCACCAACAGTATGTCCAAGCACTAAAGTTTTAGTGACTTTTATTACATTGGACATGACTGGTTGTCTCCCTAGCATCCATTCATCAATGCCTTCCAGTAGTGAACTTACTCTTTTTCACCTCTTACCAATGTAGTTTGAAAAGTGACCCATTGCTCAGCAACAGGGCAAAAGCTAATCAGCGCAGCTCATCCCTGCAGCCACAGTAATTGGTTCTGGGATAGGCATGTAACCTAGTGAGACACAAGACATTTCCAGAGGGCCACTCTATGAAACCTGATTATGAAGTTGACACACGGGAGACAGGGTAGGGTAGGAGAGTAGGAAGGGGAAGAAACCAGGACCTTTGTGATATTTGAGTCACTGGATCAAGCGATGCCTGAAGACAGACCTACTCTGAGTCTTCCCTTACTGCTCAAGCCACTTTGAGTTGGTCTGCATTCTCTTGAAACTGATAAGAGTCTTAGCAAATATTTATTCAATGTGATCTCTGGCTCTTCATGGGTAATCTCAGCTAATTAAATCAAAGTGTGAGATTCTCTAAAGAGCGAACTTTTCTTCACATTTTTATTATCATTTCACTGACACTTCTTTATCATTCTACTCCCTTTATTTTTTGAAAACCCAAAGAACACACACTGCTAAATATTTGAAAAGGAAACCAAAGTAAATAAAAGATGAAGGAATCTGAGGAAATGCAGAAAATAAATAAAAATATATCCCATGAAATTATCCCCAAAGTATATACCTTAGCTCACTCACAACTATGATGTTTTTTAAGGAAACATTTTCTACACCACTAGTCTTGAAATTTTAATATAGTTAATGACTACTTGGAAGAATTTGTTTAAAATAAAGATTTCTAGGCTGTTTCCTAAGGATTCTGATTTGGTGGATCTCGTGTAGAGCCCCCAGATTGATGCAAATGACTGGTAGCTCATTCTGAGAAATTTTGCTTTTAAACTGCAGGAAAGAAGAGGGTTAGGTACTACATTCATTTCAGAATAAACATTTTAGCTTTTGATTTTGCATTTTAAATATTCATTTTTTAGAGTGGCATTTATAATATGTATGTAAAACTGTGAAACAAACCTAAAGGTTAAAAATCTGAGTTCTTATTAAAAGAAGATGAAAACAATTAGCATGGAGGGAAAAAGAAATACTTTGCATGAGGTGTAAATTTTGCTTGCTTTATAACAGTATAAGACAGCTGTTCACCAGTGCATAGATTACATTTATAAATCCACCTTGAAAATAATTAATGGTCATATATACGATCTGATCATCAGGTTTTATATATGAAATACTACATACTTGGAAAGAGGGGAGAAATTTAAAGGAGAAATCTTTCATTTTATGTATATTCTTCCAAAAACATATGTTTATGGTAAAAGTATAAATGTGAATTCATGAATATATAAACCTGCAGCCTGCTACCAGATGCCTGGTTGTAAGCCACAGTGAATACTGCTGGTTTCCCACTCAACATCCTTTCCCAGTTTTTTAATTTCCTTTGGGAGAGCTCTCCTCTCACTGTGACAACTAAATTACATTTCCAGTCTCTTTTGCAGAGGCTATGGGCATGTGACCAAATCCTGGCCAATGGAATCTGAAAGGAAGTCCGCTGAGGGCCTCCACTTAGCATCGCCAACATGGCCACATGTGCACTGTTGCCTTCTCTGCGGATTGCTCAGTGGAGGGTCTCCTTACCAACTCCCTCAGGATCTCCATTTCCAGACTGCCATAGGAATGAGTATGAAAATTGGAAATATACCTCTCTTATCATCCAACGGAAATAAAGTCTAAGTGGTACTTAAGTTCCTCTAGAATTTTTTTGGTAATATTTATTAGTTTGATCCAAATTTCTAAACACTGTCCAAATACTGACTTGTAAACTAACTTCTGTTTTAAAAATGAATACAGGAACACAATGCATTCATTAGAGGTGTGTGGGGAAGGGAGGGGGAGAACTATTAATAAACACATACTTCATCATCTTTCCCATTTTAAACATTCATATCCCTGTTCTAAGAACCCCATTCACTAAGGAACATAAATCATCAAACATCTCTACTTTTATGTATGTAACCAATACAACTTAGTATAACTGTTAAATTGATCTGAGCTGTGAGATTTTAGGGTTGATAATGGGGTAACATATTTCATAATACATTCTAAGGTGCAGGATCATAAAAGATTCAGAAGTAAATGATGAGAAATATCCAGAAATCTAACAGTTCAAAGAGGACCAAATTTTGAAAAGACATAGTACAGAATAACATAGAGGGAATCCAGCACTTTTTCATGAAATTATTTTGGTTATGATATATTCTCAGCAGGATACCAGTGTTAATGATGAAAAGGCACTTCCAGCTTTCATTTATGCATCTATTTGACATTGTATTTTTCTTCCCTAAAAATCACAATCTTGACATTTTAGGGATTCTGAGAGATTATTACATCTAATAAAACTAAATTTTACAGGAGTAAAGACATTCATAATTTAAAGTTGGTTCTATCAACATTCCTAGACAAATCCAACCCTCTTCTAGGTAAAATTTAGTCTTCTGTAATGATAAAGTACCGAATAACTAAGAGCACAGATTACGGAGAGATAGATTGAAATCTCACAACTTAGTAACTGTGTGACCCTAGGCAGTTGAGTTACTCTTTCTATCCCTGTTTGCTATACATTGAGGCTAACAGTACCCATTACCTATTTCAGAGGGTAATTGTGAGGATTAAATGACATCGAGTGCTTAAAACTGTCCCCAGCACATGGAAGCACTACTCAAACTGAAGAAAGTAAATGGAAGTTGCTTTCCTTTTTACCTCTTTTATTAATGTAATTATTCTCAGAAATTACATGTTAAAATTATTTTAATTAGAATCAAACCCTAGTTATAACTGAGTGTCTCTGTACAGCATGGACTGCCTAGATAAAACTTTTAAAACCTGAAAATTTAAAATCTTAAATCTCAGACCTCTGATTCTAACATTAACACTAAGCCTTTACTGTGAACTGCGTCAGTCAGGGTTTTGCGAGGAAAACAGAAATCACCTTAGGTATTTTAAGAATAGATTTAATTCAGGAAATTAGGTGCTTACAAAATTGTTGGAAGAGCTGAAGGAGCAGAGTCCAGGCTGGTCCTACAGAAATGACTTCTAAGAACACAGAAAGACTGACCCACCAAAGAAGTTATTACATTTACCAAGAAGGTGGGGAGATACCGCATGAGTTGAAAAACATTCAACTATTTTAGCTTCATCAAGGGATCAGGAAGTCATCACTGCCACTGCAATTACTTCTTAGCATCCGTGAAGCTGAAAACTAGCTATTAGAATGTTGCTAGAGGGGGAAAAACATCTTCCCTTGAACTTGCCTGCCTGGAGCAGCAGGAATATGGTCTCTGTCTCAGTCTCACCTTGAAAATCATGCACGAATGCACTTAATTGGTGGAACCTGATTAGCATTCAGAACTCTAGGGAATCTGGGAAATGTAATCCTCTGAAGTACAGGAAAGAAACTAGAAAATGTTGGGAATATTTTCAGATTGCCATGCAATCAAATGCAACATAGTGACTTTGGGACAGTGAAAGTCACTAAAGTACATTTTTCTCATCTGTAAAATGGGGATAAATAATGATAATCATAATAGGGTTAAGATGAGAATTTAAGAAGATAATACATGTAAAACACCTAATACAGTGAAAATTACTTTCTTTTGCAATTTTAAGGAGAACTACTTTCCTTAAGCTTCTAGCATCTAACATTGTAGTTGAGAAGTCTGATGCATTCGCATCTTCATTTTTATGTCACCTAGGCCTTTTCAGGATCTTCTCTTCATCACTGGTGTTCTGAAAGTTCACAACATTGTGTCTAGGTCTGGACTTTTCCCATTTATTTTTCAGGCCCCTCATTTGGAAACTCACGCCCTTAAGCTTCAACAAATTTTCTTGTATTTTAATATGACTTCCTCTCTTCTGTTTTCGAAGAAAGGGAACTCTTCATGGTAATGTAATAAAGTACTTCTTTAAAATAAAAAATATATATACCTTCACAGCTGTTGGTAATGAGGAAGGTATGTATTCAGGATGTCCACTTTACAGACCCTTCAAAAGAATTTTTTAAAACAGCCAATATTCACAATTTGAATGTTATATCTCTCTCCATGATGTTTCTATAGAGAACAGGGTTTTACCTCCTTGCTCTATGTAATGCATTTTGGTGTTCTTAATTATAGAATATGTTGTTCATCTGGACCCAAATTTACCTTGTCATCATCTTTATTCCACACTAAAGTGATCAAATAGTACTCTCTTTCCATAAAGCATTTGTTAATTTCTCTCATTAGTATTACAAACAATTGACATTAGTATCTTGGAAAAGTTAATTACATAGAATAAAATACAGCAGGAAAGGAAACTATAACCTGTAATATTTATTACACTTAACTTTATACTTTTCTGATTTATTTTTGAAAAAATAATACACAAAACAAGAATGAAGTATGAGTTGGTCCTTGGTAGTTTACAGTTTAGCACCTGGATGGTTCAACTAAATGAGTTCCAGGTAAGAAGTCTGATGTTTTTCATTCCCTAAACAGAATAAACAGTTTTAGTCACTGAAATTTCAGTTTCTCCCATGCAATTTTTCTGCATGTTCAAAATTTCTTGAGACTTAACATTTAAACTTGACTTCTTTTTAAACCAAGTTTAAACTTAACATTTAAATTAAGACTCTGATGTAAACAAAAAGCTTCCTTTTATGTTCTAATTTAGCTTCTTCCTTTCACTGAAAGATTTATTTGATAACAATTCTTCATGTGAAACTAGAGCTATTCCCCTCTAACAATAATATATGCTCACTTACTTTCTCTTTGAATAGCTGTCTCTAAATAGGTCTGAAACTATTTAGTTTAATACGGAAGTGAGTCATGGCTCACATTACTGTTACTGCCTAGGGAACTGAGCTGCACACATGCAGCTTTCTCCTCGATGCAGTAACTTTTAACTGTGATCATTAGTTTCTCATGGGCTGTTTATTTTAAATTGCTTTATGATGAAGAAGTATAATCTACATTTAGAAAATGTAAGATTTTTTATTGACAAGGGTAGTGGTGAATTATAGTGAATATGAAAATATGTGAAAATAAGTTTTAAAAGACATTTGCTAATTAAAGAAACTGAAGTATGGTTCTTAGAGGAACACATATTTCAAAGTATAAGCAATAGTTTAACTTTCTTAAAAATCAAAGTAATAGTGTGAATATCAAACTAAATTAATTCAACCATTAACATAAAGATAAGCTACTTTTTAAGATACAGGGATTTTAGAAATTAAAGGTTCAAAATACAAGTATCTAAAATAAGATCATCATTGCAGTAAGTCATGAGGAAAAGTTGATCACGCTCAGGAGACTGTGGCTTTATACTCTTGAATGAGAATTTGTATGAGCATATGGATCCCAAATCGGTCAATTACCATTTAAAAATAAAACAATTCCTGGTGTGTTCCCATTTAATTATCCTGAGATGCATGCTTACCGAATTCCAGGTCATAAAACATTCCTAATAGGGCTGTTTTAAGGATACTGATACTTATCAGGGAATAATGTTATATGGAAGTTAGTAAGAATTTTTAAATAATCAGGTCTGTCTGGACATGATGAATCAATTTAACATCTATGTTCTAGAATCTATGAAAAATACCAAGTAAGTAAAACAGTATCTATTCTCAAAGTGTTTAAAATCTAGAAGGAAGACATAAAATAAGTTCAATAACAAGAAAACACATGACTAGCTGCAAAAACCAACACGAGGCAATAACTCAGAAATAGTTTGTATCATAGACACCTAATCACCCAACCACCCAATTCAACATTTATACAGCAATGACTAGTACTAGACATGGTATACAAAGGCAGGTAACATCTACTAATTTAAATTATATTAGAAATAATCTAAGAAATTTTCATAAAGATTGCATTTACAGTGGGCTTCAAATGAAATCTGAGGTTTAAGTAGACTCAGATTATGATTGGGACTGACATTTTGGTATAATATAAATGAAGGCAAATCCCTGATGGTATCTGGCAATCTCTTTCACTTTAACATTCATTCTGTTGTCCTCGGTATTTCTTCACTAATGCAAACTTCCATTATGCCCCTTCTCAGAATCTTTTCACCATGCGTTCTGGTACTCCTGATCTATGATAAACTCCTCCAGAACTTGAATTTCTTCTCTGAACCCTCAACATCTTGCTTTAATTGAGTTCCAATTCTTCCCTGAGGATACATCATCCTCTACAGAATTTTCGTCCCGGTTTTTCCCTCATCTTTCAAGTACCTCAGAGTTAGGAAACAAAAGTTCTCTGATGCTTTCTCAGGCAACACTCCTCTAAAATTGTGGAAAAGAAAAACCATTTTCCTTTAAGGCTCTGTCATCCTGTTTTCATAGATATTCTGTCCTAGACATTTCCTCTTCATCCCCTGAACAAAATTTTTCTCTTCATTCTTTGAGAACAACAATCCGTGATTCAATCTTCTTTTACACTTCAATTTCTGCCACCGTCTTTTGTGATTTCTATGTCCATGTGGATAACCAATCCAAGAACCTAGCCTCCCCTGACCAACTTACCAACGTATCCATCTCCAGTGATTTTAATTTTTATTCTATCTCAGATGTCCATGTCCACTATCACACTCTGGACCCTGATCATCACATCACATTAGCTGAAAATATTCTCTCTAACCACAGCCCCTTATCTTTCCATACTTCTTGCTCAACTACTAACCTCACATCTGTTCCTTGATATCCTTGAGACGTTAAGTCCACTTAACCCTTCTCCCCCTGCCTATCAGTCCCCTTCTAGCTTCACTTCTCTCTTTATTCCACTACAATTTAAATAAATGTCTTGAAAATACTTGTAACATTTTTGCCTCTCTGTTCATCTCAGACACATCAATTAATATCTATCTTCAATTAGCTCTCCTTTATCTTATACCCCCTACTTTACTGTATCATTTGCATTAGGATTTAAGCATGCCCAAATATCGCCTTGCCTCAGAAACATCTTTCCTTAACCTCCTCTATTTTCACAGCCAAACTTGTTGGAAGAGTTGTCTACATGACTGCCACTCTAGTTTGGATTCTGGTCCCTCTACCCACCAGAACTGATCCCTCTAAGGTTACCCATTACTTGCACATCCTAAATTCAATGGACAGTTTTCAACACTCAGGTTACTAGTCCCATCAGTAGCACCTGACAAAGTTGAGTATTTCTTTCTTCAAAACCTCATTCTTGGCTTTTGTGATATTTTACAATCTCTTTCTTCCTACACCACCTCCAATCTTCAAGTCTAGAAGTTCCTGAGAATCTTCTCTTCTCCCCCACTTCCATGTCTATTTCCTGTAACTGTTATGTGTTCACATAGAAATATAATATGGAACCAGATTTAATGAAATATAGGCACATATTAAATACCCTCTACCCATAGCACTTAAGTTTCACCACATTTTTTTTGTAGGTCAGAAGTCCAAATGAGCCCAGCTGGATTCTCTACTTAGGGTCCCACAAGACTGAATCAAAGTTTGAGCTGGGCTGGGATATTATCTGGCAGCTCTGGCAAAGAATCTACTGCTGAGCTCATTCATGTTGTTAGCTAAGTCCAGTGCCTTGCAGTTGTAGGACTGAGGTCCCCATTTTCTAGCTAGACAGACTACCCTGCATAGAATGCACAAATTAAGTATCGTCTGGACAGGAAGGGTTGTATGTTTATGAGAGAAAGAATAATGTTTCATTATTAATAACTAATAATGAATAAATATAATATTATTAATAAATTTAATAAGTTGAATAAGAAATGAAACTTGAGGAAGGAAAAGGGAGAGGCTATTCCAGACAACCGTGATAGAGAGATTACTATATGGTACCAAAAATGCTAGTGAACAAAGTATTTGGGATTATGTACTAGGAAAGAGCGCCACATGAACAAGTTGAGTGTATAAGAAAAGTTCAAGTTATTGAGAGGGATCCACCATGGTAAGAAGAGTAACTGACAACATTCTAACTGTTGAATATAGCTTAAGAAATGATGATAGCAAGTATATATTAAACCATATGGCTATTTCAACATTTGCCAGGGTTGTTATCTGAAATCACTGGAAGCTAACTCTAAGTGGAACAGAAATTTATTAAATAAAGGAATTGGGATGACTAGAGAACCATGCCGATGGCTAAGCTTCTAAAGAACAAAAGTGAAAACCATACTGCAGAAATGACCTGGTGAGGAAATCTGCTGCTGCTCTTACTGGACACTTAGATGCCAAGGTCTTTTCTTTCCTGCAATTATTATTTATGATTGTTCAGTACCAGCACAACTTCTGCACCAACAAAGCTATTTTAGAGTTACTACTGACTCATATCAGATTCCTCACCATCAACCTCATGAGAACACATATGAGCGCAGCATCTGCTTCTCTGTTCAGTCTGCGCTGAGGTTTCCTGGAAGTGAATGCGAGTGGAGAGTGTAGGTAACAGGCTCGTGCCCGAGCTACCAGTGAGACTGGGAAAGTGAATCCTACAGACTAACTTAGGGAGGCGGGACTGTTAGCTGGAACTTCCTCAGACATTAGAAGGTTGCTGAAAAGGTATGAAGGAGTAAGAAAACATAGTAAATGCCCACAACAAAATGTCGTATATTAAACATTTCTGTTTTTACCTAACTTTACCCCCAGTACATATTAGTAGAATCAGAAAATACAGTGATGGATAGAACCTTAGAGATCATTTGGTTTAATTCTCTCATTTTACTAACAAGAAACTTGATGCCCAAAATGATTAGATAATTTATCCAAACTTACATAACTAGTCAGTAGAAAGAACTCATGCTTTTGAACACTTCATGTATTTTCTATCATTCACTTATCTTAATGTTAAACTTAATTCTAACCCTCAAGGAAACTCAAGGTTGGTCTTTAGAAAGTTATTTTGGTGATACTGGTCATTTTTCTCGCAATGTACTGATTTCATCAGTTTCTGGAAAATCAGCTATAAAACAATTTTATATACAGAATTCTATTTTCTGTTATTACCCATGAAAATGAACTAAAATTAAGCTTCAAATATGTTTTAACCACAGTCTGTACACTTTCTGACTGGATTAAAACTTCCCCTAGCACCATATACAGAAAAAAAAACCCCCTCAAAAATGGATTAAAGACCTAAATGTAAGAACAAACACTACAAAACTCCTAGAGTAAAACATAAGCAGAACAGTCTTTGACATAAATCACAACAGTGATTTTTTTGGATCTCTTAGAGTAATGGAAATAAAAGCAAAAATAAATAAATGGGACCTTAAAATTAGTTCTGCACAGCAAAGGAAACCATATACAAAACGAAGAGACGACCTACAGACTGGGAGACAATATCTGTAAACGATGTGAGAGACAAGAGATTAATTTCTAAAAAATACAAACAGCTCATACAGCTTAATATAAAAACAACAATCTAATCAAAAATGGGCAGATCTAAATAGACGTTTCTCCAAAGAAGACATACAGATGACCAACAGGCACATGAAAAGATGCTCCGCATCACTAATTATTAGGAGAAATGCAAATCAAAACTACAATGAGGTATCACTTCACACACACACTGGTCAGAATGGCCATCATTAAAAAGTCTACAAATAATAAATGCTAGAGAGGGTGTGGAGAAAAAGGAACCCTCTGATACTGTTGGTGGGAATGTAAATTGCTGCAGTCACTATGGAGAACAGTATAGTGGGTTCCTTAAAAAACTAAAAATAGAGTTACCATATGATCCTACCATTCCACTCCTGGGCATATATCCAGAGAACACTCTTAATTTGAAAAGATACATGCACTGCAATGTTCATAGCAGCACTATTAACAATAGCCAAGACATGGAAGCAACCTAAATGTCCATCAACAGATACATGGATAAAGAAGATGTGGGGTGTGTGTGTGTGTGTGTGTGTGTGTACACACACATATTCCACACAATGGAATATTACCATAAAACGAATGAAATAACGCGATTTGCAGCAACACAAATGGACCTAGAGGTTATCTTATTAAGTGGAAGCAAGTCAGACAGGGAAAGACAAATATCATATATCATTTATACATGGAATCTAAAAAAATAATACAGATGAACTTACTTACAAAAACAGAAATAGACTCCCAGACATAGAAAACAAATTCATGGTTACCAAGGGGGAAAGTAGAGGTCAGAGGGAGGGATAAATTAGGAGTCTGTGATTAACATATAAACACTACCATATATAAAATAAACAGCACGGACCTACTGTACAGCACAGGAAACTATAGTCAATATCTTGTAATAATCTATAATGGTAAAGAATCTGAAAAAAAATATATGTATAACTGAACTGCTTTACTGTACACCTGAAATTAACACAACATTGTAAATTAACTATACTTCAATGAACTGGCTAAAATAAAAAACACCCTTTCCCTTGCCAAAAGGCTAATATTCTTACAACAACAACAGTAACAACAATAACATAATTATTCAAAAGCTACAAGAATAAACGTTTAATTTTGAGAGTACTTCTGGCACATGTATTATTATATCTTACAAAATTAGAGTTAAAATCACCTAGGATAATCTATGATCGCAGGATTTCTCTATACAGTAAACACAAAAACTTAAAGCAGAGGACATTAACACTGGAGCACATACAGAATCTATACATTCTATTAGTGTTTCATTTTTATGACACGACAACTGACAGACAGGATTATGAGTCGTAACCTTGCAAGTTTGGTACGCCAGTTGATTTGGCAAAGAAGCCAAAAACAAGCAATGAAATTTGGAGCAGGTGGAGAAAGAAAGAAGGCGAGACACAGCAACAGTTCATCACAGGCACTGCCTCTGAGAAGCACGGCAATGCAGAGGAAAAATTCTCTAAGAGTAGAATAGTTTTGCTCAGATTTAAATGTTGTTTCTTAGATACTACATATCTAGCACTTTTTCTTTTCGTGAACACTCTGCAGATATCTATTATACTGGTTGTCAGAAATGCAGAAATAAAGAATCAGATATAAGCTAATACATGCAACGCAGGTGTGCACAGAAATTATTTAGTTTGACTTGACCAGAGGAAAAAGCCGTATTATTTTGTATGGCTTCATTTCCTCTGTGAAATGAATATAATTAATACAGAATTGGGAACAGATAACTTAAAGCAAATAAAGAAACAACAAATACATACCTCTTGATGATACATCCATTCTCTTGTAACATAAATCAGGTATTTCTACATATAAGAATGACTTTTCCACAGATTAACTAGTGATCACTCAGACCAAATAATGAGAAAGTTTAAAAAATGATAGTAAGAATTAAAAAATACTCAATTGTATTAAAAATTATCTTTTTCCCTCTGAAATATTGCTTGGACTTTTTTTCTCTTCTCTGATAAACTGCTGATATCATTAAAAAAGACATTTCCCCCAAACAGTAATTCTGAAATTTAAAATTAAAACAAGTTATCAATTTTCCCAATAAAGGCTAAATATTATCCTAAAAACTCACAAGGATATACTATATTTACTATCACCTTTTGGTTTTTAAAGATGCTGCAACCATCTAGCTAAAATGGTATGGTTCTACTGTGAATGAAGGTCCTAGAAGATTAAGTGCTGACTGGTATAAATTCACTGAGCCTCAAGCCTTGGATTTACACTTATACCTTTAAAAGCTTAAAAACAACCCTAAAATATACCTTTACTTTAATTCACAAACCTATTCCAAATCTATGTACTTACATGTAAAAATAAGTACTTCTTATTCAATGTAAGAGAGGAATAAATATAATTCAAAATTTACATTTATAGCATATCACAGATTTTCTTATAATCTAAATAACTATGTGGCATAATGTATCTCCCTGGTTTAAACAAACAGTGCAGCTCTCCTGTGATTTGCAATGCTTTGCGGGAATTTATAAAAAAAATTATTACAAAAAGATATGGGGAGAGAGAGAGAGAGGGAGGGGGGAGAGAGCGAGAGGGAGGAGGGAAGGGGAGGGAGGGAGGGAGAGACTGACTTGTGTGTGATCAAAACCTGGAGGGAAAAACAGAAAAGGGAGAACAGCTCATAGTACTAAACTGAAGTTTTCTCCCAGAAATACTGCAAAATCTTTGTTTAAAAAAGTGGAAAGTATATGAGGGCAGAGTTTTTTTGAACCTTTAAAAATAATTTCAAAGCAGTTCTGGAAAGGTAGTTATGACCTAGGCAGCAGTACATATCCTGTAAGAGCAAATAATTTCCGCAATATATGAAATAAGATGGTTGTTAAAGTATCACCCAGTTTTAAACTAGAAAGAAAACAGTAAGTTCTGCAAGGAGTTCAGATGCTGTCATACACAAACATCTCATAAATGTTTAACAAAGGAGCACATGTGTATGGCACTGGGCTAGACTGTGAAGATAAAACAAAATACATAAATCATGTATAATCTTCAAGGGCAACTTTCATAGATGAGAAAAAGTTATACCTACCTATCTAGGGCTTAGAGATTTTGTAGGTATGATTACTATGTAAAAATAGACTGAGAAAGTTGTTGGGTTGATCACAGATTTTGAAAATTGTGTATATTATATACCATGCCATAAACTGTATTTGGGCTATTTGATCAGATACTCACAGAATGATTGTAAGAAGGTTCCAATATCACAGGTAATGACATTTTCCCTTGAAGATTCAATTTTGTTAAATAAAAAATCTTTTCCCCCACAATCTTTTCTTTTTTCATGCGATGTACACCATACAGTCTAAACCGAACTGCATAATTTCCAATCATCTCAGATTCAACATGATTAAATTTGAATGTTTCTGTGAAGACAGGGCATGGTCCTCTCTGGATGCTGGTTTTTGCTCTCTGTTTCTTTATAGGTAGAAGAACAAGGTGTACTTGCCATGAGTTGCCACCTGTCCTGTTATATGTTGGGATATCTGTGACAGCTGTCACTGTTACCAGAAGCTTCTGTTCTTGTGAGTCATAGTCAAAAGTCACATCCAGCGTGCCATATTTAGCTTCTGGCTCAGGATCAAAAGGTTTAGGAAGCTGTGAAGATGATCCTTGAGCTGATATATCCTAAGAAAAGCAAATTTAAATGTTTTCAGTTTTTAATTCCATCATTTAATCCAGCATGTAAATAAATACCTGGTATTTCTTTAGAGGGATGATATGAAAATAAAGAAAATAATACTTAACAGCAAAGTACAATGAAAAGCTACTCTATGCGGACAGAATAATGTAAGTGGTAGGTTAAACTCAAAACCTTATAATAAACAGAATTTAATATTCACCATCACAATTTTGAGAAAGCTGGATATATGTTTTTATAATGAGAAATGAAAATACATTCGTCAATGTCTATCTCTGTTCCTTTTGTAAAAAACGACTGACATTTTTAACATTATAAACAATAGACAGCTCAGTATTAGGCTGGAGAGAAAGAGAACATAAATGAAAGTATAATGCTGTTGAAAAACGTGGTCCCATTTTCAGATTTGTTCCCAAATGCCCCCATCTGTAATAGAATGTTAACATGTTTAGGCCTGAAAATCAATGGAAATGTGAAACATGGAAGTATAAACACAAAGGCCTCAAAATATTTGTAGTCAGATATCTATTTTCCATTAGCACACACTACTTCAATTTTTAACGAGAACTTAAAATTACATACTATTTTCTAATAATAATGACTATTTTCAAAAGTTCAAGAAAGGATGAAACTGTATATTTTAATTATAAGATTAAAAGAAATTGTACCCATTTTGCCTGGAATTGTCTCAAATTCCTGATAGTCTAACTACCTGGAATGTAACAGGAGTTTCAGCTAGTTACGGATAGTGCCAAATTCAGGTCTCTGACTTTTCAGCTCTACCACTTTGCCCCTTCAAGAATTTTAATAAATTGTAAGTGTTTTTCATTTAAAATGTGGACCGATTTTATAATTTTCTAAAATTTTCTGAACTGACTCCCAGTCTTCTCTTTCTGTATTTTTCAAAAAAAAAAAAAAAAAAAAAAAAAAAAGCTGGGTATTACCCAGAAACACATTGTCTGGCAAGAGACTGTACTTCAAAACCTTCCTTACAGCTGGTATGGCCATAAAGCTCCACCCTAGCCAATGGAGGGAAACAGAGTTCTGTATGAAACATCCAGACCAGGTTTATGTAAGAACTTCTCTCTCTCTCTCTCTCACTCTCACTCTTCCCACAAGCAGATACACAGATAGGATGTTGAGTCAGCCTGGACCATGTGGATTAGGACAACACCCTAGGGGATGGCAGAGTGACTTAAAAGAAGGAACTGGGCCCCTGAATGATGTCACAGAGGAAAACACCTACTCACCCAGGACTGTTGTTATATGAAACACAACCTTCTGTGGTTTTCAGCTATTGTATTTGCCTCCTTGTTATAGCAGCTTAACGCGTACCCTAGCTAGTGAACCTACTAGGTGCCAGTAGGAGGCACCTACTAGGTAGGAGGATGTAGCAGAAAACCAAAAAGACACAAGTCTTATTTCAGGGGAAGGAACAACTCTCACAGAATTCAGTTTTTTATGCAATATGATTAGATTGGGGTAAAAATATTCTTACTCTGTTAAATTTACAGTTCAGAGCAAAAAGTTTTAATGTAAGCCATTTCATAATTGGTAATTGAAGATAATTAATTACATGGCTTTGTTTTTTCAATTAAACATGTTCTAAAAGAGTGTCATGACAGCTAAGATTTTCAAGGCAATTGAAAAGCTATTTCCAGATTTTGTTTCTCTTGGTGCCTCCTAATTTTTTTCTCGGCATTGACAATTCTCATGAAGCTGAGGGTTAAAAGGGTGGGACCTTTACAGATAAAAGCTAATATTTATCTTCTACAAATAGGCAATTAGAAAATAATCCTTCCTTTCAAGGGATCTCAATCAAAATCTGAACGACCTTTAGCTGGCAACAAACATGTCATCAATACAGCTTATGAGCTCTTTGCCAGGAACTTCTTCTGAAACCTCTCTCCCAGTTCAATCGTGTGTGGAGACAGGCTTCTCAGACAGCCTGATCCTGAATTAAACCAAGAGGAAGATAAGCATTTTCTATTTGGTCAATAGTATCTATTAAAGGAATGGTAAGAAGCGAAACAAACCTGAAAAAACTTAAGAGTGAGTTTTCTATTAATGCGGGCTACCAGCATCTAAATATTTATGTGACATGCATTTGCTGTAGTTTGAATATATTCAATTTTGCTACAGAAGACACACAAAAAATGGGTTAGAGGAGACTCAGAAGAAGTTAACAAAGCTTCTGAAATATGGGCAAAACTCACAGGCTACGTTAGCTACAGATAGTAAGTAAGGGAGTAATTTGAGACATAGGCAGAATTCAGAAGATGTGGTAAATACAGGTAATAACTAAGTTAGTAACTTGCAAGATAGGCCAAAGATAGAGCAGACAGAAAATAAGACAGAACAGATGACTATCACCCGTGGAAGGGGAAGGAAAGCCCAAGCTATGATCATGCCACCTCTGGGCTGACAGCTCTGTCACCCGTGTGTGTTCTTTTTTAAGAACTGCAGACAAAATCCATGTCTACTTAGTGGGTTAGTTGACAAGTTTCACTGGTGGCCAGGAGTATTTGTCCCTGCACCTCTCTCATAAAACAAGTATGTGTTTTTGGCCCTTGGCACCCTTGTTCAAATCTCAACTTTTGACCCTGTTACCATGCCATAATTAGGGAATGCTGATGGAACAGAAAGAATGAGACTGGACATACGGACATTATCTCTATCAGGATCATACGCGTGGTCCTGCCACCTGTACCCACTGGCATCCTAACTGTGTTATCCTACCTTACCTTGCTCCTTACTTCTTCCTTTATATTTGAAGTAGTTTAAAACACACACATGCATGCATACACACACACAAATGTAATCTGAGCATCTTAATTTGGTCTGTGGGTCCTCTGGGACAGCTTGCTTGGAGGTGTACTTGGAGGGTACCAGAGCGTTGTAGAAATTTCCCACACAATGATTCAGGTCACGAGGGACATAGTTGTTAAGAACACTGATTTTTGCAGTCAGGTAGATCTAGGTTTGAATTACAGTTCCACCATTTAAGAGCTGCTTATACTTGGGCAAATTGTTAAATTCTGAGTCTTAATGTGCTCATTTGTAAAATGGAAATAACAACTTCCTGAAGATGAGGTTGTTAGAATTAAATGAGCTGACTGTGTAAAGCTTATAGTAAAATTCCTGGCATAACTGGTGACAGCTATTATTGTTGTTATTAACTTCACAATCCAGGTTTCACTGCTAAATTGTTGGCTATCTATACAATTTGCAAATATACAAAATTGTTATTGCAAATTTCCTCAGGTATAGATCACAGAGAAATATTCTTTGTGGAAAATCACAAAATGCTGATATATTAACCTTAAACTGCCAGTGTAGAATTTTCTTCTAAGTTAGATACTACATAATAATATCAGAAACAGCTGAAAAGTAGTGACAAAGACTTTTCCTAGAAATTATATAAGGAAAACATTAAGGAAATTCTATTTATAGCTCTTCTTTCATTATTTAATTTTAGCAGTAGATAAAAATTCACCTAGTAAGACTGACACATTGCAGTATTATAAAATGTTACCTGAGACAAAAGTTGCAAAAACTTGTAATTTAGAGAAAAGGAAAATTAAAAGTAAATACAGCCTTATAAAAACCTCTACAGTAAGCACCTTTATAGTTTTCATCAGCATAGAAAGATTAAAACAAATCCTTTAACATGTAAAGACTTCAAAAGTTTAACACATCTATTTTTATTGTTGTTTTCACATTTTTGGTCCAAAAAAGGAAACAATTTAAAACACAACCAACCAACCAACCACTCCTAAATGCATGATGCCATGAATTAAAATTTTATTAGTAAAGCTGAGCATCATTTGTCCCTTCCATTTTCCATGGTATGAAAATGTAAAAACATTATTTTGAAAGACTTGTAAAACATAAAAGGGCAACCTCTCAATAGTAAAAATATCCAAATAAAATAATTTAAAAAATAAACACAAACCTAAATAGGAACCTCAAGATGAAAGAAACGGGTAAGTAATTCCAGAGTGTTTTGTATAAAATGTTCAAAAAAAATTTTTAAACCCTATCTTGAGGTTAAAACCTGAGAGGAGATACTTTTCAGTATCTCAAGTATTGCTCTCATTTCTGGCTACCCATCCTCCTTTAGAGTGGAGCTGAAGGGTGGTCGGGACAGCCCTGAAAAATCTGCTGGATAAAGATTAGATCAATAACAGAAACTGGTATCAAAAGCCACAAAGGACAAGATAGTGATAGAACCTGACCAAGAGGAGAAGAGACGCACAGGATTATCATCTTCCAAATACCATTCATTTAAAAATTCTACATGCTTTTACTTACTTCAGGGCTCAGGACTGCAGTGCTGTCACTTGGAACATCTTCTTCATATCCTTTATTATGAAAACTTCCTATTTCATGACCTGTGCTTCCTTCACTCGGGCACTTGTTATATGAGCATCTCGGACTGTTGCTGCAGTGGGAAAATTCACATTTACTGTCCCCAATTTCTGAGGGTGTACATGAGAGGTGGGGAGAACCACTGTCATCCTGATATGGTGGTGGCTGCAATTCATCCAGTGGGGGTGTTCTTCTCATTCTCTGAATGCAGTTTCCTGATAATGATTAAGAATCTGGTCACTGTTTCCAATTAGCCTCAACATGCAGTACAGTCCACAATAATTGAAAATAACTTAAAAAAACTGGATTAAAACTTTTGTGGCAAGGTAACTACTAGATTTATTAATTAGTTTTCCTCTTCCCTAGCTCAGATGCAGAGATAAAACAATCTGGTTTCCCATTCCTCTCCTCCAGCACAATAAGGCTCGGAAAAATAAAGGTCATATACTAAGAGGTATCCTGTTATGTACTATAAAAATGGAAGAGCAATAAATTTTAGTGAAATAGATTATTTATTTAGTTCTTTCTTTCAAAACAACCCTAAAGCATACAAACTCCATGTATTCCCTTATGGTCTGTGGCCTCTCTAGCCATAATAGGTTAAAAATATGGTAGGTAAAACAATATAAACCTCATTTATTTTTTTCAATTACTGAGACGGACTTAAACTAGCATTCACCTTAGCAGCGTTAGACACAACTTTTCCATATCTACCCTGGATCCAGCATCCTAAAATGAGGTACACTGTGAATCAAGGCCTAACTCCCCATCGCTCAGCAAAGACTGAAGTCTGCATCCACCCCATTTCCATTATGAGGAGGTCCTCTCTGCTCCAGCCCACCCTGCATCTGTACTCCTTCTAAAGTACACTCCACCTTGTCTACAGCAGGCATTTCCACCTCCAGCAGTTAATTTGAGAACACGTTTTCTTTCCATCTTAAATCATGTTTTTAATCTTTATCTCAATAATTTATCTAAATTACTGAAAATAAACTTACTGAAAATTAAAAATAAACTAAATAAATAAAAATAAATAAAACATTTTCAGTAAATTACTGAAAATAAACTTACTGAACAAATAAAATTACTGAAAATAAACAGGACAGAGGTGGGGGCAGGGAGGTATGTAAGGAAATAGAGTTCAGTATACAATTTAAGAATAGTTAAATCTGTGTAGATAAATCCTGAATGCAATATCAGATATTAAATTTAAACTTCTTTCTTTTAATGGACTGTGAGTCTCCTTCCTCAAAAGGGAATCTGAAAAAAGGTAGTTTGTATTTGTAATTCTTAAATGGAGTTCAGTTCAAATGTTCAACAGGTCTTCTGTTCTTTTGAAGACAGAAAAACTTTACGTAAGAACCATAAAACTCATTTAAAAATTACCACAATGTCTAGTTCAAATGAAAAATATTAATTTGCATGAACGTAGCACAAATTTACGTATTTGCTCTGAAGCCCTAATTTTGGAAAAAGAAAATCAAATGTCTCACCTTGTGAGTCTAACATATTAACTTTAGAAAATACAAGCACAACATAGAAAAGTTAATGACAACTTAGTTGAAGCTAAATTTGAGAAGAGAAGATAGATTAAATAGACGAATTATAAGTAGCAGCCAATGAAACACAATATTCTAAATTTCAGAATAGGACTTCCAGGAAAGATTTTGTTCTGATAAAAGCAGGCAGACTCAACTGGCATGTCCCTTTCGTCCACTGGCCTTTCCTTTCCTCTTCTGCCTGCTTGGAGGTACAGCCCTCATCTTGCAGCCATGAAGTAGCAAGCACGGGAATGAAAGCTAGGGGTGACGAAGCAGGAGCAGATCGGGAAGAGTCTGGGCATCTGAAACATCACTAAGTAGCTATCTCCAAACTTCCTGATGCCTTTGTTAAAAAAAAGCAAAATCAAAAAAACCTGATATTTGAATTTTCTGTTGTCTAAATATATTCTCTACTGACAGTTTTTTAAATCATTAAACCAATGTCTTCTCCCCCTTTAAAAATTTTAATCAGTCACTGAATTATTAATTAAATTGTAATACTTAAATATTTACCGTAACATAAATCAATTAAAAATTTCCCAATGTAGTACTTCTAAGAAAAAGCATTCTAAATATTCCTTTACCTTAATTTTTTCAAAAAGAAATGATCTTTCCCAGAAGTCTCTTAGCATACTGCCCCACAGATTTCACTGGACAGAACTGGCTCACATGTCTACTTCTAAACCTATCTGTGGTAGGAGGGATGTGAGTACCATTACTGGCTTAGATCAATCAGAAGCCATTAAATTGAAGCTGGAGATGGGGTCAGTTTCACTGTTCATATCTGTATGGAAAGGAGTACACACTACTCACCAAGGGAAAAAGAGAGAGGATTCAAATTAGACATGAAAGAAGAGAAATTACAACTGATACACCATGGATAAAAATGATCATGAGATTACTATGAAAAATTATATGCCAACAAGTGGGATAACCTAGAATAAATGGATGAAGTCCTAGAAAAATACAATCTACCAAGACTGAATCATGAAGAAATATAAGCTCTGAAAAAACCAACCACTAGTAAGGAGATTGAACCAGTAATAAAATTCCCAACGAACAGAAGTCCAGGACTGGATGGCTTCACTGGTGAATTCCATCAAACACTTAAAGAAGAATTAATACCGTTCCTTCTCAGACTCTTGCAAAAGACAGGCGAAGAGCGATATTCAAACTCATTTTACCAGGCCAGCATTACCCAAAGCCACACAAGGACACTACAGAAAAAGAAAATTATAGACCAACAAATGGGAGAGTCCTCTCAGAATGCTAACAAACTGAATTCAATTATACATTACAAGGATCATGCATCACGATCAAGTAGGAGTTATTCCAGGGATGTGAGGATGACTCAATGTATGGAAATACAATATACTGTAATATATTAACAAAATGAAATATAAAAATAATATGATCACCTCAATAGATACAGAAAAAGCATTTAGCAAAATTCAACATCCTTCATGATAAAAGCTCTTGACAAACTGGGTATAGAGAGCACATATATCAACATAATAAAATCTATATATGACAAGCACACAGCTAGCATCATACTCAACAGTGAAAAGCTAAAAGCTTTTCCTCTAAGATCAGGAACAAAACAAGAATGCTGACTCTCACCACTTTTATTCAACATGGTACTGGACGTCCTAGGCAGAGCAATTAGACGAGGAAGAAAAAGACATCCAAATTGGAAAGGAAGGAGTAAAGCTATCTCTACTTGCAGATAACAAAATATAACATATAGAAAACCATAAAGAGTCCCCCCCGAAAACTGTGAGAACTAATAAACCTAATCAGTACAGTTGCAGGATACAAAATCAATATAAAAAATCAGTCGTGTTTCTATTCACTAACAATGAATTGTCATAAAAAGAAATTAAAGGAAAAAATCGCATTTATAATTACATTAAAAAGAAGAAAGTACCAAGGAATAAATTTAACCAAGGAGGTAAAAAAAAAAAACCTATACACTCAGAATTAAAAAACACAGATGAAAGAAACAGAAGATGACACAAATAAATGGAAAGATATTTGGTGCTCATGATTGAAAGGATATTCTTAAAATGTTCATACTACTTGAAGCAATTTATAGGTTCAATGCAATTGCTATCAAAATTCCAATGGCACTTTTTTCACAAAAATAGAAAAAAAAATCCTAAAATTTGTAATGGAACTATATAGGTAAAGAAAAGATATTTGCACACCCATACTCACTGAAGTATTTATAATAACCAAGACATAGAAACAACCTAAGTGTCCATCAATGAATGAATAGATAAAGATAATGTGATTTATATACACAATGCATTATTATTCAGCCATAAAAAAGAAGGAAATTCTGCCATTTGTGACAACAGGGATGGCCCTGAAGGGTATTATGCTAAGTGAAATGAGTCACAAAGAAAAAGGTAAATACTGCATGATGTCACTTATATGTAGACTCTAAAAAACCTGAATTCATAGATGCAGAGAACAGATTGGTGGTTGCCAGAGGCAGGACTGGGAGGTGGGGGAAAGGAGTGATCACAGGCGGCCAAAAGGTACGAACTTCCAGTTATAAGATAAGTAAGTCCTGGGGATGTAATGTAAGCACGGTGACTACAGTTAACAGTACTGTATTGTATATTTAAAAGTTGCTAAGAGAGCAGAATAAAAGTAAGTAAAAGTTCTTATCAGAAGAAAAAATTTATAACTGTACAAGGTGACTGATGTTAACTAAACTTACTGTGATAATCATTTTGCAATATTTACATATATCAAACCATTGAGTCGTGCATCTTGGACTAATACAAAGGTATTTGTCAATTATACCTCAATAAAACTGGAAAAAGAAAAGTGAAGAATGACTCAATACTTCCCTTCCAAAAGCTTATCAACTATTGGGAGTATAAAAATACACACACATATTAAACCAAACAAAGCAAAAAAGTAGGTGCCTAAAGATTCCAAGAAGGAGGAAGATAAAGGATGTTGGCTAGAAAAATCAATACGATCAAGTCCTTGCCTTCCTTATCCTTCAGTTTGGCAATCATTTTCAGTTTTCATTTTTATTAAAATATGTTATCTCTGTGGCTCAGTTTTCCTCGATAGCTGTTCTACTTCAATAATCCTTTTGAAACTTCCTTTTGATGTGGCCAGAACAATAAAATTTCTGTCTGGTAATTATACCTTACAATCTTTGGTTTACTTTTTAATACATCAAGTCCCTGTCTAGCTGCCACGAACTACGGCATTTACACAACTGAGCTCTAGCCACCTGGCTCTTAGATTTAGTGTAACTGCTCCAAAGACCAAGGCACAAGTTACCCAAAAGAAGTTCAGGATACTTAAACATGCTAAGTAGGTTCCAGGGGCAGACTTCAATACTGTTTCTGGATTTGAGAGAAACAATTTCAAAGCTGTGAAGCGGAATATATAAAATATTTTAAAACATATAAATTAGATATATATGATATAGATAAATATTGGGATACATAAATCATATATGTAAGTTTATATATTACATATTATCATATAAATTCTCAAAGCTTTGAAAATAATAACACCACACTTTCCTCTTTATGTCTATTTTACTTTTGCACGCTACTCTCCAAAGTGAACACCAAATATATTTGGAGTAGAAAATTCATTAAAAAGATAATTATGAGAATTTCTCCTTTCCTTTTTAACTTTTGCAATAATATCTTTTTTCTCTAGTTGACAACTGCTTCATATTGCCTACTGAGTGTAATATCTAAGAGTTGATTTAAACTTAGTTGATACTGGAAAATTTTTAAGATAATTGTTTTTATAAAATAACACAATTCATATTAGAGTTGTTTAATGACACTGCATACATCCAACCTTAGGGAGAAACTTCTAGTGGGACTATCCAACACCAAAATGATGATGCCCCACTATTACTTTATCCCTTGTTTTACAACCCAATTTCAGATCTTATTTCATGGAAGTGCTATACACATAGAAGAGTTCATGCACGAATGTATTTCGAGCATCTTAGTTTTCCATTTGCATATTGCGCAGCACCTACAAACCAAGACAAACTATCTTCCTACCATAGAAAAAAACAGGATGTATGCATATCTGGAATATGACCTGTAGTTCTTAATACGATGTTTTAAGATAGTGGTTTTCGAAGTTTGGGAACTGCAGCTCTAAAAAGCAGCGACTATTCAATATCTGTAGAATTCACATTTCTTTCCAAATGCCTGTGGAAATTTGCCAAAATCGATCACATACTGGGTAATATAGTAAGGCTCAACATATTTTGCAAAACTGGAAGCATAAAGAGGACGTTTTCTGATCACAGTGGAATAAAACTAGAAATCAGAAACAAAAATATAACTAAAAAATCTATAGAAACTTAGATAAAATAACTAGAGATCAGAAAATATACTGAAAATAATAATTTAAAATAATCCATATATATTATTGTGGAATGTGGCTAAGAAAGGAATTCAGAGGCCTAACTGCATATATTGGGGAAGGCAGGGGAGAGAGGAAGGTGAAAAATAGTAATCTAAGTAGCCATTTCAAGAGGTTAAAAATTTAAAAAACAAGTTAAACTCAAAGAAAGTAGGAGGAATGAAAGAGCAGAAATCAGAAACAAAACATGCAAACAACGAAAGCATCAGCAAACTGAAATAAACTTCACCAAGAACACTAATGAAATTGATAAAGTGCTAGAAGAGACTAGTCAGGAAGCAAGAGAGAGATGGCATAAATTATTAATATCAAGAATAAAAGAGAGGACATCATGTCAAAGCCTTCAGGCATTAAAAAGATAGCAAGCTTTCCCTCTGTTCTTCCCTTTTTGGAAATGTATTAGTCCTACAGCTATTCAGTGGGACAGAAGGAGGCTGTGATCTGCACTGGTGGCAGCACAAGAAGCCGCAGTGGCCCAGAGTCATACGTCAGGGCCCAAGTAGGGTGAGGAGCGCCTTCATTTAGGGAGAGGCCAGAGGTGAGGTGTCAGTGCTTATGTCAGGTGAAGAGGGCACCCACACATGGGCAGCCCTGTGCAGCACGATGGAGCCCAAGCTGGGGGAGAAAGATCCAGCATGGGAGCCTGAGCCTCGGTAGGATAAGAAAGGTCCCCATGGAGGGGCAGCTTAGCCTGGGGCAACAGAGCCCAAGGAGAATGAACGAGAAGTGTGTCTCCACTGTGGGAAGAGGAGTCAGAGTCTGTGCTGGATCAGAGCCAGGGAGGGCAGACTGGTGTGAGCTGTCAAGCCCAGGAAGGTTGGGGAGGGCATCCACACAGGCAGGTGGCCTGACACAGGAAGACCAAAGCCTCAGCTGGATGAAGAGGATACCCACATCTGAGGGTAGCCTAGAGCGTGCTGTCAGAGCCCCAGTGGGGAGAGGAAGGCAACCATATGGGGAAAAGGGGAAGTCCTGGAGTACATGGCAGAGCCCAAGCAGGAAGTCTGCGCTTGCCCGGGGTATCAGAGTCCATGTTCTGAGGGTCACGAGGACATCCACAAACGGGAAAGGCTACGTGGGATGTAAGAACCTAACTGGGGTGAAAGGGCCGTGTGCGCAGTGATGAGGGGTGGTGATCAAATAATAAACATATTAAGATTAATGGGAGCCAGGTCTCTCAGTGTTTGAAAATTGAGTTACAGACATGGAATGGGAAAAAACTAGAATAAACTCTGTGGTGCTGAAATAGAATTGAAGATATCATTGTGAACTCAGTAATAGGCAGAAGTAAATAAAGTGCAAATATGGATGCAATATATGCGTACAGGTCCAGTCAAGATGTCAGCCTCCAGGAAGGCTCATGTGGATGAGCATGCCCCAAACGTCCGCCACCAGCTTTTCTGTCCCCTGGGTGAACCTCAGTCATCCCCTACTTTACTGGGAGACCTTCCAAAACCAGTAATACAGACCTCAACATACATGGATAAACAAGCAAATAACGATACAGAAGCTCCATTTCCATTGCAGCAGCTCCTGTTGGGTCCTGAGGAGATGGGCTCCTACTGTAAGTGTGGACATAACCCTCTGTTGTCCCAAGGCCGGGCAGGTCCAAAGGAGACCCGGCTCCAGTCAGCTGCACAGGAAGCCAAGTCCATGGGCAGAACGTGCGCATTCCCGCTGCAGGTGGGGGAGGCGGGCTCCAGTCCCAGCTAGCCAATGGGAAGGCTTAGAGGGCAGTTCCACTGAACCCTTTAAACTGGAAATTCAAACTGAAATAGAGCCAAATATCCCTAACTTCTCCAAACAGTTAAGGAACAATCAACTGGAAGCCATATGGAATGAACTGAACGGAGACACAAACTTTAAAACTTACAATAAATTCACTCAGATTTATTCATACACATTTAAAATCCAAAACTATCAAAATTATAGAGATAAACAGAAGAAAATCTACCTGACCATGGGCTTGGTCACGTAGATTATGACTTTTGAGTTTTAACACACAACACAAAAAGCCTATCCACAAAAAAAGTAATATTATGGGCTATATAAAAGATTTCTACTCTGAAAGACCTTATTCAGAAAGCCAAAAGATAAACCACAAACTGTAAGAAAAATATATAGAAAAAACATGTCTGATAAGTGATTTAAACTCATAACATACAAAGAACTCTAAAATAACCCCATAAAAATGGGTAAAGATCTGAACAGATAGTAAATAAGCATATAAAAATACGCTCAACATCATATACCACTATGGAATTATATTAAAATCACAAGATACCACGACACACCAATTAGGACCACTCAACTCCAAAAATACGACAATCCCAAGGCTGGTGGTGAGAAGCAACAGAATTCTCCCTCATTGCTGGTGGAATGCCTGCACAGCCACTTCATAAGACAGTTTGGCAGTTTTTCCCAAAGCTAAACAAGTCTTACTTGGGGATCCAACGATCCTGCTTCCAGTATGTAGGCAAGTGATTTGAAAAACTATGTCCAAACACAAACTAGGATGCAGTTACACACAGCAGCTCTGCTCATAATGGCTAAAAACTTGAAGTCAGGATGTCCTTCAATAGATGAATGCATAAGCAAATTGGGGTACATCAATGTCAAAGAGAGCAGAGTAAGTCACCGCCAAATAGGCATCTTTGGCATAAGGATTAGTATGGTCTGACTGATCAAAAAAAAAAAAAATTAGAAAACTCAGTAGAGGTTGCCCTTTTGTAAGTGACATTTACATTTATCAAGAAAATCTACATTCATAAGGGTATGTTCCTCTTTGTACCAGAAATACAAGGCTGATTAAACATCAACTAACTCTTATCAGTAGAGAAGTCCTGACTTAAATCTGCATAACAAACACACCCTTGTTTACTGAGCTTTCGTGATAACCTGTCATAAAGGATTTCCTACCTTCCCCAGGTCTTGCTTTTGTTTTTAGATAAAGATGGTATTTAAAGTGATGCCTGAGACCATTTCAGGGAGTGACTCCGTTTTTCTGAGTATCTCCCCTGTATACAGGAGGTACGCATGTTATTAAACTTGTTTGATTTTTTTCCTTGTAATCTGTCTTATTAGGGTGGGGGTGGGGGGGTCTCAAACAAGAACCTAGAAGGGTAGAGGGAAAACTGGTTTTTCTCCCATACACATGCAATGGAATATTACTCAGCAACAGAAATAAACCCATCAACCCACGGGGGGTGGGGAGGGGGCAGTATGAAAGTACACATATACACATTCCTAAGTATCCGAGCTCTATCCACCTCTTGGGCTTAAGAACAACACCTCGATAGTAATGAGCATACCTGGTGCCCAGACCTTGGCTTCTAAATCAGTTCTGCACTAAAAGGAACCACTGGAAGGACTCCATGAAGAAATGGCTAGTTCCAGGACTGGGAAGGGGAAAATACAAGACAAGCCTAGAAAAGCTTATTGTGTTGACAGTAAGAATACCCTCAAAGAATGATCAGGGCCATGTCTAAAGGACAAAAAAAATCAGCCTGAAGGGGGTTCACATTAACCAAATCCCACTAACAATTTGAGCTTCAAAATAAACAATTATAGCAACTGATAAAACATATTGAGGAAAAGAGGGAACCATGAGTCCATCTAGATATAAATAAATGTAAGAATAAGAAGAATTTTGAGGAACAGGTCGTGCATATAGTTACAAATACCTTGTGACTAAAGGACCTAATTATCAGGAGTCACTAAGTGGAGAAGCCTAGTAAAACACCTCCTTAAGGGAGAGATCACAGTGCACATTCTGAGTAATGAACGAGATAATCAAAACTGTGCACCACCTGATAAGATGCTCTGAGGGGAACACAGCACCACTTCTGTGCATTCCAGTCAGAGATGCAGAACCTGACTACAATACACATTATCTGGACAACTGTTGACCATGAGTGGGTTCCAAGAGTGAGATGGTAATATATCTATGTTAATATCTTAATTTTGATGGTTCTGTTAAGGTTATTTAAGAGGATATTCTTGTTTGCAGAAAATATAGACTAACATATTTAGGGGTGAAGAAGCATCAGATCCTCAAGCCATTTACACTCAAATGTCTCAAGGTGGTAAAAAGGACCAGAAAGTTATTCCATAAATGTAATGGATTTAACATTAGCAAATTAAACAATCAAATTCACTGCATTGAAAGAATAAAGGTTAAAATATGATAATTGTAATAGATTTTAAAAAGCTTTTGATAAAATTCATTATCCATTCATGATAAAAATCTGTGTAAATGAGGAATAGAAGGCAATTTCCTTAAACTCATAAAGAGAATCTTTGAAAAGTCCTATACCAAACATCAAGCTTAATGGTGAAATTTTGAAAGCTTTACCTTTGAGATCAGGAATGAAACAAGGATGCCTGTTATCACCACTTCTATTCAACAATGTACTGGAGGTTCTAGCCAGTGCAATAAGGTGAGAAAAAGAAGATGTAAAGGGATTGGAAAGAAAGAAGAAAACTGTGATTACTCTCAGATGATGACCGAGATACAGAAACCTCAAAATAATTTAGAGATAATCTATAGTAAGCACATTTACTAAGGACATTGGATATGAGATCAGTATTTCAAAAAATCAATTGAATTTCTGCACACACACACACACACACACACACACACAATGAACAATTAGGAAGTAAAATTTAAAAACAATCCCACATACAACAGCATCAGATAACATCAAATATCTAAGAGTAAGTCTCAGAAATCACCTTGCTGTTATTTTTCCAGTTCTTGGGTTTACAACTAGAACGTATACTCTTAGCAACTGGCAGAATCCATACTTTGGCTTTCCAAGCAGTGACTATATGCTACCAGAAGGGACAACTGGAAACCACTGGAGTTTCCTTTCTCCAGCAACAAGACATCCCAAGGGAAAGCAGAGATTAGTCTCAGAGACTTGAGAACTGCAGGTTTGGTGAATGCCTTCACTGGTTTGGCCTCTACTAAACAATAGCAGCTTCTCACAAACTTGATTAGAAAATGACTTCAACTGGAGTTGCCACTCCAGATGGAGTCTCCTTACTGAGCAAATTAAGACAGCCTTGGCATTTGATGTGTAGCTTTAACTTAGCAAGTGCTTTTTCCTTCATGATAAACCAGAGAGAACAAAAGTAACAAGTTGTTTACATCTGGTAAGGACAGCAATACTTGTACTGCCCTGCTTCAGGGAAATACAATAAAATATTCTGGTTCTATACTACGATCTGCTTTGCAGAGACCTTGGCTGCCCCAATATTCTACACTACATCTCCTTGATCCTGCTCCAGATGACACCAGCTGTTACGATCTGTTAAGAGTAGAAGAGTTGAGAGATGAGGTTTCTTGGTAAAATATACGTGTGTGACAGAATTGAGAACTAAGTCTTATGAAAATACAGGGGCTTGCCTCTTCAATGAAGTTCTTGAGCCTCCAGAGGTAAGAAAGAATAGTCCTCCCAAAGTCAAAGAGAACTGGCTACCCCTTGTCTGCCTCCTGCTAAGAAGGAGACAAAAACTTCGGCTGGCCTCTAAACTCTGAAAGCAGCACATTTCACATCTGAGTATACAGCTCTGATCCATTTATAAGGTCAAATAAAAAGTTACTGGCTTTGAGTAGCACTCAGAGCAAGAAAAGTCTCTCCAGATGATCCAGGTACAGTGGAGTAAAAGTTCTACACTTGAACTTTAAGACTCAGCAAACCCAATGGTCAAATGCCTGGAGTAGGTCATGATGCTTAAAAGTATCACTGAGAAGCTCTGATGGCAGAACTGCACTGAAGGCCTGCATTTGTTAAGTTATGATGTTTCTGCACCTCCAGACACATTTTACTAGAAAGCAGAGTTCAGACTGTTTTTGTACCACGCATTGAAACCCTAATTGTTCTTGCTTTATTTTCCCGATGCTTTGAAATAATTCCTGATTCAAACCATACTTCACATACAGATACTGATATTCTAACGGTACAGTCTTACACATCAATCTACTTTCTGAGTAGATAATCAATTCATTGCCTCGCATGTCTTGACTTTTAGGTTTTGATAAAACATCATACTCAATTTAGTAAGTTAAATAAAAAGTGGTTTGTTTTTGAGAAATAGCTCCTGATCAAATGTCAGTATCAAACAGACTAACTGGAAGATCAAGGGACATCAGGTAGCAATGTGATCCAACCTGTCCAGTATGAAGCAGATCGCATGTGATCACCTAGCTGTTAAGTTATGAGTGTCAAGCTGCACTTCATCATCAAGGGGAACCGGCAGATCTTGCACAAGGACCAAGCAGGCTCTGAAGGCTCAGAAAGGTATTACAGTTATGCCTGGTGTATCCTGCTTAACCTGCATGCATAGCCTCACAAGTACACTAGTTAACTGAGGGTTAAAAAATTATGTCTGATGATATGCCCCAAACCAGAAGTGGAACGTTCTGCTATAATCCTTTCATGGGTGGCCCTGAAAGATAACAGATAAGGAAAGTCTTCACAGTAGACAGAATTCATAGTTGTCCATTTCGTTCAACTTTGCTTAGAATAAGGGTTGGTCTCAATCAGTGGGTCTGGCTGGATGTAAGAACTCTGGAGGAGAAAGAATGGCTTTACACTAAATCTTGAGATCATGCAGTGTAAGCCCTTTAACTTTGCTCTTCTTTTCCACAACAGTTTTGACTATACTATGCCCTTTTAATTTCCATAAATATTCTAGTTTGTCATATGCTACAAAAAATAAAAAAATAAAAAGAAAGACCTGCTGGAATTTTAACTGAGATCATATTCAATCTATAGATCAATTTGGGGAGAATAAACACCTTCACAATACTGATCCTCCAATCAATAAACACAGTATACATTTAAGTTGTTAAAAACACTGTTTTACAGTTTTCAGTGTCTTGCTTCATATTATTACCCCTAAGAACTATTTTACGATACTAGTATACATATGCTCATCAGTACATGAAAAAAAATTAATACAATTGTATTAAAAAATTCTACATATTTCTCATTGTTTTCAGTTTTATTCATATAAAAGACAAAAAATAGTAGCTTTGTTCATATGTCTGCGTTTTAATTTAAACCAATCAATAATCTGAAGTGATACATTTTAGCTTTGCCTTATTTGATGTATCAAATCAGAAAATAAAAATTTTAACTACTATACATGCAAATAACATACTGTAAATGAAACTACAATGCACACCAAAGATTTAACTTTAGAATCAGCTTAAGCCCTGCTGAATTTATGTATTACATTTATTGCAATAAATTATTTGGTGAGAAATGTTTACATTTGTTTCATGAAATAGGAAAAAAAATCCTTAAAAAAGACAAAAAATGTAATTCAGTTCTGGCCTGTAAACTATACATAGATTAACTGGATAATGTTAACAGTGTAGTTTGGGGTGGGGTGGGGGTGGGGGTGGTGGTGGTTATATACTAATAAAGACAAGAATGAGAACAACTAATTAGCTTTTACTTATGACATAAAGCTGGGGATGTGATCTCAATTCTTTGAGAATACAACAATAAGGCAGTTTTCATTACCATTTAGTATTAAAAGACTTCAGGCATTCTGAGAATTTTTATTTTTTTATTTTTATAACACCAAGTAACTAGACACTTCAAAAATAGATGGTTGAAATAGTAGCAATTTAGGATTATGAAGCAGTTAAGTGCTTCACAATGTTGATGTAATATAGCAATTATAAACCTTTGTAATTCAGCAAAAGGCTTTGTTTTCTTTTTGTTCATATTGAAACTATACAATGAGAATAGCTCTTTAATTTCAGAAAAAAGGGCTCAAATTTAAAAAAAATTTGCATTAATGTTTTGACCATTGTTATGAACTGATCATTTGAAATTTTTTATTTTGTAACTAAAAATAAAATGAAGCACTAAGGGGGAAAAAAGGTTGTATAATGTTAGAATTTTGATTAGCAATCACAGCTGCACCAGAATTAGTTTCTATAGCAACAGGAAGAAATAATGTGTTGAACTGCAATGCAATACAAGATTACTCTTTACAGATTGCAATTCAAAAGGAAGTCTTTAAAGAATTTTGTCTTAAAAGAGTTATTAATCTTTTATCCAACATAATTCTCTAAAAGAAAATACTTAATTATTCTAGTCTACTTTCCTAGAATCCCGTTTTAACTGATTCAAATGTAATATGTTTCAGAAAAGATTGAAAATTTAATATACCTGAACAGTAAGAATTTTGGCTACTGTCTTATATGCATTTGAAAATAAATATGCATGGACTCATTCTTGCACACTGTGTAGACAGAAAGTATATTTCCTAGGTACATTAGAATCTATAAGAAAAAACCTTTTAAAGGGTGTTGTTTTGAGTAAACTATGTTGTAGGGTAAGAATTAAATACGATAGGCAAATTCCACATTTGTATCAATATGAAACTAAGCCTCCCTTTATCAGTGTACACTCCCATGTCCAAATTATGATTAAGAATCTATACTACTATGAGTATTCAGAGTGTACACCTCCCTTATTTTAGTAAGAAAAAAAACAATCATCAAATTTCAAATGCTGCCCATGTTATTTCTAACACTGAAAAATATTACTTCACTGCGTCATTTCCAGTTCTAGCTATTTTTGGAAACTAATTAAAAGCCTATGCCTGAACCTTTTATGTATTTTGCCCTTATAATGAGACCTATTACTGTGGCTTACTCTATCCATCTGAGTTCCAAAGTATCTTTGGAGTTACTATGGATACCAGTGACAAGCATTCTCCCACAACTGCTTTATGTGTCTCATCAAACACAAGAAACCTGACATGGCAGGAATCAAGTTATCCAGACACCATGAATTTCTCATTGTACCATTATTCATAATTTAAAAAAAAAACAGAAAAAAAATTTTTCAGTTAGACAAACCAGCTGACCAGAAAATTATTTTTAAAATCTGAGTAGACATCAAATCCCTAGGCAAAAAATAAAAGGTATTATAAAAGAAAAGGTACAAACACTAACATAAGCCAGTAAAACAGTCCACTGAGGAGTCATAGGGTTCAAAGTGAAACCTGGACTTAGGTTTTGAGACCTTCAATAGTGAAGACTTCTGATTGTATTTTAAAAATATCTCTTAGGGATATCCTTTTCATACAGCCCATAAAAAATTTTCAGAAGGAAATTTTATGAGAATATATAGAATGTCCGAAGTCAACACCTGGTTGTAACAAACATTTCATTGCAAAATGAAATAGAATGTGTATTATCAGTAAAAATTATTTGGACAATGTCAGAAAACATCTCATTCTATGTATACATTTTTCTTTCTTAGTGTAGCAATCTATTTTTTCTTAATAAGTTTAAACCTTTCACTAAATAAAGCTTTTTTTTTTAAATCAGGAATTTAAGATAAAATTCAATTTCTAACAAGAAATAATTTCAACATCTCTTTTTGTGACTTCATTTTTTTAAAAATAGTACAAATACGGAGGGTGGGAAGGGATAGACCAGGTTTTCAAAATTGTAGAATAGATAAACAAGATTATACTGTATAGCACAGGGAATCACAGAGGAAAAAATGTGATAATGAGTGTGTATGTGTCCATGTACGACTGAAAAATTGTGCTGAACACTAGAATTTGACACAACATTGTAAAATCATTATAAATCAATAAAAAATGTTTAAAAAAATAGTACAAATATGTAATGAGCGGTGAGACAGACTTCCTATCAGAGTTACATAATTTTACAAGATTCATTTTCTTCATGTGACATAACAATGTGCAAGAATTACATTATTAAATGTGGACAGATACGTCCTTTTAGTGAATGTTTTATTATTCAAAATTTTATGATTAAGAAACATCTCCCTAGTAATACATATTATTCCATCTACAAGGACTTGTGATCTAAAGATCATATAAATTAAGTAAACACAAATAATTTTATTACTTAACATATGAATATATGATTTACTAAAGGAAAGCTCTTGAATTGATAAGTAGCACATATAATACACAAATTCAGTCTGATACAGTGAATTCTGCACAGAAGTTCCAAGTCAAAACTCGGAATGCCTCAATTTCTCCATCTGCAGAGTGGGAAAGCATCTTTTGCAGTTACTGAAAGATTATGAAAGTTTCTAAAAAGAAACCGTAAGAACAGTTAAAGGAAATGGGATTACTTGGCTTAAATCAGAATTAGCTGAGGGAAAAATAATACATCTCTGAAATTCTTATAAGGACTCACAGGAAATGTTTAACATCTGTTTTCCTTACCACTAAGGACTGCAGCAAAAGTCTGTAGAAAAAAATTATACTCAAACTATCCTTGTTGAATTTAGCTGAACAGCAGAGAAAATTCATCCACCTAAATCAGATTCTCTCATGATTGCCACAGGAGACCCAAAGCCACGTTTTGTAAGAGTAGTTTGGGGAAATAACACGTAGATCTGTATTGAAAAGCACCCATCTGATTTCAGTGTGCCTCTTCTGTGCTCACATTCAACAGAGTGTAAACCACTTAAAACAGAGCAATTCCAAGTTTACCTAGCTTTCTCTTTCAGGAAAAGGTAAATGTATTTATTTTAGTATCTATTTTGTGCAAGGTACAAGCACTATGCAAGGTACTGAAACGCCATTGGCCCCCAGAAGAAAACCTAATTTGTGATGCTTTTATGTCAGAGAAAAGGAGAACAGATAAAGAACACTGAACAGGGAGGAAACCTGGGCTTGATAATATGGTCTGCTACTAAGAAGCTAAGTAAGTATATAAACTCTGGGCCTATGTGTATGAAATGAAGAAAGGGTCTTAGGTGTCTAAGACCCTTACAATTAAAAAAAAAAATCCGTGCAATTTTAACTACTGTGAATCCATAACATTTAACAGTTCCACTTTGGAACTGAAATGAAACAAGGGATTTAATTTTCTTAAAGTGAAAATTGTTAAAGATGCAATGAATTATGAAAGGGATCTAGACTAGACTTCTTTCTTGAAGTCTACTTGTTTAAAACTAGTTTTACCTTTTGATATTTGAGATGTAGACCTTCCCCTGTAACTACATAGCTCTCAAGATCCAATCTGGCTGTGGGATTCTACAGCTAAATGCATGGTTAAATGCATTAAAATTAAATGCATGCATAATACAAAAAGGAGATGGAAAGCAAGACAAGAAAGGCTACATGTAAAGATTAAAAGAACAAAAAACATTTTGCCATCCTGTGAAGAAGACTTTTATACCAAGTAATGTAAGTGATCATTACATTCTGCAGACATTTTACATTAATATTGCGCTAGATCTTGGAAGCAATTTCAACTTTAATGTGAACAATGTTTCGTTCCAATGTTTCTAAATTCCCAAAGTTGTTTACAATGCTTATCCTCTTCTCTGAGTATATTTCTAGAGACCCAGATGCCATCAAATATGGAGACCATCAAAAATTTTTGCACACTACTTTATGCCCCTAAAAAAATCACATCAGGATGAAGGCAAAAAAGGGGAGAGAAAACAGCACAATAAAAGTAGAGTGAATAGCTCAAAATACTATGGCAGGAATAAATTCAAACATACGAATAATTAGAAAAAGTTTTGCAATAAACATACAGGAATTGAACTTTAACAGATACACTCAAAATTTAAAATACAGAAAGACTGAAGGTTAAATAGAAAAAGACATAATTGACAAATATTAGCAGGCAAAATCTGCAGAGATGTATTATATCAAATGAAATAGTTTTTGAGCTCCTCCTTCAAAACATATCAAAATAAAGAGATAAAGATGGTTAATACAACATAATGGTAGATGGGATTAATTACCAGAAACATGAATTTGTAAACACATCAGTCCCTGATAACATAACTTTAAAATAATTGAAGAAAAACTGACAGACTTCCATGAGAAAACATTGATAAATTCACATTAACAGTGAGAGATTTAACATATCTCTCCCAATGATCAAAAGGTAAAGCAGATAACCACTAGAGAAATGAGAAATCAAAACCATAATGAGGTAAGATGTTACCTCACACCTGTGAGAATGGCTATCATAAAAAACACCACAAATAATAAATGTTGGTGAGGATGTGGAGAAAAGGGAACCCTTCTACACTGTTGGTGGGAATGCAAATAGGTGCAGCCACTATGGAAAACCGTGCGGGAATTCTTCAAAAATCTAAAAACTAAAAATAGAACTACCATATGATGCAGCAACTCCACTCCTGGGTATATATCCAAAGAAAATAAAAACACTAATTCAAACAGATACATGCACCCCAATGCCCACAGAAGCATTATTTACAATAGCCAAGATAGGGAAGCAACATAAGCGTCTATCGACAGGTGACTGGCTTGAGGAGATGTATTTTTTTATACATACATATACAAAATGAAATATCACTCAGCCACAAAAAAGAATGAAATTCTGCTATTTGCAACAGCGTGGATGGACCTAGAGAGTATTATGCTTAGTGAAATAAGTCAGAGAAAGTCAAATGCTGTATGTTATCACTCATATGCAAAATCTAAAAAAATAAAATAAACGAATGTATACAACAAACAGAAACAGACTCACAGATACAGAGATCAAACTAGTGGTTACCAGTGGGGAGAGGAAAGGGCAAGATGTGGGTATGGGATTAAGAGACACAAACTACTATGTATAAAATAGATACGGAACAAGGACATATTGTACATCACAGGGCCATTGTTTTGTAATAATGTTAAAGAGCCAGAAATATAACATTTGTAATAATGTTAAAGAGAGTATAATCTCTTTAACATTTGTAATAATGTTAAAGAGAGTATAATCTATAAAAATTCTGAATCATTATGCTACGTATCTAAAACTAATATAATATTGTAAATCAACTATACTTCAATTAAAAAAAGGCAAAGCAGAAAAATATTTAGGAAGGATGCAGCAGATTTGAACACAGTATGTCTGACTAAAGGACCTTCATAGAACCTTGCAACCAAGAACTAAAGAATATATATTCTTTTGTTGGAGATACTCAATATTGACAACCTGCCCCCTTCCCCCACCAAAATACATTGGCCATAAAAAGCAAGTCTTAACAAATGGCAGGAGTCAATATCACATAGTTTCTGTTACCTGATCACAACACAATTACTTAGAACTCAGGAACAGAAAGTTTTTTTAAACTCAACATAGTTAGAAATTTTCTATATATTTGAATATCTTTTAACTTCAAAATAACTTATGAACTAAAGAGGAAACCATGACAGGAATTAGGAAAATCATAAAAACAAATGTGAATTAAAATATTATGTACTAAAATGTGTCATACAGTTAAAATAATACAAAGAAATGTATATCCTTATGTGTAATATGCTAGAAAACAAAGAAGACTGAAAGATAATAAAGCTTTCAGCTCAAGAAAGTAAAAAAAGGATTAAGTCCAAATAAAATAGGGAAGAAAGAAAATAATTAAGAACACAGAATTAATGAGATTCAAAAATATATTCAACAGAGAGGACTCATAAAAACTCAATTCAAGCTCCTTGAAAAAACTAAGGGAAAAAAATAACCCTTATCAGATCAAGCCAAAAAAAGAATACTATTAATAACTTTATAAGCATAATTTGAAAATGTATAAAATAGAGAATTCCTGGGAAAATATAATTTACCAAAACTGATTAAAGATAAAATAAAGAACCCAATTACATATACAACATTTGGTACTGATTCAATAAAAATCTACACACAAAAAAATCATAAGGTACAAGTGACTTTACAGATTGATTCTACTAAACATTTAAAAAACAGATACTCTCAATTTTATATAATGTTCTAGGGAAATATGAAAGAGGAAATAATCCAAAATTCATTTTATGATTTTAGTAAAACCTTGATTCCAGAATTCAACTAAGGGCAATATGACAAGGGAAAAGTTTACAGTAAGTTCCTTTAGAACATATGTAAAAATCCCAAGGGAAACAAAAGAATAATAAACCAAATACAGTATGACATTTTGACTCTATCTCAAGAATGAAAGGCTGGTTTAACATAAGCATTATCTTTTAAATATAATTTGCAACATAAACAGATTAAAAGTTGAAAACCATGTCATCTCATAAGATCAGAAAATGTAATTGATAAAATTAGAACTTCAATTAATGACTAAAATATAGTTGTAAAAAACCAGGAACAGAAGGGAAGTGCCTTAACTCAATAAATAATATCTTCCAAATACCTACAGCAAACATAATAAAAGGAAAACATTAGAAGAATTCGCTTTAAAACAGGAACAAGAAGCATTTATGAGCTTTCAACACTGTACAGGAGTTTCTAGCCAGAGGCAGAGGCAAATTATTAGAAACAATGAATAAAGATGCTGGATAAAATATCTTTTTTAATAATAGTCTCTTTCCTCTTCTAGGCAAACAATCATATCATTTTTTTCCAGAAATGTCTATTTTATTTCTTCCTTTTAAATTTTTACAAATTTTATTTATTTTCTATCTTATCTGTTCTTTCTAACAACTCCACCACAGTGCTGAATACCATCTACTGAACTGCCAAAAATGCAGGAATCTGGTAACTACAAGTGTTGAGGAACATATAAAAGGCCAGTAACAAGGCTGACACACTGTTAACAAACGGTAAATTCTTAAAACACATCAAAACTACATGGGAAAGACAAACACCAAATTATAGACTATAAAGATATATAAAGAAGTCCTCAAATCTATCTAAGGTTTCACTTCCTTAAAAAAATTCTTGAAATATAGGAAAATGTTAGAATCTAAAAAGACTAGAGAATGCATAAATCATTATGAGATTACCTGTACTTATTTGTATGATTAAAACATCTAATTTAAAAATATTAGAAGTCCAATTCTGGCTGACAATATGAGGAGCTCTACTTATCTGCATGCCAGTGAAACTGGGGAAAACCATTAAAAAAAGGTTTTTTTAATCTCTGGAAATGAACAGCAAATGAAGAAACATCTATTCAAGAATACCTATGAAAATTCACTAAGAAAGACAAGAGTCTACAGCATCTGAACCAAGACTGCTCCCCTCCCCTGGCCCTCCCAGTTTAGTGCAGCAGGGACTCTACTCCAGAGAGCTGCAGCCAAGAACAAAGGGCCCCATCTCCCCTCGACCCCAGATGGAAGGCTTTTTCCTGGGAGGAGCAAAATATCTGCATTTTTCATCCTGTTTCTAGCTACCTGTTGTTGAGGCTAAGACCCAAGCAAGTGCAATTGAGTGATGGGGCTCCCTTCTTCTGCCCAGCCCTCCAGTCATTGAATGGAGAGCTCTAACCTTGGACACAGCATGCTGAGAATACTGCAGCTCTGATCACCTCTGTCCAAGATTGTGAGACATAGTTCATACCAGGAGAAGAAAGTCAAAAGAACTTTGGGCTTCTGCCTCCCTACAGTGAGCACTCAGCTCCCAGAGCAGAAGCATCAGAGAGAAACTTGCCACTGTCTCCACCCTCATCTCCATCTCTAAAGCCACCGATCCCCAGCTCAGAGGTGTTGTCAGGGGGAGAAACAGGCCATAATATCTATCTAGCTCCTAATCTGTTCTCAGAAGACTTGACTTCTTTGCAACAAAAAGTGAAGAACTTCAAGCCTAAAGGTATCCTCAAGAACAGAGGAGACTGTGGTGAAAGACAGTGTGGAGACTTGGATTCAATAAGGATGCAGCCTAAACTGTAGGCCAACTATTTTGCATGAGAGAACAGAAAAACTGATAGAAGCCTTACTAAAGTCAGGGAAAAAAATTTAAACACTGACCTCAGAAACTATTCCTTTAAAGTAGGCAGTCTTTGATAGATTAGTGTTTAGAGTAATTTATGACTCAGGGCATCTTTAAGAGAACCAGAGCATTCATCTGGAAATAAGTGAAGTTAAATAGCTGGGTGTGGCCAGGGAAAGAAGAGAGCCTTACTAAAACCACTGTTAACCCAGGGTGGCTGTGGGCCTACCCAAAGCTGTAGCTTAACATCAAAGCTGAACACTGTAACAGAGAAACAAATTTCATAAGACAACCCAGGCATTCACTAAACAAGCAAATAAGCAAATAGCAATAACAAGCATCAGGGTGGGGTCATTAGTACATAGAGTTGCTATAATATATTATACAAAATGCCCAGTTTTCAACAAAAAAATCACAAGCATACAAAGAAACAGGAAAGTATGAGTCACATACTAGAAAAAAAGGAGGCAACTGAAACTCTCTGTGAGAGACACCACATGTTGAATTTATCACAGACTTTGAAGTAGCCATTAAAAACAAGTTCACAAAATTGAAGAAAACCATGATTAAAGAAATAAAGGAAAGTATGATCAGACTGTTGCATCTAACAGAAAATATCATTAAAGAGAAGCAATTATAAAAAACAACCAAATGGAAATTAGGGAGTTGAAAATTACAGTAACTGAAAATAAACATTTTACTAGAAGGGTTCAAGAGGAGATATGAACTGGCAGAAGAAAGAATAAGTGAACATAAGATAGATTCATAGAGATTATGCAAGCCAGAGAACCAGCAGAAACAATATTGTAGAAAAATAAGAGAGTTTTAAGGAAAAGTGGATCACCCTTAAGTGCACCGACATACAAGAAATGGGAATATTTGGAGAGGAGAAAAAGAAAAAAAGAGGAAGAAATACTGAAAGATTCATGTCAACACACTTCTCAAATTTACTGAAAAGCAAAACCTACACATTAGAAGCTCAACAAACTCCAAACAGGATAAAAGCAAAGAGATGCACAGACACATCAGGGCAAAGATATGTAAAGTCAAAGACAAAAAGAAAATCTGGAAAGTGGCCTAAGAGAAATGACTTATCACATATAAGGAACCCAACAGAATAGCTGACTTAGCAAAAACACTGGAAGGCATTGGGATAAAACATTCAAAGCAACCAAAGTGAAAAAAAATTGTCAGCCAGGAATTCTATACCCAGCAAAGCTACCTTTTCAAAATGAAGGTGAAATACAACTTTCCCTGATAAACAGAAACTGAGAGTTTATGTTGTTGGCAGAATTATCTTATAAAAAAATACTAAAGGAAGTTCTTCAGGCTGAAAGCAAGTGACCCCCAATGGTAAGTCAAATCTACGAGGAAATACACACAGTAGTGATAAAGGTAATTAATTATAAAAGACAATAGAAATGTGTATTTTCTCCTTATTCTCTTAACTTATTTAAAAAGCAACTGTATTAAATAACATGTATTTAATATATTGTCAGGCCTATAATAGAAATGTAACATATGTGTAATATATTTGCTAGTCTTACCACAAAGCAGGTAGGAGGGAGTAAAACTGTATCGGGCATTTCTCTGATATTAGCGACATTGAGCATTTTTCATGTGCCTATTGTCGATTTGTATGTCTTCATTGGAGAATTGCTTATTTAGGTCTTCTGCCCATTTTTGGATTGGGTCGTTTGTTTTTTTATTATTAAGTTGTATGAGCTGTTTATATATTTTGGAAATTAAGTTATTGTCAGTCACATCTTTTGCAAATATTTCCTCCCATTCCATAAAAATAAAATACAAAATGTTATGATAACTCACAGAGAAAAAAATGTGACAATGAGTGTGTATATGTCCATGAATGACTGAAAAATTGTGCTGAACACTGGAATTTGACACAGTGTAAAATGATTATAAATCAATAAAAAATGTTAAAAAAAAAGTAAAAAAAAAAATTATTTTTCGGAGAGGAAGGAGGTATGTCTGTGCTCAAATAATAAAATAACTTGAAGAAAATAAAAAAATAAATAAAATAAAATAAAATAAAATAAAATAATGCCAATTGCAGCAACATGGATAGACCTGGAGGTTGTTATTCTAAGTGAAGTAAGCCAGAAAGAGAAAAAAAATACCATATTATATCACTTATATGTGCAATCTAAAAAAAAAAAAAAAAGACAGATGAATTTATTTACAAACCAGAAACAGATTCACAGACACAGAAAACAAACTTACGGTTACTAGCAGGGGAAGAGAGTGGGAAGGGATAAATTAGGATTTTGAGATTTGCAGATACTAACTAATATATATAAAACAGATCAATAACAAGTTTATAGTATATAGCACAGGGAATTATATTCAGTATCTTGTAGTAACTTATGGTGAAAAAGAATATGAAAACAAATATATGTATGTTCATATATGACTGAAGCACTGTGCTGTACACCAGAAATTGACACATTGTAAACTGATTATACTTCAATAAATATAAAACTGTATTTCAAAAAAACTATATTGGGCCAAAAAATGACTACAATGATAAAGTAATAGTTTATAACAATGCATTCTTTGAGTTGTAACATTAATGGTATAATATGTATAAAAATAATACAATGAAAAAGGAGGAAAAGGAATAAAGCTATGTAAGAGTAACATTCAATATATTACTAGAGTTAAGCTAACATAAATTTGAAGTTGATTTGGATAAACTGAGAAGCATATGATAAAGGCAAACCAAAAAAAACCCCTCGCAAATAATATAGTGAAAAGGTTATTGAAGAAATTAAAATACTACATTATAAATATCCCCATAAGGCTAAAGAAAGCAGTAAAGGAGGAGCAGAGGAACAAAAAAGACTTGAGGCACATGGAAAAATAAAATAAAATGGCAGACATAATTCTAATCGTATCAATAACAGTAAGTATGAATGGATTAAACAATCCCATCAAAATGTAGAGACTGTCAGTCTGGATTTAGAAAAACATGATCTAATTATATGCTGTCTATAGACGACACAGATTAGAAGATACAAACAGACTGAAAGAGTTAGAAAAAGATAAATTTGGTAAAACAAACCAGAAGAAAGCAGGAGTGGCTATCCTGATACCAGAAAAAGTAGACTTTAAAACAAAACAAAAAAATGTTACAAGAGATAAAGAGGGACATTTTATAATAATAAAAGGGTCACTCTAGTAGAAAGATATAACAAATTATAAACATATAAGGACCAAATGACAGAGTACCAATAAATGAAGCAAATACTGACAGAGTCAAGTAATTTTACTTCTAAGTATAAACCCAAAAGAATTTAAAGCAAGAATGCATACAGGTACTTGTATACCAATGTTCACAGCAGCATTATTCACAATAGCCACAAGTAGAAGCAATCCCAGTATCCACTGATAAATGAATGGATAAACAAAAGTGGTTTATTTATACACACACACATATAAATACACTGGAATATTATTCAGCCATAAAAAGGAATGAAGTTCTGATACATGGTATAACATAGGAGAATCTCAAAGATACTATGCTAAATGAAATAAACCAGACACTAAATACTAATATTGTATGGTTCTACTTCTATGGGGTAATTTTTTTGCTATATACATTTTACCGCAATAACAAACTAATTTTAAAATATTTCACTATAGTGAAAAGTTAAAATCCAGCCTTCAAGTAATTGGAAATAACAGCTAGTACAGATATGGAGGCATTGTTAATTAAATTTTAAAGAGAATTCGTAAGAATAGAAAAGAGGGTGTTAGTACAGAGTGACTCAAAAGATTAGAAAGATATTACCTCAATTAAGTTGATTTTTAAAAATACCTTATCAGAAAACACAAGAAGAAAATTAGGATGGGCTTTGTTCATGCAGAGAGATCTACAAATGTTTAAGAATAGAAGGAAGTAAATCATGGAAAGAATTAAGTTGTGTAATAAAAAAGGATAAGTGACTGCTGATAACTGATCATAACTAAGACCATATGCAAAAAAGTAGCAAAGGCATAGGAAAATTATTTAAACTCTAAAATATAAAGTAGAGATGACAGATAAAAATTAAAAGATTCTAAAATGGAAAGAAAGAACACTGAAAAACTTGACACTGGTGAGTAAAATCAGTGTTAAAAAGAAATCAAGAAAACACTCATATTTTATAGGTCAACGGGACCCCAATCAAAGCAGTATATGAAATGATCCAAAGTTTATCTCGGGGAATTAAAGTACAAGAATAACTAGAAAAAAATTTAACAAAGAATAATATAATATTACAGAATATCATTAGACACTGTAACAGAGGAAGTAAAACAGAGTAAAATTCAGAAATAGACATAAGTCCAAAAAGAAATTCAGTATATGTTAAAAGTGGAATTTCAAATCAGTGGTTAAAATATTGTTCAGAATATACCATAATGATAAACGACTAGTAATTTGGAAAAGAAGAAAGCTAGATCCCTACTTAGTCCTTGAATCAAAAGATATCCCAGGTGGATCAAAGATTTACAGGTAAAAAAAATGACACCATAAAAATACTAGAAGAAAACATACAAAATTTTTTCAAGCCTCAAGATATGAAAGGTCTTTCTAAACATAACATAAAATCCAGAAGCCATTAAGTGAAAAGATTGAAAAATCTTAACCAACATAATATTAAAATTCTAGGTTAAAAACCACTATCAATGATATAAAAAAGTTACAAAAATATTTATTAACAAACAACAAAGACTAATTTTCTTAATATCTGTAAGTTTCTATCAATAAGAAAAATAGTATCAGTGCAAAAGGAAAATGGGTCATATTTACTAACACTCATAAATATACATATATTCATCATACATATATAGTACAAGCACATAAACTTTAGAAACCGAAACATTTAATAACAAACTTGAGAACTAGCAATTCTTTTTGCAATTTAAGAGCTATTATAGCTTTAAAGGAAATTTACATTTAGAAATGTAAAATAAAATATAGGTGTCAAAGAGATGTACTGTATTTAGAATTGTTTTTTCCCAATTTCCATGTAAGTGAAAGGTACAGGATTTTATGAGACTAGAATGTCAGATTTCATTTGTAAACTACAATGTTTAGTTACACCCATTGCAATTCCAGAATTCAAAATGGACATGCTTATTGTAGGGTGCTATATATAACTAGCAATAAAAAGCTTCCTGACGTTTTATTTAAAAAAAAAATGTAAGAAACGATATGCCTGAGCAATCAACTCATAATCTGTGAAAGGTAATTCTCAGTCACTCACACACTACTGGGTTTTTGCTTTCTACTGTCAAAAGTTCAACAAATTAGAAAAAAAAAATCACTGACCTAGTACACTTATCAGATAGCACATTTTATATTTGTAGAATACGAAACAAGTTATTATATTGGCAGTCACCCATTAGCAGAGATCATCCTTGTACAGTTTTACACTGTAAAAATCAAATTTCCAAATATGCACTTGGTTATTAGTTCTATTTTTAACCTGCCACTCATATACTGTCATGTACTTAAAATTCAGAACATGTTTACATTATCCATCCAGCAGGCTAATGCAACTGCACACCAGACAGTCATGCATAATTCAAATCAGTATCCTCAGGCTTGCAAATCTAAGTCAAAGCTGCCTTTAAAAAAGCTAGGGTGTGACTTTAACATGAATAAAGTATATCTAATTTTTCTTTTTATGTGACAAATTGATACTTTCTGCAATGGAATGACAAAAACGCAAAGCCACTGTATAATAGATTTTTACACTATTGAATAAAGAGATAATTGAAAAAATAAATAAGGCAACCACAGTGGTCTTAGAAAATTAATTCCAAATAGTGAAAGAGGTAAAGCTGAACAAGATTCAAACAGCAAAACTCACAAAATAACAATAGGTTATGTGAAGTTTTGCCAACAACCAGGATGTACATAAAATTACAAAATCATGGATATAACTTATACCATAAATTGAGAGTTCTTCTTACACTTAAATTCAGATTATGATTTTAATTATCAGTGAAGTTGGCTTCATTTAAATTTCTTAAATAAAACTCCACTACTGAATTTCTATAACTAGTAATACATCTAGAAATTGCCTAGGTCTAAAAAAGCTTGATTTTATCAAATTTAAATTGAGGTTTATCAGCCAAGTATGTCAAGATATCTACAATACTAGACTCTAGTCTCTGTCATCTTACAGTGGATATTTGCTTTTTAAAAAATATAAAAAGAAAGGTAACTGGGTCTTAATCTATAAATGTCTATTCTGAGGCTTCTAAAAACATAAATATATTTACCAGAAATTTAAAATGTGACACATAATTGATGAGCCTCTGGATTAAAATTCTCATAAGAATAAATGTATATATTTTGATATTTTTTCCTCCCAGAAGCTTCAAACTTGGCTCATCATTTAAAGAAACCCTCCAGATATGAACGACACCACTGCTCGGGCAACTCAACTCAATTATGAAAATTTCATATTAGTCCTATTCAATATTACAGACATACCAAACATAATATCCTCTACAATGACAGTCCATTAATGTCAAGGTACAGTAATATGAAGGATGAAATTAATGGGATAGTGAGAAAGGATTCAATGGTATCTGAGATAATGAAAAAAAAGATTAAATGGCAGGCCTTTGGGAAATACAGTAAAGACATGGAAGTCCTTTCAATGAAGAAAGAATAGTTCAGGTAGAGAGAACATATCTTTTCAGTTTTCTTGCAGAGATGGAAAATTTAAACAAAAGTTCAGATGACAGAGTGGATAAATCAAAGATGTCTTCATTGATTAAGACTTGAATTTAATGAGGAGCTTTATAGATAGAACTACTAACCACACCAGTCCAATAACTATTCTGTTAGAAAGTTACAGTAAAATAAAAACTTTTGTAAGTAATTCAACCACCAATTAAAGCTAGAGAAACTGATGCACAGAAATTCAAAATTATAATAGCAATAGCAAATGGAAAACTGCCCTAAAAAAAGTTCAATATCACCTAGCAAGAATAGTGGCATGGAACAAGGACTGAATTTATTTTCCCCTTTCTTTAAAGGATATTTCCCTTTAAATTTCTGTATTTCTTGCCCACAATTACAACCATGTAATATTTTTACAGTTCTCCAAAGACAAATTAATTATTAGCTTAGAGTTTTCTTCCTTTATTTACAAACCTATTTTGGAAAACACTTGTAGTTCAGCACCAAAAAGTGGAGTATTTTCATATTAATTAGGACACAGAGGCTAGTGATGTTTTAGAAAAGTAGTCAACAAAAAGGAACTAAAAGAATGATTACAGGCTATTAACTGCATACATACATTTTTTTTTCATAATTCATTTTACGAATTATACTGAACATTAAGAAGGCAATAAAATGAAATTTTAACAGTTCTACTTAGGAACTGAGAATGTGAGAAGTGGAATGAACCTTAGATCCTATTGGTCAATCCTATCATTTCCACAACAGGAAGCAGAGAAAGCCTGTGACATACCCAAAGTAACTGTTTATAGGAAGGGTAAGATGAGAAGCCGTGTCTGCCACCTAAGTGCTGCAGAGTACAGACCGGCACAACTATAATGGTGGCTCTAATCACTTGAGTAGGCTTAAGCAAAAAAAAAACAAAAAAAAACAAACAAAAAAAACCAGTTGCATATAAAGTTTTAACTGTAACAAATAGAGCAGAGGCCAAAGCTAGACCAGAGCTGAGATTAAGATACAGCTCACAGATGGAATTAGATGATGCTCTAATCCTCCCATTTCCCACCTCCCACTCCACATCCCTCCCATTTCCCACTCTCTGCTCCCTGTTGACCTACCTGCACCCTGTGAATTATATTCAGGGGTGAGAAGCCTCCCGGAAAACATCTTAAGCTAAGACTTACATGCAAACTTACCTGGGATATTAGAGGATGAAGTGAATGAGACAATCCAAATTTCTGAGAGGAGCAATGAGATTCTTGACATATACAATAAGGAAGGAGACATCTGTCACAGAAAGTCATTCTAAGCCATAGAGCCTGAAGTCAGAGAACAGTAGAGACCCCCATGCAAGGTGATGGCTAGTAAATGAAGCCATCTGGCCAAACAACTGTGTCCATGTATTCACACTCTGGCAAGAAAACACGCTGTGCGTGAACTGAAAGAGAGTCCCCTTTAGACTCTGTTAACACTTTGGAGCCCACAACTCTGCCAGGATTCCCCAAACTCAGCAAAATGCAAAAAGAGAATCATTTTTTCACTTTCAGAAGAATGCTGAGCCATCCCGTCTCGGGGATTACTGAGTGCCCACGGTGGTAGAGGCCAACTATTACAGTTAAAAGCAGTACTGACAATGTACAGCAGAACTGGCCAAAGAAGATCAGGTTAGAGCAAAGGAGATGGAAAAAAAGGGGGCAGCAACCTGGCCTAAATGGCACCCCTTGAGAGCTCCCTAAAATAGTTGAAGGAAAGGGAAATGCAAGAGATTACAGTGTCTGTGTGAGCAGGTAAAACTGGCACTACTAAGATTTGAGCATTAATGTTAATGTCAACCTATTAGTGCTCACATGACAGAGCAACGTGGCAATATTTGGGGGACACACACATACTAATTTCTCATTCAGGTTAGCAGGGGTGAGTTTATCAACTCTTAAATACCCAATTCATCCCCAAATTTCTCAGTATTATATATTCTATATAACTCTCGTGTTGGATTTCATGAATTACAGAAAAACATAAGATGAGTTTTCATGATATACTATATATATTTTTATATATATTTTAAATACACTAAAGCTGAGTTCAACTGATTTTAAATACATAAGCAGTTTAGTAAACATTCTCAATTCAGTGGAATATAACATGAAGTAGCATAATTTCTACAATGACCTCTATCTTTTAATTGTATGATACTGAGTTTCCCCATACTGCCCTTATTTTGGTCTTCGGGTAAAGTGCACACATTCCTAGTCACTTTCTGTTAGTAAATAATCTCAAGATAGTAGAATTTAAAAATTCCATTCCCAGGTTTAATTCAAATCTCATCTCTATAACTAAATCTTCTAACTTGTTAAACAGTAATGTAACGGTCTATAGCTCATAGAGCTGTTGAAAGATTAAATGAATTAACCCAGGTAAAGAGCTTATTAAAACATTACCTTTTACACAGTAAGCACTATGTAAGTATTAGCTTTTATTACTCCCTACCAAGGATGCCAACGAAGCTTTTGCTCACAGAACTTTGAGTGGGAGACAAAGCATAGTCTGCACTTTTAATCCTCCTTCTACTCCAGCTCTTTGGTAATTTAATTCTAGGGACATGTTTTCCCTTCATCCTTTCAATTCTAATTACTAGATGTGCCGGAGTAGGGAAAATGGCTGAAATTGCTAGGATTGTCTTACTGCCTGCCTGTAGGTGGTAGGGAACCCCAAACCTCACTCTAGTTCTGGCCAGCTGTGGTAGCTTTTGCTACTGTGGTGGTTTCTTTATAGGTGATGCACATAATAACTCATCTGGGTGATGTTCAGCTTCATCTCAGTCTCCCCAGAATGTCTTCCTTCCCCTGTGGTCAGCAGTCCATGCCCCCAGTCCCCTTATCAGGCGGGGCAGCTTCTGGCTTGCTGGTTGCCTGATCAGTCCCATGGCTCCTATCTTCTCCTCGACTTCCCATGCTCCTTCTCATGAAGCCTCAAACACATCTCCATGCCCTCCAAGAATTAAGTACCCACTAAGAGGTGGGATGGGAAAGGGCGCTGTTAATATAGCACCTTCTAACTTCCCAATCCTCTCTTTTCTTTTCCTTTCTCAGTCTTTTATTTGATATGGGATGGGAGTAGAGATGTGGGAGATGGAATGACACTTGGGGTTAATAGAACCAGTCTGGGCTCCCTCATAATAACTACTCAGGGAGGTATCTGACTCAGTCAGTTGGCTCCAGATTTAGCACGAGGTGCAGGAAATATAGTAGTATCACCTCCTAAACTGATCTTTGGGCCCTTCCTTAACAATTCCGAGTAACAAATATCTCAAGAAGAGTCCCACTAAACATTCTGATACAGGAAAAAACTATCTTTCCCAAACATCACTGTAAGCTGTTGCAGGCATAGGTCCTGATGCACAAACTAAAAAGATTAAATACTTCTGTGAGAGCAGATGGGGACAGAAAGCATATGTATTCTATACATTACAAAGGATGATCCTTTTTACTCCTAAACAGTTGTAAGAAATTGACATATATGAAAGAGTATTCTGTTGCCAAGGTTAGGGAAGCTGGAGTAGGGCTGTCAAATATGAATGATTTATTATCCCATTCTGCGGGCAAATCAAGATGAATGCAAAATGAAAAAGAGCACAGAGCATGTTAAAGAATCACACGCAACCCCCAATACATAAATAATTAACAAAATTAATGCTTCTGGTAATGAGGAAAATCAAGATTTTAATTGGGAACATGAAGTTCATGACTTTGTTTCAGTTAAATAAAAAATCATTGATTTATTAAATTTGTACCCTGCGAGCACTACATGAGAAACTGGGAATTCACACTGAAGTGAAGTGGAATAACTTATTATATATAACAAAAGAACAACCCAAAGCAATATAATCAAGAGCTACAGAAATTCTGAGAATAAAAAGGCCAATGTGTGGAAGTGTTAGTAAGAAAGCTTCATGGCAGGAGCTGGCCTTAACTTTGGCTCTGAAATATAGAGCTAAATAGGCAGAAAGAGACTACGATATTCCAAATTAACGTACAACACCAACAAAAGAACAAAGTCAGGAATGAGCACGATGACTGCAGGGAACCACCGCCAACGCAGGTGTTCAACAGTCGGAAAACAAGGACAGCTTAATTTAGACATTTACACAAGCTCATGTTCAAATCTGCCTTCAATCTTCTGATTTCAACTATCAATACTATTAACTAATGGCTTTCAGGAAAAACTTTTTAGTTACAGAAACCCCTGTTCAAATAAAATCTAACTTATTTCAACCAGTAAGAGGTGAGGAGCTAGATCTCCATCTCCCCATTTTTATTTCCCATCCCTTATTTGATCTCACTCCGGGAGCAAACCCCACTACCAAGAGTCCACAAGACCCATCCATGGAGCACAGGTTTAAAACTACTGTGGAATATCCTGGGGGAGGGGAGGGTCTCAACTAGCTTTCGGTTGGTCCAATTCTCGTCTAATTTCATACCCTATAGATTCCTTTACACATGGTTTCACTGCAAGTTTTGAGAGAAATCAGCTTCATAAGGCTAAATGTTGGAAATATTTAAGTCAGTACAACTTTTTAAATTTTACATTTGGTGTTATCAAGTGTAAAGAGTATAAACTTATGAAAATAAGGCTTTGGGTCTTATTTATATCAGTATTTTAAGTAACTTTAAAAATATGCAAACTTTGCCTCTATCTGCATAATTAAAAAAATTTTACCAGAATCCTGGCAAAAGAGCAAAATACTTTAAAAATACAGCATCAAAAGTCTTAATTGTATGGTGTTCCTAAATTTTCTGTAAGAGAAACATCCTTATTTAGAGGTAGTTTCTTAAAGGTTTGTCAGAGGTGAAGTGACAATGGTAACTAGAAATTAATTTTAAGTTAATTCAAATTTTAACTATCTAACCAATAACTATAACTGGCATTAACTTTTTGGATGGGAGATACTTTTAAGAGTAACATTCTGATAGGGGAAAAAATGGGATACTTTGCCCTCTTGACAAATAAAATATCAATGAAAAGCCAGCTGTTCCAATTTCTGTAAGTTCCAAGTGTATGAACTCTTATTTTTTCAACAAATTAGACTGAAAAAAGCTAATTATGTCCCACAGAAAGTAATAATCAGAGATGGATTTGAATTAAACTTGACCACAGTATATTCATTTCCTGACTCATATGACTAAGTCAGAATATAATGAGAAACAAACCAATCCACTCCACAGAGCTCCAGAAAGGCTCAGGTATTCTGGAAGGGGGCGGGTGAGGTGTATGCCAAAAACAAACAAACAAACAAACAAAGGCAGAAGGCAGATAAAAGCCTGCATGATAAGCAACTGACAACACCCCCCACTCCAAATCTCATCCTTCATACTGAGCATCTAAGCATCCAAGTAAGGGACGTCAGGCACAGGGAGAGAGGGAGAGTCGGCACACTGAAAGCAGACAGTAAGTGACAAGCTGTATGATGAATGGCCAGACCCTCAGCTACTACCTAGTACTGCTAGGTTCCAGGAGGGCCGGCAGTCAGGCACCTACCACACGCCTACCAAAGAAGGCAGTGGAGGATTCTTCTGAAAAACTTGAATGGCCTCAGAAACTATACTGTTAACAAAGTTGTGCCCAAGGTACATCATTACAAAACTGTACAATACGAGAGAGAGAGAGAATATCCTAAAGTTTCCAGAGAAATTCAATCATCTAAAAATGAGAATCAAAGTGAAATAGGCTTCTTACAGCAACACTGCAAATGAGAACACAACAGAGCAATGTCTTCAAAATTCTAAGGGAAAATGTTTTCTAGCATTATGCATCTGGTCAAGCCATCAATCAATTAGAAAGTTAGAATAAAGATATTTTCATTAGGTGCAGCATTTCAAAAAGCTCACATCCAATACAACATTACTCTGGAAGCTACTGGAAGATACAGTCTACACCAAAACGAGAAAATAAAGCAGAAAAGACTGCTGATTTCTTAATGTACTTACATACATGAATTACTTTCATAAAAACTAAAAGGTGCTCTGATGATAAGACCAGGGTTAGAGTAATGGTTAATGGCTTTAGGTTTTAATGAGATTGGTACCAGAGGCTGAATGTGTAAGCACTCATTCTATAGACATAATCCACAGAATTTCCTAATGAATGCTAGGAATTGCTACATTTAGCTACTTGACAAGATTCTAATACTGCTGAAGTAAACCATAAAAATTTCTTGCCTGAAGTGTTAACTTATCTTCCTACTTCTAATTTCTCACATCTCAAATCCATTCTTCATAGACTCTGCAGTGTTATCTTCCTAGAACAAATGTCAGGTCATGTAATGCTCCTATTTAAAAATCTTATAATGGCTCTTCATTGCTGAAAAGAAAGCCGAATTGCTTACCCAGGCACAAAGACCTAAATGATCCAACCGACAACTTTTCAGCCTCTTATTTTACTACTGCTACTACACCAGCCACACACAACCACTTGCTGCTTCTTAGACTCAGGAGAACGAAGTTCATCTTCTCTTAAAAAGCTATTTTTCTATATGTGCATAGCACAGCAGGCATTCCAAAAAATACTGCAGCATAAAGCACTGTGGTAAAAGAGCAAAGAAGAGTTAAGTAAAAAATGAAATTTTATGTATGGATACCAATTTCCATGTTTTGATGTAATTGGCCTTCTTTGATCATCTTTAATGTCTCTATTGTATAAATAAACGTAAGTAGAAAATCTGCGGTCATGTAGCAGATATTGTATAAAATTGCAATACTAGAAGTTGTAAAAAAAAAAAAAAAAAAAGTGGAGAAAATAGCAGAATGACCTTGGCATTTAATGGCAAGCCTGTAACTTAAAGGTAACATATTATGGATTGGAATTTTTTAAAAGGGAAACATAAACTTTTAACACACAGGTGAACTATTCTTAATTAATTAATATATCTCTTTAATTTCCTATGAGCAAACTATTAAATGGACCCCTAACCATTTATAATGCTTCCTGCCTGTCAACTCTTTTATTTTTTAAATTGCTTAAGAATGCCATCTTTTCTATGCTTAGGAAGCTTTTAATACCTAAAATTGGTTCTAAACAGTTTACCATTGGGGCGGGGGGCGCCAAGAGCCTGAATATACTAAAAATTCTGTAATTAAGTATTCAAATAAACTGTTCTTAAAGAGTAACTTAACAGATAAGACCTTGAAAAGAATTGAGTAAGTCTTTGTTAGTTTTAGTATTTCTGATAGATCGCAGTTAAGAATACCAACCAAGAAATTTGACTATACATATACAAAAGAGTCCAAAAGTTAGCATATATAGCAGACAACAAAAACGTTCAATAATCTGTTAGAAAAACAACTAAAATAGAGTTAGTAGTCTCAACCATACTAAGTATAAGGAAACAAAATAACAGATGAAAGGCTGATTAATCTTTCAAAGAAATTTGATATTAATATTGTATAGAAAGTAGTCTCAAAGTTATTTTTTTATATGTAGAAGACTGGCTGAATATATTATATACTTATTCAAGCGTATCCTGCCGGAGTAAAAAAGAAGGAAGATGAGCTCTATGACCTCACATAGAATCATTACCTAGATACATTAAGCGACAAAAGGAAGATGCAAAAGAGAAAAATTTATATATATACACACACACACATATATAAATATATACATACATTTATGTATACTACCTTTTATATATCAACAAAGGGGAAAAAACAAAACTCATACTCTTATTTCTGCAAAACAAAACACAGGAAGGACAAACTGGAAACTAATGAAAGCGGTTACCTACCTGGGCCCACCACTTACCAGCTGTATGATGTTCATGTAATTTTACAGTTTCCTGATCTGTAAATTAGGGCTGATACTATTTGACCTATAGAGTTGTTGTGAAGATTAAATGGGTTAAACACAAAGATCCTAGCATACTTACTGGCAATCACACAATGACTTGCATGTGAATGTTCACAGCAGCATTATTAGGGATAGTCAAAAACTGGAAATGCACTAAATGGTCATCAACAGCTACAGAATAGGTGGTGTATCTACACAATGAAACACTACTCAGCGATAAAAAGGAACTACTGACACATCTACATCAAGAGATAAACCTCAAAAATATTATGATAAGTGAAAGAAGCCAGACACAAGAGACTCCATGCTGTATGATTCTGTTTATATGAAATGTCCAGAACAGGTAAATTTATAGAAAGTAGATTAGCGACTGCCTCAGACTGAGGGTGAGAATTAGGACTAACTGTAATAGCGCATGAGAGGTCTTTCTGGAGAATTAAAAGGTTCTTGAAATGATTTAAGGTGATTGTTGTACCACCTGGTAAACTTACTACCAAAAAAATCACTGAATTATGTACTTGAAATGAGTAAATTTTATATGTCAAATAATCTCAATAAAACTATTTTAAAAATACTTTACTGAACAATGTATTCAATAAATAAGTAAATATTAAAATAAATCAAGTCATTTTTCATACTGTGTCATTTATATTATCAAACAAGATACAAAAGAATGTATTTCCCAAGGACAAACAAAACATGCAATAAAATTTGCTAAGTATTTGAGCGTTAATTAGAATATAATGATAATTTTCTAAAAATTTATAAGTTCTAAAGTCATTTGGAAAATGTTCTACTTAGAACAGAAACAAAGAATATAAAATATTCCCTTAAAGACTTACAAAATCTAGTTTCTGTTCATATAATATTTGTTTATTAATATTTCATTTGATTTCATATACAGAGTCTAGTAGTTAATACTGATCAGTTCACCTCCAAAATGTTGCCTCTAAATGCTATGCTATTTAAAAAAATTTTCTTCTTTTAATAGCTTTATTGAGATGTAACTGATACACAAAAAACTGCACATATTTAACATACACAACTTGATGAGTTTGGACATGTGCATATACCCATGAGACCACCACCACCATCAAGGGAATAAACATATCCATCACCTCCAAAAGCTTCCTTGTGCCCCACCTTCTTAAAAATTTTGTTTTATTTTGGGTATGTGTGGTAAGAACACAATAGGAGATCTTTATTACGAGGGTAGATCTCATCCAAATGCCATTCAAAACTGAAGTTCAGAAAGATAAGTTGTGTTTCATTTGACAAAAACCCTTTTGTTTATTGATGTAACTTTACAATTCTTCAGAGACATGAAACAGCTAGAGGAAGCTTTTTCAAGTCTTCATCTCATAGGAAAGGATATTCCTCCAAAAAATGCTGGTAAAATTATTCTATTTTTAAAGTTTATCTGAATGCAAACCCACCCACTACCCTCCACATACAAAATATGTTCTCCCTTGAAGTATACTAAGCTCACAAAATTTAAAATGTAGTAATTCAAAATGTAAGGTTCTGAAATAAATTAACTGCATTCAAAGTATATCATATTTTTTACAGAAACCTAATTAATTTAGGAAAAGGATTTACTTTGTATTTAGCATTATTTTGAATAAACAGATCTTTGACAACGTTTTATAATACAGCAGAAAAATATTTTGTGGACTAATCCACACTAATGAGATTAACTTCCACAGTTTTCACTGTATTAGAAACTTCCAACTGAATGTATGCAGTTTCTACAATTTTAAAATCTAAATACATGGAAAATGTATATTATATACATATTTGATAAGAATATGTACTATTATTAAAGAGAATCACTTTCTGAAAATCCCAAAGAAGGGGAAAACTTTTAAGATACTTTTATCTTACAAATGAGAATGTCTAAGCAGCAAGATATCTTTAATATTAGGTCCAGAAAGAATAAATCTATCACATTTGCTGGAGGAAGCACCCTGACAAGTTTCGAAACTGAAACAAAAGATTCTTATGACCCTGACTCACTAAAATATTGTCTCAAGCAATAGAAGTTTTTCACAAAAGGATACATGTCAGCAATGGCTTAAATAGGGGGAAAAGCTGAGGTGAAACTTCTAAAGGACCTCAAAACTTATCTAAATTCAACACAGAGCTTTGGAGAGTAAAACACAAGGGTCCCTACGTACATTTCTGTATTAGTTAGCAAAAAAAACCAACTAGAGCTACTTTAAGCTGAAGAATATAAATGTATTTGAAAAAGGATATATGTCACGCGATCCAAAAAAAATGACTGAAAAACTAACCCCTAAAAGGGGGCATGAACCAGGATTCCTCTATGGGACCCAAAATAGACGTTTATGCACATTTCTCTTTAGAACACTGGATCAATCAACCGCAGCCTCGGGGGTAAGATCACGAAATACAGACATAACTGCTGGGCTTCACCCCAATTAGTGCCAGTCCACAGAGAAGGGGGAACTGCTTTAAATTAAGATGCCAATACAAAAATTATATAATATTTTACAAGATTAAAAAAAAAACACATTCCAATGTACATATTACTGAAATTCACTTTGTCAATACTGTCCTAATAAAAAATCTGGAACAGTTTGTGAGGCAGATTTGATCATAGTATAGATAATAAGCTAAATAAAATAGAGTCCCTAGTTTTAAATACCATCTATACAGTTATGATTTCCAAATTCATATCTTCTGTCTAGAACTTTCCTCTCAGTAATCAAATTCATACAGCAAACTATCAACTTGATATTTTAAGTGGGTGTCTCAAAATAGTCTTAACATGTACGCAAACTCCTTACTCCTATCCTAGTCTTTCTCATACCATTCTCATTGACCAGTCAAAAGCCCAGGGATCTAGCCTAGATTTCCCATTTTCTGTCACCCCTATACTGAACCCAAAATTCGTTAATCTTCATTCCAGAATGTATCTCAAATCTCCCTCCTGTCCCCACTGCGACCACTACAGATAAGGCAACTCATCTGATACGCCCTTCGGATGACAGCAGGTCCTCCTACCAACTCAACTTTCACTTAAAAAAAAAAATTGAACATCCCCCTCTGTACGGTTAAGCTAACTGAATATGTGGTTAAGTTCCTTTCTCTCACTGTGTTTTTGGTTCTCAGGGTATGTGTTTTTAAATTTAACTTTGTTTTATAGTTACATAAAACAAGGCTTGCCAGAGAAGTCAAGTTTCCACCCCTGTCACCTCTACCCAACTCCCTCCCTGACTCTGTCCCTCCCAGGTAACTGTGTTAAAGTTCTTGTTTATCCTTCCATTCTTTTTCAATATAAGCAAATCCAAACATATTCTCCTTTTCTTACGTTAAAAGTAGTACAGTGCACACATTTTCCTGCACTTCGCTTGTCTTCCCCCCACTTAATGTATGCTGGGGATCTCTCAATAGCAGTGTAGATATTAAGCATTCATATATTGTATACACACACACACTTCCCCTAGGAAATAGCTTTTGGTAAATTATTGGGCTTTATCTATTTCACTAGTAATGAAACCATCATCAGTGATCAGCTCAGGGTGGACATTCAACCATACAGTACCTGCACAGCTTTGGTTTCCTCATTTGGAAACTTCCTTGAGGCCGGTTTGGCGCCTGGCAAAAAGCCACTACAAGTTCCACCTCCTGGATACCACAGGGGCTCTGCAGGCTTTACCTAAGGCCTCCTGTCTGGCTCCCTCGGGAGCCCTGGGTAAAGGCTGCCTCAGCACCCACAGTGTTCCAACCCTTTCCTGAAATGTTCCCACAGACATCAGAGGAGACACTCTCAGCACTGGCCCTCCAGCAAACAAATGCTCAATGTCCATCTGGTCTACCCAGGCTATCACTCTGTATGGTAACTGCAACCTCTATAGGACTGGCTCTGAAAGGAGTAGGGGGCAATGGAAGTCACTGCAGGCACTCTTGGTGTTGCACCGCAAGCACTCCCATAACGGGACAGAGCTCATGGCAGCCTGGCAATATGAGGCTGGGGAAATGCCCAGGATAGGGAACCCCTTTTTAATATTCTCCTGAGTTTCACATACTCATTGAATGCCTGGCCAACACTAGCATAGTAACATTAGTTTCATTACTAAAAATGACAGCTAACTCTTACCTATCATTTTTCCAGTGGCTGGCACTGTTACAAACACACATTAGCTCTTTTAGTATCGCATTTATTATCATCACGTCCATTTACTGGATAAGAAAATATCAGTGTAGAGAGGAAGATGGCAGAATCAGGATTCAAACTGAGGCAGCTCAACAAGAGAACCCAAGTTCATTCTTTTTCTTTCTTTCTCTCTCTCTTTCTTTCATCTATCCTGAAGGGTTGGATATGGCATTCCAATAAATTATTTTTGTGCATTTAATGTTACTAGAGATAGTGAATATATAAAAAATATCTGTCAGTATTATACAGAATAGAAAAATTTTCATGTCATTCTTTAGTTCAGCAGAAGTTCAACTGATAAAGTCTGTATCATAAACAGTATCATTACTATTAAGAGAAAGTTTTCTAGTCATCAAGACTACAAGTCAACTAATGACTACAAATTTAATGGGAAAACAACTAGAAGAGTTTGAGATTTGTTCCCAATGTCAAATAATGGCTCAGAAAAGCGTATAATTTAACTAGTCATAGCAGCAAACAGAAGATCACTACAACAATTTCTAAAAAAATTAAATTAGAATGAAATTACTAGAATAACTTGATAGTTTTTCCTACAACTTACACCACTTGGTAATTAGTTTTGTAACAGATAAACTCTGATTTAGCTAGAGAATAAAATGAATGAATATGCTCAATTTTTATTTACTCGTGGTTCATGTATTAGTTTATATTATCATACTAGTTGTTAAATATTTTTAACATCATTATCTCTGAGTCACTATGATGCCCTTACAAACGTACTGCACCTTGAATTGTTTAGAGCATGATACAAAACAGAACATACACAAATTACATACAGACCTCTTGTCAAAAACATAAGGGTAGAATGAAAAAAGCTCCCCTAAGCAGTGCAATTCAAGTCAGAATTTTGAAAGAACAGAAAACGTCAAAGAACATGGTAGAAAGGAAGTCAAGTTTTAGGAATTATTAAGAACCTTATCCATAAGGAAAAATAAGAAACAGACTAAATGTCAGTAACTGGAAGTTACTGGTACACCCTTTTAATAATATATTGCACAATTTGTATAATTTACACTGTTGAAGTATATATATTGCCATGGAAAGCTAAATTTCTGAATGGAACAAAAGCAAATTACTACACACTATGCAAAGAAGAAGCCATTTTGATTAAAAAATATGTATGCAAAGAGAAATATCTATGAAAGGTTACAAGAAAATGGAGGTGATGGTTTTCTCACAGCGGGATACGAGTAACTGTTTTCCTACTTCTTCATCTGTAATTTCTGACTTTTCTATAATGAATATGTATTACCCACACAATAAAAACAGCAAAAGGATTTATGTGGGTGTAAAAGTTACACAGAGAAGACAGAGGTATTTCAGTGGAGAGGCTCAGCGCACTAGCTTTCAGGAGGGGTGACCGTACTTGAATCCCGGCTCTCACACAGGTGCTATATAACCTTAGACAAGTTGCTCACCCTCACTGTGCTTCAGTGTCCTCGTCTGCAAAATACGGACGCTGATAGCAGCTGTCTCTTAGGATTACTGCAAGAACTGAAAGAGTCAATTTATGTAAAGTGCTTAGAATAGTGTTTACCATGTAATCATTCAATATATTATAGTTGACATTATTTATGGAACTGTAATTAACCTTTTATCTACATAGTAAAAATAGAGGTTTTCAGACTTCAGAAATACTTTAATCTATCCTCTTGAAAAAGCTGTTCATTATGAAATTTAGGAAGATTTAGCTTACAAATATTTTCCTCATAGATCATTGATGCTTAATTAAATTTACACTTAAAGAAGCATTTCCAAGGTTACCAATGACCAAAATCTCATATTTTTCTCTTTAACTACTAAGACAAGGAACAATGACTGAAAGATTGTTTAACCTGTAGAAAGAAAAGAACTTTCTTCATAACTATCTAGGCCTTAAGTAACTACCATACTAATTCTCTAAATTCATTGAATTTACCTTAGTTTTGGTTAATGGCATCCCTGAACACCTCAGAGACTTAAAGAGAACCAAATTTTCTAAGAAAATCTTTATCTTTATGAGTAGATACCAAGCAAAAGGAAAGTGATATGCCAGGGCATCGAAACACTTCTCAGCTTCTCAAGGTCATTTCTGATTCATGCATCAGAGATTTCAATGTAATTTATTTTCTCAAAGGCAGGAAGTCTCAAAAGGAGAGCCTCGCATCAAGATTGCTTACATGAGAGATTTTTCAAGATTTTAAAATTAAAATAGAACCTCAATTTCACTTCACCAAAAACTGGTAATTAAGTTGATATTTACCTCTTTGAAACAGCTCAGTAATTATTCCACATGAATGAAGCAGGAGTACCTACATGTCACGATGTATAATTTGTATAGTCCTATCTCTGATTCAACGTTCAGAGTCTACCCTCACTGCCCAATAAAAGTTAGCATGCACTCAGGTCTCTCCCCTTTGCTTCACAAATTCAAACCATGATTAGTATCTGCCAGAATATGGGACAAATAAGACATGTCCTTCTGACACTGTCATCTAAACAGTTTGGTTCATACTTTCGCTGTCATAACTGCTTTCTTTTTTTCTCCCTTAACTCGTTTGTATTCTATCTTGTGCTACAGCAGAAACTGGAAAGAAAGGATATTTGAGTGATCTCCCCACACTGAGGGTCAGTTACACGGCAAACTTGTTTTTAAAGAAAAAAGTGCTAAAATTTCAGGAGTGTTGTGAACAAGTTTAGAGAATACAGGAATAAACTTACTGCAAATGCCTACTTAAGTCTGTACCACATACATCATGCAGAATGGAAGAGCAAACTGGGAAAACAGTTTAGGAAGTTTAATCCATTTCCTAATATTGTCGCCACGATAAAGTTTCTAGTAAGACACCAATATAACACTGATACATTCTTCAGTTCCTGTACTCATCTGTAACTATTTACATTTCTTGGTGATGGATTTTTAATTGAGCAGAGCCAGAACCACTTTAAAAAAGAGAGGATATATGAAGAGTTAACATCATAAACAATTATGATTTCATGTTTTACTCTGATTAGGTTTTCCTTTTTCCCTTTTTCCTGTTTAACTTCTCTTTTTTCAGAAAGACAAATGATAATTTAGAAACTTCTAACTGTAAAGAATCTTCCACTGGTCCACTAACTGTAAATTAATACAAAATAACTAACTCTTCAAGATATAAACCCACCCTAAGAAAATTACTTAATGGCTTTAATTAGATGACACTAGGTATGAGAGGAAGGGAGGAAGGTGGTAAGACTAGAAGACTCAGTCTCCCATCTTAAGAACTTTAGAGTCTAATGAGGAAAGATTCTGATCTTACCCAGCTGCTCTGTTAACTGGTATTTCTTGACTTCCCTTTACTCCCAGTCTACTTTATTCTTTCTCCCCCAAAGGAAAAAGGTACTTTATACCTTCAACGGGCCAAAGACGAAACCACTGACGTTAAGTTTAAAAACACAAAAAAGTATACTTTCTATGAACCGTTACGTGGTTATGCAAAGTATGAAAACGAGGACTGGGAGGATACTCACCGAGCTTATATAACGGCTGCCTCTGAGAAAGGGTGAAGGGATCAAGATCAGGGAACATTTAGCTTTTTTTCTAACAGGTTAAATTTTTTTAAAAGTACAGATTTACAATATTATGTTACTTTCAGGTGTACATATATACATACTATTTTTTCAGATTACTTTCCATTATAGGTTATTACAAAATATTGAATATACTTCCTTGTGCTATACAGTAAATCCTTGTTGCTTACCTATTTGATGTAGTTTTTTTGTCTTAAAATTTTTTTAATTTTAGTATAGTTGATTTACAATGTTGTGTTGGTTTCAGGTGTACAGCAAAATGATTGTTATACATATATATATATATACATATACACACACACACACACATACATATTCCCTTTCACATTGTTCTCAACTGCCAGTCACTATAAGATACTGAATACAGTTCTCTGTGCTACACAATAGGCCCCTGTTGTTTATCTATTTTATACATAGTAGTACATAAATGCTAATCCCAAACTCCTAATTTATCCCTCCCCCGACAGCCACTTTGCCCCTTGATAACCAGAGTTTGTTTTGTCTGTGAGTCTATTTCCAGTTTGTAAATAAGTTCATTTGTATAACATTTTTTTAGATTCCACATATAAGTGATATATGATATTTGTCTTTCTCTGACTTCATTTAATATGATAATCTCTAGGTCCATCCATGTTGCTGTAAGTGGCATTATTTCATTCTTTTTTATGGCTGAGTAATACTCCATCTCGTGTGTGTGTGTGTGTGTGTGTGTGTGTGTGTGTGTGTGTGTGTGTGTGTGTGTGTGTGTCTTTATCTACATATATACACATCTTCTTTATCCATTCATCTGCTGATGCACATTTACGTTGCTTCCATGTCTTGGCTATTGTAAACAGTGCTACTATGAACACTGAGGTGCATGTATCTTTTCAAGTTAGAGTCTTCTCTGGATATATGTCTAGAAGTGGGATCGCTGGATCATACGGTAACTCTCATTTTAGTTTTTTAAGGAACCTCCATACTGTCCTCCATAGTGGCTGCACTCATTTGCATTCCCACCAACAGTGTCAGAGGGTTCCTTTTTCTCCACACCCTCTCCAGCATGTATTATTCGTAGACATTTTAATAATGGCCATTTTGATCAGTGTGAAGTGATACTTTATTGTAGTTTTGATTTGCTTTCTCTAATAATTAGCGATTGAACATGTGCCTGTTGGTCATCTGTATGTCTTCTTTGAAGAAACGGGCCTTTCGGTATTCTGCTCATTTTTTGATTGGGTTGCTTGTTTTTCTCATATTAAGCTAAATGAGCTGCCTGAATGTTTTGGAAATTAATCCCTTGTTGGTCTCACTGGTTGCAAATATTTTCTCCTATTCTGTAGATTGTCTTTGTGTTTTGTTTATAGTTTCCTTTGCTGTGTAAAAGCTTTTAAGTTTAATTAGGTCCCATTTGCTTTTTTTGCTTTTACTTCCATTACTCTAGGAGAAAAAATACTGCTGCGATTTACGTCAAAGAGTGTTCTACCTAGTGTTTTCCTCTAGGAGTTTTAGAGTACCCAGTGTTACATTAAGGTCTTTAATCCATTTTGAGTTTATTATTGTATATAGTGTTAGAGAATGTTCTAATTTCATTCTTTTACATGTAGTTGTCCAGTTCCCAGTACCACTTATTGAAGAGATTGTCTTTTCTCTGTTGTATATTCTTACGTCCCTTGTTGCAGATTAATTGACCATAAGTGTGTGGATTTTCTGTCCTGTTCCACTGATCTATGTATCTGGTCTTGTGTCAGTATCATACCATTTTGATTATTATAGCTTTGTAGTTTAGTCTGAAGCCAGGGAGCATGATTTCTGCAGCTTCATTCTTCTTTCTCAAGACTGTTTTGTCGATTTGGGGTCTTCTGTGTTTCCATACAAATTTCAAAATTTTTTGTTCCAGTTTTGTGAAAAATGTCATTGATAATTTGATAGGGATTGCACTGAACCTGTAGATTGCCTTGGGTGGTATGGCCATTTTAACAATATTGATTCTTCCAACCCAAAAACATGGTATATCTTTCCATCTGCTTGTGTCATGTTCAATTTCTTTTGTCAGTGTCTTATAGTTTTCAAAGCACAGGTCTTTTGCCTCCCTAAGATGATTTATTCCTAGGTATTTTATTCCTTTTGATACAATGGTAAATTGGATTGTTTTCTTAATTTCTTTTTCTGGTATTTTGTTGTTAATGGATAGAAATGCAACAAATTTCTGTATATTAATTTTGTATTCTGTAACTTTACCAAATTCACTGATGAGCTCTACTGGTTTACTCATAGCATCTTTGGGATTTCCTATGTATATTATCATGTCACCTGCAAACAGTGACAGCTTTACTTCTTTCCCAATTTGGATCCCTTTTATTTCCTTCTCTTCCCTGATTGCTGTGGCCAGGGCTTCCAAAACTATGTTAAATGAATGTAGCGAGAGTGGGCATCCTTGTCTTTTTCCTGATCTTAGAGAAAATGCTTTCAGCTTTTCACCGTTCAGTAGGATGTTAGCTGTGGGCCTGTCATATATTGCCTTTATTATGTAGACTTAGATTCCCTCTATGTCCACTTTCTGGAGAGTTTTTTTTAAATCATAAATGGATGTTGAATTTTATCAAAGATTTTTCTGCATCCATTTAGATGATCATATGGTTTTTCTTCTTCAATTTGTTAATGTGGTCTATCACACTGATTGACTTGTGGCTGTTGAAAATCCTTGTATCCCTGGGATAAATCCCACTTGATCATGGTGTAAGATCCTTTTAATGTATTGTTGGAGTCATTTTGCTAGTATCTTGTTGAGAATTTTTGCATCTATGTTCATCAGTGAAATTGGCTTGTAATTTTCTCCTTTTTGTGGTATCTTTGTCTGGTTTCAGTATCATCAGGTAGATGGCAGCCTCAGAGAATGATTTTAAAAAAGTTCCTTCCTCTGCAGTTTTTAGAAATAGTTTTAGAAGGATAGGTGTTAACTCTTCTCTAAAGGTATGGTAGCATTCACCTGTGAAGCCACCTAGTTCCAAACTTTTGTTTGCAGAGAGATTATCATCATCATCATCATCATCATCATCATCATCATCATCATCATTACAGATTCTCTTTCAGTGATTGGTCTGCTCAAATTATCTGCTTCTTCTTGACTAAGTCTTGGCAGGCTGTATGTTTCTATACATTTGTCCAATTTGTTGGCATGTAAATGCTCTAGCATTTTCATATGATTTTTGTATTTCTGCAGTGTCAGTTGTTATTTTTCCTCTTTCATTTCTTACTTTGTTTATTTGGGTCCTCTATTCTTGGTGAGCCTGGTTAGAGGTTTGTCGATTTTATCTTTGCAAAAAACCAGCTCTTGGCTTTACTGATCTTTTCTATTGTTTTCTGATTTCTATTTTATTTCCTCTCTCCCTATTATTTCCTTCCTTCTGTTGACTTTGGGTATTATTATTTTTCTAATTCTTTTAGGTGGTAGCTTAGGTTAAATTTTTTCTTGTTTCTTGAGGAAGGCCTGTGCCACTACGAACTTCCCTCTTAGAACTGCTTCTGCTCCATCCCGTAGATCTTGTAAGGCTGTGTTTTCATTGTTGTTTGTTTCAAGGTATTTTCTAATTTCACTGCTGACCTACTGGTTTTTTAGTAGCATATTGTTTAGCCTCCACATGATCATTTTTCATATTTTTCTTTCTCTGGTTGATTTCTGGTCTCATACCATTGTGGTCAGAAAAGACGCTTGAAATAATTTCTATCTTCTTAAATTTGTTGAAGCCTGTTTTGTGTCCTCATATGTGGTCTATCCTAGGGAATATTCCTGTGTGTTTGAAAAAAAACGTGTATTGTTTTTTTGGATGCAGTGTCCTATAGATAACAATTAAATCCAAATGGTCTATTGTGTCATTTAACATATCTGTTGCCTTACTGATTTTCTGTCTGGAAGATCAGTCCATTGATATTAGTGGGGTGTTGAAGTCTCCTAGGATTATTGTATTCCTATCAATTTCTCCCTTTGTGTCTGTATTTGTTTTATATATTTAAATGCTCCTAAAGTGGATGCATATATGTTAACAAGTGCAATATTCACTTCTTATATTGATTCCTTTTATCAGTGGATAGTGTCTTTTTCTTTCTTTATGGACTGTGTTTTAAAGTCTATTTTGTCTTATATAAGTATCGCTCTGCCCGCTTTTCTGTCATTTCCATTTGCATGAAACCTCTTTTTCCATCCCCACACTTTGAATCTGTGTGTGTCTTTTGCCCTAAAGTGAGTCTCTTGGAGGTACCATTTTGTAGGTTCTGTGTGTGTGTGTGTGTGTGTGTGTGTGTGTGTGTGTGTGTGTGTGTTTATATCCAATCTGCCATTCCATTTCTTTTGATTGGAGCATTCAGCCCACTGACATTTAAGGAAATTAGTGATAAGTATGTATTTATTGCCATTTTAAAACTTTTTTCCCCAGTTGATTTTGTAGTTCTTCTTTATTTCCTTTTTCTTTTTGTGTTTCCTTTTGTGGTTTGATGGCTTTCTTTTGTATTATGCTTGAGTTAGTTTCTTTTTGGTTCTTGTGAATCTATTGTTTGTTATTGATTTGTGGTTTTCAAGTATGTTAACCCAGAACTATACCTACCTGCTTAGATTGATAGTCATTTAAGTTCAAACACATTCTCAATCATCTACATTTTTATACTCTCCTCCTCCACATTTTGAGATTTTTTATGTTCTATTTCACATCCTCATGTTTACTTTTGCTGTTCATTGTTATTATAAAGCTTTTACAGATTTTTTTTTACTGTTTTTAATCTATGTATTGGCTTATGTAAGTGATTGTCAATCCTTAGTATATATTTGTCTTTCCTACTGTGATTTTTCACTTTCCCATAAAGTCTTGCTTCTATTTGCTCTTAATAATTCTTTTAAGCTAAGTTTAGTATTGCTGTACTCTTTGGGTTTTTTATTGTCTGAGAAATTATCTCTCCTTCCATTATACACATGATAATCTTGCTGCACAGAGTATCCTAGCTTGCAAGTTTTCCCCTTCAGGAATTTGAATATATCATGCCATTCCTTTCTGGCCTACAAAGTTTCTGCAAAGAAATCAGCTGATAGCCTTATGGGGGATTCCCCTGTAACTTACTTTTTTTCTTGGTGCCCTTAGAATCCTCTAACATTTGTCATTTTAATTATGGTATGTCTTGGTGTGAGTCAGCTTGGCAACTTGTTTGGAACCCTCTGTATATTAATTTTGTATTCTGTGACTTTACAGAATTCACTGATGAGCTCTAGTGGTTTACTCGTAGCATATTTCTTTGGGATTTTCTATGTGTAGTATCTAGTCACCTGCAAACAGTGGCAGCTTTACTTCTTTTCCAATTTGGATCCCTTTTATTTCCTTTTCTTCTCTGATTGCTGTGGCCAGGGCTTCCAAAACTATGTTCTATATTCTTTAGGCTGGAAACAAAGTTTTCAAACAAAATTTCTTCAAATATACTTTTCAATCCCCTTCTTTCTCTTCTCTTTCTGGAACCCCTATTATGCATAGGTTGGCACATTTTATGTTATCCCATAGATCTCATATGTTGTTTTCATGTTTTTTTTTCATTTGTCTTTTGGTCTGCTGTTCTGATTGGGTGATTTCCATTATTCTGTCTTCCATATCACTTGTTCATTCTTCTGCATTATTTAGTCTGCTACTCATAGCTTCTAGATTGAATTTTAGTCTCAGCGATTGAGCTGTCTAATTTTGATTGATTCCTCTTTATAGTTTCTAGTTCCTTGTTACAGTGATCGGAATTTCTATCGATAATCTTTCTTAATTCCTTTATTTCCATTACCTCCTTTTTGAACCTGGGGTCTAAGAAACTAAAGAGGCTTGTTTTATTATTTGTTCTTTCAGAAGATTTATCTTGTTCTTTTAATTAGGAGTAGTTCCTCTGCTTTTTCATTTTACTTAAATTTTTCTGTCACTATGAATTTAGGTAAACCAGTTATCTACTGTGGTCTTGAAAGGCTGTTATTATGCAGGAGCATCCCTATGTAGACCATGTGAGTCCAGTATTTTTGGTGTGAGGGCTTTTTCTGGTATGGATGTCAGCATGTCTTTCCTCAGAGTGTTCAGTTGTTATACCCTTGATATGGGGTATGACTGGAATGGTGATTAGAGCCTTCACTGGATGTTGTACAGGTCCTCCTCTTTGCTCTGTGACTGTCACAGCCCTGTGGGGGACAGGGTCTGCTCCCTAGTTCTCAAAGTAGAAGCCCTGAGAGTTGGGTTTGGTCAGGCTCCATTGCCCTTAAATGTGTGCTTTGTCCTAAAGGAGGTGAGTGCTGAAGCAAGTGAGGCCTGAGTAGTCACACTGAACCTAAGTGCCACCCATGCACAATCGTTCTGCCCAGAAGCAACCCAAGGTTGTATCCCTTTCTTCATCATGTTCATCCCAGACCTAGAATTAGGCTGGTGCTGGGAGCCAGGGTATTGTGGCTGCAGGAATCAAGGTGATTATGTGGCCACCAGGGTCTTGGGCTGCTTCTGTGGAGGACAGATTGTTCTAAAAGGCCCAACTGAAGGGGTTATTATGAAAAATTGCTGTCAACATTATTCCTTCACTTTCAGAAATGCTTGAACCCCTAGTAATGGACAGAGCCCATATTCAATTTACAGTGTATCTCTCCTTATTTTCTCACATGGTTGCTGAACAGTTCTTTTTTAAAAAAAACTTATCTGTTCTCTGGGTACACACACTTAGAGCCTCAGTTTTGCCACTAATGAACTGTATGATCTTAATAAAGTTCCCTGTCTCTGGGTGTTGGTTTTGTAATCAACCAGTTAAGGGCATCTTTAATATCTGTGATTTAACTTCTATCATTCCACTACTAGACAAGTATCTCAAACAAACAAAAAAATTGTGAGGGACCTATATAGATTCACTACAGAAAACAGAGAAATCCTACCAGCTTAAGATCGGAAGTATACAAAAACAGGTGCTTAGGACCACTGTGTATGGTTGTGTAGTCTGTGCACTGCAAAAAGAACCTGGCTGAAGGGGTTGCTTAAATACAGTGTCCATTGGGTCTGCTAAATATTACACATGGAGGAAGGGATGCCTTTTCCTTCTTAGATACGTGGTATCTGCTCACTGAACTGTATTCTCACAATGTAGTGTCTGCTGAAAGATGGTGCCATTTTCTAATTAATCCACCCAGCAGGCTGTCCCTTTAAATTGCACAAAGGCATCTTATCTTATAGGTAGGTCAGAGGTGGCCTGCAAAAGTAGCACTATAAACGAATTCTACACTCCTGGGAATAACTGATCTCATCACATAAAAAGAACTCCGAAACACAAAGATGCAAGAAAAACCTTCAAGATGAATTTTTCTTCACATTGGTCATATTTAAACACACACATACACACACACAGACTCACATACACAGACTCATACACGAAAGAATTCTTCAGAGGAGAAACATTCATGAGCAAAAAGTTTTAGTCAAAGAAAAAACTTACCAAAAATCTAAATAAACCATGTAATACATAGAACTTTAACTGTTTTAAGACACTAAAAATTTTTGTGTCAATGGCTTCTGGAAAATACAGACACTATTTTTTTGTACTTACCCTCTTCACATAGAATTTGTAAAAATCAACAGAATAGTCTTTATAAAGCAGTTAAAATGCACTTAAAATATAAACATAAAGGATTTATTACTCTGGAGTGTTAAATTATTTTAAAAGTAACATTTAAATAAAAGGAGTAAAGAAATGTTTTAATGCCCCTAATTTTAAGATAACATCAAAATTAACAGCATGTAGCTTGTGAAGTAGTTAGTCATAAGAAAGAGAATGGCAAGTGTGGGTGTATACCTATATGGGCTACATATACCTTAAGACATAAGTGATGCTGGAAATTATTTTGTAACAGCATTTAAAATTAACTCACCTAAAAAAATCATATGATTTTAATAATATACCTATGCCACAATATATAAATATAGCTTGGTAATCTCTGTGGTGAACTAAGAATGAAAAACTGTAAGTAACAGAAAAACATTCTAGTAATTTTACACTAAGTTTGTTCTTTATATAAAATCTAATAGGCTTTAATAGGTGTCTTCTATCTAATATAAAAATGGAAAGTACAAAATAGCATGAATGGAATTTCAGAGGTTGGTGTAGCTTATTAGCTTAAACAAGATACTACAACCTACTATTTAACTCTTAAATCTTTTTAAAATGAGAGGATTATCAAAAAATTCACTTCATTTTAAGAACATAGTAAAAAAATTAAAATTGTTAAAAGGAAATTTAATAAGTTATTTTAATGTTTATTTTTCCTAGAAAAATGTCTTATAGATATGATCCCCTTTTGTATTCCCAAAACTGGAAGATGAACACGGCCACCTAGAGGAGAAAACATGATCAACAAACACACGCCAGCACATTTTCTTACTTCTTCTAGAGCATCTGTATTTCAGGTTTATAATATTTAAACTATTCTAAAGGACCCAATTGAAGGGGTTAAGTATAAATGAAACAGACTTAGGGAGGATACTACAGCAGCAGTGATGGCCTAACAGAAGCTAAATAACATTCATTTTGCAGTGGACTTGACATTGACAAGTACAGCCTTTATAACTTACTGTGTGACCTTAGGTTACAAGTTACTTATTCGATCTAAAATCTATTCTCACTCCTGTAAAACGGAAATAATCTTATCTACCACAATGTGTACAGAGACTGACAGAGTCAGGCACATAGTAGGAGCTCAATGAATGGTAGTTCTTACAACCTGGTCAGAAAGCCCTCCTGCACTGGTCTCTCCTAATCCCTACCCAGGCCCTCCATAACCCTCTGCTCTCGCAGATGTTTCCAGTACTGGCTGTTCCAAAGATCCTCTACTAGAATTATTCAGAGTGTTGAAAAATGGGCTAATGGTTCCTTATGAGCTCTAATGAGGTAACAGTGTGCCACGTAAAAAACGTACATTTAAAAATATTTTCCTCCCACCTTCTAATTCCCTTTAGTTACCTCAAATCACATTTGCCAAGTCTGATCTTTATAAACCTGTAGAATAGTAAGCAAAATAAAGGGCCAGAGCAGTAAAGGGACCTATTGTACTGTTCCCTTTACTCGTACCTCTGGAAAATGAACCAAATTCTACAAGAGAACTGTACTCAGTAGTCCTCTTCAGTGACTAGCTATGAAGGGAGCAGTATTTCTCCTGAGTCAACTGTGCAGAGGCACAACCATCTGGCAGAGACTCAAATGTGTATTAGAAGCAAATCTCCCTCATTCCCGAATATACACCAGCGGAGGGTTACTACTGTTGGGGTGGAGGGAGAAAGTGAACCCCTTCAACTACCTCTCTTTCTTGACTCTGGAAGCTGATAAAGAGAGTAAGTGGTGAGAAAGCACAGGGAGCAAATGCACACTTCCTTCCACTTACTCTCTCCTAACTACCTTCAACCTAACTTACTGTTCTCACTGCTAAAGCTGAAACTGACAGTTATTGATCAACTTCTACTGGACAAAGGGGCTCGTTTGAATTCTCATCTTCCCCAATCTCTCCACAATGAGGCATTCAAAACTTTCCCTCCATGACTGATGAAATACAACATTTTTCTGTTTCTCCACTTTATTGCCCTTACTTTCTCTTCCCTGTTTAAGTGACACCCTAATTTTCTGTTAATGAAAGGAAATGATTCTCTTATCTTTTCTCTCCTTACATTCCCCCCTCATCAATTTAATCTGTCCCCTTAGTTTCTAGTCTCTAAGCATATGAGATCTGAAAAACCCTCTCTCAAACTCCATTCGTGATTTCAAGATCCATAGCCATTTCCAACTGCTTAAATATCCTGCCTTATCGTATATATAAAACCACCTTTATCTCTCCACCCCCTCACCTTCCAAGAGAAAAAATAGATCCCTCTCTGGATGTCTTATTTCTAGTAATGATCTCATCATTCTCCTAGTCATACTTGCTGGAGGCCAGTGTCATCTTTGATACTTCCTTACGTCTTTCTAATATTCCAAATACATTCAGTTCCTCAATCCAGTAAGTTGTACCTCTGTGATGTCTCTTCTATCCTCCTGCATTCCTACTGCCACTACTGTAACTCAGATTTTTACCATTTCCCACATAGATGACTCCAAAGACCTCCTTAACTGGTATCTTTTCTTATAGCCTTCCTGTTGCTAAATTATTCTTTCTGAAGCATATCCCGGGCCATGGTACCTTGATGAAAAACTCTGAGTGAGCTTTCGCTGGCTAACAAACTTCTATTCAAGGAGGCACTCCAGGTTTTTAGACCTCATCTCTCCATTTTACTTTACACACACACACACACACACACACACACACACACACACACACACACACACATAATAAACATATGTACATATACATATATACATACATTTTCATACACACACACACCCCTATGTTAGAGCCAAGAGGTGTTCCTGAAACAATCCCTACATTTGAGCACTTCGTACTTTGGCGTTTATGAAGTTCCCTCTATCTAAAATACCTATTCTCATTCTTTTCACCAACTTTCTATCTATTCTTCAAAACTGAGCCCAACTGCCATTTTCATGGAGGCTCTTTCATATCTTCCCCAATGGATGGTATTTCACTCCATTCCTTAAAACCTTTTAGCACTTTATACGTACTTCTGCATCTCTGTCTCGGGGTTATGTTCAGAACTTACTATAACTTGAAATTGCTTTTCTCTAGGATCTGGAACTCTGAAATCTCCCTCTCTAATCAAATTTTCCTGTTCTTCCCCTACTCCATTGAATCTATTTTGGACTTATAGCAATCTCTGATCTTTCAATTAGGAATAACCTATGGTACAAAAAACCATTTTCTTAGTCTCTTGCTATCTTACATTGTCACTTGGTCATCTCCCCATCCTAAATCCCAATGACACCATTTTAACAATAAGGATATCCATCTCTAACTGGATATTCCACAGACTCCTCAAATTCAGCATGACTGACACTAAATTATCTCCTTCCATAAACTTACTGTCCTTATGCTCTCTAAGCTAATTAAACAACTTGAATTCCTTATTCATTCCACACATTCAGTCATTCACCAAGATATACTGAGACCATCCATCCCTCAATTTACAAATTCTTTGTCCCTAAATTAACATTGCTAATGAGGACTCCATCACTGTTTATCTAACTGGTCCTTTGGCCTCCAGTAGCTCCCACCTCTGATTCATCTTCTATTACAATAGTTAAATCTTTCTTAAATACATTGATCTAAAAGTGTCACTGTCCAGCTTAAAAACCTTCTAGGACTCTACATTTCCTATAAGACAATATCCAAATTCCTAAGCATGGCAGTCAATCGTATTACCTGCTCTTTCTCCAAACACAGATCCTAGGTTAAGGACACTGAGACACACTCTTCTCTGCTTTCATGCAATCACCACTCCATGTTGGTGAAACTGTTCTCACTCAGGTCTAGTTCACCTATCCTGGGAAGACTGCATGAGACTGCTCCATTTCCCCAGCTCCCAAACAAAGTCTCAGTCACCTCCTCCTCTGCATTTCCACATTACTTTGTTCATGTAGCTAACAGACCTCTTTCCACATATACGATATTACACATGTACTCACTGGTCTTCCTCCTCCAGTTTGGGGGCTCCTTAAAACAAGCTTGTTTTTTTTTTTTTTTAACATTTTTTATTGATTTATAATCATTTTACAATGTTGTGTCAAATTCCAGTGTAGAGCACAATTTTTCAGTTATATATGAACATATATATATTCATTGTTACATTCCTTTCTCTGTGAGCCACCATAAGATCTTGTACATATTTCCCTGTGCTACAAAAACAAGCTTATTTTTATCCATCTTTACGTGCACAGGATCTAGTATGGCACATAAAAACTTTCAACAATTGTTTATGAAATAAATAAATCTAACTTTAGAACACCTAAAATCAATCTACCCTGAATGTTTTATCAAATAATTTAGAGTAGAAATGGTAGAAAAGTACGAGTGAGTCCTAAACATACAGGAAAAATGAAATGAGAGGGTGATTCCGGACACTTGCACCAGGTCCCGAGTGGAGGGCAGGGACAGAAGGGCCACTGAGCTTATACTTCTCTCTTCACCGCTTTTCCCGCAGACTGCAGAGCCACACCAGGATAACAGGACTACAGGGAGGAAGCAATCAAGCCAGCAGAGAAATGTAGGGGGTGAGGCAGGAGTGAGTAGGGAAAAACAAAACCCTAAACTGAAGTTGCAAAAAGGGAAGTGTCCAGGGCAACGGACTGCACACTCCGGCTTGCTCGTGACTGCACACTATCATCGCCCTCGCTGCTTCCACCACCCTCGTCCACGACTACCATGTCACTACGAGGACTGCTATTAGGTGCCAGACACCATGCTATAAACTGCCACATGTATTATTCAACGTTCATGACAACCCTATTAGCAAGGTGTTAGTCACATTCAGAGACAATTAAAACAAAAAATAAAACTAAAAACAATTAACTACACTGCCCAAGGTGTCACAGCTAATATGTTAAGTCCTAAAGCCAGAATGTGAACAAGGATCAGGTTTCCAAACCCATTCTCCTGCTCTACTATTCACGGGTCAAGTTATACATAAGTTGGAGACTGGCTTTATTGCTTTTGTGTTATTTAGTTATCTTTGTAAGCACATCTTATTTTCTCTAGTACTAATAAAGGTATTTTTGAGGGCAGAATCCATGTCTAATATTTTTTATTTCTTCCCCACCATCTCATAATGAGCCTTCTTTATTTGATTCATTTCTCACTGCACTTGTGTACTAGCAGAAATAAAAGGGAGGTACCTCAGACCCTTGTTAGCATTAAGCCAAATACAAAAATAGATGATTTAGCAACTTTGACAACTGTATGTGCTGGGGTAAAGTCATCGATGGTAACAGGCCCCAAAACACAAACCACAGTTAAGGTTAGTTTGGGTTTGATACAATATTAAAAGTGCTATATAGGATATATTGATTGCTCTTTTCTTCATATCTGGGCATAAATATAATAATGACTAGGAGCAGTCATACACTATATCAAGCACTCGAACAACTTACTTAAAGGTGGAAATAAACATGCTTTAAATAATGGCAAAACCTTTTTCAGTTCTATTTTAAAGATATAAAAACATATGAGTGGACATATATCTTCTACATACACTGAGTTCTAATGTCAATGTCAGCACATGAGGCAAAAATCAGTTAGAGACAAAATAACCCTTGAAAAATTCCTTAAGTTTCCCTTAAAGCCTCCGATTCATCTATTACAACAGTTAAATCTTTCTTAAATACACTGATCTAAATAAAACAGTACTCCAACTCTCAATAAATCTATCTCAGACAGCTTTTCCTCCTATATGGAACAGATCACTTTTTCTTCTGCTGCATGCCACATGAAGTCTTTGGCTCATGTTCGGGGCCAAACTGAATGAAAAAGCGTTCATTTACACACTGGAATCATATTCAACACTGTGAGACTCTTACACTGTATCAGTTCCTGTAACAGGTATTTAGGAACTGATTCCTTCTGAGACAACAGCAGATTTACATTTTCCATCTCATGATTGCTAGGCATATGTTCATTGTGAAGAGAGCTAGAATTATTACTGTATTTAAATTACTTGGTGTTTTGCTTTTGGGTGTTTTGGTTTTAGTTTTGGTTTTTGGCTTGAGCCCCAAAATTTGATTTTGAATAAGTTATATTCCCAGAAATGAGACTCTATTGTATGTGCTATCCCTTATTTATTTTGCAACCACAGATGTCTAGAAATTTGAGCAATAATCAAATATTATAGTGTAACATCTAAAAAAATAAAATAATTAACCTATCTTACCTTCATCTATTGATGCTTCACTACTGTATCCATCATACTCTGCAGATAGAGGACTGTATTTTTGTCTTGTTTCCCAAGTATAGTTCTTTTGTCTAGAATCTGCCATTGGTAGTCTGGAATTGTGTGTTCTCGATAAGGCCTCATGATATTTACCCAGTGCTTCATCTTCACTTTCAGAGGATGAACCATGCTCATCTTTGTCCATGTAGGAATTATCTATTCAGAATGACGAGAGCAGATCAAAATTTAACGCAATAAAATATGATGAACTTGCTATAGTTTTACATACACGTTATATGCTTATATGTGTAATATGTCATATATACTCATACACAGAAAATGCTTATATATGTAATAGTCATATACATTCATACACAGAAATCACACAAACATATAATCTGAATTTTCAGCTTTAGAAAAATATAATTTTTTCATTTAAGAAACCCAAGCTTTAGATTTTTATATCTTAATACAAAAAAACTGATTCATATATTTAATTATATAATGTTAGTCACAGGGATTTTCCAACCGTGGTGCAGATAAAATGAATAATAGGGCTTGCCCTCTTACACAATTTTTTTAAAGCATCAGTAGCACACAAAGAAAGTCAAAACTCTTGCCAACATACATGGATCTGATTCAAATAATTCATGTTACAAGAAACATTTCTGGCTATTGTCTTAGCCAAAATTTTTTTAACTGATGATGCTTAATGCTAGAAGTAGAACAAAAAAATGGACAGACATATACTATTGATGGAATTATAAGTGGTAAAACTTTTCTAGAGCTGGTAATACATATCAAACTTTTAAATCTGCATAGTCTTTGACCCATTTCTAGGAATTTACCAATTTCATTTCTAAGAATTCAGCCTAAGAAAATAATTAACAGGTGACCAATGATATGTATTTGAGGCAATTTACTACACTGTGTTTAATAGCAAAAGAAAACAAAAATAAAATAAAACCTGAAAGTCTATCACTGGGCCTAACTTAAGTAAATTATGATATATCTATGCAATGATACACTATGCAGTCATTAAAAATGAGGAGGTGGACTTACAAGAATTCACAGGGAAAGAATAATTATCACATCATGTTAAGAGAAAAGAGAAAGTTATAAAACAGAAGTTATATTCCCATTAAAAATGTATATATGCATACACATGCCTCCATGCAACATGTATACATACATCCATGCAGTATATATTTATACATACATATAAAAATGTCTGGAAGCATATGCACCAAACTTAACACTTACTATCTGTGGAAGGTAAACTTACTTGAGATATAAAAACATACGAGAGTGGACATATATCTTCTACATACACTGAGTTCTAATGTCCAAATATATATCCAAATTTCAAATAAATATATCCAAATTTCAAATAAATTTTTCATATGGTGAATTAATTGACTTAATATTACTTTAAGAAGCACTAGTTATCACCGTTTTTTTAAAATGTAAAAAATTTGAAACTGCATCATGTTGAGATTCATTTAAACCAAGATGCAACCTTCTCAGAATTATAAAACAACTATAGAAAGATGAAGAGACCACAGCAGTTAGAATTTATTAGTTCAGTCTAGATATTTCTCTCATAATATTCCATTAACATCATCCACGCTAGAAGAAACAAGATTTGAAATTCAGGTGAGGAGACACAGAATAAACAACTTTAAAATACAGGATAAAAATGGAATGTTTAGAGTTAGAAGTTAAGGAAGTTTGGTAATCACTAGTCTAAGTTCCACTTTTTAATTCTGTAAAATAACGCCAACAAAGGGTAAAACTATGACTAATGTCATATTCTGCACTATCCAAAACAGTAGTCACCAGTCACATGCAGTTATTTCAATTAATTAGAAATAAAATTAAAAATCCAGTTCCCCAGTGCCACTAGCCACATTTCAAGTGTTCAACAGCTACATGTGGCTAGTGGTTACTATATGGAGTGATACAGATATGCAGAGCTTTCCCATCATTGCAGAAAGTTTTACTGGGCGGTGACGAGATAATGGCATGTCTGCTCTAGAACCTACGCACACTGACTCCCAACTTTTAGCACTCTGTGGTATACCATGGTGGTGGTCTTAAGACAGCAGGGGAGCTCCGAGGAGGGTAACTAGAAATTCTATAGTCATACTTCAACTATTATAAAATATTACCTAAAGTAGTCCTGAATTCAGATATAGAAGGAAACTCCTCCTCCTCCTCTTATAGGTTATAAGCTCTGTCAGAACCTAGAACATGGAACTAGTAATATTGCGGTTCAGCTATCTGAAGGGATAATCCACATGGGTCAAATGATTTTCAAAACAATTTTTAGAATATAACATGTTTAAGTTTAGTACTGACTATAATCTAGAACATTTGAGAGACATTTGGTTTCTTTAGGTACTAGCACACTTCTTAATGAAAACAAATGAAAACAAAATTTAAAATTCTGTACTGCTACCTATGAAGTATCTATTACTAGTGTCCATTCTGTTATTTAATGAATAAAATAATATGTAAACAATTCCACTTAGTTTTATTTCTCTATTAATTTTTACTACTTCAAGTAATAAGGTTATCAAAACTAAACCAAAGCTACCTACCAAAGCCCACTGAATCTGATATTTAAAAAACTGCTAGAAGAATCAACTTCAAAACGGGTGTATTTCCTAAAACCTCTTTTAATTAGCTCATCCATCCTGGATAAGCCTCTACTACATCAGTTAAAAATCATTCATACAATTGATAAATAGCAGATCCCATTATGCATGAAGTCATGTAGCAGAACTGAAAATGTCTTCATTTCTACTGCTACTCAGTTTTCTGTCATTTTATGAGAACGTAAACAAACACAAGAATTCCAGATATATCCTTTACAAGTAAAATCCAGTGCACTTCTGGTGATCAGATCAGTAATAAGTGGAAAAGACTAAAGAACAACCAGGAGAAATTACTGGCAATATGAAGCAATTTTGCAACCAAAACCAAGTAACTGTTGGCTAACTGTTTTGAAAATTGTCACAAATGTTGAAAACTGTAACTGCTTAGCTGGAATCTCAATTCTACGCAGAGAACTCATGAATAATAATAGATTGTTCAGGTATACACACTGGAAACACAACCATCATATAAAACTCTTAATGTAAGATTAAATGAATAGACACATATTCATGTTATTCAATAAAACAAAAATCTATTGCTCTCAAGGAAAAACATAAAACATTCAATAGGTTCTTATTAGGACAGATTGTGAAGAGCAACACTGTATAAAGGACTTAAGGGTGGTTACAAAAATATAAAATCTTTAAATTCAATTATTAAAAAAATAACCACCAAAACATCCCCACACCCCAGCAACACTCTTGCTTTCTGAGAGTACCCCGTCTTCCGGGAATGCTCTGCCTTCTGAGATGGCCTGCACTCTGTCTATGGGGTGTGTATGTCCCTAAAAAAACTTGCTTTCACTTTTAAATAAATAAATAAATAAATAAATAAATAAATAAATAAATAAATAAATAAATAAATAAATAAAATAATCTATTACCAGATTGGAGAATAAAAGAATAAAGAAAATAAAGATAACAATCTGCTTTAAAAAAATAAAATAAAATTCAAATGCTTCCTAGTAACAGGATCCAGAAAGTCTTAAATTAGATATAGAGACAAGTACAGAAAAATTCAGAAATTTAGATGATATTTTCCTAATTAAAAAAATCAAGAGACAGTTTTATCACTCAAACTTACACTAGGAGACCTCACCTTTTTCTGGTATTATCTTAGAATATTTTTCATCTTTATTCTTTGCTGTTCCTTCCTTGGCAGAAATGGCTTCACTTTTCTTTGTTTGTATGTCTCCTTTCACTTTGTAGTATTGTGTTGGATTTATTTGTTCTTTGATTTTTCCATGTACCTTATCTTTAGAATTAGTTGATGGCGCAGGATGCGTGTCTTCTTTCTTCGTGGGTTTCTGCATCTTATGTCTATCGCTTTCTAAAATATCTTTTGAAGAACACTCATTCCCTTTAGATCCTTTAGTCTTAGTATGTTTTTCGGCTTTCTTTAAATAATTTTCTTTTATTTCTTGATACCTTACCTCCTTTAAGTCATGCTTACCATCGTTGGAAATTCCTAATCCATTTTTTCTGTCAGTACTTTCAAGGTCTTGACAAGCAGATCCAGCCCTTGCATTTGGTTTGATAACTGATATCCCACCATCACTCACGTGGCCTTTCAAAGAAGAATTACCAGCACTATTGGTTTCTTGATTTTCTGATAGAGTCTGTTGTCTAGTGTTAATATGTTTAAATAGTCCTTCTTCATTCATTCCTTGATCATGCTTTTGTGAAACTGAAGTATCATAACAATTTATTTGATATGCTCTGTGCTGTAAATTGGATTTTGTTTTCTGACAATTAATGTTTTGGGGCACTTCTGGTAATGTGGCATTTTCTTGTTTAGAAATATCTACAGCTTCTGCTGCCGCAGAGGCTTCCTCCTCTGGGCGAAAGCCACTCATCATACTCGTCACCTGCTCAGCGACTGAGTCCGTGAGAGCACAGCTGACTTCCCCCACAGCAGCAGTCAAATCTTCCACAGCATTACTGATTGTGTCCACCAGAGAGGACACTGAAGGCAGATTCTGCTGAAAATTTCTGAAAAATGCCATTTTCTAACTCCTTGTTCCTAAAAAGTGCAATAATGGAATTTTCTCTTCTCAAAATATCAACCACTTTGGAGTCTGGATTTAACATTTACATGAATGTTGTTACTCATTAGCTCAATATTAATATTTCATATTGTGGCTTTTAATCTTTCTGTAAATGCTTATGCAACGGAAGAAATATGCTGAAGTAAAGACTTCCAAAAAAAAAAAAAATCAAACCACTTGGTTTAAATGTTTAACGACATTTTTTTCCACTGCACAGCTATCGTAACAGCAGCAAGACAGTATTTTTCCCTCAAATACTATTGGGTTTTTATTCTATACCTGCAAGAAGAAGTATAAAAAGGATTTTATTATGTACTTTTTAGTTTATTTATTAATAGTCTATGTATGGGAACTACTCTATCTTATTAACAAAGTACCAATATCATTTCAAATTAAAAAATATCTAAGCAATTTTGCATACAAGTCAGAACAGGGGAGAGGAGAGGGTGAACACCTGCTGATGTGTAAGGAATTGCGATTTACAAGCTTTATCTTATCTTACAATAATGCTCGGAGGTAAGTATTATTATTCTTATTTAATAAGTGAATGAAAAACAGTCTCAGAAAAATTAATAAGGTCCCCGAGACCTTTCCCATGGATCCTCAAGGTCAGAATTATTTTTACAATAAGAGTAACAGGATATTTAACTTTTCACTTTTATTCGTTCACAAATGAGCACTGGGGCTTTTGCAGGGGCCGTATGACAGATGGAATGCAGAAGCAGATGTGAGAATCCAGTTGTTTCTTTTTTCTATCCCAGTCATTAAAGAGATTTGCAATGTAAAAGAATGTCACTCATCTCGTCAAACGTTTGTTTTTGGTTTTAGAAAATACATAGTTGTTTAAAAAAGTAATACATTTATATTAACATTCATAAGCTTACTGTTGATTTTAAAAAAATAAATTGATAAAAAAAATTTTAATTTTCTCAGCCTTTAACTTCTAATTTGGTACATGTCCGTAGCCACAACTCACATGAACAAAAAGCTCTCTAGGATCCTTGATAATTTGTAAGAGTGTAAAAGGGTAAGACCAAAAAAACCCAGAAACGCTGGCCCAGAGAAGTAGGGGTGTCTGCTACAAGAGGTATCTTTGACCAGTTCATTCTATACAAGTGACAAAAAAATAGGACTGATGTGAAGTATGAGAAACATTAAACTTGATCAAACCCAAACCACATAAAGTACTATACTTTCCTAATGCAGAAGCTAGATGACATAATTCAATAAGCAATGACTTTTACAAACTATGAAGCTATCACCTTTTAAGATACTGGAAGTAAGAGAAAAGCATCTCTCCGACTAAGTACATGGACAAGAAAAGCAAGGTTTCTTTCCTATTGTTCCTTAAAATTCTTCTAAATTAATGCCTTGCTTTTACAATTTTCAACTTGCACCCATTGTCATTTACATAAGCCAGTCTTTGGAAATAGCAAATAAAGAATTCTTACAGTAATTTTAAAAAATAACTCCAAGGAAAATTTAACAATATCATAGCCCTCATCTTTCCTAGTATCTAGTAATATTATGTAATATAATATGCCTACGGTGCCAAGGAAGGAAGAGGAACACTAATGTTTATAATCAGACTTTAGACACTAAGTCACTAGGGAAAACCAACTGCTCCAAACAATAAAATTATCCATGAACTGAGAATTCAACAGCAAGTAATGAAAAAGGATGAATATTTTTCAAAAGCCTTCTAGGGACATGGGGAAAAAACCCTCTAGGGGACTATTTGGACAATGGACTTAAGCTATAAAAAGTAACAAGATATGTCCTTCTTTAAAGCATATCTGCTCATATTACAGGCTCAAAAGCACCTTATACGTGAAAAATAAAACTGTCATTCTGTGATAGTATACAATTCATTTTTATGCAGTATAATAGCAACTTGTGGGCAATAAAAAGATAACAACATAATTTACTTAATAGATCTTTTAACTCTCAGAATAGTGGCTCCAAGTTAGTTTCCTATATGTCAAAATCAACCTTTTTACTAAGTCTACATGTATTTTAAATAAAGTAATAGAAGTATAGAAAGACCAAACAAGAAAGCAGCGATATGATACTTACAATTTTTATCTTGTGAATTCTTCCTTGTACTGTATCCTGAACCAAGATCTGGAAACCCGCCAACATTTTCAAAACAGAACTTCTTATTAATATAGAGAAAAAGGAGCAGCATCAAGATAATAAACACCCCAACAGCTGACAAAAATCCGACTGCCTCTGGAGATACTAGAGGGGAAAAAAAGTCACAGTTGTAAGCATTTATTCTTCTTTAAGTTACAGATAAGAAGGAAACCCTATACATGTTAGATTACTGCCTTCTTTGAATTATATTTTAAATTTTTCACAGTGCACAATAGTTTAGTTTATAAGACAAACACTGCACAGTTTAATGAGTTGTTTAATTTATTCAACAGTATTTATTGAAATCTAAAAGTTTCCCTACAAATTATGTTGGAACAATCTTAAAAGACAAGAGTCTACAAAATAGGCAGTTATCATATATTCAGTCCATTGAAGAGTATTACAAAATTTTCAAAACAAGAATTAGAAAAAATTACTTCTCGAGCACGGGTACATTCATCAAATTTGTAAGAACGTTTATTATTACTCTTATCTCTAACAGCTTCAATGGCCTTTTTCTCACTAAACAAACTGAACTTCTTAACCTGGCATTGAAAAGCTCCAGCCTCTCTTTTCAATATTACACTCTAGTCAAATGGTTCCACTCACTGACTCAGAATCAACCATGCACATTACCGCATGCCTTGTTTTTGTTGGCCCTCCTCCCCTTGCCTGGAATGACCCAGTGTCATCTCTACCATATCCCACTCATTCACTCAACCAACAAATATTTTTGGAGCAGCTGCCATACACAAGGCATTATATACACATTTCCTGTCTTCCTTGAACAGTCTGGTGAAGGCAGTTAAAACACAGTGCAATAAAGGCTATGACTGGGGAAGAAGAGGGATCATGAGAACCATCAAAATACTGTATCTAGTGTTGAAGGATCAAGTAAGCTTTTCTGAAAGTTATAGCGCCTATGATTGTAGTTTAAGAATTAGTAAGAATGAGCCAAATTAACACTATTCAAGGTAGAAGAAACAGCATGTGCAGAGATGGGAGATCACTGTGTATTCCAGAAACTCCATGTAAATTTTATGATGATGAACTACCAGATTCTCAAGAGAATCTGATCTCAAGAGAATACATGAAATCAACCCAGGATATTTGGTAGAGTGAGAAAAGGCAAAATGCTCTCCAACTTGTCCAATCCTCAGCAATCTCTCTCCTTTCAACTTTTGCATTATCTGTCTCTACACCAGTCATTTGGAGTTAGTAACTAAATGTTTGTATCCCCAGTACCTTAACAAATAATATTCAAGTATTAGTTGACAATGAATCCTAAGCCTCAAATATCCCCTACTCTTTCTTCCTCCACTGCTCAGGCAGTAACTAAAATGTCATCTCCTCCCAGATTATTTTGTTTTTAATCAGAAGAGCATGACAATTAGCATCTAACTTGTTTAAAATGAAGTCACCAACCAGTCAATGATGAGTGCTTTAATCTCCTAGCTTTTCGTTATTTATGAAAGCCAGGCATCCCACGTGTAGAACTGATATTATGTTATAGTCTACTTATATCTGGGTCAATAATATTGTGGTAGAGGATGGAGCAGAGAATGATACTGTAAGGGATGGGCAGTGAGAGTGAGGGGAGAAGAGGGTAGGAAGGGCAGGAGTGCTGTCTGAGTATCAGGCTGGTGCTGAGGAACAAATCCTGCTACTAGAACCAAGAAGTTATGCCCAGACATCAACCCTTCCTGTCTCAGGCTGGAGAATAGTCAGGAAAGAGAACATATTTTAACAAAAGAATCTAAGGCATATGACATAAAAGTGGTACGTATCAAGCCTGAAAGATGAGGTAAAAATAAAAGCAAAGGAATCATTGGCATTTCTAAAACCTGGGAAGAGCAAAGCAGGACAGAACCTGGTATGAAGCAGCAAAATGCTCAGTGTAATTATACTCCACTGTACACTGTAAACAGCAAGTATGTACAGGCGCTCCCTTTTTATTTAGCCCAGGCTCCAAACACAAAACACAAAACAATGTGATACCTTAAGCGAATACACAGGGTTAGATAACATGCAGCTTAAAAATCTCCCATCTCTTAGAAGACCCAATGAGGGAGAAACAGCTCATCTCACTTAAGAAAGTTAGTTACTGCTAATAAAAACCCATATAGCATATATTCTGTGCCATTCACATACAGCAACAAACAAGTACTTTACATATATTAACCTTTTTAATCTTCATGTTTACCCTATTATTATCCTCATTATAAATTGAGATATGGAAATATTAAACCATATGCCCAGCTAATAAGTGGAAGAAGAGTCAGGATTCAAGCCCTGGCTCCTGAGTCTGTGTTTTCAACTACTGCTCATACTGCTTCTCCCATTTTCCTTCTTGCCTCTTCTATGCTTTGCCTCAATGCTTATTTCTGTGTTCTTCTTTCATCTCACTCCCTCCCACTTTTAAACATAACCTAGGGAGAAAGGTCAGCTATAAACAAGTATAATATAGCAAGCAGTGTAACAGAAGTCTAGAATATAAAGTATTACTGGAACACAAAGGAGGAATACTGCCTGGGACAGTTACAAACACTTCGGGAAGGAGCTGACACTTGAGTAGGGTATGAAAGATTAATAGGAACGCTATTAAACAGTAAAGGGGCAGATGAAAAAACATGATCAAAGACACAGGAACAGTGCGCACAGCATTCTACAAACACTAACAGGCAATAGTCATGGCTGTCTTTTTTACCTCCGTATCCTCAAAGCACCTAGCACAATGCCACCAATGACATTATTAAATAAACATCTGTAAATGAATGAATATGTGTTCAGGAAAGATCAAGAATGTACCAGAGGAGCTATGACTAGAAATGAAAACAAGGTCCAAACTGCCAAAGAACCTGGACTACCATCCTAAAGACTTTGTACTTGTAGAACTACATTGATTAAAGCAATTCAAAAGCCCAGAAAAATAGCAGGGAGTGAATGGTGGCAAAATATGAAGACCAGGCAGTAGCAGTGGTGGCAGAGAAGAGGGGTGAATCTGTTCAGGGAAAATTGACAATATACCAATGAATTAGACGAAGAAGATGAGGATAAAGGGAAGCTGAAGATAACTCTAAAACTTCTAGCTTGAGTGAATGGGTGAATGGTAACACTATTAACCACAATGAAATAAGTGGGAGGAAAGGCATGTTGTTTAGGGCGTGGGAGTGAAGACAGCAGTAGAAGGAGAGAGTTTAGTTTATGACATGTTACATTAGAAATGTCAGCAGACTATTTCAGTGTGGACGTCTAGTATAGAGAAGGAACTATGAGGACAGTGCTCTGATGAAGGTCGGGTTAGTTATAAAATATTTGGGAGTTTTCCTTTTTGCTCATCCTACTGCATGTGAGACATCACTGACTAAATACAAGCCAAACTGGCAAATGGTAAGTACTAGGCTTTAATGATAAACCTCTTAAAATTTATAAATTTTTAGATAAATATATACTGTGAATTTGAACAAATTAAAAAATGAATCTTTCCCCATAAGGAGAAGGCGAAAGATCCTAAGGTAAATACACTACTAAGGTAAATATACAACACAGCTCTCTTTTTATCCACTGCCTGACTAAATGCCCATTTTCTACATTCACTGAAAATATTTCATGTATTTAAAATTTTTAAATACTAATATGATTGTAGATAAGAAAAAAAGATTTTCCACTAGAAAATATTAAAAAGCTTCAGATTTTTATTTTTCATCCTTATTGCAGGATTGAAATATTATTTCAAATGACCTGACACCGTAAGTTGGCCAGTAACAGTTCAAAGTATAAAAACATTTGATAAGTTCCACCTATTGCATAAAATTGCAATAGAAATACACACTGAAGGTGGGGAGGAGACTGTGGCTCAGTGTAGAGTATATGCCCAGCATGTGTGAGGTCCTGGGTTCAATCCCCAGTACCTCCATTTAAAGAAAGAAAAAAAGAGTAACAAACTGAAATTAACCCAAAGACATGAATGCTATACACTATCAAAAAAGTTAAATATGATTACACTAACTCAGATCTCACTAAATACAGAGTAGATTTTCATTCAATATAAGATGGAATTTACTCCTAAACTCTAGATTATACTATGAATCTGCTTATAAAGTCATTCCACATAAGTTTCCTGAGATTGTGATTAATTTATCTGTAGATAAACCTACTCTTCAAAACATTCTAGATCATCCACTGCAGGTATGTAAGTGCTATTTTAAAAATGCATATTACCTTTTAAGAACCTTCAAAATCTCTAATAGTACACAGTTAATTAGCTTTGGTTAATATTACATAGTTGAAGAAGTAAATTCGCTGAATCAAATTTAATTTGAGTTCATCAGTAACTCAAAATTCACTGATGTACTGTTTTCTCATAATACAAATTTGTAAAATTTTAATGTGGTGAACAATAAAACCAATATAAAAAAATAACAAAATTAACAATATGAAACATTTTAAAGAGTGTTTATTATTTGCTAGGGGCTGTTTTAAGCATTGCAAGCATCATCTAATTGAATCCTCACCACAGCCTAATTTTTCAAATATGGGTTCTAAGGCTCAGAAAGAATAAGTAGAATTTTCGGGATCTTAAAATTATTATTTAGTGATAAAATCTTGATCTGAATACAGGCACACTGACTCCTGCTCCTAAAACATTAAATAATGATCCTTACTGTTTCCTATTTGCCAGGCATTGTTATAACTGCTTTCATTTAAAAATGTAATGCTCAAAACAATTTTGTGATAGGTAAACACTATACATTATCTTAGCCTTCAGTAAACTGAGGCCCAGAGAGTAACAAATTTGTCCAAGGTCACAAATCTAGGAAATGTTAGAACCTGGACTTGAACCCAGACATTCTGCCTCCAGAGCCCAAGGTCTTAAACACCAAGTAATACTGCTTCTTTATATGTCAACCTGCAATATAAAAAATAAGGAAAAGCCATGTGATCAAATAATATAGAGTACATGAGAAAACATTTCATGGTTTTAGCCTTTTATATATGTTAAAATATAGCAACTGATTTCAGCTTTCTCAAAATAAACATATAAATTATAAAACTGGAATTATAATACTTTCTATTCAAGATACTTCACAAAATATTCTAAAATTAACTTTAGAGTATGCTTAGAAACTAAAATAAACAGTAGATCCTTATATGCCATCTTTGAAAGCTAATAAAATAAAAAATTTAAAAACTAGAAGTTTTCTATAGGACAATAAGCTTGATAGTCATTAACAATGCTCAGTAAAAATATAAGCAAGGTGTCTGTGAGCTATATGATTCACTATGTGAAGTATCTGAAGACTACATCGCAAAGCCAGAAAGGATACAGGTGCAATATCTCATCAGAAAATACAAAAAGTTTAGTTTGTCCAAGATTAATAATTATTTGTTATATATACTCAACTGGCCTTAGCAGTCATCTTTACTATATATTTAGAGAAGAGTACATATATTTACAAGAGATAAACTTTTAAAAAATACCACTTTTGTCAAAATTCAAGCTTCAATAATAATGATAAAATCCATTTTAATTTCTATAGATGGAAAGAAAGCAAAGAAATTATAGTCTTATAAAGTAAAAGCAATAGAAATCCACTTTGACTTTGAAAGTATTGCAGAATTCACTTAAATTCTACTTTCTGTTGTCACAAAAAAATTTTCTATGTAAAGTTAGAGAAAAATACAAAGATATACATAAAAGTAATTATAAGGGAGATATTTATTAAGCCAACATATTTTCAATATAAATTTGTTTATATAATATTCTTCTCTAAATAAAATTTATTTCTATCCAAATTATAAATTACCAAATAAATTTTACAAAACTATTTTATCCATTATACTTTCATGCAAAATAAAACAAGAAGTACCTGTGATCCTTATAATTCCTTGAAAAAGGAGGATTAAAAAAACAACTTACAATTTGCTCTATAAAGCCTGTATTATTGCTGATTTGTTCTGCTGGACAGGAAACACTAGTCCTCTAACTCCACTGTCATGGAGACTTTAATAATTCATTTAATAGATGTAATTCTATCTCTTGAATAAAATGTGAACTATATAAGAAGTTAACCTTCATTTTAAAAGGAATACTTGCTTCATACTTAATACGCCTTAAATATTTTTCTCATATTTTAATCAGGAAAAATCCAAAATTTGTTCTGCTCTGGTTTGGACATAAAACAGAGAATTTATCAGATTCCAAGAAACAATGTAGGAAAATAAAACTTCCTTAAAAATTTTATATTATAAATAAATGATGCAAAACTGGAAGAATGAAATATAAATCAAAGAAAGGAATAATATATACCTGTAACTCTACTAGATTTTATAAAAAACCAATCAGTAAAAAAAAAAAAGCATTTACTCATAGCGATATAACTCACTGCTGAGTAACTTAAAAAGACAGCAGAGGGGAAGGCACAGATGGCAGTGATGTGGGACATTGAGTAAGATCTTAGAAATAAAACTCCCCTCTGGGAGACAGATACTTGATGAGGTTGATAAAATAGATGCTACCCAACTTGTTTCAAATGTCAAATCATCAATAAGTTAAACCTACATTTCCTATAAGTAACATGTAGTAAATTGAAATTTCATTCAATTATAATAACAGCAAAAAAATACTAAATCTTAAAAAAAACTTCAAACATTTATTAATGGAGCACCAAATGCATTACATATCTAAACCTTACACTTGATAATAATATACTTAATACACTTTTAATAATGTATTTAAAGCAAGTACTTATTAATTAATAATTAATAAAGCTCTGTCTTTGGGAGAAGTCTTCAAGGACAGTCTTGATTAAAGCTTCAAAACTATAATTACAGTAAATTTTACAGTAAGAAAAACTTCTTTCCTGGTAAATCTCCCTATAACAAAGCATCATTATTCTGAACAACAAATTAAGGTTACCTGCTTCAAATTTTTTCACTGTCTATTCAATGCATATGAATTCCTCCAAAATTATCTGAATGACAAATGGTATGGGCAACAGATTAAGGCCACTTCTTCCTCTCCTTTACTTTCTCAATGATTATTTGCCCTTCCTTTTCAGTAGGATCCTCATTGGTAAGAAAGATTTTGACAACTTGGTAAAATCTTACCAATTTCTCAAACAGTATGAACTATCCAATATAAAATAGATAATTTAAATAGCCCTAAGACTATGAAAGAAATTGATTCATGGTTTAAAAACTAATGAAAAAGAAACCTTCAGGCCCAGAAAAGGTTAGACTGGAAAATTCAACAAAAGGAAATGAAATGCAGACAGATTAGAAAAGAAGAAATAAAACTGTCCCTACTTGCAGATGACATCTGTATCTAATAGAAAAATTCAAAGAAACTACAAAAATAACAAAAACAACCACCCCTCCTACAACTACTAAGCAAGTTCAGCAAAATTACAGAATAGATCAACACTGAAAAATCAATTATATTTCCACGTACTAGCAACGAACATGTGGAAACCAAAATTTAAAATTTACCACTGCTTATAATTACTCCAAAGAACACTGAAACACTTATACATGTAAATCTAACAAAACATGTATTATGGACTTGTATTTTGAAAACTACAGATTGCTGATGAGAAATTTTTAAAGATCTAAATAAACGGAGAGATGAATGTTAATTAATTGAAGGACTCAACATATTAAAAATGTCAATTATTCCCAAATTGATATACAAATTCCTAACAGAATTCTAGCAATTTTAACTCAGCCTGACCTAACTTTATGTTCCTTCCACCATTATCCCACATTCTTAACAGCCATTCTCATACACAGTACCCAGATTTGTCTATATAAATTAGAAAAATCGTGCACTTCTTTTGGATTATAGAACTCCTCATGGGTCACACTTTGCACCTCACCTTTAGGGAAAGCTGAGACTTCAGTCTACTTACAGGTCCAGAAGTAAAGAGGGATGGTAGAGGAGGGTTTTTAAGGAGAATCAGGAGTATCTCAAAAAGCAACTACCTCAGGGGAGGCCATTAGAGTTTCCTTGGGCAAAGCAGGGCTAATCTCCTCAGGTGGGAGTGGAATAGTTGCTTCTACTGACAAAGAAGACTCAGCAGACTTTGGGAGTTTAATGCCCCCAAACTCCTCTGAATTTTCCCATACGTCCCCATTCCAATTTTCAGGATCCCATTCCCTCCCAATCAACACCCTCATTTCAACAGCAGACACACTATGAAGTCGGGGATCCAATTTGCATAGTAATTCAGCTATTCTGAGGAAGAGACTTTGGATTTGGTTTTCAGCAATCTCAGATCTTGGACTACAGGAGGTAAGAATATCTTTCAGAGAAGACACAGAAACTTTCAGGTGATTTATGTGGTCCTTGAGCTGGGAATTCAAATCCCTAAATTCATCCTTTTCTTTCCTGATTTCAGGAAACCAGCCATTGTCCTGAAACTTGCTAGTTGGACAAAAATGTTCTAAGGTATCAAAATATATGGTCACCCAGAACCGTTCCTCTTAAAAGCATTTGATTGCAAGTATCCACTGGTGATATTTGCACACCACCATTGCCACATCATACCAAGGACAATCAGTACTCTCTTTACTGCTGAAAACAGAATCAGCATCTTTAAATCAAATCAAATCAAATCAAATGAAGGAAGCAATTGGAGAAACTCCACAAAAAAATTCAGGAAACATCTTAAGATACTGTTCCTCTAAAACTATTCTCAGTTAAAAAAAAATCTGTATTAAGGTTCTCCAGAGAAACGGAACCAATAGGATGTATATATAGAGAGAGATTTATTTTGAGGAACTGGACCACATGATTGTAGGGCCTGGTAAATATGAAACCTTCAGGACAGGCCAGACAGGCTGGAGACCCAGGAAAGAGTTACGTTATAGTCTTGAGTCAGAAGGCAATCTGTAAGTAGAATTCCTTCCTTTTCATCTGGATCTCAGTCTTTTCTTTCAAGGCCTTGAACTGATTAGACAAAACCTGTCTATTGTGCAGGGTAATGTGCTTTGCTCAAAAAATCACTGACTTAAATGTTACTCGTATCTTAAAAATTCATCACAGGAATATTTAGACTGGTGTTTTACCAAACAACTGGGCACCACTGACTTGCCCAAGTTGACACATAAAAATAAAATTAATCATCACAAAGTCCATACAAAAAGCTGTACCTAAATTTTTATAATAGCTTTATGTGTAATACCTCCAAAATGGAAAACACACAAATGTCCTTCAACAAGGGAATGCCTAAACAGACTGCAGTACATTTATACCATGGAATTCAGCAATAAGAGGGAGCAAATTACTGATACATGCAACAAACAACTTAGGTGGAATTCAAGAGCATTATGCCAAGTGAAAAAGATCTAGTCTCAAAGGTCACATAGTATATGATTTACATAACATATTAAAAATTTTAAATTATGGAGATAGCAAACATAGTGGTTGCTAGGTATTAAGGATATTCATTCAGGTCAGTATGAAGGTATATTTGTCAATATAAGAGGTTTGTTTGTAAGAATTCATAGTAAGCTATAGAGAGAAAATGTTTAAAAAGATGCATAATGAGATTTCACTAAGCCAGGTATTAAAACACATTACCAAATTGCAATTAAATAGTACAATAGTAACAAAAGAACAGACAGAACAGTGAAATAATACAAAAAGCTCAATATAATCTAGTATACACTGTAAGACAGGATATGATAAAGAAGGCATCTCAAATTAGTAAAGAAAAAATAAATTTGTTGCTCATTCACTAAGTAGTGTTGTCATTTCTGGGTACAGGTATAGGGTTTTCATGTGATTTTTAAAACTTTTCTTAATCTGTTTCCCAAATGTTTGATAGAAATGTATAGTTCTTTTATAACCAGAAAAATACATGGTAATATTTGAAAATAAGCTTAAATTTAGGTGAATTTTGATTTCAGATAAAATTTATAAGAATAAAACAAAAAACCATAAACAGAAATGATTGATACCTCTTCTGCATACAAATATAAAAATTTCATGTATCAAAAGATACCACAATCAAAACAAAGTTAAACAACAAAGAGGATAGCAAAAACTAACATATAGCAAAAGAAAGAGAAAAAAGTTACCACACTTGATACATTTTTAATATTTTAAAATTAAGATAAACCTACAAGAGTAATTTCAAAAGGACATTCACCAAAGAACTGTAAATCATCATTAAACTTGAAAAATATCCCAAGACTTTGTGTATATTCCAAAAGTCACTGACAAATGTAATTCATCTGATCCATGCAAGGGTAACAAAGATAAATTAAGAGAATTAGAACTAAATTCCCTTTTGGATCTGGTAAAGCCACTCCTATCCTACTAAGGAATTATCTGCCTCTAATTTCTCTGTGAAAAATCCATAAAATTAAACCTTTTGTGCCTAAGTTTTCCATCTAGCTGGAAGACTGACATGCATATGACATTACTGAATATTTTTGTCGTTGTGTTGTTTCAAATAACACTGCTCCAGCTCTAACATCTTCTTTAATAAAAGTTAAATACAGTCTATCATGGAATGCTGGTTTTTATTCTTAAATCAAATGTCTACATGATCATATAGTCCATCTGGGATAAACTACTAAAGCAGTCTTGGTAGCTACAAGAGTTAAGTGAAGGCTACTCAAAGTACTGCACAACAGGCTATATAAGGAAACTAATTCTAAAAGTTTGATTTAGGAACTTATGTATTTTTCATTAAAGATAACAGAAAAAAAAAAAACATGAAAAATACTCAAACTCACAGTAGTCAGAGAAATACAGTACAAAACAACATACCAACTTGACAAAGTGTTTTTAACTAAGAAATTAAAAAATAATCTTGTATGCAATTATTATTACTGTAAACTGCTAAAAATTTTATAAAATACCTTAAAAATGAGGATATTCCTTGATCTTGATAATCTACTTCCAGGAATTTTGTGTCAATATAAAAATTGTCATGGTAAAAATTCCTTTTTTCTAAGGAAACAATCAGAGCTATAAAAAAATTATTTAAATGCTTTGTACTCACTGAAACACTGTTAGTACATTCCAAAAATCCAAAAATAGCAGACTAGTTAATAAATAATAGTATTCTCATAGAATGGAAAACCATATTGTCATTAAAAATCAGATAAACAATAAGAAAATAAATTAAAAAATAATAAATAACATGGGAAGACAGTCATAATGTAATATTAGGTAAGTAAAAATTCTAGATACGAACCAATTACAGAATGTGATACCTGTTTTGTTTAAATTATGTATATATGTATACACAAAAAGGCTATATGATAATACTCCATAATCGTCATCACTGAGGAAGGTAAAATCATGTGTGTTATATATTTTCTAAACATTTCTCTGCATTTTCTAAATTATTGATAATGAACAAGCATTATTATATGACTAGGAACATTTTTTTATTTCATTAAAACAAAATAATATATAAGAAGGATCCTTTTATTCTTAAAAAGAGAATACAGAACAGTTTCTAAAATTAGGTCTAAAGAGCCCAAGATCAACAGCATTTTAACAAGTGTTACTTAAAAGAAAAGGAAGACAAGGGATCCATGACGAAATATATGTAGGAAAAATTGGGTTAAACAGAGTTGAACAGTCTTCTTCAGTACAGGACTTGAATGCTAATTTTCTAACCTTAGCCACCTCTGTGTCAGCCCCTGGAGTGGCTCCATGGCACCTCTAAGAATCTGGAGCACCTCTTAAAAATTGCCAGTCTCATCTATCATTTTCACATTCTGGATGTATTTTATATGATGTAAAGAGAGGGAGGGAAGGAGGAAGAAAGTTAAAACACTAGCGAACTTCCATAAGGCATTGATTTATAAGTACATACTGGGACTAGGAAGAGGGAACAAGAACTAAGTAAGACAGCATATCGAAAGATCTGCAAATGTGACTTGCTTATTAAAACGAGTTTCACATGCAAAATTGATACTGAATATAATTTATAATATGCAAATTGCATACCTATGCTTTTATATGTGATGACAAATCATACACTGATGTAGTTGAATTTTAAAGATACTATAAATTGAAATGAAAATATACATATACCTTAGTGTTTAAATAAAAACTGTACCTTTGAAATTTAAAGCACTAAAGATTTCAGTGTTAAATGTACTTGGCATAAAACAAACTGCTAAGCATTGTTATTTACTAAACAGATTTTCATATTAGCCATTAGATGGCACCATGTATCTACTAGTTAACATAACTTTATACTAAACTCTAATTTTCCCCAGGGGTTTAAAAAGATATAAAATATATTTAACTTTTAAGTAAATATGGTAAGTATTATTTTTTATCATTGTTAAATTTTAAGCTTCCAAGTGAAGAGAAATGACATACTCAATTACGTTAGTATCACCTTTTCTGGTACCTTACAATTTTAAAATAAATAATCTCATTCAATATCAAGCTGCAGTGTTCTAAAGCAACTTTTCAGTAGTTAAATGTCAGGTGGCTAGAGAATATCCTCCCTTAAGATAAGTCAAAGATAAAACTAATTTTCTGCCTTAATAACTTTTTTTTACCTCTTTCCCTTCCCCCTACATTGTCTAGTTTCTCATTCTTCTCAATAATCAAATTTCATCACATCTTATTCTCTAACCTAGGACTCTCTCAATTCCTATCAGTTTAGTTTCCCAGTCTCCATTCAGATATCCTCTGCTCCAGATCTTTGTATCAGCTATTTACATACTCAAAATGACGCCAGTCTGATCGTCACTTTTTCCAATTCCAACTAAGATAGAGTAACAGAGATAAGATTTACCCTACTACCTGAAACCACAAGACATCAGACAAAATATATAAAACAATGGCACCAAGACACTGAGCATAGGCAAAAAAAGGCAGTGATCACTGAGGAAGAAAATAAAAGATGATCATTATTTTCCAAGCTCACTGCCTGGAGAAAGTTTCCAGGCTGCAGCAAAGAGAGAGGGAACCCAGGCAGAGCCCAGTGGCCTCCTTGAGCTGAGGAGATGAACCCGGGAAAACAAAGAAGATAAGGGGGCCAGAGTCTGCATGGCTGAGTATCAGGAAATAAAACGCTGTGCAGAGAACTCCAGGGAGCCACACTGAGTCACCCATGAGATTACAGCTGAGCAGTGCTCAGAACACTCATGTGAGGAAACCATCAGAGGCTGGGAAAAGAATTTCCTAAAGGATGAAAGGGAAGAGTGGTCAGACATCACACAGCACAAGAAACGGTGTCTATTCTCAAGATCCAAAATGAAAAATATCAAACCTTATGGGGCACCGATTGAGAGTACTACCAAAGATCTTGCTCAAAAGTGACCCCAGAGTCGTGCAGGAATGATGGCACCAAACAACACGTAGAAGCCAGACCAAAAGGAACAAACTGCTTACAAGTAACAACCCATTTCATAACAAAGCTCAAAAACTAAACAAAAATATCCAAAGGACAATAAGAAAAACTTCACGTCTAGCATCTAATAAAAAATTACCAAGCATGCAAAGAAGAGGGAAGTAATAATTTGAAAAACCAATCAAAAGTGACTCAGAAAGATGACAGAATTATGCAACAATTCTAGGTACTTTCCCCATAACCATCTTTGCTGTTTTCATCTTTTCTACATTTCAGCCACAAGCATTTTTGCTGCATAATTAATTGGCTGTAAGGTAATTTTGCTGTAAAAGATGAAATAGCAAAAAATAAAGGAGAGACATATTTAAAAGAACAAAATGAAAAATGAATAAATTAAAGACTATTGCAAAATATAAAAATTTTGAATACATTTTAAACATTTTAAATGTATATGCATTCATAGCAATACTGTACAAATAACTGATTTTATTTTATGAGTTGTAATAAGCACAATAAGGAATAATTTAGTAAGAAATGTGCATGTCTATAAAAATTTACTGGGAGACATAAGAGAAAACAAAAACAGACTGTCTGGTCAGGCCACCCAAGGTGGCTGTTCTCTTGCTCTCTGTCCATCCCCTGCTCCACCAGAGCCTGCCTCACCTACACCCCGCTAGCCTGACGGGCCTTCCTACATGCTTGCCCCAGGCCCCAGCTAGTGACTAGTCTCATCAAAGGGGCAGAGAGGGGCGTGCCCCTCTGCTGGCTTCCTGGTAACTGTTGAGCCAACCTGATGTCAATTCCCCCTGTCACTGCTAACCTACTCCTCCCACGTGGAGATGGCCACCACGTCCTGCTCCCCGTCCACCCAGCAGTGGGGTGTCTCTCCAGAACCCTGCTTCAGTCCCCCATCCATTAAGCCATTGATGTGTCTCTGACATTGACTCCAGGCTCTTCTGTCTCAAACCTGGGCAAATACAGGCCTTCGCAGGCCTGTGAGGTGCAGGCAAACAGAGACCTGCCATGTTTCTGAATGAAAAGATAAATGTTATTTAGGAATTTAACTCAATTCCATAGGACTTTCAAGGGAAGGGAGTGGGACATAGGTTGCAGGAGGGGATAACTGACAAAGTGATTCCAAAGTTCATCTGAAAAAAATAAACAAGAATAATCAGGAAATTTTTAAAGAAACAATGTGAGAAACTCTTTTCTGCCAGATAACTAACGTCACAATAATAAAAGCAGTGTATCAGTCGTTCCAGAAAAGACAGATCAATGAAAGAAAAGAAAAAATTTAAATACAGAAACTGAGTCATACACACTAATTTAAGTATATAATAATAGAGGTATTTCAAATTAGCAAGGAGAGGATGAATCAGTCAGTAACTGGTATTTGTATAACTGGCTAATCCATGAGAAACATAAAGCTGGATCCTTCCTTCACACCTTAGACTGAAATAAATTCCAAGTATATGAAAGACGTAAATGTTTAAAGATGCCACATTTTACAGTAATTAGAGATTCACTGAGCTGAACAATGGAAATCATCTCTAAACCCAAGCCATATTCACCATATATATATCACTCTCACTTCGTGAATATATTTCTTAAAGGCTTCTTTGTGGTTATCTAACTATTGGAGGTAAAAGGTAGAAAAGATGAAGCATATTTCAGCTCATATATGGAAATTGTTCTCTGTAGATATTTTCCTTCCTCTTGGAAATGGTCATAAGCCAGCAAAAATGACCAGAAAATTAAATTTATTGCTCAAAAGAACCCAGCCATATACATCTCTTTACATATAAAACTCATATAAGTTAAAAAAAAAAAAACTTAAGCCAGTATCAGTATATATCCCACTCTTTTGCCTCGGTCTGAGGATGGAATAGATCTATAAGAAACAAAAACATCTCCTTTCTTCCCCTTCTCTGCTTCTAATTGAGGGAAAAAAAAGAAAACCTTAGGAGAGAGAAACCAAAACTAAATTTATAATAGGAGCATTCTGTAAAATGTTTGGACGCTTATCAATGGAAGGGGCTGTAGTGGTTGGTATGTATGACATCAACCGTCAGGATGACATCAAGAATTCATCCCTAATTCTCTTCTCTTCACTGAAGGATTTTTTTTTAAAAAGGATGAAAAGTATACCCTGGACATATCAGCTTCAAATCAGTGAGACATCTATCCTGAACCAGTCTGCCTAGACCTCTTCCCTTGGGCCAAGGACTGGACAGTGAAAAACATTCTGACTTTCCTGTCCTAGGACCACTAAATGAACTTCCTTTCTTTTTTCAGAGTCCATTATTAAGAGTGTGTAACACAGCTGAATAATGCATATAGGCTTAGGAAAAACAGGAAGAGGCTTTAGCTTTATGAAGCTGGTTCACAGATGCCATTCTGCAAAACACCTTAGTAGTTTTATACTCACAAAACCTCAACTAATACAGGCTTTAGCAAAAGAAGTAAGAGGGTAAGAAAGTGGTACTTTCAGACCTAAGTATTTCAGGGAAAGACAGGACCGGCGCAGGACTGGCTCACACAGCCTTCATTATGAGTCTGCTTTCTATTTTTATGATAATTACTCCAGATTCTTGTACTCCTGTGACTTTCACAACACGTTCTTTCCCTTTAAATCCTGACCTTCGACCTCCCCCTTCAACTGCTGAGGGTCTGCGTTGCTCACTTAAAGCTGATGTTAACTTACAGCAGCCTCAATTTGGAATATAAAACTAAAAATCACAAGCATGAGTCAATGCGGTAGGCTCTTTTCCCTCTGGGTGCACATAAACCTCTCATTAAGAAGTTCAAAGAAGCTAAGAATGAATCAAAGAAAATATAGCTCCAAGATTCCCACCTTCTATTAAATTGTACGTGGAAGTGCCATTTTAATTATAGCAGCAAAAGCCCTATTCTTTGTTACCATCAAGGCTCTATAAATTCACAACCTAATTGAAAATTCTTGAGCCAGGAAGAAAAAAAGCTTAAAATGTACTAACACAACAGCTACAAAAATTTATCAGCCCTTCAATTCAAGAATATCTCTTATTAGCACCGTCTAGAAGCCACTGAGCTATACCAAAGGGAAAGACAGCTATCCCCAGAACCAAAGAAACTGAAAACAGTATAAAGGAGGAGAACTATATTATGACTCTAGATAGCTTTTAAAAATTCAAACCAAATTTTAGTATGCTGAGGAAAGGAGCTCATTATTTATAACATACTGTTTAGTCAGAATGGAGAAAGTACAGGAAAAGGACAGAAATATAAATTTTACGTAATTTTTAGTATTTCATGAAATTTGAGTGTTGATTAAGAATGATTTTACAGGAGTTGCATAGAAACTGAACACAGAAGTCTGCTTATATGCCAACATCCAAAGATTTGTGGTCAGAATTTTCTATACTAGAAGTCACTTCCTTATTCAGAGATCAGCAAAGCATTTCTGATATACATATGCCATCATTTAAACAAATCACTGAAACATCCTGGAAGACTCATGTTATCAACTCACTGGTAGTTCTCATAGATTCAAAATGCTGAATGTCAAACAACTAAAAGAAGAAGCAATAGAAACTACCAGAACATACCTTCCAGATTCAGACACAGAATACATCTGGCCCGTCTCCAAGAGTCTGCAAGCTTCAAGAGTGTCCCTACCGCCTTCAATAACACAGTAACATGCGTATGTCAACCCACCGTAGGCTACAAAGGTCTTCACAGGCTTTATTTCACCTGGCCCTCGTAAAAGTCTTGTGAGATTAGTATAGAGAACATTAATTGTATCACCATTTTATACATAAGGAAAATGAGACTCAAAAAATTTAGAGAGTTATTCAATTGCCCTGCCTGGATAAAAGCAAATTGGGAAATTTAAGTTATGTTTCCTGAATCCAAAACCTGGATTCTTTCTTTATTAAACACTAGCTCTACTAAATACTAGAAAGGACAGAAAATATTTTATTGTTCTTTTACTCTGGATCATTAGAACCACAATAGTTAAGTCTGGTCACTAACCAAAAAATTCCTACCCCACCCCAGCCCCTAAAAGTCAGAATATAGTTCTATAACTTTGCAAATTCTGTATTTAAAATTATCATCTACATTTTCAGATAACTTATCTAATGTTGCCCCCAAAAGAGACAGCTGAAAACACCACTAAAAGAGGGAAGTGCTCAGGATGCACTGAAGGGGGAAGAGAAAGAACAAATCTACTCCCCAGCTTAAAGGGAGGACCTGAGGGCAGAGGCAGGAAGGGATGAAAACCTAACTGGATTCCCTCTTACCCACAAAGCAGCAGCGGCCCCCTGAAAGGAGGAGGAGTAATACACACAGCAACACTCCTTTCACTGCCACAAACTGGGGAAAGCGGCACCAAGCCCGGCTCCCCTCCCCGCGCTCTGTGAGCTTTAATCGTTCTGGCTGTTGTCTACAAGTTCTCTTCTTCTCTTGTACCTTGTACTCCCCTCACAGCTGCATCAGGACAACTTACTAACAGAACTGAATGGATAGAGGACACTCTCTAATTCAGCCCCATAACTGGTAAACCTACCTTTACCAAGCACCTTGTCAACAACCATGTAAGACTTTGCTGTCAGATGGGTGGTAACTACTCCCCCCAAGATGTTAATTGATGAGGTTTACATTATTATTCAGGATCATATTTCGAAGAAATCTTAAGGGGCATCTCAACTAGTGATGAGCAGCACACAACAAACCACAGGGGACCACTTAGCCGCAAGACAGTCTTTGATTCAGATGAGCTAAAAGATTAGAAAGTTGATCTCTGTTCCTATTTCCTAACTGTGACCAGATATTTATAGTTTACTGGCTTAACTAAGTGATTGTCTTCTAGTCAAGGAAAAATACAGCAGGTAATAAATCTGAACTTCTATACATTTTCCCCAAGGAAAATAAAGCCATTTTCACTTTTAAGGGGAAAAAAATTCACCACTGATATCTCCTGTTCTCTAGCCACTACTACAAGAATTTTTTCCTACAATTTCCTAAACAGATTTTCATTCGAATTAGGATATTATATGTTGACTTTTGTATACGGAGTAAACTCAAGTCAGTAACACCATAAAGAGATTTAGCAAATAGAAAATGCTATATACAAAACCACAGAGAAAGTCTTCAACCCTGAGGGTGAAGCCTCAGACCTCAGGGCCAAGAGCCATGGAGTTATTATTCCCAGGCCTTGAAACCTAATAGATTTTCCCAATTGGATTTCAAAACTACTTGGTACCAGTGATTCCCTTCTTCCTTCCATTTTCTCACTATGGGGATGGAAAGGTCTAGAATTGTTAACCTATGCCTGTTCATCACTGTATTTTAAGAGCAGGTTACATATTTGCTAGTTTCACACATCTACAGATGGAGAGGAATTCTGGACCAGGATGGATCATACCTGGAGTTTCACCTAGACGTGATGTAGAAGATGTGGATGGTGTGACTTCTCAGTTGATGTTTAATGTAAGGCTTTGTAGATCAGAGTAAGGCACTTTGATTTTATTCTAGGTGTAGTGAGAATCCACAAAAGAATTCCAACCAGTAAAGTGATATGACCTGATCTGCATTTAAAAAGACTGGTATGTACTGTAAGGAGATAAGAGTGGAAGTAAGGGAACCTATCAGAAAACTATTAGCAGTAGTGTAGGCGAGAGAAGATAAGGACTCAGACCACAATGATAACAGCAGGACAGAAAAAGAAGATAGACGCAAAATATATTTTGAAGGTAGAACTGACAGAACTTGCTAATAATAAATTAAATGCGGAAGATAAAAGAATGAAAGAAATAGGGATGATTCTGAAGTTAGGACTCCAGCAACTGGGTAGACTGTTCTATTTATTAGCTGAGATGGAGAAGATTGAGGAAAGTATAGATCCATGTGAGACAATCAGATCTGCATTTTAGACACGCCAAGTTCTTATTAGAGTAAGAATCAGGTATCCAGGTAGAAATATCAAGTAAGTAGCTTGATATAAGAGCAGGGAGCTCAAGGACAGCTAGAGCTAGATTTATAAATTTGTATGGCATTCAAAACGACAGAACCAAATAAAACCAAATGGAAGGAAATGAAGGAAAAATGAAGCAAGCCCAGGACCAAACTCTGGTATATTCCAACATTTAGAGGTCTGACAGAGGAGAGAAGCCAGCAAAGCAGACAGAGAAGAACAGCCAAACGGGTAAAAACAAGTTGAACACAGTGTTAGAGATGTCATTTTACCAGAACCGTTGACAGTAATTTAAATTATTCTACTTTATATAACCCGTCATAGGTTCTACTCTGGGAAAGTCCGGTTTAAAATGCAAAAGCTTTAGAATCGAGCATTCATTTTGAAAATATTCAAACACTTATAGAACACCTTCTAGACTAGGACACTACTGAATGCCAAGGGGATACACAGAGATGCAGAAACTTCCCCATGACATAGCTACACTGTGATAAAATTTTTAACATTTTAATCACAGATTTAAAATTCTGTAGAAAAGTGGAAGACATGAAAAAGCTGGACTAATCCAGAGAAAACTGGGCAAGGCCTCGTCTGAGAACTACCTGGACAGGAATAGAGGCAGCAATAAAGAACAGCAAGAAGAGCCAGAATAGAGGTGTTCAGATCATCACCTACCCCTAGCTATGCTATTTTCTCCCCTGCAGCTTTCTGTTCCCCTTGTAATCATGAAAAGCCCTTGACACATTTTAGTTTCCTCCCCTCTAGCTGTCTCTACTCTTTTCTTGATTCTCTTCTCACCTGGCCACAGTTTTTATAGTTTCTGATTCCAACTGATTCCTAAGTGTCTCTTGATGTCCAAATAAATTCTGTTTTTTAAAAAAGATTTAGTGGAACAACGTAAACAACTATAAAATTCTTTAGAACATTTTTAGTAATTCTGGATTCATACGTTGTAGTAGAAGACTAAAAATGCTTACACAGAGGAAGAAAACAATATATAATTCATCTTCTCTCTCCTATTTTAGATAAGAAGCACAAGTCAACAGTAGTTACAGCATGAAAACCACAATCCTAAATTCGAGATTTCAGGGACCTGACTTCAATTTTCTCCCTTATGATACCAGCGAAAAGATATATAGATAAACTATAATAAAGGAAGGAGACTTTTTAAATAAACAGCAATCAAAGGCAGTGATACATAGATAAACTAGTAGGACCAAACCAAAATTCACCTGAAAACGATTAAAGCCTTTTAGTCAACTCTACAGAAGCTGAGGCTTCTCAGACCTGTTGAAGACTGACTGCAACTATGCTGACACGGCCCTGCTACGCCACCAGACCCAAGTATCACAAATACTGACACTGCCTCAGACCTCCTCAGGGAGAAATATTAGGGCAGGGAGCACTGCTAGTTAGCCAGAGTCAGGAAGGCCAATTCGATTTTCAAGAAAGATGCAAGAAAAAGAAAGTCTCCCAAGTTTAAAAAGAGAAAGGAGCAGTTAACTTTACGAGGACTTCCTCCCCTGACCTTTCCGGGTGTATCTTTTTCTTTCTTCACACCATTCCACAGGTGTGACTGCTGCTCAGAGTGGGGACTCCCAAGGTTCTCCTGATTCTTCCAAATCTATGGAATACCTGATTCCTTGCCTCCCACCTAGTAACTGAATTACCTTTCCTGGGGCCACCTTGTTCAACCACCCAGTTGTCAGGTGGCTCCTTCTAAGGAAGCATAGACAGTTGTTGGTGTCAAAAGATGCTGTGGTCTTTGGACATGTTCCCGATTTGAATTTCAACCACTCCTCACATCTCTCTGATGGGGTACAGTAATAGAACAGAAGTCAGTGGGAGAGCAGCATGCACTCAGATTCCAGATTCTGAAAGGGAACAAAAATCAAACCCTCCATTCTTGGCCTCTTCACCATGTCTGATAACCAGTATGCCAGAAACCAGGCTTTATCAGCCCATGAAAAATAAAGGAACAACACTCAATAACCATATAATAAGCAATGTGCACTTAATGAATGGTTATGTCTATAATACAAGCAACAAATATTAATATTTATTAAATTTTACACTATGTAAGTCCAAATAATCTGCATCATACCAAAACTTATCATCCACTGTGAAATGCTAATTCTGTATTTAAATATCCATGCAGAGCATTGACTCACCTTTTCTAATACAGATAAGTTCATGTACTCCACAGGTTCTTTCTCCACCTGTTAAAAAGATTTTTGTTAGAAATTAAAAACAGGTCATAAGCTGAGTTTGACTGTTACAAAGAATTGCTTTAAATTAGCTTCTAGAAATGGCCTCAGAGAAACATTTCCTAATTCTTCTCTTTAAACTTAACTATATGAATAGGGTCACCCGATGCTCAGAATCTTCCTGAACCCTTAATAAATTAAGACCTTATGAAGTTCTGGAATAAAGAAACTTCATTCAAGCAAGTTATTTTAAATGGCAAGCTTCTCAAGAGCAGAAATCACAGCACCCTTTCCTAAGCACCTCTTCACATCATCTAGAAGGAAATACTGTAAGGAAGGACACACTTTCGCATCTGAGCCTTAACACATACAGGTGAGTTAGTATGGGTCAACCCTATAAAGGCCTATTTATATCTTATCACATATACTCACACTGCGTAAAATGAAATGTGATCCTCACCCCATTCTCCAGCTTCCCACTCTTATAAACTCTTAAGACAAAGTTTATATGTAGATGGCATGATTAAACTATTAACTTAAGCCAAAAGCTTACTTTGTCATAATCATTTCTATCAAAAAAATTTTGAGTAATATTATCAGTTATCATAGAGCTATTTCCTTCACTCTGGAAAGTATTGCCACTACTTTAAATGAATGTGAGCTGAATAAAATTCTGTAGTGTTCTATATATGCATAACCTTATAATTATGCTATAAATTATGTTTAAATTTTGCATAATAAAAAATATTAAATAATCTCATCATCTTAGCTCATTATAGAAGCTTATTATGAACAGTTAAGTTATAAGAAACAGAAATATCTTACAGCAATAACATGAGAAATAAAAACCATGATATCCACTAAAAGAAAAGTAGGTCATCCAGGAAGGAAGCTAAAAAACTAGACAACAGTATTTATACCACTAAAGTAGGTTAGATTTACATTCTAACCTGACGGTAACAATACCTCTGCTTCTTTATTACCAACAATACAGACTAATCACCGGTTGTCAAGAAGACAGACTTAGCAAGAAACACCTAAAGCTATGATGATAAAAGAATAATTATTCAGCAAACCTTGGTATAAATACAGTGAGACCTTATCAACTGGAATATTACCAATGAGCAACCACTGATCACTTGCTGAAGGGGTAGAATTAACTATACCTATTCACTACATATCTTTAAAAGTGAGAAAGTAGTCAAATGACTGGAATGGGAACATTTACAAATTATAATAAACTGTTTTCAAGAAATTTAGAATAATCATGTAATAACAACAACAGAACTATAAAGTATATCGACACCATCACTGATGTTTTCAGACTACTTAGAAATAGTTCTTATACAGTCATTAAGACCTATCCTCCAGAAGGTAACACTTATAACTTAGTTTGAGTTATGTACTTAATTTATGTAACAAGCTTGTATATTTACAGCCTGTCACTGAAACTAGACTTACCCCATACGTAACACAAACTGGTTATGTTTTACTATTCACATCCAATCTTAAATACAGCTGCATCATTTTTACAAGGCTTGGTACTAACAATAAAAATGATTATATTCTAAGACTTTTCTCAAAACCACAAGTGACGATGAAAGCTAACTCCCACTTTTTAAACTATTCAATTTATCTTTATCAAATGAAAGAACTTCATAAATAAAAAGCTAAGTCAAATAATTACTGTATTTCAAATTTATAGTCAACTGATGATTATCACATTTGCCAAAGTATGCACAAAAATCACATAAAGTAAATCTGAGCTCTACTATTCTTGATATTTGTTGCAAAAATTCCAACCAACAAGTGACATCTCACTAATGTACATGTGTAACTCAAGAGCAATCACTATTATTACTGAGATAAAAAGGAATATTAAAGATAGATAAATGTCAGACAATAAAGTAAAATTCGAGGAAACATTTACTTTTAAAACTACAAAAAAAGAAATACAAAATGTTAAATAAACTTTATTACATTATCATACACTGAAATCAATATTCCTTTTATTCCCAGTTCTTTTTAAGACCAGAAAGAGAAGGGGGAAAAAATGTATCCTATATGTTAAATGTATTTTTTTTACCATTTTAAAATTTATTTATGTATTTATATCATATCTTTTAAATTGAAGTATAGTTGATATACAATATCATATGTTACAGATATACAATATAGTGATTCACAAATTTTTAAGTTTATACTCCATTGATAGTTATTACAAAATATTGGCTATATTCCCCATGTTGTACAATACACCCTTGTAGCTTACTTTATACCTGGTGGTTTGTACCTCTTAATCTTCTACCTCCATCTTGACCCTCCGCCATCCCTCTCCCCACAGGTAACCACTCTATAATTCCTCTCTATATCTGTGAGTCTGTTTCTTTTCTGTTATATTCACTATAGTTGACTTTTTAAAAATTCCACATGTTAAGTGATATCTTACAGTGTTAAATGTATATTTTTAATGTGTATGTTTGGGAATCAAAAGGATTAAATACTTTCTGAATCTGAGATACAGTGAACTGTGTACAAATTTCATGCCTTTTTTTATATTTCTAAAAGTAAATCTGAAAAGTTTGTAAGATTATATACAAAAATGTCAAATTTGTAAACAACAAGCAAGTCACTGCCGGCACACCTTGACTTAGATACAGGAGTAATCCAAAAGTGGTTTACCCATTTTAAGAGTATAATGCACAAGGAGAATAATTATTGACTTTTTTAAATTTCAGTGTTACTGAGGTACAACTGACATACATAAGCATGTAGAGAAAAAGGAACCCTCCTACACTGCTGGTGGGAATGTACATTGGTGCAGCCACTATGGAAAACAGTATTGAAGTTCCTTAAAAAACTAAAAATAGACTTATCATATGATCCAGCAATCCCACTCCTGGGCATATATCCAGAGAAAACTCTTAATTCAAAAAGATACATGCATTTCAATGTTCAGAGTAGCACTATTTACAATAGCCAAGACATGGAAGCAACCTAAATGTCCAACAGATGAATGGATAAAGAAGATGTGGTGTGTATATATATACATACACACATATATACACATACACACACAATGGAATATTACTCAGCCATAAAAAATAATGAAATAATACCATTTGCAGCAACATGGATGGACCTAGAGATTATCATATTAAGTGAAGTAAGTTAGACAGAGAAAGACAAACATCATATGATATTACTTATATGTGGACTCTAAAAAAAAAGATGACAAATGAACTTATTTACAAATCAGAAATAGACTCAGACATAGAAAACAAACTATGGTTACCAAAGGGGAATGGATGGAGGAGGGAAAAATAAGGAGTTTAGGATTAACATACACACACTACTACAGGTATAACAGATAAATAAGGGCCCATTGTATAGCACAGGGAATATTCAAAATCTTGTAGTAACCTTTAATGGAAAAGAATCTGAAAATATGTATATGTATAAATGAATCACTTTGTTGTACACCTGAAGCTAACACAACATTGTAAAGCAACTATATTTCATAAAAAAATTTTTTTAAAGATGTTTCAAGTGCACATCATGGTGATAATCAAATATATATATCCAATATACAGAGAAATGATCTTTTCTTTTAATTATTTTTTATTGAGACGTAATTGACATGTAACACTGTTAAGGTTAAGGTGTACAACATGGTGATCTGATACACTTACATACTACAATAAGATTACCATCTTAGTGTTAGCTAATTCCCCTATCATGTCACATAAATACCAGCCCCTGGTAACCACCCTTTTACTCTCAGTTTTTATGAGTTTGGCTTTTTTAGAGTCTACATAAAAGTGATATCATATATTGTCTTTACTGACATGGCATAATGCCCTCAAGGTCCATCCATGTTGTCACAAATGGCAGCATTTCCTTCTTACTCATGGCTAAGCAATACTGTATGGTGTGTGTGTGTACATGTATGCGTAAGTGTGTGTACATGTATAACTCAAGTCTTCTTTATACATTCACCTGACAGACATTTAGGTTGTTTCCATATCTCGGCAACTTATGAATAATAAACATGGCAGTGCATATATTTCTTTGATAAACTGTTTTCATCTCTTCTGGATATACACCCAGGAGTGGGACTGCTAGGTGATATGGTAGTTCTATTTGTAATTTTTTGAGGAACCTCCATATTATTTTCTATAATGGCTGAGTCAATTTGAGGGCATGTTTATTTAAAGTAATGAATTAGTCTCTTTAGAAAGAGATGAGTCTTCCGCTAAAATGAATAATCATCCCCCAAATGAACTCGTATACACATAATTTTTCACATACCAAACTTACTTCAACAACATAATAATGAGGACTTGGAGATCATATTAAAATGACAGACTATAAAAAGAGACTAGAAATCAGAAATAAAGTTACCTAGCTCATTATAGATAAACAAACCGAGCCACTAAAGGTTAAGTAACATTGCCTGGGTCACTAATTAATTGTCAGAAAAAGTTAATCAGAACACTAAGTTTAATACAGTGAGAAAATAAAAACTAGTATTTCCTCATTTTTATGAAAAAAATGAAAATTATGAAACTTTTCTAATCCTTTAAGGTAATTTAAATAAAAGTGAATTTCTCAAAACTATTCTTGGAGATAATACTAGCATTGCTCTTGAAATAATCATCTCGGCAACCGAGAAATGAGAAATAGATAGAAAATGACAAGCTTAGTCAAAGTTACCATCTTTTTCCTCAGGCAAACCCATGTAGGAGCATAATATGAACTGGCATAATCCTCTACAATTGGGATAAATCAGGTATAAGAAGAAATAGATGTGTGTGGGTGCACGTATGTGATGTGAATGTGTGCATGTGTGTTTGTATATGAACATGCCCATACTTGAAAGGGTGCCTGGGAACCCGCAATCTGTTCTGGAAGGGAGGGTGACAGTTATTATAACGTATGTATGTACTTTTCACATGTCTACAGAAGGAAAATATGTACTGATGTTATATTCCCATCAAAATATGCCCAGGCATACAAGACAAAATTAAAACCAAAGATTTAGTTCCTTTAAAGTGGGTCGAGAAGTCCTTTTAAAAGTTGACTTTATTTCTTCTACCATATTTACTTTGACCATTAGCCTAAATCACTACAATTTACAGAGTCTATCAATTTCTTCTAAGCCAAAAACTGCAAGATTACTTTAGAAATATCTTAAATTCCATCTCATCTTAAGCTTTCTCTCAAAACACAGGCATTGAAGTAGTCACAGCCTTTTAACTGATGTCTAGCTCACAATGATTGATAAACTTGGTGTAACTAATTCTTAAACAGATAACTATACTATACATAATAAGGTGGAAACCTTAAACATTTCATATTAATGTCAACTCCTCCCAACCAACTTAACCCATTTAGACCACAGTCACTAATCTCTAGGCACCTTTTAGTTTGCCCCTAATTAAGTAATTCAAGGAATAATACCAATTCTAGTCCCTAATTGAAAACAGTGTTGTGGAAAAATCATGGTTTGCAAAGCACAATAAATACAGCATCTCTTTTGATGCATTCAAGTTCCTATGAATTTACTCAATAATTTTTCTAAGAGGTATAAGTTTTACTTTATGAAGCAAATGTACTGTTCACAAATGTAATCCATTTTCCCTACTTTTGAGCCACTTTAAATTCAGTTTTTTAGATAATTATGTTTTTGACTCTTAGAAGTTCACTGATACCATAAAACCCTGAATAAGTATCTGCTCACAAAAAGGTACTCTAATTAATTTAATTTTCTAGTTAACTGAGAATACCTTTTTGTTTTGGCTACTTCAGATCATTTAAAAAAATTTATTAATATGCATTACTGCATCAGTAAGTACAGAACACTGAAGATAATTCAATATTTCATTAAAATCCTCTATCTCTTGATGACTCAGAGTATTACTGTGAACATCAATTCTAATACAGCCCTAAAAATGTGAAAATAAGAAATTGTGCTGAATATACATAATGGATCCTAGAAGTTTGTTTTTAATTAAATTCCTGATAACAGCTTGTGGCGTGGTCAATATTTCCTCCTTCTATAAAAATGATAAATCAAAGATTCCAATTTGTTAGGTTTCAATTAAAATTTTACTACATATACATACAAAATATGCATATATTCATTTTACTCAAAAGCTTCTAATGTTTTACTTACAGTAGTTTGAGCAGTCTTAGTTCTCCCTATAGGCACATTCTACATTAGATACTAACAGGTGAAGATTTGTGAGGAAAAGAATGAAAGTCAGCTGAACGGAAATCAAACCCACGTAGACAATCTACTGTACTACCACACACATGTTATACTTAACATTATCATCACTTTAAAGAAAACAATAATGCAAACAGTATTACTCAACAAACTGTATACGTAAACCAACACACGATTCTCTCTACTTTCCACATTGGCACACACAGCTACATTCTAACACTACTTAAAACAACAAAAAGTGAAATGCTTCTTAATACAAATATTTCTCTAGTGTTCCCTACTTTTTTCTATCTTTGTTTAGTGATTTAGAAAAGGAACTTAAAATAAACTGTAAAGTACTCAGAAGTACTTTGCAGAGTCTCTGAACAAATTTACCTAACATACAAACATGTCTTAAATCTCTGTGAAATATTAGAAATTTTATTCCTGCTGAAAGCCAAAGTTATCTCTTCCAGGAACATCACTGATTAAATTGAGCCGTAAATCTTCCAAAAATAAAGTTTGATACATTGCCTTACTCAGCCACAGGCTGTGATAGGTGGTGCTTTCTAATTAGATTATTCCCCACATACACTGTAACGATACCTCGCTAACAACAGCATGGAAAGCAGGAAAGGAGTGTGATGTTCTCCCCCAAGCCTAGTAATATCATGTTTGTATTGGGTTTTTTAACTCAGCATTTCAAATGGCTTTTGAAAGCCAGAATTCTGTCTTGGTAACCTGAAGAGTCACGACAAATCTAAGAGCATCTCAGAATCATACTAATGACTTAAAAAATACACCAGAAACGAATACAACACTGTAAATCAACTATACTTCAATTTAAAAAAGTGTGTGGTAAACTATAAGATGCATTATGAATAAAAAGTGAGTCAACACACACACACACACACAGATTTTCTAACTTATCCTTCTTTTATCATTTTTAAAAATGCTACCCAGAGAGGTTAAGTAGTTAAAGTTAATTTATAGCAAGTTAACAAGACAGGTGAATAGTTTTACTTCTGCAAAACATTTCGCAAGGAGAATTCTGACATTCTTATGGAAGAGACAAAAAAATGTGGACTGGATGAAGGAAGGGTGTAGGCCAGATCTTTAAAGACTCGCTTTAACTTGAGGTTTTAAATAATTCAGATTTGCATTTACAAAGATAACCAGCAATAGTTTGAAAAATGGACTAGAATAAACCTTAAGATTAGAGATAACAAGACGAGTGAAGAAACAAATACAAGTCTCTTAATGAGAGATAAGGAAATAAACTAAAGTATAAGCACTAAATATTATAAATTAATTTGAGATGTAGACTTGGTAAGACTTAGTGATCAACAGAAGGTGGGGATGAATTATAAAACAGGACTGATTTCCAGGTTACTAACTCAGACGTCTAGTTATTTAAAAATGCCATTCAGGTGGTAAATCTGCATGGAGTGGGAAGTATGGAGGCTGGAATTGGTGGCTGTGACAACTTTAGGGCATTTTGAAAGTCCCAAGCTGAACATTTTGGATTGTTGTGGGACATCCAAGAGATAGCTACTATTTAGAAGTACAAATTAGGAAAATTATGTGTACTTTTAATTCATGAATAGTGGATTTTTAATTTTTTGCTCCAGAAAGCAGAGTGGATAGATAGAAGTTACTAAATGGCAGATTTCTGGTCAACTACATCTAGGCAAGGGATACGACCCATGAAGATAATGCTCAGAATTCCATTATAATGATCTAAGGAACATGTGTTGAGTACATACTATATTCAAATGCTGTACAAAATCTGAAGAGTAAAAAACAAACATTATCCTCTAGGAATTGATGATCAGGCTAGGGAGAAAAACTTAAAAACACGTGATTACACCATTTTGCAATGGGAGCAGTTACAACAGTGTGTATAAAGTAGGGAATGAGAATAGGGTTGAGAATGGAAACACAAACAAACTACATTAGATCAGGTAGATAAAGAGAAGGCTGAGAAGTAAGTGATCAAGAGAGGAGGAGAAAACTTCAAAAAAAAATAGTCAACAATGTCAAACTAACAGCGGCCAACATTAGAAGAGTTCATATGCCAGACAAGTACAAGTCTTGATAGGCGAGGCTAGACCAATGATTCCTAACCCATAAACTACTTTTAATATTTCAGCATTCTTTTTAAAAATTGCACCTTAACCTAAGAGAGGTTCTTCACTTGACTGGAATTATATTAGCTCAATGTGGTAACATCATCAAGTCCTGATTAACAGTTATCTGACTGATTAAAGGAGGAAATTAATGATTAACTGGTAATATAAAATAAGAGTTTTACAAAAAGGAGGAAACAAAAGTAACCCTTAGACGTTTAGTAACCCTTAAACGTCTAAACTAAAGGACTAAAATGTTGGGGCAGAGCTAGTAAGGTAACAGATATAAATAATCTGTTCTTCAAATCAAAACACTGGTTATCCATGCAAGGGACTGAAGACACATGACTTGAAAGTAGTCCAGGTGAAAGAGACTGTGATTTTGGTTGATTACAACCTTATCCTGAGCCAACATGAAGGTCCAAAAGGCTATTCTAATATTAAGCTATAGTAATAGGGTTATACTCAAGTCAAGGAATGATGTAACACTTTTCATGTAAGCTATTCAACAAAACATCTGAAGTGGAGTGGCCCACTACCATATTTCAAACTTTAAAACACATCTGTAGAACTGAATTTTCTGTCCAGAAAAGAAAAGGTTCAGGAGTTGTCTTCAAATGGTAGAAGGGATGCCGTGGACACAGAGAATACTTAACTTATAATTTATTGCTCCAGAAAGCAGAACTAGCATGGGTGGGTAGATAGAAGTTACTGAACAACAGATTTTTGGTCAAAACAAACCTTATGAACTAGAAGAATTATAATTCCACATCAGTATATACTGTTTTATGTTCATTGGCATATGGGTTCAATGAATTCATTATCATTGAATATTTTTATACAAAAGAAGGACGATTCATCTCCCGGTTAAAGGAGATATCTTCGCACCATATTGTAATTGCATGGTTAAAATCATGTCTCCCTCATTAGAACATGTACTCCTTGAGGGAAGGAATGTGGTCTTACTCATCGTTACGGCCCCACAGAATTTAGCACAGAATGCTGAGTACAGCCAGTGCTCAATAAGTCTGCTGAATTAACAGGTGAATCAAGGCACTGGATGTTTCAAGAACCATTTCACTGGAAAGGTGGAATGAGATGCTCCCTTGGGCCCCTAAAAGTCTAAGATGTCCCTAGTATAAAGCTCTCATTCAGAGCTCACTTTACTTCATAACACAGCACGGGGGTGATGTGTATAATACAGAATCTGCTTTAGTATGTGATAAACAGCACAGTTAGACTAACCTGATCTGACATCTTTATTTGAAATGCTAGTATTAACTATAGTTTCCCTGCCAAACTAGAAAAGACATAATTCCTGACCTTTATATTATGAAGCCTTAAACAAATTCTTAACTATGAAAATACTGAATGGGAATAACTTAAACACAGAAGAATCTCTAGAACATGAGAATTTTAAAAACCTTGTACTTTAAACATACAAGTAGTAGTTGGCAGAGCAAAAGGCCATCAGTTAACATGAAAAAGGAATCAATCGCATTTAACTGAGGTGGTGTGGGGGAGAAGGGAAAGAATGAGAAAAAGGAAAAACTGGAAAATATTTTAAGAAATTACAAGTTACAGGATCATATCTGGATACTATGTAGCTAATTATTCCTCATCTTCTGCACAAAGCTCTTTACCTTCACTAAGTTATAAGAAACTCTACCACAAAGTCGTTGGGGAAATAAAGTACAAGACATGAATCAGTGCATTTTGGTTTCTTGATTTTTAACCTTTAGTAAAAAGTACAGTAAGGAAAAGTTTTAAAGTACTGTTCTGGACAACAAGAATATCAAAGATTATTGGTAGATTTTATTCCCAGTCCCCTCCATCATTTTACCTAAAGCAGATCTTGAAATTGTATGGATGTGTGTCTTGCATAGAATAGGTACTCAATCTCTTAAATAAATAAGATAAACGTAAACACAATTAGAGCAATTCTGGAGTCCGTAAGATCTGACCAAAAGGAGCCCCCAAAGATGTATGCTATGAGGGACTGGTCACCAAGATGCGAAGTGCTTTGAAGTTTTATTTAGGAGGAACACACATAAAATTTAGGCTAATGATGTCACAGCTGTAGGTATCTTGCACATCTGTACAAATAAATACATACAGGGAAATTTTACAAACTACTTTCATTGTTTGAGTTAAGCTAAGGGTGAGACAGGGGCTGAAAGATGCTGCAGTCTTTCACATAAACCCTAGTACGTGCTATATTAATTTTCACAGTATCTTCTTTAAAAACAACGTAAAATGTAGACACTTCATTCCAGTTACCTGTCTTTTGGAACAAGAGAAAAATAATACTCTAGTGCCAATTGTGTACCTTATCTAAGAATGTATTAAGCTGCTTTTTGAAAACATGAGTATTGTCACTTTAACAGTTAATGGACTGAAACATATGCAGGATTCTAAGAGTGTGCGTTTGTTGTAAAGATGTATTTACTTCTCTTTCGGAGAGAAGAAAAAAAAAACTTTGAGTGTTAGAAAAAAAAACCACTTGAAAAGGAAATGAACCTCACTCCAAATGTCCTGGTCCCCTACAACAGCAAACAGAAGGGGAACCGGCGGAGAGAGCACCCCAGCATCAGTTCTAGAGTAGGGACTGAGAAGGGTTAGGACCGGGACAGCAAAACTGGACTCCCAGTTTGGTAGGAAGGCGGGTCTTGTGAGACGATGGCTTGCTGGGGCGAGGTCAATGGAAGAGGGGACACCCTGAGGTCCCTCGCTCCCCCAGCCCGTCCCGCTGGGTCTGTAGGGCCCCACCGGAGCCCCACTCCGCGCCGCCAGGAGGAGGCAGCGGCCCCGGCACCGTACCTGTCAGCCGGAGCAGCTCCTCCCAGCGCCGGGCCACCGGCTGAGGCCGACGGAACCGCCAGGGCCGGCGAGAGTCTGGCAAACCGCGGCGCCGCTCCGCCCACCCGCCTCCCAGGACGCGGTCGGGACCCCTGCGCCTCCACAGCCGGCTCCCGGCCCCACTCGCGCCACGGCCACCTCCGGGCCCCCGCTACCTAGGCGTTCCCCCTCCTGCCAGCCACGGTCGGCCTCCACTTACCTTCAATCGCCATGATGTGCTCGCCCTGGACCGCACCAAATGGATGGCGGGGGCGGAGAGCCGGCGTGCGGGCGGAGGACGCGCCGGGGCCGCCGGCGAGAGGGGCGGGGCCGGCCCCGCAGTCGCCCGGCTGCGCGGCCTGGAGGGGAGCCTCGGCTGGGGCGGGCTGGGGCGGGGCGGAGGAGGGGCCCCGAGCGCCGCGAGCGCGCCGAAGAAATAGAACCTTCCCAGGCCGCCGCCGCCGCTGCCGCCGGCACGTGACGCCGCCCCGCCCCCACCCCGCCGCCCCCACAGCGCCTCGCGCCGGGATTCGAAACAGGTGCCCAGTCCCGCGAGCCCCGGCACCTGCACCCAAGACCCGCCCGAGGCGCACTGAGCATGTGCGGGCGGCTCCGACCAGCTGGGCTGGGGCTTCGCAGGGCCCAGGAACCCCGCGGAGACTTCCGCTCCTTCGGTGCTAGCCTCCGAAATCGATGAAGGAAGGGGGTGGGGAAGGATTTGGTCAGGACCATGGACAGGTCTCCTCGGTTGAAAACTGGGCTCAAGGATCCCCACGTGGTGACTCCCTCAGATTTCGTAATCTGAAGGTCTGTTTTGTTTTTGTTTTGCTTTGCCTGAATCAGCCAAATACTCGCCTGGGGTGAGAGACAGCTAGTTGGCAAAGAGCAAACCGGGGAGAGAGGGATCCTGAGGACAGGAGCTTCTCTCTCTCTCCATCTCCCTCTCTCTCCCTCTCTCTCTCTCTCTCTCTCTCTCTCTCTCTCTCTCTCTCTCTCTCTCTCTCTCTCTCTCACACACACACACACACACACACACACGTGCGCGCGTACACTTCACCCCCTTAGACTCGCTCCTGATAAAGCTTGCCGTTAGCCTGATCTTGGTTTTCCCCTTGAAAATATGCGTTGGCATTTGTCTACACACATTTGAGGTCATACAAAAGTAGAGATGAGACAGATGCTTTGACAGAGGGCCTGAAAAAGCATGTCACATGCACGTTTTTTAAACTGGCAAACCTATGAGCATTATGAACAGTCACAGGCCAACGTTGAACACAGAAGCAATTGGCCCCTTAATTTTGACCTGAGGTACTTGAGCCAGTCAACAGTTATCCATCTCTCAACTTCATTCGGTACTTTGAGAACGTGGACAGCGAATGGCATGAACAACATTGAGGCACAGGGAGTTAGTGATTCTCCTTGCAAAGAAAATGCTAACTCCTAGTGCAAAATAGCTATATTGGGGACTAACACAAAGAAGATTTTGCACTTATGTAAGTGAGGTTGGACTGTAAATCTAGAGCAGAAATTGTCTTTCATTACGTTTATATAATCTCTCCCTCAGCCACAGTTTATATTCAATAGACATTCATTCTTTATCATTTTCATTAGTTCAGTGAATATCAAACCAGGCACTGTGCTAAAAGCTAGCTACAAGCAAGAATTGCTATTGAAGATAAAACAAAATGCTATTCTACCAGAAAAAAATTAAATGTCTTTATTTTAGGAAAGTGGTGTGTCTGTGTGTGTGTTTACCATAGGTATCTGTGAGATTCAGGTAAAATATGTATAGTGCCAAAGATATTTCCTCCAGGTAACCTCCCTTAAAACAGTCTTGAATTCTGAGGCATTGGTTTGAACTTGAAACCACAGTTCTGGGTTTGTGGTTTCTGGCTGGCTCTTGAGTAAGCCAATTGCTCAGCCTTTTTAAGAATTTCATATTGAAAGCCAGAAAAAACTTAATCATCATTTCATCACAAGTACAGCTACTATACATAGGACCAAGTTATGTGAGCTCCCATAACTCATGTTAATATCACAGTTTGTTCAGAAAATTAATTTGTGTGTGTGTGATGAATATGAGCTTCAAACTTGTCAAGTCCAGGAATTCAGGCCAAGGCTACTGGACATTGATGACATTTCCCCCCACACAGAATGCATAATTCTCCCTGCGGACATTGCCTTAAAAAAGGGGGGGGGGCTCTCCTACTAGTTGGGAAACGTCTGTGACTATTATTGGACAATATCATATGGCTTATCTGAACTTTCCAACATTTCAAATGGCTTCTGAGTTTGCTTAGCAGCCACCAAGAACTGAAATTTAGCCTCTTATATACTCCTATTCTTAAAGTATGCTATGGGTTTGATACTTTTCATTTTGGGCAGTGTCAATTATTTATAATTTAAATGATTTACATTTTCTCAATCATGCATCTACCCAACGACACAACATTTTTCTAATTTTGACCATATACCTCTAAATAATCTTTAATCTATATACTTTTACACACTAGGAAATGTTCAAGAACTGCTTCATTTTTAATTCTTCATTCTTCCTTATTGAGGAATTATTTGAAAAACAGTTTCTAAACATACAGTTCAAGCAATTACCCAACTTTCCCATCGTGTGTTGTGGAGAAGCACTTAGGGGCTGAGACAGGAAAAGAAAAACAAAGGAAGTCAAAGTAATTCCTTTTCTTGTGACTAGAAAATGCGGAAATGTGCTCTTGGTACTTTAAGTTACAACTCAATATTCCATGGGCATATTAATAATTATAGTTTGACTTCCAGGAGGGCCACATGTTTAATTATTTAGTGGTGTGGGTGAAACAGCAGTAGAAAAATAAAGCACTGAAGGTGAATGATGTGGAAAGAACAACTCAAAGAGAAAGTGAAAAGTAATTTCACCTGCATTAGTTAAGTAGTTTTCATGTACCAACTGAAATAACCTACCACTATTTATAGCAACACTATCTCCATGGAAGAATATGTTCCAAGTTACAAAAGTTCCCAATGTACTTTTAAGAAACAAATGATTTTTAAAGTTGGAAGCTTCCTTTATTTAATTTAAGCTGTTCAATTAAAAAAAAAAGAGACCAAAATCATTAAAAGAATGGAAAAAACACTATCTCATAATATATGTTTTATTCCTGTATTTGTAATTAAATATATTTAATTCTAGTATTATATATTACATTTATAAATATGGAGTCTTAACAAGTACCTATACCAAAAAATTACATTTTGGAAAATTTAGTAGATGTTAAATTATGTTATCCAGGGATTTTGAGTCTTTGAGTGAGAGAGACATTTTTAAACTTAAAGCTGTGTTAGCAGTTGCAGTTACCTGAGAAGATGTAGCTGGGTATAAGGATCTAATGAAAATCTAGTTAAAACCATTAATATTGCATCTCTTTCACGAATCATAATGTCACAGAAAGAGTTATAATATTAGTTATTTATTCTTGTAACTTTGCCAATTAGAGCAACTCAACTTGAACTAGCTTAAGGAAAATGAAAAGTTAATTGTAAAGATATAAGTAAACAAATAAAGCTGGGCCTCAGTATCAGCAATCTTGGGAACCTGAACGCTATCACTATATATTCTGCTTCTTATCTCTACCTGTTTCTGCATTTTGGCTTCATTTTGCTTGCTCACCAAAGGCTAACTTTACCCCTATAGTGGAAAGCATGACCCCTGAGAATTCTGAGCTTCACAGGTCATAGATTCTGCCAAAATTCTGGGCCCCAAGTCCATAAGTTCCAAGAAATGTGGGGTGTCATTAGCTCTACTTAAATAAGGTACCCTATCCCAATCAGGAAGCCAGGTACTAAAATTAGCCCAGCTTGGGCTGGGAGCACACCTCTGACAAAACCTCCGCGGCCACAATGGCAGGGGCATGGAGGAGCACAGCACCCACCACGGGACCTACATAGATGAACTGGGGAGTGGGGAAAACAGTTCCTACAAGGCAGTTCCTGGACAGAGTAAACTTAAGTGATGACTGCAAAGGTACTTCATTTCAGCACATTTCCCTGAGGTTCTCTTAGAGCAGAGCTGTTCAGAAGAATTGTCTGTGATGATGAAAACTGTCTGTATTTGTGCTGTGCAGTACAGTGGCCAGTAGCCATATGTGGCTAGTGTCTACTGTATCAGACAGCACAGCCTTAGAGCTACAGAAATGGCATAGCGGTATTCAGGGAGGCACTGCCAGAGAAGATTTGCTTACTAGGTACTTGGTGGGATAAATCGTAATGTCTATGGTGGGAGGAGAACAGCAATGACTTCCCATTTGTGGATACACTACCTGATGACCTGCTACAATAAGAAGTGTATCTATCATGCTGTGTAGAGATAATTACAGATGAAAATGGAAAGAAAAAATAGAAGTAAACGTAAATCAGAACAATTCTTTTTTCTCTTTGATTTCCTCCACCAATTATTTCCCTCAAGACTTATCACTTACTCCACTACAAGCAGCACAGTAATAGCTAAGAGAAAAAAATAAGCATGGAGCATTCCAGAATTGTTTTTATTCACTTAGATCAAATGGTAGTTTTCCTTCTTGCCCTCTAAAGCGTTAGAGATAACACAGTCTCTACCAAAGAAAAGAAAAAAGACAGCAAATAGCAGACACTAACTTACTACCTTACACTTTCTTCCCATCATATGTTCTAAGCCTTTCATGCAGACTGAATAGCCACCTACATTTCCCTTCCTTCTCCTCTCCAAATATGACATGGTCCTGCATTATCTCTGTTATAATTTCCTATTAATCAATGAAGTTTTTGCTAGTGGCTAAATGCATGGAGCAGTACACTGGTTTATTGGCACAATTACAACACAGCATGATACTGGTCTGTCAGTGTGGAGGAGTGAACAGAACTTCTAGCCATACAGAACAATTTAACACAAAGTCTTCAACAAATACATGCCTAGTGGGATGTGAACGAAATTAGCTAAATATTCTTATTTACAACAAAGAAGTACATTATTTTCTTCTAGGTGGGAGTACTTGATTATACTGAAAAACTCTTCTCACAGCTGGATGTTCCTATGATGATGACAAGTGACAGTTACATAACAATTTTCACTCAAAGGTCAAAAAATATACCAGGGACCTTGTCAATGATATAAATATGTCACATGCCAATAAACGCAGCCACCTATCATGTAGAAAGCAGAAGCAACTTATAGAAGGGCTCAAGAACATACATGTGTAGGAAGGAAATTGGACTCTATGTTTTAGAAAACAATTGATAATCTGAATTGGATGAGAAGATCTCCTGCTGCAAAAAGTCATCCAAATCTCCTTAGTTTATATAACTATAAATGTGTGGGCCTCATTCAGAGAAGGTCACTAAGAGCTTTTATTGCTTACATTCATTAAACACAAGAATGACAAGCATAATTCTCTGGATAAAAGTAGATACTTAATAAGTTTTTGTTAAATGAATAAATAAATCATAACAGACGTAGGTGCCATGGATCCTTTAAATTAGTAGTTCTTAAGCTTCAAAGTGTACATCTGCACAACAGTCAGATAGAACAGTCATTGATGATGGTGATGAAGAGAAACTTAAAGGACTCTTTAAGAAACTTAAAGAACCTTTAATTCAGAATTATATTCCTTATTTATCAATTATCTTCCCAGTTATTTTCTCCCCAATATAGAATTTCTCTTTGCTTAGCTATATACTGTTATGAATGAAAGGGAAAATTGCATAGACTTTAGCATGCCATAATCTGACATTAAAAAAGTGTATTGGTGTTTTTTATTTTAAGGTGGAACAATTTATTAAAGGAATTATGGAATATCTTTTGAGGATTCAGAAAGATGGGCCACAAAAATCTACTATAGGACAATGATTTGTAAGAATACAGTATCTGAGTTTTATATGATATGCTAAGGTTTAGAAGTGAATTGTGAAATTCTAAGCACAATTTATGTTTCAATTGCTAAGGCAATGTTTTCATTTCATGAAGATGCTTAAAGAACTTAAAAAACACTACAAAGTATGACTTTAAAAAAACTTGTTGATTACACCCTACAAAATCTAATTTCTCTCCTAAAATAATATGTACAAACATTTCATTTAAATTTCAATAGAAAAGATGATATAAAATAACAGATATAGCTATTAGGGTACCTGCTACTTCTAACACTTTCTGTCCACTGCATCTTACTGTCCTCAATTTACATGGAAAAAAAAGTGTACTTTTTCAATTGCTAAACCCCGCCTATTTTCTTCTCCACTCAGATTCTTCCCCTAACCAAAATATACTTGGTTGAATTTCTTCTCATATTACTAAATATTCATCCAGTTTCACTGCAGAGGTGGAATTTGTACCTAGGATAAAATTAGAGAACCCTAAAGAAATTGAACACCTGCCTAGGAGGAGGTAAGGCACCAAGTGTTGTCACCCCAAGATAAAACCCTCCATATTTTGATATACTAACTACCTATATTATTCAACCTGGTCCTTTATTTTAAAATATGAACAAAGAGGCAAGGATCTCTAGACATGTAAAAAGGACCTAAGTAAACAATAGGATAAATGATCCCAAGGGAAACTCAGAGAGTTTCAAAAAGATATTACAAGTCATTAAACAAGCTACTGAAAGAAAAGAGAGAGAGAGAAATCCAAGAACAAGGAAGAATTATTGAAATTTAAAAATATGATTGTTGAAGCAAAATATTTATTAGAAGGGGTAGGAATGGTATCAGGACTTTGGTAAACAGTTTGGCAGTTTCATAAAAAGTTAAACACACATCTACCATATGATCTAATCACTCCTCTCCTAGATATTTCTCCAACAGAAAAGAAAGCAAATGTCCATACAAAGTCTTGTACACACACACACACACACACACACGTCTTGTACAGGAGTATTCATAGCAGTTTTATTTGCCAAAACCAGAAACAACTGAAATGTTCATCAATAGGTGAATGGATAAACAAACTGTGGCATATCCATACAATGGAATAATACTTAGCAACTAAAAGGAATGAACTATGGTGCACACAACCTCATGGATGAATCTCAGAATAATTATGCTAAGTGAAAACAGTCAGAGGGGAAAAAAAATACATATTGTATGGTTCCATTTATGTGAAAGTCTAAAATATGCAAATGATATAATCTATAGTGACAGAAATCAAATGAGTGGTTGCCTGGGCAGAGAGGGGAAAGATGACCTAGGGAGAGGCATGAGGGAGCGGTTACAAAGTTGCAGAGGGAAGCTCTTGGTGTTGATGGATACGTTCCTTATCTTGATTATGGTGATGGTTTCATGGGTATATACCTATGTCAAAACTTATCAAATCATATACTTTAAATATATGCAATTTATAATTTGTCAATTATGCCTCAATAAAGCTGTTTGAACAAAGGGAAAAATAGAATATGAAGAAAAAAGAGGAGCTATTATATAAAAAAGGCAAATGAATGGAAAATAGGAGAAAAAAATTAAAATTCATAGATCAATCTTGGGAGTCTAGTGTTTAGCTGATAAGAGTTCCAAGAGGGAAAGAACAGAGAATATCAAGCACAGATAATTAAAGAAACCATGGAAAAATATATCCCAGATGCAGAGAAAGCCTCGGGGCTTTAGATGGAAAGAGCTCTTCAAGAGTGTAGCAGGAAAAATGAATAAAAGCCCACATCTAGATAAATCCCATCGGATTTCAGAACATCAAGGATGATGAAGAATCTTAAAGCTTCCAGAGATGAAAAACGTAAAATCTACAAAACAGTCAACTCCAACAAAATGAAATTCAAATTGGTCAGGAATCTCAATAACAAAGCAGATGTTAGAAAAGAATGGAGCAATGTGTACAGAGTACTGAGGGGAAAATGATTATAGAACTTGAATTCTGTGTCAGATCAAACTCAGTCAAGAATGAGGACAAAATTAAGTCATTTAAGGAATGCATGGATTCAAAAAATTTACTCTCATGCACATTTAGCCTTTTTTTTTTTAAAGCCTTTTTAAAAAAAAAAAAAGATTATAACTTGATATAACCCAACAAAATGAGAACAGAATCCAAGGAAGAGGAAGCTATGGATCCAAAAAAAAAAAAAAAAAAAAAAACCGTGAAACTAACCTATGAATACAATGAAACAAAATCATAGGATGACAGTTGGGCAGCAAGCCTAGAAAGCAACACATTTAAATTAGAAAAAAAAAGTCTGAAGAATATGTTCAGGGAGAAAATTCTTTCCATTCAACAACTTATGTATTACAAAGCTGAAGATCTTATTATTCATTACCATGAAAAAGGCTTCTATTTCTTCTCTCGGTAGAAAAAGGAAAGGCAATTAGATAGTCAACAGGGGGCAAGTCATATAGTCCATATATCTAGCAAATTAAATAGGACATGATTTTGAGTAGTTGTTAGAAATCAAGACAAGAAAATCCATTTCACCTTGACACTCTAATAGTTCAGCACTGGCTTAGCAATATAGAATTACATTTTCTTATCACACAACTTGGATAACAATAAATAATATTTATTGAATCATATGAATATTATAAATACCACTTGTTTGTTTTAAGGTTTTAGAAAAAGTATGGAATACTTGCTGTAAAGAACAGAATGTAAACAATGTTAGCAATCTTGACAACATCAAAGTAACGATAGAGCCATCAGAGGTTGAGAAGTGAAGCAAAGAGATGAGATAAAGAATAGTTTAGGAACGATAATTTCTCTCATCTTACATAATAGAGAATTAAAAGCTTTCTCTTTTAACTGATTGATAGAAGATAAGCAAAAGTTTTATATATTTTTTAATTGATATAAATGAGACATAGAAGAATATATGAGTTTATATATATTCTTTTATTATTCATATATATGGTACAGCGTTGAATATATATTTAGGAGGAGAGGGTGAAGAGAGAACAGGTGGGAGACAGTATGTATGAGCCAAATTCCTCTTCTTACATAAATGGGAGTAAGTAGGTGTTGTTCTAACTTATAAATAAAAAAAAAGGGAAGTATAAGTATCTTCTTATAATTACGGTGACAATCACAAAAACCAAAAGAAGCTTACCTCTTGGGAATATGCTGGGTGTATGGGGAGTTTCAGTTGGAAAATAGTTATTTTTATTTTGTTTTATACCATTCTACTCATGAGGATGTTTTATTAAAAACAAAAACACAGGTTAAGAAGCTCCCACTTCCACTGCCCTCAGGATAAAATCCATACTTACAAGGTTCTTGACAATCTAATTCCAAATAACCTTTTCAAGCTTGTCTCCTAGAATTCATGTATCGGGTCATCTCAGTTTTTCCTGAATGTGCCCTGCTCTTTCCTCCCTTCGTGCACGTCTTTTGTACATGAGTATCTTTCTGTCTTAAGATGGATAGTAGAAATCTTCTTTGCCAGGGAAATTTCCATTCATCATTTAAGAATAAGATCAGCAAGAAATCATAAAAAAGGAGAAATCTGACTAATAAAAATATAAAACTTCTGTATAGAAGACATTATAAACAAAGTTTAAAGATAAATACATACAAAACAGAAAAAGATTCACAGACATAGAAAACAAACTTACTATGGTTACCAGAGGAGAAAGAGTGGGCGGGGGGAGGGAAAAACTGGGGTTGGGGATTTGTAGATACTAACTACTATATATAAAACAGCAAGGTCATAGTGTATAGCACAGGGAACTGTATTCAATAGCTTGTAATAATCTATATTGAAAAAGAATATGAAAAGGAATCAATGCATATATGTACGTATATACATAAGTAAATCACTATGCTGTACACCTAAAACTAACACAACATTGTAAATCAACTATACTTCAATTTAAAAAATATAAAGAAAGAAAGAAAGATAAGTACAAATTGGGAAATGAAATATTTGTAGAATACATGACAAAAGGTTGGAAGGCAATACAGAAAGTGGCTAGAGATGGACTCCAAAGCCAGAATGACTACTAACCACCAGCTCCACCACTTACCGGCTGCAAAGTCCTGGGCAAGTTATTTAACTTTCATGTGCCTCAGCTTCTTCATCTGTAAAATAGGAAGAATAACAGTATCAATTTTATAGGATGTTTTTGAGGATAAATTAGTACATGTAAAGCATTTAAAACCTGGCATATACTAAGTGGCATATAAGTTTTAGATATTATTATACTGTTGAGGACTTTGAAGAGCACTTAAAATCAGTAAGAAAACAATATGTTAGCATCCACTAGGAAAGGAGTTGTAGATATGAAGAGTCAATACACAAAAGAAGAAAGACTAATGGGCAGTAAGTACGTGAAATTGCCCAAGTTTACTATTTATAAAAGCAATGGAAGTTAAAACAAATGAAACTTCTTTCAAATATCAGTTTAGCAAAGATTTGTGTGATTGATAGTGCTTAGCTTTGGCAAGGGTCTGGGCCACAGGGTGCTAGATATTTGGACAAACATTATTCTGGAAGTGTCTGTGAAAGTGTTTCTGGATGAGATTAACATTTGAATTAGCAGACAGAGTAGAGCAGGCTGCCCTCCCTAATGTGAGTGGACCTCATCCAATCAGCTGAAGACTTAAATAGAACAAAAAGGCTGAGTAAGAGGAAATTCCTCTTGCCTGACAGTATTGAACTGGGATATTGGTCCTTTCTTGCCTTTGGACCCAAACTGAAACACCAGCTCTCATTGGATCTCCAGCTGCCAGCTTTGGACTGGAATTTACACTATCAGCAATTCTGGTTCTCAGGCCTTTGGACTTGGACTGGAACCACATCATTGGCTCTCCTGGGTCTCCAGCTCACCAGCTGAAGATATTGGGACATATGTGAGCCAATTCCTTTGTCTCTCTCTCTCTCATATATATTATACAGATAAATAGACGATACAGATACAGATACATACACGCTGTTGGTTCTGTTTCTCTGGAGAACCCTGACTAGTACATATGTGATAACACATTTTCAAGGCACAGGAGTGTTGGATGGATACATACCAAACTGTTAACAGCTGTTTCTTCTGGGGGCCAGAAGCATGGAATAGACTTTCAATTTATATTTTATCATTCTGTAGTCTTTAAATTTTTCACAACTAGCAAAAATAGCATTTAAACTTGAAAGTATATAATTATATTCTGAAAGTAGAGTTTAAAATGGCTCCTCCCCCTCCCTGTGATGCCTCCCGACCCTCTTTCCCTGTCAATCAGAAGTAAGGAGACTGCTGATATTTCTGCATTTACATGTATTGTAAACTTCAGCATCTCTTCATAATTGAAGGGGCCCTAGACTGAGTCCCGCATTAGGAATCCTGTTTCATTCATCTTCCTCGTCCCCTTTCACTGAGGAGACCAAAAGGGGAAGTTCCTCAAATAGATTCGGTTTGAGCTGGACAGGGCAACCTCACCTGAGGGAGGGAGTATGCTTTCAACTCACCGTTGCCGGTCCTCTCCTTCTTTGTTCTCCTGGGAAGGGTTTTACTGCTCTCTGTTAGGGGCCATTCCATTCTGATTTAGCCTCCTTTTATGTCTGAGGCTGTTACATAATCATAGCGAAGTTCTTTATTTCCTCCTCATCTCCTATGGTGGGCTTCTCTTTTGGTGCTGGCCGTTGGGAAGTTACCTCGTGTTCTGAGCTATATCTCTGCAGCATGAGTGACTCTGGACCCAGTGGAAATTTTTAAAGAAAAATTTGGACAATGGTATCAAGGATACACAGCCCAAAGGAAACCCCTGAATATAAACATCTCCAGATTGAGCAAGGGTTGGATTTATATGCTTTTCCTTTCTCTGTTTACTGTCATGGGAAGATCTAGGAAAAACCCCAATCATGCATTCTGATCTCCCTCATGTGGACCGTATATGACTGCTGTTTTCCCCAGTGTATGTGCTTGTGTGGTTGTGCAGAATATAAAAGTACTAACTCTAAAACTTTGTTTTGTAGTTAAATGGCCAACACTTGAACTAACCTACCTGATCTATGTTCTCAGATTATCCAAAGCAATAAACTGGGGAGGAGGGGACTGGATAAGAATTATCCAGAATACTACGCTATTTATGCTACCCTTGCACAAACCTGAGAGTGAGCGCCTCCTTAAATTCTGTATCCTAGACATTTTGCTTATCTCACCCTTGGTCCTAACCCTGGTTCCTGTCATCTCTAGCTTCCCTGGGTCACAGCAATGCGAGAGGATCCTAGTAGTGATAAATCTTTCCCACTCCCAATGCTAAGCCCACAGTGGTTCCTCATTAGAAAAAAAAAATGTAGTTAATGAGAAGTCTTCAACAAAGTCCTCCAAAAAATGAATGAAAACAAAATAGATTAGACCTAGGCTAGAAGCAGCACAAGTGGGAAGCACCTGCAGTTTTCATTGTGAGTAAGTTTAATTTTCATACATAGGGTGCCTACTAAAGTTATTAATGTGATTTTAGGCTGCAGTTTTAGATGCTTATTATCCAGCATATAGAAAGCAGTAATCCCACTCTTCTCTGCCCTGGTAAGAAAATACCTGGGGTGAATTCAACAGCAAGATATTTCTAATTATATTCTATGAGAAAAGGTTAAAAAGCTGATAATGTTTAGTCTGAAAAAGAAATGACTCAGGGACTGCATGATAATTGTTTTCAAATATTTGAATGGTTGCCAGATGTAAAGGAATCAGGCTTATTCTGTATGGTGGCAAGGGTTAGAGCCAAAACCAGTGGGCGGCAGCTGCACAGAAACAGCTCTTAGCTTGTTACAAACCCTGGTGCCCAGATTATTACAAATAATCACTCTTGGTTTAGTATGTAAAATAGTTGGATTTTTTACCACAGTAAACCAGATTGTAATCATACCCCACAAGGAAGCTCTACTGGAACAGAAATATGCTAACTGGCCTAGTCAACAAAAACATTAGATGGATGGCAGATTTGGGAAGCTGCCATCTCTCCTTTCTTCCATCCCTTTCCCCTCTCACTCACTTGTTTTTTTTTTTTTTTTTTTTCCACCTTGTGTGAAATTTTCCCAGATGGGCTTTCTTCTGGGTACAAGATTCCCCTGGAACCCATCCCATACTCTCTCCCTCACCCAGAGTCCAGTTCCCCAGTAGCCTTCATTTTATCTCAGCCACCTGCTCTCAAAATCATAAGGACCACATGCTGGTTTTGTCACATGGAACAGACCTCAGATTTTGCATGCCCCTACCCCTATCTATCTCTATCACTGTCTCTATCTCATCTCCCTCTTCTCCACTTATACTTTTGATCTAATCCCCAAACTCACCTCTAATCTCCCTAAAGTCAAGAAGCTAAAATGGAGAACAACTGATGCCGACATAGATAGAGACTTCCCACGTCTGAGATTCTGTGATTCTAAGACAAGCTTGGGGCATACATGAACATGTTGTGCTTGAAGGATGGTGATATCTGCAAGACCTGGGAGTTGTATTAGGGAAGAGCAGGAGCCATATTAGAAGGTTATGCATGCCAGAGAGAGAATGAGAATTTGAGACTCCCCCAAAACCTTGTAGGGCCTTTAGTAAGAAAACAATATGTTCAAAGTGATGTTCTAGTCATAAAATTACAAGGTGGAGAAGGTTGAGAATAAAGTCAGAAAGTAATCAGAAGATGCTCTGGTAGTCCAAGAATAAGATCATGAAAGTATGGACAACGGTAGCAGCTGTGGGAATGAAAAGAAAGAGTTGGATTGGAGAGGCAGGTTAGAATAATTCTGACAATGTACCAGGCTTTGTTTTATCTGTCCAGAAAAATGTGTCCATTCTTTTTGGGGAGCTTCCCATTTCCCACTCATGTGATTCCAGAGAGGACTGAGGTGCAGTCATGAGATTGCTCCCCATAGAGGTCCTACTGCAGGGAGCACCACTGCCTAAGGGCCCGGCTGATGGACTCTGAATCCCATCTCCAGGTCTGTGTGGAGGCCACGCCCCCTGCAGGCTGCTGCCGACAATACTGAGTGTAACGGGAACACCAAGGCAGATCACTTCCTGGGAGACAAAGGACTTCTATTTCAGCCAACTTCCTTGGCTCAACGACTGTCTGATAGCTTTGCTGAACCTGCCATAGACTGCACAGCCATCTAGGCCAAGCACCTTCTCTCCTTCATTCAGGGTCAGACTGCATCATGGTCTGATGGCTTCTCAGCCATGTCCAGCTCCCTCCCTTGCACATAGGCATTTCCCCAAATAAAATTCTTACACTTTTAATACCATTTTGACATTTGCATCTTAGAAAACACAGGCTTCTACCACTGACAGTTCCAACCATAGCACATCTCACTAGCCACAGTGATTGGTCCAAGGAATAGGCACATGACCCAAGCTGAACAAGTAAGAATGCCTCCCTGAGATTGGCTGAATTTAAAACGGAGGCCAAACTCAGTTTTCCTTTATGCACACTGAGCTGTAGGTATGCGACATCAAGTCTTTTACTGGTGTGAAAATACCCAGAGAGTACAGCTATCATCCCAACCAAAAGAGCACATTCTAGTCCATTCAGTTTGCTGATTCCAGTTTTGGAGGCTCCTAGACCTGCTCTAGTGCCTGCAGCTTTTTATTTGATTCTGTGAACTGGATTCTTCTAGAAAATCCCCTGTTTTCCTTAAGCTAATTGAAGTTCCAATCTGATTAGCTCCAATCCAATTCAAACTCCATTACTTGCAACCAAAAATATAGAAAGATATAGACAGCTATCTATATAAACAGGGACAAAACAGATACAGGATTAAGTATGGATAAAAACAAAATTAGTTCTAATTTATAAGCATAAGGGACCAAATTAATGGTGCTATTCACAGAAATATGAGGATTAGAAACATTTTAGGGGAGATGACTGAGTCACAAGAGGATACCCAAATAAAAGTGTGCTGTAGGGTACTGAGGCTGAGAAAAGATTGGAGCCTTAGTGAGAGGTCTCAGACATGAGATGCAGGTAAAGTAGAGTTGCTACTTGAAACCAGAAGGTAAAATCAGTTTATGAAGGTAGTACATTGGGCTTTTGCTGTGTCATGAGATGATTGCTTCCTCTATTTTTATCTTGTATCCTTGTACATTACCCATATGAAGTTGTTACTAACATACATATTCTTCATTAAGGTAATTTGACAGTTAGTTCAAATTAACTGTATTTGTATTTGTTATAACAAAGGTTAAACAAGTTTAAAGTCAAAAATAATAGTTAAACAACAAAAACAATAGCATGAACGGTAAATATTTTCTGGGTATAATTACTTTAAATAATAATTTCATTTATCTAAAAAGATGTGAATGAAGATCAAGAAGAAGATATCCTACTGTTGTGTCATTACAATTGTTCTTTTTAAATAACTAGGAAAAGGAGGATATTGAATGCTAACTCATTCTAAAACTAAGTCAAAAATGGATTAAGTCTTTAAAACTTTTCCTTCATGAATCCCATTTCTGAGTCACACAATAGCCTATCTTGCACTTTCCTTAAAAATGTTAAGTCCCATGCCATTGTTGTAACAGTGATGCATTTGAGGACACAGGAAATTTTAAAATATATGACTTCTCTTTACAAGATAAGAAACCTCATTCCCAGAAAATTGGTTAGGCCAGTAGGTGATGAGGTGGCTGTGATAATTATGATACTGTGCCATGCCCTCAATGATCGGAATTCTCAATGTGAATTTTTCACTAAGAACTTTTGGCAGCAACCTCATAATTCTTGCCAAGAAGCTTTGACTCTGGTGGCCGTCCAAACTAGTGAGTTAAGCAAAATATCCCCCAACAAGGTATTAAATACCCCAGCCTTTTTTTAAAATACCTGCCTTAATGAATTCATGTGTTTTCTTGACTCCTGAGATAAAATCCGATTTTTCTTTTTGTGTGTAGCATAGCGTAAATAAAGCCTTCTCCACTTGTGTTTCTCAAAGTGTGGTTCTTAATACTGCCTCAGTACCACCTGTGATTTGTTAGAACTATAAATTCCCAGGCTCCCCCTTGCATCAAATGAATCGGCCTGAGAAGTCACATTTTCAAAAGCACCTCCTCCAAATGATTCTTATGAAAAGCAAACCTTTACTCCATAGACCCTGATTTTAAAGGCAGAATATTTTCCCCTCGATAGATAATTTTAAGTTCAGGAATCCAACACATACTAAAGTTTTTCAAGTATTAAAAAGTATCGAAAAATACTTTCTCAACGTCTCAGGAAGAAAAGAGACAAACCTAGAGAAACAAAACTTCTAGGTTATCTTCCTATTCCATGACACATGTCCCCTTCTCTGGGAATGCTTTTCCCAATTATCGGTGGTAAGATCCTGGGAGTCAGGCTTGGTACTATACCTTCATCTTTGGTCATAACTGGTTGGGGCAGGGGCAATACCTAACCCAGATGGACCAATCAGTCTCAGTCAACCTCCTTCTCTCATTTGAACTGAGAAAGAAAAAGAACATTATAGTTGGGATCCGTCACCTTATGGTTTAGAATGAAGTTCACTAACTCTTGACACCAAGTTCCCCTGCTTCCAGCCTTAACTTAGGCCTGAGATAAGAGAAGGTGCTTCAACAGTGAAACAAGAACAGGATAAAATGGAACACTTAGAGTACACAAAAACATTTTTTTTCAAATTAAAAATACTATAAATTAAAATTCAATGTACAGTCGAAGACATCTCCCAGAAAGTTGAGTAAATTAATAAAGACATAAAAAAAATAGGAAAAACAATATAAGGGGACACAGAAGATCCAATATACAAATAAATGAAGTTTCAGAAAAATAGAAGAGAAGAAATCATCAAAGAAAAAAATGTAGAAATTTTCCCATAATTGAAGGATATGATTTTACAGATTGAATGGGCACTCTGAGTGCCCAGGACAATTGATGAAAAGAGACCCACATGAAAACACATCTCATGAATGTGTGGAATACTGGGGACAGCAAGAAGATCAGAAATCAGATGTATTACAAGGATAAATATAGAACAATCTGATTACATAACAGTTGCTCAATAAATTCAATCAGGTTGGCTTTAGACTTTAAAGCAGCAACAGCTTAATATAAAGCAATGCCTTTGGAATTCTGCAGGAAAAAAAATATTTCCTAAGCCTCTATATTCAACCAAGTTATCAATAAAGTAGATGAGTAAAATAAAGACATTTTCACACCTCCATGATCTCAAAAAAAAAAAAAATCTACATAGTAGTGGAAGAAATCAAATAAGAGGAAGACACACAGATTACAGGAAACAGGAGCTCTAACATGTAAGAGAAACTCTTGGAATCCCAGAGGAACATCTGGGCAAGCATAGGAGGCAATGAGTTCAATAAGGCAGAAGACTTTAGGAGAGAGAATACTTGTTCATGAAGATGAATTTGATAGAACACTTGAGGTGCTGGAAGATCTTGAGAGAGTATTAAGACACTTGGGCTTGAATTAGTAATGGGTACATAGAAAATGAAGATTTTTTAAAAAGCAAATACAAGACAATGATTAACTTCAGCTTGCAGGAAAGGAAATGTAATCATAGTTTACTACATTGCTTAGCTCTGAATAGCAATCATTTAGTCATCACAATGTAAACACTGAATATTGATCTAGCCAAAGTATAATTTAACACTCTTGGAGGATGTCTGTGGTAAGAGTAAGAGTAGAGAAAGGAAAGAGAGCTAAATCCTTATCTTCTCTAGTGGAATAGATAATGATAAAAATGGGAAAATCAAGTTGTTAAAACATAGTATGTTATTTAGAGCCATGGAAATATATGAAAATAATCAGATAAACAAGAGGAAACAGTTGCCTAGTAGGAGGAAGAAAATGGTGGGAGACAGCCAGGGGGATGCTGTTTTTCAGTACAAACCTTGTGGAACTATTTTGATTTTTAAACTATGTGCACATATAACTTGGATTCTTTTTCAGAGAAACAAGGTAAAAGAAATAAGAAAGAGGATCTATTGGCTTGAATCATAGAAACACACCAGCTGGAAAGGTCTCAAAACTGGCGTGTCACTTTGAGCTCTGGGAAGCAGATGCCAGGGTTAGAAGTGCAGCAGCTTTATCAAGACTAATGCCTATGAAAGAGAGAGGAGAAAGGGGAAATGGAACAGGATTAGGAGTAGAAAACCTGAGACCACAATGCAGGTCTGATCCTGCATTGAAAGAAGCAGGGGAAGGAAGGGGAATTGGGTAGAAAGAGCTTCAGGCTGTGATGCAACTGAGAAAGTTTCAGCCTGTCCAACGGTGCCTCTTGCAGTAATTCCTCTTTGATCAGAAATGGCCAGGCCCTAGTCCCCCTGAACACATTCAGTCTTTGGTTCAGTCTATTCCTGGAAAGAGCATTTCCTCACTGTGAACACTGCAGCATATCTTCCAGCATCTCCAGGGTTCACATAGGCCTTTCTTCCTGAAACAGACCAGTGGGATGAATAATAGCACTCATCTGTACAGTCAATTGTAGGGTTGCAACTGGTACCCATCACCTTCCTCTTCCATCATCCATTCTAAACTTCACGGCACTGCTGGCTGATGCTGGAGTCTCTGAGGGGGATGTGACAAAAGTTATTCTTTGACTGTCAGGAAAACTGCAAACTGGGTATATCTATAAATGGAATACTACTCAGCCATAAAAAAAGAAAGAAATATTGTCATTTGCAGCAATATGGATGGACCTGGAGATTATCATACTAAGTGAAGTAAGTCAGAGAGAGAAAGACAAATATTATATGATACCACTTATATGTGGAATCTAAAAAATGATACAAATGAATCTTTATACAAAACAGAAACAGACTCACAGACATAGAAAACAAATTTATGATTACCAAAGGGTAAAGGGAGGGCTGGAGGGATAAATTAGGTATAGGGAATTAACAGGTACATACTACTATATATACAATAGATAAGCAACAAGGACTTAGTGTATAACACAGGGGAAAATATTCAATGTCATAGTAACCTACAATGGAAAATAATTATATATGTAATTAAATGTAATTATGTATATTAAATATATATTATATATAATAATGAAAAATAATATATACATATATACACATACAACTGAATTGTTTTGCTGTACACCTGAAACTAACACAATATTGTAAATCAACTATACTTCAATTAAAAAAAAAGACAAAAACTGCAAACTGAACTTAGCTGCTGTTATGGGAGGGAACTGCTGCCACCAAGGTGAAGAAGTGCCGTAAGGGTGATGCACACAGAAACTGAAGCTCTCACAGGCGGGAAGGGTAACATCTCTTCTCTCTCGTGAGCCATGGGTTCTCCCTCTGGTGCCCCTACTGACAGAGTCCAACATAGATCTCCCTGGCAAAGCAGACCTTGGTTTGCAGAGTCCCAGCTCCAGCACCACAGAGTATAAAAGGATGGGTTTCAAGAGAAGAGACAAGGGCTTGGTAATGAGTACAGAAATGCATAGGATGGGTTAGAAGACTGATTAGAGAAATGTTCCAGTGCAGACACAGGTTTTGGAATCAGTCAGACACGGGTAAAAATTCTGTTCCTCTGCTTAGTGATTGTGAAATTTGGGGATTATCTCAATTTCTGTGTTTCAGTTTCCTCATCTGTAAAATGGAGGAAACAGTATCTGCCTTATGAAGTTGTTTTGGGAGATAATGTCTATAAAACACCTAGCAGTCTACCAGGCTAAAGGCAGCTGATCAGTAAATGAGTTATGATTATTACCACGCGAAAGGGAGCCCTGCGGGAGACAACTGTTGCTGCACAGGTTTTAAGCTGTGAAGACCTGAACTACACTGATCCCAAAACAATGAGATCCATGAAAGAATAAAGAATAAAAAGAACTCAATGACCAGATGTGTTGATTCCAGAGGATAAAGGAAAGGGAGAAATCACATAATAGCTGACCTATTCAAATAGTCACCCTATTCAAATGGAAATGCCCATGTCTCCTCATGAAAATCTTTTAGTGCTTTGTGCCAGCCCCAAGAGATAACTCCAGTAATCAAAGGAATGCCTGTTATGCCATTTAATTATACCAAGTGATCAATTACTCACTCAACAACATACTTTTGCTAAATGTAGTCAAGATTGTAGTGAGTTTGGTATATATATGTATGCTGCTGGTAGCACGGTAAAATTAATACAGCCCATTTGGAAAGCAATACCGGAGAGTTATCTAAAATAGTTGAAATGCTTATTGCTGTTGTCTTAGTAATTTAAAAACTGAAATTCAGAAAGAATTTAGGATTGTACCTGGTACCTCTATAACTTTAGATGATAATCTTGAGGTCAGCTACTACTGATGTAAACGAACTGAAAGGCATTTTATTAAGTAGTTACATAGCCAGTGCCAAACAGCAGGCACACTTCCTCCAGTGCCCTGTAAATATGCCTTATAGTTTACAAATGTATGGGTTCTTTCAGTTAAATCATATGCTCTTCCAGAAACATCATGATGGACCCACTTTTTAAAAAAATCCCTGAATAGATGATAAGTTTAAGAAGATGTGGTAGATATACACACAATGGGATATTACTTAGCCATAAAAAAGAATGAAATATCGCCATTTGCAACAAGAGAATATCATACTAAGTGAAGTAAATGAGATAGAGAGAAACAAATATTATATGATATCAATTATATGTGGAATCTAAACAAGAGATATAAATGAACTTATTTATAAAACAGAAGCAGACTCACAGACATAGAAAGCAAACTTACAGTTACCAAATGGGAAAGGGAGGAAGGAGGGGAGGGATAAATTAGGAGCATAGGATTAACTGATATACAAACTATTATACATAAAATAGATAAGCAACAAGTACCTACTGTATAGCACTGGGAACTAAATTCAGTAGTTTGTAATAACCTATAATGGAAAAGAATCTGAAATATATATATAACTGAGTCACTTTGCTGTACACCTGAAACTAACCCCATACTGTAAATCAACTATTCTTCAATTTAAAAAAAAATCCCTGAATGACTCGGGCTCCAGCACTCAGAACTCTCTAACATGAGGCTCTTTCCTCCTTGTTGCCCTGCTGGGCTCCCTTCTGCTTCTCTCCTATAGCAACATGGCTTTTTTTCAGCTTCCAGGACCATCAGCTTCAGCACAGCCTGGACGCTTGCAATTCAAAACTCCAACCCGAAACATAATAACCATTTTGGCTGTTGCTTGCAAATCTCCGTTGACATGAAAAAAAAAAAATAGGTCAAAGGAATAGAAAGGCAGCAGTCATCATTCAGTATGGCCAAAGCATTGTCGTGAAAAAAGTTTGTTCTGCCATGAAGTTTTAAAATATTCAAATTATATTGAGGATATGGTTGAAATCTGGACAGCCGACTTTTGTTTTTAGACTTGCCCTCCTTTTTAGTCACCATTCTAGTCCTGGCACCTTCCCCATGAAGCCTCCCCTGTTCTCTTCGGACTGTGAGAGGCGCTGTCTCTTTGTCCTTCAGTATAAGACAGCACAGACCTTTATTAGCGCAGTTCTTCTTCTGAAATAAGACTGTTTACATGTTTTTGTCCCCCTCTATACTACGAGCATCTCCAGGTCGTGTAGGAGAGGCAAAATGTCACCTCTACCCAGTCGAGTCTAAGAATTAAGTTGACATAAGACAGATTAACAGGAAAAGAACATACACATTCTATTTAATATTTTTCCAAGTACATGGGAGTCTTCATAGGAAAATGAAGAAGACCCATAAAGCAGTTAGGCCCAAGTGTTCATATACTAGGTTGAACAAAGAGCGGTAATTGTGGAAAGGTAACTGAAATACATGGGAAGGCTAAGGAGGATAAGGGTTACTTTAATGAGGCCTGTTGGTAAAGGTTTATCTTGGCCTTAACGCCGCATCTCCGGAAATAGGAATGTTGTTTTCCTCCTGATACAGGAAGGGTATTTTTTGATTGGAGTTTTATCTATTGCTTTTAAGGACAAAAGGGGAAATCGGAGTGCCCTTCCTGTATCTGCTGTTTTTTAAGTGCCTTTAGCTCAATATAATCAATATGCCAAAGTGGCATATTTTGGGGGTGACATATTCTGTTATCCTTCAGTAGCATTCATTAGGTACTTGATAAGTGTTTGCTGAATATTTGTTGAATGAATTTATCTCCTTGTGCAACTCTAACAATCAGCTTCCAACTATCCATGCTGATGGAGGACAGTGGGGGTTTAGGATGATATAAAAGAACTGATATTTCTGAGATCCAAAAATCCCTGATTCGAAAGGCTTTGTATATTCAGTGATGCAGTCACACGCCCAGCAAACAGCTAGACAGTCGGGAAGGTTTTAGAAGAAGTCAATTGATTCAGACTCTCTGCAGGGTGGCTTAGCTGGTCATGGAGAAAAGTCAAACTGACGTGGGGGAATTTGCTCTGCAGAATGCCTTTGCACCAGAGTCCCTGTGGTCAAACGTCTTTTATTGTCACAGCAGCAGGCCAACAGCTTCGCTTCATTAAAATTGCAGGCATTCGTTACATCCTATTTAGGCCTAGGAGGCTAGGAGGTGAGGCTGAAGATGTAAGCTGGCCTTGCCCATGGGGAGGACCTTGAGTTTGAGAGGAATCAGTGAAGGTTTTAGAGCAAGACAGCAAGGTGCAGAGAGGTGGCTTACTGAGGACCCCGGGATGGCAGGTGAAGGGTGCAGGGAGGCAAGGGAAAGTCATTTGAGAAGGGGTGAGGACAAGTGAAAAAAGAAAGTCTTTGAATGGAAGTGGGGTGTATCTGCCTTGAAGGCAGAAAGGAAGTGATAAAGGACAGGAAACTAGACTGAGGCTAGGGGAGCTAAGAGTTCACTGTAGATGACCTCCAACTTCTCAGGTACAACGGAAACAGGAGGAGCACAAGGTTTCATCTTTGGGAGAACAGTTTGGTTTGAAATGGGCATTGTGCAGAATTTGAGTGATCAGTTGAAGTTAGTCAGTCCTATGAGGGCTTTTTAGCCAGCAAGACCTGTCACCTCGCAGAGGCAACAGCTTTGGAGAAAAAGTGGAAGAAGGCAAAGAGCAAGCCTCTGGGACCAGACGTGATGGCCGTGCACTTCTGTGCACCTCACGCATGCGCCTCAGTTTCTCTTGATCTCTTTTCCTCTTTCAATCACTCAGCAAAGACATACTGAGATTTATCCAGGCACACCTCGTTTTCTTGTACTTTGTTTTATTGTGTTTTGCAGACATTGTGTTTTTTACTAATTGAGGGTTTGTGGCAACTCTGCATTAAGCAAGTCTATTGGCATCACTTTCCAACAGCATTATTTTTAATTAAGACGTTGTTTTAGACATAATGATATTGCGCATTTAATAGCCTACAATACAGTGTGAACATAACTTTAATGCGCATGGGGAAACCAAAAAATGTGTGTGACTCACTTTATTGTGGTATCTGCTTTAGTGTGGTGGTCTGGAACTGAACCTGCAATTATCTCAGAGCTCTGCCCATATTTTACATTCACTTGTTCCATTTGTGTCTGTACAGTGCAATACGCACAATACACTGTTCAAGGTGCTGAAGTTTTAAAGTGGTGAACAGATCACGCGAGTGGACAAATCCTGTTCTCATGGCACTTAACGTTCTAGCTGGGGAGACAAACAACTGAGAAACAAACAAACAAACAAACAAAAAATTCAGTTCTGCATCTCGATAAATGCTATGAAGAAAGTAAATCAGGGTCATAGGACAGGTTTGGAGGAGGCATTGTTTGAGCTGGTGGTCAGAGAAGGCTGCCCTGAGAGACAGCTGCTGAGCCAGACCTGAGATAAAAAAGCCCCAGGGTGTGCAAACCCAAAGCAATACCCTGCTGGGCGGAGGGAGCAAGTGCACTGGCTCTGAGGTGGGAATGAATCTGGAGAGTGTGAGAAACAGCAAGAAAGCCAGTGTGCCTGGAACGCCGCAGGCAATGTGGGAAGGGTAGGGGATGAGTCCGGGGCAGCAGGAAGCAGAAAGAGGTGGTCACCAGGGTGCCGGTGGAGGCCTTGGGAGATTGCTTTCTCCTCTGGACTCTGGCACTGATTTCCTGTGTGACCCGAGGACAGTGACCCTGGGTCTCTGTTTCCTTGTTGCAAGATGAGAGACTTGAACAAGATGGTGTAGTCAGCCACAAGGGAGCCACTTCATGCTGTTTGTTTGGAAGGAAGAATCTTTAAAGTTCCTGGCAGCCTATATTCTATGCTGAGTGCTGCTCGGGGCTGATGAGGGCTCTGCAAACTGGCTCCAGTTCCTTTTCTAACCACGTTTCCCTGAAGGGTAGCCGTTGGGACTCTTTAGCTGGGCTGTTCTTGTAACCAGAACATAGTGCTCTCTGCCCACCTCCCCAACACGCCCCTTTCTTTTTTCTGTCTGTTCATCTCTCATCTATTCTTTAAGCTCCGGATTAAACCCCACTTTGCTCATAAAGCCTTCTTTGACCACTCATCCTCCTTAAATCCAAGACAGTGATTCCCTCCCTTCATGAGCAATCATGTTATGAGTTGTTTTCCTTTATACACATTTCAATCTTCCCAACATTATTCTAACCTCTAACCTCCTCAGGGTGGTGGATTAGGCAGGGTTATCCAGAGAAACAGAATCAGTAACGGGTGTCTGTGCATGTGTGTGTGTGTGCATGTGTGTGTGTGTGTGCATGTGTGTGTGTGTGTGTGTGTGTGTGTGTGTGTGTGTGTAAAGATATTTATTTAAGTAACTGGCCCACACAATTCTAGGGGCTGGCGTGTCTGAAATCTGCAGGGCTGGAATGCAGACTGGAGACCCAGGGAAGAGTTGATGTTGCAGTCTTGAGTTTGATGACAGCCTGGAGATAGACCTCTCTCTCTTTTCTCTTAAGGCCTTCAACTGATTGGATGAGGCCCACCCATATTAGGGAGAATAATCTGCTTTACTCAGTGTCTGCTGATTTAAATGTTAATTATATCTAAACATACCTTTATAACAATGTTTAGACTAGTGCTTGACCAAACAACTAGGCACCATAGCCTAGCCAAGTTGACAGATAAAATTAACCATCATAGGTGAGGATGGAGCCTTATGAATCTTCATATTCTTCACTAAGCTCAGCACAAAGGCATTGTGTGCAGTAAATACTTGATAAAGAGACAACTAAAGGGCTCTACTTAGATGTCATGTATTCCTTCATTCAGTGAACACTACATTTAATGAGTATCTACTTTGTGCCAGGTACCGTTGTAAGGGCTGGGGATTAGCAGTGAGCAAAACTGAAAATAATTTAATCTGATTCTTTTTCATTCATATGTTTTGATGTCTTGTAGACCCAATCTGAAAGGGTTTTTGTTTGTTTGCTTTTAGGTTTTTTTGGTTTTGTTTTTAATTAGCTGCTGGTGTAAAATAATAAAAAGTGAAATCCCTTTGAAGATCTGGTCACTGTAGGATCCTAAAAAGCCTACAGAGTTTAGGTAATTTGCTCAGTTATGTTAGAGTATGTGGTAGACAGAATTGTAAAAATGGCTCAAGATTCTCATTCCCTGGTTATTTAGCCAAACACTAGTCTAGGTAATGCTGAGATGGGATTTTGCAGATGTAATTAAAGTCCCAAGTTAGTTGACCCTGAGACAGAGAGATTATCCAAGTGGGCCTGACCCAGTAGATGCATCCTTTAAAAACAGAGTTTTCTCTGGCTAGCCACAAAAGAGGAAGTCAGAGATTTAAATAAAGCATACAAGAGATTCAACAAACCACTGCTGACCCGAAGAAGAAAGGACCTATTTTCCAAGGATAGAGTCCACCTTAAGGACCTAAGAGTTGCCTCCCACCACTAGCAAGGGAATGGGACCTCAGTCCTACAACCACAGGAACTGCATCTTGTCAACAACCTAAATGAGCTTGGGAGTGGATTCTTTCCCAGAGCCTCCAGACAAGAGCCTGTTGGCCAACACCCTGATCTTTGGCCTTGTCAGATTCTACACAGAAAACTGTTGAGTTCACTCAGATTCTGACCTACAGAAGTGTGGGCTAAGAAACAGATGTTGCTTTAAGCAACTAAGTTTGTGGTACCTTGTTATGCAGTAATAGAAAATGAATGCAAAGTATACAGCTAAATAGTGATGTGGCCCATTTAAAAATCTTTTCTTAATTATTTTTTTGGGGGTAATGAGGTTTATTTATTTATTTTTTTAATGGAGGTACTGGGGATTGAACCCAGGACCTCATGCATGCTAGGCATGCACTCTACCACTGAGTTAAACCCTTCCCCTAAAATCTTATTTTTTAAGTGGCTGAGAAAGTAAAACTTTTTCTCATTTCAATAATCTTTGACACACATTTGCATAAAAGAATGTTTTGTTTTGTGGTCAGTGGTATTTATCTATGAAAATACTACAAATTTGAGACTTATCAGTACCATTTGGGTGAAAAAAGTCTATGGTAAAGTATTGAGCTATTATGCTAAAAGCAAAATAAATTAATGAGAATCCATAAGCCATATCTACTGTCATTTGCATAAAATATTTAGCACCATCTTTATCACATATTACAAGGATAAGTAATAATATGGTCAAACTCTTGGTGTTAAATACCCCAAGGACTAAAGAACTTATGAAGGAAATGAATAATTTGTTAATGCTTTGGAAATGAAGGCTTTAGGCAAGCAAAGCTGAGTTTCCTGTTCTTAATAAATGTAGATGGAAGTGTTTCATGATAATTTAATATGCCTGGAATAAACTCTCCCTTTGCATCTGGCAAGTTTTTCCTTTTTTATTTATTAGATTTTTTTCTCTCTAGACTCACTCATCTCCCAAAACCTCTCAGAACCACCGACACACCCTGAAGGCAATCCAGGCCCAAATACTGATTTTGGAATATAAACAGAATATGGGAGCAGGAAGGGTGTCAGTGATGTTCTGAATCAAAACATCCACTGTTCATGTGAAGAAATTGAATCCCAGAAAAGGTCCTTGTCCAAGTCACAGAACTCTGGTGGTGAGGCTGGGCCTAAAATTATTTTTATGATGGTAAGTATAAATATAAGTAAAGCTGCCTTGACTGACACTTGTCACAATTAACTTGGTTAACGTGTATGAGCTATGTGGGTAATTTTCAGTTTTGAGTTCTGGGCCTCTAAACAGAAATTACCAAAAGAGTCTCCATCTTCCTTTTTGTCAACTGTAAAATGAACAGACTTCCTGAGGTAGGTCATCTTTGAGGACTGCTAGACAGTATTTATGTATATGTCTTAAAATGACTCAAGAGTCCTGCAGGTTAGCTGATCTATGAAAATAAGGTTAGCTTTGATACAGAACAGATAAAGAAGCAGAAAGCTATGCAGAAAGCCCCTGACCTAATAATAAACGGAGCCAGCAGTTCTGGCTCTGAAATGGCCCTCTTTCTCCCTCTGGATCCGGACTGTTAGATAATATGTAAAGAACCACTAGCCAAAAAGGGACACAAATATCAGCTTTATTAATGGCTTGGCAAGTGCCCAGTGAGCTCCACAACAGGAGGATCTATGGTGCAACTTAGACTAGAGAAGCTGCTCAGAATCGATGCTGAAGCAGGGACCCCTCACCTCTGCCCTGGACTCTGAGCCCTGGGACAAGCAAGAGGACCCCGGGGTCGGGGGTGAGCTGGGATGGGAGCTCTGGGTCTGAGGTGAACCCACCAAAGCAAAGCGCTGCTAGGTTGAGCACCAGGCTGCACACACCACCCACAGCAGGGTAGACACAGTTCTTTTTATTGTGCAGACAAGGAAGAGGCCGTGGGCTCTGCCTCTCCTGGAAGGACAGACGTGGAAACCTGCGCCAGAGGACCTGCTGGCCTACTCCTGCTTTGAAGGCCAATAACCCTGCTCACTATAAACAGTCAGGAATTAATCATTTTTTTCCTCTCTGGGGAGGAGCCACTTGAGAGAGGAGATCTGAAGTGTTGGTGGCAGTTACAGCCTCTGGGGACAGGGGCAAAGGCAGGGAGAGTGACAGGAAGTCTCCCTCCAACAGGAAATGTTGACTCCTCTTTAGATAGGGTTTATAATCAACTTTGTTTTGGTATTTTTAAAGAACTCTGAACCCAGAAGAATTATTGACAGAAACTTCTGAGAAGCTGATAGAGCAAATAATCGTCCCCCATGTTGGCCTGCCATTTCAGATGCCTCCCCAGTAGGACCCAGGGCAGGCGGAAAGTGTGGTATTTGGAAGCCTCCACTATTTACAGGCTGTTCGTCCCTTGGAAAGTACTACCCTTCTTTGAAATCGTTTCTTCACTCATAAAATGGAGACCAGCTAACCTGCCTTAAAGAGTTGTCAGCCGATTAATAGCCCATGGTAGACACAACATAAATGGCATTACTAACTGCTCCTGAATTTCCCATGGGTATGGATACTAAGCGAATGAAGGGGAAAAACAGATTCAAGCTAACTGGGGAAAGAAAAAATTCCAGCTAAAGAATAAGCATGGGCTTCCCTCTGTCCAAATTGTAAAGACTCTTAGCTGGGACCTGTAGCTCTCTCCACGTGGGCGTGGGCGTGGGCGAAGAGAGTAGCCGCTCTAATAAAACTCTTACTACTCTGATGCGACATACTACACACGTGAAAACATTCAATACGTGCCAGGTACACTGGTAAATACTCTATGTATATTATTTTGTTTCTACCAGGAACCTGGCACATAGCGAAGACTCAATAAATACTCGGTGATGAGATGAATAAATGATCATCACAATAATGTTATAAAGTATGTGCGATCTCTATTCTGCAAATGAGGAAATAAAATTAGACAGGCAGAAGAACTTCTCTGAGGTCCCCATACCCATCAAGCTTTAGAGCTGGGATTGGAAACCAGTCCTGTATGATTTCACCGCCCTGCGCCACTGTATTACACTACCACACACACACACGTGCACGCTCACAGACGTGTTCACAGGACACAAACTCCTGACTTAACATGTCTTTACACAAGGACTCTCTTCATGTTGCTATGCTATGATAGGGTTGGTTTTCTTATTTAAAACCACTGTCAGGTTTAGTTAGATTCAGAGGGGTTCCATAAGGGATAAGGAAGCATGGCAGCTAATGGCATTTATATGACATGCATATACCAAGTAAATATGTAATGTACTGGGACCCACAGACGAAACAGAGATAAATCAATCTGTCTATATTGGATCTTTAAGGAGTCTCCAGTTTACTGGGGGGAAATGAAATAAGCACAGAGATATTTATGACACAAAGTGGGAAGACATAAATGCCATAGGAGAGACGTAGACAAAGTGCTGTAAGAGTTCAGAGAACAGAGGGACTGAATACATGTTATCCAGGAGGATGAGATTAGACTTCGTGAAGGAAGTCAGGGGAAACAGGCCTTAAGGATGTGTGGATTTAGGAACCGGACCCCAGGCACTTGACAGCATGAGCAAAGGGCAAAGGTAGGAAAGCATCGAGTCTATACAAGAAATGGTATTTTCGGATTGATAAGAGATAAGAAGCAAAACAGAGAATGAAGATTAGGGAGATGGGACCATATTGTGGGGAGGAGGGGGAAGGAATGACATTCAATGGTAGGCCAAGAAGGTTCAGTTTTGTGATAAGGAACCAGTGATGGATTTTTGAAAATAAGGGCGACTCGACCCTAGTGCTGTTTCAGGACACCAGTCTGACAGCGATGTGGAAAATGAAGGGCCTGGGAAGGCTGGGAGCCAGAAGTCCAATGAGGAGGCTCTCACAGCACACTCAGTGGGCAGTCCCTAGGGCTGGCCACGAATGGGGCAGTGGCAACGGGACAGGTCTAATGGACAGGAGTACTGGGTGCAGGTGAGGGCAGGACTGTGATCCAGGAGGCAGTGTAGCGGAGGAGTTGCAGCCTGTAACTGACTGACAGGAGACAAGGGAACACACGCGATGGGTCTGTGCCAGCTCACATCAACCCCGCGAGGCACACGGTATTATCCCTGTTCTACAATTAGGGAAACCAGACTCAGAGTAACCTGTCCTAGGTCATGCCCTAGATCTCCGTGGGCTTCAGTTTCCTCATCTCTGAAATTAACGAGAGTGATGGACCAGGTCTATGGTCCCTTTCTGCGCTCGCATCAGGTGAATGGGTGACTCTGACCCTGGGAGACAACATAAGTAGACCCAGCAAGCCTGATAACTAATTAGATGTTGGAGAAGGGGAGGGTTGGTAGGAGGTATCCTTTTAAGAAGACACACGTTTCCAGACCTGGGTGATTGGGGGAATGGTGAGGTCAGCAACAGAAACTGCAACAAAGAAGGCCCTTGTTTCAGGGGAAATCTGCTGAGTTCAGATTTGAAAGCACCGTGTGTGGGGTGCTGGCAGCACATGCAGATGCACATGCACTAGTGGGAGGTCACGTGAGCACCCACACGTGCTCAGTCATCCCTCTGTGTGTTGAGTGTCTGCCCTTTCTTCATCTCTTTGCTTTCTTTGCATTCCTTCCCTCCCTTTCCCTTGCCCCCTCCCTCCCTCTCCCTTGCCCCCTCCCTCCCTCTTTCTCCTTTCTTTTCTTCCTTCCTTCTTTCCTCTTCATCTTTTTCATCCTTTCCATTTCTTTTTCCCAACTGAGCTAAAACATACAGAAGCCTTTTTAAACTGAAAAGCTACAAAAACATAAGGGATATTATTAATACTCTCTTTTCTCTGTAACTGTGGTTCTAAACTGGGGACACTTTTTCTTCCAAGGGGACATCTGGCAACGGCTGAAGTCATTTTTGTTTGTCACAACTGGAAGGAGGTGATACTGGAATCCAGTATGTCGAGGTCGAGGTCGAAGTCAAGGTCGAGAATGCTGCTGTCCTACAATGCACACAACAGTGCCTGACCCCCATGTCGGCAGTGCCATTTTTGAGAACCCTGCTCTGTGTCCTTGGTCTGGCAGTGACCACAGCAGCATTTCTGAGTTCTACCCACGGCTCTAGTTTAACGCAGAGGATTGGCTTATTTAGTCAGAAGTCAGGCCATTATAGATAGAGGCATTTGGGGAATCTGAAATTTTTGCAATGGATTGCTATTCAAATGCAAAAATAATAACATTTATTGAGCATTTACTATGTGCTAGGCATTTTTCTAAAGTACTTTACATATATATTCACGGTAGTTCCTCCCAACCATCCTTCCAGGTAGGAAGTTCACTCAGAAAGTAGGTAGCCAAGCCAGGAAACAAGCCCAGGCAGCCTTGCGCCTAAGCCACACTCTTAAACACTCCACCATGTTGCTCAATGTAGCAAAAATGATACTCCTAAAATGTTTGACCTATTCCCTTAACAGTTTTCCTAATAGAGACCTAGACTATAAAAACTCCATTTATACTTTCTCATTAAGGCTTGCTTTTCTTAAGCTACTCTTAATTTTACAGTAACTAGGTGGGCTACACTTCCATGATCATAAAATAGAAATTTTCCTCTTTGCAAAGCTAATTGACTGCTAAAGGATCTAGTCTGGAAGAACATGAAAACAAACATATGTATATATATGCATGACAGGGACCTTATGCTGTACACCAGAAATTGACACATTGTAACTGATTATACTTCAATAAAAAAAAAAGAGGATCTAATTTGGCCTCATTACCAAGATAACTGCTTTGAGCCTCAGTTTCCTCATCTGTAGAACGAAATTATTAACTACATTGTAGGATTTTTACGAGGGCTAAATGAGGTAATACAACCTCTTTAGTATGTGTGCCCTTTAACATACAGCCCTGCGATGGATGCCAGTTCCTGGTGCACGAGGAGATAAGTACAGCAATTGAGAATAAGAATTCAGAAACCTTGACAGCGATTTGCCAGAGTAATTTTATACCTGTTAAATCTAACAGTTTGAAAAAAACATCAAATTTTGCATTTTTAATAAAAAAATCACATTTTCTCACGATAACTTTTTATTGAATTCTACAGAAGTATTTATCCATGACAGATGGTAGGGAATGAAAAAAAAAACATGCTGTTTCATCATCACAGATAGTATGCAAAGGGCTGAATTAACATGTGTTAAACACTTAAAACGGGACCTGACATTTAGTAAGCGCTTAATAAATGTTAGCAAATCGTAATAATAGCACTATATTCTAACAAAATGAGCTATCTATCCCAAAGATGTATGTTCCTGAGATTTATCTTCCATGTCATTTTAAGTTCATCCTCAGTTCTGTTAAATCTCTTTCCTCCAGTGTGAGCCATTAAGGAAGGTGCTACCATACTCCTCGCTCATCTATCATATATTATCAGACACTAAATATTTTAACAGCCAGTGTCTGCCATTGGTCCCAAGGGGAGTATAACCAGCACAGTACATAGCTATTCTGGTTGTTACTCTGCCACAAAAGGTGACATAATCTTACACTCTGCCCCAGCTGCCAGCTGATCAGTCTCCCCGACTCACTGTCAGGTAGACGTCAGAGGAAACCGGAGCCAGACCGCAGTGCCAGTGGTCAAAACACATTCTACTCAGGATCGTTACAATGTGGGGAAAGAGACCTTGGTAAGAGAACCAGGCTCAGTTCCAAATCCAGCATGGGCAAGTGGGAGTTCATAGCTGAGGTGCACGGTGGGGGTCAGTGGACGGAAAATTACTGTAAGGAAACTGAGGTGGTCGGGGGATCCTGCTAGACTGACCTACCAGGATTCTTGCTGGAGACAGGCCACAGTGATCAGGTATCACCTGGTAGAGGATGAAGTATTGAGGGTGATCAGACATAAAGGGCCAGGGATTCTTGCAAAACTGATTTCACAGGGTTCATGCTCAAATTGGATCATACAAGGAAGTGCACAGATGGGCCGAGGGGGAAGGTTCAGGACCCTGAGTAACGTTTGGTCAAGCAAAGAATCTTGGTCAGAGGGAGAGCACTCACTCACCCTCCGCTCTCACCATCCTTCTGTGGCCCAGGGTCCCTTTCCTGAGGAATGACACTCTGTATGAGCCCAGGCACTGTGAGGTCACTGCCCTGGTCCCTCGGTTTCCTTCAGTGAGGCATCAGAGGCACACTTTTCAAGCAAAACAAATTCCTGGGTCACAGAAACATGAGTGCTGAAATGGTTATACCTCTCCCTGATATTACTGACGGCTGGTAAGTTTTCATGTAGTGGCAAGACGAAAGGGGTGGGAGGAGTAAAAAGAAAAATCCACCACGTGCGAGTGGTGCAGCTCCTTGAGCAGAGCGTGCGCTGACTTCCTTGAGCTGACAGCTCCCTCCCTCCCTCTGACCTACTCTGTGCAGCCTATTTTCTCTCTCCTCTCTTGAACCATTAGACTCACATCACCTTCTCTTCTGAAAGCTCCAGTGGTTTTACAAGGTCACGGGCAGGCGGGTCTCGACTCTAGCCAGCCTCGTCATTCCTCTAAATTAATGCCGCCATGATGCCCTCTGGCTTAAGAATCTCTGGAGAATTTGGTGATGCCCTTTTGGATAATCAAAAGCCCCATGATGCATTGGAATCACAACACAAAGGTCTGGAACAATTTTCCTAAAGACTCTCGTGGCTCACCAGGGCAGGTACCACGCTGAAGCTTCCGGAGGAGCAGTATTATGTGAGCTTCCTTCCAAGAGTTTTTCATCCTGAATGGGAGTCAGAGCCCTTGGAGGGCCAGGAGGCAGGCCTCACATTTTCCTCTTTATTGAAGCTCCCCGGGAGAGCCTCTTACCCGCTTAATCATTCACATCATAATAAAATCTCTTTGCCCCAGAGGAACGTGACTAGCTCTCTTTTGCTAAAATCTCATTAAAGCCTGCCTCAGCCTGTAATAATTTGTTAATAGATGGCAGTGCTATTTGGCTGCAATTGGGTTTTCTTTCATTTCTTCTCGGGTCATAATTGTTGCCTTATCTCCAAGGCATTTGGTTGTCACTGAAGTGTAAAAGATGCTGCATCCACAGCAGACCACTCGGGGAGCAGCCCACATTATGTGTGAGGAAGCAGACATCTCATTAGTTTCCTTCCTTCCTCTTTTCCCTTTTAAAGATTCTTCCTATTCAGCTGAAAAATATGGCTTGTCTTATAAGGTCAGGCCAAATGCCTAGGTATTTTCCCTGCCCGGTGGCTTGAGTTAAGCCTACCCATGAGGGTCTCTCCCTCAGGTTGTGTCTTCATAAAACCACTACAGCAGATAGTTTATATTAAAAAAAAAAAAAAAGGTGTTTTCTTAGTGTCTATCCAAATGGCAGCAATGAAAGCATTTCCCAAGGCATGTGACAGAGTCTATCTGTGGGTGGTGAAAAGCTCAGGGTTCACTGTAGAAATCACAGGAGATCGTGGAGGTGGAAGAGCTTTATAAACTCTAGACCATGGAGATGGAGGATGATGAAGTAATTTGGAGTATCTGGATTCTGGCTGAATTGCGGAAGGCTCTGGTGGCCATGAGCCAAAATAGAAGCATGAAGTACTTGCACCCAACACCAGCTCTACCAGACCATGAATTCCCTTTGTAAAATACAAAGCCAGATGGGGCGGGCCGGAACAGGTTGCGTGTTTTCATTGGCATCACTGTACCTGCTGATCACTTTCTGCCACCAGCCAGAACGCAAACATGATGGCTGAATCACACAGTCATCCATCCCGTAATCTCTCCAACAGTTATGGGGGGTGAAAATCCTTCTGCGGATTTGATAGGGAAAATGGAATTCTATAAATACCACTTCTACTGCTAACACTGACTAAGCACTTACTCCCTGCCAGGCACTGTTCTAAGATCTAAGATCCTTACTTGCATTAATTCCTTTACTCTCACAACAATTTTCTAAGATAGCAATATTATTATTCTCATTTTAAAGAGGAGGAAACTAAGGGTTAAGTGATGAGCATTTGAACATGAGGATTCTGACGACCTACAGAGGTTCCTTCCTTATGTACTTAAGTTCCTTACATGCACTAATCTAAAGTATGTTTCTATTTATAGTAGAAATAGGAGGTCAGTTCACCTTCGTTATGCCAAACCACCGTAACGGACCTTAGATTTGGAAGATAGTTGAATTGTCCTGAGCTATTGGCCAGCTACATCACAGTTATTCTACCTTAAATCTAACTTCAGACTTACCTGCTAGAGAGGGAGGCTCTTTTGGAAAAAGTATCTTAATAGCACTGGGATCAGTGAGTGGCAGAGGGCATTTCATGAATAAGGCATGGAGGTATAAAGAATTGAGGATGGCCTGGAACATGGCCTGGAGATGGCCAGGGGGATGAGGCAGGTGGGGGTCTTCACAAGAGATAAAGTTGGAGAGTTAAGCAGAGACATTTTGTAGGCTATCTCCAAGACAGTCCTGAGAAGCTTGGACGGTATGCTGAGGGTTTGAATCAGGAGGAAAATGTCAACATATCTGCCTCTTGGAAGCCATTCTGTCACAGCATTGCAAAAGACAGATCAGGGACAACTCTTAATTACTCTTGCAGCAGTGCAAAGGAGAAATGATGGGAGCTTAAACTGGGGTAGGGGGCAGTGGTAGAGAAGAAGGGAGGGGTCAGGAATAGAGACGGTAAGGTATAAGATTTTGTAGGTAGCTATGGGAACATGGGGATGAAGGAGAAGTTGTCTGAGAAAGGTTCACAGGTTTGAGGTTTAAGTGATTGTTGAATGCTGAAGCCAATATACATAATTCCAGTGGAAGAGAAGACTCTGGAGGAAGTCCTGATGAATTTTGTTTTGGACTTGCTGAGTTGGTCCTGGATGGACCCTGAAGTGAGACTGCTGATTTTGCAGTTGGAGGTGGAGGTTTCCTGCTCAGAGAAAGAGTTGAGACCAGAGACGGAGATTTGGGGAGGTTTCAGCCTAAAGAGGGCAGAAGTGGGATCGTGTGATGATCCAGATCTGAGAAGAGAGGGCCAAGCACTGAGCAGCAGTGGGAGAACCGCGGTCTGGGATGGTGCCGGGAAGAACTCACAAAATCCTCAGCCTCTGTGTTCACACCATGTTTGTAACACCTTGGTATGCTGGCTGTTTCCTTCTGGTGACAACTGATTCAAAAAAAAAAAAAAAAACCCAAAAGAGCCCCATGTTTGCCTTTGAGGATAACAAGAAAGAGTGTAGCTAATGAAGGAATAACCTACTCAGAAGTTAGCCTGGAGAAGAGAGGTCTGAGAGGGGCAGGCATGGGGGACACCTGTGAGGCAGGCTGATCGCTGGAGGGGCCTCTGGGAATCCAAGGAAGGGGAACCAAAGCCCGTGGAGCTGGGCTGAGAGGCTGCCTGCTGGGCAAGGCACCCCTGTGTTTTCTCACCTGGTGGTCTGAGCTGAAGGAATTGCCTTATTGTCTTCCAGAGGACATGGATAACGTCAGCAGATCACAAAAAGCTGACTGCTACAAATGCCAAGCTGTTGTCACAGGGGCCTCCTTTTCTAGCGGACATGGCTTTACAGACCCACAGAGGAACAGGGAATCACTCAGCAGCCCTCCCGCAAGACCGCCTCGGCCCCTCGCGCTGGGAGAGAGGTGGGTGTGCCTCACCTCAGCACTTTTGCCTTCACGGCAGCTTCTCCCTTCCCAGCGGGAAGAAAGGACACCACGGGGCGCCTTGGAAGCCCATCACTTCGGGATCCTGCATTTATGAGCTCCTTAATGGCAAAGAGTGTCTTACTCAATCTTCCTTTGTGGGTGTATGAAATAGGCAACCTTTGTCTTCAAGTCCTCTTTTTCTTGCCTTTCTGGAACTACACTCACCCCTCTCTACCATGTCTGTATTCTCTCTCCTCTCCACCAGGTCTCAGGGCCTTCCACCCAAACTCATTCACAAGAACGAGTTTCAACTCGTTCATGCTGATAACACTTAACAGGCGACCACGGACGGTTGTGCAGGCTGGCACCGTACAGTCTAAGAGGCTCAAGTGCGACACTGCCTAGTGACAGCTCTCACTGGGCAAAGGCAAACTGCAAGGTAAGGAATGAGTCTGAAATGGTGGGATTTTAGTCATCACTTGAGCAGAAGAGGCATTTCTGAGGAGGACTAAGGAACCTTCCCCCAGTCCCTGAAATCAATAGCAGCTACTTCTCCCGAACACAGAATGCTGTTCCTGCTCCTGGTGGAAACTCATAGGCAATTAAAGTCAATCCCATGTTGCTATTAAAAAAAAACAAACAATTGACATCATCTTGAAGGACGGCACGTGTCCGCCATTTGCCCTCTCTGCAGACCTCCAGCTTTCCTTCTCCGCCAAGGCTAACTTTCCTGTAGAGATTTTACGTAAGACAGTCATTTTTGCTCACTGAGCCTGTGGGATTTTTCTACTTCTCAAGTAAATACTTTTGGTGAAATAGGTCCAGCTCTCTGGAATACAAATCCTTAGCTCGAGGTTGCTTGAGTGGAAATTTTTAACAAGCAGCTCCCTCAGCTATGAAGCCATGCAAAATGTGATTTTCTTAATGTGTGTGTTCCCACAGAAGCTAATAAATGGACATTCCTCTGGTCCGGACACATCCTATTACTCAGCTTGATCCTAATATCGCTGGCAAAAGACCTATTTGCTGCACTAGCAAACAGCTAAATTCATTATGTCCAGCTCCATGAATAATCCCCAGATGGATTCTTGTTGACACAGACAGAGCGCCAGTCACTGAGGGATGACAGGGCTGCCAGGTGGAGTGGCCGGCGTTGCCACGGTCCCTCCCGCTGCTCCTGCGGTATCCCACTAATCAGAAGTCGCCACTTGCTGCTGACTAGGGTGATGGATGGCAGACTCATGACATCTCGTTATTTCCGAGACAAAGGGAAAAAAAAAAGGACACCAGGAAGGAATCATCTCCAGGTTTCGGTTGGGGGGTGGGAAATTGATGCACAGCAGAAGATGAAAGGCTCAACTTAACCACACGTGTCATCACTGAGGGAGCTGAAAAATAGGTCTTCACTATGCAGCCAACTGCACGGGGTAATCTGGATTTTCGGGCTGAATGGGCTCACTGAAGGACAGTGGGTCTCCTCCCTGCCTTGGGGTGCAATCACCCCCCACCACTGCCAGCCTGGGTTGGGAAGACTATCCTGAGAGGACAATGCATAGTCACCCCATCACTCATTCTGGGTAGCACAATCCCGTAGGACAAATTAGGGAAGGATTCTTGGATTCAAGCAATGACAACCTGAGAGAGAGACAGAACCTGTCACCTGTGAGAATTCCAGTGGTCACTGGAGCCTTCAGTGAGAGGCCTTGCCTTGGGGGATATGAAGTGACCCTGCAGGCCACTGGACAGTTCTCTTAGCAATCTTTTCTTGGCCTGAAGCTACCTCCATTTTCCTGACAATTCCCAGACTGGTCAGAAGGGAGGTAAAATCACCCCACTAACCCGCACGTGCACACATATGATTGGGCTTTCCATTGTATTCAAGAATGAGTTCATTGTTAAGAGTGTTCATTCTTTCAAAGTGTTATGGTTCCAGCTGCCTGTGTTCCTTATAGGTTCTCAGCAAAGTGATTTTCTTCTTGGGTTGTCCTTGAACTCCAGGCAGCCAGTCCCCTAACTCTTCATTGAAAAACCTTCTCCATGAAGCTCTTTCTAAACCAAGCCTTCAACCCGATGTACTTTCCGCCTCCTTTGTGCTCCTATAGTAGTTTGCATGCACTCTTTCATTCATCTATTCACTCAGCAAGGACACTGAGCACCTATTGTGTGTAGACCAGGCGTTGTTCTAGGCTGTGAGGACACAGTTATGAAGAAGACAGATTCTGTCCTGATCTCTTGGAGCTCACAGTCTAGTTGGGGAGATATTCAGGACACAAGTTTCATCTACTGTTCCTAAGTATAGAGTAAAAACTTTTTACAGCTGAAGATGTAAAAATTATAAGCCCTCCAAATTCTCTAATTTAGTTTTGGTTCAAATTAATAACAACAGTTCACGGAGATGTTTGACAAGCCCTGGGGTGAGAAAATTTTCTATCTTAGTAAACAGTGTCCTTCTGCTGTTCAAAGTGCTTTCCTGAATCTGCCAAACCCCCAAATTGTTTTATGATCCCAAATTCCCTACTTCTCCTTCTCCAACCAGAATCTTTATTCTTATAGGACAGTTGCTTAACTAGGTATGAGAGAGAAAGCAATCTTACTGAATTAATTCATACTAATGTATGAATGACTAATTCACACATAACTCTCAAAGACTTTTTGTGATAAACTTTACTGATCCCAAATAATACCTAGATTTTTTTTTCAGTCCAATATAAACTGGAAAAAGGAAGGCAATATAGGGAAAGTTTTACTAAGTTGTAAGCTGTGAGTTCCTGGAGGACAGAGATTATCTCATTTTGGGGTGCTCAGCCATCTAGCCCAAACAACTGGGTATCTAATCAACAATTCTTGAATTGAAAAGAATGGAGAAATAGAGAGAGGATAGGAAGAGGGAGGGAGACGGTAGGAGAGTAAGGGAAGTGAAGGGAGAGAAAAGATAAGAGGGAGGAGAGGAAGACAGGAGGGAGGAGGGGAAGGCGAGGAAGTCAGAAGGAGGGAGAAAGAGAACAAGCAGCCCAATTTATGGTATCGTTTCTGATTTCTTTTGCGGTCAAGGTCCTCAGAGAAACTGTAGCAAGAAGGAATGTATTCCAACAGAAAAGGAGAAAAAAAAGGCTGCTGCTTCAGAGTGCCAACAAGAGAATGGAGCCAGGAGATGCCGAGCATCAAAGAAAGATATTGATCAAAGCTATAAATTTCTATTTTCTAGCACAATAGAAATGACTCATGACAGATGACTGGCCTTTGTCAATTAGCCTCCCTGAGGGGCCCCTGTACCCAGAGGAATGGGTCCATAATCACCTAACAAGCACAGGAACTCAGGGGCTAACCCTGTTAGGGTTATAAAAATTGATCTCTGCATATTCAATATAATTAAAGAGTCTGCATTCATCCATAGAAGGCCGCAGTGGAATTTTCCACTGATGCCAAATGAAAATGGAAACTTAAGAGAGAAGTGGAGGTAGGAAGGCAGGAAGCCAGGACCACCAATTTTCTTTCTGGTCTTAGGAAATACGAGAAGAAACCTTTTTTAGATGGTAAAGAAAAAGAGTGAAGCAACAGACTCTGGATACAGAGAACCCAAGAGACCACATGTTCCACGACTAGCAGAGAAAAGGGCGTGGGGAGGGGCTCTGAGCAGTGGAATCCTTGAGCAAGACCGGCCCAAGAACCAAAGGGAATCGGCGTCATTTTTGCCAAGGGAGTATAATCTGGATACTCTAATCGGCCTTCTCCAGACACGTATATCTGAAGAGTTGTGCTCAGTTCACAGCCAATAAAATTGTATGCATTGAAATGTTTGCTTTCACCTGCACCAACCAGGAAACCATGGCTCCTGGATTTAGAGTCAAACAGAATCCTGACCCAACCACTCATGCATTTTATGACCTTGGTCAAACTACTTAATTTCTCTAATCCTCCACTTCCTTATCTGTAAAGCTGGGGAAAAAAAGTTCTCTCTCTCTCTAACATTTAATGAGTGTTTTCTATTGTCAGATGCTACACAATCTACAAATACAGTCTTCTTTACTCTCCACTGTCACCCCAAGAGGTAGGTGTTACTGTCTTTTGACAGGTAAGGAAAACGAGGCTTAAAGAGATAACCCCAACTTGCCCAAGGTCACACAGCTGGTGAGGGTTAGTGCTGGAACTGACACTTGGTCTAACTCCAGAGTCCACAACCTCAAACTGGGTGGCGCTGCCCCTCTGGCTGTCCTAAAACCATCTAGTTGAAGGAGAAGGGAGATTTTCCATGCTTCTGTTCAAATACAGCCAAAGGGGTACCCTTCCCACCCCCATCACAGCAAGAACTACAAAAAGAGTCCTCTTCTGCTTCTTTTTCAGTTAACAAAAGGCACAGAGGCTTTTTCTAGTTTCTTTTCGGTTTTGTTTTACCTCAGTGGCTTAGAATTATCCTAAACCTATAGACTGGGAAACGCAAATCTCAGCCCCTGGGTTTCCAGTGAACAGAATTATTACAAGGAACTGCCAGTTGTCAGGCTTCCTCGTTACCCTCCACAGGGCAAGGGCACTGCCAAAACACGGTCCCTGTTTCTGTGGGCCGTCAGTGGCTGCAACCTTGGAATTCAACCTCTCCAGCTCATTAGAACAACAAATTACCCAACATGAGACTGCGGAGTGCATTCAGAAGGAAAATGGTCTCGTTCTTTACGAGGTGATTTAATTAGGAGCCAATTCCCCATCAGCTCAGTTGTCGGGGCACAGCCAGGGCAGCCACTGAGTAAACCACTGGGCCTCTGCCTTCCTGGCTTTGTCCTTCCTGCTGCCGCCTCTCGGATGAGGAGGAAAGAGCAGTTCGAGCTGGCAAAGGAGACAATGAGGCCTGAGGGCCATTTTGTACAGTCTTCTCAGAGCCTACTGACTCCGGCTGTGATTCTCCAATTTGTAGCCTGATTCTCCAGCACAGGGATTTTGAAAGCTTTTTGCTTCATCTGCTTCTCCCTTCTGCTCCTTGCCCCAGTCGTGACCTCCTGCAGCTCTGGTGGCTGAGAAAACAAAATGAATTTCAAAGAGATCCTTGCTGAAAGTGTGGGACTCTGAAGGATGTTTGGGGTGGAGAACCAGAAAGAAATTGCATCAAGTTTGGTCGGTGCTGTCCAGAGGCTGAAAAGTTTCTAAAGTTGCCTTGGAAACTGAATTACACCCACGTACAAAAGCCTGTGTTCCATCCTGGACCAGTCTGACTTTGACATTTTGGTTGCATTGCCATTACCTTTTCAGCACTCAAACGTATAGAATGTTGATCTGTATAGATGATATGTTATTCTGCATCCTACATAGGAGCCTCCATCCCCCCGTCACAGATTTGGGAATAAGCAGAGGGAGAGTCCCCGAGACCCATGGGAACTTTTCTCGTAATTTCCTAGAAGGAAGGGGCTAAGATGAAGTTTAGGATTAGTGACTATAAAAATGTACATCAGTGTTGAGAGGAGCAGGGCTCAGGGAGTTTAGTCTGGAAAGAATTCATGGAGAAAAGTGAGCTTTGAACGTGGTTTGAAAATATGTGACAGATTCGTGGCTCCCTTTATGCATATTTAAATTTTTTTTGCCCAAGAAAACCAAATAGTCTCAATTCTTTCTACTCACTTATGAAAAGTGGCATATGAATGTAATCTTTCAAAGGGAAATATTTGTTCACACTGTTGTAAGAAAGCATTCCTTTTCATTTGGTGTGCGGCTGTGATGGCATATGAGTAATTCTGTCACCTGGGGCAGTGTTTACCAAAAACTGAGCTGAGCTTTCAGTGGGTTGTAGAGTCAGTTGAGTGGGTCATGACCAGCACTTTTTAAAAGGAGATAATTGAATAGAGCAGAAAAGAACAGAAAACACCAGTTTATGATGGTAGGTGTGCTCTTACATGCACACTGGGTCACAGTATAAAATGCAGTTCTTACAGCTCTAAATTTGGCATCAGAACACCGAGGTTCTAATTTTGGCTCTTCTATTAACTAACTATGTGGCTGTAAGCAAGTACTTAATGTCCCTTCTCTAAACTTGCCTTTTAGCATCTGTAAGATGAAGGGCTTTGGTAAAATTCTAAGCTTCAGTGATTCCATAGAATATGAAAAATATAAATTTATTCCTGCATAAATGTACTATATCCCAGAGTCAAGGAGAAATTGGTTGAGGGTGTTTTGCATTATCTGCACTGTTGCTCCTCCAATGACATCCATGTAACTACTCAAGACTTAGCTAAGAGAAGCCCTTGGAGCCATCCTGCCACACTGTCAAAGGCACTCAAAGTTTATTGCAGATTTTATGGAAGGGATATATCAAGTCGTGCTGATGTTTTAGAAATAAATCCATCAAAGACAGAAATCTTGGCACAGTGTCTTGCTTGTGGTCTAAACATCTCCTCTACTAATACTTCATCTCCCTGAAAAAAGAAATATAACAAGAAATACAAAGCTCTGTGGAGCTGGGACCGAGCCGTGTGAGTGTAGAAACCCACCTTCCCCATCGCTTCCCATTCACCTGCAATGTCACATACCCATCCCAGAATGAGACATTCCCTTCACATGTTCTGCACCCTAAGCTACTCCTCACTTCTCTGCAAATGAGCAAAAGTCTGACTTTGACCTCCACTGGCCGTCCCCCAGGCTTCAAGTGCAATCTGTCATGGCATTGCTCTGCAGACCAGACCCAGCCTGAGCCGGGACTTCTTGGAGAAGTCATGGCCATCAGTCTTCACAGGAATGCACCGCAGATGGCCCAGCCAAATTTCTGTGTGTCCTACACGTATTAAGTCATAACGTCCCTGAACCTGGTCCCCTCGGGCCCCTGAAATTAAGATCTAAAGCAACTGAAGTCTCGATAATTGATTACAGCACAATTATAGCAATAATTGCAGTGTTTTAAAATTGTGTAATTACTCGTTTATCTCCCTCATTTCACTGTGAGTAACTTGAGGTGTTCCATTTAGTCACTATACCGTTAGAGCCCCCAACAGCAAGACCACGTGGCACATTCTAGGCTCTCCATAAATGCAGCTGAAATTCAGGTCATCACTGGAGAAGAGAGAAGGAAAGATGTTCTCTTAAAAAACAAGTAAACTGTTGGTGTTCTTATGTGTGGGATCTCACATTTAAATGTATTGTGTGTGGTATCAAAGTAATTCACTTCTAACCTAAAGGAACTGCTGACTCTTAAAAAGACCTGGAGATCACCTGGACCCAGGGTTGACAAATGGTGGCCTAGGGGTCAAATCCAGTCCATGGCTGGTTGTTATAAATCAAGTTTTGTTGGAACATAGCCACATGTTATCCATACATGCTCTTGTGCTACCATTGCAGGGTTGACTACTCATGACAGAGACTGACTGGCAAAGCCTGAAATATTTACCTGGCCCTTTACGTTAGACGTTTGCTGCACCCTGATGTAGACAAAGCACCTTTCTGATTTTATGTGCAAGGACAGCGAGGCCAGGGAGAGTAATGACTTGTCCAGACTCATGAGCAGCACAGCTGAGAGGATGCTCCGGGTCTCCACTGATCTGTCTCTCCATCATCTCTTTCCTCACCTGAATAACAAAAGCCCACTTGGACGATCTCATTCAGAAGAGCCAGGAAACTCTCCCGGGTCCCTCTGCTCTGCCAGGGAAGTTTCCCTGAGCCTCTCAGAGCTGCTGCATGATGTCCTGGTTCCCATGCATGTCTATCTGAAGGAGTGACAAGGTCTAGGCGTGAACCCGAATTTGCCCACCTTGGAGTCAGACACCTTTGGGCGTGTTTGGAGAATCCTGGCAGGGACTTCCAAAGAGGGCTTTCCCATGAGACTCCCACAAAATGATTCACCTTCAGGAGCAAAGGGGAGATTTGCACAGATCTGGGTCCATGTGAGAGGAGCAGAGAAACGGAAGCAGGTGTTTCTCCCTCCAGGCACTAAGGATACCTGCCTGAGTCCCAGGGAGACAGGCTGCAGGAAGGAAAAAAATGAGCACTAAGTGAGCGGTTCCCAGCACCTGGCAGGGGTGTGGAGGGCGTAAGACAGGGGATTTGTGGCGCTGCTGTAGAGGGCTTTGGCACAAGGAGTGATGGTCCGCAGTTGTCTCCAGGTGGCTTCGGGGGCGTATGTGAGCTCTCTCATAGAACTGCCAGGACTGGAGAAAAATGACGGTGCTCGTGATAACCCGGAGGATTCTTCCGTGTGTGCATGTGAAACGCCCCCTTGGGGTCCCCTAGAACCGTCAGGGAGGACTGCAAGGAGGCCAGAGATGTCATAATAGCAAATGGGGCTGAACAAGTGAAATGATATTGTTTTTAGCCCCGGCTGATTGAGCAGGTAGCACTGACAGTTACCAGCGCTAGTCCCCACACCTGCCTCAGCCGGTGTTAGAGGGCCAGAGAGGCCGAGTTTGGGCTCTTCCCAAGCCGTATCCTCAGATGTGGACAGTTAGGCCTCTGAAGCTCTGTTGCTGAGTTTATTAACCCTGGTTCAATAGGGCAGGGAGAAACTCCAAGTCATTCAACAAGCAATTCCCTCACTGTCAGACACCGCCTGCCTATAAATATAGTCAATGTAGTTGATGGTGCTGGCACAGCCAACCTAAACTTGAGTGGGATCCAAAGGGATGGCTTTTGGCCTGTGAAGGAAAGAGCAAAAGAAAACAAACACTTGTTCAACAACCACGAATCCCATTTATAGCAGGAAATACTGGCTTATAAATCTAAGGCTTACAGTAAATCAGACAGAGAGAGAGGTCAGTCTGTTCCATGTGGGTGGTATCACGCGGAACTAAAGACCATGGAGGGAGGTGTGAAAATGTCAGAAGTGAGGGCAGGGAAACTAGGCAGGGTCTGCAGTTTGGGTTCCATAACTTCTGAAAACCATTCTCCAGGCTCACATGTGATCCTGTGTGGTGACTTTAGTTGTAGGCAAATGGTATCTTTTTTTTTTTTTTTTAATATTTTTTATTGATTTATAATGATTTTACAATGTTGTATCAAATTCCAGTGTAGAGCACAATTTTTCAGTTATACATGAACATATATATATTCATTGTCACATTTTTTTCTCCGTGAGCTACCATAAGATCTTGTATATATTTCCCTGTGCTATACAGTATAATCTTGTTTATCTATTCTACAATTTTGAAGTCCCAGTCTATCCCTTCCCACCCCCCACCCCCTTGGCAACCACAAGTTTCTATGTCTGAGTCTATTTCTGTTTTGTATTTATGCTTTGTTTGTGTGTTTTTTTTTTTTTTAGATTCCACATATGAGTGATCTCATTTTTCTTTCTCTTTCTTGCTTACTTCACTTAGAATGACATTCTCCAGGATCATCCATGTTGCTGCAAACAGCGTTATGTTGTCGGTTTTTATGGCTGAGTAGTATTCCATTGTATAAATATACCACATCTTCTTTATCCAGTCATCCTTTGATGGACATTTAGGCTGTCTCCATGTCTTAACTATTGTAAACAGTGCTGCTATGAACACTGGGGTGCAGGTGTCATCCTGAAGTAGGGTTCCTTCTGGATCTATGCCCAGGAGCAGGATTCCTGGGTCATATGGTAAGTCTATTCCTAATCTTCTGAGGAATCTCCATACTGTTTTCCACACTGGCTGCATCAAACTGCATTCCCACCAGCAGTGTAGGAGGGTTCCCCTTTTCTCCACAGCCTCTCCAGCATTTGTCATTTGTGGATTTTTGTATGATGGCCATTCTGACTGGTGTGAGGTGATATCTCATTGTAGTTTTGATTTGTATTTCTCTGATAATTAGTGATATTGAGCATTTTTTCATGTGCCTATTGATCATTTGTATTTCTTCCTTGGAGAATTGCTTGTTTAGGTCTTTTGCCCATTTTTGGATTGGGTTGTTTGGTTGTGGCAAATGGTATCTTATCTTATAAATAAGACAAAAAATATTACACATGCCAGTTAATGTCATGCCGTCACGGTGTCTAACAAGCCACCTAAGGATCATCTGATGCTCCAAGAGAGGTTAACTGAGTTAGATTCACTAATTATTAATGATGCGGGCCCAGACTCTATAAAGCTAGGTGCTAATTTGAGAAGACTGCTAGGCTGCAAATGACTTCTGTTCAGTAGAAACGCAAATGAATTCTGTCACACAGAAAACATAACCTCAAAGGGTCTGATCTTATTGCCACATAGGACAGTAACTAGTTCTATTTACTTTGCAAATCTACTTCCACGGCCTTTCTTCTAATGATCATGTGAAACGATCCCTTGCATTCTCTTCTGATTGGGCTTTGTCATCCTGCTAGTTCCTTCACTAATGAATTAGGCAAATCTTGGACTATATGTCTGTATGAGAATCATGTTTTTAACATTTTAAAGAACCCCTCTCCTCCATAATTCACTGTGGGCTTCCCCGTTTATAATTATCCACCTTATTCTCTATGCATTGTAACGAATTAGACTCATCTGGCTTTCATTTCTCAGCTGGCAGATTAGACAAGGTCTTTTTGTTTACAAAAAAAAAAAAAAAAAAAGAAAGTTCCTTTTAGTCCTACTTCAAAGCCAATTCATTTCAGCAGGTTGCCTGGTGACCTTTCGGGCCTAGTGTTGCACTGGTTACTCCATGAATCACAGAAGAAAGGTCAGAGCACTGTCCTTACGTATCTTACAGACCAGCAGGGGAGATGAATCTTCTGCATTTTTTTAATAGTCATCTGCGTTGAGACATTGCTATGATATGCTCAGACCAGTTAGCTACCTTGAGCTCTGAGGCTAATCTAATTTTATTCTAGGATCTAAAAAAAAAAAAAAAAAAAAGGCAGCAAGAAAGATGAGTGTAGCTGTAACAAGTTCCTGCCTCTCCTGGCTCTCACCCAAACTAATCAGCCTGGGAGATTGATTTCCCCTCCAGCCAGCATCTTGTTCAGCATTTCTGCTCATCATGCTTCTGGCACTGCTTCCTCAGAGGACTGTCCATCATTCCTAAACCATCGCTGGTCCTCTTGATAAATCAGCAGACAGATGCTGGGGATACAGAATGGAAATTCGGAAAGTATACCTGATTCACAGACTCATTTCTTCCTTCTTGTTACCTTGGCTTCTCACATCAGAGAGAATCATCAGGCAGTCTGGCAGGGAACCAGGAGGAGTCGGGGGGGGGGTGGGGATGGGAGCACTTGGACTAAAAGGAGGAAGATTCCTGGGATGAATCTGAGGGAAGAATTAACTTCTAAATGGGGTGTCCTCTAACCTCTCTGAATTTTTATAGGTCTATCTTTGAGAAATATTTTAGAGAATGATGCTGACTGTACAGTTTCTTTAAGGTCAGAAACAAAGGCCAGCGTGTTCATTGTTGATACAAAGAGAGAAGGAGGAAAGAGCGGGCTCTGGCACCCACATGTCTATTTGGATGAGAGGCTAAGAACTTGGTGGGGGTAGAGTGACGAGGTGATGGGGACACATCTGGTCATACTTCTATTAAACTGCTTTATCAATGGAACCCAGCTGGGGTCTCCCAGTCCCTTCAAATCCAGATAACATTTGTTTGCACTGTCTGGATTATTCAAAAGCTAGAGCCCTCTCCCAGATTCTACAAATTATTAGGGGGGTCTATATGACCTTGTTCAGCTTGGGCTCCAGCTTTCTGCCCCTGCTGAGTTCTTGTGCTCTGCCCTGTACCTTCTGGCTGTTCCTTTATTCTCACCTTGGCTTTAACTCAAACGTGAAAGACGCTGGCCCCCTTTCCATAAAATAACCATTCCCACATGGAGATGAAGGAGGTCTATGGGCAGAAGTATAAACCATTTGAAATTGAGTAATAGATATTCCTCTTCTTAAAAGTCCCATGGCCACTCTGCCTTGTTGCTCTGCTGGCCTCCAAATCCTCTTGTTCTTTTATGCAAAGGCGCTGTGGTGTAGTCAGGGACATGAAAGCCGACTGCCACAGTTCATCCCTTAGTCTAACCCTCACTAGCTGTACACCCTAGGTAAGTCCCTTCACCTCTCTGTGCCTCACTCTTCTGATCTGTAAAATGGAGATAATAACCGACTTACTTCATAAAATAGTTGCGAGCATAAAAGAAGATACATATGCCAAAAAGCACATTGAAAGATGTTCAGCATCATTAACTATGAGGAAAATGCACATCAAAACCATGACAAGATACCCTTCACACCCATTAGGGTGGCTAGAATTGTAAGTTCAGATAATAACATGTGTTGGTGAAGATGTGGAGAAATCAGAACCCTTTGATTACACGGCATCAGGAGTGTGAAATGGTGTAGTTGCTTTGGAGAACAGTCTGGCAATTCTTCAAATGGTTAAGCATAGATTTACCAGCTGATTCGGCAATTCCACTCCAAGAGAAATGAAAACATATGTCTGCACAAAAAGTGTCCCTGAACGTCTACGGCAGCACTATTCACAATAGTGAAAAGGTGGAAACTATCCAGGTGTCTATCAACTGATGACTGATAAACAAAAGGCGATATAAGCACACAATGGAATATTATTCAGCCACAAAAAGGAACAAAGTGGAAGAATCTTGAGAACATTATGCTACATAAAAGAAGCCGGTCACCAAAGATCACATGTTATATGAATCTGTTCATGTGTAATGTCCAGAACAGGGAAATCTCCAAAAAGATTACTGGCTGCTTAGGGCTGAGGGGTGGGATGGGGGTTGCTAAAGGTGGTTCATAGCTAAAGGATATGGGGTTTCTTTGTGAAGTTTTGATGAAATGGGCTACAAATGACCATGGTGATGCCTGCACATATCTGTGACTATTCTAAAAACAACTGAACTGTGTACTTTATTTTTTTCTTTTTCCCCGCTGGGGGAGGTAATTCAGTTTATTTATTTATTTATTCATTTCAATGGAGGTGCTGGGGATTGAACCCAGGACCTCACGCATGCTGAGCATGTACTCTGCCACTGAGCTATACCCCACCCCAAATTGTGTACTTTAAATGAGTGAACTGTATGGTATATGTTATATCTCAAGAAAGCCTTTGTTTAAAAAAAAAGAAGATGTATATTTATATTTATAGCAGTGCCTGGCACACAGGGAAGTACTGGGTCCTGAGAGGAAACAACGGCACATTTAGATGAGTTATGAAGGAGAGATGAATGAACCTTCCATTCACAAAGGTGTAGTAAGCGTTAGGGGAAACTAACAAGGTAGAGTGTCCCAGAGACAGGAGGAGGGAATCCAGAGGCGGGTCTGTCGTAGCAGAGGGGGGCCTGCCAGGGGCTGTGGTTTTCATGGTGAACGCAGCCACTGCCTGCCAGCAGCCCATCAGGGAGGAGCCAGGAGAATGAATGCTTCCTCATGGTCATGTCTCATCCGCTGGGACTCACTGGCATCAGAACCCACGGGAAAACGTGACATGCTCGCTGAGGAGCCCACATATGTCATCTATACAAGCTGACCTCCTGAGGCAGAGGCAATTAGTATTACGTGGACCAATTGAGCCTTCCCCCTCTTTCAATCTCCTCCTAACAACCTCATCTTAGGACCAGTCTGCTAGGACCCAGCTTTTCCCACTGAACAGTCCAGCAATTCACTCAGTCACAGCTGGGGCTCCCCTTCCCAGGTTTGTGCAGAGGTCTTAGAGAGCCTTATAGAGTCTACAACATTGAGGAAAGGCCTTCTGATCTGGTCTTCAGTCACGTCGGCCTCTGCTGACTCGCTCACTTTGCAGACTTGCGCGATCTCTGACAGGGAGCAGCTGCATTGCTTTGGACCACGCTGGGGCACAGGAGGTCTTTGTTTGCAATGCTCTTCCCTGTCTGGACGAAGCCCTCAATACTCTGGCTGCTTCTGCCTCTTCTCCTCCAAGCTTGGCCTCAATGTCCTCTACCTCCAGGACCAGCTGACAAAGTTCTCTTGGCCTAGAAAATGTTGCTTCACCGTTCCCCCAGGGCCCCCCAAGGAAGGGAAAACACGAAGGGCTGCTGACTTCTGCGTGGGAATCTGCAGGAACATCTTCAGCAATGAAAACAGAACATAAATTAGTATCTCGGTAAGTCACCCTGCTTTGCTTTGATGGAGTTTAAGGAAACTGCCACACTCTTCTCACTCACAAGTGAGGTCTCTGTGGAGGTGCAGCTGCAATTCTTGTCATGGGGGGAACAAGCATAGGACTCAGCTGGTACTCCCTCTAAGCTCAGACTCCCGGCCCAAAGGCCATCCTACAAATGATGGTTCCTGGGTCAAATTCCTTTCCACGCCCAAGAGCCTCAGGCTGCTTTTCTGACCAGGGAGGCTGAGTCAGCACAGCTTGATTTCATCTTTGTCTGAGGTTTCATAACAGAACAAAACCGGGACACCTCCCTGCCCACCCTAGTGGCTGGGAAGAACTCTGTGACAGGTGTGTAGCCACTACATCCATTCCTCCTCCCGTGGACACCTCCTCACCCCGTGTGGCTAGAGGTGGGAAGGGAAAAAAGGCAAAACCTCTAACCCCAGGGTGCAGGGTGACCACCTTCTGGGATGATTAGGACCCCAGGGAGAAGCTGTGCTCAGACTCTATCTAATGAAAAAGGATGAATCTGCCACTGGGGTGCAGGAGCGTGGGGGTGATGCAGTGGCTGAGGGACTCAGAGGGAGCAGTAGGGGGCAGAAGGACTCACAGCCCCCGAAGTCCTTCATCCCCGTGGCTCCCAGAAACCAGCCTCCTGCAGGAAGCCTTCTTGGGCTTTGCAGAGGAAAGGGAACCAGTATCCCTCCTGCTAGAAAACGTAGGTTTCCCCTCCTGCCAGCCTTCATCACTGCCTCTAAGACACACACATGGTGTGCATGTTTCATTTTGTCATCTGTTTGGATGTTTGTTCCTTTGGTCCCCTGGGGAGGTTCCAGGATGTCTGCTCCCTCCCTTCCCCTTCACGCCCACCCTGGGGATTTGCCACTTGCGAACTGGCACGTTAGGTAGTCACTTGGGTTGACAGTGCCAGCTTTCCTCTGCAAGATACACAAGGAACTTTTCTTGAGGGTGGACAATGGTTTGGAAAATGAAACAAGGAGTAAGATAGAGTAGTTGTCCTCAGCCTCATGGACAGATCTGGACAACCAATGGGAAAGTCCAGAGGAGGCTGCAATTAAATTTGATAGTGAATGATGATGATTTCACAGAGATGATTATTTGAAGAGGGGCTTGAAAGACGAGTAAGAGTTCAACAGTGGCGACCGGGCATTCTGTGCAAAGAAACAGGATGGCCAACGATCTCTATCCACTGACCTTGCTTTATTTTCTTCCAGCAGTTAGCACCATTTGAAATCATATTTTATCTAGCTTCTAATTGTTTATTTTCTGTCTCCCCCGTGTACTCTAGTTCTCCGAGTGCAGGAAGCATGTCTGTCCTAGGTGCCCCAAAGAATTCCTGCACATCGTGGGTGCTCAGTACATATAAGTGGGGCATGGACGAATCAGTGGGCAGTCCACGCAGAAGGGAGAGAGGGGACTTTGAGGAACTCTACAAGTACACATGTAGTTTTCTTTTATCCTCATAACTCCACCCCCAAGAAAGACGTCAGTCACTATCTCCAGCTTATAAATAAGGAAACTGAGGCAAGACAAAGGCAAGCAACTTGTCAAAGGTCACACACCCAGTAAAAGGTGAAGCTGAGATAGAAGCCCAGGCCAGCAGGTTCCAAAGTCTGAAACTACACCAGGAAGAGGCTAACAAAGGCTTGACTAAGTACAGCTGTGGGAAGGGAGTGAGAGAGGAGAGCTCGTGCTTAAGAGGTGCTGCACTGATCAATGGACCAGACGTGGCCACAGACTGCAAGGGGGGAGTCCCCTGCAGATTCATCTCCATCTGATCCCCTGGTCCTGACCTCCCACCCCGCTGGAGTCAATCACACGTGGATGACAGAAAAACACGTGGCACTGGCCACTAACTAGCTGTTTAAATTGAGAAGACTTACCTAACTTCTCCATGCAACTGTTTCCCCTGCAGAATGGTGATGGATACCAGGTTTAAGGTTGCTGTGAGATGACGCAGGGAAAGCACCCAGGACAGTTCCTGGCCCCAGGTTGGTGTTCAGTAAATATTCACTCACTTCTCTTTACCCACTGCCTCCTGGCATCCTTCGGTCTGGCAAATACTGTTCCCGAGAGGAGGGCCAAAGGGGAAGGAAGGGTTAGGAGGACATCTGCTCTGGGGCAGGTGAGGAAATGGAGTCTCAAGAAGGAAGTGAGCGACAAGGCAGGCCGGGAAGAGGCGGGGGGTAAGAGGTAGGAAAGCGCCCAGCAGTTTCCTCCACGAGGAAAACTCTGACCCCCTAGAATGAAGGTTCAGACAAACAACCAGAATTCTAAGTCACGTGCCTAACCTCTTCTGTGCACAAAAGGCATTGCCAGGGCTGAGTGAAGGGGAAGTGAAGGAACATTTGACTTGGGCCTTATTTGTACAAATTTGGTTGTTTCTCCAAAGGAAGTTACTCATCACGTTATTAAAATTTGGGGTCTGTGTTTAAAGTGTTAATTTTTAAAAGTTATTTGTAAATTTAACTACGGATTGCACCTAGTAGAGATTTTTCCATTTCTTAAAACATAGGGTATACTGCTCCTCTCAAACTGTTTCCTGAAATAAGCATGCTATTTGTGGAATCATTTTTATAAGGTGTTAACTTATAAACAATTAAATTATACCACAAGTTTTTGTAACTGTTTTTGAAATTTCATTTCCTATGTGCTGGCATTTTTTTTTTTTTTTTTTTTTAAGGCCTGGATCTCTGGCCTTTAAAAAAGCTCAAGAGAGCACAGGACAGCAGCCCCAGAGGCAGCCAGAGGGGAGGTGAAGAGGTTGTTACTCATCTTGCTTACAGCGCCACCTGGTGTTTATATGACACATACAAATGTCAAGCTTCCTTCTCCTTAAGCCCTGGAATTTGCTGAGTAAAATTCCCACAGCCATTTTCTGAAGCAACGTCTCTCAAAAATTTTTTTTATTCACTTAAAAAGAACAAGCCTTATAAGAAAGAATAACCCAAAATAACAGTTGATGCCCCACGACTTTCATTTTCTTTTAGCTCTGTAGTGTGAAAGGGACGGTCTACACGTAACACTAGTTAAGACTGACTGAGCGCTATGTGCCAAGCAGTGTTCTAGGTGCCCTCCAGGGATTAAGTCACTTAACTGTTTTAACAACTCTTGGAGACAGGTATTACTATCACCATGCCCATTTTACAGACGTGACAACTGACACACAGAGAGTTTAAGGAATTTGCCAAAAATCGCACAACTAGAAAGTAGCAAAGATTTGAACTCAGGCAGCCTTGTTTCAGTGCCCGTGATTTTAACCACGGTTAAGCTGCTTTTCTGTGTTGGTGCGTGTTTCAAGAAAAGAGATCTTCTTAATTTTTATTTGGCTTGATATTAAGAATTTAATATCTCTGGGTAAAGCTCGATGGACCAAGGATAAACGGAGCAGCAAACAAGTTAAAAATATGCCTTCAATAATCCTCTGCTATATGAGACATTAAGCTTCTCAGAAGCATAGACTGCCCTTTAGAATGTCATACAACCCAGGATGGCATACAAAACAACTTAATTAGCGTTTGTTTATAACAACCCCCCCCCCAATATTATAATCCTCTCAGTCTTTTTAAGAGTTCAACAACTTTAGGAGCTCTCTCATTTTAAAAGGGTAATAGCTTCAATCTATTGAGTGCTTTTTGTTTTTGTTTTAGAAAAGCAATTATCTAGTGAAAAATGTGGGTTTGGGAGATCCTACCACCTAGATTCAAATGCTAGCTGTGTTACTGACTAAGCAAGTTACTTCACATCTCTAAGCATCCAGTTCCTCTACAGAATAGGGAAAAAAGATGGTGCATACTTCAGATGAGTGTATGAGGACTAACTGATTTAAAACACACAGAGAGCTTAGAAGAGTTTCCCACAGGTAATAAGTGTGCCCCATAATGTCTCACTGTAGTGCAATGTGCCAGGCACTGTGCTAAACAGATTACCAAAAAACAAACAAACAAAAAAACCCACCTTTTAACGCAAGGGTCTCTCTATATAAACTGCTGGCTATTATTACTATTATTAATGCAGAAACATATCTGGGAGAAAGCATACCAACTTGCTAACAATAGTTGTCACCAGATAGGCGAAGTTTTGATTTTATTATTTTTCACTGTTTGACTTGTCTTTGCTGAATGAGCACTGGTTGTTTTTTTAACAAGAAGACCAAAAGTAAAGAAGAACTTTTCTGAAAAGAACTAAGGATGACCGCCCTGGGAAAAAGAAGTCTCACAGAGGACGTGGCGGATGTCTTTGAATGGCTGAGAGTTAACAAGCGGAAGAGAAAGACTTGAACTGTGGAACTTCAGATACGGAGTGAGGACTGATGGATGGAGGCTTCACAATCTCTAGTGAGCAGAGCTGACTGAAAAGCTGCCAGTGAGTAGCTTATCCTTGAAAGCATTCAAGCAAGGCTGGAGACTGCCTCTCAGAGATGACCTATAGGAGACTCATGGGCCAAGAGGCAGATTGGATCACAAGACCTCTAAATTCCTACCAAACTGGGGATCTAGACTCATCACCTAATATTACTTTGAAATACACCAAGAGAGATGAAAAAAAAGGTGGTCACCAGCTTTCAGAGAACTGAGGGGTTTTTTTTTTTGCCAATTATCTTTCTGCTACCATTAGTGTCCATAAATGCTACAAGACATATGTCCTCCCTCATTCTTATGAATCCAGTTGGACTGGAGATGACAGAAGTGGTGGCACAAAGTCAGGGAAACCTTAGCTCTCACTCTCCACTATCACCAAATGGCCAGACATCAACCCTGAAGCACAGTCCCTAAGTTGGTTCCTGCAGAAACCAGAAGAAGGAAGAGGCAGAGTCTATTTAGAAACTTGAGGACTGGTGATCCCATTTTCGTCCTCTCCATCAGTTAGGAGTGGCCAATAGAGCCTGGCCTCAGTGGCTTAAACAGATGAGGGATTTAGGTTTCACAGAAGGGAGACCATGCAGAATGGAGACAGCAGCCTCGGGATGTGATCAGAGAGCCTGGCTCCTTCTTTCTGCTCCGCCCTCCTCCATGCACGGAGTTCCATCCTCAGGAGCTTTCAGCCACCACTTCTGTGTTCCAGGCAGGACAAAGGGAAGAACAGGAGCAAAAGTGGTGTTCCTCTCAGTTTTAAAGGGCTCTCCTAAGAGTCTGCCCCAAGGATAGTGCTCGTTTCCCTGGCCACACCTTACCGCCACGGGACTGGAAGACGCAGTGTTTTAGCTGAGCACTTTGTCACCCAGTAAAATCCAGGGTCCTGATACTAGAGAAGTAGGAAGTGAATGCCACTTTTCCTCACGTCTCTCTGCAGGATAGCAGGGATGGTCCCCCACTTATGAGAAAGCCGAGAGGCGGCCAGGAGGACCTGTGCGGAGCCACAGTGGGTTGGTGGTGGTGTTGGTGCTGGCAGCCGGCTCAGGGCCAGCTCTGAACAATGATGGAGAACACAAAAGGCAGAAATCCATGAACATCTGTGGACAAACAGCAGCTGTGAGCCCAGGGCCATCTCTCGGGGGGGGAGAGTCAGATGGGAAGATGAGAGGGGCTGCAGAGGGCAGTGAGGACGAGGGCGGCAGGATACCAGGCTCCATGTCATTCCCCGGGCTGTCAAGAGCTAGACAGCTTTGGCCCTGGCTCAGTTGGGAGAACAGATGGGCAGGAATTCAGCACAGCTTCCAAATCAGCCAAGCATCAAGACTGCCTTCCTTCCATGTCAGCCGAGGCTACAGTTCCCACAGGGTCACAGCCAGCTGCAGAGGCCCAAGACTGAAGACCGTGACAGCCTGGCCAGGGACGGCCATCCCTTGCCCACTGTGAGGGGCCAGGAGGAGCACAAGCAGGTGCAGGTGTGAGTTCATCCCAGCAGTGAGAGTGACACCTGGGTGGAGCTGCCCACCACATTCAGATTTCTCCCATTTCAGCCCTGACTCCTTTGGGGCATAGGACTCTAACTACTGAGACAGGCAGCCCATTTGTTTGATTAAGGAGCTGTGTTCTTTCTCGTGCCCTCACCTCCCACAGGAATGATGGTAATGTGGCCAGAGGCGTAAGGGGAACCCAGGAATTACACTGAATTGTAAGCAATGCAGAGGGCCTCCTTCCCACATCCGACGACAGAAGGGCCTCACAGAAACAAGGTACACTCGATGAGGGGACAGGAACACGTGTTCAGCTTCAGAAAGAGGACACAGAATGCAGACTTTACTGCAGCTCTGGTGAGAGCATATGGTAGAGGAGGAAGAAATACGAAGTCTTTAGAAAGAGACCATTTTCTGATGTCACACGGAAAGGGTTTCTGGGGCTCACGGAGGAGGGAGTGACTAGGCCTGGGGGAGAGAGGGAGCTCTTCTCTATTTCCCTTTGCAGAAACTACATCAATTTTGGATTAGCTGTGTATCTACTCCCAGTTCACTGACTGTCATTAAAAGTGGAAATTTGTTTAGAATTCTATTTAGCTAGAGAAGCCAAAAAGCTTTTTAAAATGAGAAGTCTGGAGTAGAAACTTGGTATGAAGACCACTACCATAACTCCTCTAAAGAGAGAGCAGTGGGGGCGGGGGCGGGGAGGAAGGAAGGAGAGGGCACACCAGTGGTGAGGGCCCCACCCCCAAAGGCTGCTCCCTGCTCCCCAAAAGGAGCAGTCTGTGCTTTTCCACCACATTCCTTCTCCACGACCGACCGGCTGGCGCCTTGCAGCCCCCTGCAGGTTGTTTGCACAGTGAGGCTCTCTGGATGATTACAAAGCACTCCCAACCCTATTCCCTTACCCCAGGCCTTCTGTAACCTTGAGACCCTAGACTCATCAAAGCCACACTCTGCAGCCTGAAGACCTGCTCGTGTGGCCACGGGGAGGCTAGGCAGAAGGCGGCCAGCAGGCTTCCGCACCACCTGCCTCCCCTCCTTCCTCAGGGGCCCCCACGAGGGCGCAATCGGGGCTGGGAGGCTGGGCGAGCCCCCCTTGGCCCTCTAGGGTGTGAGGAGTCAGCAGGGATGCACACCCATCCCGCCGAGGCCATCTGCACTCAATTATAAGCCCTATGGAAGCCAGCAGAGGGCTGTTTAGCTGCTGCTGGTTCTCTGTGATTAGCTAGTTCTTGTCTTTTGAATATTGCATACGGTGCAGCCAGCTGTAGAAAGCATTCATGATTCAAAGCCTTTTTTCCCCTCAAAAAGAAAAGTGCTAAGCTAGTTGTTCTTACTATGGGAAGGAAAAAAAAAAGTTTAAACTCTTACTTCCCTACCTTAAAATTCCACCTCTCCCCAGGACTGGGACCATTCCTTTGTCTATCTTCTACCAGCACTACACAGGAACTTGCTGGCTGAAAAGAAGCCTTGCTAATATCAAGATAGTGTATAATTCCAGCTCAGGCATTGTTATCCGTCATCCAGCAGACGCTCTTCTCTGCCTTATTTTGTGTGAGAGATCTGATGTTAAGGCATCCTTTTAATGAAACCACTCCAGAGATTCAAGTCTTTGCAATCAGCTCAGAAGCCAGGGCCACTGCCAAGGCTTACTTTCTTTCCCAGGTGCTGAGCCAGGAACAGAAGCAACACTGCTTTGTTCGCACTTGAAACCCTCCGTGTTCTCTGTGGGCAAGAAGCAGTTAGCTGGCTATGAGCCAGCATTAAAATCAACAGGGATGCTTAATAAAATGTGTATTCCTGGGGCTACATGAGAGACTTGAAACCCAGGCTCACATGTGAGTGGAGATCCAGAGAAGATGGAGGTTTGGGAGTCTGTGAATAGTGATAATGAAAGCCATGAGATTAGCTACAATTCACAGGGAAAAGGATGCAGAAATAGAAGATGGGGGTAATCAGAGTCCCTTCTTCCTCACATCTCTGAACTAGGCAAATAAACTTACTTCTTTTCTCATAATATACAGGCTGGAAGGTAAATAGCAACACAAATATGCCAATAACCTCAGGGCACTCGATGGATAAGTTTTTTGTAGCATGGGTTTGGCTGGCTTAAGACGATAAATTTTCAAAACTTCAGGAACCCATCTGTATATACGATGAATAGTTCTACTGTCCAGGTTGAGAAAAGAGAGAAATAAAAATGCCTGTTTAAATATTTAGCAGAACATTTCATGTTTTTTCTCTATTGATAAGCAACTTTAAGCATGTCTAAGTAGAAAAAAAATCTATACCAATTATGGATCGTTCCACTGAGGATACTGGAAGCCATGTGTCTCACCATCTGAGAAGAGAGTTACAAATATGGAAAGGGAGAAGACAAGACGAACCCAGTGGTATTAGTCTGAAACCAGAGGTATGGTGTAAATTCATGGTTCTCAGCATATGGATGCAGAAATAAATTTAGATACACACATGCAAATACTCCTGAATTCTGCCTACTGAGATGGCCTGGGACCAGTGGTTCCACAATAGTACTGAGCACACCTAGCATTCAAATCTTCATTTTAAGATAATTTTCCACTAAAGAAAGCAGGGCTGGAGTAGGAAAAATACAAGACAAACCTGGGATGTCTCATAGTGTCAGAAAATAAAGAAATGCCCAGGTATAAGAGGGACATGTGAATAAGACACAGGAGCCAGCCTGAAGGAGCTCCCACTGGCCACAGCTGAGGCCATTCAAGCACCTAAAGGAATAATGATAATAACCGATCATAATCCACTGACTAAAAAATGAAATGATGAGCCCATACTCATAGGATTAATATGAATGAATGAATAAAGGGGGAAAGAGTGATTCTACAGTGGAAAAGTCTGGCAAGCGCCACCGTGAACAAGCGGTCAGTACTGTAGTGACGGGACAAGGGGATCAGGCGCCCGAAGAGAAGAGACGCAGCAGCATCACTTCTGTGCTGCTCCTGCCAGACGTGCAGTTACCTAACCTAACAGGGAGCAGCACGCAAAATACTCTTCTAAAGTGTCAAGGCCAAGAAAGGCAACAAAAAGCTGAGGTACCACCCAACACAAAGCCCACTGCAGCTTATGTACACCTCTGAAGAGCATCTTTTGCTATAAAGGACATTATTGGGACATTTGGCAAAATCTGAATGGGGTCCAAGGATTAGTGGCTATTTCCTGATTTGAGGTTGCATAGAAAAATCTCCTTGTTTATAGAAAATACACATTGAACTCAGGGATGAATTTTACGAGTGAGAGGCCCATCAAGTTGGTAATTTATTCTCAAATGATTTGGGTTCTGTACTTGTAAGTTTTCTGTCTGATAATATTTTGGAATAAAGATGTTTTTTAAAGGTACAACTTTTTTTCAACTTTGTTATATGGCTTAAAAAATGACTATAGCAATGATGAAGCCAATGGTGTTGAAGACGAATACTGCAACATCAAGAGTTTCACGCCATTATTTCTTGAAATAAAACAGAAATTGATGGTATTGTATATAATGTGATTTTTAAAGTGTATTATTTTAACTAAAACATTTATTATTACGAGTTAAAAAAAGATCAGTGAATGAATACTCTTCTAGGTTGAATTAAAATAGAACATTTAAGGTTTAAAAAAGTTTGGCTGGGATAAAAATAACAGTTTTGCAAAACCTGTGTGATCCAAAATTAAGATGATACTCAGCAGCAAGAAATATTCCAATTTCTCGTAACCAGTTCTCACAGGCAAAGAAATGTATGCCTTACTTTAAGAAGGCGTCAAACAGAAATAGGCCAAACTGAAAGAATTTACCAAGTGTAATAAATTAGATGTAAAAAATCACCATAAAAGAATTTACAGCTTACCAAAAGATTCACAAGTAGAAGACTCTTTCTATCAGCTTCTCAGAGTCCCATTAGCTTTGTACTGATCTCTGAAAGATGTGTTTTACCAAAATTCGGTTTACATTGACCTTTTCAGGGAATATGACCTGAAAAGAAGTATCTGATAAGACACTGCCTTATCCTTCCTTGCAGCAGTCCTGCTTTGTGTAAGTGATCAGAGAGAGTCAAGCGTCACGTATCACGTCAAATACCATCTCCTGTCCAACAAGTTCTCATCTCTCTCCAGTAATGAAGAGGTGGACGTTCTTCTTGGACTGCAGCATCTGTGCAGCGCGCTCCACACCGACCACGGCGGCCAACCTCTGGGCGTCGTACTTGGAGTAGAGGACAGTGCAGGTCCAGGTGGCTTCCTCTCCTCTGGTGGTGGCTCTCAGCATGTTGCAGACCTCACTGTAGAAGTGGGGATATGTTGGCAGCTCATAGAAAATCAGGTTCCTGATACCTTTTATTGTGTATCTGTCAGAAGGAGAAAGAGAGGCTATGTCTACACGAGAGAATTTATGGAAAAGCCACCTATTCGTGTCATAGGCACATAGTCACTCTTGCTGCTTCATGCTCGAGGAGGATAATGGCACAAATGACAGACCAAAAGTTGCTCTAACTTCAACTGGAAGGGCTTAATTTTGTGACAATTTTTGAATTCCTAATGTTTGGCTTCAGATAATGATAAAATGAATCTGCATTTCTTGAGCCTACTTGAGCAGACTGAAGTAGGGTGGTGAAGAATAGATCAGGATTAAAAATCTGTCACAGAAAATTTAAAAAGCAGGCACTTCCGATTTAACATTACCCTTGTTATAATCAAGCAAAATAGAATGTTCTATAATGGAGAAGAGGTCGGACCTAGTACATAAAATAAACCGCACAAACTGTAAATGCATTCTCATTAGTCTTTTTTTGTCACTCTGTAGACACGTTAACTCCATGGCAGATGTCCTGACTTCATCCATTTATAAAATCTTGCCTGAGGACCCATTAGGCATTATGGGAAAGTGATTAGTTTCAACAGCTTCTGCATTTCTTTCCCTGCTGCACAGGGCTGCACGGTGGTGGTGGGCGTGTACACCCTAGGGACTGGCCTTACAGTTCCCGTTGAGGTCAGTCATTCCCTCTGGGGCTCCGTAACAAAAGATTTTATACGTTGACAAGGTTCTGATTTTTCCTGTTCGACTGCTGATGTTACACTCCCTTGGGAATTTCATGTTATTCACAAAGGATTAGCTTTCCTTTCCTTTTTATCCCAAGGCTCATCCTGATCTCTCTGGAGATCCTCCTCTTCCAAAATGTCACTGCAATCCATTACTTGGTTCACCTTTCCACAAAGAAGGGATTCTATTGGCTAATAAAGTTGAATAAACACAGTTCTCCCTCACTGGTTATCAAAACAAATGAAAACAAACACTGGGTTCCACTTCTGCTTAGTGTGTAGAGAACTCAGGAGAATACTGCTCCCATGCTAACAAGAAAAAGGCAGACTATCTACAACAGCATTTCTTTGCTTGCACCCAGACAGCTGGCGGTGCGCTGGTGTATGTTTTAACAACTGGCTCTCAGTGGGGAGGGGAAGGTGCTGATTTGAAGCATTTGCCAATTTCTGCGGTGTAAATACTCTACCATGGCCAATTTCGAGCTATCAATGTCATGATGCTGAACTTGGAGCTGGGAAGAGACGCTCATACCGGCTCTAGAGAGTTTCAGCCCATCACTAACTGAATTCCAGAGTGACAAGCTTGTGTGAAGACAGGACACACGAACTATTTCACCTTTGACAGAGCACGGGAGGAAAAGTGGGTGGCTGCCAAGAAAGTGGGTAAGAAGAAATCCACACTTTTTAAAAAAAAAATTGAAGTACAGTTGATTTACAATGTTGTGTTACTTTCAAGTGTATAGGAGTGATTCACCCACACATTTATACATTCTTTTTCAGATTCTTTTCCATTGTAGGTTATTCAAGATATTGAATATAGTTCCCTGTGCTATACAATAGGTTGTTGTATATCTATTTTATATACACTAGTGTGTATCTGTTAATCCCTAACCCCTAATTTATCCCTCCCCTCTCCACACTTACCCTTTGGTAACCATGTTTTCTATGTCTGTGAGTCTGCTTCTGTTTTATAAATAAGATCATTTGTATCACTATTTTAGATTCCACATATAAGTGATATCATATGATATTTGTGCAAGGAAGCCACACTTTTAGCAAGTCCTTAAAGGGCAAGTGTGGATCTGCACGGTAGTTCAGAATCCCTAGGTTTCCCGGACATTCCTTGACTTCACATTCACTCACAAGGTCTTCTCCACAGGCCTCCACTGGGAGCCCTGGAGAAAGGCTGGAGGCAAGACAGAGGAGGTGAAGGGCTTGGTGGAAGCTGAGAGGAGAGCAGGACACTGAGACAAGACCCACCAGCATTGGGCCCCTCACTAAGCCACTGTCTGCTGGAGGAACTGGCAGTCTGTGCTGCATGGAAGGTAACTATGGTAACAACTGGACTAGATCCACAACTCCCATACCAGGGGCTTGACAGAAGAGGTGTGCCTAGGCCAACCACTTACTCAGGCACTACATTCAACTGACAACTGCAAAAAACACAGAAAAGCAAGAAAAAGACATTAAAAACATGAGGTATCATTCTATCAAGTCACTGGGAACAAGTAGGGTTCTGCAGAAATAAACCAATGGAATGTAAATTATTATTATTATTTTATAATTTGACAAATTTTGATGTATACACCAATGAAACCACCACCACAATCAAGATAGCTAACATTTCCATCACTCCCCAAGAGGTGCAAATTTCTAATTCCCAATTTATCCCTTCCCATCCCCTTTACCCCCTGGTAACCATAAGTTTGTTCTCTATGGCTGTGAGTCTGTTTCTGTTTTGTAAATAAGTTTATCTGTGTCCTTTTTTTTAGATTACAAATATAAGCCATATCATATGGTATTTTTCTTTCTCTTTCGGACTTACTTCACTTAGAACGACAATCTCCAGGTCCATCAATGTTGCTGCAAATGGTATTACTTTATTCTTTTTTATTTCACACATATATATATACACACCACATCTTTATCCAGTCATCTGTAGATGGACACTTAGGTTGCTTCCATGTCTTGGCTATTGTAAACAGTGCTTCTAGGAACACTGAAGTGCATGTATCTTTTCCAATTATATTTTTCTCCATATGTATGCCCAGAAGTGGTACTGCTGGATCATATGGTAAGTTTATTTTTAGTTTTTTAAGGAACCACCATACTGTCCTATATGGAGTATAAATTATTATGCAGGTGTATTTGGGGCAGGGAGGAGGGGAAGATGGGACGAAGCAAACAAGTGGCAATGTATAGCAAATTTTAAATTGTCTACAGTCTTCGAGCAAACAAACTTTCCTTTCCAAATTTATCCTAAGGAAATACTGAGGTAACTATGCCATCAACTATGCATACGGATGTTCTTGGCGTTATTGTGTATAATAGCAGAAAACAACAAAAATCCACACATGTATTAAAAAGAAACTGGGTTAATTATCTATCCATACAATGTAATACTATGTAACCATTAAGAAGGATGCTATAGGCACACCTCATAGACTACCTATTAATTACACAGAAAAGGTATCTTTACAATGTAGAGATCTAGCAGACCCACCTTGACCAAGTGACTACATTTAGCATCACCAAAAATGGTATAAACTGACACCACAAGCCTCTTGGGCAGATGCAGTGGAAGAACACAATATCCTCTATGTAGAATTCTTACCAAAAAAAATGTTCAAGTTTGTGGTCCCCAAACTTTGCTGCTCGTTGAATCACCTATTTTTTTTTTTAAATACCTATACTTGGTCCCGACCCCTAGACACTATGATTTAATTCATACTGGGATATGGCCTGGACATTCAGATGTGAAAAAGCTCCCAAGGAGATTCTAATGTATAGCAAAATTTGGGGATACTGATTTAAATAATAAGAAAACAGACAAATCCACAGTGTGGTACATTCTACAGGAAACCAGACTGGACTCTTCAAAAATGTCAGTATCATGAAAAAGAATGAAAGAGAATCATTTTAGATCAAGGTTTCTTCTTGGCACTACTGACATTTTAACCAGGTATTCTTTGATGCAGGGGCTGTCCTGGACACTGCAGGACGTTTATCAGCATCTTGGCCTTGACCCGCTTGAACCACTAGACCACTAGAACAACCTTCCAGCTGTGACAACCAAAAATGTCTCCAGATACTACCAAATGTTCCTTGAAGAGCACAGCTGCCCCTGCTTAAGAACTACTAAGACAGACCAAAGAAATATGTTAACTGAGTGCAATGTATGATTCCTAGCTGAATCTTGGATTAGTGGTGGGGAAAAACAGCCATAATGGTCATTTTGGGGACAACTAGGAAAATTTGAGTGTAGATTAAATATTAAATGATATTATTGCAGTAATGTTGAGTGGTATGTTAAGGGTGTTGTGATTAGATCAAAGGAGGTTGTTTTTAAGGGCTACAATCTGAAAGAGTTAGGGGTTAGAAATCTCCTGCAATTTACAGTCTAACAGTTCAGGAAGAAAAAATGAGATGTGAGTCAAGAGAGAGGAGACAGAGAATGTGGGTGTGTTCAAACGTAGCAAAGTGCTAACAGCTGGTCAAATCTAAGAGAAAGGAGTTAGAGATGTTCATTGGTACAGTCTTAAAATATCTTTTGAAATAAAATTTTCCCAAATAAAAAGTTGAGGGGAGGGAGGATGTGACGGAACTATATCTATTAACTTAAAAATACATCCATGTCATACAAACGTCTTTACCAAAATGTTAACTTATTTATGTTCTTTATTCAATGAGCACAGAAAATATTTAAGATAAAAGAAAAAAAATCCTCATGTGCATACTGTGATCCCAATTTTCTAACTTTTTAAAATGTCTATGGTCTGTGTGTGTGCATGTGCACATATTTTTTACATAAAAAAGACAGGAAAGGAATACACCAAAATTGGTATTTATATCAGTGCAGTGAGATTATAGGTGATTCCATTTTTTTAACCCTGTATTTTCCAAGTTCTCTATAATAATTGTGTAATATTCTTATAATCAGAGAATTTCTAAAACAAAATAAAACCACAAAGCCAAGAAAAATGTCTCTTAGTACTACTTTGTCCACAGCAGAGACTGGGTATCTCCTGGAAATAAGAGAATGTGACCAGGACCTCTTCAGAGGGATAATTAGTGCCAATTCCCTAAAATCTTCAGAACCCCTTCCCCTGCTTTCTTCCACCCTTGTACGTGCCCTGGGTCTTCAGTGACCCCCTACAAATAAGGCCCAACACCCCAAAAGGACCTAAAACTAAGGGTATTCTAGATGTCTACTTAACCTGCCAACTGCTGAACATAACTGACTTGAAAGGCTTTCCCACACACTCTGTAAAGTCCAGGTCTGCTACTTCTACAACTGGGGTTCTCACTGGGGTAGGGGGACTCAGAAACACCCCAGCAGCCTTTCCAACTCCAGAAATTTCTCCTCCAGAGTCTGCCCTGCTGTGCTAACCCACTAATAATGCTCCGAGAAAGAGCTGTGAACTGTCCTTCCTTCAGGGACCCCATCATGTGGGGTCCAATCCTAAGATTCTATTGGTTTCATATCCCCGAAAGAAAAAAAAAAAACTTTAGGTGGGATTTTTTTTGCTAGCTTGTAAATAATACAAATGAATTGTATTATTTCTAACACTGCCTACTTCCAAAGAGAATATAAATACAGAATTTCAGAGTTGGATGGATACTAAAGTTTAAAATACATGTACTTTACCCCAGGCCAAATCAAAAAATCAAATCACAAAGGCACTGCAGATCAAATCATCCATCATCACCTCGGTGACCAAAAAGTTCTAGTTGGGAATCTTGAGATAATTGGCAGCTGCAGAACTCCAAGGCACATTATTTCCATTAACCTCAAACACAGGCTACACCCACTAACCTGGTCCAGGGTATAAGCAAATAGCACATGTTAGGTTTGTCTTTATAGTGACTTTGGGGGCAAAACAGTTTGGTCAATAAAAGAACAGTGTAAGACAGGAGACTGCCCTGCCTACTTCAGAGAAGGGGCTCCTTTGACATCGCACCCTCTCCATGAAGAGCTGCTGTTTGAGAGCGGTCCTCTCCCCAACGTAATTCACTCTTGCTATAGACAGCCAGGCTGGGAAGTTTTCCAATCCAGCCACTTCATTTAAAGGACTTGCTCTGGTGTCACGTCAAGCAGTCGGAAAACGAAGGGCTCTTAACACCTGCTGAGTGCAAACTCCCCCAAAACACCACTTTCCAACATGAATGAAAACCGCCACCTAAGGCAACAAGGCAAATGATGCCGCCAGCAAGCAGGCATTCATCAACACCCTTGGGACAAACAGCCCTGTCTGGGTAGGCAAGAACGAAGCCCAGCAAACACAAGTGTAGTCATTTCTCCTCTCCACTCACAGGTCACCTGGTCAGCATGATGCCCCAGGAGGTCACGTCATGCCAGCCGGCTTCGCCCCGGCAGGCTGCTGGGTTCCTCCCTCCCCATCCTGGTAAGGAGAACACTTCTGGGGCACAGCACCCTAATGTCATCATCAACTGAAAGGCAACACAATGCCAAGGTGCATCATCTAATCCGCTCCAAAGTCTAGACAATTTCTGGCCTTAGGTGTCAGGGATTCTCTGAGAAAACGTGCCCTTTGTTAGTATATGACTGAGAGTTAATGAAACAGTAAAGTCAGAATTGAAATTCACTGGACGTTATTGTGAATCAGGAAGGAAAAGGTTATAGGATGCACTTTCCATCTCTCTAGGTAAGGGCTTTTACATTTGGCAGCAGAGAGGATTAGCAAAACAATAAAACAACTGAGCTCTGGGGGCACAAAGGGCTGCAACCATCCCAAACAGTTAACAGAAGGCTCAATATTAGTTAACACTCTAATTAGAATTTTTTTTTAAAAAGGCCAACCCAACTTATTCTGTCAAAGTCACATGGTGGGGAAGGTAAGCAAACATTGAAGCCCTTGAATATTCAACTCTAAGCCCCTCACCTTCAGCTTCCTGTAAACATCAAGGGGCCCCCTAGTCCTGGTTCTCCTTGGCGCAGAAGCAAGCGCGGGGGCACCCACTCAGGACGCACCAGAATGTTCTGAATACGCGTGCTGTGCTCAGCTTCCATCTCCACAGACCACAGAGTCCCCAGGATTTTCTCTGTGCTTCTGTGACAGGTTCCTCCCTCTCCTGTATTCACTTAAGGTGCCCTGTCGAGAGCTGTTCAACTCTGTAAGGTTTTTCTAGAGGGGCAGACCTACAGCTACAGGAAAGTACCCCAAGTGTGGGCCCGCTCCAGAGCCACACACAGGTTACGCTGTAGTCACCCATTCGTTTCTACGTTTTCCAACAATGCCCACCTTGGGAGAAAACCATCCACCCAACCAAGAAGAGTCTAATCAGCCCCAAAACTCTAGCTTCTCTGCAGTCAGTGGGGTGACGGAGGACCTCACAACACGGCAAGCCTACCACGCGCTCAGAAGCAGCCCTCCGGGGAGGACACTGGAAACCTGGCCCTGCTTTACCTTTTGTAGAAATGGAAGCGCTCTGTGAGGAGCAGGAACTGCTTCTCTCCTTGAAGGAAGAAGTGTCTGGCCCTGGAGACACCCGACTTCTGGGTGTACTCGCAGATGTGGGTGAAGTTCAGTTCCTCCTTCTTGAAGTAATTTCGGAGACGCACAAAGTCAAAGTAGGAAGGGACATAGATAAGCGTGTGAGACATGACTGCATCACGATACTGAGGCAAAATCTTGTTCACAAAGAAGTTAAACCTGGTTTGGAAAGGCAAAGGGCAAAGTCAGTGGTCTTCAGTTGAGCCCCTAGTGTCACCGCTAACTGCATGATGCTGGGCAAGTCACAATCTCCCTCCAACTCCCCAAAGAGGACAATTTGGCCTGCCTCATCACAGGAAGACTGTGTGAAGGGTAAAACTTGTTAAGTACGTTAAAAAACAACTGCTACCACTATTCATCATAAGGAACAGATGTGACACCAGCCAGTCAACAAATAATTACCGAACACCTACCGCATGCTAAGCACCACTCTGCTACCATGGGTCCCGCGACTAAACATAATGAAGAGACGGGAAAAATATAGAGAGAATCAGAAAAAGTTCTTGCCCCAAAGGGCTTACAATTAAGTTGTTGGCATCTACCATTAAACAATATAATGTAATTTTAAAATGTCAATCTAGGAGGAAGCACCCCTGATTTACTAACCCTGCCACTAACTAGCCGGAAGAACCAGGGCAAGGTACCATTTCTCTGGGGCTTCAGTGTCCTCCTCTGTCAGTGGCATGATTGGGTTCAATTATTTCATTTCATTTTATAAATACTAATCAATAAGGCCAACGTGGTACCTAATTCTAAATTTGTACACCAAAGTCAAATCTCTCTCTGTGGCCCCCAGGCATCCAACAGGACTGGGGAGGGATGGGTACCTGGCATCAATCACTGAAGCTAGGTTTTCAGCTTCCATCCTCTGGAAGACATGTGGGAGCTGCACCAGGACGTGACTGATGGAGCCAGTCATCGGGACGTTCCTCACAGCCACCTGCCAGGGGTCAACGAGAGCATTAGGAGGTAAGCCACCCCCGTGCTGACCAAATGCTATCCTCTCCTGCCTCGTGACTCAAATACACAATACTTCAGGAGGAGTCAGAGAAATAAGGAGAGAACCCACCTGGCCTTGCACGTTGACGCAGTACTTGTTGAACACGGAGTTGATCTGGGCATCCTGCAGGGCCCCGAACAGCAGCGTCTGGCGATAGTACTTGGACCAATTATTGAGGCTCCACATCCGCACACGAGAAAAGTCCACCCCATGTGAGTCCAAGGGCAGCAGGTTCATGTGGTTCATCAAATGCTTTGAGCAGAAATAATACTACCATTAATATTGATTGAGCACTGCTAAGCATTCTAGAGGTCTAGCGTCTTATTTACCCCCGTGAAGTACAGACTATCATCTCCCAAACCACGACAAGAAAACTGAGGCTCAGACGGGTGAGTGACTTGCCCAGTCAGGCGAACACCCCCGACAAGGTAAGTTCAAACTAACCACCTCATGGACCTTTCAAAAAGGATCAAGATGGTACAGAAATATTTCTTTTAAAGGAACTTTTGAAAAGTTACCCTGGTCATTCTACAGGCTACTCAGTTCCAGGCTCGGACAAGAAGGGAGATGACAGGGAAGACAGAACTGCTGTCCTTCCGTGACCTGGTTCCCAAAACATCAGCAGAGTCCCAGAGAGACTGCATGTGCCTTTTCCTCAATTAAAGACTGACTCAACCGTCAACAAGCCTTTTCCATTTTAATTGTATTTTAACCTTGTAATGTATATTGAAGGGAAACAATGTATTCCATACTTTATAAATAAGTAATCCCCGTTATTTGTCCCAAACTTCCTCCAAGCCCAAGGTGGTAGGAAAAGTAAGTTCTCATATGCCTTATGAAAACAAACCTATTGTTTCAAAGCAGTTTTTCGATCCTAAAACTAAAAACACTGCAGAGTATGTGGAGAGGGAGACAAAAATCACAGCACAAATTACAGTAGGGGGACAAAAACATCATATATTTCTCTGCAAAACAAGACCACACATTAAGAGATGTGAGCAATGTTTTCTCATCTCCACTGAAGACTAAACAAGAGAATGAGCATAAACTGTAAGAGGAATTATTTTAGATAAAGACATTCCTGGTGAGGAGGATTTTCAACCAACCAACCAACCAATCACACTAAAGTGGTCTATTAGCAGAAGTAAACTTTAAGGGGAAGAAATCTTTTCAGGAGATTTGAAGACATTGACAAGAATTTTTATCTTTTTGGATACTTTACTGACCAATCTGTGGGTAGAAGATGGGACAATATTTTCCACTTTCAAATTGGAAAATGTGGAATATTTCCCTGTTTCCAAACTACCTGAGTTTTAATCTGGACTTCAATAACCCTTTCAGACGCACACCACTGAGCTTCATGTCTCTAAATGTGAACGACCAACGTTACCAGGACATGCTCCCAGTTCTGCATCAGGTAAATGTCAGCTTGATCAATGATGAGAAGCTCAATAGAAGACAGAAAGTCAAAGTCTCTCTTCTTCTCTCCTTCTCCACCAAGGATGGTCCTCAAGCCCAGCGGGGAGGCAATGAGGATGTCCGAGGAGTAAAAGGGGGCATAGAGTCGGATGCTTCTCTGCAGTACTGCCACTCCTACAAAACAGCCAGGTACACGTGTTCATCAGCCACTGCCAAGCCACCAGCTTTCACCCTCTCAAAGTGCCCCCTCCCTTGTACCTTCCACACCCTCCCCCTTAGTGTATAATGGTGCTCAAACTGCTTTCTCTAGTAAGAGCAGCAGCAGCATCCCCCCCTTGCATCTGCAGTCCCTTCTAGCTCTCACCTTCTGCCTTTCTCTCACCGGCAAACCTTCCAGAAGATTGTCTCTACTTTAAAATCTCCCACTCACTCCTCAATGCACTGCAATCTGCCTCTGACTCTCAGGATGCCACTCTTGCTAAGGTCACCAACAGTTCTGAGTTAGCAATTCAATGGCATGTTAGTGTTTATTACCATGAATGCATAAGCAGTGTTTTGAATATACCCTCCTTGAAATGTTCTTTTCCTCATTGGTGGTCTCTATGACTTCAACTTCAACTTCTCCTATCACAGACCTGGTCCTCGCAGGACACCACCAGAGCCAATAATCGTAAAAAACCCACACAGGAGACACCCCTCGGGCGCCAGACTCAGGCAGACAAGGGGTGGGGTGGGGTGGTGGGGAGTGCAGATTGCATTTCTGGACTCCACAGGACTGAAACAAGACAGCAGTTTGAGAGGCAACAGAGAACTAGGGAAAGGTTAAACAGTACAGTTCATCTCCCACACAGGGCTACTCTTTCCAGACAGGGAGAGGTAACTGTTTCATAGAATATACAGAAACAGAGAGTCAAGCAAAATGAGGAAGCAGAGAAACATGTTCCAAATGAAGGAACAAGATAAAACCCAAGAAAAGAAAAAAAAAAGTAATGAAACAGAGATGAATAATTTATCTGATAAAGAATTCAAAGTGATCGTTATAAAGAAGCTCACCAAACTTGGGAGATGAATGAACAAACACTGTGAGAAACTCAAGAAAGAGACAGAAAATGTAAGAAAATTCTAAACAGAATTTACAGAGCTGAAGAATATAATAAGTGAACTGAAAAATACACTAGAGGAAATCAACAGCAGACTGGACAACACATAAGACTGGACCAGTGACCTAGAAGACAGGGTAGTGGAAATCACCTCAACAGAACAGCAAAGAGAAAAAGTATTTTTTAAAAATGAGGACAGTTTCAGGGATCTGTGGGACAACATCAAGTGCACTATCGCTGGCATTAAGGAGTCCCAGAAAGAGGAGGGAGAGAAATGGGCGGAAAACTTATTTGAAAAAATAATGGCTGAAAATTTCCCTAACCTGGTGAAGGAAACAGACATTAGGATCCAAGAAGCACAGACAGTCCCAAACAAAATGAACCCAAAGAGATTCATGCCAAGACACATTATAATTAAAATGTCAAAAGTCAGAGGTAAAGAGGGAATTTTAAGCAGTAAGAGAAAAACAATTAGTTACATGTAAGGGAATCCCCATAAGATTATCAGCTCATTTTTCAGCAGAAACTTTGCAGGCCAGAAGGGAATGGAATGATACATTCAAATATGCTGAAAGGAAACAATTTCCAACCTAGAAGGAAGAAAATAAAAGTCAGACAAGAAATAATGAATAAATGAAATGGAGATTAAAAATAAAAAATAAAAAGATCAATGAAATTAAGAGCTGGTTCTGTGAAAAGATAAACAACCTTTAGCCAGACTCATTAAAAAAAAAGAGTATCCAAATAAATAAAATAAAAAAATGTTATAACCGACACCACAGAAATACAAAGGATTGTAAGAAATTACTATGAACAATTACACACCAACAAGTTGGATAACCCAGAAGAAATGGATAAATTCCTGGAAATACACAATCTTCCAAGACTGAATCATGAAGAAACAGAAAATGTGAACAGATCAATTACTAGTAATGAGATTGAATCAGTAATCAAAAACTTCCAACAAACAGAAAGTCCAGGACCAGACGGCTTCACTGGTAAATTCTACTGAACATGTAAAGAAGATTTAATACCTGTCTTTCTCAAACTATTCCAAGAAATTAAAGAGGATGGAATGCTTCCAAATTGATGTCACAAAACCAGCAAAACATTAATACTGAAACCAGACAGAAACACCACAGGAAAAAAGAAAATTACGGGACAATATCCCTGGTGAACACAGATGCAAAAATCCTCCACAAAATATTACCAAACTGAATCCATCAATACTTTAAAAGCATCACATCAAGCAGAATTCATTCCAGGGATATAAGGATGGTCTGACAAAGTGCATATGGAGGCAATGTACCTCAACATAACAAAGGCATATACATCCACCCCATTAGCCAAGGTGAGACTCTCTCCCTTGGCAGATAAGATATCTCAAATACACCCTGGTTCTGCCAGGAGGCTGAGTCAGTGACCTATGAGAGAATGCCTAATTCCAGGCTTCCAGGCTTCCAGCTTCCAGCTACGGGCACCTCGCACCTCACGTGCCTCACGGTCTCAGGTTTGACAAGGAGGAATTACCGATCCTGAAGTGGTCATCGATGTTGCCGACAAACACAGCTTCGTAATCCTCAGGCCTCTTCAGGTTGGGTGGTCTCTCCTCGGGATCTGAGCCATACTCTCCATTAAACCTCTTTTTGTTGCTTACAATGATTTTCTTCTTGCTGTCGCCCTCAAGGAGGCTGATGAAGAGCTGTACCACCCGCAAAGCGGCTTCCCGGAAGGGCACCACTATCAGCACCTGTGGAGGGAGGGAGTGACGGGCAGCCTTGGAGGTGCAAGGGGAAGGAAGCACAGCTCGAAGTGAGCCTGCCGAGGACATGGTGCTAAGGAGCCCCCTGTTCTGCAGCCCGCGGCCAGGGACCATATGCACGTCACCCCCTCGTACACAGGACCTGGCTCAGTACAGGAGGCTGAGCATCTTTCATACCTACAGCAACACGTCCTACGGACTTTCATCTCACAGCTAACTGGGAGGCAATTCTTAAGCAGAATGTGGAAATACCTTTCAAGATAAGCTAATGTCCATAACAGAGTTGTCCACTAGCAAAGACCTAAGGACATAAACACACAAAGTTCTTTGAGGACAAGAAAGTTACTGGCTTTTGTCTCCCACAGAACTTAGCACAGTATTTTGATCCATAAGACTCAAAGATCACGCTGAATAAACAAACTAGGTGTAAGAAGTAGAGAATAAAGCTAGTAAAGAAAAGGACTAATGCATCATTACTTCCCTAGTACATTTCCTAGTGTATTTTCCAGAAATGATGATAAAGCGCTCCTGAAATAAGGTCGTATTTCAACAGGAAGTATAGGACTCAGTTTTCCAAACATTTCCCAAAATGCTTAATGTTATAACTGTTGTGGAAAAAAAAAACAGAAGATACTTAATAAATGATTAATTTCTAACTATCCTTTTGTAAACAATAGAATCAATGAAAATAACCCCAGTCAGATCAAACAATTCATCAAATTCTAAATGTGCTTTCTGGGTAATCTGCCTCTTGCTCTTTTTTGCATTTTTAAATGGAAACAGATAATCTTATTATCCTCATGTTCGAGATTCTGAAAGTTGCCAGAAACGCAACTAGCACAGCCAGGAGGGTTAGTGATTCAGTCTGCTACAATGCAGGGATGATGGACTGATTCTGAAGAGGGCCAAGTTATCATCCTGGCAGTGACAGTAAGTGTCTAGGCTTTGGTTTCCCCAGTTGTCAAACAGGGGACCTGGACTACAAAATCTCCAAGAGCCACATCGGTATTAAAACACCAGAATCTTATTAAGCTCAATGAGAACAATCTAAGAAGATGAGGCTTCAAGATGGAGACATGCAGGCTAAGGGATGGGGAATGGAAGGCACAGTATCCAGCTCCATAACAGCATGGAAAGTGTAGACAGAATTAAGACATTTTCAATCTAAGACCCCAGTCCACTGGAGCTTAGGCTTAGGAGCCCAAATAAATGGGATCATCACTTTAAATAACTATACAATGGAAAAATGAGGATCTTTATTTTTCAAGGTTTACATATTTATGTGGCTTAGTGGAAAGAATCCTTGGTTCTAGTCCCATCTCTGCTACTCCTTCCCTGGTCCCCAACGAATCTGGGTCCACAGGTGTAACAGGTAGAGACTGAACAGAATACTCCTTAAGGTCCCAGCCAGCTCTGACACTCACAAAAAAGAGATCTATGGTAGAGTGTTACTTATGTATGCTCAGGGTTTATCTTTAAGGATAACTGTCATGGAGGTACCTCCTACTCCAGTTTCCACTTGAACCACTGTCAGAAAGTCCACTGAACCGTCTGCAGCACTGCTCTGACATCACCCGGCCCATCTAACAAGCTCACTCTTGGACTCATTCATTATTCCAATCATTACAACACCTGAGAACATGCTAAGTGCCAGGCAGCTGTATGGTAGAGCCTTACAGCCTCCTTGAGGGCAAAGTTCTCCTGCTGCCACTCACCTTGGGCCTTGTTAGTCCTTGGTCCCTGAAGTCGTCATCATCACCCACCCCAAGTTTCTGGCTTCGGCGTCTGCTGTTGTTGCCAAGCACCTGGGCATTGGCTTTGAGGACGTGGTTTATCACATGCAGGCAGTACACGTGGCGGATCTCTTCCCCGTTCTTCAGGGCAGTCCTTTCTGGGTAGAGCAGGTCACGGTAAGAATTCATAATTAAGAAGAGCTCTTTCTGGAGGGGTGTGAATGGGCTATTTGATTTTTGGGTTCCAGAGAGGAACTGGCTGTTGGTCTTGATCCAGGTGGATTCCAGAGGCTTCTGGAGATGAAGTGACTTTAAGTCAACATCCTTTGGGGGTTTAAAGGTTTCCAACTTCTGAAACTTGGATGAAAAGACAAGCTGGCCCAAGATGGGCCACTGGGGGAGAGATGGTCGAGAGTTAAGTCAGACGTGAGTTATAGTACCCTACCTTCACACAGTGCTTTATAATTCACCACAGCCTCTCATGACTTACAGATCCTCTCATTTAATCCTCACAACAATCTCACAAGGCAAACACTATAATGCTCTTCTCACAGTTTAGGAAATGCTGAGATTCAGAGGTTGTATGGTTCAGACAAACAGGAGAGAATAGAGCTAAGGACAAGAGCCCAAGGTTTCTGACTTTAGAAATCTTGTGAGCTCTTCGCTGTATCAGTGGGTCACAAACTGCCATGGACCACATAGAATGTCAGAATTTATTCTAGATGAAAAAAAAGGGCCCAATGGTCAAATAACTTCGGTAAACACTGGAAAACCTAATCCCCCTCAGGGAGAGTCACATGCCCATTAGATACTAAAGGTTCTGCTGAGTCCTGTAACAGAACTCAGTTCCATGCAATCTAACCCAGAGTTTTTCACATGTACTTGGGCATGAACAAATTTGGTTCATTGTACTGGTTTTTTGTTTTTGTTTTTTTGTGGGAGCCATATCTATTAGAATCCTAAAGAATAATATTTTGTGGAATACCAGTTTGGAAATGTTTGCATTATAACTGTTGATCTTAGCAATTAAAAAAAAGGATGACCTCAGCAGTAAAAAAAAAAAAAAAGAATTAACTACTGATATATGCCAACAAATGGGATGACTCTCCAGGAAATTATGCTCCATGAAAAAAGCCAACCTGTATGATTTTATTTATAGAACACTTTTCAAATAAGAAAATTATACTAATGGAAAACAACTTTAGTGGTTACCAAGGGTTAGGCATCAGGGAGCAGGAGGTGGGTGTGGTTATAAAAGGGCACCAGGGAATAGGAGGGATCTTTATGGTGCTGAAAACGTCCTGTATGTTGACTGTGGTTGTGGACAGGGGAACCTATGCATGTGATAAAACTGTGCGGAAGTAAATAACACACACAAATGAGTAAGAACAAAAAACTGAGGCAACCTGAACAAGACAGGTAGGTTGTATCAATGAAAATCATACCAGTTCTTAATTGTGACACTGTACTCTAGTTTTGCAAAATGTTACCATTGGGGGAACTGGGGAAAAGAGCACGTGGGCTGTCTTTGCATTGTTTCTTACAACTGCATCTATAATTATTACCGCTATAAAAATTTCAGCGAAACAAGGATGGCCAACTCTTAGGAATAACATCAGTGGTGGAAAACAAGCACCATAAAAACAAAGCAAAAACTGCTCCATACCTGAGTAATTTTGTTGTGAACCTGTCTCAGATATTTCAAACAAAGGAACAGCAGTAGCCACCGTTTCACTGAACACTTTCTATGTACCTGCCAGTAAACTAAATTACTTTTTAGACGTAGACATTACTGTCCCCCTCTAACACATAAGAAGAGTGAAGATCAAAAAGGTAGATTAACTTGCCTTGGGTCCTGAAATATCCCCTTGCAGGTGCGCACCTGTCTCCAGGGCACTCTTATCTTACTGGTCCCTGTCCTCCAGCTTCCCAGTGTCTTTTCTAGCTACACCTGTGCCCTACTAGGCTCGTCCAGCCTTCCTATGTCCTGCTCCCCATCAAGCCATCTCCCACTGGTATATATCATACATTCAGGGAGCCACTGAAACCCAAGACAACTGCTGCTGCCTCTCTGTAACTGGGATGACTGATCAACACTTACTTTTAGCTGGTGGGTAGTTTTGGTATTTGTGGCAATGGCCTGGATTTCTTTTTCTTTCAGTTCTTTGTTCACATGTTGTACAAATGGATCTAATTCAGAATAAAGAATATCAGAACACTTAGAGCAAATGGCAGGAATTTTTCAGTCTTCGTCAGTGAACAGTATGCTGTTCTTCGTGATGTTAAATCGTCTTTTTTTCCCATCAACTTTCCCATCATTTATCCCAGTCCAGAGCTTAAAAGCTTCTCACAGGTTCATCTCCCTAAAGCATCTCTCCAATCACATTGCTTCCCAGCTCAAAAATCTCTGAAGAAACGTCTTGGTCTGAAATTCAGGGCACTACGGCATATACCTCTCCAATGAATTATACATGTTTTTGAATTATACAGCCCTCAAATTCTTCTGCCACTGTGGCTTTCCATCATTTAAAAATCCTATCCTCTCTTTCATTTCACTTTTGTATATCCAAATCGTATCAGTTTAATGTTACCCCCGGACTCACAACAAATAACTACCTCCCAGGAGCTTACTGTGTCGGGCACTGTGCTGGCTCCACTAAGAGGCCAGCTGTGGTCTCCTACACAGTCATCGACCTCTTCTCAAGTCCCCCAGCCTACCCACAACCCAGCCACCCCAACACATACACATGCACGTCCTACCTCGTCTAACTAGACTGCAAGATCCCTGAGAGCAGGTTCCATGTCTGATTTAACTTGCACTGGCCACCTAATCTTCTCTTCAGTCCCACTCATTAAGAAGCAAAGTTAAATGACCCATCCAAAGATCCAAGTATTAACACTTCAAATGCAGTGCGCCTTATATTAATACCTAAAGTAAGCAACCAGAGAAATTTTAGAATAGCTAAGCTTCCCAATGTTTCCTCCAGAGTTTTTAAAATTTTTGCTAGTTCAGAATGGGGTTCATGCCCTACTTCTACCTGCTGCTTCTCCCTCTTCCCAAGAAGAGCCAACAGAACTGAATGAGCCAAATGAGGGTTGAAGTTACACCTTCAATGACAAGCTGGTTGAAGAATGGCACTGGAACCAAAAAAGGCAGTCAGGACACAGAGTGAGACCAACCTGACTTGCCCCCCAGGCACAGGCTGAGATGTGGCACTTGGGAGAGAACAGAGACCTGCCTAAGCCTACCACAGGCAGGCCCCGTCCAGGAGACTGCCACGAGGCGGAGAGGCTGGGGAGACAGGGTGGAGCTTGCTGGCATCTGAGGTGCTCCCTGGTAATAAGGACCAAGCAGATTAGCCACTCCCAGGTCTCGCAAATCTGGAAAATGACTGCTCCAATATGGAAGACCCAGTGAAGGGTAGAGAGAAAAGTGCAAAGTAGTTTTCTCTTCTTTCTCTTTTTCTTCCTTCTCTGCCTGGGGAGGAAATCAGAAGTCTTCCCCTGACCTCATCTGTGGAAACGTGAAGTCTGGGGAACTGGCTTTCCCTGCTATCACTCTTAAACTGTTTATTCTCCTAAACAGCCCCCTACTCCCATCTCTGCTTAACCACTGAAAAACACAAAATATCTTTGAGAAGCACTTCTTCCCAGCTCTAGATCTAGCTGCTGAACTATCTGTTTTCATTGCTGCTCATTCCAATAACAGGAAGTTTAACGTGTACTAACCCATAATCTCCCATAAGCATCCGGTGACCGCAAACAACACACACTGTGCTGACCTTGTGATGCTTTCAGAGAACAGTTGCCTCCACTTTCCTCTTCGAGAAAATTGGTTTCTAGGCTGAAGAGTGACTCGTGTTTTGCATCTGTAAACTCCTCGGGGGATTCCTGTGATGTGCCAGGTGGCCCGTGCCCATCTTTTCCCTCAGGGTCAGCAGGTAAGGCTACACCTGCAATTTTGAGAAACATTCTGTGCAATTCTTTACTACTCATAAACACAATTATACCTCTGTTGACAAATAAACATCTAATTCCTTAGCCTACATCAACACTGATGTTCACTGTTATTACTTACTTTTAAGCAAATTCAGGTGGAAGACATAAGTTTCAATATTAAGCCTGACTGTTGACCAAGTACGTGTAAGGATGTTCAAAGCAGCACTGATTATAAGAAATAACTGAAAAAAATGGTTTCATCATTTCTATCAATGGGGTACTAATTAAACTACCATATATCATTTACAATGGAGTACTAAATGATAAAGCAAATGTGAACCCACAATTACACACATGAAAAAAGGTCCATGTTATATTATTAAAGAAAAAAGTAAGTTACAGAAATTTAGGAGACCATTATACACATACACATAAATATATGCATATACTCGTGTTTGCTCATATATCCATAAAAAAGTATTCTGGAAGGTTATATAAAATGTTAAAGGTGTTTATCTCAAGGTGGTGGAGATATAGGTTAACTATACTACCCCCTGGGATAGCTCAAGTGGTAGAGTGCGTACTCAGCATGCATGAGGTCCTGGGTTCAATCCCTAGCACCTCCTCTAAAAACAAAATAAATAAACCTAATCACCTCCCCCAAAAAACCCAAAATAAAAATAAATAAGTAAATAAATCTATTTTTAAAAAAGAAAAAAGTTACCCTGATATTCAGACAATGGACTACTACTCCAGTAATAAAAAGAAATGAACTACTAATACATGAACAACATGAGTGAGTCACAAAAGCATGAGTACTCAAAGAAGCCAGACACAAAAGGGTACTTATTGCATACTTTCATTCATGTAAGTTTCTGAAACAGGCACAACTAAGTGAAAGAAAGCGGGTCAGTGGTTGCCTAGTGTCAGGTCTGGGAAACTGACTGCAAAAGGACAAAAAGAAACTTTTTGTAGGTATTGGGAAATGTTCTGTGTCTTGATTTTGGTGGTGATAATACAGATACACACACTCGTCAAAACCTATCGAATTACATACTTGAGTACACATTATTGTATGTAAATCATACCTCAATAAAGTTGATTTTAAAATTAAAGAGAGGGGCATGGGCTCATAGCTCAGTGGTAGCATGCATGCTTAGCATGAGCAAGGTCCTGGGTTCAATCCCTAGTACCTCCATTAAAAAAATTTATATATATATGAGTGTGTGTGTCTATGTGTATGTAAGTGTGTGTGTGTATATAAAGTTAAAGAAAAAAGTCATCTAGAATCTGAGTGAAACAGAGTTTCTTTAAGCTTTCAATCCCAGCTCTTCTCTGAAACCTCCCCTCAGTTTCCCTGGCAGCGTGCGACCACCCTGCATCTTCAGCATCTTACACTAGCTGTTCCGCTCAAATCTGCTGCTTGGGAAGTTCTGCATATTTTATGTCCATCTTCCATTAAACTTAGTTTCTCTAAGGAAGGAATAGTAATCTAATAAATTGAGACTCTGCCAAAACCAGAATTATGTTCCCTTTCCTCTCAATCAGGGGAACTTCAACTAGGACTCATGAAGTCCTGGAAACAGTAAGCAAATAAGTCATTTCTGCATTTTTCTGGCCAGAGGGTCCTATGTTTTCATTAGATTCTGAAAGATATCACCAACCTCAAGAAGGTTAAGTATCTCTGCTTCGGATCCATGGGCTTTCAGCCAGCCCATACAGTACAGGGCACTGTGCCCATGGGGCAATCTGTCTAGCCCCAGCAAAGATGGTGAACCCACACCAAAGACACTTACTCTCCTGCATTTCAGTAGACTCTGCCGCCATCTCCTCCTCCACACTGATGTCACTAGCACCATCTTCATGGTTCATTTCTGCCTCATCTACAACACTGTCTTCTTCCTCTTCCTCGTCATCATCGTCCTCCTCCTCCTCTTCCTTGGAAACATTCTTTAACGTGGCAAGTAGTTTATGGTAACCAGAAACTTGTTCTGGTTCACTCTCTGCTTCACTTTCAGAACTTGAAGTATCTGAACTCCTTGACTAAAAGGAGAATGGGAATTTTAAAAACAAAAATTATGTTGCTCTAGTTGTTACTCCACGAGTATCATCAGGCCCACAGTGTAACAGGTTCAGGCTTTTCTAAATAAAAATTAGCTTTTCTGTAAATATGCAATCCTATCTATTCAACCAAGCCAGCACCAAATTTGTTTAAAATAGCTAATCTAGCTGTGTTTTTAGAAGCTCTTCATCTTCTTTGAACTGCTAACGTTCCACATGGGAAGAAAGTCGACGAAAAACATAGAGCTTCAGGTTACAAGGTGATCTAAACTATGTGTCAGACGTTTGGCATTTTTAAAGGAGCCAAAGGAACATTACAATAAAACAAAAAACTACCAGTTTTTTTTTTTACTTTGTTGGAATGAGATAAGACCTCTGATGATTCTGCACTCTATTTTACGTTAAACAAACATAATACTTCTTAGGATTCACCAAGAGCCCCTTGCTAAGTCTCCTTAACAGGTTCTAACAGGCTAATCTCTCAGAGCAGTTTCAAACTCTTTGTACCATACTAGCTATCACAATGGCATTTTAACAGCCATCTGCATTCAAAACTAAGTAATATTACTAAAATAAGAGCTTACATCTAAAACTGAAAAGAATAGAAATGTAGCCAAACTCTACTATTATACATAATCTTAAAAATAACAATTCAGCATCAACAATCATAAAGAAAGTATAAAGCATTACCGGTTGACAAGTCTGTGGTTTTGCCTCCTTTGTAGAAACCCTAGAAGAAACAAGTAATGTTAAACTCTAACTACTAGTACAGGACAATTAAAAAAGACTAAGAATACAACTTTAAATGAAAATAGCATAATATACCATTATAAATACACTATAACTACTAGTTATGTAAAAACTACATAACCACTTGGACAAGGATTGTAAGAATATGACAGATAATTATTAACAAATAAAAGGTTTAACGAGATCACACGACAAATACTAGTCACACAATAACTCGCTCTCATCCAAAAGATGGAAAAACTTGGCAAATAAAAGCCTTTTTATTCTAGCAAACTTCTTAATTAGACTGTCCCACTGTTGAGAAGGTGGCCCAATGTGGTGGGATGAGCACTAAGACCATAATTGAGGGTCTGCACACTAACAGAGGAACCTACAACTACATCAGTGGTGTCCCAAGGTCCCAAGTAATTCTTTAAAAACACAAAATGCAAAAACAATCTAGAAAATCTCTGACCATACAAAACCCAGCCCCCCCCCCACACACACAGGGGGCGTGCGGCATAAAGCTACCCGCTCAACAAAAAGTAGGAAGACCCGTGAAACGCCGCATCTCAGGCGGCAAGCCGCCAGGACCCTCCAAGCCGAGGGCAGCGTGGGAAAAGGAGGCAGCTGCCCCGTCACTATCCCCCGGGAGACCGGCGGGCCCAGCGGGGAAACGCGGGCTTCCACTCGGAACAGACGCGAGCAGAGCTGGCCCCAGCCATGCCCCTCCATACCTGTCATAGAAGGGATGCTCCTCGCCGAAATCCCGAAGATGCCTCTTCTGCTTTTTAGTCAGGCTGCTAAGCAGCTGGCCCTGGCTCCGGCTCCGGCTCCGGCTCCCGCGTTTGCCCATGGCGAAAACATCAAGTTAGCCCACCTCAGAGAAGCACGTCTTTCACCCGGAAGTAGTCTCGTCGACCCACTCACGCGGGATCGCCGACGGCGCTTTACGGTTGAAGCAGGGTGCCATAAAGCAGGGCCGCTTTACGTCGCGCTTGTACGACAGGCGTTAGAACTTCCTGCTTCCCATTCCGCCTCCTAGCGAGACTCTTTGGAAGCACATGCACTTAAGCTTAGCTTTTCTCTGAGCCCTAGAAAGAACAAGACAGGTAGGCTTTGGGCTTCCAGGTGTGGGTAAATGGGTGGGCGTGCTTTGTGCATCTGTTTTGGTTGTGGGAATCAGCCTCCATAAGCGTCTAGTAGAGGGGATGGTTAAATGCAGTGCCTTTAGCAAAATACCAACCAACATTTAAGGGTGCCGGCACATTCATCATCACAACAGTCACGGTAATAAGCCTGATATTGGAGATAAAAAAGCCAATGCTTAGAAAGAGTTACGTAAACACTACCAAGACAGGAGATGGAACACTAAGTCTGTCTGATGCGACCACAGGCTTTTCCCACTAGGATCGGCCACGTGCGTGTGCTATGGGGCAGAATGGAGAGGCAAGGCTAAGATTCCTGCCCTTACCCTACCCCCTCATTTTCTGAAAGTATTGCAAGAGCCCCTAGTAACAAATCTGTTCCGACACTTTTCATGTTTTCATGTTCGAGCAGAAATACCCCCAGAGAGATAATATGACTTTACTAAATCACTCAGAAAGTCGATGTTAGAGAAGGCAATAAAACTCAATCAAGTGTCTCAAAACTGAACCCAGGCAAAGAGGGATGGAAAACTTTCAAAGGCGGAAGTAACCAGTTCTGTATCTTGATCATGGTAGTGGTTATACATTGTATACAATTACCAAAAGTAATCAAACCATACATTTTAAATTTATAAAGTTTAATGTAAGTAAATAATAACCTCAACAAACAGGAAAAAGCAAGAGACACAACTGGACTTCATTTGCCAGTGACATGCAGAATGTGCAGGGCTACTTAGGACCATGGGATACACAGAGACACTTTTTTTCCTAACAGTAACTTATATGTCATGTTTTATAAATAGAAGTGCTAAATCATAGACCTCAGAATTCACCTTAATATTTAAGGTAAAACGGGAACCATCAAAGACGGTGTTTATTTGCTCTGCTATTAGAGGAACTTCTGTGGGAGAATTTGAGCTTTGCCCAGAACCTTGTCACACCTATAGAAGTTGTACTAGAACTATTAGAATGCTATTCTTGTGGTTCTAGTGACCATCCACTACTCCTAATTAGATTCCAGGAGGTTGGGGGTTGGGTAGGGAGGGGAAGGAGGATGAAGAAAATATGCAAACAGGAGGTAGTGCCAGCAGCTGGCCCAGACAAGGAATCCATAAACAAACAGACATCTGTCTTCAGTCTAATTTCAAGATAGAAAGTACAGTCACTTATGTCAACAAAAGGCTGTTTGCAAAATGTCATCATATATTTTAAGGCACTAACCACAGTATAACCTGGCTGGAACAATAAAGTCAGATGTTTTTTCCTCCTCCCACCCTCTTCCAGGTGCCCTGGCTTCCCTCCCCAGAGGCAACCAGTTTCTTGGTGTTCTTCCAGAGAGCTTCTATAAAAAGCTATATTCTTGAGCACTTGAGGTGACTCTTTACTCTCTCCTGGTTTCCACGTCACTGTAGTCCTATGGACAGGTCTAGACTGTTCCCAGGTGCAGACAAAACTGTGCCATCACTCCACCCAAGCGGTCTCATCATGGGCTCACTAAGCAATCAAAAAGGTGCCTCGCATCTGAAAATATTTATATTAGCATTTGACAACATAAAAGGAGACGCTTTGTGAAATTTTAACGTGAGAGTTCAGAATTTAAGCTTTTGTTCATGCCTCCTGCGAAAGTCCTCTTAGTAAAACCCGCACAAAGAAGGTGCGCGTGCCAACTAGCGAAGGCCCTGGGAAAATTGTAATAAAGGCAGAATTTGTTCTTCCCACACTCAGCCCTTCCTTTTCCCTCCTCCAGGGTTTTCTTTTATCTTGACCCTCAGGCACTTGGTGTTTTCAGGAGGTAGAAATGTTATGGGGAAAAGGGAAATAAGAATTACCTTGGTTCTTAGTCACCCCAAAAAAAATTTTTTTGACAAGAGACAAAAAGCGTGATATAAGAAAGATTTTTATTAGTGAAGTAAAAAAAAGAAGTAAAAGAGAGCACACTCCCAAGAATTGGGAGCAGGCCAATCCCAGAGAGGAAAAGTGGAGCCTTTCCTTTGTTTTTTCTGTTTTTATATCCTGTCTTAGGGGTGTTTTCGTGATTGATTGATTGATTGATTGATTGACAGCTCAGGTTCCCTGAGATCTGGCACCCCCATCCCCTTTTGGGCAGGTTCATTGGGTCAGGTTATATATACCAGGGCCCCCTCCCATGCGCAGCTGCAGTGCTTTGATTTTAACTGGCTTCTTTTACTGGCCCTCATTTAAAGAAAGTAAAAATTTCTGGAGTCCCTTTTCCTGAATGCAGACACACTGCCATTTTCCGGGTTGTTCCTTTCCTCTTCCTCTCCCCTTGCCCAGTGCTCATTTCCATCTAAACTGCCTAACAGAAATAGTCCAGGAAATAATAGTTTATACTAGTCTGTAAAGAGATGTTGTTGAATTAATGTTACTTTTCAATTTGGGGAGACTCCCGAGGGTAATGATCTCAAGGAGTGGGAGAAGGATGGCTGTTTCTTAGGAAAAGATTGTCAGAAGATTCAGAAAGGTGTTCATTTTTCTTTGTTAAAAACTTTTTCCTTGGAAAATTCCAAGTATATACAAAAGTAGACAAAATGGTATAATGCACGCCCATGTACCTATCCCTCAGCTTCAACACAAAGCCATCCTGTTTCTTATATACACCCACCCACTACCCCTGATCCTCCACTGTTTTATTTTTCAAGCAAATCGCAGACATCGTATTATTTAAATGTATCTTTAAAAATACCTGAAAGATAAGTGTTCTTTTTTAACATAGCTACAATGACACTATTTCACCTAAAAAAAAGTGATAATAATGATTTAATATCATCATATATCCAGTCGGTGTTCAGATTTCTGATTGTCTCACACATGTTGTCTTTTGAAGACAAACTTCTCCTTTTTGTAAATTTTGTTTACCCAGTGGTACAGTTTGTACAGGAAAGGCAGAATAAATGCTTGATTCTCTCCCTTCACTTACTAATTTTCAACATATGGAGTCAATTTGCTAAATCTTCTAATGCTGACTGATTAAGGTTTTTAAAATTTTTTTTATGTATTTACGTATTTATTTATTTATTTATTTATTTATTTATTTATTTTATTGGGGGTGGTGAGATAATTTGGTTTACTTATTTATTTATTTTCAGAGGAGGTACTGGGAATTGAACCCAGGACCTTGTGTATACTAAGCATGTGCTCTACCGCTTGAGCTATACCCTCCCCAACAATAGAATTTATTTATTTATTTATTTATTTATTTATTTATTTATTTATTTATTTATTTATATCACTATGAACTCGTTGAATTATACAAATTGATGTGTTTTAATCCCTTAAATATTATGGTGTGTACATATACATGTGGTTTGAAAGAGCTTATTTGATATATAGCGATGTATTTGAAAAAAACAAACTACTTTCTAATGCAAACTACAGACAGTAAGCAAGAGTCCATCTGAGACTCTCAGCAGAGCAGGAATGGGAAGGTGAGGGGGCGCACAGATACTGGAGATGTTTGAGTTTTGAAACTTCTGTGATAACATAAGTGATAACACAGGCACATGGGTTCAAGATATGTTGACAGGGAGCCGTTCGGAACCCAAAGGTGTGACTCTCTAACGATGGAAGCTCTGACACCTCAGCTACTGATTTGAGAAGATTCTGGGGAGGGTGTGTGTGCGCCCGCATGCCTGTCTCCTCCTAGAGGTCTTAAATCAGACACTGTCCCACATACAAGACCTGCTCCTCCACCACATGTATACACATGTGACTGTATACAGCCCAAAGCGATCCAGCCTCTCCCTGAGAGTGCTGGCAGAAATGTCTCTCACTACCCTTCTAATGAAATGAGCACACTTAGTCATGGACAAAAAATGTGCTAAACACCGTGTTCCAGGTGCTGTGCTGGCACCTGAGGCTAGGAGAAAGAATTAGCTCCTTGCCAGCCTCTTCAAGGAGTTCTCAGCCTTGTCTAGGTATGGATAAGTATGCAGATTATTACAGTATGGAACTGATAGATGCCTGATGCTAAGGAAGCAGCTAGGTGGGTGTTTTGGAGCTGGTGGGAAGGAGGAGGTGAGGGATCTGCTGCCATTGAATATTTGTCACTCGCTCACATCCATTGAACATCAGTATGATACTCAAAGTTAATCTTGATGCTGTGTCTTAAGCTTGTGTGAGTTGTTTCAGCTGACTTCATGAACAGCATGCATGCGTGTGTTCAAGACAGGATATGAGGGATGTAGGGCAACAGGAAGTTAGAAAGCTGTGTAGTCATCGGATTCCAGAGCATTGATTGTGTAAGGAGCAATGACATCTCTAGGCGGAGCATATTTTAGAAAACAAGATTATGTCTGAGAAAGGGAAAGCTTTGTAATGCACTTCAATGCCCACTACCGAACTTGAAAACATAAAATATTATTACATATACTTTCTACCCTTCCTATTCATCTGTATCTGTAAGAACTACTCGTTGTCAAACCCAGAGCCCGGCATACAGTGACCTTTAATAAATATGTTTCCTCAAGCTTAACAGAGGTTGATTTACATTTGCCTAGCCTAAAACTGAAATATTTTATCAAATTATATTCATCTGATTGAGACCGAGCTTAAAATGCTGTGCTAAAGGGATAAAGTTTTACATCCTTCCCTCTAGTGGAGTGTTTGTATAACTACACTCTATTTTTTCACATTTTTTCTGGCAGAGGCGCAGCACGCAAACATTCATTCATTTATCAAACATTTTCTAAACAGTTACTGTGTTCCTGTCATAAGGCTAGGCATTAAGGATTTAAAAAGCTCAGACCTCAGACTTTCCCCTTGGAGATCTCATAATCTAGTTGGGGAGACAAAGCAATTAACAAATGATTATACTCTCATGAACTAAAAGCTGTATGAGAAGGAAGTACAAAGGGCTTTAGGAACCCAAAGGATAAAGAAACTCATTCTGCTGTGGAGAGGAGGGGAGGAGTCGTGGGAAGTTGCACAGAGGATGCACTGAGGCAGGGTTTCCTGGATGAACAAGTAGGGAAAGAACGTTCCAGGGAGAGGGAAGAGCCTGAGCGAAGATGTAGAGATGTGTTTGGAGAACTGCACGTGGTCCATGTGGCTGAGGTGGGTGGGTGGGACGGGAGAGGCTGGAGAGACAGGCAGGTGAGGAGTCAGTCCACTAAAGACTTTGCATGCGTTGCTGGAGAGTTGAGGCCCAATCGCAGGTAAGGTGAGGAGCCAGTGAAGGATTTCAAGGAAGGGGATTATGTGATCAGATTTGGACTTTAGAGAAACCACAATGATGTCTGTATGGGTGACGAGGATATTAAATCTTCCTCTCTGACGCCTCCCTGGAGCCATGAGTTGGCAATAGATGCTGCCCACCAAGACTTGGGAGATTTTTTGTATTTTTACCAAATGTTTCCTCCCACTTCTCAACATTTCTGAAAACTAGTATTGCAAGTTTCTCCTGATAGAATCATCCTAAGTTAAGACTGTAGTGAATTCAGTTTATGAAATTCACACCATTCATGCTAGTTCCTGTGTGGGGCATGGTTACAACGTGAGGGGCTCCTATGGGCCAACCTCATGGGCCCTGCTCCCCATAGCTGTTAACTGCTTCGGTTCTCCCTTTGTTCCTGTGGTTCAGAGACCTTGTATCCATCTGCCCAATGAATGTCAAGATCATTCAAGTCACATGGTAAGCTTGAGATTTCTAGTAGACATCCAAGTGGAGAGGTCCAGGAGGTAATCAGATAAGCATGCACATCTGGGATTCAGGGGAGAGATGCAGGATGCCAGGATGCCCACATGGGAGTGGGCAGCGTATGAATGAGACTGAAGGAGACGACCTCATATAAATACAGAGAAGGAGCCTGAGAACTGAGCCCTGGGGCCTTGTACATTCCAGAGGCTGGAGGATGGGGAAGAACCAGCAGGGTGACCAAGGAGGAGCAGCCCATTTGGGGAGCAGGAGAGCTAGTGTTGTCTCCCATTGACTGACCGACCCTTCTCAGGAAAGGCAGGTTTACAAAGGGGTTAAGACCGAGGGTACTGGACTCAGTTGGACCTGGATTCAAATCTCAGCCACATATTAAGTACTAAGTGAGTTTATACTTCATGTATGCCACTGGGTCTAGTACAGGACCTGGAGGGTGTTTGTTGAGTAATCATTGATTGTGCACCCCTGTACCCTGGGCATATATTGAGTGTCGAAGGAATTTATGAGAAAGAATAAAACAAAGGCCCTGGCCTCCGGAAGCTCAGAGTCCAGAGGGGAGGAGCAGTCCTAGAAGTCGGTGATTCTCCATGACATCACAACCTAATACATTGTTGAATGAAAGTATGAGCCATGCACTGAGAGAACAGAGAGGAGTGATTAATCCAGCCTGCGACGGCCCGACTTAAATGTGATGCGTTTTTTTCTCATTTGTCTTTTACATGCCATTTTGCCCAAGAAATTCACGACTCTTCTGAATACCACCCATCAACCTACAACCTATGTGACAGTTTATGAAAATGTTTTTCTTTAAGAGAAAAGAAGAGGGGGAAAAAATCCTCAGGTTGTAGACTGTGGTCCTGCTTTTTACTAAATGAATGACTGTCTTGAATGAAATTGAGTATATAATTGCCTATCAGCCCCGGTCAACAGTGGCTATGTTCTCCCACTTTTGGCTGCTAGCAAACCACCCCGGTGTGGTCCCCACATCACAGGCCTGACCACCGAGCCTATTGCATGTGGTGTGGTAGGCTTCAGTGATCTTAATCTTTTTCCCCGGGTGATGGATGATTTACCTTCCATTTGGGGGCAGCTTTTCTTCTTCACGTAGTGAAGCCCCAAGAATTTCAGCCTTTTTCATATTTCTCATGAACAAGATTTTATAGTGTTTTCTTGTGCTTTTTATTTCTCCTTATTTTCTTCTCTGTGCATTTATTCTGGTTAGAACTAAAAATTTTAGAAGTAAGATTTGTAAATAAAGATGTCCTTCATGAGTTTAGCATAAATTCTCTTTTTTCTTTTCTTTTTTTTTTTGATTGAAGTATAGTCAGTTTACAATGTTGTGTCAATTTCTGGTGTACAGCATAATGTTTCAATCATACATATACATACATATATTCCTTTTCATATTCTTTTTCATCATAGGTTACTACAAGATATTGAATATAGTTCCCTGTGCTATACAGTTGAAACATGTTGTTTATTTTGTATCTAGTAGTTAGTATCTGCAAATTTCAAACTCCCAATTTATCACTTTTCACCCTCTTTCCCACCCTGGTAGCCATAAGTTTGTTTCCTACGTCTGTCAGTCTGTTTCTGTTTTGTAAATAAGTTCATTTGTGTCTTTTTTTTTTTTTAAAGATTCCCATATAAGTGATAGCATACAGTATTTGTCTTTCTCTTCTGGCTTACTTCGTTTAGTAGGATGATCTCCAGGTCCATCCATGTTGCTGCAAATTACCATAAATTCTTGCACTGAAAATTCCATAAAGGCAGATGTAAGTCAGTGTTGAGTACAGTGGAAGACTACCCTTGTTCTGCAAACTTACACCTCCTCCAGCGCTGCCTCTAGATGTGATTAGGGCTTTTGGAGCCAGATGAATGTTTGGATCATCATGCCCTCCAGTCCTGAAGTAACTCCAACTGCTGCTCCTTTCATGGCTGGGGTGGATGACACTGAATGTATGTGGGACGAGGCGGGTTCTAGTGGAAAGGAGATGAGGGCAGTGTGGGTAAGCTTTGAGCATTGTCAACTGGGATCCAAGGAGGACATTCTTTTCAACCACCCAGGAATATACCCTGGAATCAGTGTTTGTTCTTCAGCCAACAAAAAAGGCCATGAGAAATCATTAAAAGAAAGAGAATTGTGTAGCCCTAAAGCCCTAATTTGAAAAGGAAGAAAACACTAGCCTTTTCTCTTAGAAAAGATAGTTAAGGTTTATTTCCTACAAAGGGTATATGCTATTTGAAGAGTAATCGTTCTTCAAAGTTGGCCCTGTGCTTCAGCCTTTAACTAAAAGGACTGAGTGTCTTTTAATGTAGAACTCTCAATGACACGGAATACAATGGACTGAATGTTTGTGTCTCCCCTCATCATTCATATATTGAAACCCTAACCCCCAATGTGATGGTGTCAGAAGCTGGCGCCTCTGGAAAAGTGCTTTGATCACGAATGGGATTAGTGCTCTCATAATAGGGACTCCAGAGAGCAAGCTCACTCTTCTACCATGGGAGGACACAGTGAGAAGATGGCTTTCTAAGAACTTAGAAGTGGGTCTTCATCAGACACAAAATCTCCTTAGATTGCCCAACCTCCATAATTGTGAGAAACAAACGTCTGTTGTTAACAAGCCACCCAACTATGGTATCTTGTTATAGTCCAAATGGACGAGGATACTGAGCTTCTCCATGAGTAGTTTAGCAAGTGGTCCAGTCTTCCCTCTGGTTTGGCCAAATCTCTGATGACGCCGACCCAGTCCAAAGGGTAGTGCTGGCACCGTTCATCTTGAGCAGTCACTGTTGAAGCCTGGTTATGCTGCAGGGGGCAAGAGCAGACATTCTCCCCAGCCCTGCCTGAGCCCTCCCGTGGCTCCCACCAACGTGTCACACTCGGTCTCAGGCATGCCATTAGCTCCCAGAGGTATAGCTCTTTAGGGTCTGAATTCTTCACTTGATGAGTGCACAGCCATTTCCCTAGGCACGCTGAGAATGTCAAGGCGGGTGGGTTGGAAAGAGGCTTTGGTATCAGGCTCACACTGTTCCCAGAACCAGCTCTCTGCTTCAGTGGGCTCCAAGCCCTAGGTCATCACTGTCTTATGGTGAAGGTCATTTCAAGTGGACTTGTCACAACTGTCCATCAATGAGTTGGCATCCCTTCTGTCTCGTCCAGAGCTAAGGTAGAAATGGTAGCTCCAGGCCTTACTGTTCAGCAGGTGTTTTCAACCTAGAAAAGAAGGCACAGACATGTCCCATGTGGCTACTCTGTCTGGAGAGTCCCAGGAGAGGGTGGCTACTGGGTGCTGTGTTGTGGTGAAAATCATCTGAAAAGGTTAAAAAAAACATAAGTCAGGGTAGGTGGGAGCAGCAACTGGGGCTGGCAGGGACATCTGCCCTGGTATTGGATTAGAAGAGGTTGGCCATCGCCTGGGAGAGTGAGGTAGGTATTTCTCATAAGAAGTGAAGGCCCCCCGTTTCCTACAGGGCTATGAGAAAAATCGCTTTCAATTATGTTAATTACAACAACAGAGCACTGCGCTTCTCAGGAGAGCTTTTTATCTTCAAAGGGGCCCCAGGATGGAGCATTACCGGATGACATGAAAGTCTTTGGAGTTTCGGAACTGCAGTCTGTAGTCGGAGGGGCCCTAGCTGTGTGGGAAAGGCAGTGCCTGAGGAATTCTTTTGCTTCAGGATGGGGAGCAGGTTAAGGCAGGGATATGTGTACGGAAACTGGCCCTCATCTCCCTGAAACTGGAGAGGCAGGGGGATGGAGTGTCAGCCCCGGCCAGTCCAGTTCTCCTGAGCCCTGCCCTCTGTGTTGGGTTGCCCGATAAACACAGGACACTCAGTTACATTTGAATTTCAGACAATCAAAAAGCACACGGATGCACTGAACGTTATTTGCACACACAGCCCATGCCCAATCAGAGGCTGGGCTTCCTGCCCAAAAGACTCCTGCCGGAGAGGTCAGCAAGTCAGGGCGTGTTTCCCCAAGGCCCCAGGGAACCAGCAGTCTCCAGACCTGCCGAGACCCAGCCTCTTTCCCACCTTCCTGTGGGAATGCGAAAAAGTCCTCCTTTCAGCTCTCCAGGGGCGGGGACTCTGGGCTGGGCTGCTGGGCACACAGTCCAGCCTTCTCAACTCCTTTATTTGCCTTGGATTTGGGGATGAAACAGCCTTGGGGACGGAATGTCTCCAACTTCCCTTCCCTCCCCTCGCGCGTCTTCCCTTCTCTGCACCCTGATACCCACCCCACCGCTCTGTAGCTGGAGGGGAAAACCCTGCAGCCACCCAGCCACCCGTCACCCTGAGCAGCTGGAATAGGAATTCCTCTGTGACAAAAACCAGAGAGAAATGGTCACTGGGCTGAGATGAGCTTCGTGCCTAGGCAGTGGAATCCAGGCCGCCAGGACGGGTCTGGGCTTGAGCTAGAAATGCTGCCAGTTTTCCGGGCTGGGCGGGAAGGGAAGACAAGCCAGCACTTGCCGTAGCACAGAATAGCAACTGGGAGGTGGCTGTGCTCGTTCCCAAACAGTGAAACTTGCCTCCCAGGGCCTCCAGACATTCAGGCACTTAGAGAGAGGTTCCCAGGCCCCTAAAGCTCCAGATGCAGCCCCTGGGCTCCGTCAGTCAGGGTCAAGGACAGAGCAGGTTGCCTTCTTCACGCCCCCAGGACAGACAGATGGTCACACACATCCACATCCTGGGATATTACTTCAGGCCTGTGGGCAAGATTAACATTCCAAAGCTCAGTTTCCCCTCTATGATCTAATGGAGAGGGATCGGAGTCAGACAGACAGATCGGGCCCAGCCAGCTTCCTACTCACCGTTTACCAGCTGAGTAACTTTGGAGAAGACTCTTTCAAAAATTAAATTTAAGAAGAATCCCACACTGATGAACTTGAAAATAAATCCATTTAAGAAAAATGAATATGTGCAAGAGGAACCTGGGTGACTGGCCAGCAATGCAGCGGGTTCCAGTAAAGAAGGAAGAGCGCTGAGCCATGACTCTTCCTTCAAACACAAGATTCTGGAAAAGTTCCAGAAATCGGTAAATCACTCTTAAAATTATGTGGAGGAACAACAACAGCTCTCCCTCATGAATTGTAATAGTTGGTAAAACATGCTAGTGTTTCTTTCTCTCCCTGTCCTTTCTTAGTAACTTAGAAGTTTATGAATAAATTAATCAAAAGTGACACACTCAGTTCACGGGCATCATTCAAATCATTACCTGCCACTTGTGGGAGTATGTTGAACACTGAACAATCTGGGTTTATTGACTGACTAACTAATCTACTATCTGATTTGAGTAAGAAAGAGAGGAAGGAAAGAAGGATTGATTTTATGTCAACTGAGTAGATCTTAGCAGAAATTCTGACTCTTAGAAGCAAGCCTCCAACACTGATACTCTATTTCCTCAAATCGCCTTTCACTGGCTCTACTATATTCCCACCTCCTTTCATCTCTATGTGTGCAACAGCCACGCCCAGCTCTGCTCATGAGGTTTGTAAATAATGAACAAGAGAAGAAAAAACTTTGAAGCTACCTGGTACCCCCAGGGGTTTAGTCAGCCAGGCTCCTGGCCAGCAAAGATCTGATGGGTCCTTCTTTGGAGTTGAAAGACCCAGAAGAAACTGCTAGTTCTGGCAACTCAACGTTTTGCAGATGTCACTGGGCTGGGGAGGGACAGGTGATGAGTGGCCTGCCTCATCTCTGATTCCTAGGTCTGAACAAAATAAGAGACGGACAACGGTCCCAGAGAGTGGGATCAGAAGTTTCCCAAGGTGGGGTTAAAACCAGGTGGAGCCGTACACAGGATATTGGGGCTGTCCCCAGGATGTGGGGACAGCTCTGGGATAGAGGATGGTATAAAGTTCTGATGAAGAGCTGTTTCTACTCTTCAACTCTTATTCCATCTTATCCCATCTCTCTTGTAAAACACTCTGTCTATTTCCAACGTGAACCTGAGTGTGGCCACTTCCCTTGTCATCTGTTACCCTCCATGAGCCCCAGTTTCCTCCAATGTAAGATGGGAATATTAATAACTCACCCATACATGTGCATTTAGCAAGTATGTTTGCACACCTACTGTGTGCCAGGCCATGCGGCAAGCACTGAGAACACAGTGGAAATAAGACAAAGTCCTTGTCTTCCTGGAGCTTGTTTATAACTCCAGTCAGAAGCCTCCAAATGGCAGCTTCTGGGGTGAGGGGGGTCATATGGCTCATGTAATTAAAATAAAAAATAAACTTGTTGCAAACATATAAAAAGTTGGAAGATTTTATGTAAAATTCTAGACTTCCCAGTGGTAAAATTGGGCCTGTCTTTCTGGACAGCAACTATCACCCAGAACTCTGGCTGCTTTCCTTAGAAAGAAAGCATGCATGCTCTCCAGGTAGCCATGGTCCACAGCATTTCCGGACACTCTTACCCTGCTCAAAATTTAACAATGTTTTTGTTTATTTGTTTGTTTACCTAAAACCTTTTGATGCTCCCTTGCCGTAAACAGGAGAAAGTCCAACTCTTTGATATGACATTCAAAGCCTTCCAGATCTGTTCCCTGCCTGATTCATCCCTATAAATGCTACACACTAGCAAACTACAGTTTCCTGAGCATCCCGTGTGGTACCTCTGAACCTTTTGCCATGCTGCTCTTTTTGCCTAAAATGTCTTTTGCTTCCATTTATCTATCCAGATAATTGACCTTTAGACATCTTCCTCTTGTGCAGACTTCCTATTCATCAAAGATGACTTTCCTCAAAGATGCAAATGATCCACTTGAGTCCAAACGGGCATCAATTGTTCTACATCTTATGGTTGGATCCAGGGACCTTCCAATTGGTGATAACTTATAAAAAGCCTCAGCTTTCCCAATAAATGGGAAAAGCGTTCTTTGATCTCTACTCAAATGTCATCTTCTCTGGTTAGTCTATCTGAAATTTTACTTCTCCCTTGCCCCCTCCCCTTCTTGGCCTCTTTTGCCTTGTTGTTCTTAGAACTTATCACCAACTAACAGGCTTTACTTGTTGTTCTTATTTATCTTGGTTATTGTCTGTCTCCCCCACTAGAATACAAGCACTATAACAGCAGAGGGTTTTTTTTTTATCTGTCTTGCTCATTACTGTATCCCCAGCACCTAGAACAGAGCCTGGCACACAGTAGATACACAACAAACATTTGTTGGATGTGTGAATCAAATTTCTTGATTCAGTAAATATTGGGAAGTCACAGAATGTTTTTGAGCAGGAGAGTAAACCGATCAGAGCTCACAGAGGGCTGGAGGATAGAAGCTGGGGTGGGGGTGGAAGCAGGGGATAGGATGTGGTCCCAGTAATAGAAGGCTGCACAAGTGAAAGTCTAAACAGAGGGCTTTAGTAGGAATAGCAGACAATAGGAGGCAGTAAGTTTCGTGAGGGCAGGGTTTCCGTCTGGCATATAGGAGGCACTGAGGGATGAATGAAGGAATGATTCTTGTGTCACACGGGGGATGGAGCCAGGGCTCTGGTTTAGGTCTGTCTTAGAAAAGATCTGAATCTTTTCTGCTCTTGACTCTAAAGTTCTCCCAGCCAGAGGTTACATGAGATCAGCACTGAACTGCTATATTTGTTTGTCCATCTTCCCTTCCTTCTTTGATTGGGCTAACCCTCCATGACTTTATCACCTTGTAGGCCTCAGCTTAACTCAGACAAATTGAGACTCAGGCTGTGGGATCTGAGATGAGGTTTGGGCTCTAGATCTCCAGGGGCATCATCGAGATCAAATGACCTTTTTGATGGTACAACCAAGGTTGTCAGTGATGCAGAGAAATTAGTGTGGAAGGGTGCCACCCATAGTGTGGAAATTCGTGGGCCAGTCCTGAGCCACTCAAGAGAGTGAAGATCCCTGTGGATACCATGTTTAGCTTCTCTGCAGAAGCACAGGGTATTGAATAAGTGGCTCATCTTGGTTGAGGCTGGGTGTGTGGACTGGGTTGAGAGGAAGTTCCCACAGTAGAGGGGTCAGGGGGCAGAAGGGTGGAGGTGGGGCTGGTACTTAAAGAACCCCCTTGCCCACTCTTTAGTTAGCTACATCTCCTCAAAGGAATTATTCACTAGGCTTTGAGATCCACACTTGGACCTTGCCCCTAATCCAATAAACAGAAATGAGGAGCTTCACAGTCTCCCTGCCCCAAGAATAAACAGATAGTAACTCATTTCTGAATCCTTCAGATTTTTATGATGAGAATGCCTGGTGCCCAGACCTGGGCCAGATCTTTGCCTAAAGACAGGAGGTGTCACAGTGGAGAAAAATCACATTGGCTGCTTAACTGATTTGCTTTATTTATTTCATTTAATCCTCTTGTCAATCCTGAGAAATAGGCAGTCTCTTTATGTGTGAGGGGAGTAAACTGAAGCCCAGCCACTTACACAGCTAGAAACTGAGAGAAGGGAAATCTCACAGAGCTAGGAATCATTAGAACTACAGGGTGACTGTAGGATTTGCTCAGCTCCTTCAGATGAAGGGGCTCAGGCTCACACAGTGACAATGACAAGCTCTGCTGTCACCGAGTGCCAAAGGAAGCCCTGACACCCAGGACCCCTGGCTTCCAGGTGCTCTTTCTTCTTTCTTTAAAAAAAAAAAAAAAGTAATGATAATATTTTTCTTCTATTATGCATATCTGCATAAAGAATCAAATAGTACTAAAAGTATTATAGTCAAAACATCAGCTGTCCCCACTCCTCACTTTTGCTGAAATAATGTTTCATCGCCTAATATTTTCTGTTGAAATCTCTTATCTTTTCTTATCTCCCCTCTCATGCTTTTATCCTCTCTTAACCTTGTGGGTTAATGTCTTTTTCTATTTCCTTCAGTATCATTTTACTGGAATGGCCTGGGGAGGGAGACGAGATAAAACACATTAGGTCGATCAGTCTTACTGAATGGAAGTCCAGTTTCTTACCATACTGCCTGCACCAAAGATTCTGTATCCCCAGATAATTCATTTTTTCTGAATTCAATACATTGTCTGGACCAGACACCTAGCCCTGGGCTAGGAGCCCCTGGCTTGCAGGAGTTCTTGTCTGGGCTGTGCCTTGTTACCCTCAAGGACTTGACTGAGGCCTGGAGAGAATGATTTGCAGGAGGAAACGAAGAGCAGATAATAGCAGCGATGAGCCCTCCCACCCCCGCAGCCCTGATCCAGTTTCAGAGAGCTTTTACAGCCATGGTCTCATTGAACAGCTGCAGATAATCACACGATAGGTCGTTTGGTGCTGACCATGAAGTCAAAATCCAGACACTGCTCTGTCTCAACGGGGCAATGCATTTGAAATCAAAACTGCAAATCCTTCTGCTTGTGGTAGCTATAACTTCTTATTTGGCTCCTTTCTTTGCAGATCCAATGGAAGCTTCCTTTGCCAAGGGACAAGGCAGTGAAAGGAGGAAGAATGGAGGGAGGGCCGCTGGGGGCAGCTTACTTCCAAGGGATTTACTCAGCTTTGTTTTTCCCTCCTCCTCCTCTCACACAGATCCAAGTTTGGAGTAAAGACAGCTGCTCCCCTGAGAACACCAGTGGTCAGCTTGGTTCCAGGATAAAAAGAGAGAAACAAATAACTCTGAACACTTTGGTGAGGATTTCTCCTAAAGTTCCCCACCAAAGTCTGTGGCACTGTCTGGATTGGAACGTGAGATTCATTTATGGATTTATTTCTGCTGCAGCTTCCGTGGCAGAAGTCTCAATGACTCTAGGATTTGGATTGCATTCTGGGATGCCGCCTATGGAGGATAAGGGGACAGAGAAATGGTCAACAACCAATATGTGTCACCATTTAGGGTGTGGTTTAGGCAATGTATTGGCTTCATCTGCAGTCCCAGGACTGGATGGAGCCAGAAATAAACCAGGGTGCAGAAAGGACTTGGGGGGGGGTAACTGATGGCCTCCAGAATTGCCTTCCAGAGGCTCACTGGGGCCCAAGTTCCTCTGAGAGAGCACAGAACTGAATTGTTCAGCTTGAAGTCCCCACTCCTTCCTCAGCAGCCCCACTGACACGCAGCCCAGTCTCAGAGACTATTTGCTGTCATTGATTCTGGGGACACTAAACTCTTCACTGTCACCGAGCCATCAGGAAAGCTTCCAGTCGCCATGCCCTCTGCTCTGTCAAAGAAGAGAGTTGGATTTGGGTCACATTACTGTCATGTGTTTGATATTATAGAGGCTGAAGCCTCTAGGTGGTGAAAGAGACCCCTCCTCACCAGGTAAGAGTTGCCTGGGAGTCGGAGAGGGAAATTCCCCGATTCTCTGTAGTTGTGAATCAGGGCTTCTGTGCTGAGACGTACATCCCACTGCCTGAAACTCAGACTCACAAGTGAGTCAGCAGTGCCCCACCTAAGCAGGGATGGAGGGAAAAACACTGGGAACATTGCAGGCTCAAGGCACAGTGGGGATGTTTGAATCCCGAGAGAGATCTTTTGAGAACATAGAAGAATTAATTCCTCTAGAGCCCTTGCGGGGGCTTACAAGATGTTCTTGCTTCTCAGGCCAAGCAGATGAGGTATGTTTCAAGCAAAGATGATTTCAAGGTGGCCTACTGCCAGCTCTCATTATTTGAAGAGCCCAGGAAGTTCCTCCTGATTGCTACCTTAATTATTCTTGCTTTATGCCCTTTCATTGATTCTTCTATAGAATGACACAAGAGCTAGGACTTTGTTTTATTCACCATAGTATCAACAAAGTCTAGATATATGGTTGCTGTAAAATATATGTATTTAACAACTAGTGCAGCACCGGTCAGAATAGACTCTGGCTGGGGCACTGAGCAGGGGCCAAGTGGAAAGAGCCCTGGGCTTGGGTTCTAGTCTTGGCTTTGTGGCTAATATGCTTGGTGACCTTAAGCAAATCACTTGACTTCCCTGGGCCTCAGTTTTCTCATCTTTAAAAAAGGGATATTTGGACTAGAGTTTGCAAACTCATTTGCCTACAGGATCAGGCAATTAAAGTAAATGAGAAAATCCAATAGGGTTGTCCCTGACTGTTCTGTGTGGACTCCCTCTAAACAGGCAGCTGTTGCCTGATGGAACTACTGGTCCAGGCAGTTCAGAGCATTTGACTCCTCAAGGGATGCAGAGAATCTGAATGTTTATGTGAAATCTGGTGTTTAAAAAACTGTTTGGGTTAAACAAACATCTCTAAACCAGTTTCACCCATAGACTAGAGGATTTGAGGGGCCCTCACAGCTCGAATTTTCTGATTCCAAATATGTGTCTTTCAAAGAAGATCCTTAAGAAATCATCTTAGTTATGGGGATTTCAGCACAAGGGAATGTCTGTGTGTGGGCCCATACTTGTATGCCACTGGGCTTTTGGCTCCCTTCAAATGACACTCTCCTGGTGGTCTTCCCCCCCCCCCCCCCCCCCCCCCCCCCCCCCCCCCCCCCCCCGGTCACACACACCTGCAGCAGACTGCTTGCTCTCAGGAGCCCAACGCTGGGCCAGATGGAAGATGCTCCCTGCTCACTGAGCTCATCAGCAGTCATAGGCTGGCCATGCCGATGAGAGAGCCCTTCTCTTACCCTCCGTGAAGGGAAGAGTGGCCACAAGTAGGGGTGAGATGGAGGCTGGCTGAGTCAGGCTCTGGGCTTCGTTGCCTTCCCTGGCTGGCTGTGTCCCCAGGCTGAATTGGAACCAGGAGTCAAGCCCACATTATGACCAACCTGGAGCCCTCCAACCTGTCTACATTAGTTTGCTGGGGCTCTGGGGACAAAGTAGCACACACTGGGTGGCCCAAACAACAGAACTGTATTGTCTCACAAGGCTGGAGGCTAGGCATCCAAAATCAAGTTGTCTGTGAAGCTGGTTCCTTCTGAGGACTTTGCGGGAAGGATCTGTCCTAGGCTAGTCTCCTAGGCGTGTAGATGGCTTGGGACTCTCCCCATCCTCTTCCCTCAGTGCCTATCTGTCTCTGGGTCCAAATTTCCTTTTTTTGTAAGGATGCCAGTCGTATTCGATTAGGGCACACCTTAATGACCTCATTTTAACTTGATTACCTCTGTAAAGGCTCTCTCTCCAAGTAAGGCCACATTCTGAGACACGGGGGAGTTATAGGACTTCAACATTTGCATTTAGAGGGGACACAATTCAGTCCCTAACACTACTCCCTCAGAGTCTTTCACTCATTGCTTTTAAGCTCCAAAACCTAAGTCTCCTCCTTACACCCCTTACCCGTGACAGCTCAGTGCTTACAGGACATACAGGCCTTGAACCTCAGGTAATAACAGAAGATGTCATTTTATTCTGTGAGATACTGTCTATATGATACTTTTTATCCTTATATCAATAAAAATTGTAAGGCTTTATACTGCACTTGGGAGATGCCAAATACCGTGCCAAGCACTTTACATGAAGTAATTTTTTGAATGTCCACAACCCCCCCCTGTGAAGAGGTAACATTATTTACCTCACTCTACAGATAAAAAACTGAGGCCCAGAGAACTTAAACTTTCCCAAGTCTGTAGTAATTGATGGCGTTGGGTTTGAATCTCAATAGATTGGCTCCGGAGGCCAGGCTTTTAATCATTGCCAGATAGCGTTTGGAAAAGACAGGAACTATTATTCCATTATTCTCACTGAATAGATGAGGAAACTGAAACCAAGCATCTAAGTAACTCATCCAGGGTCACAGGGGTAAGAGGCAGAGTAAAGGCAGGATTCCTGCCCTAGAAGCCACGGGCTTCCCTCGGAAGGAACCAAGTGTCCTGCCTCCCTTACACAGGCCCACAGGTAGTAGGGCCAACTCCCAATCTCTAACCCCTTATTTGTGGTTAACTGTCCCCATACCGCCGGGTGAGTATGGGGCACGAAGGAGGGGAGGCACCTCCTTGACTTAGATCTGACCTCCCAGTTGCTTCCAGTTCCCCAGACCACCAGCCCCGAGGGTTGAAGTCTAGGCCCCGGTCTGGGAATTTTCTCACCCCGGGTTAGAAACGGGGGAGGGCGGTGGGGGACGGGCTGGGCGAGGCCGAGCCGCCCAGGAACACAGAGTATCATATTTCTCGCAACCCGCCAATCCTGAACGCAGGAGGGCGTGGCCACACCTGGGGGCGTGGCTGGACGGCGGAGGGGGCTGCGGCGTCCTGGGGCGAGGCTCTGACGTGATCTCGGAGCACCTGGGCCGGGCAGGTAAGGGCCGGTGCGGGACTGGGAGCGGACCCCGCGGTCCCTACCTGCGCAGAGCCAGGTGTTTCTTACCCAGCCGGTGGAGGAGCGCGGTGGCGACGGACGATCTTAACTGGGGAGTTGGTTCGGAGGAACGTCCGCTTCTGGCAGCCGGATTGAGGAAAAGGTGGGGACGCCAACTTCTGGAGACTGGCTTAAGGGGAGGGAGAACACACCCGCTGGTGGAGAAGGGTCCCCTCCAGGGTTTGTGGGGTGAGGAAAGTTTGCTTAAGGACATCTGTTTGTTTGGGGATACCATCTGGGGCTGGGTGTCCGTCGCTCTGCTCCAGGTGGTTTTTGGACGGGTCCTAGCCCTAGAGAGCTAGGCCCTTCCCAACAGTACCCCCCAGCCCCACTTCTGTTGACTCCCTTTCCCTCCCTGCCCAGCTGAAATGTACTGCTCTCGGCCTCTACCCGCCCACCATCGGGTAGAGCTCAGGTGCCTCCACCTCTCGGGTCCTACCAGCTGTATCCCAAAGAGGGCATTTCTTAGGCCGGCTCGCCCTTAATCCTGGTGGGTGTCTTGGGAAATTGAGGGTAGGGACGGCCAGTAACTTTAGCCAGTGTGTTTTCTCTCCTGGAATTTGTTTAGCACAGTCGAGCCCTTGGCCCTGGCCCTGGGAGACACCCGTGAATTTCCAAGTAGCCAAGCTAGGCCCTGGGGAGGGTGGCGCCGGGTGTGGTTGCTCTGGGGGTGAGGCCCTCTTGCCTGAAGGGGCTGGAGGGAGGGTGTGGAGAAGTGAGGAAAGTCTTCCAGGCCTGGCTGGAAAGCAGGCCCGGGGTGCCGCTCTTTACAGGGAGCGAGCTGTGTGGAAGAGGGGTCATCCCTGCCCCATCCCTGCCCCAACCCTGCTCTCTTGGTGGATGTCAAAAGTGGAAGCCAGGGAAGGGAGAGGGAGAAGGGGTTTGAGTAGGGGTTGGTGATGACTGGTACTGGTCTAGGAGAGTCCTTTAGGGTTAGATGTATCTATAATGCATAACACCAGCGCTCAGTACCCTGTAGCTCCCTCTCACCAACCCCCAACTTTGATCAAGCAGGGAGGAAGGGCATAGGAATTATGGCTAGTGGCCCAGAATTTACCCCTAAACCGAGCTAAACTAAATGGAGGAAAAACTGAGGAACTTGGAAGATGGCATTTCAGGTCCCTCCAGGAGGAAGGGAAAAAGCAGGACCATCGCTGATGCCTGTCTGCAAGAAATGAGGGGTGTGTTTTACTCTGAGTAAAACCACTGACAGTTGAATCTTGGCTTTGGGTTGGTGGTGTCCCTGAAAACTGGTCTGGGCAGGGGCTGCAGAGGTGCAGTAGGGATGTTTATAGGGGATCTCTTCCCTTGAGTAGGGGTGTGAGAGAGGATGGTTCATGCCTTGGGGAGATTGAAAACTTCCCCACGTGAGGGGAGTGGATGGGTTAGCATCTTTGTTCTTTGGCTGGTTGAATACTTGGTGGAGACACAGGCCTTGAATTTCACTTTGATGGCAGCTAGAGATACCAGGGATGAGTTCAGGTAGGCTAGGGTAGTTCTATGGGCATTGGGATTTGAGTGGTGAGAGTATTTTGAAAGAGAACTCTGGTTTAGGTGTGTTTGGGGTGGGTGTCATGCAGCTCCTCCCTAACCACTTCATTGGCCCTCTGTGTTGCTTGGATCTTTGTTGATGTTTTTGGTTTACTTTCTTGGTGTATAGAAGGGAAGGACTTAGAAGTCTGAGTGTAGTGGCAGGATTTGGTACAGCACACTCTGACTTAGAAGTGTTGGGTCCAGCCCCCAGGTAAAGTACTTTTCTGTGCCTCAGTTAACTCAGCTGTAAAATGGGGATGATAGTAATACTACCTCCACATCATGAGGATGAAATCAGACACTTAAGTAAAACTGCACATAAAAACTGTAAAGCCTATGTAGATAAAAAGGGTTGTTGTTACCATGGTTTAATTAGCTGAAGGCCATCATCTTTTATACCTTCCAATGGCCAAGAAATGTCTTAGCTTCCTGTGGTTAAAAAATACTCCTTGTGGTGTTTGGTTCTTAAGTTATGAATCAAAACATGTCATTGTAGGAAAATGTGGATCCTATATGAAAGTATATAGGCAAGTATAAAATTCACCCATAATCCTATCACCAGGTTACCATTAAGAACTTCTTATTGCATTGGTGTATTATTTCTTTCCCTTTTTTTATTCTATGTGTGTATGTATGCAAGTGCATGTTATGTTACAAGATGGAGACACTACTGTCCAGTCAATATGGTATGATGCCTTTTCCCCCCTTAACTACCTATTTAAACATTTTTCCAAATCCAGTAAAAATTCTTCAGATGCCACGATGGCTGCATAATGCAGCAGCCTATGAATGTTTTGTTAGCCATGTTCCTCTGTTATTTCAGTTGCTTCCAGTTTTTTCCCTCTCTGCCCGTTTTTATCATCTTCGTTACTGGGTGGCAGGTGGAGGAGATCTTGGCTGACTTTCCGAAGATGGACAGGGTTAGCCCGGCTGGAGGTGGGGCCTGGAGGAGGAGGCTGGGGCAGGTGCCATCCTATGTGGTGCCATGTTGGGAGAATGGTGAGAACACAGGGCTCTAGATCTTAATCTTCGATCTCCATGGGTGGCTGCGTCTCCCTCCCCATCTCTATGTGCAGTTCCTTGTGTTGGCCTGGTTGTCTTAATTTTTTCTTGATGTGCTGTGGATCAGCTAGGATGAGGCCTTTTCTTCAAAGCCCGTGATGCGTCAAGAGGCAGAATTGACGTGTCAGCAAGGCTCAGGGGAGGGACTGACCAGTATTGCAATAGAAATTCTCAAAAGTCCCTCACTAGGTTGACCAGTTTGCTGCCCACTTCCCTTTTCTCTTTGTTTTTCCCTCGCCCCATCCCCCTCACAGAGGCCAGGACTGAGGACGAGGAGGCTAGAACTTGCCCTGGGGAGAATATGCATTCCCTCCTCCTTGTGAGGTAAATGTTCTTTGGGGTGTGATGGCTTGACTTGCTGCCCTACAAAGCCACCTAAACTAAGGCCAAGAACTTGGGGGTGGGGGGCACTAGAGCCACGTCACATGCCCACTGTGAGCTTTGCTCCCAGGGGGAGAGTTTCAGTTGCAGGACTTGGTAACTGGGTCAGAAGGCTCAGGTGAGAGCAGGTCCAGCCTTGCTCCTAAAGTGCCAGTGGCCGAGTTGGGTTTGAGTTGGGTTTGAGTTTTCCTGCTTGTTGGGTACCTGGCTGGGGAGAGAAGTGGGGTTACGGGGGCAACCGCCTCAGCTAAGCTCCTCCAAGTGGGAGCCCCCAGCTAACTCAACTGGTTTGGTTTCCGAACTGTGATCCATGTGGGAATCTTTCTGGTGTGAAGGTGACTCAGTTATGTCCCTTTCCTCATGCCATTATGGGGTTTGAGCAGCTCCAGCGTGGATTTCTTCAGGAAGTCTGATGAAAACATGGTGTTTGGTAACTAACACTGTGCTTGTCACACAGGAGCTGACGATCAAATATTTGTTGAATGAACATTATTTTGCAGGCATCTCTTTCTCACCCGAGCTAAAAAACAAAGTCAAATAAGAACACCAAAAGAGCTAGACACAACATCCCAGGCAACCAGTTGTCCAGTGATGGTCTTTCCTTTAGGCGCCCAATCTGGGCAGGCTTTTGTTTCCCCGCTGTGAGTGCTGGCTACTGCTGGATGTTCTCTGCTACGCTTCGCTCTGCCCTTGTATTTTTATGAGAATCAATTGCAGACTTTACCCAGGCTGGCTCCTGCAGCCAATCAGTTCATCTCAGTCTCTGTGGGTAGATAAACAGACCCGGGTGAGGAGGCTGCCCTGGCAGGGCTTCTGAGCTTTCTCAGACTCAGTTACAGGGAAGGGTTCTCAGGCTTTGTCTCCACTGCTCCCAAGCCTTCTCCCAGACACTGCATTGTCTTGTGGATAACCAGCTTGGACCCCCCCCCCTTTTTTTTTGTACAGAAACTTTGAGTGATCCAGAGAAAGGAAAGCTGACTTGAGGCCCAGCTCTCAGATCCCCGTGGATACACTGCCTGCTCATCTATGTAAGTGAGGACTTTGGAACCAGGACCTGTCCCTCGCTTACTTTTCTCTCATCACGATGCTGTCATTTCTTACGAAAATATTCCCACTCGCCTTAGTTGTCTAAAAAGAGAGTGTGCCTCAAGTTCTTGCCCATATCCTCGCTGTTTCCGTAACTTTTTTCTTCCCTCTCCTGAGATGAGATTAAAAAGAGCAATTTCCCTTCTCTTCCAAAGCCCTTGGTACTTCACGAAGGACTATGTTCCAGTAGGGATGACATCATCTTTTTATTTTTCTGCTTCAGGATTTAAACAGAAGAAATGCGATCTACTTACGTGATAAGTCTGATTTGGCTAGAGCATGAAGTATAAATGGCTTTGGAATAAGAATCAAAAGAACCTTTTAACCTCTCTTCTTTTCTTCCCCAGCTGGCACAGTTGATTCCCATATTCAGTTTCTTGGCAGTAATCTAATGAAACTGTAGCCCTATCAAGCGGGAACAGTGGCTGGGAACTTTTCCCAGGGGCTGGCCTAATACTCCTGCTTTCTCTACTTCTCCCCCCTCCCCCCAACCCAGATCATGGCCCTCCACCCCCGCAGAGTTCGGCTGAAGCCTTGGCTGGTGGCCCAAGTGGACAGTGGCCTGTACCCTGGGCTCATCTGGCTACACAGAGACTCCAAACGCTTCCAGATTCCCTGGAAACATGCCACCCGGCATAGCCCCCAACAGGAGGAAGAAAATACCATTTTCAAGGTAAACGTCTTCTAGAATCTGACTCGAAATGTTTTCCAGTTCTCTCTGACCTTTCTGGTTCCTTGTTCTGTTCTGTTTTCAATTTTGGCACGAGGAATGTACTAGATCTGTTGCTGATGCAACAGAAAGAATGTTTATGATGTAGGGGGGGAGCAAACTTAGCCGGCATAGTAATTTCTCTTGTTGGGGCACGTCTGTTATGGTTGAGGTCATATATTCTTTCCCATCTTTCCCATCGGTCAAAGGTACTCAACTCACAAAGTCATGTCCCAAAGGATCCCTGGTGCAGTTGCCTAAACTCCTGGAAGTGTGGGTAGGATGTGTTTGTTCCTAGAGCTCCCAAGGGTCAGCCAACAATTGACACTTCCCCTTCATTCACTAGGTGTTCTGCTTTGGAGGGAGGTGCTTGGGCCAGGGAAATGGTTATCCAGACCAGGGCAGAACCTCTGAGAGTGAGCATGCCCCTAACATGGCCTGGAGGGTGGGTCTTGAGGGCCCTCTGCTTGTTTTTCTTTTGAAATTAAAATATTTTGCCCCATCTGTAACCTCCACTTAAAAGATGACTTAATTACAAACTTTTTTATTCTATAAATATGTTTTCTTAAATAAAGAATAGCTCTGATATGAGAGTTATTTTGCTTAACTGGAAATAAGACTTAATCACGTGGCATTTTACAAAATTAAAGTGAAGCCAAAGTCTCAGACAGAAGTAGGTGGGAAACTGCTCGTGGGAAGGGTGTTCTGTGGTTTGTAATTCTGAAGCCTGTGCCTCTGATGCAGAGCAGCTTCTCTGCACTGGTCAGTCTTCCACCTCTTGTGTAGCTTTAGTTTCTGCACCCTCAAGACATGGAGAAGTGAGTTTACCCATTTCTTCCCTGACTATAAGTTAGAAATCAGAGGTAAAATCCAGTCCCTACCCTGGGCCTCTCAAGGTTGATGCCCCAGCGTTCTTGCTGAGATTGTAGTGGGAAAGGCGGGCGCATATCTCAAAGGAGGGCCATCCTGGAGTTGTTTCCTGCCCAGCTCAGTTATATTAAGCAGAGAGACGAGAGGTGGAGAGAAAATTGGCCCGAGAGTACTTAGCAAGTAAAGAAATGCTTTTAATTTAAAAATTACATAATGATGTAAAAGTGATAAGGGGAACATCTGTAAACCAGCATCCATTATTCGAGCTGGCATCAGAGGGGGAATGGGCCTGCCTTGGCCCAGCTGGCCTCTCGCTGTGGCCCTGGTCTGAAACTGACTTTGCTGTTGAAGCGTCTGGTGGCAGCTGGCTGTCGGGGAAGAGGCTGGTTCCTGAAAGCCCCGCTCACGAGAGTGATCTGTGTGCTTAGGGCTTAAGGAAGTCTGTGGGGAGCTACTTTGTCTTATTTATATCTGTGTATCTGTTTACAGAATGCTAAGAGAGGGCCTTGGGAGTCAGGAGAAGAGGGAGGTGCTTTCACAGATCCCAAATTCTGACAGGCTTCTGGCAGGATGTGGGGTGTGGGGAGTGACGACTAGCATTAAGTGAGTGCCTACTGTATACCCTGTGACCATTATCTCATTTAGTTCTCGACAACTGTTTAAGGGGGGGCGTCACCCTCATGTTGTAGATGCGAAAGCTGAGTCTGAGAGAGGCTACATAATTTGCCCAAATCACACAGCCAATAAGTGATGGGGCCAGGATTTGAACCCAGGCCTGTCTGGTCCCCCATTTTCATACAGCCCTTTCTGACCAGCAGTCGGAAGTCCTGGCTTCAGATCCTGCTACCATCAATTGCACGTGTGGTCTTGGACAAGTCACATAATCTCTTTGGGCTTTAGCGTCCCCTTCAGTACAATGGGGATGAAACCAGTCTTGCCTGCCTCACAGGATTGTTGTGGGAATTGAGTGAAATAAAGTGTGGGAAGGGACTTGTAAATTACCATACAAATGCAGAGACTATGTCCATTTTAGGTAGAGAAATAGGGGCCCACCCAGTGACCAAAATCTCAGAAGCAAGACTCAGAATGGGTTTGAACAAGGAGTGATTCTGGATCACAGTGATTGCCATGTGGTGGGTACCACTCTGCTGCCTCAGCCTTGGGTCCTTAGCACCACCTGATTGGGCCCTGGGGAGTGGCTGCGTTGTGAGCAGGAAGGCTGGTGCTGTGGTTCTGGGTTAGTCTGGCTGCTCTCTGTGGAAGGGCAGGGATTTGGGGAGCCACAGAAATTTGCAGACCTGGGCCAAAGTCAGCACAGTGTCAGCCAGCTGGGTGGGGCCAGCGGGGGAGTGGACAGCGAGCATCAAACAAACAGAGGGGACAACAGCAGCCAGGTACCACCAGGCACAACTGGAGACGTGCCTCTCCGACACTAAGGACCAGTGAGGTTGAAATCCCCTGCAGAGGGCTGGATGGAATGGTGCCTACTGAGTCGCCCACCCAGGGCAGCAACTTTGTCAAACCTCTTCATCCCATACTGCAAAACTAGCGGAGGAGCCCCTGGCTCTGGGAAAATGGTAAGAACAAGTGAGTGACTTGGAGGAGAAGGATTTAGATTAGCTATTGGAGGAAACTGCCTCATGATTCTGAGGCTCTGCACGGAGTGACTGAGGGAGACCAGAGATCTCAAAGGATGGGGCAGAAAAATTCCATTTTGGCTTGAGGAAGAAGCCTGTGGTCAGGAGCAGAGGCAAGGATTTGGGATTGGACGAATGATATTCCCTATCCACTGGAACAAGCTGGTGTGTGCTTCCTGATCCTGAACTCTGCCAATGATACCCCCCTTTTCTGCACAAGAACGTATGTCACACTCCTGAAGAAAGCGTAGAGATCTGAGAATACATTTGCCGTGGGAGAGGGCGGACCTTCCGTGAGCAGAAACATAAATGCCTGTTAGCCCTGGAAATGGAAAACCAGAGAGGTGGGGCCAAAGTGGTCTTAGCCCTGGCCACCAACCACTGGTGTTTCCAGCAAAGTCTTTCCACGTGGGAGTTTGAAGACGTAGGGAGAGGCAGGGGGTGTGAGTTTATTAGGACTTGGGGCCCTCAGCCTCAAGGTGAAGCAAACTGAACCCCCAGAGTATGCTTCCTGCCTTCCTACAGGCTGTTACCCCTAAAGGCACTTGGTTTCTAAAGTTATTTGGGCATCGGATTAAAGACTGACAGGGGACCAACTAAGTTAAAAAGAAACTACCTGAAATCCTCTCTCTACATTTACCATTGGCATTTTGGTGTGTATTTGTTCCAGACTTCTCTTTTCAGCCCTTCATTATGGCCATTGTAGTCTTGACAGGTGGTGCTGGCACCAACACTTGAGATAAGTCTCCTCTTTTCAAAAGACGGTATTTGTGTGTGGCTTTGTTTCCCTTGGGCCCTGCCTTGCCTGGTCCCCAGGGTGGTGTTTCCTGCTGCAGGCTCTCTACTTTGGGGTTGGGATGATGGGGCAGTCAGGCTGGGGTGTGTATGTCTTGTCTGTATGAGGGAAGGTGGGCACACTTTGCAGTTTCTGGGCCACAACAGGCACTCACTGCAGTTTCCTATCCTTCAGGCCTGGGCCGTGGAGACCGGAAAGTACCAGGAAGGGGTGGATGACCCTGACCCAGCTAAATGGAAGGCCCAGCTCCGCTGTGCTCTCAACAAGAGCAGGGAATTCAACCTGATGTACGATGGCACCAAGGAGGTGCCCATGAACCCAGTGAAAATATATCAAGTGTGTGACATCCCCCAGCCCCAGGGCTCAATCATTAACCCAGGTGAGGACCCAGCTGCTGGGGAGAAGGCTCCGGGCTGGACCCTTAAAGAGACAGTTGACTTGAAAAATGCCTTGCTGCCAGAGTTTACGACTGGTAGACAAGAAAGCCTTTCCCTAGGAAGGGCCCAGAGAACAAAAGACAGAAACTCGGCAAAGTCTTCCTGCTCACTCAGTGGAACAGTAAAGCATTAGAAAGTAGAGGGAGTATAGAGTTCTATAAAAATAGCTTCTCGTGGGACTCAGCACTGAGAAGAGAGGCCAGATAGTTCAGAATAAAGAGGGATTAAAACTTAGAAGGTTTGAGTTCTAACCCTGGTTCTTTTCACTTCACTACCTGTGGGACATTGAATCCAGCCCTTTGAACTTTTGAGCCTCAGTTTCTTCCACTGTGAAACCTGGGCTCTCAGCTTTCCTGCCTACTTCAAAGGCTAGTCTGAGAATCAGTTGACATGACATGTGACAGCTATTAAGTTCTCTTTATGAACGATGGGTGAGTGATCATTTAATTTGTAGGTCACTTTTGTTAGAAGAATACTACCCAATCCTCCTATTTACTCAATGTTTAACGAGTTCTGATTATGAGCCAGATAATTGAGACTTGGCCTCCAGTGAATCCAGTGAGGCCCTGCCATGAGAGAAGGGTCTGTCCTCACATTTAAGCTTACAGAGGAGAGAAGTTGCAGTCCATGAGTCCTTAAAAAGGGTGCTAAAGTGTAGGAAGAGGTGTAGAGTAGGAATTAAAAGATTTCCAGGAGAAGGGACTAGGGTCTGCAGCTCCTGGATAGGAGAGGACGAGCTTGCACTCGGGCTCTGTAGGAAGAGTTGGAACTGGGGTGAACTCTTGGTTCCCACTCTTTGGCTAGGGCACTGGGGGTGCACACTGAACTCACTGGCACTCCCTAGCTGGCACAGTGGGTCAGCTGCAGGGGTGGCAGTGCAGCCTGAGCGGCCCACTTACGGGCTTGTATGTCTGTTTCTTGGGTAGGATCCACTGGATCTGCTCCTTGGGATGAGAAGGATAATGATGTGGATGACGAAGATGAGGAAGATGAGCTCGACCAGTCACAGCACCACGTTCCCATCCAGGACACCTTCCCCTTCCTGAACATCAATGGTGAGTAGGGGCAGTGGGTGGCACAGAGGGATGAGGAGGTTGTAAGGGGCTTTGACTTTGCAGCTGTTGACCGCTCAGCCACCACTGCACTGGGAGCAGTGACTGGATTTTGAGGCCAGGCTGCCAGTCTGTTAGCAGGTAGGGGTCATAGGCAAAGGAACTCCTCAGGCCCAGTTACCCCAGTGGGGTGGCTTCTAGGCAGAGAGAGCATCTTCTGAATCTTATGTGATAATTCAGAGAAATTAAAAATTTAAATTCATTCTCAGTTCCACATGCAAATATATCAGCTGTTATGAATTTTGCCGATTTCCATCAGGTCAAGTGCAGACATCATTTTCATGAATTGTAGACAGATTCCTCCACCTTTTCTCTTGGTATAAATTTTCTGTCACTTGCTTAACAGGATCTACTCTGCTAAGGCTGTATCATGGGAAACTTGCGACTTCTACAGCTCTTAATACTAGGCTCTGATAGAATTTATCTACTAGAGGCTTTATCTTATTTTTTTTTTAATGGACTTTTGGAATTCAGCTTCCTAGGAAAAATGAGTTTAGAGGCTGATGGGTCCCTGTGTGACACAGCAGGTACTGAATCTCCCATTGCACATCCTGAAGATGCTCAAACACAAGGTGTATTGCCCTTCCACAGCATCTTCACTTGAACTGACATGCTCCTGGTCACATGACGTGCATTCAGTTGAGCAGCTTTTCACTGCCTTTCTAAGTTCCATCTGGCTGCTACGGGTCAAATGACAGAGACTTGTGCCACCTAGAAAATTTAGTAAATCAAGATGATTCCTTTAGGATTTTGGAGTACCCTACTCTAGGTGAGGTCCCTACCTTTGAGAGTCAGAAAATGATTCTTAGCTGTCTACTTTTCCCCCTTCACTTACCTTGTCATTTATAACTTTGCATCCAAGTGATGAGTAAAGAAAAATATCATAATACTCTCTCGGGTCAGTATGGCCACAAGCTACAGTCCCACTTAGCAAAATTTTTAGAGTTGGACATTTGGAAATATGAGATCCTCTCCCAAATCCTTGGTTGACTCAGTCAGTCATTCTCACCCCTTAAAAGGATGCAACCTATTTCCAGGATCCTGATTTCCTATTTCTTTTCACATTTTATTCAAGCTGATGTTGTGTGGCCTTATGTCATGGGCCATTTTGGATCCTTTATGGAAACATGAGCATATATTGAATACAAAAAAGTAAAATGGGTATGTAGATTCAGCCAGACTTGTACACAGAGGGTCAAAGAAACATTAACCTCTGTGATTGCAGAGCTGTTGGGCAGAGGAAGAAGAATTATTGAAGAATAGATGCCAAAAAGATGAGGCTAGGAGGAAAAATCTGTAGACTTTGGAGAAAGCCAATTTTGACAATAGCAGGAAAGTAGGATGGGCTTTTCATTCTCTCTCTTAAAAGCTTTAACTGGATCCTTTTGAATAAATAATATTCTTACCTGGTTTAAAAGTCATAATGGTACCAAAAGGTAATCAGCTGAAAGGCTTTCCTTCCATCCTGTCTCTGAACATCCCAGTTCCTTCCCTGAAGGAGACAAATCTTTCCAGGTTCTTGAGTATCCTTCCACATGTTTCATGCAGGTAAACGTATTTGTTTATTTTAAAAGGAATTTTTATTCATTAACATTTACTTGAAGCTAATCAACTAATTCAGTTGAGTTCACTTTATAGAAGATAACCAGCTTCTACTTAATTGCTGGGTTCAGATTTTGCAACAGGGAACCTCTCATTCATGTGCATTTTAATTTAACCCCAGAGAAAACTCACTTGTCTGTTAATCATCAGCAAATGCATGTTTTCAGAATTATGAGTTTGAAAGAACTAACAAGATTAGGAAGCAGAAGCAAGGGAACCTTACGGCTTTTTGTGTTTGTTGGGGGAATCATTGACGGGCTGCCACACTGAGTCGTGGGACTCTTACGAGTTGACCTTTCAGGTTTTCGATGTGCTTGTGTGCGGTGCCCCTGCCTGCTCACCCACATCCCTCTGTTCTAGGTTCTCCCATGGCACCAGCCAGCGTGGGCAACTGCAGCGTGGGCAACTGCAGCCCCGAAGCAGTGTGGCCCAAAACCGAGCCTCTGGAGATGGAAGTGCCCCAGGCACCCATACAGCCTTTCTATAGCTCTCCGGAGTTGTGGATCAGCTCCCTCCCAAGTAAGTGAGCCTTGGTTTTCTAGCTGGGTCTTCAGCTCCTATTATAGTCCATTTCCTGCCCCACCTTCTGCCTCTGTGTCTTTGCCATGTATAGAATAGTCCCCCAGGGAGCCTCTGTGTCTGGTTCCTGGCTGGCTGATGAGTCACCAGGGAAGAAGTAAAGAAATACAAGCCCATACCTACTTGGCCCTGGGGATGCTCTGATTGGTTGCAGTGCAGCTGTTGGTTATTCACCTCTTGGGTGGGTGGGAAGGCCTGGGTTTATCAGTTTGGCCAGGCATTTGGGGACAAGGCCAGTTGTGGGATAGGGAAGTTAATGGCTTTGGATTTGGTCAAGGAGGCTCTTGGATTTTGAGAGGCTTTAGGACCCAGAGAAAATCTCTTTCTGAACTGGGCAGATACAGCTCAGTGAAGAATCAATGCCATTGCTCCATCTCCCTTTCACAGTACACGTGGTGGGCGGTGTGAATACTAACATCTTGTCCAAGAGGCTGATAACTTTGATAAGACTTAAAGGTTTCAGTGTACACTTGCTGAGTGAAAATTTACTTTGCTGTGAACTATGTCCTTCTATGATCTATTTTTAGCAGAGATCAACAGTGAGTGCTCATATGTATACTTTTCAGTACTTGTTCCTCCTGTATTTTTAAACAGTGAGCCAAAAATGGTACACAAACCAGGTGCCTTAGTTTTTAGCTCCTTCCAGTGCCTAGTGATGTGAAGACTCAGTCCTTACAAAATGGGGAGATCAGGACCCAGCACTTTGGTTGGAGAAATTCTAGCTATTAGGGTGTGGTGACTGAACAGAGATAGTATAGATGGACTTTGAATTGTTTGCTTCAAGGCAGCCTTTTGAGTGACCATTCCAGGGATGTGTTGATGTCTCCCTTTATTCCAGGAAGGATAACTATAGCAGTGGCCTTCCTGAATGCTGGTTGAAAGGTGGCTTGATCTTGACGGACCTGCAGAAGTCCTAGGGATGGACAGGCAGAGCAGCAGGGCAGGAGTCTCACTGTCCTCTCTCACCTTGCAGTGACTGACCTGGACATCAAGTTTCAGTACCGTGGGAAGGAGTATGGGCAGACCATGACCGTGAGCAACCCCCAGGGCTGCCGGCTCTTCTATGGAGACCTGGGTCCCATGCCTGACCAGGAAGAGCTCTTTGGTCCCGTCAGCCTGGAGCAGGTCAAGTTCCCAGGTCCAGAGCATATCACCAATGAGAAGCAGAAGCTGTTCACCAGCAAGCTGCTAGACGTCATGGACAGAGGACTGATCCTGGAGGTCAGCGGTCATGCCATTTATGCCATCAGGCTGTGCCAGTGCAAGGTGTACTGGTCTGGGCCATGTGCCCCATCGCTTGTTGCCCCCAACCTGATTGAGAGACAAAAGAAAGTCAAGCTATTTTGTCTGGAAACGTTCCTTAGTGGTGAGTCTTTTCAGATGATTGAGGATGGGAACTGCTCCCCAGAAGTATGTCTTCCTCCTTCCTGCCCCCCTTTCCTGGCTCTGCAAAGATCTTAACCAAGAAATTTCTTCTGCAGGAAGTCAAGGTAGAAGAGAACCTTGACTCTAAAAGTGACCTGGGCAACAAAGAAGGTTGTTCCACTGCAGAGCTATGTATTTGAAGCCAGTTTTAGGTTGGCTGTGGCTCCTTTATTGCCAGAAGAGGGAGACAGTCTTGTCATTGCTCCCCAAATTCTACAAGCTTCTCCTTAACTTTGGAGGGTGACCCTGTTCATCAAAATCGGCAAAACATATACTCTTCTCATTTGGGACATATCTGAGTGGCAAATTCAAGCAGACATGTTTAGAGAGAGCACTGAGATGTGACTTTTCCAGTGTGATTTGAACCCCACGTCTAGTTTAAGTGATGTCCGATGGAATTCTCTGAAATGATGAAAATGTTCTATCTTTGTGTTGTTCAATATGGTGGCCACTAGCCACGTGTGGCTATTATGTAAATGTGACACATGTGACTAAGAAAGTATTTAATTTTAATTAATTTAGATTTACTAGCCACATGTTGTGGCTGGTGGCTACTATACTGGACAGCATGAAAGAGGGTATTTACTGAGTAGATATGGAATGACCTGGTACACTTAACTGCTCTTCCACATTCTGCAGATCTTATTGCCCACCAGAAAGGACAGATAGAGAAGCAGCCACCGTTTGAGATCTACTTATGCTTTGGGGAAGAATGGCCAGATGGGAAACCCCTGGAAAGGAAGCTCATCTTGGTTCAGGTGAGAAGATAATAATGTGTCAACAATTCTTTGCCTTTCTATCAGTGCTTTAGCCTCTAGGTCTGGGATTGAACCCTGAGTGAGGAGCCATGAGCCTGGGTGAGTTTTAATCCCATCAGATGGGGTAGCGACTCAAGCTTTGTACATTGTACAGTAGGACCAGGCTGGAGAATACCGGGTCCTCAAAGTGGAGGAATGCCTGATTCAATGGAGACCTTATTCTCTTACTGACATTGGAGTCTTGCTGAAACCTAACAGGATATGACTCTTTCCAGCTCTTTTAGAAAAACCTTTTGAGTAACTTTTAAGAACATGTTCTTATTTGAGGAAATGGCAGCAAGACCACTTGGATTTGGCTGTGGATTTGTGCAACAGGACAGGCAATACATGAAATTTGGGTAAAAGTCTTGCTAAAGAAGCAGTTATTTATTTAGGCATATGATGTGATGCTACATCTAGGTTCTTTACCTTCATTTGAACCAAATTCTAAAGTGAACCTTGGCAGGATGGTCCAGAGAGATGAAGGCATATTCTGCATCTAGAACTTAAGAGTGGAGGGGGGCTTCCCCATGGCCTCACTGGTCCTTCGTTCAATCTTGGATTCCTCCTGCTGTTTAAAAATACCCTTTTATCAGTAGATACTGGTGTGCTCTGTGTTCTGAACAGGTCATTCCAGTGGTGGCTCGGATGATCTATGAGATGTTCTCTGGTGATTTCACACGATCCTTTGACAGTGGCAGTGTCCGCCTGCAGATCTCAACTCCAGACATCAAGGATAACATTGTTGCTCAGCTGAAGCAGCTGTATCGCATCCTCCAAACCCAGGAAAGCTGGCAGCCCATGCAGCCCACCCCCAGCATGCAGCTGCCCCCTGCCCTGCCGGCCCAGTAATCACGAATGCCATCTTCCTTCTCTTTCTTTTTTTTTTTTTTTTTTTACAAGATTGTACATAGGGATATTTTTTATTATTCAGATTTAACTAGCTTTTAAACCTTTCTTCTTTCTAACAATGTTAGTACTCTCTGACTCTCCAAATATGCCTAGCTTGAAAGTTGATTTAATTTATGGAAAAAATCACCCTTCATACTTTTTTTTTAGACCTCCCAATGGTAGTGTCATGTAGAAGGAAATCTGGCCTGGGAGTTTGCACACCAGGGTTCTAGCTGCAGCTTTGTTCCCAATGGTGTGACCTTGAACCAGGTCATTTAACCTCTGGGCTTCAGATTCAGTACTGTTCAAGTGAAGGAGCTGGAATGATGCCTGAAATAATGCCAGCTTTAAAACTCTGACTTGCTGACTTCATTCTCCTTGTACAAGGCAAAACTGCCTGGAACAGAACCTTTCTGCCTTGTTCTTACACCACATTTTTTTCTTGCTTTCATTAAAGTCCCCTCAAGCACTGATTTGTCCAGGATTGATCTCCGTTTGACCTGTTCTGCTAGTATAGTAAGCCCGCTCCCTGGTGGGGGAAGTGAGAGGGAGGGGTGCCGGCTGGTTGCTTAGGAACCAGGCTTGATATCTAAATAGAAATAGGTGCCAAAGTCTGAAAGTCATCCAGCCTGTGGAGTAAAAGCTCATAAACTGAGCTTCTAAAGGGAAGCTGTTGACATAGAAGGCTTAGGGATTCTGTAGAAGAACTGGTTATCAGGTGTGCAGCTTGTCACCTCTCAAATACAGGCATACAGCGGAGAGATTGTGGGGTCAGTTCTGAACCACCGTGATAAAGTGAATATTGCAATAAAGCAAGTCACACCAATTTTTTGGTTTCCCAGTGCATATAACAGTTATGTTTACATTCTACTGTAGTCTGTTAAGTGTGCAATAGCATTATGTCTAAAACTACAGATGTGCATATCTTAATTAAATAATGCTTGATTGCTAAAAAATGCTAACCAACATCTGAGCCTTCCGTGAGTTGTAATCTTTTTGCAATAGTAACAGCAAAGATCATAGATCACCACAACAAACATAATAATTAAAAAGTTTAAATGTTGTGAGAATTATCAAGATGTGACACAGAGACACGATGTGAGCAAATGCTTTTGGAACAATGGCACCAATAGGGTTGCTTGATGTAGATTGGCTACAGACTTTCAATTGGTAAGAAACACAGGACATGCAAATTGCAATAAAGCGAAACACAATAAAATGAGGTATGTCCATACTGCTGTGTATGTGTGTGTGTGTGTGGTAGATGAGAGTACAGACCTGGTGATAGCCTTCGAAGAGGAGAGAGCTCTCTTTCTCTTTTTTTCCTGCTTTGAGGAAGACCTGGGAGTGAGCTGGGCATCCAGAACAAACTCCTCTGACTACAGAGGAAACAGGGACCATTCCCCCTCGTATGGAGATTTTTCCAGTCTTCCTGTCACTTGGATTTTTTGCACTTGGGAAAAATGAGATGTTGAATGTGCTGGCTGAGCAGTGCTCTTCTGGGAAAGGCTCACTTAGCACAAACCTGCTTGTCTCCCTTCCTGGTGAAGGTAGCTGGGTGGGAACCATTATGGTGAAGACTGGTGTAGAACCATTATGGTGAAGACTGGTGTATGCCACCAACTGGTCTGATGTATTAACTTTTGTTTGGTCTCTGACCCTTTTGCTCTTTTCTTTTTAAAGGTGAAATTATATGTAATTTAAACTTGAAGACCTAAATGGAAAGCAAGATGCTAATCTCTGGTTGCAGGCCCCCGTCCTCTGGAATACTGATACCTATTTGTGCCATGTTAAGAAAGTCCATGTCTGGTCTGCTACCCTTAAACCAAGCCACCTCCTACTTGCTCCCGAAGTGGAGCTAGCTGAAAAGTTGGGCCAGCTTTATTTCAAAAACCATAAGCTCCCCTTGATCACAGGTGGCAATGGGACTTATTTACTGAGAATGCTGTTGCTGAAGTGTGACCAAGGGAAAACTGGGTGCTCAGCTGTGAGCAGAAGTTGGGCTTCTAGAGAGCAGGAGACAGGCAAGGTATAGAAACTTCATATTTTGGGGGCATTTTGTTGAGTGGGTGAAGTGAGGGATTTGGTCTTGATGTCTGGCTGCCTCTGTCTGTATCTGCATAACTCAAACTGAAAAAGAACCCGCAGTAAATAAATTGGGAGAGAAGCTGTGGGATCTACGCTGGTCCCTTCCCATTATTCTGTGAGATGCTAACAGCCAGGCTGTCCACCTGGATTGGGGCCCAGATAATGTGAACTGGCAAAGTGTAAAAAACAGTGTTCTTAAGTGCCAAGAAGGATTGAACTTCTAGTATGTGACTCTAATGGGAAGTTTATGAATATATCAGAGGAATGGATGAGTGGTTTTAACTCAGTATCTGCTTGACTACAAACTTGCTGAAGGTAGGGACCGTTTGCCTTGGACTTTGCTGCTCTTAGCACAATAGCATCATAGCTTCTTCCTTGTTTTTTTTTTATCCTTTTCAGAAAAGAACACTGGGAGAGTGCACGCAGGGCTTTCCACTGATCTCCCTTAGTGCTCCTTCTCTGGTCCTGATGCCGGGTGCCCTTTTTTTCTTGGAAACTGTCTGCTATCGCCTTTGGAAGCCCCAGCACTCATTCCCTTGGTGTTTTCTACTTCCTTACCTTCACCTTGCTTAAGACTGGGAAGGGAGTTAGATGGTGACACCGGCTTTTCATTTCCTTCACTGTCCACCCCACTAACCTAGATTAGCTGTAGGTGTAAATTGGGGGTGCAAATGTTGGACCTGGGCTGGTCCCTTGCCCATAAAACTAGGTCCCTGGCTTTATGTTCCCATAGCACCCTATACTTCCTCTTTCAGAATAATCAGTTCCCTTCTAATTGCTCAGCATCTGTGTCCTGCTTGACTACAAACTTGTTGAAGGTAGGGACTATTTGTTTTGGACTTTGCTCTTCTTAGCACAGTGTCTAGTACATAGTATGTTCTCAAATATTTATTGTTAGAATAAATGAACTAAACAAGTCTTTCATTTTAGGAACTGATTGCTAACTACCACGGAAAAATCAAATAAATACGAATAACAAAGACATTCTAAAATTAATTTCTAGTCTCTGCTTTTGACTGCCTCTGAGCTAAGAATCAACGTTAGAGTGGGAATCCCTACAAGCTGGTCCTCCTTCCAGGCTGGCCCCACCTTTACTCCACAGTGGTCCTTTTTCAGTCTGAAGATACCAAGGTAGAGCCAGGAGTGAAACTTCCAGTATAGGTGCGCACAGTTCCCTTAGCCTCTGCCCTGCCCATGTATCAGTAAATTTGGGCCATTTCTTCACATAGGAATTTTCTCAAGAAATTCTTTCCCTTCGTGGTATGGGTCATTTTGCTGGGAATTAAAGAGGTGAAAGAAAATTTTTTCTTCTTAATGACCTAACTGAAAAGCTTCTTCATCTCTGCCTTATGCGAAGTCAGCAAACTGAATTCCTACAACTTGAGCTCCACAAAGGTGGGGTTTTTATCTGTTTTATAGGCTTTGATAACACCAGCGCCTAGAAGCGTGCCTAACACGTATTTGTTGGGTGAATACTCATTCCCTTCACACCCTGCCTAGAGATGGCAAACCTTGGCCAGGTCACTTGTCCACCCACTTCTCGGAATTCAGCCTCTCAAATTTAGGATTTAGACAGATGAAAGTAAAAACAACAACAAAATTTTGCAGCACTACCCGCAGGTGAGGATATTATGCAAAACACGTCGCTGGTCTTGAGATAACTTTCGTTTGGAGGGGAAAATACATTTCTCCAGAGACAAATCAAAGGGTGTTTTAACGCTCTGTGCCCCGCTTGCACATTAAATGGGACGCCAGACTTAAGCCAAGGGTAGACCAGGGCCAAGGGCCGAGCCGAGCGAGGGCGGCAGCCGGTTACCAACTGCGCCAGGTCCCGCCTCCTTTCGTCCACTCCCGCCCCTTCCGCTTTCCTACGCAGACGGGCGGGGCCGGCATCTGTCTGGCCGGAAGGGGCGGGCCACAAGCGCCCACACTTCCGGCATGCTGGGCGCACTTCCTTGCCGGTGGTTGTAAGGCGAGGCGCACGAGTGGACTGGGTGACGTCACGGAAGGCGGACGGACGACGCATGAGTCGGGCATGCGCAATGGACCGACTTCGCCGACCGATCGCCGGTAGGCCGTAAGGGGCTTTCTTATGGCGGCGTGATTTGCACCGTTGCGGTTGCGCGCCGGTAACTCGCCTCCTTCCTGGCAGCGCGCAGGAAACTGGAAGGAGTTCCTGAGCCCGCGAACCTGCAGCGGAAGTAGAAGAACGTATGTGTGTGTGAGAGACCTCTGCCGTTTAACATTATCACGATGCTATGCTCAGGAAAGGGAGGCTGTGGAGGCTGAAGTGGGCCCATCTTCTGAGGCTCCTGAATGTCCATCAGAAGGGGAAGGCGGGGCCCGCAGAAGTTAAAATCAACCCTCTCGCAGTTCTAACCGATTTCACTTATTTTATGCCTCAGGGTGAGTTGGTTGGTAGTCCACTTTCTAGTGTATAGTTTAATCAGATTGCTATTCTTACAGCTACTCCTGGCGGGAAGCGAAGGGGAAGTTGGCTGTGAAAAGAGTGCATTTGGAACTTAGAACTGTCTCTCAAAGGGCAACTTTAGGTGAAATGCTCTGAATATTGCCAAAGACTGTCCTGCCTCTTCTCTGCCCCAAATTCCTTACGGTTTGACTCAGAGAAAGCAAATTACAACAGGTAAAATTTAGGATGGAAGCCAGAGAGAGTATAAATCTCGCCATGAGTTCAGAAAGACTCATGAATTTGAGACTAATGGAGATTTAAGTCAACTGAAAAATCAGGTAGTGTTGGTGGCCCCATCTTGTCTGGGCTGGGTTAGCATTCCAGAGCAGAAGGAGGAGGGAAAATGACCTCTGGAAGATGCTGTAAGACTTAAGGGAAGGCTGTTGGCAGATTTCCTGGTATGTCATTGGTGTTAGTAATCCCCTGCTACTACTTTGTTTTTAGGCCCTTCTTCAAGTGTCTGGAGTCAGAGATGCGGCCCAGGGGAGGGAACTGTGGCTAGTGAAGGAGGCCATGCTTAATATTGCTTCCAGATCCCATGTCAACACCAAGTCCTCAGCTGCTGGTGGCAGCTGCTCAGCAGACCCTGGGCATGGGAAGGAGACGGGGCCTACCCCAAGCTGTCTGCCTTCACCTAGCTGGAGAGGTGCTGGCTGTGGCCCGGGGACTGAAGCCAGCTCTGCTGTATGATTGCAACTGTGCAGGGGTGTCAGAGATCCAGAACTATCTGGAGGCGCTGCAGGGCCTGGGCTTCCTGACCCAGGGACTTCACATCCTTGATATTGGAGAAAACAGCCTGATTGTCAGTCCTGAGCATGTATGTCAACATTTGGAGCAGGTGCTGCTTGGTCCCATAGCCTTTGTGGATGTTTCCAGCTCTCAGCCTCACCCTTCCATCTGCTCCCTGGATCAGCTTCAGGCCTTGAAGGCCCCCGTGGCTGAGATCATCACACATTTGCAGGGGCTGCAGAGGGACCAATCCCTGGCAGCCTCCTGCAGCAGGCTCTGCTGCTCAGATTGGAATCTCTGTACTGTGTTTGGGATCCTCCTGGGCTATCCTGTCCCCTATACCTTTCACTTGAACCAGAGAGAAGACAACTGCTTAGCCATGACTCCACTACGGGTGTTTACTGCCCGGATCTCATGGCTACTTGGTCAACCACCAGTCCTGCTCTATTCCTTTAGTGTCCCAGAGAGCTTGTTCCCAGCCCTGAGGGACATTCTAAACACTTGGGAGAAGGACCTTAGAACTCGCTGTAGGACTCAGAATGACTTTACTGACCTCAGAATCTCTTCCGAGATAGTCACACTGCCGGCTGTGGCCCTCTGACTGTAACTCTTTTCCTGTGTAGAAGGTACTCAGTAAATGATCACCTCTAGATCAGGGACGGCAAATAGGAATCATCTCAAGTGCCAATTCTGAGCATCTTGAGAACACTAGGGAAGAATGTTGCAGTCAGTTTGCTATTTCTGTGTTAGGAGTCCTCTAAGCTGACATGTCTATTCATTTTTCACTGGATAGGAGATGGAGGGAGACTGTGGAGAAGAAGGAGGGTGATGGAGGAGAAGCAGTATACCGTTCAATGGTAGTGTAAATACACCTGCCCTGTGCGGGTAGTGTCTGCCAGCACGTAGAAGGACTGGGCATTACTGCATGCTTATATACTTCCAGCTGAACTGGACTAGGGAGAGTAGACGAGGATGCTTAAGTGTCTCATATTTGTGATGTGATGTGTCATTCAGGAATAAAGAGAGTTCTGAGGAACAGAGACCGTAGGTGAAGTTTGTTTATTTTTACAGTATTAAAAAAATAATAACGAAGTCAGAAATCTCAGGAGAGTTGGAAAAACCCACACTTTAAAGTACCCAAATCTGAGTTTTTAATTGAGTCTCTTGCTTCTGATTTCCATCCAAGGCAGCTGTCACAGGTTATTCAGATCATCAGGCTGTCCTTATTGGCCAGGAACACTGCCAGTGCTGTAGCGACCAGGACCATCATCATTGGAAGCCATCGGCCACATTGGCTCTGTGAGGAGGGAGGGGGAGAAAAGAGAAAGAGGCCATGCGCTGGTCAGAAAAGATACAGGCAAAAATAATCTTCCTTTGTCCTGTTCTAGCCCAGTGAAAAACCTTGGGTTGGTGGAGGAGAAAAAGCCTTTTACATCACTGTCCCTCTTACTTTGTCACATTCCTTGGGATAAAACAGTGGTCACTGGCCCGTAAGCCAGGATTACTGGCCCAGGGAGCCACAGTCAGAGGGGCCAGATACTTAAATACTGATACAAATGATCAAAAGTGGAAAATAACTGAGCAAAATTGTATTACTCTCTGTTTATATTCCTCAGTATGTTTGCTCTCCTCTCTCTGTCCTTGCACTATGCTCATAATAGGCTACGAGAACACCATTTCATGCTTTAGCTAACAGTAAGTTTTTCCCTTCAGGCTCAAGAGTTCCATGAAAATTAGGCCTGGATGCGTGAGCCACTGTTTCTCTCCGTAGTTGCTATCCTGTCAATGTGGTAAAAACCAAGCTGCACAGGGCAGGCTGGTCAGATGTTGGCACGGCTGATCAATTTTACTGGCAAGGTTTGCTAAAGAAGGAATCATGCATCATGTTGGGCTGCATGGGAGGATAGACCCTCTTACTCTGGGAGGCGGCTGCTGGCTCTGGTTCAGCTCTTCTCGACAGTGCTGCAGCTTCCGCAGGCAGGAGAGATACTCGTCACTGAGGTTGTCTAATTCTGAATGCAGTTCTCTGCACTAGGGGAGAACACCACCAAGGTCATCACTACCAGCCGTGTTGGGTACAGAGCCCAGGTAGCAGAGAGGGCCCTGTGCAAGTTACCCTGTTACTCATGTGGAATTTTTACCCCCCTCCTCCCTTCCCAGCCTTTCTCAGAGCTTTGCCTTTTGTCTGTCTCACCTAGTTTATCCATAATCTGTTCATTTAAATGATTGATTATAATGCATATTATAGTATATATTATGCATGTAAGTGCTTTTGTGTGACAGTTGTATGTGCAAGTTCTTTGTAAATGGGGACACCTCAAAATGAAGTTCTTACAACACAGATGACCTGGAAGTGATCTTAATGCAAGTCTTTTTGCCAGGAGCTAGTTAGTTGCAGTAAATACTTCCAGAGATACGTATGTTTGTGAGTATGTAGATAAGAGGGGTTTTGTTATTTAAAAGACTGTATAAAGCTTTAAGATACTCAATATACAACAGATTTTGAAGCGTTAATGTATTTACTAATAGTGTTTGAGTTTAGGTTGACTCTAAAAGGTAACTAGTTAGTAAAACCTTGAATAAGCATTGGTATAAACAAGGAAGGCAAAAGATAAGCTACCCTGAAAGCAAAGCCATTTTGTAGAGGGCAGTGAATACCTGCAGGCATCCAGTCTCACTTTAAGCTATGAAATGCCTGCTGCTGGCTGCCTCCTGACACTTCCCCTATCTCTGTAGGATAAGCCCCTCACTATCTGAGGTCACCATCTCACCTCCTTTTCCTTGGCCAGGAGCTGCAAAGTTTTCTTTTGGAGCTGGTCTCTGATATCCCAGTCTTTCTCCTTCCCTGTACCCTCAGGCTCCACTTCGTTATGGGAGGGCTTTGGACTCCACACGGGCCAAGCCTGATCTAAAAAAAGCAGCCAGATTCTCCATGACAGTGAGACCCACACCTTTGAGGAAAGGGCCCCATCACTGAGAGGACCCCTGGGGGTGAGAGGAAGGGGCGGGAGGAAGGGCCTGTCCCCGGCCAGATTGCGAGGAATTCAATTCTCTGACTTTTGAAGAACTCCTATTGGGACCTGGCTCAGCCTGAGCAGAGAGCTGGAATTTGAGCCCCTTGAGGGCAAGGTTGGCATCTTACTTTTCTTTGTATCCCTAGTCCTGACTAGTGCCAGGTACTTTTAGAGACTACTTATTAATTTAATTTCTTTGGTTGCATTCACACCTTTTGTCTGCTCAGTTTGCTGGATGCTTCAGTATAACTCCTTTTTCCTTCTGTCCTCATCTCAAAATGATGAGAATGGCAGTCATATCCTAGAATCCATCTTCATGTAGTTAAAGATAGCTTTTCAGCCACCTGGCACTCTTAATCTTGGTGAAGAGAGCATTGGACTAGGAGTCAGAAATTCTGGATTGTTGTCATAGCTGTGTCCTTAATTTGTATGACCACAGACCTTCATTTACCTTCATTTTCTTATCCATACTACGTGGGCATAATACTTTCTGCCTTCTATTTTACCCAGGGACTATGATAAGAAAACAAAAGGCCATGAACAGTGGGTAAGTGAGGCGCTTTTGCCCCCTCCAGATACATATGAGTTCTTCTCCAGGGAGCTAAGGCAGCAGACTGAGGGCTGAGAGTGAGGTGACTTGCATGTGATACGGTTTATACTTGGGGAGCTGGGTGTGGTCTGGAAAGTCAAGTGTAAAAATTGACATAAAATCCTGAGTTCAAAATCAATTTATTGAAATGTTCAACACAGACATGTTTTCAGAGGGAGTAGAAATCCTTTTCACAGTTTATATACTTCTCAGGATAGGAGGCTAACTAGTTAAAATGTTCTCAGAACCAATGATGAGTCCTTAAGAAGTTCCTCCAGCTCCCTGACCTAACAGACTCCCAGAACTGGCTGGGCCTCCAAGAGGTCATGTAGCTCCATCCCCCCTGCCTCTAGGCAGGAAAAGAAAGAGCAATATCTTAGAATTTGTGGAAATAAATTTGCTGACCTTTCTTTGTTAAGAGTTTCTCCTGTTCTTGAAGCTGTACGGACTGACTCTGAAGTAGACCTGTTGGAAAACACAAGGAACTTGTCTGTGCTAGCATGTTTACGGCAAAGAGTGTCTTTCAGAGCTTTGCTTAGAACCTTAATTATTAATTATGTTCCCATCTGTAGTTGGTTGAATTGTGTCCCCACCAAATTCATATTTTGAAGTCCCAACTCCCAGGCCTTCAGAATGTGACCCTGTTTGGAGATAGGTTCTTTTTAGAGGTAATCAAGTTAAAATAGGACATTAGAGTGGGTCCCCCTCTAACATGACTGGCGTCCTTATAAGAAGGGGAAACATGGACACAGACATGCATAAATAGAAGACATGAGAAGAGACAGAGAAGACAGCCATCTTCACGTGAAGGAAAGCGGTCTAGAACAGATCCTTCCCCCAAAGTCCTCAGAAGGAATCAAGCCTGCCCAGCACCTGGATTTTGGACCTCTAGTCTCCAGAACTGTGAAAAAAATAAATATCTGTTCTTGAAGTCACCCAATTTGTGGTGATTTGTTATAAATACACCATCCTTATATGTCTTCCTACATGTCTTTACCTTTAAGTCTGCCTAAATGTTACCTTAGAAGAAAGGCTTTCCCAGATGACACTGTGTGAAATAGCAACTGTCTTCTCTTTAACTCGCTTTATTTTTTTTCTCTGTAGCAGTTATTAATGCTGGACACATAGTCATTTGTTCATAGAAACTCCATACTCCACTGGAGTGCTCACTAAGAATGTAAGCCTCGTCAGTGAAGACACCGCGCCAGTCTGTTCCTTACTGTCCCCTCAGTGTGTCTAGGGAGCCTGGCGCTTGGTAGGGGTTCAATAAATATGTACTGAGTAAATAAAGGTGTGATTTTGAAGTGACTTCTTGCCCATCCAGCTCCCACTGTGCAGGAGCCCGGCTTCTCCCTGGGGTTCTTTCTTTCTCCCTTTCCCTGGTGGTTGCCTTGCTCTTTTCATGTCCATCGCTGTTTGCAGGAAACTTCTCGGTCAGGGTGTCAGAGGTTAAGGTGATGGGCACCCAGCAGAGCTATTAATTGATTCGGATTCTCCAGCTTTTCAGAAATTGCTTGCTTTTCTTCTGAAATGGTCCTTTTCCTCTTTGGCCCCCATATGAAGTTTTGAGGTAGTTTTCAATTGGCCTGAGGCATATGTCATGTGAGCTTATTTTCTGAACCATTCCTAGTGACAGTGGTCTTTGTGACATATTCATGTACATAATAAGTTAGAATATATCAAGTAACCATCTTAGAAAACCCAGCACTCATTGGAATCTGCAGTTCTGGGGGAAATGCAGGTGGTGTCATTGGCATGGAGGAGAAAAGTGGAAACAGAAAAACAGGCTAATGTGGAACTTGTGAAGAGCTATGTGAATGACCTCATTGCACAAGAAGAGGGTCTGAAAATGTACAGGTAAAGGACATGCCAGGGACTTGGCCCCCAGCCCTCCTCTGGATGCCTTTTATGGGGCAGGAGCCCCAGGAACACCAAAAAACCATCCGTGTTACTTTCTGAATCTGGAAAGGGGACTTACCCTGCAACTGCTGTACTTCAGACACCAGGGCCAGTCTCTCCTCCTCTGACCTCTTTAGTTGATCTGAAAATGAAATAACGCAAACTGAAATAGAAGAACCTAAGACTTAATGAGCTCCACACCTGAGGATGGGAGTTAGTCATAGCTGCTGTCTTGCCCATGGCGTCTGATATGGGTCAAGTGGAAGTTGCTTTTTCTCCTGCTTGCCCCAGGTCTGAAGAGCTAAATTAGAACCCGGCGACCTCAGTTTTCATCTGCATCAACAGTGGGTTGAATTAAGGGTTGTATCTGCACATGATTTGGTCCTCTCTCAGCTGACAGGCTGTGGCTGGGAAACGTTTATCACGCTTTGTGTTTCAGCTGACCTTTCCCTTTCAAATTAGATACGTGGCCTTGACACACGCGACTGTGGTGGGAGGGGTGGGCTGGAAAAGAGCTGATGCTCCAAGATCCTCTAATGTGGCGAAATTAATTTTCAGTCTTGGATGATAAAAACAGCCCTGCCTTTTCCTCAACGTAAAATGAAATTGCAGAGTCAACCTAACAAACAAGTCAAAGACTGAATCCTCTCCACCCAGCTTCCTTTCTCTGGGCGCCCTCAGCCAGAGGCCCCCAAGGAGAAGGGTACCTTGTAGGTGCTGGGTATCTGTGCCACACAGGTCTCTGTCCCCCTGCAGACGTTCAATCTGCGCCTGCAGCTCCTGGTGCTCATTCTCCAAAAGTTGCAGGGCCTGGTTCATCTGTAAGTCTCTACTGTCTGCCCCCTGGAAGGAGAAGGGGGTGCCAGCACAAGCAGATCAGTGCTAGGGTGGAGGTAGGGGGGCAGATCCCAAAGAAGAGGACAATCGTAGAAAACTAGAATTTTAGAGTTAGAAGAAGTCTTAGGGAAGTGGAAAAATAAAAGTTAGAAAAAAAACAAAACTCTTCACTTCGCTTTATTCCTCACACTAATAACAAACAGTGCATTAGATTCTTGATATTCACAAGGGATTCATTTGGGTAAATGCCCAAATTAAGGAATACCAAACCATCACCAGACCATCACTTTTCTAGGTGCCTTCACTTTGTCTTTACTTCTAATTCAGCAGCTATTGATTTCTTTCTTCTTTTTTTTTTGGATAGAGTCATTTTTCACAAAAAATTAAGTTGAAAAGAAAAAGTCCTTTGTGAGAGTTGCCTTGTAGGTGATTCGGGGAAGAGAACAGTGATGGGTGAGATGTTGCAATGCAGTGGCCAGCACGGTTCCCACCTTTGATGATAAGACTCACCCTCTGTCTCTTATCAAATGGGCTCCTCAGACCCCTGCTGCAGTAAAATTGTAAAGAGCAACTTTTGAGATGGGTCCTCAAAATTCTAAACGATGTACGTAAAATCTATGAAAAACAATAGCTAATATTTACTGAGGGCTTATATATGCGAGACATTGTGCTACGTACATTCTTTGCACGGATAACCTCACTGAACTCTCATAACAATCGTATGACATAGGTACTGTTGTAATCCTCATTTTTTTGAGATGAGGAAACAGGCTTAGAAGGTTAGCTACCTCCTCTAAGGTAACACAGGTCAGAAATGATGGCACTCTTGAGAAAGCCAAGGGTCTACTATAATGGCTTAAAAAACGCATTGGCAGGATGTGTTAGTTGATACTCAACCTGTAAGCAAAGCAGTAACATTTTTTCTGTGCTAATAGTGGGCATTTCTGAACTGGATGCTTTGCTGGGATGGGATGCAGAGAGTGGGTTGGAATGTGACAGAAGGCTGATGAATATTCCAGGCCAACCTTTTGCATTTGGATGCTGTTACTCCAATGAACACTTAGGTTATTTGTGTGAGCAGTGCAGACATCCTTGCTAAAGTCAAAAGTAGATCTAGGGCCCCCAACCCAGCAGCAGCTTCTTCCAGCACTGTTGTCACCCCCTCCCTCCCCTAAACCCTGCCTTCCCTCTCGACTTCCCTCCCCCCAGAGCCTGGTACCTGCAGTTTAGACTGAAGCACGTGGAGCTGGCTCTCCAGCTCTCTGTGCTGGCTTCCCAGGGTCTGCCAGTCCTCCTTCAGAGCCTCGTACTGGCTCCTCCACTCTTCACACTTCTGCTCGGCCAGAGCCAGGGACCGCTGAGGGAGATCAGAGGACAGGGTGGTGCCTTGGGGAGTTCCAGGAAGCTGTGTAGCTGGTTCCCTTGCCACCCAGACCGCCCCCAGGGTTCCCAGCCCCAGGGATTGTGCAGCATCCCCACACCTGCGTGCTCTGCAGTTGCTGTTCGGCGCTCATTTTCTCCTCCAGCACCTTCTGCAGTGACTCCTTGGCCTTCTGCTCATAGCTGTTTTTCTGGTCTTCCATCTCTAATAGCACCTTTTTCATTCCCCCAGGGGAGTATTTCTGTAAATTTGATGCAATTCAACAAATACACACTGAGCTTGTGTGTGCCAAACCCTGAGCAGGGATATAGAAATGAAAAGATGTTGGTCCTTGCCCACAGGGCAGAGATGCCAGTAATCTGGTGGACCTTCTTCTAGGCTGGAGGTGGGTAGGGAGACCCCTCAGGTGATGTGAGAGACAAGTGAGGGTAATAAACTGCCCTGGGCATGCTGGGCATTGTCCTCTTGGCCTTCCACAGGCACTTGAAGTTCAACAAAAACCTGCCTGGGGAAGGAAGGAAGGAAGGAAGCGATGGGCTACGTTGTGTCTGCCCCCTCACCCACTCAGTGACCAGCATCACCACCCACCCAGTCTCACAAACCCTAAACCAGGGAATCATCTTTGGTTTCTCTTTCACTTTCTCCAAGGAATCAGTTGGTCATTGAGCTTTGTCAAGTCAGCCTGTATCCCTTATCCCTACTAAAACCTCCTTAGTCCAGGCTGTAAAAACACTATTGTATGGAAGTCTTGCCTCCCTTCAAACCATTTTCAGTCCTGCAACTAAAGGGTTCTTCCTTAAAATTCAAGTCTCATCATGTCACAACCTGTATAAGCCTCTCAGTGGTTCTCAGTGTCCAAAGGATCAGGTCCAGACTCCTTGGTGTGGCTCCTACTTACAAGCCCAGACTTTCATTCCATGCTGCCTCCACCCAAGCTGAACTGCTTGCAGATCCCCTAACACCGTGCTTTCCAGCCTCTGCCTTTGCCCATATAGCTGCTTCTGCCTAGAGCATCCTGGCCCACCCTTTTCACCTGGTCAACTTGTACTCATGCTCAAGATTCAGCCCAAGAATCATATAAATTCTGAGAAACTTGACTAACCACGCCTGTTCCCCAGATCTTTATGGCTGAGGTAGTTTTTCTTGGTGTTTACATAGTATCCCCTGTACACCTCTATCTTTCTAATCTATTGACTCATTTTTTTTTCCCCTTAAGGGATTGCAGATTCTTAGGAGGCAGAGAGCATTTTTTAAAAAATAAAATGATCTTTGTAGCCTCAGGGATCTGAACAATCCTCAGTAAGCTCAATTAATTTAAAAAAATTAATACATTTGCATTTTTTAGGATTTCTCCTGGCTTCAGGATCAAGAAAATGACACAAGAGCAGCTTTGCAAAGTCACTGAGGGTCTTGCCCTCCCCGTGCTTTTCATTTTTATGCCCTGTGATTTTGGGGAAGGCACGAAGTTTTTACTGTCAATTCTGGATTACCCAAGTGGGTAAAAGATAATCTAGATGATGCAAATTTAGGAGTAAGTATGAAATCATTTCGATTTAGCTTTGGAAGCATCTGAAAATTTGGATTTAAATGTTGAGTGGGTCTTATGTCCTTGGACTTGTCATTAGAAACGAGGTACAGGAGTTACGGGCTGAGGTCATGCATGGGTAAGTCCAAGTTACTGGACTTAACCGTGCTGGTCGCTGGCTAGCTTTATCCCCCGTTGAAGATGAGTAGCTGGCATTCTGGATTATATGTGTCTCTTATGAGCTTGGCATTATTTAGTTCATGAGAGCCTGACAAAGTAGGTCATACTGAAAAAATAAAAGTTGTGAATCAGCAAACCCGTAGACTATAAATTGTGTTCCCCTGCAAGATTCTGTGTGGCCACCTTATCTCCCTAACATTGAGTGGGAGCAGTATGGCTGGTCTACCTCATTCTCTTATTTGCCATCTCCCCCCTGTCAGATATCCATCACTTCTCAAGTATGAGAGCTGATTTCTTTCTATCTCTTATAATCCAGGATCAGGCCGATGAAAAGATTGCCGAAGCTGGATAACAATAACCCAGAAAGCCAGGAGTCACTGTCTTTTACTTTTTCCCAGGGATTGCTACTAGATAAAAGTTGCATGGAATGAAAACCATTTTGCAAGGCTTCATTATAACATCCAACTCAACTGTTCGAAAACTGGGACAAGTGAAGTTCCATTCAGGTGGGGCGAATCTTTACCAAGGGCCTCTCCCTACTTTTCCAGGTATTTTCAAGGTTCCCTGGAGCTGGCAGAGTGCTTGGTGCTGGGCTTCCTTCCCCAGGGTGCAAAGGGGAGAAGGCGAGGAGAATGGAGGTAGTGTTTTGAATTGGAGACCAAAGTGAAAATGGCAAAGCCAGAACTGGGTGAGTAGAAATGGGTGCATTAATCTCTAGTAGGTGACGTTTCTAGAGAGTAGGATTGAGGTTCAAGCATTCTCTCCTTTCATTCTGGATTCCTGGGCTAGAAGTATCCTCCAGAATGCTTACCTGGGTACAGGTGTACAGCTGGTTTTCTAAGGTTCTCAGTTTGCCCTTCAACTTGTCTTCATTCAGCTGACCCTGGAGCAAATGGATGAGTTAATGAGTTTGGGCCAAAACATAAGTTGCAAAGAGCTTTGTTCTGTATTCCCAGCCTACTGCCTGGAACATGGTCTGTGCTCAAACAGTGTTGTGGAACTGAGCTCTTCCAGGAGGTAGGGAGAGGGAAAGATGACAAAGGATATTTGGGAAAAGGGGTATTTTCCTGTTTCTCTGAAATAGGAGAGGGAAGAATCAGACTGGTCCCCGAAGTTCTCTGTGTACCTTGAGGTTTTCTGTCAGATGGCTCAGGGTGTCACAGCAGGAGTCCATTGTAAGGAAAGCTTCCAAGCTCTCCTTTTCTTCCCTCATTCCCTGTCCCCCCTGTCTGTTTAGGCACTTCTGTACGTGGACCTTTACCTCCAGAGGCCAGTAAGACTAAAGGGGTCTCCCCGCCCAGGGGGAACGTGCATTCCCTCCCTCACCTCCTGCTATGGGCTACGTTGTCCCCCCCCCCCAAATCCGTATGTTGATGTCCTAACCCCCAGTACCTCAGAATGGGACTGCATGTGGAGATAGGGTCTTTAAAGAGGTGATTAAGTTGAAATGAGGTCAGCAGGGTGGCCCCTAATCCAGTACGACTGGTGTCCTCATAAGAAGAGGAGATTTGGACATCAGAGCGTGCAGAGGGAAGACCACGCGAAGACACAGGGAGAACTTAGCTATTTGCAAGCCAAGGAGAGAGAAGAAACCAACCCTGTCGGCACCTTGATCTCATTCTTCTACCTTCCAGAACTGTGAGAAAATACATTTCTGTTGGTGGAGCCACCCAGTCTGCGGTACTTTGTCACAGCAGCCCTAGTGAGCTAACACAGTCCCCTCCCTGCCACACACACACACACGCGTGCACACACACGCACACACTAGACTCAAGATGAGAAATTCTTTAAGAAAGCAGGAAAGAGAGGAGAGACATTAAGGCGGGGTATGTGTGTGTGTGTGTGTTTGGTTGGTGGTGGAGGTGGTAAGAGGATTTCCCAGAAAGCCAGATTCTACTTATTCAAAAGCTGGGTTTGTCTGGTGGCATTTTGGACTTTCCACGAGGGATGCTAATTTCAAGAGTGAGGGTGGAGAAAGGCAGGCAGGAAGGACCTTATCTGTTTCTGTTTTTCAGTATTCTGCTGAGTAGCGAACGACTCCTTTGCTGTTTTGTTCTTTCCCCCGCCTGCAGATGTCTCCCTTTTTCCCAGGTTGGAGGTGGGTTCTCCCAGCCCTGAGTTTTATTATGAGGAGGTCGGGGAGAGGGGAGCGTGCCACTGAGAGCTACTTTCCCAGAGAAAAAGCCGTGGGTCTCTTTAGCAGTAACTGGTTTTCATATCCTTTCTCTGACTTTCCCAGCCAGACCCTGTGGGACACTTGTGAGGTCTAGAGATGACATTTCTCCTCCAGTCTGAGATGCCATGGCCCCTCTCAGTCAGGCAGCTTGGACGTTTCCACCCTTACAACGTTTCTGGTCTGTAACGGTCTTGGGGCAGAGGAGTCTCTGTTTTGAGGTCTCTCCCCCTCAGTGAGTTTCAGGGCACCAGGGGGAGGCAGGAAGTGGTATCTCACAGCTCCTGTTTTGATCTTGTTTGGCTGATTCGCCTAACCATGGGAGCCAGGGGGTGCCCCCACCCTCTCTGCTTCCTGTATTACTCAGCTGGGCCTTGCAAAAGCAAAAGGCTTTGCCAAAAATAATTTTTCAAAGTGCCTCCTGCTAATAATGTTTTTAATGTCTCGTGTGAGAGCCGAGAGTCAGGGATCTGGCATCTGTAATAACCACAGGGCTTTGGGACAGATAAAAGAGATGGACAAAGACTTCCACTGTTCTGGGCTTTGGAGTAACTGGGAAAAGTTACTCCCCTGAGTGGCCTGTTCATTGTTAATCCACAAGTCCTGAAATCAACTCCCTCTTCACCCCAGCTCCTGGTTCAGATCTTCTGACTCTGTGTTTTCCTTTGTCTAAACTCTCACCAGGCAGAATGTAATCAAACCCTAAGGTTAGACCTAAGTCGGATAAGGATAAACCTAAGTTGAGGGTTTATCTTGCTATAGTTTGGGAAGAAAACAGATGAGCCCAAGGCAATAGTCTTACATTTTCCCCAGTCTCCTACCCTTCCTGGGTAGCTCCCTTTTCCTTCTTTATTATGGTTTTAATCCGATATTTTGCCTCTTCCAGTTGTTTTTGTAATTTTAGCCGCACCCCAGATTACTTCTCCATTCATGTTGCAATAGAAGACAATCCAGGATAGCCCCTTCAGTGGGGAGGAAGGGCCCCCCAAGTCTGGGGCTTGAAAACATCTCTGGTCCACAGCTCTGCCTTCCAGACTCCCCAAGGCAGGCAGGAGAGTTGCAGCCAAGTTGTTGCAAATGGGGCATGTAGTTTCCTGGTCTGAGCCCCAGATTTCCCCGCATGGAGCTCCATGGTACAGTACGGGGAAAGAACCACTTCTTACAGGCTTATTGTGGACTCATTTTGGCGTTGGCATCCCAGGAACCCAGGGCTCAGAGAGCACAGTACCCCCGGTTGTGGAAGGGAGTGAGGTGGGGGCCACACACACCTGGTGCCGGTCTGAGAGCTTCAGCTTCTGCTTGGCTTTTCCCTGCCTCTGCTCAGTCCTCCAGGAACACCACCACCTCACCGCAGAAGCACCAGCCCTCAGTCCACCTCTCTGCTCTCCCAGAGGTCGCTCAGGGCCCGCAGCCAATCCCTCGCCGCGCTGTCATCTCAAGATCTCATTTCCACTTTGCAGAACTTAAAACCAAACCCAAGCATGCCCTGCTCTGGGTTTTGTCTTGCCGGGTACTGAGGGCTTGCTTTCTCTTCTGCCTGAACCGTTTCCGCTCTGAAGCTCAGACCCAGCTCAGGCACCTGTGCAGTGCCCCCCAGGGCCTGTCACATCCAGAAGGCCCAAGGTCGGGTTGGAGGTGGGGGCGGTAACAGGAGCGGATCCTTGGTGTCCTAACAGAGTTTGCAGTGAGCTTCTCTGCATGAGAAGTTGAAGATTCAAATCACGGAGACCAAGTGGAAGAAATACAGGCCTGCCCTTGACTGAATGTCAGAGTCCCTGTTTGTGCTGCAGTTTGGGACTGTCCTTTCCTTGAAGTTGAGGCTTCCGTGGGATGGGTAGGGGGTTGAATTGTCTTGTTTTGGGAGAAGCAAGAGCTCTTAAATGAAAAATCTGAGACTGTTTTTCTTAAAAACAGGAAACTGGGGTTGGCGGGAGGAGGAAGATAAGAAGGGTGCGTGTTGGGAGGGGAGGGAGGGGGAAAACCGCAGCCAGAGGAGCCCCTGCTCCCCTGCTGGAGGTGGGGTGAGACCGCCCTCCCCATTCCCTCCACCTTCTGGAAATTCAAGCTCTGACCGTCTTCCCTGAGATGTCGCATGAGCTCTCACCACCCCTACTCCCACTCCTGCTCAGAGCCGTGGTCCTTGTGGTTGTCAGGGAACCTTTTACAGTGCAGATCTGATCAGTTGCTTTCAGCTTGGCTCCACAGCTGTATCAGTCCTTGTGCTGCCAGAGCGAGCACGACTGCACAGCTCCTGGACCAGCTCCTTCTGAGGATGGGCCAGACCCCTCTAAGTGCAGGGCTTCACCCCTGAGTAAAGTGTGTTCCCATGGTGACCCTGCTCATTGCCTGCAGCAGTTGTTCTCCAACTAGGGTGGCGTGCATTCTCATGGATCCATGCTGTATATGTTTTTCTTTGAAAGGGAATCTGTTAAGTATTTAAGTTTGAGATGCCCTATCCCACAGAAAACGTTCAAGCGCCGTAATTCTAGAGACCTGTCTGGGACCGTTTTGGGCTTTTATCTTTGGAGCTACTCTGACACGACCCCTTTGTTTCAGTCACAACCTGTTACATCCTGTGCTTTGTTACCCCTAGGCCTATAATCATTCTGCCTCCTTGACCTTAAGCACCCTTTTCCTTTCTGCTTTTTCTTCCCCTTCCTCATTCCTGCTTCTGTACTGATAAACTCCTGCTCATCCTTCCCGACCCAGCTAAAGTCAGCCCTTCCCTTTGGAGCCGACACTGTTCCAACTCGGGCAGAAGAACTGCTCCCTTGCCTTTCTGCTGTATCACTCTGTGGAGAGTGCTGTGACCACGTGAGCACACCGCATCAGAGTTCTACCTGTCTCTCTCTCCCTGGCTGATGTGGGAGCCCCTCAGGAGTAAGGACCCTCTTTCTTTCTGTCCCTGTAGCGTGTGGCCCAGCACATAGCTGGAACTTACCAGATGTCTATCGAAAAAACGAGTGAGCCGATCTCAGTCTAGTTCAGGACCGGAAACCACCTGGCACACGCAGCTGTCTGTCTCGGGCTCCCACTCAGCTATGAAAACGACTTCCTTAACCAGCCAGTGCCCTGAACATAGACACCTAAATCCAGGTACAGTGACTGGCGTGAGGAGGGAGGGCTGAGCCTAGGAAGTCTTTTTTGCACCACTGCAAACTTCTGTTTCGTTCCACGCCCTCCAGTTCCACCTCTCTGTCTAAGCACAGCTGTCCCCGTGGTAAGGTCAGACGTTCTTGGAGGCCGGTGAGGCTGCGTGTTCTCTCTGTGCACTTCGGGCTTTATATTTGTATAGCTCCCTGAACATGAGAGTCTAGGGGCTTTCAAGGTGGGGTCCAAGGACCCCTAGGAATCCCTGAGGCCCTTTCTAAGGGTCTACAAGGTCTTCCCTTTTCCAACTACATGTCTGTATGAGGCCGTCTTTTCCTCATATTTTTCAACCAAAATAATGTATTGATGGCAGACTGAATATAGATGCAAATAGGAGAATCTAGGTGTCTTCTGTTCAGACATGAAAAAGATGTGCAGAAACATAAAACAATGCTACTCCTCTCACTATTTAAAAAAATACTTGTTTTTCATAAAAATATATAATTTAGGTTCACATGTAATGGATTTATTATTTTTAAGATTCTTTTTTTCATTTCTAAATGGTAAGTACATTTGGGCTTTAATATTTTTTTTAAGAGTCTAAAGGGGTCCTGAGATTAAAACCTGGTGACTCATTGCATTAGACTATGTCATGCTCTGGTTCTTTGCCTGTGCTGTATCCCCTGCCCAGAATATAGTTCCTGTTTCCACATTTGCCTGGAAAATACTTATATAACCACAGATGTTTCCCTGGTTCTCCCCGTCTCTGGAGTCATTCGTTCCTCCTTGGATTCCACTATATCCTGAAACATTTCTTTTGCTTCTCACATCTCTGTATTGTTTAGGCGTCTGTCTCCTTGACAAAACCACAAGCTCTCCGAAAGCAGAAATCTGTCTAATTAATCTCATTATTTCCAGTGCTCAGTGCAGAGAACATGATCTATGCATATTTGCTGAATGAATGGACTGAAATCAGGAGGTCTGAATTTTAGTGCCAGTCCGGCCTCTAACTAGCAGTGTGACTTTGGACACATCCCCTGACCTCTCCCACACTCAGTATCCTCATCGGCAAAGTGAGGAAACTAGACTAAGTGATCTCTAAGGCCCCTTCCTGCTTCGACGTCCATGTCTGGGCTGAGTAGTTGGTGCATGACGGTTTGGAGTTAATGTCGGTGTGAATTCCATTCAAAAATAGTTGACATTTACCACAGTCAATAATATTAACCATACTGGGGTCTTCCTGTTTTTCTTCCAACAAATTAAAAAATGAAAATTCTTGCCCCTTTTGGTTCTGGGTCTTCCCTGGGTGTTAGCAGCAGGGCCCTTGGTTGATGACCCTGGATTTAACCAAGCTCTCCCATGTATTTACTGTAACACGTCTGACCTCTAGGTCTGTACACCATGCCCCAGCTCCGGCCTCCTCAGTGGTGAGGAGGCCCTTCTCTTGCTGGGATGGTATAGAAAGAAGACTAAGATGGGCACACATAGAAAACCCACGAGCTTTGTTCAAAGAAAGATTTCATTCCCTTACCTTCCAGGAGCTGTCAGAAGCCCGAATCAGGGTGGTCAGTAGGTCCTGGAGAATCACCATTTTTTGTTTCAGAACCAGCTCCCTTTGTAGGGCCTCCTGGGGGCCAAAATTCAAGAGGATAAGGTTAACCAGGAGGAGAAGGGAGCAAATGGATGGAGAAGCTGAGGGGAGAGATCACATGTCACTTACTTTGAGGTACTCAGAAAGCTGGATGATTTCCTAGAGAGAAAGAAAAAGGGTATTCTGAAGTCCTAGAATGTGGACCCAGAGCTAAGATTGGCTTGTGTCGAGTAAACTTTCTTCCTAGGCTCAGAGTCCCTCCAGGCCCCCACATCTGTGTTCATCCAGCTAGAGGACTCCCCTCCATCCCAGCTGAGTTTACCATGGAATTCCAGAATGTCAGAGCCTGGAGGAACTTAGATGCCATCTGATTCAACACCTTCACTGGGAGGATTTCCTTACCTTATCTAGAACTGCAACTCCAAAACTGGAAGAGAAGAAATAAAAACAAAAATGACAGTAGATCAAAGAAACACGCATGTTGGGGGGCAGTAGGTTGCTTCCTTCTGTGATCTCTTCTGAAGAGCCGGGAGGGTGGCAAAGGTCTTCCTCTTTCTTACTTAGGGTGGGATGGAAGTTCACTGTGTTCCCCTCCACATTCTGGGTGAGAGTATTCAAGTAAAAGCTTAGGAGAGAGGAGTGGGTGAGATGAGAGGGAGTTGGGGTCAGGAACATGAAAGGCACTCACTTGGTTTGCTGACTGGCATCGTTCTTAATTGTTGGCTGTGTTTCTTCTCCCTTTGTCTGAGTGCCTGGGAGATAGGGGATAAAGTGATTCAGAACCTGTGGGAGAGGCAGTGAGTGAAGTGGTGGGACTTCCCAGTGAGCCGGGACTGCCCTGGCAGGTTCTCTGCAGGCCCCAGTGAGTGAGGGAGACTCTGCTCTTACCGCGGTGGTGTCTGGGTGGCTTCTTGATGGGAGAGTCCTGTGGTGGAAGGCTCCCAGCCTGGAGAGGGGGGTGGTCAGCTAGAGCCCTCCAGGTGCCTGAGAGAGGATGGTGCTGGGCTGGAAAGACCTGGCAGCTGGTCCCTGACACCTGGAAGGCAAGTCAGGGATGCTAAAAGCCTAGATAGAGACTCTTAGAACAGGATTCTCTAGCTGACTGCAGAAAGATGAACCAGTGATCAAGTTTCAGGTCCAGAAAACCAAAATAACCCATTCAAGCCTTCCAGGCTATAAAGTTATCCCTGCTCCTGCCCTCCCTTGTCCTGGCCGGTGGGAATGTCCTCCTCTGGCCAAGCAACTGGGGACCTGGGCTTGTCTCCAATTCCTCTCTCTAGAACCACTGATCTACCTTGTTTGGTCCTAGCCACTTACACAGCCAGCATGGTGACATGGAAAGAGAACTGGTCTGAGGTGGGAGTGAGTGGATCTAGGATCAGGTCCTGCCTTTTCTTGGCCTCAGTCTCCCGTGTGTGTAATGAGGACTTTGGAGGAGGTGATCTCCAAGGTCCCTTCCGTACTCTACAGACAGCTTCCTTCCTCTTAGTAGTAGCTGGAACCTTGCTGAGGTTTTGTGTGAAGAGAAGGTGGAGCAGGCAGCTGCAGGGAGGGTGCAGTGGTACTTGTTGCAATTTTGTCTGCGATTTTTATATTTTCTTCTTACAAACTAAACAGTTCTATGTTTGTAACGTAACACCAAAAAGCTAAGAAATGCCTGTGGCATCTAATCACACAGACTAACTCATCTCAGTCAACCTCACATAACTGATAGGACCAGGAGGAGTTCTGTAGGTACTTGTATTTTCTGTTCCTTTTCTCCTTAACATTGTTATTATTATTATTTTTCAACAAAAGCATTCAGAAACCTTCTTGCCTTAGAAAGTACACAGTTGGTTTTATTTTACAACTGGCCTCCAGGATCATTTTTCTGGACAGCGCCTCCTATTGTGGCTAACCGAGGCACCGGTTTGAAAGGCCTGCCGGAGCACCTGCTCTGGGTGCAGCACAATCTCAGGCACTTCCGGGGAGTCCAGAGGCCCCATCCCTGCTGTCACCATGCCCACAGCATGGGTGGGAGGACACACAGATGGTTTGCTGGCTGGGGTCATTTCAACATACCCTGATTTTTGCCAACACTGCTCCTTCCCAGGCCAAACTAATGGGCCCTCTGAGAGCTACACAATATTAGAGGATTTATAACCTTGTAAGGACCACAGAGAGCAGAGGTGGCCTGGAGAAGCTAGGAAAGCTAGGGCTTCCTGGATCAGATGAGGCCTTAGGTGAGTGAAGCTAGTCAAACTGGAATGGCCCAAGAGAAAGAGAGCAGGTGGATGGTGCAGCAGCCCTACAGAGAACAGAGAAGAGAAATGTGTGTGTGTGTGTGTTTCAGGGAGGGGCATCAAGAAGATACCTGGCCCATAACAAGCATTCAGTGAATGGGTTTGTTTTTTGGGGGGCGGGGGGAGAGGGGAATAGGTAATTAGATTTATTCACTTATATTTTTTAATGGAGGCACTGGGAATTGAACCCAGGACCCCCTGCATGCTAGGCATGGACTCTACCAATGAGCTATACTCTCCCTCCCAGTGAATGTTTTTTGAGTGATGGATGAATGAATGCTGCAGAAGACATATTCAGATAGGCTAAATTTGAACTAATATTAAGAATTTGTTATGGAGTTGTTTTCAAATTATTTTTTCTGTCCTAAAAGGCAAGTGCAAAACCAAAATATAGCTAAAGAAAAAATCCCCCAAAACACAGCAACAAAAATATCTGAATGAATAAATGGCTAAGGTCGTATTTATTATATGGCAGAGGAAGAAGGGACTTCATTTAAATCACTTTTTAGTGACCTTGACCCCACCCACCTGTCTTGGTACCCACTACCCCATCCCCTCCAGACCAGTGTGTCCCTCGACATGGCCCACCTGCTGTCTAGGGGAAGAGATCCTGTTGGCCCAAGACAAGGACTCCTTGAGGTCAGTTGCCTGGCCCCCTCTTCTGGAGGGACCTTGCTTCCTGGCCCCAGGGCTCTGTGCCTTGCCTTTCTCCTCCACTTCCAGGTTCCTCCGTCTGGAAAACTGCTGTTGTCGAGCTCTCTTGAGCTGTTCCCTCTGCTGGGTCCTCTGCGCCTTCCCCACCTGGCGGCAAGTGGTCACGTTGGGGCGGCAGCGGCGGCTCTCACGGGTCTCCTGCCGGCGCTCGCATTTGGCCTCGTAGCTCTCAGCCCACCGGGCCAAGCCAGGGGCAGGCCTGAGGTCTGGGCTGGTCATGATGAGCTCCTGGGCACCTGTTGTGCTTGGCTTCCAGTTCCTGGAATAGCTGCCTGGGTCTGCCAAGTGCCAAGAGGGAGGCGGAGGGGAGGGGTCAGGAGATGGGCAGAAAAATGACTATCTCCCTGGACGAGGGGGCAGAGATAGCACCATGTCCCATACATGTAGTTGAAAACTGAGGAGAGGATCATGTCACATTGGGACTCAGGACTCCTGGGTCCAGTTCTTTAGACTAGTTTCTGCTATTCTCTGGCCGACGTCTCCCCTTTTGCAAAGTGGCAGGATCCCTCCAGCTCCCACTTCTTCCTTGAGCAAACATCTTACCCTGCGTCTAAGTCAGGGGAACGTGAGAAATAACTGATAAAAATCACTAAAATCACATAGCCTTTTGGATGGCGGATGGAGATGAGTTCCTTTTCCAGGGACTTTAAAGAACCAGTTACATTGGCTCCCTGTTTCCCAATCTAAAAGGAAAGTCAGCATCTTCACTGCTCTCTTGGCCTAGTTGTTACTAAAATAGGTGAACAGCTTTTCTCAAGGCCTGGGTGGGTAGCCATACCCCGTAAGTCATGGCCAGTCCTGTACCTGGTACCCACTGCCCTCTGCTGAGCCGTTAGCCACTAGCTTGTGAGCCTGGTCCTGGGCGTGGTTGAGGAGGGAAACCTCATACTAATTCCTCCAGTCGTGAAGTGCTGCACTGATCCACTGGCACTCCACTCCTGACCCAGGACCAGGTTCTGACTCTCAGGTGCAGATCAACTCAAATCAGTATTGGCTGAGCACCTACCACTTGCCCATCACTGACCAAAACCCATTTCAGAGCTCTCAGCTCGATGTCTCTCCAAGCAGAGGGTTCCATTTTTGTAGAATCACCTCCCTGTAAGGGCTAAGTATGGTGCCAAGTCTACTTCCTTAGCCCAGACCCAGATTGTGCCATGGAAGCCAGCAACCACATGGATGATGCCTAAATAAGGCTACTACACAAAAACGAAACAAAAGCAAACAAACAAAAACAGTAACCAGAAGTCCCCAGGGAACCAGGCGTGGTGTAGAGGCCACACTTGCTACCCTACCCCTTTGCATGGCCTCACCTGCTCGTCCCACATCCCCCAGCCCTCATCTCTTCTTCCTTCTCTGTGCCCCTCTCTCTTTCCTGCTCTCCCTCACCTACCTTCTGCAAATTTGTTTATTCTCCTAGAACCCTCTGGCAGCTGGGCTGGGTTAGGGCTGGGCTTGGCTGAGCTGGATTCTGAGCACTGGAAACTCTGGTCCCTCCTCATTGGTCCCTGGAGTCAGTCCAGAGACTGATGAAGGAAGAGGGACTCCCCCTTACAGCTGTCACCTCTCCTTGCCCGACAACCTCTCTATCCCTGGGAACCTAGCTCCTGAGTAGGTCAGAGAAGGGCATCTCGGCTTCATCAACCAGCAGGCATTTGCCAGCTCTGGCCCCTTGGGTTTATTTATAGGTCAAACAGACTCAACAGGTAGCAGCCTCTGTGCCCCTTCATTGGAACTTCCCCGCTTGTCCTAGTTCAGTCTGGAATTCTCTGCAGGATTCTTGCTCTCTCTCTGATCCTACCACTCCTTCCTGGGGTCATGGGTGGGGCAATCTCACACCCTGAGGTCAGGCCCTGTTCCCCTCTCCAGTGCCTGACTCTCGAGGAGTGGAGGGGCATCCTCTGGTCTCAGACAGGCAGAGCCGACCCCAAGCAGAACTGTGAGGTTGTCAGCGCTTGTCTGCTTGTCTCATCCATGGGTGCCTCTCGACCCTTTCCTTAGGCTCTTCTCACTCCTACTCTGTAGGGTCCCTTGACTTCCCACCTGCTCTTTTTTCGTTTAAAAACTTAGGAAAGGATCTGAGAGGCCCATTCATATCAAGTTATGAAAGACTGGATGTGCAGGTAGACCCCACGTTCAGAAGCTACACTTGTGGCACCCCAAGTCCTAGCCCCTGGCAACTCTGCAGTCGGTGGGGGAGGCAGGGAGCCCTGACCTGCACTCAGGCTGTGTGGACTCATGTCCTGGCTCTGTCACCTACTGCCCATGTGCTTTTGAACAAGCTGTTAAATGTCTCTACATCTCTGTCTCCTCACTTATATAGTGGGAACCTACTTCATAAGTTTATAAGGAGTAGAGGGAAAACCCATGTGAAACATTTGGGACATAGCACACAATAAATGTTAGCTTTTTATAATACTGTGATTATTATTACCCCGTCCTACTGATCTCTGACGACAAAGGCCCCGAGCTAACCTAGCACTCCAAGACCATGAGACCACAAATGCCTTATCCTCCAATCCCCCGCCCCCTTTGTCGTTGACAAGGTACTGTTTACCGCATGGAGGGGATGCTGGCCCTGGGCTGAAATCATAGTTACTGCTGCTCGGGGCCCTCTGACTTCTGGGTGTGGGCTACAGGTAGAAAGGACGACTCTGAGGTCTGGATACAAGCACCACCTCAGTTAGGCCTGGCAGAAAGGTGAAGACGAGGGTGATGAAGAATTGTTGTCTCACCTGCTTGTATCCCGCCTTTAAAATACGGGGCGCTAGCTCCCCTCCCTATTTGGTTCCAGGTAATCTGCAGGCTTTGTAGAGGAGGCAGATCCTTTGACTGGGGAGAATCCTCCTGCCTCTTGCTGTGAAGAGGAGAGAGCTGTGGGGCAGAGATAAGTGTGTGGGTTCTGTCTACACCAGTCCACTGAAACATGTGGCTGCCCTGCCCTGCTTCCTGGCAGGCAGACGTTGGGACTCGTTACGGAGAAGGGAGCATGCCCAGACTCCCAGGAGAGAGCACCTACCCCAGTAGGATTTGGTGTGGGTACAATCATACCCAGCCTTCCAGGAAGTCTTGACTATTCTGATTTGCTTAAACACAAGAAGCCATGTGAGATGGCTGACTGGCAGAGATGGGCTCTAGAAGAAAAAGGAACTGGTCCCTGTGTGGTTCAAAGAAAGGTCACTGGGCCACTGCCCAGGCAGCCCTTGGCAGCACGATGGGGCCCGGCTGGACCTCTGGGAGGAGGCAGCACTGGCCAGGTGAGGCTATCCTCACTGCCATAGGGAGAGATCAGGGCGCTCACACTGATGGTGCTTGGTTGCTGCCTTTCCAGGTCTCTGCTCCTACTTCCACTGTGTGTGCGATGAGTGACCTCCTGCATGAATGAATGGTCTGTCCTTCCTCATCCAGAGCTCTCTGCATGAGTGGAAGAGAGAAGGGCCTGCACCCAAGCTGCTGGAAAGGGGCTTTGTGCTCTGGGGTCCCTGCTGTTAAGGGAGCTGTGAAATGTACACCCCATCACTGGGGAGCCTGCAGCCTTAGTCGCTCAACTTACTGCAAATCTAATCTATTGGATGGAGCAGAGAGGGATGGGAGCCGTGCCTCTGGAGACCAACATAGGACACTTGCCCGGTTACCCAACCCCCAACACTTTTAAAGGACACCATCTGCTCCAGTGTGTCCCCCTTCAGCCCAGGGAATCTGGCCCGACAGCGTGTCTTCTGCCCCACCCCAGGGTCGGAGGGCCCCAACCTGGACACAGCAGCCTCCTCCTCCTCAGTTACCTGGGGTCCCAGGCTCCAACCCAAGCAGCTCAAGAAAGCATCCCACCGCCTGGGCAGATCTCCGCTCTGGTCTCGGAAGGGGCCAGCTCTCAGTCCGTGGCACTGGGCCCCCTTTGCATTTCCCTTCTCGGTCCTGTCTTTCTTTTTGCACAGCAGCCTTGCTGAAACAGGAAACAGACAAAGCCACAGTACGTGCTCACCCCAGTTCCTCTCTCTTGCTCTCTGGCATGATCGGAGGGGCCCCTGAACCCTTGAGGCCTCCAGGGCTGCGCTCAGGAGCTCCTCCCACCAGCGGGCACCCCAGACACCCTTTCTCTCGCTATTTGATTGGTCTGAGCTCTCGGACAGTTTCAAGTCAAAATCCCTTTCCAGGATTAGACGAGGATAGGTCTCTGGGTCAGATTCAAGTCTTGCAATTCTACGAGGGGAAAAAAGTGCCTTTTTGATGTAGAAGAGATGTTCCCAGTGTAGGTTGTCATGTGTATCGGGGAGCTCTCTGTGTAAGGATTTTCTCTTTCCTTTAGTCGCCTCTTTCCAGCCCTGGTGGTGCAAAGAGTTTCTGCTCGTCTAAAGTGCTGGTGTCTCTTTCAGAATTCTGGAATGAGGCCAGCTCTGCATTTGCTTCTTTCTGAAGCAATGGGGTCGGGGGTAGGGGGACATGAAAAGATGGTGGTTGGGTGGCTGGGGGACAAAGCTATAGCAGGCGGAGCCTTATGAAACTACGTCCTAGTCAACTGAACTAGGAAATCTGGGGAAAAACTAAAAGGAACTTATCTGTGTGCATTGAAAAGAAACTATTACAAATGCTCTAGTCAGGGAATTCCCAAGAAGTTCAGGAGAAGAGGGTGCAGAGGGAACCGGATTGGGACATGTTAACTGAGTAGCTTTGTAGCGTTGTATGATTAATCTTGTCTGAATGGGTGACTTAACATGGCTCCCGTGAAGTCTAAGACTTCACAAGTGAGGCGCGTAATGGGACTTTTAAGTAGCTGTGATAAGATGACAATTATTGCGTGTCAGGATTATGTCACAACCTTCTCTGTTGCCTACTACTTCCTCCATTCTCTGAGGAGAAAATGAGCAAGGAGTAGGCAGGGAAAAGAGGGCAGAGGGTGGATTCTCAAGCACTGGAACTGAGGACAAATGACATTCCCTCAGAATGAGAGACAGTAGCCCAAGGTCCTGTGTCTGAAGCTTGACACATGGAGATGGGAAGGAGTGGAGGACAGAGGGGTTGGGGAGCCCAAGATGGCAGAAGGGGAGAACGTTATCGGCACAGAAGTGTGAGAGGGTTCTGGGGGTTTAGGGCACTAGAGCGTAAGAGAGGACAGGCGATGCTAATAGGGGTTTCTCTGGACCAACTATTTGGGTTCCACTAAAAATCAGAAAGAAATGTGTATGAAGTTTAAAAATCCCTTTTAGGGCTGTGCACTCAGTGGGGGTACCACACCTACTTTAACTGGCGTTTGGAGAGGTTAACAGTGTGAGCTCAAGGTCACACGGGTTTGTTTGACATCAGAGCCTGAGTTCTTAATGCTGTATTCTGAGAACAGTACAATTGATGAGTTCGTCCTACCTGTCTGTCTGTATGGAGAGAAGGAGACAGAACCACACACACACTCATGCAAAAGAGAGACAGAGAAAACTCAGGAATGTACCTTATTTTCAAACACCCATGAAGCATCAAAAAATGACATGTTGATCATAAAGCAAACTTCATTTTAAAAAAAGCAAACATTAAAAAGTGTTTTGATCTCTTACAGCCGGACTTTCTGACCATAGTACAGTAAGATTAGAAATACATAGCAAAAGTTGGGAGAAATAAACACTTTAACCTCTTGGAAAAAATTTTTCCTGGTTTACTCTTGAAAATATAGAGGAGACCAAATATGCAATTAAGAACGCCCTGAAAACAATGCTAATGAGAATACTAAGAACAACATCTATAAGGTATGGCCTCGGCATAGTCTTAAATATTTATATATTCATAGTCTTAGACATTTTCATGACTTAAATAAGGAAAATTAAAAAACAAATTAGCTATTCATTTATTTTCAAATAAATTTCTAAAAAATGATCAGGAAAACCAAGGAAAGGAAATGAGAACAAAAGGAAGACAAAAGGAGAGAGCAATAGAATCAATCAGAGTTTAGGATAGAACTGATAAATTCAGGAACGGGTTCTTGTGCATGTGGAGAGAGGTCAAAATGCCAATAGAAAACAAAATAAAATAAACTACTAGCTAGCCAAATCAGTTTATAAAAGAGACAGCATATCTGTAAAAATGTATGAATGATACATAGAAAGTAAATATAATTCAGTGGAAATTAAAATAAATTTAGAGTTATTTGTGTAACTATGGGAGTGTTTTGAAAGTCTGGATAAAACAGATTTAAGAAATTCTGTGACTTTTCCTATGCTCCAAGAAACAGCACTAAGAAGTTAACCTTTTAAGGGGGGTGGTTCCCCTTGTGAGAGCTAGTGGTTCTAATCTTGTTCCCCCTTTGATGACTCCCTCTTCATTTTTGGGGAAATGGCAACCTTGACTCTAAGAAGTTGTTCTTGCCTTAGAATTACCCCTGGCACTCCCTCCAACATTTTCTCAGCAGTGCATTCCTCAAGTCTAAGTTATTCATTTTAGAATAATGTCACAGACCCTCAACAGGAGAGTACCTGGTGGCCTTGGAACCCCAGATTTGCAGAAGGTAGCAGAAGTGGGTAGTGAGGGGAGCTTGGAACTCCAAGCCCTGCAGAGCTGCTCAGGGCGGGCATACTTAAGTCTATTCCCGTTCAAGGTCTCCCCAATGCAGACGTACAGACTCTTCTCTTTAGTCTTCCAAGAGCCTAGTTGGTAACTATTTAATCAGATGTCCACACAAACATCCCAAGGACAAATATTCATGCTCAGAGGTAATGCAGTCTAAACTCATCAGGAGGAATGCAAATATTTTCTTAATGCCTACATTTGCAAGGTTACTTCTCTGAGTGCAGTTACAACTTCACATTCATAGGAGGACAGAATTCTCAGTCCTCTTCTTCTCTTGAGTTGCTTTGTGTTATCACTGTTGATAGAGGAACTTTTGCTGTGATAAAACCTCAAAGTTAGATGCTAAGAATCTGAAAGGCCTCACCCGAAGTCACAACTAACTGGATCCATCCTTGTGGGTCCCAGCAGTGAGCAAGGGACAAGTTACTTTTCATCCGAGGCTCCAGAAAAGGCTGGTCTCACTGGTTTTGACCTTGAAGGGTACAGACAGGGTGAAATTTCAAGTGTGGGGTGAGGGCGGAGCTGTGTGTGTGTGTGTGTGTGTGTGTCTATGACAGAACACACAGAAAAGCAAAGAGATAGACATATGAAAAAATGCTCAATATCACTAATTATCAGAGAAATACAAATCAAAACTACAATGAGGTATCACCTCATTCTGACACCTGCCAGAATGGCCATCATTCAAAAATCTGCAAATGATAAATGCTGGAGAGGCTGTGGAGAAAAGGAACCCTCCTACACTGCTGGGGGGAATGTAGTTTGGTGCAGCCATTATGGAAAACAGTATGGAGATTACTCAAAAAAACTAAAAATAGATTTACCATATGATCCAGCAATCCCAATTCTGGGTATATATCTGGAGGGAACTCTAATGCTAAAAGATACATGCACCCCAGTGTTCATAGCAGCACTCTATACAATAGCCAAGACATAGAAGCAACCTGAATGTCCATCGACAGGTGACTGGTTAAAGAAGTTGTGGTATATTTATACAATGTAATACTACTTTGCCATAAAAAAGAATAAAATAATGCCATTTGCAGCAACATGGATGGACCTAGAGATCATCATTCTAAGTGAAGTAAGCCAGAAAGAGAAAGAAAAATACTGTATGGTATCATTCATATGTGGAATCTAAAAAGAAAAAAAGTATGTTATAAACTCATCTACAAAACAGAAACAGACTCTCAGACTTAGTAAACAATTTTATGGTTACCAGGGAAACGGGGTGGGAGGGGATAAATTTGGGAGTTTGAGATTTACAAATGTTAGCCACTATATATAAAAATAGATTTTAAAAAGTTTCTTTTGTATAGCACAGGGAACTATGCTCAATATCTTGTAATAACCTTTAATGGAAAAAAATACGAAAAAGAATGTATGTATGCATATGCAAGACTGAGACATTATGCTGTACACCAGAGATTGACATGTTGTAATCGACTGTAATTCAATAAAAAATAAAGAAAAAAGAAAAGCAAGGAGAAAGTTAGGCCAGAAAAGGAGGGCCTCCCAAGGGCCCATCTCTGTTTGAACCAAAAGGCAAAAACACACATTAATCTTCAGAGCAACTTGGTTCCTCTCCTTTAGACTTTATTTCACATTGTGTCACCTTTGGCCTGCCTGAAAACAAAATGAGGCATATCTCCAAGTCAAATATTGTCATGACTTATCCCCTAGGTGTGCCACAACCCTTTCTGAACTTTAAAAATTACTGCGTTTTAGGGCTCAACTAAAGCACCACCCTCCTCTCCCCAGTGTGTGTGAGTTGTCCCATAATAGGATTCTGAGAACTCCTAGTTTACCACTAAAAGGCCACATTATTTATTTTAAAACAATATAGATATGTAAATTGCTGAGCTACCAAAAGTTATTTCACAAAAAAATTAAAAGTATGAAGCTTCTGTTCCTTAAAATATACTTTCACTTGTTTTACTTCATTTATTATTTTCCTTTTTTTTCCTAATTGAAGTCTAGTTGATTTACAATGTTGTGTTAGTTTCTGGTGTACAGCATGGTGATTCAGTTATACATACACAGATACATATTCTTTTTAATGACAGGTTACTGTAAGCCATTGAATATGTTCCCCTGTGCTGTACAGTCAGATCTTGTTTATTCTATTTATAGTAGTTTGCATCTGCCAATACCAAACTCCCAATATATCCCTCCCTCCCCTCTTTCCCTCCGGTAACCATAAGTTTCTTTTCTATGTCTGTGAGTCTCTGTCTGTTTTGTAAGTAAGTTCGATTGTGTCATTTTTTTAGATTCCACATGTAAGTGATATCGTATGGTGTTTGTCTTTCTCTGACTGGCTGACTTCACTTAGAATGACTATCTTTAGGTCCATCCATGCTGCTGCCAGTGACATTATTTCATTCCTTTTTATGGCTGAATGGTATTCCATTGTATATCTATATACCACAACTTCTTGATCCATCTGTCAATGGACATTTAGGTTGCTTCCATGTCTTGGCTATTTTCACTTCATTTCTATATGGTTTTTCCATGATAGCCTAGGTAGTCAGAGCCAGTACCTCTGTCTTAAGCCAAGAATTCTGAGAACGTCAACAGCAGTGCCTGGACTCACTAGCACTGTCATTCCACAGACGTTTGCTTTCTAATAAAATCAGGCTATTTAATAGTGTTATCCTCTTTCTGAAACTGGCAATTTTCCTTTGTGGTTTAAACTGGTTTTTTTTTTTTTTTTTTTTTGGCCACAGCTTTGGTTAAACTATCCCAATTATTTCACTGATGGCCTCACATTCCAAACTGTAATATCCTTCAGAGCCTTTTCTATGCATTTCACACCATTCTGCTCTTACCTTTCTGATCTGTTTTATACTCAGCACAATCTACTGTCCCTAACAGAGAATATTTGAAATTGGTGCAGTAAAATAGAACCAAAACTGACCTCACCAAAGCGCTGACACGTTAGCCTGCTGTCAGCCTGCTCCAGGGAGAGCACTGCAGAGCTGTGCTCTGAAGAACGACTATGAAGGCAGCTTGGTGGAGAAATGGCTCAGAAGGCACTGAGATATTCTTCAATTTTCTTTTTTCAGTTTTACAAAAATTGTAATCTGATACCATTAAAATAATTTTTAAAATAGAAAAATAAAGACCTCATCTTACCCCTCAAACATGAATTAATCTCATATTTTCCACACCCCCTTCTAGTTTTATATATACATGTATATATCTATAGAGAGAGAAGTATAGTCAGTCTACAGTGTTGTGTCCATTTCTGGTGCACAGCACAGTGCTTCAGTCATACAGGAAAATACATATAGGCGTTTTCATATTCTTTTCACTATAAGTTACTACAAGGTACTGAACATAGTTCCCTGTGCTATACAGTATGAACTTGTTGTTTATTGGATTTTCTGAGAATCCTTCTGTATTTCGAAGCGAGAGACACTCTACCAGAGTTCAGTAGGTGTTCTGTGCGATTCATTGGGTCTACAGATGTAATTCTTGGTGTATTTGTGGGAGAGGGCGAGCTGTGAGTCTGTCTACTCTGCCATCTTGGCACCCCCCCCCCCTTCTAGTTTTTATCTGAATGCACACATCTTTTTTTTTAACCAGGGTTTGTGTAGTGAATCTACAGTTATGTGTTTGTTTTTCCACTCAATACTGTATTACAGTCTTCACATTTTTACATTTTTCATATTTTTACCTTTTAGTGTTGTCATGATCTTTCATAATGTTAGTGCACCATGATCTGTTTAATAATTTCCCTATGATTGGATGGTAACCATGTCTACCTAGCATTGCTCAGGATAATTATTAATCACTGGTTAATGCAATTTAATAGATAAAAGAAAAGTAACTACGAGTTATAATAATTTTCTGTAATTACAAGGATAAATTCAGAGCTGTGATAACCTTCAACTTTGGAACAAGATTACTATATGTGTCACATCTGACACCTACTCACCAGAGCTGCTGTTTTGCCCTGAGTGGCAGGCAGCCCAGGGCAAAGGTGCTGGGAAGTAGGGCTGCCCGAGTTGGAAGCCTGGCTTTACCTTGACTGCCTGTTTTCATAAATTATTTAACCTCTTTGCATCTCCATTTCCGCCTCTATAAAGTGACTATAATGATAATCCCTACTCTACAGGATTACTTAAGGATTGCATGATATAGACACTTACACAACACTCAATGAATGTTACCTGTCACTATTATTTTAGCAACACGTCTGACTTGGAGCATCTGTCCTTGTGACTTATTAATGGTTGATGCAGTGGGTCCTCACTTGGACCTGCAGTTGTATGAATGTGAAGCAGTACTTTCAGTGAATTTTTGTCTGATATAATTTTTCTGATGTAATTTCATAAGTATATTCTTAGGATAAAAAACATTTAAAATGATAACCTTGAAAGATTAGTAAACATGTGTACCCTCTCCATCCATGGGAGGATGGCAAAAGTATAAAATATATAAATTTTTAAACTCAACGCAATTCAGCTGACCAGGTTCTTCTCCTCCTCCTCCTCCTTTCTTCTTTCTTCTTCTTCTTCTCCTCCTCCTCCTTTCTTCTTCTTTCTTCTTCTCCTTCTTCTTCTTTTCTTCTTCTTCTTCTTTCTTCTTCTCCTTCTTCTTCTTTTCTTCTTCTTTCTTCTTCTTTCTTCTTCTCCTTCTCCTTTTCTCCTTCTCCTTCCTTCTCCTTCTCCTTCTCCTTTTCTCCTTCTCCTTCTTTTTTTTTTTTTTTTTTTTGTGGGAGGAGGTAATTAGGCTTATTTATTTATTTATTCTTAGAGGAGGTGCTGGGGATTGAACCCAGGACCTTATGCTCTACCACTTGAGCTATACCCTCCCCCCCGACCAGGTTCTTCTAAGAATATGTGTTACATTAGTCTCTGTGGAAGAAAAATATTTGAGGTGCCTCATAGAGTGCCCCCGACCCCGCCCCACTAAATACGTATCTAGTAGGCCATTTAACTTCTATATTATATTGGACCAAATCAAATGTGTTCTGAAATAAATCATGGGAATCATAACAGGACTGACCTCACAGGGCTATTCTGAAGATTAAATAAGATAACATTCATATAGCAGAATAGTGCCTGAAGATAGTAAGTATTTGGAAGTGTTTGCTAATAAGTGAGGTGAAAAAAATCATCCCAATGTGTTGATACTCTTTTTAGTTTTTGTGTGATGTGACTGATAATTTGATTCATATGGAGATTTTTATGGAGGAAAATCATTCAAATTTTTTTAAAATTTTATTTTGGGGAGGAGGTAAATAGGTTTTATTTATTTATTTTATTTAAATGGAGTTACTGGGGATTGAACCCAGGACCTCCTGTATGCTAAGCGTGCACTCTAGCACTGAGCTATACCCTCCCCCTCAAAATTTTATTTTTATGGAGATTTTTGTCATTTCTAATTTTTAGCTTTTACCACAGTACTGCAAGTGTACATCTTCATGCATGCAGTTGTGTGTGTGTGGTTTTTTTTAAAAAAACATTGTAAAAAAGCAAGTATTGTGTCCTCAAAGTAGCAACAACATATTAATCACAATTCAATCTAATTTAAGACGTTAAAGTTTAAACCATAAATGTATGCTTTATAGAGGACAGTCAGGAGACAGGTTACAGGTCTGCCTCTTATAGCCAATCAGCCACAGTTGTGTGTTCTCTCCTTTTCAAATATTTCCTTTAGGATAAAAATCTCAGGAGTGGGTTTGCTGGAGCAGTTTCATGGAGAAGCAGTTTAGTTCTGATGAGAAAGTTTTGCAAGAAGTGGGCAGGAAGGAATAGAGCTAAAGTTCAGAGCGCTGCTGGAGAAGGCGAAGTCGGGGTGGGGGGCCCTCCTAACAGCTTGACGGCTTGGTGCTGCTGGGTGTTAGCAAAGGGGCAAAACCAGGATGGAGTGGTGAAGAGAGTAATGGTCTGGAATCTGGAGAAATGACCTTGAGATCCACCTATACCTCTCTCCTGAAATGCAAAGTTGTTTTGCCTCCATGGGTCTGTTTCCTCTAGAGCCTTTCCAGTATTAGGGTCTAAGAGTCCTTTGATTCTCAAACATGAATTACATGCCAAGCCAAGCTCTGTGTTCAGTACCAGGGATGCAACAATGAGTACACTACAGCGAGTCCCTTGATGGAGTTACGTAAGATAACTTTAAAGGTAAATCTTGCATGTAGTAAACTCAAGTGATAGATAAATATAGAAATTTATAGAGGCACGGGAGAGGTAGAGCACCCATCCCAGCCTTGAGAGGTGGGGCCCTGGTGGAAGGGAGGACAGTTTTCCTAGCAGAGGTAATTGTTGAGCTGAATCTCAAAGGATGAGCAGGAGGTAAGCCGACTATGGGGAGAGTGAAGAGCATTCTGAGAAGAAGAGATGGCCTGGGCAAAGGCACAGTGGGAATAGCTGGGTGCCTTCAGAGGACCAGCAGCTTCATGTCCACAGGGAATCAAAAGCAGAGCAGGTGGCCTGAGATGTGTCTCAGGAGATGTGTCCTTCCACATCACTTTAAGGAGTTTAGGTTTCTTATGGGCCAATTTACCCAAGGATAGCTTTGGATATATTGCAGCCTCCACTCGCAGCCAAGAATCTCTCTTTATTTCCCGGTATCCTGACATTTTCTTCCCCCTTGAGGCCCAGAGCATCTTGCTTTGGAGGATGACCACTAGCTGTCGCTATTGACCCGCTCTGACTCCCCACCGCTAAACGCCAGTGGTGCCCTAGGCCTCTGGATCCCGGCGGCCCTACCAGACGCTCGAGTGTCGCCCCGCCTCCTCTAGGTCTGTTCATCTGCCCTAAAAGGTGACTCACAAGAAGGCTCGCAGTAGAGGAGGTGGTGGTAACCTGGGCGCGAACTGGGGGAAGAAATTGTGGTGAAGAGCGGTCCACCGCACCACCGCATTCAGCCACTGGGTGGCGCTGCCACCCCTGAAAGCAAAAAGAGGCTTTGGATAGGACTACTCTGCTCTTCCATCGTGGGATGGGGTGGCTTTGGCGTCCACTCTGTTACCCAGAGTTCCGGGTGCCACAGGACTGGTCAAGGACAGTGTGAGGGAGGTCCCGAGCACACTGACCCAACAGTCCCCGATCAGCCAACATTGCCATTTACTGGGTCCTTCAGGCCTCAATGTGTGTGTGGGTCTTTAGACCTGTCCCCAGTTCCCACCCTCTGGTGGAGTATGCCCTCCCAATATGCCCTCTGCTTTGGCTTCTGTTTCCTTATCTGCTTTCCCAGAAACTCTCATCTCCAAAGCCTCCTATTCAGCAGGTGTTCATCTGGTACTTTTCTGCTTTTAGGAATCCATTTCCCCTTATCCTTTCTTCTGTAGCATTGCGGTGTGCTCTGGGTCCATGTCCTCACCCTGTGTGCAGACTTAAGTCTGCTTCTCCTGACTTTTTTTTTTTTTTTTTTTTTTTTGCCTGTGGGCACTGGAGTTCTAAGTCCTACTTTACCTTTTTGAAAATTCTCTCTTTTCTTGTCTGCCTTTTCTTTCACATTAGCCCTGTTTTCATCCCTGTCTCCCCCGCAACAACTAGACAATGTAGACATATTCTAAGTCTAAGTAGAAAAGCTGTGAGTCTAACAACTAGAGAAGTCAGGTTAAGAACTGTTGAGAGGGGGCAGGATGTAGCAGGTGAGGGATATCCTGGCTTTCCTTGGCATCCTCCATGAACTGGTGACCCTTGGGTGGGATGGAGATCTCGGGGTGCTGAGAGGCACACTGAGGCAGAGTGGCTGGAGACAGTGTGAGACCGCATGAGCACTGATGTGTTCTTCTCCCTCCACGCTGCCAGTTAGTTTGGTTCGCATACCTCCTTTGAGAAATTAAGGGATGCTTCTGGGACTTGATTAACATATGTGTCCTAGTGCTCTGGGCTGGGCACTAATGAAGAAGAATGGGGGTTGCTGGCAGATCTCCTGGTCAGCAGGCAATGCCGGAGCAGGTGATGGCCTCTCCCCAACACGTAGCACCCTCAGAGAGGGGAGGGAGCTCACTCTGGGCCAAGACGGGGTTTGGCCTGTAATTCAGGTCCCAAAGGACTGCTTAGTAGCATAACTTACGCTGACTTCTTTCTGTAACACAGCTTTAGAGCCATGGTCTCCAAAAGGGACATGTTGGGGGAATGACTGGGGGGTGGGGAAGAAAAATATTAGAACTTATTTTTTATCTTGTCTTTTTAAGATTTCTATTTTTTGCATATGTTTTGTGTTCATAAATATTAAATGCATATATTATGTAAACAGTAACTGTGTATCTGTCAGAAATACATATGCCTCATCATGTTTTTAATGGTGAAGTGTTGGATCCAAAGTGTCAGAGACCACTGCTCTGGAGAATCTTTGAAGCTTGCCGGGGGCTCTCCGGAAGGTCTGAGATGCTGGCCCGGAGCAGTCCAGCCGAGGAGAAAGGCCCAGCCTGTGTGGACAGGCTCGGTGGCGGGGTGGGACTTAGCCGTCCTTGAGAGCGAGTGGCAGCTGGGTGACTCTCTTCTGTGCCAGTGTGAGTCACTGCCTCTGAGGTCACCTCCGGGCTCCCTGCTACCTGATATTGAGGGCTTTACATTCTTTACTGAGGAGAAGGATTCAGAGTTTCTCAAAGGGATGTTGGAAGAAGTGGGAGGCCTAGGATGTCCTCCAGCATGAGGGGAGCCGTGACCATTAGGACTTTGCAGATGGTCAGTGGGCGTGGCTCCTGTCTCCACAGTTAGGAGTCTGGCATCATAGGGGTTGTGTCCTTCCGCTCTGACTGTCTCAGACCTGCTTCTGAGGTGATTTACATGTGTGACAGACACTTGTGGTTGCCTAACAGAACCCCATTTTTATTTGGGGTGGAAATGGGCTCAGCTGAAAGTTCCATTGCTCAACCTCTTTTGAAGGGACGGGGTGGTCCCATGACTAGCCCACAAGAGGGGAGCGGACATCCTGGCTGGGCATTCCCTGTTGGCTGTTTAACAGGGCTCAGATTCAGCTGGTGTACACCTTCATCCCTTTGTGTTTCTCTCTCTTTTTTGGGTGGGTTGGGGGGCCTGAATCACAGTGTGATGCTGAAGGTGGAGCAGCTGTTTTGTGAGATTAAGACTTCAGACTGGCCGCCTCTCTCCCCTTCTGAGATGGCCCATGTTCTGCCTATGGAGAGTGTATCTTCTTGAATAGACCTACTTTCACTTAACAAAACAAGACAAAACAAAACAACAAACAAACAAACAAACAAAAAAAGCGTTCAGCCTGTGCTCAGTATAAGTCAGCTGCTCCTTGGTTCTGCGCACTTATCACTTACTGGGCGGCATGGGGAAAGTGAGAGAAGCCATGAAACAATGTTAAGGTAGTTAATAAACTAAAACTTTGGTCTTTCCAAGGATGTGTTGGTAAATGCTTAACAGCTGGCTCTCCAGAAAAAGAACAAAGCCCCGATCTGTAACATCTGCCTACTTCCATGATGTGGATGCTCTCACAGGGCCGATTTGAAGCCACCAGTTGACATAGTGAATATGTATTAGAAGAGACAGATGTCATCGGCTCTCTCAAACCTGCACAGCCAGCTCCACCACCCACCCTGACTTTCACTTCCCACATTCTTGGCAGAATTAGTTATTCTTAAAGGCCCAGCTCAATACCTCTCTCCTCCTGCAAGGACTTGAAAGTCACAGGACAGCTTGTTTGTGTCACTGCTGGGGAGGAGGGCGGGACCAGTACTCCCTGAGTCGGAAGGTGTTCTCGTTCCTCAGCTCAAAGGGTGTCAGCCTCTCGCGTGAAGTCGACGGCCTTGACCCAAATATGTCTTTGGGCCTAAGGAGGACCCTAAAAGTTCAGGCTGAAGGCAAAACTGATTTTAATCTGACCTTGGCTATAAATTTGTCATCTGATCATGATCCTGTCTCGTCAGGTGTCTCCTTTCATCCTAGTCAGCCTCCCGCCCCACCCTGTGGACGAGCTCTGGATCCTGTGTCTGGTACTTCCACCCACACACCTTATGATTTTCCCTGCCTCGCAGAGCTGACAAAGATGGCCAGGCCAACATGTGCCTTATCCCACGTGCTCTTCTTACGATGTGACGTGACACTCCTCTGTCAGGAGGTGGGGTCTGCAGTCCTCTCCTAACAGCACATGGTCAGTCAGGAAAGGCAATAAGCAGCCCCCTGGCCCTGTCCCTCAGGGCATGTGCCTTTGGAGCCCGGAGCCACCGCGTAAGAAGTCCGGCAGCACTGAAGCTGCTGTTCTGAGAGACCATGTGGACAGGCCACAGCAAGCAAGAGGTGCTCGGGGAGCCCTCAGCTGTCCCGGCTCCAGCTGGGCGAGTGTTTCCGGTTCGGGCACAAGCCACGTGCTCCATCGAGCCTTCAGATGATTCTAGTTCCTGGCCTTAGAGCCACCCCCAGCTGTGCTGCGGCAGGGCAGAAACGCACTCCCCTCTCTGAGCCCTGCCCAGCCCGCAGACTCGTGAGTGAAGTCCACATTCCTCTGAGGTCCTGGAGATTAAGACTTCCGCATATCTTTTTTGGGGACACAATTCCACCCATAACGCTGCCATTACAGGAATAGTAGGTCTGCTCCTCCGAGGGAAGCCATCCCTGATTTGTCAGGTCTGAGAAGTTAGCCTCCCCATTCAGTACACTCACACACACGTGCGTGTGCACACGCCGCCCCATTGTATGTACTATGTTAATATTACATATATAAGATTGTTAACATAAATGGGGTGATGCTGTACATATTTGTGAGCAACTTTACTACACTTACCTTTGTGTCTTGACGGCCCTTCTGTGTGAGTACATATAAATCTACCTCATCCCTTGTTATCGTGATATAGTGATTTCATACTGTTGATGTCCTATGGGTAGACATTAAAGTTATTTTCAGTTTTGGGGTTTGGGTTAGCCCTTATCACAAATGTAGTGTTTGGTGACTTGTAACTTTCCTAACAGTTATTACAAGAATTCCTTGTGGTAAGAGAATATTTTGGTTAAAAAATATTGCTGGGTGGCCTCAGATTGGAGTCAGAATCCACTTTGCGTGATAAATGTGAGAGCAGAGGAGGTTGGAGGCTTGCACACTCTCAGGGGTCAGAGTCAGGGAAGAGGTGGAGCCAGCAGGAAGCACTCTGAAATTCAGAGACCTGGCCCGGGGGCCCTTCTGAGTTAAGTGATGCCCATCCATTGAGTGTAAACCCAGTCTTCCCTCCCGCCTCTGAAACATTAGGAAAAGGTGACATTGCTCACAATATGTTCAGGGAGAGTGGAGTTGCTTTGGGAATCCACAGAGAAGTGCTGAATCTTTGTGTCACTGTGGGTGAAGAGTGATGGGCATCTGGGTTCCACATACAGTGAGAATACAGACGCCCTGGCACATACAAGATAAAGTGAGCTAGGCAGGCCAGGGTCTTTTAAGTGGAAGTCATCTGATGACAAGAGCCATCGTGATGCTGGTACCACTGATATTAGAGCGTGGCTCCCGAGAGATGGGGCAGAACTCTAAAGGGCAGGGGTGCCAGGTGAGGAGCCAGGTGAGGACCCTCCTGTGAAGGGCTCTCTGAGAGGATCACTACACCTTCCTGCTGTGAGACAAAGCTGAGTTTCTTGCTATTCTAGGAAAGGGAAGTACCACCTTGAGGGAGTGGATCCTTTCAGAATGGGGAGGGCAAAGGGGGCTGTTGATGAAGTACTGGAGTCCAGTTTAAGGTGGGCCTCCAGGGTGGAGGCTTGATTAGGACTAGGGAAGGACCGCGAGGCTATCATTGGGGCCTGGTGACCACAGTGAAGACAGGGATTTGAGGTCAGGGCTCCAAAGAGTCCTGAAGGATAATAATCATTTGATGTTGTCTGTTGAAATGTTGAGCATTTTTAAATTGTTTTCAACATTTATCTTCCTGGACCGACTTGGAATAGTAAAGTCAGGCTGCTGAAGATAAGGAAATTGTAATGTCCAGGCTGGTGAAGGCAGCAAACTATGAGGGTGTCAGTGGTTTCAGTCTTCAGACCTAATTGCTGAGGTCATCCCTTTGGGATTCTGGGGAAAGCCTCAGTAAGTAAGACGTTTAACCTCTACCCATGCAAATTCTAACTTGCTTTGAATATTGTCCCCACCCTTCAGTAAAGGAATTTCTGTGCTCCACCTTGTCAACAAAATCTGTGAGGAGGGAACCTTGTTTCTACAGGAGACTGAGGGGTGTTAATGTGCTTGGTCAAAAACCGACGTCTACTAGACCAGGTTTTACTAGATGTGTGTGTGTGTGTGTGTGTGTGTGTGTGTGTGTGTGTGTGTGTGTGTGTGTGTGTGTGTGTGTGTGTGTGTGTGTGTGTGTGTGTGTGTATTATCATGGTGCAGAGTCAGAAACCAGACTTCACATTTTTGGTCTGTTTTCTCATGCACAGGTGCATTCAGGTCGCCCCGCTCCCTAGCACTGGGCGCAGCCTGGGAAGGACCTCTTTCTAAGTAAAGTCCAGCCACATCCACACTCCTAGATCCAGCTCCTTGTCCGTGTGGCTGGCAGCTCAGCGGGCTCCAATTTTTCTGCTGCTCAGCCATTTAGATTAAGAGGCAAGAAAAGGAAACTTCCCCTGTACTTACAGGCCCACGTCTTGTGCCCCAGCATCACTTCCCACGGAAAGCCTACATTTCAGAGTGTCGGGTTTGTGCTGCGTGCACTCCATCTGCCCCTCCAGAGCTCTCTCCATCCTTTCCCAGCCTACTCTGTGCGCGGGGAGGTTGACCTCTATGGCTTACGTCGCTCTGCCCTTTGCCCCTCTGTTCAGCTAATAGAAAATACCAGCGAGGACTCAGAGGGAGAGAAGAGTGAGGCTGGGGTATTTATTCCCCCAGGCCCCTCCTTCATGGTCCCTGGTGGGCCGGTTGCATCCCTAAATGGAATGTCATCCCTAAATGGAATGTGTGGCACTCTGCAAGCAGTTCTCTCTATCTGGGCTTTCAGAACAGGCCCCTCCTCTTGTCCAGATGGTGGGCCGAGGGCTGGAAATTGCAGCATCTTGCCCTGACATACTGCTTGACCTTTTGTGACTTCCCCGTAACATTGCCCACACTTTTGTAAATAGTCTCCTTTTTATCAGACTCTGCTAAAATTATTCAGTTTGCCATCTCTTATCTGCTGGCCAAGTAAATCAGTTGTTGACATAGCTGATGTTTTGTTTCCTCTTTGCTTTTAGTCAAGTGAGGCCTGGCAAGTATTTGCTATATATTTGTTGAATGAATGAATGAATGACTGTAAATGTGTGAATGGCAGGATATGAACTCCAACCCCTCCCTCTACAAACCTCTCATATACTGTTGAGCATTCATATGTAAAGTATAGATGCTTTATGCACTCTGGGTACAATGAACAGATGTGGGTTCTGTGGCTCAAGTTTCCACTGGGTTTGCCCCAGTGACTCATACTCAGATGTCCTCCTTCCCAGAGGAGCAAAAGAAAATAATATAAAAAGTGTCTGAAATGTACAACATGCTAAAGACATTATGTCCACCAAATGAAGAATAAATAAAATTTCTTCAATTTAAGAACAGATAAAAAGTTCAGATCACAAAATAAGAAAGGTACATTGAAAAACTTCACAGGTATAGGTTATGGTTTTAATGGAACCATACTGAATGAACTGAAGTTACAGCTACCTACCAGGTATGAATTTATAAAGTGTCTGCGACCTTTATTAAGTTAACATTAAGCATCATAACCATTATTACATGTGAGGTAAATTTGATGTAGCTACCTTGCAATTATACTTAGGGTTACCTTCAATTTCACAATTGCTGGTTCACGACATTCATTATAATTACATTTCGACTGTACAAGTGTTAGAGCAACTCTGTCAAATTGTGAGATGTGATGTGTGACTGGCAAGCCCCTGGGGACACTCATTTATCTCTCTGGGGAGATGCCTTCGTGATGGAACTCGGATCAGTCTCAGGCAGAATTGTCCCAAGCTCTGCTATCATGCTCAGCCCTAAGGAAGTCCCTAGTTGTTAATAAATTTTTCCATATTATAACTTCTTAAGGAGAGGAATTCCAGGATCTTCCTCCCTGGATTTCCCAGCAGGAGAGAGGTCAAGATTGAGCTGTCATAATACACTTCCTCCTGGCGCAGAGCTCCCCCTTTGATAATCTCTAAGGCACATTCTTCCTTTGGAGACGCGTGTTTTACGTCGAGTATCCCAGCCACTGCCTCCATGGCCGTGTCTGTAGAATGACGAGGGAAGAGGGGTTATCCAAGGCTAGCCGAGTCCACGTGGGGGAAGGCCTGCAGACACCAGCAGCTTAGCTCTTGGGGGCTGTTTGCCAGTGCTCTGCAAGGCCCACGGGTCCTATCAAGAGTATGTGGAGAAAACTGAGTCTGTTTGGGGCCCACTGGGCCAAGAGAGGCTCCGTGTTCGTATCGGCCCGTCTTCCTGGACGAAGGTTTGTGGGGGCAGCTAGAGGGTACTAGCTGAGAGAGTTGAATCGTGCTTCTCTCTTGGGTGTTTTGGTTGGAGTGAGGGAGCAACATGGGGGAGCAGAATGAGGACAGAAGTCAGATGATGACCCAGTAGCTAATGGGAGGTGTCAGTGGGCAAAACCAGAGTGCTGTATGTTAATGACTACTGGCTTGTAAAAAGGAGAGGTGGACAAGAATCGAGGCCTTCGTGCCCTTGTCAACACCAGTCACTTTCACTTGGAAGGAAACAGTTACCTGCTCTCTCCTTCCAAATTTCCATGTCCTTCTCACCTAGCTTCTCTCTCCATCCCTTTCTTGTTTCACTCCGTGTCTTTGTCTTTTTTGTTCTCTCTCTCTTGTTCTGTAACTGCTACTCAATAAGTCAAAGTTTTCTTATCATACTTGCCACATGTTTTAGATAAGCTTGTGTTTGGACTTACAGAAAAGTTGTAAAAATTGTGCAACGTTTTTCCTTTTATCCTTCACCCTGCTTTCCCTAATCATAACATCATACATAACCACTGTACAGCTGTCAAGAATAGATACGATATAATTGGAACAATGTTACTAACTAAACTGCAGACTTAATTTTTTCACTAATATCCTTCTTATGTTTCAGGACCTTATCCAGGACTTGGCAGTAATTTCTTCTTTTCCCTCTTGTCTTTGTCTCTGATAGTTCCTCAGTCTTTCCTGGTCTCTCATGGCCTTGACACTTTTGAAGGGTACTGTTCAACTGATTTGTACAATGTCCCTCAATTTGAGTTTGTCCATTGTTCTCATGATTGGCGTGAGGTTATGCATTTTTGGCAAGAACACCCCCAGAATGATACTGTGTCTTTCTCACTGCACCATATCAAAGGGTTCATGGTATCGATGTGTCTTATTACTGGTGATGTAATTAAGAAAAACTTGTGTGTGATAAGTTTCATATAGGAAAGTAACCACCATTGAGTGTTCATGAGGCCATAAGGTGTTTAAAATAGGGTTGGGTGATGAGTGTGGTGTCACTCAGCATACTCAGTGGTCAGAATGCAAAGAAGGGTCAAAGTGTAGTCAGGGGCTCCACTAGTGACAGAAGGTCCATTAAAGGGACTAGTGGTCTCACTGGCTCTCAGTGCATTACACACGATGATGCCAAGGAGTTCAGCACCCTCTTTACCTACAATGGGAAGACAGATAATCCATTCGCAGGCCATTTATTCCAATCTCTTGACCTTACCTGTGTTTATGAGGCCGAGGAAACAGAGAGTGATGGACACATTGACCTTGGTCACGGAATATTCTGTCCTGATGGAGGAGAAGAACCCATCCAGAGCAAACTTGCTTGCAGAATAGGCAGCAATGAGTGGATTAGATATTTTCCCTAAATGATAAGGAAATAAGTTAACAAGGTGACCCATTTCGGCCCCAACAGAGTGGATCTGTGCTTTATCTGTAGCAGCCTTTGAAACCCCTTTGGAGTCCTCTTACTCTTTGAATCTCAGTTTCACTCTCTTCCCTAAAAAGATTATCATGCTGTGTTGAATTTTTGAAAGAGAGAAATCATTAAGGTATAAAAGAAACTCCCCTTCCATTGGGGAGGGATTAGTTATATTTTTAGGAAGGGTGCTAGATAAGTGGGATTACAAAAGAGCCATGTAATTCTCCGGCTGCTAACTCTTCCACCTCTGACCCAAGAGCACCGGAATCCAAGAGTCTGGCAAGAGCTCTCTACCAACACAATAACCTATCATTTATTTATTTTCTACGCAAGAGAAATGAAAATTTCTGGCTTTGTTTTTCTAGTCTAGACCACTTTTCTTCCTTTTATCAGCCTAGTTAATTCGCACTCCGTTTTTGGAGGACATGTGGATGTATGCCTAATAGCATAACCTATTCTTTCCAGGAGGAGGGAGTAGAAATGTCCTGAGACCTTCTCTTTGCTGAGCCTTGTTACAACAGCTACTTTAAAATCCTTGTCTGCTAATTTTAAAATCTGGGTCATTTGAGGATTGATCCCCATTGGTTGTCTTTCCTCCCGAGTATGGGTCATATATCCTAGTCTTCCTTGTGCAGTAATTTTTGATTGTATCCTTGATATTTTAAGAGCCTCTGAATCCTGTCCTCCAAAGAATGTTGATTTTTTTTTTTTTTTATTTTTTGGTGGGCAGTTATCTCAGCTGAAACTCTGTGTCCCATGCATCAGGTACCAGCTAAAATCTCTCTTTTAATTGTTTGAGCCTTAACTGGGCTTCTTGATGTCTGCACTGCCTGTGAGTAGTTCAGGGAACAGAGATTTAGGAAGGGTTCATATATAGAATTTGGTGCTCTTCCACTGTGGCTCTTTCCTTTCTGGGACGTCTCCCTTCACTTTCTGGCTGCTGCAGAAACTCCAGACCCTGCCTTCTGGTTCTACGTGGTAGTAAGATGGCAGATTTCAATCCCAAATAGGACACTGATTGGGGCTTGCCCTTAGGCAACAAGCTATGAAATTGAGAAACTCACCTAGGGTCAGTACCCTCTTTCGAGTATCAACAACTCTCCAGTTTGTCTGCTTTTGCTTCTTCTCTCCCATGCTTTCAATGGTTGTTTTCTATATTTAGTCCAGTTTGTTATCTGGGGAAATTTGGCCTGTTAGGTATTGCCCTGTCATGCCTGGAATTGGAACCTCTGTAAGTTTTTGAAAATAATAAAGTTACATGCCGAGTCAATGAAGAAAGAATGTCTTAGTCAATAAAGATGCTGGGAAAGTTGGTTAACTAATTGGAAAAAATTGTTAGTTCCTTCAAAAATTATACATGGAGAATTATAGCAGACGATGTTGTCTACCCAATATCCATTTTCCTTCATTTAATAAAATAATCTAATTTTGTTCAGGACAGCAATGTGTTCAGATAAAAATATTTACTTCCTCAAGAGTCCCTTGCTCTTTTGGGTGGCCATATTACCTAGATCTGACCAATGAGAAATCTAACAGATGGCATCTTCAGGAAAGGTATTGATTACCCCATAAAATAGATGAATTCAGGTGGCATGCGGCTTTTATATTTTGCCCTTTCTCTTTCTTTCTAAATGGACTTCAGATGTGATGCCTAGAATTGCAGTAGTCATTTATGAGCTTGAGGAAGAGCTATATAATTATATAACTATATAATTATATAATTAAGGAGTATCAAACAAAAATGTGGAATGAGCTTAGATTCTGGAAGATATAATAAGTCCATTAAACCAGCTCTGAACTTCTTATTACCTGAGAAAAAGGAATCTCTATTTGTGTTAAGCCATTGTAAGTGGAATTTTTGTTACATGTGCAACAGAATGCATCTTCTGACTGATACAAAATTCAATCAGAGAAGGAGGATAATATAGGTAAACACTTGTCAGTTTGGTTATGAAAGATCATCCTAACATAAAAGTAAAAAGCATGTAAAGACAGAGACTATTTGATTATATAAAATGTAAAATTTCCATATGTCAAAACAATAATTACAATAATATCACTATGACGGTAAAGGGTAAATGATAAACTAGAAAATAATTTGCAACATATTAGGCAAATAAAAGCTTAATCTTTAATGTATAAAGAACTCTTAAAAGGTAAAAAAAAAAAAATAGAAACAGATATCTTCAGGGAACCACACCATCCTCAATTCTCAATTATGAGTTTTGGCTTCAGATGACTCTACCGTCAAGTTCCAGGAATGGCTGTGTGACACAGGATGTCCAACCAGAGTCTCTGATACCACTAGGCTACTGACTAGTCTCTGGCTGGACCCAAGTCCCAGGCAGAGCTTCAGGACACACTGTTGTTGCCTAACCAGAATTTAGTTCTTTCTTCCTCTGTGACAAAATCCCAATTGAACTCATGTTTCCACCTGCTAACAGAGACTGCGGTTTTCTCTCAAGATACCTTCTGTCCCTCTTCTTTGGTAGTAGAACCCCTGATTTGTAGCTGGGTTCATATCTGGAATGAAGTCCACATTCCTTAGCTTCTTTCAGCCAGTTGTTGCCAAATGACTAAATGCTGTCTAGTAAGTTGTACACAGAAGTGTGTCATGTGATTTCTGGGATATATCTTTTGTTTTTAGGGTTTTTTTGGTGGGGGGAGTAATTGTTTTATTTATTACTTATTTTTAGAGGAGGTACTGGGGATTGACCCCAAGACCTCATGCATACTAAGCATGTGCTCTACCTCCATATTCTGAAGGGAGTTTCTAGACTCCCTGTGTATCTTACGTAAAATGTGGTAACACAAACAAACAATTCCTCCCAACCGCCTCCGAACCCTAAAAAGCAAAATCAAGTTTGCAGCACATAGACCCTCAACCATCCTAAGGAAATAAAAGGGGGTGAAGGTGAAGAGGTCAGAGAGGACAGGAGTTGGGGCAAGGAAATCAACAGTGTCTCAATGATCTTCCAAGAAGAAGGGGCCAGTCCTTGTGACAGGAGCTTCAGCGGCACCTCATGGAGAACTTGTCCCCAGGAGTTTGATGGGTACTAAATGCTGGAGTTTGACCCAACCTGAGAGGCACTGGCTAGGGGCAAGGCCATTGCAGACTAGTGCAAATTGTGTCATACACAAGGGAACTCTCCTTGGGGGGCCTGAAATCCGGTCCACACTCTGCTCACTACCCTTTGGGTCTTGTCCCAGGGCTTATCCCATCTCCCCTGGAGTCATTTCCGATCCTGCCCTAAAGGACAGTCCAACGTGGTGAGTGTATTCACCTGTACTCCCACTGTATTCCCAAGGTATGAGGGAAGTAACATAAGCGGCTGCTACCCAGTTCACAAGAACTATCAATATTTCCAGCAGGGGCCTCCAAAGAACCTATGAAAGCACCCAATGCAAGAGTCAGGTGTGGTCATCCTCCCAGCCCAGAGAGCATGAGATTTCAACATGCACGGCGGCCAGAGGAGACCGATGCTATAATATCTGGGTACCAGCCAAGTAAGATCTATCCTACCCTGAACTTGTTTTCCCTGCATTCCCCTCTTCCTTTTATAGGAGAGGCTGAAGGGAGCCTGGTGAGTAGGAGGAGATGGGAAGCAGGAGGGAAGGCTGAAACACATCTCTCTTTCCCATCCTAGGTTTCCTACAGCAGCAGGTTCAAGCTTGACGAGAGAAGCTTTGGTTAAAGTTAAATTAAAAATGACTGGACATTTCAATTACTGAAGCAAGAACTTTCCTGAGACTGGAAGCACCCAGAGAGTCTTTTATTATCTTGGAGTGTTGTTATCTGCCCTAGATCACATCCAGGTTCAGGGAAGAACTCACCCAGAGAACAGGTCTGAAGGAAAGAATAAAGTTGCTTTTTGATTGCACCCTGTGAGATCCACTTGTTCAACTACTGTTCATAAAAAATATTCCAGAGTATGAACCTAACTAAATCAAATGAATAAATAAATAAATGTACTATTCTAATATGCATGAAGCAGTCATGAAAGTGAGGGGATTAGAAGCCTGTGTGCTTTTATCCAGGGTGAAGTTTTGGTTTATGTAGGGAGAATAGAGCCACCACAGCAGAATTCATACTTTCTTTCTCTCTATATGTGTGTGTATAGAAAGATAGATAGATAGAAAGATAGATAGATAGATAGACAGACAGACAGACAGACAGACAGACAGATAGATATGACAGTCAGATTTATCTTCTGGGAAGTTTTAGACCACAAAGAAACAGCTATGGTGACCATATTTTCTGAAGCAAAATATGGGACATGGAGTCTGACAAGTAAGAGTGCAGACCTGGTGATAAATGGGACAGACTGGTTGCAATTAGCTCTGCCCCAGAAATGCAGGGACTTAGCCACTGTAGAAACAGCAAGAGCCAGAGGGCTGGCCGATTAGCTATGCGCTGGAGCTTGTTGGCTGAGCAGAAGAGGTCAAAAGCAGGCCTTATGCTTTTGTTCATCCACTCCACACCCTCCATCCCCAACTGCTTTGCTGAGACTGAAATTATTTCCATTTCAAAGGCAGATTTTCAACGACTTTAATTGAGAACTCAGATGAAAGCGTACAGGGTTGGAAATCTTCACTGCACGCCTTCAGACTTTCAGAGTGACCCCAGGAAAATGCACCACATCTTCTGCTGAGCAAACCCCAACTTGAGGGTTCATCAGGCCTTGATGACTATGAGGCTGGGAACCCATCTTGAGTCCTGTCCATTTTTTGTAGCTCTTCCTAAAACTTTGTTTTCAGCTGGGACCCTCATGGTCTAAACTCCAGTTGTTTGGGCTGAGTTGGGTTCTGAAGGTAAATCCATCTCTTTATTCCACCCTGGGAAACCTGAGGTGTCGTCATAAGCTTTGAAACAACCCACACTTCAGTAATAACTGAAGCAATGGGAGTGGATGGGATTGCCCAGGGAGACTGCATTGAGTGAAAAGAGATGAGGGCCTGTGATGGAAATAGTCCCAAGGAAACCAACAAATGAGAACTGACAAGGGGCAGTCAGAGCAGCTGGAGGAAAGCCAGGGAAGGGTTTTGAAGACAAGGGAGGAGTGTATGGTGTTGAAACAGCACAAAATCCTGCAGAGATAAGATAAAATCTATTACTAAATTTCACAAGGTGACTTCAGCAAGAGCATTTCTCTGCAGGTACAGGGCCTGTGAAACACAGCTTCTCCCCTTGCCTTAGAGCCTCAGCACATCTCCCAAGGCAAGAATAAAAGAACAGATTTTTAAGAACCTCTGCAGTTGAAAGATGGGCCCAAACCAGTCCTACTGGCATCACCAAATCTCCCACATGCAACATAGTTGTGCTTGGAGAGAGGAGTGTTGTCAGTGTCCTGTGTTCATCCACCAGGGGTCAGGTTCATCCATCAAGGGTCAGGGGAGGCATTTGCATTCTCTTCCCCTTGAAGCCCACTTGAGAGGGGCTTCAAGAGGATCATTCAGAGACCTTTACAAATGTACCCTAGAGTTTGGAGACTAGTATTTGACTCACACCTGGAAGTCTAAAAGCAAGAGGCAGAGCTGGAACTGTCCTAGCTTGAAAGCAAAGCTCAGTGCGTTGTGGGATCAAATATATCCACACACAGTGGGCTTCCCAGAGACCAAATGTGGATCTGGTGGAGGGGAGCTGGGCTGAGGTCACCTGCCCAGGGGTGGGTCCAGAAGTCTGGACTGATCGAGGCCCTGGAGCTGAGGAGGAAGCTTAAAGGAGTGAGCTAGAGGAAGCATTGCTCATGCCAAGTGGGTCTCCTGCAGGAGATCCCTGAGGAACCCATGAAAAAGCCCCACAAAATCCACCCTCACCTCCTCCAAGCCACTAGAGCCCTAGGATGGGGATTTTTTTCTTTTGACGAAATTTCAAACCTATGGAGGAGGTGCGAGAATAGTACAAGTGACCTTTCCACCCCACCCCCTCCCTGAACTATCTGAGAGCGATTGCTGTAACTGAGGTGATTGCTGACCTGACGTCCCATCGCTCCTGAATATGTGAGCATGCGTTTCCTACACAGAGGGACATTCTCCCACGTAACTATCCAAAGGAAGAAAATAATTTGTTAGTTTCCTAGCCCTGCTGTAATAGCTGCACAAGGTGGGTGACTTAAGACAACAGAAATTTATTTTCTCACAGTTGTGAAGAGCAAGAGTCTGAAATCAAGGTGTTGACAGGAAGTGTCTCCAAATACTCCAGGGGAGGGAGAATCTCCCCTTGCCTCCTCCAGCTTCTAGTAGCTGTCAGCATTCCTTACAGCTACATCACTGCAAGCTCTACCTCAGTCTTTACATGGCCCTCTCCTTGTCTCCTTCTGTCTTTGTCTTCTCTTCTGTCTCCTATAAGGACACTCGTCATTGCATTTAGGGCCCACCCAGGTCATCCTGGATGATATAATCGCACGATCCTTGACTTGATTGTATCTGCAAAGATCTTTTTCCCAAATAAGGTCACCCAGCCAAATTCAGGGAATTAGGATGTAGACACCTCTTTTGAGGGCCACCATTCAACCTACTACATTAACATTGATGTATCCCCATCATCTAGTCCACAGACCCCATTCAAGTTTGTCACATGTCCCAGTAATATCCTTTACAGCAAAGGATTCAACTGAGGATCACATGTTGTGTTTAGTTGTCATGACTCCTTAGCTTCCTTCAAGCTGGAACATTCTCTGGTCTTTCCTTGCCTTTCATGACTTTTACCCTGTTGAAGAGCACTGCCAGTCATTTTGTACAAGGTGGGATGCTGGAGCTGGCTTATACTGGATCATGAGAGCTGATGGTACAGTTTTCATTGATTTTGCAGGCAGGTTGAACTCATGTTGATACGGCTATAGTGAGATTATATACACCATGGAAATTCTCCAAATCAGATTTGTTGATGTTGCCCTTCTAGAGAGCTAGTTGGTAAATATTTACTGTCACACTGCTGATAAATGTCCCTCAGGTTGGGTTTCTCTGATATTGCCTCATGATTTGATTCAGACATATGTTTTTGGCAGGATCACAGAAGTAATTCTCTTCCCTTCACACTGCATCCCATCAATTTATTCCATTACTTGTGATGCTAGTTAACTTCTATCATTTGATTTCAAGTGGTATCTGTCAGGTCTCTCCACTAAAATTATTCTTTTTTCCTCTGTAATCAATAGGTATTCTGTAGGATGATACTTTTTTGTTGTTTTTAAACTATCTTAACCATGTTTAAGTCTATAGTTCAACAGCATTAAGTACATTCATATTGTTGCACAACCGTTACCACCATTTATCACCAGAGTCTTCTCATCTTGCAAAACTGGAACTCTGTATCTATTAAACACTAACTCCCCATTCCCCCTTTCCCCCAGTCTCTGGAAACCACCCTTCTACTTTCTCTCTATGATCTTGACTACTCTCAGTACGTCATACAAGTTTAATCATACAGTGTTTGTCTTTTTGTGACTGGCTTATTTCACTTAGAATAATGTCCTCAAGGTTTATCCGTGTTGTAGCACACTTCCTTTCTTCTTAAGGCTGAACTGAATGCATATCCCACATTTTGCTTATCTGTTACCTGTTGATGGACATTTCAGTTGCTTCCATGCTTTAGCTATTGTGAATAATGCTGCCATGACCATATCTCTTCAAGACTCTGCATTCTAAAGATACTGAGTCACTACGTTGCACGCCTGAAACTAATATAACGTTGGAAATCAACTATACTTCAATTTAAAAAGAAAAAAAGAAAGAAAAAGACTCCGCTTTCAGCTCTTTTGAATATATACCCAGGAATGGAATTTTTAGATTATATGGTAATTTTATTTTTAATTTTTTAAGGAACCTCCATCTATTTTCCACAGCAGCTGCACCATTTTACATTCCCACAAACAGTGCACAAGAGGTCCAGTTTCTTCACATCCTGCCAACAGTTTTTTTTTTTTTTTTTTATTGGTCATCCTAGCAGTTGTGAGGTGACATCTTCTTGTGGTTTCAATTTGCATTTCTCTGATAATTAGTGATGTTGAGCATCTTTTCATATACCTGTTGGCCATGTGTATGTCTTCTGTGGAGAAGTGTCTATTCAAGTCCTTTGCCTGTTTTTGAATCAGGTTGTTCATTTTGTTGTTGTTGAGTAGGGTGGTACTTTGAGACTATGGAAATACTGTGTTTCTTATTAAATTTTATCCATTAGGTTTACCATCCATTGATGTTTCCTGGATGAATTATGAGTATGACAGTTGCTAAATGGTGATTTTACTAATTTTATTATTCTTTCTATATTTATCATTTGGCTTTTTACTATATGGAAAAACCTTCTCCTCTCCCCATTTATTTATTCATGTATTTATTTATTTATACTATTATGGATTCTTAGTCTATTTAACAGTTTACAATCTATTATTATCATTACTATTTATTTGAATGCCCCAATGGTCCCAGATTAGGTTAGGGGGAGCCACGAAAAGTTTCTGTGTTTTAGTAATGTGTCTCTATTAGTCTTCGAGCAGTTCTTTCCTTACTGGCACAAGAAGATTCTCAGATTCTTCTCATGCCTTTCTGACCACTGCCCTGGAATCAACCATTTCTCCTAGAAGTCCTGGTTTCTTTTAGTGGAGAATGATATGTAGAAACCAAGCTCTGGGTGCTAAGTGTGCTCACAGGGCCTCTCAGATGACAGAGCTAGGAAACATATTCACTCACCTATCTATATTTCCATGTCTATCCATGTATACAAACTATTGTCAGACCAGCACCTCCGATTCCAGTTCATCATCCCAGAGTTCATTCTCATTTTCTTCCTTTTCATAGTTATAACTCCAAAAGTGAGAATCTAGCTTCTGTTATCCTCGAAATATATTACTTATTTGATTAATGCCCTTGTATGTGATTATTCTTTAGTTGCTTCTGCACCCTCTGTGTGGACACCCTCTCCAGCCCACCTGGGCTCTGATACCCCTTGCCAGGCCACACGGATGCCCTCTTCACTGCACGCTGGGCTGCCTCATTGTAGCCCCCTTGCAGATCCCCTCTCCACCTCTCTTGGTTCTGACACCCCATGCCAAGTGCCGCGTGGACAAACTCCTCAGCCCACTTGAACTCTGAGACTTTACACCAGGCTACCATTGTTGACCCTTGTGTGGACACCCTCCTTGTCTTAGTCTCGATATCCCAAGTCAGATTGCCACCTCTTTTCAACAGAAGCAATATTTAAAGAAGATTATCCAAAGGAAATGCAAGTGACTCAGACAAGTCTACCATCACCTACCCGGCTTCTAGCCTGACTGTGCCCTCCTTCATTGTGGCCTCACTCATTAGACCTGAGTCAATGCCTGTATCTGTCTAGGGTGGTCATCCTAAATGACTTGGGGGATTGACTTAAAAAATTCAGCCGAGCCAGTTGGATACGTCTTCCTTAGGGGAAATTTAGAGTTGGAAGATTGAGAGATCAAGAGAGTTGGCAATAGGGCTGAAGTTCAAGAGTGTACTGAGAGTTGTGATGCTGAGAAAGGACTGTGACAGCTGGATTGAACTCTGAACCAAATGAAGCAGAGACTGATAGAGAAGAAAGAGGAAAAAATGTACCGAGAGAAGCAGATATGGCAAAACCATGCTATCTCTGGGAGCTCCTGGAGGCTTCTCAGCTTCAATTCCCTTGAGGTTAGCTGTCTCCCCGGGGCGGACTGAGACAGATGTGTGCCCAGTGTGGGCCAATGATTTGGCACCCTTTCACAATATTATTCTTTGAATATTGTTCACATTTAATTATTTAGGGAGTACAGGGGAAGACTAATTTTCTAATGCTAGAAATAAAGGATTCATTATATGCACTTATTCCATGGAAATCCCCAAACTAGGCAACTTCATAGAAAAATGTTAAATAACTTAAAACTTATGTACTAAACTTAATTCTGCCATATAGTGATTGGATTCTGACTTTCAGTTGACTATGGTGGCTGACTTCAGGCTACTGGCTGTTTTTCTATTGACTGTGGTCACATTGACTTCAGGTCAGTTGGCTATTTCCAGCATTGGTCGTTTTACTTGTAGGTGCATAGACATGTTGAAAGAAAAAAATTCTACGACAAATGTTATTATACACATATCTGTGACTGGATTGATGATTATTCCTTGATAGATTCTTAGCATTATATATGCTGGGTGAAATGATGGGAACACTTAAGGCTATTGGTACATATTGCTAAAGTGCTTTAGGTAAAATGAAAAATGAGGGATAAGACTTAAAAATCAATAGGGGAAACTAGTTAAAATGAATAAAAGAACCATACCCATTCCCACTAGGAATGTGTGAGTGCCCATCTCACACCTGCTTTGTGGAGTTAACAAAGTCTACAACAGTTCACACTTTTGTAGGCAAACAAACAGCAACAACAAAAAACCAACTGCTGAAAAATGTTAACTCTGCAAAGTAGGTGTGAGAAGAATACTCATATGTATCCTCAGGGTGGGGATGGGACATGATGCTTATATTCATTTAAATTGGTTTTTACTTTTGTATATTTAAAAAGGTAGGTCCTTTATTTTTCATTTTATCTAAAGCAATTTGGAAATATGTACCAATAGCCTTAAAAATGATTCCATCATTTCACCCAGGAAATCTAGTACTAAGAATTTATCAGGGAAATAATCATTAACTAAGCCACAGATTTATATACAAGATACTTGTTTTAGGGTTTTTAAAATACATTGAGAATAACTGAAACCGAGTCCCCCTAAAACTGAGATCACCTGCTGAGTTTATGATTAATCTCTGTATCCAAAACTTTATTCCTTTTCTTGTCCCACCTCTGTTCCCCTCAAGATTGAGAAGTATCAAAGATAAGGAGGGATTGAAACTGAATGGGACCCTGCAGGGCCCTCCCAGGTACAAAAGCCCCTCCATGTCCCCCATTTCTTGTTTGTAAAAAAAAAAAGGCTTTAGTCTCCTTGGCCTTCTCCAAGTCCCAAAGAGTAGACTCAAGCAGTTAATGACTAGGACAAGAGCCACAGGACTCCTGTTTCCTCCTGAAGGGATATAAATAACAATCCAATACATATCTTTGAGTTGTTCTGCAGAAACTAAGAACCACCCCCACTCCTGCGTCCCCTCCCCATATACACAGACACACTCAGGTGGAGGACGGTGACTACATGCTGACCACAAGCATGTAGACCCTAGACTAGCCGTAACCAGAAGGTTGATGATTGAGATTCCTGAAAAACCACCCTGTTACCTCGCCACCAACCAATCAGAAGAAGGTCCATAAGCTGATCATGCATCCTATGACCCTCTCCTCCAACACTGTTTTAACAATGCTTGCCTTAAAGCCAACAGAAAATTTGGGTCTTTTGAGCACAAGCTGCCTATTCTCCTTGTGTAGTTCCCTGTGATAAATGCTGTACATTTTTTCACCACAATCTGGTGTCAGTAAATTGGCTGGCTGTGTGATGGGTGAGCAGAACTGAGTTCAGTTCAGGAACGTAACCTAAATATCTGGCAGTAGGGACATAATTGCTCTGTGTCTATCTAGAAGGAAATGCTCCAAAATACTGGCATGGTTATGGGTGATTTTTATTTTCAGCTTTATACTTGTCTTCATTTTTCCAATTTTCATAGTGTGTGTGTGTGTGTGTGTATGTGTAGCTTTTATAATTGTGGAAACATTTTTAAAAAAGTTCTTAGGGGTACTGCTGTTTCCATTATTTTGTGCCTTCAATTTATAGTCTTGTATGAGAGATTTATTTCAGAAATGATTTGTTTCCTGCAATGCTTCCTTCTTTTGAATATAATCTTATCGATATACTGATCCTATTCTTTTTCTTTTCGTTAGGAAACTCAAGAGTCAAATTAGAAACTTAAGCACAGCATCTATATTGAGTTTAATTTTGAAATTTTTATATTCTTCTTTTCTTTAAGACCTAGTTTTTTATTTGTGTATTTCCAAATAGAGTCTGTTGTGGTAAGCCTTCTCAACCTCTTTGGTGAGTAAACATAAAGGCGTGAATGGTGATAGAATCCTGCTATTTTCAACAGGAAGGGTACTTGAATGAAAGCAGTGGTCTAGCAGGGTTAGGGTGCCACAACTACTTAAGCTCTGTCCACCCACCCCTTCCAAGGGAGTAAACGTGGAATAATGGTCACATGGATTGAATTACAACCTGCACTAAATTGTCACATCAGAGAGTCTTCTCTTCCGCTTTCAGATCTCCTCTCACCCCTCCTGGGGGCAGATACAACACTGAACTCCGATGTTGGGTCCAGAAAATTGTTTCCGTCCTACAGGTTTTCAGAAACAGATTCACAGACATAGAAAACACACTTATGTTTACCAGGGCGGAAGACGGTGGGAAGGTTTAAATGGGGAGTTTGAGATTTGTAGATAATAATATATATAAAACAGATAAAAAGCAAGTTCATACTGTATAGCACAGGGAACTATATTCAATATCTTATAGTAACTTATAGTGAAAAAGAATATGAAAATGAATACATGTATGTTCATGTATGACTGAAGCATTATGCTATACACCAGAAATTGACACAACATTGTAAACTGACTATACTTCAATTAAAAAAAATATATATATATACAAATAAAAAAATCCTACAGGTTTTGCCTGAGCAGTCTCTTTTACATTTTTTAATTTTTTTATTTTTTGGAGTGTGTGTGGCATTTTTATTGAAGTGCAGTCGATTTACAATGTTGTGTTAATTTCTGATGTACAGCATAGTGATTCATTTGTATATACAACAATGACTCTTGAAATACTTATGTCCAGGCTCTGATCTCCTTCTGGCCTTCTTTCAGATCCTGAAGATGACATATCCATACACACACATGCCTCATCTCCCTGTATTTCTCCCCACGCCCCTGCAAAGAGTCCAAATCCACAGCACTCCACCATCGTGTAAATACCTAAATCCACAAGCACAGACACTTCCATTCACCTTGGAGATTGTGGTCCCTGAAAATTATTTCTGAGGTAATTAGATATAAGGGTGAAGATTCATCTTTATTAGAAAAATTGGAAAAATTGGGTGAGGGATAAATTACCCCATTCTACTGTACTTCCTAGGCTCCTCGGCATCCTAGATCTTGGTCGCCACCCCTTCCCCCCTCCCCCCAGGTCATATCCATACATTAGGCCTTAGTTAATCTTTCAGGAAACAGTGGGTGCCAGAGCTGAAGCCAAGGATGAGATTAACATCTGTATGTTCCTGTCTTTATGAAAGTAGCATTTTGCATATTCCAAGTCCTGTTAGTTGATCTGTGTGGTTGAGAAGCCTGTTCCCCCCTACCCCATGCCATCTTTGTAATGTAGAATTCTTGAAATAGGGTTTAGACCACACAGGCAGCCCTCAACGGACAGACAGGTTAAAGTCCAACAAATGACTTTATACACTGGTTTGAGGTTTCCTACAAAAGCATTGTCTTACAGGATATTTGCGTCTGGCTAGTCTGCTTATAATGTGCCTGACATACCACACATTTTCATAAAAAATAGTTTGAAACAATGTTGGGAATGAGTAAGCCAGGAAAGGAATAGTTTGAATAAGACTTAAAAAAAATATAACTTTATATATATACATACACATATATATACACATATACATATATACATATATATATACATATATACATATATATACACATATATAAAAAGTTGATCTTTTCCAAAGAAGATTTACTTGGAGAAAAATGAGCAGGTAACTGGAGACATTTAATGGAGCTTCCAAAGAGAGCTCTGAGCATTCAGAAGTTATTGGCAGGGTTCTTTTGCTCCTTCTGATGTGTTTTTCATTTTGAATATTGAAAGAAACCGAGGGTTTTATTATGTCTAGTTTCACTTCAAAAAATGTCTTACATGTTTCGTGATACAGAAGACTGGCCATCTGTGCACTTGAACTAGACCAGCATGGTCAGCATTTGTGTTATAGTTGTTGTTACTGGTATTTGTACAACCAATGAAGCCGAAAAAGAGAAACAGGAACAGGGTTTCTAAAGGGATCTTAGAAAAATGTAGTAGGTAAGAGGAAGAGGAAACGTTTAAAGGGATCTGGTGAGGACTGAAAAAGACCTCATAGGAGGTGAGGTAAAATGGATGCTTTAGGAGAGAGGGCTCGGGGTGAGGGGGTGGTGACAGGGTTTGTCCATGGCTCCCTAAGGGGGCTTTAGATGCTGGCTTCCAGTTGTCCTGTCACAGTTATGGGGTTCACAGAACCCAGGGAGTCAAAAATGGAATGACTTTTACATTTCTAAAATTGAGCCTAAGAAAACCTTTTTTGACTAATGGCAGATAAACTTTTTCCAGATGTTTTCAAATGTTCTCTGCCCAACCCAGTGATTTTTTTTTTTTTAGTCAAATTGGAGTATTAATCTCTCTGTCTCCATTTGTTTTGCAAATACCATCTAGGTATTTTCTTTCAATTCTTTCACCCACCCCACTGCCCCCTGCATCATTGCCTGACGGACAGGATTTTGTTTTTGTGATGGACCTTGAATGTGAGCCAGATCAGGTCTGGGATGTGTGTGCACGGTGTGAGGCACGCATGTGGGGTGGCCCGGAGGGAACACTGCCTCTCATCTTATAGGCATGGGTGATTTGAGAGAGACTGTTAATTGTTTGCCAACATCAGTAACCCTTGATTTTCAGTTGGATACAAGTCCACTTTGAATAAAGACCTACAGTCGCAGTCAGCTGTAGCATATGAGAAGTGTACAACATTCAAATTGTCTTCTTCCTTCTCCATTTTCTCTAGCTGGAATTCTGACATGATAATGAACCACCCTGGACCCAGAGGGGAGGATTACGCCCAGGGATGGTGGTGCTGAGATAGAAGGTTCCTAGACAACTTTATGGGGCAGGACAACCACAGCAGATCTAAACTGCTTACCCCTGACTGTTTCACGATAGAAAAATAAAATCTGCTTTGTTTAAGCCATTCTAAATTTGAGGTATTGTTACAGTAGCTCAACATCTAGCCAACCTAGCATGTGGTGGAAGGAGGGGAGGCCAATCAAAGTGACTCGATGTTACACATCACATAGAAACTTGATCAGTAGGTGCCAAGAACTGTGTTGAATGATGGATGGATGTGGACTGTAAGGAAATTCCCAGAGGCAGCATACTGTCTCTGTTGATGCTCAAGAAGTAGCTGAGGTTTTAAAGAACATATTAAAAGTATGGGATTTCCATGCAACGTGATACTTGGAAGTGCACTGGGGATAAGAACTATTGCTGATCACTGCAGTTCAATGAACGACTTAATACAGTCCACGGAAGGAATGATGAAGAAGCCATCCCAGTACTCTTTGGCTGACCTTCAAATCAATTTGAGGTTTAGCATCCCATGTTTGTGGAATTCAGATCTTAAGGAGGACAGATTAATGAACATACTTGCTGTCTGTTTAAAACAATATAACCTGTGTAAATCAACTATACTTCAATTAAAAGAAAAAAAGAATATAGCCTAGAGCAGAGAAATTCTTCAGTTAGGAAGAGAAGGCAAAGTGTTTGTACTTTGCAAATTCACAGACACACTTTTAAGCAAACAGGCTGGACTCTTAGCTATGCAAACAGCAGACACAAAGGAGAGTAGTCCAGCTAGATTTCTACTTCCCAGAGTCCACAGAAATGATGAGGTAGCATTTGGTAGGTGGCATTTGGTTTGGAAACAGAGGCTGTCAGAATTTCATCGTGCCCTTGGACTTGTATGGTAATTCTGCTCCTTCCGACAACACCTAGGCTGTGTGTACAGTATAGAAAGTTAAATTCTCCAACCAGAGATGAAGCACACCCTTTGCTCAGAGCTGGATGTGTTCTTTAATCAAATGAGATCGTTAAAGCCACCTACACCATGACTGATGTGAGAGTTTTGGCCAGTGCCCTGGGATGGGCTGGGGATGTGCCCAGCACCCTCTCACTCAGTATGCATCCGGAAGCGCTCCCTTCCTTTCAGCCCAGAGAGAGGCTGTGTCTGGGGAGGGGTGGGAGAGTCTGTGTTGTCTAGGAAGCACAGGGATGCATATCAATCACTCTGTTTGTTGGGTGGCACAGACACACTGCCCTTTTATCCCATCTAGGATGCGGAATCTGTTACAACAGAGATGCTGCTCTTACTTACAGTAATAACTCATGTTTGTGAAGTACTTAAGAATTTACAAAGTCCTCTAAGTTATTTGTTTTTACATTGCTAGGAACCACATTTAGAGGGCGATTTTGAGCCTGGTGTTTGCCATCTTCCAGCCACATCCTTCTACCTGACTCAACAAACACGTGTGAAACTTATCTCCTGAACCTGTAAAGCAGTGGGCTCAGGGAGTCCCTCAGCTGGAAACTCCCTGGCTTTTTCCTGGTGATAACTTCGGATGCTGCCACCATCCAAAGCATTGGGGACCCCTCTTGATGACACAAGTTCTCTTCACAAGTATTTCTCTATATACACTCCCGACCCTGTTGGTTGTTTAAAATGGACTTTTTATGTAGAAAGTTCAGATTTTTGAAGAGCACCCCAAATATAGGCAGGTCTGTTATGATAGGGTGTTTGTTTCTGTCATTCATTTCATTTTGCCTTAGCTTAACCCACTTATGAGAAAATTGTATGTTGTTAGAACATGTCACTTCTCAGTGTTTGTTTGTTTGTTTTTTTGCATCAATTAATGTCACCAAGGTTGCAGAGGAAACAAAATCCTTTTTATCTATGGTGACCAGGTCTCTCCCTGAGTCTCAGGACAGGTTGTACCTCCAGCAGACTCTTGATGACTCTCTGGATTCCAGTTTGTTGATCACAAACCACAAGGCTTCGAGTGAGCATTCCAAATTGCTGCTCTTTCTCTGTTACATCCAGGGATCTGGGAGCCCATCTACCCCGAACAAACCTTCATTTTTATGGTTTCACCTGTTCCCAACACTGTCTCGGTTAGTCAGCATACATGCTCCTCACCGAGCTTACGTACCCAAGTGTCTTATTGGTATATCTGCCTGTCCATACACCTGGGCAAGGTGTTCATCAGCTTTTGCTTAATGCAAATGCTCACTGTGAGCATTTCAACTTCCGGTTTCTATCGTGTTACTTCTCTGCATGGAGACTGATAAAATGCGTGTGTGCGACACAGCCCCCGACACCAGCATCCCTAGCACTTCCCCCGCTCCTACCCTCCACGCTGGTCCTGGCCCCACTCACCAGCCATCGAGGAGACGACCACAATGCTCCCATTGCTCTGCTTCAGCATGGGCAAGGCGGCCACGCTCAGGACCACGTAACTGAGGAAGTTGACTTCCATGATTCTACGCACGAGCTGGATGTCATCACTAAATAGATCCACAGGAGTGCTGGTGATGTGGTTGAGAATCAGCATGTCGAGTCCCCCTGCAAGAGATGGCGGGGTGGAGAGAAACCATCTGAGGCTGATACCTCCACACCGCTGCCCCCACTGAAATCTCCCTGGTGATCCCTAGGGCAAAGTCCAGAAGAGGAGACAAGAGATGCTGTCTCACCCATGAGCTTTCCAGCTTTGGCAACGAATTGCTCTGCGAAGGTCATGTTCTCCATGGTGCCAGCAACATAGTGTGCCGAGGCTGCTCCGAGCTCCAGGCAGTGGGACACAACCTGCAGGGGCACAGCGGTGACCATGGCAGTCTCGGCTGCAGACCTTTGGGCAGCAGTCTCTGATGTGATGGGGGTTAAATGAGAGGTTGCTCAAGGCCCTATTTTGATAAGAAGAGATGTGTGTGTGTGTGTGTGTGTGTTGTTAAATACAACTTGACACAATATGTGTCCTCTGTTTGAAATACTATCTGGAACAAGGTAGGGTACAAATGGATAAATCACTGTGCTGGGGTTTAAGTCCATGATTTGTGCTCAGGAGTTTCTGTGAACGGATTTTTTTCTGAACACATTATTGCTACGGATGCTAGTTTCTGTGTGGGGAGCCCTAGACTTGTGAATATTTGTATATGCTTGGGTTTGTGAGTCTGATTGTAGAGGAAGGTATGAGTCTGCATGGGTACAAGGATATGGATTCATGAGTAGGTACTAGATGTTGGTATCTGAGCACGTGTGTCTATGTCTGTGACTCCATGTGGAAATATGCATGAAGAGGCATGTCTGTGAGTGTATATAGCCCAAGAATTTTGTGTCTATATATGTGTGCATAAGAATGAATACTTAAATACATGTTTTTATATTCCTGTGGGTGTTTGGGTACTTAAATCCTGTGTGTGTGTGTGTGCGCGCGCATCTGGGTATGACTGTGCCGGCTTCTGTGTGTTGGCATATATGTATGTATATACAAGAACACACCTGGGCACGTGAGGGTACATACAGCTGTGGGCATAGGACCCTCACCTTCTTTAGACCTTCTTCTGACCTCGCTGTCACTGCCACATGGGCTCCCATCTTCGCCAGGTGGTAGGCCATCTCTCTTCCGATCCCCTTGCTGGCCCCCGTGACAATCACTTTCTTTCCTTGAAGCATCTCTGGGAAACCCCCAAAGGAAGTGAGGACCACGCGTGGCAGCACCATTCCTCCTCCCACTCCGGAGGTGGGCAGCCTTATCTCAATGTCTAAACGTTATGAGCCCAGATCAATTTATCTCAAACTGCATGAATCAATGAAGGAACAATTCAAGTCTTTCATAAGCATTCTCAGAAATGGGGGTTGGTGTTGGTTGCTCAAAACCTTTAAAAAAAAAAAAACCTGTGGACAGAGGATTCAGCTAAAACCCTGGAGTTCCAGATATTTCTCTACTCATCCAGTTGCTCAATTGAAATAAAATTCAAAGGTCATCAAAACACATGTGCTCACAGAGATTCCAGGGATTTTCTCTCACTTCTATTTAGTCATCAAGTCCAGAACTCTTTCTTGTTTCCCACTTACCCGTCTCCACAGAGCCCAATTATCTGGTTAAGCTGTGAATTTTGGAATTACCCTCATTTTTGTAGGGGATCTGGAATCACTTGCGGTTAAGGGTGCCCCATAAAACACAGACTGTTTGGTCATCTTCTAGCTACATGCCTACCCCGCCCCACACCCCTGTTACCCAGCCTGTGGCTGGGGGACAGAGAAACACAGTCTTACCTCAGGGTCCCCTCTTGGGCAGCAACTCTGGGGATCAAGAACTCATTTTGGTCCTCAGAAGCCCTCTAGACATCCCTGAGTTTTGAAATCTGTTTCACCAAAATTAGGCACATTGGTACTCACCTGGTCTGAATTCCTCATTCGCAGAATAGAAGTAGTAGGCCAAGATGATCCCCAGAACGGGGAGGAGATATTTTTTCATAAAAGCCATCAGAGAGGGACCTGGCCCGAGGAGCCCTGTAGGACACACAGAGAGAACCTACAGAGCTTTCTACAACCTCCTCGGCAGGCGGCAGACTCTGAATTGTGACATCAGGGACGGGGGAGGCTGGAGTAGGCTTAGGCAGCGCTAGCCAATTTCCCTGTCAGAGCTGCGATTGGCTTTGGGTGGGATCCCACTTGTCCCTGGCAGCCTGCATGGTGGATTTCATAATGGACAATGTTTACTCCATTTCATTGAGCAAGAAGAGACTTCCAGATGGCCAAGTTCATGACTGTACAGGACTGGATTCCTGAGCATCCCTACCCCGAGCCCATCCTCCTCCTAACGCCGTTTACGCCAGGAATCAACGGCCTTTCAAAAGTGGGGTATATCAAAGGTGGAGAGAAAGTGTGTGCGGGGCTTCTGGGGAAGTGTGAGTAATAGCAGAGCGAGCCAAAGTCAAGCAAATCTCACACTCAGCCCCACCTCCCAGTCGGAAGCAATTAAAAATAATAGCACAAAACAGAAAAATAAGCTTAAGAAAAAAAAAGCACAACTTGGGGGGGAAAAAAGAAAACAAACAAGCCTCTAAGCCCCACACTCAAATTCAATGAACAATATTACAGCATCAAAGGGGATTGCAAGGCGGCCAGAAAGCTGATGGTGGGAAATCCATGCCTGGTCGAGACTCTCAGACAAGTGCAACGGAATGTACGCTTCTTACTTTAGCAGCAAATAAAGAACAAATAATGAGTGCCAAGAAGAAAAGGCATGAAGCTATTAAACTAGGTCTTATAAAGGCTATAGAGGACCAAGAAACATGGAGGCAACGGTAGGAAGAGGGGGTCTGATGCGAAAAAAAAAAAAAAAAAAAAGGAACAAATACCATTGAAACAAAACTAGCCTGAAAAGCCCTCATCCAGCTAAAAATTGATCTAGTAACAATAAAAGGACTGGGGTCGGGGAGAAACCCCTATTAATTTAGAATTTATTGCAGAAATACAGAAATAACCACCTTGCTATGTCTGTAGCAAGAATTCATTTAGGAACAGCCCTCAAAGAAAATTTAAGATATATTATCATTCAGTTTTTCAACTTAGAAGCAACTAACTGAAGTATAAACATTACCCTGTCACAGAGCAAATCCAGAATTCTACAAGTTACCAAAGGAGCCGAGAAAGCCATTTACATGTAGTGATAAGAGTGAGGATCAATGCACTGAAGGAGGACCTTGGATTGAGGGTGGGGGTTGGAGGATTCACACAAGATTAAGAGAAACTGAATTATGACTCCAAGTCTGGTATCTGGAAACCCTCACTGAATTTTCACTTCAGAACAAGGGAAAATAATTTAAGACCCAAAGGAGATGAAAATAATTTAAGACCCAAAGGAGACCCAACAAAGGCCCACAGCTGTGAAGTTCACTTCCAGAAGACAGTGGAGATTTGAGAACAGTTGAGGACTCGATGGAGGACAAAATAGGAAAAAAAAAAAAATTAAAAAAATAATCAAGTGGAAAATTACATTATATTGTGTCAGAACTGCAAAGTGCAAATGCACTGTTTTATAAAGGACTTTATGCTACCAAGCTGTGTTACACACTAGACTCTAGAGGAAAAGGAATTTCAGTTTTATTTTCTTCATAGTATACTGCTAGTAGCAAACAAATAAGAACCAGGGAAAAATTGCTTTCAAATACGATGATGCTAAAATGATAGGAAGATGATCAGACCAGGGAAGGGAAGTTTCTTGTCCGACAGAAAAGAATTTTAAAATACCCTACAGAAAATATAAATTAAAAAAAGGCAAAAATAACAGCGAGCCGGATGAACTGCAGGTGATAAACGCATTGACCGATGCTGATTGCTGGCTGAATTAAAAAATGAAGTCCAGCCTTATGCTGCCTCAAAAGACACATTTAAACACAGACACATGAAAAAAAAAAGAAAAAGCCCCACAAGCAGATTAATAATGAGATGGCCAAATAGCTGTCATGCTGGGGACTAGGGATAGAGAGCGAGCATCCAATAAAATAATTTTCATGGACTTTGATGAAACAATTTTTAATCAGTGAAATGTGTTAACGAGAGATGAAACCAATGTGCAATGGCAGATGACACATTCCATCTTAGCCGTTCTGAAGAGTTTCGGTCTCAGGATCCCTTTACAGTCTTAAACGTTACTGAGGATCTCAAAGTATTTTTGCATATGTGGTTTCACCCATTGATATTGGTACTGATGTATAAGGAATTAAGACTGAGAAAAAAATTGTTTAACCCAAGAATACAGAAGCATCCATGTATTAGCTTTGTATTATTACACAACCTGTAGGCTGGGGAAACTCATGAGAGGATGAGAAGGAAAAAGGGTGAATGATGTTTTAATATAATTATGGAAATAGTTTTGACCTTCCAAACTCCTAAGAGGGTCTTGGGGACCCATGGGGACCACACTTGGACTACATCATGTAGTTACCATGGGTCCCCTGTATGTCTGTAGTTACACGCCTGGTTCTCTCATTACCTTGTAAACTCCTGGAGCGCATGCACTATGTCTTTTTCATCTTTGTCTCTCTCCGTCCCTCTCGCCTTGCTCCAAAATAGGCATTCGGTGAACTTGTGCTGTTTCAGGGTTTCTGAGGCACTGCAGCCATGAGAAAATTGCTGTCTTTCTGGAGCCTGTTTTAATCCAGGGAGGTTGCTGGGATTTAGCGTTCTGTCCAGAACAGATCAACCCCTGCCCCCTAATTCTCTTCTAGTGGTGCTCAACAAATTGGAAAAGAGAAAAAAAAGGCAAAAGGGAATTTGAGTGTTTCACCTAGCATTTGTCTCCAGTCAGATTTTCACCAATCAAATAACGTTCCTTTTGCTGCCATAGCGACAAAGCAAGCTGCGCATTCCTTCACGCCACCCCTCCTTTGTAAAGCACTGACCATCTATGTTTTAGAGCAGGCTCTCAGTGAAATGCCTTCCACGTGACCTGGCCATTTCAAAACCCCACAGAGAATGGGTCCCTCTCAGCTGGAGGTGCGTGTCTCTCCGACTTGACCACCCCCACCTATGTAAACAGGGTCAAACAAAGCAAGAAGGGGAGAAGAGGGCAGGGAGTTGAATGGGAAAGGGCCTCTGCGGGACGGGTCAGATCTGGGAGGACTACCAGGAGGTGGCAAACATGTGAGGAGAAGGAGATGGGCAGGTAAGAAAGGCTTCAGAGAAGAGGTTAACCTTGAGCCGTATTGGAACAAGAGCGGGAATGCTCTTGGCAAAGGCAGAAGGGTGAGAGTGAGCACTGAGTTGGGTTCCAGGAGTGTGCAGGGGAGAGGGGAGCATTGGTTTGTAGAACATTCCATGCAGAAGAATGCCAAAGGGGAATTCCTGTGCGTCTGGCATAAAGTGGAGGTCATGAAAGGAGCACCTGTCATTTTGGAGGCAGCGGAGGCTGGAGTGCTTTTGGGGACAGCTTGGTGGCTTTGTTAAGGAAGCGGCCTCTTACTTGTGAAAAGGAATCCTGCCCATGGAACAGTGGGCCAGCTTTGGAGGTGGGTGAACCCTCTGTGTTGGGAGGTGCTCTCTTCCTTCGGAAAGCAGTCCTGACAGGTCGAGATGGAAGGGATCTTAGCAGAATGTGAGAATGCATGGAAGTCTCCCCTTCCCTCACCCCTCCCACCCCACCCCCTTCCCCATCCAATTCCTCAGGTCTGATTTTTTATGATCTCCTAAGTCTGTGTCATGTTTGCCAAAATCTGTTGTTAGCTATGGAAATAACCATCATTTTACATCATTTTGTCTAATAACATGGACTCCTCCCCTCCCCACCCCTTCTTCTCTCTTCCCTTTATGTCTAACAAGAGGAGAAGTCTTATTTGTCAGCCCTTCTGCAGGACCCTATTCCTAATGGACAGGCTTGTATTTTCCAACTAATGGAAGCTCAGATGCAGGAAAATGAATGAGAGATGGGAAAATCTGCCCTGTGTCTGCCATCCTGTCCCCACCAGTCACATATAGTCTGTGGTGGGGGGACTGGTGCGGCCAACTGCTTGGAAACTGTTTCCCTGGGAGAGCCAAGAGCCTCTTGGTAAAGAATAAGTCCCCTAATGAGAGCCAGAGCCTGGCTGGTCCCTGCCCCTCAGTGGGGGTGGGGCAGAGACAATTCCAAACATGCCGTACTTGCAGTTTTCAGGTTTTCCCCTGGCCTGTCTCTTGTGGACTTGCATTGGAGCTCTAAGTAGCCACGTGTAGTAACTGAAAAAGTTATTCCCTGGAAAGTTTGGTGAAACACGGGTAGCACCAGGGAGCCATGAGAGGCCCATAAAGGGGAGAGGACTGACTCCAGCAAAGCCACCACGTAGCTGCGGCCATCTGGAGTTTTCTTCCTTGGTTGTTCTGTTCAGCCTTCAGGGAGCATGTGAGGTTGGGACAGCAGCCTCCGCTTGGTGTTATTCTAGGGTGCCAGTGACTTTGCATTCGAGGGAAGCCACCTCCCTTTGGAGGAAGTAGGGTTGCCACGTTTACTAAATAGAAAGACAGGACACTCAGTTAAAGTTGAATTGCAGATAAACAATAAATACCTTTTTTAGGAGATAGATAATCTCAACTATTGCATGGGCTATACTTATACTAAAACATTATTCACCGTTTATCTGAAATTCAGATTTAGCTGAGTGTCCTGTGTTTTATCTGGCAATCCTAGGAGTGGCATGGAACCTTGGGAACACTGGAAAACTGCGCCTTAGGTGTGCACAAAGCATTTTTGGCCATGGCTACTGATAGAGACGAGACCACCTTGTCTACCTTTACTACAATGGAACCCAGCCACCTGGCCACAGACAGCCCCCAAAAGGCCCTCAGTAGGAAAGAAGGAAAAAGGTACATGCCACAAGGTGGCTGAGTGATTTCATCTCCCAGCATTTATTTAGGTCTTTCTATAGGTCAGGTCCTATGATCTATTAAAAAACCAAAAACCAAAAAACAGTAAAATGCTTTCCAAGCCCTAGAAGGAGGGAGATATATGACATTTCAATAAATGAAATGTATGAAGTGTTACCAGCACTAATATGGAAGTCTGTGGTGAGGATGGAAAGAAGGAAATAGCCCTTTCCACTTGGGGGATGGGCAGGTAGGAAAGGCTTCAGAGAAGAGGTTAACCTTAAGCCATATTGGAACAAGAGTGGGAATGCCCCTGGCAAAGGCAGAAGGGTAAGAGTGAGCACTGAGTTGGGTTCCAGGAGTGTGCAGGGGAGAGGGGAGGGTTGGTTTTAGAACGTTCCATGCAGAGGAAGCTGTGTGAGAAAATAGAAGGAGGTGTGGAAGAGAGTGACATGTTTGGGAAACTGCAAACAATTCCATATGGCAGGATGACTGAATTTCCAGGGATGGGGTTCCATGGGGAGAAACCAGCCTGGAGAAGTCAGCAGGAACCACATCCTTGAGGACCTTGTACTTCAAGACATGAAACCTCTGCACCCTGTGGTCTCCTCATCCCCATCCCAGGACTCTGCCTGTTCCCTGGCCCTTTGTACTCCCTCATGACCTTACGCTGAAAGTTCTGGGTCCCCTGTCCTCTTTAGGCTCATCAGTCCAGCCCCACTCCATCCATCAACACCTCACTCTCCCCGGGGCTGTGCTGGACATGGCCTTGACCGCTGTCAGCTTGCAGCTCTGGACCTGTGCCCAGCGATGTTTCTTGGGTTCCCCCCACCCACACCCAGCTAGATTTTCCTCCCATGTGCTCCGCTTCTTGGTTGTATTTACTTACCTGACTTCTCAGGAGCCCCTTCCGCTCCTGCCCCTCTCTCCCTTTCCAAAGCATCTTCTTCCCTTGGATTCTGTCCGTATATATTCTCTGGGCTTTCTTCCTATTCCTCTGACTGCTGCTTCTTGTGTTCTTTATACACTCTCTCTACCTTTTGGATTCCTTGAGTGTTGGACTTGGCTTTGATTCCGTCCTCACTATTTCCTTCTCTCTCTGTCTTTTGTGTGTGGCTTCTCCCACTCTCATGACTCCACTTGCTATCTTTATGCTGATGAGTCTTAAAAACCTCTATCCTGTGCCGCATTGTCTCCTAAGCTTCTGGAAGTCTAACCACCTGTTTCGTCTCACCACTCTACCCCCATTCCTTCTTATCCTTCAGATTCTACCCTTCAGAGTGTCCCTTGGACACCTAAGGTGCTCCCCAAACACCAGTTATTTCTCTTGTCAGAGCTCCCATCCCTTTGTCTTCGTAGTTGCTCATTTGTCTGTTTTCCCCTTACATGCAGCTCTGGGAGGGCTGAGACCTGGTCTACGTTCAGTATATCCCCAGTGCTTAGCACTGTGCTTGGCACACGGTAGGTACTCAAAAAGAATTTTCTGAGTGTTTAATGGAAAGTGACTCCTATACATACAGACAAAGATGTCTGCTAGGTATTTGAAGGTCAGGAGAAAGGTCTAGGCTAGAGATACAGATTGGGGAGAATTAAATCATATTCTTTCAAGTTCAAACCATAGGAGTGGATGACAACCCCAGGGAGAGGACGAAGGGCACTGTGGGACATTACAGAAGAGGAGAGCTGGTGGAGGGGAGCAGAGGGGAAGCAGGGAGCAGAAAGAACAGAGAGAACAGAGAACCTGGGGCCGGGGTAGGACGGTACTCTCAGTGAGATGCCAGAGGTCACAGCTTTGAAGCTTCTGTGAGGTTGAGGAGGATGACAAGTGGCAAAAACACTTTGGGTCTGGATATAGGAATCACTGGAGTCCTGTTAGAGAGTTCTGAAAGCACTAAAGCCGGAATGCTGTGGCTTGCAGAGTGCTGGACATGAGGAAAGAAAATGTTTAGTGTGAGTGTGGGGAAGCGGGGACTTTTGAGGAGCTCTGGAGGGCGGCAGATGGGAAGGAGGGTTCTGATTTTTTAGGATAGCAATGAGTTAAATTTTCATTCCCGTTTTTGAGCATTTTCTCTGTGCCAGATACTGTGCTGGGTTCAGCATGTTTTCAGCTTGTGGGAAAAATCCAACAAAGTTCATAGACAGCATCGCTGGAGGGGCATGATTTAGGGGTCTGAGGATCTGGCACGTGACTCCAGAAAAGGAGAATGGAGGACGTAAAGCGAGGGTGGATATGGAGCCCTTGTCCTCTGCTTCCAATTCAGTGAGTTTTATAGCTTAGTGAGTTTCCTTCGATTTTTTTTTTTAAACTGAAGTATAGTCAGTTACAATGTGTCAATTTCTGGTGTACAGCACAATGTTTCAGTCATACATATTCATACATATATTCCTTTTCATATTCTTTGATTTTTGAGAGGCAGATGGGTGTGGCTTCCCTGTCTGTCCATCTCTCTTGGGGGAGGGGGAGGAAGAAGGCGGGGTGGTGGTGGAGAACTTAAGTTCTTCTTTTCCTCAGGCTTGACTGCAATATGTAATGCTTATTCTCATTTCTGCCTCGTTCTGCTTCCTTCCTGATCTTTGTGTACTTAACACCTGTAAGGCAGGAAAGTCTTTCCCATGTTGGTTGAACTTTTCCTTTTCTGTTTTATGGGAGGTTCACGAAGTTTGAAGGCTTGGAATCAGCTGGGGAAAATGGCCTTATAGGAACTGAGGGAGAATGTCTAGGTTTAGGATGCTAAGAGTTTTAACAGGCTTCTGCCAGCAGAGGGAGCCCCAGGGCTGGGAGAGAAAGCAGACGGCCAGAGTTTAAAATTACAGGGATGGGGGGATCTTTATTTCTGGCAGTGTTTTTTAGCAGTCCAGAGATTTATGGGTTAAGATACAAGAAGATGAAAGAGAAAGGGAAGGAGGAAGACAGACTCACAACATACCGATATGTTACACACACACAAATCACATATAACCCCTCTCCTTCACCCCTCCCTACACACATTGACAATTTCTGCTCTAGTCCGGTGGTTCCTAAACGTTGCTGTGCAATTGAATCATCTGGGGGAACTAAGGGAAGGTTCCCAGGTCCCACCAAGGACTGTTGAATCAGAACCAGCAAGAGCGAGACAAGGAATCTGTATTTTTGCAAAGCTCCCCAGGTGATTCTGAAGTAACCTTTAGAAAGACCGGCAAACTCCTCTAGGTAATTAGGTAAATACTTTAAATATACCTTGTTCGAGACTTAATTTAATGGCTCCAGCTATCAACACGCTGACTGGTAGACAGAATGTAATCCAAGGAGACTGCTGTTTTGACTGAGCCATTTCTTTCTTCTCTCTTTCTTTTCTTTCTTTCTAAATAATTTTTGTATTTGTTAATATAATAATACATGAGGAGGGTTTACAAAGTCACATGGTAACAAAAGTCTTATAATGAATAACAGCAATCGTGTTCCTCCCTTCCTCACGCCCTAGTCCCATTCAGAGGCAACCATGTTTTAAAATCTTATTTCTTTCCTCTAGGAATCAACTCCATATTTTAAAACATTTACTGCTATTTCTTGAGTTTGCAATTTTAGAGATGATCTATTGACTGCCTACTAGGGAATATTAGGACTTCTTTGTTTTTACTCATTCCCTTCCTTCTAGCTATTAAATCACAATTTTAATTAAATCAGTAGTCAGTATTCATATTATTATGACTAATTTTTTACTTCTTAGCAATGTAATGTACTATGACTGCATTTCTTTTCTTCTATTTCTCCCCCCCGTGGGTGTTAATAACCACTCGTTTTTGTTTGTTTGCTTACTTAGTTGTCCATGCTCTCCAAATCCTCTGATAGGAGCAACAAAATGCAAATAAATTGGTCAAATTAATTGGATAATCTGTCTGGTTTTGTTCCAAGGGGACATTCCCTCTGGAGCCCCCAGTCTTCTTATTCCAGTCAGGACTAGGGTCTAGGTAGACTGATAGCCTTTGCCATTCACCTGGGAGGTCCGACTTTTTCTTGGTTGACTGCCTCATGAATGGGAGGGAACTTTTTTTAAGACCTTGGATGCAGAAGTACTGTTGTGCATTTAGCATCTTTACATGGGCTTTAATCCATCAGACCCTGGCCACACATACTGTCAGCTCTGCCTGCTTGTCCTTACTTTACCCTCTCCCTGATTCATTGTTTGGCTGGGTAAGGATTTCAAGATTGGAGATGATTTTCTCCCAGAATTGGAAGACATTGCTGTATTGCCTTTCAGTTCCCAGCTTCCACTGTTGATACAGAGAAGTTCAATTACTGCCTGGATTCTTGATCCTTGGTTTGTGACCTGTTTTTCTTCTCTCTAGAACTTTTGGGAATCCTTTTCTTTCCTGAGGCTCTAGCATTTTAAATTATGTACTTTGGGGAGAGTCTTGTTGTTGTTGTTGTGTTGAGCACCTACTGGGTCCTTTCCACATGGAAATTCAAATCTTTCATTACGGGAAACTTTGGAGAAATTATCTTTTTGGTTAATGCATTCACCTCCATTTTCTCTATGTTCTCTTTTTGGAAATCTTATTAGAAGATGTCACAGCTCCTGGATGGATCCTGTGAGTTTCTTATTGTTTTTGCCTTATTTTTCATCTCTTAACCTTTCTGTCCTACTTTCTTGGAGAATGTCAATTTTATCTTCGTGTTTCATTTTAATTTTTAAAGTTCCAGTTGTATTTTAAAAAGCTCCTGTTCTCTCCTACTTTTTAAAAACTTTGGCTCCCTGATCTTCACTGACAGATACACTGTCTTCCCTTATTCGTGGGGGGATACTGATGTTGCCTGGGCTATTGCCAGTTTCTTCCACTTTCTCGATTATCTATGTTGGGGACTCCACCATCAAAGTCAGAGGCTTTCACTTGATGCTTGGTGATCCCTGGCGTACATTCTGTGGCTGTTAGAAGCTCTGTGTGCGAGGGCAGGGCTTGTCAACAGTAGGGTTCCGCTGTAGGATAATCCAGAGGCTATGTGAAGGTATCATTGTCTGTAGTCTTTTTTTTTTTTTTTTAAATTTCTTGGACACTTTTTACAAGGAGGAATCCTTAATTCTTCTGCCTGGGAGGGGGAGGTGCTGCAAAAAGGTGAATGCAGAGGGATATAAGCTGGGCTGTGCCTGTTTGGGGAGCTGAGCCAGGACAAGGGGCTGGGGAATCTCATCTTTCAGTGTGGAATCTTCCTTTTATCCTCCGTCTCTAGCTCCATGCCTAAGCCCACACTCTGCTGAGCCCGATGTCCCTGAGCCTGGCGCCCCTGTGGCCAGTTTCTCCAGAAGATAAACCTTCCTTCTTCTTGGTGGGCAAGGGAGGAGGGAGGGGATTTGGAGTGTCTCCTCCTACTTTTGCCGCATCCCTCTCTCTGCACGCTGAGGTTCCCGGTGCCCTAATCCCTGAGCCTCTCCTGGGCTCCGTGGCTTCTTGCTGGCGCCTCGTCACGCGCTGTGGGCTCCAGCAGTCTCCGGCTTGCTAAGTCCCTCGTTCACCCACTTGTATCTTCCTAGAGGGTGCTGACGTTTCTCGTCTGCTGTTGTCTCCATTCTGGTTCTCTTTGTCCTTGTGATTTATAGCATGCAAATTCTCCTCCTGGGTCAGCGCACTTATTAGGGAGCAGAAATGAATGATTGTTCAAACGGCACGTTTAGCCCTGGAGCCCTCTTTTGAGTAGCCTCTCAGGCTTGACATGAGAAGAAGCGTGTGGTAGCACCGACTTGTATTCCTCCCAAGGTACCCAAGAGTCAACAGTGTGGGAGTGAGACTTTTTCTTAAGTCATTTGAATGGAAGAAAAGGAGGGGGGAAATATTTCATTGATTCATTTATCCATTTTCCCCAAATGTTTATTGAGCACGAATAAATGCCCCCAAACTGTGCTCGGTGCCAGAAATATAAAAGCTGAGTAATATTTGGTTCAAGAAGATTGTAGTTAAGTATAAGGAAGGTAGACAAGTAAATCAAAGTTCACGATAGCATAATAACAGCATAACAACAGTGTAATTGTAAATCAGAGCTCACAGTGGTGTAGTCAGAATGTGCACTGGGTGCACAGAGTACAGCTGAGGGCATCCAAGTCAGCCCAGGGCAGTGGGGAAGCCTTCTGGGAGGAGGTGGCCCCGGGGCTAAGCTTTGAAGAGTAAGTCCAAATTATGGAGATGAAGAAATTTGAGGGAAGGCCATACCAAGCAGAGGGAACTGTTGTGTTTTTAGGGAAGGAGTCTAGAAATAGCTTAACATGTCAGAGTGACCTCCAGTAGGTTGAAATGGCTGGAGCCAGAGTCCATGTTGGGGAGGGGCCTGAGTAAGGAGGGGCCCATCCCTGAACTAGAAATATCCACATCAGTCTACAGCCTGATCCTGGACCTGCTAATGAGAGGTGCAGAAATAAGAATATCTTATTCTCTCTGTGAATTTGAGCAAATTAAAAAAAAACATTATTTGTAAAATGAGGATACTGTGAGATCATATAAACAGATGAGATATGTAAAATGCTGGCTCAGTGGTAGGAATGTAAAATATTCCAGTTCTCTCGTGACCAGCCTGCCTTAAAGCCTTCTTCTACTCTCTCTAGTCCCCTGAGAGTTACAAAACAGATTCTGGAAAAGCTTAACTGTTAGGAAAATCTTTTCCTTCTTCCCGTGTCTGCCAGGTAAGCATTACCTGAGCATCTTTCAGCTGAATATTTTATTTTATTTAATCAGAAGTTGGTGGGTGGCTGGGGCACCTTCTTATAAAGTTTGGGTGGTTTCTTAAAAGGCCCCTGGGTGGGACCAGGATAACTGATTTCTAGTCTCCCCTCTACCACTGACACATAGGTGACCTTGACAAGGCCCTGCCCCTGCCTTGGCTTCAATTCCCTCAGCTGGCAAACAAGAGGAATTAAATTAGATCACCTTAAGATTTGTTCCAGCTCAGAAATTGGATGCATGGAGGCTTTTAGCTGTACTGACATTAGTGTAAAGAAAGAGCTAGGGTTTTTGGATTTTATTTTCGTATCATACAGAAGAGGGAAAGGCAGTTCCTTTCAAATTCTGGCAGGTGAGCAGGAGCGAGATTCTTCTATCTCTCCTTACCTCTCCCACCCTCCTTTCAGCTTCTGACTGTGATTTACTCACACAAAACCCAAAGAGAAATACTGGCACTAAAAGAGGGAAAAAACAAAACAAAACAACAACACTTGAAGTCTGTCCTTTTGGCTTGTTAAGCTCTGTTGGAAAAGTTGGGGGAGCAGGTCTCTTCAAAGCCAACTGTTATGTAAACACACCATCACGGGCTATAGGCACTTTGAAAGCCTGCGCTGAGCTATTTGAATCCCCCCAAGTGATTGGATTAGTAAACTGCTACCTTCTGGAAGATACTGTCTATTGACGGTCAGCGAGGGTTTGGGTAAATGAGGGTGTGGGGAGTGGGAAAAGCATTTCCTGTTTCTGTCGGGTTCTCACTAATGGACCTGAAAGAAGTGCCTTTGAACTCGGTCTGAACAGGCTCAGGTCAGTATCCGGAGCAGCAGAGGGCCCCGGGATTTAGGAATAGGTGAATAACACGGGAAGAATTTTGATTGACAACTTTCGGCCTCCCTTGGTCCATTGGACAAGACTCCTTGAGATAAAAGGAGCCTTCCTCAAAGCTCCAGCTCTCAATATTAAAACTATTAAGCCAGCTGATGATTGGATGCAAAATAGAGGATACCGGCACTCTTAGCAACCCCCAAGATACAGCCTAGGGTTTGTGCTCTGTCATCGCTTTAAAGTCACTTTATAATAATGCTTACGACCTGCAATCTTCGTATGATTTCAAAAGAACACGCAGACATTTTAAAACCTATTTTTACAACTTTTTGCTCCAACTTAACTTTTTGTCCCAAAATGATCAGAATGTGCTCAATGCCAGCAACAAACATCTGGTTCCATCTGTGTCTTATCACATCTTCCCTCCTACACATTGAAAGGCTTATTGGGCATTTCTTTTTGTTTTTGTTTTTTGGGTTTTTTTTTTTTTTTTTTGACTGCATTTGGCATTGAAGTCTCTCTCAGCCCAGCCCTCCAGTTTATTCCAATAGAGGCATTATTTCAGTAGCGGTTTTTGAGGACCTAGTATGGACTAGGCCCTGACACCTATAGTGATGCTATTATATATTATTGTGATTTTAAAAAGTCTTACCTTGAGGTTTCAACCAAATTTGACTTCTTTTTATTGGTCTCCTTTTTCCTTTTGCTTCTTTTCTCCCTCTCCCTCCTCCTCTGCCTTCCCTTCTGTTTCATCTCTCTCTTCCTCTGCGGGAAGGGGAGGGGCAGGATTTCCTGCTCAGAAGTTGGTTAGTTTCTGGGAGGAGTCAGAAGACCTGATTTGGGGCTGGAACCAGCTGCTCTGTCACCTGATACAAGAAGGTAAAACCCAGGCCAAGGAAGAAGACCTTTATGCTAGTACTATCTTGCAGCTGGGAGGCACCGGGAGACGAGCCCCAAAGGAAGGGCAGAGTGGGCTGGTCCTGGGCATCACACATCAGGGCTCCCCAAAGGACAGAGGACCCCTGTGGCCGTCCAGGGTGGGAGTGCTTGGAAGCGGTCCTGGTTGCCCCGGAGACTTATCCATTACTGTTGTCAGCTCTAGATCTGCCAGCGGCACACCAGGCAGACCCTGTCCCACCCTTAGCAAGTGCTCACTCTTGGATTCCTGGCTTTGCCGCAAAGGAAACTACTAAAACAAGAACTGGGTTTGGGCGGATTTTCCTTCCCCACCGGGAGAGACTAGCAATCTGATGTACTCTGTGAGGCTGTGGGTCCAGTCGTTTCTCAGTTATTAACTCCTTAGAGAGTCATCTATGTTACTTATAAACCATTATGGTGCTCACATCCACTGGAGTGTGGAGTAGACGGCAGAGGGGAGACAGGATCCAGATGGGGTAGGGACTCCACTTGTAGAGACAGGAATTCCAGCCTGATTCACACGGACTAATGATAGAGGGTCCCCTATCACGTCAGAGGGTTTCATTCTTTAAAACTAAGGTAGAGACAACAAGGTGTCAACAAAAAGTTTACTTTCTTCATCTAGTTATTTATTCTCCATTCAACAGATTAATGAGCACCTGCTCTTTGCCAGGCACTGGGCTTGGAACTGGGAACAGAGTCGTGAGCCGAACTAGACAGAGCCCTGCCCTGGTGGGGAGCGTAACTAACATGGCTGCACACTGAGCTCTCTGTGCCTTGGGGGCATAAATTAGGAAGGGCTGGAATTGCTGGGTTCTAGTGTCTCCTTTGGACAGCATCACTGGACCGATTTTGGATAGTCATCTTTCTGTTTCTTAGCCAAAACGGAACACTGGTTCTTCCAACAACGCTGATACCTGCAATATTTACCCGTTTCTTTATCTACAGGCTCCCAAGTCTTAGAGGATGGAAGACTTTTTTGTCTTGTTTTTCTTTCAGGAGCCAGTTGTATCTGGAGAACTAGCTTATCCACTTTGTAAGGCTCTCTGAAAAGGTCTCGTCACACACTGGATGTTTTCTTAACTGCCAGTTTTGGATTTCAGTTAATTTTTTTTTCTCATTAAACTCCCTAAGTAATATTAGAGCTCATTAAAAGAAAAGAAATGAAAAAAAACAAGTCTCCTTTACTTCAGCTGTTGGGTCTACTCCAGATTGCTCTTTGAAAGTTTCCTAAAGTCTGTTTTCATTTTTAGTTTATAATTTTCAACTTTTTGTCCAAGATATCTTTAAAAGAAAGGCTCCTGGAATTGTCTTCTGTACTGTATTTTCTAATTTTTCTCGCCCTCTTAAGGCACTTTTTTTTTTTTAATTTCATACAGCTGAGTTATTTAAGTTTTTCTTTTCTTACCTGGCTGCTTTCAAATATTTTTCTCCAGCTGAAGGACTAACAATTAACTGAGTTAGTCTGTAAAGATCTGTAATCCAGAAGAGTAAATACCTAATAAAATCCCAAATTATGTAAAAGATTTATGCCTGGCTTCCTGAGATTTAGGAAAATCCTTAATTATAACTCTTAATATGGCTCCAGACCAGGGTTTCAATTTAACTTCGTTAGGGCTGCCTTCTGGTTTAGCGATTTTACAATGTAATTGCTTTTTTTTCCCAAAGAAAACTCTGGAAAAAAAAAAAGGCAGCTCATATAGAAGATCAGGTAAAAATAAGTGGAAGAGAAAAATGAAATGAGGGTGGGTTCCAGAAGGTTATAAGTGTCTTTGAGCAAGACCATGCTGGACTTAGAATTTTGTTTTTTAAGGCCTAAGCCTAATCAAAGAAGCAAACTGCTAACTCTTTAGATTTCTGGGGTTCCTCTTAAATGTATTAATTTATTGATTTTGACATGTAAAAAGTTCCCTCATGGTGGCCATTGTTATTCTAAACTCAGGGTTTTTGCCCTTTATCAAAGTAAGTGCAAGAGTTAGGATTACAGGGCACCTGTATACAGGAAGCAGGCACTCGTCGGAGAGGAATGTGCCAATCTGATGTAGAAGAACCCAAGAAAGCCGAGAGGGTTCACTTAGTAAGGATGTGTGCCCGGGAATGGTTGTCTTGGATTCCCCTTCTAAGCCAAGGTTAGGGAAGGCCTTGCAATCGATGACCTGAAAATTTTTGACCCCAGGATGTAGACTAAAATTGACTTCTTTTCACAATGAGTAAGACAAGGAGGGCTCTCATGAAGGTTTTGTAGGGGTCCCAGAGCCAGGGTTGATTATTTGCCTTTTCCTGAGTAGGTCACCTGTGTAATGGACCTCGAACTGTTGTCCCTTAGGACCGGATTGGATTGGTGACTTATTGGGCCGGTTCATATGGAACACTTCCTTATTTGTATATCAGAAATAAGGCATTCCAGAACAACAACAACAACAACAAAACACGTAAGACTTCATAACATTGATAAACAAAAGCAAAGGAGAAGTGAACAGCAAGGGAATAGCAGTTTAATGGCAAATATAGTTATCAAATGGTATACCTCCAAAAAAAAAAAAAAGAGTCTGATGAACTTATATGAGACCTATGTCTAATTACTCCGTGGTATACCACCCAGTCAAAATGTCTAATGACTTACCCAGAGGCCTAGGTGTAATTATTTACCAGAGTGTACATCTATAAACTAAAATTTCTATTACTTTACACAAAGACTGAGGCCTAATGATTTTATACAAAGACCTACTTGGTTATAAATGACAGAAGCAGTGAAAACTCAGTGAAACTACTCACATTCAGATTAGTGTTGAGACTGATTACCTGGCAGTAGATCTGAAGGGCAAACAGAGTTTAGACACAAGGAACCCAGTAAGTATACCTTTTGCTTTTTGGGGAAATGTGAAGTTCCGAGTTTGGTGTACTTTCCTGGACATAAGTGGGCTGACATCATCTGTAGAAGCATATTTATTTGTTGCTTGGTTGGCACTCTGAAATATATTTATGGGGTGAGTCAGTTCCTGGTTCGATGGCTCTCAGAAGTGAGGGACTGTTATCGACTGGTTGGGGTGTAAAATTATGTTACCGGAGGTGAGCTGTCATTGATTGAACTGGTGGGTTTACGACTGGTTCTGGATACCATGATTATAGAACAATCAAACTTTTCCTAAGAATGTGGAAACATCTTAATATTCTCACAGTTGACACCTACTAGTTGTTTTCATAGAACATAGGACAGGTCGGCATCTGATATAGCACAAATTTATGTACATATATTTATTAATGTTAATAGAGCAGACTTTTGTGGTGTTTTGTCAAAGGGCAAAGTGACTAATGAGGGCTTCACTATGACTAACTGTGGGAACCCCTAGGTTAAAGGACCACAAGGGTAAAGTGTTTTCTAAGAGAGGTAAACTTAATCAGGAAATAGTTTATTTTCAAAATGAAATCCGTTACTTTTAGTAGTCATCCAGCAAGAAGGAAAATGTTTACTATGCTAAGAAAAAGAATAAAGAGGCACTGAAAACATAGAGAAGAAGCAGGCTGGAATGGGAAATACATTCCCTATTTGGTAGTTGTATTAAACAGAATGCTAGCATCATGTAAGTGGGTGGGACCTCAAAGCTCATCTAACTAACCTCCCTCTAAGTTCAGAAATCTCCTCTCCAGTTCATACCATCCCCGGTAGATGATCTCTGACCTTTGCTTGGTCCCTTTTAGTAACAGGAAGCTTACTATACATCACAGCTCATTATGTTTTGAATTACTCTGATCTCTTAATGACACATTTCCTTGCACGCCTACGTGTTAATTCTAGTTCTGCATTTTCAAGCCACGTACCACAAGTGCATTTTATTGGACTTTGTTGGACCAATATGACAGCCCTTCAAATATTTGGAGGCAATTGTTATGTGACACTACTGTATCTTATCTTCTCTAGATTCATTCAATTTTTCTGTATGTGACAGGGTTTCTGAATTTTATCTGCCCAAGTTACTCTGATCTAAGCAGGTTTTTGTGTGTCAAGATCTCTCTAGAAATATAACAATGACAACTATCATTGGCTGGAGGCTTACTATACGCCAGGTAAGGCTGTAAGCACTTTATATGCATTATTTCATTTAGTCTGCAAAATTATCTCACTCAGAAGGTACCGTTTTATAAATGAGGAAAGAATTGAAGTAACTTGAGGCAGAGAGTTTATAAGTAACTTGTCCAAGGTCTTAGAGCTAGCAAACAGTGGAGTCCAGCCAAAGCAAATCCAGACATTCTGACTTAACTTCTTCGGTTTCCCACCTGCCAGACTGCAAAGTAAAACAAAACCACCTCTTTTTCCGTTTTCCTGGAATTCTACTTCTGCTAATAAGGTGTTAGTTTAATTTAGCAGCCCTGTCACAAATCCTTGTTGGATTCTACTGAGCTTGTAATTAGTGAAAATATCTAGGTCTTTTTCACATGATCTGCTGCTAGAATAAGTCTTCATAATTCTATAGTCATGCAACAGGTTTTTGGATCTGAATTCTGTGCTGTATCTTCTTCCCTATTCAGTTTCAATTGGCTAGCATCAGTGCATGGTTCTAGCCTATTAAGTCATTTTGAACCCTGACGCTACTATCTTAGCTCCGTATCACCAAATAGAACTGATAAGTGTATCTTTTATCACTTCTCCTAGGTTGCTGATAAAAATTGCCAAACAGGAAAAGGCCAAGGACCATTTTTGTCCCTGTGTGGGAGAGGGACTTAGTTTGATCACAACCAGACATAATCTTGCGAGGCAACCTCACAACCTTAATTCTGAAACTATTAAACAAACCATTTTCCTTTCCTATCCTTTCACCCAGGATTTCTCAATCTCAGTCCCATTGAAATTCTTGGACCAGAGAATTCTTTATTGTGAGTGGCTGTCTCGTGTGTTATACAATGTTTAATGGCATTCTTGGCTTCCACCCACTAGATAGTTGCTAGCAAGAGTACCCCTCCTTCACTACCAGACAAGCAGAAATGTCTCTGGACATTTTCAAATGTCTCCTGGGGGACGAAACTGCTTCCCTTCCCGTTGAGAACCACTACTCTCACTTTATACATAGATTAATTGAGACATCAAGTATATATGAAGAACCTACTGTTTGCCTAAGACTTGATCATTTCTTTCAGCACTAAAGAGGAAGACATCAAGAAGATTATGCTATGAGAGAAGACCAGCTCCGTATAACAACTGGGAAAAAATGGTCCATTACTGCATGATCTGGTATGAGAACCAGACTGACTGACCTGTAAGAATTCAGAGAAATGAGAAGAATCAGTGAGGACAGAAAAGATTTCAATAGCTCGGATTTGATGGGGTTGGGTAATCTGAACATGAATAGGCATGAAGCATAGCCTTTGAAACTAAAAATACATAGGCGTTTCCTACATATTTAGGCAGACATGTAAAAAAATATTTTTATATACAGGCAAACCAAATAATATAGGCATTACCTTCTCAAACAAAAATCGGAGTCCATGATTTGATATATAGTTTGACAAGAGGCAGGATATTTGAAATCATACCTCTCCTGGAGAATTTGAGGTATATGGTTTCAGAAGGTGTGGAGATCGTGGGTTGGAGGGCATTCAGGTGGGAAGGGTAATGTGAACAAAGGTGAAAAAGACCAAAAGGGACTAGGAGGGTCCTGGGGTTCAGCCTGACAAGTCAGGTAGAAGAGCTGAGATGCAGGCAGGTCACAGAGACACCAGAAAACCTGGTACAGAAGTTGAGGCTCTGATGGTTTTTTGGGGGAGGAGCAACAGGATGCATGGTAGGAAAGGAAGGGCTCCATCCCCAGTCTGGCAGTGGATGTTTTGGGGCAAATTCTCTCCCGCTAGAGAGTGCAGAAGGTGGTTTGAGACGCTGAGAGCTGGACCAGGTGGTGGCTGTGTGGGTGGACGAACAGGAAACATAATAGGCAAGGCACTTGGGAAGGCCAACTGAGAGAATAAGATTGGGTAAATTCCTGAGTTTTTTGGACACTTAAGGTGAGGCTATGTCACCTTAATACAGGGCCAAGTTTCCCATTTTGGAAACTGGGGAAACAGTGGTTCCATGGCTATTCTGCTCTTCCTTTAAGTATGTCTCTTTTGCCTTGTGTGTCACTGGATTCTGACTGCTTTTTTGTTTGGAGTGATGAGGAGAGATTTCAAGCAGAGATGGCACCCGATCAGGGCCAGAAATGCTGCACAGGACTTTGAGTTGGCAGAAATAAAATGGAAGGGTGTATGTGTGGGAAGAGGGTGGTGGTGGTTGAGAGTCTGATCAGAGGCAATGGCACGAGCCTTGCTATGTCTGCAAAAATGCACAGGCAGTGATGGCGAGAGTGAAATGTCTGGACCTGGTTAGGGCAGGAGATGTATTAAAATCACAAGGAGAGTGGCATTAGGCTTCTGTCCCAGGCTACCTCTTTAAGAGCCATTGCTTAAAATTTCCTATGTTGAGCCCTAGAGCGCCACCTTCCCTGGAAGAAGAGGACTCAGGTCTGTGATAACCAGTTTTTTCCCCCTTCTAACCGAAGGCTTCACTGTATTTTGAGTTTGTGAGGAGGAAGGCTGGGTAGAACTGGACATCCAATTAAATGTTCTTGGGAGATTGCCTTCCCTCTTTTCCTACAAACTAGCTAGTTTCTTCTGTCCCTCCGTCCCTTCCTCTCCTTCCGCCTCCTTCTCACATGCTAAAATGCAGTTAGGAAGAAAGAGGTATCAGCCACAGAGCCTCTGGGGCACAGGTGTGAGATGGCAAATAGGTTTTCTGATCTGGAATTAGTCAGTATCTCTCATTCACTTACTCTAGCTCAGAAATTGATTTATCTTGTTTTTTTAAAAAAAATTTTTTTTCATTTAAAAAAATGTTGGTGCTAGAGATTGACCCCAGGACATCGTGCATGCTAAGCATGCACTCTACCACTGAGCTATACCCTCCCCTCCTTGATTTAGCTTCTTATCTTAAAATGCTAAGTCTGGGGGAATTTATAAGTGTCTCTTTTTTCACTCCGAGCACAAAGCAAAAACAAATTCTCAACAGACTTATAAGCATGGAACATCAATCTTGGAATCGGAAGCATTCAAGCAAGTGTTGCCTGACCTTCAGCAAACTGCTCTCTCCGCTGTGCCGCGTAAGACCCCCTTCACCAGCAGACCTGCTCTCCCTGCTGCCCACCCTAGGAAACCATGCCCCCCATGAATCAGATGCTAAGACAGAGTACAAAACGTTTTTTTATTTCAAAATGCAAAATGGTAGTCACTGTAATAATAATAATAATAACAATAATAATAACAATAAAAACATAAAAAGGATGTCTTCTCCTTTCAACGCAGTGTAAAATGGTAGATGCACTCAGATAGCTGACAGGTACCTAGTTTTGGACATGTCATCCCTCTTCAGTGCTGCACAGCAGCAAAATTCAGTCCTAAACTCCTTTTGGTGGATCCGTGTGGTAGTTCAGTCTTAGAAGTCAGTGGCTTCTCAGGAGCAAGTCCCAACAGCACAAGGCTCCCACGGGAGCCCGACCCTCGCGCCCTGGCTCCCTCTTCTCCGTTGTCTCTCTCCCCTTCCCTCCGCCGCACCCCCCCAGGGTTCTTAGGAGGCGTGCAGCCGGTTGGAGAGGGCCCGGCAGCCTTGGACGGCCTCCGGCGGCTTGTCTTTCTCCAGCGGGGCCCGCTCCCGCAGGGCCTTCCGCGCCTGGGCGGCCCGCAGCTCGGCCACGGCCGCCTCCCGGTCCCGCAGGCGGTCGGCGGCGGTGAAGGGGCTGCATAGGGTCTCCATCAGCCCGAGCACCGCGCCGACTAGGGCCAGCACGCCGCCCAGCATGTACAGCCTCACCAGCTTCCGGCCGGGCTTCTGGGCCATCAGCTCCTTGGCCAGAGGAATCAGCTCCTGGATCGTTTCCATCTCGGCTCCGGGCTCTCGGGCTGGGAGTGACCTGCAGGAGGAGCGGAGCAGGAGAGGGGGACCTTTAGCTACGGAGGATGGTTCCAGCTTCCAGAGCACCCCTCACTCAGCCCGCCCGGGGGAGGCCGCAGAGAGGGGAGCCCGCCCGGGACCCCGCGCCCCACCGCGCTCTTCTCCGCTAGGCTCACCTAGGGGCGCCGCGCGATCGGCGTGTGCGGGGATCCCGCGCCTCTGCGTTCTCCTCCTCCTCCTCTGCAGCCGCGGCTCTTCCGGAGGGAGACTTCGCAACTGGTACCGGGACAGCGTCCCGGGGCTGCTTATATTTTTGCTCCGAGCCCCGCCTCCTGGGCTCCCGGGGCTGGGGCCCGTGCAACCAGAGCCAGAGAGAGGAGGGGGAAGAAGAGGAAGAAGGGGAGGGAGAAGAGGAAGGGGGTGAGGGGTGGAGCGGGGCAGGGACCTTCCGGGAGGTGGCCAAGAGCTGTGCACTCCTGGGCCATGTGAGCTGGGGGTGCGGGGGAGGGAGGGTCTGGTTGCACAAGGGTGAGGGCCCGGAGCCCAGGGAGGTATCCGCGTTCATTTCCAACCTCTTTCTTCATGGTGTGGGTGGGTCACAGCTTCCCTCGTTCGGGGCAGCCTGAGAAGGACCCCTACTGAAGACACCTGGGATTCCACCTAACTGAAAAATTAGTTTTTATTTAGAAAGATTGTCATCTTTCCACACACATAGGGATTGGAAATAGAAGGCAAGGGGGAGGGATCCGAACAATGAACAGAAGAGGTCTCCAGGCTTTGTATAACACAGTTGGTGCTTAGACTATTTCTTTTTGGTCTGATTGATTTTATTCATAAGTGCTTGCAATGCTATGGTCACTGGATAGATAACAATCCATTGAGGGTGATCTTTATGCATAGATGTGGGTGTGTGCCCACGTGGGTGTGTGTGGTGTGTGGTCAGCCTCTGTTCCTGCAGGTGTTTGTAATCTTGTGTATCAGGGAACTGCCATCAAATCCAAACTCTCCCACTAGGAAGTGAAATTAGGGGCTGGGGGGAGGTGAATGTGGAAGGAGGCTATTGGTAAAAGTTGTCTGCTGGTCTGGACTGCAAATATGTCATGCTCTCCTGAGTAATTATTTGCCACTTCCCTGCATCTGGGGGCCAACACCGCTGTACCAGATCAGCTTATCATTGAAACGGTTTAGGGGCAGAAGGGTGAGAGTTGACAGTTTGGGCAAGAAGCTAGAGTAGAGAGTACTTTTGAAAGCATGAGGAGAGTAGGATTAATTTTAATTGGGTTTAAACATCATCGCCTGTCTGGGGGTGTGTTCTAGTTGAGCTTTGGTTATCCGTATACCAGAGTTAGTTAGCAAGTAGGGGAAAGGAGAGACACCAGGCCAAGCACCTCTAGCAGAGAAAGGGACGGGGCAGGGAGAGGAGGGGGAAATCGGACTGGCCAGAAAATTGCAAAGGTCAGTGATGCAATCTTGCAACAGCCTGTCAACGTCAGTCAGGCCAGGCCGAGCGCTGTGGGGAGGGACTGGGAAAGGGATGTTTCAGGGATCATATATTTGGGTCGTTAGAAATTTTAACATTAACCTTTCTTTGGGGTCTGAGGCAATTTCCCAGACAATTCAGTTTCAAAAGGCAACACCACCACCAACCCTTCACCTTGGCTATTCGTAGTTAAGCTGTAGCGTTTGTGTGTGCAGACCGGGCAAAGTTACCTAAGGAACTTATTTAAAACTCTGCATTTTAGTCTGTACACAAGCAGTCAAGGTGACAAGGGGCCAAGTTGAGATTATTCCTGGAGGCTTGTGTTTCCAGCTTATTATTTTAACCTTGTCAGGCCGGAAAATTCTGTAACAGGAGAGATGACTATCAGTCTCAGCATTTTCTTTGACTCTTCCTTCTAATTTTGAAGAAGTCTCTAGTAGCTGGCAGACATGATCTCTGAGCTTTCCCGAGATCTGTGTGAGCTTCAACCTCTGTGGCTCTGGAGGGGCCTAGGTGGTGCGTCTTAATATAAGGGCTTTCACGTGGTTTCTGCTCTGAAGGTGAGTCAGCCCTTTGGAGCCTTGGACCCAAAACTCCGAAACTGACTCTTCAGTACGTAGTTTCAGTATTTCTGTAACTCAGAGACAACCCAAAACTCTGAAATTGACTCTTCAGTAAGCATTTCCGGTATTCTGTAACTCAGAGACGCAAACCGCACGTCTTCCAAGGTCAGCAGACTGTAATTTATGTGGGGTTCCCCTTTCTTGCGATATGCTCTGGTTGGGTTCATCACCTCAGAGGGGTTTCCCTCTTTCTCTGAGAATCTAACTTTGGTCCCCAGGCCCCACCAGGTTGCTGGCCAGGCTAGGCAGAGAGGGCGGTGGCAAGTGGCATGGACTGGGGTCACTGGTGGATTTGGTGTTCCTGGTTTAGGTGGTAGCTGAGGCTGAGTGGGAGATGGTGGGAATAGAAGGCTGAGGAATCTAGGGTTGCCTCATGCCTGGGAGTTCCTGACACAGCTCCTCTGTCTGGGTGGGAAGGAGAACCCAGTTTCTAGGTTAGGAGTGTGGCTAAGGCTTGGGAAACGAAGCATGCGTTTTGACTGCACTGATATCTCATTAGAGATATAAAGGCTTGTGTTGCATCGCGCAGGTCAACCTGGCAGAAGGGTGACCCGCCATCCTTGCTTGCCTAGGGGTTCCTGAGGGATTTCTCCAGGATGCAGGACTAACAGTGCTGAAACTGGGACGGTTCCGGGAACTAGAATCCTTGAGTCTATCCTAACATTTAATTCTTGCCATTTCTAGGAAGGCAAGAGAGGTCAATTTAAAGCTCGTTGATTTTGCTTTCCAAATTCCTTTCTCCCAAACATTAAAACATTCAGAGCTATCAGCAGAAGAAGCCATCACAAGGGGGCAACATGTGGTCCAAGGAATAAGGACAGAAGAGGGATGGCACTGTCCCAACAACTGTGCCTGAGGGTTGGAAGGAACAGAGGACAGCAGCGGTTCTTTGGATGGCTGATTGTGTATGAGCCTCAATTATTACTATTATTATTTTGTCAACAGCTTCTTGCTGTTTACCAACATCACTGCCCACTCCTCCAGGAGATTCCAGGGGGCTGGAGGAAGGAGAACATCCTGGGAGACATAATAAAACTATTCGTGTACCTTACACTCCAATTTTTTTTTTTCAGTCCTTGAGTTACTTTCATTTCGTGTAAATTAGTTTTGGAGGGAAAGTTCTTATCTCTCAAATATCAGTGGGTGGTTTTTAAATCTACACGTCTAACCTTTATCTTCCTCTAGCCTTGTACATTAGACTTCTAGAATCTAGACATTTCTGGGTGGATATCCTGCTTTTATCACAAGCTTGCTACTTGTAAAACAAGACCTCCACTTTTCCTGTACCCTTACAAACTGAATCACCTTCTCAGTATGCTTATTTCTAGCAGTGGCATCTCCATTTTGCCTGTTCCCTGAGTTAGAAATACAGGCATTTTCTTGGAGAGGTCTTCCCTGACCACTTTATCCCACCATTCCCTGCTGGATGCCCTGCTGTATTTTCCTTTGTAGTGCTTAGTACCTGGCTTTATACTGATGTAATTATTGGTTTGCTTTTGTGTTGTCTTCCACACCCATTAGAAGATAACCTTTATGAAGACCAGAACTTTGTTTTATTCTTTACTGTGTCTGCAAAGCCCACTATAATCCTTGGCACATAGCAGGCAGGTCCTTAATAAGTAACTATGGGATTGATGAATATCTTCCCCACTGGACTGGTAGAGGAGGAGCTATGTTTGCTAAGTTTGCATGCAGTCAAATATTTAGTGGATACTCAGAGAAACATTCAGGGTATGTTTGTATTTTGGACCTTTTTTTTTTTTTTTGACCTTTTGTCCTCTCCTCTCTAATTCACCTCAAACACTACCACCAAATAAATCTTTCTAAAATTAGAAGGTGGGTATGGCTCAGCGGTAGAGCATGTATGTGCTTAGCATGCACAAGGTGCTGGGTTCAATCCCCAGTACCTCCATCAAAAAAAAAAGAAAGAAAGAAAGAAAGGAGGAAAGAAAGGAGGAAAGAAAGAAAACAGGCTTAAAAAAACTTCCTTAAATTAAATATTTATTCTTAATTGCCCTTTTAAAACCCAGATCATTTCTCATTGCCCACGTGATACACTTTTGGATTCTGCATGTTAAATTGACTTGATCAGTATTCTTGGATCCAGGACCTCTATCATGTGACCTTCCCATCTCACCTAACTTCAAACCCCATTCTTCTCCAACAAGGAGGCTTTGTTCCACAGAGGGTTTCTCAGAGCCCAAGGAACAGTTCATTCTCACTGCTGCCGCCTCACCTTTGCTCACCCTCTTCTTCCTCCCTGAAGTGCTGTTCTCTTTCTACTCTGTCTTCCTTCCTTCAGGTCACGTGCTCCAAGAAGCCACCACCGCCTGTGCCAGCACACACTGCTGTCTCCTTTCTGTGAATTTCAGCTGCCTCTGGCTTGTACCTTGCAGGCTGGCACTGCACCGTGTGTTGGTTTATACAGCTCTCGTTTGTTCTTGTGGGCTTGCCCCATCTCTGCAGAAGACCAGATTTTTGTACCTTCCATGCTGCTAACATATAATAGGGGCCCAATCAGTGCTGGTTACATTGACCTGAAAGTCAGAACTGGGATAATGATTACAAAATGATCAGTTAAAACTCTCCTGGGAGGTTATTTTAGGCATAGTGACTTGTCCTTGGTTCAGAGCCTTAGGCTTGAAATTGCCCAAGACCTGGCATCTTGGCTGGGTTCCCTCCACTCTGGCTCCCTCACCTTTCACTTCTACTCCCAACTTAGTGTCTGACATTGCAGCAGTTGGCTCACTCTCGGGCAGCCCTCCACTGCTCCTGGGACCCCAGGGCTTTGACAAATCAATACCGAGGAACAGATCATTCATAGACGATTTGCTCTTGTCCCTCTTGGCTTCTGGCTGAGCAGAGCCACCAGCTGCTGGAGCAGGCAGGATGGGCTGGGAGCAGCGGCACCCTGCAGCCCACATACCACAGGCACAGTGCTGTGCAAGTTTGATCAGCACAAGAAGCTTCCTTCAAGCTCAAGTGCTAGCTGGACTTGAGGATGGGTTTGGGGACAGTCTTCTTGGCTTCCATGATATCATATTCTCCTAGTTTTTGTCCCGTCCTATTCCGGACACTCCTTAGTTCTTTTTTTTTTATTGATATATATATTATTGAGATGCAATTGTCACATAACACTGTTAGTTTTAGGGGTACAGCATAATAATTGGACATATGTACCTATTGTGAAAATGATCACCACAATAAGTTTAGTTAACATCCATCACGGCACGTAGTTTTCTTGTGATGAGAACCCTTTATCTATTTACTTAAATTTTTTTTTTTATTTTTTATTGAAGTGTAGGTGATTTACAGTGTTAGTTTCAGGAGTACAACAAAATGATTCAGCTATACGTATACATACATATATATTTTCCTTTTGGATTCTTTTCCATTCTGTGTTGTTACAAGAAACTGAATACAGCCCCTTGTGCTGTACAGTAGGTCCTGGTTGTCCTTAGCTCTTTTTCACGCTTTTGCTTTTGACCTAACGTCTGAATGCAGTGTTTCTCAGGACTTAGACTGGAGCCTCTTTTCTTATTGTGCATGCTCTCTTTAGGTAACTGAGTTTATTCCTGAGGCTGTGTAGACAGCAAGCAAATCTCAGCTCTAGACCCGGGTGTCTCCCTGCCTGTTCTTATGTCTTACAGGTGTCGAACTTCCCTTGTCTAAAGCCAAATCCAGTATTTCTACCCTATAAATTTTCACCACCGTCTTTCTTAATCTAGGCTTCCCTGTCTACCTAAGTAGCTCAGGTCCTGAGTCTGGGGGCCATCCTTTGCTCCTCTGTCTCTGACACCTCTCATGCACAAACAATCACCAAGACTTGTCATTCTACCTCTTAAATATCTCTTGATTTTATTTGCTTTCTATCCCCTCTGCTGCCCTCCTCGTCTAAGCACTTGTCATCTCACCTGAACTATTACTGTGGTCTCATAGCTGGTCTCTCTGCTCCGGGTCTTGACCATCAATCCAACCCACTCAAATCCATTGTAATCTTAAAAAAACAAGCAAAGCTGAGTGTGTCACTCTTCTCTTTAAAACCCTTCACTGGATCCCCACATTGTCCTTTGGATAATGTCCCAGATGCTTTGCATGGCTTATACGTTCACCCGTGATCTGGTCCTTGCCTATTTTTCCAGTTTCACTACATCTATAATCTTCCTCAACCCTTGCTCTCTAGGTGCCAGACACACTGTTCTTCCCCAGCTTCAGATCCTTCCTCAGGTTCTCTCCCCTTGGCACGCTTTCTTCATTTTTTCCCTTGACCTGGTGAACTCTTACTCATCCTTCAAGTGTCACTGTACTCACTTCCTCAGGGAGGGCTTCCCTACTGCTTAGATGAGGCCAGTTCTGTTTGCTTCACATGCCTCCTCATGTTCCCTTTCACAACTCTATTGTCTGTCTCCCTGGCTGGACTGTGAACTCAGTGAGGGCGGGAACTGTGTTCTCAGAGCTAGCACGATTGCATATTTCCTTGAGGGGTTTCATCAGAGCCATCAGTTTGTCTTGTATTGAACTGGTTATCCTACAGGCAGTGGGAAAAACTGATGGATTTTAGCAGCAGAACCGTTAGACAAGGTCTCCATTTTTAAGTAGATCACGGTGTATGACCCAGAGAAGAATGCATAAGAGGGGAACGAGCTAGAGGCAGTGAGCGGGACATTGTCAGAAAAATTCAGGCAGGAGGTGGTGAGGGACTGGGCCGAGACAGAGACGGTGGGGATAGAGGGAGACAGGTTTTTATCATGGTTGTTGTTGCTGATAATATGATTTTATTCCAAGAAAACCAATAAGCCCTAGTAAATAGCTACTATAATTTTAAAAGAATTTTATTGAAGTATAGTTGCTGTACAACGTAAGTTGCAGATGTACGGTATAGTGATTAACAAGTTTTAAAGGTTATACTCCATTTATAGTTATTATAAGACACTGGCTATATTCCCCATGTTGTGCAATAGATCCTTGTAGCTTATTTTATACCCAATAGTTTGTACCTCTTGCCCCCCCACCCCTACATTGCCCCTCCTCCCTTTCCTCTCCCCACTGGAGAACCACTAGTTTGTTCTCTGTATCTGTGAGGGAGACAGGCTTGAATGATAAGTTGTAGGCAAAACTGGACGTCTCAGTACTGTGGGAGGGAAAGGAGTTGGAAGTGACCTCCAGGTTTGGAGAAGAAAGGAGGAGGAACACATTTGGTGAGGAAGAGAGTGAGTTCCATTCTCTATTTATGGGACATGCAGTCAAAGATGCTCTGGTAAAATAGAAGGACCCAGACAAGGACCCTTCATTTTCAACCACCGGAGCGATCTGCATCAGTACCAACACGCTCTACCTTCTGTCACCTTACTCGGAGGGCAGCATCCCTGCTTCCTTCTGTGCAGAACTGCCCTGCCATCTCATCTGATTCGTCTATTTAAGGTCTTGGAAGTCTACAAATAACTTAGGTCACTTTGGGCTGCCTGTAAAAATCTAATTCAAACTGGTTTAACAATAAGAGAAGTATATTGTTTCACAAGACAGAGATTCCAGGATTAATTCAGTAATGTAACTTTATATATATTTAAAAAAAAAACTAAGTGCTTTTCATCTTTCTAGTCTGACATCTTCAGCATGGAGACTTGCCACAGCCCGACTCACATTATGGTTCCAAGTTAGCTGTCACGGTTCTAGGCGTTGCATTCACTATGACAGCATCCAGTGCAAGGAGAGAGACTGTTCTTTTTCTTTTATCAGCAAAGATACCTTTCCTGGAATCTTCCTAGAGGCTTCCTTTCAGTGGCCAGAACCGCATTAAACGCCCATCCCTAAGACTCCTCCTGAAGGAGAGGGTTACCACCATGACCTTGGACTGGTTGTTCTCAAAGGTTCTTTCTGGGACCAGCAACAGTAAGATCACATGAGAACTTGTGAGAAAAGCAGATTCTGGACCCCTACCCTAGAGCGGCAGAATCAGAAGTTCTGGATGTGGGATTAGCTGTCTGTGTTTTTTAAAAAGTCCTCTAGGTCATTCTGATGCATGCTAAAGTTTGGGAACCATGGGCTAAGGCTAATCTTTGAACTGGGGAAAGGACAACAGCCCAGAGGACTCAAAAAACCCTGGGGATCTATAAGCAAGGAGAAAGGAGGGTAGGGATTTTGGCTACAAAGTCAGCTTCCTGCCAGATCCTTCCTCTTTCCTGAATAATCACTTTCTCCTTCTTTATTATAGTATCCCATCAGTATACAGTCATACTCTGCTATCTGAATCTTAAAAAGCCTAGTCCATGGCCCCAGGTCACTATCCCGCTGCTGTCAGGATTCTTTGTAACTGAAACTGTTTATTAAAAGTTGTCTACAATCACTGTATCCATTTCTTCATCAGCCATTCACTCTTTTACCCACTCTCTTCTGGCTTCTATCCCATCAGTCCACCAAAATCTAATGGGATGCTTGTTAAATGAACTGAATTTTAGCATTCAACAGATAGAACCATTTCTTCCTTCTAGAAACACTTTTGTTCTGTTTGCTTCAGGGACGCTGCCCTCTCCTGTTTTTCATTGCACTGTTTTACTTTCTTCTTCCAAGATCACCTTTGTTACATCTTCCTCCTCTGTCAGTCAGTGGTCCTCCGCCTTGAATGAACATTAAAATCGCTGGGGAGCTTTTAAAATTTCTGCAGTCCAGGCTGTACTCGAGACCAATTAAATCGGAAATTTCTCCAAGCAGGACCCAAACATCAGTAATATTTAAAGCTCTAACGGTGATTCCAGTGTTCAGCTGGGATGAAAGATCATTGCCCTTAATGTTGGGGTACCCCAGGGCCCCACCACGATCCTGCTTCTCCACCTACATTGTTTCTTTAGGTCAGTGGTTCTCAGCCTTGGCTCCAACTTTAGAATCATCCCGGGAGCTTTTAAAGACTACCGTGGCCTGAGAGTTCCCCAAGATGAATTGACTCTGAATTCCTGGGGTGATTCTAATGTGTAGCCACAATTGTGAACCACTTGTAAATGATTTCCTACAGTTCCATGGACTGGGACTCAGTGCTTTCCTATAGAGCTTTCTGCAGTGATGGACGTGTTCTACATCTGTGCTGTTAAATTTGATGGCCACTAGCTGCTTGTGTCTGTTGAGCCCTTGAAATGTGCTGAAGTGTCTGATGAACTGAATTTTTAATTTAATTTTAATTAAAGTTAAATTAAATCACCTTATAAGTGGCTAGTGGCTACCATTAGCTTTATGTGCTAATGACTCTGAAATTGGTTTCTCTCTCTTGAGCTCCAGGATTATGTAGTAAGCTGTCTAACAGATACCTCTTCTTGGATATCTAATAGAGTATCTTTAACTTAATACATAAAAAATGAAATTCTCGATTTTCTTTCTTCAAAATTTGTTCCTCTTCTAGTCTTCCACATTTTGGTAAAATGTTATCACTTTCCATCTGATTGCTAAAGCCCCAAACATGGAAACCATCTTTTTCTCCCTTTCTTTCCTCATCTCTGTCAGCCAGTTTTTCAGCAAGTCCTGTTTGTTCTCCTTCCAAATATACAATTTGACTCTGTCCACTTCCCTCCACCTCCACTGCCTCCAGCCTGGGCCAAGCTGCCATTATTGCTCACATAGAGTGGTCAAAGCTAAAAGTCACTGCATCCTTAATATGTGGTTTCTAAGGCCTTTGTGTGTGTTAACTTGTTAATCCTACAAACAAGCCTACGAGGTGGGGAACCTGAGGGACAGGACGCTTGAGTAATGTGCCTTGGATCGCACAGCTAGTCAGTGGTGGAAATGGGATTCAAAACCACACTGTCTGATCCCAGGGTCCATATCTTCACCATTCATTTTTCTGTCTCTCTGACTGGTTACAAGGCCCTGTGTCAGTGGTCCTTAATCCTGCCTGCAAGCTGGAATCACCCGAGGAACTTTAAAAAATCCCAGTTTTCACAACCCCACCCCAGGCCAGTTAATTCTCTTGGGGTAAAGCTTAGGCATCAGAAATAAAAAAAAAAAAAAAAAAAAGAAAAGAAAAGAAAAGAAAAAGAAAAAGAAAAAAAAAAAATCAGGGAATTCTCTTATGTAACTATGTGAAGAGCTATTCCATCTATGACACAAGGCCCTGGTCCACCTGCCTCTCCCACCAGTTTCAGCCCCCACATCCATCACACTGCTCCCATCCCTTCTTCCTACCTCTAGAAGAGGCCAAGCTCTTTCCTGCCACAGGACTTTTGCACTTGCTCTTCCTCTGCCTGGAACATCCCTTTCTGGTGTCTTCTGGGGCTTGAGGAAGACTTTAGAGGTTCTAATCCCTGAAAAGATTGAATGCTCTAACCTGCCCATGTAAATCAAAATGAAAACAATATTAAACTTTAAAGTATGTGGAGGTAAGATGTACAGCATTCTTATTTTGCCCAAAGTGTCTGTTTCCTTGCCTTTTAAAGTATATTAGATATAAAAATTTTCAAAAGAAATGTTGCCTCCACTTTGCTGGCACCTTAGATACATGTTTAGCCTGCCTTGGGAAGTCCATCTCTTAATCTCTCAGGCTCATCCCAAGGGTCACCTCCTTGGAGAGAATCCTCTTATCCATCGTTTCTAAAGTGACACTCCCAACATCTGGAGACCCCCATCTGTCATATCACCTTGGTTTTTAAAAAAAATATTTCATGAAAGCATTGAAAGCTGTAACTGTCAGAGCTGGTTTCTAGTTTACTGGTTTACTGCTTGTCTCTTCCACGAAGGCAGGGTCTTGTGTGTCTTGTTTGCTGCTGTCTTTTCTTGTCTTCACTTAGCACAATGCCTGGTACAAAATAAGTGCTCAGTGATTATTTCTGGAACGGAAGGATGAATGAATGCAGGCAGATGTATGGCAAGTGGAAGCGAGTAGATTAATCCCCAGGGAGACAGGCCAGCTTGGGTTGCCACTGTGTAAATGGGTGTCTTTATGGGGTGAGATGGGAGAAGTGAGTTCACAAAAACAGAGGACTTCTGATCGGTTACAAGAAGGGAGGGCCCTGGGGAAGGTTTACAGCTGAGGAGGGAGACGGCAGCAGGAGCATGCTGTGATGCTGGATGGATTCGGGAGACAGTGAAAGCTGGTATTTATTTTTAGGTTGTAATTTCCCTGTGTCAACTTCAGATTTTCAGTAAAATTTCTCAAGCCCAGCAGCTACGTGTTGTGTTCTGAGGAGAATGGGGAAAGGACCGTGTGTTTGTGTTTGGGACCAAAATAGGCTGGAGAGACCGGGGGCAGCATGGAGAAACGGTGAAAAGGAAGTGAGAGTGGCTGAGGACAAGCAGCAACTGCAATGAATTTGTAGCATCTCCCTAGAATTCTCAGAACTATGGTTGTTCTGGTAGTAGAGGAAAGAGTGAGTTGCATGGGTAAAGAGGTTGAGGTCACTTTGGTTGTACAATTATTAAATTATTTGGTAATTATGTGTTCAGTGTCTGTGTCCCGTGAGACAGTAGTCTCTCTCTGGACAGGAATCGTGTCTGACTTGTTCACAACTGGGTCACGGCGTGCCTGGCATTGGGTGGGTGCTCAGTAAATATTTATTTTGTGAATGAATGGTTCTGGATGTTTTTGTGTTTCTTGGTCAGAGGTCAGGAGGGTTTGCTGTGAAGTGAGGGGAAATCTGAAGAAAAGCCCAGCTCTGAGACCGAGGACCAGGCCGAAGCTGCGATCGGAGAGGGTTCAATACACAGACTGATTAGCTAAGAGGATCCAGACCCCTGCGCAGGCCCCAGGGACACCTGGAGGGAAAACGGGTACTGTCAGTGACCAGACAGAGAGGCCAGGAAAGCAGCAGATCGAGTACACAGAGGCGTGTGGATGAGAGAAGCCCCCTCAATGCCCACGCGAGCCCCCGGCACACCGCTGACCCCCAGTGAATCAACTGCGACAATTACTCCTAGGCCCACTTGGCTGTGGCAAGGGGTTTCTTAGTGTACCAGCCCTGGTGCCCACGGGTTGAGACAGCCTGAAACTTCTGGCAGGACAAGGACAGGCAGGGACTGAAAGACCTTTTGCTACACACGCCTGCTGATTCTCTAGGAGTGACAAGAATCCTTAACACACGTGTAGGGACTCTTGCTTCCGGCAGACCCCCCCCCCCCATTTGTGCCCTGTTCTCCCCTGGGGCCCACATTTATCCTTTTCATTACCTCTCAGGCTTCTCAAAGCTGGGGCTTAAACGCCTTGAGGACCTGGATCCATGGCCTCACCCGGGAGGTGTTTCAGTTCCAAATATCAGAATTGCTGCCTGTTTGATTTCTGGCCTCTCCCGAAGTGTCAGCTGTGGTGGGTGGAATTGAAAGCCCAGCCTTGGAAGTCTGCTTGGAAGTGGTCAGCTCATCACGAAGTTTCTCAGGTTCCAATTCTCAAGGGAAAAAAAGTTTTTTTGTTTTTTTTTTTCCTGGATGATTTTTCTCTCTATGGTGTCTTGAGAGGGAGTTATAGGGTGATATTCCTGGTGTCTCATTCTTTTAAACGCTTTTTGGTCAATTTTTCCTCGCCCCAGGGATCCATACTGGTAAATCAGTATCTGTTTATTGAGCACTTAACGATGTGCAAATGTGATGCGCTCATTAGGGGATTAAAAAGAGTGGCTAAAGGTTGTCCCTGGTCTTAAGGAGTTTGTAAGCTAGGTTTGGGGACAAATCACAAGATAACCAAACACTGAATAGCCATAAGTGTGTAAATTTGAGATAGAAGGGATTTACAACACAGAGCAGAACCGACTGCTAATTGGACTGAATCAGGAAGGTCTGCTGCTGCTGGAATTTAGGAAAATCTTATAGAAAATAGCAGAGAAGTCATCACTGATCCAGGGGTCTGATCTGAGTCTTGAATTTAGGATTTAGCCAAGTACACAAGAGGTGGAGAGGGCAATGTTCACAGTCAGAGCCAGATAAATCAAGCCTATGTGTGGTCAAGGGAATGGAATGGTTGGATCAGAGCATTTGTGTGAAGTAGGGCCAGAAAGGCAGTTTTTTTTCAGCAGGATTCTGAGAACCTGACTGTGGACTCTGGACTTTAATCTGAAGATGATGGAAGGTGTATAGGTCAAAGTGCTTACCAAACCCACTTCGCAAGTGGAGCTCAAGGCCAAAACTAGCAAGATGAGATGCGATAAGAAAAAAGTGCAAAGGCACGTGAGTGCTTGTGTGTGTGTGCACGTGTGTGTGCATCTGTATGTTTACGCATGTCTTAAAAATAGCACAAATTCAAGATGTCGGCAACCTGTTTTAATGGTATTTGACTTGGAATAGATAGAGGTGTTAATGTATCTTATGTTCAATATGAGTCTTTGGTGTGATTTGGCCCAGTGGTGTTCCTCTTAGGGACTGGAGTGGCTGCATGTCTCACAGGTATTTACCCTCTGAGTACAACTTGCAGAGATCCCACTGTCTATGTTTCTAAGGTCTTCTGGGGTGGAAGGGGGCATCTTGTGATGCTTTAGGTTTTGCAAATTAAAGCATTCACCATGACCATTTTTCCTACCAGTTTCCTTGAGGTGTCATATTCTACAGATTATCCTATCATTAATTTTCTTTTAATGAAAAACAAATTCTCTCAGTCTTGGGAGTACAAATGTTGTAATGGAAAGTACATGGATTTTTGGAAGCTTAAAGATCTGCTGTTGGATTCTGATTTCACCCTATACCAGTTGTGACAGACAATGCTCTGTGCTCACAAAGTCTTTTTCCTCTTCTGGGCACGTAGGAAGATCACGTAGGAGCCCTGTGAGTAGTTCTGGCCAGTAGGTTGTAAGCAGCGTGACTGCGAAGCTTGGAGGAACTGGGGAGAATTCCTCCCTGCTCCTCTAACCTTGCTGCCGTGACCGTTAACGCCAAGTGTCCTGGTTGGTGCAGATACAAGATGGCAGAAGCCCCTGAGTGACTGTGTAGAACAGAGCACCTCTCCCCTCTCCCCTGTCCTCATCGTACTTTGTGGAAGCAGCAAACGCTTGTTGTGTTAAGCTGCTGAGGTTTCTGTGGTTAGTTCGTTACTGCAGGATAGCCTAGCCTAACTTGACTAAAACACTAGTCCTGGGGAAGGGACAGACTGGGAGTTTGAAATTTGTCGATACTGACAGGCATATGCAGAATAGATAAACAAAATTATACTGTATAGCACAGGGAAATGTATACAAGATCCTGTGGTAGCTCACAGCGAAAAAGGCTGGGACAATGAATATATGTATGTTCATGTATAACTGAAAAATTGTGCTCTACACTGGAAATTGACACAACATTGTAAAAATGACTGTAACTCAAGAAAAAAAAAATTAAAAAAAACAACCAAAAAACAACACCAGTTCTGTGTCTTTGTCACTTCGGGCTGCTCTAACAAAACCCCATGGACTGGGTGACCTAGGCAGCAGGACATTCATTCTCACACCTCTGGAGGCTGGACGTCCAGGATCAGGGTACCAGTAGGCTGGGTTCCTGGTGCGAGCCGGCATCCTGGCTGGCAGACGGCTGCCTTCCAGCTGTGTTCTCTGGTGTCTCTTCCTCTTCTTATAAAGGTTCTAATCTCATTGCAGGGACTCCGCCCTACATGACCTCATCTGATAAACCCAATTACCTCCCAAAAGCCCTCACCTCCTAATACCGTCACATTGGGGGTTAGGGCTTCAACATACGAATTTTGGGAGAACATATTCAGTCAGTAACACTCAGTTACCTTGCATAAGCTACCTGATCATTCTGAGGCTGCAAAAAAGGGTATAATAATAAATCCTTCAAAGAGCTGTCTTAAAGGGCTGCTGTGAAGCTTAAATGAGGGAGCGTAGAGATGGTGTTCAGCATGGTGCCTTCCTTTCTCACACATCGAGGAACTGTGCTACGTGCTTTCTTGACATACATCTAACAGCCCCAAGAAGCAATACTCCTTAAGAAGGGGAAACCCTATCTTACAAAATCCACAGTGACGTAGAAAACTTGTAGAACTCTGGGCAGTCTGTGGTTTTAGCGGAAGGGCTTCAGGGCAAAGGAGGGAGCAAAGAGAGGAAGGATTAATTACTTGTAGGTGAACAAAAACCACCCTTTTTCTCCTGAAACTTCTTACTTTATTTTTACTGATTATTCTAGTACAATACACTCATTGTGGAAGATGAGAGCGTCCAGAGAAACACAGAGAGATGGGAAATGTTAGCATGTTGAATATTCGCTCCCTGTCTTCTGAGTATTATTTTTTCTTTAGAATTAAGTAGATTTTATTTGTTTTATTTTTTATCTTTTGTTTTATTTTTCCCCTCATTTCCCCCCACATTTGTTTTATTTCTCCCCTCCCAAAACCATCTCACGAACATTTCCCCAGGTTATTAAAACCTCCTTATCAGTATTTTAGATCAGCAGGGGGTCAGTTTTGAATGACGGTTTAGAGGGAAGGAATTAGATTAGGTAAGATCTCATCACCCTCCGCTGTTAGGATACAGACCAGACTGTAATCTGTGTAAACAGAGGCCCCAGGCAAAGAAAATGCCTTTTCTCAATAGGCCTCAGACTTGCAGGGCAAGTGCCGGGAGATATGTAACAAAAGTGCTGTCCAGACCAACTTTGACTCCTCTCCTTGTCAGGTGTTGGAATCTGGTTTTATTAACTCTTGGAGGCCATAAAACACTAAATCATGCTTATACTTGCTCCTCTGCCCTCTGTCCTCTGTAAACCCCTCCCGCCCCCTGTCCTTTATCCAGGAAGGCCGGGAGCATTATCCTGCTCTCGGAGAGCTGAGCTCATTTGGCCCCTTGACTGCCCCCTCTTCCCCTCTGGTCCAGGCTCTCGGGAGTTGGCAGCCCTAAGGAACAGAGTGGAATGTGGGACCTGGGGCCTCCCTGGGAGAGGAGGAGGGAGCAGCCCAGGCCAGCCCGCTGCCAGGTAAGTGAGCTGTGAGATATCTGTATGGAATGGTATTTGCTTTTTGTTAAGCTTACTGCAAAGACTGCTGCTCGTATGCCAACACCTGTGTGTGTGATGCACACACAGGGACAGACCCTTTGCGGAGCACGCACTGAGCCATGTGCTTTGCTGAGAGTTACACAGGCATTGTCTCCTTTGATCTTTATGAAGACCCTCAAGGTAGATCGTTATTACTCCCATGGGATGTAAGTGGCTTTGGTTGTGCAAAATCACAAGGCTGGTGATGCAGAAACAAGGCTTGCACCTTCATCTCTCCCACTCTGAAGTCTAGGCTTTTAACTGCTGTCCTAAACCACCACCCCTGTGAGCAGAGCATCCTGGAGCTGGAGGGGGCTTCAGGGCAGCTTTAAAACATATTGAATGTCCCTGCCCCTCTGCCAGTTGATTAAGCCTCTGGCTAGGGCCTGGCCTAACTCTGTGATTTTATAAGTTCTGCAAGTAATTCTGAGGGCAGCCTGGGTTGAGAACCAGTAAAATCCAACACCTTTATTTACAAATGATGAAACTGAGGCCCGGGGGTGTGGGGGGCTCTCCCAACTTTATGCTTTGACTGAGATGCAGAGCTGGAGCATTTCAGAGCTGTTCAAGTCCATGCAGAGACCCGGCGTGGCCACAGGCACTGCAGGGAGGTAGTGATTAAAAGCCTTTGGGGGGCTGATTCCAGTTGAGAAGTCAGGTGTGCCCATACTCCCTCCCCTCAAACCGCAAGATGCTCAGTCCTCCATCCTCAGCCCTCAAATGCCAATGTGAACATTAGGGAATCGGATTTGTCTCTCTAGTGGCCCTTTGAGGGATCCTGTTCGGAATTTTAAAGTCCCGGGAGGCAGCCCTCTGATAGCCTGGGGAGCAGATCTCAGGATGCAAACGCCCCACATGGCTCACAGCCCTTCTGAACGCTCGCTCCTGACCTCACCTGTGGCCGCATGTTGCCCCTTTCAAATGTGTGTCTCTCTCCTCTCAGGCCACGTGGCCAGCTCCACATGACAAATCTATGGCCAAAGGTCATGGAAGTTGGACTTAGGTCCCGGGAGCCTAGTTCCCAGAGGGCAGTGGCTGGACAGTAGGGGGAGGGGAGGTTGGGGGTGGAGAGGGGTGTGGTCGTGAGCCGGCCAGTCTGCCGAGGAAGATGGGGAATTTGGGAGGGCAGTGAGGGTGGCAGAAATGCCAAGATATTCCTCTCTCTTCTCTGGGGAGCCATGAACCAGCGTTTGACTCCACCGAGCTATAGGCTGCACTGGGCTGTACTCCTCAGGAGGGAGGGGACAGGACATTTAGGGGTGCACCCTGGGGGATAGAACAGAAGAAGCTGAGGCCCCTGACACAGGAGCCTGACCTCAGGGGAGGGGATCCCCTTCCTTGGGTGAGGGGGGTCGTGTCATGCTGTCATCATGCTCAGTCTTGTTTGTTTAATCTCACCGGCTCTCCTTGATGTTTGTCCTGTCACCTTCCCTGCCTTCCCACCCCTTATGGGGCGCCCAGGTCCTTGCCCAGAGCAGCTTCCTGTTGGAACGAGGGGAACCCTGCTGGCTGGTGTGTGCCGGAGCCTCTGTGATGGGGCATCCAAGGCCAGCATTTTCTCCATCTCCACAAAAGAGGTTGTATCCATGGAAAACAAGCTGGCAGGGACCAAACGGTGTCTGTTCTGGATGTTTCTTCAGCATCAGTGTCTCCCCAGGGGTTCCCGGTCAGATTAGCGCTCCAAGGGCACCGCTTTCAGATGCTGGGTCTTGATTAGGTTTGGGAAACACGAAGTTCAGCGTCTAGTGGGCTCTAGTCAAGGGTCACCAAGGGTGGGGAAAGGGAGTTCAGGCGCTCTAAGGCCCTAAGTAGTGGTTAGAATGTGAGTGCTGAGCAAACTGGTCTGGGTTCAGATGACCCCTTTCCAGCTGGGACCAAGTTAGTGAAATGTGCCTCATTTTTCTCGTCTGCAACGAGAGAACGGTGACAATGGTCTACCTGCACAGAGATGTAGTGAGCATTAAATGTGCTGATACGTAGAAAGTGCTTAGAACAGTGCCCGGCACACAGTGAACTCGCAGAAGGATAGCTGTGGTTAATTTAGGCTGACTGCCCGACTCTCCTAGACCTCAGGCCGAGGCTGCTGTGCATGGCTGTCAGTTGGACGGATGTTCAGGTGGGAAGGTGAAGATGTGGGGAGAGGTTCCCTTGGGAATAGAGTCACCCCATGATGGCAGCCCAGGCTCCCGTTCTGCGTTCTGCTGTCCCTTGCCAGAGGCTGCATTCCTGTCTGCGCTCAGGAACATAAGGAACCACCCTCTCTCTCTGGTTCCTGGAGGGGTGCACGGAAGAGTGACCGATTGTCTGGGCAGCTGAGCAGTTGTGCTGGATGGAGACATGCCAGCTTTAGTCACGTGGCTAATCCCCAGGGCCCTTCCTGGAGCCCACCCTGTTCCACAGACGAGGACTCAGCCATGACTCATTGGATTCAGGTGGTGCCTGAGACTTAGTCACCAGGTGCCCCTTCCTCCACCACCTGGGATTCAGCTTCCACAGCCTGGATCAGGCTGTCTTATCCTTCTCAACCTCTTCTCTCCTTCTCTCCTTCTCTCCTTCCCTGCTCCCTATCCCTTGATCTCTCATTGGTCAGATCTTGGCTGATCTCCTTGGCAACATGAACAGTTTGAGCCCGACAGAAGGATGATGGAGACAGTGGCTCCCCAGGCCACCCGCATATCCTGTTAGAGACATTGTGAGGGACGACTGACAAGCAGGCAGAGAGGGAGACTGCCTGCACCGACATAGTGGCATTTCTGTAACCTGGGGGTAGGTGCTTCCAAAGAGATCTTCCCCACCCCTCCCTCTGCAGCTGACTGATGTATGAATTTCCACTATTAGTCATTCACCCTGGCAACCAAAAGCCCAGTCTGTCCCCTTTGAGAAATGCAACTCTGCCTACAGGGCATGGGGAACTCTTTAAGTTGTATCAGTGATTCCCACTTCAGTGTGAATCCATTCATTCCACAAATATTGAGCACCTACTATATGCCAGGCACTATTTCTAGGGACTCTGAAAACCACAGTAAACAAAATGGACAAAAATCTCTGCCATCTTGGACATTACATTCTAGTAGGGGGGAGGCGAAATAAATGTGATGACTAGGTGGACTGTATAGTTACAAAGTGGTTAAGTATTGCAAAACAAAACAGAACAACCCTTCCATGATGTGCGGTAGGTGGGGTTGGGAATGCTAGGGGGACAGGGATAAGGCAGGGAAGTTGGTTGTCGTTTTAAATACGGTGGTCAGAGTCGGCCTCCTTGGGAGGGCAGCATTTGAAAAAAGAGTTAAAAGAGGTAAGAGAGAGAACTTTGCAGGCGTGGGGGAAGAGCGTTCCAGGCAGAGAGAGCAGCTGGGGCAAAAGCCCTAACTCAGAAGCAGCCTGGTAATTTGGAGGCACAGCAAGGAGGCATGAGGCTGGAGCGAGAGGCTAGAGCGGAGAGGAGTGTAGGGGTGGGGAAGGAATGCGTTTGTCCCATCTGGACAGGCGCAGGCTGGGAGGGTGGAAGTGGGTTCGAGTTGCCTTTGGAAGTGGGAGCTGACTGAACTGCCAGAGGGATCGATGTGGGTGCGAGAGGGACCGGGGTCGAAAGAACCACTTTCCTGGGCATCTGTTCTAACGAGTCAAGCTCTGAGGTCGTGGAGGGTGGAGAACTCTGGAGCAGGACTGAGGGTGGCGGGAGAGGAAGGGGACCCAGAGGGGAGGCTGTGGTGTTGGAACATCGCCCCCACCTCACCTTCAGCCCTGGCTGGGTCCTTCCTCAGCCTCTGCCTCTATTTTAGGCTTCTTTTCTCTGAACAAACTGGATTCTGAAGTTCAAAGTCTGTACCTGGGGCCCTGCAGTCCTGAGGGGACTAGATCCCCACTGGGGAGCGCTCGTGTCCCTGAGGAGTGAGGCTGGCTGGGCTCTCCTTGGGGTCTGCAGGAACAACGTTCTGGATTTGTCTGGGAACACATGGGTAGGATGGGGGGGGTGCCTAGGGGTGCCAAAGAGAGCAATTGCTGTTTCCCTCTGTGTAGCCAAACCACTGCGGGACCTGCCCCAGCCTGTGAAGTCTGAGACACCTATTTACCTGGGCTCCTGGGCTCCTAAGGGGAGAGGAGGAGGGGGATTTAAAGGGCCCAGCCTGCCCCGCCTGTCTGAGGATCCGTGATTGCAATGCCTGCTCCTTCTGCTGAGTTAACTATTCTTGAGTTCTTTGTCACATCCTCTTCCTGGTGGTGGGCAGGGGATGGGCAGCTCCACCAGGGGCAAGCTTCCTGGAAAGCTTGCATTCAGGGAATTGCAGAGGTGGAGAGAAAGACTAGGCGGCTGGGCTCAAAGCCCTTGGCCGGTGTGACCTGTCTCTGTGGGGGACTGGAGGAGGGGGGACTGGAGGGGGGGTCTCTCTGTGCTCCTTTTGCAGATACAGGGCCCAGGAAGGCAAGCTGCTTGTCCTGACCCTGGCTTGTTGAGTTAAACCAGATTTCAGTGGAATGCTTACAGAGGTCCAGACACTAGCATTTATCGGAATGTCCATTATGCGTCTGAACAATTCATCGCCCATTTGCTAATTACAGTATTTTCCCCTGCCATCTGGGGCTACATTAGATCCTGTGGGTTGGAAACAACCAGTTTACCACTTAATCCACAAAATCTTACGTTTTCCCCTGAAGCATTCTGAGACCAGTTTCTTGGCCTTAACCTTCCAACTGTAGAGAACTCCCTGCTTAGGAGACACTCACAGGCTGGAATGGCTCGTTAAGAGTCTCCTTTAAATAGACACTTTGAGGCGACAACGTTCCCCACAATGCCAGAGTAGGCTCTCCAGGGCCAGGATCTGGACTGGATGACCTTCCAGGTCTCTAAAAGCCCTCTGACCCTAACCTGGGGGGAAGAGGGTCCTCTGAGACAGCCTCTCGATCTTGGCCTGTGACTGCTATTTACAGGGGCTCTCAGCCTGCAGCCCAAGCCAGGAGCCTGCCCAGGGTCCCACAAAGGAAGCTGTGTCCTCAGGCCTGGCGGGGGGCCAGGAGAAGTCATCAAGTTACGTCTCAGCCTCTCCTTCCTCTCCTTGTGGTCAGGTCTGCTTTCTGGCCCTCCAGGCCAGCATTCTTGCCCAGGGCGGGAGGGGCCAGGAGACCAGCCCTCCCTGAGCTGAGCTGTGACTCACAGGCAGTTACCTGTCCCAGGGCTCCCTGCCAACCCTGCGAGGGAGCCGGAGGGGAGACATTTAGAGTTCATTCCTGTTAATTTGTCCTAAGCTTTTCTTGGGTGAGTTGGGCTCTGACCTCTTCCTGATGAACCAGAGCCTTTTAATTCCCCAAGAAGTGGGATTTTCCACTTTTTTGTTTCCCTTTGGGAGGGGTCTGGTGCTTTCCAGGGTCCTGGCTGTCTTCTCCCCTTCTGGCTCGGTGACAGGTCTGGGGCTTTTACACTCAATGTAAAAGCACTGATCCTTGTGTGCTCTGCTTGGTCTTCTGTCCGGAGTGGTCCAGGACACAAGAGGAGGCTGACCTCTACACATCTTGGGAAAGTACCTGCACAGTGCCTGTCACAAATGTGGCGCCTCCCCTACCCCAGGAATCTTGGTCTCCAGCGATCACTAACCTTTGCCTGGTGCAGCTCCCCTCCTCTCTGCAAGGCACCCACAGGCAGGGGGGCACTGAGAGCTTGCTGTGCGGCCTCTGGGACCGACCCACCTGCCCAGTCCTGTCTGGGTTGGGGGTGGAGGTGCAGTGACGGCAGATGGGCGTGCCAGCTGCCAGATTCCTGAGACCCGCCCTGCAGTGGGCTACGCCCAGCCGGGGAGTCTCCAGAGGTGAGGCCGTTGTTTAAAAACGGGGAGCCAGGCGAGGAGACCCCCACATTCAAGGGGAGCTCTCAGAGAGGCGATTCAGAGAGAGGACCTCGGCAGGCGGCAGCTCGGAGCAAGGTATGTGACCTGCCTTCACCTGCCCGGTGGGGGCTGGATTTGGAGCAAGGGTTGTGTATCTGGGTGTCGGGCCTGGTTGCAGGGGCCTGATTCATTCCTCTTCCTGGGAGCTCAGCTGAGCTCGTGCAGTTCCAAAGGCTAGGTTAAGTGTCTGCCACTGTTTGGATTGCCTTTTCACATCTGATAAGAATCTCGGTGACTTAGAAGAAAGCAGGTTCAGAGCTGGGCTGTGCACAGAAAGGAGAGGGTGGGCTGGGGTGCTAGAGCTCTTCCAAAGGCTGCTCAGAATGCCTATCTGGGCCGGGAAAGGAGACAGCTCCGGGTGGGAGAGCAGAGAGAGCACTGGAGGAAACCAGAAGATGGGGCTCCCTCCTCAGCCACAGTTAGCTGTGAGATGTCAGGCCTCCTGTCTCCGCCCTTGGCCCCTGACCCCTCGGGGAGGGGATAGGAAGGAATGACTTTGGGATGTATGATTTAAAGATGCCAGGAGTGCCCCAGTTCTCCCTCTGCCCCTGCCTCTCCAACCGCCATCCCTCCATCCCAACCTGAGGAGTTTGTGGCTGTCATTGGAGCAGAGCGAGCATCTGATCCAAGGCAGAGGTGGGCGCTGGCTGAGCAGGGGTGGGGCATGCCTCAGCAGGGCAGCTGGCATGCCTCTAGGACCCTTCAAGTATTCACCCCTGGCCTCCTTCAGAATCCCTGCTCTGTGGCCTCCCAGCCCCCACTTCTCCTGTACAGCCTCAGCCCTTAATTGGAGACATTTTGGGTTGCTTCCAGTTCGGATGAAATCCTCTCACTTTTTAAAAACTGTTAGGCCTGCCTCTCTCCCCATCACATTCCACTACCTGCTCAGCCCAGAGCTGTGGCCACCATAGCCCCACCCTCGGGGTGGTCTTGGGTGGTCCTGGAGACCATGCCAATGGCTCATGTCCGTCTTTGACCTGTTCACCTTTGGGCCTGTAGGCTGGGCCATGTTCTGAGAAAGGCCAGTCTTCTTTCTTGGGCCTCCGACCTCTCTACAGCTCCTCTACTGCAAAGGGCCCAGCCCTTTCCTGCTCCCCACACCGTTGTCATTATGATCGTGTGGGGCAGGGCAGGGTCAATCCTCCTCCCCACCATCGCAGAGGGGAAAGCTGGAGTCTGGGAGGGGCAGCATTATCCCAGGACACCCTGGGAGTCACATGCCAGCTGGGACAGGGGGCCAGGACTCCAGCATTTTCCAAGCTTTTGGCTACAGAAGTGCTGTTCAGAAGTGTCCTAGGTCAAGACCCTAGGTAGAGACTTCTTGAGAAAACACAAGCCCACAGACAGAAAGGGCTCCTGCGCCCCAGGGGTTTGCATCCTTTCAGCCAGACTGCTTTGCTCTGCCCCAGGTGAGGTCCTCAGTGGGGATCACCCCATATGCTGAAGATGAGGCCACTCCTTCTCCTGTATTTTGGTGAGTATCCCTTCCCATCTTTCTGGGCCCTATCGTACAGCAGGGAGGGGAGAGCCCTGGGTGAGGAGGCAGCCTACCAAAGTGTGAGCTTCACCTGTTACCCCGGGGTCCTGGGGTTTGGAACACTCGTCTACCGGGATGCCCATGAGGTCTCTGTGTTCCTGGGGGCTTTTGAAGAAGATGGTCTTGAGAGGCTCCCACGTGTCTTCTTCTTCCTCCCTGAGGGTGGTGTGTGGCTCCCCCGGTGCCCTGCGCAGTTGATTTTCCATCCTCTCACCCTCAAGCTGGTCCCAGAGCCATCGTGGCTTGAGTTCTCATTTCCTGGTGGCTTGCAGCTGGGCACTCACAAAGTGTGGCGGGGTCACCTTTACAGATGAAAAAGCAGACAGAACGCAGGTGTCTCCCAGTGTCCCTCAAATGGCCAGCAGCCAGTGCTCCTCTGGACAAACGCCACGCTGCTGGCGAGGAGAGTTGTGGGCCTTATGCTGGTGGCCGAGCATGTGTCTGCAGCTGATTCTAAAGCCACATATGGATGCCACATTCCCAGGATCATCCGGGGTTTTTACTTGCCAGAGTTTCTCCTCCTTTCTTTCTCTTCTTTCTTTATTTTATTTTTTTAATTTTTGTTTTTTGGGGAGAGGCAATTAGATTTATTGATTTATTTATGCATGCATGTATGTATGTGTTTATTTAAAGGAGGTACTGGGGATTGAACCCAGAACCTCGTGCATGCAGAAAAGCACCCTACCACTGAGCTATACCCTCCCTGCTCTTCCTTTCTTTTTAAGTTGTGGGTTACAGACTATAAAATCAGTTTTTTGACCAGACACATCAGGATTGCAATCACTACCACCACCAGCAGGTGGGATCATGGAGAGGGTGATGAAGAGGGTCTAGTCTTGCTGGTCGATCGATGTCTGCCTCCCCGAGGGACACGGGGGTGGCCGGCTAGACCCCCCTCTCTCTAGGCTGCACCCCAGCACCTCCTGTGGTTTCAGTCTTGCCCAGCCTCCTGTGTGCCCAGCAAGCCTGCTCCCGTGGGGCCTGCTATCCACCTGTTGGGGACCTGCTCGTTGGGAGGACCCGGTTTCTCCGAGCTTCATCCACCTGCGGACTGACCAGGCCTGAGACCTACTGCACCCAGTATGGAGAGGTGGGTTCTACCTCCAAGGCCTCCAGGGGCTGGAGGAAGGTGAGGTGGGGTGGGGTGGATGAGGCCGTCATTTGTTCACTGAATACTTAGCGTGCTCTCAGTTTAGGCCCAGCCCCATGCACTGTGGGAGAGCCAGAAAAGCATAAGGCCAGATCTCTGCCTCTTAGGAACTTGCACCTTTCTTGGGCAACAGAAAATGGACTCATAATTAGCCCGGTAGCTCTTTTTTCTCTTGATAAACCTGGAGTCTTTTCTCAGCCCTTGGGTCTGGGCAAGACAGTTTCCCAAGTCTTGGGAATCAGCCAACAGATAAATATTGATCCTCTAGGTGTGTGTCATTCAAGATGCCATCTCTGGTGGACAACGTTGAGGCTGGTGGAGCCCGGGTGCTGGGAGGTGTGCGCGGGGCTGCATGTGCTGTCGGGGGAGCTGAGCTGTGTGCGGCCGCTCTCTTGCCGCTGTCCCTTGGGCCAGTGTTTACGGGTGTGGCTAGAGCTGGTAAAAGACTGTATGATTGTAGGCTGGGGTTTACCCTCCCGTGTTGTGCAACTGTCACGCACGAAGAGGTGTCCTCCTTACCTCTCGGCCTCTGCATGTTTGGTCCCCGTGTCTCACCATCCCAGATGAAGTGGGGAACATTCAAACTGCTTTTAAGGACACAGATCAGTGAGATAAATGAGGAAGTGATCGAAGTGTGCAAGGAGGTTCAGCGGCTCAGCTGTGATAGGCAGATGATCCCAGCAAACCCAGGAACCGGAGCACTGTGACCTGCATCAACTCTCATCGCCTCTTTGGGCAACTGATTTTTTTCAGAGAGCTGTTGCGACTTTTCCTCTCCATTGCCTCTGGACCTTCCTGGTAGGAACTTTGGCCTTCTTTTCTTTTCCTTTCAGCAAGGTTGGTGTCTTTCCTTGTTCCCCGTGTTTGTCAATGTGGATATCACTCAGCGTTTTCTGGTTTCCCAGTTGCCTGTCTCATTTGGCTGTTTTTTCTGCCCTCAAAACATAGGTTTGCATAAAGGACAGAGTGAGGGAGTGATTTCCCCCAAGTCTGCCTCTTTGAGGGGAAAAAAAGAGACAGAGAGAGAAAGGGAGTGAGAGAGATTGATTGCCATGAAGGAGACGTGGGTTATCTGTGGTTTCCTCTTTCCAGGATGTCCTGGTCCTCAGGACCGTGGAGGTGGCATCTGTCCTGCCTCTGGCCTCACTGCTCTTCCAGTCCCCAGTGTTCACTTGGCTACTTTTAATCACAGATGGTACTGGGTAGTGGCTTTTGGAGGTGCTGAGCAGAGGTGGCTGTGGTCTCTGCATCTCACCCACTTGGATGTGGGAAAGCCCATTTGACAGTGTTGGGTAATCTGGCCAGCAGCAGGCGTGTCCTCCCCGTGGGTCCAGATTACTTCACAAGCATCGGGGCTTGGCAATATTGAGCTTCCTAGGCAGCAGAATGATTTGAACTGCCCTCTTCCCACACGCCCTCAAATCTTGCGCCCTTGAGCCATGTCCCCAGATTTCAGGGAGTCCTGTTAGTTTCCCTCCTTGGGCTGACCCACCTCTGCGAGGGAAGCAAGAAGAGATCAGAGGCCCCTGTGCTGGCACGTCTCTTGGCCGCAGCCCTGTCTGGACAGCCTCTCTCCCTCTAGACCTGGGGCTTTGGCTTCACCCTGGCCTGCCCTCTGCCTCTCTCAGATGCCCCAGGAAGCCAGCTGCCTTCCCTGCTCCTGAGCAGCCCCTCAAGAGCAAAACAGGGTGCTTGCAAAAGAGACTTTTGCAACCCCGGAGATGGATAAATCTCAGTTATTCTGCTGCTGTGAAAGTTGAGAAGCCTTTTTTTTTTCTTCTATAAGCGGGGATCAATCCATGTAACCTCTTGGAAGAGTAGATGATAGGGCATCTCGAGTGCAGTGTGTAGCCCCAGGTCTGCCACTAACTTGTGGTGCCATCTTGGGCAAGATCCTGCCCCTCCTCTGTCTCACGGCCCCCTTCTGTGAGCAAGTGATGAGTGGCCATTAGGACTGCTCCTTGCTCCAACTCTCTTGGGGAAGGAGCTGATTGCTGAGAACCAGCTTCTCTCCCCCTCCCTGCCCCCTCTCCGTCTTGTCTGATTTCTCTTTCCTGCCTCCTTACCTGCCTGACCTCCTAGAGGCCACTGGTCACAAGCAAGGAAGACACACACTAAAGGCACAGATGCCCACTCTGTCTAGGTGTGCCCTGAGCCCTCACGGGGCACACTGGTGGCTGTGTGATGAAAATTAGGAATCCAGAGTTAGCTCCGCTGAATTTTAATTTCATGTTTAAGTTTGTCTTATTACTAAATGGTATCATGGTGACTAGCATTTACTAAGCACCCGTTATGCATCCCAGGCATTGTGCTAAGAATTTTCTACAAATCAGCTCAATTACCTTTCACAGCACTCCGTGAGGTGAGCTATTGGGAAGTTTGGGTGTGCACTGGGATCCCCGAACGTCTGATGGAAACACACAGGGACCGAGTTGTCTGAATAGTTAAAGATGGGGGTGTGGCGGCCAGCCCCGGCTGGAAGCAAGGGTGACAGGATGCAGGTCTGACTTCCGGGTGCCTGCCCCTCTCTACCCCCTGCCCCACCCGCGTGTATGCACCTTTCTTAAGCCAAAGCCTCTGGTTAGTGCCTTTGTTCTATTTCCACCAGGGGTCACCTGGTGAGTCCTGAGCCCAGTAAAAATTACCCAGCACCTGCTGCCTGCCTGCCTGCCGACATGACACGAATGCCAGTGCAGTGGGGATTTATGACTCTCGGACATTTCAACATTGCCCGCTCCCCACTGCCAACCCCGGGGAAACTTAGGAGCAGTGGGGACTCCTTCCAGTTCCAAAATTGTCCCTCCCAGCTCTGGATCTCAGAGTGCGGCTCCTTTTTGTGGGTCAACCTTAGCTCATTGGCGTGTCATCTCCTCTGCCTGATTTTGTCTCACTGGCTAAATCCTATTGGCCTTGGGGGCTGGTTTCTGTGGGTTTTGGGTCCATATTGCAGCCCTGACAATGGACAGAGGACTTGGCCAGCTTTGCCTTGTGCCCCTACCCCTCTCCCTCCCCTGCTTGACTTCACCCTTCTGGGCCTGCCTGCCCTGACTGCGCATGAACTGCCTGGGCTTGAACCCAGCTGTCCTTTAAAACTGCCTGAGGTTTCAGTCCCACCCTGTCCCCTAGCTCTCTCTTCTAGCTCCTCAGTAACCTCTGGGTAAACTCACTGTACCGTTTTTCCCTAAAGCTCAAAGCGTGGATGAAAATGTCCGTGATGTCTCCTGCCCTTATTCTGTCCTGCGCTTTCCCTGAGCCTCATTTTCTCATTTGAAAATGTTAATACTGACAGCATGCACTTTAGTGTTTTGTTGTGAGGACCGGATAAAGGAATGAGCCAAGTGACCACCGGCCTGGTGTCTGGAAGATGCGGAAGGTTCCATCCCCTCCCCCACCCGCCTCCCTGGGGACCTGTATCTGCCTGCAGAGGCAACCCCATCTGTGACTCTCAGTCCTGAACGCTTCTTCCCTGATCAGGACACCCACACTCAAATGCTTGTTGAAATCAGCCCACCCTCGGGCCAGTCCACTCTCTGCCTCCAAGGTGACCCTGCCTGTCTGGTTAACAGTGGGCTGCTGGAGAAGCTGGAGGTGGTCGTGGTTAGTGGAGTCGCCCAACTGGGGGTGAAGACGCTGTAGCTTTGGTCCTGGTGACAACACTTAGAATAGGAATGTGACCTTACGAAGGCCACGGCTACTCTCTAGACCGCTGGGTCCCTATCTATGGAATGAAGGAGTTGGGTTAGTCAACCTTTGCTCAGCTCCAACATCTCCACCAGCTTCTCTGAGGTGGCCGGGCTGTGTGGGACCCTGAGGGTCTGCTGTGGTTTCTGCCAGGCGAGCACTGGTGGGGGCTGAGCCCTGCCCTTTCATCATCTCTGGGCTGGTGCACACTCCTAGGGAACCAGTGGGTTTTGCCTGGAAGCTTTCCAGGCCTGATTTCTGCTTCTGACAATGTCTCCTCCAATGCTGTGTCTATTCCCCTAAATGCTTTATTTATCCCCCGCTCCCTCCCTTTCTGGGGGAAGACTTAATTACCCTGCTGCCTTAATAACAGTCTTACACAGTGCATCCCTCAGGTTAATTAGCCGTGGAAACCGAACAGCTGTCATTTTTATCTCTTGGAAACAAGCTGAGGAGCAGTAGCCAGTTGATGTCCCCTCCTCCCCACCACACACACACACGCGCGCGCACACACACACACATATGCACATAAGCGCACTCACGCCCACAACACACACCCCAACCACCACTGCCTTTCCGTGTTTGACAGTCGTCTGGTTTCCTGATCTCTGGCATGGCTCATGTGTAGGCAGAGCATGTGTTCCTGTACATCCTGAGGTCCTTGTCCTCTGCTCACAGAAGACTTTGGGCCCATCTCAGACCAAAATATCTGCTTTCTGTTTCCCAGAAGCTCTTAGCAGGCCTGAAACTTTCAAAGCTCCTACTGTTGAGGATTTACTCTTTTAGATGAAGCATCACTGAGTTCTTTGTTTCAAATGCAAACGTCCTTGGGCAAGGCATCCTAACAATCTGTCATCATTTATATTTCAGCAAAGGTTTGCTGATCAGAAAATTGGCTGTGGCTTTTTCAAAGGATCCCAAGAGAATAAGATCTAGGAGGAGGAAGTTTTGAGGGGATAGGAGAAAATGAAAAGGGCCACTGTGGGGAATAGTCGCTGTCTGAGAGAAGCAAAACTTGGGTTGGTGGAATGTGACATTCTTGGATCCTGGTTGTTATGGGCTGGGGAGGGCAGCTTGTGGGGCTAAAAAAAGAGAAGAGAGAGGAAAGGTGATATGGAAAGGCTTGGACGCAAACCTGGGTGGCCTCCCAACTTTGCTGGCCTGGCTCCTCCCCGCATCGCTCCTTGGGTCAGGTCCCTGAAAGTCTCTGGACTGTGCCTTGCAGACCTACCTTGCTTCTGTGCCCTCGGGGCTGTAGGAACCCTGGTTACTGGTAAAGCCTTCACACGTGCATGTGTGCAAACCAACTCCCTGCACTCAAGTCTGGAGGGACACCTCTGTTTCTGGAGCAGTCTGGGCTCGGGTTGAGGCTGCCTTTACCAGGGAAGGAGAGAGGGGGCATCCTGCAAACCAACTCACTCTAGTCCCTGCAGTTTCCCAGGGTTGCCAGCCGACCTCCATGTCCCTTGAATCAGAGCAGGCTGAGAAGGTTTGGAGGCAGAGAGCCTGGGAGAGAAATCCCCACTTCTTCTCTTCCTAGCCACTGTGAATTTGGACACATTTCTTAGCCTCTCTAAGACTTGCTTTCCTAATCTGTCAAGTGAAGTTACCCACCATTTAATACAATCTGCCTACCTCGAGGACTTTGGAAGGATAAAATGAGATGACGTATGTACTGTCCCCAGGACAGAGCCTGGTGCAGTGTAATTTCCAGGTGTGTGGTACACATCACTCTTGCCGTCAGCTTCAGAACTGAACTTTCTGAACTTCCTTTGGATGGAGATAAGGGCTGTGTTGAGTGAAGGCTTTGCTCGAGATGTTACCTCATGATGGGACGGTGAAGTTGAAAGTGCCTCGTCACACTGGGGCTCTGCTCCCCCCTGGCACCACAGCAGGCCCCGACTTTTGACCTCTGCTGGCCATATCCACTGACATGGAAACTGTGTGGCTGAGGATCCCAGGGGCTCTAGTGGAGGCCTTGCTGACCAAGGTCTTGAGGGTCCCTCTTCCCCTGCCCACTTTGCTAGGACGAGTGTTTCTCCAGTACGGCGCCTGGCCAATGTCTTATTTTTCTCTTGCACCCATTGCATTCTTGTTTGGAGTGTCTTTAACTTTGGAGCAGACAAGCTGGAGTAGGGGAAAATTCTAATAGCATGTTAGAGCAGGAAGGAACTTCATTATCTCATCCCACCCCTGCATCTTACCAATGAGGAAGCCGAAGTGAATGTCTTTTCTTGCAGGCAGCTGGATTTTTTTTGTTTTTTGTTTTTCGTTTTTTTCATCTTGGCTTCCTTTCTTTTGGCTCTGGCTGGCTGCCATGACCCTGCTCCTTAGATAGACACAGGCAGTCTCTGGCTTGCCCGTGGGAGGGAGCTGGGCCATGGATAACCAGAGCCTGTTTTCCTATTTCCTCCAGCATTAGCTCTGTGTTCTGCAAAGACACAGAGCTTTGGATTGCATTGTCTTCCTTTTCCCAACCTTCTCCATCGTGATTCAAGCTCCTGCTGACTCTTGCTCTCTCCTTTGCCCTCCCCTCATTCTCTGGCAGGGTTTGTTTTCCGGCCAGACTGCTGAGCTTCTAGAAAGCTCCAGGAGAAGGGAAGAGACCCAGCCCTTTCAGACGGAGAGCAAGCAGGAGCCCAGCTGGCCGGAAGCCTGGCGGGCTGAACTGATAATAATGCTGCGTCTCTGCGGTAGCACAGCCAGGGGAATGCTGGCCAAATGACCGCAGGTTGGGAGGCAGCTGCAGCTGCAAGCTTCCATCTCTGGGAGAGACAGAGGCACGTAACACACACGAGGGGAGGGGAGGAGTCTCACGCTGAGAATCTCACACACACACACAGTACATATAGACATACAAGAATAATATAGAAGGGGAAACTGAGGCCCAGAGAGAGAGGGATGAAATTAGCAGCTTGTCTTCACATGGGCTTCTGCCAAAAGCGGCTCTATTTTGGGCCCCCATCTCTCTAGCTAGTTGACAAGCAGAGCTACTTAAAATACCTGTCCGGAGCCTGTTGGCTTAGCCTGTCTCTAAGGATTGAGCTTAATCCCTCCTTTAGCCGTGTTACTGTGATTAGCGGCACGTAGATGCTAAGCCAGGAGGCCATCTGATCCCTCATTCAGCGTCTGCACGCTGGGAGGAAGGTGGAGAAGTCATGGCGTACCCCAGGCAGACGATGGAGACAGGGAGGAGGCAGGGTGACGAGTCCATGCTGAGAACCCTGGGCATTTTCAGTTTGTTTTAATTTTATGATAGTGACTGAGTATAAAAGTTAATTTATATCCCAGGTATCAAAGTTTAAAATGATTAAAAAATAACAAAGAAAAAAGTCAACTGCACTCCCATTTAGCAGAGATTCTGGGCTAAACTGGATGCATTTGCCATTTTTTTAGGTCAGAATGGCTGAATGTCAGCAGTGCCATATGGTTCAACCTAAGATATTAGTGTATTTCCTTCCTTTCTATTGCTTTAAGAATGTATATTTGAGATCATGACGTATAAACAAGCTTATGCCCAACTTTTTTTTCATAAAACATTATAGGGTAAGCATTTTCCCCATGCAATTAAAATCTTCCTCTAAACAATCTTTTTAATCATTGCATAATATTCCATCATTTGGGACTATCAAGGGAGTTCCCACAGTTCCGTGTTAAGCTAGCTCCTGTGCCCCATGGCCCAAAGGGTCAAAAAAAAAAAAAAAAGAGCCTTGTTTCTGGCAGTCTCTTGGCCGGGGACCAGGCTGGGATCAGTTCCCAATGGAGCTCCAGGGAGCTCTGGTAACAGGCTGCTGGAAGGCAGCTGGCCCTCGTCTCTCTGCGGGACATGCGCTGAGCACAGACAGAGGATTGGGAGTGGAAAAGTTTGCCCCTGAGAGTCTGGGCAGAGTGGGCAGAAGGGCATGCTTGCTGCCAGGGACCAAAATAGGATTCTGGAGGAGACTCAGATTCCAGCAAGAGGCTTTTTCTGCCCAGAAAGAATTATTTTAAGTACTCAGGTATTTATTTCAGCCACTGACACATCTGCAGTCTCTGTGTTAACTCAGCCGGGTTAGCCTGATAAGCCGGCTTTCTTCCCAAAGTGCTTTCTCTGCCTGAGGCTCCCCCATGGGCGGCCTCCAGGGGCAGACCAAGCCCTTTCAGTGAGACACAGATTGTCTCCCTTCACCACGCTTCCCGTGATGTCTGTGCACCCAGGTGGCTTCCTAGTGGAAATGGGACAATGACAGAGAGGGAGGGAGGGAGGAAGAGAAGAGGATGGGAGTGGGGAGAAGGAGGTGAGGAGGGACCCTCTCTGGTGCTGATGCTGTCACTGGCTGTCAGTCAACAGGAAAGTCACATAGCCTATTGCAGCCTCAGCCTTCTCACATGTGAAATGGGAATACTACTACTTACCCCGTAGGGGCTTGTGAGGCTTCAGTGGGCTTTGCACTGAAACTCCTGATACAGTACCTGGCACGTGGTCGGCATTCCCATCACTGACTGTTGATATTTGTCCCCTCGTCACTCCCCCACGCCTCCTTTTAAACTCCCTGTGTGCAAGGAGGGTGAGTCTCGTAATCATGTCAATGAAAATGCTCGCACTTACTGAGCTTTTACCAGACATTCACTAAGTATTTATAGAGGACCTGCTGTGTGCCGGGCACGTTTCTGAGCACTGGGAATACAGTGTAAAGTGAGTTCTGCCCTCGTGGGGTCTGCACTCGAACTGGGGTTGGGGGAGGCCGATGGAAAACAAATACTGTGAGCCAGTACACAGACAGTAACTGAACGATGTGTCAAGTAGAGATGTTACTATGGAGAGAAGTGGAGCAGGGCAGGGGTGGAGGAGGGGTGAGGGAGGCAGCGTGGCAGGGAATTCTGTTTTATACAAGCCCTTATGAGAGTATTAAACATCCCCCCAATTACTGTTTAATAAAGCGCTTTGGGACATGATGAGGACATGTCCAAGCACCAGGAAGGGTGATGATTCTCTTATTTTGCAGGTTGGAAGTGAGAGCTGGCAAGTAGGGTGGGAAGTAGAGGCTGGGGGAGCCAGGACTCCTGCCCCCTCCGGCCTTCTCCACTCTCCAGGCTGTGTCAGCGGTGCGGAGGGAAGATGGCGGTTGGGGGACAAGTTTCTATAATTCAAAGCGCAGACTGGATGTGTGAACTCACTCCCTTAGGGACTGCGCTCTCAGGTTGATCAGTTCAGTCTGAGATGGTCTGAGATGTCGACCTCCTTAGCTTTTCGCCTCCCCTGGACGAGGTGGAGGCTCAGGGGCTGGAAGGCCTCAGAGAAGGCTGCCTGAGTTTCCCCCTGGTTCTGGTGTGTGGAGGCTTCAGGGAAGCAGAGGCCTGGGGAGCGTGGAGGAACCGTTGTCACTACCCAGAAGGACCTGCCAGCCAGGGAGGTTCTCATCTAAGCTTTTCTATTATGTGTGGGTAAATTTGGAGCCCTCTGAACAGTGTTCTTTATGCTGGGCACAAGATTTGGAACCATGGTTACTCAGACAAACATTTTATGTGTGTTGCATGAGGAACCTGGGTCACAGTGTGTCTGTGGGTGTGTGTGTGGGTGCACGCACGCACATGTGGACAAGCTAAAAGAACAAGGGCCATGTTCTCTGGCTGTGTTCTTTTCCTTGGTGATGCTGTGAGGCCCATGAGGTTCAGCTGGGTCTCCTGTCTCACTCCAGGGTGTGGGCAGGGAAGGTGACGTTTTGGGGGACTGCCCCATTGAGGCTGCTTCCTTCTTCATTGCCCACCTTGACCCAGATCTTCATGGGGAAAAGCCCTCTGCCTTCAGCCCCAGGGCTGCAGGCTTCCTCTGCCCTCTGCCTTCCTGGCCTTGGGACCATCTACCTGCAGAGCTCCACCTGCCTGGAGACCTTGGGCTTCTCTCCTGTGGCTAGGGGATGCCAAACCCGGGAAAGAGCCTCAAGTCCCAGGTGGCAGTGCTGGAAGGCCTTGGACATCATCGAATGTTGCTATAATGTTGGCTTCCTGACAGCAGGGTCTTTGTTTTGTTCATTACTATAATTCCAGAGCCCAGAACAGGGTCTAGCACATAGTACACCCTCAATAAATACTTCTTGAGTGATTAAATGACTCTACTTCAACCTCCGTTCAATTTACAGAGGAGAAAACTGAGCCTTGAAAGTGGGGTCCTGAGCTAGGACTGAAACCCCCAGTTCCCTTGTCTTTTTTCCCTGTCCCCTCTCCCTGATCCTGAGAAACTCGATTTTCCCCAGGCTGCCAGGATAGAGTAAGATGAGATATAAAACTCTCCAGCCTGCACGCAGCACAGAGTAGATGCTAAATTAATGTGAGTTCCCCTTTCTTTCTTTCTTTCTTTCTTTCTTTCTTTCTTTCTTTCTTTCTTTCTTTCTTTCTTTCTTTCTTTCTTTCTTTCTTTCTTTCTTTCTTTCTTTCTTTCTTTCTTTCTTTCTTTCTTTCTTCCTTCCTTCCTTCCTTCCTTCCTTCCTTCCTTCCTTCCTTCCTTCCTTTCTTTCTCTTTCTTTCTTTCTTTCTTTCTTTCTTTCTTTCTTTCTTTCTTTCTTTCTTTCTTTCTTTCTTTCTTTCTTTCTTTCTTTCTTTCTTTCTTTCTTTCTTTCTTTCTTTCTTTCTTTCTTTCTTTCTTTCCTCTTAGCAACTCTTCTTGAGTTTCTCTTTGAGACAATGACATGTATGAAAATTAACTTTTTTCTACCACCTCATACCTCTTTCCCAGTCACAACACCTGTTGACTCTTTATTTAGCTATGGGTTAGGAGGGACACAAAAGACTTAGATGACAAGGTAACCAATAGCCTTGCTTTAAGAGATTGATCCTCCAAGTGTATTAATGAAATCAATGGATCACTAAGGGTAGGATTTCCATCCAGGGAATATTCTGGGCTCTCAGGATGCAAGGGGAGAATTCTCTCTGGCCACACCTCTGAGTCTTTGGCATCTCCCTGACCCACAGTGGCAGATGAAATGCTGCAAGTGTGACTCCAGGTTGCCTCACAATTACAACAGTCACCGAGTGGAGAACGTGGTTTCGTCCTCAGGCCCCACGCGCTGGTGGCAGTCACAGAACGGTAAGGACCTGCCACCACCAACGGGAGCCCAAATGTGTGGATGGTCCCACAGGATGGGGGTGGCCGAAGGGTGCCTGGGAACCTATTGGGTTTCCCAGGCATTTCTTACAAAGGCGGGACATGGGTGGTTGACAACCAGAACCTTCTGTCTTTGTATTTGAGGTCTTTGAGATGTAGGTAGAAGAATTTATTGGAGGTTAATGAAAGGGCATGAAGAGAGAGAAATGCCTTAATTTCACTCTACTTAGTCACTGTGGGCTTGCTGAAGGGACTGAGCTTTGGAAACAGATTTGTGATGAACAGAGATGTTGAAACTCTTAAAGGTATTAGGAATATCAAGCGATGGTGGGAAAGAAATTTGGCCAAGAAGAGATAGGATCTTGAATAGGTAATGTAAGTAGAAACACCCTCATACCACTCCTCTTGAGAGGGAAATCCGAGAGTGAAGTTTAGAGAGTTTCTGACCTTCCAGAGCCTTCCACCCAGGGAAGGTGGGAACTCTCTGCTCTAAAGTTTCTATGTGTTGTTTTCCCAGATGTGAACCCTGTCTCTCTGCAGCTGGACCTGGACAGGAAATTCCAGCTTCAAGACATCACGATGGATTTTAAGGTGTGCTTCCTGGGCATGGCAGGGGATAGGAGAGGGTACTCTGGGCCATGTGGGCTCGAACTCTTGGGGAGCACAGAGTCCTTGTCTCCTCAGGCTTGGGGAGCTGGCACTACATGCTGGGTGGGCCTTCCTTCCCCATGCTGGGGTGACACTCACCCTGAGCCTATATCTGGGTGGCAGCAGAGGTCCCACTCCTGGGAGAGCAGTCACACCTCCAGGCTCCTTGTCCCGGCTGTGTATGGTTATGTATCCTCTACCCTTCTGCACCCCCACCCTTCATCCAGCTAATTAACTCAGCTCTACTAAGCCTGGCCACTTGCTATACAATTGTGTGTTCTTGGCAGACTCTGTTTTAATAACTTAGCTGACAAGATTGAGTTTAACAAATAGCCAAGAACTGGCCCATCCTCATGTTACGATGTGTGTTTGGAGCGATCTGCTCACTCAGTGCAATTAATTCTCAGGTTCTGCTTTTAGGCCAGCCTTCTGAGATCCTCCTTTTGGAGGGGACATTTTCATTCATTGTGACAGGTCTTTTTTTTTTTTTCCTCTTTAGAGATTTTATTTTTTTCTTGCTATAAAAATAGCTAAATATTTAAGGATCAAATATGATCAATGAGGTTAGATGGTGGGGAAAGGGGATCTCATGTTCAGGAGTTAAAATGAGCTGTGAATTAAAGCAATAGGACCTACTTTTTCCTACGTGGCTGAGGAAGTTGCTCCAAGACCTTTACCCCAAGAACAGGTAAACAGTATTTTGAGAAATGCTAGTGTCATCTGAGTAGATGCCCAGTCTCTAAAGGTGACAACTTTGAAGGGCAGCATTCATGTGGATGAATACTGTTAGTCTCATTGCTTCTTTTTATCACTCATCCATTTGTTGATTTGTCCATTCTTACTATATACATATTGAACACTGGTTATATACTAGGTTTGGTGCCAGACCTTAAGGATAAAAAGATGAATAAAACTAAATCACTGGCATCAGGGGAGGGTATAGCTCAGTGATAGAGTGCGTGCTTAGCATGCATGAGGTCCTGGGTTCAATTCCCAGTACTTCCACTAAATAAATACATAAATAAATAAATCTAATCACCCCCCCAATAATCACGATCCTCAAGTTGCTTTGGTCTATGTGGGTAAGGCAAAGAGCCAGAGCAAGAGAGTGTGATGTGTACCCTGCTGTTGGTGAGAAGAGGCGTCGGAGTGCGCAGGAGCTTGGTCTGTCCTTGGCGGGGTGAGTCACCCGGGCGAAGATGAAACTTCCTAAGTCAGTAACAGCCAGGAGGAGGTTAAGTTCACTCCAGGCAAAGAGAACAGCAGTGCAAAGGCCAGGAGGCAAGAAGCAAGAAGGTTTGTAGTTGGTGGTGGGTGGGGGGAAGTCAAAAGGATGCACATAGGGTCTGGAGGGGCAAATGTGTGTGTGGTGGTGAGAGGTAGGAATGTGGAAAGCTGCAAACCGATGAGAGATGAGGCTACAGATATAAATGGGGAGGGGGAAAGTAGATTAAAGACTCATCTATTCATTCAACAAATGTACTAAATGCCTACTATGCGCTAGATGCTGGAGGTACAACTGCGAACGAGACAGACAAGGGGCTTATGGTTTACTGTAGTGGTTCTCCACCAGGAGATATCTGGAAATTTATAGAGACATTTTTCGTTGTCACAACTGTGGGTATGCTATTAATGACATTTAGTGATTAGAGGTCAAGGATGCTGTTAACCATCCTACAATGACCAGGACATCCCATAGCAAGGAATTAATTATTCAGCTCCAAATATTAGCAGTGCCAAGACTGGCAAAACCTGGTCCAGTGGGAGGAAAATAAAAAGCAGGAAACCAACAAATAAAGAGTTGGAAATTGTGGTGACATCTGTGAAGGAAACAAGTGAGATGCTGGAATAGGAAATGGTGGCACCAGTTGGGTGGGCAGAGGATGGGCAGAAGATAGATAGAAAAAGATCTCCATGAGGAAGTGACGTTTAAGCTGAGAACAGATGATGTAAGGAACCTACCAGGGGGAGGAGCATTCCAGGCAGAAGGGGCAACGTGAACAAAGGCTCTGAGGAGGGAGGGAGCGTGGTGTGACTGACGGCTTGCAGAGATGGAGGTGCACAGCGGCATGAGACGGGGTGAGGAGGCAGGGCTCAGGTAGCACAGGGCCTCTTCACCCAGGCTCAGGAGCTCAGATTTATTCAGAAATAGTGGACAGAAGACTGGAATAGATAATTCACCAAAGAAGACATACAAGTGGCCAACAGGTATACGAAAAGATACTCAGCATCATGGACCATCAGGGGAACGCAAATCAAAAGCACAGTGAGATGTCGCTTCACACCTGTCAGAATGGCTGTTATCAAAAAGATAAGAGATAAGTGCTGGTGAGGATGTAGATAAAAGAGAACCCTTATGCACTGTTGGGGTGGAAATGTAAAATGTACGAACACTATGGAGAACAGTATGGAGATTCCTCAAAAAATTAAAATGGAACTACCATGGTCCAGCAGTCCCACTTCTGGGTAGATATCAGAAGGAAATGAAATCAGTGTCTTAAAGAGATCTCTGCACCCCGATGTTCATTGCAGCATTATTCACAATAGCCAAGATTTGGAAACAACCGAAGTGTCCATCGGTGGATGAATGGATAAAGAAAATCTGACACACACACACACACACACAGAGGAATATTCAGCCATTAAAAAAAGAAGGAAATTCTGCCTTTTGTGACAACATGGATGGAATTTGAAGGCATTATGCTAAGTGAAATAAGACAGACAGAAAGACAAGTATTGCATGTTTTCACTTGTATGTGGAATCTAAAAAAGCTGAACTCGTAGAAATAGAGAGTAGGATGGTGGTTGCCGGGGGCTGGGCGTGGGGGAAATGGAGACATGTTGACCGAAGGGTAGAAACTTCCAGGTGTAAGGGGCATAAGTTCTACAGGTCTGAGTTACAGCGTGGTGACAGTAATTAGTAACGCTGTATTATGTACTTGAAAGTTAAGAGAGTAGATCTTAAATATTATCATGACACAAAAAAGGTAATTATGTAAGAGATGGGGGTGTTAACTTTATTGCAGGCATCATCTCACAGTATATAATGTGGATCAAATCATCACATTTGCTACACTTTAAACTTGTATGTTTTATATGTCCATAATAGCTCAATAAAGCCGGAAAAAAAAGCCAAATCATTGCAAGTCATTGGAAGGTTTTTAGCAGAGGAAGTCACGGCCCACTTCACGTTTTAGAAAGAAAGCCCCTCCCGTCTGTTTGGAGGTTGGGTTTATGAACCCAAGGAAGTGTTCCCAGCGGGGGAGCTGTCAGCATGGAGACCACACTTAAAGCCGTGAGAAATGGAAGAAATCATGGAGGGAAGGAGGAGGCACATGAACAATATGTCATGCTAAGGGGCTTGCATTTTTACCTTTAGGCCAATGCAGACCCATTGAGGGGTCTCATGCAGGGAGTGACTGATCAGATAACCCTGTAGGTGAAGTGGGGAGTGTGGTTTGGAGAGGCTGGACAGAGGCTGGACTTGAGTTCCTGGCTGTTGCTGGGATTCAGGCTCCGCATGAGCAGGGCCGAATTCTGGCCATGGCCACGTGGGAGAGAGGGAGGAGGGACAGACCCTACAGGGGGTGGCTGAGTGTGGACAGCGGGAGTATTTTCTGGCCTGGCCGCCTGGGGGGTGGCCTGAGCTAGGGATCATGCCTTCTGGAACTCAAATCTCCTTTCTACTACTTTCCACGGTTCCCCTGGGGAGAACCCGCTGGGGCCCGGCGTTTGCCAGATTTGGACCTGAATGCCGCTAAGCCCACTTGCCCCACGCAGTCCCCCATCTCCCTCCCTCGCTGGGGTTCTCGGGGGCCACCAGCACCTCTTTGGGAGCCTCCCTCTGTGACTGTGTCGTGGTCACTCAGGCCCCCATCCTGTGCGTGTGTGTCTCCGCAGGGGCCCATGCCTGCTGGCATGCTGATCGAGCGCTCCTCCGACTTCGGCAAGACCTGGCGGGTGTACCAGTACCTGGCTGCTGACTGCACCTCCGCCTTCCCCCGGGTCCGCCAGGGCCAGCCTCAGAGCTGGCAGGACTCTCGGTGCCAGCCTCTGCCCCAGAGGCCTAACGGGCACCTGGATGGGACCAAGGTAGGCAGAGGGCACCCTGAAAAGTCAGCCCGGGAGAAGTCTCGCACGTGCCAGGCTCACACGGTCACCCGGGCTCTGGAGAGGTGATGAGAACCGCCCCCTCCCCGAGATAGTACGCCCTGCTGTCTTCCCTGAGCTCCCCAATAATGGCCCCTCTGGGCACCCTCAAAACACTTGCCTCGCAGCCTCTTTGCTGCCCGGGAAGGGTATTTCAGAAACACTTTGGGTGCACTGCGCAACCCAGCCGCACTCTCTTCCATGGCCTCCTCCCCCACGGCTCGTCCCCAGAGCCGAGAGGGGAGCACCCACGTCACTCCAGTGCAGGGACTTGGAGGTGGCTAGTTAGATTCCAGTGAGCACATCACACATGGCTAATTTAACCTCAGGTTTCGCCTTGCTGAGCTCCACACGAGAATGGAGGTTTCGGTTTGACCCACCTACCTAGCTCCATCCTCACCCTTTGGGAACCTGAAGTGGAAGCTGCGGTTCCAGGTCACCTGAACTTAAACCCTGAGCTAGAAATGAGAGCCTGCCTCTAGAAACAGCTCAGACCGTCTTTCTTCCCGAATCCTCCCACCTGGAACCAGATCCTTTCATTCCTTTCATCACTGCTTTTCTCTCCTCCTCTCTCTGGCCCAGGCTCAGGGGAGACCCCAGAGCTGCTCGGAGCGCCGCCCTCCCTGTGGGAAGTGTGGCTCTTTCTTTCTCCTGCAACGGGTCCTCCTTGGTTCTAGCTGTATCCCAATCCACATTAACCACCTTCCCCAGACCCCGCATCAGAACACGGGACTTGTCCCTGATTTGTGCAAAGTTGACATGAAAACTCTTCCTGGGAGATGCAACTGAAGTCACATCCAACGAGTGTTTTTGATTAAAAAGGAAAAGCATCATGGAAACAGGGGTTGTCTAGAGGGTGGTGGTCACCACGTCCATGTATCCTTGGGCTCTAGACCCTCTCACTCACCTTGGGTCTTTGGAAAATTACTATCACCTAAAACACTTGTATGTATGTGCATTATATATCTTACAGTAATTTCGACCCAAGGAAAGCAGGAAATTCTTGGGATAGCTAAATTTTCAACTGGAGAAGAGAAGTTTTACACACAGACACACGCATGTGCACACACACACACACACACACACGCTCATCTAGGGCTAGTGATCATCTTGCCCCTGCAGGGTGATTGGCAGGCCTCACATCCATGGTCCTCTCAGGCTCAGGTAAGAAGGACCTTAGGCCGAGGAGGATGGGGCATTGAATGGAGAGGCCAACTTCAGGGCTGGGGCACAGCTGACCTCTTCCTCAGCTCTTCCCTGTCCCCGCTCTCCATAGGTCCAACTTAACCTTATGGACTTAGCCTCTGGGATTCCAGCAACACAGAGTCAAAAGATTCAAGGTCAGTCTGGCTACTCCTCCAGTCTCTGGGACTGTGGGTGGGAACAAAACAGGCTTGCAACCCAGATGGCCAACGTTTCCTGGCCTTTCCTACCTCTGTCAGCAGGGTGGGATTTAACACCTGCCCTGCTTACCCTACAGAGGTATTGTGGTGGCCCCAGAGACTCAAAAGAGCTGAGTCAGAGTGGAGGGGGTCTCTTCCGCTGGGGGCGGGTTGAGGGCTGAGGATGGTGGCCCCGGAATCACCTCATGAAGGCAGGGAAGATGGGATGGAGAGACTGGATTCCTTTCCTTATCATCCTGCCCTAGGTGACTCCACCTCTAACCTGCATCTCTGTTTTCCCTTCCCCACCCCTCCCTCCTTGTTGTTTGTCCCCCTCAGAGCTGGGGCAGATCACAAACTTGAGAGTCAACTTCACCAGGCTGGCCCCTCTGCCCCGGAGGGGCTATCACCCTCCCAGCGCCTACTATGCCGTGTCCCAGTTGCGTCTGCAGGGGAGCTGCTTCTGCCACGGCCACGCTGACAGCTGTGCCCACGGTCCCAGAGCCCCTGCCGGCCCCTCCACCACTGTGCAGGTGACAGCCCAGGGCTGGAAGGGAGAGGGGAGGGGGCAAGACCAGGGGGATGACCCTTGCAGCGATGTGGATGGACCTCGAGATTTCATATGAAGTGAAACAAGCCAGTAAGAGAAAGAAAAATACCACATGATATCATATATATGTGGACTCTAAAAAAAAGACACAAATGAACTTATATTTACAAAACGGAAACTGATTCACAGACATAGAAAATGAACTTGTGGTTACCAAAAGGAAAGGGGGTGGGGGAGGGATAAAATGGGGGCTCAGGACTTGCGGATACATGCTACTGTACATAAAATAGATAAACAACAAGGTCTTACTGTAGAGCACAGGGGAGTATATTCAGTATCTTGTAACAGCCTATAATGAAAAAAGAATAGGAAAAGGAATATATATATATTATTCCTGTGACTCAGGAATTACAATTCAGTGATTATAACTGAATCACGATGCTATACACCAGAAACAAACACACATTGCATATCGAGTTATGTCAATTGGAAAAAAAAAGACCAGGGCAGACTAAAGATATCCTTGGGACTCCTGTAAAGGAGAGAGGGCACTAAATTTAAGACTTGAGTATTTAACCTTTTAGCAATGGTGAAAAAGAGTCTCAGTGATTATTGTTTCAAAGATCGGATTTTGTAGCACTGCCTTAGACCTGCTTTATGGTTTGAGATTTTACCCTGTTGCCCATAAGTATACGTGTGGCTGTTGGAGGGAGTTTGAGGTGCTGCTTCTCAGCCCTGGCTGCACGTCCTAATTTTCCTGGGGAGCTAAAAAAATTCGCCCAGACCTCCACCTTCAGACACTCTGGTTCTTTTTATTGTGTTTTAAAGTTCCCAGGTGATTCTAACATCCTGCCAGGGTTGACAGTCCCTCGTCTGGGGACTCCAAAGTCCCATTTAGAGGTGAGATATGGGAGCAGGATGAGAGAACAGAGCCAAACACAGATGTTGGGTCCACCCCAGCCCAGCTGAGTCAGATGCGGCAGAGATGGAAGAGAGAAATTCAGCTTAACTAGCAACCCAGGGGATTTTGCTGTGAAATCGAACTTGGGAACCAGCAGTAGAGGAGAGAGAACCTTGGGCCAAGAAGCTGAGGGAGCTGCCATGCCACTTTTCTGGGGTTTCAGTTCTTCTGTTAGCATACGGGAGCGTGACCTATGCCCTGGGGATAGAGGCGGGTGATGAAATCATGTACAATGGCCTGCAAGGGAAACACAGGTGAAGTGAGCATCTGTCAGCTTCATCCTTTCCTGTTCTGGGCCAGTGCCTGCCCCAGGCTACAGAGGAGGCCAGCGGGGGATCAGAGCCAGGGATGTGTCATCTATTAGGGCCATGCACAGAAGACCAGAACACAGGCGGAGCAGGGTGGCTGACATCCGAGGAATGCAATGTGCTGTTGGATGTGGCCAAGGGAGAGTGCCTGCCCACTCCCGGCGGTTCGCTGATCTGGCTGTACCCTGGAATCACCACTTTAAAGAAGTTCCCAAGCCTGGGCCTCGTCCCTGAGATTTGGGTTGAATTGGGCCTGGAGAATGGGTATTTTTCAAAGAGCTCCCCAGCTGATTATGCAGTGCACACGGAGTCGAAATCCATGGAATTTGAGGGACCGGGCAGGCCTGGTGAGGGAGGTGCCGTTGTAGCTGGTAGGACTTGGCTGGTGGATAGAGAGAGAAGAGACTTCTAGCCAGGAAAGAAAAACCTCAGTCCTTGCCAAGCAGAAGTGGGGGGAGTCGGGCTTGTGCTGGGAGAGCTAGTTCACCTGGGCTGCACTGGCGGAGCAGCGGGGAGGATGAGGATTCAGGTCCTCGGGGAGGCCAGGCTGCAGGGGTGGGCTTGGTTTGGAAGACAATTAGCACACAATTGCTGTTCTATTTTTATACCTCAGTGAATCTAGTAACAATTCATCATCACATTCTCATTAGGCAAAAACCACTGCTATCAGGACTGTGGGATGTAAATCTCCAGAGGGTCCACCAGCTTCGAGAACCACAACCAGTTTACCAGCAAAGCTGTCTGAGTACCTTACAGGTGCTGCTTTGGACCGGATACCATGGGGACGGCCAAGTGCAAGGACTGAGCTTTTAAACAGCGAACTAGAGGAGCAGTGCAGGCACACGCACACACGCAGGCACACACACACGCAGGCACACACACACACACACACACACACACACGCACCAATGACACACAGGCAGATAGCTGGATGTGTCGCAGGATCTGAGTCAAGGCTGGAGAAGCTGGAGGCTGAGCTGGACCCTGAGTCATGCTGGGTGCGAGGGTCAGAGAGGAGAGGGCAGGTCCATCCTGGGGACATCCCTTTGAGAATGATTCCTGGTGACCGATGGCGCCTCTCCTAGGTCCATGAGGTCTGTGTCTGCCAGCACAACACCGCTGGCCCCAACTGTGAACGCTGTGCGCCCTTCTACAACGACCGGCCCTGGAGCCCTGCCAATGACCGGGACCCCCACGAATGCCAGAGTATGAGCCTGGGACCAAGCCCCCACCCCCAGTGACTGGGCGGGGTGCTGGCCCCTCTGGGCCTTAATGACCTCACCTGGGACACAGGGAGAATCTGTTCTTTATTGTTTAAATCTCAATCTAACTGCATCCCTGCCATTTAAACTCTCCTGGCTCTTTGGGGAAGGAGAGGGTGTTTGAGTTGCATCCTCCCACTGCCCCCCAACCCTTCTCCTCAGCCGGGCCTGGAGGGACCACAGCTTGGGCCAGGCTTCTGATGCCACACAACTTTCGTGCTATCCCCAGGCCCTCCTTTTTCTGGCCTCTGCAGTTGCCTTATCCTGTGTAGGGCAAACCTGAAGGCAGGGCCCCTCCTGGAGTAAATGAGGGAAACGAGGGTCCTCAGCCCAGATAGAGGCTGTGAGCCAGCAGGACCCAAGGTGGCAATGGGGGGAGGTTGGCATGGGGCCATGCAAGGGGCTCCCTTTGGCCCAACACTTGGACTTAATTCTTGAGCTTGTCCTTATGCTGCTCGCCTTTCTTACTGGCTGTATAACCTGAAACAAATTACACAAGGCCTGGGCCTCAGTTTCCCAGACCCGAGCATCTTGCCGAGTGGCTGGGGACACCAATGAGTTAGCGTGGAACGTGCTCTGTAGATGGCAACAGTGCTGGTCACACGTCAGCCTGGGGACTCTCCTTTTTCAGTGTGTGACTGCAATGGGCACTCAGAGATGTGTCACTTCGACCCAGCCGTGTTTGCTGCCAGCCAGGGGGCACATGGAGGTGTGTGTGACAACTGCCGGGACCACACTGAGGGCAAGAACTGTGAGCGGTGTCAGCTGCACTACTTCCGGAACCGGCGTCCCGGTGCTCCCATTCAGGAGACCTGCATCCGTGAGTAGAGGCCCCTGGGACCCAGGGCCTCATCTGTCGGTTACTCCCTACCTGCTCCGGGCTCAACGGAGCACGTGTCCCTGGGGATGCACACGCCCTCAGGAAGCATGAAGATTTGGTCGTGTGTCAGGACTTGTGGGCATTTGTTTTAACTTAGCTGTACCCTTCTGAGCAAGTCACCTAACCTCTCTGGATCACCAATCAGTCAATCAAGCATTAATAGCCCTTATTTTAAGCATAGGGAAGAAAAAAATATATACAAGATACCATACCTGCTGTCAAGAAACACTCATGTTGTCTGGTAAGATAAACCACATGCATGGAAAAAAGGACAAAGCATTTTGTCCATATACATGTTAATTGCCTTTACCGTGTTGTAATGTGGTTTGCTTTTAATTTTTCTGTTTCTACCAGTATTCAGAACCCCTCAATGGCAGAGGCTATTCTTATATTCTTAGGCCCCCAGCCCAAGGACAGGCAAATAATTGGTACTCAAGGGATGTTTACTGAATGAACATGTCAGTCACCCAGGAGTGACTCAACATATCCACAAGGGTCAGTGGGTTCACATAGGAGAAAGCAAACTGGGCGGAAGCACTCAGATTTGGACGGGGTTCATCAGGAAAGTCTTTCTAGGTGAAGAAAGAGTCTTTGTTTTGAAAGCCATGAAAGGGGTCAGGGCGTGGTGGGTGGGAGGAAGTTCGTTCAGTTTCTGCTGTTACTATCTGTTTATGGAAATAGGGAGAAGGTCTTGAATTTGACTTCTGTTTCCAGCACTTACTTGCTGTGTGACCTCGAGGAAGTTCTTTGAACATCTCTGAGCCTCAGTTTCCTCATCAGTACAATAGGGACAAGCATCCTCACCTTTCAGGGGTGTTGTGAGGATTATATAAGGTGACCTGCAAGAGGGCCCAGCTCAGTGCTTGCCAGAGTTGTTCAGGAAATAAGGCAACAAAAACTGTTACAGTATCTCACGTGTGCCAAGCACTGCTGCACCTGCTCTGCGTTCACTCATTTATTCCTCCTAAGAAGCCTATGAGTGGTACATGGTTATTCCCATTTTATAGATTTGGAAACTGAGGCACAGAGGGGTTAAGTAACTTGACTAAGTTTGTAAGCCCCAAAGTAGTGGAACAAGGATTTCAACCAGGAAGTCTGGCTTCTGGAAGGTGCTCTTAACTCTCTGCTTTTCTTCTCTGTTCCTACTGTGGTGGTTGCCTTTGTCTCTCAGCCTGCGAGTGTGATCCGGATGGGGCAGTGCCAGGAGCTCCCTGTGACCCAGTGACTGGGCAGTGTGTGTGCAAGGAGCACGTACAGGGCGAACGCTGTGACCTGTGCAAGCCAGGGTTTACAGGACTCACCTACGCCAACCCACAGGGCTGCCACCGTGAGTAGGGGGCTCAGCCTGCTGTGGCTTGGGGCAGGCGGCCTGGGGCCACCAGATCTGAGATCCGCCCTGCTCATGGCACGGTGTGTTGGGTGCTATTCCACTGGACTCCAGCAGGTGGCAGCACAAGCCTGAGATGGAAGGTGGGGCTGAGTCAGCCAGTGGGAGGGAGGACGGGCCGCCAAGCCTCCAGGTGCTGGGACTGGTGGGAAAGCGGGGTGGCCTTGTGAGTCAGCCAGGCTGTCTGGAGGGACTGGCCCTGCCTGGTTCTTTTCCCAGGCTCTCCTCCCCTCTCTGATGCATGTCCTCTGGGGGTGAGTTTTGGTGGCCCGTCCCCCGAGCTCAGCAGCCCTCCCTCCTGTACAGGGTGTGACTGCAGTGTCCTGGGTGCCCGGCAGGACATGCCGTGTGACGAGGAGAGTGGGCGCTGCCTGTGTCTGCCCCACGTGGTGGGTCCCAGATGTGACCAGTGTGCTCCCTACCACTGGAAGCTGGCCAGCGGCCGGGGCTGTGAGCCATGTGGCTGCAACCTAGACAACGCCCTCAGCCCCCAGTGCAACCAGGTACTGTGGGGGCTCAGCGGGGGAGGGGTCCCGTGCACCAGCCTCTGTCTCCCCTCTAAGAGCTGCCCTTCTGGGCCTTTCAAAGGCGGGCCTGGCTGCTTCTGTCCCCATGTCCCTGGGGAGGCCACCAAATGTCCCTCCCTCTGTGGCTCTCAGCCTTTAGTAATGCCACATTCGCACACCTTCTGCAGGGCCGTCCTGGGCTTGGACTTCAGAACTTGGGTCCTAGTGGGAGCCCTTGCTTTGGGGGCGCCCAGGGAGGTTCGGCTCCCTGACCAGGCTCTCCTCGACAGTTCACAGGACAGTGCCCCTGTCGGGAAGGGTTTGGTGGCCTGACCTGCAATGCTGCAGCCATCCGCCGGTGTCCCGACAGGACCTATGGAGACATGGCCACTGGATGCCGAGGTGTGCTCTCTGAGTGGGGGACGCCGAGGCTGTGGGGGCGTGTGCCTGGGTGGACTTGCGGAGGGGTGCGCGTGCGTGTGTGATGTGGGAGGACATCCCAGACTGGTACACGGGCCCTGGCAACCTGTGGGAGTGCTCGCTCCCCACCACTGCCCCAGGGCTGATGTTTGGCCATCGCCATGTCCCCCGTCCCCTGGACAGGAGGGTTGCTTTGTCCCCACTTCCCTGAGGAAGCTCTTCCCAGAAGCCGTCTCCAGGACGGTGGCAGAGTAGGGAGGACACGTCCTCTCTCTTCCTAGATGGAGAAGGCGAGCCCTGGGGGGTAGTCAGTTTGACAAGGTGTGAAGAGGTCTCAGCTCTGCCCCCTCTAGGGGAGTCGCCCCCTTTTCAGGCCTCAGTTTCCTTGTCTCGGGAAGGGGCACACTGTCTCAGTGGCTTCATCTGTAAGAATGAGAAAAACAAACATCCTCTGTCGCAGAGTGGGTGTGAAGGTCAGAGGCGTGACTGTGTGTGCACGGCGAGCGTGAGGCTCAGCACAGTGCCTGGCACGCGGCAGGTGCCGCGGGAGGCTCGCCTTCCTTGCTTTCCTAACCGTGACTTCGTTCTGGCCTTGACCATCTTATTCTAAGCCCGAAAGACCCTGAAGCCAGACCTTCTCCTCGGGCTCTCCCCACCGGACACCTGATCTTCCCGACCCCCTGGCCTCTGACCATCATTCCTCCCACCCTAGCCTGTGACTGTGACTTCCGGGGAACCGAGGGGCCTGGCTGTGACAAGGCCTCGGGCCGCTGCCTCTGTCGCCCCGGCTTGACCGGGCCACGCTGCGACCAGTGCCAGCGAGGCTACTGCGACCGCTACCCCGTGTGCGTGGCCTGCCACCCCTGCTTCCAGATCTACGACGCCGGCCTCCGGGAGTGGGCCCTGCGCCTTGGCAGCCTCCGCAACGCCACCGCCAGCCTGTGGCTGGGACCGGGCCTGGAGGACCACGGCCTGGCCTCCCGGATGCTGGACGCCAAGAGCAAGATGGAGCAGATCCAAGCGATGCTCAGCGGTGCCTCTGTCCCGGAGCAGGAGGTGGCCCAGGTGGCCAACGCCATCTTCTCCATCAGGTCATTCCCTCTCCCTGCTGAGCACTGAGAAGCATTACTCCTTATGGGCGCACCTAGGGGCATGCTGGTCCTTCCTCCCATCGGGACAGCCCTTCACCCTCTACAAGCCTTGTCCCAGAAGCCTCTCTTTTAACTGTCACATGAGTCCTAGGAAGTTGGTGTGCAGACGAAGAAACAGGCGCAGTAGGTGATGTGACAGAGCCACGTGGCCCCGAGGGGCAGAGCGGGGGGCTCAGAACACAGGCCCGAGCCCAGGCCCTGTGCTCTTTCAAGTGCCAGGCGCTGCTGCTGCTGGCGGGAGCATCAGCTCTGGATTAGTCAGCCTGGTGGAGGGCAGCGGGAGGCAGGGCTCTAAAAATACCTTGCATTTGCCTTCGGAAAGAGAGCGGTCCGCCCACAGCCCCCTCCTATCAGCAGAGGCTGCCTTCTCAGTGACATTCGGTTCTGGAAGTCTTTATAATGAGTTTGCATTCCCTGAACCCTCCCTTACTGTGGGGCAGCCCAGAGCTGTCCGGGTGTGCCACTGACCTCGGTCTCAGAACTGAGTAGGGAGTCCATGGGCATTTGGTGGGCTGGATGTGCAGGCCTGGGGTCTTCCAGGAGGACGGGCCATGCTGAGCAAAGCTGGGACTCGGGGAATGCAACGGGGCTGGGAGGGAAGGGTGGTGGGTGTGGCCGCAGAGAGCGTGGGGGCCAAGACTCCCTGAACGTGCAGTGGTGCTGGGTCTAGGCAGACGACCCCTTTCAGGGGGGGACGACCAGTGGGCAGCAGCTTGGGCAGCGCCGTGGGCGGTGTGGGCCACAGGACACGGACTCGAGCCTGGTGGCTGACGTCAGCCTGCAGCGAGGGAGGAGGGGTCCAGGGATGCTCCTGGTGGAAGCCGTGTGGGGGCGGGGGTGGGGGACAGCCGGGAGTGTTAGGGTCACCACACATGCCAAGGAGGGAGATCGGCCTGCGGAGGGGTGGAGGGAGGCCTGCGGACTTTGCCCAGCAGAGCCCTCTCTGGCCTGTGGCTTATCCTGAAGGCCTGTTTTTCCTGACTCAGTAGCAGTTTCTCCACGGGAATGCCTGGTTGTGGGGAGGCAACCCCCTTCCTGTGTTTTAGTGGGAGCTCCTCTCCCACCTCAGGCGGACTCTCCAGGGCCTGCAGCTGGACCTGCCCCTGGAGGAAGAGACCTTGTCGCTCCCAGGAGACCTGGAGAATCTGGACAGGAGCTTCAATCGCCTCCTCATGCTGTATCAGAGCAAGAGGGAGCAGTTTGAAAAAATAAGCACCGCAGATCCCTCAGGTGAGGAGGGGCGCTCAGACACCAGGCCACGCCCCCCTCCTGCTCCCCCTCCGTCTCCAGGCCTCCAGGTCCAGGCTCAGCGCAGTTCCCCCTCTTCTTCCCACAGGAGCCTTCCGAATGCTGACAGCGGCCTACCAGCGGTCATCGCAGGCTGCTCAGCGGGTCTCCGACAGCTCGCGCCTGCTGCTCCAGCTCAGGGACAGCCAGAGGGAGGCTGAGCGGCTGGAGCAGCAGGTGGGAGGAGGGGGAGGAGCCGGTGGTCCCCGGCTCACGGCCCTGAGACTGGAGATGGCTTCCTTGCCTGATCTGACACCCACCATCAACAAGGTGACTCCTGCCATAGGGCCCCATTTCCAGCTTGTCACTCACCAACTGCTGCACCCCATTTCCCATTGGGGTGATGTGAACTTACTGCATCCCCACTTGTCCAGACCCTTAGTCCCTCACGGTGTGCTCAAGAAGAAACAAGTTTCTGGTATCTGGTTGCCATAGAGATGTCTGGCTGTTTGTTTCCCAGGTGTGGGGTGGAAGCGATTGTTGGGGAGACTTGGGGACCCTCTTTGATGTCCCCATCTCTCCACAGCTCTGTGGGGGCTCCAGGCAGATGGCTTGCACCCCAGGAGACTGCCCGGGAGAGCTGTGTCCCCGAGACAACGGCACGATTTGTGGCTCCCACTGCAGAGGCACCCTTCCCAGGGCAGGTGGAGCCTTCAGGACAGCAGGGCAGGTGGCCGAGCAGCTGCGGGGCTTCAATGCCCAGCTCCAGCAGACCAGGCAGATGGTAGGTGCGGCAGAGGTGGGGCTGGCACGCCTAGGAGGAGGCAGAGGGGACAGAGCACCTGGGCAAGTCAGAGTTTCCATTTTTCAGCCAGGAAATGAAAGCCCAGAGATGCCAAGTGACTTGCCCGTGACCCCACAGCAAGTGACAGATAATGTTTGAAGCCAATGGTTTCACATCATTTCTTCCAGGGCCAAACTGAGTTAGTTACAAATGTTTCCCGGGTAGATCTTGGGTAGCAGGTGCCCACAGCATCCCCGGAGCTGCTGGGAGGCTCTCTTGGGGTCTTGACCACGGCTGACCCATTGTGTGTGTCAGCAGATCAGGGCAGCGGAGGAAGCCGCCTCGCAGGTGCAATCAGAGGCTCAGCGCCTGGAGACCCAGGTGAGTGCCAGCCGCTCCAAGATGGAGGAAGACGTCAGCCGCACCCGGCTCCTCATCCAGCAGGTCCGGGACTTCCTCTCAGGTGAGCTGGTCTTCACCCTCCCCTGGGCTGATGTTTTGACTCCCTTCTGTGCTGAGTGCCGTGTTTCCTGTCCAGCTGCTTCCCTGGTCTCCATGGCCCCTGGGCCCGCCCCCATCACTCACCTGGAAGGCTGCCACTGCCTCTAGGTGTGGTCCCATGTCTCTTCCTGCTCCCCCATGGCCTGTTCTCAACAGAACAGCCTGAAACATCTTTGAAAGATGTGTAAGGGGTGGGGATGGGGTCACATCCCACTTAAGCCTAAAATCCTTCACTGGGATCTTCCTGTTCCTGGAATAAACTCCCAGATCCTTATTGTGGTCTCTGTCACCTCCTGGATGTGGCCTGCATCCTCTCCACTTTGTCCTTGAACAGACCAGGCTCTTGCCAGCCTCAAAGGCTCTTCCTCTGCCTGGAATGCTGTCTCTAAGGCCACCGATTCTTGCCTTCCAGGTTTGCGTTTAGATATCTCCCTTGAGAGGCCTTTCCTGACCACCCCATCTGGTCACCCCCCTCCACGCCATTCCCCTCTGGAATCTGACATTTACTGTGCTGCTCCAAGCCTGGGAGGCTGTGGTTGTTGGATTCATTTGTCCAAGAGTGTGTTTGTCTCTCCACTAGACTCTAAACTCCGAAAGGGCAGGGAAGGCGTCTATCTTGTTCACTGGGTCCCTGGCACCCAGCATGATGCCAGACCTAGAAAAGCACCCAATGTTGGTCGAATGAATAAATGAACCCAGTCCCCTCCCTTGCTGCCCTGGGGAGTGGGAAGATCCCAGGACAGGACTCTGGACATCAGGGGGACTTTGGGCAAGTTGCTTTCCTCTTCGGCCTCATCTTTGGCTTCTGCCAACTGGGATGGTAGGATTTCACAAGTTTATTCCAGGCATCAAGCAACTGATGTAAAATGTGTTTTGAAAAATTAAAGGTGCTGCAGGAATATGAGCTGATATTATTAGATTTCTGGTCCCTGCCGGGGAATCTGCTTGGCTGGGAGCCCAGTTAACATGAGCTGAGGGCCTGGTGTAATGGCATTCATTCTTCCTGCTACTGTTGTGGTGCCTATGCTCCGAGAGGCCAAAGTCCCCTCCTGTGTGCAGGTGGCAGGTTGGATTGAGGCAGGAAGGCTGTGCTGAGGTGCCCTGGCTGGTCTGAGGCTGCGCTGGAGTCAGCGTCCCAGAGAGCCCCAGAACGGGGGAGAGTGTCACCTGGATGCAGGGAGATGGTGCCTGACGTTGGATGGAAGTCTGAGGCTCGGACCCGCAGATTAGGAAGGCTTCTCCTGAGTGAAGCCGAGGAAGGCTGGACTGCCCCTCTCCCTGCATCAAACCCAGCCAGGGGCGGGATGTGGGTAGGAAGCCTGTCCTCGGGGTGCAGCCCAGGCAGAGAGTTGCCAGGTTAGCGGGCTCCTGCTGTCCCCTCAGTTGTACCTGTGTCTCAGGTTAAGTCCTTGGACAGGACAAGGGGCAGAAAGAAGCAGCTCCTGGGAGAACCGAGGACGATTCTTACAGTCTCCCTGGCTGTGGGTCCTAGTCTCCAGAGACTTGACACAGGAGGCACGGGTAGCAGCTGCTGTGGACACACAGGGTCACAGCGAGGGTGGGAGAGGGGAAGACCAGTGGACGCTGTCTTTCCCAGTCTTCAATGGGAATGACAAAAGTAATAGATCAGCTTTACTGAGTTCTTACCAAGTGCCAGGCACTGCTCTCCATGCATTGCATTGTTTAACCTGAATTGCCTACCACTTTGCAAGTGAGGACTCTAGATACCAGGAGGTTAAGAAACCTCCCTAAGGGCAACCAGCTTGGAAGGAGGGTTCACCTCACTCCAGAATCCACACTCCAGATTATTGCATTGTGAGGACACACACACACACACACACACTTTTGCTTCCTTGCCTTTGCTAATGTTTCTCCTCTCCCTGCTTTGTCTCCCCTGCCCTGCCCCACCCCTCCTGACTGGAATCCTTGCTCATCCTCTAAGAATCCCCTAGGCACCTCACTCTCCAAGAAGCCTCCCTGGATCCATCAGCCTGGGCTCGGTGCCCCTGCAAAGGCCGGCCCAGCCTCCGTGCTTACCTCGGTCACTCAGGGCTGTGTTTCCTGGCCCCGCTAGGTTTCGAGCTCCGTGAAGGCAGGGAGCAAGCCCAATTTAATGCACAGTCTCAGCTCCCGACAGCCTGCTGTTCGGAGAAGTGAATGTTTGCTGAGCCCACCCCGAGACTCGGGAGCCCACCAGACTGAGTGTAACTCAGACCAAGCCTTCGGGGGCAGCCGAAGTGATGCAGAATGCAGGAAGGGAGCAGCGGGGTGGAAGTGTGCTTCCGTGGGAGGCTTTCTGGGGAAGACTCATGTGAGCCTTGTTTTGAGAGTAGGACTCTGGGTTAGGTGAGAGGTTGTTGGTTTCTGTGGGGAGGTCCTTGTGAAAGCTCAGAGTTGGGAAAATGCCCACTTCAGTAAACTCAGCCACAATATGCCTTGGGTTCCTGTATTGTGTTGCTCTGGCCCCGAAGGGACATAGCAATAAAGAGGCGTGGTTTCCGCCTTCCAGAAATGTCCTTCCATCTGGCACGGGGACGGGACTGGGTCTGGGACCTGTGTAGCCAGCTGGTGAGGAAACCCTTGGATTGCAGAGTAAGGCTGGGCGTGGGGCCCCAGGGGAGTTCTAGTCCTAGTGCAAACCATGTGGGTGGGCGGGCGCCCCCTTCCCTACCACCTCAGTACCAGCTGAATCTATCAAAGTGACCGGGGGAGGAGATGCCATCTCTGAACCCCTGACCTTACTCTCTGACCCAGAATTGGTTTGGCAAATTCCTGCTAATTGATTGTGTCATTTTATCCCTGGAGGTTGGGGATCGCTATTCCCATTTTGTAGATTTAGGAAACCGAGCTCAGAGAAGCCAGTTGACTTGTCCCAGGTTGCTTGAAGAGTAAAGGGGAGGCCTGGGACTGGACCCCTTCAGTATTTCATTCACTCTACAAACACAGAGTGCCTCCAAGTGCCGGGCACCCTGCTAGACGCTGGGATGTAGCTGTGGATGAAAGCCAGTCGCTGCCCTCATCTTGCTCACATTCTAGTGAGGAAACAAACAGAAAACCAGATAAGTGAGCTCAGTGTCGGGCACCTGGCGGGGGTTGGTGATAAATGTCAGGGAGAAAGATAAAGCCGAGAAGGAGGATAAGGCGTGTGGGCAGAGGGTGGAAGTTGTAATTCCAGATTGGATGGTCTGGGCTGGCCTCTCTCAGAAGGCGGCATGTGAGCAAGACTGCTCATCTTTATCCGCCTTGGCAAAGATGAGCGCTCCGGCCAGAGGAGGGGCAGGTGGAAGGGGTCTTGCTGCCAAGGAAGCAGTTCCAGTTCCTGGCAGGTCTCCCCAGTTTAGGGCTGATTATGTTTGTGCTCCAGGCATTGCTCAGTCCCAGCTGTCTGGCACCACCTCCTTCTCCCGAGCCTGCCATTTCCTGCTGCGCCACGCAGTTGCCACAGCTGTCCCAACAGTCATCCTCCCACAGCAGCGTCCCCGGAAATTCTCAGAGAAAGGGCGCCTGAGTGTGCCCGGGAGGCGGCGGCAGCTCCCTGGGCAGCCAGGACAGAGATGCCACAGCGGTGCTCCCCACGGGTGCTGCTCAGCCCCGAGAGGCCTCTGATCTCTGAGGGAGGTGGCTGGGCTCCCCTGGTCCAATGAACTGCTGTCTTCCAGACCCTGACACCGATGCAGCCACCATCCAGGAGGTCAGCGAGGCTGTGCTGGGCCTGTGGCTGCCCACGGACTCTGCCACGGTCCTGCAGAAGATGAGTGAGATCCAGGCCATCGCAGCCAGGCTCCCCAACGTGGACCTGGTGCTGTCCCAGACCAAGCAGGACATTGCTCGGGCTCGCAGGCTCCAGGCTGAGGCTGAGCAGGCCAGGTACGGCCCTGGGCTCTGAACTGCTCCCAGAATCAGGCTGGGGTTTTGCACCCCCCCCCCCAATTCTGTTGCTGGAAGCAAGGGAAGAACCTGTGCAGGTCAGAGGGGCCGAGGGCTGGGAGACGGGAGGGGTGCTGTCCGTGGTGGGGGATGCTGAAGTGGTACACAGCATCCACGCTAAACGCCACGTGGCCCCGCCTTCCATATTGGAAACCATGCCCAAAGGGTGCCCCAGGCTTACCTGCTTGGTGGGGTCCTGGAATGGAAAAGCTCCCGAGTTCAGACTCCTCCTTGGCCTTGGCTGAAAAGGATATTCTCTGGGGCTGAGGAGTGAGTTGGACCACACATCTCTTCATTCACTCTGCACCCATTCTCCCCTCTCCCTCCTGCTCCCCTGGTCCCAGGAGCCGGGCCCACACAGTGGAGGGCCAGGTGGAGGATGTGGTGGGGAACCTGCGGCAGGGCACAGTGGCGCTGCAGGAGGCCCAGGACACCATGCAAGGCACCCGCCGCTCCCTCCGGCTCATCCAGGACAGAGTTGCTGAGGTGAGGCATTAAGGCTTCCTTCCCCTGCGTGTGGGAACAGACAGACTCATGGAAGGCACAGAAGGTGGCATAGAAGGTGTCAGATAGTGGATAGTCAGATAGTTTCCACCAGGGTGGAAACTGAGCTGGGGCCCTAAAGAATAGGGGTCAGAAGCCTTGGGCCTGGCTTCCAGACTTTGGTTTTCTGGTCTCGTGGCCAGGGGCAGCAGTCAGGGTGGGCTCTGAGCTGCAGCAGGTGTGGGGGTCAGCTGAGCCGGAGAAGGGGGAGGCCTGGATGCCAGGGGGCAGGTTGGGGATTGAAGGGAGGGGACAATGTTCTGGTTGGAATGATGTCCTGGTTGGAGAGAATTTCTGTGGCCTGATGAATTGGAGGACAGAAAAATGAAGGCTGCCTTCTAGGAGACCCACCCCAAACCCCAGGTTTCTCTTTCCACAAAGGTTCAGCAGGTGCTGGGGCCAGCAGAAAGACTGGTGACCGGCATGCTGGAGCAGCTGGGTGGCTTCCGGGCACGGATGGAGGAGCTCGGCCGCCAGGCCAGGCAGCAGCAGGCGCAGGCAGCTGAGGCCCGACAGCTGGCAGAGGAGGCCAGCGAGCGGGCGCTGAGTGCCCAGGAGGTACGGAGAAGGCAGCGTCAGCCTGAGGAAGCACAGACCACGGGCTCCAAAGCACTTAGAGTAACAGTTACCCTAAACTATCCAGAAGGGGCTTTAGGATAAACATAAACCTGGCCGGGCATCTGCATCCTCCCCCCGGCTGCCTTCGGTGGAGCTGGCCCAGGGATGTTGGAAGCGGCCTGTCCCATTCCTCCCCCTTCACAGATGAAGTGGTGGCTTTGTCCAGGACTAAATCACATCTAAAAGCAGGTCTCTTGACACTCGATCCGGAGCTTGTCCCCTGTTGTGGCTGCCTGGCCTGGACAGACGCTCTTGGCTTAGTTCAACCTCAGCCCCATCGCAGTCAGAATGAGATCAGCGAGAAAATCAAAGAGCCATTCTCAGTATCCCCAGGGGACCTGCAGTCCCAGCGCGATGGCCCAGCTGCCAAGCGTACTGGGTGACAACTGTGTGCGTGGCCCTGGCTCAGGCAGTGAGGTGGGGAACGATGGGGCCTGTAGCTGGAGGGAGGGAAATACAGAAGTTAAGGTACGGTTGGTGGCCCAGGAGTTTTCATAGGCAGAACCAACCCACTGGGAACAGTAGGAGGCACCGCATCTCTGTGTGCTGATTTGGGGGAGAGCAAGTCCTTTCGCCAAAGGCCTTTAGGACTTTGGATGATGACGATGATGGTGACACGGAGACTCTTCTGCCTTTTTCAGGGATTTGAGAGAGTAAAGCAAAAATACGCCGAGCTGAAGGACCGGTTGGGTCGGAGCCCTGTGCTGGGCGAGCAGGGCAGCCGGATCCTGAGTGTCAAGACAGAGGCAGAGGAACTGTTTGGGGAGACCATGGAGATGATGGACAGGATGAAAGGTGAGGGGATGGTCCATGGACGTGGACTGCAGGGCATCCCCGAAGGCTGCTCCCCACCCAGGGCTTCTGCAGCCCCCTCTTGTTGGAGCTCTAAGTGCTCAGGAAGTGAGGTCAGTCAGGAATCCTGAATGCCTAGTATCGTGGGGCTGTGAGGAGAGGAGAGATGTTTGCAAGACTCAGCCTGCCCTCAAGAAGCTTGCCATCTGGATGGGACCCTTTTTCCTATTGGCTGTCAGCTTCATGGAACTGTATTTAACAGCACCAGGTGGTCTGTGATAAAAGCCCCGGAAAATAGGAGCTCCAGAGGTTCAGAGGATAAATAATGTCAGAGAGAAACGTTCAGTGAAGGTAACGTTTAGAAAAGATAAGATTTGAGGTGGGCCTGGAAGGATGAGTTGGCCTGGGAGAGGCTGTGAGGAGGAGGAGGACCAGCAGGACAGAGGGGGTGGGAGGGAACAGGGCGTGTTCTGAGGATGCGGGCAGGACCACAACTGGAGAGGAGGGTTGATGAGACCAGAACAGGCGGGAGAGAGCAGCATGGGGCCAGTGTGGTGGGTCCGTGGGGCTGGCCCTGATGCCAGGATGGGGAGGGTAGACTCAGCCCTGGGGACAGTAGGAAAGCATCCAAAGATTTTGAATATGGCAAGACTTAATGAAAGGAGATATTGAAAGGGTTCTGAGGTTCCTCAGAAAGGAGAACAGGGATGTTCAAGAACCAGGCTGATGTCTGAGACCCGATGATGGGTCACTGTACTGGTGGGCCCAGCAAATGCCACAACCAGAGTTGCTCTGACTTTTAGAGAAAGCTTTTGACAAAACTCTGCCTGGCTAGCCAGATGGACCCTCTGGAGATGGGTGGGCTGGCGAATTGACAGTGAGTAGGTTGGAGGCTATGGCCAGTCCCACCTGAAGAGGGAAGTGAGAGGAGCTGATCTACATGCAGGAGCCCAGGGCTGGGTGAGTACACGCCCTGGCCTCGTCCATCAGTGTTTTGTACGAAGATAAAGAATGTGCTTATCAGATCTAAGGATGACAGACAGTTAATACACTAGGTAACAGAACCAGCATTCTAAGGCATTCCCAGAAGTCTAAGAGGATGGACTGAAACTAACAGGATAAACTAAGGAGAAAAACCCTCTCTCGCTCTGCCCTTGCTTGGACCTAAACTCACAAGCGTAGCTCAGGTGAGGCCTGGCGTCTCGGTGGCTAATGCAGCTGAAAACACTTTATGTAACTGGTAAAGTGATGAACACATGCAGGTTGTTGCTCACCTGAAAAAGACCCTAGAGTTTTGAGGAACTGTAAGCTTGATGTAAGTCAGAAGTGCCTTGCTCCTGCCAAAAGAGCCAATAACTACAAAGCAGCATTAAAAATGGCATTAAAAATATTTTGTAACTGGTGAGTCCTGCACCTACCAGTCAGAAAAAGCTCAGGTTTAGCCTTGCGGCAAACATTTACTTGCTTGTGAGAAGTTCCTTTTCATTGTAGGGTATGGGGAAGATCGCGGGTAGGGAGACTCTGGGGACGAGGACCAGGGAACAGAGCAGCAGCTGTAGAAATGTGTCGTACTGACCCATAGATCTTTCTGGGTGCCCACTGGTGATAGCCTGGTAATAACCCTGTTCCACTCTGCTGATAGCATCTCAGAAGGGATGCTGCATACATCGGAGGGAGGCTGACCAGGGCTGGGAGGCAGGGAAGGCCTGATGATTGTGTAAGATGAAGAGCGCATGAAGGAACTAGGGAGGTTTCATCTGTGGAGGGCGAGGCCTCAGACACGTGAAGGACTGACTACCAGGTGGGAGACAGAGCAAGCAGATTCCGACACCCCTCCAGACCGACCTGGGAAAATCGGGGGGAAGCCAGATGTGGGCAGATTCTGCCTTTATGAGAAGAATTTTAACAACCCCAACTGCCTGAAGTTGGAGCCTCCCTGCCCTATTCCTGGAAAATTCAGGCTGAAACTGGGTACCGGCTCTCATGAATGTGGTGGTGGGGTGGTGGGGGGTCTTGCCTCGGATGACAGTAGGGACAGGCTGGACCAGACCACATCCTTCACATCCTCCACATGTAATCTGGTGGTGGTCTACAGAACAGACCAGAGCAGGAGGACTAGGTCTCTCTGGAGTGACATTCTGGGGAGACAAACTGGGGAGGAGTTCTGGTGCCTACCCACTTAAAGATCGTTGGCGGGATGACAGCTGTCTGGGTCTAAGAGCAGCAGGTTTCTAGTCTTAGGGCCAGTGGCCTCCTTCATCGGCCTGGGACAACTCTGTCTAGAGCAGAGAAGTGCAGGGGCAGGGGGATGCTTGGGGTGGCAGCTTCCTGGGTTTGGCCCCTATCGTGTGTCTCTAAGAGTGGGAGAGGGGCTGGAGAGGCCTGAGCCTGGAGAAAGCTGCCTTAGGGCCAGACTCCCCACGTGGAGGTGGACGTGGAGGTGATGTCTCCTGCAGGTGCTGCCTCCAGGTGGGTGGGAGGGGAAGGAAGGGCTGGGAGTCTCTGGGGGTCTCACCAGCTCCTCCTCCTGCCCCTCTGCTGTTCCGTCTGTCCCCCAGACATGGAGGTGGAGCTGCTCCGGGGGAGCCAGGCCATCATGCTTCGCTCGGCCGACCTGTCGGGGCTGGAGAAGCACGTGGAACGGATCCGCAACCACATCAACGAGCGCGTGCTCTACTACGCCACCTGCAAGTGACCGCTGGCGTCCAGCCCGTGGCCCCGCTCCTCTGCCCTCTTCACCTCTGGGGGTCACACTGGGTTGGGAGACTTTCTGGCTCCAGGAGACCCTCATGCAGCACAATGCCCAGCCTGGCCTGCCTTGTGGTGCTGCTGTTTGGATTACTGGGCTGCAGCTGAGCCTGATCTGGTGGGACAACTACATTTAAGGGACAGAGATGGTGGCGGCGGGCCACGTCATTGTGACCAGGAGCGCCAGGTGGAGGGAGCTTGGCTGGGCAGGGTTCTCACCCTTCATTCTCCACTGAGGCTGAATCTTGGACCAACACAAAAACGTAAATAAAAATGATATTCAAGTGAAAAGCTGAATAAAGATCTCTGGAAAGGAGCCTGAAGGTTCACAGAGGGAAAATAGTCTGTCTCCCCATGAAGTCAACCCTTATCACTTGCTTCTGTCTCCTGTCTGGGGCTCCTGGGTGCTCCCCTGAGCAAGCCCGAGGCTTGCTGGCGTGTGAAGTGCCGGCTGTCCCCCCCAGCTTTGTCTAGCTGGCTCGTCACCCAAACTTAGGGAGACGGGGCCCCTTTGCCCCAGGGTCGGATGGAGTCCACCCCTGAGAGACCCAAGGAGCTGTTATCATCTTTGAACGACTGTCCAGTGTCTCATTTACAGATGAAGAAATAGAAATTCAGAAAATCCAGAAAAGGGAGGTAAGATGTTTAAAGTCACACACAGCTCCTAGAGGCGGAACGAAGACCGGACTCTGTGTCTCTTGTGATCACAAAAAGACGCTGTAAACAGACGTGTGTGTGTGTGTGTGTGTGTGTGTGTGGGCTTTGTGCCAGGCATTTTATCTACGTTAACTTCTTGGTCATTATTCATCACAGTTGTTATTTATCGAGCCCTGTGCTAGATCCGTCATCTGCATTATCTCATAATGTAGGTGGCACTGATGTTCCCATTTGACAAGTGAGGAAACCAAGGCACAGAAGGCTGAGTAGCTCCCCGCCAGGCCACGGATGTGGCAGGCAGGGCAGAGCAGGACCTCAAATCCACATCCATCTGGTACAGGCATTAGGAGGATGGACCCTGGGGCGGACTGCCTGGGCTCCAATGTCACTTGGGTCACTAGGTGCCTGGCCCACTGTGAGCGCCCAGCAGCTCCTGCCGTCGCCAGGTCCTCCCCGACCCCAAGCTCTCCGGGCGTTTTCCACTCCACACAGGCTCAGAAGTCCCTGAGCTGCTTCTGACTTAGAGAAGAACCAAATGAAGCCTCATAGAGAAAAATATGTCCATTTTATTCAGCACAACACTAAGCATGAAGGTGGAGGGAGCAGGGGTTTGGGCAAGAAAACTGGGGAAAGACAAGAACCATGTGCCTGATTTTCAGGGAGAACAGGGAGTGGAAGCAGGATTAGAATTACTGGCTGAAATGAACAGTCGGCTTCCCATTGTCCCTTCACTGAGTGTGTGCGTGGAGGGCATCTGGCCAGGATAACCATTCCTTACGGGACCTCGTCGTGGGTTTCCTTTCTTTTCATCTTGGACGGGGGCAGGGAGGGAGGCGGGTCAGCAGTGTGTGGGAGAAGGCTGGCCGGGTTGGGAGCTCATCCTGGAGTTGGGATTTGAACTTGGAGAGCTCATAGGCAGACCACGAAGCTGCCTGGCCTTCATGCAGGTGGGCAGGTCATTCTGGCCATGGGGTCAGAGGCCGGAGAGTCAGGAGGGAGGTGCACTGAGCGGGGAGTCTGGGTAGATAGATGCTCTGTATGGCTTTGCTCGGAGAAGGTGACACAGCCTGGCCAGCCCATTAAGCTTTTCACGACAAACGACACAGATCTGGGCAAGAGCTACCTAGACACACTGCACAGAGCCACAGCACGTAGGGGAGGGGGCACAGAGCCGGCAGGCCAGGGGGACCTGGGAGCTGGGATGCCGCTCCTCCTGCCCACAGCTTCAGCGAGGCCGCCACGCCGCTGCGGGGCGCTCACTCTCCGGCTGTCAGTGAGGGTCTGCTGCTTCTGATCAGCCCCTGCTTGGCTTGCTCCCCCTTCCTCCCGCTGCAGGGTAGACTCCAGGTTTGGAATGGCGGAGCTGAGCATCTCTCCTGCCGAGGAAGGGGGTTCAGGGTGGGGGTGGGGCTGCAGCCTCTGGACCCCATCCTTGAGACTCTGGGACGGGCCTTTCCTTCTGAAACGGACGCTCCGCCCCCACCCCGGCCCTCCTGCCTCCAGTCTGCTCACCTGAAAATTGCGGTGACACAGGCATGGGTGCTGGGGATCACATAATGAGACAGACTCCGGCCTGCCCCACCCGGCAGTGGGAGCTGCCGCCTGCTTTCACTGGCACCATGACCTCTGATTTGAAGTTCCTGGAAAGGAAGCGAGCAGCAGGCTCTGGAGCTTTTGAGGGAGGAAGAGCCAGGACAGTTTCCTGCGCCTGCATCCGCTCAGCCCCGCCCCCTCCTTTATGAGCTTCAGAAAGTGGAGCCCTAAAAGCGAGGATGGATGAGACATCCAAGCCCCCCCGCTCCCCCTACAAACACAGAAGCCCTGGAAACTTGAGGAATCTATGCTCACCATTCACACATAACGTTTTCTGCAGGTGTTTATAATCCCTGTTGCTTCACTAAACCTTTACAGGACCTCTGTGAGGCAGGCTGAGCAGGTGCGTATAATCTCATCAACCCATTTTACAGATGAGCAAATGAAAAACAGAGATATAGATTGAAAAGACAGTGGCCACACAGCTGGTGAGGGGTGTGGACAGGACTGGAAGCATTTCCCTTTACCCCCTACCCCCAACCAGAGCCCTTACACACTACAGAGCTGCCTCTGAGGGGTAGAGGCCCTTTGGTTAATTTCTTTCAGCTCCATTGCCTGAGTTCTTGCAGACCCAGGCTGAGCAGGGCCAGGCCTCAGGCTTTGGCTGAAAAATACATACTGTTTTTTGTTGGCCTTTTTGAGGAGTGTGGGCTCGGAGCAGTAGGAGGACTTCCCTTTGGTCCCGATGCTCAGGCAGCTGGAACAGCAGCCACAGGGCCCGATGGCCAGGGGCCCCTGCTGCATGGGCACCAGGCTGCTGCTGATGCGGAGCGAGCCATTGACCAGGCAGTTGAGGGACCTGCCCCCTGGGGCAGCGGGCCGGGGGCCGTGCTGGCAGGGCAGGCGGGGCAGGGCGGGGAGCCCCACGCTCTGGTCCAGGGCAGGTGCCGCGGTGACGGTGATCTCCGGGGAGCTGGGCCTCAAGGCTTCGGAGGCCGGCAGGCTGGGCTGCCTGTTCCCCACCTCCGGGCGGACCCCCGGGCTGTGCTGGTTCATGTGCAGCTTCCTCATGTGGTGCACCACGGCCGCCGCATTGAAGGCTTGCTAAGGAGACACGAACCAGCCTCTGCCTGTCTGCATCCTCGGAGGGCCCAGCGCATCCTCTGGCTTGCCCTCTGCCCTGTGGCCTCTTGAAACCCATGTGCCCTCTTCTCAGTTCAAAGAGGTCCTGACAGCTTCAGTGTCTGCCAGGAAGCTCCAAGGAAGGCCCCTATCCCACCTGCCCCTGCCCAGCCTCCAGGGCCCAGACAGCCTGCCCACCTCCTGGAGAGGACCACCTACCCTCCACTTGCTCTTGGCGAAGTTCTTCTGGATCTGGAGGCTGACTGATGGGTAGATGTCCCGGTGGAGGGCTGTGTTGCCGTTAATCCTGTGGGCACAGAGGGGACACTGGGCTGGTGGTGACTCCAGGGAGTCGGCCAGGCGTTGGGCATGGGGCTGTGGATATGGGTCCAGGTAGAGCTGAATGGAGCCCCCAGGGGAGGGCAGCCCTTAGCAGGGAAGGGCTGGGACCAGGGCTCCTCTTTCCCTGGGGCAGGTCACTTGGGGCCTATGCTTCGGCAAAACGAAAACCTTACTTCAGAGCAGGATCAGCAGCCTATGGCCTGTACTCACTGCCTGTTTTCACCCTGGGACACAGACACACCCACCCCTTCAGGTGTGGGCTCTGTGGCTTCCCTGCTGCACCGGCCGCTTGAGCAGTTGCCCTAGAGAACATATGACCAGTAAAGCCTCAAATATTTCCTACCTGGCCTTTTACAGAAGGAAAGTTTACTGACCCCCATGTCAGAGGGCATTTGGGTGATCACCATCCTTTGGCTCAAAACTTTGCCCGGAATTCACCTCCTCCTGAAAACCCTCATCGGTGAGGCCACCCAACACAGGCTGCCCTCTTCCTGTCCCCTTAGCCTCTTACCCACCTACCTCTAAGTGTCCCTCAGACACCTGCCATGAACATAGTACTTCCTAGGTACTGAGGGACCCAGAGAAGTAACAGGCATGGCCCTGATCACGAGGGCCTAACAGTATAGGTCTGGAACCTTGTTTCATGCCATGAACTAGAGTAATTCACGGTGAGCAGTGCAATTGACATGGAGGGGTGGGGAGGTCTGTCTGGAATGCAAGAGCCAGGGCTTCTGAGAAGGGCAGAACCTGCTCAGGATCCACATCCAAGGTAAGGGGCAGGCCATTCTAGGTGGTGACAATGCTTGGAGCCAAGGTGTGATGTGGAAAGAGCTTGGCATAGGAGGCGGGGGAGGGCCGGGAGAGAACTGTAACCCTTAGGCCTTCTGGGACAGAGAAGGTGTGCTGGGAACCCTGAGCAATGGCATTGGAGTAACAGATCAGGCCAGTTTAGGGAAACCCTAGGCCTGCTGTGGTGGGAACTGGGGAGCTTGTAAATTCTTGAGCAGGGGTGTAGCCTGAGGAAAAGGAAGTGTTTCAAGATTTTATGTACCTGCTTTACCAATTGGTTGCTTTGTGCTTGTTCTCAAAGCACCTTGCATGGAAGAGGCTTTGACCCTAGAGTAAAATAATGCCCCTAAGGACAGAGCAAAGCTGCCTGTCTCGCTGCATCTGCCTCCTCAACTGATGACCCAGCTGCCGGCATGGGCCAGAACCCACGTAATTCAATGCTGTTTGCATCTCTAACTGGACCTGGTGAGCACGTCTGTGCCCCCTGGATGCCTCTTCAGGAAACAGCTCAGACTCTGGGGAAACACACTGTGAACAAGTCAGCGTGGTACCTGGGGAGCCACAGGCTGGGGTCTAGGGCCTGCCCAGTTCCGCACTCACCAGGGGTGCCTCAAGGCCTTCTCACAGGTGTACCGCTCATTCGGGTCCTTCTCCAGCAAGTGACAAATAAAATCCTTGGCTAAGGGGGACAAAGCAAAGACACAGCAGCTAAGGACCAGGTTTCATGACATGGAAATTCACTTCCAGGCTGGTGGGTGGCAGCAAAAGCATCTTTAGCTAATCTTCCAAAGAGGCAATTTTAAGTCTTGAAAGAGAAAAAAAAAAAAAAATCCAAACCACGTAACAGCTACCCACCACAAAGCACCAGAGAGGCTCTGGGCAGCCTCACCCACACAGCATCACAGATAAGCTCTTGTCACGAGGCGCCGATGTGCCTGAGGCCCCGCGGGTGCCCGTTTGCACCTTCAGGGCCAGCACCTCCATGGGTGAGCGCTGGCTTCTCCCAGCGCTGATCTCCATCTCGGTTCATCCAGACCCGACAGCATGTAATGAATGCTGGCCTTCCCACACACAGACATCGCACGCTCTTGGTCTTTGGATGAAAAAGGCAAAACTTGGCCTTGGGTCGCCACTCCTGCCTGGAACACGCCCCTGTGGCTGGCTCTGCCCTTCCGGCCCCTCATCTGAACTACCTCCCTTGCTTTTACCGGGCACACTGTGGTTTTGTCTCCGGGAAAACAAAAGCACGAACCTTAGATACAAACCATTTACTTGGCCTTTGAACCAGACGAAGATTTCTCCAACTTTCCCTGGCAAACCTGTTCGCTAAGGTTCCCCGGGGACTTTCAAGAGCCAGGGCTGTCATCCTTTATTGAGCTCTTTTCCCTGGGCAGCCTTTGCCTGGAGCCTGTTATTTTGTCCTTCACGTGCACCAGTCTTACCTGACTCAGAAATGTCATCCCAGAATGGAGACTCAAACTCGTAGTAGCCCTCCTTGATCTTCTCAAAAAGCTTAGACTCAGTTTCTTCATAGAAAGGGGGATACCCACACAGCCTGCAGAGGGACAGGAAGGAGGTATGCCGCTGAAGAAGCCCACCTTCCCTGGGCCAGCCTCTCCCCTCTGTCCAACCTCACGCTATGTCCACGGCCAGGCAACAAGGGGCCCAGAGCAGCAGCGTGACCGGGACACGGATCTGCCTCTGATTCAGGAAAGATGCAGTTTCCATCAAGTGTTTCTGCAGAAGCCTGCTTGGACCAGGCAGCCCTGAAAGGCCGCTTTGCACATGATCTCCCCTAAGCCCTCGCTGCTTCTCCATGTACCTCCCCCGACTCCTGGATGATGCATAAAACTTCTTTAAGAAGGATGGTAGAACGTCCACTTGAATGTAAGTTTCCAGAGGAATTTTTTAGGCTCTTTTGTTTATCATTTTTTAAGTACCTAAACCACTGACTGGCACAGAGTGGACAGTGAATATATGTTGAGTAGATGAAGACAATAGTTATAAAACACAAGTTGAAGAAATAGGGAAATGAACTAAGGAGTCAATGAAGAATCCCAAGTTACTTTCCTAAGAGCGAAGTTTGCTCTAGGTGGGAAGGGCTGCTGGGGAAGGGGTGGTGAGCGGGTTTGGAAGGAAGACGCTGGGAACATGCGGAGAGGAGCGGGGACCAGGTTCATCCAGACCATCATTCTGCCTCGGGCTGACGTTGCCAGGAGAGAAATCTGAGATGTGAACATCCTACCCACTTGGCTTCCAAGCTTGGCTTGGCCTCTGCCCCTTGCACTGCTCACTCCACAGAGTGGGACTCAATACATTTATATCCAGCACATGGGGGTGGGGGTGCAGGAAGAAAGTGTCGTGCGGCTGAGCAGTGGGTTCACACTGAGCTCTGTTTTTATAACCTGGTAGAGATCAAGATAAGAACATTTGGTGCTGTGTGTATGAGTAAGTGTGCGTGTGCGTGTGCGTGTGCGTGTGCACGTGTACCGGCACATGCTTTGGAGGTGGATGCTGCTTGAGGAGCTGAGACAGAGAAGGGAGAAGAAAGGGTGAGCAGGCTCTGAGATTTCTCAGGAACTGAGCCAGTGCCAGCTTCTACTCACAATATGTAAGTGATGACTCCGATGGACCAGCAATCCACAGCCTTGCTGTAGGGCTTCTGGGCCAACACTTCTGGAGCTGCAGCAAACCAAAGGCAGAGTCAGGGCTGGGGGCAAGAGGAGAGGGCTGAGGGTGAGGGCCAAAGGTTAGGATGAGGCTGAAACTCATGCAGGGCAGGGACTGGGTTTCTCCCAGCAGACTATATCTTCCTCCATCAGACTGCAAGTTCCTCCATGAGAGGGCCTAGGACTCCTTCATCAGACGGGGTTCTCCAGGGCTATGTTTCCCCCATTAGACTGAGTACTCTCTGGAGGCAGGGCCTGTGTCTCCCCTCAGATGGGGGCCCCCAGGGCAAGGACTGTGTGTCTCCTTTCAGCCGGGGACCTCTCTCCCACTGGACTGGGATGTCCTTGAAGGCAGACGTTTCATTAATTGAGGCACTTGCAAAGGGCAGGCAGTAGCTGCCCCATCAGCTCTGTTACCTTCTGAGGGCAGAGCTTAGTCTGGCCCATCGGATCAAGAGCTCTGTGAGGGAACGAGCCACCTCTTCCTCTGACTGGTTGCTCTGGGGCAGTAGAGAGCTGCCTTCTGTATGTATCCCAGATATTAGGGGTTTGTATCCAGCGGGATTCAATGCCTGCTGGTAAGTGACCAGCTTCTCCTTTGGGGAGAGAGGAGAGTCCCTCCGCTGGGTCAGGGTTCTGCCTCCCACTCCCAGCCCTCACCTGGTGATGAGTGGCTACGAGGGAAGGGGCAGCAGTGGATGCTCCGAGTTTTGACTTTCTCCGTCCTTGGACCCCAGGAATTCTCCCTCCTGGTACCCTGCCCACTTTCACCTTTCTGGGGGCTCTGGAAGCCTACAGGGCTGTTGGGTAGGAGGCTCCACCTCTGCCAGTTTCCTAGGGCATTTCCTTGGTATATATTTGGGGCCTATGACTGAGTTCTTCAGATCCAGTCTCAACACTATGCCTCCAGGGTATCAACAATTAGGGGGTGGGGGGCTAAAGTCTCCTCCGGACTGGGAGAAAGGAGAAGGGGCTAGTGGGCAACCGCTCAGCAATCTACTGATCTCTGGAATTGTGATCTTGTTTCTGCCCCTGGTCTGGCTGGAAAGACAAAGGCTGGAGGTCTATCTGCAAAAGTGAGAGCCAGAGTACAGATGGGGTAAGGGGACTCAGGAGTAGAATGTCTTTAAAGATGCAGGACTTGGGAGCAGTAGGGGTTGTTCCAGATGCATTGGCTGGCCCTGAACCTCATGAGTGACTGTTCTACCAGGATCATCTCTGAAATGGAACCTGGTCTGCTCACAATAGTTCTCTGTGAGTAACATCCATGTGGTGGAATGTAGCCAACTGGTCAACCTCCCTTCCAGTCCCATACTCACCGACATAGCCTGGGGTCCCACAGGCAGTGGACATGACACCACTCTGTTCCATCTTGGAGAGACCAAAGTCTGTGATCATAATCTTAGAATTCTCTTCAGGGGTGAGGTAAAGCAGGTTTTCAGGCTATGGGAAAAAAGAAATATCAAGTAATGTTGGATATAATCACCTAAAAATGTATCTCTTTCCTTCCCCCAGTATCTGATTTCTTAGGAAGCTGCATCCTGGGCTCCTGATTTCAAGGTCAGACTCATGTCCCTCCATTCTTCCCTCCTTCCTCCTACCTGGACCTTCACCCTCTGTAATCCAGCACCTTGTGTTTTGCTTTTGGCTCTGCCTTTACTTAGCTTGATAGTTAATGTTCTAACTTACTTACAGTTATACAGTTAGCTTAGTTATAGTTAATGTACTAACCCTTCCCTCTTCTCATCCCCAATTACCCTAAGATTATTTTGTTTTCTGAGGGAAACAACCCTTAGTTTATCTTCTCTAATCTCTCTAAAGTCTGGTGCATGCCTGGTGCAACATTGCCTCTCAATAATAACTTACTAAATTTGTCCATTACTGTGGCTGGGTTCAAAAAAACATGTGGATGATTTTGGTATCCTAATAGGGTGAGACCTAGTGAAAAGTTCAGGAAAAGGCTGAGGTGCAAATTAATAATGATGGTTCAGTAACTCAAAATTTGTTTTAGAATCTGAAGGTGAAAGGGGCCTTAGGGATCAGTAAGTCCAACCCTCTCATTTTACAGAGCTTAGACTGCCCACGACCCATGCAGCTTCCTCCAAGGTCACTGCCGTTTCCCATCGAGGACCCCGCCTTGGCACCTTTAAGTCTCTGTGGACGATGCCATTCTCGTGGAGGTATTTCACTGCCGACAAGACCTGCCGGATCACCAGGCTGGCATCCTTCTCTGTGTAGACACCCCGTTCCAGAATCCGGTCAAAGAGCTCCCCACCAGAAACACTGTGGGCACAGGGACAAGTGCAGGAATTCAGTTCTTATTTCAGGCCGAAGGGACATGAATGTGTTTATTCTGGAGCCATGGGGCACAGTTGTGGCTAAACAGGCAGGTGCCCGCAGGCTGTGATTTGAGGGGTGCAGAGAGGACTAACCCAATCTCAGAATGCAGCCTTTTGGTACCTGGAATATCACTAGGGAGTTATTTCTTTGGGCCAACCATTGACCTCTCCCTGGTAACTTCCTTTAAAATGCATAATGCCTCTGGTTAGGGTTTTGCAAGAAGCCAATAATCCTTTCCTGGGGACATGTTTCTTAGCTGCCTTCTTTCCTGGCCTGGGACACAGGAAACCATGATGAAAGGGAGAGGTGAAGCTGAAATCAGACGAAGTAGGAAAGAGAAAGTGTGCAAATGAGGCTAACTATGCTCATGTCAGGATTTCTTTCCTCATTTTGGAAAGCTGAGCTGCCTAAAGCTGGCATTACGAGGTAGAGTCATAGTAGTGTTGTCAGAGTAGTGTTCTGAGGCTTAAATGGTATGGTATCTGAGGATTCAGAGGAGCTTTAAGATCAAGTCCAACACCCATCTCTCGAATGTCATCTACACTATTTTTGCCAAGTTTTCTAGTCAGTACCGGAAAATACCAGTGGCAGAGAACTCCCTCCCTCCTAAGACAGACTGTTTCATCTTTTGTCACTTTCTTAATATATATCTATATATCATGAAGGAACTCAACTTCCTGTAGTAACTGCAGGTGGCATTGGTTGTGGAAATGCACACATGACAGCACCATGCAGCAATAAGGGAGTAGAATTTCTCCAATCAAAATGCACACATCCTGCTCCTTTTGTTTCTGTCTTGAAGCTCTGGGCTCTGCTGTGGGAGCTGGAGGCCCATGAGAGAGATACTCTTTGTACACAACTCTGAATTCCTGACTCAGAGAGGCCTGGGAGTCTCTGCAGAACTTCAGTGACATCTAAACCTGCACACCTTTCTCCCTCCCCTTAGCCATCTGGGTGACTGTGTGCTAATCCTGTTGCATTGGCCTCATTAAGGTGCCACATGGTCCTTGCCCACTTGTTAGCGCTGCTCTGGGCCCCTCCAAGCTTATTTCCTTGGCTGCTTGCTACCACTATTCACTGGGCCTCCGGTGAGCCCAGGAGTTAATAGCCTGAGTTAGCTCATTACAATTTCTGTGAAATTAACCTATCGGTCAAAGACATTGCATCCAGCTACACTGAGCTTGCAGATGGATGCGTGTGTGTGTGAGTGAGTATACATGTATTTTATACACAGTAGCATCTCTGAGCCCAAGGCTGAGCCCTCAGGAGCACTGACCAGCCCTACAGCAGCCACTCTCAGGCAGAACTCTGATGACAATGACACAGAGTCCTTTCTAATGAGGCACCGTTTCTGCCCTACGCTTGGACGCACACATACACACAATTGCAGCCTGTTGTTAATTGAACCAGAAAGAGCTCTTAGCATTTCAGAGCCTCTTGAGTTAAATCGTGCTTTGTCTTTTCAGCACCTTCCTTCCCTCACCACCGACCCAGGGGCCCCAGGGAGAGGAAGCGGGTCACCTGTCACTTACAGCTGCATGACCAGGTAGTAGTGAGTGCTGCTTTCATAGATGTCCTCCAGGGTCACAATGTTTTCATGCTTGATCCTGAGGGAAAGCAAGGGTTGTGGTGAGAGGTAGACGGTTCAGGCTGTCCAGACAAAGAAGGCAGATTCAGCCCTGCTGGACTTTTATTTCTATTAGAGACTTTTGATGACAATGTTTAGGAAGATCGGGTCCTTGTGAAGCCTTCCTAATAAGTAGGCAGTCAGGGAAGAGATTCCCCAAATGGTGTTTAATCCATATTTTGAAATGGATAATTCATCCTCTTGCCTTCAGGGAACACACATCTCATTGTTACTCCAGGAATCTCTTTAAACTTTACCAAAAGAGAATGTTAAAAGAACTGAGATTTAAAAGAACTTATATGTGGAACCTGAAAAAAAAGACAAATGAGCTTACTTACAAAACAGAAACAGACTCACAGACATAGAAATCAAACTTACAGTTACCGGAGGAGGGGGGAAGGGGATGGGAAGGGATAAATTGGGAGTTGAGATTTATAGACACTAACTACTATATATAAAATAGATAAACAACAAATTTCTTCTGTGTAGCCCAGGGAACTATATTCAGTACCTTGTAGTAACCTATAATGAAAAAGAACATGAAAACGAATATATGTATGTGTAGGTATGACTGAACTATTATGCTGTGCACCAGAAATTGACATGACACTGTAAATTGACTATACTTCAATTAAAAAAAAAAGAGCTGAGGGAGTCTAAGGGGGCATCTATCCCCAGGTTATCCCACAAAATGGGTGGAGGCCAGATCTTCAGAAAAATGGCATGAAGGAAGTGTACCACAACAGGAGGTGCTGGGTTAGCTAAGCCTCCTCTTGGGTAACCAAGGAGGAAGTGTTGCAAAAGTATTGTTCCAGGATATTGTGAGAAGTAAGACAGAAGCTTGTTGTGAGGGTCACTTCTGTGGGATGCCTGAGATCAGTGACTCTTGCGCAGAGGCTATTTTGTCTCTCAGGGGACATATGACAATATCTAGAGACACTTCTGATGGTCACAACCAGGGAGGGGAGACATGCTACTGGCATTTAGTGGGTAGAGGCAGAAATGTTGCTAAAGATCCTACAATGCTCAGGAGAGCCCTCAACACAACAAAGAATTCTCTGGTCTAAAATGTAGGGGGATGGAGGAAGGTATAGCTCAGTGGTAGAGTGCATGCATAGCATGCAGAAGGTCCTGGGTTCAATCCCCAGTACCTCCATTTAAAAAAAAAAAGTCAATAGCACTGAGGTCGAGAAACCGCACCCTGGATTACCTTTGTCTGGGGTTACTCCGAGGCTGAGGCCAGCAGAATAATCATATGAGCTGACGGGCTTGGCTTTCCGGACAGCAATCCTATGCATGCCCTAGCAGGAGGAAGCTTCTTGGAAGTTTCACTCGTGGGCATGCAGCACAGGGGTTCACCACTTAGACTCGGAGTCAGTTGGGACTGAGTTCAGATGGGACTCAGGCACTTACTAATTGGGTAACCCGGGCTGGCTTCCTCAAATCTCCTAAGCCTCACTTAGAGTCTGTAAATCTCTCTCACAGAATGTTATCAGGATTAAAGGAGATAATGCACGTAAAATGCTTAGTACAGTGTCCGGGGAAAGTAAACACAATCAACAGTAGCTAGCATCTTTAAGATATTTTAAAAAATACAGACCCCAAGCAGTGATTATCTGATGGATTCAACTACACTGATAAGCTGTAATGCTAACAGGAATTTTTCTGTGATTTAATCACCAAACAGATATTTATTGAGTGTCTATGCTGTTAGGGATCGGTGATGCAATGCAGTGATAAGAAAGACCAACCTAGTCCTGGCTCTCAGTGAGTTTACAGTCTCTCTCTGCCCTAATCTCCCTGGATCCCAGACCTACATCCCCAACATCCTACCAGACGCCTCTAGGTAGAGATAGGTAGATATGTATATTGAATATGTTACAACCAATCTCTATTTCCTCTAAGCCTACACATCCTTTCTGTACACCATCACAAGCAATGATACTACTGTTTACAGAACTGATCAACCTCAGGGTCTTTTTTATGCTTTTCTCTTTTACACTCTTACCAGCCAACCCCAAACCTAATCACTTCTTTTTCTGAAATAACTCTTGAATCCAGCCTAGCTGCCACCACATGATCTTGCCACTACCTTCACTCACCTCCTTATCCTTGCCTCGATTATTGAGAAAGTCTTGTAATTGGTCTACTGTCTTCCAGGCTCACATCCTCCAATCCATCCTTCACCATGTTTGAAACTGTTGGCTCTAAAGTATAAGTCTGATCGTGGGAATTTTTACTTAAAATTCTTTGATGAGTTTGCTCTGCCCACAGAAAGAAGTCAACATTGTCTATCATGGCATCCAAGACCCTTTATTATCAGGTCCCACTTGGCCATTTTAGTTTCATCTCCTGTCCCTTGATGGCACTCACTCTAAGTTCAGGGGCTTCCAATGGTCACTCTTCCCTAACATCGCTTGCCCTTCCATGATTCTATAAAAGTTTATGCTACACTCAGCCTGACTCTGACCTCTACAAAATTCTACTCATCCATCAAGGTCTCTCTTCCTTGAAAATGTACCTAAAATCCACACTTGTAAAAACACATACAGGCAGCACAAATTTCTGTCTCCTCCAAGTTCTGCCTTTTGCCAGCGTGGCTCACCTCCAATGGGACTGATGTCTGTTATGGGCACCACCATCTCTGTTCACAAAAAAGTAAGCTCCTGAGGGTAAAGAATTTTGTCAGCTTCATCGTTGTGGTCCTGATGCCAGTATTAGGCATCACCAGAGGGGTTCCACAAGGATTCGTTGTATGAGTCCCTGCTGTAAACATCTGATGGTTTATTAGCGTAACTTCCATCAGGACAGCTGGGGTGCTGAAACTACACTTGCTTTGGAACAATTTAAGGCTAAGTTTCCAAATCTTGTTCTGCATCTTTCATTACTGATTCTTCCTGGTTTTGACCCTTAGCTGATTTTCGTTCCTTTGAGCTAGTTACCCTGTGGTCTATGTGCACAACCAGCTCTGCTACCATTTGTTCACTAGTCAAATTGCTGCCAAAAGGAAAAAAAAAAAAAAAAAAAAAAAAGAAAAGATAAGAAATCAGCCAAGACAGCTACTATCTGGCTAAACATAGCTGATGGGTCCAACTGACCTATCAGCTCAAACAAAGGGAGTAATACCTTTGGGGGTGGAAATCCTGCCCCAGTCCCTCTTGAAGGTAATATTGTCATCCCACAGTTGTCCTCGACCCGCCCTAGGACCCACTCACTTTTTCAACACAGCGATCTCATTCTCCAGGCTGCTGTCCCGGAAGGCAGGTGACTTTTTGATGCACTTCAGGGCAAAGAGCTTTCCAGTTACCCTTTGCTTCACCAGGAAAACTTCTGAGAAAGCTCCTCTGAGTAGAAGACACCAAGAGATAAAAGTTAGTACTGGCTGGCTAGAGACCAGTGCTGGAGGCAAGAGCAAAGGGGACAGGAGGGAAGGTGTGGCTGGTAATCGGTTTCATTGTCATTATGGGCATCTGATGAGCTGCATCCATGCGAGACCCTATCAGGCAAACCATCGTGTCTTTCATCCATCACGTGGGAGAGACAAGATCCTACCACAGACTCAGGGACTGGGAAGCCCGTTTCTGAGTTCCGTGATTTGGGAACAATTCCCAGAAACTCTGCTTCTATTCCAGAGATGTCTCCACTTGGCGAACCCACGAAAGAGAGGCCACTGCAGAGTTGATTTACTTTGCTTCTCCCAACGTGGTGCAGCGTGGCACACTGCGTGGCAGCTGGAAGTAGCCCTGGAGAACAGGGCTCCGGCAGTGAGAGAGAGGGGACTTCTGTATCAGCTCTAGATGGTGATAACTGCCCCGAACCAGTGCTCAGAGGCAAGGGGGCTGAACACCCTCTCACTCAGTAGGATCTGTGAGGACAAAAGGCAGAACCCAGCAGCTCAGGGCGGGCTGTCTGAAGACGGAGAGAATGGAACCCAATGGGAATACAGGGTAGGATTCCAAACTGTAGGATTCTTGGTTTGAAGGGGATCCTCTGGAGACCAGGTCATCAGAATGGCAGTTAGATAGCAGAGGACGCTGGAGCCTGGTTGCCCACGTTATAACCTCAGCTTTTTAGGTAACAAGACACTTGACTTCTATATACCCAGTTTCTTTATCTGAAAAGTGGGAATGTCAGTAGTATCTGATCCATACAGTTGTTTAGGAGAGGACATGAGTCAATTTATATACGAAGTGCATAAAAGCGTTTTTGACATCTAGTAGACTATACGTGCTAGATCCGATCAATGTTATTATTACTATCGTTATATGAATACCCTTAGGGAGAACATCTGGCAGTAACAAGAGGAGACAGAGCTTGAGTGAGGAAATAGCGGCACCATCCTCCTCCCTGCCAGCTGGGTTTTCTAGTGTGGAGGCCCGACAGCAATCAAGCCTGTGTAAGGACTTCCAGAATCTGCATGAGAAAATGCTTGGTGCTTCCTGTGTCTGAGTTTCCTGTTTTCCCAGCTGCACTGGGAACTGAGTTAATCAGAGACTTCAGAGCTTGCTCCATTCATTCATTCACTCACTCATCCCTCCAATCAAGATTTATTGAGCACCTACTGAGTCTTAGACACTGGAGAGAAAGAGGTAAGTGTTTCTGCTCCTAAGGAGCCTGCAGACTTAGTGAAGAACATGGACAAGAGAGCAATTAACGTGCGCTTTGAAAAATGTTATTCGGCATTCAGCAAGCACCTGTTGGGCTGACAGAGCCTCTCTGTGTTAGGTACTGGGATTAGGGTTGGTCTAGTTTAGACTCTAGTGTGAGAGACAGACACACACAGATCAGCAGGAAGGCTTATGGGACCACAGAAAACAGACACTTAAGACAGGGCCTCTGCCATGCTCGGGCAGGTTACACACTGCGTGGTTCCAGGAGATGCCCATCCCCTCGGAGTCTGTATGTTTCCATACTTGTTATAATATCTTTCCTTTACACAGCAAGCTAGAGAAAAGGGTGCTTTTCCTCATGTATACAATGACCACTTGGGATGGCTGAGAAGCACATCATTCACGGATCTCCAACTTAAGAACACGCTGAACTCAGTTTTAAGGGATGAATGAGAGTTAGCCCAGTGAAAAAACAAGTTGGAAGTGGTGCTGCAGGTTGGGGTGGGGCAGAAGCTTGAGAAAAAGCCTGGAGGCGTGGAACAGCAGGTAGGGATGGGGCTGCTGCGGGCAGTCTGGCACCTGCTGTGAGGCAGGGAATGAGGGGAGGCAAAGTGGACCAGCACCAGGTCCTCTGCCTAGCTGCGTATGGAAAGTGCTCAAGTGTCTGTGTGATGGATGGATGGATGGACGGACGGATGGTTGGAATGGGCTGTCTGTTCTACTCATCTTTTTTTTTTTAAATTTTTTTAGGGTAGAGAGGTAGTAAGGTTTATTTATATTCATTTATTTATTTTTAATGGAGGTACTGGGGATTGAACCCAGGACCTCGTGCGTCCTTAGCACGCACGCTACCACTGAGCTATACCCTCCCGCCGACTACTCTTCTTTAGACCCCGCTTTCCTTGCCTTAAAATGAGTTGAACCACTTGACCTTAGCGATTCCTTCCACTTGTGACTTTCTAGGATCCCCCCTTCAGAGTTTTCCCTTTCACCTGTATCTTTCGAACCACACATAGATGGTCCCCTGATTTCAGAGCTGACACCCACTCTGGGCTCACTTGTAAAATGAGATCAAGCTCAGACCTTCCTGGGGGACGGTTTACGCTGCAGCGTGTGGCGCTGTCCTGCCTCAGGCTGCCTTCTGCATTGTGTGTGTGTGTGCGTGTGTGTGTGTGTGTGTGTGTGTGTGTGTGTTTGGGGTGTGTGGCAGGAGCACAGGAGAGGAATTGGAAGACTTAGTTGTGCCATCTGTCAGACTGGGGAGCAGCGAGCTAGTTTTGAGCAGCCAAGCTTGCTCGGGTCAGAAGGCAAGACAGGCAGAGGCCTCAGAGTCAGGGGCGCTTGCGAACTTGACTTGTGTGTCCTGCTCTGCAGAGCTCTCTGCTCTTGCTGGGAGCCTGGGTGGTAGAGGACGAGGGGAGAACCAAGAAGCAAGTTCTTTTCCTGGGCAGTGAAAGGAGGAGGCCTGGGACTTGGGTGACGTAGCTCTGTTATGGACTAGTTTTGCCCAGTGTCCCTACAGCTGCCCAGGGCCCTGGAATTGTGGGTGGCATCTGGGCAGATTTAGCAAAAGGCTATTTTCCCTGGTAGGCTGTCCCAGAGGAGCTGAGGACTAGAGAAAACGGGCCTTTGTTAGGGGATGCTGGTGTATCCTGAACAGGGGAGGCAACTGTGTGCAACTGTCTCCTCTCCACAGCACGCCACCTGGGAAACCCTCTGGGGTCTGCAGTCTGGGCTGCCTGTCCTCGTCCTGAGCACCACAGAGGTGCCTTCTCTCTGGCTGTGACTTGCCCCCAGTCGTGTCTGCCTGCTCCCCTCCAATCAGTGTTGGGCTGGATACATTAGAGCCACCAGAACCACTTAAAATTGATTCACGGTCTCCGGGTCCTGGCTCCTTAAATTCCGCTTTAGTAGTCCGGGACCAGAAACCTGTATTTTTCTGAAATTCCCTAGACTGAAATGATCTCAGGGAATCGTTAATTTTCTTGAGGGAGACAATGATATTGTGGATCCAGAAGAAAATGCTCTTATTCTTAGGAGATGCAAACAGAAGGATTCAAAGGCAACGTGTCATGATGTTTGCAACTTGTTTACAAATTGCTCAGCAAAGTGTGTGTGTGTAAAGCAAATACAGTGAAATGTCAATAACTGTCGAATTCAGGTGGTGGGGATATTGGTGTCCACTGCACTATGAGCGCAACTTTTCTTTACTTAAACTCTTTCCCTGCTAGAAGATAGAGGCATGAGCTCCCCAGGGGACTCTGCTGTCCCCCTAGGTTTAGAAGCTGCTTCACTGAGCTCCTTGAGGAGGGTGTGCGCTCCAACACAAGTCTAAACAGATGGTGAATACACTCTTGTCAACCTGGGCTTCCTTCTCCCTCCTGCTCTTCATTTTTGGGATGCTTTAGCAAATCATTTCCGATTCAGTCCTGAGCATTGCCTCCCTCTCCTGCCTAACCCCCTCCCGGGCCACGCCTGTCTTGGCAAAGGCTGATGCTCTGATGCCAGGGCAGCTGCAGAGACCCTCCTGTGTGCTGAGTGTCACCCTGGCTTGCGATGGGAGGGCTCCGAGGCCGCCGCTCAGGGCCCAGCCATCTCCTCCCCGGCTCCAGTGAGCGTGTGGGCAGCCGTCACTGCCTGAGGTCACCGCCTCCCAGCCAAGGCAGAGGGAGCTAAACTTAGCCAGAGCTGGCTAAAATGAAAGCTTGCTTGACTGGACAGCCCACTAAGGGCCCCTCACTTCCATGGCCCAATTAGCCCAGGCTAATTAGCTGACCAGCTGGGGTTCTGAGGCCCTGGGAGCCTGTGGCCCGGAACCGCTGCCAGCCTGCGTCAAAGGCTGCAGCCTCCCCCGGCGGAGAGGCCGGACTAAGGGCGAGTCAGCTCCAGACAAGATGTCTCTGCTCCTCCAGCCGTGTAATCACTGTCAAGGGGCAGGCACAGACACCCTAGAGGCTGGTAGGAGTTTGGGGTACAGTGTGATCTTATTTTCCCAACATGGTACCTAAATATGGAGCAGAGAGGATGCCAGTGGTGGGAGCTGATTCAGGTGTGGGTAACCCATCAGCCCTAGAAGCGCCTTCTTCCGTCAAGTCTATAGCAGACAGTGGGTTTGACCTGTTCACTGCAACATTAGGGCTGGGGGATGAGGAAGCTGGGTGAGGGGGCCCAGGGAGATTCTGGGGTCAGTGAGTCTCCAGAAGTGCTCCAGAACTCCTCTTTCCTGCGACCAGGGCAAGGATCACAAGTTGTCACAGATCTGGAAGCAGGGCAGGATCTCCGGAGGGTGAGGAGGTAGAACCTGGGTGTCAGGGCTGGATGGTCCTCTGTGTTACCCAGGGTGCTTCCCTATTTGACCTCCCCAGGCCCCTCAGAGCTACTGAGCTGGTGTTACCACAGACTCAGTCCTGGTTTATCATTCCCCACTGGCCCAGGACCACTCTTTTCCAGCTCCCCACGGCTGGCAGCCCAGCCGCCCCATCTCCGCCCAGGACTCACGAGCCCAGCACTTCCATGAAGATGAACGTTTTCCGGATGTTGGTGGTCTGTTTCTTCCAGGAGCTGCAGTCATCTTCTTCCTTCCGACCCATCGCCTCCAGAGTTGAAGCTTCTGGGGATGCTGTGTTTGAGGAAGGGAAGAAAGGGTCTGATCAGCTAATTTCTCAAATAGGAGGAGAACAAGTTGTAAAAAGAGTCTAAGATACTCACATCATTCATGTAAAGCTAGAAGGAAGAATTAGGAGCAAAACCTGGATAACTGGCAAAAATCAGGCTTATTCTATCCATTTGCTCTTTAAATGAATAACAAATTTTACTACTATGTGCCCATTGTGCCTGTCCTGTGCTTCTGGAGTTTAGAGTCTAGGAGTTGAAACTCCACTTTGTACAAATGCATTTAAGGACAATAACGCACACATGTGTAGATTGACATGGGACTATCCACCTTGAGGGGATCTGAGCTGTTTCTTGTGAGACCAAGTGATCACCAAGGTATTTATTCAGACTACTGAGTCACCAGACTTCTTCCTGTGGTCACAGCTCGGCTGCCTCCCCCTGTCATTACTATTAACTTCTCTCCTACCTGTGATGGGTTAAAGGAATGAATATTAGATGAATGAGCGCTGTGTTTCCTCGTAACTCCCACAACATTTAGCAGAGTGCTAGAAAAATAGTTATTTGTTAAAATCTGAATTGGGCGGGGGAGGGTACAGCTCAAAGTGCTAGAGTGCATGCTTTGCATGTACGAGATTCTGAGTTCGATCCCCAATACCGTGTCTAAAAAAATAAATAAATAAACCTAATTACTTCCCTCCCCCCTTCCCCCACCAAAAAAAAAAAAAAAAAAAAAATCTGAATTGGAATGTGTCCTGACTTTATATGAGTTCTGGAGTCACTATCTTCGTTCAACAGTCAAGACCCACGACGTGCCAGGGGCTGAATATGCACGGTGACTGTATCCCTGTAAGTAGCACCTGCAGTAAACCCTCCCCGTTGAGCAATGTCTATCATTGGTTGCCAGCTGGGACCCTGGCTGATGTAATAAGAAATGGAGACCCAGAGAAGCGGTCTTAGCTTCTAGTGAGGCAGTTAGAGCAGATCTCACATCTTTCATAAGGATGATTCAGAATGATTATCTGAAGATCAGATCATCTAGCCAAGGTTATAGAGCTAATCACTTGCATTCTAGATTTCTTCTTCAAGATTTGGAATAGAAGCTATGTACCCCCCCACTGCATCACACTGGATTCCAGCCCCCTGCCGTCTCGGTCTAGTGTCTTATTTAGCATTTTTCAATGCACTTTAAGACAAATGAGTTCCCGTGATATTTCATCGAAAGGTAAAGTTGCTGATGGTACTCAGTGTATAACCCAGTGGTCAGATGGACCACACAGGTGATGACCCTGCCTTCCTGGGGCCGGCAGCCCGGAGGAGCCAGGCAACGAGCAAGAAAGCTAACAGGTGTATAGTGACGAAGGGTGGTTAAACCACGAAAGAGCAAAACCTGAGCTTGTAAGACAATCAGGGAGGGTCTTCCTTAGAAAGAAGGGTGAGCCTCTCTGACCAGGTCACATTTAGCTGAGATGGGAAGTTGGTGAAGAAGCCAGTTAAGCATAGAGCATGTGAAGCGGCATTTTGGCAGAAGGGATAAAATATAAAAGTGCAGAGGGGGCAAGAGACTGAAGGGACAGTGCGGCTGGAACAGGCTGAGCTCTGTTACGTTAAACTGATGTATTTTCATTCCTGGTAACCCCCACCCGGAAGATACATGTCATAAGACAGGTTCTGTGGTCGAGAGGGAAACCTTTTCTACTGTTAAGTCCCAGTTGTGAGGGGACTTGAGACCCTAGGAATAAGAAGGTGACACAAGGAAGGAGAGAGGTGTGGAAAAACTGACACTTTTGGCCCAAGTGGACCCTGAGAAGGAGATGGAGAGACAGAGGGTGTGGCTGTCAGAAGCACACATCTTTGCTTTCACCCTCTCAGGGTAAACGTCCATCCAGGAGTGGGGGAGATCGGTGACAGCAATGGGTGGGCTTGGGTGGGCTCCCCAGGACCCTGCTGGTCGGAGACTATAAGCCCAGGAGAAATTCTGACCACAACCACATTTAACAGGTGGCAAGTCATCATGGGGCAGGCCGAGAGGGGGAAGATGGGTGAGATGGTGTCACGACCTGCAGGGACTCTAGAAGTTCCCCAGGGCCCGTGGGGCTGGAGCCAGCCTGTACCGGCTCATGATGACTGACCGTATTTATTTCTTCCATCTCCATGCTTGGTGGCCTCATGTTGTTAGCTTGGAAAGGACCACAGTGGGAGTATCTACACCATGGAAACAGGGAAAGGCTACCATCTGGGCTCCTCCCACCCCTACCCCCACCCTCCAAGAGCCAGACCTTAAGCATTTATCAGCTCCCCTCTGCCCTCCGCCCTGGTGAGGGGATACAGAGTGGCTAGTGGACCTGTACTGGGGTCCGGGAGAAGAGATGGTTACAATCAGGTCCTCTCAGGTGGGATCAAGTGTCTGGGATCAGGCTTTTAGTGGAAGGTGTCAGCATAATGCCCCAGGGGCCAGAAGGGACCAGGCACACTTCGGGCATCACTAGTCCGCCTCTGCTGAGCTCCCAGAGAACTGGGGCCTGAAGTCGCTGATAAGCCTGGGGCCCCTTTCTCCCATGCCACAGCCAGGTCCGGTAAGTACCTCATGACAGAAAAGGTCACCTTGAAATAGAACAGGAAGCAGAAAAGCCATATCAAGTCTCTGTGTTTTCCTGGAGGACACTGGGTCTGCTAAATGAGACTCTATTAAACCTGAGAAACTGTAATGGGTAAGTTCAAATATAAAGTTCCCTGTCGCCCTTTTTGCTGCCTGGTAGGGTGGGAGTTCACAGGAAAGATTTTATAGGAAATAAAGAAGGTACCTTTTCTTTGCACATTTTAGTCTAGCGTGCAAATGGGCAGCCTGGCTATGTAATGATTGGTGCCTATTATAAAAAACACATGTAGGAAATGTTAAGAATTCCTTTGCATTTGATACAGCCGAATACAGAGCTGGTATAACCGTGTATCTTCAGGCGCATGTACTGATTTCTTCCCTTTGACAGGGTGGCAGCCCTGAGGGACCACAGCAGTTCAGGGGCCAGGCACTGACCAGAGGAGCACTCACCAGCAATGCAGTGGTGGGCTGACCATGGACTTGAAGGGCCCAGCTACAAAGTGGAGACCAGTGAGCCCCGACTGGCAGAGATTGCTTTGGGCAAGAAGAGAGGGCTATCTTTAGCCAGACACCATTCTGCAGGCTCTTAACCTCAAATCCAGCAGCTTCCACTGATCAGAGTGGTTGGCATCTGGGCTTGTACCAAATGCTTCTTATGGTAGGGGCACGCCACAGCTGAGAAGGAGGTAAGGGGCATGAGGGCAAAGGGTTGGAGGTTAAAAGGAACCAATAACAGGGTTCGTTTGTGTGACTCCCTCTCTGTCTCTCCCCTCCATAGAACAGCAGGGCTGGAGATGCTGCCTTTCCAGGTAAGGAGCCAATCGAGAGCCTTCTTTCCAGCTCTGGCCCATCAGCTGGACGTGCGTCACTCCCCCTTCTGGAGCCCCCATGGAAGGACGGCCCGCTTTCCAGGAGGCAGCGCCACCTCATTAGCAGATCTGTACTTGCTGTTCTTTCTTCCCCACCGCTCTTAAAAAACTTAAAAACATAGTATTCTTAGCCTCAGCGAGGCTATAAGAAAACCTGTCTCTCGCCCACCCCTCCTCCCATACACTCAATCCTAACAATTTAGTTCCATCTTCAGAGCCACGTGGAAAGCTCAGGGGCCCAGATTTGAAACCCCACCTCATTCCTGCCCCTCCTTGACTGTGGAGAAACCTCAAGGCCGGGTGCCCTGCATGGTGGGGGTCCACAGTGTGCTCTGAGATGGGGCCGGGGGTGGGGTGGGGCCTGTTCGTTGCTGCCTCTTGCTTCTTTCCCTGAAAGTCCTCCCCCTCCTCTCTTGGCTTCTGTAACTGAGGCCCTTTCAGAGGAAAAGAAAACACATTCTGAGAAGGTAGAAGTTTTCATGATTGCTCTCATTTGGTTCTAAAGTAACCCCCGCAGGGCACTGCCTTGCTCCTGGCTACTGCCAGTTGTGTGGTGTTCCGTGTGACTGATGGTCTTCTTGGACTCTGGGGAGAACACTTCAGAGCTGGGGAAGGAAAAGCTCTTCCTCAAGGGCAGGCTGCACTGCCTTGGGGTGGACGCTGCCCCTGAGTGTGGCCCTTTCTGAGCTCCTGGGAAGAGGCCGGGGACATCCAGGCTGGCTACTGACGAGGTGCTGGGCAGAAACGCTCAGGCCTCGAGCCTGCATGGTTCTCATGGAGTGTCACTGTCCTTCTTTCCTTCCCAGGCTCCATCTGGTCACAGGGGCAGCACAAGCCCCAGACAGAAGTCTAACCGCAGACGAAGTTTATCTTCAGGGCCCTCCTCATTGCCATCACCACACCCCAAAGGTACCAAGTCATCTCATGACACCTCCCTGCTCTGGATCCTCTCTCTGATTTTTTAAAAAATATATATATTTATAATACATATTATATTATATATTTTAATATATTAATGTGTGTGTGTATACACACACACACATTTAAAGGAGGTACTGGGAATTGAACCCAGGACCTCCCTCGTGCATGCCAAGCACGTGATCTACCACTGAGTATACCGACCCTGGATCTGCTCTCCGGACCCTCACTCCTGCCTGCGCTGGTCCACATGGCCTCCTTATCCAAAGTTTTCTGTTTTGAGCCACAGCCACTTAGTTCTGCTCTGAGATGCTTTTTAAATGAATCAGTAGGGCTCATTGCTTCAAAAGGCCACCCCACCAGATGAGCTGCCCCAGAATCTCAGGGGCACCATGTTTTAATCCAGAGGCATTCAGTTCAGTCCCAGCCAACGTATGTTTCCCAAGCCCACAGTAGGTTCCTAAGCTGGACGTGAATGAACTGGAGGAGACGGAGACAGGGAAGGAAGGAATCTTGGAGCAGCACATCTGCAGGCTTCAGCCCACAGATAATGGTCCCCAGCTCTGCCTACGGGAGGAGACCTCGCCAGGGCTCTCACTTGAGGCTTCTGAGCAAGGAGGCGCAGATGACTCTGGAGCAGAGTGACCAGGTCACAGAGCCTTCCTTCCAGGTGTATCTCTTTTACTGACCCCGGATGAATCAGCCCACCCACAGGTTGCTTTGTAGTTTACTTCCAGGGTTTTCCATGCCTTGAGAGCATGACTCGGAAAGGGGTGTGGGTCTTGGGAGGGAGGTTATCCGTTGGCTCATCTTTCTTAAGAATGTGCTCTCTACCTCCAGACTGGGGCACACAGAATCATGGCAATACAGAAGTCGTTGGTTTATCAAGGGGCTAAAAGACTAAAAGCTGGGATACTTTCTTGCCTGGGCCCCAGTTTGCTGGACTCTGGCCCATCCTGGACTGTCCATCATGTTCTGGATTGAGAGGCACACTGGAAAGAGGTCAAGTTCTGACTCTAGTCTTGACTCAGCACCAAGCAGCTGTGTAGCCCCAGGCAGATCACTCTGCCTCTCTGGGCGTCCAGTTTTCTCCTTAGTGAGAAGAGGAGAATGGACTAGATTAGGGGTCCCTGACGTTTGTGATTTAGAATATCAGTCCCCGGAGACTCCCTGTAAGCCAAGTGGATTTGCTACCCACCCCTTCTTGGAGATTCATGATCTGTTTAGCTTATTAAAGGCTCTGAGGGCTGGTAAAGACACCTGCCTGATGCTCTTTAACCTGGCGTCCCCCAGCTTTACTGGATTGTAATTGGAAATTCTTGCCTTTCACAACACCTGCTAGCATCGAGACGCTCTAGGGTTGCTCGAGCTTGCTTTGGGAAGTGGGGACCAGGCCAGCTCTGATGTTTTGTGATTGCATATTTGAGCAATCTACGAAATTTCCAGCAGCCAGCTGCCATCACTCACAGTCCTACTTCCTTCATGGTGTCACAGGCATGTGGCTGGCTCTGCGTGGGCTGTCAGAACCCATTTCTGATTCATGGGCTGCAGCTCAAGTGGATGGTCAGCTTGCCAGGGCCCAGACCCTGGACCCTGGACCCTAAAGGCTCCTAGAGACTCCTGGCTGGATGGAACCTCCAAGGAACACGGGCTCCCTCCCCAGCCTTCCCACTAGCCCTGCATCTCAAAGGCCAACTCTGCATGCCAGTTTCTGTTCATAAAATCACAGAGGAAGGTGGTTTTTTCAATTGCCTCCTGCAGTTTATTTCAGGCTCAAACCCACATTTAAGTTTAACCAAATCCCTCCTGCTGCAGCGACAAGGCAGAATCCATCTGTTGCTTAAGGTTTATCCTGTGCCTCTTATAGGGGCAATAAAGAGGAAATGAGGGGCTTCATTGGTGGCTGAGGGGTCAACACATAAGAGTCACTGGAGAGAACAGGGCATGTTATTCTTAATGTGCTCAGTTTCCTCATTGGCTGGATGGGAATAATCACCCCTGCTCTGTTTATTTCTCGGGATTCCTGTGGGCATCCAACACATCAGTGGGCACGAAAGCATTCTGCAACCTCTTAACTAGTGTGCAGCGGGCCCACTTGACAGGCACACAGATTAAACCCTGGGGAGAGAGAGGGGAAATAAATGATTTAAACGGGGCTGAGCACAGAGCAGGAGATGTGAATCTGCTGTTCCCTCAGCTGGCCTTGACTCCCATGTGCCTTTCAGGAGTGACCCACATCTCACTGTAACTCTAAAGTGTTTGGAGATGTGATTTTCCGTCCATCATAGTCCTGAAATGCAAACCAACTACTTCATCTGGCCAAACAGGAAGACAGAATGTGTTGTAGTAGTGGAGGAAGCCCGGCCTGCACTGGGGGGTCTTTCTAAGCAGTGTTCAAGGGTCATGGGTTTAACTGTGTGTCTGCCACACGCTGCCTTTCAGCCTAACGTCCATGCAAGAGGTGTCTCTTGGATACAGGTGTGGGGCTCAGCCTACAGCACCTCCTGAAAGAGGGGGGAGTCTCCACCCGGAGTGGGGGTGGGGGTGAGGAGAAGCAGGAGGAAGGGAGCAGAGCTCAGGATGGCTGTGGCCAGAAAGCCTTCCCCTCCCCACCTCCCCGCTCCAGGACGAGTCATCCACAGCACGCCTGGCTGGGGCCGCCCCACCCCGCGCTGCCCATCACCAGCTTGCTTTCTCGGCAGCAGCTCAGCCCCAGCCCCCTCCCCAGTGACCATGGCAGCGGGCCTGCAGTTGTAGCCACAGCCTGTTTGCAGACAGCCACCTCCCCTCTCATTCATGCTGCAGCTCATTCATTCCACTGCCTCTGGCAGGCTGAGGCTGGGCCCCATCACCCTTAGGCACTCAATTTATTTCTGGCCGCGTGTGCACCTGTGTGAATGGGGGAGAGGGAGCCTGGGAGGCACTCTCCTTTTAGAGGAGGATTCTTTTCAGTCCCAGCCAGAATCGCTCCCAGACCTCAAGGTATTCGCTGCCCTAGACTGATCACCTGGGTGGTCACTGTGCTGGGTGCTTTACCAGCACCACCTCGTTCAATGCCTTTCAAGGTAGGTATCATTAACCCTATTTTATAGTTGAGGTGCTGATGGGTAGAAATGATAAGAAAAATGCCCCAAATCAAACAGATAGTAAATGACAGAGCCAGGCATGAGCCCCAGACCATCGGACCCCAAGAGCAGTCTCCTTGTCCCCATCATGTAACCTGTTGCCTCTTTGCTGGGGGTGGCTGTCGGGATTTCACTTACCTCTGCCCTTATCCTGAGGATGCTCTCAGGTAATCCCGACAACGGACTGAATCCCCCTGGAACACATGGCTTGGCTTGAAGGATCTGGGAATGGCTGGATCCCGGGAACACTCAGCATTGAGACTGTGGCTGGACGTCTACCTCGTGCCCGAGCTGCGACTGGCTCTAGCTCAAACCTTTTCTCACTCTAACCTTGAGTTTCTTTCCCCAAGTTCTGTCCCATCTCTAAAGAGTGCTCTTATTACACGTACACCTGCCCACACCATCGCTATCTGTAGTATCATGGAAAGGTCACTGATTAGGTCAGAAGATCTGGATTCAAATGCTACTATCATCAGATGGATACCATCAGTATCCAGCTTTGCAAACCTCCTTGGGTCTTGGTGGTCTCATCTTTACTAAGTGAGAAATACTATTTGCCCCACCTGCCTGATGGGCTTGCCTGAAAGATGATTAATTACAGGCACATTAGTCACTGTAAAGTGTGGTCCCCATATCAGGCATTACTAAGCACTTCGTATTCTGGCCTTTTAGGTCTGGTCTTTGGCCCTTGTTAAGCTTGGGTCAGTAGGACCAGGGGCTGGCCTCTGTCTCCAGCTTCTAGTCTGGGAAGGATCTTCCCCTTACCCAGGACAGAACCTGCTTGACTCCCTTGACCCTTCTCAGAGATTCTCCTCCTCGGCCATTTGGCTGCAGAACAAGCGCTGCAGCCAGGCCAGCAGCGAGAGCCCTGGCAGCCACCTCCGGGAGCCTCAGGGTTAACGTTTGTGCGTCAAAGTAACGTGGAGAAAAGGGGCCACAGTGCGTATGGGGGTGGTGGTGAATCCAGACCTCCTCTTAACCATCTTTACCTGAGAACTGAACTAAGGAAGTTTAGAGACCGGAGGGAGGTAAAGGAGGGGCCTCGTGACTGACAGCAGTGCCACCGCTGAGTTCTGCATCCTAACGCACCAGGGACTGGAGGGGGAGCTGGAGCCGGCTGCAGACCCTGCCAGGAGGGACTGAGCCTGGTCCGCCTTCCTGGGGTCTGCAGAGCCACAGGCCGTTTACAAACCTCCTTTTTGCCCTCTGGCTCTTCTAATCCTCCCAGCGACCTGGACAGGTCAGCAGAACCAGCGTGGGCATTGTCCCATTTGACAGATGGGGTCAGAGAGGTTAAGAGGTGAAGGTTGAGCCAGGAGGGAGGGATGCGAGCAGGCAGGAGGTCCTGACACCCTGCAGATGGACAGCCCCTCCCAGGCACAGAGCCTGGAGGACTGTCCCTAGAATGCAGCCTGCAGGCAGGCATTGCAGGAGGGGCATATACAGATATTTTGCTGCCTTTTCTCTGCCCAGAAGTGCAAAAGGTCCCCACTAGAGCCAACCCTGGAGCGATGGCTAGATGACTCCCTGCAGGGGTCCCACCCGGAGCCCCATTCAGACTTATCTTCCGAGAGACAGCTACAACTTCCCCTCTACCAGGAGAGTCAGGCAACACTGGAACTGGGGCTGAAATACCCAAGTTTTGTTTGTTTGTTTTTTTTTTTTTTTGCAAAAGTGGCTCTTCAAACCCACTGTCTAGGAGCCACACGTCTCCCACTAAGCAAGGAAATCTCCTCAAACCCAACAAAGAAGTAGGTTCCTCTTACCCAGGGACTCCGAGAGAATGGGGCTCGTGGTGCTCCCACTCCAGCTCCTACAGGTCTGTGAAGATTAGCTGCTCCAGAGCTTCAACAATAAACCGAATTAAAGGGGAGGAATGCAGGGGTTTTCTTTCCCAGGACCGTAACCAGGCAGCCTTAAAGGGGAGGAAGAGCAGCGAGGGCGGCTCACAGCTCTCCCTCCTTTCCTCCGCTTTCCTCTCCCTCTGAGCAGATCCAGAGAAATGCTTTTGCTAAGGGACCCTTTTATGCCGTGTGTGCGCGCGCACGTGAGCACGCATGTGCGCGTGTGTATAATTGTGTTTGCACTGAGATGTGTGATGGAAACAGGGGAAGAATAAAAAGCAGAATCAAAACATCATTTAAGGTTTCCATTGGCCTGAATGGGGTGATAACAGAAAATCAGAGACTGTCTGTCTCAGGTTCCCTCTTAACCACTCAGTTGCTGGTGTATATTGTTTAAAAACACTTTCCCGAGTGACAGGATATCTGCATTGGCTGGGAGGAGAGACAGAACAGCCCTCAGTGCCCTCCAGGCTTGTTCTCTTACAGAATGCGGGGCGAAGTGCTCGGATGTCCCGCGGGGGACCCTACGGAGGGTAGTTTCACCCAGTGTCTGTGGTAAGTCCCCTCTCCCCTATTTCTAGAAGCAAACCATTCTGATCCCCAAATCTACCATCTTCTTCTCGGTCCTAACCCACTGGTCCCTGGGAGACCATTCCCCTCCTTCTGGAAGCTGTTTGCTCCATGTCTTCCCTCGCACTCACCTCTCTGCCCCGTCCTCGGCCAGGCCTGCGCCGTCTCCATCTTTCATTGCAGGCTCCTCGGATCCCCGTCTTCTGCCCTCTTGCTTTCTCTTTCTCTACTCTCCCCTTAATCCTAACAAACTCACAGGGTTTTTTTTTATCATCATCATGCGAATGCTTGAAATTAACACCCCCATCCTAAATCTCAGCCTCCAATGTCCACTTCCATCCACAAAAACCTGAACTTTTTCAAACCCACAATCCTGTCTTTCCCAGTCAGCTAAAGGACTACCCCTCCCCAAACACTCCAGTTGGAGACCCAGGTGCTCTCGTTTTCATGGTCTTCCAAATCCAATCAGCCGTTAGGTGTTGCACTGAATTCGCTTTTAAATTAAGCCGTTCCAGTTAACATCTTTTAAAACCCTTTTATTATTTATTTATTTTTATTTGAAGTGTAGTTGATTTACAGTGTCGTGCTCGTTTAGTACCTTTCCATTTTTAATCATTTGTATTTTGAAAATAAATAATAGATTCATACGGGTCAGAAATCAGAACTCTGTTAAAAGCCATACCTAGAGGGCCCTCACCCCATCCACTCGGCACCCACTCCTGCCCCCTGCCCTGCCGTGTGCAGGTGGCCACTTTCATTACTTTCTCGTGTTCTCCAGTATTTCACGTGGAGACAAACAAACAAATATGTATATATTCCCTGCCCCCACCCCCTTTCTTACACAAAAGGCAGTAAGTAAATGCTGCCTCTTTCAAGTTTTCATCTCTACAATCTTAATTCAGGCCCCCTTCCCCTCTTGGGTATTGTTGGCCTGGTGGTAGACAAGGCTCCAACTGGTCCCTAGGTGAGGTGGTCGATTGGGATAGTGAAAAGTGGCTCTGGAGAAGACTTCTAGGTTGGACTCCTGAGCTGTCTATTGAAGAGGTGAGTGGCCTTGGATAAGTGGCTTAGCTTCTCTGTGCCTCAGTTTTCTTCATCTGTTAAATGGGTTAATCGCTGAACTTATTTCTTACACTAGTAGGATGGAGTGAGACAGAATGCAAGTTGCTTAGAATAGTGACTGGCACTTGGTAGGCCGTCCATAAATGTGAGCTATTTTTATTTTCTTTCCCATCTAACTTTCATTTTTGCTAGAATTATCTCAATAAAAAAATTGCTTTCACCTCAAAAATATCCATTACCTACACAATAAAATCCAAACACTTCAACCCATCACTGAAGGCATTCCAGGATCTGGCACAAAACCATGTCCCGTCCCCTGAGTGCCTTCGTTCACCCAGCCGACACTCCAGCCATACCATGGAAGACACTGATTCCTAACACATCACTTATTTCTAAAGCTCCTGACCTTGGCTGATGCAGATCTGTCAGTGTCGAATGCCCTTTCCTCATTCTCTGCCTATGGAAATGTTATGGATTTTAAAAGACCACGTCAAATGCTACCTCATCCATGAAGCCTTCCATGATTTCCTCACCCTGTTAGAAGTAATCACTGCTTTCTCTGGGCTGTTCCCTGAACTTTTTGTCTATGACTCTCCTGAGTTCTTAATCTTTTTCTGTTTTGAATTCTAGTTTGTGTTTTCACTGCTGTCTCCCTTCTTTTTTTTTTAATTTTAAAAAATTATTTATTTTTTAATTAATTAATTCATTCATTCTGTCTCCCTTCTTGAATTGAGAGTTCTTAGGGCAGTGATTTTTCCTCTGTTCCTGCCCTCTTGTCCTCCTTTCCCGAATCCTCCTCCTGTGTCTGGCACAGGGCAGGCACTCGGCCAATGTTTTATGATGAACCCAATAAGTCCATCAGCCACCAGAAGTAGAAAGGCCTTAGAGAGTCATAATTAAATAAGATATGCTCTGCTGGTGGTTAGTGTACGTAGTAAGTACTCAGTAAATGGTAACTCTTATTAATTAGTATTGATAACAAGAACAATAGTGTATTATTGTTATGGGCCTAACATCCTGTTCATTGCTTAGATTCTCCGGGCATAGCATCCCTGAGGAGCAGCCGTCCTCCCCTTGTGGGAACACTAGAACTGGGGGTAGTCAAGCAAGGCCCATGGGCCTCAAAGATGTTTCTCTCCATAGGGAGCTGAATTCTGCCCCTCTGGAGTCCCCTGCCAGCACACATGTATGTACACTCATTCCTTAAATATTTATCAATCACTGACTGTGTACCAGGAGTTGAGGATAGAAACCAGACTCAGCTTCTGCGCTTTTAGAAATTCCACTGTCCAAGCTCAGGAATCAGTCAGCTCTGCCCTTGGTAACTCAGAATATGTGACTCTGTCCTGCAGGGTCCTTGTATTCTGGTACAGGTTTGAACTGGGCAAGGAACTGCCTGTCAGCGCCAGGCCACCAGCATTCTTCTCCCTCCCCACCCCCAACTCCATCCACCGGCACACACACCGCTGGTCCTGGAGAGCCTTAGAGCCAGGGATGAATTCTTAGCTGCAGAAACAGAAACAGGTTCAGCGGATGCTGGGTACCATGGGAGAACGTGTTGCCTCTTTGCGCTGCATTCAGAAGGTGGATGCTTTTGCAGGTACCGAAGGGGCCATACACCAGACATCAGAGGCCAGAGCAGGGACAGAGCATCCACTGCTCCAGTATGGGTGACTGGAAAACTGAAGGGCCTTCGGGAATATTTCCCAAAGAGATGGAAGAGAGCTTTTTGCGTGATAACACACGCAGGATCGTGCACACACACACGTGCGCACTTGCAGAACCATGCTTGCAATTTTAACCAATTTGGATTCTTTTAATGACCTTATTGCTATGTTTTCCCTAATCCACAATTCAACCAAGTATTTATCAATCGTCAACCACGTGCCAAGTAAAAGACAAGACTAAAACACAAAGAAAAATCAGAGACCAATCCACAGTGATATAGGGTGCTATTAACTCGTGTTGTCACCAGAGATGAGTCCACGTGAGACGGCTGTGGGTTGGAGACATCAGGAAATGTTTCATGGAAAAGTTTCACGGGAGTCAGCGTGGGCTTTGAGGAACGGGACCAGATTTGGGAGGTGTGGTGGGTGGGGTGGGATTTGGGAAAACACAGAGCGTGGAACACACAAGCCCGTGCTGGAGTTGTGGAGGTGGCCCTGCAACGTGGTGGGAGACAGTTTGGCCGGGCAGGGTGTTGAAAGAGTGAAGGCTTTGGTCTTGCCTGCAAAGGCAGCAGAGCCGTCACTGCAGGTACTTAAGCAAGGCTGTTGGTGGGAACCCAGTGGTGATCTGCCTGGCGCTGGGGGATATCGGAGGCAGGAAAATCAGCAGAGAAGCTTTGCAGACCTGAGGGGTTGAGGGCTTGAACCAAGGGGGAGCAGGAGTGGAGAGGAGAAGGGAGTGGCCTGAAGGGGGCGCCATGGCCCGTAAGGGAGCATCCTCATCTCACCCCCCCAAAAGACAGATGGGTCCGAGCTTATCAAGCTGTTTAGTTCACAGGTGATGCTGGAAGAGAAGTGGCTGAGTGTATACTAAGTCTCCATCTCTGCCGCTCCCACGTGGTCACTCTAACCCTCAAACAAAGTAAGGAGTCCTCCCATGGTTGGGCTAAGGAGGAGAAAAGGGAGACGCGCTAGCTTGTGAGGTTAGAACAAACCTTTGTCCGTCAAAGAGCAGATTCTTGCCTCCCCTTGGTCTGCACTGTCTTTTATTTAATTAGAGCTCAGACTGAGATTTTTGGACAGCAGATGACAAGACATAATGGGCGCCAGGGCGGAAAAGGAAGAGAAAACAGCCTCCCTTCGCTCATTCATGCAACAAATATTTGGTAAGCACCTACTCTGTCCTGGGCAATGCACCGGGCTCTGAGCACACAGCCACAACACAGTAGGCACAGCCTGCCCTAACGGGTCTTGTATCCTGGCAGTAATGTCAGATTTCAAACAAATACAGATCATGACAATTGTGATGAGTACTAACTACAGTTTATGGCATTAAGAGAGTATATGTTAGGGGGAATGTTACCAGCCCTGAGGAAATGACTTTCCACCTGGAATTAGAAGAAAGAAGAATCACCTACAAGAAAAGCTGGAGACATCAAAGAATAGCATGTGTAAGGGCGCTGGGGTGGAAAGGAGCCACACCTACCGGAGAGCCAGAGAAGTGCATTGTGGCTGGGTGGTGAGAGCCAGAGGGAGAGGAGCCCTGAGTGCTACTGGTGTGGCAGGAAAAGGAGGAAAGTGTGGAAGGCTTTCAAAGTATGATGGGAAGGATGGCGAGAGGGGGAGGGGCCACCAAGGAACAAATACCCCTGATGTCAGAACACGTTTCCAACTGAAGTTGGTTAACAGAGAATGGAATGGGCACAGGGAGGAGGTCGAGGGGAGAGAATGGAAGTGACAGGACGGCAGAGACAGGCTGGCACACAGGTGTGGATCAGTGTGAGACTTGGTACTTCAGTATTTATTTGTTTTAAAAATAAGACACCAGATTTCTACTGCTTCCAGTAATAGGCATGGTCTGCATTGTTCCTGCAGCCTCCGATGTGCTCCTTTTAAAACCTGAGGTGGACCTTTAAAAAGTCCCCTCCCCTGAGTACCCTTCCCTGGATCCTCAGGCAAAACAGACCACCCTCTCTGATCTCCTAAAGCCCGTCTCTGCCACCGCTTCCACCCTGCTCCACTGCAGTGGAAGTTGGCCCAATACATGTCAAGTTTGCCCATTATTGACAATCTGAAGGTAGAATCCATACCTCAATTACCTCTATAACCACCATATGACATTGTCTGGCAGACAGCATATTCCACAAACGTCTGCGAAATCAAAGGGCTGAATAAACCCTGGAAGGAGCATTTTCTGGTGTGTCCTGAGTTTGACACCATTAATGGTGGGAGGAGGAGGAATTGGGTCCATTTGTAACAGGCTACCATGGGCTGCCCCTATGCACATACAGAACCCAGAAGAAATAGAAAACAGTTCAGTTCTTCAGGTTTTGTTGCATCTTCCAATTTTTTAGGGTCTGTAGAGCTGGATGTCGGGTGAGCCATTCAGTCCACATCGCTGGCTGCTTCCCCACGGCCCTTCCACCTGGGGAGGATGGTATCAATTACACCTCTTCTTTCGAATGACTCCTTCATCCTAACTGCCCTTCCCGCACATCTTTCTATCCTTCTCAGCCTCTGCCAAGGTTCAACAAGCATTCAGCTATATCTAGTCTACCCCGGGTCAGGTGGGGGTGGCTTTGGCTCTTATAAGTGGGATGTCTACAAGGTAAGAAGATTTTCATCTGATCCACTTCACGTGTTTGCTGTTGTCTTTGTGCTGTTGTGTGGCCTCTGTGTCACCTTTGTTGGCCTGAGTCACTTTCCCAAATGAGCCCAGCTTTGGTATATGACATGTTCCAGGAAGAAGTGGGGGGCAGGATGAAGTCCACCCCACTGGGCGTCGAAGTTTTGGCTGATGACCTAGTCAGTTTCTATGTGGGAACTCGCTTCTGGTCTTCGGCAGAGGTTACAGTACTTTCTGTTCTGTGTTCATCATTACCTGCATGCTGGTATCCAAGGCTGGAGGAATCAGCCACAACTCTCCAAGGTCACCAGTGTGACCTTGAAAGACAGCAGAGGGAGGGGGTGTGATCAGGAGTAGTGAGTGGGCAGTCATGAGTATCACTTGCCTAACCCCAAATTTTACAAAGTACCTGATTGTCCAATTTGATTTTAATCTCATTTTCCTGTTTCTTCCTAACCATCCAGGGAATGAACAAATAAAAAGACCGGCCTGTAAAGGAAAAAGGACGGTGGTGAGAATGTCACTGAAGAATTTAGCCCACATCTCCACATGTACAAGCAGGTCTTAGACTTGCCCCTGACTGACTGGGGTTTAGGTGGCCTAGCATTTGTTCCCATGGCATTTTTGCTGTCTAAACAAACCGGGGTGCGGCAAAACCTTAAGGACCTTCCTGTCCTCCTCTGTCAAACTGGCCTAATGATGCGTCTACCCCCCGAGTCTGTTGGGGTCCAGCGACATGAAAGGATGTGTAGGAAACCTGAATGGTAACGTTGCTCTTCTTCCCGGTTGGAACCACGTGTCCAGCGCCAGGTCCCGCCCCCGCATCGGGCAGTTACAGCCCAGCAGGGCTGTCGCTCTTGGCTTCTCCAGAGAGAAGGTGGCGCAGCAGGGCTTCCTTGCTCCCAAGAGTGAGCTGCCACTGCCCTCTAGTGACACCCTTCTGCCCTGACCTGGTCCAGCCCTCTGGCGGAGGGGGAGAACACACTTTTTTCTTGGCTGGACTGTTTCTGACCAGCTCTTCCTCAAAATTCTCTGTATTCCTGCTATGGGTGGTCAGGCTGCTCTTTTTTTTTTAGTTTTCTAAGAACTAACAAATATCTGTCAGGGGTCTACTATGAGGGGTGGGCAATGTGCCAGGCATTGAGGTGACCCTCCTCCCCTCCACCCACCTCCCTTTGCTGTCACGTGTCCCTTGGCGGGTGGGGAGATCTCAGACCAGTCATGTGCAGGATGTCCACCTTCTGAAACGTTACAGGGGTGATGACTGAGCCTCCCACCCTGCTCCCCACCCCCAAATGGAAAGGACCCAACAGGACCAAAGAGATGGCCTGATGATTATCTCTGTCCCCATGGTGCCCAGGGCAGAGGCATTCCAGAAGGATCCAGCTATTGAGGAACTTGTCTCCTGAATGCATAGTTGATGTTCAGAAGTGCCTCCCCAGAGAGACCCTGCAATTCTGTAATATGTGTACCCCTCTTTGAGAGGCATAGTGAAGGGGTGAATGGTCAGGCGTGAGGGCAGACTTAGGATTGAATGGGGTGTTCTATTCCTAGCGGTGTGACCTTAGGCATGTTTCTTAACACTTCTGGGTGTCTGTTTCTCACATGTAAAATGGACCTAAGGGAATGCTTTCCTCAACAAGAGGGTCATAGACTTCAGTGGGATGATGTATATCAGGTGCTGGGGGAACAGTAAACACTTAGGATGTGGGCCCTTTGGGAGTGTGACCCAGTTGGAGACACCACAGGGACCAATACAGAGAGTAAACAGCTGCAGAGAGCTGGGTGGAGGCAGCAGACGGGGCCGGGGAGGGGACAGTGTCCGTGTGGATGGAGAACGTGGATTCGTGTATGCACATGCCTGCAAGCCAGGTGCCCGGAACAGATGATTTTCATGTACAGTGAGGGCTCAGCTTAAGAGCCCAAGGTGGAGAGGGGACAGGTCCTCACCCCTCTTGGGGTAACTGTCTTTTCCAGGAAGAGGAGCAGTCCTGAGCTCCAGAGTGCTCTAGTACCCAGGTGAGGCCAGTGGATGGCCTGGTGGTGGACTTAGTCACAAGCTGGGGTGGGAGGAGGGAGGGAGAGACAAAACCTCTCCTTGATGATGGGTTTGGGAGGGTGACAACCAGGACTTTTGAACACAGAATGCTAGGACCTAAGAGCTGGGCATTGTTCTGGGGAAGCAGCGCCAGGGGAGAGCGGTAACAAGAAAGCCCTCCTTCCTGTGGGCCTCCCTCGGCACCTGCTGAGGGCAGGTAAACCCCGTCTCTCCCCCACCCAGGCTTTCAGGAGGAGGGGGGCTCCTGAGGCCGCCGGCAGCCTCACCCCCGAAATGTCCTCCTCTCTTATTGTTCCTGAGATGGAACATTTCAATAATGGAACCGATGATAAGTAGGAATCAGCAGGAACCACTTGCTCCTGGGGAAGAAAACAGTTGCTTGATTTAGACACCAGGTCTCTCATCTGACTGTTCGCAGCGCCGTGGTCCAAATTTGACCTTGGGGGATGGACCGAAAGAACCTGTCGGAGGGAGAGAAGTGCAGGCACGAGGCCTCCCGGGCAAGGTCTGTGGGCTGAGAACAACGGCCTGCCTCGTCTCTGGGCCCCGCGTCGGGGACAGGCGCAACGGCCTCCATGTCCAAGGCTAGTTCGTGCGCCCCATGTTGGCGGCGAGCGTGCAGCCCCAGGGCCGGGGAGCTGTCTGGCACTGACGCGCTGTGTTGCGCAATGTTTTGATCTCAACTTTCAGTATTTCTACCTCCCCCAACAGGTGGGAGGAAGCAGGGAGGAAAGAGTCTGCCCGGGCTTTCTACAACCTTGGGGAAAGCAGTCGGACAAGTGGGTTACAGAGACAAGCGATTACCTTCCTGCATCGATGGCAAGGCCAATGTCCTCGGTAGCGTTTTCTACCACTAATTTCCTAAGTATTGACTGATCCTGGGGTCCGGAGGGCCTCAATTAGCCTACTGAAAGGGTCACTTTGGGGCCCAAGCCTGCAAGATGGGGTGTGGGAGGGAGAGGGGAGGAGGCATTTCTTCTGTTCCTCCCCCGGCCGAGGGCACAGTGGACTCCAGGGGCAGAAGGAAGGAGCAGCTCCAAAGGCAGCCCCTTTTCCTTCTACAACCCTGGGACGCTTTGGAGGGATCAGGCTTTGGAACAAAGCCAGGCCAGTCGTGCCGGACATTTCTCTGTAAGCTAAGGCTGGCCTTGTCACAACCTGAGGATGGAAGGATTTGGGGCCAAATGGAGCTTGGCATCCAGAGAGGGGGCTGAGGGGCAATAGCTGGTAAGTATGGCAAATCAGCACATCCCAACGTTCCCACAAGACGTGATGGGGGCATCGCAGCCAGCGTGGGGGGAAGGGCAGTGGGGGCCCAGGAGAAGGTAGTGCTCTGAGACTGTCCTACCATCTGCCTTTGCGTGGGCTGCTTCCCCTCCCTGGCGTGTCCTCTCCTTTTCTGTTGAGAAGATCACTAACTGTGCTTCCAGAACAGCTCACATCTTACCTCCTTACGAAACCCTCTGTGACAAAAGTGATTCACTCTTTCCACAGTGCTGGGTAATGTCTTGTCACTTTTCTATCATAGTCAACATTTTAAATTATTAAATAAATTTCTTTCACTAAATATTGAGCCTGAGGGCTCAATGGTAGCAGCTACTTGGGCTTTAAGTGCCTAGTGTATAGCAGCTAGCAATTTATTAATTCATTCAACAAATACACATTAGAATTCAGGAAAGTAGGCTGACCCGCTAGCATGGGGGTGACATTTGTTGGGAGATGTCCAGGCGAAACTCCAAATTCAAGGTGAAGGTAGAGACAAAACTGAGGAAGGGTCCTTGTCCCAAAGGAACTGGGCACTGGGCAGAGTTTAAATGCAGAGATCCCAGCACAGGAGTCCAGGTTGGAAATCGGGGTCAGGGAGGAGAATTCGTTGTAGGAACAAACGGGGACTCAGTCACAGAGTTGAACATTCGCCCTGAGAAAGGCTGACTGAACCTCACAAACACTGAACAAAACAACCTTTTAGGCTCCATCATGGAAGACGGTCCTGATGTCTGAGCTGGGATGGGGCTGAGTCTGCAGCTGCGGGAACACGGTTGAAGGGGTCTCAGCTGCAGTTGGAGGACTGATGGTGCCGTGAGTCAACGAGCCAACAAGCCAGAGTCCTGGACCATTGCTCTGTCCTCTTCTCCACAAAGGGAACACAGACATCGGTAGCCAGTCCTCCAACCCAGAGCAGGGCGGCAGTAGCACATCTGATGGCATCTCTGGAGAATCAGCCTCCGGCCGCCATTAGGTAGTAGACGAGCGCAAAATGTGGAAGTGAAACTTGCAGAAACACAGATGCACCATGCACACACGTACCAGCTGTCCAAGCTTCCCTCCGGAACCTCCTTCTAGTTTTTAATCTCAAGAACTTTTCTGTGATTTTTCTCTTCCCATGCAGAGCATCACACGGTGTTTTGGTCCAGAGCAAGACTCCCGGGAGAGAGTCTGCTCTTAACACGTGGACTGGAGAAGAATGGGTTAGAGCTCAGGTGTGAAAAACATAAATGTGGGTGGTGTTTAATCATCACAAAAACAACCAGAAAGCGAGGTGGAAAAGTCAATTTATCTCGAGTCTTTGAATGAAGACTGTTCAGGTCCTAGTGCCCCTTGGCAACTTCTCATCTCATAGAAGAGGTTTTCATTCTAGATTTGACTTCTCGTTGGGTGACTTCAGATAAATCTGGGCCTCAGTTTCTTCAACTATAGGATGGAAGGAATAATGGAACTTTGACAGCGTTCAGTCTGATGAGCATAGTGGATAGCTCCTGTGGGTTCCACACAGCACTCTGTCCCCCTTCTGGGTACACACCCCCAACCCTTTCCTGCTGGGAGATGCTCATGTCCTTGTCACATGGCTCCAAAAGGAGCCATCACCGCTATGTAGAACGTACCCTTGGCCACAGTTGACGGGTCAGTGGTGAGCTCAAGTCAATTCAGTCTAGTTTTGCTGTCAAACGTACTCACTTCAAATTTAAGAAAAATCGTTTCTTTCAGATTTTCCTGGGCATTCTGAATTTTAGAATTGTAGATAATAGGTTGTGGAATTGTAGAGAGTTGAGTCTAGGCATATTTAGATCATGTATGTCTATTTTCTCTGTTAGGATGTGAATTCCTTAAAGGCAGGAAGGAACACTTCCCCCAAGGGTCCTGCAGTCCTCTCAAGTTTGGCTTGTCTAAAACTAGGCTTACGTGGAAAGTGAGAAATGTGAAGTTGGAAGCATGAAGGGTCGGGGTGAAGTGGAGCCAGAAAACTGAATGTGACGTCTTCTTCCCACACCTGTTCCTCCACCTGTATCCTCTTAGTCATCCAACCTGGAAGCCTGAGTCACTTGGGCCCCCCTCCTGCCCCCACCTTCCTTCACCCTTTCACATCCAGTAAATCTCCTAGTCTTGCTGATTTAATTTCCTAATTATTTCTTGAATTCTCCCCTTCTTCTCCATTCCTTCATGGTTTGACTTCATCATCTCCTGCCTGGATTATAGTTTTATCTCTCTCCCATCCCCATTCCTCACTAGCCCTGCCAGAGTGGCTGATCTGTACTGCAAATCTGAATTCTTCACTCTGATTTGAAGTCTGCCCAGGGCTCCCCATTGCTGGCAGGATCAAACCCAAGGTCTCTGGCACAACACAGACCTGGCTCAACTCCCTGTGTGCAAGTAGCTGTTTCGTGTTTCATGGACTTTTTTGCGCTGTGCTCTCCTTGCAGCAGGAGATTCCCATCATGCATTTCTCCACCTTTAAAACCCATCTCAAACTTCAACCCCTTGAGAAGCCTTCTTTGGACTGTTTATGTGCCTCTGTCACTCAATATATGACTTTGTGTTGAAGTATTTTATTTTATTCATTTTTAATTGAAGTATAGTCAGTTTACAATGTTGCATTAATTTCTGTTGTGCAGCATAATGGTTTAGTCATACATATACATACATATATTCATTTTCATTATAAGTTACTACAAGATATTAAATATAGTTCCTTGTGCTGTACAGAAGAAGCTTGTTGTTTATCTACTTTATATATAGTAGTTAGTATCTGCAAAACTTGAACTCCAAATTTATCCCTTCCCACCTCCTTCCCTTACTGGTAACCATAAGTTTGTTTTCTATGTCGATGAGTCTATTTCTGTTTTGTATGAAAGTTCATCTGTGTCTTTTTATTTTTAGATTTCACATATAAATAATATCATATGGTATTTTTCTTTCTCTTTCTGGCTTACTTCACTTAGCATGATGATCTCCAGGTCCATCCACGTAGCAGCTGCAAATGACATTATTTTATTCTTTTTTATGGCTGAATAGTATATATAGCACATCTTCTTTATCTAGCCATCTGTTGATGAACATTTAGTTTGTTTCCATGTCTTGGCTATTGTAAACAGTGAAAAATATTTTCTTAATGACTTTCTCTCCAGTTAGACTGCAAATTCTTTGAGACTAGGGATCATGTCATATTCATCTTTGTGAGCCTCAGTTCTCTGTAAATATTTAGAATTTAGCAGATTCTTAGGAAATGCTGAGTGTGAGAAAGAAGCTTCTGGGCTCGTCTGGGAAACTGCCAGCAGTGTATGTGCAGGGAGGTTGAGGAGGCTCTGGGGGAGAACCTCAGTGTATGTCTGCTGATGGGATATAAGAGGCCAGGTCTTAGGAAACCAGGATTGTTCTATAGAAGCCAACGTGCAGGGGAGCCAAGGAGCCCCCTGGGAGAAGTCTTCGGAGCTGTGATGAGCCTGATCTCGGGGAAGACACCACTTGTTAGATGAGGGGAGTAGAGCCTGGTGGCCGATACTTGAAGTCCCCTTTGTCTCAGTGCTGATATATGCTTTCCAGAGGAAAAAGTGATTGTAACTAAAAGCAGGACGTGTTGCTTCAACAAACCCTGTAAAGCACTAGAGCACAAACAGAGTCTTAACAGTGTTCCATGAAGGGGGAAGAGCCATTTCCCACTGACTCCCCTCCATGCTCAGGTTGGCCATGCGCAACAGCACAGGGACTGCGAAGGGCAGGACGTGGGTGGTGGTACGTGATGGACCAATGATGGTGAGACCAACAGGTGAGACCAGAGTGGCAGGTGGAGAATCCCCAGGCATCTCCGAGCAGCAGTCCTTACAGGGACTGTCAGCCCAGCAGAGCAGAGGTGCCACGAGCAGAGAGACTTGCTTAAGGGCAAGACATGAAACAGCCCCTGAGGATTTACAGTAACACTGGGGCAACTTTGCAGAAGGCTTTAGGTTTGATGTGAATTGATGTTGAATTGGAGGGTCAGGATGGAAGAGAGAGGAATGTTTGGGTTTTTTACTCAGTGAGATTTTCAATGTCTATTGATAGGCTGGAAAGCTGAAGAAATTAGTTCTAGAATCTAATTAATTCTTCTAATTTTTCTTTTTATACCCTGGACATTGACATCCCCTTCTGGCCCTACCTTCCTATTATGGGTTGAACTGTGTTTCCTTCAAATTCATATGTTGAAGTCCTAACCCCCCAGGAACTCAGAATGTGACCTTATTTGGAAATAGAGTCACAGCAGATGTAATTGTATGAACTCATTAGGATGGCGCTAATCCAGTGTGACTAAGAGCATCTCTGCTCTTATAAAAAGGGGAAATTTGGATACAGATACGGACACAGAAAGAACACCATGTGAAGATGAAGGTAGAGATTTGGGGCGACGCCTTTACAAGCCAAGGAACACTAAAGATCGCTGGCAAACCAGCAGGAACAAGGAGAGAGGCATGGGACAGACTGTCCCTCGTGGCTCCCAGACGGAACCAACTCTGCCGACACCTTGATTTTGAACGTATCGACTCCAGAACTGTGACAGTACGTTTCTTTGCTTGTCACCCAGTTTGTGGTGCTTTGTTACAGCAGGCCTAGCAAACGAATACATCTTCATGGGGACGGAGAGGACTGAACTGGGGGTGGGAACCTTGTGGAGCTGAGCAGGGCTGCAGTAAGGAAGTACCGAGGTCAGCCTGCCTCTCTGGCACGAGGGCTGGAATGAGAGCTATGGACGATCCCAAGTCTGCTTTGTAGCTCTCTCAAGATGTGGAGTTGCTGACACTGTGAAATCCTCAAGCCCTATTGTTTTCATTCTCAGTCTGAAGTCAGAGCCCAGGGGGTGCCCCTCCAGGAGCTGCGTATGCAACATGCTTTACATGTCAGAATCAGCTGCGAAATGAGTGGTTATTGCCTGTTTTTCAAAGCACAATTCCCACTGCTGGTCCATCTGACTCTTGCAAGAGAGGAAAGATACGTTTCCATGCCTTTGACCACCTGAAAACTTGGTCAGAAAGAACCGCTTTAGTCACTGCTTGATGGCGCTGTGTCTTGGTAATGCCCAGTACACCCCTGGACAGGTTGGGATCTTTCACAATACAGACCTTTGACGCAGAATAACTTATTTGAGCACTTAGTTAATTCCCTGTCTTCTGTCTTCTCAGTCGGACCCCAGCCTGCAGATACAGGTTTGAAGCCTCAGCAGAAATTGTGAATGTTGAGTGTGTGTGTGTGTGTGTGTGTGTGTGTGTGTGTATGTGTGTGTGTGTGTGTGTATGTGTTTGTGTGTGTGTGTGAGGGAGAGAGAGGGAGAAACGGGTGGAATGACTGACCTTGGATCTTTGATAGCTGTTTAAACAAAATAGCCAATATTTGCAGATTGCCTTGAAAACTGTAGTGTTTCAAAATCATTGCCAGGGAGACTTTGAACTTTTATTAAGAAAAACAGGAAATGAGAGAATTGTAAACCCCAGGGAAGAAATCTGACATTTTGAGGCCACAGACCGACTCCCTCTGATGCACTAACAAGGACCGTTGAGTATCCTGTTTTGGGTCAAACAAATCCCATTTGATGGTGTAACATTCTCCCAGAAATATCATGGAATGACCATAGAAGGCCACACGAAAGCTCACGAAGCTCTTTAAGGCACTAGACTAGCACCCTCTGCTGGCCATTCTTGGACCAGCCCTTTCTGCCCCTAAGTCCTACACATTCCATGGATCAGGGAAAAAACGAACTCATTGCATTTCCCTCTCCCAGCTGGGTTTTTTTTTTTTTTTCCTAACTCCTTCATTCCAAATTTCTTGCGGTGTGAGGGTCTTTGATCAGATATAATAAAGGAACAGTTTTTATTAGCGTAGCTCATGGATGTTTTGAGAGCCTATCGCTGTCAGTGGGAGAAAGGCTTCTTTGCCATGTAGATGCTCTAACGTGAAGAGTTGTTTTAGTCACTACTCACTGGGACTGCCCCTCAGTAGCGCTAAGACTTAAAGCCTGATTCTATGATGTTGTCAGATAAGAACCCACCACCAGCCCAGCAGTAGAGTGAGAGGGGGAGCTCGGATCTCAGGGGCAAACACTGCAGCTGGAAGTGTTCCTTCACGTGGAGGAGGGCCAGAGGAGGGGTTGGGGGTGCAGAGGGAGAGAGTGAGAGTAAGGGGATTCCTGGGTCCCATTTAAGGAAGACCCGGATGATCTGGGAGGCAATTCTATGGGAAAGGTCAAGAAATGCCTTGTCCCATCCTCCTGGTGGCTGATCAACTGCTAGGAAGATTGCGATCTTTTAGGGAAACAGACACCATCTGCATGGCCTTCTGGCCACCGGGGGCGTCAGTGAGGGTTCTGAAAGACCCTCTGTTGGGACAGGATTCCATTTCAACATGTTTGGCGCGAGTCAGCTCCTTCCTACATCAGCAGAGCTGCTTGTGTGGGATGCTCTCTCTGCAGAGCTGTTTGTGTTTAGAATATTTAGGTCTGAAAAAAGCTGGCTTATCCAGAAACCAACCCTTCCCACTGTAGACTCTTCTCCTCTATCTTTGAAAATAAAATTAACTGCACAGTGATGAAGCAGAACAGTGGTTAAAGACATGGACTCTAGCGGGGAGCGTATAGCTCCATGGTAGAGAGTGCTCAGCATGCATGAGGTCCTGGGTTCAATCCCCAGCACCTCCATTATGAATGAATGAATAAATAAACCTAATTACTCCTCGCAAAAAGAAAAAATGAACTCTGATGTCAGACTGGCTGGGTAACACTGTCCCAGCTGTGTCTCTTACTACCTGTGTGACCTGGGAAAACTACATGACCACATGTTGCTTCAGCTTCCTCGTTTACAAAACGCGAATGTGAACGGTACTTACCATGAGGGTTGTTGAGAGAGATAAATGAGTTAACACACAGAAAACAGTTCCTTGCACATAGTAGTTATTGCCTATCAGCCTCACAATCATCATCATCATCATTGTCTTCATCATCATCCTCATCACCACCATCACCACCATCATCATCATTATCACCATCACTGTCACCATCATCATTGCTGTCATCACCATCATCATCATCACCATCACCACCACCATCATCATTGTCATCACTGTCATCATCATCATCATCATCACTGCTCTATGACCCATGGTAAGAAGCTTTATTGTGCCCCAGTAACCACCATTCTATTTTGATTTGGTTGCACATGTTCCTGCGAGTGAGAAGAAATATGCCTGGTGGTAGGGTCCCAGTACCAGTGCTCACTAACATCCGGTTCACCTCCCTCTCCTTCTAGGCGCATGGAAGGCTTCTGCCTGGAACATGGGCAGGGCCATGTGAGTAGTTGTGGTTGGTGAAATGTGATGGATATGGTTAGTGTCATCACTTCTGGGCTGAGATGATTAAAAGCCCAAATGTGCTTCTTCACTTTCTTTTTCTTTATCACAGCAACTGAGAAGCTCAGGTGTTCCAGAGATTGCAGCTCTACGATGGTCGTTCATCTATTAGCTTGGGTCCTCCAGTGACAACGTGGAACAGACCCGCACTGACTCTTACTCCATATGCAGCATGAATAAGAAGTAAACTTTCATGGTGTGAAGCCATTGAGATTCAGGAGTTATTACCCCAGCAGAGCCTTGCCCAGGAGTTCTCAGTCCAGTCTGCTTACCTGGGGACAGGTTAGAAATGCAAATTCTCAGTCTCCACCCCATATATACTGAATCAGAGACTGAGGGTGGGGCCAGCAATGTGGATTTTAATAAGCTCCCCAGGTGAATTTGACGCAGATCAAGTTTGAGAACCACTGCTCTTACCTATCCTGAATAAAACATGTGGCAAAGGCCGGGGACAGCTCCGGCTTCTCAGCCCCCAGTTATACAGGGACTTTGCCCCTGTAGGTGGTCGCTGTTTGGGCTTTACCTCTTCCCATTGGTAGAGATATTTAAGCACCAGCTACTTCAGAATAGTTAGCATCACATAAATCACGGCCCAGGGAATTTACTTGAGGTCAACACACTGCTGGGAAATGGGTTCATTGATGCTTTAAGAAGGCGAACACTTTCTAGTTCTCTTAGGTGTGTCTGAAAAACGGTGGGGTTTATTGCTCTCTTTCTTACTCTCTGCTCTATAGCCCCAGGGAAGACACGGTCTAATGAGCCCTGTTTCACCGAGGAGGAAAACGAGGCTCCGAGTGGTCCAGTTATTAATCCATAGCACTGCGCTACAGCGCTGGGGCTCTGCCTGGCACAAGTAGATACTCAGCAAACGGTTGCAGAAGAATGAAGATACAAGAACACGGGCTGGCCGGACACTTTGCTTAAATGTCTGAGCTTAGCTGTGTCTCAGTGCTGGTGCCCATCGCTGTGCCTGGGTGGGTCCCACCAGCACCAAGGCGGCACCTTGGCAAAGGGCAGCGCAGGAGGGACAAAGGAAAGGGCTGAGCAGGAACAATCTATCTGATCCAGCCCTTTCTGAGCCCTTTGCAGAGCTGTCCCAGGGAAGTGAGAGCCTGTGGTCAGCAGAGGGCAGTATTGTTCCAACAACTACCGTGTGGGGAGCAGGACGCTCGCTCCCATCCGCTTGGACAATTCTGAAGGAATTGACTGAGGCCAGAGAATCTGGTCCTTTTGAAACACAAAAATAGCAAACAAGATGGACACCTTCATACCCACCACCTCTATTAGACAATGAGTATTTCCTACATAGTTCTTTCAAATTTGCTGTCTGAAAGATTTCATAATAAAATGTTAGACGAAGAAAGAGGACAAAGCCCTAAGCCGTGCTATCTCGCTGCATTAGTGAGTAGCTCACCCACCTGGACCAGTCCCGCAGACGTGTGCACTGACATCAGTCCTTATTAAGTGCCTCATGCTTAATGTTCATCATATTCTCGCTGCTCAGAGATCTGTCCCCAAGAGCTCCCTTGCTGTCTTTCCTTCCCTGCCCTTCCTTCCTCTTTCTCTCCCTCGCACTCTCTCCTTTATCCCTGTGTCTAGGCATGAGTCTAGGTGGATGGCTGATGGGTTAGCAGGGCCAGGTACTGGGGTAGGTGTGAAAGACACAACAGATCCCATCCTTTAAGAATTTAGTCTTGGAAAGACAAACCCACAGAAGCCGAACTTAAAGGAGAAAGGCTGGAGGACATTTAAATCATGTTCTCTGAGCCACAGGACAAATACAGGCTTAAGCCTCTGACTCAGACCTTGGCAAGAGGCTCTGAACTTCTTCCGGATTTCGGCATCATGCACTTTCTAGAATGCACCTCTTCCATATCTCCAAACGCCTCGCAAGGTCCTCCAAGGTAAAGCTCATCCCTGTACCTAAGAGAAAAAGGGACAGATTCCTTAATTTGGCTGCGAGAGGGTACTCCGGCTCATCCAAGAGGTTGCAGATGAGCCTCCCCTGGTCTTGCTATAATCCATTCTTACATCCACCCGAATCATTCCAAGGCTCTGTGACCCATGGGTGACCTAGAGTTGAGTCAGTTCTCCTAGGACCACTCCAGCGGAGGCAGGGCTTCGCCAGGATCTAAGTCAGCCTGGCTTCCTGGCCCCAGGCACCAGCTGAGACTTCTGAGATGGGAGCTATTTCCTACTGCGCTGCTGCCGGAAGGAGCCAGGATGCCCCACTGGGATCTGGGTGTTGGGAGGTGAGAGGCACCATTAGCAGCCATGGCTACACTGGCATTGGGAGATTAATGAGCCTTTTTGAGTAACGAATGTAGATACAGCCAACTGTTGGCAATTAGTTAGAGCAAAGCCATGCTGCGCTTCGGCTCCGTCAGCTGGGACCCCTAAAGGAGCAGAAGAGCAGGAAGGGCAAGGCAGAAAGGAAGAACTGGAATTCCACCTTCCCAGTCTTAGGCTAGCCCTCTCGGTCTGTCCTGACCCTGAGCTAAGCCTTCTGTAATCAGAGCAATCGGATAGGTGCCGCTTTGATTTGCCACACCTAGAAGGCCATGAGGGTCTGTAAGAGGTCATGCTGTCCACCATCCTGTCTTGACTTAGGACCACAAAGGAGCGCTTCTCAAAGTTGAATCGGAGTATCGATCACCTGCGAACCTGGGAACCTTGCTCCCAGGTGGATGCTAATGCTCCTGAACCAGGGACTGCACTTTGAGTCTCAAGGCCCATAGCACCAGGGAAGAAGGGAAGGGTTGAGAGAGAACATGTATTTTGGTTAAGTTGAGACCTTAGAGTTTGTACTTCATTTATCATTTATTTGTTCATTCAGCAGTGTCCAGTCTGTGCAGTCGGTGCTAGAGCTGGATTCACATGTACGGCTACAGAGATGGGGTAAAAAGAGCCTGGAGTAACCAGAGGGATGCCCTGGGGTTAACAGGAGGAGCGTGGTTGGTGGTGGTGGTGGTGGTGGGGCGTGGCAAGCAGGTCACACTAGGGTGGGCTGCCGGAGGCTGCGAGAGCCCGTGCCCTTCCTAAAGTTGCAATGACTGTAGCCAACAGCCAGGCAGGCAGGGGGGAGGGAGAAGTGATGCTCACATCGTCTTCTCTTTCAGAGAGAAAATGCATCCTAAAAGCAGTGGGAGTTAATTTGCTCTTCTGTAATCAATCACTCTGGACAGAAGCAAAAACACACCACAGCAAGCCCAGAATGGCTGAGAGGAGGTGCTTGGCTGGCAGGCAGGGAGAGGACCCTGTAGAGAGGATGCTTTTCTCTTTATGGATTTAAAATAAAATGAATCTTAAGGACATATGGCTTCAGTGTGCATGTGTGTGTATGCGTATGCGTGTGTGTGTGTCGAGGCGGGAGTCAAGTCTAGAGTGGTGCCAACCTTCCCCAGACTTTGAAGCAGTCTGCAGCTCACCCTGTTGCCGGGTCTCTTTTTTGATGCATATTTGGGCATCAGGAAATGATAACTTCAGGAAAGGCTTCTCAGTGCTCCTCCCTCTGGTAAAGGTACCCTGGAGGCAAGGAGTTTCCATTTACCTCTGTGATCGCTGGATAGCTTCTGTTTCCTCCTGAGCCTCAGTTTTCTTCCCTGTAGAATGGGGAGGTTCATTCTCCTTTCTCTACCCACATTGCTGGACAGGAGGGGAAGGAGGTGTGTGGCTGAAACTGATGTGAGATGAACTCCAGGAGAACCCGGTGCACTGGTTATTTCCATCTGGGTCTTGCGCTTGGGGCGAAAACAGCCCAAGCTAGTCTCGCGCGGTAGTTTTCGGGAACGCTGTGTGGTACAGTGTGCTGTCCCTGGCTGCCCCGTCTCACTGCTCAGAGATGTGCCCCTAACCAGCTCCTTTCCTCACTTGCTCTCTTTCCTTCCCTGTCCTTTTCTCTTCGTGCTCTCCCTTCTCCTCAGACTCTTTCCTTTACCTCTGTATCTAGTGTCATCATATTTTTCAGATTGAAAGTTGGGATACAGTCTGACAATGGTTCAGGGTATTTGCAATCTGGGCATTTAAGGGCATTTTAGAATGTATGATTGCTCTAAACAGCCTTATTTATACTTCTTCCTTTGCCCTTCTGCTGCTCTGAGCTATAACTACATGGCCACAAGCCACCCAGTTGGGGTCAACGTGATGCCAAATATCCAGATGTTCAAATATGTCCAGATGGTACATTTAATTTTTGCAGTTTTGCTTATTGTTCTGGGTGCTTGGATCCCTGTGGACACAGTTCAGTAAAATCAAATAGATGAATAAATAAAGATAACCTCTATAACCCAAGCAGTGAGTTGTTTAGCATTTTGTTTTCAAAACAACTGGTAGACAGATTGGGATATTTTTCCTTCCTGCTGGCATTATTTTAGTGGTGTGCTATGCAGACTTCACATAAGTTGTCTCTGACCAAGCTGTCTGGGGACCTTCCTAGAAAAGAGATTCTTCCAGTGGAAGAACTGCCTGAGGAAGGAACATCATAGCTTGGTTTTCTGGAACCACAGGGTCTGTGTAATAGTGAGTGGAGTCCCTCAACCAAATCCTTATCACACTGTCCATCATCCACACATCTACTCTTGTACCCATCCATTCTTCCATCCATCCACCCATCCATCTGTCATCCACTCATCTACCCATCCATCCATCCATCATCCACCCATCCACTCATCTACCCATTCATCCTTCCATTCATTCATCCATTCATCCATCCACCTACATCTTTACCTACCCACCTGCTTTTCTTTCCTCCCTCCCTTCCTTGTTCCTGCCTGCCTTCCTCATTTTTCTCCTCCAGAACTTTTATGTCTCCTATGTGCCTTGCATGTGCTAGGTACTAGTCCTTACCTGCTAGGACTCACAACATGTTAGGTGAGACAGATCTGCACACAGCTGTTAAAACAGTTGTAGAGCTTGCACATTTGCACCCCAGACCTGTCTTTGGACAATCCCACCTTCTCCCCCTGGCTTCACATTTCCCCTCCTCTCCATGGTGGGGACACTGTCTTTGGTGTTCACAGCATCTTAGAGAAGGGCTGCTCCTTTGTGGTCTTTAGATCTCAAGTATGGGTGGCTAGAAGAAGGAGTGATTTATATATAAAATTTGAGTGATATCCTTTTCTCTCCTCACCCTCTAGAGTTCTTAATTCATGTTTCTGCACAGAAGTGCAGCCCTCCCGTCTAGGAGCGCAGCAAACCTCTGATGAGGTGAAGGATGCTTCTTTCCTCAGAGCGTCCTGCCCCCGCATCACCACCTACCCAGAGGCAGCAGATGGACAGGGAGGCAGACCCATTTATTTATTTCAGTTCTGGCTGGGGTCTAGCCTGGTGGGAGAATGTAACCAAGAGAAGGCTTGTGGCTTTTGGAGCTTAATTAAACATATTTACAAGATCTAGGGCTGGTTAACTAAAGAGGCATAGAGACAGAGGCTTGTATTGTGTTATAAGATTAATAAACCAATTAAATAAAGATTGCGGCAGCTTGGCAGCCCCATTGGGGCAGGAGGTGAGTTTGACAGCTGCTCTTTCCTGATGGTTGTCACACATTTTAGAAGAAAAGACAGCCTACGCTTCCCCCCCCTTCCTTGAGAGAATACCCCAGGCTGTTGTCCTGTCTAATCGCTCACACTGCTAGTCAAGTTTTTTTCTAAGCTGTAGGTCGAATGTCATGTTTAACCAACTGAGGAAAAAGAAAACAAAAGCTTTTTCTTCTCTTCTAATCCTTAAAAAAAAAAAAAAAGCTCCAGTATGAGACCATTTATTTCTCCCTGTGATGCCCCGTTCCTGAGAGCAGCGGAATGGGGGAGGCAGGGGAATTCTGGGAGTCGCAGCAAGCAACTGTCAGAGTTAGCACTCTCCTCCAAATCTTGGGCCCCCTCAGGATCAAATCGCTGTTTGGATTTTTGCCTGTGTTATATTGCTTTAAATGCCTTCCCTCCCCGCCATTGCCTGGGGCATAATTAGTGAACACAGACCTATTTGCAAAGTCCAGAAAAGAAGACCCTTCTTTTCTGAAGCAACAAACTAAGTACCTAGGCCTATTCAGGGAATAGCAGTGAGGGGTGAACCCCGACATGCTTCTCTTTCCTCAAGATCTACAGGCACCCCCCTTCGCATCCATTCAGAGGCCGGGGCTCAAAGTCTTCCTGATTAAAACTGTGAGCGAGACTATGGGCACACGGGTCCCCCACAATGGGATGTATAAGTTAGGACCCTTCGCCTTCGGTGATACCCAAGATCACTAAGCATGTGAGGAGCGTCTTCCTGGGCTCAGCTGTGTGATCACTGTGCGCTTTGGGGGCCGCTGGTGTTGCATCAGCTGCCTTGGTTTAGTTTTTACAGCTGTCAGTCTTGCTCTGATCAGGAGATTGTAGAGTGCTGACGGGATGGGGCAAGTGTCAGGAAAGAGTCGAGGTATTTATTTCCTTTATTTGCAAAAAAAAAAAAAAGTGGGGGGTAGTAATTGTATAATGATTATAATTAAAAAAAATCAAATCTAATAAAATTATTATACTAAAGTCAGTTCTGCCCACTTTATAAAACTGGCAAAGAAGCAAGGTGAATAATGTCTTGGAGAATTCTGGAAAAAAAAATGAGTATTTGCAGTTATCAGGCCGTGCTTGGATTCATTTCTGGAACAAAATAGGGAATAAATGAATGAATCAGATTGACCTGGAACTTACCGATTTTGATCTTCTCAAGCTGTTTAACCTCTTAGAGCTTCATTTTAAGTGGACATGATAATATCTGAGGTCAAAAGTGTGGACTTTGGTGTCATTATCAGGCTTTCTCACTTACTAGTCACTTACTTTTGAAAGGTTTATTTGAGCTTCATTTTTCTCATCTGTAAAATGGGAATGATCATAATTCTTACCTAATAGGATTATCATAAGGACTGATTACTATCATTCATGTAAAGTTTACAGCTTAGTGTCTGGTACATAGTACTTGGTATAATAATAATAACTATCATAACCTTAATTATTCTGATGGATAAATGAGATTATGTACATAAAGCATTCCGCACAGTATCTGGCACATAACAAGTGTTGAATAAATAAAGGGCCCCACCTCCTCTGCCTCCTAAATGAATGAACCAGTCTATGCATGAGAAACCTGGCCTGAAGGGATTTCCCATTGAACGAAAGGCTGTTGTAACGGAGAGTGGATAGAGCCGGAGAGGTTCCCACGCCTTTGAAAGCTCTGGTCCACAGGGTCGCTGATTTCTCTGGGGGAAAGAAATGCCTGTAAGGAATCAGGTGGGAGAACAAGGTGGAAGAGCCCGACCCTGCGGGAAGCCCAGAGCTGGCTGCCAGGACCCCTCCTCAGCCCCAGGCTCAAAGGCAGTGCGCTTAGGTTTGGCTCACATGCCTTCCAACTAGCCTAAAATCTATGTAGCGCCGCACCATCCTTAAGTTAACATCTACAGTTTTCTCCGTAAGTTGAAACCATTCCAGAGGATATGATTGCAGGGTATTATAAACACTGACTCTTTAAAATGAAACCATTATCACTTGTTAAATGCATTCAGTGACATCTAAATACCACAGTGTGTTGATATCCATTAATGAAAAAGAATATGAAAACGACTATATGTATGTATATGTATGACTGGGACATTGTGCTGCACACCAGAAACTGACACATTGTAACTGACTGTACTTCAGTTAAAAAAAAAAACAAACCTGTGAGCAAACTGTTTCTTTACCATTGGGAACTTTGGTTTCATTCTCTTTCTTATGTCATCTTGCTATTCTGTCTCCCACAGAATTCTGTTCATATGTAGTACGTTTCTATGCTTGATAGTCCTTTACTGACCACTGAATACGCATTTCTGAAATAATATTATGTATGTATTATGTAATATTTTAATTTATTTTTAATAGTGATAAAAACAAATAAAATTTACCACCTTAAGTGTTTTTAAGTGGCGTTAAGTATACAGACATTGTTGTGTTTAATACGAGTTTTTAACATTAAAATATTTCCAGAAGGTTCTAATGTTAAAATTAATTCTTGGATAAGTGATTATTTTACTTATTATCAGTGCACAAAAAATAACATAAATATAACATAAGTTTTGTCAATAGTTAAATAGTAAACATTTATTGGGACTATATTTCTTAATAAGATTAATGGCATTCTCCCAATTAAATAATAAATATTCCTTATTGCTGGAATGAGAAATGGTGATACATCAATTCTATTCTTATTTGAAAACTGTTTTGTTTTTTATAGATGTGAATTCTGAGGAATCTTTCTCACCTGAATAAGTTGATAGGAACAGGAGATATTTTATTTTGATAACTTCATTAATTATTCAAATTCTTTTTGGGTTAAATGCCCCAGATCACGCAGTGACCCATCGTCAAAGATGATTTTCTCCTTCAATTTTTGTTGAAAGAGAAAACACTTCCTGAGGGATTTGTTATCTATCACTAGAACTATTCACTTTCTCAACTTCTGGGATTAACTAAAGACTTTTCTAGAATTTATTCAATGACTATTAATTACAGCTATTTTTTTTCACCTTGTCTAGTTCAATTTATTTTTTAAAAAGGATTGGAAAATCAAAATACTGTTAATTTTAATCTACTTTTCCCAATGTAATTTAAAGAAATAAAATGTTCTATTTTATTACATGCTCCAGTCAAAAGACACAGAGTGGCAGACTGGATAATAAAGCAAGAACCTTCAATATGCTGCATACAAAAGACCCACTTTAGAGAGAAGGACACATATAGATTGAGAGTGAAAGGATGGAAAAGGATATTCCATGCAAATGGAAAAGCCAAAAATGCAGGTGTAGCAGTACTGATTTCAGACAAAATATTACATGCTTAAGTATCTTTTGGTCAAAACCTTAGAGCTCAGATTTAGCCCTTTCAATTTATGGAAAATGTATAGCAAAGCCAGCCTTCCTTGTCAAGCCAATCTGCAAACCAGACTTCACTTTCACTAAGAAAAAGCCTGACTTAAATTTTTAATTCAAATCAGCAATACAATACGATTGGGGAATATTATGAAAACCACATAAGAAGGATTACTTCTGATCTTGTAAAAAAGATTACTAAAAGCAGTCAAGATCAAAATCATGAAGAATATTATATAATGACTTTATTTCATGAAAAGTTGTGGAAACAACTATATGCTAAATCTATATGCTGTTTCAATATCTTTTAGTAACCTATAATGAAAAATAATATGAAATGGAATGTATATATATACATGTATGACTGAAACGTGATGCTGTACACCAGAAATTCTTGCAACATTGTCAACTGACTATACTTCAATTTAAAAAAAATCTATATGCTGTTTCTCATCATTTAATTTGCCATCATTCAATGTTGTGTGCTGCCCAAATTGTAAGTCATTTATGGAACAGAAAGCATGATAAAAGGTGTAACATTTTTTAGTAAATCTGTATGTATTGAACTTTGGAATTAGCTTTTGGGGATAATTAAATAAGAATCTTACATGGAAACACAGAAATAACCTTTAATTTCATTAGACATTGAGATAAATTCTCCAACACATTTAATGAAAGAGAAAGTTATATATATACATATGTATATATGTATATATATATATATATACTGCTAAAAATGAATTTGTCTAGCAGCTAACATTTAATTTTCTTTTTTGATTAATAGGAGGCGTAGGAGGGAAAATATTTAAACATTTTATAAGATGAAGTACTCTCAGGATTGATTGTAATTGGAATACATATCTCACTATATTCTTTGATAAAATAGATTTTAACAACCTATTGAATAATGCACAGTGCATTCAAAAGACATCACATAAAATTTTTATCTGTGGGTTATATCCAGTACAACTTGTCAACTTTAGAAGCCCCTGAAAACGTTTCAGTTGTATTTAAAAGAATCGCTGTTACAAACCTGTGCTGGTTTGGCTGTTCAAACGCCTTGTTGTTTTTTGCTTTTCTGGTTTTGAGTATTGAGAATAGTTCAAGAGGATTGCTTTTCTTTAATACAGACGGTGAGGGGGAGCCATTTTTCATCTGCATTATTCCTTACAAGGTCGTCTTTTCTTCATTCTACCCAGACCCTGTCAAAAGCAATGCGTTCGTTAACAAGACTTAAGGAGTGCAGAGATGGGGTGTCCTTACCCAAAATGCCAACGCACGCACTGCTGATGCTCCATGACACATCTGATTAAAGGCCACTTCTACGAGAGTCCGCTACCTAGGGTGTGACTTTCTCTTACCTAAAGAATGGATGGAAAAGGGAAGGAATGGAAATCCTAAGATGGGGTTATTGCGCCTTAATTCATCAATAAAGAGACTTACCTCAAAATAATATCTCAATTGTCCTTTTGTTTGGTGCACTGAAGATTTTACATCCTGGAGAGTACACCATAGTACTGTCAGGGATGGGTGAGGGAAACACCTTTCTTTTGTAAAGTGGGACAAGGGCGATTAAAAAGGGGGGAAGTGAAAAAAGAAAACCAAGTGACACCAGGAAATAGCGTATGTGGAATCTGAAGACCTGCAGTTGATAAAATTAGCCCTTGGAAAACCCTCATGTGTGGAATGTCTTTCTCTACCATCTACACATACACACACCCCTTACAAGCTCACATTCACGCTAAACTGCCAAACACATTCTCAGACACCTTCACACTTACACACGTTCTTGCACTCCCACATATATACGTTCACAGGCTCACAAACACTGAAGCATACCCTTCCATCCATAACACACTCATACTCACTCACACACTGACTTCCGTACTCACACACATCCATAGGCACCTACACTCATACATGTTGCAGAGGTTGGTACCAGGCCCAGAGAGGTCTTCTATTTTCTTTAGGTCACACAGCACAACTGTGTGCCGTGGTTTTAAGACTACTCTTCTAGGACATCATCTATCACTCCCCTCACCCAGGCTACAAGTCTTGCTTTCCTTCCAGGAGACTGGGAGTCATCCGATTTTCTGTTGAGATGTTCAGCCCCTCAGTCTGCTAAGGCTCTGGGTCTCGGCAAGTCCACTCTAATCCCTTGGCTGCTCCGAGCTGCATCAGCAAAGCTCTGCCTCCCCAGGAATCGGCCGTGATTCTCTCTGAGGCAGCGCAGCCAGGGGGACCTGCCCTAACAGCATAGGAGCCCGGGAATGTACGCAACTGATGCTTGGTTGGCTGGCAGCAAACAAGTATCATCACTGATGTGCCCAGACACACTCCTGCCCCTCGTGGTCCTGCCTGTCCAGCCCGAGGCGGCGTGGCTGGCCGAATGGGGATGGTCACCTTGCAGCATGGCTCCAGGCCTGCCCTGAATGTGCTGTGTGACCTGGAGCAAGTAAAAGACCTCTCTGAGCCTCCCACAACCTCTGCAATGTATGCGGGTGTAAGTATGTATGAGCTTAAGTATACAACGTACGTGAGTGCATGAGTGTGTGTGAGTCTGTGTAAGAGCTTGAGAGCATATGCTGTGTGCGTGGATGCGAGTGTGTGGGTGTATGTGTTTCAGTGCAAGAGTTTGTCAGTGTGAAGGTGTGTGAGTGTGTGATGAGTGTTAGTGTGTGTGTATGTATATGCAGATGGTGTAGAAAGGGAGGGTGAGGCAAAAGGGAATCTTAAAAGGAATTTTAAAGCATCTTTGTATCTCCCAGTAACGGGTGAGGACACATAAGATGATTCTACTTCCTTCAACAGATACTGATGTGGTCCATACGATACATGTTTGCTGCTGGGCTCAGCGCTGAAGTTCAATGGTAAAGCAGACAAACATGGTCCTTGTCCTCATGGAGCCTATAGTCTTGGATTCAGATTGGAACACAGGCTTTAGCACTTCCGTGTGGGGTACCACAGGGGCTGTTAGGGACTGTGGGGACACACAGGAGGGCACATGGACACAGCTAGAGGCAGTGCCCTTTCTGCCGAGTCCTGAATAGAGAGCATGGGGTCGTGGATGGGGAAGAAGCAGAATGCTGTGGGCGGTGCTGTCCAGTATGGTAGCCACTAGCCGTATGTGGCTGTAGAGCACTTGAAAACATGGCAGATCCAAATTGGCATGTGCTATAGGCATAAAATACACATCAGATTGTGAAGACTTGGTATGAAAGAGAATGTAAAGTACCTCAGTATATTGTTATCCTAATTACATATGTAATGATAACATTTTGCATAGACTGAATTAAACAAAATATATTATTAATGATTAGATCACCGGTTTCTACTTGTTTTTCAGTGTGGCTACTAGAAAACTCAAGACGACATAAGTGGCTCTAGTTCTTCTGGCCTTTTTTTACTGGCTGGTGGTGCTCTAGACCATGGAAATGGTCTGTGCAGAGGTTCAAGGGGTTTGGGGAACTAGAAGTGATTTCTCATTGCTGAGCTTGGGGTTTGGGAGGGAGCTGGTGAGATCTGGAGAGATGGTGGGGCAGCAGCCTGAAGGGTCCAATGAGCCCCTTAAAAGCATCACTGAAGGCAACAGGGGCGATTTTAAGCAGGGGCATGCCTTGAGCAGATCAACGTGCTTTGGGAATTCTCCTCTGGCTTCTTCATGGAAAATGGAATAAGAAGTGGAGGTAAAACTGACAGCAGGAAGACCAGGCAGAAGGTCCTAGCAGTGATCCAGGTAAGAGAAGCCAGTGGCTGGGCTTGGGTGTCCCCACAGTGGATGGAGAGAAGTGAGCCATCAGTGAGCACATTTATTACAGACACGGAATCATTTTCACAAGGAACCCTGCAAGAACCAGAGTCTTCAGCGTTCGCCCCTAATAGTCATGGAATCCTCCAATCACAGACTGATGGGGCAGGAAGGGTGCTCGGGAGTCATCTGGGCATTCGTACTTAGGGCTTCTGATAGAATGGAGCTGTTTAATCCCAAACCTGAAGAACCATATAACAGGTAGGTGCTTTGCTCCCTGGGCTGGACCGAGGAGATTTTTCCTCCCAAGGGAGGCTTGTCAAAGCAGCGGCAGCTTGAGTGCATCCCGGGAAGCGGGCCACATAACCCATCAAGCCAGTCTTGCATGCATCTCTAACAGGTGGCTCTGGAGGCTGCTGTCCCACAGAACATCTGGGCCTGGCACTAGGTTCTCTTTCTGCAGAGGTCAGTGCTTTGGCAGATGCTTGGGGATTAGCAGATGCCTATTAAGACTAGCTCCCTGGTCCAGCCCACAGTCTGACATTCTCAGGAATTTGATGCACCTGACTTAGAAAAATCATCCACTGCTTGGCAGCTGTCCTTAACACAGTCTCCCAACTGGTGCCCCCATTGCCAGTCTTGCTCACTGCCCTCAGGCTCGGATTCTTTATCTGTGATGCTGAAATCCAGTTACTTTCCTCCCCTGCCTCAAAATCTCCTGAGATCATCCAAAACGTTTGGTTAAAACCAGAGATCACAGAAAAAGAAGGGAAGACAAAAGAAGAAACAAAGAACACATGTGACAAATAGCAGTTAAAAATGTGGTAGTTAATGATCTAGCCATGTCAATAATCACTTGAATTATAAATGGTCTCCATATAGACAGAGAATGTCAGAGTGGACAAGATAAAAAGCTCCAACTGTATAGAGAGATACGAATAGGTTGGAAGTAAAGGGATGGAGAACCACTGCTTCGGCTCTCGCGAACGGGTATCAGGCATTTGTGATTTTGATGAGTTTATTAGTGTTCCTTTGCATAGGAAGATTTTCAATTCAACCTTTCTGTGAAATGAAAGGACTTACCTCTTACAGGAGTTTAAGTGAGAAAGAAAGGGGCAACCTCACTAGGACTCCTGAAATGGCCAAATCAAATGCCAAGCCTGAATTTGTGGGGCTGTATGAACACTTACAGTTAGTTACTGTGCAGGAGGCACTAGTGGTGGGTGTCCTGTACTCTCCTGACTCTGCCTGAGAAACGCATTTGCCACCAGAGCTTTGCTCTGAGAGCCAGCCCTTAGGCAGCTCTGATTTTTGTTTATATTGCAAGAAGCCTTCAGGTGGGCCAGAATAAGAAAACATAGGTCAGTTCTCTGTATGGAGCCAAATCAGAGCAGAAGACGAGCCGGAAGAACTTGGCTGCTGGGGGAGAAAGCTCACCTCCACCATTTAGGATTTGGGTCAGTGGAGCTATTTCTGAACAGAACGCTTGTGACTCTGTCTCTCCAGGGCACCAACAATGACATGGAAAGTAAAACATTTCACTGGTTATTTTGTCACTTCTCATATGAAACATTTGATTGATATTTTGGAATGAACTGCTCAGATATTGAGTATTCTGGAATTTTACACATTTATGTCTGAGATTATCAAAATGCACTGAAGAATATTAGTTTTGTGCAATATTAAAAGATGCTCTATGCATCTGTTTGAGTGTGTATGTGTCGTGGGGAGGGAGTGTTGAGAAAGCCAGGTTCTGAAATGCCTTAAACAGAGTGAACAGGTTTCTTTTTTATGAACCTTTAATACAAGCAAAAGCGTAATGGGAGGGAGTCTTGACAGACAAGGTAGGGAACTATACTGTGGTGTGCAATAGTTCCCAAATGTATTTGAATAGGGGCTCATTTTTCTCCCCATAGAATGCCTGTATCAGAGGCAAATAACTTCCAATGTGTTGCTTAAACAAAGTAAGGTTTTTATTTTCTTTCAGGTGCACGATATCCAGAAGTAGGCAATCCAGGTGACTGTGACCCCATGATGTCATCTGGGACCCAGGCTCCTCTTATCTCTCTGCTCTTGTATCCTTAGGTTGTTATTTCCATCCTCCAAGTCACTGTACAGTTCCAGATGGCTAATGTTGTTCTGATCATCACATACTTGTTCCAGGTAGAAAGGTGGAGGAAAGGGTGAAGGGCATATAGTATGCTCCCCCTTGATCATCTCCCTTAAGGAGATTTCTTGGAAGTCCCATCCCATAACCTCTATTTGCATCTCATTGGTCACATTTAGCTGCCATGAAAACTTGGAAATGTAGGCCTAGAGCTGGGTACAGTGCTGCTGTAAAAATGAACAAACAGATTTGAAAAGACACATGCACCCCAGTGTTCATACCAACACTATTTACAATAGCCAAGACTTGGAAACAACTTAAACGTCCATCGACAGATGACTGGATAAAGAAACTGTGGTATATTTATACAATGGAATACTACTCAACTATAAAAAAGAATAAAATAATGCCATTTGCAGCAACATAGATGGACTTAAAGATTGTCATACTAAGTGAAGTAAGCCAGATAGAGAAAGAAAAATACCATATGATATCACTTATATGTGGAATCTAAAAAAAAATGAGACAAATGAAATTATTTACAAAACAGAAACAGACTTACAAACATAGAAGACAAACCTGTGGTTACCAGGGGGAAGGGGGTGGGGAGCGGAAGGATAAATTGGAAGTTCGAGATTAGTAGATGCAGACTACTATATATAAAATAGATAGACAACAAGCTCCTACTGTATAGCACAGGGAACTATATTCAAGACCTTGTAATAGTCTATAATGAAAAGGAATATGAAAAGGAATATATATATATATGTATAACCGAATCACTATGCTGTACACCAGAAGTTAACACAACATTGTAAACTGACTGTACTTTAATTAAAGAAATGAATAAACAGAAATCTCAATTAAATGAGTCAGGAGGCCAAAAGGGGGCGCTCTTATGTCCTATGATGATAGCTGAGCCAACAGGAAGAAAGATTTCTTGTCTGGCAAAAGCTCAGCCAATGAGAGACTATCACAACTCAGCCAATGAAAAGCCATTTTACTGCAAACTCTCAATTCCTCTAGTAAACTGTTTACTATAGCCCTCACGATTTCCTTTCCCCCTCTATAAAGGAGTTATCTCCATTTTTGCTGGAGACTCGCATGAGGCTCAGTATGGTTGCAAATCCTGAACTGCATGTCTTTGCTGATTCCAAATAAACCCTCAGTTTTTTTTTTTTTTTTTTTTTTTTTGCTGGAGAAATAGTTGACAGTCTATTTGTTTTAGGTCAACACTGACCTGCCTGAGTTAAATCAGAGTTTTGGTTTTTTTTTTTAGTGTTGGGGGGAGGTAATTACGGTTATTTATTTATTTATTTTGGGAGGAGAAATCAGGGAGTGAACTCAGGACCTTGTGCATGCTAAGCATGTGCTCTACCGCAGACCTATACCCTCCTCACCAACTCAAAGTTTTATAGCCAATGGAAGAAAAAAATGTCAAAGAGGCAAATAGTCTCCATACAAGCATCCAACTGAACGACCCTCAGGGCTGTCTGGGAAATGCTGGTGTATATTGTTCCCCCACTGGGCTCCACTGTTTTGTCTTATCCACATGCTCCGCAGTCTTGTTTTCTCTCTCTGTCTGTGTCTTTGTCTTTCTCTCACATACATACATGTACATGGAAATATACATGTGTTTACACATATGTCAGATTATGCATAGAATATAAATGACTAACAGAATGTTAAAAGAAGAAGAAAAGAAGGTCATTTAGAAATTATCTAGCTCAGTGGTTCTCAACCCTGGCTGCACATTAGAATCATTTGAGAGAACTTATAAAAATATTTATGCCTGAATCCCACCAGTTTGAATCATAATTTTGGGGGATAATGCCCAAATATTCATCTTTTTTTCTAAAGCTTCCTATTTGATTCTAATTTGCAGCCAGGGTTGAAAGTATGTGGTCTAGACCAAATTTATCATTTTATAGGAAAATTATCTGTGAAATTATTTCTTTCATGTCTGTTTCCCCCATTGTGAGATTGGGAATAGTGTCTTTTGTGTTATCACTATATTCATCCCCAGAGCTTAGCACAGCACTGGCACAATGTTAAATGAATGAATGAATGAATGTGTGAATTGGCCATCCAGGTCTTAGAGAAAGGAAGTTCCTCATTCAAAGTCACACAGCAAATACACACACAGCAGAACCAGGATTAGAACCTTTGTCTCTTGACTCTGTGTTCGGGGCTCCTTCAATTATCCATCCCATGACTTCCATAGTCAGAAAGTCAGACCTTGGAAGATTTTACTCCAGAGCTGACAGACGTGCTGCTGTGTTCCTGCAAGGGCTCATTGTATGCTGTGTGATCATTTGCGAATCTCAGGTTAAAACTGTATCTTATTTCTTCAAGCATCACCAGCCACACACCTCGCCTGGCTCACCGTAAATAACTGAGGATAATATTAACAGGGAAAAAAGGAAGGAAGAAAGAAGAAGCCCATGCAAATCCAGGCCTCTGGCATACCGTAACTTCCCTTCAGGGTCTTTCTTGTCAAAGGCCGCTTCGCTGTCTTCAGCCTTCCCTGCCTATGCCTTAAACTTGGATTCTATGTGGTCTCTAGCCAACTGCTCAGTTTTAATTACCTGCCTGGTTGGAAAGTCTTGAAAGCAAATTCACAGCAAGGTGTTAATGATTGATAAGGTTGATGGCATACACTTTCTTGGGATCTTTGCACATCAACCAGGGACAGCGTCCTGACTCAAAAGAAGGAAAGTGTAATTGGGAAATTTGAGGTGTAAGAGAACAGAACCCAGGAGGGTCAGCCTGGTGGCCTTCCTAGAGGGATATAAGCACAGCGTGACACCTGTCATATAGCAGGCGGCTAGGTGTTTGTCTTTGACTAGGGCATCTGGAAGGCACCCCTCGGGGTCAAGTTCCCACGTCTGCCTTAGAGTTCTACTTTGATCGTGGGGTTCTCACTCAGCCACATCATGAATGGTAGACACCAGAGACTTCCCTGGATGCTGTGGGGGCTTGGCCACTGGGGCTCAGACCCATTTTGGTCAAGGAGGAAGGGAACGCATATTTAGTGCCCGAGGCAGAGTGCTTAATAAATGTTAACTCTCTTCCTTCTCTCAGCAGGCTTTGCTCAGCCAGCAGCCCCAGAGGGAACAATTAGATTGTTTATCCAAACCTCAGCCACTTTGCTATGTAATTGATTTTTCATTGAGTGTATTTAGGAAATGGTTATTTACATGAATACAGGCACACCAGGGACATGGCAGCGTCTGATCATAGAAAATGGGAGGGAATCTAGATCAAAGTGTGGAATCCAGTGGGAGGGACGGTGGGCTTTGGAGGCAGACAACCTAGGCTGAGAGTCTGACTGTTGCTGACTGTGTGTATTGGACAAATTATTAACCCTCTGAGCCTTGGTCTCCTCATTTGAAAAGGGGGGTAAATTTATTTTCTGTGAGGATTAGATTAATAATGCTTATAAAATGCTGAGAGCTAGACCTGTTACGTCCTATATGCTCAATGGGCTGTTGCTACTGTTACTATTATTACACTGTTATTACTGTTAGTTTCCATGCCAGGGAAGCTTCTGAGCCCTTCACTTGGCTTACCTGTCCCTAACCATATCTCAGCACTTGGCTTAAGTCTCACCCCTTCGCCAAAGCCCTTGCTGACATCTCTGGTCCTTATCCAGCTACCCCCATCTTCCATGAACATTTATGAGATTCAGTCTGTAGCATCATATTTTAAAATTTAGTTACAAGCAACAGCATTTTCTTTTTTCCCTGTCTAAGCCAGAGGTTGGCAAACTGCAACCCACAAGCCAAATCTGGTCTTTGGTTTTGTTGGAGTGAGAACTAAGAACAGTTTTCACATTTCTAAATGATTGAAAAAGAGTCAAAAGAAGGCTAATATTTTGTGATGCACAAAAATTGTAGGAGATTCAAAGACGCGTGTCCATGAAAAGAGTTTTATCAGAAGACAGCCTCACCCATTCATTTGCATAGCCTCTCTGGCTGGTTTTGGGCTACAGTGGCAAAACTGAGTCATTGCAAGAGACTGTAGGACCCACAAAGCCAAAAATATTTAGGATCTGTCCCTTTATAGGAGTGTTTGCTAAGCCCTCGACTATAAGCTTCTAACAGGCAGGCAGGGTGTGCTAGTCTTGTCTGAATTCCATGGCACGTGGCAGAATGCTAGTCCCAAAGCCAGAGCTGGATAAATCCTATGCATTGCTGATGGCAACAAATCACTCTTGCCACAGGGGGTCCATATATAGTCGGTCGTCCCTCTGCTCCTGCTGTTGGGGTGAGGATGGAAGATTATTGTACAGCAGGGGTGTGTGATGGAGTGTTTCCCTCATGGATTTGAGGTCTTTAAAGGCAGAGAGACCAGTTCTGATTGCCGTGCCAAGAGAAGCACCAATATGCACCTTGCACTGTGCTATGTCCTTTGTATGCTGTATCTCATTTAACGCTCATTCATTTATTCAACAAACATTTATCAAGTGCCTTCCATGGGCCTGGCACTGTTCTAGGCACTGGAAATGCAGCTGGGAGGCAAAACAGATGACACATGTTTTCTCTTGTTGTGTTTCTGTGTTGGACTGGGCAGGCATTCTAAAACAGTAAATGAGCACAATGTGCTGAAATGTATTGTATGTTAGATGGGATTAAATGACAATGGGAAAAATAAAGCAGACATGGGAGAGGGTACGTGCTGGCTCTTTAGTTCAGGTAGGGGAGAGTGTGTACATTTTAAATAGGGAGGTCAGAGGAAGGCTCTCTGAAAAAGGTGTTTTGAGCAAGACTGAGAGTGTGAATCCTGTGGCTATTTGGCAAGAGGGATAATATAGTTGACCATCAAATAACAGGGGTTTGAACTGCACGGGTCCACTTATATGCAGATCTTTTCAGTAGTATGTCCTACAGTACTACAGAATCCGAGGATGGCTGAGTCCACACATGCTGAACTGTGGATACAGAGGAGCCACAGATACAGAGGAAGAATCAAGAGATAGGGAGGAACCCTACAGACAAAGCACTGACTGTAAGTTATACTCGGATTTTTGACGGCATGACGTTTGGTGCCCTTAACTCCTTTCTTGTTCAAGGGTCAACTTTTTGGCAAGTGGGCAGCAAGTGCAAAGGTCCTGTGGCAAGAGAGGACTTGGTGTTCAAGAAATAGCCTTGAGGGGAAGGGTGTGGTAGAGTGTGTGCTTAGCATGCATGAGATCCGAGGTTCTAAACCCCAGTATCTCTATTTAAATAAATAAACCTAATTACTGCCCCCCCCAAACTTTAAAAATAGCAGAGGCTGGAGTGAGGAGAGGGAAAAGAAAGTAGGAGAAGGTGGAGAAATTCGGGGGTTAAGGGAAGAGAGGAAGGAGACCAGTCGTGGAAAGATTTCTGTGTCCCTGAGAGGGCTTAAACTTTCCTCCTGGGATGAGAAGTCACTGAAGGTTTTGAACCCAGTACTGAGGATATCTGATTTTTACTTGAAACAATAGCTGTATGAGGCAGGTGTTTCTTGTTTTCATTCTGCAGATAAGAAAATTGAAATTCGGAAAGGCCAGGTGGTACATGTTTATACAACCAGTTAGAGGCAGAGGTGGCATCCGAATGTAGGCTTCGCCAGATTCCACTGCCCTCCCTGCCTGCCTGGCTGGCACCGAGCAGAGCCCCAGCAATCATCCATTAAGTGATTTCAGAGTAACTTCTGGGACTTGGGTTGTGGAATGAGCCGCACAGCCCCTCACACTGCCCCTCGGCTCAGCTCTGCCTTGGTGCTGGGGACAGCTAGGAACACGGTCTAAGCGCTGGCCAGTGGGCCCTCCTGTCTTCCTTAAATTTGTGCCAGCCGGGCAGTGGCCTGATGACAAATGTTAATTAAAGTACGAGGGAACAACTTAATTAGCTCCTAATCCTCACGTGCTGCCAATTAAACACCTTGGTGACGAGTTTACTCTGGAGCTTAATTAGGTGTTTCTAAATAAATCTCACCCCGTGCCACCACCTGTCAGCTTAGGAGCCAAATCTCTTGGATGTCCCCTCTCTTACTTGGGAAGGAGTAGGACGGCTGGTTTGGGTGGAGAAGCGAAAACAGGTACTGGCATCTCTCAAGATTATTTCGAGTTCCTTTGTGGATTTTAAACTTGGTGAAAATCACTGGGCAAGTAGGAGCTCATTCCCTGCCTGTGCTACCTCCAGACCTCTGGCAACAGGGACCGTTAGCCCTCACACGAGAGAGGAAAACTGTAAAGTGCATCATGACTTTTCCCTCCTGCGGGTACCGTGAAGTCCTCTTTTCAGTCCCAAATGTCTGCTGCCAAAGCACAAATTTATCCTTTTAATAACTGTGAACTGAATTGTTTTGAATGAGGGGCTGGAGTTTAACAGCAACACAGGAGAGAAGACTTTAGACTTTTGCAAACTCAAGATATGTTACCAGAGCCAAGAGATTGCTGGAGATGCCAGACTGTGTCATTGGATGGAGAGATGCTCTGTGGTATTTGGTACTCAGTGACATGGGTTTTGAGTGAAGCGTAGCATTTTCTTAGGAACATTGACAAGCAGACACTTCCCGTGGATGCTGACCAGCTTGGTGGGTGTGCCTAGAAGTCGACTCAGTGGAGGAATAGGTGAATAAATTGAGAATGCTTAGTCTGGATCCTTGGTAATTCTTGGTATTGAGAACTGGGTAAGGTAGCCATCATTTAGTCTATGAAGAGCTCCCATAGCAGAGGATATAAGCATATTCCATCCTGCTCCAAGGTCAGTGCAAGTGTCCAGGGGTGAATAGTACCATAACCCACGTTTTTAACCATTATATTTAATAGAAGGAAGGGGATGACTTTGCTTGGTTTACAGCTCTCACCACTCTTCCTGCAGTTGGGACCATTTCTTCCCAACTTGAAGACTGACAGTTTTGAAACATGATCCCAGAGTCTCTGATGCTCCTCTCATCAATGGATGGGGTCTTCATGCTTCCTCCTTGAATCTAGGCTCTGTGACTTTTTCACCAATAGAGTATAGGGTAAGTAGCAGTATGCTAGCTTCCACGCTCCAGCATTAAGAAACCGGCAACTTCCACACTGTCTCTCTCGGGTCGCTCATTCTTGGAACCCAGACACCACACTGTAAGGAAGCCAGCAGGTGCATGGGCAGCCATGCTGAGGTGTTTCCGCTGACAGCTCCAGCTGAGGTCCCAGCTGATGGCCAGCATCAACCGCCTGACATGTGAGAGTGAGCCTTGAAATTATTCTTTGCCTGGAGCAGAAGTGAACTGTCCTCCCCTTGCCCCGCCCAGATCGCACCTTTGCTTAATAACTGGAACTGAATTGTTCTGAATGAGGGCTGGCGTCAGAAAGACGATTGCTGTTGTTTTCAGCCCTGCATCTGAGACGGCTTGCTTGATAAATGGCTCACAGACAAGGCAGGCTCCCAGCTTTCAGGACCAGCCTTATCTTGAGTGTCAGACAGCTCTGTCCTGCAGTAAGTCAGGTCAGCCTGACCCTGGCTCGCGGCCTGGCATGTAGCCATGATTCAGAACACTTGTTGAATGAATGAGTGACTACATGTTCCAGTAATGAAAACTGAACTGTTGACCCTGTCTTCCTCTAGTGTCCCAGTTCAGTGTTTTTTTTTTTAAACCTTGATTTTAACAACGATGTCTGTTTTTGAAATACAATCTGAAGGTACTTCAAATCCATAAAAGGACTAAGTGTGGAGCTGCTCTGGGCGATGCGGGGAGAGGGCTCTCAGCGCTGTCAGCCCAGCCTTCTCTCCCCTCCTCACAGGGTCTCTGGGGAAGTTGGTTTTGTGGAGCTCAGGTGGCAAAACCAATGTCCTTGTTTATCTACATGCCGTTTGCCTTTGGTCCCGCTCCTAAGTCTGTCCTGACCGCCTTCCTCCCCCACTGGCAGCGCCAGGCGTTAAAGGAAGCAGAGGAAGTGGTGACAGAGGCGTTACTGCCCACCATGAGCCCTGGTGAGCTTTCTGAGACGTGAGGGTCTAATGTCCCAGCAGATGGAAGGGCCTCCTTTGGGGCCCCTTGAGGCAACAAAAGAGGCCTTCCCTTTGGGGGAGAGAGACCAGGCTGGCTGTGGTCTGCCTTGCCCTCTGAGGGAGGGGCAGGGGCCAGAGGGGCTCTCCACAGGGAGGTGATGGTGGCCCCTGGGGAGGGGCAGGAGCACCCGCATCTGAAGCAGACACTGTAGGAGCTGACTCCTGCGGGGAAAGCTGAGCGCTCCCCAGGCCTAGTGGGAGGCACTGAGGTGTGAACACGACTTTAGATGGTGGAACAGGGGCCTGAAGGGACAACGGGGCCACAATCCGCTTTCGCTGGGCCCCCTGGATGTGGAAGGCTGGGCCTGGGAGCTGACTGGGATGGAGACTGAGGAGAAAGAGGAGGGGTGCTGGGAAGTGGGGTTAGAAGGCAGGAGGACATTGGAGACAGACTGAACGAGTAGGCCAGGGCTGAGGGGGCTGCCAGGGGAAGGAGGACTGGAAAGGGCAGGGCCAGGACTCAGGGAAAGGCCGCTGACAAAGAAGCCTGCTCTGTGGAAAGGGTCTGAAGGATCGACCTAGGGAAAGGAGATGCAAGGAGAGCTCCCGTGAAGGGACCAGATTTCTCGAATGTTCTGTGGGAACTGCTCAGGGTCTTCCTGAACTTTTGGCAGGGGTTGAGGGGTGGGGGTCCTGTGGCTCAGCACTGGGACTTCTTCAGAAACTCAGTGTGACGTAGAGGGAAGGACACTGTCTAGGAGTCAGGAGGTCTGGCTTCTTGTCTGACTTTGCCACTGACAAGTCATTTTGGTTTCCTGGGCCTTTTTATTTCATTACCTATAAAATGAGAAAGTTGATTGCTATTGATTGCTAAATCCTGCTGAGTTCTAGACATTGTAAGATCCCATTCAACAAACATACGTGGGTCAGGCACAGCCCTGGGCACTGGCGATGCAAGTGGACCAGCTGTCCTTCCTTCGGGGGGGCTCACACTCTAGTGGGGAAAATGGACCTTCCTATAGGCAGCCGGGCTGCAGTGTGAAAGGGGGTGGGAGCACTGATTCTAAGGCCTGAGCTAAAAGTTAGGGTGATGTAGGGAAGAGGAGCAAAAAAATTCCAAAAGTGGGAGCTGAAGGAAGAACTGATTGATTTAGAGATCAAACAGGAAGGTTGGGGAGGGTATGTGCAAGGCTTTAAAGCAGAGTGAAGAAGCAAGGCAGGGAGGGCTGTCTGCCTTTGGCCCACTCGGCACCCTGGGCCCGGCCCTGGACAATGGGCTGTGGGTAGGCTACGCCCCAGGCCCGCCCCTCCAGGGACACGCAGAAGTGCTCAAATCCATTTCATTCCTTTGAAACATATCTTTACTTTCATTTTTAGAAAAAATAGAAAATTTAAGAAAAAAGCAAATGATTCATAAGGTTAGCAACTGGTTAACATAGTGCTTATATCCTAGGTTTCTTTCTCTTTCAACACACACACACACACACACACACACAGAGACAACTATATTGGACTATTTTGTGCTTTTCTAACTTGGCAATATAACCAAACATCTCTCCTTGTTGATAAATATAGATTGAGGTCGACAGCAGACCCCAGGACTCCGAGATGGTGGCAGCCGTTCCCGTGAAGGAGAAGAACTCACAGATGTCCAGACAGGGGAGCTGCCACGCAGGACGCTGATGTGGGACTTCACCCGAGAGACACTGTTGGAACGTCTCAAAGACGTGACTGCTGGTGTTACAACAGGTATGTCCATGTAAAGAAGGAGAGTCTCGCTGGGGTTTTTCTGGTCCTGCAAGCTTACATGCTTTCCAGCTACTACCTTTCTCCCAAGGAGCTCAAACATGAGTGGCCACGCAAGTACCACTGAGGAGGGTTCAGTGTGGAGGGTGCCTTGTGCATCCCTGACCTTCTTTGGCACCCCTGAATCCTTTCATATCCTAATTGAGAATTAACACCCAATACAAGATGACTGGTAAAAAAAAAAAAAAAAAAATATATATATATATATATATATATATATATATATATATATATATATATATATACACACACACACATATATATGTCAACACCAGCATTTTTAATGGCTTCATAATAATTTTATTATGTGAACATAGCATAAATTATTTAACAATTCCCTATTGTCTGAAGCTTACATTTCTTTCCTGTTTTATGTCACTATTATAAACAATGCTTTAATGAAAATAGTGTTATGCATAGATCTTTGCACACCTACCTAATTATTCCCTCGAATATGATGATTTTACAGCCTCTGATGTATATTACCACGTTGCTTTCAGGAAGATTTGTTCCCACTTACTCCCAATAGCCGTGTATAGATGTCATCTCCCCTTCTCGCCGACTCCAGGCACTGTGATGCTTTTTCATCCCTGCCATCTGGAAAGGAAAAAGGGCAGATCATTGTTTTAAGTCACATTTCTTTTATTACCATCTGGGTTGAACACTGTTTACATTTTTAAATTGTATTTGCATTTCTTCTTTCGTGATTTGCTTTTTCAATATCATTTTGCCATTTCCCCCCTATGGCATGTATGTATTAGTTTCCTTTTGCTGCCGTAAAAAATTAATACAGACTGGGAGGCTTAAAACAACAGGAATGTATGTTCTCATAGTCCCGGAGGCTAGAAGTCTGAAATCGAAGTGAGCAGCAGCCCTGCTTTTTCTGAAGTCTCAGGAAGAATCCTTCCTTGCCTCTTCCTAGCTTCTGGTGGTTCCCTGCGTGCCTCGGCATTCCTTGGTTTTGTAACTGCATTACTCCAAGTTCTACTGCTGTCTTCCCTCTGTCCTTGTCTGTGTGTCTCCAAACCTTCCTTTCCTTCTAAGGATTAGGACCTACCCTAATCTAGTGTATCTGCAAAGACCCTATCTCCAAAGAAGGCCACATTCACAGGTACTGAGGGGGTCAGGACTTGAGCATATCTTTGGAGTGACCACTGCACTTTGCTTTTTCTCCCCTATTAATTTTTTCCCCCTTAATGGAGGTGCTGGGGACTGAAGCCAGGACCTCGTGCATGCCAAGCACGCACTCTAGCGCTGAGCTATACCCCCACGCCTTCCCCTAGTCATTTGTAACAGCTCTATACTTTACCCTTTAGCTCTTTGACTCACACCTGCCCCTCAGCTCAACCAGAGAAGGACAGAGATTGGACTGGATTTGAGGAAGGTAGGTTTTTATGCCTAGCCACCATGTGAGCCATGAGTCCTGTGCGTCTCCGGAGCTCCTGTGTTAACGCTTTCTTCCCAGAGAAGCTAAGTGATGGAGAGAGGGAAAGGAGAGCTTATCTTCTGGCACTGCTGTGAGTAACTGCTGGCAGCTCTTCCACGAGCAGGTCTTGAAGCCAGTTGGTTGGATGGATGATGATCAGGATGGGAGAGGCTGAGCCACTAATGGCAGTCTGAATCTTAAATAGGTGAATGAATGACCACTAAGGTTGGGAAGGGAGTCATCTGGCTTCACTGGGGCTTCCAGGGTTTATATGAGGCTGTTTGACTGATACTGGTTTCTTAAAAGTATCCTGTGGCTTTTTTCCTGCTTCTCAAGGACTCAAGCATTTCAGCAGCAGTTTGGCCTTGAATTTAGTTTCCTTGGACCTGAATGGATCATGCTCATCATAAGAAGCCGAACTATTACCAGCTAAGAGGACTCTCTGCTCTCCCTGACCTCTGTAAGGTTCTTCCGTAAGGAGGATGGGGATGAACTGGCTCCAATTTCCAGGTGGGTTAAGCCGGAGCAGCTGTAATCTAGTGGGGACTTCCACTGGGGCCTAAATTCAGATGCCTCCCTTCTGCAACCTCACCTCCGAGGCTCAGCTCTGCAGAGTCAAGAGCAAGACGGGGCTCCAGAGAGGCTCCGGAGTCTCTGAGATTGGAAAGCGCCTTGTTCCAGGTGCTGAGGGGCTGGGTACTGTGTACTCAGCCTGCCCCTTCATGGGCCTGGGGCAAGAACCTGTGTGGCCAGCTCAACCTTTATCTTTCCCTGGGGTATCAGGTGGTACCAGGGCCAGAAGCGAGAATAAAGATGAAGAACAGTGCACCATGCCCACCACCGCCAGTTCCTGCTCAGGAAAGAATGTCGGCATCAAGTCACGTGGCTTTCAGAGGCAAAGGTGGGCCATGGGAAAAGTGCTGGAGTGGAACATCCCCGAACTTAGGGAAAGTATAGACCTGGGTTTGGAGCCTAGCCCTGCAATTTGCTAGCTGAGTCGCATGAGTTAATCCCCTTGATCTCTTTAAGTTTCAGTTTCTGTTTTGTGAAAGTAAGACCACATTCTGGTAAGTTGCTTATAGAATAAAATAAACTAATGTGTGAGGAGAAAGCCCGTCACAGGGTACGGCACAGAGTAGGTACCAAATGAATGTTAACTTCTTCCTTATAGCATCTTTTCATCCTATATGATATGATAGGGGCAATACCACTGAGTGATTTTCCCTAAAATAATCGCTTCTTCCAGCTAGTTGAAGTTCTATTAATTCCATCCCTTATTCTTTGGGCTAAGGCACCTTTCCTTAAATACACTTTTGAAAGCTTTCTTCTGTCTTCATCTGAGCAGAAGTCTGCCTCTCACAGACTGGCAGGGCCTGTGGGACTTGTTAAGCACAATTCAGATGGGGAGGGTGGAGGAAAGCAGCCTGAGGGTATATCCTGGACTGCAGACAGGAGACAGGAACCCCGGGACAGTCTGGGTGACACATCGCTCTCCCTTGGGAAATGTCCATCACACAGGCCGTCTAATCTCCCTTTGAGGCAAATGGAGACCTGGGGGTTCTGAAGGCTTTGCGTAGAGTGTGAAGATGAGGGTATTACCTGCCTACAGGTGGGGAATATGGGACTGAAGGGGTCAGCTTGGGGAGCAGTTGAACCCCAAATCTAGGCCAGCTACTGAAACAAGTCATCAGTTTGAAAAGGCAAGTCAGAAACGGGGAGAGCAGGTGGAAGACCAAGGGACAGCATCCAGGGAAGCCAGAGGTGAAGGTTCAAAGCCAAGGCGGGTGATGGGGACTGATGTGCCTCAAGACGTTAGTGGCAGAGGTGTTTCCCAAAGTGCCTGCCTCGGACAGGAGCAGTGATGGCCAGGCTAGGATTTTCTCTGCCACCCACCATCCACCTTGAGTTCTCACCTCCCTGATTAGTTCTAACCCCATTTCTGGTCTCTCACTGGGGGTGGGGAAACACGATTACTGAAGCGCAGACTCCAAACTCCAGCTCCTCCTTCCCCCTTTGAAGCGTGAGTGAAGGATCTACTACCACACAGACCAAGGAATGAAGGCCACGTTCATGAGCATTAGATCAACGCTTCCGGAAACCTCTTTACTGCTTTGGAATAGCTGCTTGTGGTATCGCGGGAGCCAAGAGCCTTACATAGAGCAGCTGGGACACTCTGGCTTGGAGGGCTAGCCCCCAGGAGCGTTGTCTCCCACAAGAATCAGTCTTTTGAAGGACTAGGCATTTTCATGACCAGGGGGACTGAGCTACCACAAGGACTACCTTGGTCTTCTTCCCGAGGGGGGTCATAATCCCATAGACTAAGACTCCGGTTCTGTGTATGGGGCCGTAGGCATTATGCTCTGTATGATTGAATGTGTGATTCATTTGACACTGAGAATAAAACCAGGTTGAATAATATGAAAATACAAGCCTCAGAGGATCTGAGAAAAGCCTTGAAATCATTGCCCAGTCATAAATTAACACCCATAACGAGAATGGAAATTTACCCTAAATTTAGGACACTCTGTTTTTATTTTTTTCCACTGAGTTTAAATGCTTTCCATAAATCCTAAATATTTGGGGGCTGTAAAGTTGATTAAACACCTGAAATGTAGTTCCCTGGGACATAAGAAGAAAAATATTAAGTGCTTTTTTAAAGTCCATGAGTGAGGACTGAATTATGGTTTCTTTGAATAGTGAGGCTTGTGCCTCCTCTGCTGAGGTCAAGAGGAAATGAAGAGAAAGAAAATCAATAGGAAAATGACTCTCATGCTTGAATCATTATTTTCTGCTTCCAGCAGGCACCTGCTATTGGTTTGTATAATTAATAGTAAAGTGATTAAAAACATACTAAGCCCTTGAAATAGAGCGTGGGGCAGTAGCCTGAGCAGAAAGATCCTTGCTCCTACATCATTCTGCCTCCTTGATGCTCCTTCCCCCATTATTTCATCCATCTTCGGAGCATGACTCATACCTTAGTGCTGCGATGAAGTTACATATTTATATGGTGATACATCTTTCAAGAGAGTTTGTGCCTGGCTTTGCAAATGGTCTAGCAGTCCACATCCTATCAGCTCTTCCAACAAATACTGAACTCTGACATCCCTGGTACCCAGGAGCACTGTGTTTGCGGGCCTCCGACTTGCTGTAAATGGGTCCTTGCTTATGGCTTGATGTCCTTGGTCATAAGACAAGAGGTCAAGTCAGTAAGTGTTCCCTGGGCACCAGTTCTCAGATCCTACCATTTGATGTGTCAGGTAGAGGAGGAGCAGGCTGGCCAGCGGCAGCCAGTGAACCGGGGGCAGAGGCCTCTTGTCCACAGAATTTATTATCTCCATCTTTTGGAGAGGTTAATTAACTCACCCAAGGTTCCAGGCTAGTGAGTGGTAGATTTGTACCCAGGTCTCCTCGATCTTAAGAGAAGGATAAAGTAGGGAATGACAAAGAGGACGACTGCGAAGTTTAGGTGGATTCTGAAGCTGGCCTGCCATTACCAGCAGAGAATTTTTCATACCCTCCCAGTGTGCATTCAGTGGGCTGAGTTTATTTGACCATATGGAATAGATGAGCATTAAGTACATACTTAACCCAATTCCAGCTACCGTGGGGTTAAAAAGTGCCAACCAGGACTTGACTTCCATAGCTTGTGCCACTGCAGACTTGAGTCAAAGCAGAACACCGTTGGAGCCTTGATGATGAAACCTTGCAAATCAAGAGTTAATTCTCAGGGTTAGGGTCTACAAAGAGAAGGGCTGGCCACAGAGCTCAGGTGAGGAGAGAGAGGGAGCCAACTCTTAATTAAGCCTGGAGAAGTCCTGGAGCTGGCATGCAGTAAGAAGGCAGAGGGGCTGCTAGGGGCTTCTGGGCAAGCTCAGCCCCTGAAGACAGGTCTTTCTTCTGTCTGAATGACCCCATTTTGTAATTTCGATAGCTTTTCTGCCCACAAGTCCAACCTACCTACAGCTGGCTACATGACTTGAGTTCCATCCTTGTGGCCTGAAGGACCTCAGCCACCTCTCCCTGGATGCACAGGCCTGGCGGATCATGCCCTGCCCCCCTGATTGGGGCCCAACTGGCAAAAGGCATTCTTTGGGTGGTAACTGCTTCCTGTTGCATGAATTCTAAATACCAGCTGACAGCTGGGTTCTTTGACTTGTACTCTGTCTTTTGCCCTCTCCTCACCTCCCACTAGTGCACCTCCCTTCAACAACTGTGACCTGACTCATGTCTGGAGTGACAGCCTTGAACACTACATCTCAGCTTCACCTTGGAGGGAGGACATCTTCAGACGCTGCCTTTGCAGTCAGGGTCCTCAGCCCCTGTCTCACTCCAGTATGAGGTTCTTGAGCTGATCCTAGTTCTGTCCCTCTTTCTGCCTCCCTGATCCATCAAAGGAAATCTCAAACCTGGGTCCTGTTCTCAGAGAGCCTGTGATCTTCCCAGATAAACAAGCAATATGCAAACAAAACAGATGGACAGCATTCCAAAGGAGGACACAGTCCAAGTGCTAAGCTGTGTTATGTGACATGTAGCGGAAAATCCGAGAAAGGAAAGCAGCACAGGGTGCTGGAGTCAGGAGAGGCTCCACAGAGGAGGTGAAGCCTGGATTGGACTGTGAGGATGGAGGAATCAGGCTTCCATTTCCCCACCCTGGCTACGGATGCTCTAACAGGAGTCCTAAGGGTGTGCGGGCTTCCAGGTCCCAGCTTTTGTATGTCTGAGTGCCAGCAGTGGGGACCAGATGGATAATAAGGCCTTGCTTCCCTCTAGATGACCATCAAGAGCTATTAGTTAGGAAAGCAATTATTTACCAACAGATATTAAATCTTGGCTGCTAGTCTATATGGGTAATGATCGTAATGAAATCTACTCTCTTGCCAAGTGGATATGGATAAAATCTTAGAGAATGAAGAGATGGCTTTGTCAGGGAGCTAGAAGCAGCATCTATCACTAACAGGTGCCCCGTTCTCAAGTAAGTCTGCAGGGAAATTAAGAGTATGGGTGAGGCTAGGAATGGGGAGAAAAGGCCTGGAGTCATGGGTGGTATTGAAGCAGTGAACCTGGGGTTTGTGTATGAAACATATGTGGAACTTTGGGGGGAATTGCATGTGTCAGCTCAATTCCCACCCTGAGATCCCGATCCAGTGGGTCTGGGGTAGAGGGAGGTCTGAGGGGGACAGCTCCAACTGGATCATAAGAAGCCATGACTTAATCCTTACTAAAATCCCAAGCCCACTTGAAACCTGGGAAGTGCTGACAGAATGAATAACAGAATCACATCAGGAATGGACAGGACCTGGAAACCTGTGGGGTTGGTGTTTCTTAAAGTGTGGTCTATGGACCACCTACAACAGGCTGATCCAGGGACCCCATGGTGGCTCAGAGATATAAGGTGGGGAACTAGTGCCTGGGAACCAGAAAAGAACTCAGGCTGGGGAATCAGGGTAAAATTTAGTTCCAAAAGTAGGGATTAAACTTCGATTAGTACCTCAATCTGAAAAGTGCTCCTAGCTGGGTACACACTTTATCCTGGGTAGAGAGCTGTGTGGTCTTAGATGACACATAGTTATTGATTCTGATTGTCCAATATTAATTTGAAGGTCCCATGATTATGCCCATAGACCAAGGTTACCACATAGCATTCTAGCTTTCTACTACCATCAATCCAATCATCCTAGAAAGATTCCCCTCTTTATATGCTGACCCTAGCACTGCCACCCAGCCCTCAAATCCTGGCCTTATTCCTGTGATATAAGGATAAATGGTTTTCTTTTTTTTTCTTTCTTTCTATTTTTTGGCTGTCCTACATCTTACCTCTTTTCTTGTATTTAGAGAATTCTTGACCCTAAAAGTCTTACTAAAAAGCAGACCTTGATTCAGCTACAAAGGTCAGATACTTAATTTCCAGTCTCCTATAGCTAGAGTAGGACAAATGACATAGGCTGAGATGAAGCCATCGGGACTTTATTTGGGAGCTAGTTTCTAAGGGCAGCAGAGGGTGGGGCTGGTGTCCTGTGCCAGTGGTGTTGGGAGTGTGGCCCGTAGTTCCAGTGTCTGGTGGGAGCTGTTGAGGTCCCCTCACAGTGGTTCTGTGGATTGAATTCAGCTCTGGATCCTCCTGCACAGCTTCTCTCATTCCTGGCAGTTCTGCAAATGACCCATATCCTTCTAATCAATTACATCCCTACTCGGATCAATCAGAAGGTACCAAATTTCAGATAGGGAAACAGAAACCACTCTAGGCCTTTCAATAGAGGGAATTTAACACCAGGAACTGGATACGAGGTGACAGAAAAGCTAAAAAGCCAAACAAGGAATGGTGAGGCCACACAAAGATCAACAGTTGCAGGAATTTTTGCCACTTCTAGGACTGGGGTCATGGAGGGAGATGTGTTTTCAGATCCCAGAGACTGGGCTAACCAGTGTGAGCCTGAATCACAGCCTGTCGGATGGGAGGTGGAGCTAAGGAGACACAGCCATCTCAGAGACATGGCCTGAGGCAAAGCAAGACAAGAAAAAGTGCCCTGACTTCTCCCCTCCTTCCTGCCTCCAGGCGCCACTGGCAGAAGCTGCCCAGAGGCCAGCTGCAAGGGAGCCTTGTCATTCCCTGCCAAACAGAGCAGAGCGAGGAGAGGGAAGGGAATGGACGTGAGAGACAACACACAAACGACAAGCCCATAGCTTTCATCTCTGTTGCTTTCAAATAAGAGCATTGCGGATAAGATGCTAAAGGGAGTATTTCCACATGAAACACAAAAGTACATTGGGAGTCAAAATCAACAGGGTGAGTATATTTCCAGGTATAAGTGTATATTTGCAGGGTGAGCGATACCCCAGCAGGGAGGTCACAGGTACGTAGCGTCATCGCAGGCTTTATTTAGTACAGCTAATGTTACTGTTTCACACTCCTGGGCTGTCTGCATTTTCTCTTTAGCCTGGAAACCTGGGGCAGTCAGTATCCCTTCTGACAGAGTACCAGGAATATCCAACCACCTCCCTTCTCAAATTTCCAAACTTCCAGTCTTTTGTAGGCTTTTCTTAAGCTTCTTGGCCCTGAGGTTTTTGTCCCATTGACTGGTTGGTGTGCTACAGCTTGTGAGAATGAATTAGGCCAGTCGGTCACCAGGGTGGGTGCTGGACACCTGGCAGAGGAGGGACCCAGAGTTCAGAGAGGCTCCAAACACTTCTTTGTGATTCCACCCACAGCTGCTCCCAGCCGCATGGGGGTGGGGTGGGGACGGGAAAGGCCTGTCCCCGGGGAGCAGAATCCACCCCTATGGTTTACAAAACCGAGATCTCAGCTTCTAGGGTCCCTTCTCCTTGCTCGGCTCTAATCCTGAATCAAAATTAGAGACTGAGGTTTGTTTTTTTTCCCCTCTATCTTTGTACCTCCAGTGCTTAACATAGTCCAATGTAAGTGTGATGAAGAAGAATAATGAATGAGCAAATCAGGGAATAAAAGACTACATGACAGTTACCATGACAACTAAGGCATAAACTCCATTGTGTGAGAGAAATGTCTTCTAACTTACTGCCTTTTCCATGGCTGTTCTTGGAGATGGGCACGTGTACTCTAGGACATTTGCTGGTACGGGAGGGAAGAAGACGAGATGCCCAGAAGCCCAGAAACGTCAGAAATGTAGAAAATGCAAGGAGATGTCTCTTTCTCTCTGCTACTCTGACGGGATGGCTCGATGGCCAGAGACGGTGTCGTGTGGGCTTGAGCCTGCCTCTCTGCCTTTGCCTCACATCTCCCCACTCACAGCCCCGGCCCAGTCAGGCTGCTGTGGGGAATTTCTTTGGGAAGACCTGCAAGCCTATGGTTCTTTACTTTAAAGTTAGGATTTCTATGATGGGGAAGGAATGGGGACTGTCACCCCAAAAGCAAACTCAATTAATTTTCAATATGGCAAAAGAAAACAGAAGGAAGAGGAGAACTTAGTTCATAAATTCTGTCCTTTTGTATGTGTTTCCATTATGAGTGATTGTTCCAAGGACAGAGGGTTTTAGAGCCTCAAACTTGGAAATGGCTAGATCCCTACGATGGGCTTCCTCTGACTCTACCTCTGCTCCATGAAGCCTGCATGCATGAACACACACGTGTGCACACACACACACCACACACACCACACACACACACACAGTGGTGTTCTCCCGTCAGCCCTGAGACCGCCTTCCAGATGGTAACTTATGATTCTTCTTGCCTGCTGTCTGTTTTGGCTGATGCTAAAGTGACTATCTCCCTTTGGAGATCTTTGGGAAACTCCAGAAAGTCGGAAAAGATCAGGATATGGCGTCTGTAAAATAACAATGGATAACATCTGGTTGGATGAATAATACCGGGAACCAGACGCATATGCTTCTTAGGGGAACCTGTCATCCCATCTCCTGGGTGGCCCATTTTCTCAGTAGGAAGTGAATGAACATGAGACCACCCTGGAATTGGCCTTTTGGAAAAAAAAAAATTTTTTTTGACCATTACTCAGGTTCTCAACTTTAAATTGGAAGCCCCTGGACCCAGAGTCATAGGAGTAGGTAAGAATGTCAAAGCCCACAAGTGATTCCGAGGAACCTAACAAGCTGATCTCTGTCACTGGGGTCCCCTGTTACCTCCAGAGGGAATGTGTGGGTCACTGTGGTGCAGTTCAGGCCCCATTAACAGCTTTAGGGCTGCCCTCCGGACATCCAGTCAGAGGTGTGTATTTGGGGGTAATTTTTTGAACACAGAGACGTTCTTTTTCTGTTTCTCACACTGCGCATGCAGGAGTTGGGTGTGTGTTTCTTTCCTTCACTAGCATCTCTTTCTCCTTCTCTTCCTTTCCCATCTCATCTCTTTGTCTCTCTAGTTTTTTCTCCTCCTCCCTCTCTGTTTCGTTCTCTGCCTTTTCTTCCTCTTTGCTCTCCCTACGTCTCCCCTCCCCTTTCTCCTCCTCCTCCTCCTCTTTCTTCTGTTTTCTCTCTTCGGGTTGCTCAGAGAACTGGATTGAATAGTGACAGCCTCTGCCCCCAATTCATGTCCCATCTAGAACTTCGGAATGTGAGCTTACTTGGAAATAGGGTTATAGATGGAATTAGTTACATTAAAATGAGACTGTGTTGGAGTTGAGTGGGCCCTTAATCCCATACGATGCTGTCCTGATAAGGAGAGGAGACAAGACTCAGAAGCAGACACACCCAGGGAGACTCCATGTGATGGTGGAGGCAGACATAGAAATGACGCATTTCCAAGCCGAGGAACACCAAAGATTGCTGGCAATAACCAGAAGCCAGGAACGGGCAGGGAAGGAGTCTTCCCTAGAGCCTTAGCAGAGAGCATGGCCTTGCCAACATCCTGACTTTAGATTTCTAGCCCCCAGAACTGCGGGAGAGTATGTTGTTTTAAGCCACCCAGTTTGTAATAATTTGTTACACCCGTCCCTGGAAACCAGTACATTTATCACTAGGTTCCAGCATACTCCTCTCCCCTGTCCACAGCTCTATTTTTCAGATCCAAACCATTAACCTCATCCATTGCATTCCTGGCATCAGGAATCAGCTGGCTCTTTTTCTTTGAGGGTAAACCTCACATCTGCTGGACTCATAACCCAATAGCTGTGTGGGCTGCTTCTCTGCTCAGAACTGTCAGGGTTTGTAAATATTTCATGAAGGGAACCTCCTTTGACCTGATCCTCTCAAGTGAATATGCTTTCTTCAAAAAGACAGAAAGACTCAGGAACCTGAGTTTTAAGTCTCCATGTGGCCTTGGGCAAGTCTCTTAACCTCTCTGTGCTCCAATGTCTTCATCAATAAATTAAGGAAACCACTTCTGTCTTGCCTGCCTCGGGAAAATGTTATCACCAGAAAAGAACCTTCAATAGCACACATAGGATGCTGTACACATTTTATAGTCATTTATTATCCAGACTTAGGAAGCGGGGATGAAATAAATATTTATTGAACACCCACTATTAATTTTAAAAATATTACTTCATCAAATTCTCAAGGCAACCTACTAAAAGGGTAATTCTCATTTTTAAGTGAGGAGAAAACTGACTTGAAGAGAAGACAAGAAACGTCACTGGCATAAGAAATGGTGAAGGTCTTAATTAAACCCAGATGTTCTGATGTCCAACCCAGAGGTTATTCAACTACCCTACACTGTGACCCTCTTCTGTGTTGATTGATTTATTTTGTAATGACACACTTCCTTCCCACCTGGAAGTATTTCTTTGACCTCTCAGTAGAAGATACGAACCCAATACGATCTGATCCCTTTCACAGGGTGAGGTTTAATTTTCAGGTGTGAATTTTAACAACATGCCCAGAAATGGTAGGGGAAACAATTCGGTGGAATAATTGTTGGGAGCAGACAAGAGTCTACTGGGAGGTGAAGGATTTGAGATGTTTGTAAAATTGAAGTTGAAGCAAACCTTTGGAGGGGACACAGGAAAGGCTACATCCGGAAAGGAGGAGGGGTCAAGTTCAAAGTCACAGTGGGCTAGAAAATGCGCAGGTCTGCACCCATGCTCTACAGTGGGGGCAGTTTGGAGATGTAGAATTTTATCTGCACGGAGTGTCTGTGTGTCAGAGACAGGCAGAGGAAGAATTTCTTTTATGTCTCAGGCACCTGCGATCTCTCCCTCTCTAGACATCTTCCTGCTTGCTGAGTCTTTCCTTTCCTCCCAGAGCCATGGGAATGCCACCTCCTTCTTTAGGGTTTATCTGACATCTGCCTCACTGCTGAGGGAGCAGACTCTTTTTCTTCCCTTTCTTTAAGTCCCAACTGTAGCTTCCGTCTTCCTACCCTGGGTGTGATTAGGGTGAAGAAAAGCTCATAAAAAAGAAAATCAAGCGCCGGATAATTACAGCCCATAATTTGTTTACCTTTAAGAAGCCCACACTGGAGGAGCATTACTCACCCTGAGGAGTGTGGCATAGGCAGACGCATCATTTATGCTGAAGTATATTATATGCGGGGATATTTATGATGAAATGAGTTTGCCAGCCATTGCCTATCAGGTCATAAACATCCTACTCAGGCTTGAAAAATGGCTTTTAATAAGGTCTTGTTGCAAGCTTGGGGTGGATGGGCAGTATATGACTCTCCCAATTTTACTGTTCCCGGGAACAGGATGTGCAAGGCTGTGTCCCAGGGTGGGGAGCTGCATTCCTTGGCCTCATTTACGCCCCCACTGACTCCCCGGTCCAGCGAGCTCATGGATTCTTAAGTACAGAGTCCATATCTTACTCATCTTTGTATCTGCAGCGTCCGGCTCATGGTTTTTTGTAAACAAATCACTAAAATGGAATAAGATGAACTGATTCACATAGGAGGATGTTTAGATTCTAGCATTGTGATCTCATGAGTTCCTGGGGAAAAACAGAAGAAATACTTAGCATCATGTGAGATTGTATATTTATTTGTTCACTTGCTCAATCAGGCATTTCCTCATTTATTCAACAAATGCTCATCCAGAACTGTTGCGTGCAGGGCGCTGTGCTAGGTGCTGTGGGGGCTGAAATGATGACTAAGAATTGGCTTCCGCCTCCAAGGAGCTTATGGTCCAGTATGGAAGGTAAGAGAGAAAGAAATGGTGCAAAGAAGACAATAAAGCCATAAAGATTCTGTGGGTGTTCTGAGGATGAAAAGATCACTTCTAGCTGGCGGCGTGGGCAGGAGTGGGTGTTTGAATGGGATTAGAATGGATGGTGTATGTGTGTTTTGTTTGCAAGTGAAATAAATCAAAGCTAACCTAGCTTTCAATGTTCACAGGGAGTCGGCTGTGGTTCCTCACAGAATCTAAGGAAAAACTCAACAAATAAGGCTCAGGCATGGTGGGGAGCAGAGATACCCAGGGCCCTCAGTAGTGGAATGGGTGGTCCTTCCCTTGAGAGTCCCACAGCCAGTATGATTCAGTGTGTTATCGAAAACTCAGCCTCTGCAACCAGAAAAGTAAATTCAAACTTGGAGGCAGAGTTTTGGGAGCAAAGAAAAGAGCAGCTTTATCACTTTGCCAGGCAAAGGGGGTCACAGCAGGCGGATGCCTTAAAGACTGGGAGCCCATCTTGGGCTATGGGTCTTGGGGTTTTATAGAAAAACTGGATAGAACAGAAAAGGTGATAACAATCAGGGCGTTTTACAGGTTGCTACATTCCTCTTAACCTCAATGCATCTTCAGGAGGAACTCCGGAGGGTCTGTCCATTCTTCTGAGATTATCTGCCTGTTATCTCCTTCCTGGAGCAGAGCCTCTGGGTGAAAGTTATTCTCAGTAAAGAATGAGTCAGCAAACGGTTTCACATCAGGGAAGTCAATTTGGTAGTTTGCTTTAAACTCCTTCAGGTACCCATGTTTCTCTCTTTCTGGTCCAACCTTCAACTTTCTGGAGATATGATTAATTCAGCTGAGTGTCAGGAGTTCAGCTCCTAAATGCATTAACTCTGGCTACAGGAGCCATCCCCAGAAACACGGCTGCTAAGATCCTCTTTGGGCAGGGGAAGCAGTTCCCAGGTCCCTTGCTGCCCCCTGTCAACACTGAGAGCCCGCTCTGCCCAAGACCGCCCTGCCACTCCAGGCTGAGGCTTTCAGGCCAATTCTTTTCTGAGGCTTGAATGAAGCAGGGAGTTCTGGTCAGTACACGGAGAGCACTTCCAAAATGTTGGAACTCCACCTTGGATCTACAGATGTGTCTTGTCAGCAGGGGCCCCTACAGATGGATAAGGTTTGGCAGAGTAGGGACATGGCCCTGAGGGACATTTGTGGTGTGTGGAAGTACAGGGCTAAGAGTGTTGCCAAACGGAAGTTGGTGTGCCCGACGCACAGTGAGGCCAAACAAACCGGAACGTCGGAGTTTGGAGCAGAGAAAGTTTCATTGCAGGGCAGCAAGCAAGGCGGACGGGGTGGCTGATGCCCAAGAAAACCCCGAACTCCCTGACGGGTTTCAGCAAAGCATATTTAAAGGCCCGGTGAGGAAGCGGGGATGCAGGGTACCTGATCAGCTTGTGCACAGTTCTCTGATTGGTTGATGTTGAGGTAACAGGGATCAGTCCTTAGGCACCAGAAGCTCTCGGGGACATGTGCTCATGATCATCAAGTAGTTAATTTCTTCCCTTTGGTGGTGGTTTTTAGCATCTGAAAACCTCAGGAAATATGCACCACATACTATTATCTGGGTACTTCAGGGAGGAGCTACAACAGAGGACATGGGGGAGGGGTCTGTCCCAGGAAGGCCCCTTAGGGTCCTGCTCGGTTAAAAAGCATCCCCACTTGGACTCTCGGCCTTGGGTCCCACCTGTTCTCCCAAGCCTCAGTTACGGTCATTCATTCATTCCTTCTACTTGCTGTCCAGATGGGCTTGTGTATGATTGTGTGTGAGTGTGTGTATGTGTGTGTGGACGTGTGAGTGCAAGTGTAAGCATGTGTGACTGTGGTTATGTATGAGTGTGTGTATGTACACGTATGAGCAGGTGTGTGAATGTGTCTGAGTATGTGCATGCTAGCGTGTGCGCGAGTGTTTGTGAGAGTGGGTATGTGGGATTCCACTTTGGGCAGGGCAGTGGGATGAACAGATCACAATAAACAGCCAATCTGAGCCTTCTTACGCCAAATAGGCTTCTTAGCATAGCTTTCATGGGCTTTTACGGGAGATGATTTCCTTGTCTTCCACCTTAGAAAACGACTAAAGTTACTCAGTGCTCTCTTTTGTTAACTTGTCTTCTATATGTGGCATCCCAGACAGTGGAGTAAGGCAGGGGAGAAAAATACCTATTCTGCAACACAACAACAATTTCATCTTGTCCAAAGCCAGTAATTTATTTCCTGCAGCATAAGTTCATTTCATCCTCTTGAACTTTCTCTGCATGTTTCTTCTTGGGATCTTCCCGAGGCTGAATGTAGCCATTGTCCTCTCTCTTCCCAGCCACCTCTTTTCCAGACGGAATAATTCCGGTCCTGTGCTCTCCTGTGTGCTCCCTTCCCCGGCTCTCAAGTGCACGGGCTGCTCCACTGTAGGCGTGTTCTTTTTTTCCACTTCCCTGTTGCTCATCCCTCTGTACACCCACTGAAGCCCTGTGTTTTACCAAACAGGTTAAGAAAGTGGACTTTGTTTCCTTTTCTCCCCTGGGGATCAAATAGAATTGCTTGCCTCTCCAGGGGTAGAGAAGTCATTTGCAAAGGCCAGTGGGATGGGAGAGCAGGCTTGCGCAGTTGGAAAAAAATCCGCAATGTCCTCCCTGGAATGCAGAGTGGATCCTACCAAGATGACACCAGTGGGAGAGTGCTGCATGTGTATCTCACTGGAATTTTGTTTATGTAGGAAATATCTGTGGTTTGGCCAAGCAGTCATGCGCCCCAGGACTCCCGTTGTTATGATAGGAGAGAATAGGAGTCTCACTCATCTCTCTAAGCCTTTTATGAAGGAGCCACGTGGCTGGCCCTGCTGATTGAGCCCCACGGGAGAAAGCCAGTTGCATGCATATCAAGGCTGTTTTCCAGCAGCACAGGCCCTGATTTTTTTTTACTCAGTTGCAGTTCATTTGTAAATTATTAAACTTTCAAGAGCCAGTGTTTGCTCAGAGCCTTCCAGTCCGCTTTGAGCATCAGTGCCATGCTCGAGTTGGTGGGGGAGGATGGAGCAGAGAGCTGGAGCTGGGGTCGGAGGATGGCATATCGGTTGACTGGGAGTGTCCCCTGAGCTGCAGAGAAGAATAGGACCCAGAATCAGAAGAAGCCCTGGCCAGCCTTTAACCCACCCAGGGCCAAGGAGATCTGGCCATGGGCGAGTCCACCTGGGAGCGAAGATCCCTCAGTCAACGCTGAGGTCCACTCTGCCTAAGACCACCCTGCCACTCTGGACTGAGGGCTTTTAGGCCAGTTCCTTTCTGAGAATAGAATGAAGCAGGAGTTTCTGGGCAGCGCATTGAGAACTCTTCCAAAATGTTGGAAGTCCACTTTGGATCTATAGATGGAAACATCTACTTGTCTTCCGATGTGAAATCAATTTCTTTGTGAGTCTCTCCTATAAGAAGTAAGAGCAGCAACTGTGACTTAGTCCTCTCTGGATCCTCAGAGTAGCACAGGGCCCGGGATTTATTGGGGACCAGAGGATTCTTGCTGACTGAGCAATTAACTCTAGTTCTTTTAATGTTCTCAGCCCTTATTAAAGCAAATCTGTAATTCAAAATTCAATCTATGTACATGCAAGTACAATACAGTACAGTAAGTGTGTTACAAGTCACATATTGAATGTTACATGTTGCCACAATGTCCAGACAATGGCCTGTCAGTAATATAGGTAGGTAATCTTTGTGGAAACAATCCACAAAATATTCTCTCTTTCTCAAAGGTCATCCTCAGTGGCTCCTATAATCTCATTGAATAGCTTGAGGCTGAAAATTATCCAGCATTTCTCTTGCTGATTACACTACTTGCTGAGCAATATAAAGGGTCCAAAAATGGAGGCGGTGTTACCAGGAAGGTGTTAAAAATAAAATAAAACCTTAACTATTAATACGTTAACCATCAAACCAGGCAGGCTTGAATTCTAGTCCCAGCATTACTTCATAATATGTACCTTGGGCAAATTTCTTAACAACTGTGAGACTGTTTTCTCATCTGTAAAGTGGGAATATGATTCCTACTTCATAAGTTATTGTGAAGACTGAATAGTTAATACTTGGAAGGGATTCAGAACAGTGCTTAACACATAGTAAGGACCCATAGTCCACATGCTTAACACATAGTAAGTAACTATCATCATCATCATCGTCATTGTCACGTGATCCCCATGAGGACTCAGTGAGAAACTGTACCTTAAGGATCCTGCAGAGTACCTGGCATATAATAGGCACTTAACAGATGAAGGCCAGCTAATGCTAATAATTATAATTAGACATGCTAAATAAATATATTTCTAAGTGATGCGAAAAACAAAAAGATCTTGTTTCGGATAACCAGGGTCAGTCTCTTTCAGGCTACTAGGATCTGCTGTTTCTCCAGGGAGGGAGCACTGACATCTCTTGGGCACGTATTTTGTACCAGCTACTGTGCTAGGGTCTTTGCAAACACTTTTTTCCATTTAAGCCAATAATTAGTCATAATTTCATAGACAAGTCACTTAAGACCAAAGGACATTAGCTATCTCTCCCAAGGTTGCAATAGTTAAGAGTGTTAGAGATAACATATTTTGCGTTGGGTATTTGGACTCCATACCATGTGCTTTTTTCACCTTTTGAATTTACCTTAAACAAACAAGCAAACAAACAAAAACTTCCCAGAGCTCTCCAGAGCTCTTAGCTGTTCTCCTGACCTTTCTTTGCTGTGTATGGAAGCAGGCCCACCTTGGCTTAGGCTGGGCTTTTCCGTTTGCCAAAAGAGCCATCTTAGGGGTTATATCCTGGAGTGCAGCTCAGTAAACATGTGTGTGACAGCGGGGTGCCAAGCACAACACTGAGCTCTGGACTTACTAAGATGAATAGGACAGGGTGGCAGCCGTCCTTGAGGAAGTCAGAGCCTGGAGAGACAGATTCCATGTGACTCAATAATCTTGGCATAAAGATAAAAGTCGAAAGGCAGAGGTGTGCCCAGGAAGCTGCAGGAGCACTGAGGTAGGGGACCGGGGAGTCTGAGCTTTGAAGGAAGAGAAGATGCCAGAACTTAATGTTGAAAGGTGAGTGAGAGTCAGACAGGGAAAGTTAGCAAGAATGTGGAGGAAGAGGGGAGAGCAGGAGCGAAGCCACAGAGGAGAGGAGCAGCGTGGGGTGTTGGGGGGACTCCAAGCCATTTAGATTTCCTGAGGTGAAAAATGCAATACAGAAGTGGGCAGATAATCAAGCGAGAGGGGCAAGCGGGGTCGGGTCTCAGGTGTCACTGTATGCGTGTCTGGGGGTTTGGGCTTTATCCTGTATGTTCTGTGGATCCAGTGAAGACCTCCTGGCAGAGGAGTGATAGGAAGGAAGGTTGGAATTGACATAAGCAAGGCTGGAAGAAAGGGGACCTGTTGGGTGGCTGTTGTCCAGGGGAAAAGATAAGGCAGTGATGGTCAGAATAGAGAAGAAGACGGAGATTCAAGATGCATTAGGAAGCAACGTCTACGGGGCCTGCTGATTGACAGGGTGTAGGAGGGAAAGAAAGGATCAAGGATGATTTCCAAGATTTTGACTTAGATAACTAGGAAGATGATGGTGAAATTAACAGACTATTAAGAAGAGGAGGCTTACGAGAGATATAAAGAATTAATTGTTGTACATGTGGAATCTGAGTGCTTAGGGGACACCCAAGTGAGTATAAATGTCCAACAGGCATTGTACCTTGAGACTGTAACTAAGGAGGAGATCAGGTTTGGAAACCATTACTTCTCAGCCACATCCAAGTCCAGAAATGAGCAATGACTATAAATGTCTGACTTGACTATCTTGCATCTTCCCTGCTCGCTATTTGCATGTTTTAGCAGAGTAGCACTATGGAGCAGAAAATGAAGTTGCCTGGCCTGGGTTTCCACTCCCACCATGATGTTTCACCTCCCCTCGTACCTTTTTTTAAAAAATGCTGTTCCCTCCTTTTGGAAGACACTTCCACTTTCTTCACTGAGTTAATTCTTAATCAGCCTTCAAGACTCAGCTCTGGGTTCAGGGACAAATGTCTAAATCAAAGTCTACGAATGGCCCCCAGGATTCCCATAGTCTTCAAGGCAGATATACAGCTGGTTTTGACAAATCGCCCTGAGTTACATCAGCAGGTGTCTTTTGTGTCACAGGGTTTTTCCTCTCCCCTCCTCCTCCAGGCTTCTTTCAGGTCTTCTTTGGGGGGCCTGAAGTTTCAAACACTGTAAGCCTAACATTAGTGACTTCAAATCAAGAATCTCTCCCCACCAGGGGGTTCTGCAGGGAGGTGCCCCTGTGCCACACTTGCCCTGGAATTTCTCAGCCACTCCAGTGACCTGCATTTGGCTTAATGAAAGTCCATCATAAGTCAAAATGACAAACTCACATAGGAGAACACTGTTTGGGCCCAGCAGCTCTGGAATCAATACCTTTAATTTCGGAATCTAAAGGAAAACAAAAATAGAAATAAAGGAAGAATAGAAGGAAGGAAGCGGAAGAAGGTGAGAAGGGAGGAAAGAAGGAAATGAGGAAGGATTTACTGAGTTTCTACCATGCACCGGACTTTGCTCAAAAAGCCGGTGATACACAGGTTCCTTCAGCCTCCATTTCTCAAGCACCTACTCTATTCGAAATATACGAGATGCTGAAGTTACAGAGGTAAATAAGTACTTAACCAGGCTTTGCAAAGCATACCATTCAGGGGGCAAATAAGCACCTAGTGAATACACAATGGAATGAATTTTATGTACGATAGGCTATGGAAGCGCAGGGGAGAGAACAGTTTTCTTGGGTTAGGAAGATCAGGGGAGACTTCCTAACGGGTCGATAGGAGTTTCTGAGCTGAGATGGGATGCAGGAATGTCCTTAGCAGAGACCTGAAGGAGCAACGGCACGTATTTGTGTGCTCGGGGATGACTGAGTGCTTTGGTTCAAAGTGGCTCCTACTTGCCAGGGCCCAGCAGACTAGCTCCCTGAATACTTACTCTCTGTATTTGCCTTTAATAATTAAGCACTAAGGAAGTGGCTTTGATTGTCAGCCTCACTCTCGGGGTTAATTAGATATTTCCAAATAACTTGCCAAAGGCTTACTTTTGTCCCAAGCTTGGCTCCCCGTTTCTCTCCCTTTCCCCAAACACTGATTTCTCCAGAGAGCCCTTATTGGAGAATTGACTGCAGCTAGTTATTCCAGATAATTAAGATCGCTAAGCAAAGCAATTTAATTCTATTTAAAAAAAAATTATTTTTGGAGAAAAATGTTAATGTCTGCATAGCCCACCACCAGTAAAACTCCTTTTAAAAGGTTAAGTTGGCCGAGTGCTGTACTGAATTGAGAATGACTAGGATCAAATGAAACCCAGTACAGATATTTAGCAGAGTAATGAAGTTTATTCGGGAACAAATGGCTTTTTTTTTTATCAGCATCTGTTTTTACTCCAGGCGGTGTTGAAATGGGGAAGAACGGAGTCAGCCAGGCCAGCTGTATTAAAAGAAGTTTGTTTTCTGTGACCTCCCTTCTGTGCGTGCCTTGCACCAGCCTCTGCCCTTCCTTCCTGCCTCCCTCCTATGCGTAGGACTCTGGCTTCCCTGTTTCCCTCTTTCACTTCCAAGCATGGGTCCCTCTAAGGCTGCAGGTCTCTGCAGTGTCCTCCGCATCACACGTGATGACACATCAATCAGAACCAAGGTGACAACTTATGGAGGAGGGTTAGAAAACACACGTATGGAAAGAAGAACCTGCATTTGCTGCCAACATGTAAACATTTGGAGACTTCACACAGATCTAGGCTTCCAGCTCCTGGAAGCCTGGCATTTCTCCGTAGCAGCCACTGACTGAAACAGACCAACCACTGTCCCCTTTAGACCAGGCATGTGAGCTAACAGCCCACCCAGTCTTCTTCATTTATTATCTTACCTGCTCGGTCCTGCAGGCATTTAGTTTTGGAGTCCCTGATAGAAGCGATTCTTTCCTTTTTTTTCCCCAAATGAGCGTTTTCTCCTTTCTTGGACAGATTTTAATTGCGTGATAAGAAAACAATCTGATTAAACAAATCCATGTACTGAGAGTAAATGACTGATTGTCTGCTTAATCCCAGCAGAGATAATTGCATTTTCAAATTGTGTCACTTGGATCTCTGTTTAACTATTGGGTCATGTGCCCAAGGAAAGTGAAGAAGATTGGGCTCTAGGAGGAGTACGATCTGATAGCCAGGTTTCCCCAGATTGTCTTTGAACACTTGTAATGGCTGCAGCATCCTTTAGTGGAGAGAGAAGGGGCTTTGAACTCGAACAGATCTGGGCTCACATCTGGACGGTTACTTGTTATCTCTGGGGACCCTCGTAGTTTCCGAGCCTCAGTTTCCACATCTGGGAATACAGTCTGTTCCTGGGATTGCTGAAAGGTTCTGCGGAGCTGGTAGGTGTAAAGCTGGAAAACATATTAGCTGCCCAAGAAATGCTACACTTTTCGCCACCACTTTTACTTTCACTTGGGCCTGGGGATCAACATTCTGAACGTGTCTGAATGACTACAGAGTCACTGTCTCATTATAAAAAAAAAAATTTATTTACAGAGAATTATATTCAAGATAAATGTCAGAAAGACACTCTTAAACAAGCATTTGCTTAAATTAGTTGGTTAGGGGATGTCCATACTTAGCCACGGCCTTAGCTAGGAACTGCACACATCATAATCCGCCCTTGTACTCCTTCTTTTATCAGTGCATCCATTTATTCAACAAGCCTTTGTTGGATGCTGTATTAATCAATTTTTCCTAGGTTCTGATGTGGTAAGAAACAAACCCCAAACCTCAGTGGCTTGCAACCAAATATTTATTTCTTCCCCATAGTATGTACTGGTTGCTGGTCAGCTGTGGTTGGGGTCCTGTTCTGAGGTGTGTTCTGGCTCCTGGGATCCAGGATGCATGAGCATCCTCTGTCTGGGACATGGTAGTCTCATGGCAGCGTGCGGAAGGGAGCTGGTGATATCATGCAATGCCTCCTGAAACTTCTTCTTGGAACTGTTGACCATCATTACCACTCGCATCTCATTGGCCAAAGCAAGTCACATGATCATGCTTGCCATCAGTGGGCAGGGACGCCCTGTCTCTTAGGGGGACACTGCAAGTCACAGGCAATGGTGAGGGATGCAGAATTTTCTTACAGGGAAGAGGGGAGCAGGTATGTAGGGACAGTAGTGCTAGGCATAAAGGAACAGATGAAATATGGACTTTTCTTTCAATGAACTCACAGCTTAGAGAGGAAGAAAGACCTGAAAGATTGCACTGAAATATATTTAATGGCTGTAATAGCTCACCACCAGTGCTGTATGAAGTAATTTACATGTATTAAATAATTTAATCCTCACACAGCTCTGTGAAGTGGGAACTGTTTTAATCTCCTCCCCACTTTATAGGGGAGGAACAGAGGCATCCAGCAGTCATGAAACTCGTCCAAGATCACAGAAGCAAAATGCAGCAGAACTCAGACTCAAACCTGGGTGACATGGCTCAGGTGTCTGTTTGCTTGACCATGGCACTGGATTGTCACTCTAGGTGTGACAGTAGAGTATCACAGAGGCTCTGGTGGCACCTGCTGGAGGTGAGGAAGTGGTAACAGTAGCTGAGATGGTCCTTAAGAACTGAGGAGGATTTAGCTAGGGGGAGGAAAAGGCACTGCTGATAGAAAGGAAAGAAGAGCCAGAGGCTCAGAGTGGAACAGAGTCCTGAATGTGGCACCAGGAGTGACTGAGTGCTGCTGAAGCTGGAGGCCTGCAGCTACAGAGCTGGGACAATCCAGATCATGGGGGTCAGGCTCTAGCTTTAAGTCTCTGGGGAGCCACTTTGGGTGGATTTGGGAGCGCAGGAGTGGAAGCAGGGAGACTAGTGTGGGGCGATTGCAATATGCCCTTTATCCACTTCCCTCAAAGGGATTTCCTATTAGGAAACACATTTTGCTCTTTGCATGGTCATTTTTCCCTAGCTGTCTGCCTCCGTCTCCTTGGGGCAGGGGTGCTGAGTGTGGCACAGGTGTCGGTGGACCCTGCGTTGATAAAAGAGAAGACCGATCTGCACAGGTTATGGCATTTTCTACCACATCACGTCGTGTTCCACAGGTCTGCTGAAACACTGAGCATTTTTCTTTTCCCTGAGAAGCAGACTGTTAGCAGCTTTACTTCTCTCAAGGGTAGAGTGCTGAACATTATTTGTTGTTCTGAATCTGAATTCAGTGGTGTCTTTTTTTCTGTTTCCTTCTGACACATGATTTGCTCTTGAACAATTAACAGACTGAAGGCTGTGTTCCATCGCCTCACGGGCTCCCGCCAGGCACCCCTGGGAGCGCAGGAGGAGAAGGCTTTCTTCTTGATCCTATTACTGCTGCCCAGCATGGAGAAGATTAATTAACCCACCAGGTTTTGCTTCATTACCAGGAAGAAAGAAAAGCCAGTGACAGTGGAATTCAAACCTGGAGAAGGCAACGAATTCGGGGCTCCAGCGCCCGCCAACACTTCTAAGACAGCCCAGCCTGTGAGTGGGTGACCGGTGCAAGTTACAAACCCTCACCGACCTTGTGTCTTGCACTTCAATTGCACAAAATCAACCGCGGACTCTGAGCTGAGCCCCACAGGGGCCAATAAGAAACTGTCTCATTCTTCGGAAGCTCACTGTCTAGTCAGAACTGGGGAGCATAGTCATACCTACTTCCCAGGGGTGTCGTGAGCGTTCCTTAAATGTGGTACTACGTATGAACGCACTTTGTAACTAAGCACTATGTAAATGTTAGTTATTACCATTTTAGTGCTTGATACTTAGATATTGCAACAACAACTGAGTACTTACTTGGGCAGAGAGGACTGTACTTGGAGCTAATGGTGAAAGGATTCAAAGACAATTGTCTTTGCTGTTCAGAAAAGTCCAATAGACACACACATGACAATGACAAAATCAGGGCCTCGAAGAAGTTTCAGCTTACGTGCTAAGCATGGCTGCTTGGCCGTGGTCATCTGGAGTATTTGCTGAAAAGAATTCTGAAGCTCTTTCGAGGCTCAATGGAGAAGGATGATGAGGCAGAAGAGAAATGAAAGCCACGGTCACAGTCTGGGCACATGGTGGTACGCATACTAGGTACTGATAACGCCTGACGTCAGGCAGCAAAATGAATGATAAAAATAACTCACCATCATAGGACTTCAGCGAACTGGCCTCAGTGTGGGCTTGTGTGGTTAGCAAATAATGCGGAGGAGCTAAAAGTCAAGCTTGGCCCTGGATTCTGGTGAGAGAGAGGATGACTACTTCAGGAAAGAGGAGCAGAAGGCAGGGCATCTGGTGTGGATGGTACAGCATGAAGAACCCTGAATGAAGTCGGGAGACTTGATTCAGAGTCGGGGTGCTAACTGTTACACCGTGGGACCGCCACTGGAGACCTGATTCAGAGCCCAGGTGTCCCAGAGGTGAAAGGGTGGCTTGGTTCCTGTAGCCCTTCTGGTCTTAGAGTTTTCATTATAAAATTATAGAGCTTAACTTGATGTTCTTGAACATATTCTTAAATTCTGCAAAATAGTGCCTCTGTGGGCTAGATGAGCCTTTGCCAAACTGCATTTCAGGAAACAATGGTCTCATGAGCTGCTTTTTGAAAAATGTTTCATCTTCAAATAATTTGGGGAAATTCTGAATTCTGTAGCCCTGTTGATTCCTATTCCTCTCCTATTCTTTCTTTAATCCACTCTGATGAGTCCTAAAAGTTGGTGTTTGTATTTTACTATAATTGGTATTATAATGGTAGTAAAGAGGAAAGCAGGTGGATTATGCAGACATTTCAACATCTGAATCCATAGAGTTTGGTGATTAATTGCACACAGATAATGAAGGAAAGAGTCAAAGCCAAGATGACAAAAGTTTCAACCCAGAACATGGGTAGAGTAAGCCAGGGGTGTAACGGTCAGAAGAGAGAAGTTGAGCCAGGTTTGGGGACGTGGAGCAGGGCTGGGGGAGGGAGAGTACCACCCTGTAGGCCAGGTACCTCAGGGACTTCATAGAAGGGATGCGTCTGGATTACACACAGATTAGGACATTTATTGCAAAGGTATAAGAAAAGGTGAAGGAAATGAGGTTATCATCTCAGCCACAACACAGTGCTAGGGTCTTGATTTGTGTCTTTATCCAGGACTAAGAGGACACAAGACTTTCAGTTCAAAACGGGGGAAGTCCTGGATAAAAAGAGTTGGTTACTCTATTCAGGGACCAGTGTTCCCCTAGGATGGACCCATGGATTCAAAATCAAAGGACAGTTTGTTTATTGCCAGCAATTTTTGTTGAGCAATTTTTCTAGATAAAGTTCTAGTTGGTCCCCTAATAGGTGACTGGTCTCTCCGGTATATACAGGGGCGTCTTCGTCTTGTCCAACATCCTCTGGTCCATCTGGCTACAGCTGGGTGACAGTTAGGTCCCCCTCTTGGCAGGATATGTGGGGTGCAAGCGGGAAAAGGCAGATAAGACTGCTTTCATCAGACAGTTGCTAGCCTATTCATTTGATGGGACTGAGGCCTTTAGGACAGGCTGACTTTAAAGGAGCCTCAAAGATTTAAGTGGAAGAGTATTTACAAAGCTGGGAGAAAGATTTGCATTTGAGCTAAAAAAAAATTCCTAGATAATCTTGAAAAAACAAATTAAAAAAAATTTTAGAAGCCTGAAAAAAAATAAAGCTTGATCAAATGCCATAGGAAATGACTGAGGAAGGATTCAAGAGAGGGATGGAGAGGGAAGAGGAAAAGTAAGGGGGAAGAAGAAAAGAGAGAGAAAGGGGGATAAAAAGAGTGGGGAGAGACAGAGAGAGAGAGACAGAGAATGATTTGTCTCCCCGCCTCGTACATTAGTAGGTCCCACTCTTGCACTAAAGACTAAGGCATGGGAACAGCTCACACGTCTACTTTGGTACAAATGGTTCCAGCTTCCCATACAGGACTCTGCTGGAAGTGGTTTAGGGACCCATCATTTAAGACAACTCTCAGCCTTCCAGCCAACAACATGCATTTTGCACTGTAAATGCTGCACAGAGAGGGAAGGTTAGCATGTCTGTGAAGCCTAGGAAAGTCCGGGAAGTTGAGAGAACAGGGCCTAACTTTTCTTCTTCGTGCTCCATTTGTGATCATGGGCAAGAGGCTTAGAGGCTTACCTTCTCTGGTCTTTGTTCTTCCAGCCTTCCAGGGGAGACAATGACCTACTGTCTCGGAAGAAGCTGAGGAGGGGAGGTGCTGAGCCAGGGAGAGGAGGGCAGAGGCTGGCCCATTCCAGACTGGCCTCATGCATACAAACACTGTACAGTCTAGTCGCCGACAAAGTCCTTCCTTCCTGTGGGCTGCTCAGGATCTCCTATCTCCCTGGACTCTCAAAAGTCAACAAGAGCCACTCAACTAACTTCAGAGGTTGCGATTTGATATAAGCAGTGTGTAGCACGTGACAACAAAGCCCCGGGCTCTAAACAAGTCGGAGCTCAGCCCCTGAGAGTCCAGTCGGGGATGAGATGCACTTTGGTTTTCAAGCCCCATTGACCCAGGCTTATCCACAAAGACAGGCTGAAGCCTGGGGCACACGATGGAAGTGGAAGTGGCAGGTTGGCCCCAGGCAAACATCGTGTGCAGTGGATGAGACCTGTCCTTGGAGCCTGATCCTACATCTGTGAAAGTGAGTGATAACAGCTGGAAGTTATAGTCCCCAGGAGGGTGTGTCAAGGGAGATTAAAGCCTTTTACTAAGCGGGGCCTGGGAAGCCCAGGAGGAATGGCTGGGAGCCACCAAAAGTCCAGGAAGCGAAATGGGGCATTGAGACCGCTCAGTGATGTAGGTACCAGCACTGCACACGACCCCATGGGCTGCAGCTGGAAAGTTGGGGTATACATTTGGAAGATGAAGTCCAAGTTTACACCTTTCCCTGCCTTATCTTTGGACCCATTTGCCTGTTGATCTTGACCTGACCCAAGAGTGTAATGAGGGAAAAGTACCATTAGGTGGCGATGCAGGCAAACTTTTCTCCCACTGGTCCTGAAAGACGAGCACTGAGGGTTTGTCTCTAACCTTAGGCTCACAAGCCAACTAACTCATCCATGTCCCCTGCATCTCTGGGACAGCTTTAGCATCCAGCTGCTCATGAAGGCTGTGTGTGCTTGGGTGTGTCTATGCATACATCCATGTGCAAGCCTGCCTGTCAGTGTGTATTTTTAATTCAATGTGAGCGACCAGCAAATGAGGCAGCAGGGACACATGGGCGCGAACTGACCACCCAGGACCACACTCTGTGAAAATGGGTTGCCTCTGTCTTCTCTGCTTGATCTTTGCTGGGGGAAAAGACTGAAATTGGATGCAGGGAGCACTCCATGGCAGCCCTCTTCAGAGCAAGCTCACATTTCCACAGATGATGCTGAGCTTCCCGCTTTGCAAAGGCCTTCTGCCCGAGACAGGCTGGGCTCCCTTCACCTCCACTGCTCCTTTGCCTCCGCGCTGTGGTTCTGTGGCCGATGAAGGCTTCCTCCCATCCTGCTCTTCTCTCTCTGGGTCTTGGCCACACTGATCATGAGTTTTGTGCCGAAGCACAGGATTTGGACCAGCTTCCTATACCCCATGGGGCACCCCAGGGCCAAAGGAGCAAAGTCAGCCTTTCTTGGTTCATCCAGGGTGCACTGTGCTCACTCATCCTGGGGGTGGATGGAGAGGAGCACATATTTTTGTTTCTAAGTCAGAGCAAAAACAATGTCTTGTTCCAAAGGAAAATGCCTCTTGGTGAAAAAACACTTGAAAGTGCAGAGGAATAAGTTCTGTTCCGTCCTTGGTGGCCACCCCGTTAGCACTTTTACTTGATCTGTTGCTTAGAGTCTTGAACTGCCTGACAAGGGAAGAATTTCACCCATAGTCCTTGAATTTCCTCATGTAAGGCACTGGGCCATGGCCACAGGGGAGACCCAGTGTGTAAAACTCAGCCATTGCTCTCCAGCTAGAGATATACTAGCCACACCCCCCCGCCCCCAGCCCACAGTACGGTGGGGGTGACATTCGTGTGTATAACACACCCTGCGATTGGGCCCAGGTCGGGCACAGTGACCTCTTAGGTGGGCTGAAACACCCTTCTTTTCTTCCCTGTATGAAAAAAAGATAAAGGAATACAAACGTGAGCAATCTTGCAGGAATACTATTGAATCTGCTTCATTTTACACATCCACAATATTTGACGCTATTTAGTCCAATAGATAAAAACCGTGCACTGATAACTAGAATAGGAAGCAAACATGGGAAATAAAAACCAATATCCAGTGAATTCTAGGGCATCGGGATGTGGGAGCAATTGAAGCCAACTGAGAGCGGGTGGGTGGGCACTAGGAAAGGGTCTCCCTCTGAGATGAACTTTGAGGGATGAGTGAACATTTTTTCAAGGTAATTCTCCAGCTTTATTGATATATAATCAGCAAATAAATTTGTAAGCTATTTAAAAAGGATAATGTGACACTTTGATGCAAGTACATATTTTGAAAGTGTTTCTACCATCTAGTTAACACAGCCATTACTTCTCATGTTTATGTTTAATTTTTATTTATAGTTTTTAGTGAGAACATTTACGTTCTACTCTCCTGGCAAATTTCAAGCAGTGTTATCAGCTATAGTCATGATGTTTCAGAGGAGATCCTCAGATCTTGTTCATCTTTGGAACGTTTGCACCCTTTTATCAACCTCTCCCTGTTTCTCTACCCCTAGTTCCTAGCAACCACCATTTTACTCTTTGCTTTTATAAGTCTGATATCTTTAGATTCCACATGTAAGAGAGATTAATTTTTTGAAAAACTTCTGAACTGTTTTTATAGTGGCTGCACCAATTTGCATTCCCAACAACAAGGGCTCCCTTTTCTCCACATCCTGGCCAACACTTGTTATCTCTTGTCTTTTTGATGAAAACCATTCTAACAGATGTGAGGTGATATCTCATTGTGGTTTTGATTTGCATTCCCCTGATGATTAGTGATGTTGAGTACTTTTTATATAGCTGTTGGCCATTTGTATGTTTTCTTTGGAAAATGTCTATTTTGTTCCTCTGCCCATTTTTAAATTGGATTGTTTAGGTTTCTTTCTTTCTTTTCCTTCCTTCCTTCCTTCCTTTCTTCCGTCCTTTATTTCATGGTATGTGTTCTTTATATATCTTGGATATTAATTCTCTGTCAGATACATGAATTGCAAATATTTTCTCTCAACTGGTAGGTTTCCTTTTCCTTCTTCTTCCTTCTTCTTTTTTTTTTTTTGGATGGCTTTCTTTGCTGTGCAGGAGTGTTTTCATTTGCTGTGGCCCTACTTGTTTATTTTTGCTTTTGTTGCCTTTGCTTTTGGTGTCAAATCCAAAAACTTCATTGCCAAGACTGATGTCAAGAAGCTTTCCTCCTATTTTTTTTTTCTGGGAGTTTCATGGTTTTGGGTCTTACATTCAAGTCCTCAATCCATTCTGAGTTGATTTCTGTATATGGTGTAGCATAGTGTTCCAGTTTTACTCTTTTGCATGTGACTGTCCAGTTCTGCCAACACCATTTATCAAAGATTTTGCTTCCTCATTGTATAGTCTTGGCTCATATGTCGTATATTAATTGATCAAAAATGTGTGGATTTATTTCTGGGCCCTCTATTCTGGTCAGTTGATCAATGTGTCTGTTTTTATACCAATACCATACTGTTTTTATTACTGTAGCTTGGTAACGTAGTTTAAAATTAGGACGTCTGATGTCTTTAGCTTTGTTCTTCTTTCTCAAGATTACTTTGGCCAGTTGAAGTCTTTTGTGATTCCATACAAATTTTAAGATTTTTTTCTATTTCTGTGAAAAATGCCTTTGGAATTTTGATACGGATTGCATTGAATTTATAGATTGCTTTGGGTAGTATGGCTATTTTAACAATATAAATTCTTCCAATCCATGAGTTTGGAATATCTTCATTTATTTGTGTGTTCTCAGTTTCTTTCCTCAGTGTCTTATAGTTTTCAGTATATATTTCAGTTCATTATCTTCCATGACTAAATTTATTCCTAGGTATTTTATTCTTTCTGATGCAATTGTAAACAGGATTGTTTACCTCAAAGTATTATTTAAAAAAAAAACTTTGTTGAGATATACTTCAAATACTATAAAATTCACCTACTTCAGGTGTACAATGCAACCAGTTTTAGTATATTCACAGAGGTGAGCAATTATCACCACAATCTAAATTTAGAACATTTTTTTACCATAAAAAGAAACTCAGTGCAAATAAGCAGTCACCCTACTTCCTACCAAGCCCCAGCCCTAGACAACCATTAATCTACGTTCTGTCTCTGTAGAGTTCTCTATTCTGGATATTTTGTAGTAATGGAACTATACAGTATGTGGTCTTTAGTGACTGACTTCTTTCGCTTAGCATGATTTCAAGATTCATCCATGTTGTAGCATGTATCAGTACTTCACTTCTTTTACTGGCTGAATAATATTCCATTGTATGGATATACATCTGGTTTATCCATTTATCAATTGATGGACATTTGAGTTGTTTCTATGTTTTGGCTACTATGAATAATGGTGCAGCGAACACACATGTACACATTTTTGCACGGGTATAGGTTTTCATTTCTCTTGGGTGTATACTTCGCAGTGGAATCACTGGATCACACGTTGCCTTATGTTTAACTTTTTGAGAAACTGCCGAACTATTTTCCAAAGTGGCTGCAACTCCAATTCCAATTTCTCCATATCCTTGTTATTGTCTGTATTTTTAATGACAGACAACCTGATGGGTGTGAAGTGCTACCTCACTGTGGCTTTGATTTGCGTTTCCCTAATTACTGACTACGCTGGGCGTCTTCTCATGGGCTTATTGGCCATTTACATGTGTTTTTGGGGAGAAACGTTTATTCAAATCCTTTGTCCGTTTTAATTGGATTCCGTGTCTTTCTATTTATTGAGTGGATGAATGAGTTTCTGAGAGGAAAGGTGCAGGAGCAAAAGACTTGATGAGGAGAAAGGTGACTGCTGTTGAAGAGTGGGAAATAAAACAGATTGACGGGAGGGTAGCATTTATGCAGGAGATGTGAATCTGAATTTAGCAGAAGTGACTGCCAAACATCTCTATTTATCTATCAAGTGGGGATAACAATGAGGCAAAATGCAATAAAGAACCAGTGTTTACAGATAACATAAACTCATAAATAGAAGCTAATGCCATTGCTGTTATTGGCTGCCTAAAATGGGTTGGTCACTAACTTAGGAATATCATGTGTGATCGATTTGATTTAATCCTCCCAACCAATCTAGGAGTTTTCCCATTTTTCATACTAGGTAACTAAAGGTCAGAGAAGTGAAGTAACTTGCCCCAGGTTATCCAACTTATAAATTGCAAACATGAAAACTCCAAACCCAGGTCCTTCAGCCCCTGAAGTGCTGTGGGCAGTGCAGAGCACTACTTGGGAGATCAAATTACGGAGGGACATTTTGAGGCTCTTACTGTACAGGGTCTTGACTGCTCAGAAGGAGAGTTCATGCTTAATTTGGAGGCATGGGAGAGCTGCCATCTATGAGCAAGGAAGACTAGAAGCCACGTTTTGGAAAGTTAAGCTGGATAGTTTGGAGTAAGGGACACCAGGAACTGGGAGACAGGTTAGGAGGCTATTAAATAGTGAAGAATAAAGAGTGCAGAACTGAAGAGGCCACAGAGCATCCCAGAAGACAGACATGCAGTGCTGCCCTGGAACCAGCTTATACTGGCTCGAGAGAGAGCCAGTTACTAAATTTTCAGCCATATGTTAAACACTGGTGTTATTATAAATTACATTACATAAATTTAAAGTGTAAAAATTTACATTAAAAATGAAATACATACTCAAAAGTCATTGCTTCCTAATGCTTTTTGCTGATCCCTCTGCTCTTGGGGTTATGTCATCTGTTTTATCTACGCGGTGGAAATGCTATGTGATGGGGCACTACCACACTACTCTCCCCAAGGCTCAATGACATCATGTTGGCACCTTGAAATTGGCCGTGGTGGGGTAACTGTAGCATGGAAATCAGCAAATTCCAAAAATCAGGGGTTTTCTTTTGGAGGGTGCTTGTTGGTGAACATTTACCCCGCACCACTGGGGAGGAGAGTGTTGTGGAGGAAGAATGCGTGGAACCTGGCAGCTCCACAGATGGAGTGCAGAGGAAGAGGCCCAAGAAGGATAGGAGGGCTTCTGGTCTGTGATGTTCACCTGGAAATGTCCCACGTGAGGGATGCGGGATGTGGAGCAATAGGAAAGGCAGGCTGACCCGGAGCGCTTCCTCAGGGAGGCGGGTCTGTTTCCGGGTGTGAGAGAGGAGGAGGGGTAGGTGCAGGGGTGGTGGAGCACAGGGAAGACATGTTTAGTCTATGGATCCTTTTTCTGGTCACCTGATTTCTTCAGTCATGGGATGAAGAGTGGAATTTTCCCGGGCAAGGACTTTTATCTTTGACTGAGTGCTCACTTCAGGAGTCTGCTGGTTTCTGAGTAGAAAAGATTTGAAATGAATTCTCCTTTCTTTCTGAGAGTGAAGTGAAAACCACCAGTCTCTGGTTTTCCTGGACAGTTAAAAAAAAATCCAACAGAGTCAAAATCTCTAGGGATAACACGTGTGATGAAAATCCAGTATCTACTTAAAACTAAACGTCTGACCTTGGACAAGTTGCTTAACCACTCCAAGCCTCAGTTTCCTCCTCTGTCAAATTTGAACACTGGACTAAGAGCTTTTCTAGCCTGAGTTCTACCAGACTTTGCCCTTCACGCCATGTCTCCTTGCTGTCTGCTCAACTGCTGGGCAGGCTTGACTGAGTTCTGGGGACTCTGGTCCCAAGATAGTAATTTATGAAGCAATCATTCATCTGTTTGTCAACTATCAGGTGGTGGAGGAAGGACTGTGGTCCCGTCAGCCTGAGGAAAGGCGACACAGAAGGGCTTTATCAAAGGAAATGGGATGGATGGATGGCGGGCTTCCCGGTGTCAGGGAAGTATTGATTCAGGCAAATATATGATCTATCACATGAATATCTCAGAGGCTGTTGCGAATAGAGACACTGCAGTATGGAGAGTGTTTTTTTACATGATGAAGGATGGCGTTTTCGGTGCCGCATCTTTGCAGTGAGAAGTGATGCGCGGAGCCCTGCCTCACTCCCCGAACCGTGCATTATGGAAACAATGATGCTCTCTCATCACCACAGGTAAGTGGAGAAATGTACAATTACAGTCCTAATAAAATCAGAGGAAGAGAGATGATGGCACCTTCCCTAGGGACCCCGAGTTGCCTGGGACCAGGTAGGATGTGAGGCTGCTGATTAGACTTGCCGGAAGCTGCCTGTTGGAGGAGTTTCAGGGTGACTGCGTCTTCCTGCACTGTTGTCTTTCTTGCCTGCAGTCAGTGAGCCAACAGGAGCCCTTTATAAGGCCTTAGTCATGCTGAATATTGTCATCACAGGTGGAATTATTTTAATCACATGTCCTAACTTTCCATTTATACCCACTCTCTACTTCCCTCTGTATTGGCATTTGAGCCTATGAACAAACCTGCTTTGCTGATATTGGAACTGGACTTAGAGGGGTCATTTAACTCATGGAGGCTATTCTGCTGTTTAGCATAAGAGCCAAGACCAGAATTCAGGCTTCGCTGATAGTCCAGGGCTGATTTCTGTCCTACATCAGTCTTGAAGCATGCTGCAGAGAATGCTCCCCTTAGGAAACTCCCTATAGCCCATTCAGAAGCCTCAAACGCTGCGCTGCATTAAGACTAGTGTTAAAGGAAGAGACCCTTGCTTGCCAGCCTTCCTACTGTGGGCGGGGAGAAAGACACACCTGGATTCCAGCCTCACGTGTGCTGCTTCCTCTCCTGTGTATTCCAAATACTCACTGTTTCTAAGCCTCACTTACCGTATCTCTAAATGGAGAAGAACTCATAGTCAACATGTATTAATTGAGCATCTACTATGTGCTGTCTATTAGATCTAATGTGAGCATCTATTAGATGCTGGTAATAATAGTGCCGACCTCACAGGTATTTTGGAAACAATGAAAGGAAATGAAGGCAAGTCAAATGCTAAGTATGATGCCCGGCCAATGATAAATGTTCGGCTGGGTGCTAACAATTAACAGGAGCAAAGTTCCCCTAGTTGTCCTTGTTTCTTTTGTAAGCATTTATTTGAGGGCCTGATATAATCTGAGGGTTCAGGAATGAAAAAAGCACAGTCTGTGTCATCGAGGAGTTCTGTCTTACGCTACTGGTCATCCTGGGATGGAATCCCCATCTCTGCGACTGGCACAATCATGCAGGCTTCTGTGAGATGTCAAGATCAGCTATGTAAATATCCAGCCCAGTGCCGCAAACACAATTAGCACTCAGTTAATGATGCCGATGATCATTATTATATTATCCTTACTATCAGATTATTATTTAACAGATTAATGGATACTTTCAATGTAATGTAAATGTACTCGATACCTAGAACACAATTAGCATTGAATTAACGAGGCTGAGTATCATTATTGTTAGATAAACACTTTCCATGCAACGTGAATGTACTAAAGGGGACAAAAAGCAAAGGGACCACAAAGGGGTGAGTTCACAGAGCTGGCCTTTGGCAGATGTACTGAAATCACTCTGGAAGCAAAGGAAGAGAGGGGCTGCCACAGCTGAGGGAACAGAATGCGCAAAGCTCTAATGGTCAGGAGAGGCGACAAGTTCCGTGTGTGTGGCCAGAGGAGAGGGAGCGTTGGGGAGGGTGCATCACAAGGTGAGGCCGGAAAGATGGGGCCAAGTTGTAAAAGACACTATAAGAGACTAAGGAATTTGTTCTGCAGAAATTGGCACTGGGGAGCCACTGCTGATTCATAAGGGCATATTTTGGGATGGGAGACAGAGACCAGGCAGGATGCTTTTTTCTGGCCCCTGCTTTCACCCCACCTCCGTCAGCCAGCTAAATATTCAGCCAGGAAACCTGAAACTGACGCCCCATCTTTCCTTGCTATTGGGATGCTGAACCTGGGGTGGAGTTTATACTCACCACGCCCCCAGCGTGGCCACGCCTTGGTAGAAGCTCGGCTGAACATTTATCTGAATTCACGTCCAAAAGCAGAAGGATGAAAAATTCTAAAAATTCAGACTGTTTGACCTCCACTTAGCAGAGCTCGGTTTCCGAAGCATCTGGATTCCAGAGGCTTCAAGGCTGAGGCAGTATCCCTGTGGTTAATACCTAGAGCTTGATCTGGGTGATCCAGCCAATCAGGATCCAGGGGCTGGAAAATGAGAAAAAAGCAGATGGAAGCAAAAGCTCTCCTGCAGGCCTGGCTGAGCTAGGGAAGGTTCAGGTCCCTCACTGTTCTTCCTCTGCTTCCCTTGCATCGCTGTTGTATGTTGGTGCGCTTCCTGATAATCAGCATCACTAATTGAATCATAATTGTGTCCTGGGTGTCTGGTATATTCACCCTGGATTGAAAGTATCTGTTTATCTGTTTAATAATAATCTAAGGGCTCTGATAATAGAGTAACGATGATCAGCATTACTAGCTGAATGCTAATTGTGTCAGAGGCACCGTGCTAGACATTTACGTGTGTCATGTTGACACCTCACAGAAGCCTGCATGGTTCTGCCAGCAGCAGAGGCAGGTTTCAAACCCAGGATGACCTGTGCCTTCAGAAAGAGCTCCTGCCTTTTTATTCTGCATGAATGATGGACTGTTGTCCACTTACCCTTTTGGGATTTTAGCACTGTTATTAACTTGTCAAGGTGTTTCCCCTCTGTTTTAATTCCTCTTGCTCAGCAGCAGATGGAGGACCATGGGCACAGCTGATTTCTCAATGGCTTTTCCCTTCTAGGAGCGGCTGTTTCCTTTCTCCTGGTGACCATTGTGAGTGGAAGTCACACTGTTCGTGCAGGTGCTGAGCCCGGCTCTCCCCCTCGGCCTGTAGAAGTCCACCTTCTGCGGTGTGGAGCTCCCTTCCTTTGCTCCCTTCCTCTTTCTCTGGGAGAGCTTGAATGGATGTCAAACTTAACACCGCAAAGCATGGGATTGTGTGCAACAGAGAACCAACCCTGCCCTGCCCTTAGCAGAAAGAACTTTTCTTTTCTCTCTGCTTAGGAGTGAACTCCCTCGGTACAATGTAGAAAGGAGGTGAATCTACTGGTATCAGCCCTTTGATTTCTTGTTCTAAAGCTTCCAGAACCTTAGGTGTTGCATGGAGACCCAGGGCCTCACAGCCCAGCTGGGTCCTCATGAAATTAAGCCTCTCCTGACTTCCCCTGAAGATCAGTAGGTAAAGGTCATCACGCCCTCAGGAGACCTGAGAGATCTGCTTTCTTAGATGATGCTGGTGGTAAAACCACTCAAACCCTGGTTCCTGGTCACCCACTCAAGCTATTTTTTTCCCTTTAAACAGAGCTTTCAGGACAGAGTGACTCAAGCTAAAGAGTGTCATGGTGGGACAGAGTCTGTTTGGGCAGACAGAACTTTGGAATCTTTTTTTTTTTTTTGAGAATCTCTTTTCTGAGACTTTATTTTGTTTCCTTTTTAAAACTGAAGTATAGTTGATTTACAATGTTGTGTTAGTTTCTGGTGTACAGCAAAGTAATTCAGTTTATGTATAGATTTCCCTCTCTGTATGTTCTTTTTCATTATAGGTTATTACAAGATAGTGAATACTGTTCCCTGTGCTGTACAGTAGGACCTTTTTGTTTATCTGTTTTATATACAGTAGTGTGTATCTGTTAATCCCAAGATCCTAGTTTATCCCTTTCCCTGCTCTCCCCTTTGGTAACCATAAGTTTGTTTTCTATGTTTGTGAGTCTGTTTCTGTTTTGTAAATAAGTTCATTTATCCTTTTTTTTTTTTTTAAAGATTCTACATATGAGTGATATCATCTGATATGTGTCTCTCTCTGTCTGACTTACTTTATTTAAAATGATAATCTCTAGGTCCATCCATGCTCTTTTTTTTTTTAACCATTGGTTTCAGGATAATTTTTTCAAACATTAGATGTCTGTTATATGTTACATATTGTAATAGATGCACAAGGATATAACTTGTTATGAATCCTTTCCTTGGAGAGTTTATACTATAGAGAAAGAAAAATATATAAATCCATGAAACAGGACAGTATGATCCATCACTGCCTTGAAACTGCAAGGCATTGGGGCTGGGTGGAGTAGAACTGGACAGGGGACAAAGATGAGGGTTGGAATAGATAAGGGCTTAGAGAGGAGATGAGGCTTCAATGAGCCCAAAGGGCATACGTTGGAGGAGAGGAAAGGAGAGGCCACTCGGGAGGAGGGACCTCTGTGCCCGCTCCCCCCGGTCTACTGAGTTCTAGCTACACTAGCCTTTCGTATCTCTGACCAGTGTCCTGGCTTTTTCAGAAACTACGCTCATGCTGTTTCATGTGTGTCATGCTGCTGGCACACTCTCCCTCCCACTCTTCCTTCAGCTCCTTGAGAACTTAAACTAAAAATGTACTTCTTCAGGAACGGTCTCCTTGACCCCCTCAGTCCAGTTTATGCTCCCCACCTGCTGCAGTGTGTTCTGTTCTCACATCCCGCATCGTGCTTTTCCTTCAGTTTCTCCACACATTGTTACTTGTACATTTATTTGTGTGATTCTTTGTCTAACATCTATTTTTCACATTCAACAGGAAGTTGCAGGATGGAACTTTTCAAAGTGACATCCAAAGAAATAGTTACATCAGAATCACCTAGGTGCTTAAAAAAGAATTAAATAATGCGATTTGCAGCAACGTGGATGGACCCATAGATGATAATACTAAATGAGGTAAGTCAGACAGAGAAAGACAAGTATCATATGATATCACCAATACGTGGAGTCTAAAACAGTGAGATAAGTGAACTTATTTACAAAACAGAAACAGACTCAAAGACATAGAAAACAAACTTCATGTTTACCAAAGGGAACAGGGGCGGGGGATAAATTAGGAGTTTGGGATTTGCAGATACTAACTACTATATAAAACAGATAAACAGCAAAGTCCTACTGTATAGCACAATGAACTATATTCAATATCTCGTAAAACCTATAATGAAAAAGAATATGTATATGTATGTATGAATCACTTTGCTGTACACCAGAAACTAATGCAACATTGTATATCAACTACACTTCAGTTAAAACAAAAGGAATCACCCAGGTGTTTGGTTACACAATGCAGATTCCGAGGTCCACCCCAGCCCCACAAAATCAGAATCTCTGAGTGAAGCTTAGGAATCTGTTTCAGTCGTTGCCTGGATGATGCCTGTTGTCCGCTGCCCGCTCTGCCATCATGTGCATCTATGAAATGGACTTAGGTACCAGTTCAGTCATCAGGAGGAGCTTTCCACAAGGACCTGAGGGATCCCGGGGCAAGATGAAATAGTGTGTTGAATCTCGTGCTCAGAAGGTTTGTAAGTGCAGTGTGAGTTTTCCGTCAGGTGGGTAGATTTAAGAATTCTTCCTCAGCCCACACCAGGAAATCCAGATCTGTGAAACGATGTACTTCTTTCCTATGCCCACAGGAGGTCAGTGAAACATTAGGCCTATCCTTTAAAAAATTTTTTTTCAAAACAAGAGTTTTGAACAGTGCTGTTTTAGAAGTAGCCTGCTTCCACATTACAAAAGATAAGCCTTATTTACTAATAGGCTTCTCAGGTGAGTGTTTGACTTTCTAAGCAGCCAAATATCCAGCAGTGCCCTGCTCTTTGTAGAGAAAGGTACATTAGCTTTCAGGTTCATAAACTTTAATCCATCAGTAGGCTTTCTAAAACAACTGTACTTGGAGCTCTGGGAGTCATTTTAAGGCAGAGAAAATTCTCTGCTTTAAATTTCTCTAGGGTGCCTCTTTAGAAGAACTCCAGATGTCTGGTGTGTGTTGTTTCATGGGTCCCCCCAGTGGACCTGGGGCAGGAGGATGATTAGCGGAGCTTAGAGACGGGCTAATGGAGGCTCAGAGAGGTTAGGCCATCTGACTGAAGGCACACAGTAATGGAACAGAGATCAGACCGCGGGTCCACCACTTCATCATCCAGGGCCTTCTTTACCAGATGTGATTAATGTCATGGGAGTTTCAAGCCAAGTGCTGTCTTAGCCAATTTATACTGTCCTGTTTGTCTTCTGTGGAGCTTCTGTCTGGAGCTCAGTAGTTGGTATTTCCCTCACTCAGTTTCCTTTTCCTCTTTTAGCACCATGGTCAGCAGGTGAGAGCTGAAGAAAGAGGATCAGGGAAGAGCCTTCTGCAATAGGCATCGGGGTCTGTACCCACTCCTGGAGCCTTTGTCACTGCCCTGGATTAAGACGTAAGACCTCAGATGTAAGACGTAAGATGCAGGCTTGCCCCTGGGGCTAGTGACAGTGACTGCTCACTGTCCCCAGGGCTCTGATGTGTTTCCATCTCTCACTTTTTTATTTTACCCGCAAGCAGGGGGCTTAATGACACACAGCACACATCCAGGAAGTGCCAGGTCACAGATGCTTGACTCCAAGAGGAAGACCATGCTGACCTACATTAACCAGCTCATCCACTAATTAATTAGCTTACTTGCCAGACAGTTCATGGGAAATTCCCGCATGCCAGGCATTTTCCTGGGCACTCAGGGTGTCAAAGATGAGCAAGATGTGGGCTCTGCTAGGAAAGAAATTGCTTTCAAGCAGAGGAGGTCGAAAATAAAACCAGTAATGACTGAGTTACATTCTGAAAAGGGTGACAATGGGCATTTATCAGGGAGAATATGGAGACAAACAGGAGGACATCTCTCACCAGGAGAGGATAAGTTGTTTAGTGACGTTGTTTTACACTTCCTTGAGAACATCCCGTGTAAGATTGGTGGCAGTGGTAGCAGTAGTGGAGTAAAAGACAAGGAGAAAAGGAAAAAAGAAAACATATCTTTGGACAGAGGCTCTGGGTGCCTCCCTAAGGCCCCCTGTCCCTCCCTGGGACTGAGCATTATGGGGGACCAGTTCCACCGAATGAGACATGTTGACAGGTTCAGTGTGAAGGTCTCCTCTCCTTGGAGACATCCTGGACAGACTGCAGAGGAGGATGCTCCTGTCACCGACCGTTCCCTGCCCAAGGATCCTTGGTCAGAGTAGAGTTTCCGAGTGAATCCTAAGCCCCAGTTCCCCTGAATCCACTGAGTGACCCATCTGGCCAAGCCACAGGAAGGCAAGGACTCCCAGGTCTGGACTGATCTGGATTGCTCCAGATCAGTTCTGCATACACATCCTGGGGGCTGACAGCTTCTCCCATCATGCAAACCCTTCTTCTTCCACTCATTTCTCTCCTCCCTCTTTTTGGGTGACCAACTCATCCTTGTTGGCCTGGGATTGTCTCTGTTTTCTTACTGAAAGTCTTGTGTCCCAGGAACCCCCTCAGTCTGGGTAATCTGGGATGACAGGTCCTTCTATCCTGTCCCCTCTTCTTCTTTCATGCTTCTGTTTACACATTTGCTTCCCTTTCTTTTCTCCTGGCCTCCTAACCTGCAAGTATAGGCATTTCAGTCACTGCAAGGGCGATGCGTCAGCCCTGAAGCAGCTTTATTTCACAGCCTGCCTACATCACATCCCCTTCTGGGGAAATTCCTGCTTATACCCCCTCTGTTACTCTAAAGCTTTCTTTTCTGTGGTGGGCGCCCCCTCCCTCTGGCCACTGATTTGACTAGGAGTGGATTCTGTCCGGCAAATGGTGGCTTGGGGTGAGCTGGGATCTGATCTGCTCTCTCTCTCTCCCTTCACCATCTGCATTTATGTGGCTCCAAAGAAAGGGCATGATTGGCTTGCTTTGCCACCAATAAATGAGAATGCCCCAGCTGGACAGAGAGGCACCCAGCCCTCTTGTGTCTATACCTCTGCCCAACTGACCTGCTAAGTAGCAGGGGTAATTTCTCTAGCAAATCCCAATGCTGGTTTTGTAGCAAGTGTATTGGTTTCCTAGGGCCATCTTAACAAAGTACCACAAAACCAAGTGGCTTAAAAGAACAAAAATTTATTGTCTCACAATAGTGGAAGCTAGAAGTCCAAGATCAAGGTGCCATTCTCCTGTTGAAACCAGAGGGGAAAATCCTTCCTTGCCTCTTCCTAGCTTCTGGGTTAGCCAGCACTCCTTGGCTTGCAGCTGCGACACTTCAGTCTCTGCCTCTGCTGTCATAAACAGCACTCCTCCCCTGTGTCTCTGTCTCTGTGAGGACCCCATCCTACTCCAGTATGACTTCATCTTAATTCCATCTACAATGATCTTACTTACAAGTAAGGTCATGTTCTGAGGTGCTAGGGGTTAGGACTTCAGCATATCTTTTCTGTGGGCACAACTCAACCCATGACAGCAAACAAGTGAGACAGGATGGATCAGGGCCACTTTCTTTAAAAGGTGGCTGTGTATACTCCAGGCACTAAGGATTCACAGCCTTCCTTCAGACTACTTCATTGGCCTTTTGGGGGGCTCTCTCTCTCTCTGTTCCTGTCTTTTTGGTTTTGTTTTTGTTGCTTTGGCTTCTTTTATCTGTTCCTCTGCTTTTTTCTTTTTCCATCCCCTGACCTCCTTTAAGCCGCTGCTCCCAGCCCCTCAGTGTACCTTCCTCCAGGACACAGCTCCAGGCCTCACTGCCACCTTCATCCCAGCTTGAACCCCTTCCTTGGAGTCACTGCTTTTTACATTTATCCCTGGGATCTAGAGAAGGGCTGGAGGCAGGGTGGTGACAAGGACTAGGGGATCGTGTATAAAAAAGTATCGCTGAATAATGAAGATTTAATCTACCCAGAAATCTGTTTATTCCTTTGATCTCTTCGTCATGGTATGTTTTTCTTATATGATTTCACTGGGGAAAGGAGTTCTGCTTAAAAAAAAAAAAGAAAGAGAAAATGACAGCTTCAGGACATACAGTGAGAGGAGTCCTTTGACATAAGGTTGAAAGTCCCAGCTAGGTGGGCGCCTGGAGACCTGTAAAAGTACTGACTAGGCATTCAGTGTTAACTCTGGCTTGAGACCTCAGAGGTCACCCCCTTATTAAATGTGTGAAATCCCACTCCACCTCTGCCCCTCCTTGTTTTAAAGCCAAGTGGAAGACAATCATGGAAAACAGATACAGTCACCCCTCAGTGTCTGGGGGTGGAGGTGGGGGTGGCTCCAGGACTACCAGCTCCTCCTCCCACCCCTACGGAGACCAAAATCTGCGGATGCTCAAGTCCCGTACGTAAAATGGTGTGGTGCAGTCGGCCCTCTGCATCCTTGGGTCTCCGCAGTCCGTGGACACAGAGGGCCCACTGTGCGCTTGGCGGACGTTCTGACGGCGGGTCCAGGGTCCCGCCCCTTGTTCTTTCCCTTCGGCCATTGCTGCAGGTTGAAAGAACTCTTTACATTTTGAAAACTGTCAAGTGGTAATCTAAGCCACAAATTTTGGATGAAGATGGGGCCCGGATAGGAGCAGTGGTTTACCCAAGGCCCCGCAGTGATTGTTGGCAGGGCCCCAAGCGGAGGAGAGCTTTCCCATGGTGAGAGCAGAGCTCGGGCCTCCAGCCAAGAGCAGAACAGGACTCCTCTTGCTTTGACGTCCATCATCCCCATCTCCTGGCCGGGGATTTCATCCTCTCCTGGCTCCACCCGTCCAGCTCTTACTCATCCTTCAGTATTCAGCCCAAACACTGTCTCCTCTGTGGAGTCCTTCTCCACTGCCCTCGCCAGCTAAGCACTCCCCATATTCCTCCAGCCCTTTGCCATTCCTATCAGCATTCTACCACATAGATTTGTCTGGGGTCAGTCACTGACACTTCTCATTAACCTATAACCTGCCTCATCCCCAAGAGATTTCGGACAGATGTTTCCCCTGCTATTCTGGGGGCAGAGGGAGGGTGTTCGACAGTATAACTCCAGCACCTAGCACAGTGCCAGCACATAGTAGGGGTATAGTCATTATTTCTTAGAATAAAAGAAATATGAAGCTGGGTAGAAGCAGTGGGGTAGAAATCAACTTATGTTCTCAGCCAAGGTGCCCCAAACTTTAATGCACATTAAATCATCTGGGAATTGTGCTGAAATTTAGATTTCATTCAGGAGGTATACATTTAACGATTAATCCACAATTCTACATTTAACAAGCACCTAGTGGCTACGGATGCTGCTGGTACTCAGGCCACACGTTTGAGTGACAAAGAAGAGAAGGTTGCAGTATGCTCTGCGAGCTGTACTGAAAAGGGACTGGAGAGTAGGGATAGAGCCATAATGGGCAAGGAGTTTAAGGCACATCCAGGGCTGAGATTAAGCACACCGCTGAGATTCAAAATGAGCCTTGCAGAAATGTCTCCAGCTCATGATTCCCTGGGGCTCAGGGAAACGGGCTTTGGCACTGCTGACTTGGGGAAAACTCAAAGCCATCAGGAAGTTCTCTCACCAGTCAGCATGATGGGTCCCTCAGAAGGAAAGATAGACTGGGAATCTCAGCAACAGTTGCTCACATTTGGGAAAGAATATATATTACACAAAATGCTATACATACGCTGTCTCAAAGATTCTTAAGGGAGCGGTGTGATGTTCCATCGTACAGATGACAGAAAGTCTTACCCGGTGCAGTGCAGGCCACCAGACACTGATGGAAGGGATACTGTGATTAGATTTTCATTACATCTCTTACAGCACTTCCCCTGTCCTAGCATCCTTACTATTTCCGTAGTATAGCTTGTTTGAATGATTATCTTCCAGGCAAATTGGGACCCTGTCTGAGTTGTTTGTCATCAGCTCGGCCCCTAGCTGGGTCTCCCACCTAGAAGGCACTCCAAGAATACTGGTTAAATAAATGAATGTGTAGTTTCACTATGGGAGGATCTCCACTTATACACTCCATCAAGATTATGGGTTGTGTTCAGCTGATTACAATATAGCCCTAATGACGACGTTAAGGCTGTGTGTTTGGTCCCCTTACCATGACAGGCATAGCTTTGCCCTGTTTTCCTCCTAATATGCACTTTGTGAAGACGGGACCTATCACTGATTCAGGAACTTGGCCTCCTGAATCAGTGTCTTTGGGGATGAGCCTAGGAATCTGTATTTTACATAAAATTCAATGTGATTCTCATCTACTTTAGGGTTTGAAGATCTTCGATCTAGGCTGGTCAGACACATCTCCCCAGAAGGAGTTAAAGATCTCTGTCCCCTCCTATTCCCACTCCAGTGACTCACTCCAGCTTGGGCAGGATTCAGACTTGCCAGTTGTCATGATTTTTCTTTGAAGCCCCTTAGATCTAATTCCACTCCCTTCCCTGAAGGGCCTAGAGTGGGGCAAGCATGCCTGGCTCAGGAACAAACAGAAATTCCACCCCAAATCCTCATCTTCTTTCTCTCGCCTCCTCCCCAGCTTGAGAAACGGCCTTCATCCCTCCCCTGCCTGTGCTGGCGGAGGGGAGAGCCAGCGTGATCAGGGATCTGATTAATCTGCTGGGCTGGCATCAAGAGATAAAAATCCAATCTTTTATACCTTTTAAAAACCTGCCCCAGGGAGAGGACAGTAAACCAGGACTCCCTGTTCTCCGAGGACCTTGGTCGTTCCTTCTCGGTGTTGAGATAAATCAGATCAATTAAGTTCCCCTCAGAACACAGTGTTTCTTTTTCTGCTCAGTGCATTCCAAATGGCAAATCTTCCACCCTGGTCTCCGGACCTCCTCCGAGTGCTGCCAGGGTGGGGTGTCGCAACTCAGTTCTGGGACAGCTGATTTCTATCACTTGAATCCAGGTTTTACTCCTTCCCTGCTCCACGACCTTAGGCAAGTCACTCAATGTCTGCTTTCTCACTACATGTCTATTTTCTCAGCTCTGAAAAAAGAAAGGATCCTATTCCTCCAACCCTTCACTAGGGCTTCTGAGGACACATGGGTTGATTCTTGTTTTGAAAAGAGTGGAGCTATGAACTACTACAAGAAGGACTTGACCTGGGCAGTACCCTGAAGTACCCTCCACCAGGGGTTCCATCTGTAGTCAGCCGAAGATGACCCACTGTGGCTTCCAGTAGTCCACAAACATTGGTGAGATCAGAATGCTGCCATTCTTGAAAAATTCACATTCCCTGGCTCTGCCAGAGAATCAGTGATGCTCCACGTCATTCTAGTGCAGATGGGCCAGTGGTCCAGGTATAACATCCAAGCGACCCTGGTGAAGAGGACTGGCTTGCCCCATGTGGTAAGTGGAGAACTCTGCCCTCCATCCCCCTTCGGGGACTTTGACTTTATAGCCATCAGTTTGTATCAAGAGATGGGAAGTTACTTACTCAATTTCCCAATAGCTTTCAAATACACTAGAGGAAGGTTTAGGGGAGTTAGGCAGGCTGGCTGTTCAGGCGCTTAGATTTTGAGGGACTCCTGGCCCCGCCCATCGCCTGGGTCTCTTCTCATCTGTGCCCTCACCCACCAGCACATCCCTGTCCTGGTTCTTGGTACCTCAGGTCCGTGACCCGAGAATGACTTATCTGTTCAATTGGTTCTGAGGTACCAGGACTGACACAGGTTTAGTGGGTTCTGACTCCTTCATATTTTTATTTTTAAGAGGTTCATTATTTTCTCTGTCTGAAAATAATTCTTGATGGGCAAGAATTTTGGGAACATGGCAGGGGCTGACCCCTCAGATAACAGCGTAGAGGAGCTGGCCTACTGGGCCTTTCGAGAAATTCTTAACCAGGAAACAATTGCATGTCAAGCTATCAGTGCCGCTGTCTCTTTTTAAATTATAAAAATGATGTCAGTCTCCCAGTTAAAACCTTCCAATGGTTTCTCATTATACCTTAAATAAAGTCTGAACTCCTTACCCTGGCCTTGCCTACAGCCCTGGGCGCCCCTCAGACCCTCTCTCTCACATGGACCTTCTCCCTGTTCCCAGATGTAAACTGGCCATGATCCTCCCCGCCTTGGGCCCTTTGCGGTCAGTCACCATGACTTCCGCTCAGAGTCCCCTCTCCTTACATTTTCTTTTTTTATTGAAGTACCGTCAGTTACAATGTGTCAATTTCTAGTGTCCAGCACAGTGTCCCAGTCATGCATATACATACATATATTCGTTTTCATAAAATTAATTACTAATTAATGAAAATAATTCCCACTCTCCGGCTGTGACTCTGCCACTTATGAGCCTTATGGCCTCAACGAGTCATTTTTGTTCTCTGGGCTTCATGAGGGGTAAATGTCACCAGGAATGTCATCAGCACAAAGTCTGAGTTCACTGTTTACCAGCTGGAAGGCAATCAGGTCTCCTCCCCCAGGCACGGGGCCCAAAGGGCTTCCCTAAATTACCACAAAGATGCACCTCCCCGGCCTGCATGGGCCTGGCCGGGGACTTCAGAAGGGAAGCTAGTGAAAGGGACCACCCTTTGAATACTAAGCGGGATCTTAATTTCTCCTTGAATTGACAAGCTTTATATTATTTCCCTGCCGTTGGCAGATGGGGGGAGAACCTTGATGGTGTCTGAGTTAAATATGGCCAGGATTTATGGTGGAATAAAAGGTCCCAGATTAATAGGGTTTCTTTTCTCTGAACCGTAAATTGGAAGCCCTGGTGTCTGATCGGCTACTAAATCTGCAGTCCCGAGGGCTTCGAGATGCAGAGCTCTGGAAGCACCCTCCTGGCCGCTGAAGGTTCGAGCAAATGATCTCACCAGAGGCTCTGCCCTGCGAGGCGTGCTGGGTTGAAGGGCAGAGGGACCTCCTACCACATTTGCACGGTGATGATGGTGTCTGATCCAGCCTCTGCACACTGGCTAAGAGGATGTCAGCCTTTCCCCGGTCATCTCTGGAGATGGCCTGAGCAGAGGGCAGCAGACAAGGGGTGGCAGGAGCTTAGACAGACAGCATCATGGTTCAGCTGCTTGGAGTTATCTGCACAAGTTCGATAAGCATCTCCTCTCCCTCCCTCTCTGGAAGAAAGCTGCAGAGATGGAAAATCGTGCTTGGGGCCATGCCTGCAAGACCCTAAGGACACTTTCTTTGAGAAAATACCCTGCCCTTTATGGACATTCCCCCATCCATATAGAGGAGCATGGAGGGTGGTGGGGAGGATGTGAACCCAGTGACGGTGTTGGGTTTTGTCCTGTGGCTTCCAGCCTTCTCCAAGGCAGGGAAACAGGCTGTTGACTATGAGGGTTGTCATGACAGAAGCTAAGACATTCAGTGCCTTTATGGGGCTTAGGAGAGCTGCCCCCTCTGAGTAAATGTAGCCCTGTGCCAGATCTGGACTTTAGCCTCAACTTGCCCTTTAGGCTGCATACATCTTTGCAGAGACTAATGTACACATCCACACCCAGCTGCTCTGCTGATGGGAATGCAAATCTCAGCTATGGAAGGAGGCTTTCCATCACCAAGACTTGTCATTTATCTCTCCCCATTCCCTCTTCTCTTTTAAGCAACCCCTTGAAGAAACTATCTGCTAAAAACACCCAGACAACTTACCCCACTGCCTATCTGGGACTTTTGGTGGAACCACACCAGGCCGTCCAATCCCGGCAGGAAACAGAAACAAGGAGCAGAGGTTGGGGGAAATGCAGAGGTTGACAGTCAGGTGGGCTCCACCCCAGGGACCATCTCTGCTGGCGTCTTCTACCATCTTGCTGGTGTCTTCTACTGTCTTCCTGACCAATCTTGGAGCAGCCCCAGCCACTCTCTGGGCCAGCAGTCATTAAGCTGCTCTGGCTAGATCCTCCATGGACACATAGAAGAACATTAATATCCAAGCTGCCTTTTTTAATTTTAATGTCAACAACTCAACTTATTTTTTGGCTTTTTCTTTGCTGCATTAGAAGCCAATTTCTCTTATAGACAGGAAGGTGACCTTCTCTTGAATAAAATACAAACATTTTTCCTACTGCCAACTGTGCTTCTGAAGACCAAACCCTCCCTGTCATAAAATAAAAGGAAAACCACTATTGCGTGTGCATGTGTGTGTCTGCGTGTGTGCACATGTGCGTATATTAATTATTAAGGATAAAATTAAAACTGTACTCTGGAGTCTTATGAAAGAAGAATAAAATAAAACTTTTTGGGTTGAGGGCAATGCAAGTATGTTCTGCAAATAATAAGAAGGAAAGAGGAGGGGGATCTGGTACCAGGAGTGTATTGGAGTGAAACGGCCAACCTGGGGTTCCAGGCAACTGGGCAAAGAGGACTGCTATAGGGGTACTGTTTGAGTTGCTAGGAAGTGGGCTGGATCAGGATCTTAGCCAGGGGACAAAGTACCTATTATTTAGTTCACATGAGGGGACCACCTCACCTGCCCCTAAAGTCCTCATCAGCCCAAAATCCAGTGACTTGCAAGTCTTTTCTTTTCTGCCATATAGATGCCCCATGAAGCTGTCTCTCTGCAGAGGTCCCAGATCAACTATATGCTGCTGGTTCAGGAAAGGGATCCTGAACCAGCAGCAAGGAGATGGGGAGAAGCTGATGCACCTGTGTGGAGGGGTTATGCTGAGCCAGCGAAGGTCCAGGGAATTACACATGTGAAGCTTGATTTCTCCAATAGGCAACCTCCTCAAAGTTGATAGGATTATTTTTTGGTGAGATCACATCCAATTGTAAAGGCATGAGGAACTCTTCCAATTTTGAAGAACATAATGGCAGGTTATTTTATGAGATAAAGAATCCTTTGGTCATGAGCCAAGTTTGGCCCAGGATTTAACTTAAATAAATCCTTGTAAAAATCCAAACATCTTGGAAAGTGGATTTTTCTAAACCTAATAGAAATACAGCCACTCTTTAGCTCCTGGACAGGAGGTAGAAGTGTGTCACAAGGAGCCCTCCCATGTCCTCTCTTCTACCCACGTTCAAGCTGGAATGTATTTGTGAGGTTTGCTGGGACCAGACTTCTCAGACTAAGACCCATTGGGTGCTGTAGTTAGAAGGGGTCTCAGAAGTCATTTGGTCTACCCTCCCACCTGTTGTAGCAACATCCTGCTCATGATGGATGACCACTTGAGGACAAGGGCCACTGGGTCTCATTTGGCTTTGATTCCCCACACCTAGAAAATCATTTGTCAAGTAGCACGTGCTCAGTAAATATGGATTGAATGACTTGCTGACTGATTGAGTGAATGAATGCATCTTTGTCAATAACAAAGACTATCTCTTTGATCAAAACTCTCATTAGGCTCCTCTGAACTCTCTTCTCAGCTAGGCTCTGGCTTTTGAGTTTCCATGTCCATCTTTTCATTGCCCAAATTTAGCAAGAATTTTGCTAAATCAGTTTAACCAGAATCCTCCATCCTCAACATCCGATCGAGTTTGTCACCACCATTCTCCAGGTGATGTCTGGTCACGCTGGCGTCACCCTGGCGTGCCTTCAGCAAGAATCCTATCAGGTTGAGCTAGCCAGCATCCCCTCTTACTCCTGATGTTTCCTCTTAGTCATTTTTAATCTTCTGACTCCCTCCCTGATCCTTGGCTACAGATTTCCACTTTTCCTTGTACTTGGAGTTGAACCTCATCTCTCTCCTCTCCTACAAAGCCCCATTGTAATAGCTCCCCTTGAATAACGTCTGCCTTACCATCTTTGATGAGGGCCACGAATCATTTTTCTTTAATGTCAGCAGCTATTTGGACACTTCCAGAGACAGGCTTCTTACTATCTCAGAAGACTCTATATTGTTTTTGTAAACTTTTCTGATTGTTAGGAAGTTATTTAAATTGAGTCAAAGCCTGATTCCTTGCAAATTTCCTGCCCGTGTCCTGGTTCTGCTCTCTGAAGGCAGCAAAAAGCCTCTTCTTCTATTCGCTTACTGTAGCTTTTGCTGTCCAATTTCTCGTGTGCTTTTTCTTCAACAGCCAGTGACCTCATGCTTTTCCCTGCTGATCGGGAACATATCCAGCAGTGTGTTTAACTCACAGCTGCCTTGCCAGGGCATTGCTCTGTGATTTAGATCTCTCCTTCTCTCTTGGCCCTGTTCATGTTGAATGAACACGTTATAGGTACCATCCTTTCTCAGCCAGCTGCAGTTGCAGAAAACTAACCAAAAGAGAGGCTATCTCTGGTGGTGATACTATGAGTGAAGTTAGTTTTTTACTTTATACTTTCTTATAATAACGGAAAATGTTTACAGTGACAATGCTTGACTTCAATCATCAGGAAAAAAACCCTATAGAACTATTTCTATTATGGAAGGAAGTTATTAATAAGGTAGCTTATAACAGAGTGTTGATGAACACTATTGGCCTAGCGAAACTTTATCAAATCTCTACTATTAAGAAGAAAAAAATTCCTCTACCATTCTAGGTTCATTTGCCTGGTCTAATAATTGAATTGAGACAAGACAGATTAACAGGAGAAAAACAAATTTAATTATATGTATGTATAGGAGTCCCATACGAACATGAAACTCACAGCAAGTCAGTCAGCTGAGATTTATTTGTCCTCCTGAGCTAGAGGTAGAGGTCTGGGGCTTCGAAGGGAGAAAGACAATTTGCAGGAAGATAGGAAAAGCAAATGTTTAGTAAACAAATGTCTGCCATGCCATACAGAGACAATGGGACACGGAGAGGAATCTGACCTCCAGCCCTGCTGAGCTACCCCCCCACCCCTGTTTACCACACCTGGCCCATATTCTTTGGTGATAGCCCTCTTTCTGGACCAGGCCCTCTATCTAAATTCTTTCAGGCAGTTAAGGGAGAGGTCAAAAGCTCTTCCTGAGTCTTTTGGGCCTTGGTTGTTTTCAACTCGAATTAATCCACATGCCAAACTGGTACATTTTAAGGAGGCTCGTTCTGAATCCCTTTACTACTAAGTACCAGGCACTGACCTAGGTAACACAGAGATAAACAAAAATAACCTTTTCATTCTAGTAGCTCTCAGTTAATTTGTCCAAAGAAAAAGCTCAGTTGCAATGGGAGCACCAAGGAGGCGCCCAGAAAGTAAACCTGTAGAGCAGTGAAGAGCTTTAAAAAATACCTGTTCAAAATTTCAAAATTTGTAGATACTGACAGGCATATGCAGAATAGATAAACAAGATTATACGGTATAGCACAGGGAAATATATACAAGATCTTGTGGTAGCTCGCAGTGAAAAAAAAGTGACAATGAATATATGTATGTTCATGTATAACTGAAAAATTGTGCTCTACACTGGAAATTGACACAACTTGGTGAACTGACTATAACCCAATTAAAAAATGTTAAAAAAAAACCCTGTTCAACAGGTAATGAGGAAGAGAGAACTAAACAGGAGGGTGCACAGATACGTTAGAGATTATGGCCCTTTTCAAGGAACTTCCAGGGATTTGGTAGGTTGGGAAGGCAGGGTGTGAAGCAGGGAGGGGCAAGAGCTGAGGCAAAGGGGGTCAAGGTCATGGAGGCCTTGCTGCTAGAGTTTGAGACTATTCTGTGTGCATGTGCATGAGAATGGGGGGCGGGTAAGGAGACAGGTAGAGTGAGAACCTTTGAACAAGGAGAACTCATAACTTCATCCAGAGAGATGATTGGTGATGGTAGAATTCCTGGCAATGTGATGGTGAGGAGAAAAGTCTTCTGGGTGAAGAGAGGGGGGAATAGGAGCAATACACGTACTTTCGTTTCTCAAGGAGTCTCCTGCTTGTACCCACTCACACGCCTGCTCTGCCACAGGGAACGGTTAACGTACCTGCTCGAGGTGTAAGAATGTGTGCTCTGGAACCAGTCTTCCCAAATTTCAATCTCAGTTCTACTGCCTGTTAGCTGGGTGACCTTGGCCTCTCTGTGTCTCAGTCTCCTCATCTGTAATGTGAAAATAATAATAGTACTTACCTTATTGGGTTGTTGGGAAGATTGAGTTAACATATGTACGGCTCTCTGAGCCCCTCCTGGCACTTCAGAAATAGTATTATTAGGTATGATTTATCTTCTGAAGGGTATCAGAAGATGCTACCCCAAAATATACTTCCTTGGCATGTGGATTATCTTAAATTAAAAGGCCATTGAGAACTTGCAGATGCAGGGAACACTCTCAAAAGAGGGCACACATTTTCTAACAATTCTTACTACCAATTTAAATCTGCATAAAAAACCTTACTAAACAGCACTTTACTGAAAAGAAAGTTTGCCGTAATTTTCCTGGTCATTTTCCCATAACTTGCCTCCCCTCTCCTTCTGCCCAGAAGCCCCAAACTCGTTTCCTTTCTTTAGCCCAAGATGGTCTATAAGCCCCAAGTTCAAACCACCCCTCTGAGTTACTCGTTGCCGGATGCTCCCGTCCATGAGCAATGCACCTGTTAGTAAACTGCTGTCTGTTTCTCTGCTGTTCATCTGTCTTTGGCCAGTCTTATTTACAGGGCCCCTGCTGGAGCACTGAAGATGGGTAGAGGAAAAAGAAATTTTTCTCCTGGACACTTCTCCTCGCTGTTCTACCTGTGAGGAGCCACATGCCTCCATCATTAACTGTGTGACTGGCGCAGTTTAACTGCGACCAGCCCATTTTCCTGTTGGAAATGCAAATAATGGTACCTCCCACCTTACAGGGTCTTGTGGGGATCAAATGTAAACTGTAAATTGTTCGAATACCAGTCACTCAGTTAATATTTTCTCACCAGTCCTCCCATGATGAGGGAGGGATGAGCCTCTCTGTTTTACAGACAAACTGAAGGCCCAAGGGGTGCGGTAATTTACCACAATTCTTCTGCCAGGCTGGGTCAGGTCTGGCTTGGGACGTGCACGCAGCAATTTCTCTCCACTCTCTGGTCACGCGTGCTCTGCCGGCCACCTCCAGACCCAGAATCCACATGAATAAAAGCAAAATCCCGGTCCAGCCTCCTCCTGCCACTTCACTGGGTGCTAATTGCCTCTTACTTCAGAAATGGGGATAATTAAATGGGAGCTTTATTTTCACAGGCCTCAGGTCAGGCTCAGCATTCTGCATCCTTGGTCAATTTCCCCACATTTCTAAGCTAATCTGGGGGAGAGGAAACTGTCCAGAAGCGGTTCATTTACCTCGAAAAGACTATAATTTGTAAGTGAATGGCATTGCTTTTAAATGCAAAGGAGTATCTATGAGTTGACAGAGAAGACTGTCTTTGATTCTTCAAATAACTGCAACTCCTAATGTTCTGGAAATAATCTTTCCTTCTTTCCAATTATACCCATCCCAGGAGGCGCCCCCTTAACCCCTCTTCAAAACATAGCCATTGAAGTTTCTCCAATCAAGGGTAGCTCTCCTTGCCCACAGGGGGACTTATTTGGGGAACAATTCTCAACTGAGCAGACACACTGAGATGCTACTAAATGCCAAGCACTGGAAAACAAAGCTGAATCAGACACTGTCGCAGCTGCTGGAAGTTTACAGTCTCAGATGGGAGATAAGGCTGCAACATACAGAACAGAAGGCAGAATATGGTGTTTGAAGAGCTCCATCATGGAGTCTGAACCTGCTGGGAGATTAGGAAAGATGTGGAGGGAAGATGGTTACTCAGTTAGAGCTCAAAGGCTGATGTGATTTCTCCACCCTATCAACTCTCCGCTGTCCCCCACACTCCACACGCACTTCACAAGTTGGGTCCATTTGCGTTGCTCAATGCTTGGTCTTCTGTGTTTGACAGTCCTTCCTGTTAAAAACAAGACAACAGACCAAAGATGAAGTCATTTATCACCAAACGTCACCAAAGCAAGACTTAATACCTAATTTAATTACAGTTTCAGCCTCCCCCAGGAGTGGAATCCTACACCAGTCAGCGTGGAATTACCTGGTCAGCACGAGTGAGGTCATCTGCCTAATAGACCCCAGCTGTCCCCAAAAGGAAAGTGACCGTGTTACAACCAATTTGCTCTTTGCAGATATAAATTCCTTGTCCCGCCCTCTTCTGCCTACAAAACTCTTCCATGTTGGACAGCAACTCAGAGCTCCTTTCTAGCTGCTGGATGGAGTGCTGCCCGATACATGAACCGTTGAATAAAGCCAGTAAGATCTTTAATATTTATCCAGTTGAATTTTGTTTTTTAACGGTACTTGGTTAAACATCACTCCCTCCTGAAGTCCTCCAGAAAGAAACTTTGCCATCGCTAAAAACCAAAATTCAGCTGAGTAAATTGGAAGATCTCTTCCCTGCACTTGGTGTTTAGTAGATGATGAATGAGTGCTTTCCGAGTGAATTAACGATCTGTTTCATCTCTGTAAGTTTGTATATGTATATAAGGTGTAACAGCACCTTAATCCCTCTCTCCTCTCTCTTTACCACATAACTTGGTTAATTACTTTCAATTGTTTGAAGAGTATTTCAGTACCTCATTCCCAGGCTAGAGAGCTCCAGCTATGGAGCAGAAAAAGTAAGGGTAAGAAGACTGTTTCTTCTGGAATGGCATGTTGTCAACTGTATTACTGTTCAGAAATAATCCTCGCCTCCCCCTGGGAGAGGCAGTACTGCCCTACTGCATGGATGGCTCGCTTGACCATGGGACTTGCTTTGCCCAATGAAATGTGAGCAGCAGGGTCGCGTGTCACTTCCAAGAAAGGGTTTTAAGAGCCAGTGTGTCAATCAACATGATCTTTTTCACCTCTGACCCCACCAGACATGCTCTTCCACCTGCATGGGTCCTGGTTAGATGACATGGGGCAGAGTGACCCACAGTGCGTGGTGTATGAGTGAGAAACAGACCTTTGATGCTGTCAGCTCCTGAGGTTTGGGGGCCATCTCTTACTGCAGCTTATCCTGACAGATACAGCATATTTTCTGACTTTTCTTCCTCCGAGGTGCTATCCAGCCCTTTTCTCCCACTCTGGCGATTGCATCAATTCCATGCCTTTATATTTGCCGAATCTGTATACCTCGAGCCACAGTCCTCACCACGTGAATAGCCTGCCGGCACCTCAAACACAGCATGCACAGAATCGAACTCACTATATTCCTTCCCCTCCCCAGATCTGCTGCTCCTCCCATCATCCTTTCCTATTTCCACGGACTAACTAGAGAAATCCAAGTCTCTGAAGCTGCTCTCAAAACCATCATCCTGCTGAGGGGTGAGGCTGATCACTTCTACTGCTGCAGTGTCTCACTTCTGTGTTTTCCCTCTTAAAGCTCCCAACCATGAATCTGGCCGTCCTTCCGTTTGTCACCTGAGTGCCTTGCAGGAGCTCTGCGGCTGGTCTCCCTCCCTGCCTTTCGTCTCTTTCCCGATTAATCTGTCAATCCTAACATCTGCAGGGCCTGGGGTAAAAACGTGAATGGAGATCCGAACACTAAATGTCTAAATATTTAAAACTTAGAAATCAAGATAAAAAAATATGCTTAACAGAATACATTCTGGCGCCCTGTGTTAACAAATACACCTTCGTAATGTTGTCAGATGGAGTCATCCGGACCCTGCCTGGCGGAGGCTCCCGGTCCTGGTGGCGGAAGGTTCTTTCTCCGTCGGGATTCAAGCAGTCGAATAGTGAAACCAACACTGAGGTGGACACGAGTTTTATTCAACGGCCACAGAACGGGGAAGCGGGAACTAGTTCACAGATCAACCTCTCGCCCGTGTGGCGGGAGGGATATAATTTTAAAAAGTAAAGACAAAGGGAAGAGATTGAGGCTCTTGATGGCGCGATGGGTATGCATTAGTCTACTGGGGAAGGGGCAAGCCTTTTTCCAAGGGAATGGGGCACTGCCCCCTTTTTATCCCATTTTTGGTCTTTAATGTTTGGTCAAGTCCACCAGTGGGTGTGTCATTTAATACGCTAATGTAGTCAAATCAATATATAATGAGACCCACGGGCTGTTGGAGGTCAGGTTTGTTGCCATCTTGGTCCCAGCTGGTTCCATCTGTTTTTCATTTGTTTGCTTGTTTATAGCTTCCTTTCTTATCTCTGGACCTTTTAACTTAAAGATTTATGTTAACTCCTGTTGAAAGTGAGGATTGGCAGATTTTGAGCAAAGACCTGGAGCAGCCCTGGCAACAGTAATGGCCTAGAAGCCCAGGTCAAATTTCAAAGTTTTGGATTCCTCGGAGTGACGTGATGGAATATGGTTGATCAGGAAGTACTGGATCCTGGACCCCAGCTCATCATTCACTCCCTCTTTTTCTTCCCCTCCCCAGTTCCACCCATAAGAGGCCTTGCACACACATGTGAGAATTCTGAGCTTGTGTGTGTAAGATTCGTTTTTAACCCATGCAAGCAGCCAAGTTTTGGCCACCCTTCAGCCTATGGTGAATATAACAAAAACACAGTCTACCCTTAGCATGAAGGACCAAGGGTGGTAACGGTTTGTGCCATGGAAGTGGGCTTGCAGCTGTGCGTGCAGGGACTTCCAGGATCCCGGACACCCAGAGCACACCCAGGCTAGGATGGTCTGTCCTGGTTTCATGTTCTTTTATCCTATGGGGGTGGGCTGGGGTAAAATGACTGGAGGTAAGGGTCAAAGTGCATCCTACTAAAGTGGGAGACCTAGGGCGGGGGTCCCTCTTCCTGAGTCTAAGAGCAATTCTATAAATCATAATCATGATTAATACTTAGTGAGCAATGCTGATGTGGCAGGCATTGTTCCAAATTTTTGTTGTTGGTGGGTGGTAATTAGGGTTGTTTATTTGTTTATTTGTTTATTTAAACGGAGGTACTGGGGATTGAACCCAGGACCTCATACATGCTAGGCATGCACTCTACCACTAAGCTATACCCTCCACCCTCTAAATTATTTTTGATGAAGAAACTCAGCACATCTCTTAATTTACCTAAGTCATACAGCTCATAGGAGGCAGAGCTGGGGACTGAACTCAGGCAAATTGATCCCAGAACCACTGCGTATAACACGCCACACTGCCACTAGGATCACCGCCAAGTCTCAGATCTAATTGAGGCCGTCTCTTGTTCACCAAAATGCAGTGTGACCCAGGAAAGGCAATATAGGGAAAAATCCCCCCAAGATTTAGAGCCAGAATGTTTTGGTTTTAATGCTGGCTCTACCATCTGCTAGCTCTGTCTATTAATCAGGGAACTTTGCCTTTCCATAAAATTAGGGGAGTAATAATATGTCCCCCATTGGGAATTAAGTGAGTAGTGACTATGAAAAGCTATAAAGCCCTGTTATTATTAAGCCTGTTATTATTAAGATGATATTCCAGTTACTATGGATACATAATAAATTACCTTAAAACTCAGTAGTGTAAAAGAACCATTTGTTATGCTCCTGGGTTCTGTGGGTCAGGAATTTCAACAGTGTCTTTTCTCTGCTCTGCAGCGTCTGGAGTCTCAGCTGGAAGACTTGAAACCTGGGAGCTGGAATCATCTGAAGACTTGCCCCCTCCCACGTATGGTGGTGGATGTTGGCTGTTGGCTGAGATCTGCCCTGGGGTTGAAGGCTGAAACATGCATGTGGAGGTCTCTGCATGTACCTGGCCCTCCTCAAATTATGGTGACTGATTCCATGGGTGAGGAAAGGAAGAGATAGAAAGATAGAGATGGAGACAGGTAGAGATAAAGACAGACAGAGACAGAGAGAGAGGGAAACTGTAAAACATGTTGAACTGACCTCTGCCCCGCCCGGTTTGCATCTTTCTGAATGTGGCATTCTCTCTGTACAGGCTCCACGCTAGCTGGGGAGCCACTGGCGAGGTCTCCCTGCCATGGTGTGAAGCATCATGAATCAGGATGCATCCCTGTCTGCTTGCCTGAAACACCCCTCACCTTTCCAGCGCACACTGGATGAAAGTGTTGTTAAGAGCAGGTAACTGGCTGTGCAGTTTTGCTTTTGAATGGAGGAATTCGTAGTGTATCGAGCAACAACATGCCCTCCAACATCGTATTATGTTAATTTTTCTCCATCATACGAAGGTGATTTGACACAGTTTAATGTGATGTGACTAAAGAACATCAAAGAAAAAGATGGGAAGGAGGGGGAGGTGACTGCCCAGCCTCCTGTTCCTGAAAGGGACAATGTTCCCAAATGGACTGTCCCAAACAACCTGCGAGCCCAGAGCATCACTACTGTTGACCACGAGCCTTTTGTGCACAGCGTTTCATTTATTCCTCACACCACAGTCTGGTGGGATAAACGTGAGTATCACTCACATTTTACTAAGGAGACAGTGAGGACTCAGAGAGTCTAAGTTACTTTCCTAAAATCACATGGCTGTTAGGATATAGAGCTGGAATCTGGAGGATTAAGAGGGATGTCCAGTGCATCTGCCTGGAAGTTTGGATTGCCTGATACTGAACTAGCTGGGGCCCAGGGCTTCTCCCTTCCACAGAGGGTGGAGCTGTGCCCAACTTAGCCTCCCACTGGTCCTGAGGGCCCCAAGTGTCCCAAGCATCAGGCAACTGTGTTTCTCAGTATCCCCCTAAAAGCCAGCAGCTAAGCTTAGACTGCTAGACATTTCAGTTCCAAATGTGTATCTCTGCATACAAAGCTGTTCCCGGGCTCATCCCATATAGCAATGAGCAGACGGAGGTGGTGGGTGCCTCTGCTGGGGTTCAGCCCCATGGTGCACCCAGCTGCACTCTGTCCACTGCCCTGGCCAAGAGATGTAGAGAGAAGGCCAGCTGTATGCATCTACCGAAGTCCTGTCCAAGAATACCTTCACCCCAATGAGGCTTGCTGCTGTGGCTGGAGCCCTCGCTCCAGATCTTCTACTTGACATCCTCTGCTTCCTGTATTGTTCGAGGCCATTGCATTTCATGTAGACACGTTCACATTTATTCAACTTTAATTTATATTAGCTTGTTACTTATCTCTTAGGATCTGGATGGGTCAGGGAATGCGGCATCAAATACTATTGTACATCCCAAGGAAATTTGTTCTTTCAGGTCTGCATCCTAAGGAAATGCTTGGACATAAATCCAAATAAAATCAGCTTAAAGAAAAAGCTGTTCTCTGTTGACAATTGTTTTCTATAAATCTAGGTAGAATTATGTTCATGAGATCAGAGTAGACATTGCTTGGATGTGAAGAATCTGCTTGGAGCAGTGTTGAATCATTATCCTCAAAGGGAGCCTCTGCAGACAAGCCCCGGGTGAAGGCTCTCCTGAGATCAAGTCCTAACGGGTGACAGACGCTCACTCAGCTGCCCGGGAGCGATGCTGCCGGATCAGGTTGGGCAAAAGGAACCATTCTGAAATGACACAAACTGACATAATGCAGATCCAGAAGTTGAAATCAGGAGCCATGGGAAGGCTCGAAAAGTGAATGGGCTGCCCCAGAACAAAGAACATTCTCTTTCTTAGAGGCATTCAGATGGGTGGCCATTTGATGAGTTTACATTAGAATGAGCAGAAGAATTGGGGGTGGTGGTGGCGATAACAATAATAACTGTAATTTTTACTTTTTGAGACTTAGTCTAAGTCCAGGAAGGTGCTAAATACTTGACACACACTGTATTCCTTAATCCTTGTCACAAGCTCATGAAGCAGGTGCTAGTGTCCACATCTGGAGGATGAGAACACTGAGGTACAGAGGTTAGACGGCATGTTCTAGCTTGAACATCACAGAAATAGATTTAAATTCAGGTCTTTTTGATTCTAAAAGCACTTGCTCTTAACAGTCAGTCCTGGAAGTCAATGACATTCTTCTAAAGCCATGCTCTGACCCCTGCTAAACTCTGGACTTCTTGATTTAACATGTGTGGAATAAATCCCCTTTCTGAGGGCAGTTCAGAGCTCTTGCACTGTGTGTGGTTATATGGAGGTTATTTTCCTACAGTATTTTCCACTGGGTGGTCCCCACCTCTCTACTGGTAGAGAGATGAGCACAGGCAGTTCTTCTAGTGGCCAGTGAGCTTGAGGCCACCTGTTGAGAGTAGTGACCTGCTGTATTGTGAAGAGGAGGGCTGCAGGTCAGGGCTGCTCCAGGCCACTGACAGAGCAGGAAGCTCCTTTAAAGTAGAGAGTGTAGCTTCTGTACAGAAGAGTTCATCAACAATGTCCATCACACCAGGGAGTTATAGGAGTGCTAAGATATTGATTCTCTCAGTCAAGAAGGCAGGAAGGCTGGCCCTGGGATGGCCACAGCCTGGATCCAGGAATCCAAATGGCCTTTGACCAAAAACAGCCTCTCTGACTTCTCTAGTGTTGTAGAAACATCATTTTGTACGTGTGCCTTGATGTGAAAAAGAGGAGAAACCCTATTTAGAGCATATTGTAGGTGATAGCTTAGGAGGAAATCACTGAATTTTATGGATGAGGAAACTGAGGCTCAAAAGATTTACTCTGGAGGCTGTTCACAAGTTCTCAGGTTTGGTCTGAATGATAGTAAAAAGGAGGAAAAAATTAAACAAAATGCCAAAACAAACAAACAAACAAAACCAATAAAACCAAAAACCCAAAGGAAAAGGAAGAGGATCTCTACTCTCAAAGGGGGTGGGGCAGAGCCGGTGTGAATGTTACGGGGGCCTTCAGGCCCCCCACAGCCAAGCAGGCCCTCAGCCTGTACGTCTTAGCAAGGAAAGATGAATTATTGAAAAACCAGAGTTTAACGTGCTATTCTTACTAATAAGCACTCTTAGCTACAACCCCCCAAAATGCCACTGGATGTCAAGAGAAGATTCATAATGACACTTAAGTTTGCAAAGAATCCCATTTTGAAACTGCAGCCATAACACATTACCCACGTTGTGCTGAGCCCATATTTAATTCTGACAAAGGACAAATACGAGGTGGTGAGAACGTAATGTTTTTCTCCGCCGCTGCCAGAGACGAGCAGTGTTGGGCCATATTGTTTTTGACATGGTGCCTCAATTAGGCCTTAAAGAATAGGTAGGACATGCTTGATAAAATAGGAGATGCTACACTGATCCGGGGAGAATTCACCAGCTTGGTTTGAGGTTTAAGTTTGATGTTCCCCCACCAGGGACCCACCAGTCACAATAATTACATTGCTGTCTTCTCATAATATGATTTATTTAGATGTTGCTTTATGAATTAATTCCCTCTAATTGCTGCTCCTCTCGCTGTAAATCAAGGTTTCTTGCTTTCTGTAGCACAGCGAACATTATCCTACAGTGCAGTAATTAGTCCAATTAGGAAGCAAGGCAGATGTGGAAAACCAATTAGTTTCAGGAATATGTCTGTGTCTGTGTATCCCAAGCACTGTTCAATTGAAATTTAATAGCAACTTAATAAAACATTGTTTTATTCATAAAGCATCTCCTCCTTCCAAGCTCCCATTTGTTTGTTTATCTGTTCGTTTCTAAAGGAGCCAGCGCCAACTTGCTTCATGCTTGGCGAGTTTCTTTCCATGCAGAGAAGATTGTTATTTTCTCCCTGTGGTTGGAGTGAAGGGATCCTGGTTGGGACAGGGAGGTTGAGGCTGGTGGTTTGGGGAGGGGTGAGCTTTGGCATCCTCACTCTCTTAATCATAAATGCAACCATTATTTGATCCAGGGACTTAAACCCGGGGACGTCAACATTGCATTTCACATACACATACTTACGTACATACTTCCACACACAGATACATACACAACTATACATGTACATAGAGATACACACACACGTACACATATGCAGATACACACATACACACAAATATGCATGTATACATGTACATAATACAGATACGCAGGTACATACACGCACCCATATACACAAGTGCGTATACACACAGAAACATACACACATATGCATATACACAGATAGACGCACATACACTCATGCACACACATACACACACACAGAGAAACGTGCATGTATATACAGATACACACAAATACAGCTATACATCCAAACATGCATGCACATGCATCCACATGCACACACATATACATGTACACACATGCTCCTAGCCACCGCCCCTCAAAGGAACCTTGTCCCCAAGCCCCTTTCTGAATCTACCCATCTCTCTGGGGCTTTAGCTGCCTTAGTCTGGGGGTGACTTCAAGGGACATCTTACTTCCTGTGGTTTATTCCATTGGAAAATTGGAATAAAATGAATTATTAATCCCATGGGTCCAAAGGGGAATCTATTCCTCAAAGCTTCTAAATATTAACCCACCAAATCACTTACCAAACAAAATGCTTTAACATGCAAATGGTTAAATGGCCATGGATGACACCATCCAGGGACATGTGTGAAAAGAGGAAGAGGGTTACGTCACCCTCCGATTTAGTGGAGGGGCTGGGGAGTGAAGCCGCGCACACAGAGGGAGGAAGAACTCCTGCTTCTCTAGTTGGTGAAGGGTGGGGACTTTCATGAAAACTGCAGCTAAATTCTCCCCAGCAAGAGGAAGGCAGGAGGAGCCCTGCTGCATTTTGTCTGAGGACTGCATAGAATCTCAATGAGAAAGGGACCCACAAGAGTGCAAAGACCCTTCTACGTACAGTATTTGATGGAAGAATCTGAAAGGCAGACAAGGGAGCTGGCTTCTTTCCCCAACGTGGCAGAGCTAAAACTAGCTCCAGGGACTCCTGACTCATCACGCCATTGTGTTCTTCGCACAGCATTCTGCGGCCTCCCTTTAGGAAACACAGCTCTAGTTTCCAGAACATCTATGTACAAGAGTAAATTAAAAAATCTATCACGAAACAATCACAGTAGCTGGAAATCCCTATTCACTGCTCCGTGCGATAGGTAAATTACTGCACTTTTGATTTATGTAACTCATTATCATTGCACGGTGGCTGCAAGGATATGCTCCATTTGTTCCCTTGATCATTATGTGGTTGGTTCTCTCTCTGTCCTGAAAGCAAGACCTTAATAATAACCAGCAAGGGTAATACAATTAGCGAGATGTGGCATCAGTGTGTGCAGTTAGCTGTGTGTGGGGCTGTGTATTTGGGAAGGTCCAAGTGTTGAGAATTTCTGTGCAAGAAGAAACTAAGTCCATCTTTGGGGACCAGTGACCCCCTTCCCTCCTGACCCAGAAGAGGGATGGGGCCTGTGAAAGTTCTGCTGAGATCCTCAGACAGTCCGATGGGGGCCCCTTGGGTACACGCAGCTGTGTGGCGGGGGAAGGGAAGAGGGGATAGTGTCAGGGTGGGAAGGAAGAGGAAAGCGTTGTGATAAATCTGAGGTGGATCTCCGAAGATGGTGCCCTCATGACCCGAGAGATGAGGTTGTTCATTCCAGCTTGCAGAAAGTCATTATTGTTCTGCTGATTGCCTCTCTGCCTCGGGGGACATCATGACAGCGCTAGGGTTACAAAAGCCCAGCCACTCTGGATTGGATGAGGCGCTAGCCTGTGCTGATGGAGGGGCCTTAAAATGGAAGCTGGAGGAGCAGAAATGCTTTCCTTGCTGTCCCAGGCTTCACCTGTACCCGCACTTTTGCAGGGTGGGTGGGGTGAAGAAGGCAACTGTCAATCAAACCAATATCATGTGTTAAAAGGCAGAGTTGATTTCTGACAATTTAAATGAACAAATACTTACTGAAGAATACCTGACAGTTATAATTATCACTGATAATATAAATAAGCACATACTGCACTAGAGTCTATGGATTATTTAAAGAATGCTACCTGATCCCTGGCCTCAGGGTTCACAGTCTACTCAGTCATGAACAAATGGTCCAGATGCCTGTAAGACAAAGCAATAGATCATGAATGATACGGGAAGCATCCAAGCGGTGAGGGGTCCGAGAGAAAGGGGGAGGGGATCAGAGGATGTTCGTGAAGAACGCGATATGTGAGCTGTATCTTGAGGAATGATGGGGCTTTGGATAAGCAGAGGAGGGCACCGCAGGCAGGAAGAACAGCAGCAGTCACGTGGTCATAGGAGGGTAGCGGTCACTTTCGGGGTAGCTGGCATCCAGTTGGTCCAGAACCAGGGGGATCTGAATGTGGGATCGGCTCGAGTTTGATGGGCAACGGACAACAACGGAAGCTCAACCATCATATTCTTGGGATTTTTTCCTAACACAGAGACCACCTCAGTGATCCATCCCATCTGCTCTGCTAACTGATTGCTTTGGAAAATGAAATGAATGACCCCTTGCAAATGACATTTAATTTTGTGCCCCTCACAGCTCTTCTTAGAGGCGTCTTCAAGAGCACCCTTCTTGTTTACAGTGACAATATTGTATTATTCCTGAGTCTAACGATTTGTAAACTACCGCTGTAAGTTTTGTAATCACAGAGCAGCATAATTTTTCTCTGTTATTAATGTGTGTGTTGGTGGGGGAGGGAGGTGTTGGATTATAAAAATGACAGTTACCTAAGTTTTTCCAGGGACTTTGGGGGGCCACGCTTCCCCACTAGTGTGTTACTTGGAGGGAACTGGAAACCAGGACAAAGACTTAAAAGTCTCTTCTCAGCCTTCCCTGGGGCCCCACATGGATTGTGCGAAGCACTCCCTGCGGGGCATCTGCTTTCCCAAGCAATCAATGCAGCTACACGAGTGAGAAATGAGTAACAGCGACTGCTTAGCATCCATTCTTCCTTGTAATTAATATCACGTGGCTGTGCGAACAGCCTGGAGCTGTCTGATGGAGAAACGCTCATTCAGGGAAACCAGGCAACAAACAAACAAACACGAAAAAGGCGTGCTGGCACATAATTCTTGCAAAATGCAGAAGGGAAAGGGCTTACTTCAAAGCTGTCTATAACTGAATTACCACTGGGGGTTATGTTTGGTCTTTTTTTCTTTTCCTTTGAAAAATCAGCTCATATATTTTCTTGCAACCAAGACAGGCAGTCTCTTAATTGTTCCATTAAAAGAGGTGTTGAAATGTTACTAATTGTCAAATGCAATTAAGTGTAGCAACATGTCACAGGTAAATTAACGAGAAGCCAGGTGTTTGGGGGTGAGGGGAGGATGCGCAGCGCTGATGCTGACAGGAATAATCTTGATCCTTCCTGTAGGTGACTTGGGCTTGCCTAACCAAGGAACTGTACGCATCACACTGGCCCCTGATTATAGCTTTTAAGGGTTTCTGACTCATCAGTGGCCATTTGCTGTGTGCAGTTTTTAGCTGTTCTGTCTCTAAAAGCCTGATCGTGATGTTTAGAGCAGAGTGCTGGTAACTCAAAAAAAGGAAAAGTCAATTGTTGCCTTTGATTAACCCAGAGAAAGGGAACAGTATTTGCAAAGAACCCAGAGACCCACATCCGAAATTGCAGAGAGGTGTGCCCGCAGGGAGACAGATACCTACAGACAAGGTGCTGTTGTCCCAGTAGGTCAGGTAGGTTTCACAGTCTTTCATTTGATTTCACATTTATTCCACTGAACTATGTGCAGTGGGACATAGAGACATACAACATGGGGCCCCGCGACCCCTGCTTTTGTTTGCAACTGTTTCATCTAGGTCAAGCACACACATTTTTAACCAGAACGAAAGCTCTTTGATGGCAGGGACCTGGTCCTGTTCCTTTTTTGTACCTCCAACATCTAGCACAGTGCTTGGCACATACTGAGAACTCAGTAAGTGCTATAATGAACAAACAAAAATAATTAAGGAAGTTGCCAGAGGGAATTGCTCTGGAGGAAGATGGTACATTGGGATGGGGATTTGTATGTGTGGTGGCACTTGAAGGCTCACCAGATGCTTTAGAGACCGAGTTCCAGATGAGGTCAGAGCTGGAGGTGGACAATGGGGCATCGTTTATGAAGAAGGTAGAGCTGAACTGTGGGCTGAGAGCTGTCCCCGATGGAGCAGGAGGGAGAGGCCCCAAAGTTCAAAAGCTCAGCCTGGCCAGGTGCTCATCGTGCACGGTGGGAGGGGCTGGGAGGGGAGGCAGAGGATCCGGACCCCTCTGCTGCCATCCTCCAGCGCCAGGCCCTGAGAGGGCTGTGAAGGCAGTAAAGACATTGTCTTCCCGGCTGGCTGGGGTGGATGGGGACACAGCCACAGGAGGACAATAGTATGAGGACCTGTATGCTTTTTTTTTCCTAACCAATTCTCTGACACCAACTGGGTGTCCAACAATCCAATTCAAATCGGACACCACCTGGAGCTAACGCAGACCCACAAGACTGCCCCCACTTCGGACGCCAGCCACGAGTAGGGTGCCCAGGTTACTTTGACCAGTTGACTGCAGATTAGAAGATTCCTACCACCACCCACTCCTCAGGTTTGATACTTCACCAGATCAACTCACAGAACTCAAGAAAGAACTTAGCTTACTATGAAGGTTGAGTATAAAGGATGCAGCTCAGGAAGAGCCCAATGGGAGAGAGGCACCAGGCGAGGCATGGGGGGTGGGGGGGGTGGGAAGCTTCCGTGCCCTCAATGGACACACCACCCTCCCAGCACATGCACGTCTTTACCCACTGGGACGTTCCCTGAACCCCACTGGGATTCCATTATGTAGGCATGACTGGCCAAACCACTGGTGACCGAACTTACTCCCCAGCCCCTCTCCCTTTCCCAGAGTCGGGGGGTGCTGAAAGCTCTAACCCTCCAGTGGTTGGTCTTCCTGGTGACCAGCCCCCACCCAACACCACCTTCTCATCTCCGTCATGTCATCACACGTTGTTATCACTCAGCAGATTCCAAGGGTTTCAGGAGCTCTGTGCCAGGAACAGGGATGACAAAGACCAAATCTTTATTTATTTTTAACTATACCGCAGGGCCCATTTTAAACATGTGCACCCAGGGAGCTTGCTCCTTGTGGGACCGTGATGAATGGGCTGTGATGGGTATTTTTCTCCTGTCCTGGTATCGCCCTGACTCATACTTTTCACGCTTTTGAGGCAGAGAGTCTGGAAACACAGAGTTGTGGAAGTTAGCCTGGGGTAGGATAAGGCACAAAACAAACAAAGGCAGCTCATGGGGTTCAGGGCAGGCCACCCTCCACATATGCCACTTTGGCATATCGATTATTTTGAATGGGAAGTTGATTGAGAAACAGCCAGTGCAAGAAAAAGACACTGACCCTCCTCCCTGTCCTCCTGAAGGCAGGAACTACATCTCCTGTGTGAACAGTACCCTCCCTGTACCAGGGGGAAGAGACATTCTTATCACCAGAGACAGGGAATTAAGGGCTGATAAGCCTTTGTAAACAAACTACTCAATTTCTTCTCTAATTATTACCCATGCTTAAGTTTCTTTGTCTTGCCAGTTTTTCACAAATTTATTTATTTATTTTTTTTGTCTAAAAGGTATTAAAGCTGCCTGCTTTGGTGGTTTCTTTGAATCTCATTTTTCTGTGAGCTTCTGTAGGTGTGAAATTAAAATTTGATTTTCTCCTGTTAATCCAGCTCATGTCAATTTAATTATTAGACCAGAGAGAAGAACCTAGAAGGGTAAAGGAAACCTTTTCTTCCCCGCCATAGGTCATGGATAAAGTTCCTTCCAAACTTGGGTACCACGATTTTGCATTTCTTCTGTTTTCAATTTAAAATAGTAGCTGTGCGGGAATGGACATAAAACGGAGTGGTCATCTTGTCAAATAATTCAAAAATGGTGACGTATTAAGTTCACCTGAAGAAATCCTGAAAAATAAAGATTCCCAGGCTGTACTCCAAGATCTGTAAAATCAGAATTGCTGAAGGTTGAGGAAGGGAGGGCAAGAATTCATATTTTATAAGCTCCCTCATGTGATTCTGATGTCCTGCCTCATTCATTTTATCCATCCAATTATCCCCTTCAAATGTGTACTTGGAGTCTGTTGAGGACGCGTACATCCTGTCTCCCACACCTCTCCTTTTGGCAGCATATAAAGAGACTCTTGTCTCCTGCAGGCGGAGGAAGACCTGGCTCAGCACTTAATCAGAAGAGTGGCTGAGCTCCCATTCTAGGCCAATATATTCCAAGGAGACCTGAGTTATCTAGACACCCCACAGAGTGTCACACTGGTCCGCTATGCGATGGCATCCTGCTAATCACACCGGGTGAGCACACTGGAGGCCTTGGTAAGACACACGTACTCCAGAGGGTGGGAGAAAAACCCTATGAAAATTTAGGGGACCTTCAGATCAGCAGAATTTCAGAGGGTCCAATGGATTAGAGCATGTTGGGATATCTCCTCTAAAGAAAAGGACAATTTATCGTGTCTTGCACCTCCCATGATGAAGAAGACGACCAGCTGACCACTCGGTGGTGAGCTGATTGCATTTGGACAGAAATAGACTCATATTCTAGTGACCATTTATGGTACATGTGCTTCTTACCTCCACAACTCTGGGCTCTGCTTGTGTAAAAGCACTATTTTAAAAAGGAAATCCTGGTGGAATTCCATTGAACTTAAACGCTTGCTTCCTTGGCACCTCAGTCTCCTTGTCCCCAGAGACTAGTAGGCAAAAGGAGGAGTTACCATTTTGGCTGGGGTAATTACCCTGGTTAGCAGGAGGAGGTGGGGGGCTGTGGTTATTCACTGGAAGCAGGGAGAAACATGTTTGGCATTTGGGTGGTCCACCTGGACATCTCTCAATAATTTTTTGACCAGTTTTAGCAGATGTTATGAGTTTGTTAACTTAATATTTGTTAAGCGGGCCACAGGGTGTCAGACGATGAATCATGATTCAACAACAGACCACAAGAGAAATTGAAAGAGAGGTTTATTACTCACAGGTCCTGGAAGATGTACATAGCGGGGGCGGTCAAAGAAGATGTCGAGAGAGAGACAAGACGTGGGGCACGTGTCTTTATTAATGTTCAGGGGTTGAGTGTTTTGGGATTCCTGGCCTAGGGCTGGACTGGTCAGTCCAAACCAAAAGAGTGGGGTTTTGGTGAACCCCATGGAGGGTGGGGTAGGGCGGGACTCTTATCTAAAGAGCGCAGAAGGTATACGGGTGCTGGGAGGCAGGAGAGACTTGATCACAAGGGCTGCTGTGGAGGTCATATCAATATCATGGCATTGCAGTATCTGGAGCCTACATTTGCTTGTGACCCTGTGGGCTGCCGTCTAGGGTATGTGCTTGCATGAGGGGGAGCGTGTCAGTTTAAGACACCTGGAGGTATCTTAATACCATGGAGTAGCTTAGCTGAACACTCGACAGTAGGGGGTGGGCAAGTGCAGTAGCCCCGGCAGGAGGAGGGCATGGGGACCAAAAGCTCAGACCCCAAGGAAGAAGGGTCTGGGTCATGCCACCAGGTAGGCCACCACGAGCAGCAATGGCACTAGCTGAAGGTGGGGCGATCGTAGCGGATAGTGAAGGGGGAGGGAGATGATGATGTCCGTTGTAGTTCCAAAGCCAGCTGCAGTGATGGGGGCCGTGCAGTTCATTCCACCAGTCTTCTGCTTCCAAGTTCCCCACAACAGAGGGGCTCACTAGAATCCCGGAGGAACTTTCTTTTCCAACTTAAATGAAAAAGTGGCAGCAACCGGCACACGGAGTGTGTTGTACTATGACATGCTGCCCAGATCCCTTTTCAGGAATAGGGAATTTATTCCCCCCAGCTGCTGAAGATGGCCCCCAGCTGTCAGCTTTTTGGGGCATTCTCTTGGCTTGAAAGAAAATGCCTCATCCAAGGTCATGCATTGTTCTGGGGGACCCCACGTGCCATGACTTATTGCTGTAAAGGCATATAGGTCTAGCCCACTCACCTCAAGTCAGGATAACCCTGAAGGGCCATCCCAGCTCCAGAACTTTCTGTGCAGTGCCTGAAGCTTTCATCGGGCCTGTGGCACATCTCAGCTTCTCCCTCCACCCAGTCCTGCTTTTGTCCTCTCTCTTCGGCAGGTGCTGATCCCCTGAGCCGTCCTTAAATGACATCCATGTCTCTTAATCTGCTTGTTGGGAAACTCATCCATCTGGCAAATTCTACCATTATTATCACGGTGGGAATGCTCCTGTTTCCTCTCCACCAACCACATTCTTTGCTGCCCATACAGCTGATAAGCTAATACGTTCCTTCAATGTTATAATTCATTGTGTGGCTAACCCTGTGTTTTCAGACCTTGCTGGAAACACTATTACCTTAGAAGATTCTCTGATTCGCCTTTGTTCTGATCTGTCTTTATAAGATGGGCTCCAAGCCCCCTTCCTCTATCATGCTGTACACCCATCATCCTGTGATCTGTTTGTGGGTCTGAATTTCTCCCTCCCTGATGGACCCCGGAGGGTGAGGACAGGACCTCAGCATTTCCTTCTTTCCAGCCCTACTGCTTAACCCCAAGCCTGGCTCATGGCAGACTCTCAGTCTGTGTTTGATGCAGGATGAAGTGCACTTGGGTCTTCCTGCTGTGGAAGCCGGGACAGGAAGCGCGGGCAGAGCTGTCCTTGTTAGCCTGGTCAGCCTTGGGTGCGTGCTGGTTTATCCAATTTCAGAGAAAGCTTCCTGACGCTGCACAGGAGGCTCTTTTTTTTCACTTAAAAGTGACTTTTCTCTCTTTCTTTCCAGCCTGATGCTCTGTGGTTCTCTTCTTTTCTCAGTAGGAACTTGGTAAACTCTAACGGACTCCCTGAAACAGAACAGAAGAGCCGGGCGTGGCCCGGGAGGAAATTGCAAAGCAGCAAACATCAGTCTTCGGTTATTCAGCATCTCTTCCCTCAGTTCCTTCCCCACTCCCAGCACCCCATTACCTCTGCTAGTTCATTCTCTCCATAAAACTTCAGCTCTAGGAAAAGAACTGATTTAATCATTTATCGCAAGTCGGTGTGCTGTCTCTTTCCAGAGTATTTGCATTTTTTTGGCCTCATTTTTGGTTCAGGAAACAAAGGCTCTATAGAAAGTCTGATGAACTCTGTTCCACCCCCTCAGAGTACCTATTTTTGTTTTAAATTTGATAAAATTAATTGGTGTATCAGAACCCACAAAATGAGGCCACCCCGGTGGCTTGGCCCACATCACAGGTCTGAACCCCAGTCAGCCCGCGCTTAATGGGAAACGCCCATCACCTGACACACACAGTCCTCGAACTCAGCTTTCACTAGCTTACCTCACCCAGGGGACAGGACCTGCAGGCCTCACATCACCAGCCTCCCAGCCAGGCACGCCCTGTGTCTGAGTTGCCTCTTCTAATGCTCTGTACAGCCCTCTTTCGCCCCGAACCCCTCAGGAGAAGTGTTCCACTACTCCCCAAGTCCGCAGATCGTTTTCTCTTGAATAAAGAACATCAAAGTTATTACTAGTTTAGTTTTGTCATCTGAAGAAATACGTGTTCCACACAGAGTGTTTCTTTGGCTCATACACAGTTTTTTCCTGATATTGTATATTCATTGAGACTAGGGACCCTGTTTTTGTTTTTAGCATTATGTCTCAGCACCCAGAAAACTACCTAGTACACTGTGGGCCATTTGTAAGTCATGTTGAATAGAAACTTACAGATAATTACATAAACAGATATACATTTATAAATAATTGTCAGATAGTTGAGGTGGTGTCTTAGGGGAAAGAGAAGCTGTTCCGCCCCGTGGTTCCCCACTGAGCTTACATTTCTGGCTCTGACTCCCCACGTCTCCACCTGGGCCTTTCACATTGCTAGTAGCAGGAAGAACAAGAGAAAAGTAGGAAGACTAGGAGAGACTGAAGAGCGACATCACTGTCAGCCCACGGGACTGTGGGAAGAAAGCACCTGCTAGAACTGCCCAGCTGGGTGAAGGATGTTAAAGAGGTGGCAGGCGTGGGGTGCCACACATAGGAAGTGCCTTAGGCATCTTCCAGATCCAGAAACAGACATTCACAGGATAGGAATTTATCATCTGTCTATCTATCTGTCTGTCTATCTACCCATCTAATTGAAGTGTTGTTGATCTATACTGTTGTATTAGCTCTAAGTGACAAGTTAGGAATTTAAATGACACTGTGTTAGTTTGCTAGACTGCTGTAATAAGGTGCTGTAGACTCAGTGGCTTGAACAATGGAAATTTACTTCTCACGGTCATGGAGGCTGGAAGGCCGAGATCAAGGTATTGGCAAGGTTGATTTCCTCAAGGCTTCGCTCCGTGGCTTGAAGACAGCCATCGGCTCCCTGAGTCTTCATGTGATTTTTCCCTTCGTGCTGGCTTGTATCCTCATCTTATCATCGTCATGTTGGGTTAGGGCCCACCCATAGGACCTCATTTTAACTTAGTTACCTCTTTAAAGACCCTATCTCCAAACACAGTCACATGCTGAGGTCCTGGGGGTTAGGACTTCAAAATATGAATTTGGGAGAACACAATTCAGCCGACAACAGTCACCCAGCCACATGGAGGCATTGTAGCCCAGGGATTAAATATCCTGTATTTAGAGTCAGGAAGACTGAGGCTGGGACTCTGGCTTCACACTTATCATCGCTTGGGGATGTCATTTAATCTCTTGGAATCTTAGTTTTTTCCTCTGTTCTTTCTTTTTTTAAAAAAATTTTTTGGGGGAGGGTAATTAGGTTTACTTATTTATGTATTTATTTTTTGGAGGAGGTACTGGGGATTGAACCCAGGACCTTGTGCATGCTAAGCATGTGCTCTACCACTTGAGCTATATCCTCTCCCCAGTTTCTTCCTCTGTTAAATGGAAATTAAAATGATTGCGGCATTGACCCTCTTACACGAGAAAGTGTGTGCAATGTAGAGCGTTCAGGTGTGTAAGTGCCAGACAACTGCCAGTGGTAACAGCTGTTGTGGCTTCTGCTGCTGCTGTGATTATTATTATTATTGCTAGTTTCCTCTTCTAAATAATAGGGCTAATACAATGTCCACCTTCTTAGAATCGTTGTGAGGATGACATGGGATGATGCATGGCGAAAAGCTTACACAGACCTTGGTCTGTGGTCCAAAAACGTTAGTTGTAACTATCTTGTAACTAACATGTCCCATGTGTCTTCGTGGGACACAAACCGATTTTTCCAGGTGCCGTGTCTTTCTTTTTTCCTGCTGAGTAGGATCTGGGGTAGCAGACCTATGTCTATATTTAATAAAATGCCAATTTTCTTGTCAGGGGAGGTTTTAGCCAGAAGATCCACCTAGTTTGTTCAGGAGCTCACATTTTAGTTATTAACACCTGAAATGATATTTTAGTTAGTCAAACACAGGAGAATGCACATCTGATAAAATTATTCAGCTAAAAGGAAGTGGGGATCTGTGTTCTGAATTACATAGTAAAGAAGTGTTCAGGTTCAATGTGGGTGATTAACTGTTTGATACCTTGTCAAGCTTTGACAAGTTCTCCCTCCATTTTTTATATGCCTCTCACCATGTCTCATGTAATTAAGAAATGGCGCTGCGTTCTTGTCAGCCACCATTAAGGACTAGTCATAGATAGTTTCATAACATCTGCTTCTTGCAACCTTCTAATTATCCATAAAAATCTGGCAGAGGGACCTGACAGTTTATCCGGAACACAGAATATGAATACAAAATAGCACGCTTTGCTCCTCGGGACAGAGTGATGCTGTGAAACTGGTACTCTCTAACCTCGTATTTTGCGTGTGGCTATGTTGCCTGCGCAAATCAGATCTAGGTGCATATCTGCTCCATAAAGACTCAATTTTGAAAAGCATCTTTTGACAAAATGAATGTGGGTCAGGGAGTATGTTAATGATGCTGTGCCAGAATCTACTGTCAGTTGCTGCCCCAATATTTTCTACCTTATAATCCAGCCAGAAGCTGTTACTTTTGTTACTTCCCTGCCCTTACCTGCAGGCTTTGAGCTGTCTATGCCTTGAGAGAAAGCACAGGAGGACTCCTGACGGGGCCAGACACTTGCCTCTGGCAAGGTCAACTTCCTGCTGCTTATTTCTTGTGGTAGGTGTGTTTCTTACCTACCCGCCTGTCCGGCTTTCCAACTCAGTGCTTCACCTTGACTCTGGGAAATGCACCTTCCTGAACCCCTGCATGGTGCGTGTTTGGTTTGCTGAACCACTGCTTTATTCTGATTATTGGTCACAATATGTCTTTCCTCTGCCTACAGACAATTCCAACATCCATTTGGACCCATGGATGATTTGCCTTTTGGTTCTGAATCCACAGATGCCTGTCTGCCGACTGGATTTTAGCCTCCTACTTTGTTGAGGCCTCTGTTTTTTTCGTGTGTGTCTTTAATCTCCTCTGGCCGGGAGCTCACAGTCTTGCCTCAGCTCTCCTGGTCTTGCTGTCTTTCATTTTCTCTGTGTCCTCCTACCAGTGAGATGCATAAAAATACTCATGTTCCTATTTATCATTCACTGAGTATTTTTGGTACCTACAATGACCTTGGGAGGTGAGGAACATGATTTGCTTTGGAATTTTTTTTTTTGGTCAACTGAAGCACAAAGAGGTTTACTATTTTACCCAAGGCCACAGACTCTGGCTTTGAACCCAAATCTGTCCTGCTTCAGCTTGTGTTCCTTCCACCCAGTCACTGACTTCACGAGCAGCATATTACTGCTCGGAACTGTCATTTATCTATGGTGTTCACTTCTCCAGTAAGCACTGAAAAAGCAGCTAAACATTGTAAGTATGCTTTTATAAATATATATGATATTAAATATTTAATTTTCGAATTTTATCAGCTCTACAGTCCCTATTTTACAAAATAATGAATTGAGGGTTTGAGTTTCAGGGTGTTGACAAGTCCACACAGTAAGTCAGCAAGAGAGCAGAAGGTTCTCAGCATAGCAGGAGAGTGGCTTGTTGAAAGCAACACTAGTCCAAGAGGTGGGAGAGCTAGGTCAGTTCAAGGTCTGGCCCAGAATCTTGATCTTTGGTAAGTTAATTGACCTCTCTCTTCCTTCATCTTAAAAATCACTCACTAAGTTTAGCTCTGAGTTTCCTGGCAGCCGAAGTACACCCATGGTTACTGGTTCCAGATTGGTGGTCACAGGCCAAGATACTTGAAGTTGATTCATCATAGTTCCTGGGTCACAAAGATTTTATTCATAATAACCTACCACATACATTAGGCACTGGGGATACTTATTACTATTCTAAACTGCTGTGGGTTCTCTGAACAGGGGTCACCTGGGCCATGCTCCTGTCCAGAAAAGACCCCAACTTTTTCATCAGAACCCAGCTGCCATGACAAGCCCAAACCACCCTCCTGCCCTCTGTGCCTCTCATGTCTGCCCAGAGCAGCTAAGATGCCGGCGGCTTTGTTCAAGAGAATGGAACGTGAGAGGATGGTCCCGTCCCAGGTCTCGGGTGAGCTCACAGGACAGGTCACCAAGGGAGAGGTCCTTGGTTTCACCAGGAAAGAATTCAAGAGCAACCGAGAGTCAAGTGAAAGCAAGTTTATTTAGAGAGATGCACATTCCACAGACACAATGCTGTCTGTCTCAGAAGGGGGAGCGACCCCAGGCTATGGGGTGTTTAATTTTTACAGGTTTGGTAATTTCATATGCTAATGAGTGGGAGGATTATTCCAACTATTTTGGGAAAGGGGCGGGGATTTTCGGGAATTGGGCCACCACCTACTTTTTGTCTTTTTATGGCCAGCCTGGGAACTGTCCTGGCGCCTGTGGGAGCGCCATTTAGCAGCTAATGTATGACAATGAGCGTATAATGATGCTCAAGGCGCACTGGAGATCGGGTCTTCCTCCATCTCGGGCCTCATTGGTTCTGACCAGTTTATGTTGTATCCTCAATGGCTGTGTCATTCCTTTAAAGATTGTGCCCTGAGCCCTTCCTTCCTGTCTCAACTTGAAAGAAAAGCCAGAGGAAAAAGAGCAGAGGAAAGCTGAGCTGTGGGTCCTGGCCCTCTGCTGAACTGAGCGGAGTGATGTGGGGGGGGGGGCGGGGGCAGCTTTGAATCCTGAGTGTTCTAGTTCTGCGCTATTTCAAGCACGGGCCTGGCCCCACAGTGGCATCACCTAGAGCTTGTTAAAAATGCAGACTCTCAGGCCACGCCCCCCCACTTCTGCTGAATCAGTTTTACAGGGTTCGTAGGTGACTTGTGTGCACATTAATGTTAAAGGAATACTGCCAGTTTCTTAATCCACAGAAACATTTAAAATTAATCTCCAAGTGGTGAGACAGTTTTAGTAGAGCCCCCTTGGAGGGGTACAGGGACATTGCTGCCATTACTGGCACAGGCTTGACTGAGACAGGGAGGACGCTGGACCTAATTGCAGTAGAGAAGGCGACTTAGCAACAAGCCAGGCCTTCAGGAGGGCAAAGGGGAGTGATGTGGGCTTTTGAGGTGAGTCCATTAACAGTTGGATTATAACACACTGTGCCATAATGGTGTAGTAATGAAACATAATTGACATGGTTATTTTATTTAAAAGGACACTTCCTTTGTTCCTGGCTCTCTTTCTTCTGAGAAAGCATATGGTCTGGAATAAGGAAATGAGACAAAAGGAAGTGGCTCTGTAAACAGTTCTGGTTCTCCTGTGGTCTGCTCTTTGTCCAGCTGCAGGTGAGATGCTCCCGGGTGCTGGCAAACACCAGGTGAGCAGTCTCCAGCCGGGACCCTCATAACTTAGATCAGCCGGGCCCTCTAGGAGGAGCGGTGACCTGAGAGCCAGGCACCGACAGGTCTGAGGGGCACCATGACTGCCGCACTTGCGTCTCCAAAAACCCTCAGAGACTGAGCTCCAGCTGGAAGCAGCAGGGTCGGGCAGGGTGCATACCTGGGGTCAGAGCTGAGGTCTCTTTAATGGGACTTATATCGCATAGGCTGGGTTTCAGCCCCAAACTGCCCCTCAGATCTCAGCCTAACTGGCTTCAGGGTTCTGAGCTCAAAGCCATCTCAGCCTCCTCAGTGACGATCTGTTTGCTATTTCTTGATTTATTTCTCCTGAATGTTCCAGTTTCTTGGGAGCCCAGAACCTTTTTCCTCCATTAGCTCTTCACCTGTTTCTTTTTCACTCGTCCTTTCCACTTGCCCCTGGGAAACTATAGTGAAAATTTGAGATGGCACTTACCCTGTATATTTGGTGACTTATAGTTGATTTATGCCACACCTACTCTGAATAAAAGAAAGATCCTCAAGGGCCCTACAGTGCAACACATGTACCGACTGTGAAGCGAAAATGTGAAAACACACCTAACGTGAAGATGATGGGAGGAAGAGAGAATTGTTTTAGAGGCCAAAGTGGATTGAGGATGTGGCTAAATTGTGAAGCAAACTCAACACTGGATTGCTGGCAGCCAGAGGTGTGCATACAGTTACTTATTCCTGGTCAGTAAACACCAGACAAGCTTCTCAAAGGTGCTTTTCTTGATACTGAGCTTACAATAACAAATACTATTTTTGAATCTTTAGACCTACCAGGCACTTGCTGAATGCTTTGCATGCATTATCCTTTCTAACCCTCACACCAACACTACGAGACGGGAGGGAGTAACAGTCCTGTGTATGAACTCCAGGGCCAGGGAGCCCAGGTTTGGGTCTCATCTCTGCTGCTCACAAACTGGGTGGCCTTGGGCAAGTCCCTTACTCTCTCTCTCTGTTTCAATTTTATTATCATAAATCTGAACTACCCATCATACTTACAAGGTGATTGGGAGCGTTAAATGGTTTCAAATACACAAAGCACGCAGTGTCTGGCCCTTAGTAAGTACTCGCCATCATCATTTCCACTTGATACACAAGGAAGTTGGGTCTTAGGGAGGTTAAGTGGCTGGCCCAAAGTCCCCTAGCCAGATCAGACTAGCACCAAATTTAATTTGACCCCTCTTAACCGCTTCACACACTGACTCAGAAACTGCAGCGTGCTGCCAGCCATGCACTTGGGTGCAAATAAGGAATCGTATAAGCCTTGAGCAGTCCATGTTCGATTATCTTTGGTGAGGGTTTCTCATCTACAGATTATCTTCTGGGGAACTTCTCCCAGCTGTTCAGCCTGGTGAAGCCTCTGAGATGGTGTTTACCTTCAATATGACTTTAAGTAAAGTTTAAATAATGAGGGAGTTGTATTGCAAATGATAGTATATATTAGTTTATAGATTCTATTTGTTTATGTTTGTTCACATTTAGCCACAAATACTTCTCTGGTACAGTTGAACATAGCAGAAATGTAGGTTGGTGTCTACCCAATTGCTGCTATGTTTAAAGCCCACGCCAATGCCACATACCCCAGGGAGTGGCTTGCCTTGTTATTTTCCATGATCTCAGTGTATATACAAGTCTCCTCCCATCTGTAGTGATGCTTGAGGTCCCATGTGGGTGTAATTCCCCTGTTCCCCACCAGGTGTCCCACTCAGCCTTGCTATCTAACAAGCATCAAAGAGAAATGGCCTTCTTCACCCCTGAAAAGGGGAAAAGGAATCCAAGGGGATACGCAGGTGTCGTGGGGAGGAGAGGGGCAGGAGACTGCCACAAGTCTTGCGGATGCTGCTCCTTGCCTCTGGACAAAGGGAATTTTTTGCCTGGCTTTTCTTTGATGCCTGTGTGTCTCTCTCCAGAAAGCCTAGTCAGTTCCCTACAATTTAGGAAGTTCTTATTTCCACTAACGAAATGGTATCTGGTCAGCCCTTTACATTTCTGAGCTTGAGCTTGAGCTTGAGGCTGCCTGCCTGCCTTCTCTTCCTTTTGCCTGAAAGCCCCTGACAGCCTCTTATCCGTCTGTGAGCTCCTCGTTTTTCTTGAGTCTGATTTAAAAAGACATACTGAAGGCACTGACCCCGCTGGCCCCTCTGATTCCTCAACACCTCCCTCATCAGGGAGGTCAAAGGCGGGAACCAGTGTGTGGCTGTGACACTAACTCGCCCTTTTGCAAACAGTAACCTCGTCTGTCCATGATATTAACATCACCATGATGGAAATACTTCCCCCTCACTCTCACGTAAGGTTGTCATTTGCTTTCTCCTGAGGGAACGAGACAGGGGATTTGGATCCACTGACTTTTAAGAACTGGGGACATTTAAAATTCCAGAACACATTTCTTATCCTTTGCAGGTGGGTGGCTCCTTGCCTGTTACAGTCCTCCGTCCCTTCTCCCTTTCTTTTGGAGGACCACACACACAGGGTCAGGGTCAGGATGAGAGGAAGCCCTAGACCCACGTGTTTTTTCTCTCTGACACTGCCTTCTGCACTGGGGCTCTCTGCAGACCCCTGTCCCTCGTTGTAGGTCAACCCCACAGACCCTAGGCATTTACCATAGACCCAAGGCATCCAGATGGATGCAGTTCACTGAGCAATTTGGCAAACGATGGCTCAGATTGTAGGTTATTCTGTGATTGAAGCTTCACCCTGAGATCTGCCAAGAATGGGAATGGGATTTCTTCATTTAGCATCAGCTTTCAGATAGTTCAACGTTGGATATTTCTCCCACAAATGATCTTGGTAACAAAGACCAGAATACAATCCTGGGGGAGTGTGTAGCTTCTGTTCCCACTGCCTCATTATGTGCATGGCTGTTAATATTTGGAGAGCCTTTTGCCAATACCCATTTTCTCTTGAACTGGGAAACAGGAGCCCGGGCGCGATGCATTATTGATAGTATTGTAATTTACTCCTCTCGGGTTGTAGCTACAGTGTATGTACCATTAACACAAAATATGAAATTACCCGTGGTTGGGTATATTTGTCGCTTCAGGTTTGTCTCAACGATATTTGCCTTTCGCCTCAATAAAAGATCATGAATAAAGCAAGCGGGGCAATATTATTTGTTGTTGTTGCAAGGGAATTTTGATTAAATCATTTCTCTGGGTTGTGTTGTGGCGAGCCACGCTTTGCAGTGAAGATGTGGGACATAAAATAGTGGGGGTTGGACGGGGAAGATGGATGGGGCAGTTCGCTCCAGCTCACAGCATACGCTGGCTTCCCTGGCAGGCTGCTTGGGGCCAGGCTCAGGCGCGCTCTGAATGGGGAATAAGCTGGCAGCGGGTGGGGGCCGTTCCGACCTCGGTGCTTGAAACAGAGCCCTGTGTCCCTGCCGCAAAGATGGCGTTGGAGTGCAGGATTTGGGATGTGGGGGACCCCACAGTTCATCACGTAGAGTCCTGGGGAGTCCCAGCACTGTGCCCTGACTGGTGTTGGACAGTTTTTGGTTCCAGCCCCACTGGAGCTGGTGACACACACATGCACACACACAAACATACACACCTTTCTTGCTTGAAAAAGATTCCAGGTGGTCAGGCTCAAACCCCAGCTGCAAATGGAAATGCCTCTCCCGTCTGCTTTGTGCCCTTTACTCTTTCAGAACTTTGAATGGAAGGTATTTGCTGGTTCATTAGCCCTGAGTACCCTGACCCCGACCCCAACCCCACTCCCTGCATAACCTTTGTGGGTAAACATCTTTTCAAAACCTGCCTTCGCCTTGGCCTCTTCACCCTTTTGTTGCCCGAGGACCTCAGAAGGAAGGGGTGAGGGTGACAGGGAAGAGGTGTGGAAATCCTATGAATTTGAAGCAGGCAGGAAGATATTTTGAAGAAAGGCTTACCTCTCTTGGCTCCTGCGGTCTGGGAGCCCTTTATTCCTGACAGGTGGAGTCCCCGGGAGGGTGGTGTTGGGGGAAGAGCCCCGCCCCTCAGAGGTCACTGGCTAGGGGAGGGGGCTTGGATACCCAAGTGCTGGCCAGGGCAGCGCTCACAAAGCTGGAGTCTCTTTTACGAAGAAAAACACCACTCGGCCAGGCCAGGGCATCTATTGACTTTTGCTGGCTGGGGCACATTCTGGAGGTGAAAATCAAATTTTCTGAAGACTTGTCGGAGCCAGGCTTTGTTCAGAGTTTGCCTCTTTAGCTGACTGGCTCCCCATTTACCTGAGGAAGGGGCAATTAACAAAAAGATTAGGGCATCTCCTTTGGACTTAGGGGCCTGCCTTCCTCCCCACAACCACTCCTTTCCTAAAGGATGTGGGGGGGGGGAGGGGAGGAAAGTCACACAGGACTGTAAAGCCAATGAAATCAGTGCTCAGTCTATCAAAGCAAATCACAGACCCTGACAGCTGAGAAGTACTATTTGTTTTTTCCCTCCCAGATTTCCACCAAGCCTGGTGTTTTAAGCATATGTCTTGGGGGAGAAGAGACTCTGAGAAAGGCAATTACAGTTGGTAAATGATTAATGTTGGACCTGACATTTTAATGTGTCAACGATGTTTAAGTGCATTAACCTTTACAGAATTTACACCCCTACTGTATGAGATATATCTTGTATACCGTCTCGAATATCTGCAATCTGCCTTCACTTAAATCTTACTTACATTTATTTTATTACAATATAAATGGGTTTTTAAAATCTTGATAAGAGTTTTTTACCCCATGCTGCAGGTCCTGTGGGCACTGCGGGGAGCCTGAGGGCAGGAAGTTTCCTTGCCGACTGTGAACAGAGTTCCAGCCACCTGCCTGGAGATCCCGAGGAGAGAGGGGGCCTGTGTCGGTTGTTCAAACTCATGTCTCTTTTTTAGCCCAAAGGGGAGGTAACTTAGAAGACCTGGGAGTCTGCATCCCACAGCATGAATCACAGAGGCAGGCTTTCCAGCCAACAGACAACTTTTAATTTTTATGAGTTACAGAAAACACGTCCATTTGAGAGAGGACAAGCAGTTCCCATCACGGTGCTTTCTCCAGTCGGCCCGCCGCCCGTCCTCTCTGCAGAAGGATACACATTTCAGATGATGCCTCCATCTCTCACACCCTCACTGGTCTTTCCTTTTCCAAGTCAGAGATGCGCTTGTCGTGGGGCTGCTCCGGTGTCAGCTCCACGCCTCCTGAACTTCACTCCACTGAAATCTGGTTGGGTATAAGACAGACTCCGGTGGAATGAAGGACAAGAGAAACACATGGACGGTCTGAGGCCTTTTTCTCAGAAGGTGGGCCATGTGGCAACCCCAGCCTCTGCACGCAGGGTCGTTGCCTGGCCAAAGGTTTTCAGGATCCTTGAATCACAGACTTGGGAGGTGTGAAAGATCTGAGTATTCACACCCTCCCCAGGCTCACTTCTTTCCAGGAGCTGGTGACAGCCTGCTCACCAAGACGCCACCGGGTGTCTGCAGCACATACAGCGCTGAGTGGTGGGGATGGCGCGGCGGGGCTGGGATCCTGGACGTAGCCATCCCACACAAGTCCATGTGGAAACTTCTCTGTGTTTACCTAGTTGGGATGCTGGCTGTCCTCCCCCTTTGTCTGTGTCCCTTTTGCGTCTGCCTTAACAGCTCGGTGTGGTCGGTCCTGGCTGCGGAAGGCAGGGGTTCTGAGATTGCTTTAGGAAAATCCATCTACTCTGAACTTGCTTACCAAGGCGGTGGAAGGCAGAGGCAGGGGCGTTCCTCTCCAGAAGGCACTGTCCAAAGAGAGCGAGCAGGGCTCTGCCGGCCCATTTGTGGGTGTGAAATAGGCAGAGCACCTTGGCTGGAGCCGGGTGCACTTGCGGGGGCCAAGGTGGGTGCAGGAGGGTGAACCTCCTGGGTCTCCCTCCTATAGACTTGTCCTGGTGGCCCCACATCCTTTCCCATCCTGCTGGGAAATGGCGTCCCTACGTCATCTCTGGGTGCGGGCATGGGGGTGTCGGGAGGGAGGGGATAACCTGGCTTTCAGAGACTGAACTAAACAGGGAGGATGGCCACCGTCTGAGAGCTCTCTGTCCTCCTAAAAGAAATGCCAGCCACCAGTTGCTGTGTACTTGCCGCCCCGCCCCTTCCTCGCTGTGTTCAGACATGCCCTGGGCTCAGCGTAAGCCCCGTAAAAGGCAGTTCTCAGCAGCGACACGCAGACGGGGTGAGTTCGGGCAGATCCGCCCTGTTGTTTGGAATCCTTTCTTCCTGGGGCTTGTTCTGACCCGAAGCAGGGAGGCAGTAGCTTATAACGTGGCTTCTCCCCACCCCCCTGCATCCAACCCCCTGGGCACTGGGCCTCTGTAAAAGGCTCTTCCACAAGGGCTGGGGGCTCCAGGCATTGCTGGGGAGAGCCCCACTTCCCTGGTCGGTGTGAACACAGGGTGTGCTGGGGGCAGGGGTTGAGGTACTGATGGGGTGGAGGCTGGCCCATCCTCTCCCATCCCCATCAGCTTTTTTGGTAAGTATTCCCAGTTCTCCATCATAAGAAAGAAAAGCGCCCTGCCTGTGAATGACCTAAACTATATATTCCCCTGCACTGCCTCTGAACCATTTCACAGCCAGAAATGGAAGAAAGAGACCAACCTGTTTGGCTCTGTTCAAGAATGGCAGGGATGATGGGAGGAAACAGTTCTGGGATGGAAGGAGTCTTTGCTTCCTTTCTGGGTGTCAGCCCAACTCAGGGCAAAAGGGACAATTCCTCTCCCTGCAGACCCTCCCGAGCCCACTCTTACCCTCCTAACATGCACGCTCCGCCAGAGTCTTTAAATCCTCAATCTGAGTGTGCAGGGCGCATCACCCTCACGTGGGGCCCTTAACTTCCAGGGTGGATCCTTCAGAGATGACATGGGCTGTAAGAGCACTTTAACTGTGAGAGGCCACGCACATAGGAGGTGGCGCTGACGTTAGAGAGTCCGGCGAAGGCAGGCCCTTCCCTTTTCACCCTCCCCTCGCCCCACAGACCTGCAGCTGTTACAAGACAGAAACAGGAAACGACCAGCCAGAACCTGTACTAGGAGACTTGACCCACGCTGGGCCCCTTACCTCAAGTTCAAGATTCTTCTGCCCACCATGCCTTCATCAACTTGATGGCCCAGGGGCCTGTGCCTTGGCCACTCGCAGTGTGGGGTTTGGTCAGAGAAGCAAACCGCACGTGCACTTGGCTATAGAGGAAGTTCATGCACTGCTCTCCTGTGCCCCTACCCGCCCTCAGGACTGGGCCTTAAATGACTTCCCAATAAAACCAACCTGGACATGAGAAGGGAAGAATGGAACCACATCCTGAATCTCCTGTTAGAGCTGCATCCTCCAGCCCAGGACTGAAAAGCCAGCCTGTCCCTCTCATTGGGTAAATTTCCATGAAACCAGACAGAGCTGCAGTCTTGGTACTTAACTGCTCAACACCCACCTTACCACACTGATTCCCATGATCAGTCAGATTTATTGCCTGGAATCACTGGGAATCCCCGAGAAAACATAGACCTGGCTGGGGATTTGGTGGATATGCAGCCAGGGTCAGTTATTTTAGCTTTGGAGGAAGTTGATGACTGATTTCCAGTGAATGTGGCTTTTTCCACAGCTCACCCTCTCCTCTGTTTGCCCAATGATCCTCCCGATGTAGCCTCGCGGCTTTGGTTTCACAAAGCCTCCCCCGACCCGCTCCACCCCACCCCAGGTCCGGAGATTTCAGACTCGCCTGCAACTACCAGTGTCTGTACCTTCAGAGAGCAGGGCCTGCTTTGGGCTTGATTCAGAATAAAACAGAGGTTTTTTCATAAGATCATTCAGAACAAAGAGATGGCTAGAGACAGGCCTAGGAGAGGCAGGAAAGGAATTCCAAGTCTTGGAATGTTCTTTCACTCCTGAGACTTGAGGACAAGGAGGAAGAAATGAGAAGCACTTACTGTATAAAGCGTCCAGCTGAGCAGGCCGTGCAGAACACAAATGGTTCCTGAGGGGAGCTGCGGGCCGGTCCAGAAGAGCCACTCTCTCTTTGATTAAAAGAGTGTGAAGGCAGGAGAAAGTGGAATCAGGGTAGAGGGGAGCAGAGTTAGCTGGAAAGGAAGAGTTGGGAGTATGGGGGTGCTCAGTGGAACTTCCAGAACAGAAGTTGGGAACAGACAATAAAAGAGAGAGAAGCTGGTTTTTCCAAGGCCCGGGTCAGGAAGAAGGACTCAGCCACTTTCCAGGAGGTGGTACTGGTTCCCCACTTTATTTATGCGCCTCCCCGCAGAGCTTCGGGTTACCTGCAGAGCCCGACCAATGGGGAGAGGGCCTGGGCTGCTGGCCCCGCCTCTCGGCACCCACATCCCTGGGGCCGTGAATGGCTGAATGGCGGGCGAGGCCCTTCTGCACCTAACCTTACTTTCTTATTGTTCTGTAAACACCAGAAAAGGGAGGGGAGGTCTCTATCACTGGGGAATCTCAGATGAGTTGAGCGTTGTCCCTGAAGGCCCTGGCCCCCCCTCCCAGAGACCTGGGGAAGGAAGAAAGGGAATGCTCAGATCTCACCTCAGCTAGGAGAGGCTGTGTGTGTGTGTGTGTGGTGAGATGGGATGGACTCTGGAGCTTTTAGCCATGTCCCCAGGTCCCAGCTCTACACAGTGAACTTCAGGAATCCAGCAGAGGTCCCCCAGCCCATCAAGGGCCCCTTGGGTCCCAGGAGAGGCCCACCTGGTGGGTTCTCCTGGCGTTTAGTCCAGAGTGAGTTTGCTGCTCCCCTAGTGATGAGCAGGCAGCTTCTGAAATCCAAGAGGTTTTGCAACCTGCTTCTCTTCCATTCCAGGGGGTGAGGAAAAGACTACAGGGTGAGGGGATGCTGGGAAGAGACAAAAGGAATTAGAGACAGAGCCAGCAAACTCATTAGGAACCATTAAAAGGCTGGTCTGTCAGCTACTGATTATTTCAATTCCCTCTCCCCCTGCTCCACTGTGGCCCCACCCCTGCCCTCCCCTCCCCCGCCTTCCCTCCCCTTTCCCTCTCCCTCCCCTCTCCCCAGCTCTCCCTCTTGCCTCACCAGGACGGCAAGGACAGCTGAAGTGTCCTCAGATGTGGTATATTTTGCCCAGAATCCTGGCCTGACTGCCACTTGTTCTCAAGGCAAATCTGCTGTGCAGGGAAAGTGGATCCCTCCCTTCTCCCACTAAAGAAAGAGCATGAAAGAACCCCACCTATGGTATATCGTGGTGCAGTCCTGCCCCACGGCCCTGCACAGACCCCGAATTCTGTGTGCTCACCATCTCTTTAGAAATCAGCCAATCCAAACCTCTTACCAAACAGATGGGAAACCCGAGGCTCTGAGAATTTCTGTCTCGAGTTCATGCAGCCAGCGTAGGGTGGAGATTGGAATCTACCTGGATCTATCCGCCTCCATTAAAGGGCTCTTTGTAGCAGACACCCCATGTTGCCTTCCTCAGCTCTGGAGGGCCCCGCATTTGTCTGGAGCATTCCACACTCCTTCTGGAAAAGGAAAGGGCTCCCCTGGAGATGAGGGGCGGGAGGCTTTCCAGGTGGTAGCTTTCTTAAGTATACGGCCTCCTCCCCTAGACCATCAGCCAGCTGGACCCCGTTTGCCTCATCAGAGCTCAGCTCTTCCGTTCCCCCAACTAGTGATGTAGGGGAGAAGGCAGTCCCCAGGTGAGATGACACACACATACCTGTGGGTTAGAGACCTGTGCCCTTGTCCATCCTGCCCTCCCTCCCTGCCTCTCTCCATGACAGCATCAACTCTGTACCAGGTGAGTGAGGAACTCCCAACCCAGAAACACACATACACGGACAGATGAGAAAAAACAGGCCAATGAGAAAAACACGGTGAATACCCCTAAAAGGAAACTGCCAACTTTGTGGGGTTCAGGGGAGGTCCCTCGGAGAAGGTGACATCTGAGCTGGCTCTGAAAAGATGAGCTGGGCCAAGGAGTTGATTAAGACCTGGCTTGAATGAAAAGCCTGAGGAAGGAGCCCTCACCCTCCGGTTCAGAAGCTCGCCCTGGTCCCCGGTAGGACTAGAGGCAGGCGACTGTCTGCTGAGGGGTACAACAGTCCCAGATGTGGGGTGACGGGAAGGGGGGTACCTAGGGCCAAACACACACACAAATTCTTCCCCCTCCCGGCCCATCCTTGACCTCTACATTTGTTTGGAAAAATGGAAACAAATTACAACCCAGATGACACGGCCGGGAAAGTCTCACCTGCCCGTATTTGTAGTCGTGCTATCTGGCCTCCCCTCAGCTTGATTCATCAGGGGCCAGGAGGATGCTCTGGGGACTGGCTGGATCCTGGTTTGTATGGCGGGTCTAGAAGGGGCTGGGAAGCGCATCAGGGGGGTTTGCTGGCAGTGCCCCTGCCCCCGCCCCTCGGTCTGGCTCTTTGTTCCAAAGATGGCGAGAGGCAGGAGCCCCAGGTGGGCCTCCCTTTCCCCCCCTTTCTAGTTCCGAATCTCTAAGAGGCATTGCCCAGACTCTTTCAAGGGTTGCCCAGAGAGGGTTTGTGGGCAGAGGAGGATGGAGCAGGGAGGGTGGGGTGGCTGGGCTGGAGCTGGCCGTCCTAATGGCGTTTGCGCTCTGTCTCCAGCCCAGGGCATCCCATGGTGGGTTGATGTTCTGTGTATCCCGATCCTCACTCCTCCTCCCCTCAGCATGCCTGAGCTGGGGCTGCTCTGCTGTGGAGGATCTTTGGTCCCTACCTGCCTCTCTGGGTCCTGGAAACACAGGGCCGCTCCCTCTGCTCTGATCTCTAGATTCATACCTGACTGTCACACCTTTGGCGTTTGAGGAAACAGGGAGAAGACAGCAAACGCTCCCGAGGGTTCTAGCACCTGATTAGCACTAGATTTACCCACCGGTCCCTCCTGACTAGACTCTGGTTATGCGCTCATCTGAATTCGCAGCTCCTCCTCCACGTTTCGCACTGTGCCTCAGGTCCTCTGTCAAGGTCTGTGGAATCAACTGGAATTCTTTCTGCTGGGGAGGAGCAGCAAAGGAGGAAGCACTGAGGTTTCCAAGAGCCCCGCTGTGCAACATTTGGAGTGGGCTGACCTCTTAGCGGGATACAGGAAGGACAGTGTGACACAGAGACAGCTTACTCCCAGGAATCTCCTGGGGACATCAGGGTATATGTCTGGAGGTGGGGGAGCCCCCCTTGGGCTGCCTGCAGACTGGAGCTTTTGTTATCAGCTGTCCAGTGGTCCTGGGCCTCCAGCTCTGCTCACATATTGAGGAACCAGGAGGACCTCTCCCTGAGAGATTTCTCAGAGCCTGGAGCCAGGAGGAATACATGTTAATTCATCTGCCACTGTCTAGTTCTGTACTTTGGCCCAGAAAATAATTGCAGTAATATAGGATGGGGAAGATGTGGTTTAACAGCAGTGCAAATAGAAAACAAAAACAACTTACAGTTTGAGCTTTTAGTAAGCTTTATGGAACTCACTGTTGTGATGTGGCTGCCAAAGGAGCAAACTATCTTTGGTTGTATTACTAGAAATATGAGATGGAAAACAAAGGAGGTGATATTTCTACTCTGTACTGCTCAGGTTATACTTGGTTTCTTATGTTCAGTTATGGACTTTGTATTTTAAAAGGGGTCAGTACAAGTCTGAAAGTGAGAAAAAGTGATCAGAATGGTGAGTGGACTTGAAAATAAGTCACTCCGAGAAAGGATTAAGAAACTGGGGCTGTTTAGTCCAGAGAAGTGATGACTGGGGAGTCCAGGGAGGGATATGAAAGCTGTTTTCAGGTGCTTGAGATGCGCCATGTAAAAGAGGTTTGTTTCTATTTGTTCTTAGTGGTCTCCTGGGTTAGAATTAGGGGTAATTTCTTTTCCTATCACCACTTCCTCATAAAACTACCTTCTTAGAAAACAGACCGCAGAGGACACAGGCAGGCAGCAAAAGAGAGCTGATGGTCTGGAGTCACTGTGGCCCCTTGAGAAAGGGTAAAGTCTTACCCCCCAGGGGGAAGGGGAAGGACCAGGCATTCTTTCTGCATCCACTCACCAGGTGGTACAGAACACACCTGTCTGAACAGGTGGGGCCAAAGCCCTACACCCAAGTCAATAAATCAAATTGAAACCCCTTCCTGCCATCGTGAGTGTGTCTCCTACTTCACTGTATCTCTTTAGCTGACTCGCCTGGTGCAAGTGTTGTACTCTCAAGAGTTTAGTTTGGGGTTGGTTTTCCCTTGCCAGCCCCTTGTACCTTGACTGTTTCCTGATGTCTGCACATGCAGGCCTGTGATCTGTGCACAGCTCTATAGTACATCACCTTATGGTTATTAATTTCTTCTCTCTCTCTCTCGACCATGAACCTCTTAAAAGAAAAGAAAGCCAGCACCTAGAAGTTCCTGGCACATAGTAAGTGCTCAGTAAACATTTGTGGACTGGATGAAGGTGAGGAGAGGCCCGAATGGGGAATTCTGAGCCTTGGTTACTAAGGAGATGTGGGGTCTGGAGCTAGCTCCCTCTCCCCTCGCTCTTCCAGCCCCACACCCCTCCAGTATTGATCAGAACTCTCCTAGAGTCTCAGGACCTGCGACCAAATGGTTTCCTGCTCTGGGGGGAGGCAGGGGTGGGGAGGGGGGTCTGATAGCTTGTTGTCCGTTCTTCTGTTTCCAGGCTGGGACTGGAGGCCCCTCATTCCTGAGGTGGCTGCATTCTCCGGAGGCCACAGAGCAAGTGAGGCGGGCTGAAGCCTGCCCTGTTTCAGGTCTCCTCTCAGGCCCAGGCCCCTCCCTCCCAAGGCGTAACCGAGTCCTTCCCACGAGAGAAACAACTTCCAGGCCCGCTCCTGTGCCCTGCGTGCTGAGGGCAGAGGAGGGAGCCCGGGGGCGTTATAGCACGTGGAAGCGAAGTCACTTGTCTTCAGCTCAGCCACTCCGGACATTTCCTACAGTTATCCTCTCCTTTCTCTCTCTCTCTCGCTCTCTCTCTCTCTCTCTCCGTGTGTGTGTGTGTGTGTGTGTGTGTGTGCACATGTGTGTATACATCTATCTGTCTATCTATTTACACACACGCACACACACACATATAGTATGTGTATATGCTCCAAACAATCTCTCCAATTTGCCTGGAAGTTTTCTGAGTTAGAGAAACTTCCATTTCCATGGAGAATGGTATTTGAGATTTTATTTTTCTACATTACCTTAGGAAAGCAGAGGGGTTGGGGTGGCATTCTTAATAGAGGAGGCCTTGATATGCTGAAGCAGTTCACATTATTAAACACCAAGAGGGGAACCCAAAAATGCTGAGCTAAAGATAGCATGTGCCGCCTTTGGTCCTTGACTCCCGGCCCTCATCATTTGGAGAACTAGAAGGTTTGGAGAATGCAGAGGAAAGACAGGGGTCTTTTGTTCATATCTTTACTCAACCTTTATTGTGCACCTACTGTGTGCCAGATATTCCACCAGATGCTGGAGATCAGTGGATAACTGGGATTCAGGCCTTGGACACAAAGACTTCACAGTGCATTGATGGAGCCAGCATGGTGACATGTGCTACAAGAGGGAGGGGCAAGGACATAGCCCCTGTACTAGCAGGTAGGAGCTAACAGAGGAGCCTCTATCCCTGCCTTGTAGACCAGGAAGCTTCATGGAGGAGATGCTACCCAGATGAATTCAGAAATGCAAGAGGAAATGTGCCAGCTGGAGAAAAGAGAGAATCTGGTGTGAGGACTCCTTAGGGTGGCAGGGCTGAGCAGGGGTGGGCACGTTGCCTTCTTCCTAAGAAGAAGATTAAAAAAACGCAAGCTCTACCCTGGGTCACTGCCCAGATGCAGGTTTACCACCTGGGGGGTCTGGAGTGAAGGGTGGGAGGGGATTGAAAGAGCCCACCCTGCCTAAGAGGAAAAAACATCTAAGCCAAACTTCCCCATCAGCACCTCTGTAAGATGGATCTGCTCGGGTAATCAAGTTTGGCGATCTCCGCTGGCTGCCTCACCGCGTGCTTTTGTATGTTTCATGAGACGCCAGTTAGAATTTGCTAAATAAAGAGGGCAGCTCGGCAGGAGAGGGACAAGTTTTAATGGGAAGATCCTGACTGGTGAGCTGGTAAAGGGAGATGGGCGGACTTGAGGCCACCAGGCTGCTTAGCTCAGCACCGGGCAGGATTGGGGCGCGCATGCGTGTGCGCGCGCGCACGTGCGCCCTTGTACCTGCAGTTAATTACAAGGTCAGGGTATTTTAGCCTGGTTTACCTTCTAGTGACAGAAGGGCGGTTCAGTGGGCCATATGGATGAGGGAGAAAAAGAGGAGGAGAGTTGGGTAGTTGCAAAACTTTTCTGTTAAAGGTTCCAACACTTGCTGAGCTGTTAGTGGGGGATGTAAGCCAGGTTTGGGTCTTTGTTCTCAAACCTTAGACAAAACAATTAGAAACCAAGCCTTCAGGTGGGGAATCGTTTTTGGGGGGCTCAGAGCACAGATGTCTGCTTTCAGACGCTAGTGGGTGCCAGCTCATCCATCTTGGCTGAGTTCTGGAGAAGCAACCGCTGGTGCTGAGCTCAGCAGTTATGAGCAACAGAGCAATAAACCAGTCCAAGAGCCCTGTCGCTGCAATGAGATGAGATAATCCTACAGTTTAATAAGCAGGAGCATGCAGCAGGACTGAAGCAAACTGTTTCTAGGTGATGAGACTGTGTACCTTCCTGGGCCGGAAAGAAGCATGTGAGAAGGAGTTTGGGGTTTGTGTTACTGGGTTGGGGAAGGGATGACGAGGAGCTGAGCAAGAAGAGGGCCTGAGCTTCACCGGTGACCCTGGGGATTCACTTTCAAATGTTGGGAGGACCGATGACCTAATTCTACTCAGCATCGTTGGAAACTCAGAACGGGGAGGAGCACGGGAAGGGACTTTCATTCTTACTGAGCTGAAATGAACCAAATGTTAAATGATGGGCTCCTCTGGGGTAGGGAGAGGGATCAGAGAAGTCTGAGTCAGACTCCATTCATTGCTAATTGTGCAGTTTAGTCAAGTCACAAGCCACTGTTTCCTCATCTGTAAAATGGGCGTAATTGTAATGCCTGGATAATGCATAGAAACATTCCCCTAAGACTAGGATTAATCTCAGAATCGTTGTGAATGTTTATCACAGACGAGATTCCAAAATGGTAAAATGCAGGGTTTTATGGACTCAGGGGTTGCCAGGTGCACTCTGTTTCTGGGCTCCGTGTCTGCTACTGAGGACTTGGCTGGCGCTCCTCAATTTTCCTCAACCCAGCCCAGAGACATCCCACAGCTGGCTAATACCTGCTTGTGAGAGCCAGTTGCTAACATTTCAGGACAGTTTCCCATCTGGTTGTTGAATGTGTTGGTAGCTTGAAATCAGCCATGATGGGAGTGCTTATACCAGCCATGCCACGAATCAGGGTCCTCCTGAGAGCTGGGGGCATTCATCAGCTCAGCCCTGACCCCACCCTTCCGCCTTCACTGGTTCTCCCGCTGCTTCACTCGGGCCAGCTCCCCCGCCCACTGTGTTCCTCCGTAACACTCAGCATGCTGGGGCTGGGATGCTGAGGGCCCTGGTTCTGGTCCTGCAACCCAAACTCCAGTCTCACTGGGCTGCTGCTTGTTTCCAGGCACTGCTGCCCACACGTTCCTTTGCTCTGTGCTTTTGATTACACCCTTCCCTCCACAAATGCCTCTCTTAGGACGGTTGTGCCAGGGCTTCCCGAATAACCCTCACACACAGGTGGTTTACAGATATGGACACGGAGGTTAAGTAACCCCTATGAGGAAACCTAACTGGGAAGTGTTAGAATCGAGATTCGAGAACAGGTTCTCCTGACTCCTTGGCCAGGGCTTTTGCCATTGCATTTTCCCATCACATTTTCCTACTCTTAGTCATTTCCCCCTTCCCCGCAGAACCCAGCACGATGCCCTGCACAGTGTCAGGGTTTAATGCCTGTGCGATAAATGGACTGCGACTCCCCTTCCTCGCAGTCAAGTACTTTGTGACCAAAGTGCGGCGGGGATTAGGAGGGAATTAGAGTGCGATATTACTTCTACAGAATCAGCCTTGTCCTCAGCACCGCCCCGAGGATGTTTCTCCCCCGTAGGTACTCGGCCCCAGAGTGAAGCCTGGAGCTGGTGTGAAGGCAGTTGAAAGAGTTTCAACAGAAATGGACATGTCCGTGGATTTGCAGCAGAAGAATGTTACTTAACGGAACGTGCAGTTGCAAGATGGCCCCCGTCTGACCTTCCAAGCTTTAGGAAAGCTCTTCTGCCTCTTGGCAACCACAACAATCACACATTTCCCTCAAATCTGAGGACCATGGCTCCACGTAAGAATGGAAAATGAACAAGTAAACAGGCTTTCTGCAATGAGACACACTCCTAAAGGTTTTCCTTGCAGATTTAATTAATTTAATTAATTAATTAATTAAATCTTGGTGTGCCCTTCATTCCCATCTCAAGGAAAAAAAAAAAGTAGTGGATGGTAACGACTTAAGGATGAGAATTTCCTATTTCTCCATAGGTCTAGTGTCTAATTCTATTTGGGCTTGGAGATATGGATCCACCCTTATTCCTTGGCCAGTTTGAAAGGAAATAAGACACACCTCCTTGCTATTGTCTTTCTTTCTTTTTCTTCTTCATTTTTTTTTAATTGAAGTAGAGTTGACTTACAATATTGTGCTAGTTTCTGCTGTACAGCACAGTGATTCAGTTGTATATATTTATACATATATACATATTGTTTTTTGTATTCTTTTCCTTATAGGCTATTACAAGATATTGAATATGGTTCCTGTGCTGTACGCTAGGACCTTGTTGTTTATCTATTCTGTACAGAGTCATTTGTATCAGCCAATCCCAAACTCCAATTTATCTGTCCCCGCCTCCTTTCCCCTTTGGTAACGGTAAGTTTATTTTCTATGTCTGTGAGTCTATTTCTGTTTTGTAAATAAGTTCAGTTGCCGCATTTTTTCTGAACCGTCAGAGCTGCAACGCCACACAGTGGGGAGGGGCACTCGCTGGGTTGTCCTCCGATGAAAAGTCGAGAGCTACGTGTATCTTCTTTCCCAGGAAAGTTTTGCCAGGACGACAGTAGGTGAAATTATAGGTTTACCTCCAGCCAACGTTTTGAAGAACTGCCGTGTTCCTATTCTTTTCCAGCTAAGCTCTGATGTGTGTCGACTCCCTGTAATTATGGTATAATTGGATTTAACTATAGGGGTAGAAGCAGTTTTCCACCAAGTCCCCCTCAAATAATTTGTTGCTTATTAGAAAAAAGGGACCTCTTGCTGGCTTTAGTGGCATAGGCTGCCCCCAACTCCCCAAGGGAAGAAAAGAATTGCTGCCGGTATGAGCACCAGCCCCTTAGTAGGTTGGCTGAGTCACCGCGCCCTTGCACCCTAGCTCTGAACATTCCAGAAGGTTCACCTTCTCTAAAAAGGAAATCAGATACGAGGCCTTCCCCGGGGTCCCAAAGTGAAACATTTCAATCTCTCTCACTCCCGTGGTGAGGAAATTATTCTCAATGTCCAGAGTTTGCAAACTTGGGTTGCACCTGGGCGTGGTCTTATGTTATTCAGCTTGTTGCAATGTTTAGAGTTTTTATGAGCTAGGTGCCGCAGATATAAATTAGGTGGCTTTACATAAAATTCTGAATTTCAGCTTCCCCTTAAAAAAGAAAATAAGTCAGTCAATCCTGGACTGGAAGTCCTATGTTACCACACTTTGCTGGACCTTGAGTCTCATGTCCTTTCAAGAAGGTCACATGTTTACCATTTGCCTTCCAGCCATCATCACTCATGTACTTAACCTTCTTGACCGTTAGCATGTGAGTGATTTGTATCCTTGGGTCTCTCTCAGTCTCTCAATTTGCAACCCCCCCATCTCTCAGTAACATGAACCTGTCTTTTATTGAAGGCAGTGTGATGTAGTGCAAAGAGTAAGGGCTTCTGAGTTAGAGAAATTTATTAAATCCTGGCTCCCTCGTTCACCAACTGTGTTACTTTGGATGAGCATCGTTAAATTTCCGATCACAGTTTCTGCATCTGAGATTTCCCTGATCCCACGTCATAAGCTGGGGTGAGCCCCAGCAGGACCCTTGGCACATGGAGGATGTTCAACGTTGGTTTCCCATGCTCTCATCCTGCCCTAAATGGAATCAGTGAAGGACATCAGTATCCGCCAACGCCACAGACCCCTTACACCGAAAGGCACCTAGGGAGCTTATGTTTACTTCTCTGCCTCCAACGTAACGCTCCCACACAGGGGAGATACAGAGAAGTAAAAACCACTTGTTACTCAGTGAATAACAAACCCAGGTGTCCTGGGCTATCAGCCGAGTGCTCATTTCACTCAGGACAGCCTGCCAGACCCACACAGATTCTTTCCAGCAGAACTGAAGATGGAGTGAGCGTGGGATTTCTGTTGCTTGCGGCTTGACAAAAACAGGTGGAGACAATGAGTGGTTTGACTGTCTGAGAAGAAGCATCAGGGAGTGATCTGAATTAATCACACGATTGTTGCAAGATAGAACCAGGGTGTTAAGAAGCTCTACTTTGCCATTCTGCTCTTTAATGATGCAGTTTGCACAAACTTCCCTTTAATATGCCTTCCCTTCCTCTTTGAGGTGACTCTGCAATAAAGGTACAAGATCTAGGTCAGCACCTTAATCATCTCCGGCTGAGTCTCACAGTGAAGGAAAATAATATCGCATAGCTTCCCCCTCCCAGGATCCCTTGTGGACCATGTGGACATCAGACATGAGTTTCACTTGCAAATGGCTCAAGGGATATGGTTAAGTGGAGGCCAGGTAGGGCCTTGGGCAATAATACCACCTTTTCATAAAGTGATTCAAACTCCCTGAGGTCTGGGAGTTAGAAAACCAGGCTACATCCTGAAAACCAGGTTTCTAGCCTACACCCACTACCACGAAACTGTGTGACCCTCGACAAGTCACCTCACATCTGTAGATGTTAGTTTTCTCATTTGTCAAGTGATGGGGCTGGAGAAGATAGCCTTTAAGGCTCCTTCCAGGTCTAAGTCTTCAACAACAATTAATGTAGAACTTAACTCCTCAGAAGAAGAACTTAACTCCTTAAAGTTATAAATAGACTTTGAAGCGGACCCAAATCCATTGGCTGGAGGACAGTTGGAAAGTTTGATGCTCAGATGGATCATAGACGGGGGGGTGGGGAGGGTTGTCAAGCAACCAGATCCCCCGATTGGTTATTTATAACCCTTGGGAATCCCAATGAACTTGAACAATGCCAGGCTGCCGAGTTGTTTTGGCTGAACGCAGTGCGGGGGTCAGAAGACGATGCTGTAAGTAGAGGGCTTTGCAGTTCCATCCTTAGGTTTATAGACTGAGCAGTGCCTCCTTGGGAAGTAGATTACACTCAGATTTATCAACCTCAGAAATGCAGATGTGGGAAGATGTTGTGTGAGGCAGGGATCAGAGTTTAACAAGGCTCACTCTTGCTCTAATTTAGTAGGGGTCAGCCCAGAGATAGGAGTGAGTAGGAAAGACGTGCTGAAGGATTTCTCTTTCGTAATTGACTGGTTTCCAACAAAGCATTTAGTGTCTCTGAATCTCTGGGCTTGATGCTTTCCCTGGAATTGACTTGATTCTATTCCCTGGGTTTATCCAAGTCTTTGAATAGAGAGGCTTTAGCTAGAGCCAGAAATAATGCATGGCTATTGATTTTTTTGACATGGTGACCTTGAACTTGGATCAGGACCACCACGAAGAGGAGCTCAGCGTTTCTCCTGTTGCCTGTATCTTGCAGAACTCTTGGAGTTGCCCAATTGCTTGAGAAATTAGAAAAGCCCTGTGGAAATACGGAGGTAGATGTGAACTGAGCTGGATGGATTGGATCAGCCGTGGATCTTCTAGGAGTCTCATTCCAAGGCAGCCAAGCCCTCCCTTGCTCTCTTGATGTAATTCATGTTGCCCCCTGCATATGCTGTTTACAGCACCCACGGGTTCCCCTGACCACGTGGCTCACCACCCATGGCTTATTTCTCTCCTCCTGCCTCGCACTACCCAGCCTTCCTGCTGCCGTGTGGCCATTCATCACGCTCTCCCCCACATGCTCAGCCCGTAGTGATCTCTCTTGCCCTGACCTGCTGTGGCTGTTACATTCTGAACTCTTCCGTCTAGCTTTTAATTACATGCTGTTTTGTATTGTTCTCTAATTGTTTCATGTGGATTCTTTACCTCTTCACAACCTCTCCAGATTATGAGATTCTTGGGGCCAGGGACCATGTCTTCTTGAATCACCCCCAGGCCCAAGCTCGCTGGCCTCAGAATATCTGATCTTTCAGGGTCACAGGTTTTGGACTAGACATTCCCCCTGCCTCCATGCACTTCCCCCAGCTCCAGCTTTACTCCTGCCCGTGACAAACTTTCCTTTTCAGCTGGGGCCCTGCAGCTGCCCTAGCATGCCTGCTGCAAATCAGCTTGAAGGAAGCTGTCTGGAAGTGCCCTGGTGAGTCAATTGGGCCCCTCCTTGGAGACAAGGAATTCGGAGGTCTTGCAGGCACATGCCTGCCCATCTGTGGCATGATTCTACAGCCAACCCGTTTTGCCTCTGGGAACGCTTCTTACTTTTACCTTGCTTGAGTAAGCTTCTTCCCTCCTCTGCTGGCTGCCCTGACTTGTCAGGTGTAGATGGCAGGACAGCTCTGAAGAGCCAGCCCCTGGTGGGGACAGCTGCCCTCTGCGAGCCAGGCACTGTGGGATGCTGGTGGGCTTCCTTAAATAAATCCAAAAGAAAGAGGGGAAACCACTAAGTCATGACTTTTTTAAAAAAAGTATTCCCCCAGAGAGAGCAAGAATAGGATGGAGAAGAAGAAAGCAGAGCTCTGATTTGGCTCGTTCACCAATTAGCTGTGTCATCTCGCGTGACTCACGTACCCTCTTACTTTCAAACTCCTCTTCTGTAAAGTGAGGCAGTTGGATTAAAGCAGTAGCTTTCAAGCTTATAAAACAAAGGAACTCTTTTAGCCAGTGAAATCTTAATGAAGGATTTCAATTTCTACAGGAGAAAAGAGAGCCATTCTGGTTGAAGCTGGGGTGGAGAGAGGCTCTTGGTTTCTTACTGGTCTTTCAAATTCTCCCCCGAAACACCTTGTGAGAACTTCCTAGGAACCCAGCTCGAAGAGCACGGAGAAAGATGATCTCTATGTCCATTCTAGCTCGGACATTTTCCACACCCGTGCCACTCACGGCATGGTCCTCAGGCCAGCAGAGGCACGTGGGGGCTTGTGAGGAAGGCAGCATGTCAGGTCCCCCTTGAGACCTACAGAATCAGAATCTGCATCCCCAGTTTCACAAGATCCCCAAGTTTGAGAAGCCCTGGTCTGTCCGGTTCTGCGACCCAGAGCACTAGGCGACCTGAGAACCGAGGGGGCATTGTGTCTCTCAGTGTAGTCCGTGAGCCTGGTTAATGTTTTAATGGCCACTTCTGCAAAAAAAAAAAAAAAAAAAACCTCTTCCCGAAAACCTAAAAGCATGTTTGTGCTGTTGGAGGTGGTGGGGGAGCTGTTTCAGGAGATTTGTATATTTCTAGTGCTTTTTGTATTGACAGAAGAATTTAAATGTCATTTAATAAGACCTTTAGGATTTTCTTCTGATTTCTCATTTCCTCTCTCTTTTTTGAAAACCTGGACTCTTTCTCAGCCAAGAATAAATAAATTTGAGCCCCAAAGGGGTGGGTTTGGCTTGACATCTAAGCATCTGGAGCTGAGGGAGGCTCATAACTTGGCAGGCAGCCTCAGCCCCGCCCTGGCTCATCATGCCCTGCGGTACCCCACCCTTCTCCCTTCTCTGTGCCCCGACCAGCCCTGCTATTTCATCCCGCCTCACTTACTATGGTCTTCTTTCCCAGGGCACTCACAGAGGTTCTATGCCTTTAAAAGAATGCTCCCTTGGTGTCCCCAAGACTTAGGGAGAAACCCTCTGTTGAAAGTGGCGCTGTTACATGGACAGAGGCAAATCCAGGACAGTTTGGGAAGATGTTAAGGCTCTTGGAATAAAGCCAGGTCAACAGCCCTTAAAAAATAATTTTAAAAAGTACTGAGTATCTTTAAAAAGTACTGATAAATCCCCACCCTATGAAACCATTCTGGGGGAGCTGGGTTTGGGGTGTTCTTCAGCTGAGCCCAGGGGGCTCTACTTGTAAAGCCATCTTTACCAGGACCTTGTGTCATTTGAAAGGTCACGCCCTCACTGGCTCAGCCTGGCAGGGTGGGGAGGTTTTGTGCAGCCACCTCTTCCCAAGGTTCAGTTGGCCTGTTTCTGAAAGATGCTGGCTCTGTGGGCCAACCACGGTTGCCTTTAGTGACTTCACGGGGTTTTCCTCACTAATTCAGCATCTTTCTTTGCAATCTAAGCTAGTGATCCATTCCCAAGGCACTGTGTATCTTTTTGTCTCTTTGGGGGCTGGAAAGATACACATATCTTCTCCATCCCTTCCTTTCTCCCCACTTTACAAATTGCCTTATGCCGTGCCCCTGACATTCGTGTCTTTAGCCCAGGTCTTTGTCCTAAGCCTAAGAGTTTTTGGTCCAACTTTCTCTAGAATATTTCTGCTTGAGAATCCCACATGCAGTTCAAACTCAATAGGTCAAAATTGAATTCATCATAGTTTCCCCCAAACTTGTTCCCATAAACACTCCCATGTTGCCCTTCTCTGTAAAAGGCATCACCTTTCACCCAGTTGCTCATGCCAGAAATTTAGGAGTCACCCCTGATTCTTCTCTTCCCCTGCCTCCTCACTATTTGTCATCAAAACCTGTCTATTCCACCACCTTAATTGGCCATGAATCCAACCATTTTTTGGTCCATTCTCATTGCTGCCACACTGGTGCAGACCACAGATATAAATCACCTGGAATAGAATCAAAAGGAGATTTCTTTTCCTTCTTCCCAATTCCAAGCGTGGAGGCTGACACAAGAGATGCTGAAGAAATGATTGCCAAATCAAGACATGGAGAAAGGAGGGAAAGAAAAATGAAGCTATTACCAACTACTGCCTTCTGAAAGCACCAGGCTAGATACAGGAGATAGATGAGATGAGATGAGGTCTTCAAATAGTAAGACTTCAGATGAAATGTTTCATAATATCCCTTTGTTGCAAGACTCATTGCCAATAACTTTATTATCTAACCTGGATCCCAACTGCTACAGTGTAAACCTGTTTTCATTGGCTCTGTCCTTAAGGGAGAATAGCTCATCCCACTTCTTCTGTATGTGACAGAAGAAGCTATGGGGATTATAACGCCTTTGCGCAAAGCCTGGTTCTAATCCAGGCTGGAGACCTGAATCCATCTGCTGGGAGAGTAGCTGCCCCAGGGGTGGCTTCCTATGCCAGATAATTAGCAGAAAAAAGAAATAAATCTGAGGGTTGGGTTTAATTTCCAAAATCTTTAAGGTAATCGTGTACAGCTCAGCTTCTCCCATACTCTGTCCCTTCACTCTTCTCTGTGTGGCCCCCAAGTCCTTCGCAGTCATTTCCTCTTCCCCACATCCAGGAAGAAAGGAAACAGCATTACTGGAAGAGAAGCCAAGAGTCTCAAAGCCCCACCCACTGCAAAATGAATTCTCTTCTCTCTTTGTCTCCACACCAGAACATGACATAACACGTTTCGCTGATGCTAAATCCTAGAACTGCTGGGAAGGGAAGCCTGACAGAATGCATTGTTTTAAAAGTACTCCTTCCTATTTTTCACCCCCTACCAAAGGCGAAAACAAAAAAAAAAGAAAAGCTAAAGAAAAAAAAAGAGGAGTATTCAGTTCCACAATCACCTCTCTCTGTCTGGACTAGCTCAGAAGCCTTGGAAGGTGCCACATATTTTTGTAGGAGGGTGGCCTTCTGCTTGGTGGGGAAAACGCTTTCTGCCCATGTTGGCCGCAGAGATCCCTTCGTTGCCCTGGAGTCCTGCAGGTCCTGCTGATAGGAAGCCAGCCAGCCAAGTCTCTGGCTCTCTGTGGGTGGTGATGGTGGCAGTGTCAGTGGTGCTGATGAGGGTGAGGGAGGGCGCTGGTGTGTCTTGTGGGGAAGGTGGGGACAGGAAGCTATTGCAAAAGGGGAGGATGAAAAATAAGCTTCCTTGGAAGGCACAGTGTTGATGGACTAAATTCTTTGCTCTGAAGACAAGTTCTGAACAGGAAGATCTTTCTCCTGGATTTGGGGAAATCCTTTTGATCTGCCGGAGAATTTCCAGGTTCAGGAGAGAGTGAAAAGCCTGTCAGGCTTTCCCTCCTTTAAAACAAAGGAAAACGACATATGGCTTTAGTAGTTTTCTCTTCTTTATTGTGATACTGTGATAAAAATTTGTCAACATTTTTATTCATCTAAGCTCTTCATCCAATTGACTTGATTCATTGTGTACCATGTTTTCTGAATGTCTAGATTTCTAATTAGTCACTCTTGCTAATTTAAAAAAAAATTGGATAAAAATGTTGCGTGTCTGCTGAAATTGAATAGACTATTTCATCCAGAAAACGACTTTCAATAATGTAATATGTTATTGACTAAAACTTAATGTAAAGTTATTAATGATTTAAAACTTCAACGTCTCCGTCTGCAAAGAATTATAGACTCAGAAATTCAGAGCTGAAAGGGGGCATTAAAGATCATCTGTCAGTGGGTCTCAAGCAAAGGCAGTTGGAAATGTATATGGTTGATTTGAAATGTGACAATGACAATGATTGAGGGGCATAATTAAATGCAGTGTTCTGAAATTAAGGATGCTAAGCATTCTACGTGCTTGCATGCTTTGTGGTGTGATATAGTGCCACACAGCCAAGAATTTCTCTGTCCAAAGTGGGAGTGCCCCTGTTTAGAACATTGAGTCCAGCTCATCATGTAAGTTATGGTGATACTGAGGCTTGATGTTCCCCAGGTCAACAGGATGTCAATGAAGGGGGCCGGTTTCCACATCTAACTTGGATGCGATCCAATTTCTTTTGTCCCCTTACGCCAGTTTCAGTAGTAGTTGCACAGTTAATATGAAGAGAATTTCTCCATTAGAGAATGGGGGAACCAATCCAAGCCTGGTGTAAGTCTTGGTATTTGGATTTCCATTTTTTTCCTTCTTATCCACTGTGGACCACAAATCTTATTTTCCTAACCAACAAAAGAGCTTAAAAGTGCAAGAAGAACAATGAAAATTACAATTTCCAAGAATAGATGAGCCAATTGCTTGGAAAAAATTGTCATGTTAACAGATGAATGAGAGACGATGGAAGCCCAATGGGAGTTTCAGTTCATCTTTGTCAAGAATTAGGAGTCAAATAAGAAATGGTAAAATATGGATTAAGGGTGGATGGGGAGATATTAACATGTAGTCATTTTGCATCAGATCACAGTCTCCAAGTCCAGGTGGTGGCACTTCGTGTATTAAAGACACTTGCAGATGAAATCTTAAAACTCATTTTCAGCCATCATGAAGAGTAGAAAAGTTCCCAGAATACTAGAAATAGAAAAAATATTCTTCTAATTTTCGAAAAGAGAGAAAAAGTAGTTTGCAAAGCCAGTTCCAAGGGAACTTGACATTAAATCTGATGACTCCTCAGCAGTACATTAAACTCATGCTTTATGCACACTTAGAAAAGAATGAGGTGATCTTAGGCAGCCGCTATGGATTCCACTGCCATAAACTGACCCAATATGGACCAGCGTCTTTGGCAAATTTGTGAAGACCCACATACCTAGCATATCTTGATTTCCACAACATGTCTTCCATGATATCTTAGTGGCTAAGACTACAAGAGCCATATTAAGCAATAGTTCAGTTAAGTGAACTTCCAGTTGGTTGAATTTACATATTTAAAGAGTGTTAAATGATAACCTGGAAGGAGAGGTCAGTGAAATTTGCCTTTGCCTTAACCATGTGGTGTTCAATAATTACACTAATATTTTGAAGGAATGCAGTAACAAATATGATTTCTAATTTCTTTGTATGATGTAGAGTCCTATGGGATAACATTCAAGTGATCTCAATAGCCTGGAAGTCTGAACCAAATTCAAGAAGATGAGATTTACCAAATATAAAATATTAATCTGTTGTATCGAAACTCAAAATATCAATTGCACAGCCACAGCCTTAGGGGACCTGTTTTTGCAGATGTTAACATTGAAAGGGAGAGGGCTTCCTAGGTGAAGGGCTTTTTACTGGACAGTAAGCAGAAGACGAATCAATAGTGGGATATAGTTTCCATGAAGTTTATTGTAATCTGAGATGTATGCAGAGAAGCACATTACTTGGATGAGATGCTTGGAGAATGCATCCTATGAAGGATGATTGGAATAACAAAAGACTTCGTAATAACTGGGCTAAAGAAGAGGTAATGAAAATGTCAAGGCTGTCTTCCAATATTCCTGGAGAAAAGGGAGAGGGTTTGCTTTGTAAGAACTTAAGGCAGTAGAATGAAGACAAACAGGCAGAAGTTGCAAGGAAAAAAAATTTAGTTGAGTATAAGGAAAAACTTACTAGTAGTCATGAAGAAATGGGCTTCCATCCACGTTCATAGCAGCATCATTCACCATCGCCAAAAGGCAGAAGCAACCCAAGTGTCCACTGGTGGGTGACTGGATAAACAAATGGGGTATATACGTGCAACGGACTATTATTCAGCCTTAAAAAAGAAGGAAATTCTGACATACGCTAACAACATAGATGAACCTTGAAGGCATTATGAAAAGTGAAATAAGCCAGTCACAAAAGGACAGATATTGTATGATTCCACTTATATGAGATACCTAGAATAGTCAAATTTATGGAGACAGGAAGTAGAATGGTGGTTGCCAGGGGCTGAGAGAAGTGGGGAATGGGGAGTCGTTTAATGGGTATAGAATTTCAGTTTGGGAAGATGAAAAAGTTCTGGAGGTGGATGACGGTGATGGTTGCAGAATGATGTGAATGTACTTAGTGCCAGGGGACTGTACACTTAAAAATGGTTAAGATGGTGAATTTTTATGTTATGTGTATCTTACTACAGTTAAAAAAAAAATCAAGAGCTCCATTGCCTATAGAATCAACCCTAAAAAACAAAGAAGAGATGGGCTGCTATGAGAGGTACTGAGTTTCCCATAACTGTAGGTAACCAAGCAGGGGCTGGACAGTCCCCTGTGGCACCAGAGGGAATTTCATGATTAGAAGGGATAATGCCACTGAGTTCAGAACTTCAGTAACTCTGTATGAAAACAGAGGCTTCCTCCATGTCACACTGAGTCAGACTGTATGCTTTTAAAAAAATTTGTCTTATTAAATGTTTTTTATTTTTTAATTGAAAGTATAGTCGATTTATAATGTTGTGTTTATTTCTTAATCTTGTATTACAAACACAGGAGTATTCATATATAACATATCATACAAACATAAGACCATGTTTTATAACAAATATTCATTTCAATATACACAATATACACAATAATATTATAATATTATAATACATATAATATTAATGAATATTTAAAAAATGGATACCCACTTAGGCCCCATCCAGTTTCAATATTGGAACATTGTCAGTATCTTAGAAGCCCCCTGTCCCCCACCGTGTGCTTTTTCCCAATCAGATTGCTTCCCTCCTCCCTGAGATGACCCCCTCCGGAGTTTTGTGATGACCTATTCCTTACCTTTTAAAAAAAATAGCCTTACTATCTGTTATGCAACCCTAAACAACATAGCTAAATTTTGCTTGTTTTGAATGGTATATATATATATATATAAAAATAATATGATAAGTTTTCATTCGTTACATCCTTTGGCTCATTATGCTTACAAGATTTATCCACGTCGATACAGGCATGCAGCTGTAATTAATTTATTTTCAATAGATCAGAATATTCCCTTGTGTGTATATGCCACCTTTTATTTATCGTTTCTGCTGTTGATGGCCATTTTGGGCTGTTTCGAGCTTTTAGTTTTTATAGACACTGCTGCTAGGAACATTCATGTGTGACTTCTGGTACTCGTGTGCAAGAATTTCTCTAGGGAAAGTACCTGGGAATAAAAATTCCAGCTTATAGGGTACACGCATCCCCAGATATTCAAGATACTGGCAAACCATCTTCCAAATGATTGTGTTGTTTTATACAACCACCAGCAGCATACGAGGGCTCTCGCTGATCCACGTGCTTGTCAGTTTCAGACTGCAGTCTTTACCTAAGAACTAGAGAAGGCGGTGAGCTTGGCAGCTTGGCTCTAAAATCCCATCATAAAGTAGGAAGATGTACTTGTGTTGCACCAAGAATTTAGATTCCAAATCAATGTGGGTTCTTCTTTTGAGTTAAATGGCTTAATAGAGATGGGCTTCCAATTCCACCCTCAGCACCTGAAGGGCAGGAAGTACCACATGGCTTTTGATCCACTAGCGGTCCCCACTTTGCCCACTCAGTTCTAGGTTTATAGTTTCTGCTCATCAGGTGCTGATGACCTTAGGTCCTAAACACAGCCTTCCAAGAAAGAAATTTCAAAGCAAGACATAATTTACTGAATTGTAGTCAAGTCACCATTTGGTGAGACTGAATTGAACTGAAATGAACTGGCCTTGAGGAGAATGTTGTGGGCTACACAGCATTGTGTAGGCTTGAGCTCTGGCACTGATAGCCTGAACTTGAACTCAGTCCTGTCCAGCCCCTTTCAAGCTATGTAACCTTGAGCCAGTTAGTTGATCTCCCCAACCTCAGTTGTTTCACCTGTAAAATGGGTAGAGTAATAGGCCCTCCTGTATGTGGGAGAATGTGTGGGTTTGTGAAGATGAGAGAATTCATGTAAAGTGCCAAGCTCTGTCCCTGGCATTCAGTGTTCAATAAATATTACACGTATTATTATAATCTGTGTCCCTGAGGAAGTACTTTTATCACAGCTTCTTGGATAATCTAAACATGAATTTGCCTGGACAGATGGGCCAGGGTTTGACCTCTTCAGGTTTTTTTTTTCCCTCCCCCAGTTCCCCACCTTGGTAATTTTCAGCTGCAAACATTTAGAATAAGCTCTGGTTTTACTCTCATCAAACCCAAAGTGACAGCAAAAACAGACTTTTTTTTTTTTCCAGAAAGAAATTAATCTCCTAAACAGGGTGATTTTACCCTTTTCTTTAAATACTTCTAAACTCATGAGGGAAAGGCACAGTGCACATTATCCATCAGAATGAGACATCACCCGGCGCTGCTGGGTTTCATTGACTTTAAGATTGCCCTCTGAGCTATAGGCCTTTTTTTTTTTCCTTTCCCAGAGCACAGTTAGCAGGGATATTTTTCTTTAAATGGCCCCATTTCATTTGCATTTTTAAGCTTTCACTGCAGAGAGTAGAAGCAGTTGTAAATGGTTCCAAGAAGGCGGCTGTGATTCCAGCCAACTCTGAGCCGCCTGCCTGAAGCTTCGGAAATTGAGTGTCAGTTTCCTTCGGAGTAGAAAGATATTACTTCATATCTGTGTGCGCGGCTCGCCGCTCTGCTCTGGGTTTGATGGTCTCATTTAGCCACAGGCATTCTCTCGCAATGATCCGTTCTCCCCAATAAAATTAAATATCACCTTTTTCTCCCCCCCCCAGCGCACCCCCCCTTTTTTTTAAATAAGACTTCTTTTTTGTTTACATGGAAACGACACAAGGTGATGAGAAACAGTGAGTTCTTCTCTGATTCCTTTTATTACTCTTTCTTTTTGATAAGAAGAGAAGAGCAAAAAGGTAAAGAGGAGGAAAATCTGTCATTGGAAATCTGAATGGAAAGCTGTACCAAGATCACAGATCAATTTGAGCTTGTTTAGGATTCCATAGCCGGGTATGGAGGGAGCAGGGGTACGTTAAACTGTTGCAGAGCGAGGGACCAACTGACCAGCATTCTCTCCAGGCTGATTCTCGAGTTCACACCTTATACCCCAATAACCCCGCAGGTAGGGACCAAAGTCTGCAGTGAAGCCCACAGGCGTCTGTGTCCATGGGGTCCCGACACCTCCCAAGCCATTTCAGGAGGAGGCTGGGTTGAGTCTAGAGATGGATGAGCCGGCTGGCAGCTCCTTGTAAGCTGAGCAAACATCAGGGGAAGAGGCTTTACAGTTTAAAAAGAGAAGGGAACCTTTGATGCATCCATAGTTATTGTCAGAAGGTGGAAGCCACGAGGCCTTGATTGATGGGATCCTTGAACGAAACAAATGGAAACTCACACGTTTTCTCACATCTGGTTAAATATATAGGCAGTTTTCATACTGCTGAGCTGTGTGCTTGGAGTTTACGAGTGGGATGTTTAGAACCCGGAACACAATACATTTGAAAATGGTCCATTAATGGGATGGTCAGGTTTCTTGACCTGCTAAAAAAAATCCATTTAAGACCTTCAATTCTGGCTGAAATGTACTGCTAAGAATTTTACTGGGATGGGGACAGGGATCCACGTGGGGATGGAAGAGGAGACAGAAGGGTGTTCATTCCTTTGTCCAGGTTCTTGAACCATGCTCTGGCGAAATTTTGAAATCGACTTGGCATTTGGGTATCTGCTCAATGTGCTGCTTCTTTCTCTCCTGGCCGGCAGGACGTGTGCTGCCCGCAAGGTGACTAAATGGCAATGCTGTTGGGGATTTTAGAAAGAGGACTCTTGCATCAGATAATGGCTGTTAAGTCAGCCGAGACTTCTCTTACTCAGACTCTGGGACCTGTAGACAGAGAGGAATAAAACAGTGATTAGAAATTCAGTTCGATTCATTTCTTGGTGATTCGGTACCAAGACCACTCTGTGTGTTTCTGATCTGTCCTGGTCGGGTCTTGCTGGGGTGACTTGAGTGCCCAGCGTCCAGGTGCCCAGCGTCCAGATCAGTGACTCCACCCCAACCACCACCAACCTGTTCTCAAGAATCATTAGTTAGCAATGTCTGAGGTTTCACAATTGATGCTTCACATCTTCAATATCTTTTCCCAGGGAACTTCCAGTCACCTGCTTTTTCAAGTACTGCTCTGTTTCCTGTCACCTGGCTCCGCGTCTTCCAAAAATGTCTGTCCTCTGGAATTTCCGTAATCAAGAAATCCATTCGCAGCCTCCGACTTCTCACTGATCACTCCCTCCGCCTTCTTGTCTGAACCTGCCCCTCCCTTCTCCGAGGGAGCGGTCCTCCTTCCGTCTCTCAGGGCCAGCAGACAGCATGGGCACCATCTCTCCTCCCCACTACGACTCCCCTACACGACTCATGTGAAAATTTCTGCCCCTTTAAGCTCATGCTCTTTGGCATTTCCTCTCCTAGAGGTCGCCCGTGAAATACCCGTAAGGGCAGGCTGGTATCTGAAATGGGTGAAGCAAGCTTGTGGGTGCTGTGGTGAACCGGAGACCACAAGATACTCTAAAAGGGCACGGTCGCTCCTCAGCTCCAGAGGCGACGGTGGAGGGAGAGCACCTCTATGTTGCTAGATCTTCATAGTTTTTAAAAGCAGCCTTCCAAAGAATCCAGATCTTTATATGAATTCTCCTGAATTTTCAAGTGATGGGAAGCAATTCATCAGAAAACAAATAAGCAAGAAATCCTGCACCGGCCAAATAAAACCTGGCTGTTTATCCAATTGGCCAGTAAGCCTCTGACTTGTAATTTCCACTCTGTATTTCTCGATCAGCATGTGACAATCTCTTAGTCATCCTCCCCTGTTCACTAAAGATGCCAGCACGTGGCTCACAGTATCCCTGCATCTTTGTCTCGCTCTGGCTTAGCTCCGTGTTCACGGGGGTGCACCCATAATGCTCTCTTCCTCATTTTTGGATCTTCTCACGTACAGTGACTCTGCTTTCCACCATACTTGAGCCCCCATGTGCATGTCCCCTCCCTGCCCTTATCGCCTGAGTCACATCCTAGTCTCTGACCACACCTCCTATTTTTCTGCTTCTTTTTACTTAGTCATTCACACGACTTCTTTCTTTTAACACAGGGGCTCCCAGATCATTGCTCTCTCTCTCTCTCTGTTCTTCGGATCTATAAGTCCCTCCTGTTCCCTCTCCAGCTCCATGTTACTTCAGTCTCTGTCTAGCCAAGAGCATTTCTCCATGCCTTCCTTTCACACCTGACTGACCAAACCTCAACCCGGGATCTAATTAGCTATCAGCCCTCTCTACCGGGGTTGCTAAGTGCTGGAGAGAAACCGGCACAAATGTGCAGATTAATTCACCACCGTGTCGGAGTTCTGACTCTACCCTTCACTGCTGCCCTGTCCCCATTCCATGCTCCCGATCTCTCTCGAGTCCTCTAAACTAGCATTTTCGTGGCTTCTTCATTTCCCTCCTTTCTTCAAATGTTTGACTTTCACACATTAAGCCAAGGGCATTCTTCCTACCTCACGGAGGAAGCAGAAACTGTAGATGGGAACACTCTACCACCCTCCCCTTAACTTACTGCTACCAGACCTACAAATTAGCTACTCCTACCTCCATGCGTCCGTCCTTCACTGCTGTTATAATGGAAGAGGGGCACCCCTGTCTGGGCTGATCCCTTCTCTTGTCCTCTGGAGCCCTTCTCCCCAGTCCTTGGCAGCCTGGCTTGATCGATGTTCCTTCTCTCTTCCTTAGATTGTCACCCTGTCCCTTTCCCTCTTGGTGTCTTCTTATCAACATGTGAACATGTTTAAATTGTTCATCCTGAATATCCAATTACTCTCACATCCCACAGCATCTTTCAACCACTGCTTTCTCTGTAGTATTTTTTAAAATTAAAAAAAAATTCGGGGGAGATAGTTATGTTCATTTATTTATTATTGTTATTTTTTTTAATGGAGATGCTGGGGATTGAACCCAGGACTTCAAGCATGCTAAGCGCTGCACTCTGCCGCTGACCTATACCCTCTCCCACCTTGCCTTCTCTTTAAAGAGACATTGATATTTGCTTCTCTACTTCCTTGTTTCCCATCCTCTATTGTACCCACTGCAGTCTGGCTTCTGCCCTTATCGCTTTACTGAAACTGCTCTCAGCAAGGTCATCCGTGACTATATTATTGATGAACCCAATGGAAACTTTTAAGCCATTATCTTCCTTGACCTCCTGGTAGTTAGTAGCTGACACTGTTGGTCCTTCCCAGCGTGTTGAAGGCGCATTTCCTGAATCTCCACTGCCGTATGCAGGGGCGGAAGCCCCCTACCTCTCCAGGCTCCTTCGAGGCTGGTCTTCCTCTGTTCACTCTGAAATATTAGAGACAGTTCTGCCCTCAGTCCTCTTCTCATCTCACTTGTCCTTGCTTCCCAGGTTATGTCAGAATTCCATGACTTATCTGGGGAGGCTGAGTTGGAGCAGGAGGGGTAGGGTACGGATTTCCTGATGGGAAATAGTAGAAATGAGGTTGACTAGTCACAATAGTACCAGAAGATAAAGAGACTGAGAAAGGGAGTGTCTGACTTGCTGAAGTTGGCAACAGGTGAGCACGCATAGGACGTAGAGTGTGAGCACTGAGCGTGTCAGAGGTCAGGCTCCTTCCTGCTGTTGTACAACAAAGTACTGGTCTGGTCTTTGTCCTACGGAGCTTTGAAACCCTTGGAGTTTCCAAAATGATGGGAGTGTCTTTGTTATTCATGGCGAGCCCTTGGGGGTCACACTTGAATTCAGTGTGAGGCCCTACATACTTTCAGGATGGGGATGGCTGTGCTGAAAAGACCAGTCCTATGATTCAAGTACTGGGGTTTTGAGCCACATAATATTGGCCTGACCTTCAGGAATGGAGGGAAGCTGGAGACTGAGCTCAAATCCATGGCCAGTGATTCAATTAATGATGCCTACTTCATGAAATCCCAATGAAATCTCTGGATACTGAGGCTTGGTGGAGCTTCCGGGTTGGTGAATAGATCGATGTATCAGCAGAGTTTTGCATCTTTCTTCCATCAGGGAGGACACAAAGCTTCACATTCAGGACCCTCCCAGGCCTGTGCCTCTGTTTATTTGTCTGGCATGGGGGGGTTGTATCCTTCATGATAAAGCTTTAGTCATAAGTATCACACTTTCCTGTGTTCTGTGAGTCACTCTGGATACCTGAACCCGAGGGAGCTAGAGGAACCCCTGCATTTCTAGCCAGCTGGTCAGAAGTGCAGGGGGCCTGGGGACCCCTGAACTTATGGCTGTTGTTCCAAGTGAGGGCTGTCTTGTTAGAGACCACTGTGTCCTTAACTTGTGAAATCTGAGTAGTCGGTGTCTGAACTGCATTACAGTAATTGCAGCTCCCCGGGAGAAAGTGTGTGGACCCAGTGAGGGAGTGAATGCCCCATCACTAAAAGAGATATGGTTATAGAATTCAGAGAGACACAGAGGACTACCGAGTCACAGGGGATCGGAGGCAGAACTGACTTTATTTAGAAACAGTGTCTCTTGGTTTTTGGATAGGATAGCAATAAAGACACTTTTAAAAAGGCAGAAAGATTGTTCAGTTTGTCTGTTCATACTTTCCTGTAACAGCCTTTGTGCGTCTGGGTTCTTGGATCTGTCCCTCAAAAATTCTCGAATAGTATACATTTCCAGGTTAAAAAATATGACTGTTTCTTTTGTCCCCTAGAAAAGGCAGAGAGCAGTCCTTGGGGACAATAATGATGCCATTTATGCTGCACTCTCTTGTAGTTAAAATTGTGTCAGCCATTTTGACCCCTGATGGGATTTATGGTGGCTCAGATCTCTGTTGGAGAAATGAGTTTTGGTCTGTAGACAGGAGGAAAAAGGTCTCAGGCTTGGAGCATATTATTTTAGTGAAACAGAGAGAAAATTCACTTGAGCCTTTTCCCTCTCTTTTTAGCTATAAAATCTCACTGTCCACATTCTGCTACTCCCATGTGCACCCTAATCTCACTGGACTCATTTGCCTGGGATGCTGGGGGCTTCTATTCTTAATATGAGCTCCCGTGTTGTGCTGATACCCTGCTAGGTGACTGATCACTTGACCAGTTCCAGGACCCTCACTCTGTTCCTCCCTTCCACATTTGCAAATCAGAAATTTTATAGATGTCCATTTTATAGATAAGGAAACTACAGCTAATTTTTTTAATTCTTATTTTTGCTTTGAAGTGTAGTCAGTCTACAATGTTAGTTTCATGTGTAGAGCAAAGCAATTCAGTTATACATATACATACATAAATATATATATATTTTTTTCAGATTCTTTTCCATGACAGCTCATTATAAGAAATTGAATATAATTCCCTGTGCTACTCAGTAGGTCCTTGTTGTTTATCTATTTCATATATAGTAATGTGTACCTATTAATCCCAAACTTCTAATCTGTCCCTCCTCCTTTTCCCTCTGGCATCCACAGTTTGTTTTCTATGTCCGTGAGTCTATTTCTGGTTTGTAAATAGAATTTGTATCTTTTTTAGATTCCATATATAAGTGACATCGTATAATATTTGTCTTTCTCTGTGACTTATTTCACTCAGTATGATAATCTCTAAGTCCGTCCATGTTGCTGCAAATGGCATTAATTCATTCTTTTTATGGCTGAGTAGTATTCCACTATATATATACCACAACTTCTTTATCCAGTCATCTGTCGATGGACATTTAGGTTGTTTCTATGTGTTGGTTGTTGTAAATAGTGCAGCTGTGAACATTGGAATGCATGTATCTTTTCAAATTAGAGTTTCCTCCAGATACATGCCCAGGAGTTGAATTACTGAATCATATGGTAAATCTATTTTTAGAAACTGTAGCTTACTGATGAATTTGAATCTTTCTGTCAATGGCACCTGTTTAGAATGGCACAGAGACTGGAGCCCAGGTCTACCCAGCTCCACTACAGAGTGCCTCTTCAGGGTGGTGCTGAACTTGGCGCTGGAGAACAGTAATGAGAAGGACACTGTGCTTATCCCTCTGAGGAGCTTGCAGTCACATCAGAGAGATTGACCCGTATGTTCTGATCAAGGTGCTGGCTTGGGAGAAGAGTCAGTAGAATGAAGATTTTAGTTAAATCCATGGCCTGTTGTTAAGGCTAAAAAGATTGTCAAGGAGGGTCTCCAGCAATAGCTTAGTTTAGAAATAGGTTGCCTCTACTTCTCGAGCCTTCTAATGATCATTGCGTACGCTTGAACTTGAATCTTCTTGCCTTTCCTTTGTAACCAAGCCAAATTCTACCTAGACTATGCCGTGGAGATGAAAGACAATACTGTTTTTTCAAGTTTCCACATCAGGAGACAAGAAAGTAACATTTATTGACATTTACTACATTCAGAGACTTCATACACTTAAATTTTAAAAAAAAGTTCTTTTAGAGATCAAGATACAGAAGTTCTGTGTTCAGCTTCCCTAAGGCCTTATAGCTTTTAAGAATGAGTCCATGATTCAACCTGACTCGAAGGAAATATTGGTCACCCGTCTCAAGTTTCTCCTTTTTGTATTGCCTGGATAGTAATCATGTCATGTCAATGGCACTTTTAACTTTTGCAAGTGTCTTCTACTGACTGTTCGCAGTAAATATAAAATCCCCAACTTCACTAGGCAGGGACCTGTGTCTGCATTTGATAGAGGAAATGGAAGAGAACGCATGGTGTTTAGCAACTTGTGAGAGGCCCCTAAACTGCTAAGAGAAGAGACAGAAGGAGAACACAAGTCTTTCTACCCCACCAACCTCTAAGTGGACCTCACCTTTCAATTAAAGATGGAAAAAACCCAAAACAATACGAACTGCAAAACCTCCCAGGAGCCAATCACTGCACTAGACAATTTTTATTCACTTATTACAACCACCATTCCAGTCAAGGGTGACTGTCTTTGCTTTACAGATGAGAACTGAGGCTCAGAGAGGTTCTGCAACGGTCCCAGAGTCACACAGTGTAAGTGACAAGTCTGCTTGTATCATCACAGCACATTATCCCACATGGCTAGCTTTTTCTACCGAATTTTTCAGTTGAACACATTAAAAAAAAAGTACAAATCTAACTTATCTAAAAAGAAAAAAGAAATCTAACCTCCTCTTAGCCCCATATACCATCACTACCATGTCACCTCTCACCTGCCCTTTCAAGGCCAAGTCTCTTGACAGATGCATATACGTTCCCAGCGTTCCCTCCTGAGTTCACTGCCATCATGTTTCTCCCTTAGCTCCCGCATGCTTGGCTCTTGCCAGATTGCTAGTGACCACCTCCTTGTTATCCAACAACTGGCTTTTGTGTGTTTCCTTTGCTTCTTTCCGGCCTTTGATACTAGTCCCCTGTTTCTGAACACTCTCCTCCCTTGGTTTCTGGGCCACTAAATCTCCTCATTTTCTCCATCTCTCTGACTCTGCTTCTCTCTGCCACTTCTCTTTGTTGGCCTTTACGTGTCCACATCTCCCCAGAGCTCTGTCCTCAGCCTTCTGCTTGTTTTCATTTATCCAACCAATAGTTGTTACAAGTTTATTATGTCAGTCTCTGTGCTCGGAGCTGGGGATCAGAGACAAGTGAGTGGCGACCAAGTTGTCTGAAGCGTGAGAAACTCATCACACTCTGGTCCATCCCCACTGACCGTCTAGCCCCTTCGCTGCCCCCAACTCTTCCCTGCACCACCACTGCGGTTCCCAGGCCTCAAGGAGCTCTCTCTTGCCTTGGGGCTTTGCAGGGGTCGTCCCCTCTGCTAGGAATGTTCTCCACAGCTGTCCCTGTGTTTGCTTTGCTCTTTCTCATCTGTCAGAATGTGGTTTGGGCACCGTCTCACCTGAAAAGGCTTTTGTGACTTACCAGAGGGGTCCAGGAGTTGCTTCTGTGCTTAAGTTCATTATAGAACCTACATACAGAATAATTGCACTTGTCTCATCATCCTGTCTACCCTTTGATGGCAAGAGCGAGCTCTTCGGCAGCTTCATATGTCCACACCTCATACAGTCCTTGATATATAGCCCTCCGCTGAGTGAATCAAGATGTGATTGGTCCCTGCGCCTTTCCAGCCTGGACTCCTGTCTCTCCTCCACCTCTATTATTCACTGTAGCCCAAGTTTATCCACCTTGACTGCACACGAACTTCACCTGCAGGGGATAAAAATGGGAGGCCTGGACTCTAGCCCATTTCCATTGAATTAGATGATTTAGTGATGGGACCCAGGCATCTGCGTTGTTTACAAACTCTCCAGGTGCTCCTGATGAACAGGAAATAATCACGTGTTGGATCTGTCTTGGTATTTCAGCACCTGACACAAAGCGTTGCCCGTCGTGGGTATTCAATTTCTAGAATAATTTCCAGATTTCTGGAATAATTGAGTAGATGCCTAAAAGCCTACCTTTGCAGATTCAGATTTAAGCCAGTCATTTCCAGTCTCCACGCACTCCCCTACAGAAAGCCATTTCTCCAGGAAATTTTACTTTGGAACGATTTGCCTCCCTAAATGTGTTAGTGTTTCGTCCTCTTTTTACAAAAAAAAGAAAATCAAGTTTTCAAAGCCTAGATTAGCTGTTGATTTGTGTACCTATGCAACACATCATTTTTGTTTTAACCTCCAGTAAGACAGGAGTCAGGTAGGTGGGGTTTGGGTGAGAAAGGAGCAGATGGAGATCATTGGCTTTCGTTATATAAGAATTTAGAAGATTTGCCATGGTTTCTGGTAAATGCTGGCAAGTTCGTTTTGCCCCAGGCCCTGTAAAAGCACTAACCTGCTTCCTTTCTGATGTTACTGGCTTTTCTCTGGCAAGGGAATGAGACATAGCTGAGTCTGGCAGGGCTGGAGCAGGGCACCAACAGGGCGGGTGCAGCCCCTATCTCTCTCTGCCCTGTTTCCAGGTCATATCTGCACCTTGAAACTCTGAAAGCAACTTGAAATCTCAGTGATTGCTGCTGCGTTGTGAGGGCAGATACGTGGGGGCTTTCCCCCCACCTTCCAGTTGCCATCCCACCTCCGAGTTCGGAGGACAGAGTCCGGCTATTCGGGGGCTTGGTCATTGTCATTGGCCAACTTCAACAGCTGCTACCTGTGCCAGACACTCTATAGGGAAAGTTCATGGCCATGAACTTATTGAAGCTTCACAGAAAACACTGTGAGGGAGGTGTCATTATCCCCATTTTAGAGACGACAAAACTGAGACTCAGAGAAGTCCGGTGACAGTGTCCAGCTACTAAGTGGCTTGTGCTGCATTGTCATTCCAATCTCCTGGCTCTCCATCTAGAAGAGCTCAGCCCACTGCCAGGAAGGTGATCTCCCCGGGCTGGGGCAAGAGCAGGGCACAGACTGGCCAGGAGACGACTCTTCTTGGAGTGGACCCATGAGGCATGAGGGGCGGCACTGGAGCAGGCAAGCTGAGGTTTTTGAGATCTCTAGACAGGCTGAAGTGCTGGGAAAGCTTGGAACTGAGTTTATTGGGCAAAGACATGAGAGTGGTCCTGCTGGTCCTGCTGGCTGCCTCGTTCCATTCCTGGAGACTTGGTAAAGAAGTCCGAAGGCTTCTTCCCTCTATTTGGAGTCTGGGGGAAATGCAGAGGAAACAGGCACATGAAACCTCCCTGAACCTGTCATTATAATCCCATAAACGGTTAAGAAGCAGTTGAAGAATGGGAAGAGAGAAGTCAAGCGACCTCTCAGTGCCGTTGGCTTGTTCACCGCTGGCTTCTTATTTATTGGTGCCGCGTCTTCCATTTGTCAGGCTCTAACGATAGCAAGCTTTTATGAGTAAGCATTTTTTTTAATGAACTTGTTCCAAACGTGTATTCCGTTCTTGGAACTCTCTGTGTTCTGAAGCAGCTTTATAATTATTGCCTCCGGCAGAATAGCCAGGCTCTATCTGGCTTTCATGTAAGCAGTTTCACTCGGTCTGCCTCTTCCACTTTTAGCTTCAAATAAGGAAGATGAAGGGGTGGAAAAATACAATAATGATAGCTTTTTAAAAAAAGAGTGCTTATTATATGCTAGGTATTGTTCTAGATGTTATGCATTCATTTTTTATTTTATCCTAACATTACTTGAGTCTAAGGTATTTTTTATAGCCCCCATTTACAGATGAGGAAACGGTGGCTCAGAGACACTGAACAAAGAGTTTAAAGTTACTCAGGTCGTAAGTGGCAGACACAAGATCTGAACGCATGTCTGTCTGACCACACGGTCTGTGCTCCAGCCCCTACTGCTGCCTGTGTGGGCTGCTTGTGCCAAGGAGGACGGTGGGAGGAAGACCTTAGGACACATTAATGCTGTGGAGTCATTCGCCATGTTGGCCCATGCAAGAGATGTTGCAATTCTGTGCTGAGGGCTCTGTCATTATGGATCATTTTCTTGTCTTTTGCTTTTGTAAAGGGAAATAGAAGAGCTTAGAGAGCGCCCTACGCTTGCTGCAGCCCATGGTAATGCTACTTTTTGCTTGGCATAGGGCTGCGTCATTTATCTCAAAGCTCAAAAAACGTTCATATCATAAATTGGCCTCTACTTGGTGACGTAGACTGTTACCATTGTATTCAAAACCCTGATCCTGCCCAACCAGACTGAGGCTGTTGTGAGTCCCCTTCCTCTCCATCCTGCATGCTGCTCCAAGTGGACAAGGACAAGGACAAAGCATTCTTCCATCACCTCCATCTGCTACTCGAGTGATGTCGGCCATGGAAGACCTGCTCTGGGATGAGCTGCAGCCCAGATTTCTGCTCCACCACTTTCTCTCTCTGTGACTTTGGATCAGTCGTTTAACCTCTCTGAGCTTCTATTTCCTTGTTAGTAAAATGGAAATAGTAAGAAGAAGAATGTCTACGTCATAGGTTTGTTGTGAGGATTAAATGAAGTGATGCCTGTAAAATGATTGGCTCAATATGTTTTTTTATATAAACATTTTTTATTGAGTTATAGTCATTTTACAATGTTGTGTCAAATTCCAGTGTAGAGCACAATTTTTCAGTTGTACATGAACATACATACATTCATTGTCACGTTCTCTGGCTCAATATGTTTTGACACTGTTCTTCTCTCAGCTCCTATCTAAGTATTGGGAACCACTAGTAAATCGCCCCTAGTATTTTGCCTTATTTCAACAAATGTGCACAGAGTGCCCGGAGCAAGGCTATCTCTAGGACCCTGTGTCTTAATGCATCGTTATTCCCAATGTCCCTTTATGAGGTGAAAATGTGCAACAAGCAGAGTTTGCTTTGGAGAAAGCCCTTCGATCTTGCATTCATCATCTCTTTCCTCTTGTTGCAAAGGTTTCCTTCTTTTGCACCTGGTACCTTCCCATTGCCCCTGGGCTCCCCAGAATGCCTCGCAGGAACACACAGGCGCCTGAACCGTTACCTCTTGATTAAGACAGAGCCAGGCCCTTTACAGAGAAGGGGAAATTTGCTTGGTTTGACCCAGGAGTGGATTTGTTTCCCTCCAATTAGTTGGAAAATCGAATTTGATCTACGAAGAAGATAGATTTATAGCCTGAGCTGATACATGGCTGCCCTCGCTTTGCTGTAATAAAAGATGAAATCACTCCAGTGGGGGCTTAGGTGGACACCAGGCTGGGGGTCTAATGACTGATTCCTTCGATTTTCAGAGCCTGAGTGAAGCCGGCCGGGATGATCAAAGAGCCCTTCATAGTAGATAAAAGATAATTTGGGGCGCTAGAGAGAGGAAGGAGGTTGGAGAGTTCTTTTTTTTCTTTGTTTTCCTTTCCACCCCCTTTCCGTGGGACTGGATGATGCTCCTCTAGGTGCAGGAAATAGATCTGTTCTGGCTGATTTTCCACAGAAGTCTGTTGTAGACCCCATGTCCTCAGGATGGATGGCGGCCAACATGGCCTCCACCCTGGATAAAGGCTGTTTCTCTCCACTTTGGGTCTGAGCTTCCTTTTCTCTGCCGCTCTTTAGCTGTTGATTCTCTTCTGTTCCATTTTGCTGCACCCTCCTTATTGCTTCTGTCTTTTGCTCTGTCTGCTGCTGTCTGTCCTGATGGCCTCCTGCCTCTCTCCCCCACCCTGTGTCTTCCCTCCTCATCCTCTTTGCCTCTGCTTTGCATTCTCTGCCTCATTTGCCTCCCTTCCTTTCGTGGTCCGATTTCTGATGCTCCCCTTTACCTCCTTTTCTCTGTCTGATTCTGGTTCATGACATCTTGAAAGAGCGTTTGATAACGCTTGCCTGACCCGGCCTGACATCGGGTGAGCGATTCTCTTCAGGCAGCTTTTGATGTGGTCTGTGTGTGATTGATGAAAGCTGCTCAATTTGCTCTTCAAAGCGCTGTTTATGGAGAGCTTGGCTGCATCTCCTCGGGACGTCACTCTTTTTCTCTTCAGAAACAAGTCCAAGTGACAGGACGGAACCATGCCACTGCCCATGTCTTCATCATCCTCCCAGATCCCTTAATGCTCACGAGGGAAGGACCACGATGTACAATCCAACTTTTTTCTTTAACTGTTGTTATTCCCAGCGTCCTCATGTCAGAGATTTTTACCCACAAAGGAAGTTCCTTGGGCAAACTTTAATATGAATGCAACCACTTGCAGCCCCGAAAAGGACACTTGGGTTGGACATTGAATTATAAAATAGAAGAAAATGCTATCACTGTTAAGACGAGCATCTAAGCACATTAGAGCTACCAACCTTGGATGTGGTCAGCGGAAAACAAGAGGGCCTATCATCAAAAGAATCGTCTGCAGCTTCTGGTTCTAGAAAGAACAGTGGGTCAGGTTCTTTCCAGGACTGACCACTCTGGATAAAAGCATATGGGAAGATGAGGTGTATTTTTCACCCGGCTCCGGGTTCCTGTAATGCTGTTTCTGTTTTTCCACCTAAGAAGAGGATTCCAGCACCTCTGCCACAGGTTTCCACATTCAGCAACTGGAAGAAAGAGGGATGAGCAAAATAGCCAGTAGGAGATCTTTCTAGATCTTAGATGCGCCGATTCGGAGAATCCAATACTTTAGGAATGGTACGTACAGTGCATTGAAAAGATTACTGACTTTTGTGCTAGAATTCTTGAGTTAATATGCAGATCTGGACACTTGTGAGTTGAATGATCGTCAATAAATTTTTAATTTTTTTCCTGTTTTTTAAGAAGTGATTTACTGAGGAATAATATGAAAGTTAGCCATTGTAAGTGTACAGTTCAATGATTTTTAGTAAATTTATAGCACTGTGCAACCATCACCACAATGCAATTTTATAACATTTTCGATAAATCTTTGAACCTTTCTCCAATTTTTTTCCTTCATCTTAAAATTGGACTCATGTGGTGGATTGATTACAAAAATGATCGCAATCCTAATCCTTCCATGCACCGCAACGTGACCGTGGCACTCCTTCCGCTGAGAGGTAGAATTGATTCCCCCAGCCTTTGACTCTGTGGCTGGCCTTGTGACTTGCTTTGACCAATAACGTGAGGTTGCCGTGAAGGCGTGCCCGTACTGAACCTAAACCTCAGAGGACCTTGCAGGCTTCTGCTTGCTCTTTTGGAACCCTGCTGTCTCCACTGTGAGTATCAGGCTGGGCTAACCTGCTGGAAAATGAAAAATCATGCGGGGAGGGGCCCCAACCATTCTTGCCTCCCCAGCTCAGGCCATCTTAGATCAGCTTCCCCCAGCTGCCCTCCAGCCCACTACCCAGCCTGGATCAGCCGCACTGGCCAGCCACCAATGAGACCCACAAGGTAGAGCAGAAGGGGAGTTTGAAGCCACTAAGCTTCAGGATGTGATATTGTGATTTATAATAGGAATATGTATTTGGTCTTAGACCCTGCTCCTGGCACAGAACTCCTAAAACCCTTCCTAAGTGTGGAGAACCATAAAGGTGTCTTTTGTTATGTTAATGAGGTGACTTTTGGAAAGCACCTAAGGATGGGGGCTGGTTGACAGTAGAGCCAACCACGTGGTTGTGGTTAGAGGGTTGAAACTTTCAGTCCCATCCCCCTGACCTCTAAGGAGAAGTGAGGAGCTGGAGGTTGAATCAATCGTCAATGGCCAATGATTGATTCAATCAATTATGCCCATGTAATGAAGCCTCCATAAAAACCCAAAAGGACAGGGTTCAGAGAGCTTCTGGTAGGTGAACATGTGAAATTGCGGGCAGAGTGGCCATGGCACACCTGGAGAGGGCATAGGAGCTCCGCCCCCTTTCCCCACGCCTGCTCTGTGCACCTCTTCCATCTGGCTGTGCCTGAGTTGGATCCTTTTACAATAAACCGGTGATCTCATAAGTAGAATGTTTCTCTGAATTCAGTGAGCTACTCTAGCAAAGTAATCAAACTCATGGAGGGGATTGGGTGAACCTCTGATTCACAGCCAGGCAGTCGGAAATATCAGTGACAACCTGGCTTGTGATTGAATCTGAAGTGGAGGACAGTCTTGTGGGACTAAGCCTTCAACCTTGGGATCTGATACTGTCTCCAGGTAGATAGTGTCAGGATGGAGTTGCATTGTAGGACATCTGGTGGGTGTTGCAGAATTGCTTGGTTGGTGTGGGAACCCCACCTCCACCCCTACCTCAACACACACACACACACACACACACACACACACACACAATATAGTTAGAGTCAGAATTGTTAGGGTGGCTTGTAAAACATCACTAGTATGGCAATCAATAACTGATGGGTGGTCATGAGAATCAATTTTTTAAAAATTATGAAAACATTTAGCCCTCTGCCTATCACATAGTAGACTCTCACTAAATTTTAAAATATTCAATATAACAAACATTTATAGCAGCCTTTTTTTAAAACATTTTTTATTGATTTATAATCATTTTACAATGTTTATCAAATTCCAGTGGAGAGCACAATTTTTCAGTCATACATGAACATATATATATATTCATCGTCACAGTTTTTCTTTGTGAGCTACCGTAAGATCTTGTCTATATCTCCCTGTGTGATACAGTATAGCGGCCTTTGTATGTGAAAAGTGGTACATTTGGGGTTGTGAGGGATGGAGAATTGAAGGAAAGGCATGCTGCCAACCCTTTGGGAGTCAGTCCCATTGAGAAAAAACAGATACTTACCCAAGCAGTTATAATACAGGACATTCTGTTCTTCTACGCTAACATTTCTGTCTAAGTGGTTCCTCCATTGTCTTCAAATAACCACGTTCTCTTCTTGGTAGTTCACTTTGTTTGAAAGTGTGTTCCAGGAATATGGTTTATTGAAAAAGCCTCAAATAGCACATTGGCCAATATTAAGCTTTATTGGTGTGTCCAAAACACTGTTTGCATTTACAGGAAATAGTCTGTATGGAAGCCTGACCATGTGAAATGCTTCCTGGAGCTAAGAGAGCAGAAAAGTAGACATGAAATCAGAGCCGGGGGTTGGGGGAAGAGGGAGAGAAGGGGAGAGAGAGGTAGGTGGGAAAGTCCTAATGTCTAAAATGACCAGGGGCCTTAATTCTAAGGATGCCTAAGGAGTGGAAGGCAGGCTGGTTTTGCTTGCCTCCAAATTATTCTAGAGATTTGAGAGGCTGGGACTGGGATAAGGAGGAGAGGAGGAAGGAGTGGAGTTTGCAGACAGGATCTTTGGAACCCATGAGTCTTGGGGTTGGTTGGGCTCAAGAAGATTGTTTGATCCATCCTCTTCAGGAAGCCAGCTGTATGGGTAGTCTTCCAGCACAAAGAGCACTGTGCAAAGAGTCCTGGCTTGGGAGCCAGTGGTCCTAGTTCTAGTCCTAATGCTGACATTGAAGAACTTTTGTTGGTGACCAAGGGCAAGTCACTTCCCCTTCCTGGGTAGTTGAGTTGGGTGATTTCTAAGGTCCCTTCTAGTTCAAAGAGTCTGTAACTTCAGTTCTAATTCAGCCGCTAAGTTGAAGGAGGCTATTAAAATCAGAGCAAACTGAGACCGATGGAAAGGGCTTCTGACAACATGCCTGGACCTTTGGGAAGTGGGGCTGTTCAGAAAACCAAAACAGGTCAACCACAGGTGAGCTCTGCAGATCTGGGAACAAACCCTGCCAATTTCTCCACTGACTGTATAGAGGTCTGACCACGCCTGTCCTCAAGGACTCCAGACGTCCTGGGTGCTCCCCAACATGGGCCCTGACTTCTGGGTGAGCTCCCAGGCTCCCACCTGGGCCCACTGAGGGGCATCCTCTCTTTCCTCCTAGAGCAAGGGTGTCAAAGTTCTTTCTTAAAATGCTCTTGAGCTCTACTAAGGGGCTGTTTAAACAGGATAAAAATTCCTTGTCGTCTGGTGGGAGGGGTGGGGGGTGAGAAGGTGGTCTTTTTTCTAAGCAGTGGAAATGGAAGAAATTCAAAGAGTAGAGAGCTTTTCAGTAACCCCTGGAAGCTGGGATGAAATCAGCACTTTCCATGCTGGCTGGGTTCTCTTTTAGGATGATGACTGTCAATCATCTCAGGGATAACTAAGCAATTTCTGGGACACATTTGGAGAGACACAGTCCTTGTCACCTCCTCCTGAAGCACCCTTGGATGGCAGTGAAGGAAAGAAACTGCAGAAGCCCCTGTCCAGGTCTGGATCAGCCGGAAGTGACCTTCCTCTCTTGTTGTGAAGAATGAATTCCTGACTGCAAGTTTTCAAATTGGGTTCACAGCAGCACTGAGGTCCCACTGTGAAGTCATTTGGCTTCCCTCCATGGGGGGCCCTCTGAAATGCTTGAGGCTCCTGTCTTCCCTGAGTGGAATGGCAGGAAGGGAGGGGCCATGCCACTGAAGACGGTGGACTTGCAGGCGTGAATGCCCCCTAGATTATTGCAAAGCTGGGCTGCCGGACGTTAAGCCTAGGGATGGCTCATGAAATGCGATTACATTCTGTTTTCCTTTCCACCTCAAAAGAGAAAACAGAGTACAAACAGCATCGTTCAGGTCATGGTCCCCGTCTCATCGTGTCATTCTCTTGTTTGCATCTTCTTTCTTCTTTTCTCTAGCACCGTTCACTTGCCCCTCCAGGATCATTGGATCGCTGAGGCTCAGCCATTCGCTGCAAACTGCCCAGACTCCATGGCATCAGACAACCATTTCATTCTGCTCATGGATTCTGTGAGCCAGGGGTTCAAACAGGGCATGGCAGGGACTACCTATCTCTGCTCTGCCATGTCCAGAGCCACAGACTCAAGGCTGGGGGCAATTCGAGGCCTCGGGGCTGGGATCATCAGAAGGCTTGCTCACCCATTCACAAGTCTGGCCCGCGGTGCTGGCTGTGGGCGGGGACCTCAGCGCGGCTGTCGGGCAGGATACCCACACGTGGCTGCTCTGCCTCCCTGAGCTTCCTCACAGCATGGCAGCCTCGGAGCTGCACAGCGGCTCAGGGTTCAGGGCTCAGAGTGCTGGTGTTCCAGCAAACAAGGTGAAGGCCGCCAGGCCTTTTGCCACCGAGCATCAGAAGTCACAGAGCATCACTTCTGCCACGTTCAATTGACTACAAGCAAGTCAGAAGCCTGTCTGGATTCAAGGGGAGGGGCTATCAACCTACGTCTCCCCGGGAAGACCACATAAGTGTTTTAAGACATCTTTTAGAACCTCCCAAGTTGCCAGATCCAAACTAGACCACACCATCACTCTCTGTCGCTTTCCCTAGAAAAAAGTTCCGTCATCTTGACATCCGGGACCCTAGGACACTCAGGAGGTTACCATAGGGAAGTTACTTCTTGGTTCTCTGGCCATGGTTGAGTGGCAGAAGTTCTGTAGGAAGCCCTCCTTCTCTTTGCTCTTCCTTCAGTCCTTGACCCTCTCCTGCTAACTGGCCGTCACACCCAGGCTCTGCTTGGATGGCTGTTTTGTGGGTCCCTGAAAGCAGTTTGGCACCCCCTTGTGTGTCCTTGGGGAATGAGTTGGATGGTAATGATTCACTCCTGGTTCAGCACAGCTCACTTCTTTGGCAATACCTCCAGGCCAAGCCCTTGTCTCACCGACTTTCTGACTGAGATGCTTTCTCTGCCATGGAGTGGTTTGGAGAGGAAGGCTCTCAGGCATGTTCCAGAAGGTTCTGGCATCCAGTGTCTCGCACAGACCCTGGCACTGGCGCTTGCTCAATAAGAGACTATTGAATAAATTAACCCTGACTGGCATGGGCTCCAGATGACTCACAAGGTCTGATTCAGCCTGATTTACCAGAGGATTTGGGCGGATTTATCCAGTGGAGAGCCCTGTGTGTTCCCAGAGGGAGGCAGTGTGTGTGTGTTTTTGTGTGTTTGTGGGGAACTCGGGGCACGTGGGGATGGCCTCGTGGCGTGACATTGTGGGTCAGGCCAACAGCACTTGCCGCCATAGCGACCATCTGGCTTCTGCTAAGCTGCCCCTGCTTCCTTATGTCCATTACCGGAAAACTTTTCTGGACACCTTGAGCAAATCCTCCAAATGTCAGGCCACTTATCAAATTTCCAGGAGGCTCAGGCGACTGCTGCTTCCTCATTTCCTCCGCAAAATGTGCAGATAAATCACCAGAAGCTCTCAGGGTAAGCCTGACCTCACCACCTGAAAGGATCTGTTTACAATAGAGTTGCAGGTTGGGGAGTTTGGGTTTATCAGGGCCCCACGTCAGTGGGAGAAATGACAACAGTAACTGTGCTAATCAGCCAATCCAGCAAAAGGGATGATCTTTTAGGAATGATCTGCTATTTCTCATTTAAGAAAAAGCAAAAAAGACTTCCAGGCTTCCTTGCAGTGGGGGAGCCACTGGTTGGGACAATACATGCATGAAAAGGGTTGCAGACTGACTGTGGGAGTCTTTATGGCTCTAAAACGAGCTTGCTTCTTTTTCTTCCCCTTTCCTCGTTCCCTGGCAGATCCCCAGCCTATATGCAGCAATTCTCCATGCCCATACGTCAGCACTGTGCTAGGTCTTTACGAACGTTACCTCCAAATCTGAGCAACAGCTCAGTGAGCAGTGGATTGTTATCTCCAGGCTATCGATGAGAAAATGGAGAGCCAGAAAAGTAATTTAAATTCCCCAGAACTGCTGCTAATAAGTGGATGAACCAGATCATGTATTCATTCAATAAACATACTAGATTATGCATTAAGCTATGGAAAGAAAAAAGATGAGCAAGATGACTTGGTTCTAGTGGACAAGAAATTCAGAGTCTAGAAGAGGAAGACAGCAGTTACACAACAATATGGTGAGTGCAATGACAGAGCTACACACAGGGCATTGGGCTGAGTAGCAAGGGAGCATCCAATACAGCTGGAGAGGGTCAGGGAAGACTTCCTGGAGGAGGTGATGTTGGAGCTGCGTGTTAAAGATAAGCAGGAGTTAGCTCAGTGAAGAAAGGCTGTGGGGTGAGGCAGAGTATTTCAGAAAGAGTAGGCAGCACAATCAAGGCGTCCACTGTTCAAAAACAGCAGTGCATGTGGCATTATGAGCAGTTCCGTGTTGCACTGGCGTTGGTCGGACTAGAGTTTATCTGACTTCAAAGTGCAAGCACTCTTCCCACTGCTGCATCTTCTCAAGCGGCTGATTTTGGAGGGTGTGGCATGTGTGACTTGATGGGGGCCTTGGATGCCCAGTTTTTACTCTTTCAAAGCCCCGTATGGAATTAGCAGAATGTGGGAGGTTTTCACTAGAACTTCTACATTGTGACTTCTCAGGAGCTCTTAAAGGGGATCACGAGGGATCCGGGCCAAAGTCCGATGACTAGCCGAGAGAAAGTCAATTCACTCGCACTGTGCCATGACTGCCCCGCAGCATTCTGGAAGAAGTAGTTCAGAGATCACCAAGAAACAATGGCTGCTGGGTTCACAGCCACAAAGCAAGTTGTGATGAGTCAGAGTGAAGCAACAGTTACATACACCGACAGGTCTAGTTGGCAGCAGATAAAGATATTACCTCAGTGAAAGACGATCGGGGCTGAAAATGGGTGAGGTTTAGCCGTGCCAAAGATTTGCTGTGCTCTTTCTTCTTCTTCTTCTTTTTTTTTTTTTTTTTTTGGTGGTTGTGGTGGGAGTGGGGTGGTAAGGAAGGGCATGGGGAGATACATATGCGCTTATGTTTTAGCTACTACATAAGTGGATCCTTTTCCTACAGGCAGGCCCCCAGGTTGTCCTCAGTTTTGGCTTTTTGATCTCCTTTCTTTAATGCGTCTTTCTGTGGGTCACTTGGAGAAGACCTGTGGATAACCCTGGGGTCTGTTGGAAATATTTTATTCCACAACCCAGACCTCCTGCAAATCTGTGGGTATTCTGTCCTGCTGTGACCAGGTATATAGGAGTGATAAACACGACCAGATAAGCTGATAAGTCAAGGGAAATCCTTTAGAAGTCCTCTCTGAGGGTGGGGGACGGATAAATCAGGAGCCTGGGATGAACAGATACACACTACTATATGTAAAATAGATAAACAACAAGGACCTACTGCAGAGCCCTGGGAACTAAAGTCAATTTCTTGTAATAACATGGAATAGAAAAGAATCTGAAAAGAAAATATGTATGTATGTACATGTATAACTGAATCGCTTTGCTGTACGCCTGAAACTAACATTGAAATCAACTACGCTTCAATAAAAAAATACAATGAAAAAAACAAAAAGAAGTCCTTTCTGGTATGGGGCCCAGAATCATAGCGCTAGGAGCTAGAAATAAACTTGGTCATTTTATAGGTCAGGAAACTGCACTGAAGATAAGAGGGAGGTGACTTGCCAAAGGTAAGAGTCAAATTAGACAAAGAACCAGGATAAAACCCAGTCTCTTGACTCTAAACCTAGCGTTCCCTGCACACACTGGTCTGCGCCCCATGCGCCTGTCGCAAAGCCTAAAATACTGTTTAATTGTCCTTTAAATGAGCATTGCTCTTTACCTTTTCTATACTAAAAGCTGCATGAAGGACCATATTTTGTTAACATTCATAGGTTCAGTCTATTACATATTGTCTAATAGTGATGTCCCTGTAATATTTCTACCCTTGAATATGTACACAGGGGCCTCACTGGGAGCTGAGATTTGGGGGATCATTTTGATTTAAATAAGGCCTCACGTTGAGCAGGTCTTCCTGTCCATTATCTTGCCTGGCCCCTGTTCAAATAGAGCTATATTTTCTGAGTTATTTTTGCATTCATAATTCTTGACAAGAAAATCCTCCCATCTAATCTTTGCTTTATTTCTTTGTTTCAGGAGATTTTCTAGCGTGTCTAATAGAGCAACAAGTCACGTCCCGCGGCTCCGGGCCTGCAATTCCTCAGCATACCAAAACCAACCGCAGGACTGTGCCTCCAACCTCACCCAAGTCAAGGGCGGGGGTGGGGCTGCTCTCTGCCCCCGGGGGAGGGGGGGAAATCTATGACCAAATGGGTACGTTCTTTCTCGGTTTCTCCGGGGTTCCCTGGAGAGGTGGCGTTTCTGGGTGATGGGGTACAGAGGGCTCTGAGATTAACTTTCAATGAAGCAAAGCCAACTCAGACGTAGGAAAGAACTGCCCGCCTGAGAGTTGCTGGAATATTGGTGAAATATCACTTCTTGCTGTTTAATTCATTCACCTGGGATAGAAAAGACATCTCTTGGGGCTGATTTAGGTCAGTGGTGTCCAGCCTTTTTTAGTATAAAGAACACATTTTAATCTCAAAAAATTTATAGACCTGCAGACAAAAATTCTCACACTTTAGCAGTGTATTGGTAGAGCAAATACTTAATAACAGAGGCTGTCACCTTTAAAGGAATTTGAATGCTGTTAATCACCGCCTTATCTACATGCCAGCCCAAATCCGAGTTACTGCTGTCCCTCTGTGTTTCTGTAACTCTCATTGCCTGTCTTCACCACTGGACCAGAAACTCCACAAGGCCATACTTGATTTGCCTTGTTCACTATCTGTTGTATCCTCAGCACCTAGCCCAGTTCCTAGCACAAAGTAGGCACCTTATGTATATTCATAGAACAAATAAATACGGTAGAAGTAGCAGACCAGATGTATATGAGTCATACTATTTGGTCAATTGATAGGTAATGGTTCACACAAATGTGGTGCTCCCATGGGGTCCTGGGACCCACAGATTGGAACTCATGGATTTAAATCCACATCTTTGTGTCTAATACTTTTTCCATTTTTTTTCTTAGAGAGCTTGATGTTCAGTAGTCCACAAACAGCGGTCTCTGGGTTTAGAGACACATGATGACTAAAGGTGGGAGTCTACACCAGTTGACCGCTCAAAGTCCAAACGGAAAGCCTATGATGAGGACAGAATGTGCAGCTTAAAGCAGGCTGGGACTTCCCACCACCCACGGAAGCCGGGGGGTTGGTGACAGCTCCCCTCAAGCACTAGTTTCCAACATTTGTAGGAGCAAAAAGTAGGCTCATCTCTGGGAGCCTCTAGGCTGTCTAATTGTTATTTAAACCCCAAATAGGCTTATGAAGATACTTTGCTTCTTTCTAACTTGAGTGGAGCATTGATAAGCAAAGTGACACACAGTAAATACTCTTTGTCTTGTAAGACATTGGCTGGAGTGGAGATGAGGAGGGAAATACAGGAGTTGAAAGACAGAATGCTTTATTTGAAATATGTACGTGTCCACGCCTCACAGAGTGTGTGTATTAATATTTAAATGCTGACATCTCTCTTCCCTCTTTACACAATGGCTTCTTCTCTCGGTTCACCCTGCTCCTTTCCATACGCTCCAAACAAAGAGAGGGTGCTATTCCAGGTGTGAACAGATCAAGGAGGTTTCCTGCTTAAGAATCAGGGATTCATAGCCCTGAGGAAATGAGTACAAGAGAGGAGGGGAGAGAGCAAGAGAGATGAAAAACAGAAACTTCGCCACCTGCTATTTAGTGATTAGCCCCCAGATAAGGAAGGCAAAGATGCATTCCAGGAGTGCAGGACTTGCCCAGACAGAACTCAGAGTGAAGGAGGGCTTGGTGAAAAGGGAAGCCAGCAAGAGGGGGAGTGGGTGGGCCACTGAAAACAGCATCTGTCAATTTCTCTCAAAGGCCCTCCATGGCATGAGGCTCTTAGAAATGTAAGGCCCTCATGTTATCCTCTTTTTCATTCCCCGCTACCTCCCCTGCTCTGGTTTATGTAGAGGAGTCTTGTAAGGGCTAGCTGTGCCAAGAACTGTGTGACCCTGGGCAAATCACTGACGTCCTTAGATACGGGTCTAGTGGCTGGGATCTCTTGAGTTTAAAAAGCTTCAGCCAAAGTATAGGAAGAGAAGTCAACAATCACAGCCAGACAAGCAAACCCCCATCCCCTCACGCTGGGCGGGAGATGCCCCGGTGAGTCTGGGGCGAGCAGCCTCTGTTCTGGTTCTTCCTTTCGTGCACAGTGGGCACGAAACCACAATGAGAAGCCAGCGCTTGTTCATTGCCTTACGGAAAAGCAGGCTGCTCGATCGTGATGTTTTCCTTTCTCAGTAGAAAGGGGTGAAAATAACTTCTGTGCAGATTACCCTTCCGCACGTGGTACCTGTGACCACAGACGTGACCCCAGTCTCAGCAGAGAGGGCAGGATGCTGTGTGCTTGTCGGGGGTGCCCGGCCTCTTCCCTCATTAGCCTTTCCTGTTCCCTTTGTTCTGTCTGAGAGGGTCTTGTCCTTGACAACGGCTGTGTGTTCACTTTTTCCAACACGATGAGGTCAGCACACCGGCTTTTAGCCTCTAGAGCAGGTAAGAGCCATTGAGCCTTTACAGCTACAAGGTCAAGATACCAATTCACCCTGATTTTCATTTTGCACAGCTCCCATCAAAAATAAAAGTGGAGCCATGGACAATTATGCTATGGTAGAAAATAAACACTCTGGTGATTAAAAACTGGAAATCACTAGCTTTGAAATTTTGCCAGAAATACAGCCCCAGATGTCATGCAAACTCCAATCAAACATGGGCTGTAAAAATCAAACCGTGGACATTGCCTTGTAAAGTGCTCACAGATGTAACAGCCGAAGACATTCTCACAGCCTTGAAAAGCAAGACTTCTGCTTTTTCCCTTTCTTTCTGTCTTTTTTTTTTTTTTTTTTTGGTGGCTGGCAGGGTGGGGCAGGCGGTAGAGCGGTTGTGCATCAAACTGTTCATTTCAACATGTAATTTGTCTCAAAGAACTTCTGACTTAATTTATTTTCTCACCAACCTAGATCCAATTCAAAAAACATTTATTGAAACCCGAACAATCTACTTTTGGTTGACGAGTGCTAATAGGTGCAATGTTACCCCTGTCAACTTCTAAGATCACGTACTGAGCTTGGAGCTAAACAGGAAAGCGGAAATTAAACTGGAGTTTGAATTTGTTTCCTTCTGAATTCTCCGCCATAGTGGGACACAACCAGTGCTTAATGAGAAACAAATTGCATTGTGGGCATTTCTTTATTAAACAAAAACAAACAATTTCTTTTTTTTTAATTTGGGAGATGTTTATAGCTTAATGCCAGATAGATCTCTAAGGCAGAGGGGATATAACTGTCTGAAAAAAAAATGATATCAAAAAGGCTGTGTTTTCAACATTTCTTTGCTAGTTCTTGGCCTAAACAAATATTTCCAGGGAAAAATGATAAATATAATTGTTTGGGGACCCTATTTTAGTTTTTCCGAATAGACCAGCCTCTCTGCTTTCTTGGGTTCCTTGGAGAGGTGGAATCCCCTGAGATTAACATGTCATTTTTAGCTTGAAGGTTTTTCTTAGAGTATTTAACAGGCAGGAGGCAATAGGAGGGTGTGAATGAGAATCCATGTTTGGGCATACTCCCTGTGTGCATGTGTGTAGCGCCAGTCACAGTGTGCCCTAACTGGACTAGAACTCCATAGCAGCTCTTTGAATAAATCAGACAATGAGGTCAAAATGTGTGGCCCGACATTGTCTCCTTTCCCCCCTTGATTTGTAGTTAATGGAGAGAATGTGGCCACTGTGTTAACATTCTAGTCTTTGCTGGCTAGTGGGGCCCATTTAAAAGATCATTTCCTCCCTCCCTCTGTGTACAGATTATTCCTGTTTATCTGTAAGTGACAGCCAGAGTTCCATTGCTTTCCATCCATCCATTCACTCATTTATATAACAGGCACTAACCAAATGCCAACTCTGTACCAGGCAGTCTTCTAGGTGCTGGGAACACCACAGAGAACTAGACAGAGGAGGTCCCCAACCTCCTGGGGCTTTCATTCTGGTGAGAGAAGACAAAATAAACTAACCAAGTAAATAAATACCGTAACTTCGAGTCACAAAAATTACCCCAGAGACTGAAAAATCAGAGAGATGATAATCAATGGCTGTGTATATGCAGGGCACAATTTAGACAGGGACCCCAGAGAAGTGCTTCTGAGAAGATGATGGGTGAAGACAGCCAGGTGGTGGGAGCGGGCGGTGTGCGGGGGAGGGTTTTATGCGCGGAAGACCGTGGAGGTCCAGCACGTTAGCAGGACGAGTCTGCTCGCCCAGGTGAGCTGTCCCTGCACAGACTACATTTTTACGGAGGGGACTGTCTTGACCTATTTGTAAAGCAAGTGGGAGGTTGTACTCTGATAGGGATGGATATGAGGATCTGGGATGCTCGACACAGGAAAATGAACTATGCTTTCCTTAGAGATGGAGGACTGTTTGGAGAAGCTGAAAAGCTTTGAAGCTCTAGTCCTCCTTTTGCCAGTAACTGATTAGGTCCCTTTGGGGATGTCCTTTCCCTTCTCTGACTTCTGTCTCCTCCTGAAATAAGGTGTTGGATTGAGTGATCTGAAATTCTTTTCCAGCACAAGTGATCTTTGAGCGCTCTAAGAACAGAAGCTGGAATTGAATTTTCCTGCTGGAGAATCCCTGCTAATATGGATCCGCTCACTAGGATGTTCACAGCCAAGGCCTGGGTGAAAACAAGCATATGAACTGGAGTCACACCTGGCCAGTTCCTCCTAGAGTCCAAAGGAGCCACGTCCAGACACTGGACATCTTTTACTCTCATTGATTTGTTCTGGATTATGACTTCAGTCAGTAGGGAGCTCCTGCAACAGGCAACCAGTAACAGGGAATTCTAGGCATAAGCCAGATCCGCCAGTGTACTCCGAGCTAAGGCATCCGTCCTGTCCACATGCAACTGTGTGAGAAAGGGCAAGTCTGACAGCAGAAAAAGGCCAGACGGGGGTCCCAGGGTGTCAATAAAAGATGATCCCTTCTAACAGAGGCCTCTGGTTAAGGCATCCATTTATTGTGATCCTCTGCTTGCTGGCATGGAAGCAGCCTTCTTTAGATTCTGCTGAAAGGATCAGAGAATCCCATGACTAGTTCTTTCTCCGTAGGGTCTGTTGAATGATGTCCTATCAGTTCAGGGTGAACAACATCCCAAAGTCCAGTTAAGGTGTAGGATGTGGTGGGTATTGTTATATACGTGTTTTGAACATGCTTGCTATATGGAAGAAGGCAACTAGACGGGCACATAGTGGGTCAGACATAGTCCTTGACCTCTAAGAACTTTCTTAACACAGACCCGTCTGCAGATACCTAACGCCAACACAGGTCAGAGAGAAGGGAGTGTTGGATGTAATGCATAGGGTGGTGGATGAATTGACACTTAGACTTGGTCCTTGGGGATAATTAGGACTTCAAAGTTCACAGACAGGGGTGAAGAAGGGCATTCTCATCCAAGGGAACAAAGCAAGCAAAAGCTGGGCACCGACGGACTTCCCAGGGAAAACATCAATGTATCTGGGCTTCAAGGGGAGGGACCCTCAGTTTAAATTTAAACTCCAAGAGTTGGACACAGAGGAAGCCAGAGCTCCACCCTTTTGGAACGCAGCTACTTTGGGGCCTGGTGTTTCCAGTTCCCATTCCAGGAGAAGCACAGCACCCTCCTTCCCTCCTTTCCTCCTCCACCCCCTTCCACATACACAGGGAGCCTGCAAGGAGAGCAAGGCTATGTTTTTCAGTAATTACACTTGCATCATTTGGGATCAGGGAAATATTTGAAAATTCCATCCATTTGGGCATTCTGATGCTTTGCTACACAGTTGGAAATGAACTTCAGCCTCAGGATTCTTCACTGATCCTCTGCTGTGACCTCTAATTGCCATTTCTGCCTCTGCTTCCTCGAGCTAACCTACTACATCTCAGACACAGCCTTTGGAAGTTTCTTTTTTCCTGATTTCAGTCCCCAGATCTTCCACAAAGATAGTTACCTGTCTGTGTCCCCACTCACCAATCCTCACCATCCAGATGCCTCTGAGAAACAAAACCACATGCTACCTGGCAGCCACCCTGGTCTGATCATTCACACATCACCGTGGCTTGGTCCCAACTTAATTCTACCTTGTCATTCCCATCAAAAATCTTTCCATCATTCTGGATGTCAACCAACGGGTTCATATTTACTCTGGACATGTTTCTTGATGATTACACAGAATTTTACCAGCTAGTTGTTTGCTGCGCTACTTAGTTTGTGGTCTCCATATTCCTTCTCTTAACAGTAGCCATGCTGTTAGGTAAACCAAGTTATCTTTTATTATCATAACCTTGGCCTTAGAGTAACAATAATGGTAACAAGGACTAACATTTTTAGAAGACAATCACCTCCCTGAGGCTCAAGGCAACCTGTGAAACAAATGATCCCACTTTATTAATGAGAAAACTGAGGCTTAGGGAGATTGACTTCTGACTGTATTAAATGATTAGATTTAAGGTCACTCTGGTGGTTATAGAAAGAAAGGGCTGGAACTCAGACTACTGAATAGAGCTAGTGGTTCTTGGGATATGAAGCAAGCTCTGAATTTTGTCCTGGTCCACCTATACTTCCCGGAGACCCTCCAAACCAGAGGTTCTCAAATAGCAGTGAGTTTTAGAATCACCTGAGTGCTTGTTCAAAATGCAGAGTCTCTCCATCTCCCCCATCACATTCTAATTCTGATTCTGAAGTCATGGGGCCCTAGAATGTTCTTCATTAACACGGTCCCTTGGTGTTATTGATGTAGGACTGTATGTTGAGAAATTGTTGAACAAAGTAGAGAAGCTTCAATCTAATAGCCTAGAAGCGCCCTCTTTTTCTTTTGCCTTCCATTGTATGCAAATTTGAATTCATCCAGGGAGAAGCAGTTTGTATTCTGCTTTAGTTCTTATAAAATATCACTTTAATCTTATTTTAAATGGCTGCATTTCTGGAAAAGACCATTTTATCCCAAAGAGAATTTCATTTCTGATAGTTTCAGATAGGTCTCTTAATTCTCTTTTCCCTTTTTTAAACATGACATCATAATCCTCTTTGCACCTGGATTTTATGTTACGTTGGTGTTTTTCATGGAATATTGTCAGAGCTGGCATTAGTGATGGAGTTGTCAGGATTGTATTCTAAATGAGAGTGAAATTCAAATAAGGACTCAAATGGAAATTATGCCAATAAATATTTGAAAAGACCTCCCTCTCTCTCTTTTGGCAGTTTTCCCTTTGAGCAAAGGAAATGTTGATTTATACAAATATCTTAGAGGATGTATTTTATAGTTATATGTACCATCTTAAGAAATACTCAGCTAAATTCTGCCTGTCAGAACTCTGATAGAGGTCAGAGCACTGGATGAAATACGAGTCTAGCTTTGATTTCCTTATGTAAATGTTTTCTCTAGGTATGTCCATTATGCCAGATCTAATGGTTCTAATAACCACTCCAGACCCATCTAATTCAATTTAATTCTCCCCGATCAAAAAATGCAAAACAACTTTTTGAAAGACAGAAATTAGCTCAATTTCAACCACTAAAGTAAATGAGAAATGTATTAAAGAGATGAGATCCCAGACAGGGCTTCAATATTGATCTCATCTCCCCTACGTGTGGTCTCGTGTGCAGTACATAGAGTGAGATTTGGTATGAACATATGCATTTGTAAGGCCCAAGGAAACCGGAACAGATCATCCATATTCATCTCGTCTTTGGCGGGAATAATCCTTTCCTTAGGATCAGTACAAAAATTTGAGCTCACGTCTCTCAAGATTTCAGATCTTTGCCCAAGAGCCATATTTTCTCACAAGCGATGCCTTTGGCCTCTTGCACAAGACGTCGTGTTTTACAAAAATATCTCCTTTCTATGGAACAGAATGTAGATTCTCCTCCTTACATATTTAACCCTGTCTTGAGAAAACTAACGAAGGTGAGTTCTGAGCAACGCATCTGAAGCCCCTGCACAATCTAATGGAAAAGGTCCTTTGGTCATTCATCCTCCTGCTTGTATTGATGCTCTCTTTCCAACCCTCACCAGGCTCTTAAACCGTCTTTCGAAAGTTGGCGGGATATTTTCTCCACCCCTCCCACTTGTTGGTTCCATCCGTGATGCCAAGTGCAAATGCAATACAATTATCTCACAACAGCCCTATGTGTTAGCTACTGTTAGTCTCATTTTACACATGAGGAAATTCAGGCTCTCTGTTGCTCTGTTTTCCAGTGAACTAGGGTCAGAACTGACATTTGAACCTTGTCTTTCTGACATCAAAGCCTCTTCGCTATGTATTTGCTATTTTGGCTGAAAATATAAATAATAGTCAGTGACTGAAGAAAAGGTCAACAGAAGAAGAAATTCATCTCCAGGGTCAGAAGGATTAAACTAGAAGCTGGAAGGCTTTGTCCATTCCGGTGCAGCAGGCCTCCTTTTTTAATGATTTCCCCTTGCAGGTGGAATCCCCTGGAAGAATCCTGTTGACAGCCTTCAATGCATCATAAATAACGTCCCAGGTGCTTTAACTACCCCCTCAGAGAACCTCCGTAAGGACCCCTCCCCACCCACATTCCTTCTCATTCCCTACCCCGCAATTTGAACTCAGTGTCATTTGTTCGTGTTCGATGATTGCTTTGTAAGTACTCTTAATTTTTTTGGTGAGCAATTTTTAGTGCAAATTGAATGCTCCCTCCACAGAGCCAGGATCTACTGCTTCTATGTCATTAGTATAGTAACAACTCCACCAATATTTTTGTTTGTTATTTGGTAAAAAAGAAAGGTTACCTAAGCTGCCGGTTCCTTGAAGGTTGGGTTGTGTTTTCTTTTTCTTCCTTGGTCCCTAGCTGAATAGGACCCAGGACAGGTGCTCAGAGAGGTTTGATAAGCTAAATCAAATCTGGAGCCAACTGTCCTAAGCTCTGCAAAGGAGAAATACAGAAAACCCTCCAGTAAGTTACGTTGTAGTGAGGAAAGACTTGAGTGTGAAGGTCAATTAAGACAAGTCTACATCTAACCGTAATACAATGCAGAACAAGGTGAAGTATCATAAGAGGGGTATTAAGTGGCAGGGCACTTCACAGGTTGGAGAGATTGTACCCACTTACCAATCACATCTTCGTCCCTGGCACCAGGGAGATGCCAGCTTGTTGTTTTTGGTAGTGGTGGTGGGAGATACGGCATGGAGAAAGCTTTTACTTTATGCTATCCTGATGTGAATGAGAATTTTTCACGTTGTGAAGGTCAAATATACCAGCACTGGATTCATCTGGCGTGGAAGCCTCTGGAGTTATCTGAGCTGTAAGGCATGGTCACGGCTGGGCTTTGGAGGGTCCTCCTGGCTTCTGCTCAAGACTTGGATTTGTGCTGAAGGAATTATTCATGACCTTAATGGCCTGGAGCTTTTTTTTTTTTTTTTAATTGAAATATAGTTGATTTACAATGTTGTGTTAGTTTCTAGTGATTCAGTTATACATAAATACATATATATATATTCCTTTTCACTATAGGTTATTACAAGCTATTGAATATAGTCCCCTGGGCTAAATAGTAGGACCTTGTTGTTTATCTATTTTATATATAGTAGTTTGTACCTGTTAATCCCAAACTCCTAATTTACCCCTCCTCCATCCCCTTTCCCCTTTGGTAACCATAAGTGTGTTTTCCATGTCTGTGAGTCTATTTCTGTTTTGTAAATGAGTTCATTTGTACATTTTTTAAGATTCCACATATAAGTGATATCATATGATGCTTGTCTTTCTCTCTCTGACTTACTTCACTTAGTATGATGACCTCTAGGTCAGCCATGTTGCTGCAAGTGGCATTATTTTATATTTTTTTTATGTCTGACTAATATTCAATTGTATACTATATACCACAGCTTCTTTATGCAATCATCTGTTGATGGACATTTAGGTTGCTTCCTTGTATTAGCCATTGTACATAGTGCTGCTATGAACATTGGGGTGCATGGGTCCTTTTGAACTAGAGTTTTCTCCAGATATGTAATGACCTAGAGCTCTTGATGCCAGATCTGGTCTCTGCTCCATGTGCCAGTGAGCCAGTGCTACAGCCCAAAGGAGTGACCCATGGTGAGTCTTCCAAGAAGACTGACCAAAAGAGAAGGAAGATGATAGGCATCATCACAGCACCCCTCAGTTTACCCATAGGTCCTCTTCTTCTCTGGTCAGGGAAAGTCAAGGTGGACATTGAGCTTCCTCACTTCATATGGCATTTTTCATTTCAAGAAAATAAAGCTTTCTTAAATATTGATATCCTTACCCTTCTCCTCCCTATTCCTTTCTCCTTCATTTAAATATGTCTCAAATATAAACATATCCACAGTTGCACACTCAGAGTATTCACTCACTCACTCTTCCTCCTCCCCCAGCTACCTGAGTTCCATTGAGAGCAATGAGGGAAGAAATTGAATTAATTTCTATGAAATATCCATTAACCACTTTAGTCAATAACAGACTTTTCATCTGTCAGGTTCTCCATCAGCCACCTCCTGGGCTATAATCATTTTCTATCATTTCAGTCTGTTCCAGGCCGTCCAGTCTGAAGGCCCAAAGCCCCTCCCCTTGCTTTTGTTTTTAATTTTTTTCCGCTCTGAAATAAAAACCTATTACCTGTTTCTTGAGCCTAACCCCTTCATTGATGCACTTTTTTTGTATTTTAAAATATTGCAAAGTATTTGTTTGAGTAATGTATTTGTTTGGTCTACTAAAGACCTTTTAAGCAAAAAGAACCTAACAGCAAAAAGAGGTGCCCTAGTGAATATGATTCTGTTGCTGGATAAGACACTGATGGTCTCTGTGATGGTTAATTTTCTGTGTCAAATAGGCTTGGCCATGGTACCCAGGTGTTTGGTCAAACACATCTGGATGTTGCTATGAAGGTATTTTTTTTAGATGAGTTTAACATTTAGACAACAGAGACTTTGAATAAGGTAGATTGTCTTCCATAATATGGGTGATCCTCATCCAATCAGTTGAGTATCTAAAGAAAAATGCTGTCCTCTTCTGGGGAAGAGAGAATCCCCTGGGCAGGGGCAGACTGTCTTTGGGCTCAAACTGCAACATCAACTCTTCCCGGGGTCTCCAGATTCTACAGGTTGGGACTTGCCAGCCTCCACAATTTTATGAGCCACTTCCTTAAATCAATCAGTCTCTGTGACTCTCTTTCTAAAAAAGAACCTTGACTGATACAGTCTTCACATCCATTTTTTTCCAACAAGATTACTCTTTCTTCTTCTATTCAAGAACTACCTGTTGGAATGCCACAAAGTGCCAGTAACACGGCTCTTCACCACGCTGACAATAATCCCTTCACCCCCTCCATCTCTTTCCCCTGCGTGAAAACCCATTTACAAGAGAACCCCAGATATAACCCTAAACCTTGTTACCTTCTTACCTTGTTTCATTTCTTTTTCTTTGCTTTTACCGTCAGTGGAGGAAAGCAGAGTTTGGCTGTCATCGCTGATACCACAGACATCACACCTTTGAAGACCCCTGCCTTCTGGTTGAAACCTTCACGGCTTCCTCAATCTCTCCCTCCTAAGCGCTATTTAGCAGTGCTTTACTCATCTTCATTTCTCTCCTCCGAGCCCTCTACAAGTTCACTCTTTGATTTCACTGGGACCTTCACTTGGATCACAATCATAAATCTGATGGGATTACACAGTGTCCTCGGGGTGAAGTCAAGTCCTGGGGTTGCCAAGATCTCCCATTGAAATCTCCTGAGTGAAGTTAACCATAGCAGTCATTAGCATTTACCAAGCGCTACCTACATGCTAGGCCCTGAAGCAGATGATTTACAACTATCATCTCTTTTTGTCTTGTAAATTAGACGGGAGGGACTTTATTGACTATTGTCCCAGTACTGAACCCCTGCTCTTAATAAGAAGTGGAACTGGGCACATGGACATTAGGAATAAAAAGGAAATCTCCCAGTGCCTCTTGCATGGAGATGTAGCCACGTGGCTAAGTTCTGGCCGGTGAACCATAAGAAGGTGGGCTCTGGAGGACTTCTGAGAAATATCCTTTAAAAGGACATGGTGCCTTCCCCTTCTGCCTAATGACTGGACTTTGGACAGAGTGCCTGAAGCTTTCAAAGCCATCTTGAGCCATGTAGTGTAAGCGTGTGCTGCAGGAAGGTGGGGCAATCCAATAACAGGAGCCTGGAGCCTGATGGCTTGTGGACCCACCCTCCTCATCTAAAACTACCTGTATCCAGGTTATTTTTTATTCTCTTTAATGTCTGTAAGTTACTTGGGGTTTTAGAGTTTCTGTCACTTGCAGATGAATCTACTACTAATTGATACAGTAGGTGCAAAATCTTCCCATTTAAAAGAAGAGGAAATTGAGGCTCAGAAAGGTTAGACAGCTTTCTTAAAGTAAGTAGCAAGTTGTAAGTGGTGGAGCCTCTCTGATTCCGAAGTCCACTGCAGTGTCTCTTCCTGCTACACCACCTCCTGTTAGTGAGTACAGGTCTCTAAGGTGATTTTCTTGTCTTCTCTCCCAGTCTGAAGATTCTTCTAAGTAACCATTGCTTGGTTGAGCTGCTGCTAGCTGGAGAGAGGTTCAGAAACCCCTTCACTCTCTTGAAAGATGCTCCAACCAACCTCTGTACCCCTGGCCATTCAGGGACCCTGGAGAAACTCATCCCCTAGCTACCTAATGTTTGCCAAGTAGCTCCCTCTTTTAATGCAGGGTGGCGTGGATGTCTTACACACCCTGTCAGACCGCTAAGCCTGCCTGTCCAAACAAATCTACTCTGCCATGACTTTATTCCCCGGGCGTGTTGATACACATGCTTCTCCCACTGGGGCTTGGGGCCCAAGCATGTCTGAGAGGTTGAATGGCAGTAAGTTTTCTTGCCAAGACCAGAGCAAACCTCCCTGGAAACAAGGAAAGGGAGAGCCTTCCTGTGAAGTGTCCTGGCTTCTGTGTGGATCTTCTGCCAGAGGATTCCAGAAACTTCCTTCAGGTAGGGAGACCCTCAAGAGCCTTCAGATACTCAACAGCGGTCTCTGCCACTGTCAAAAACACAATCCCAACAGGGAAAAAATGTGTCTGCTTTTTGCTTGTGTGAATACTGGCTCCGATCTAGTTTCCTGGGTGACCTTGAAGAGAGACAATGTGTCATGTGGAAAGAGCACAGGGTTGAGTTTCTGAAAGTCTGGCTGCTGGTTACGACTCCAGTCCTCTACTGTTCAGCCTTGGGCAAGTCACTTAACCACACCAAGCCTCTCAGTTATAAGACAGGGATTCATTCATTCGCCCACCTCTCCATGCATGCATGGATCTCTCCATTCACCCAACTCCGTTTTATAAAATGTGAGGTTTTCTGGATTCTGGATACACAAAGATGAACAAGATACAGCTTCTCTCCTGAAAGCGTTCACCTCCTACCTGGCAGCATTAGAGTCAACGTCAAAGTATAAATGATGGTACTTGAGCAAGCAGAAATCTTACAAACAATTAAAGAGTTTATTTTTTTAAGTCACAACTTTGGTAATGTCAATTTCCTCTCTTCTAAGGTGGGAGCCCCAAAATGTGCCAAAGGGATTTAGCAGAGAAATAGGCATAGAATAGTGAACTGGCTATTGAGACCACTAGCAATCTCTTGATTGTAGATGGGGCATCAAATGCTGAATGTGGACTCATCCTAGGAAAGGTATATACTGAGTAGCACCTTGAAACTCTCCATCCTCACAGATCTGTGCCCATGCTCAGTGGCTCTGTATCGAATGGAGCTACAGGCCACAGACTCCTATCCTTACAATTGGGCGATGCCTTTGTTGGCCAGGAGAGAAATTTCAATCTTTTATTGAAAGCATTTTGCAGTGGGAAATCCTTTTTTTTTTTTTTTTTTTTTGCCGGTGCCAGTATAATTTAACTGTGATTTAATAGCTTCTTTCATTTACTTGTTAAATTAGGCCTCTCCATCACCTTCCCTTTGGGTTTTCCCGCCTTTTGGTCCTACAACCTCGCATTATTTATTAATGGCCTATAATACATGATCGAGGCAAGTAGAAAGCAGCCATTTCGCAATGATTTAGGAGGCTCCTGGCAGTGAAACAACAAGAACAGGAGCATGTGTTCCGAGAATCTCCCCTGTACTCGCTTCCTAGGAACAGACTGGGATAGTTCTCAGCCATCCTCTACATGGGTCCTCCCTTCCCCTCCCCAGCCCACCCCCTGGCCATTTTCCTGCCCAGAGCAAATTCAAAATACTTGGCTCACAACAACTAGTGAGTCACAGCTCCTGCTTTTTTTCTCTTTTTCTTTTTTTCTTTTTCCAAGTGCCAACTGCTAGAATGAGCATGCGCCTCAAGGTTGTGCTTAACCTGAAGAGACACGAAGAGGTAATTTTGCCTTCCCTCCAAGGGAGGAGCCCTATATGGGGTAAGGAAATGTCAGATCATTTGAATCTTTAAGGACTCAGTTCTTGGAAGGAGGGTTCAAACAACTTAGGGAGGTGGTCTTTGCATCTCCCACGATTATTTTTCTGGGAACAGCTTGGACTGTTTTGACTCACAGGGGATGGAGTTAGGACGCACAGTTCGCAAGTACAGACGTGGAGGTGTTCCACGGCTCACTCAGGGATACAGACTGGGTCCCATCTGGACTTTCATCATGATTCTGCACCCCCACCACCACCCCGCAGGCATTTGTGAGGGGTGCATCCATCTTACTTCCCTGACCTAGGTTTTCTTTTCCTCGTCTCTTCCTCTCTGCTGTGGACTAGACTGGTACTCATTCTGTGACTTGGTGGATGACACAGGGAGGTTCCACAGGTGACAGGCGCAGAGTAGCACCTACAACAGTTCAGGGACCAACCCACTGTCAGGCAGTTGAAAAGCGGCAGAGCCACATGAGAGCCAAGCTTTCTTTTCAACTGTAAACTTCTGTTGAGGTAGGTTCGTATTTAATCTTTTGATGATAGTATATATATAAGCTCTTAGCACAGTGCCTGGCATTTAATGCATTTGCCTTCCTTTACTGCAGATCACCAAAACCAACGGCAATGCTTACTAGCAGGGGCAGTGTTGTGTGTGGACAGACAGCCCTGGAGTGAGAGACTTGGGCGTCCAACCTTGGGCTGTTCTCTTACTGACTAGGTAAACTCGGATGCTCAGCCTTGCCTCTATGGGCCTCAGTCTTCTCACCTGTAAAATCAAAGATCGGGTTAGTCTTTGAGACATTCCTGCTGTAATTTTCTTCCTGAGACTGACTGCCCTTAGTTAAGGCTGTGAGTGGCAGAGCATAGAGGGAGACGCTAGTGACCGGGGAATGAGTTGCCCAAAACGAATCTGGGAGTTATGCCAAGCTCAGAGTACTTGGGCCCTTATCATAGTTGTATTGGGTGATGGTCAAATCAAAGCAGGAGGCTTTCTCCTACTCCTTGGCAGTTCAGCTCCTTATTTCCCTCCAGGTCCCAGATGCCACTTGGCATATACTGCACGGTGTCCCTGCTGGTTCCTTTTCCAGCTTTTGGAGGCGCGTGATGGCTTTAAAAGGCTGGACGTGCTTGTGATTCCTCCTTCATCCTCGAGTGCACTCACCTGGCTCACCCCTCCAGATGGCAGCAAGAGCCTTGGAGCCCGGGCAGTGCACCCTGGGGACTTGTTCTGACTTTCTCCTGGGGCCCAAACAGCCATTCTCCATCTGGTGGTCTAGAGTGAGAGCCCAGGGACAGGACAGGCGATCTGAGATAAAGTAACAGCTGGTCTGGAGATCCCAGTGCCCTGCCCCTCCACGATGCTCCCTCTCATTCTCTGCTCTGCCTTGCAGCGGGCAGCAGATGGAGCAAGTCAGTTCAGAGACTGGAGCTTTGGATTTCTCTCTCTCACCCCAAGTTCTGTTCTCTGCAGCAAGCCCGACTTTGTGGCGACCTCTGCAATCCTTCCATCTGCATTTCTGCAGTGCCCCCGGGTTTGCAATGACATGCTTCATTCCTCCAGAAGTTTTCATTCTAGTGGCGCCAAGGCTGGGAAACTTTTCGAGGGCCAAGCTGTTCTGTAACTAACGTTCGTGTGGAATCTGCCTAAGCCTTGACTAATGTATTCCTTGCATTATTAAACACAGATTAAATATATATATAGATATTTAAATGTAATGTGTTATTTTCCTAAATCTAGCTTTACTTGATGTTCCTTTGACTTATGCCGTTTCATTGCTCATAACTGCCGCAGGGGTCATGAATTACAGGCAGGGAGGAGCCGGAGCTCCCTCAGCACCAGAGGCTTTGCTGTCCCATTACATTTGCCTAAGAGATGCAGCAGGAGCTCTCCCGCCCAGAAAATTACTGCTGGGATTCTTTACCTGGGAATGTATTTTTTTTTTTCTTCCCATATAGAGCTTATTTCTCAACAATGATTCAAAGGCTAAGGCAGCCAGAACCTAGCAAGACTTGTGGATTTGTTTCTGCAAGAAAGCTTGTGTCCGGGGCAAGTCACTGAGTCACAAATTCAGACAGTCAGTGTCTTCACGCTGGTGGCACCTTCACCCACTCTCCATCAGCTGAATAGATGGTCACTTGTCTCCCATGTGTGCTTGGAGGTCCCCAGTGAGTTCTGATTGATTTTCTTTATAAAAAAAAAATCTAGTTTATTTGCAAGGTTCCTGCTCAATACCCCAGCCTAATGGGAGGGAAATTAGACCCTTTAACGAAAGTTGAATGTTTGAAGCAGAGACTGTCTGCATCACTCCTGCCTGTGTATCTCGGTTTTCCTTCTGAAAGGGGAGGAACAGGGCACAAGTCTCACTTATCTTCAAAGTCTTCGCAGGCTCTGGCCTCCAAAAGTTCTCGGTGCTTCCAAGGAACCAGAAGGGGAAATATGCATACTGTGCCATCATTTTTCATACTGCCTCTAAAACATGCTCCTCTCTGGGTCTCGGTTAAGGATTTTCCATCAGATGCCAGTCAGTCAGTTATCAATGAAGCCTCTGCCTGTGCGTCCTGTGTTGATCTGTCTTGGTTTACCAGACTGCCTGCTGTTGGTGTTCTGAGCCTGTTCGTATTAACTAAGAAGAGCTGATGGTGCACATTTCTTCCCCATGCCTCATGTTGGAGCTTAAATTCCACCCCTGGTGGGAGTGTTTACACCATGGGAATTAGCAAAAGCTAGAAAACAGGGCTTTTCTCCCCCTGGAGAGATGGTTGTTAAAATTTGTAAGCACACGGCTTCTGTAAGCTCCCTGAGGGCACTAATCAATTTCTGTTCCTCTTTAAATATTACTAAACACATATCAGACTGGAAACTTTTAGAAGATGAGCACAAAAGATTTGTCAAGTCACAGATCTTTCCCAGTTGGACTATAAATCAGTTATAATCTCCTTTAAGTGCCACAGTCTCCATCCTTCCCTCCTTCCTACAGCATCCCATTTTTGGTGTTATATTTTCTCAGTAGGGAGACAAGATTGATCCTACCACCCATGCCTCTCTGAGTGGATCCTCCCTCTCCTGGGGGTGCTAACCCGCCCCCCTCCCGGGATCAAAGGGGTTAAGAAAAGATACTTGTTTTCCATCTCCACCACCCCTCAAGACAATGACTAACAATCTCTCTCTTCTAACAGGAGAGTTACCAGAGCAAGGTGATCTAAAGCTGGTCTGGGAGGGAGGAAGAGGAGATGCTGGAAGTATTGGTGAGGAAGAGGAGTACTTGGCAGCACTGACTCCAGCAGACAGGCCACTTGTCAGCTGGACTCATGAAAACCCTGAAGCAGGAAAGGAAATGGCCTATGTTCAACGTTGACGATATACACTAGTCGCTGTTCTCGGTCATGCAATCAGCAGCAGATGGGCCACCATAATTCTTGGGCTTCCTGACTTTGAAGTTCTCGACAGCATCTTGACTCTAGTTATCCTCTCAAAATGCCTGGTCTGGAGTCTGAGACATAGGACAGATTCAATAAACATTTATTGAACCAGAGATTAATTTTCTTTGACTTCCATGGATTTCAAGGTTGGGGAAATCGATGTGGCTTGAGGTTGAGGGTGGAGCGGGGGAGAGTGGGAAGAGGCTGTGTCCTTTTTCTGAACCCTGCTTTATTCTTTCTGCTTTGGTCAACATGGTGATCAAAGGAAAGAGGGTCATTTTCAAGGTGTGAGGACTCCAGTCTGAGAGTAATTTTGGGGCAGGAGAGATGGCAGGCGTTCGTGTACCACCAGCTCCAACTTTCAGGGGCCTTTCAACAGAATGCGTCTGCAGCTCAGGTGAGCTGGGAGTTAAGGGCTGCGGAGAATGGAATTTTCCTTGTGGTCGTACAGACTTGTTTTAACCACAGGAATGAACGCAAGCTTCAACTTGTTCCCTCAGCTATTGTCTGGAACTCGCTCCCCTCCAACCGCCGGCAGCTGGAGGTTTAATGTGACGTTTTTCTAAGTATTATGATTGCTCTCTGCCTTCTCGGTGTAGCTTTTTTGCTTCCCTCCTCCTATAGGCTCATCTCTCTAGTCTCCAAACACTTTCCAGTAAGCAATCCCCCGCCGTTCTGCCTACAGCCAGGGGAAGATATCTGGGCTTGGCTTATTTACGTTTTCAAGATGTGTATCTTCTTTCTTTCCTGAACTACACATCCTGCAACTCCTCCTTGAAACCACAAGTCACCACCCTCACCACTTCTCAAATCCCCAAAGAGAGTGCAGAGAAGTCTGCAGGATGGTGAGTTCAAGTCATCTGCTGTGGGCAACATCCCAGCAAGTATTTCTCTACAGCCTTCTCCACACAGGGACGGGATAGGCCCTTTTTCTCTCGTAAATTATCGATGCCAGTCCCCCAGCACGAAATACCTTCCAAGCCTTCTTCAGACATTTTATTTTATGGATTCTGCTTTAGGTTTTCCAGTCTGTGTGTGGCTCTCTCTGAGGTCTCTACCCCATCCCAGCCCATCTTCATCCATTCCTCTTTAATTAAAAAGCGGAGCTCAGAAAAAGTTACCACCAAACTAGTTGACAAATTGGGGGTAGGAGAGATGGATTATTTTACAGACCTTCTCCCTCGATTGCCTTGATATTCTTGCCACATCGATTTCATCTTTTTGCCTGGTTGTCTGAGCTCCCCCTGTGTCCGAGGATGACAAATGGCTATAGGAAAGTCAGCATGGCTTGGAACCTCAAGCCAGCTGAGAGCTCCAGGTTTGCCTTCTCGCTGCCAATATTGCAATGAAAATGCATTCCTGCAGACAATTATGTTTTTTCAACATTTTGTTTTAAACCAGCATTAGAGAGATTGAAACCAATGTCTTGCCAAAGCATTCCCCTTTGATGAGATGCAAAAAGGGTGAAACCAAAAGCCAAACTTTGGATTCAAATGTAAGACACCTTTATTCTAATTATAACTATAATGATCCAATGTGTTAGGGATTTAATTATTTGGAATTAGAATTAAAAAAAAAAAGACATCCTGTAATTACCATTGAACTGATCTTGAGGCATAAATCTAATAATTAAGTACTTTCAGGTGTCATTCAGTGACTCATTAAAATGAAGAAAGAAATACTATGGATTCTTTCCCACCTTTGTAAGAAAAGTTTGAAAATTATCAATGGAGCTCAAGGGAAAGACCTGGATATTCTTGTGTATAAAACCCAATTCTTAACAAAATTATAACTTCAGTTATTTAGAGTCCTCTCCCTGGTGATCAGGGTGTTTGAGCAGGTGAGAAATGACAGTTAGAAGCTGGCTCTGGATGAAAAATACTTCCTTCAGGAAAGAGAGTGTCCTGAACTGGGGCATCAGTTTTATTGTCAGCGAGGAAAGGGAAGCAGGTTTGGTGCAATTTTTATGAGAACTGAGTTCTGTTTTCTCGTAAGTTTTGGCAAAAATTAACAGGCCATATGCTTTCCCTGCCTGGCAGTAGAGCAGGGGAGGGAGGCTTGGGAGCAGCAGATGACTGTCAAGTCCGAGGGAAGGTCTTGGTAGGGGGTGCGCCTGAGGAAATGTAGCCTCTTTCATGGGATAAGGCCCCGGATGTGCCCAAACCTGATGCATCATCTTCAGACCGGGAAGGGGAGGAGCTGGCTGGTGGGGGGAGCTATCTGCTCGGGCTCCACAATGTCTTTCCTTTTTAAATTTTTTTGATTGAAGTATAGTTGATGTACAATATTATATAAGTTTACAGGTGTACAATATAGTGATTCACAATTTTTTAAGTTTATACCCCATTTGTAGTTATTATAAAATATTGGCTAGCTTTCCCTTGTTGTACACTGTATCTTTGTAGCCTATTTTATACTTAGTACTTTGTACCTCTTAATCCCCTACCCCTGTGCTGCCCCTGTCCCCTTCCCTCTCTCCCCCCTGGTAACTACTAGTTTGCTTTCTATATCTGTGAGTTTGCTTTTTTTTTTTTTTAATTTTTTTCCCTAGATAGTTCTGATATATAGAATTTTTTCAAATTTATTTTCCTTTTTTTGTGGGCAGGGGAGGTAATTAGGTTTATTTATTTGTTTATTTTTTTAGTGGAGGTAACTGAGATGGAACCCAGGACCTTCTGCATGCTAGGCATGAACTCTACCACTGAGCTATACCTTCCTCACTGAGTCTGCTTTTTGTTATATTCATTAGTTTGTTGTATGTTTTAGATTCCACATATAAATAATATCATACAGTATTTGTCTTTCTCTGTCTGACTTATTTCACTTAGCATCATGCCCTCCAAGACCAACTACGTTGTTGCAAATGGCAAACTTTCATCCTTTTTTATGACTGAGTAGTATTCCATTGCATAGATATACTACATTTTTATCCATCCATCTGTCAGTGAACACTTAGGTTGCTTCCATATCTTGGCTATTGTAAATTATGCTGCTGTGAACATAAGGGTACATGTATCTTTTCAAATTGGTGTTTTTGTATTTTTTGGATATACCCAGGAGTGAAATCACTGGGTCATATGGTATAGTTTCTTGAAGCTGAGGTGTAAGCACGCTGCCCTCACTCAGCCCCCTGCTGGGAACAGATAAACAGGCTTTGGCATTGTTAGGAAGGCAGATCAGAAAGAAGGAAGAAATAGGGGCTCACACCCATCTCATGGATGAGCTTCCCAGCTTTTATATAACCAGGTTATCTCTCCCCAAGGAGTCAAACCACACTGACACTCCATTACCAGTAAGTTCCCCGTAAATCACTGCATCCCTGAGATGAGCAGTACGTTAAAGAACATCATAGATGAGTGATGCCTAAGAACTTGGACTTACAGGGGGACATTTGAAATAGAGTCAAGGAGTGGAGGGAGCTCAAGGGGAGGTGGGAGCTCAAGGGGAGGTGCGAGAGTGCCTGCAACAACAATAGCAGCGATAATGACAGTAATAGCACACGGACACTTATTTAATCTTTATACTGACCCTGCAAGGCAACCGTTATCTCCATCTGAAGGAGAGGTAACCAAGACCCAAGACTTAAGCAATTAGTTCGCATGTTGTCAACATGGAGGTCAGATTTGCTATTAACCACCGCAGTATATGGCAGCGTTCTCAAATTGGGTGCTCCCAGGATCACCTATAGACCTTCAAAAAAATAAAGATGTTTGAATTTTACCCCAGCTATACTGAAGACTAGTGAAAGGCAGTAGAACAAAGAAGTTAAGAGTTTGATTTTTGAAGCCAGACAACCTGGGTTTGTTTATTAACTAAGTCTTAGCAAATTAAACCACACTGAATCTTAAGTCCTCATATGTGAAATGGGTAAAATTGATGTATCTGCATATATGATTATAGGAAAGAGATAATACACGTAAAGTGCTTAGTATAGTGACTGGTACCTAGTACATGCACAATAAATTCAAGCCATGAATAATTGTTTTGTGTAAGAATTATGTTAGACCTTGCAGAATGATGGTAATTTAAATAAAGGAAATCTCAGAGAACATTGCAAATTGCGAGAAATTGTCATATGCAGATCTGACAGTGTTTTATCCTGCTCCTGCTTCCTGTTTCTACTTCCTAGATAGCAGACATGATGTAAGGTTCTGTCTTTGGTCCTCTTTTATGCCTATACTCTGCCTTTGGGCATCTCATCCATTCATGCAAGTATCATGATCTCATTTATGTGGATGAGCCCTCAAGCTTTATCTCGAGCACCATCACCATCATTTTCTTAACCTCCATTCTCCTGCTTCTAATGCCTACTGGATGGTTCTTCATCCCAGTATGTCAATAACTGGTCCCCTAAGGGTTTCTGTTTCCCTTTATGGCCCCACCATACTCCAAGTCACCGAGAATAGTCCCTCTTTGATACATCCATCCCCCTTCTCATATCCAATCAAGTTACAATTTGGGTCAATGTTATTGAATCCAGAATTAAGGCTGTTCTTTTCAACAGGGATGACTGCATTACCTTGTTAACTGGCCAATGAATCTCTTCCAGACTGCATTGTACACAATCACCAAGTTGATGTTTCTAAAGATAATTCAAATGATATGCATGCTCAGAAACCTTTGGGTTTTTTTTTTTTTTTTTTTCAGATAGCTCTGATGGGGCCTGTAATTTTCTGTTTTCTGGTCACAGCTTGCCCAGACTTCCCTTAATCAGATCTGTCCTTCCTTCCCACAAGCTTTACCTGGTGGGTTTTTAACCCTTCTTCAAGATGCCCCCCCTTTCATTTACCTTTTCTCATCATTTCAGATTTCAGACAGACAAAGACCTCTTTTTCCTCTGTACTGTAGACACATTCTGTATCACTTTTATAATAGTGATATTGGCATGTGTTATGGTTTTACCAGTTCATATAAGCACCTGGAAGCCAAAAACTTGCTCCCATGTACTTCATGTGTGATCTCATTTAATCTGCAAAATAACACCCTTATGAAGGTTAGTATATTCTCATCTTCCAGAATAAGATCCTGAAGCTTAGAACCGTTAATATTCAAAATGTTCCAAATATACCAAGTGATTAGGTGGAAGAATCCATTTAAAGCCAAGTCCACTTGGTTTCAAAGCCTCTACAGAATCCTGCAGGGAAGATGGGGTTGGGAGGAGGAAGAGGAAAGAAAGACAGGAGGGTTGGAAAGATGTTGAGGAAAGCTTTAAATTAGAGGCAGATTTTGAGCTGAGCCTTGGTAATGATATCTCCCTAGGTGGGCGCAGAGGAAGGCAACTAGGAAGGGGAACGGCATAAACAAAGATGTGGCAATAGGCCATCAGTATCTCCTTCTGAGCAAACGCATTAAAAAGCAGGTGTGGTCCACTTCGCTACTTTAACAAGGGGGAGACTTAGCAACGGGGCTTTGCCCAGCAGATGCTCTGCTGCCAAATGCTTTTGCAACCTGGAGAGAGGGGAGGCTGTTCAGCATAGAGTCTCCCCATTCCACAGAAAGTTCTGGGACTCAGATTTTCAGGTTTGCGGAGTCCAGCAAAGCCATCAGGTGAGCAGAGCCCCCGCCATGCCAGCATGGGCTTCCTGCTTCCAGCTGGCCACCAGCCCACACTCCGCAGGGAGCACTCGCTGAATGAGTCCACAGCTACCCCTCCAGGTGAGGTAAGAACAAAGCCATGTCTCCCCCTGAGCAGTGGGCAGCAGTCTGCGGGGCTTCTCCAGTCGCTTCTTAAAGTTCTACTTTCCAAAGCCCTTCGTTCCCTGACTCCTCTCAGCCGCAGCCTAGAGCAGCAGAACCAGAGCCAAGAACCCCATGGGCTTGGACCCCTTTTCATCAAATCTCTGCCCACCCCTCAGGGATCCAAAGAGCAGGAGAAGTAAATGACAAGGATACTTCAATTAAACTGCTTCGCCATAAAGAGCAAGAGTGGAGTCGTATTTATCTCAATGGAATAGAACGAGGTGGTAGGTCCTCACTCTCTTTGTGAAGGCTCTTCGCTTGGTTTAAAAATCACAATGAGTTAGGACTCAAGCATAACCCCAATTAGAGACCTGGCTGCTAAGCCTTTGGACACAGCCTCACAACCCGCTCGTTACTTAGAGCCTGACGTCAACCCTGCAGGGAGCTGCATCTTGGTGTTCCAAGTGGCTGCCCTAACCGAATCCTTTTAGCAAATGGCACTAATATATATTTTGGGCAAAACAATCAAGATGGATTAATAACCCCACCAGGGAATATTTATATAATATCCGTATGGGTGAGGGCATGGTACTGCAATGCCATGATACTAACCATGAAACCAAAGGCAGATGCTATAGATATAGATTTAACCACACACAAAAAATTTGAAATGTCTTTGCCATAAAAATTCAATAAAAAAGCACCAAGCTGCGAAAATTATTTGAGGTAGATACGACATAGGGTTAATATGTAGATTTATTAACATATATTAAGGAAATTACAAACACTTTAGTATAGACAAAAGGACAGCAGATGGTAACAAAAGAAGTGTAAGTAGAAATAAATACATGAAAAATGTTCAACATTGCTAGTTTTCAAAGGAATATGAATTAAACAAACTATAAGGTTTCAATCAATCTATCAGTTTGGTAAAGGATTAAAAATCTGATCCTGGCCAGGGTTCTGGCCATGTAAGGTAACGGTCTGCTCTGTAAGGGAATCTGAATCGGCACTAACTTCCTGCAGGGCCCTTTGACGATATGTATTTCAAGTCTTAAAAGCAGCCACAACCATTGGCTTAGCGATTACATTCTCTGCGAACTCACTCTCAGAAAATATCAGGCAAATATACAAGTGTGAATGGACAAGAATGTTATAACATCATTATTGGTACGTACAGAAAACTAGAAATCACCTACATTTAAAAAATTATAGTGCAATATCATAACAGAACGTTGTACAGTCATTAAAATGCTGATGGATAGAGTTACATCTGTCAATGTGGGAGGATGATCACGTTATATGGTAAAATGAGAAAAATTTGTTGGAGAATATTCAGTTGGTTTTTTTTTATAAGAACAAGATGGAGATATTGTAAAAGGGTTTACATTCTGTTTTCTAATTTTAAACATTTCTGAATTTTCTATAATGAACATGGATTATTTGTGTTAAAAAACAAAAAGAAATGACAGCACATAATAAGCAAAATCAAGTCCCCCCTCCTCAAAACGTTCACGTCCTAATTCTTGAAAACTGTGAATATGGAAGATTACGTAGCCAAAGGGATGTTGCATGTGCCCGTGTGACGAAGTTAAGGATCTTGGGATGGAAAGATTATTCTGGATTACCTGGGTGGACCTAATGTAATCACAATGGTCCTTATAAGAGGAAGCCAGCATGGTCAGAGGTATAAAGATTTGAAGATGCGATGTGACTCATTTAGAAGGTGGAGGAAGAGGCCATGGGCCAAGGGATATAGGAAGCTTCTAGAAGCAGGAAAAAGCAAGGAAACAAATTCTCCCTTTAAACTTCTAGAAGGACCCTACTCTACTGATACTTTGGTTTCAGCCCAGTGTTGTTCGAAGCCACTGAGTTTGTGGTAATGCAGCAACAGGAAACTAATACAATCTGTAAAATCACTGCCCACAGTTGGGCCCTGCTGGGTGGAGGGTTCAGTAGAAGCAGGTGTGGAAGACCTTCCAGCTTAGGGACAAGCCTTCTTAAGACAGACTTAGTTATGATTGAGGAAAGGGAGTGATTCCGGGCAGACTGAGAGCGCCTCTGTAAGAATTCTACTTCTTAAACTTGGCTTCAATAATATTTTTAGTTGTTTAACCGTTTACCTTCCTTTAAACCCTGAAATGTCAGGGATCTGTGTTTGCTTTGTTCATCCCTGCAGCCCTAGCATGCGTCCCGTGCCCAGCTGCTAGTCAGCCCATAATCACTTGGTCTTGAATGGATAAACCTGTGGACGAGATTCCAAAAACTACTGTCTGCTCTTTGAAGGCAACCTTCCGACTGACGCAGGAACTCAGGGCTGAGCTGCTTTTTCTTCTCCTCGTCCTCCTCCCTCTTCTCTCCCCCTTCTCCTCCCCCTCCTCCTTCTGTGTAGATGGTGTAGAATTTAAAGCCAACTGTGGTTTTTTCCCTTCATCTTCACATGGTCTTTCCTTCTAGATTTCAGAAGCCCAGGACTGAACTTTCAGCATGTGGACACACACCCACCCACATTTAAAACCACAAATAAAAACCACAGCACTGGAGTAGTAGTTTGGTACACGGTATGTGGCTGTAAACGGGTAGGAGTTTAGAATCCTGCTTTCCGGTGTTTTAAGAGTGCTACTTGGATGGCCTCTGCCAAGAAGTCTCAGGGCCTCAGAACAGGCCTGAGCCCCGGCACAAGTGCAGGGAAGAGCTTTGCTCGTGGTCGTCTATGCTCGATTGCCCTTGAGTCCATAGACCAACTTCTTTCACAATCGCCTGGACTCCTTGGAGGCATCTGGGGGGAAAGGATGGGGCTGGCTGCTGGCGTTGTCTCTCCGTAGCACGTAGCCGGTTCACTGTGGGGCCCTCAAAGGCTGCGGAGGGCTCCCACTGGCAGCCCAGCAGAGAATTGTCACGTGTCCGCTCCCGGGCTCACCGTCCCTGCATTGCCTTGGTTTAAGTCTTCAAGGGAAAGTCAAAGGAAGAACTTTCTAGGCTGCTTCCCAAAGTGACAGCTTCCTTTCTGAGCAGGTAAGTATTGAGGCGGAGTCTGAAAGATCACTTACTGGGGTGCTGCACAGAGGCTCAGCTCCGGATGGAGCGCGATGCTGCTGGTAAGGCTCTGGCAGCTCTGAACCGTGTGATCCCACAACCCTTCCCTACAGGCTGAGTCATAGAGGCTCGAAGGAAAATGCAGCGGCAAAGAGTTAATGGGGAAATTAGGGTCTTGACCAGTGGGATTGAAGATAAAATTAAAGAGCTAAAAGAATAGGTAATGGAAGGAGGTAAAAAGGAGAGATTATTTCACAGAATAAAACCCCCTGTGTCCTAAATCCTTAGACATTTTGAATCCACAAACATGCAGGGCTGCGAGGTCCAGTCCGCAAGGTGGCCAAGATAGACTCACTTCGTTCCGCCAGAAAGCAAAGGGATGGATTAAATGCTCTCTACAGCTTCTCGCAGACTGAATTTGTCACTTCTTTTCCTGGTCCCACTTGCCCTCATTTCCAAAGAGCCGGTTGTTTCTGTCTCCTGTGGGTTCGCCCCTGTGCTTCCACATCAGGCTCTGACTTACCCCGACAAGGGACAAGCCCTGGTGGGAAGTAGGGGATTCACACTGGAATGTTGTGTCTCTGTTGCAGGAGCTGCGTGGAAGGGCTTCACCGTTTATTATCTTGTGGAGTTAAAAGTCACTCGCTTCACCTCAGGAGGGATTCAGGGACTCAGGAGCAAGGATCTCCGTGTGGGCTGCTTGCCTGTTAGCAAGCTAAACCCATCGCTGTGAGAGGGCAGGGACCTTTTGGGGAATCGTACTGGACAGCACACTTGACCAAGGGTTTTTTGCTTTTGTGATTTTAACAATTAAATCTTGGCACTAAAGTGTAGTAGACCCTGGCCGCGGTTTGCCTGTGACCCTTCTGGATAAATTCAGCAGACCGAGGCTGCTCATTTACACAAACACAACAAAAGGATTAATACTTGCAGCATCAAAGTTGTCAGAGGCGATCAGATCCGCTAGTCCTCCCGTCTTCTCCCGTGGTATTCCTCCGTTTTCACGTCTGCCCACAGTAGCAGGGACTCAAGGCACAGAGCCCAGGGAGCTTTTCAAATATTTCTGACCTAGGGTGATGTTTTAGAACTCTTCTTCTTCCAAAAAAAGCCCCTGCATTGAATCCATAATCCAAAAAGAAAATTGCAAAATCAATAGAAATGTTTGAATCCTCCACAAAACAGAGCATGCCAGCCAACTCAAAAACTACTCAAGTCTTAGATGGTTACATGTCCATTTATTTAGTGTGGGATGTGGGTACATTTTAATATCTTTGATGTGATGTAGGAGGTGACCTCTGAAATAAGGTTGCCTGGGGCAGACAGACGCTTTACAGCATCATTCTCTGTAGCATCCGGAAGGCTCCAGCGCCTGCGGAGCCTGGGATGTCTGCCCAGCCTTCAGCTGCTGCTCCTAGCCCTGCGCGCTGAACACTGGGTGGCAGCACAGAACTTCCTAAGCTTCACCCAGCGTCTGTGTGCAAACCTGAGCGATTCCACCTTAAGACGGGCCATGCATGGAACCATGCAAAAAGTGCAGTAATTCTTGGACGTGGCTAATCTCTATAATTCACCCGATTGCAGATACAAGTGACAGCTGCAATAGGGGTGATGTTCCCTCATTCCCTGTGTCACCGGGATGCTATTTTGAATCTTCCTGAGATTAGAAAAAGGATTACAATTGCCCCCGGGGCCTTGCCATGTAATTTTTATCAGTCTTGATCTGTGAGTTCCCCCAGGCAGTGCGTGCGCTTCCATGTGTGCGTGTGCACGTGTGTAATGAGCAGGCGCATGATGGGAGGGAAGGCTCCTGAGGACCACACGGTCCATTCTCCAAAACTCTTGCCTTCTGCCCTTTGTTAAGCGCCAGAGCTGGGCCAGCCTCATGAATAACCAAGCAGTGCAGTTAAACAGGACCCAGCGCCCAGGAGGTTCCTGTCTTTGGTTTAATTCTCTGCTGTCACTGTCTTAAAATTCTTAATAATTTTTGAACAAGGGCTCCTGCATTTTTCACTTTGCCATGGGCCCCCTACATGAACTAGCCAGCTCTCCAGTGGCAAAGTGTGGACAGAGGTAGCTTTTTCTCTAAGACTTGCGTCCCTTCTCTCTCAGCGTCTTTCAGGGACTGGCCTGGGGTAGAAATGAGAATCTGAGTGCCGGTGGGAAGCCCACCACTCACTCCCCATGCAACTCGGAGAACGTCTGTCAACCTCTGAAAGGTCTCCTCATCTGTTGGAAGGGTACAGCTGTCCTCACCTCATTTGGAGGGTGTAGCGAGTATTAAATGTTAGGATCCGTGCACAATGGCCTGGCACGCTCTAGACGTGCAGGAAAAGTCGCTTGCCTCCTTGGCTCCATCCTGCCTGTATTTCTTCCATGTCATCTTCCCTGCCCACAGCCACCAGCTCCTGTTGGATTTAAAGCTTGGTTTCATTTTCGATGAAACAGGTATAAGGCAAATGTTCCGTCTGCAACCCGATTCCCCGTGGGTTGCAGGTAATTTCTCATTGTGTTCAGATCTCTGTTCTGGCCTAACCGATTTCCGCACCACGGGAAAAGCTGGCTTTACAGAGCCACCTACTGTTTGGGGAACCTCTAAAGAGAACTTCTGATGGAAATGCATCTTCAAGGAACTTCACCTGTACTCATTAGCTTAATATGTTGCACTTTCATAACGCCTTTTTCTCCAAGGATCTGCAGACACTTGGCAAACAACCCTTAATCACATCCTGCTGACTTGATGTCAGGTAACAGCATTTGACATATTTATCTCCCCACCCGGGTGGGGTGGCTGGGTTGGGGCAGGGGTTAGGAGGCCGTGGATCCCAACCCTGCCTCTGCTCAGGACTTTTTTGTGGTCTCCAAAACTTTTCTGAACCTCAGCTAATTCAGATGTAAATTGAGGTTAATAATTTCTGTTTGATCTCAGAAATCCTATAAAGACGAAATAGCCCCCAAATGGAAACACTCTTTAAAAAGTGGAAATAACTTTCCAATGCAAGGGATGGCAATATTATGTTTGGGCAGTTAAGTTCAAGTTTAAAATCCAGTGCTGTACCAAACAATATACTCTTGTAGGCATTGAAATTTCCCGTTGCTAAAACTGGGGTCAGATGTCCAAGAGGCAATTGGGAAATTGCTGAGAACACTGAGAAGATAACTAGCTTTCTAATAATGTTCCACGGGCAGTCCATTTGCCCGAGGCTAACAAAGAGCTAAGCACATACCAGAGGCTCAAAGAATTCTCAGACCTCCCTTAATCATCTCTATATCACTCTAAGGATTTTTGCCCCTATTTGCACTCTGAGGGAAAGGATTTTTCCCTTTTCTGAATTTTTATAACCGTCAATACCCATCATACCCATGTGGCACTGAATCAGGCAAATTTGGGTTGCCCTTCGTGACTTGAAACCTAGCCCTATCTTCTCACCTTGACGGTAAGTGCCGCAGGACAGTACGGGGTAATTACATGTTTGCCAGCCCATACCAAGCACAATGCTTTGCACTAGCGTACCCTTGATAACGACTGTCAGTACTAGAGAGGACGGCTGAGTTCGCCGGTCGCTTCCAACTTTACAGACTCGACCAATGCCCTAAAGTCGTCTAAGAAAAAAACCTTTCAGTAGCGCCTCCATGTGGTGCGAGCTGAAGTCTCCCATCCAGGAACATCATTCCTGTTCCAGGCTGACTGACGTAGCTTTCAATCTGCAAGGGTCTTAATTAATGCAGACTGCATTTGGTGGTCTTTAATTGGTCTGAGGAAGGATTTTGGGTGACTTGCGTGAGAAAGTCTATCAAAGATATGTATAAACTCCTTCAAAAAAGCCCAAATGCTATTATCCTATTAAAAACCAGAAGGCTCTTTAATGTGAATCTTGAGAGAATAAAAATGTACCTGGAGCTTCTCGTTATTAAAACAAATGACGGATCAGATCTCAGGCTGCTTTGTCACTGTAATTCATCACGCTGGGTATTTCTATAGCAATTTCTATTTCTATATTCCTCTACATCTGTATAGTTCTTAAAGTTTTTTTTTTTTTAGTTTATACCTCTCTCTACCAGCTTGCACAGTCCTTTCTATAGACATCATATAAGGAGTGAAACTGACATTGTATGTTGCAGCTTCTTAAAGACTGACACTATCTCTCATTTAATGAATGGAGGTAACTATTTATAATATTGATTAAGAGATGAGCTTAGTGTGTATCTGGTTAAGTTATTGGAAATGTAAGAAACAAGACATCAAGCAATCTGTCCCTGAGTAATCAATCTGCTATAATCATTAAGGCCACAGTCTTTTTTTTTTTATTAAAAAAAAAGTCAATCTCTAAAAATGGGACCCGGGGTCTTATGGCATTAAATTGCCTCTGAGGCAAAGGCAAATTTCTTCTAGCCCCACATCATGAATTCCCTTCAGTCTCATGACCCTCTAGCTCCTCATCCAAGTTGTCTTCCTTTCTAGCAGAAGGGGGCTGACCCTGCCCTGTTCCACAGCTCTCCAAATCTGCCACGGAGACAGAGCTGAATGCATCACTGAAACGTTTCCTGGGTGGGGCGGGGGATAAGCAATCCCTATTTTAGGCTGAGGTTGTCTGAAAACTGTAAAGCTAACGGTCCCTAGAAGCAGCTTGCCTTCACTCCCAAGCTTTGAATAATCTATTTCTGGTGGTAGGAAGGAGCCACAGGAAGTCATTTAGTCCATCCCCCTGTCTCTGGGCTGTGTTACATGTGAAAGTTCCAGGAAGGGGGAGTCATATCCTACCAATCCTCATGCTTGATAGCACTTTAGAGTTTACCAAGCATTTTATAGACATCATTTCATTTACTGCTTTCCCCTAATACTCCAAATTAGTTATCACGGTCTCCATTTTACAAAGCAAACTGAAGGCCAGAGAGGTTGTTTCCTACTGAGAGTCGTGCTGCTTGCACGTGCCAGCGCCTGGGCACAGACCTTGTCAAATGTCCTTTCCACAGCATCACTGCGGATCGAAGTCTTCCCCAGGCCAGGAACTCCTACCACTTCTTTTGGGTCCAACAGCCCTCAGAGATGACGGCTCCCAGCTGATGTCTCCTGTCCGGAAACCCACACCCTTTGTTCTCTTCTGGTCTAATGCAAATGGGTTTCTGCTCTTGAAGGAATTGTCTTGGATTGACCTAAACTTTCCAAGAGCTGTTCTCTTAGTCCATCATCTTCTCCAGGCTGAACACTGCACGTTTCTTTATTTTCCTCTTCTACTGGCTTGGGAGGCAGACGGTTCTGCCATTGGACAAATCACTTCCCTGACATACGTCTTCTCACCTGTCATTAGGGGATCATGTCCCTTATCTGACGGGGTGGTTGTGAGGGTTAAATCAGAAACTACATGGCAAGTGCACATCTGGGAGGCACAACAGATCGATGTATTTCGTTTCCCTCCCTTTCCTCCCTTTCTTTCACCTTCCTCTCTGGCTTTTTCTAGTGGATCCCTGGGGAGAGGGCGCACTCCCCATCTCTGAGCATGGCTTGGTAGCCTGGCTTTCTTCTAGGAAAGGGATTCTACTTTCAATAAACCTCCCCAAACAAATCATGGAGAGAATCCTAGAAATACTCAAAGGGCATGTCAGAGGTTAGCGGTCTCTCTGCTGACTCAATGCCTTTTATTCTTGTATTATCTGTACCAATTATAGCCCGAAAACATAGCCAGGAGGTGCCACCTAACAGCATTTGATTTATTAGTTTTATTAAACACAGATGCCTTTAATGTGGAGTTGTTTGTAGCCTCTGCTGGATTCCTAGCTACTTTATCACATCTATTGGCCAACGTATGAATTATCTTCAAAGGACATGGGTTTTGCTTTTTATCACACTTTTTTCTCCAGCCACCAAGGAAGAGGTCACTTGGGAGACACATCTTTTCATAGCAAGAAAGTAGCCTCGTAGATCAAACATGTGTTTGTTCTGGAATGGCAAAGCAGCCAGGCCAGGCTGGGAGGAGGGGCTGGCATCGCTCAGAAATCTTCATCAATCACTCACCAAATGGGACCCACAGGTAAAGGCTTTGCTGGGAGATGCGTCTGGGGATGGAGGGAGTCAGGGAGGGAATGCAATGCAGTGGGTAGCACATTTACTTCGGGGCCAAAGAGGGTTTCAAATCCTGCATTTGCAGCATCCTAGCTTTGTGACATCAGAGGCAAATGATTGACCCTCCCTCTGCCTCAGGTACCTGATCTCTAAAATGGGATTAATATGAGCTTCCTCCTAGCATCCTTGCAAACACTGAGATCACCAACCAAGATGAATTCCTTTCCCCTTCCTTTTGCTAATTACAGTTGCACCTGAGGGCCTTAACCTTCAGGGTTGGTGTTGATGAAGGAGAGCTTGGTGGGAGGGCCAACAGTCCCTGTCACTGCAGGTGGATGTTTGTGTCGTGTCCAGTCTTGAAAGAGAGAAAGAGAGAGAGAAAGAAAGAGAGAAAGAAAGAAAGGAAGGAAGGAAGGAAGGAATAAGAAAGGAAGAAAGGAAGAAAAGAAAGCAAAGAAAGCCTTTCCCATAAATTTTATCAATGTTCAACAATGTTCAACAATGTTCAACACATTTCATTTTTCCGTCTTTCTCTCTTACAGTTTCATGAAAGCAGTATCCTTTACAAAAAATTATTTCTGACTCTCCTGCAGCACTTAACACACAGGGCAGGTGGTCAGAAGATGTTTCTGAGATAAAGTGAAATGGACTTTTTTGCCTTTCTGAGATTATTTTGTCTTGTTTCTGTCTGACCCAGCAGACTTGGGAGGAAGATTCTGAGGTTGTTGGCTGCTGAGATGAGCTTTTGAGTTCCAGACAGCAGCCTGTTATTTTGAAAAGAACACTGAATGGTAAATCTAGAGACCAAGGGTCCTGGCCTTACCTGGGTGGCTTGAGGGGACTTGGAAAAGTTACTAAAGCTCTCTGGGCCTTAGTTTTCTCATCCATGAAATGGGGGCAATAAAAGTATTTACCTTACAAGGCTGTGGTGTAGATTAAATGACTTAGTTTATTTACAACCTTAGAAGAGTGCCCGGCCCCTGGTGAAGGCCCGTCTGCATCTGTTGCAGTTGCTACTCCTCTTGCTACTGTTACTGCTACCAGTACTGCTACTGTTTCTAACTAGCTGTGTGACGTCGGGCAGGACTCAATTTTTTTTTCCAGCTATGATATCCTGTGACTTTGATGAGTCTGGAGAGAACATAAAAAAACAAGAAATGGGGGAGCAAGGAAGGCAAGGCTGAGCCTGTGCGAGTGGCCTGGAATTGAGTCTGTCTCCTCCGGTGCTGGGCTCTGAGACACAGTGTGTGTGGGTTCATGATGGAGCCATCACCTAGGGCTTAATTCTCGTCCAGGTAGCTCCTTTTCTCCTGGGTTGGATGCTGAAGCTAACAGATGGAGCCCCATGAAACACTTAGCAGATAAACTCTTCTGGCTTGCAGAAATCTAAACTCCTAAATACTGGGGAAAAAATGTCCATCCCCTGAAACTGGTGATAAACCTCAAAGATGAGTCAAGGTGGGAGTTTCCATCCCGGGAATATTCTAGAGAGTCACAGAGCTGCAGGCTGAGGCTTCTACGTGGGGCTAGAATTATTCAGGTTTTGTTATTCAATAAAAATTTTCTACCTCGAGGGGGGAAATGGGGCAGCAATACAAGAGTGGGCTTAGCTGTCATCTTGGGCCTTTAGCAATTCTGTCATCAAATACTTAATACTTTGGTAAATATGATGTGAGGGATTGGCTGATGGGGGACAGGTGGGGATGGCAAGGCTTCTTGCTTCAAGCAACAACTGTCTTCAGGATGGATGGACCCTCAAAGGAATAGGAGAACTTGATACCTGCCTTGGAGTTGTGGAATGCAGCCCCAGGAGGAACACGTATCATTTATAAATTTTGTGGGGTGGGGTAGGAATAGAGTAATTTATTGCTGACAAAGGAATGTTCTTCTCCCATCAAAAATAGAATTTATTGTCAGTCTAATGTGTGGTACATTCAGACTAGAAGAGCAACATTTTGTTAGAGATACTTTGCCTGATACATCTACTCCTGACACTAGAATTATTTAAAAAATCATAATAAACATTTAGAAAAATGAATGCATGCTATTGTAGAACATTCCTGTATGGAAACACTAAAAAAAAAAATGAAACTCTTTCATAATCTGACTACCAAAGAGAACCAATTAGCATTTTGTTGTAATTCGTTCCATTTTCTGTTATTTTGAAACATGGTTCACAATGATACATCAACATTTTAATTCTAAGTTTTAAATTTAGCAATTAAGCAAAAGCATTTCCACGTTATGGAAAGCGTTCTAAAATGACCGTGATGCAGACAGAAAACAAATCTATGGTTACTGGTGGGGAAGGGAGGGTGGAGGGATGAGTTGGGAGTTCGAGATTTGCAGATACACACTACCATATATAAAATAGATAAGCAACAAGGTCCTACTGTATAGCACAGGGAACTATACTCAGTATCTTGTAATAACCTGTAGTGAAAAAGAATATGAATAGGAATATATGTATGTGTGTATAACTGAATCACTATGCAACACACCAGAAACTAACATGACATTGTAAACTGACAACACTTCAATAAAAAAAATAAATAAAGTTTTAAAAATAAATAAATGAATAAATAAAATGACTGTGAGGAGGTTATAATGTTTCGTTTAGTTTCTAGACCAGAATTGACTAAACCATACGCTGGCAAACCCTTCATGTCTCTTCCCGTGTGCCAGATACTACTCCAAGTGTTTCACATACACTAAGTCATTTAATTTCCCGATAAGCTTACACGGTTAATGTCCCCAGTTTTATAGAGGAAGAAATTGACAGGTTAAACAAGTTGCCAGAGGGCTGTTGAGTGATGGGGCTGAGATTTGAACAGAGGCAGTTGGAGTGCTAGGGGCTGTTCCTGGCTCCTCCACTAACCAGCCGCTCTACTACTAAAGACCTGCGGATTACAGCTTTAAAAAAAAAAATAAAACTGCTGTGAAGGAGGTGTTCTCTTTCCCTCGCAAGTAGGAGCTTGGACTGTTAACCCCAGGTGGATTCTTGGGGGTCTGCCCAGCCAGTGGTCTGCTGGGAACATGGGAGCCAGAATTCCAAGGACAAATCCCGACTTGAGAAGCAGACTGTGGGTGGCAGAGTCAGAGTTAGAACCCTGTTTTCTCACTCTCTCTTACTTGATTTTTCTTTCTGCTACTTGGTGCGAAGAGACACATGAAATCTTTTTAATAAGGAAAGACAAATCTTTTAAAAGAGCAATGTCTGGGATGAGACTTTTGTGGGCAGAAACCATGGCTTATTAATTACAGCAGATTATTCTCTCCCCATTTCTATACTTATGGCTTGGATTAGCAAGGAGTGGGCTTTGGTTGAGATTTTAAAAGAATTGGGAAGGGATTTTGCAGGGAGTAATGAGAGTAGGGTGGCTTGTTTGATTGGAGAGACTGGATGAAGGGCAGGGGGTGCGCATGGCTTAGCCCCTTCCGGGTCTTCTCACCACCAAGGCACACCTTTCTTTCTGACCCTGATCCCCTGCAAGAAGGCTCATTTGCCTCTTGAGCTCTCTGGGCTCAGTAAGGCTCCTCCAGGAGGCTGGCAAGGCCAGGGATGTTTTCAGACCCTCCCTCCCTCATCAGAGCGCTAAGAACCAAGTGTGGTGGAAAGCAGAAAGGAGCCTGGTTGGATCACGCATATAAGGCTCTGCAATCCAGCTTCACCACAGGATACATTTACAGCGGGGTCTCCCTACACCTGCAGTGCCTGTTTCTCACTCGGTTTAGAATCTACAGGGAGAGTTGTGTGATTAAAACTCAACCTTGAGCTCCTTGTTTTGGAGACAAAAAACATTAATGTGAGAGTCACAGTTTCCCCTACAGCCTCAAACTCTCAGGGGATACAGTTTGCTTGCTCAGCTCCTCCATCTCCCATTCCCAAGGAAGAAACTGGCCTTGAGAGACAGATGACAGAATCTCTCTGAGCCTCAATTCTTGGACTTTGGGGATGCAGAGTTCCAACAATGTGTGGTGAGAGGCAGAAAGGAGATGCAAGGATGTAGGGGTTGCATTTAAGAGAACTGAGATTTACTCCAGGGGGCAATGAAGGAATAGAGATGGAAGAATAGGGGTGAAAGAGGAAAGCCAAGAACACACACAGATACCCACAGGACTCTTTAGGAAAAGGATTCAGATCCGCTGGGATATGCAAATGATATTGAGAATCAGAGGAATGGAGAAAGATAATTTTAAGAAATTTTTACTGGGAGCTATGATTTGGGTTCCTTTGACTTTTTTTGACAGAGAGGCTCTGTTGAATATTAAAATTCTCTCAAAAGCTGGAGAGATTGGATTTCTTTTAAAAATTTTTTAAAAAGTTTAATTGAACTATAGTCGATTTACAATTCTGTGTTAGTGTTAGTTTCTGGTGTACAGCATAGTGATTCAGTTATAGATATATATTCCTTTTATATCATTTTCATTATAGGCTATTATAAGATATTGAATACAGTTCCCTGTGCTATACAGTAGGGCCTTATTGCTTATCTATTTTATATATAGTAGTGTGCATCTGCAAATCCTAAACCCCCAATTTATACTTCCTCTCCCCTTTTCCCCCGATAACCATGTTTGTTTTCTATGTCTGTGAGTTTGTTTCTGTAAATTGTAAATAAATTTGTTTGTGTCATTTTTATAGATTCCACATATAAATGATATCATATATTTGTCTTTCTCTGTCTGAGTTACTTCCCTTACTATGATCATCTCTAGGTCCATCCATGCTGCTGCAAATGGCATTGTTTCATTCTTTTTTATGGCTGAGTAGTATTCCACTGATATATATAAATCTCACATCTTCTTTATCCAGTCTTCTGTGAATGGACATTTAGGTTGCTTCTGTGTCTGGCCATTGTAAATAGCAGAGATCGGGTTCCTTTGACTGTGACATTTTTGTAGAGTGGGCCATGACTTGGCCCCAGTTGTATCTGGGTTACATACATCTTCCCAGATATTGAATCTGGCTTGATAGACATTGTCAAATGGAAATGGAAGACATGTTCCTAAGAATCCTAAGCCCTGGGATGTGCAGGTGAGGAGTCTGTCTGTGCATGTATTCAGGGGCTGGGGGAGGTCACAGATGGAGCCTAGGCTGTCTTATACCAAAGCTGGGCACCTGGGGAGACCTCCTCCCTGTCCCCCTGGTGACTACCTGTTTGAGATACCGAGGATATCTGAGAAAGAGCATGTCCTAGAGAAAGAAGGCCAAAGGGTGTGAGGTGGTCAAGAACAACGCAGCAAAGAGGGAGAGAGAGGAAATTCTGACATTTATCCTTCAGACACTGCAATAAACCCAAATTCTTGGATGGAGTGGCTGCTATAAAAGAGGGGCACAGCATGAACATCCGCTTCACCGGATGTCACCAGCACCAGGCGACAGCGGGGAATCCTTGAGCACCACTGCCAACTGCACAGCGGAGGTGATGGGAGGCTGCCTGGGATCTGCACCTTGGCCTCAGGCGTCTGTGGTCTCCACAGTAGCTGTTACTGGAGAAGCCCAGAGAGTCCAGCAGATACCCCCTGGGACCCAAGAGATGTTGGTGATCACATGGAGACAGAGACACAGAAACGCTGTTCTTTGGCTGCCCTAGAACCGGCTCTGGATTCCGGGACACACAGCTTCCTTCTCCTCTTCTTCTCCCCCTCCACCCAGGTCAGAGAAACCTGGCATCATCTCAGTAGGGAGAAGGAGGAAGAAACTTTCAAATAGGTGTCAGCTGCACCACGAAAAGTTTTGAAGAAGTCTGGCAGGAGACCCAGTGGACTGCTACATCTGCGGTCCCGACATCAGGTCTGCAGTCTTTGGATTCTAGGCCCAGGCAGATGGACCATTTGCCACGTGTCTGCTTTTCCTGGCTCCTGTTTTCCGACAGCCCTTGCTTGCTTGGATCAGGCTATTAACAGACTGACTCCTAGGTAGCTGGCACTTTACCCACAGAGGTGTCCGCACACATGCGGTCTTCTGACTATCAGCGCGAGGCCATGAAAAAGGAGAGGAACGAGGTCCTTACTCTCCAGCCTGGTGTGGTGTCCTTCTGCCCACCCCAAGCACGCTTGGCTCTGCGTTGGAGCTGCTGGCATAGATTCTTCCCGAGGCTCTCAGTGCTGTGTGGGCACTGAGCAGGGCATTCTGTGGCAGTTTAAGGAGCCAGAACATACATCAGAGATCTGTACCCTGACCTTTAGGTGCTGGACGTCACTGTGGGGGTTGGGAAGAGGAGAGGATGGTCACTGAAGGTCCTCGAGTTCATTTCCAAAAGCCATAGGGCAGCAAATCCAAATACAGATGGTGCATACTGGCTGTTGGGAAGACTTCATTGATAGGAAGTGCGTTTCGTTCCAAAGAGTTAATGGCATGGTTAGAGGAGGAACACAGACACACATGTATAAGTTAAATCTCCACAGGAACTTACCGAACAGACAGCCCTGACAGCAGGTGCCATGACTCTCTTTGGTTACCTCCTGGTGGTGTTAGGCCCTGGATTGTCCTGGCCAAATGTGGCTTCCAAAAGCCATCTTCTTGTCAGACCATGTGCACAACCAATATGTCCCCACTGGGGCTGGGAAATTATGGAGACTGCACTCAAACGGCCCCAGGCACATACCCCGTTGCCCTCTGCTATCATTTCCATAGGAAGGAACAGTGCAACATTGAATAGAGATGTAAGCCTGGCTGATTTCATGGGTTCTAAGACATTTTTGCTTGCAATGATTGCCAGGCGGCGTCCCAGAGGGCGAGCTCAGCTCTCTGGAGTGTCAGCTGACGGCAGCTGCAGGAAATCAGTTTCTTTATGCTGTGGTCTTGGGACTCTATTCCTACCTTGAAGGCTCAGATCAGAAGCAAGGCATTAAACTTCATCCTTGATTCTTTGCTCCACAGAGTAGTTACAAGATGGATATGCTCTTAAACCAGGAAAATCAGAACATGGGATAAAGAGGGATTGTGAGAACTTCTTAGCTTAGACTACCTGAAATGCCTGGTGCAGAGTTTCAGATTCTAAAAGAGAGGGGGAGTTCACACCTTGCGCAGGTTCGCGGGAAGTGTAGCCTCCTGGGCTTCTAAAAATAAAAGTCTCAGAGTTTTATAAGCAGACTTTATATCAACATTTGGAACTGTGAGAATGAATCAGATAAACATGAACCAAACGTTCCTTGAAAAGCAGAGGGGCTGAAAATGGAACTGCAAAGTGTCTTGGCAGTTTGGGATTTTGGAATATTAATAGCACCCTCCCACCCCATACCCCGCCAGATAATTGTCTGTATTTGGCTGGCATTTGCCTACAAAACAAGTGATTCTGAAGCCTATTGTGAGTCACATTTCTCTTGAAAGCTTCCTTTCCTTATATTATTAGTACTTGTTTGTGTGTGTGTGTGTGTGTGTGTGTGTGTGTGAAGTATAAATCAGAGTTTAGTCCATATGGAGAGTAATTCTGGTTTTAAATCTTTCCAGAACCCGCCCCAAGATCAACATCCCCAAGAAAGAGGCCATGACTGTAATAGACAAGCCTCATTTCCTGGCTTTAGTATCAGGACCCCAAGAAGCAGGAGTCAGGAAATCCAAGAGCCTGCCTTCCTAAATCAGATATCCATTCCCAGCTTTGCCACTCAGATCATCAGGTTATTGATTTCTGGCCCCCAGAAGATGATTCCCAATCTGGGAACCTGCGGAAATGATATTAAACATCCACACTTAGTGCAGTTTTCAGTCACTGAGCCTGTTGGACTTACTGTCTCCTTTATTCTAAGAAGCTCAGTCCAATCTAAGGCCAGGTGAAATTGGTGAATCCTGCTCCACTGGCTGGACAGATCGCACGACAGCCTGATATTAAGAACCTCAAAGCAGGAAGGAAACTCCAAGAAAATCTCTGGTTGTACTGGAAACAGGCTCAGCGTGGAATCTGAGAATCGGGTACCCCAGCTCCTGGGGCAAAGTGTTTCTATTAAATATCCAGTCTTCTGCCACCGCTGCAGTGGGACACCGTTGACTCAATTGCGCCATCTAGTGATCGGACACAGCCATCACCGCCAGCACTCCGGAGGTACGGGGCTGGATGGGTGCGGGGGAGTGGAGCTTGTAACAATTTATCTGAAAATTCCTGTTGCATTTTCTCTCTTCTTCTCACCCTATTTTCTACCTTCTTCATTTTTTTCCCTTTAGGAAACAGAGACCGCCCTCTCTACCTCTTCACAGCTCCTTTGCTCTCTCCACCTGCCTTTTTGGACCTGAATAGATTTCTCTTTTCCGTTTGGAGATAACACATTTCGGCTATCTACACATTGTCACCAAAACCAATTTGTGCAAACTAACAGGCTTATCGGCGCTGCTGAAATGAGATTAAAACTGCTTCCAATGAAACAGATAAAAACCAGATGAATGAAGCCCTCTAATAAGTCATTAAAGATAATGACAAGAATGATTAACTAGCATGATATATTGAGCAATTATGAGGAGTCCGTCGCCCAGGATCAGTAAACTAATAAAAAAAGAATCTCTCTTTAATTCCCTTTAGTCAGTGAGGTATAATCACATCAACATGATGGTTTTGGAGTTATTATTTATCTGTGAGAGCAATATCACACCTTTCCGCCAAATTGCTGAAAGCTTATTAGCGAGAAAAAAAGAGAAAGAGAGCGAGAGATTGCTTGTGTGTGTTGGGGTGGAGGTGGGGGGGCTCATCTCATTTCAGCTCTTTAAGAATAAAAAAGGAATGCTTAATACCCTGCCCGCGTTTACACACCGATTTTGCAGACACTCTCATTTGCGTTTCATCTCTGAGAGTGGCCTATTCATAGCCAGACTGTTTTACATTCTACAATCAGTTCGTCAATTATTGCATTATCAAGTCACATCAAGACAATCTGAAAATTACATTTCTACCCGGTGACGGTCACAGGAGCTGCTGTGGCTGCTACCCCGGAGTGCTTCTTTGCAGGGAGACTTCGGGCCAGCTGCATTTTCTCTTCCTGCCTTGTTGGGATTGAGTTCTTGAGGGAAGGCAGTCATTTCTTGTTCGCTGTAATTTTTCGAACCCTGCTATGCGACAGGCCCAGTGTTACGCTCCAGGGATGCAAGTGAATGAGAACTTGGTTGTGCCCTCATGGAGCTGGTAGCATGGTGGGGGGGAAGGGGGAGGGGACACATTAAACAAAGGTGATAGTGAACAAACCCCTGACTCTCTGATTAATACCTTGGCCCTGTGGATCCCCGGAGTTGGAAATAACTCCGGCAAAGCTGGAGAAGGCTTCCCAAGGGAGGAACTCTTTGAAGGAGGTATGAAAGGAAGAATGGGGCTTTACTAGAGAGAGAAAAAAGAATAGGGCAGAGAAGAAGTATTGCAGGAACAGCCACGAAAACCCCTGCTGTGGCATGGAAATAAATGCTTAGTGGCAATGACCACATCAGGAGCCTGGCAAAGGAGTCTGGGAACAGTCAAGAGGGACCCTCTCTTTTATGCTCAGGTTTGCACGTTTGATCTTGAAAGCCGAGGCAATCCATTCATTCTTTGGAAGGATAGCTATATGATCAAGCCTGTGTTTAAAAATATAACTTTGGTGAGCCGTGGAGAATGGGTTAAACAGAAGGGAAATGAGTCAGGGAGACTCTGCTAGAGTCATGACATAGTGAGAAAAACATGGATAGGACCCAGACAGGTACACACCTGTACCTGAACATTGTTACTAACTAGCTCTGTGATCTTGGGTAAAATCATCTCTTGAATCACAATTTTCTCATCTGTAAATCTAGGATAGAAAGAATTACTTTTTGAAGTTATTGGAAAGATCAGAAATAGTGTAAAATAAGTCCCAGCTGTCCGACATCTGATAAGCACATATCAGACACAACAGTGACAATTCTCCATTGAGCACGGCTGTGGGGCCTGGAAGGGGACGGGTTAGGACGGTGGGGTGCTGAATAAAATCATACTAAATTTTCACATTATGTTGTGAACAGAAGGGAATCTGGAATTAAAAAAAACATGTTCAGATGGTTATATTATTTCTGTCTCTGATGTACTTTGTTGAATTAAATTGCCTGGATTAGACATTTTTGCCATGTTTCAGAGAGCCAGCAGGTTACAATAACACCCACCTCACCCGTGTCACAGGGCGGCACTGGGGACTCAGAACTGATTGTGAGATTCCTTGATGAACAGATGTCATGACGGTGAGGACAGGAGAGTTGCTCACCGTTCCATCCCTAGAACTCAGCAAAATAAATAGATATTGAATGAATGGATGAATTCAGCATGAACGAGTGCAGATAATAGTGGAAATAGTAATTTAATTGCTAGTCAGTAGGGTCAAGATATCACTTTTCAACTTACTATATGACCCAGGAATCCCGCTCCTGGGCATATATCCAGAAGGAACCCTACTTCAGGATGACACCTGCACGCCAATGTTCATAGCAGCACTATTTACAATAGCCAAGACATGGAAACAGCCTAAATGTCCATCAATGGATGACTGGATAAAGAAGATGTGGTATATTTATACAATGGAATACTACTCAGCCATAAAAACCGACAACATAACGCCATTTGCAGCAACATGGATGCTCCTGGAGAATGTCATTCTAAGTGAAGCAAGCCAGAAAGAGAAAGAAAAATACCATATGAGATCGCTCACATGTGGAATCTAAAAATAAAAAACAAAAACAACAAAAACAAAGCATAAATACAAAACAGAAATAGACTCATAGACATAGAATACAAACTGGTGGTTGCCAAGGGGGTGGGGGGGTGGGAAGAGATAGACTGGGATTTCAAAACTGCAGAATAGATGAACAAGATTATACTGTATAGCACAGGGAAATATACAAAAGATCTTATGGTAGCTTACAGGGAAAAAAGTGTGACAATGAATATATATATGTTCATGTATGACTGAAAAATTGTGCTCTACATTGGAATTTGACACAACATTGTAAAATGATTATAAATCAATAAAATTTTTTAAAAAACTGCAAAAAAAAGATATCACTTTTCAGTCTTTCTCTTTATTCCACTTACCAGCTAAAATTTTACTCATGAATTCGGCATTTAATAAAAATTATTGAGTCCTTCTAAATATCCTTGGCCTCTGTAGTTCACGTTTATAGAATGAGGTGCTTGGCGTCCAGTGGTGAGTAATACAGACATGGTCTCACCCTGAGCTCACTGCTTAGTGAACGCAGGCTGTTGAATTTCACAAAGGCTGTCAAATGTGGGGGCTCTGTCCCTCCTTTTCCACTGCACCCCCATGATCATTCCAGTTGAGATTCAAATCATGGGCAGACATGAAAGACACAAGCTAGAAAGCAGTGTAATGAAATAAAGGAGGATGTGTCCTGGGGTCACCTGCCTCCTGACTCCATGACTTACTAGATGTGAGGGTTTGGGTTAGCTACTCAGCCTCTCTAAGCTAAAATTTCTTCATCTTTAAGTTGAATATTTTCAATGGAAATAAGTAAAATCAGGTATGCAGATTACTTGGTACATAGTCTACAGAGTAGACTCTTAATATATTTTTTCCTTACCAAGGGATTTCCTTGTAGATGAGATTAATACCTGTAGAAAGACAATGGTTTTCCAAAGGACTCAAAGTTCAGATAACCACAGGATGCTTCGACTTCCGTAATGTGTCAGAGAAGATAGTCAACGAGTCCAACTGTATTCAGAAAACAGGAAAATCTACTTTCAGACTCTCTAATAGCTCTTTTTTTAAAATTCAAGTACAGTTAGTTACAATATGTCCATTTCTGGTGTGCAGCACAATGTCCCAGTCATGCGTATACATGCATATATTCATTTTCATATTATTTTCATTAAAGATTATTGCAAGATACTGAATATAGTTCCCTGTGCTCTACAGAAGACATTTTTTTTTGTTTTTTTAATCTATTTTTATATATAGGGGCTGGCATTTGCAAATCTCAAACTCCTAAATTTATCCCTTCTCACTCCTTTTCCCCTGGTAACCATAGGATTGTTTGCTAGGTCTGCAAGTCTGTTTCTGTTTTGTAGATAAGTTCAATGGTGTCCTCTTTTTTTCTTTTTTAATTTCACATATGAGTGATATCATATAGTATTGTCTTTCTCTTTCTGGCTTACTTCACTTAGAATGACGATCTCTAGTTCCATCCGTGTCACTGCAAATGGCATTATTTTATTCTTTATCACTGAGTAGTATTCCATTGTATAATATACCACAACTTCTTTATTTTTTACATTTTTTATTGAGTTATGGTCATTTTACAATGTTGTGTCAAATTCCAGTGTAGAGCACAATTTCTCAGTTATACATGAACATACCTATATTCATTGTCCCCCCTTTTTTTTTTTTGCTGTGAGCTACCACAAGATCTTGCATATATTTCCCCATGCTATACAGTATAATCTTGTTTATCTATTCTGCATATGCCTGTCAGTATCCACAAACTTTGAAATCCTAGTCTGTCCCTTCCCACTCCCCACGCCCTTGGCAACCACAAGTTTGTATTCTATGTCTATGAGTCTGTTTCTGTTTTGTATTTATCTTCTTTTTTTTTTTTTTTTAGATTCCACATATAAACGATCTCATATGGTATTTTTCTTTCTCTTTCTGGCTTACTTCACTTAGAATTACATTCTCCAGGAACATCCATGTTGCTGCAAATGGCATTATGTTGTTTTTTATGGCTGAATAGTATTCCATTGTATAAATATACCACTTCTTCTTTATCCAGTCATCTGTTGATGGACATTTGGGTTGCTTCCATGTCTTGGCTATTGTATAGAGTGCTGCTATGAACATTGGGGTGCATGTATTTTTTTGAATTAGAATTCCCTCTAGATATATATCCAGAAGTGGATCATATTATAAGTCTATTTTTAGTCTTTGAGGAATCTCCATGCTGTTTTCCATAATGGCTGCACCAAACTACATTCTCACCAACAGTATAGGAGGGTTCCCTTTTCTCCACACCCTCTCCAGCATTTATCATTTGTGGACTTTTGAATGATGGCCATTCTGACTGGTGTGAGGTGATACCTCACTATACTTTTGATTTGCATTTCTCTGATAATTAGTGCTCTTGAGCATTTTTTCATGTGCCTGTTGGCCATTTGTTATGTCTTCATTGGAGAATTGCTTGTTTAGGTCTTCTGCCCATTTTTGGATTGGGTTGTTTGTTTTGTTGTTGTTATTAAGTTGTATGACCTGTTTATATATTATGGAAATTAAACTTCTGTAAGCCACATCATTTGCAAATATTTTTTTCCCATTCCATAGTTTGTCACTTTGTTTTGCTTATGGTTTCCTTTGCTGTGCAAAAGCTTATAAGTTTCATTAGGTCTCATTTCTTAATTTTTGCTTTTATTTCTATTGCCTGGGTAGACTGCCCTATGTTTATGTCAGATTTATGTCAGAGAATGTTTTGCTTATGTTTTCTTCTAGGTTTACCATGTCCTGTCTTATATTTAAGTCTTTAAGCCGTTTTGAGTTTATTTTTGTGTATGGAGTGAAGGAGTGTTCTAAATTCATTGATTTACATGCTGCTGTCCAGTTTTCCCAACATGACTTGCTGAAGAGACTGTCTTTTCTCCATTGCATATTTTTGCCTCTTTGTCGAAGATTAATTGACTGTAGATCTGTGGGTTTATGTCTGGGCTCTCTATTCTGTCCCATTGATCTATATGTCTGTTTTTATGCCAATACCACGATGTTTTGATTACTGTAGCTCTGTAGTATTGTGTAAAGTCTGGGAGGGTCATTCCTCCTGCTTTGTTCTTTTTCTTCAATATTGCTTTGGCAATTCTGGGTCTTTTGTGATTCCATATACATTTTAGGATTATTTGTTCTAGTTCTGTGAAAAATGTCCTGGGTAATTTGATAGGGATCACAGTAAATCTGTAGATTGCCTTGGGCAGTGTGACCATTTTAACAATATTGATTCTTCCACAGACCCTCTAGTAGCTCTTGAAAATGCTTATCTTTTCTTGTGGTTTGTTTATTAACATGCAATCAAACCCAGACTCAAAAACCTACATATTTGTAGGCAGGGCAAGTAAAAATGGATGGGTAAGGATATGCTCTAATGAAAAGAAAAATCTAAAAACAGTACGTTTTTTAAAAAGTCCTATTTAATAAAACAATCTCACTCTTTAAGATACCAAATAAAAGGAGTTGAAAATAATAATTCCATTATTTTTACATTCAATTTTAAATTTTACCAACATGTTTAAAAGGCTATTATTTCTGAATTTAATAGAAATTTTCAAACTGCCTTTTTGGTATCATTTTTAAGTTCCTAATCAAGGTTTTCTCCTCGCTTGCGCCAGTCCCACACCTGCCACCTTACTCTCCGTGTCCATCTACAGAGAACATAGATTTTCATAAAAGTTTAACATATTGATATGTTCCAATTTTTATAACCAACGTATTTTATTCAAAGACCATATTTAGAGCCACTTTAAAATATTTACATAGTCTACAAATGACTATATTTTTGAAATTCATTTATTACTGAAAATCTGCATGATTCCAAAATGTGTTTTTTATTTTTATTTATTTATTTATTCATTGTTTGAAAATATCTTTTTTTCTTTCTAATGATAAAAAGTAATATAAAGTCATGCTAGAAAATTTGGAAAAAATCAGAATGTTTAAAAGAAACATTAAAAGCACCCCTAGTCCCTCTCTCAGAAGTCCCCTATTCAGCTCTGGGTGCATTTCCTTCCAATCTTTGATTTTGCATGTACACTTGAGTCTATCCTATTTTAGTGTTGGGTTTCCCACCATGATGCTAAAAATTCTCAAAGTGCTTTCCGAACATTTTCTTAGCTACTGGAAGATTCACCCATAGAATTCACACATAACTTGAAATGTAGAATTTCCCATCAGGAGAACATCTACACTGGTCTGGGCCACCATCCACCATGGCAGCCATCCCTTCATAAGCCGTGCCCATGAAATTTGATGTGAGTCCAGTGATTCTGGGATCGGGTCCTTTCCAGCTTGTAGCTCAGTCAAGTGTTATTTGTTTCAGGTTCAAGTCCAACACCAGGCTATTTTGTACCTTGGCTAGTTTTATGTATATTGATCATCTTTCTAAAAAAGAGAGAAAAAGAACAATAGAAAGAAGGAGGGAACTTGTTTACAGAGACCCACATTTACTCTAAACCAAAATACAAGAAAGCGATTTGAGTCAAGTAAATCATCAAGATCCTTGGCACTGCTTCTCCCGTCCTTTCTCAGGCTGCACATAGCACTTGAAAGTTAGCAGAGAGCTCCTCTGCATTATCTCTGGTAAAGCCCACATGCAGGATGCTGAAGGAACAGGGAGCTGGTTCTGATCCAAAACGTGCACTTCAGGGAGTGGGCACTTAAGCTTGGAGTGAAGACCTAGAGTCGCCATAAAACTGCATTTCCTGCTGTGACTCCTCGATTAAGAAATTGTCCTTCCCCTAGTTTCTGAGATCTGCTGTTTGAAGAAAGAGTTGAGAATTATTTCTCTGGCATACTATATAGATCCAAGAATGAGAGGTGCTTGATGGGTCTGAATTGCATTATCTCTTTAGTTTCTTTCCAGCTTGATATGTATGTGGTTCTGTGACGTCATGGTCTAAAATCTAGGAGGGGGCTGCAGCTAGTGTCTCTCTCTTATTTTCTGGGCTTTCCACCACTTTGTCCCTACTTACCCCTGAGGTAAGTGTATAATTAGAAGAATAAAAGGAAGAACTAAAATAATCAAGATTATATAACTTTTTGAAATATCTATTTCTTACATTATAAGTGGGTTTATTGTATGGATGGATATGAATTAATTCTGAATAAATTCCGATGGATGAAAGGTATTCTTAATTCTCTTTTTAAATATGTAAATATATAAACACTTTATGCCAAATATTTTTGCATGTACTGTCCTTTTGCTCCATTTCTTCAAAAAAAGTTTTGCAAAACAAAACCTATCTAGAAATTTTCTGCACCATCTGAAGCCTATCTCAATATAGTTCCGTTCCAACACAGAATATAAGTTTATTCAAAAAAACTCGAGGGCTCTCCGTTAGAAGATTTTCTCCAGAGGTAAAGATATTCCAAAGTATAATTACACTTTTTTCAAAATTCAATATTTTATACTTTTCATCTCTTATCCCTTAGTTTCTTCCTTTGCTTTTACAGGGGTTACAATTCATCATCTTTTCAGTTTCAAGATTTTCTCTCAATAATTATAATTTGCTATACATTTGCTGAAGTCGTTTGGTGTTCCATCAACTGAATATTTGATTAAAGATTTACAACTTCTTTCAAACAAAATGCAACCTCACTTTAGAGGACTGCTTTATACTAAGGCTCAATGCCATTGTCAGATGCTTGGGCGGATCTGCAAAGCAGTTCTTTCAAGTTAAAACATTTCTAAAATCTGAGGGTGACAGGCAGTGAAGAGAAAAAGCATGCACTGATTTAACTGAAACAGTTTTTAATAAATGCAACATGAATTTTGTCACAAAAGTTTACAATTTGGCTGACTTTAAATACTGCTTCTATTTTGACAAGTAGGCTATCCAAGCTTGTTTGGATTCATTCATGAATAATATGTGTACTACAACCAATTCCAATTAAACTCCAATTCCAAACCTGCTCCATGGGTTTCTTAATTTAGTTAGACCACGGGTTTTTTTTGTTTTTTTTTTTTACCACAGTACTGGGCTCTATCAAAATTTATATCATATTTTCACTGTAGATACAATTAACTTTATCTTCAAGGTTGAGCTTTTTATCCAGATTTTAAATAGCATTTACAATGCTGTTAAAATATTTTACCCAAACAGAAGGAACTTCTAAAATTTTTACTTTGATTTTACGAATTGGATTTAAAAGACATTATTGGAATGAACTGATTTTCTATGTGAGGCATCTCATGACACTAATGTAAGACTGATGTCATCTGACTCTTAGTGAAGTTCTTCAGCTAACAGAGCCAATACTTTTAATAGCTGTCATTTCACTTTCACACACACAGGAGAAACTTGGACTCCAGAGTGAAATTAATTTAGAAAAATACTATTCTGATCCCAAGGAAAAGTCATGCTTTCCAGTGTTGTGAGATTGCTGTAGCTCTACCTGTTAAGTTGACTCCTTTGGGAGCATTCTTTTAAAAATAATTACTAACTTTTGAAGTAGAAGCTGATGCTTCTTCAGAATATTTGTGATCCTCTGACGATGTCAGGTCGATGATAAGTGTAAACCAAACTTTTGTGCAATTGACATTTTCATCACCAAGTTTCTTAAGAAATGGAAATTCGATATTTAATATTTCATTAGACGTTCACTTTTTTGAGAGCATTGCTTTGAAAGAGACAAAATAAAACCAAACTTTACTAAACAATAAAGTAGATACATAACTGTAGGTTTATATCATACAATAAGTAAGTACCACTGAACAAATGTGTTCGGACTATTTTCTCTGCGATCTGTGGTAGGACAGTAAAGTCTGTATTTCTTCGCGTGTTTCGCATATTCCAAGCCTATCCTTCTTGACAGTTCCCACTGACCCGCTACCTGGTGGCCTGATAGCTTCCTTCAGCTTTCAGGCTGCTGCATGCGCCATGGTCCTGGTCTCAGCACAACTGGCTGCTGATACACTGACTGGCCAGCAGGGGCAGCAACACTGAGCACTTCTCGCATCATAGCCAGACCAGAGGAGTTAGCTGTCCCTAGCTACCTAAACTGAATCCACTTTGTTTTATTGGTGAGTGCATGTTGGTCCTTGAGGGGACGGTGTTAGCCTATGTCTCAAAAGGGAAAGGAACAGTAGGTTGGGTTATCACCTGTCTTCTTTCAGATTTAACCATATGTTAATCAGAACTTTACATACTACACACTAACTACGTACAGAACAGCATGCAGGCTATACTAACCACTACATACTGACCGCACATCAGACAAGAACCTGGAAGAAACTAGAGGTACAAAGTGGAAATTACCAAGCTTATCTTGGCTTATCTTAATACTTTGTTAAAAAATGAAAAATCTCAAATACATGTTAAACTGTGCAGGATCTGGCACAATAGATGTAAACTGGGAGTTTCCCAAGCAAACTAGGATGTATGGCCGCCCTAATACTAGAAATTATTTTCAATTGTGAAAGTTTAATTATTCAATGTTGGTGATTAAATAAAAATTAAAAAATTTAAAGATACATTTTAGCTGCCCAAATTAAAAATTGGCAGAAAAGTGCAAATATTAGACTGGCTATAGTTGAATCCAGTGGTTCTCAGCTTTTTTGTGTTCAAGAGACAGGGTTGAGTACTAAACAGGTGAGCAGTAATTTCGAAGCAACTGCAGGAGAGCAGGGTTTCCCGGTATCTATTCAGTCATTTGTAGTTACAGCCTTATTCACGTGGTTGCCCTTCAGTTCTGTGTTACTTTTCGAGCTCAGTTGTTTACTGCAGTGGCTGCGCTTGTGCCCTCTTCAATACCCGGGAGGCAGTGTTCACACTCTTCCCTGTAAATGTGCAATCGTTCTGGACTTCTAATAGTGAAAGAGAAATTCAGATTTGACATTTCAAATGCTAGTTCCACCCATAAATTCTAAGTCTTTTGAGGAGAGGGATGGGAAGACCATGTTGTTTATGGTCTTGCTCTGGTACCTGACCCAGCCTTTGGTAGGGAATAAGCTCTCAGTATATCCAAAAACTGAGTGCATAAATAAATATATCAAGCCAAGCCATGTAAATTGAGAGATAATTTTCTCCAAAAGCTGACCAAAGTTCTTTTAGAATCCTTTCAGCTTCCGCATTTTTTTCTATAATGTGCCTGCGTGGTACATGCTAGGGCTCTTATCCACTATTCCCTTGCAGTGGATCCTGCATCTTGCTTCACTTATGCCAAGGCTCCATCTGACATGCATCGTCATAACATCGCTATACTCATTGTAGCAAAAGCAATTTTTATGAACAAAATGCCATTTTATGAACTCCCTGATATACAGGGAGAATAACCTGTAATTTAGTCTTCACTGATTGAAGCAAACCCAATTCTCATTCTCATGCCTCCTTGGTCCCATCTAAAGCAAATTCACATCATTGGCACAGGACTTACACACATCCAGAGGGAATTTATTTTTTCCCAGATGTCCACTTAACCTGCAGGGGTAGGGTAAACAGGTGAGGTAAAGCTGGCGCCATCATCACAGTTATCCTAATAAAGACTTGCCTGTTTCCTGCTAATTCATAGTCTCAGAGTTCGTCATGCTTGTATTATTGTAGGTAGCAGCAGTTTCGGGGAAGTTCCCCATAGCTTTAGCTTTCTTTTTTTAAAAATTATTTTATTTTATTAATTTTATTATTTTCTGATAGAGATACTGGGGATTGAACCCAGGACCTCATGCACGCTAAGTGTACATTCTACCACTGAGCTATTACGACCCCTTCCCTGCCGACAGACTTATCTTTCATAAGTGCTCAGACCAAGTTCAATATGTAAATTCTTCATTCAACTCTCAACTTCTGTTTGCTAAGTCATGTCAAATTGTGTACAGCCAAAAACAACCAACATATTGTCACAATGCTGCCACTTCGTTCATCATTCAACATGCAACACCTGTTAACTGTGTACCTATCATGTGCCAGTCACATGTGCAGGTAATGTGAATAAAACAGAACCCCTGACCTCAGGGAGTTTAGATTGGTGGTAGATATAGGGAGGGAACCAAACATTTTATAGAATGTGTCTATTGCTATTAGCGTGGAACATATAAGCTGTAATGAACAAATGGAGGAAAATGCTCAAATCCATGGGGGAAATTTCCATTAGCTCCTCAAAGAGTGGAGGAACGCTTGAGTTGAGGGCTTTGCCACACTTGGTGGATTGGGAGTGATGGATGGGAGGACATTTCAAGGACAATCAAGAGTCATAGTGAAGCTACTCATATTATACAGGTGGGAGCCACTTCTGACACTCTGACATGCTGTTTCCTTTGTTTGGAATACTCTACTACCCAACCCCATCCATTGAGTTGGCTCCACCAGTCTTATTGCTCAGGTGACTCAGTGCCTTCCATAGCGTCCTGGACTTCTAATAGTGAAAGAGAAATTCAGATTTGACATTTCAAATGCTAGTTCCACCCATAAATTCTAAGTCTTTTGAGGAGAGGGATGGGAAGACCATGTTGTTTATGGTCTTGCTCTGGTACCTGACCCAGCCTTTGGTAGGGAATAAGCTCTCAGTATATCCAAAAACTGAGTGCATAAATAAATATATCAAGCCAAGCCATGTAAATTGAGAGATAATTTTCTCCAAAAGCTGACCAAAGTTCTTTTAGAATCCTTTCAGCTTCCGCATTTTTTTCTATAGCTTTCCTTTCTCATAAAGCTTGGTTCCCCAAAGGATATTTATGAGCGTTTTCTAATCTTGCTTAAGAGACAAACTGAGACCTTTCCCCTCAAGATCGCATCAAAACTACAGCTTGAAAGTATACAAAACAATGAACATCTAACAGCAAAATAAGATGGTGATCACTGGTAGGTTCACCAGCTAAGAGACTTCAGCCCATCAGACGGGATGGATGGAAACATGATGGAACAGTAGGGAAGGCTGTTCAGACTTCATCAATTGCTGGATGAGGCTGCAGTGCAGGTGAGATGGGGCTGCGGATTAGAACATGGACCTGCTTGCAGCTTGGTGTTGCTAGGTCTGGAGGGCAGACACGGAGAGTAATTTTTTATTTTAATTGAAGTATAAGTGGTATACAACATCATAAATAAACAACGTTTGTTTCAGGTGCACAACATAGCGAGTCAATATTTATGTACATTATGGAATGATCACCATAATAGGTCTAGTTAGTCTCTGTCACTGTACAAAATTAATACAGTATTATTGACTATATTCTGCACGCTGTACATGACACTGGGGTTTACTTATTACAGCAGCAGATAATGTTGCGCTAAGTAACAAAACTGACAAGATTTAATAAAAGAAAAAATATCAGTAGGAGGGTGGGGAGAGAAGTTAAAGAAATCTCCTAGAACCCAGAACAGTTAAGGAGAGAAAAAGAAAATTTGAGACAGTACAGGTGACATAAGGAACTGAAGCACTAAAAAGGATTTCAGGAAGAGATGATACAGAAATTTGCGGAGATGAAATTATGGAAGATACACTAGGAGAAAAGTTCACAAGACTAAAGGCTGAGTTTTCAGATTGAAAGGGATCAATGAGGCTTCAATAAGCCCAAACTGAGAAAAGTGAAAAATTGCAAAATTTCAGAAGATTAAGATTAAAAAGAAGACTCCCTCACACCTGTTAGAATGGCCATTATCAAAAAGACAAAAAAATAACAGCCGTTGGTGAGGATGTGGAGAAAAGGGGACCCTAGTGCACTGTTGGTAGGTATGTAAATTGGTGCAGCCACTATGGAAAACAGTATGCAGCTTCCTTGAAAAATCAAAAATAGAACTGCCATAGGATCCAGCAATTCCATGTCTGGGTATTTATCGAAAGGGAAACACTTTCCAAAAGTTGCGTGCACCCCCATATTCACTGCAGCATTATTCACAACAGCCAAGACATGGACACAACCTAAGTGCCTATAAATAGGTGAATGGAGAAAGAAAACGTCATACACATATATTTTTCCATTATATATAATGGAATATTATTCAGCCATAAAAAGATGGAAATCTTGCTATTTGTGACAACATGGATGAACGAACCTTGAGGACATTATGCTAAGTGAAATGAGTTGGACAGAGAAAGACAAATACCATATGATTTCACCTATATACAAAACAAAAACAAAAAACCAAATTCGTAGATACAGAGAACAGATTGGTGGTTGCCAGAGACGGGGCGGTGGGAGGGGAGGACAGGCAAATGGATGAAGGGGGTCAAAAGGTACAAACTTCCAGTTATAAAATAAGTAAGTCCTGGGGATGTCATGTACAGCATCAATGTGGTGACTACAGTTAATGACACTGTGTTGTATATTTGAAAGATGCTAAGAGAGTAGATCTTAAAAGTTTTTATTACAAGGAACAAAAACGTCTATGTGGTGATGGACCTAGACTTACTGTGGTGATCATCTCACAATGTACTTAAATATTGAATAATTATGCTGCATACCTGAAGCTAATGTTAGATTATATCTAACTTTTTAAAAAAGATTGTAAATTACACCTAAATTTTTTAAAAGATTGAAAAATCAAATCAATACAGGAAAAAACAGATTATATATATGAGAAGAAAATTAGACAGGCTTTGGGTTATAATGCTAATAGGCAACAAAGAAGTGATTTCAACATTTTGAGGAAAAACATTTTTGAATCTAGATTTCCAGTCTAGACCTAGCCAACTATCAATCAGTTGTGAGAGTAAAACAGGGTATACCAAGATACTCCTGGACTTAGAAAGTCTACCTCTCATGCATCCTTCCTAAATTATTTACTCCAGTAAATTGAGAGAGAAACAGCAAGGTAAATGGTGATGTGGGATCTGGGAACCAATGGGTATGGTGTGAGCTAAGAGAGTCACAGAGATTCTAAGGATTGGAGCCTGAGTGTTATGACTTATGACTTTAATGTGTTTATTGTTCAAAACTGTTCAGTTAGAATTTTCTGTCATTTGTATTCCAATTCTATACAGAGATTTTCCTCTAGAAACAAAAATCCTTGCAAGAGGATGGGTCTGAGCCACTTGGCACTTTCCTACCTCAGGCTGACTACTTTCCAGCCTCTGGACCACGTGTTCTGGGATTTGAGAGCAGGTATTTTTTACTATGTCTGTTTTGATATCCTTAGTTTCCTTTTTCTGGGTTTGAATATCAGTCCCAAAGTCCTAAATGTTTCTCCCATGAAGCTTAGGCATCTTCATGCAAAAAGTCCCCATGGACTGGGCTATTTTCCAGACTTCCTCCGGTAGGTGTGCAGATCCGGCTCCTAGACAGACCCCCTCCTCTGTGTTTCCCAGAGCTTGCAAGACACTAGTCCTTCCATGCTCCAGGACTAAAATGGTCCTGTAGATGATGCTTTCTCCTATCTCTTTTCTTGGAGAATCATGCAGCACATTAGCATCTTAAGAGCTCTAAGAATGCTTGCAGTGGTGAAGAAACCTGATTAACTTTGTTTAAACCAGCGTCTCCTAAACATTGTTGACCACAGAACCTGTCTCCCTCCCTTTTTCTGTTAACAGACTTTAACATCCCAGGGGACTAGGTTTTCTTAGAACACATGTTGACAAATGCTGCTCTAGCAACAAAGTCGCTTTATAGGTTGCACGTATTATCTGTGGGAAGATTTTAGACTATAAAGCACGACATGCCTCAGTTTGTTCTGCTCTGGATTATATTTGGGAGCAGTAGCCATTCCATCTGTCCCTGAACCAAGATCCCCTGTCACCAAGACTCGATGTTATTGCAACGGACAAGAAGGCTGGGGACCCACTCTAAGTCCTGGATGTCTTGAGCACTGTATCTGAAGAGTTATAAAATGACAAAGTCATGTCAAGCAACTGCAAACAGACAGAGTGAAAATTACATACATGCCAAGGGAGCAAGAATAGATGTGGTGACCAGAACACTACGTATGCAGAAACTTAATAAATATTTTTGATGGTGACATGAAGATAATTCAAAATAAAGAAGCTCAGATGCACAGGTCCCAAGGGGGTGAAGTGGGGTTGGGGAGACCGGGACTCTGACAGCAAGATAATTGCCTGGGAGCTTGCTCTTGTGTTAGAATGAGCAGCGAGCCTTGCCTTTTGGCAGCTCTCACAGCAGCTCCCTGCCTCTCCCTGTGGTCTGCAGAAGGAGTGGGATGGTGATGTGCAGAACATCTGGTTAATGGAGGAGATGGGCTGCCCATTCCTTTGCAGCTGAATTTTAAAAGGGACGTTAAATTCATTAACTGCAATAGGACTCTGCTGCTTCCCTTACAAATCAGGTTTTTCTGTTGTAACCTCACTAGGCACCCAGCTTCTACCACGTGGCTATTCATGTGTACATGAGGGGTGGTGTGCGTGGTGGTTGAAAGTGGCTGTGGAGTCAGAGAGACTTGTTTTGACTCCAGTTCCACTAACTACCTGCTGGGATCAGGCCAGTAACTGACTAGGCAGGTGCCTTTTTGAGCCTTAGTGTTCTTGGTTATAAATGGGGCTAGCGTCTTTCTCTTAGTGCCAGTGTAAGGACTGAATAAAATAATGCACACAAAACACTTAGTATACTGCCAGGGACGTATCCACACTCAGTAAATAATAGTTTTCATTAATAGTTCGTCTGCTGTCTCCCAACTAAACTGTTCCGTGAGAGTCTGGTCTCTTGTCTTTAATCTTTGTATCCTAAGGCGTGGAGCTTTGAACATAGTACACAGCAATTAATGGTTAGTTGATAGTCTAAGATTGTGCTGACATAACATAAGGGAAAATATGGACAATTATCCATTTAACTTGGAAAATCCAGTCTTCCAAATAAAATGTTTGTTCTGGTCTAATTTGGTTATCTGTCCTAATTAACGCTTAAATAATGGTCACATCTATCATTCTTAAAAACTGATATTCGTGCTTTTGCCTCCTATCCCACACAAGCAGATCCTTTTTTATTTTTTATTTTTATTTTTTGCTTCAGTAATGTAGAATCTGTTTCCCCATTCTTTGCTTACATAAGTCTGGGGAGTACAGGTAAGAATCAAGTTCCCCTTAAGGGGGCAGAGTTCTCCAGGTTGACGGCCAGATTTACTGAACTGGGTGGAAACCCCCCAGCTCCTCACCTCGCTCTGCCCACGTGGGCCAACCTGGGCTGGCTGGAATGGATTAATAAAGAGCTCAAAAGTCAGTCCCTCACCTCGACAGTCCCACGCAGCCACAGAACAGGCAACACGTAGAAAAACACCTCTGGATGATAGACTGCATTTTTCACTTTCTAGCTGAACTTCGGCACGTCACATAGAGAGGGGCCCTAGTGACTTGCAAAGCAGCAATGGATGTGGCTGTTGATATACCTGGCCCTCAGGGGAGGGGCAGGGGAGATGAGTGGCAGGAAGGCAGCCTTCTCGGGAGTTCCCTTGGACTCTTCCACCTGCCAATCCTGGGAGCCATGTGGCACCAGCCAGCCACCCCCACCCAGCCAGGCTTAATGGCTGAGTGCTGACTTAAAAACACAGTCCCAGAGAAGGCATTAAGATTCTGAGCTCAGCTGTGTCATCCCGGTTGCCATAGCAATGCTGGGAAATATATTTTGTGTCCAATGGTTATTTCTCCACACTAATGAAATGGACATTTTTCTTCGGTGAATTGAATCAAAACTAATTGAGTAGTAATCAGCGCAGACCCTGAAGTTCAAGGAAATGTAGTCCAACTAGCACTTTGTAGAAATGCAGAAACCATTAACTATCTTCAAATGAGATTTTTTTTTTTTATAATTAGTGGAATCTTAGCAACCTATTACAGGCGGCTGTGAGTGTTATCACACAAAAAGCTCCTCATTTGTTTAGTGTTGGGAGGAGAAATTTACTTTCAATTAATTCAAGTGCCGATAGGATGCTATGGTTTGTGGTGCCCTCTTCCCCAATAAACATCCCAAACTGATGTGTACTCCTACATGGGCTTTAAAAATAAAATACAGAATTCATAATTTGGATTCTCAGAGGTTTTCAGGCAGGAGTGTTCTTTGCCAAGACCAACTGTTCCTAAAGCCCATTGAGGATGGAGATGAAAACGTGATTTTTGTTGGTTTATTTTTGCTATATCTTAGCACTAACTCTGTCCAACTTCAAATCCCACCGTGACAGAAGAAGTTCCAGAGAGAAGGCTGGGAGCCACGGGGTCATGATCTTTGTCTTTGACTATATCTACAAATTCTTCTTTGGTTAATCTCATAGTTCTTCTTTGCTTCAGTTTGGATGGTGGGTATAACCAAAAATACAGGTCCAAACTAATCCCCTGTCTCGGTACTAATATGCCCCTTCAATGAACAAATTCTTCAGTATTAGCAATAGATCTTTACCTCTTTTGAATATTGACCTAACTCACAGCAAAGAGACTTTGATTATGCGCAAGTGAGAACTTCTTTGCTGCCATAGACTAGACATTTCTCCTAGATTTTTAAGACAGCTGGCTCATCAGGGGTGGTCCAACAGTGGGCAGGGGAGGACCGAGTTCCCAGTATGAGACGTCCTGATTCTCCTTCCTTGTAGAGTCCACTGAGATGTGATGTGTCTGAGCTCCCCTTGCCTCTGAGTCTTCTCAGCGCCACTTGGATTTGGGAAACAGCATCCTTCTTTCCCTCTGTTAAGATGATCAGCAGCAGAACAGGTTCCTGAGGCTGGCATGAGCCCCCTCCTCAGTGATGGGCATTAGAGCCAGGTTAAGGCAGGTGGGATTTAAGGAAATGCACCCCAACATTTGGCAAATGGATAAATAGACGAGTCATTTCCCTGGGACTCGAAATCTAATGCTTCCAACCGGCACTAAATTCACATTAAAAAGTGATTGCGCCATAATTTTTAAGAACAGCCATACCCAATGGCACATGTTAGCATTTCCTTGAGGTGAGATGAAGCTGCCTGGAGTCAGTCCCTCAGGAACTGGTTGGCAGGACGAGATGGGGAGGAAGGAACAGAGACTCACCTCCTCCATACATGCCACTGTGGGTCTACAGTGGGAGGAGATGCTCCTCTGTCGCCATGGCAACTTCCAGGCATCACGGTGGGATGAAGGGGTTGAGAGGCAAGAAATGCCAAATTTGGAGGAGTTAAGGGTGGTAGAAAGATGATGGGCTTCAGCTAGAAATAAACACAATAAGGTGTCAGGGCAATAGAGTAGAGTGGATTTATGGTTTATGACATTCCTAAAATATCTTTATTTAATAATGAAAACTTCATTATCCGGGCCTGGGTTGAAGTGTTGCTGTGGGTCCTCTGAGGATCCCAGCAAAGATCTTTCATCCTGACAGAAGTTCTAAATTACAACATTAGTGTTCTAACCGAGACGCTGTTATTGCCTATTTGGTCCGTCCAGGGAAATGAGACACACGTTGCTGGAGAGTGGGTTATTGAAATCTAATAGCTTGGAATATTAAAACTGGGGGCTGGGTTGGGGGTATGCCTCTCTCCTTCTCTCTTCTCGCCCCCATGAGCTGGGGATAAATTAAGTGATAAACCTGGGATGTTTACCAAAGTTCCATTATTTTGCAGGGAAAAAGAAGTAATTCATCTTTATTATGGCCAAAGCCATTATTACGTTTCACATCATTAAGAAACTACCGTAAGGAGACCCTTAAAGCCAATTTCCAGACCAACTATATGAACCTATTATGCCTTTATTTCCATCCCAGGCACTTTTGTCTCCTTTTCAGCAGTGCAGCCTGACCTCCAAAAATGTGTCTGGTCTTTGGATGTTTCAAAGACAATTAGTTCTAACTGGCTCCCGGTGTTTGACTAATGGTCAGAATGGATAGCTCTCCAGATCACAGTTCAATTTCCACTCCTTCTGGCGGGGCTGGAAAACGGCCCGGCTGGGCCGGTGGAATCAGAAGATGGCCACGTGGGTGAGCCAAGGGCTTTCTGCTCTTCCTTCCCTTTGCTCCCTGTTTCTTCCTCCACTTCTCCCCACTCCCACCCACAGAAGCATATTTACCTTCATTTTCGAGGGGACTGTCTCTAAGGCATGTCTCACAAAAGGGAAGGCAGTTGCCTATGTGGTATACTCATAATAACAATAAAGGCGTAGGCTTACTGTGTGCTGGGCACTTTGTTAAGTGCTTTCAATGTATTATCTCATTTAACCTTTAGAAATATTTTGAGGTGTAACTCATAACTTAACCCTCAGTTTAGGAAGCTGGAGTCAGAGAGATTGAGTAACTCAGCCAAGACCACACAGTTGGTACCCTGCAGCACTGGACCTTGAACTCATGCTGGACATTTTCAACAGGACCGGGCAAAAGAGGTATCTGGGTGTAAAACATAAGAATGCTCTCACTTTCAGTGTTGTCCAAGTGCCAATCCTGGTTTCACGTTCTCATTTCTCTTAACCAGCATGGAAACCTTGATAGGTCAGTATTAACAGCTCAGCATATTTGCAGGCCATCTAAAATCAGAGAGAAGAATTCAACTCCAGAGTTAATCTATCCTATGGCATTGTTCTTAGAAATTCATCTTTTCAGGTACACCCCTATGTTACCAAAATTTAATCCCCCCCAAAGTAGATGATTCCTAGCTTTATAAAGTCATTTATGCCAGGATCCCTCCAAATAGCAGAAGTACCTCAATTTTTCCTGTCACTCAGAATGACATCCCAATGCTTGACTTCGAACGACACGGCCATAGTTTTAAAAAAAGTGTGGGAAGTCAGCACAGGTCCCAGGGAGTTGCAAAGATTTACCAGGTTGCACAGCATTATGAATGCTCAGAGAACCCACCTGAGTGATTCAAATTCCCTATTCCCAAGACAGGGTGCAGAGTCCAGTCTTCAGTCAACTTTCAACTTCCTGGTCTTCAAGAAGATTAGAGCACCCACCTGAGCAAATAAAGACCTTATGGGAAATCTGAAGCTCCTAGGGGGTGGGGGTGTCGCAGAACTGTCCCTCTAATTGAGCCCCAGAGGGAAGACTTCCTCCTGGGTCCAATACCTCATATTTCCAACTCTGTCTGTGTGTCTTTCTGGGGAAGGACCAGTGGCAAAAGCAAGATTTGAAGACATAGTTGGAAAAGCATAATGCAAGCTTAAGCCACTCTCCAAACTTTGAAAAATCCTTTTGACTCTCCTCCTTTTGATGACTCTTTAAAAAAAGTGGTTCAATTCCCTGAAGAGAATCTGGCGTATTTTATTTTATCCCAAAGGTTTGGTGCAAGAAGGAGGCACCCACAGGTCCCTGAAGACCCCAGCAGTTGGGATCGTGCCTCCCCCCGTGGCTGGTACCTCTTTGCCTTTGAAGAAGTTCCGTGGTCAGTTAGGTGTCAGCGGCTGTCAGGTGCTGTATTCAGTGGGTCTTTAAGAAGACCGCAAGGAATTAAACAGTTTTAAGATGAGCTCTAGAATGCCATCCATCTTGCACCTCTGACAGGATGAAGAGCCACGTGGCAGATTTTCAACCATAACCCCAATATTACTCCAACTGCAGTTAAAGGACATGTTGAGAGTCCAATTTAGGTTCTTAAGAAGTCTTGGTTAGAGAAGATAGACTTTTCAAGTGCTCCATCTTGGTTCCCATTAGAGTGAACCCCACCCCTGAGGAGAGCCAGACCATCTGTGTTTAAGTCTGGGTTTGCCACTCACTATGTGGCCTTGAACATATTGTAGAACCTTCTTATGTCTCCGTTTCCTTGTCTGTGAGAGCAGGTAATAGGGCGTCCATCCCACAGAGGAGGGGAGGTGAACTAGCACACTACACATGATGGGCTCTCAGGACATGTTATTCAGTGACAGTTCTAGTATTTCAGTTGAAGAGAAGGCTTATAGCGCTGATACAGAAAATCTCTTGTACAGCGATCTATTTTTATGCACATTTGTTATGGACAGAGGGGAGGTGGGTGATTTTGTTTTATAAAAGAATGCAGCACAGGAGAACTTTAAAAAGTGTTGTCTCCAATACATTTAAAATATGACTCATTTCTCCAACCTAATTTACACCTTTTATTTAGAAACACACCTTTTGTTAGAGCAAACACACCTGCCATATATATTAACGGCGTCCAGTGCAGAAATGCAAGTTGGAAACGGAGAAATTGAAGGCGCTGGTATGAATACAGTACCAACTGTGTGCTAGGGACACATACATGATCTTATTAATTCTTCTAAGGAGTCATATAAGACGTCTATACATATGCCCCTTTTATAGATGAGGACATAAACAGTAAAAGGAATAAAATTTCCCAAGGTCAAAAAGCTGGCAGGTGGCAGTGCTGTGATCTGAATCTCTGTCTATGCTCATTTTATTAGACCATGGAACTCTTGACAAAAGTCCTCTTTATTCCTTTTCATAGTCTTTTCTTGTCTCCCCCTTATAATCCCCTCCCCAGTAACCAATCCTGCTCTCCTTGGACTCTCATCCAAGGACCCTCCATGCTTCTCAAAGGTGAAAAATGAGCCTCATTGGCCCAAGAACACACTCTTTTGGGGTGCGGGAGAGCAGCATGATGGACAATAGGGAACTGGAATACAACGCTATCGTGCAGCTTAATTAAATTAGTTCAAGATAATGATATATCCTGAAATGGGAACACATCCATTAATGCTGTTATTATTATCAAGGACACAAATGGCCCAGCTGAGGATTGATGACAGAATAAACTGTCCATATGCTGTGAACCATAAGGAAACAATTGATAGGAAAAACCTCACTCAGCGAGGAACTTTAGATGGGATGGCTAATGCATCCTGTATGATAAAACACACACACACATAGTAAAGGGGATGGATGCTTGGCATCTGCTTAATCAATGAACTGTGAAGGGACTGAGGCAATAAAGTGAGCAGGTTCCACATTAATATTATAATATGATATGTTTATAGGATGGGAACATTCAAAAGCGATTCCGGCAGCAACGTATAGGAACTATTTTAATTGAGTTCGTGTTCTGCAACAGAAGCGCAGACTTCATCCATCACTTGAAGAACAGGGTCATGGGAAGGGAAGATTTCAGCCTTGTTTGCCTCTATAAGTAGCCTTTCATTTTATTTTTTAAGATATAACTTACACAATGCATTATTTAGCCATTGACTGTTTAGCCAGGAAGACTGTTTAGGAGGACAGAGGACTTGGCTGCCCTATACCCAAGGGCTGTTCAGATAAAATGTGCATATCTTAATGCCTTCCTGAAGCCATAAGCCTGTTCTGGTTCACCTGGGATCCATCTCTGCTTATAAGATCTATGGTCTTATGGACAGAAGGGAGTTGAATGCAGCCAATTATACCCACAGAGCAAATCCTGAGAAGAGGAGAGGTAATGCAACCTCCAGGAATGATTTGCTGTTGAAAAGGTCTCCATTTGGCCAGGGAAGAGGTTAGAAGGAAAATGTTCACAGCATAAGGATGCAGATCTGTGCCAGAGAACATGAGGAAAGGGCTGCCAAGGGTGAAACAAAGGGGAACTTCCCACCTGGAAAATGTCCCTCCTGACGGCAATCTGTTCCAAGCAAAATCAAATCGTTTGCAAAAATGTGCTGGGAATGAAAAATGTTTTGTGTGTTTGGGATGAGGAGTTATTCAGCGATCAGGTCTTCTGCATGGCCTGTGGATGGCTTATGAGTATTGATCTTTGGATCCTGATAGGACCCACTGGGTTTGCCCTCAGGCCCACACATTCACCCCAGCTCAAGGGCCTGAAGCCGCAGGCTCCTCCCCAGTAGCCAGTCCCCTCTGCTGTCAAGCTCTGGCATTTCTTAAAAAGTAACGAGGCCCAGACTTCTCTGTTAATCTCCTCCCACTGCTTTAACTGGGTTGAGGGCCGGGGGTCTGCGCTGAAGGTATTGACTTCCTATTTCCAATGGTGGGGAGGGGATTTCTTCTGCACATCCCAGAGGGAAGCAGTATGGGGGAAAGATTTCTGGTCCTTCATTGGCATCACCCTGTGGAAGAAGGATTTATGTGATTGACAAGACTGAGGTTCACTCTCCTCTCCTCTTCCCGCTCCTCTATCTTCCTCTTGCCCCTGCCTTCCTCTTTCCTCTTCCTTTCATTCCTCTTCTCTCTTCCTATCCATTCTGACCTCCTTCCTACAGGGACGTTCCCTTTACCTTCATTCCCACAAGTTCATCACCCAAAGCCTTGATGGTCCCTTGTCATTGACACTGTTAGTCTCCAGCCAACACATGTAGAATTTCCAGTTCTTCAAAGACCTCACTACATCAAATTTATCCTCCTTTCCAAGATCCTCAGTCTCTCCCTCTGTGATGGCTTCTTACCCCCGCTATTTACAGACTCAATTATACTCAGTCACGAAACAGCAACAACAATCCTCCCTGGATGGCACAGTCCCTCCTTTGTCACCTCACCCCTCCCTTCCCTGCACTGAAGCTCCTAGAAAATGAATCTCTCCAAATGTTGTCTCATGCACTCTTAGTCTCAAGTTCTGGCTCAGCCCATAGCAGTCAGCCTCTGTCTCCACTCCATGCAAACAGCTTCTCTCAAAGTCACACATGACTCTTTACTTCTACTCCCACGGAAATCTTATTTCAGATCTTGCTGGAGGTTGATCCTGTTGATCACGTCCTCTCCTCCAAATTCGTCTCTCTTTTAGTGTCTCAGACATCATGCTGTCCTCTTCTTTGTGAATGAAAAATATTGCCAGCCATATCAGTAAACAAAGGATGCTGTGTCCATCAAGTCATCAGCCACGACCACCACCCCTGACAGTGAGTGGAAGGGAACTCGGATGTGGACAAGCAGGCAGCCTGGCCTTCTATGCTGCCATCCCCAGCGGTGCACCCTGAAGGGAGTCAGAATGTGACAGAACAGGATACTGGCCCTGGATAGGTGGGTGCATATCAAAGGAATGATTTAAATGAGCTCAGAGCTTTGCACCTTCCCATACATAGAAAAGCGCTAAATTCTTTAACTTAAGACATCTGGTTTTCTTTAATTAACAATCATTTTCTGATGTTCTGACTACCTAGTCTTTGTTGCAAAAACTCCTATATATCCTGGCTTCTACCCTGACGTTTTGGAGCCGTCTCTTAGAGTGATCTGAAAGGCTGCGCCCCTGGCTCATGTCCTCAGGAAGTCTGCTGAATAAAATATAACCCTCAACTTCTAGGTTGTATATTTTATTTCAATCAACATCTTCCTATTTCTCTGGAAATTTCTCATTTTTGCCTCCTTTGCTGACTCCTCTTCCCCACCATCTTCTAAATGTTGGTGTTTCCAGGTTTCTGCCTTGGTCTCCATCTCATGCAGGGCTCTCATGAATTCAACTATTTATTACTTAAATGCTAATGAGATCTCATCATTGCCACCCTCTTGCCATAGGACTGCATGTCGGGACCACTGAGGCAGCTTCCTAATTGTCTCTTTGCCTTTACTCTCTTCCCTCCAATCCACTCTTGACCCTATAGCCAGAGATAGCTCTTTAAAATACAACACTGGTTATGTTGGTCCAGTTCTTCAGTTTCTATAATGGCTCCCTGTTTTGTTTGCCGGCTAACACTTGTGTATCTGTATACCAACCAGTTTTAGGGGGCACCTACTTTGTGCCAGGCCCCATGCTGAGTTCTGCGAATAAAACAATGACCTAGATAGACTCAAACTTCTGCTCAAGAGCTCATTTATACTTAGTGGTGGAGATAGTTAAATCATTAACTATAGTAAAGTGTGACGTTTTAAGGTAAAGTACATGTTACCATGGGAGCAGATAGTAGGGACCCTTCACCTAGACTACATCCATAAAATAAGGATAGGATGCTATGAAAAAGAAACAATAAAAAAACTACTGGAAATTGAAGGATGGGGCAGTCCCTTATCTGGACTACAAGAGTGGGGAAGACTTCCCAGGGCAGCATTGTTTAACCTGGAAAATTAAAAAAGGGATTATTTCACAAAATTGTCCATCATCCTTGTCCATCCATCCTTGCAAAGGGCAGTGTACCTCTTCAGCATCATATTCCCCCTCCCCTCCCCTCCCCTTGTGCTGTCCAGCTCTGGGGAATCCTTACAGTTTCCTGAAAGGGCCATGCTCTCTCACATCTTTGAGCCTTTTCATTCTGGTGTGTCCTCCTCCCAAGTCAATTCCTATCCATCCTTGAAAACTCTCTTCATCAGGTAGGTTACAAAGGGCAGTATGCTTGGTGGTGCTGTCGTCTCACAGACCAGGATTCAGTCCAATTCTGCCCCTGAGTTGTGAATCCTTGGGTGTTATTTGACTTTGCTCAACCTCATGTTTTAACTTGCAACACGAGGATAGTAACAGTGCTTGCTGTTGGGATTCTAAGGGAACCAATAAATGGTGGTCCTTTTTCTCACCCAAGTTTTGACCAAATTGGAAAACGACATAATGGTGAAGCAAATGAGAAAGTGAACATCCCTTTCATTAGTGATTAAGCTGGTACTAAAGATCATGGCTGCTGAACTTTACTGATTCTAAGATGTACTTTCTGTTTACATTTCACATCTTTGAACGGAGGTTGCATTCCACAATCAACAGCATCTCGCCATTGCTGCTGGCTCGGTGGCTGTCGTGACATCGTTGTGAGTGCCTGTGCACACGTGAACTTGGGTTATTCTTGGCGGCAAGACCAAGCCACTGCACCTCTTGATGTTTCTGTCAATAAACCATTAAGGACCCATTCAAGGAAGGAATAAGTCCTGGTTGTTGTCTAAAAACCTGCTGACCCCATCTAAAAGGGAAAATGCAGCATCAAAATCTGTGGATTTTTGTCTGCAGCTTGGATGACAATTCCAGAGCCGTATGAGTACAGTGCTATCTCGACAGTAAAGAACAAAGTGTTCCACTGGAAATCAAGAATGTAGATAACTCTGAGTCAAAACAGTCAGACTCTGAAGATAATTTTTTTTAGAAATATGACAGCCAGCTTATTTTCCTTTTTTTAATGTATATTAAAGAGTGATATGTCATAAGCATGTATGTCTAAGAGAAACAACTTTATTCAATGAGTATTAAAATTTCAAAGTGATAGAAAGGATTGCATTGCTTAATTGTCAGTGTTTTTCTTTCTTTCTTTCTTTTTTTGTGGTACACAAAATAATGATGTTGCCTTCCAGCTGCTGGTGTCTTCCGAGGGATGAAATACAGTGCGCCTGCAAGTCAGTGAACTCCCCAGATGCTTCCAAATGCTGACCCAGAGAACTAAGCTGATTCACCCACGAGGAAGAGCCCGGCTGCTTTCCAGTCTGCAGAGGCAGAGCGGAACTGTGCCTCCTGTGTGAAGTCTGTTCCCGAGGAAAGGGGAACAGAAGAACACGCTAGATCACACATGCCCAGTTCCTCTTGCAAACCCATGGGTCAGAGTAAGTTGCTCTTCCTCCCTGAGATGGGGTGGAGAGAGTTCTGGAGAGGTACCTACGTGGAGTTGTCTCCACATGGAAGGAAGCATCAGAAGTAGGAAGAAGTGTCTCCCAGTGGCTATCTCATCGGTTTGGTGTGAAAGTAAAGTAAAATGGGTAAATTGAATATTGCTCAATTATCTCCTGGCATTCAGTGTGGCTGAGGAGAAGTTTAACGCCAGTCTCATTCTTATTTTATCAATGTTTTATTATGCTCTCCCATCCTTTTAGGAAGATTTAATTTCTCTGTAGCCTTAGCAGACTGAAATTTCAAAAAGGTCTGTCTAGGTGTGGTCTTTTTTAAATTTAAACTGCTTAGGATTTTGTTCACATTTAGAATTTGAAACTAATGTATCTGTTTCTGGGAAATCATCTTTTGTTATATATTTGATCATATCTTCTCTGTTTCCAGCTCTAAATTTCTGGATCCCCTCTTAGCCACTGTTGGGTCTCTGGGATTGAATGCCTATGTCTCTTTTTCATTTTTCATTTTTACATTTTTGAGACTGTCCCATCCTTCAATTTTCAATAGTTTTCTTACTGTTTCTTTCTCATAGCATCTTATCCTTGTTTTATAGATGTAATATTTTCTTAAATCTCTCAGGAGACTTTGGCCAGGCTGGAGCAAGTCAAAGATGTGAAGCAAAATGGGTTTGGTACTGATATGGTGGATAATTAACTCTACAGTTGTGGTTCTGAATGCCTCCCCGGTGGTGTGATGGCTTCTGGTATCACTAATTCTCGGGGAAACACATATTACGATGGCGATTAGAAAAGTATCTGCTCTCTGGTGTTTCATCTCTTCCAGGAAATCTGGTTTGGGGAGTCCCACATACTTTCTTGGCACACTGTGCTTCCCACTGTCAGATCACAAATTTACTGAGTAGCTACTATGTGCTAGATTCTCTGTTTCCTCCCCTGCTTTGATCCGGCACCTGGGTCATAGCGTGCCTTGCTGAATGGATGATTTCAGTTAAATAAATTTCAATAGTTATTTATTAAATACCTCCTAGGTATGAACCCAGCAGAATACAAAGTGCTGTGTGTTGTTAAAAAAAAAAAGAGCAAGAATAAGAACAACAAAAGCCACATCCAATGTCATTGTGGAATTTTGAATTTAGCAGAGGAATTAAACTAGTGCAAGGGACAAAACTCAAGAACAAGACAAGACAGTATTTAGTTAATGGTCAGAATGCAGACTTGCAGACCTCAGAGTCTGAGTACCATTCGTGCTCAGAAGGCAGATGTCACTGGAGATGAGTGCTGGGTGGGCTTCCCAGAGGAAGAGACCTTTGGAGGGGCCATTCCATCAGGCACTGTCAGCAGTCAGGCTGCCTAGCCCTGAGAATATGCGGACTTGATGTCACGCCCTCATTAGCATTCAAGCAGTGCTGTTTACATCATGTGTCTTCCTTCCAGTCTATAGAGAGAAGGGAGTTCCAGGGCATTAAACACACCTTACTACTTCCTGTTTGGCTCCAGTACTAAACTGAGTGATTATCATCTGCCCAGCAGTCTCTCAACCTGTGGCAACAGTTGCTTTGTGGGAATATAGCCATTCTTTTTTTTTTTCCTCCTCTCCTGCTCTCTGTTCATATCCCTGGCTGCATACAAGCCCACCGATTGTCATCTCTTCGATTTGTATTCCTATGATGTCTTGTCATTTTTCCTTCCTTGTTTTCCTTTTCTACATAATGGCAGGTGGCAGTCACTTGGATAGGAGTCAAGCCACTGCTATTTTTCCTTCTGCTTAGATTTCTTATATTCTTCCTCCCCAAAGCTATTAAATGTTGCTGTTGACATTCTCTTGTTGGCCACGTGACAATGACAACATTCAGATCTCTAGCCAAACACCTGCTCAGGAAATATGTTACTGAGGAGCTCGAAGCCTTCCTTCTCTGTGTCATTCTTATCCCAGACATCCAGGTGACATCGTCTTCCTCTGCAGCCTGGCTTGAAAGTTCACACTTCTCAGCCCAGCACTTAGCAGCCTTCATGGTTGGATCCATGCCTACTTAGCCAAGGTACTTCCCTATGTGTCTGCTCACATTTGAATAGAGATGGCTAAGGATGTCTAATTCACGCTGGATGTCTAAGGGCTCAGTGAGGGGCTGGGTCAGGACCAGAACCCAGGAGTACTCCAATGTCAGTTCCTTCCACCATGCAGTCTGCCTTCAGTCTTCCTCTGTAGCCAATGGAGACATGTTTTCCTGATCAGACTCTGTAGCATGTAGTGACTATGTCTCTCAAGTGACATTTTTGGAGGATAATTTACCTTTATTTTTTTCCAGTGATCATACAGTAACATTGACTTTTTTTAATGTACAGTTTCATAAATTTTAACATATGAATAGATTTGTAAAACCACCACTATAAACAGGATACAAAAGAGTTCTATTAACAACCCCCTTAAAAATCCTTCATGCTATGTTAGCCTTTTTAAATTGAGATATAATTGACATGTAGCATTGTTTAAGCAGTGCACTGTGTTGATCTGATACACTTACATATTGCAATGTGATTATCACCCTAAAATTAGCTGGCACTGCCATCACTTCATGTAATTATCATTTCCGTTTTGTGGTGAGAACATTAAAGATCTAGTCTCTTAGCAACTTCCAAGTATATAATGCAGTATTGTTAACTAGAATCACAATTCTGTGCACGAGATCCCCAGAACTTACTCGTCTTCTAACTGCAAATTTATACCCTTTGATCAACCTCTCCCCAGTTCCCCAACCCCAGGGCCCTAGTACCCACCATCCTACTCTGCTTCTACAAGATCAGTTCTTTTAGATTCTCAAGTGACATTTAATTATATAGTGCTCTGTATTGTTCGCTAACTTTGTCCAGAGTTGACATTCGGCTGGTATAGTCCAGCGGGGTTAGGCAGGTTGTTGAACTATCACAAGACTCCTGTGGTGGTCAGTAAATAATGCTACTCTGAATTCCTAAATAAACTGCCGGCATCATGATGCAGGCTGTGCTGGGGACCACTCTGGGACCTCCGCAGACCTCCTCGTGCTGTGACCATTAAAGCTTACACTTAGGTCAGTAAGGGACCTCCATAGCCCTGCTCTAGTCCTGGGGCTGATGTCCATGTCACTCAGGTTGGTAGATCCTCGTATATTTTCTGTTTTTCATTTTCTCCATTTTTTTTCCTTTTTCAGTTTTATTAAGTAGAATTGTTATAATTTGACTGCACATATACAATATATTGCATGTAAATACGCATATACAATATACTGCACACATTTTTAAAAAGTGACATATATGTACTGTTTCTAAGGACAGTTCAGAGCTTTAGCTTTTTAAACCTATAGATATTTTGAACATCAGTCATGATGTCGTGTGTGGGCCATCTAAACACCTGCTTGTCAGCCTGTGTGGCAATGAAATGGTAGCGATGTGTACACTCAGCTTGAGAGCCTCTATGTGCAAAGTTAATGGATTTCAGCCATATCCTGTTTCGATTTCTCTTGCCCTAGTAGAACTCTGAGCATGTGAACGAGGCTTCTGGCATCACTGTTCATGCCACCGCCCTCACTCCCCTCTTGGCCACGGCTTCCCGAGTCTCTGCAGTGGCCGCCATTGTGGTCCATCCCCGGGATCCATCCCCCTCCTCTCACCAATCGGGTGAGGTGCTGACCGCCTCTGCTGCCAGCATCAAGCTCCTCCAGCCTCGTTCTGGTCATTCTTGCTGGGATGCCGCCCAGGAAGCTAAATGCAGCCCATTCTTCAGCCACTGACCCTTCTTCACGTGGCTGAAAACAGCTGTCTACCTCGGCTGCAGTGTTCACTCGTGCTGCCTCCCTACCCACTGCTGCTCCCACTCAGTCGCAGACAGTCTCTTCTGTCCCACGTCCCCCGTTGCCATCTCTCACTTCCTGGAAGGTAAATGGCTCCTCCTTCTCCGTGTTCTGCTCTTTCTGAGATCACCCGCCACAGTGCTGCTTGGGCTTCTAGGATTAAATATTCATATACAAATTTTTGTTTTTTTGGAATATACCTTCATCCGGGAGGCTGAACTGGGCAGTTACATGGCCGCGTGCTGCAGCAGAAGAACCACTTCTCCTCTTCACCCCCAGTGTGCTGCCGAATCCACCTCACCTTCCACAGATTTGTGCCCTCCCTCTGAGTAGACTGCTTTCCAGTGTGCATCCCACACCCCACCAGTCCCCCTCAGGCTCTTTCTCAAGCCCATCCTAATATTTCAGGAGAAGTCTGCTTCTCTCTGAATTGCTGACACTGAGAATTGAGGTCTTTCTCTGTAGAGGAAGTCCCCACTCCACATGATCAGCCTGCAGAAATGAGCCCCGAGGACGGGGAGTCATCAGCCTCCCAGGAGGCATTTCTGTTTAGACTCAGCCAGCACCTCCCCTTGGCACTTTCAAACCGAACTGCAACTTTATTGAAGGCATAGAGGGGGCTTCGCCTGCCCCCTTTCTATCCTCTAATATCCTTCAACACAGGACTAGGCACCTTGTAGACATTTACTATAACTTCGTTGATTGAACGCATGGAAGGATGTGTTTCCCTGCCAGGGGTCCCAGCTGTAGCTCACACTAGGGGCTTCTGATTCTCCTGTGTGTTTGTGGCTTCAGGGAATCTCATGAGCTTCTTACAGTTATAAGCAATGATTCTGTATATGTGAGATTTTTTTGAAAGAGCTCGTCTATAGCTTTTCTTCCCACCAAGATTTTCCAACAAGTTTATGCTCATTTACCTTTAAGGATTCCTTAAAAGTAGATCCTGGAGATCTTGAAAGGATCATCTTGCTCAGAGGAGACCTCATGATATTTAACATCTCAGCGTCTCAACGTCTGACGGAGGCTGAAGGAATGTGGGAGTGAGTGGTTAGGTAGGAGGAGACCTCTCTCCAGTGCCACTCAGAAGTAAGGACTCAGTGCTTTGCTTCCTTACTGGTCAGGGGCATCACACTCCTGCCTCGGCCGGGGCTTTACTGATGCAGAATCCTCTTTGGGCCTGTGGCCTCTTATCAGTTTACCAAGGCATGTTCATTTCCTGGTCTATCTGTGTCCCTGTGATCAGGGTCACCATGCATTTTTCAAACAGGTTGTCTGTACTTGCTGTTTAGATCATCTGCTTCTGTAATCAGTGGAAGGCTCTCCAAACATATGCCTGAGTCCTTTCCTTCAGAAGTATATTCAGTGGGGGCACTGAGCAAAAAAAATGAGTCACATTAATGACATCGGGAGTTGAAAACATACTGAAAATTAACCTTTTGATGTCTTAGAATCCTAAAATTAGGTAATCACAGTATTTTTTACATAGGAATTAGCTTCTCCAGCTTAGGAAGTATCACGACCTGACATGACCCTACCCTTTCAAAGAAGCAGGCAGCAGCTTCCTTTTAGAACAACTAAAATAGCACAAACACCCCGAAGCACTTTGGAAGCTGAAATAATCACAACGTTCTTCGGTTCTTCTTGCAACAATGCCCACAAGTGGCTAGACACTCACAAGAATTTTCATGTCTTTGTGTTTCACTGTTTGTGGGAGGGATAGATGGGAAGGAAAAAAAGAAGAGAAGCAGGAACTGTAGTCAAAGCTCTCGGCAGGAGGCAGCCCTTAGATGGAACCTCCCTCCTTTTCTTCCAAGAAGATGCTATCGGGATCATAAATTACAAACCCCAAGGAATCAGCTTGTCCCTCTAAGGCTATTAAAGGGACCAAGATGAGCTGGATTCCCAAATGAGCTTTGAGGATTACCGTGCCAGGTGGAAGGTGGCTGCCCAAAGCGGGAAGAGAAATTAGCTCCTTGTGTATCATTTTGGAGCTGTTCAGCGCTAATACCTAGACTGATTTAAGCAGGCGGAATTTGAGATAGTCATGGCCCATTGGCTATTGCTTCTTCCTGATAACAGCCAGTGCTCTGAACAACAGACGTGTAACTATCCTAGGTATCAGGGATGTGAAAGGTGGGAGCCTTAGATCTGGGCATGATGATACAGGAGTGAAGTGGGTGGGCGTCTGGAGTGGGTGAGACAGGTTCGGGGAGTGCAAGCTTCTTCCCAGTGCCTAAACCGAGCTGCCTGTCAGTGACTAAATCAAGGGAAGAAAGATCAGACCCGCTCTTGTACAGCAAAGGGAGCATAGCTTCAGGGCAGATGCCGCTCTTCAAAGGCAGGAGCTAATTTTCTCCTTGGATTAAGAAGAAGATTCATGAGGTCAACGGTGTGAACTGCGCAGCCCACTCGGAGGCTGTCCTGGAAGCATCCATCAAGCCCGGGGGCAGCAGTCCAGTCTTGACCATTGGCAAATGTCTATTTTAGGCTGACCTCATCCTCACTTGCTGGAGGCAGGAGATGTTATTCAATGTGTCAGGGAACTTATTAAACTGCTAGATGGCAATTTTTTTAAAGTTAACTTTAAAAAACAACCCACTTCCTTGGCATATGAGCTCGGAGAGGAACTCGGGATGGTTTCCTGACAGGTGGAAGCCTTGGCACAGGCCCGCAGCTGGATGGGTGAGTTGGAGGCTGCACTGAGTCTCACCAGGACAACTGCAGTACCGACCCCTGCCCCCTCCTGCCCGGCTTCATCCTCCGAGATTTCCTGCATCAGTGCCTCCTCCACACCGTCGCCGCTGGTCTGCACTTTCTAAAACAGCATAATAATGAAATGCCTTGGCTTCAAAACCTCCAGAGAGTCTCAGTTCCTATCAGCGACACAGTCCTAATTCCTAAGCATGTCTATTAGCTTATGTATAATACAACTCCAAATTTCCGGTCCAGCCCTGTCGCCTGTCACTTTCCCTGCACGTTCTACTCCAGCCACAAGGAACCACCTGTCCTTCTGTGCACCTGCTCTTTTCCTTCTCAACTTTGCTGACACTCATGCCTCTAACCAGAATCCTATCTCCTCTACCTCTTCCCTGGCAGGTGGATTCCCGAGGACCAGTTCCAACATCACCTCATTTGGAAGGTCTCCTCTGGTACCCCTGCCCCCACCACCTCCCCATTTAGGCAGATTTCATTGTTTCCTCTGTTGTTCTCACAAAGCATTTTTAACAGATTTCAGCTAGAACGCTTATCCAGGCTGTACAAATTATGATGTAATTTTTTGTTTACATGTCTGTCTTCTCCACTGAGACTATTCTCATTCACTTTTTATCCTGGCTTCAGCACCTAGCACAATACCTTTCAGAGAGGTACTCAGTAAATATTTATTGGAAAAGAAAGGGAATGAAAGCTTGAATGAACGTGGAAAGTGGGGCACAGACATGGAGGCTTAGAATTTGGAGAAAAGACCTAGAGAAGGTCACTCAGTCTGTCCCCCACTCTCTCCCTCCCTCAACCCTCTGCTGGCAATTTGCATCTAAACCGTCCTTTACTTTTCTCTTCCATCATGTCTTGTTGCCCTCAATTGCTTTTGTCTGACGTTGACCCTGCATGACAAGCAGATCAACTCCTAATCTGCCAGAGCCCCAGTTTTTCTGGGATGTTTGAAAGCTCCTGACAGAAGCGGAGGAGAGGAGAACTGTCAGCCCTCACTTGTCAGCATTCAGAGCAGCCCGTCCAAGGCTTAATTTGCACCTTGAAATCCCCTGAGGCCACGGGGCTCTGATAACTGGTTCAGACCCCTTCTATAGTTGTTTTTAGAGGAAAGTAGGATAGAAGGGGATGTGACCACCTTCCTGCATCTCCAAAGGGCAGTGATGGAGTAGGGGTGTGGAGATGATCCTAGGCAGACAAACAGAAAATAGGAACGAATAAACTGGTTTTAAGTTTCACATCAAATCAGTGTACTGATGGGGAAATAGAGTGGGGAAACATCTAAAAAATACAGAGATGAGTCCGTGTAAACAGCACCGTCCGAAAGACAGCAGAACATCTACACATGGAGAGGCTGTGAGTGCTAAGCTCGACTCGAGAGATAATAAAGGAGGCAGCTAAGGCAAAGAGATCTCCCCCGTCTGCTGGGTTTCTATCGCTTAATCAAAACTGACTCCAACTACTGCAGCTGCAAAAAAAATGTTCCCCGCCTTTCATTAATTTCCATACAATAACCCTCTAATGGGGGAGCTGTTCAGAGGAGGAAGGCAATCAATCTGGCCTAATGACACACCCGAGACCTGGGGAAAATGCAAACTTGGAGCAATTTCATGGCAGGTGCAACCTTGGAAAGCATTACCATTTTTCTAAGTTAATTTGTTCCCTTGATATGTTTGAAATCCATATTTGTACTTTAAAGGTCTAAAATGCAAGATGATTAAAAAATATAACCGGATTTTTGTAAACCTTTCAGCAGTAGCAGGTGATATATTAGCCATCTCCATCCTGCCTCTCCCCTGTGAGGAGGGACCACTTTGCCTTCCCTTATCCTTTGCTGTCATCCAAGATGACTGCTGAGTCTCTGTTTGGTTTACTATTTTTAGATTCTTTCCTGGCTCTACTGCCTGGACCTCTTTGGTCTGGGCAGAACCAATCCAAGAAACTGCAGCCAAACAGGTGGGCTCTCTGGGTGGAGTCCCAGGCCCCTAAGGAGGAGGAGCAGGGAAACCCCAGCCCAGGCTGTGAGGTCTTCTCCCTGTCTCTGGCTCAGCCTCGCTGCCCAGCTTTTCCTTTCAGTGGGTAAAGAAAGGTCCAGAAACATAGCACGCACACCTGGCACTTGGCCTCCATTCAATCTCTTGTTTTCTCAGTTTTACTAGTTCTCCTCTGGCTTTGCAGCTAGCCAGGATTTGCAGCTTGAAACTGGCCTCCAGAGGTAATGAGGCCCTTCCGAGATGAACTTGGCAATTCTCTTTCCTCTTAAAACTTGTCCTGGGAAATAAAATGAAAGGTACTCTGCTCCACTAAAATGCACGCCCCACCACCTTCCACCTCTGCCTCTCTCTCCTCGCCCTGCCACCTCCCCTCCTTCTACAAATGTCCCCTTGGAGTAAAATGTTAAAGTGCAGATTTATGACCCCCTAGTCCGCCATCTTGCCGGAAGTCCGGTGGACTAGCTCTGTTTATGGAACACGTAAGTCACTTCCTTCCCTCTCCTCTGCCGTAGCCTGGGCAACCCCACTCAGAAGAAGCCTTTCCAGACTCCTGGGGGTTTCTCTTTCCGCTCTTCCAGTCTCTTCTCCCATTTTAAGGGCAGAAGTGCGTCAGGAACCAGGATGATCTCTGATTGGCTGGGCAATTTGAACAGCCAGAACTTAAGTTCTTCCAGCCTTCAGAAATAAGGTGACATTTCATTTCTTTTCAAGTTAAAGTTTATGGATTAATCCAAAAACTCTGGGGATTGCATTTTCCATCCCATTTGAGGGTTCGAAGGTCTTGTACTCAGGGATTTAGCTCCAAGGCTCATGATAGTGCTGGGAATTCAAATATTTATGATGCTTAACCCTATAGTAACTGGTGCTTTGGGATGAATTGCCACTGGAGAGAAGTGTATCTTAGAGCTAGAAGTTGGGAGATAGTTTCTTCTGAACATTTATTAATTAACTCTTTGAGGTTGTAACTTCTTGTTCAGAAAGAGGGAGTTAACATTCATTATGGACCTAGGCTATATTCTCCTTACTATCTTGCAATGAATGGTACTATCCCTGCACCATGAGAATTCTCACGTAGCAACAATAAGAATGTCCCTTGCAATCCTCCAACTCCAGGGAGTGTAGCTGACCAAGGGTTCCCATTGCTAGACACTGAGCTCCTTCTCTGCATCCATTCTGAGGCCACATCTCCTTTAGGTGGCTCCCAGCCAGCGACTGAGGTTGGCAGAGATACTGGAGCAGACTGAACGCTGGGAGATACTGGACTCTGTTTAAAATGTTGACTTGATGACTCCCCGATGGCCCTGTTGAACCTCTCTGAGACTGCGTGTTGGCCGAGGATACTTCCTTCCTCTCTGCTTCCTTCAGAGGCTCAGACTTGCTGTGTGGTCTGATGACTCTCCCAGGTTACCCGGCTCCCTTCCTCCTTTCTCCCTAACAAAAGTCCTTCATTTGTATTTAGTCTCACCTTGGTGCTCTGCTTCTGAGGGGACTTTCAGTAACACATATATGCCCAAGCACCAGGGAACTGTATTTCCAGGAGAAGAGAACAGAATTGGTTAAAGTTCTACTGGCCCCCACAAGTTTAGAGAACATTCTTCATTTTGTCTTTAAAAGTAAGACCTGGAATATAAAATAAAGCCCAAGGAACCTGTTGAACGCCAAGATTTTTCTCATGGATTTGGAGCCTTCCACCTGTGTGCAGAATTCACTTTATTCCAGAAATTTGTTGCCTTTCAACTCCTCACCATGTGATCTGTGTACGGCACTCTAGGTAACAGGAGTTGACATTTATTATTAAACCTGCCTCTTGAATCACTCTGAGGGAGACCGTAAATGTCTCAGATGTGATTCCATGTAGAGACTTAAAATGGTAGTGTTATCTATATGTGCAATTATGATTCTCCTATTCCTTTCGAAAGATTACTTTACCAGGGCTGGAGAGAAGCTGCAATCTTCTTCTTTGGTGAGGTTGGGTGAACAGTAAATTCATACAAACGCTGAAGGGTCATGAAGCCATTATCGTGGTCCAGCTTCCGGGGCCAGTTTTATTTATCAGAAAAACACTTCTCTAGATCAGAGTTGAAATAACTTGGATGGATTCCAGGAATAGTAGTAGATCATCCTTCTGGTACACTTGGGTATGTACAAGTTTTAATGCTATCATTTAACCTTTTGCATATCACATATAACCCAATTTTCATTCAAATCCCAACAGGAGAAGCTCTGGTGTTTCTGCTAGCTCCTCTGCATAACTCTTTTAATATTCTGCCATTTGTTATCACTTGCATGCAGAAAGAGACAGTAGATTGAACTATGGGTTCCAATCTCTGTTTTTCTCTCCTTCCTTTGACTGGAAAAAAAAATAAAGTCAGATTGCATTGGGATAGATAGTATTTTATTTTGTAGCAGAAACCAATATTTGAACAGAATATTCAATCAGAAAAGTTTTATCCATTTATGACTTCTTCCATTCTTTGGGCAGAATACTTCTGTTATAGTTTACTTCTTTCTAAAATGGAAGAATTTAAAAACAGCTTTCTTCTTATTTTCTTTTGATTATAGGAACAGTGCCTGTTTGACTTCCGGGTTCTAAAATATTAGTAGAAAACAATTTTTGTTGGCTCATTCTAAATGAAAGCATAGTGAATGTTGTTCTTTAAATTTATTTATCTAGAGGACAGGTTTGATGTGCTGTGCCTTCATTTTTCTTTCTGTTACAAAGATTTGTTTAGATTTGGTTCAACAAATAGTTTATTGAGCACCTGTCATATGCTAAGTGCCAGAGATACTGGAATAAAAAATTTAAAAATTTCTACTCTCATTGGACTTATTCCTAGTGAGGGACACAGACAATAAAAAAACAAATAAATATATGATCAGATAAAATCTATAATATTTCTGATGAATTAACTGTGGGGATGTTAGAAAAAGAGAGAAGTCAAGGATGAGCACAGGAATTTAGCTTAAGGAACTGGGTAAATCTACAGAAAAAGAGAACAGCGAAGGAGAGCAGGTGTGGTGGCAGGCAGCCTGGGAAGCGTGTGGAGAACTCTGCTTTGGACATGTGAAATGAGGGCTGCTGATGAGACGTCCTGGTAGAGGCTCCACGGAGGAAGTTGGATGTATCAGTCTGGAGTTCAGCGTATGGATTGAGACTGATACTATGTATTTAGGATGGTACTTAAGGCTTTGGGACTAGATGAGAAGCTCAGAAGTGTGTTGATGGAGATGATAAGCATCCAAAAAACTGAATTCTAGGGCTCTCCAACACTCAAGAATCAGGTAGAGGAAACAGATTCATAAGAGGAGGCATTTACCATGTTCTAGGTATTAAGCTAAGGGGTGGAGGTACAAAGAAGAAAAGACATTAGTTTTAGGTTCTTTGAGAACAGGAAATGTATTTTATTTTCTTGGGATTCCCAGCACTTAGCACAGTACCAGCCACACAAGATTTTACTTAACTAAAAAAAAAAAAAAAAAAAAAAAAAAAAATGGAGGGACCATGCAGAGTTCAGTGACGAACCAAGGATTCTGCTTAACCTAGTTCTGTGCATATGAGAAAAAAATAAAGCTCATAGTCCAGCTGGATAGGCACACAAGTAAAGAAGCCATTATAACACAGTGTGATTGTTTCTCAAATGGAATTTTGTACAAAATGTGTTGGGAATGTAGGAGAGAAACAGCTACTTGTGACCAGGGTTATCACCAGAGGAAGTGATGCTTCAGTGGACAGGAGAAGAATGGGCGGATTCCCACCAGGCAGACAAGGCTGAAGAGGACATTTGTCAAAAGATTGAGCTCCAACAATTTTGTTGAACAGGTTGGGGCCCCTGCTCCCTGGATGGAGTGAAATTCTCTACTACAAACTCCCCATGTTTCCCCGCTTTGACCTCATGCTTGGCTCATGTTCCACTACAGTTATGTTTGTCTCTTTTAAAAACCGATTTAAACAAAAATTTATTTAGTGTCTACCTTATGCACTAAATTCCTATCCACCTTCAAGAAGCTTTCAAATAATGCAATGAGAAATAGCTGTTCACAGTCAAAAGCAAGCCAAGCCAAGATAAAAACATTCTGAATAGAGATACAAAAATGTGTTATAGTCAGGCACAGGAGTGAAGAATTGGTTCTGACCAAGGAAGAAGGAAGGAAGGAAGGCTACTGAGAGGAAGTGACATGTGGGCTGATAAGTGAGGTTTGATAAGATAAGAGAGCAGGAGGCTATATCAGGCTGAGGAAAACTGCGTGAGCAGGCATGAAGGTACCACAGTGCTTGGGGTGGGAGGACCAGTGAGGTGTGACTGTCAGTGTTTGAAGGGATGCTCCAGGGACATTGCTCAAATGTTGTTTGCAGTCAAGTCATGGAGGGTTTAGGATGCCATGCTAAGGAGTTTGGACTCTGCTCTGTAGGCAACAGGGATACTCTTTCACAAAGGAGAGAGAACATTTCAGCAGCTCCTCAAATATCAAATCAATAGGAGAAAATCTTGGGTAAAGTTGGGGGAGTTTTCTTATAAATAAAAAGAAGAATGAGAACATTATACCCTACCTCTATTGGGAAGGGTTTTTATAAACCATAACCATAACTTTTAGTGTTTCATTAATTCTTGCTTTTAGTTCATTAATTTGGGAGTGTTAGGTTATTTTTAGTCATGTGACACCAAAGTACTCTCAGGGAGATTTTCTACGTCCAAGGCAGAAAAGTAAACCCTTAGCCTGGCCATAGAATTTCGGAATAAATTTGGTGGATTGATGACACATTTATCTCTTCTCCTTAGTGAAGCTTCCTGAAACAATCACAAAGAGACAAAGGAACAAAGTTACTGAAGAAACTGACAACAGTAGACAGAATGTGAGTTTCAGTTTTGTTCATGTATGTTTCCCTAGAAATAGGGACCATCTACTGGCATACAATAGGCAAACATTTTGAACTAGTGAAAAGCTGAATAAAAAGAATTAGATAAACTCTTTAGCAAGAGGAAGAGGTGATGAATGAGTGATCACTGGACATGGCAGAGAAGATACAGTTATAAGCTCTGAACCTGCAGAGGGGAAATACTGATACTAGCTGGGCAAAATCCTTCTCTTTCTCTCTGTCCCGCTGCGTCTCTAGGGCTGGAGTCTGTAATCCTGTTGCTGTCATTAATCTTGTTGCAGTTCACTCTTATCCAATTCTGTATGCTCCTTAGACCCAGAAACAGGCATGCTATGTCCTTGTGGCTCTATCTGCTCTGCCCAGGTAGACATTGTCGCCCCTGCCGAAGAAGAATCCATTGGATCCGGTAAAGGCTTCATGTTTAGTCTCAGCCACAAAGAGTGTTGAAGCATTTCAAACTCTCCAGAGCCTCAGAGCCAGCCTCATGGGCTTTGCTGACCATCTGCAGGAAACTACACTCAGCTTCAGCTTCTGTGTCCTTGACTTGAAGGACATGGTTGCTGGTCACTCAGGACAACATTTTCTCTTTCTTCTCCTTGTTATTGTCCTCCAAAAACTTAAAAATATGATTCTTCTGATACGGTTAAAATAGTAAAACCCATACATACTGCATCTGATAACCTAACTGTACAAGAAATTGAAAAGACATTCTCTAAATGGGCAGCTGAGAGATGCAAGAATAATAATGGAGGGGAGGCATTGGTAGGCTAGCCTGGAGTGTAACTGACTCAAGATAGGGAAGCCCGATGAAACGAATCAATTCCTTCCTGAAGAGACCATAGCGTGGGGCTTAAGGGCATGACCTGAGGAGTCAGATCTGAATCCAAAACCCTGCCAGGCATGGGTGACTTTATGTGTAACCACTTAATCTTTATAGGAATCAGTTTTTTTTTTTTCATCAATTAAAAGAAGGTAATTGATATGTCCCTAGAGTAGGGTGCTGATTAATGAGGTGTTATCTGTTAAGTGTTTAGCACTGTGCTGTGGTACATTTAACAAGTGGGTCTGGATGAAGCTGAGAAAAGGAGGACCTCAAAGGATGAAATTTATTCATTGTTCATCTAACACATCCAGAGATCAAGGACACTGAATGGAAGGAAATGAGCGTTCAGGTCCCTAGATGGTTGAAACCATGTGGGACAGGTAGTTCCTCAGAACTTCCTGTGGCATGTAGGAGTTCTCCTTCATGGCTCCCAATTTCCCAGTGTGTTTCATCAAAAAGCACCATGGTAAGGAATTTAGTTTTCAGATTTTCTGGTGCCTGGAAGAGGGAGCTATAAATATTGGACCCCAGGATTCTGGTTATTGAACAAAGAGTATTTCTGTCTTAAATGCATGAACTACAATTTTAATTTATACATCAGTCTTGTGTGAATTTAGTTCACGTGAGTTGCCTTATACTCTTGAGCCTGTCTGGAGGTGAACTCAACAGGTGAGACCTCCTGTGGTGGCATCATAATTTTTCCTACAATGTTTCCATTTCATCCCTCTCCTTTACCTTTCCAGGGATGATCTCCAATATCCACATAACACTGATTTCTATCTGTAGATTCTCCCACCATTTACCCTGTCCCATTCTGGGGCCAGTCAGACCCTCTCTGGTGTCTGGAGCCCCTGCTCTGTACCACGTCCCCAGGGGAAGCAGCTGTTCTCAGGGGTCCTTTGGCTGTGGGGTGGGGGTGGGGGCTCAGTGATCCAAAGAGATGCTTGATGTCTGGTTTTCCCAGAATACAAATGCATTTGGCTGCTGTTTCCACACTTACTTGCCTTAAGGGGCTAATTTCTTCTGGAATTGAGGTCATATTCCTCATGCTGGGAAGCGGGTACAGCTTCTGCCCCTGGCTCTCTGACGGTTCTCTCTCTGAGACTCAGAGTCTGTTTGTTAGTGCTAGCAAAATTTCCCAAAATTTCCACTTTACTTTCTTACATGAATGACAGTCATTCTGCCAGAGGGTCTGAGGTCAGCTGTCTACGAAATAAAAAAATTCCCTGAGGTGTCAGTCATTGCCCCCCATCTCCAGCTAGTTAGTTTTTTTAGGTCCTATTAGAATTAGTTGCAGATATTGGAATTTTATGTTTCTAATGTATTTTTCTCAGGGCAAGCCAACTTCTTCCATGGTCACCCCCACCCCCACTACAGCCAGGCTTCCATTACCTTGTTCTCACTGAGTTATCTTCTGGCTAGTCATCCAAGTAGGTACAATGTTTTACCTCTTTTTGGTTTTCCCCCCTTCTTTCCTTTTCTCGCAATAAAATTTACCCATTTAGGTGCACAGTTTGGCGAATTTTTGTTATCATTATACAGTCGTGTGAACCATCACCACAATCTAGACAGAGCAGTTCCTTTACTGTGCAAAGTTTTCTTTTTCTACTGCTTTTTAAAGGTGGCTAAAAGTCCTTGGAAATGTCAACTCATACATACCTCATACATAAAGATCCTTAATTGGGAAACATTTTAGGGGAAATTTTGTTTGAAAGCTTTAATCTGGGTGACATGTTTAAAATTCTGACTTGGGAAGACTTCCAGGTCTGAAGTTCCAGTCCTATCTCTGAGCTTTTTTTCTCTCAGCTAATGGCCACGTTTGTCATCTACATCAGCTGTTGATGCAGAATATTTTCATAAACGGCAGATGTCTTGGGCCAGTGACCTTATCTCCTCTTCACCCCTACCAGCTGCTGTTTTAACAGTTCTCGGTCAGCCTCACAATGCACCCATTAATGTCTAGTCTTTCCTGAGCCAATGGACTGAATGAGGTGTCACATGTTTTAGCAGCTTTGGAGACTGCTGTCTGAAAGGGGATAGGCTCTTTTCATAGGGCACACCACAGGGTTTCTTTCATTCCATTCGGCATTCCAGCTCTTCCTTCAAGAATTAAATGGAAGTGTGGTTGTCTCGGGGCTTCTTTCATTGTGTATCCATATCTGTCTGTGACAATCGTATGTGACCTTACTGCAGAAATTATGCTTCACTGGACCTCCGTTTCCATTCATTCATTAATCAACAAGCATCCAATTCGTGAGAATATGTGCTTCCTAGACTCTAGACATCGGTGCGTGATGCACCTTACAATACCATCGAATTTGGTCCTTAAAACAACACCGATTTTCCTTTTGGGGAAACTAGATGCTTTGCCTGAGGAAACTGATGGCCAATAAATGATAGCGCCATAAATCAAAATCTGATTCCCTCCAATTGCCAAGATCACACTCTTTCCTGGGCTCCGTGTTGCTTGTGTAATGTGCGTGTGTGATACCCCAGCGGAGATACTCAGTAGGGATTCAGCTGTATGAGTCTGAAGTTCAACCGAGTGGTCTGAGACAAACATGGAGACTTAGGAGTCACTGATATGTGGAAGGTCTCGGAAGCTGTGTAAATAGGCGAGATTGCCAGTAGAGAGGGGAGGGGGGACCAGAAGAGGTGATCGCCCAGCCCAGGGATGGTCTGGTTCTGACATTCCACACTCCTCTGGATGCCACGTGTCTGTCTGATTTTTTGTCTCTGTCAGCTGTTCTTCAGGTTGTCACAGAAAAGCCTAACCACAGCATTGCTCCTTGGAGTTCTTCTGTTGGTCTAAGGGATACGTGTCTTAAAAGCTCAGGGTTTTGTTTCCACTCACTTAAGGAAATGGGGAGGATGCCCTGTTGGGTGTCCATCCCCTATACTCCCTGACTGCGCCTAGGTCTTGAGTCTGACTTACCAACCCTACACCCATCCAGTCACCCAGCATCCTTCTCCATTGCCCAAGGAACCTTTTCCTGGCCTAAGGAAGCCTTCCTTTTTCTCCCTGATTTAACCTATAAATGATTTAAACTTACCATGATGTTCCATTCTCCTGGGGAAAAAAATTACGGGAAACCCCCAAATGCAGAAAGTACAGATTTTGGCTCCTAGTTTATTTATCATCTAGCCAGAGACTTGCTTGTCTGCACTTCCTTGTGGAGTCCTTCCCCCAGCCTTGCTCTCTCTTTCTCAGCACTGTTCGCCGGGCCCCACCTCAATTCCATTTTCAGAATGTTGGGGATTCTCCCTCCACCTCGCTCCCATGGAAAGCCTAGTTTTATCCTGGATTGGTTTTGGATTAATGAGAGGCTCCCAGTTTAAGTCTGTTTTCACTTGTGTAGATCACACTTCAGACTCCTGTGGTCCACTAATTAGTCTGTTTTTCCCACCCACGTATACCATATATATTCAGAGATGACTGAATGTTTTTATTACCTCAATGAGAGCCAGGGCCAGAGAGATCCCCAGCCCAGGGCTGTGCTATACATATAATTAATGTTCATCCTTGGGGAGAACTCAGTAAAAAAAAAAAAAAAGAGAGAGAGAACAGAAAATAAGTTTGTACTTCCTTCGAAAGACTTGGGTGAGATACTTAGGAGAACTTTAGACCCAAGAAGGAGTGAAACTTCTTACCCCAAGGGGATTGTGGCCACCCTTGTTGATATTTTTATTTTTTAAAGAAAGGAAAACAAATCACTTTCCAAAGATAGTTTAAATGCTATCCTGCTTGGAGGAAGGGCAATGGGCTTAAATGACTTCTCAAGGTCTTTCTTAACCCAAGGATTTTTATAGCCACTCAGCCAGAAAATGCACTCCCTGAGCAAAAATCAGCTAGCTACACTTTTCCAAGTCAGAACTCGGAGACGCTGCTTTTTGGTAAGTGTTCTGGTCTCAGTGATCCATCAGCATCTCATTATGAACCGCGGCACCTTGTCTCAGATGCCGGGATCTTCCATTACGAGCACGAGCATATGTCCATCTTCCTCAGACATTTGAGTGATTCCCAGCAACTCTGAGCCAGGCAAGAGGTTCAGGACTAATTATCTGCCTGGGAGGTGCTGCACCAGGGGTGCCTGGTAGAAATGACTGAGTCTGGTCGTTCGGGCTCAGGAAGACGGGCTGGTGGCTCACGGGCAGTGAGTTGGGGGCTGGGAGACTGGAGTCTGGGCCTGGCTCAGCCTCTGACTAGCTGTCGCACAAGTTTGTGTGCCTCCTTAGACCTCATGACATAGAGGTTGGGAGTGCAGATGCTGCAGTCCAGCTCGGTCCGCCAGTTACTAATTGGATGACCTTGTACAAGCTACTGAGACCTTTAAACTCAGTTTACAGCTTTACCTTCCATAGAATTGTGGTAACAGTGCCTACTTTATAGACGCCTGGTAAGGCTTAGAGAAGACAATTTATGAGTAGAGTGTAGGCAGTTGCTTGGTACAATAGTAGGCACGCAGTACCTGTCAGATGTCATCATTCGCTTAGTTTTCTTATTTGAAGAATAAGGAGATTGGGTGAAGACAGAAGGTCTTTTTTTTAAAAAAAATTGAAGTATAGTTCATTTACAATATTTCAGGTACACAGCAAAGTGATTCAGTTATACATATATGTATATATTCTTTTTTAGTATTTTTCCCACTATGGGTTATTACAAGATATTGAATATTGTTCCCTGTGCTTTACGGTAGGACCTTGTTGTTTATCTATTTTATATATAGTAGTGTATATCTATTAATCCCAAATTCCTAATTTATTCCTCCCCCTACTTCCCACTCTGGAAACCACAAGTTTATTTTCTATGTCTGTGAGTCTATTTCTGTTTTGTAAATGGGTTAATTTGTATCATATTTTTAGATTCCACATATAAGTGATGTCATGTGATATTTGTCTTTCTCTGACTTACTTCACTTAGTATGCTGATCTCCAGGTCCATCCATGTTGCTGCAGATGGCATTACTTCATTCTTTTTTATAGCTGAGTAGTATTCCATTGTATATATTTACCACATCTTCCTTATCCAGTCATCTGTCCATGGACATTTAGGTTGCTTCCATGTCTTGGCTATTGTAAATAGTGCTGCTATGAACATTGGGGTGAATGTAACTTTTCAAATTAGTTTTCTCCAGATATATGCCCAAGAGTGGGATCGCTGGATCATACAGTAACTATTTTTAGTTTCTTAAGGAAACTCCGTACTGTTCTCCATAATGGCTGTACCAATTTACATTCTCACCAACAGGCGGGTGGTAGGCGGGTTCCTTTTAGAAGGTCTTTTTAATTAAAAAAAATTTTTTTTTATTTTTAAATTTTTTAGAAGATCTTTTTTAGCTTTGAGAGCCTGTGAGTCGAATGTGCCTTTTTCTGTAGTGGCGTCTGTTTCATTTCCTTCTCCTGTCTCCTTCCTCTTAGGGTCCCTGCCACTGCCCTCAACTGCAAGGCCAGTTGCTAGGTCGCCTGCTGTACTGAATTCCCTCCCTCCCTTAGCACAGGGCCGCTCGTGCTGCTCGTCCTCACAGTGTGGTCCTGTGCCTGATGCAGGGTGCTGTCAGGTCTACAAGTGTACATCCTCCTTCCCCCCACCCCCTGGCCATTAATCCCATCAAGCGCTGAGCAATGGTGTGTTGAGCTGTCCCCTCCTGTGAGCAATCTGGGAGACGGCCTGACATTCATAAGTTCCGGAGCTATTTTTCCCCCTGAAACAAAGTCATCCCCAAACTTTTACATTATAGATCATCCCCGAGCTTTATTTTCACCATCACTGAGCTGGAAAGGCGACTAAGATATCCCATATTTCCCTCCTCCTCAACATCAAGCATCTCAAATAAAAACCCTTTTGATGCTCATCTTTTCCATTTGCTCTCCTAATGCTCAAATGAAAACCAGACTTTGCCTTTTGATTTGCACTCCTTTGTCAATTTTCCAGTGGCTGCCAACCAAGAGTGGCGGGGACAAGCTTCAGCAGTTCCTCATGGGGGAGAACGTGATGGTGGCAGTTCCCTCACCAGGCAGACGGGCAGCCTCTCAAAGCCAGTCTTGCTACGGCCCCAGGACCAGTTTGACTAAATGGCTTTTACATCAGTGATGTACCTGAAGCAGGCTGGGCATGAAGCTCTTCTAAACAGCACGTGTGGGCGTGGTGCGCCCATGGATGGGGTAGGCAAGGACTTTAGAAGCTGGTTTGACTTGCCAACTCCTCCTGAGCTCTGCTGTGCTTTCAGGATAATTTAAGCCTCCAAGCCCTGTAAGAATGTAATCTAATGTCCTAATTTATGGAAAGGTGCTAATAATTTATTGTGTTGACCTTATCAAGGGCATTTGCCATTTGAATGAGGACCCCATGAAAAGTGTACTTAACCTCCAATATGCTTCTCTAATGATGCAATTTCCGGCAGTCTACCAGCTGATTGAGGGAAATATATTTGCTCTGGAGTGCCTCCCTGGTGTTTTGTTAATCTCAAATCACACACATAAGGTAGCCATGTGTCTCTAATTATATTGCAGCCTGATTTTACACACACACACACACACCCTTGCACTGTGTGGGCTCTCTCTCCAGCCTGCCACTGCCTCACGTGCCTGGACCAGTACACAGTGGCCCAGGCTGGCAAGGGCTTCCTGTTCTGCTACTGAGTGATTGTAAGCTTCGTTCTTCCTTTTCTTGAAACTTTTTAGATTTTGGTTTTTATTCTACCTCACTTGACACTGAAGGAAAGCAGACACTTATTTGGCAGATATAGTCCATGGTTTTAAAATGAAGTCAACTCCATCCTTTTGCCTTTTTTTCCCCTCTGAACCACCTATTTCCATATGTTTTCCCTGTGTTTCTTTTTCTTACTTTGCTTTCTTGTCTCTGTCATCACACCTCTCTCTTCCTTCCCCTCTCCTCTTTCTCTCCGTCTCTTTTTTTATTTTTCTCTCTCACACACGTGCAGAGACACCCAAGGTCACTCTCTTGGTTGGATCTCTGGTTTTCATATAAATCATTCCTCCTGCCATGTTCTATGAGCTCTGATGCTAAGTGAGGTCATTTGATGAGCTGTTTGATGACGATTCCCCCATGGGAAGCAGTTATTTTTCATGGTCAGGAAGGATGTTCCTGCATCCTGAGGTTCTTCCTGGCTCCTTCCTTTGTGCTTGTCAGTTTCAGTTGAGGGGTTATTGACTCTTACCCTGGGGTTTATTCTAATGGAGAGTAACTACTTAACTACCTGAGTCAGAGAACTTTGGCTCACCTTATTAAATTAGTTAGCTTGGCAATGATAAAATGCAGAAGCGATCCAGATTTGGAGGGGGGACCAAAGCGAATATAAGAAAATGTGTTTAACATTATGAACAAAAAATTATATGCAGGGCCTTAGAAGGAACCCGTGCAAGTGAAGGACCCAGAAGCTTAAATTTCTCAAGTTTCATGATAGATGTATTTCTTCTAAAGTGGGATCCTCATTGCAAAATCCTGAAATAAGCCACTCCTCCAAAAGTCTTGTTTGCTTTGCTACAGTTCTTTAAGATGCCCTCACCATCTGCCTGCCATGTGACAACTTACAGGTAAATATAAGAGAACTGCCATTTGGTTTTTGAGCCCATTGTTCAGGCCACCCCGTGGCTGACGTCCTGTCATGGTGGTTCCTGGCTCACGATTTTGGTTCCAGCTACTGGCCCCGCTGCCCTTGGTCTTCTCTGCTGTTTATCCTTTGGTCCTGTCACTTCTAACCCTTTCTGAGATTGAATTAAATTGCCCTACATTTTCAACTCAGGTAGAAATTCCCTGTGGTACTCTCAGCCCCAAGGAACCCAAACTCTATTGCCTGGGGGCAGTAACTACATAAGTTACATCTGCTTGTCTGGCTAGGAATGGAGAACAGTTTCAGACAGTTATATCACTTTAATTCCATCCATAAAGAGTCCAGGTCAAGCCCTTGGCTGGGCTCCACCCATCTCTTCAGTCATACGTCACCTCCTTCGAACATAATAGAGACAAATATTGTCTTTTCCCCCTTTGACAAATATTGTAATTTTATAATGCAAGCGCAAAGCATCTCCCGCTGCATCATGCAGTATCTGTAGGTCCCAGGCACTCTGGGAGCACCGGAGAAGGGAACTGAGGATTCTGGAAGGTTTCCATGAAGAGGCCACCAAAAACCATGAATGACAGGTCAACCAGCTTGAACTCTATCTTAAGGAAAAGGGTATTACCTTCATCAGCTTCTCCTTTCTGAAATCTCCTGTTAGCAGTTCATGGAATATGGGTTGGAGGAAGCCATGCTAGAGCAGGAAAAATAGTTGATCAACCACCGCAATCCAACTGAGAGACTAAGACAGTGTTGGCAAGGAGGGAGAAGGGGCAAAGGAGATCCGAGCTGAAGGAGTCAATACTTGGGAAGTAAAATAAGTAGAACTGAATAATTCTGAGCTTGAAATTCAAAGCCAGGTTTCATTTTCGGGAAGATGCACTGTGTTTCTTTGGTGAGTCATGTTACCACAGATAGCCTGTGGCAAGCCCCAGGCAAGCGAAGGACGCATGACTCAACAGGACCCCAAACTCTAATAAGCTGCAGGCCTGGCTCAGTGGCCATGGCCAGGGGGTCTCCCCAGCTGTCTTCCTTGCCCAGCGGTTCTGTCTGGGCTGGCTTTCTCTCCCAGGCTGCTGATTTAAGGGGGCGGCCTTGCCTTTCACTAGTGTTTACGACGAGTGAGACACGAACTCCAGAGGCCGAGCCGCCCTGTAATTCACAGACCTCGTGGCTTCCCCTGGATGAAGCTCAGATATATAAAGCCTGGCCCGGAAACCAAGGCCTCCTGGATTCTAATCAGACAGGCCTGATTCCTTTCCTTCCTGTGGCTTTTACGACCCATCCTTGCCTGAGATGACAAAGTTCCTCATTGTCCACCAAAAGGTAAAAATCCGTAAGAGGCAATTCAATTTCACAGGTCATAAAGTTATACGTCCACTTCTTACGCTTCTTCTTGTTGTTTATTGTGGCCGAAAACTTCTGAGTTCCCCATCCATATTTTGTCAGCGGCTAGAAATTGTTTTCTCCTGCATGTTTCTCCTGCCTCCTGCCACCCTCCCTCCTCGCCCTGGCCTTGCTTGTAGCTCATTCTTGTCCTTGCTTGAGAGATCCCTTAAGTCAAGGCTCACTACTTCCTGGCAACTAAAAGCAATCTGCCTATTGCCAGGACTGGGGCTGCATTCTCTTCAGGTGATGGGATTTGGGGTGAGAAAAGGGCAGAGAAAGAAGTACATGGATGCTTCCTTGTCTGAGTAGCACTTGGAGTAACTATATAGTTTCTTCTTTTCCCCTTGGTTCCCAGAGTTTTACGCACAAAGATACAGCATTTTCATCATGAGTGTGGTCAAAATCAAGTCCCATGTGTTGATTGTTCTCTTATTTCCATTGAACGTGGTATGGAGGCAGGTTTCACAGAGTCAGTCTTGCGTAGAGCCCCCTCCAGCCCCATGTGACTTCTTGCCACCACAGCCGTGGCTGATTGAGCCAGTCATAAGCTCCTGACCAGAAGGCAGCCGGCAGACTCATGCCCTGCCCTAAGATTTGCAAAAACTGGGCCAATCAGATTCTCCCTTTTGAATATTTGAGGTTTTTTCCCCCATCATTTTATTACGAAAAATTTCCAACATTTAGAAAAATGGAAAAATCCTACATTAAAAGCCTGTAAACCTACCTCTCATTCTGTAATTAACATTTTACTTGTTCTCTCAAATATCTACCCATCTCGCCATTCTTCCAGCGATCCATTAATACACTATTTTTAAAAATGCATGTCAAAGTAAATTGCAGACCTCAGTACACTCAGAGACATAAGGAGATAGAGACTCTTGCTGTTTGGTGAAGCGCTTTGGAGGTGAAACGTCACGTAGACCAGGGGATGGAGGTGACTGGCTCTGAGCCATGGACAGCTGATGCGTGGTGGATCCGGTTTGCAGAGAGAAGGAAATGGTGCAGATGTGTGGAGAAAAGCAGAGGCTTGTGACTGCTGTAGGGGCACTGAGATGCAGAAAGAAATTGCTTGAAAGCTTTTCCAGTACCCAGTTATAACTCCCATGGGACTCAGCTGTATTTGTTTGCAAATTTTTGGGGTTTTTTTGGTTACAATGACATTTCTGGGTCCTTTATAAAACCTCTTTTTACTCAAGTTAGTTTCTGTATCTGGCAACCTTAAGACTCCCGCTTTAAACACCCTGTTTATTTTAGCACATAGTCATTGGGATGCTACCACAGTCTAGTGAATTTTAGGCACACTGAAGACACAGATGCCTCTGCCTGGAATGCCCTGACCCCATGACCTGTCAGACAATCACCCTGCTCTTCCTTTAATGGCCCAGATCTGTGAAGCCTTCCTTAACTGGCCAAGACAGAAGGAATCAATCTCTTATTTCTTCTCCTGGAGGGCTTTATACATCCCTGGACTGTCCTGATCTCACTGTGCCCTAGTCAGCATTGTAGGTGTCTGAGTCTTCTGTAAACTATGCGTGACAATGTAGGTGATGTAGTCATTTTTGTATCACCATGAACGAACAGACTATTTGGCACACAGTAGGCCTGCAATAAACATATAAGGCTGATGAAATTTTCCTTCCATTGGTATGAACTGGAAAGTCTTTGGACATTTTCCGCTGGACAACTGCAACAACCATGGAAGTCATCACTCAGATATCTGTGCAGGAGAGAAGCCCCCACGAGGAGTGCAGAGAGCCGGCAGCCTCCGGCTACAGTGCTTTGGGGTCTGTTTTGCTGTGCACTCCAGAAGTGCCAGCCAATGATGGAGCACAAGGGTCTATGTGTGGGTGGAGTAACTGGAGCTAGCCATTGCTGCCCAATACGGGGCTGGCCAGAATTTTCTCAGAGCTGCACTGTGGTCTGAGGCTCTTCCTACCTACTTCTCCATCTTTCTCTCCCTCCCTTCAGGTGTGATGGACCAACATAGCAGTCTGAAGGCCACTTTGCTCATTCATACTCGCTCACTGCAGTATCCGTTGTAGGTATTAACCCCAACAAGGTTCTTGCATGCCTAACTTTGTCTTGGTATCTGTTTCGTTGAAAACCTAAAATGATATAGTCACTACTGGAAGTGGTCAAAAAAAGTCAGATGGTAGGATGGGGTTTGGGAATGGATCCCTGACCACCATCTGGCTGTCCAGAGGGATCTCAGCCAGGGTGGTAAGTGATTCACAGACAGTTCTTGCAACAAAATGGTAGTCCAATTGGCTGAACTTTCACTAGCTATAACTTTGAAACGTCTCTTAAAACTTAAATCTGTTGGCTAGAGAGCCTTTTTTGGTAGCTTTAAAGGTCACTGTCTCCTGCAGTGGATGATGAGATCAAGCTGAGAAGCAAATTGAGGTTCTGGTTGTCTGGATCACAATTCAAGTATTGAATCCTCAGCCAAAAGTCAGGTAAGGGTCCTGGCTGGGGAAACTTTAAATCCTGAAAGGTGATTTAGGGACATCTGGTTGGATGTCATGGGGGCTGCATGCCTGCATATAACCTGAACACTTAGAGCATGGAGAGTTTAACTACCTCTCCCTAATAACTAGAGCTTCTCCTGTTTTCGGAAGACCCTGCTGAGGTCTTTCCTCCACAAAGCACCAGGCACCCCCATCAGGAGTTTCCTGCACTTGCTTTCCCAGCTGCCAGGCCAATTACCAGGCATGACACACTTGGATAAGTGTTGCATCTGATATGGAGAGAAAGAGATGATATCCCATGAGATGCAAGAATTAGGCAGCATTTCCTGTATCCTTGGAGATGGATATTGAAAGTGGTCAGGGGCTGGAATATAAGACTGAAGAAGGGATGTTCACTGACTTGAGGCACACTCTCAAGAGATGGTTTTACATCCTGGAAAAGATTTTAGGGTTTGAGACAAAATCACTGCTAGAGTGACTCTTAGAAGACTGTGGAAAATGATAGTCTATGCTGAGCAGAACAGAAGTGCCTGAGTTGCTATAAAAGATGCTCTAGGAATGCTTTAGGAGGCTCAGGCTCTGAGAAGTAAGCATCCGGAATGGATGCATTATCAGAAGCCAAAATACCCACCGGGGAGATTTTGTTCCAGGGGAGGGAAGGCCAAGAGGATACTCCCTCAAGACTGTCCTGAAATGTGGGGCATAACATCGCCAACAAGTTCAGGGGTGGGTCTTCCCCTGCAGATCAGGGCTGACACCAGGAGAAGCTGTCACAAATCTTAGCTTATTAATGCAGTAGAAATGGAAACGATGGGGAATCGATGCCAAGGAGTTCTTAACCTTCAAAGTTGGTAAGATTAGGGGGCAGCCAACAGAGATTGATCCAGAGGAGTTAAGGAAATGTTTATCTCTTCCTGGAATCTTTGATTTGGTGAGAAACTGTTTTATTTTCCAAGCCTGCAAGTTATGAAATCTTTTTGCCTTGTTATGTTTCTTTTTAATTCTGTTTGTTCCCAGGGCAGTTCTTACCTCAATTTATACCTCTCTTGTAGTATTTTCTTAAATATAGTCAGTAGAAGCTGGGTCATATTTCCACATTTTGCCTCAAAATTGCTCACTCACCTCACTCAGTTCCTTGGGTACATTTTCTGTCTTCCAGGTGATCCTAGGAGGAAATTTACCCAATACTTCACCACCACACAGCACAGCTCCCCATTTCTTCAGCTTCAGTTAATAGTTTCCTCCAGTCGGGTCCCTATATTTTAGGCTTTTGCTAACATAACCACCCATTTCTAGATACAAATTTCTGCATCAGTCAGCTCTTGCTGCTTAATACACCACCCCAAAGTCAGTGACATGCAATAACAGCCATTTATTATTTTGCTCACCAATCTGTAGGTCAGCTTGGCTGCTCTGTTCCAGACTGCGTGCCGGCACGTTGGCTGTGATGGTTTTGCTTCAAGTTGCAGACCTGTGGGTCAGCCTCTGCTCCACGTGCCACTTTTATTCTGGAACCAGTAGGCTACCCAAGGTGTAGTCTTCCCATGGCAGTGGCAAAAGCCCAAGCAAACAAGCCCCGTTGCACAGACACATCACATTTGCTTAAGACTTTCCTCATGTCTCATTCACTAACCTTCCATTGGACAAGTCAAGTCACATGACTAAGCCCAACCAACAGCAATGGGATGGGGAAGTCTATACTCCCACAGTGGAAAAGACTGGAGTGAATATTTTCTGAATGATAACTTGAACTATCATAAGTGTGTTGATTTGAGAAAATTTTGTTAGACATCTGAGTCCTCAAATGCATATATAAGATTTCAAAACAGAAATCTAGCTAGAGACAAAAATTTTGGAATTAGTGGTGTGTGTGTGTGTGTGTGTGTGTGCGTATATATATACACATACATATGTATATACACATACATATATAAAACCATAACCCAACATTAGATTGTCAAATGAGTGTGTGAAGATAAAGAACAGAAGAGGTCCTATTACTGAGCATTGGAGCACCCTGGCTTTCAGAGACAGATTGATAAAGAGAGGAACCAGCAAAGGAGATAGAAAGTGATTAGTGAGGCAAGGGGAAATCCAAGAGAGTGTGGGGTCTGGAAATATTTATAGAGTTCATTTCAAAAAGTACTTAGGTGAAAATTTTAAGCCTTAAACACTTAGGGGAAAAAATGGCGGGAAATTCATAAGATGAATATCCAACTTTAGAAAAAAGGGCAACAGAATAAACCCAAAAGAAAGAGCAGGAGGAAAATGATAATGGTATAGTAGACATCAATGCAACAAAAACAAAAAAAAAACCCCGAAGCTGTAAGGAAGACCAACAAAAGCAATTGTTTGTCTTTTGAAAAGACTAGCACGATTAACACAACTATGGTGAGATTAACTCATGCAAAAGAGGTAATTAGCTTTATTTATTTACTTATAGAGGTGGTACTAAGGATTGAACCCAGGACCTCATGCATGCTAAGCATAAACTCATGCAAAAGAGAGAAAGCTCAAATAAGTAATATTAGAAATGGAAAATAAGTCAAAACTGCAGAGTGCTACAGAGATTAAAAAGGATAAGGAAGGGATTTTATAATCAATTTAATGGCAATAAAATTGAAAAAGAGGAATGGACCAGCAAATAAGTTACCGATTCTGAATTAAGAAGAAATTAAAAGAAACTGACTAGCTATAATAACTCAAAGTATTGAATTCATAGCAAAATCTTCTAAAAATATCACCAAGCCCCAGAAAGTTTTTCTTTTCTTTATGTCAAATTATAACCATTCAAAGAAGTATTTCTATGTGTACCTAAATTATTGCAAAATACAGTAAAAAGGGAACACTCTTCAACTTATTTATGGCATTAGCAAAATGTTGATATCAGTAACTGAACAACAGTAGAAGAAATGACTATTGTAGGTCAATATCTCTGATGAACATACATGCAAAAGTCCTAAACAAAATAATAGCAAGTAACATCTAGTGATGCATTTAAATAAAATATGCAATGACCAATTTGGATTCAATTTCTGTAATAAGGTTAGTTTAACATTAAACTACCAATTACCACAATTCAATGAATTAACAAATTAAAGGTAAATATGAAAAAATCATATGGTTATTTCAATAGATGCAGAAAGTGTTTTATAGAATTATGCACATATTTATTATTATAAAAATCTATTAGGAGTAAGCAAAAGAAGGAAATTTCTTTAACAGTTAAATGCTATCCACAAAACACTTACAGCAACTGTTATATTTTACTGATAAAATTTTGAAAGTATTCATAATAAAATAGACAATTCAAAGGTGTTTATTCTCACCACTTTTTTCAACATTGCACTGAATGTCCTAGCCAGAGCAAAAAGGTAAGAAACATAATAAAAGGTAAAATAATTAGAAATTAACAAAAGAATTATATTTTTTTCACAATTAAATTATTGCATATGTCAAAAACCTACAATGGTCAGGAATGAAAAAGATTTAGAATAAAAAAGAGAGTTAAGCAAGAATGTTGGCTATAAAATCAATATACAATAATTTATTTCATTTGTACACCCAGCAACAAATACTTAGAAAATTTAGTTTTGAAAAGATATCCCTTGTTCTGGCTCCTAGGAACAGCAGAGTAGCTTGGCTGAACTAACCTTTCCTCTGATAACAATTAGAAAATATAGAAAATTTAAAAAAAAATTATCCAACTTTTTGGAGAAACAGGAAAGTTATCAAGCAGAAAGAAACTAAAAGGGGGTGGAGGGGAGTCAATCCTTGATAGATATCTTTTTCTTTTTTAATGGATGATAGATATCTTAAGTTAGGGCATTTCCCAATGTAGTTGGGCAGAAAGCCACAGGCTTACTGGCTTAATAATGTGTTAGAGAATAGAATTTGAAACTGCTTAAAAAAAAAGTTAGACAATAAAATGGGAAACCTTAGATGGTAGGGATCCACAGAGAGGTGAACCCCAAATCTGCATATAAAATTCACGGAAGTCCTTGGGTGAGCATTAGCTCTCTTTGCATAGGGGAGGTTTCAGGAGGAGGTGTGACAGAAGCAGACAAACATACAAAAATAGTGGAAGCTGAAAGAATAGAGGAGACATTTAAGCTTATGTCCATTGCAAGAAAGACAAAATCTGGAGTTGGAGTCCAATTAAGTTAAAAGAACTCATTCTTCAGGGGGAAAAACAGAATCCACACTACATACAATTTTTATAGTGTCCAGTATCAATTAATTATCAATACACATCTGAAAGAGACAAAAAATGTGACCTACACACAAGAATAAAACAAGTCAACAGACTCCAGTTTCAAGGTGATGCAGGTGTTATGATGAGGAGGTAGTAACTCTGAAGCAGCTGTTGTGAATGTGTTCAAGGATTTCAAGGAAGATATATGAACAGATGGAAAATATAATCAGAGAACCAAACCCTATGAAAAAAGAACAAAATGGAAATTCTAGAGCTCAAAAGTACACAACTGAAATCAAAAACTCACTGAATGAGTTTAATAGCAGATTGGAGACGGCAGAAGAGTCAGTTAATATAAAGCTAGAACAATCGAAATTACACAGCCTGAGAAGTAGAAAAACATTGAATAGAAAGAGACAAAGCTTCGGAGATCTGTACGGCAGTATCAAGCAACCCAATGTACATGTAATTGGGAACCCAGAAGAAGAGGTAAAGAATGAAGCAGAAAAAAAAATATCTTCAGATACATTGGGTGAAAACTACCAAGAAAGAATAGAAAATTCAAAACTATACTCACAATTATAGAGTCAGCTGATTTTTGACCAAAAAAACACCAAAGCAAGTCAGTAAGAGGAAGAAAGTTTTTAAACAATTGTGCTAAGACAACTGAATATCAGTATGGGAAAAAAAAAAAAAAAAGAGCCTCAAACCCTGAGCTCAGTTTGCAAAATAATTAACTCATAGATCTAAAAGTAAAAGCTAAAAGTGCAAAGCTTTTAGAAAAAAGTAGGAAGATATCTTTCCAATCTGGGGTTAAAATTTTTTCTTGGGTGAATATTGAAGCAACAATTATAAAATAAAACAACTGATAAATTGGATATCAAAATTAAACATATTTACTCAAAATAAATTGTTATGTAAAAGAATACACAAGCCACAGACTAGGGAAACATATTACCTCCTACATAGACCATCCAGTGAAACTAGGTTAAAATTAGTAAGTTTTATCTTTCAAAGGGCAACATAAAGTCAAGAAGACAAGATACAAATTTGGTGAAGATGCTTATAGCACATATATTATCAAAGGACTAGTATCCAGAACCTGTTAAAAAAAAAAAATCTCAGGGACAATACAAATGCCATAAACATGAGTAAGTTACAAGAAGACAAATATTAATAATTCAGCAGAAAAATGGGCAATCACTCCTCAGAAGCAACAAATTAAACAAAATTCAATCTCCTTAGCAGGAAAATATTAATTGAAACCATAATGAAATCTTTTACACTCAATAAATTGACAAAAATTTAAAAGTTCAACCATATCAAGTCTGGCATTTCCACTCCCTGGGCCTCAGCTGACTTTTCTATTAAATGAGAGTATTGAGCTCTGTGATCTTTTTAGGGAACTCACATTCCACAATAATAGTAATTCATGAAGGATTTTGTGGGAGTTTCATTTTTCCACATTCTATCAAAGAATAATTGATCTTGAGTTCTGGTCCTGGTGAGCTCAGGGTGGCAGTGCAGTTTCTGAACCTTTCCAGACTCCTCCTGAAAACCAAATAGAAAAGTCACACAGGATAAGACAATGTGTATGAATTGTACATTTTAAACTACTAAGTGATAAGCAACCCCCTTAAACCATAGAAGATTGGTAGGTGTGATCCAAACCACATATAATAATGCAATCAGCATTGTTGTGTTGGTGGCAACTGAGCAGAGCAGGAAGCCTGGTTGTTTGGAAGGGGAGCTGGAGGAGGTGGGGTCAAGGGCAAACCCTTAATAAGGACTGGTGCCAAGTTACAGAACCCCAGATCACTGATAAATACCTTCAAAAGGAAAAGCCCTTACCTGGAATGAAATCTGTGTGGACAAGCCTGAGAATAACTGTGAGAGAAGTTCTTCTATGCTGGGAGTTGCGGGTGGCAGGAAAGCCCTGCACCTTACATCACTAAGAGAAACTGGGCGAACCCTTGAGCACTCCAACATATCCAGCCAGGATCCCTTTCCAGACGTAAAGCGTCTCACCCTGCAGAGAAGACAGGTGACTTGAGCAGGTCAGCAACACTAAACAACTGAGATGGCCAGAGATGGTGGGAAAGGATGGTGGGGCCAGAGGAATCAGAGCCCAGGAAGTAACATAGCAGAATCATTCATCTAAAAGAAAGACCACTGTCTTGGCAAGACAAGCTCTGGGAAACACAGGGCTAGAGCCTGGAAACCTTCTTGACCAGGCTTAGGACTGAGAGCCAGAAGAGTGTGTTTTGTGTTCTTCACATTAACAAGGGACCAGGAGGTCTGGTGATAAAGCTAAGAGAGCAACCCTGTTTATCCCTTGGCCCCCACCTGCCCCAGGAACGTCACCCTAATAGTCTAGGAAAAGCCGTCACATTTAAACATGCAACACACAGAAAGGAGTGTAGTCTAATCTAACACAAAGTTATTATAAGAAAAAAAAAGATAATAATGAAACAAAGCATTGTCTGATAGCCCAGGAATAACACCAGAGAAATATGGACTCAGAGCAGATTAAAACTGTCACATGCAATATCAAAATGAGAGAAAAGAAGTTAAGAAAACAATAGACACTTTGAAAGAACAGTATGAATCAAAAATAGAAGAAATGGTTGAATAATGGGTCGCTATAACCTGAGAACTCACGGAACTCAGAAGTCATAAGAAAAAAAAAGAAATTCAGAAATAGAGTAATAAGAAGGGGTACATGGGAGAAAAGACACTGGGAATTACAGCAAGAAAGTTAAGAGATAGAAAAGAAAAAATGAAGGCGATCAAACAGAAATAAAGAAGTAAAAAGGATTAGAGAGAAAATGAAAGAGAGGAAGACAGACAAAAATAAGATAATAATGAAAGAAATAAAGGAAAGAAACAAATAATGAAGTAAGGAGGATCTAACCAAGAAGTCCCGAATGAAGGAAAACGCGACTTAAAACTGTAAATCAGGAAACGTGTCCTGAAACAGAAGAAGCTTAAACAGCTACATATTTATTTTAACTGGAAAAATGAACCCATACCACCAGGGAAACACAAACACAACATCCACACCAAGGGAAGCCAAGTAAAAACACTGGACTTTAAAGACAAGAAAAAAAAATCCTTTGAGGATCCAGACAAAAAGACGAAGTCATTTTAAGGGAAAGAAAATCAGACTGGAATCAGACTTCTCAAGAGCAACATTTTTCTGTTAGAAAAAAAATGGAAATATTTTAGAGACACAAGGAAAGAAAGTAGGATCCCAAGATTGTGCAAGCTAAGAGTCCAGAGTCGCCAACACACAGGATTCCATGGGGTGGTTCCCTCACGGGCTCCACTTAGAAATTTACTACAGAATAAGTTTCAGACAACCAATAAACAGTCCTAGAAGATTCTCCGTAAGTTCTTGAGGGTAAGTGTGAAATATATTTAACTGTAGAACAAAAACTAAAAGTTGGAGGTAAATTTAAAAATTAGTATGCTATTGACATATACTCGGAAAGTGTCAATAAATGAAACTAACAAAAATGGGAGGAGAAGCGAAGAGCACCTGGAAAGAATAATTTTGCAGATTGCCTGCTATGTACTAGGTGGGAGTGAGGGGCTGTCAATCCAGGTTGACAATTCAAGTGGTTGAAGCTTGAGCTTTCTTAGTCATTAAATTAACACTGGTGACTTAAATTGGATGGTGGGGGAGGTGAGAAATGAGGCTATTATATACGAAACAGGAATAGTAAGTAATGATAACCACTGAAACATAAATAAGAACCTTTTTAAATGTCGAAAGAAACAAAAGTAAGACAAATCACGACGTGAGGACTTTGTACGCGCACTGTGTGTGTTTGTAGACATAGACATCACACCTATGTACATATTTGATGGAAACATGACATTGACATTTTTGTAGGTCGTAAACAATTTCACATGATTCCACAAAGAGCAGGCATCTAAAACCATGTGACTAACTTAAGGAAAAATATTGATTATGCCAATAAACATAAATGGGCTTTACTCATCTATTAAAATAAAAAAAAACCCTTTCTAATCTTAGCAGATCAAAATTCATGCTGTTATGTGGGACATACTAAGAAAAACCAATGAATCAGAAAAGTTAAGGATCAAACTATAGATGAAGACATACCAGTCGATTGAAAACAAAAAGCAGAGGACATAATCAGAATATCAGAAAGTAGAGTTTTCATGCCAACATTGAAAGAGATAAAGTCCATTTTATAAACTTAGGATACAATTTATAGTAAAGATATAATAATTACTAATATCTATGCAGAAAGTAAAATCGAAACTTCTATAAAGAGTATAGGAGATAAAAGAAGGCATAATTAGGCAAGATACTAACTTGAGATTTTTATCACATCTCTTTCAACACAAGGGGATTAAAAATGATTACTATATAAGGCCTGAAAAAGTCAAAAATGTAGTCCACGTAACTGTATATTTAACTCTGTATCTAAATAATAAAAGATACACTTTCTTTTCAATTGCATTGGGGTCATTTACAAACACCATATATTAAAACACAGAGGAAAACTTCAGCTAATTTTAGAAAATAGATATTATAAGCCAGCCTTTTTCCACCCAAACTGCAATTAAGCCAGAAATAATTAACAAACTATCAAAAATCTCTCTTAAAGACTCTTGGGTTAAAAGGAAAATACAAAGCAAAATTGCAGAATTTCTAGAAATAAAAATAACGAAGATGTTATAGATTTGCAAAACTCAAGAGAGTCAATGAAAAATACTAATTTAAACAGTAATGGAATTTAGTAAAATAGGATATAAAATCGACTGATAGAAACCAGGAATCGTGTCATATACAAACAATAACTAATTGGAAATTTCAATGGAAGAGACAATTCATTTATAATAACAAAAAGGAATATCCAGGCATAAACTTAACAAAATCTGCATAAGCTACGTCTAGAAAGATTTACACACATCTAAAAGATACCGTGGTAGGTACAAACACATGGAAAGCTGCATCATCGAAAATGATGAGAAAAAATGATGGATCCAGCAAAAATGGGGAAATCTTGCCAATTGTTGAATCTGAGTAAAGAGTACATCGATATTCATTTTACTATCCTCTACTTTTTTGTATGCCTGAAAACTTTGTAATAAACTAATTTAGAATAGTTAATCCTGGTGTTAAAAATCAGAGTATTTAAAGTCTATCTCCAAGCTATCAAAGCACACCTAGATAATTATATGAGTTAATTAAAAAGATTTGATTACATTTTTACAGTCAGACTTAGTTAAGTTAAATCTCTCTGGAATCTCTACTTAATAGAAAATTAATTGTACATGCATGTTTTAAATACTTTAAAGCAATAGCTGTTTCTTTATACTCTGTCCAGCACTGGCTTAATGAGGAATCACATTTCTCCTGCCTCTGCTTCGGAGGACAATAGAAGGTAAACAGAGAGGCAGAAAGAGAATTACACAGACTGCCAGTTACTGATACAAGAGCTTCAAGTCCTCAGGCAGAAGGACCCTCATAGAACATCTTACCCCTAATCTGGCTTCCAGATGGGTCCGTGTGGAATACAGGTGAGCATCTTTAGGTTTTTGTTGGCTCTTCTCTGAAGTGTTATCATTGAAAAGGTGAACCTGCTCCAGTAATCTTCAGTGACAGATCCTTGAGCACATCCCATGTTTATTCTCACTGAAAATTCCAGAGAAACAATTTTGCTTTTTCCTGGAATTCGTGTTTGCTCTTCCTGAAATGATGGGTATTAATACTATTATAATTACCTTCAACAAAACAAACCAAAACAAAGCAACACAACACAAGATACGAGCTGAGTTCTTAGCACCTATTGGACAAAGCTTAGCTCCCTCACCCTGGTGTCCTGGCTCCAATCCATCCCTGCCTTCCAGAGTATGACTCTGATATATCTTTTTCATTGATGTTGTCTGTCATAGCCTTGCTGATTTCCTGTAATCCAGACAAACAAAAAAGGAGAAACTGTAAAACCTAGAATTTTTTTTTTCATTTCAGAGCTATTTACTTATTTATTTATTTGAAGTGTAGTCAGTTTACAATGTTGTGTCAATTTCTGGTGTGCAGCATGTTTCAGTCATACATATACATACATATATTCCTTTTCATATTCTTTTTCATTACAGGTTACTACGAGATATTAAATACAGTTCCCTGTGCTGTACAGAAGAAGCCTATTGTTTATCTAGTTTATACATAGTACTTAGTATCTGCAAATCCCGAACTCCCAATTTGTCCCTTCCCACCCTCTTTCCCCATGGCTAATACTTGTTTAATATTGTTTAGTTCATAGCACATAAGTTTTTCAATACATGTCTTATTTAACCCCAACAAAAGCCTTAAGATCAGGACACTACTTACCTTCATTTACTTTTCCAGGGGCAGAGTGGTGCTGGACTAGCTAGAGCTTTGCACAGCATCACAGAGCTAACGTGTATGAAGCCGGAACTTTGATCTTAAATTTTGTGCCTGTCCTCCAGCAATATGTTGCCATGAAACTATGTACTCATTGACCCCATTGTGGAACGTTCTAAGTTTAACCTCTTGATTTTGATACCAGACTTCCTTCTCCAGGAAACCCCATCTTCTTCCCTTCCCTTCCAAGTCTCCCAGAATTCCACCCATCTTTCAAGGTTTGGATGTAAAACTCTTCTTGATCCCTTGAGGATTATGTGCTTTCTCTCTCTCTCCTCTGAACCGGCAGAGCGTGTTCCATGCCCTTTGGAGCTACCTGTGCTGGGTTACTCTACACACACTTGATTTCTGGGCAGATCCTGCCTCTTAAACATCTTTCTGTTTCTTCCAAATTGTAAGCACAATGCTTAACAAGTGTTTGGGGAACTGTATGGAATTTTGCTTAATATAATTCAAAGACCTGCCTTCTCTCTGAAAGAGTTCTTTCTATACAATAGAAACTCCCATGTTAAGTGGAAACCACTTTTGTAACAAGTAGACAGATTCATATGAAGAATAAAAATAAAATACTGCTAATAGTAATAATCAGTGACATCATAATAATGGTAATCTTATAACCTTGAATTATAAGGTTCGTCCCTTTCAGATTATAATAATTCCTATCAGTCTCATTTATTTCCCCAATATGCCTGTAAGCCAGGGAAGGGGCTCTCGGCACAGTGTTCACAACGGAAACCAAGAATGGGAACCCTGGACTCCCATGCTTATTTGGGGGCCAGCTCCTCCACATATTTGAACAAGTTATTTAACCTCCTGAGAGCTCAGTCACCTCTTCACCCTTTACAAAATAAAGATAATAAAAATAGTGAAATTCGCATGTCATTGTAAAGAATAAATGAAATTAAGTGGGCAAAGTTCTTGGCACAGCATCGGGTGCGTGGTAAGCGCTCATTAATTGGTATCAGTAATTACTGTTATGAGGGATGAGAATGAGATCTAAGAGCCAAAATGATTAAGTGACTTGCTCAAGATGGTACAACGAAATCCAGCTAGAACTCGAGTTTTTGCTTCCTGAATTACATGATCATCTCCCACTAGACTGTGTCCTTCTACCCCTTCATTGCCCTCCGTCCACCTTAGTCCTGTATGATAAAGAGTTTCACTGGCCTCTGTCCCCAGTTCCTGGGAGGTGGCTTTTAAACCTTTGGAATTTCCCAAGTAATAGGAGTGTCTTTGTTGTTAATGGCAGACTCTGATAGGTTATGTTTCCTAGTGTATACTAACGAAATAGGTTATATGCTAATGGTATATGCTAATTTATAGTTGATAATTTATGCTAAGGAAAAAATTTAGGATGGGAGCAAGCAGCGGCAGAAAGACCAACCAGGCGATTAGAGGGTTGGGACTTTGAGCCACCTTGATATTAAAACAACCCCCAGAGAGGGAGGGGGACTAGAGACTGAGTCGCATGGCCAGTGACTTAATCCATCATGCCTGTGTAATGAAGTCCAAATACAAACTGTAGACGTAGATGCTCAGGGGCACATCCTCAGTGAGTGACACTTTATGTAGCGCCACATACCAGCGTGTCGGTAGTGACATATCCTGACTCCACAGGGAGAGGACAAAGGGACATTTGCATTTGGGACCCTCTCGGACATTGCTCTGTCCCCTTTAGCTGGCTCTGATTTGTGTCTTTGTTATAATAATACCATGGTAGTCATAAGAATAGTGCTTTCTTGAGTTCTGCACATGGATCTACCATATTATTGAACCTGAGGGGACAGTGAGAAGCCCTGAATTTTTAGCCAGTTGGTCAGAATTGAGGGAAGCCGGGGACCTTTGAATCTGTGGCTGGTGTCTGCAGTGAGGGCAGGTGGGTGGAGAACTTTGCCCTTGACCTGTGAAGTCTGGCCTGGCTCTGCTGCAGGTGGTTGGCGTCCGAAGTCTTGCTGTTCCTTCACCCAGAACTTCAACAAGATTCGGTGTTTCATAAGGTGCACACTTTGCAATCCCAGACTCGAAATGGAGGTTTGTTAAAAATCTAAATTTTTATTTCTTGTTGTTTATTTTTGATGCATGGTATTAGAATGTGGTCACGTCGGCCCTATACAGCTGAACATTTAGATAATGATTGTATTGAAGTTAAAAAAAAAAAAAACCTGCAAGATCATTTATATCTGGTACTAACCCATCACGGACTCTTTTCTTTCCAAAAGCCCTCCTCCAATCTCCAAACAAATTGATTCATCTGCACAGCGAGAGGAGGAAACCAGAGTCCTCCACCACGAGGGGCACCAACGGGACCTCCAGCAGGACAGCTGGAGGGCATATGTTGTGGCTCTCCACACCCTGCTGGAAGGTCTCTCCTGCCAACAGTACGGAAATCATAATTAACACCCTGCCGCGACTCAGGGCTTCAAACTCACCCAAATCTATTTGCAGCGTTTCACAACTTACTGAGAACAGCGCTTCTCATATTTAGGTAGCTGCCTCCCTTCTGCTCCGTTGGCCCTAATGTATTTAGATAGATTCCTCTTCCGTAAGGCAGAGCTCAAGTTCATTAAAATCATGCGTTCTGCTTCAAAACCTCCCTTAATCTCCCCAGGTGCTCTTTGGGCTTTTCCAGTTGTATCCGCTAACCTTGGATGTGGGTATTTAGGAACAATGCTAATATTCTTAAATTGCTTTGCAGTCTTTTCTCCTGGATTATGCTGGTAGGCAGAAGAAAGAAATACCAATTAAGCCCCAAGAGCCATTTTGCAAATGCTCTTTCCCTTAAACCCGGGATGCCTAACTGCGAAACCAAATGGAAAAGATGCAGGATTGTTATGCATGTTGACTCTTTTCTTTCTGAGGGATCTAATCTTTCAGAGTGGGCATTAGGTAATGCTTTCAATGTAGTATTAAGAGAAAAAAAAAAGAAAAAGAAAAAAGAAAAAAGAAAAAGAAGATACTTCAGACGTTTTGGATAATAACATGTTGGTGCTTTAATAATACTCATCTTAAAAGGGTATTTGCTATTCATTATGTACAGCGCATTTCAAAGTTCTGCTTTCCATTAACCCTTTCTCTGAGCAGACTGCAGATAGCTTTAAAATCTTTCCTTTAGGAGAGCCAGTCTCAGCCTGGATCTTGAACTTGCTTGGATACTGGGGCAAATAGGGGTCTATAGTCGGGCAGTGGTAAGTAGGAACACTGGCTGCCCCCAGGAGGGGTACTAAATAGCTTAAAGAAGGGGGTAAAAAGTAGATATTTCACTATTCATTTCCTGTGTTTGTAGCATGTGACCCTATTACCAATTCTAAATACAAATAAGAAACATAATTTTTTTTTAAAAAGGTCAGAAAAATGATGTGGCCACAGGGGAAAACAGTACCGTGGTTCCTCAAAAAGTTAAACAGAATCACCCCAGGGTGCAGCAAAAGGATTGAAAGCAGAGACTTGAACAAATATTCATACACCCATGTTCATAACAGCCAAAAAGTGGAAGCAACCCACGTGTCCATGGATGGATGGATGGGGAAATAAAATGCTGTGTGTGTGTGTATAGATATACACACACACACGATGGAATCTTACTCAGCCTTAAAAAGGAAGGAAATTCTGACACATGCTACAACACGAATGCAGCTTGAAGACAGTCCTCTGAGTGAAATAAGTCACAACTTTTCCTCCTGCTGTGAAATGTGAGGTGATCATCGTCTCTCTAGAGCTCAGAGACCATGTGTCTTTATTCTTCATGGTCCCTTTTGTGGCTTTTTAAATTCAATGTGGGAATACTCAAGAGACAGTACATTCTGACACCAAATTTCTGGCACAGCATTGTCCTAAAATTCAAGTCAGTTACGACACGACAATACGCAGTGTCAGACACCATGAGTGAAGGCGAAGTCCCCAGCAAGAGACTGCCTTTACTTCAGATGCCAGTTTTTAGTGGGATTCCCAGGCTACTCGGACTTTTGCCTGGTCCGCTACAAACTTAGGATTTCCCACAACCTCCTGAGGTTCGGTGTTTCTTTAGGATGACTCACAAAACTTAGAGCAGTGCTACGCATATGATCACCATGTTACCATAAAGGATGCAAATAAACAGCCAGGTGAAGAGACACCGAGAACAAGGCTGAGGGAGGTGCTGAGTGCGGGAGCTTCTGTTCCCGTGGGGTCAAGGTGTGCACCCTCCTGGTACGTGGAGACACATGTTCACCGACCAGGAAGCTCCCCTGAGCTTCAGCATCTAGAGTTTTTACTTGGAGTTTCATTAATAGGCATGATTGATCGAATAATTAATCCCATGGTTGAACGTAATCTCCGGTCTCTCCTCTCTCCATGGAGTTTGGGGGTGGGCCTGTAAGTTCCAACTCTCCAGTCATGTGCTTGGCCTTTCTGGGGGGGGCCAGCCTGTCTCTTGAAACCATCTAAGGGCCAAAGACCTTCCCATCACTCCAGAAATTTGCAGTTCTGTGCCAGGGACTGGGGACAAAGACCAGATATGTTCTTTATTATATCACGGGGAGCAGTAACTCTATCTTGATTTCTCCAGTGAATGCTTACATGATGGTCATATAGTTGGTTTTATTCTATCCAGGTTAGAAGAGAAATCCATTTTCCCAGCTCTTGGCAAAGAGACTGAGACAGCATGACCTCAGCAACCCATGCTTTGCAGTTGGCTTAAAATCTATAAGCTAAAAAGTAATGTAACCTCATCCTTTGTCTCTCTGACTAATGATCAGCCATGGGATACAGATAAGAAGTTCCAAATGCAGCCCTTTGAGCCTGTCCTCCTGCCGGGGAGCTCTGGGTCCCCTCCGTCCGATACCTCTTTAGGCATCAAGCAGCTGTTTAATGCTGGGTTCTCGTCTGTTCTTTCCTCTTTTTCTTGGTCAGTGGATTAGCCAAGATTGATTTTTCTGCATGGCTGGGGAAGGCCTAAGGTTAAAAGCTTAAAAAGGTAGATTCCTTTTAAATGTAATTTAGTTTTCTCCTGGCATTAGTTCTGATATCAACCACGGAACCACATCAATGTTCCAGAAACACCTGGACCCACTGTAGCCGCCGGGGCAGGGCAAAGCCAGCCTTCCAGGACAGCGCAGCTGGGTGGTCCCGGCAGAGTTGCCGTAAGGTTCCTGCCTCTGCCTCTCTCCTTTCCCTTTCCCCGCTCCTGTCTTTCTCTCTCTCTGACTCCTTTTATATCCCCCCTGTGACTCTGCTTGCCAAATGCAACTAGATGTCTCACATGTTTATTCTACACAATTGTTCTTTCAGGTCAGCATGTATTTACCTTTTGCAAACTAAAGAGCTCAAGGGAGAACTGTTTCTGAGTCAAGCAAATGACAGAAGAGCCAATCGATTCATCCAGAAAGCATGTCAGTTCAGTGGAACATCACTGGCAGGAGGAATGTTGTGGACAAAGCAGGCACCTGATGGACTCAATTTTCACTTTTTGCCAGGTTTCTCCTTGGCAGCCAATAGATTTTATCCAAAGGGAGTGCCAGATGGGATGAGTAACCGTCTTTACCCCGCATGGATGTCTTTCCAGTGTATACAAGTGGTCCTCTCTATGTTAAATACCAACGGATGGTTTTATAAATGCCATCTTCTAAGAGCTGGAGACTCCCGGGAGCCTGGGGCAGAGTGGCAGGGCAACGGCGGAAAGGGAGGTGTGGTGATGCTGACGTTGCAGGAGAATTAGAGACATTGGAGAGGGGACTGATATTCGGTGAATGGGGCTGAACAGGAAAAGAATATCAGAGAAGAGAACTTTTGAACACAGCCGATTCCAGCTGAGCGATGCTCAAGATGGTCACATAGGCTGAGCTCTCACCCTGTTCTCAACAGACCAGCTTGAAGGGTCTTAAGCTCTTGTGTCCCCAGGAAGGGGCAGCATGACATCATGGCATTGTGTTTACATGGGATGCTGGGCAAGAGACAAGGGTCCATGCCCTGCTCCCCAAACCCTCTTATTTCTCTTCCCTTCCTCTTTTCTTTCTTTCTTTTCTTTCTCTTCCTTCCTTCCTCTCTCCCTTTCTCTCTCTCTTTCTCTCTTTCTTTCTTTCTTCCACTACTGCTAAAATAGAAAGGGACACTTGAGTAATACTCATATGTGTCTTAGTCACACTCAGATTTAAATTCAAAGAGCTGGCTTCAATGCATCCAGCCAGCAAGAAAGCTTCCAAATGCCAGAACAGGGTTTCGAACAGCCAGCTGGATGGCACGCACCCCACAAGAGGCTTCTCGGCCATTAGGTGGAGTTGGTGAGGAAGTTTGGACACTTTAACAAAACAAAGTGAAGCTAAACAAAGGAGCAAAACGGAAAGCCTGGTATCAATAATCGGGAGACGGAAACAAGCTCATGGACAAACTGGATGTCAACACAAAAGGGCAGAACTGGAGAAATGACAAGAGAACGATCAGGATAAGTCAGGTTAGTCAGGAGTCTCCTGCTTGCAGGTGACAGAAACCCATCTTGATGAAGCTTAGGTGAAAAGGAAGTTTATTGGTTGATCCAGTTAAAAAGTCTGAGGAGACACTGGTTTCAGGCTCACTAGACCAGATGCTCCAATAGCACCTGGTACTCTCGCTCTCTTTCTCTCTTCTTTGTTCTGGCCTGGTTCTCAGGCACATTCTTCCCTTGTGATGCCAGGAGAAGCCCCCACATTTCCACACTCCAGCTCCATCTCATTGGTACCAGGACGAGTTCCAGGTGGGCTCTCATTGCATCAGTGTGACACACCTTTCCTCTTGGACCAATGACTGTGCCTGGGGGGACAGGGTGTTCTCACTGACGATGCCCTTGCCAGGTGCTCACCTCGAGAGCCAGGAGTGGGACCTGGGAGAGGGCAAGGACTGGTCCTGCTAAAAAAAAAATAATAAATAAAATAAGGGTTTTCTTTACATAAGAGAAAATGCTGGCAGGCAAAAACAGCAGATGTCCACCCCAGATGCCAAAACACAAACCCAAGTCATAAAACTTTGAACCAAGAGCAGTCACACACCAGGAATCCACCAGGAATAGATCAGGTTTATACGAGGTCTCAAGGCTTTCATGGCCATTGCCCGGACCACATTTAGTATAAACATCTCTTTATTTTTTAATTTTTTAAAATTGAAGTACAGTCAATTACAATGTGTCGATTTCTGGTGTACAGTATCTTTTTTGATAACCAATCCTGGGCCTCCTTGGCCTGCTTCTTGTTGCTCTTGAGAGAAACTTGCCCTGTCCAAGCTAGACCCCAGATATCCCATCCCAGCAGGGAATTCCTTTATAGAGTGCCAGAGTGTCCTCTGTCTTTCTCGTCTTCATTCTCACAAGCTCTGGTCTTCTGGCCTCATCCACCCTATCTCCCCTCCCCACGTGCCTACACGTGTCTTCCTACTGATGTCACCGTAGTCACCAGAAAGGATCGTTTGCGTGGCCGTTCTGCTGAGTGCAGCCATTGAAACAGACCCTATTCGCATGGATGAGCAGCAGATACCTGGGGACACGAGGAGGAGTCTAACAAAATGGCCCGACAGACCCTGAAGAAAAAGGTGGAAGAGAGAAAGGGCGGAAGTATCTGCGTAACAGACTGCGTTTACCGAACTTTTACAAAGAACGGGGAGAAAAAGCCATACTTGGTGGCAGAGCAATCTTTATTTAAACAGCTCCCAGAATGAGTGGTCTCACCCAGATGCCAAGCTCTAACAAAGGCAGCACACCCACGTGGGCACAAAAAGGGGGAGGAGAGCTCCAGGCTCCGGTGCTGAGAGGGCTGATCATCAAAGCTGCGTCTCCGTCCTGTTGATATCAGTCCTGGCAGGGCACGCTGGCTGCTGCCAGTGGAGAGGAAAGACTTACCCAGGCTAACGATGCCTCCAAATAATGGATAATTTGCCTAAATGAACAACTCAAGTAAGATTTAATCGTTGGCAGGGATGGCCACCCAGGAACAGCAAAGAATATAATTGCTTAAGCCTTACACATGGCTTTCCATGCGTCCCCCTGCCCTCCCCCTTTCTTTTTCGAAATCAAGGATAATTGTCTAATGACATTGATGGGGAATAGACTTGTGACATGATAAATGACACTTATGACAGAACTGTCAGTTGGTGACAGCTCGCTGACAGCCCAGTGAGAAATTAATCATTTTAGATGCGTTATGATTTGCTCATTTCATGTCGCAAATAAGATCTTGCTATAAAACTACACATAATGTTCTTCCCTAAGGGCCAGTTTGGTTGTTTTCTGACCTCTGGGAGGGAAGCTGGTGGGGTCCGGGTCAATGGTTGGGAATACTGGGGGGGGGGGGTGGGGGTGGCTAGGGAGCGGCTAGAATTTCCCTGGGGAAATTTGTACCTGAGCAGAGTCCGAATTTAGTTTTCTCACTTGCCACTTGTTTAAGGAAGCTTTCAAGGGGAAAGAGCTAACCTGTTGGGACTGATGCTAATAAAGACAGAAAGCTGAGGTTATTTTTAGCCGGGTAATGGGGAGTAAATGGGGCCACCCTGTGATATGCTAAGATATGCCTGCACTCATTTCTGCCTGGAACTCCTACACTCTCTGCTGGGCAGACATCTGTTAATTGCTTTCTGTTGGACTTCACTTTGACATTTGGAGAAATGGAAGGAGACTGCCTAACCATCCTTTTTTTTTTTTTTTTTTTTTTTTTCCCCTAAACGATGTCTCTGTGGAGTTGTGGAGCCAGGGAGGAAAGGGGGTGAGGTGGGTTTGAAGCTCACTCTCTGCTTGGGTTTGCTAAAATCTTCAACACACCGTGCCTAAGGCACTTGGCCTGGATTTTGTAGAAAACCTCAGACAATCAGAGTCACTCACGTGTTTTTCTTCCACGCCGCACTGGCCCATGCTCCATTTAATCTGAACACAGGCTTATCTCTCTACCCATCTTTCCGTATTTACTAATCTTGTAAATAGAGTCTTGAAAAATAATAAAGTGAACTTTCCAATTTATATCCAAAAACATTCATCTTGGTGGGCAGGCCTCAATGCCTTCTTGATGAGGCAGTTCCTGTCACCACGCAGCGGTCAGCTAAATAAGCAAACTTCAGGCGTGGAGGTGGGAGTTTCAGTGGTGCATCCCACCTCTTCCTTCATTAGGCGCCAGTTTGTGGCCCCAGTTTCACAATTCTGATTAAGTAGGTTGACCTACGTGGTGTAGTGTGATTAGTGACCACTGGGTGGCGACAAAGACCTCCTGGCTTGATTATTGGCCGCAGGCAGTGTCTGATGCAGATGGAAGGGGCCTGTTTTCTGCTGTAACTGTCTCAGTAACAAATTATTGGATGCTGACCCCATGGCGGGTAGTCACCCCATCAGAAGTGCTGTTTGTACATCAACATAGTCATCTTTGCAACAATTCTGTGAGCCTTACAGACGATGAGGAACTAACTTGCCCAAGGTCACCGACTGGAGGTTGGCAGAGCTGAAACTTGACCCCAGCTCCGACTGAGGACACAGGCTGTGTTCTCAGACACTGGCCTCCACTGCAGCCTGAGGGAAATACCCTACTGGTTTGGGGAGGAAGTTGAATGGACACGACTAATGTCTCACCCTCACTGAGCTCGGAAGCTTCCTTCATCTCCATCAGGTGAGAAAAGGGGGCCCAGAAAAGAGCAAACTTATTAGGTGCATAGAATCTGAGAGTTGGAAAATCCTTGACCCTCCAGCCCAGCCTCCCATCCAATACAGGTCTCTCCCTAAAGAAGGCTTCCTTAGACTCTGCGGGACCACGTGTGGGACCAGGTTGCCGAATGAAGGTGTCCTGCCTCCTCCTCTGTCCATCATGATCACCTTCCTCTCCAAGAGGAGAAATTCAGAGGGAGGGGACCAGCCCAGGGCCATCAAAGCAATTCTAGGAAACAATATGGGTGTGATGGCTAATTATATGTGTCAACTTGACTAGGCCACACGGTGCCCGAACATTTGGCCAAAGATTTTTCTGGGTGTGTCTGTGAGGATATTTCTGGAGTGAGATTAACATTTGAGTCAGGAGACTGAGTATGAAAGATGGCCCTCCCCAGTGCAGGTGGCCCTCAGCCACTCTGTTGAAGACCTGGCTAGAACGAAAAAGCTAACATTTCTTTGAGTAAAGAGGAGCTCCTCCTGCCTGCCTTCGAGCTGGGACATACGTTCGTTCCTGCCTTTAGACTCAAATTGAAACACAGGCTCTTCCTAGGGCTTCAAGCCGGCTGGCTGCTGGCTGGAACCAGACCATCAGCTCTCCTGGGTCTCCAGCTTGTCAGCTGCAGATCTTGGGCCATTTTAGCCTCCTTGACTGCACGCTCGTGTGAGCCAATTCCTTGAACTGTGGAAATATAAATATAGTTGGAGCTATATGGCATGTATACACACATACACATTCATATGTATGTGGACATCTCCACCCAGACGTCCAACTGTCATCTAGATTTCTGCAGTTTCAATGTGAACCTTTTCATTTTAATATCTGTCTACATCTATATCTACACGTCTCCTATTGGTTCTGTTTCTCTGGAGAACCCTGACGAAAGAGAAGACTCTAAATCAAAAAGCAACATGACCTGAGTCCTGTCGACACAGAGCAGTGGTTAAGCATGGGGAGCCCCAGTGTCAGATGCCCTGGGCTTTAGTGCTGGCTCCGCCCCCTCCTGTCCCAGGAAGCCTCAGTGTCCTCATCTTTATTGTGGGGATGCTTATAAATGAGACGAGGCAGATTCAGTTCTGAGTAGTTTACCCGATGATTCGTGTCTCTTGCTTCCACTAGACATGAATTGCTTCTTGTCAGTAGATTGCTAAGGAATCTTGCTAAAATAACATGTTGTATCTTTTTGCACAAATTAAAAAAATACCTAGAGGGGCAAAAAAAAATGAAGAAGTCTCCTCCTTTCCCTTCTTGGAAGAGGTGTTGTGAGGTCCAGATGGATAAGAGATAAGGACTTGGTAAGAGAAGGTGCCTGTGCATCAGGAGGGCGTGATCTCTGGGCTCAGTCAGCTCATGTTCTGGATGGTGGGGCTCTCTCAGGGGAGGCTTCGCCAGTGGGAACAGCGGTTATGTCTCCAGGAAAACGTTCATCTTATTCAAACCTGGAAGCCACGTGGAATGCAGATTGCCGGGGAAAGAATTTCTTAGACTGTAGATAGCTTTGCTTTACTGACTGACAGTTCAGCCTTCAGGGCCTCCCTTGGTTTAAAAAAAATTATTTCTGAAGGAAGAAAGAGGTCTCCTAGAGTGGATATAGCATTCTTTTCGAGGGACCTGCACCTGGTAAACATCATCTGACGGAGGAGACCCGAATGGGAACATGGAGCTTCTGAGCCAGCGCCGGCTCCTCACTCCCCTTCCCTGTCACCTCCTCGCCTAAGTGCTTGACTCTCTGTCTCCCTCTCCGCGCTCGTTCACTCACGTCCCTGGGGAGTTTGCACAGTCTCGTGGCTTCGGCTGATGCCTCTCAGAAGGAAACCAGAACGTCATACTCATGCGTGTGACTCACTGGAAGGGCATTTCCACTTAGGTGTCCCACCACTGTCTGGATTTCTATTCAAACTGAACACGTTTATTGAAATCATTAAAGTTGCCTCTGCCCGCAGAGCACGTCTCTGTGTGGGCACTACCTGTACCTTCAGGCCGCTAGGCTGGATGGTTTGAAATCGTCTCTAACGCATCCCTTTCCTTCACCAACTCCTACCATGGTTTGCTTCCAAATATCTCTGAAACGACCCCTTTCTCTCTGTTCCTGCTGTCCAGGTGTTAATACTGCATACCTGGATGCCTTCAACAGCCTTCCAGGGGCTTCCCGTTTCTCATTATCCTTTGTCAAATAAAGGTGTTAAAATGTCACTTGGGTCTTACCCTTCCTCTGCTCCATACCCAACGGGTACTTCTCAGCCTCCTCCCAGTTACACATTCCCCTGCCTGGTTTCCGTATGATGCCCCTTGTAGTCTATTCAATCATTTCCCTTTATTTCCAGCTTCAGCCTGTCCGGCCTCTCTCTGCCTCCACCTGGGTCGTGCTCCCTGCCTCTGTGTAGCGTGTGCCATGAGGGTCACGTCGGGATGCCCAGGCAGGGAGCACAGTGAATGCTGTCCACCTTTCCCACTCCTGCTGCATTTCCCCATCCTTACATCCCACAAAAGCACTCTGTGCCTCCTGTGTATTCTCAGCTCATTTTAAAAATAATTTAAATTTTAATTACACAAGCGATTTAATCTGCATAGTCTTTAAGAATGAAACTTTGTAGACAAGGCTAAGTTTCCCTTGATCACTTACTCCAGTCCTGGTCCTTCAGCCCTCCTACAGATGTGGCACAGCTCAATATTTGAGGTGTAAACGTCCAGGCATTTTTTGATGTTCTTATACCCATGTATATATGTACCCATAGAGATAATGTAGTATTTATATTGCATGTGGCCACTTTTAATATAAATGGCACCATGCATTTATATTGTGTAACGTTAGTCCACCCAGCTGAGCCTCATTCTGGTTAACTGGTGGGTTCTACTCCATCATTATTGACTTGACTGTTGCCTCTTTGATGAGCATTAGATGGTTCCAGTGTTAGGTTTCCAAGCACTGCTTTTCTGAACACTTTCTTTCTGCCCTTGTGAATTGCTTTTGCTGATCACATTTTCTTGTCAGTATCACATGAAAAGATTAGAACAAAGCTGACGTTTATTGAAAGGGTCCTAAGTACGAGACACTGAGATAGGCATTGACACAACAAACTTTGAGCTCGGTATCATCACTCCCATTTTATAGATGAGAAAACTGAGGTTTATGGAGGTAAAGTGAGGATCTGAGAGCCCGTCCAAGTTCTTGCTCCTACCATTTCCTTGTGATGGATTCTTTCCCTCCAACTCTGCTGCGACTCTCATGACAGTGGGAACGACATGCCACACCTCCCTTCACTCTCCTGATTACACAATAAATCTCAATAAAACTCAATTGATTATTTGGGAGACAAATTAGCACGATCATTGTAACTAGCAGGATATTTTATTTAGGTGTTTTAGCAACAATGAGAAGATGCTAGCATCATAGAGTAGCGGGTTAAAATATTATTAGAAGTTAATTCATATTTTAGCAGATAATTCCTAATTAATTTGCTGTGGTTATCTTGTTAAATGTCAATTAAATCTCTCTGCATCCCTTACAGGTTTCTGCTATTCATGAGATGTAATTATGCAGCTATTGCTCATGTATTCTTTATTGCTTATATAATCCACCAGTTAAATACAAGTCAAAAAGATTTATCTTCCTAGTTCTTAATAACATCACTAAATGTCCTAATTAATAATCAATAACCCATTTGCATAATAAATTGGGGAAAGAATCCTAATGAGATGCTGCCTTGCTGCTAGCCAAGCTGAGGCGAGAACTTGTATCTCCTGTTGCAATCATTGCGCGGGCTGGAAGAGTCTATTTGAGCAATGCAGATTCCCTCGGGGCTCCCGGAAGTGCTGGGCTTAGCGCAGAGGATGGGGAGAGCTCACACAATTCTCCTGGCACCTTCTCAGTCACGTCATTTCTTAACCATATGTAGTAGAAGCGTCTCCGTGGAACATAACCTATTTGTTGGATATGAATTTTCATGGATACAGGCTCAGGTGAACAAAAATAAATTTCTTCACTTTCCTAAAAACCAATTTAATTTTCTGAACCTGAGCCCTCATTTTACCTGATGCAAAGACTTAATATCGTCACTTTCAAATAAACTCAGTCCTGTATCGTATCTTCTCAGGTGAATAGGGTTACGTTCTAGATTTGAAAAAAAAAATCCTCTGTTTCAGCTTTTTTCTCTCTCTCTTCATTGGCACTGATTTTTAACTGGGGAGGAGGGTGGTTTTACAACTGTCCCCCACTGTGGTGTCATCTGGGCAGGGGCTGCCCACTTCCCAGGTCCCACGTGTTTTGGTCCGAGCTGTGATCCTTGCAGGTATAACATGAATGTTGGGTCCTTGAGGGAGTCCTCTTCACCCTGACCCACTACAAGACAGGCAGTCATCCTCATCCTACATCAGCCCCTCATTCACTGAAACGTTTTTAGTTTTGCTGTAGCCTCCTCCATCCCGGTTCCTAAGGGTTACTCTTCATTTTCCTTCAAAAGTCCAGATTCCTGTGCTCCATCCACCCATCCTCAGCCCCGTCCAGCCTTTCTCATGAACTTGGGATCACTTAGATCCGAATCCTTTCTTGACAGCAGAAAGGCTTAGGGGCTATCAAAGGTCTTTGCTCTGTTCTAACCTCTCTCCCTACAGCCTCTCTGTTTTATTGCTCACATGCCCAAAACCATGAGGATTGCTGGAAAGGATGCTGAAGACTGTAACTCCAGGTGGGACCAGGAAGATGCAGATCTTCTTTCTCTGACTCCAGAAAGTCAGTGGTTCTTGTTCTGCTCTCCTCTTTCAAATTACCTGGTGGGTAGCTGAGGACATGACACGAAGAGGGACCCACATCTCTCTCCCTAGATCTTCTCCATCTCTTTTCTCCCCTTCCCTAACATGTAGGGGAGGGAGCTGGGGTAGAGATGGTTCTACTTAGAAGGATTTCCTTTCTTCCATTTTCTGTCTTACACCAGAAATCTCAACACTTTATCTTGGAAGCTGACAATGTGGCATCTCTGTTCTCTGGCTCTGGAGTTAAATGTAGCCCCTTGTCAACAATAGGAACAGGGGTGGCCACAAAGGAATAAAGAATATAATATGCCAGGTAATATCTCGAGGTGTTACCTGACCCCATTTCAATCACGTCAGAGTCAAGGCTGGGAACGTTGGAATACATGAAATCTCCAGAGTTCACGCCAAAGAGGAGCAGCCTGAACCCCTGACACAGAGGCAGAGAAGCAGTGAGAAGTTCCAGAGGGTTCCAAGAGGTGGGACTCTGACAGCCATGCAGTTAATTCAACTTGCCTAAGGGACTTTCAGTCTCAGGCAAGTTTCCTGTAAAACAGAGAGAAAAAAAACACTTCTCTGATTTGTTTTTTATCCCAAATCTCTGGCTTCACTTAACAAATAAGTCTATATGCTTGGGGGCTTGAAGCTGAGAACTGCACATTCTAAGAGTTTTCAGAGAAGCAAAAAAAAAAAAAAAAAAAAGAAAAAGATATAAAATCAAATCCCATCAGAGTTCATTGAACTACAAATTGCAATTGGTGAAAGGAAATAATATTTTGATTTGAAGGAAGAAAACTCCTTTACCCCAAATCGTTGAGAGCCTCTCTGCAGGCAATGTTTCCAGAACAGCCACATATCAGCTCAAACAGCAGCATTATCGCCCTAGTGGAGAGATTACTGCTTGTCATTTTTCATAAAGCATCTGCCCCTTTCAGTCAACAACAAAGAGCTTTACCCCTTCTTTTCTGCGCATTCTCTTCTTCCTGGCTCTTCTCACAAGGGAAGGGAATTGCTTTTCCAAAGCGACATTTCTCACAGAGAAAAGCTGCTTCTTCTGTCCACAGTAACAGAAAGACGAGGAAGCTCCGAGGGGGTTGCCAGTCCTTTCAGGGCAGCACGTGGGATACCAGCTTGGGAAGCCTCCGCCGAAGATTGTTTGGCCATCTTCTGTCTCCTGGCAAGATGCTCTTCAACTCACCCCAGCACGGGCTCTCATCTTGAACATCCCTGAGGAAGGACCTTCCTTAGCTTCTTGTAGCTGACCATGCCAACGTCTTATACCCAGGAACGCTTTACGTTTAATCAAAATCTTTCCGACTGTATTTTGCTTGCCTTCCTCCTCACAAGGCTTGTCCATGGAGAAATCATGAAGCAATTCAAAGTTGTTTTTGGTGCCTCCTCATTTCTCCTTCCTTGCTCTCTCCATCTCCTAGGTTTTTCTGGGTCTTAATTGTCATAGAGGAAAGTAGATGAATGCACTTTTAATTTTTTCCCAAAAGACATCAGTCCCTTGCAACATGAGCCCTGTGAGAGGAAATAAACGTACAATATAAAATGTTGAATTATTCATGATGACATTTCAGGCACCTCTGAAAGGAAGAGTGGGGTTAGAGGGAACGTTGCCCACATCCCTCAAATAACGTCACGCTTGTGAGGTTGGTTGTGACTCGTGAGTCAAGGCGGCCAGCTGTAAACTTCAGGCGACCTGCATCGGGCCCTCCTTCATAGCAATCTCACTTTGGCCAACTTATTAAGTGTCTCTTAGCCTCATTTTCCCTATCTGTAAAATGGCGGCGGGCGGGGGGAGTAATCAGCTTACTTCATAGATTTTTGTGAGGATCAGATGAGATGAGGTGGGTAACGCTCTTTCCACGGTGCCTGCCAGGCGTATGGCGCTTCATACAAACGGGCTGTTGTTAACAGTCATGCTGACTTTGAGCAGATAGAACCAAAAGGCTTTCGGACAGACCGGTGGAACACTAAGAAGTGTCAATGGGGGGTGGTTGCTCTTTCTAATGATATATTTGATAAAAATTACTATAGAACCAACAAACATTTTTCTCTCTCCCCAGGATAATGTCATCTGGCAAGTAGTGAAGAAACAGAGGGATCGGAGGGAGGTGAGAGGCTCCCTCGAGCAGGGTGGGAGAGGGTGGGCCAGTGAGGGTGGGGAGGGGCGGAGGCTCTGTCCTCTGCCTGCCCTGAACACACTGTGACTCTCATCAGCTAAAGTGAATGTCAGCAAGGGCTGGCAGTTGGGTTGCGCCTTTGCACATGTCACCTCTCTGTATTTTATATTTCCCAGGCTGAACCATATACACCTTCTTTCATTCTAAAATCGAGGTCTGCTTAACATACAGTCAAGTAGATAGACAAGTGGTGGTTTGGTAAAATCTGGAAGACTTATGAACCATGCAAAAGTAGCCAACTAAGGAATAGCTGAGGCATATTTCCCTTTCCCCTTGATATCTGTGGAAATGTACATCTTCCGGCATCATAGGAATAATCACCTTGCTCTGTATATTTCCCCCCTCTTTATGGTTTTTATTGGTATACAACATTGTTCAGGATAGGCTCTTGGTCTCCCAAGCTGGTTTCTTCTGCATCTGTGTTTATATTGATGCTGTTCAAACAATGATCCTCCACTTCCCCTGTCAGCTTCCATTGTGCATTTCACATATTATGAACTTACTTAAACAAAAAATCGCCTCTCCGGGTACATTTCTTTTCCATCTGTTTCCCCCCTGCCCCATGCTACCAATTCTCATTTCAAAGTAACATTGTAATACCATTTATCGCTTTTTCCTCTCTTGTTTTCCTAAACTTCCCCTATAACATTCAGAGTGGGAGAGGTGGTGATGAGAAAATATACGGTATTATTGATTTATAGTCAAGAGGGTGTTTCTGACTCAAAATGTTTCTGGAAGGATTCTTACCAATATTTTAGAGCAATGAGCCCTCAAGAATGACTACACTTTAGATTTGCAGGCTGCTTTATAGTTAGTTTTTAATGTGATTTCACAAAGCGTCATTTTAAGGAGTTTGGGGAAAGAAAAAGGGGGAAAAATACAGCTAGTTATCCAGATCGTTTTAAATATCTGGATGTTTGACAGCATTGTAGACTGGCACGCAGACATGTGCTTGAATCACACGCCTTTCTTCTAGATGCCTGGTGTGGTGGAAATACAGCTTGTTTCCCATTAGAATCAAAATGAGGTTGTGGTGTGGGGGGTGGGAGTTGTTCTCATTTTATGAAACAATTTATTAAACATGCGGAAGCAAATCTGGATACATTTGTAGCTTAATAATGTTTTTTCCCAGTTCCATATGTTCAGAGATTGTGTTCTGTTTCCCAGGCTTGGGAAGACCTGCTATAAATACCCTAATCCTTTCCAAAGCAGGTGTTCATGTACCTATTCCCATACAGATGTGTGAGGACCGTGAGAGAGAATTTATTCTCATAATCTGCCTGCAAAGATCAACGTTCCTCATGCCTTTGCCAACGTTGCCTGGATGAAATGCCCAAAGTCCTGTGCACGCTTTTAAGGCCAGCTGTGGGAGATTGGCTGGGATTTTTTAAGAGAAATAAGGCATTTCCATCTTTGAAGCAATGTCTGTGGAGTCCACACTTCGGTAGACAACTTCCAGAGGTCACCGAATTCTGCATGGACTTTCTCACTCATTTATAAATGGGCCACATTTCTTCCTTTTATAACGACAGACTGGGCAAGTTAATATTATCTCATGGAACCCTTATCCTTGAAATGAGAGGTGCTCTAATGATTGGAAGGTCTTTTTCAGGAGTTCCTGGAGCACGTTAGACCCTCTTGTCCCCCTCAGGAGCACTGGTGAGGGGTTCACCCTTCGTCTCTCTCCATCCTTCCTGCTGCCTTGAAGCCCAGTATCCCCGCCTTGGACCTCAAAGCCTGACCCGTGTTGGAGAGCCTCTGCTCCACTTCCTCTGGGCGAAGGAAAGCAGGATGCTTCAATTGCTCTTGGTCTGTGATAGTTTTATAAGTAAGGAAGAGCCTATTCGTCTCTTTTACAGTTCATTACACCTGAGGAACCTTATTTAGTCAAAGAAAATTGCTCTCTGGGGGAATGGTTAGAATTAGCAAGGAGTGAAACCTCTGGGAGTGGAAAACTCTCTCTGCATATTACAGAAAACAAAACCCAATCTTCCAAACCTGCTCCGTAATATGTTCTCCCATTAGTAAATGAAAGGTCTTTTCCTTTTCTTAATTCTTCCCCTGTGAGCGTTACATCAGTTTGGTTTCTGCTCTTCTGCTCTTGTTTTCCATTTTTCTCAGGTGGATCAAGTCTGGTTTCAGTTCCATAAAATGATAAACGTTCTAAAAGTTGGAAGAGCCAAGCATAAGATGCATCCTTTTGAGACAGAGTCACTGGGAGCTCCTGTGTGGTCTCCTGAAAGTGTTGAATCAGGAGAGCCAAGTCTCAGAAGTGGGGGTTGGACTAAGTATTTTTAAGAGATCCTTTCTTATGATGAGAGACTGGCATCCTGGAGTCTGTAAATCGTTCGTTCCCATCACAAGTCATCATAAGCGTAAACTTGGTGGTCATCACTGCCACGATCGCTGCTTCCAAAATCTTCATCGACTTGTATAGTTCACTCTGGCCTTTTCTGGCCTGAAAGGACCTCTTTTGGAGCATATAATCTTTACTCCTTTACCTAGGCAGCACAGGTAGCTTCTTTTCCCAGTATTGATTACATTCTGACAGCTATCTTCCACTGTCCTGACCAAATATGCTTAAGTCGTTGAAGGCGAACGGACTTCTGAAATCAGGAGGCTCAGATATTTAGCTCTGATGGGATGTGTTCCCCCTAGGAACACAACCGGGAGACAGAGTGTTTCTGTAGCATCTCTCAACACTGAGGGGAAAATGAGAATTTCTGCCTGAAGTGTCCATGTCAGGTCTAAGAAATCTTTTACTGGGTCCTTGGACATGTGATGAACTATAATTTGAGGAAAGTCTGAAAGATGTTGTTCTATTTTTAGGCCATTTCAGCAGTCACTTTATACGAGCAGGCTCTTGGTTTACGTCAGTCTTTCCTAAACTCGTTCTGAAGGGCAGGGGACATGTCCTGGTTTTGGAGTCAGGAAGTTTGTTTTAAAACATTTTCTCTTTTGCTAACCAGCAGTGTGATCTGTGGTAAGTCACGCAGCAGCTCTGGGCCGATTTCACATCTGGAAAGTAGAGATGGGCCTGAGTGGCCACCGAGGGAGCTAAGGCTGGGCAGACATAGTATGTTGTGTTGATTGTCCTGGGATCAGAAGCTCATAAACTTTGTTGGGCTTCAGACTCGGAGTATATTAAAGACTAGATTTCTGGGCTCGCCCCGACAGTTTTACTTGGTAGCCTTTGGGGAAAAAGCAACCAGCAGGCTTCATGGTCAGTCAGTGCGTTAGGTGATTCTGATGCTCATGGTCCCCAGACCACACTCTGAGAAACGCTGCTTTGGGAAAGGAGGTATAGTTTCAGAGTCACAAAGGACCTGTCCTTCCCATCGCCTCATGAGCACTTGCAGGGTCCTTACTGGGGCACCAAGGGAAGACTTCTCATTGGGCTTAAAGCCCAAATGTCTTAGATAAAAATACAGTCATATCCAAGTATAAGTGACAAGTGTGAGTCCTTTCTAGAAGCATGTTGTGATGGGAGACAGGGGAAAGCTTGAGGACACTGAGTGACTTGGGGGGACACCAAGAATGGGGAAATGGTGGGAGTGACAGGATGACTCAAGGAGGCACTTCCTTGACCTTAACATTTTGCAGTTAGCTGTCTTCCGAGATACAGACAAGGAGGGGACGAGAGGTGGGGGATGGAGAAAGGAGCTGGTAGAGTGGCTGAACTAAGGCCTCCAGAAACTAAGTGCCTGGGGGTCTTTTCTGAAAGACACAGGTGAGAAGTATGGGACCAAGTGATGACTTGTTCCAGCAGGTAACATATGATGCCTGGCAGTGCCCTGAAGACACAGGCAGAGCCATTTGATAATATGACATCTGTGGGGCAAGGATAACCATTAGCTTGAAGTGGACAGAGGGTGTGTGCTGGGGCAGGGGAGTGTGTGTGTGTGTAGGAGGAGTGAGGAGAGAGAGAGGAGTTCTGTATAATAAGTCCTTTAGGACAGAGAGCGGAGCTAAGCAATTCAATAACTCTATCCTAGTTTGAGCAAGGGCAGGGCACTGAAATTAGCCTTCAATCTAGTTTATTTGTTGCTCTCTAAATTCCAATTTATTTTTTTGTCAAGTTGGTCCATTTGCATGCAAGGCACCTAGCTCTAATCTACTCTGATAATGACTTGGGTAAGCAGTTTGAAAATTTCTTACTCCTCCCCGAAGGCTCGCAATGGGAAGGCAGGGTAGAAAAGCAACCTTTTCATGATTAAACAAGAGAGAAAGCTGCATCTCGTGTTTACTCTCCTCATTTTTTGCTCCCATCCCTCACACCTTTAGATGCCGAATGAGGATTTGCAGGGACATGGACTTGATGAGATGGTGACTTCTTTCTTGGAATTCAAGCTTTTCTTGATCATGAAGCCTTAGTGATACCACCCAGCCAATTTCGGCATTAAACAAACACAAACCCAGTAAGAGGGACATAATTTAATCTCTCCAGGCCAACATCCATTAATGACCCAGATTTCCTTGAACCTAAATCTCATAGACAGCTTATTCGTCTTTTTTCTTTAAATGTTTGATTCTTCGCTCACATTTATTTCTCAGTGATACTTAATTCTTACATGGCTGACATTAGACATTCTCTGTGCAAAGATTCAACAACTCCCCTTTCAATTCCCATCCAGTGCCCTTGGTTCCGTTCCATTCTGCCCCTTCCTCCCTCTTGCTTCATTCTAGAAATCACAGGAGTCATGTCTGAAAGTTAATTCCTTTTCTGAATGCCTGGCTCAGTTACCGAGACTTCATTTCAATGGCGGGATAAATCCCGGCAAGAACACAATTCCTTTAACCATCGCACTGTGAATCCACTCCCTAAGCCCTGCCAGACACTGAACGCAGAGTCAATGGGGATTCATTCACTGAAGAGGCCAGGATCTGGGTGAATGATAATGTTGGGGTATCACTGAAAAACAATGAATAAAAAAGAGAGTCAGCCCAAAGGACAATTTGAAATTGGTGAAATTTATTTAATTTCCCTTTATTTCAACACGTTCTTCCCTCACGTGGCTCCTTATTGACTTTTCCTTTTTCTTTGTTGGCCCAAAGCACTCATGCTACTTTTCTATTATCCTGGACATCCCTTTATAGCACCACAATGGATGCCGGCCTCCTCCTCCTTCTCATCCAAGCATAGTCATAGACCCCAGCTCTCTACTCTCCAGCTGAACCCTAGTTACCTGATAGGCAAAACTGTACCTTAACCCAAATAGCAAAGTTGTGGAGAAAAGGGAACACTTGTGCATTGTTGGTGGGAATGTAAACTGGTACAGCCACCATGGAAAGCAGTATGGAGATTCCTCACCAAATTAAAAATAGGACTATCATATGATCCAGCACGGAAATCAAAATGGGATCTTGAAGAGATATCTCCTCTGTGTTCATTGGAGCATTATTCATAATAGTCAAGGGATGGATACAACACAGGTGTCCATCAATGGATGAATGGATAAAAATGTGGTATCTATCTAGGAATATTATTTAGCCATAAAAAGGAAACCCTGCCTTTTGCAGCATCATGGATGAAAGTCGAAAGCATTATGCTAAATGAAATAAATCAGACAGGGAAAGAAAAATACTGTATGATCTCATTTTTAGATGAAATCTAAAACAATGAATTTACAGAAACAGAAAGTTAGAATGGTGTTTGCCAGGGCTGGAAGGGACGTGGTCAAAGGGTACAAACTTCCAGTTATAAGACAAATAGGTTCTGGTATCTAATGCACAGCTTTGTGACAACAGTTAATAGTGCTACATTATACACTTAAAGGTGCTAAGAGAGTAAAGCTGAAATACTCTCACCGCAGAAAAGAGACATGGTGATTCTATGATGTGATGGAGGTGTTATTGGATGTGATGGTGGTAATCATTTTGCAGTAAGTAAGTATATCAAATCAACACATTGTACACCTTGGAGTAACACGGTGTTGTGTGTCAATTATATCTCAATAAAGCTGGAAAAAGGGGCTACTTATTTGCTTAAAAAAGAAAGAAATGATTTAACCCAAAGGAATGAGTCCTTTTGGTGGAATTCTAGGCACCTTGATAGAAAATTTTTGACCTAGTGTCTGGCCCTATTTCTTCTAACACTGCCATGTATATCATTTTCTCTTTTCTCCCTAAATGAGGTCAGTACTGCCAGCTGGGACTGAGGGAGAATTTTTAATTAGAAGTTCAACTTGAGCAAATCGCTCACTTGATTCATTTATGTGTCACATAATTTATTCATTCATATAACACATATTTATTGAGTACTTACTGTATTTCAGGCTGTGTGAGGTGCCTTGGATACAGAACGATGAATAAAGCAGTATTCCAGATAGTGAAGTTTGAATCACCAGAGTTCATTTCCTGACTTCTTCTAGGCTAGGGCTATTGGCCAAACCCAGCCCATCCATCAAAAAAAAAAAAAAAAAAGATGGAGAAGATGTAACACACACTTGAACTTAATCCTTGCCACTCTCTTACAGTGACTCAAGAAGAAAGGGTTTGGAAAAGCAAGATAAATACTTCAGTCAGAGCAAGCTGGCTGCCTAAGCATATTTAAAAATCAAATTACCATTTTAATAGTATGCATCGTTTCCATATCAAATGATGACATTATTGGCAAAGACTAGAAGGTGACACAATTTTGAGTGCTTAAATGGTACCAACAATAGATGAAGCTATCTAAACGGACTACAAAGCCATCCCGCCATCTGGCACCCCCTCCCCATCCTGGTGGGAATGGGAAGCAGAGGGCTTCCAAGCGGTGAGAGGAGATTGGCTGGTGCCTTGAGAGGGCGCGTTAAGGAGGAGCTGTTCACCCATCTGACCTCCTTCCCACTGTGGTTGCATAAAGGCGTGACTTCCCAGGCAGCAGTCTTATAAACATACCCTTCTGTATTATTGCAAATATATGACAAAAAATATAAAGAAACCCCAGAACAACACAAAGTAAAAAAAAAAAATCATTCATAAAACATAAAGATTGCTAATATTGATATTTCAGTGTAGATATTTATAATCTTTTAAAATTTTCTGTATTCATCTGAGTGTGTGTGTATTTGTGTGTGTGTGTGTGTGTGTGTGTGTGTGTGTTCAAAGCAAAACTGAGATCAAACTGTAATTATTTCCACTTAATGCCTGACAGGTTTCATGAGCACATGGCCTGTGCTTGGTTTAATGTTCTGCTGTTGCCATCATGAAATTCTTAATAATTTTATCTTTGAACTTGTGTTTTGTAAGTGAAGTCCTGTGAGCAGAGGACATCCGGGCATGTGGGTGACTCCTGATCTTGCTGCCCTGTTTGTGAGGAGTGTTCACTGTGCTCTCTGAGCACAGAATTGCAGTGGATCCACAAGGCATGGGACAGTCATGAGACAGAAAGCACGGACCAGGTTAAGCACGTTACATCTTTGAGCAAGTGGGAATATTGACAGTCACGAGAGGAAGTGCTTTCCATTGGAACTAGAACTTGCTTCTAACACAGAACCAAGACAATGATGTCCTCAGAAACACGAATGACCTCTTGGTCATTCACTCCATCACGTCCTTTCTTACTCAGGCCACTTCCCTCTACTAGCCAATCACTGATGCCAAAAATTGAAGGAAAAGGAAAATTAGGGCAACCCATCATTCCTTTTCCTTTTAGTCCTTCCTTACTCATCAGTGAGCTGAAAGTAGAGAATGCTGGCAGACTGTGCATGGATTAAGAAGAGGAATAAAACCAGTTTCGTGCAGCACTGACAGTTCTGGCAAGAAAGAAATACATGCATGTATGAACTTTGAAATATGAGTTGTATAATTTTGGTAATTCTGCAGGCGCATTAAATGGTTTTGCTATTTACATTTAAACTTGAATTGTATAATAGAAGGATGAATGGTAAAATTAATGTTAATAATTAAAACTTTTTTCCTTTAGAACAACATCAACTAGCCAAAAGATGCCATGTCAGGTCAAGCAAAAGAGCATGGCAGAAAGGAGAGTTACTTCTATCTTGCTTCTCGCCCCCACATTTTCATTTTCTACTGGGCTGTGCAAATTATGTAGGGAGCCCTGCCTGGATCGTATATTATGATCACTTTTTCACGTCATTAAATATGATTTAAAAGATTATTGCTAACAGCTGCATAATAAATAGTTTCAACTGATGAATTTATTTAACTTATCTCCTATTATTTTTGGACCTTGAGATGGTATAGAATGTGTTTATAATTAGTTGGTTATTATGGTATGATGAAAGTCTCTGTACATAAATCTTTATCTACGTCCACAGTTATTTCCTTAAGTAAATTACAAGAAATCGAGTTGTGAAGTCAGACAGCATGTACATTTTTAAGGGTCCTTGGATACAGTGACACATTGCTCTTCAGAAAGTTCACAGCAATTTACCATTTTGACCTTAATTTTGCAACCTCAGCGCGTCCTGCTTTAATTATTGTTCATATCTATGCATTCTTGGCATTTTCTCATCAGTTTGTTCTTTCATCAACAATGCCAACTACTTGCCAGGCACTGTGATTAGAAGGTACTGGGGCCGGTGGTGAGCAAGACAGGAATTGCCTTCATGGAACATGGAGTCAAAAGGGAGGGGTCAGACGTTAAACCATCACACACAAAGACATATATATTCACAAACTGTGATGAGTTCTCTGAAGGAAAAGAATGAAATGTTTTTAGAGCATTTAGCAAAGGACTTGACTTAGCTGGAGAGTCAGGAGAGATTTCCCTGAAGAAGTGAGCTGTAGGTGAGATCTGAAGGAGGAGTAGGAACACAGTGGGAGAAGAAGGGATGGGGAAGAGGCTAGAAGCGTTGCAGGTGGCAGGCGGCCAACTGAGCAGGCTCCTGTGGGAGGAGGGGGCAAGATGATGTCTCAGAGCCAGGGTAGCGCCACGAGCAGAGGGGTGAGTGGAGAGAGACCAGGCAGAGGTGGTCATTTTGGATTTAGTCCAGAGGTCAGCCCACCGGCCAAATCCAGCCTGCTCTGTGTCTTTGTAAATAAAGTTTTATTGGAACACAGGTGCACTTGTGGTTTGTTTTCTTTTTTTCCTGTCTATGGCAGAATTGAGTAGCTGCAACAGAGATCACATGGTCTGAGAAGCCTGAAATACTTACCATGCCTGCTGTGTCAACAGAAAGACGTTTGCCGACTGCTGGGTGAAAACGTACACGACCCTGAAGTCGGTGGAGAGGTCTCAGTCTTTACCCCAGAGCAACGGGAAGTGACTGAAAGGCCCTTGAGGGGTCTCCGGCTCTGGAATGGGTTGGGGGAGCAGGTGAAGACAGGGCAGGCTGTCACGACCTTCCAGGTGAGAGCCAGTGGCCTCTTGGAATAGGGTCATGCTTCAGAGATGGAGACTGGGAAACAAGACCAAGGGATGAAGCATGGTGGGTGATGGGGAGAGGTGTCAAAAATCCCCCTCAGTTGTTGTCTAGGAAAATGACATGGATGATAACGCCCTTCATTGAAAGAGGGAAGACTGGAAGAGAACCAGTTTGGAGAGCTGCGGGAGATATTAATGAGTTTATCATGAGGAACCTTGGCGATGTCCAAGAGGATTTTGTGCAGGCAGTTGGATGAAGATTTCTATAGCTCAGAAAAGTGGTAAATGCTTCCTATTATAATTTAGCCAAAAAACATGCTTAGTATCTCATCATACATTTTCTACTGGGTTTATATTTACCACTGACTTTTTAACGCCAAGAACATTTAATTTGTATCACTGATGTGCTAAGCACTTGTGAGTTACTGCAAGGATACAAATACGAATCCGATAGACTTTCTGCTCTCAGGGCACGCGTATATGACGGTATCAGGCAGCCACCAGCAATGCTGTTAAGAGTTGTGCCCAAAAATGCTGTGAGAGCAAAAACAGCAAATGCAAACCCAAAATGATCTGGAAGAGCAATGAGTTCTGTTAGAGGTGAGGAATCCACGAAGGAGGTGGGATTGGAGCTCTGAGGGATGAATGGGGTTTCAGATGACAAAGGGGGAGAGGCACGTGGACATGGTGACAGGGGAAATAGCGTGAGTGGAGAAAGGGTCTCAGCGACTTGGCAGTGGTGATTTCTTCCTCTGTTTTTACTATACCCACCCCCACACCCCACCAGGCCCTGAACTCAGAACAATGCTTGGCACCCTAATTCTGCTTTGGTTGACTCTAATCTCTATTTCCTATGAACATACAGTGTTTCATCACCCATATTGCAGATAAGAGATCTTATCCGACTGATCCTGTCCATCCACTGTAGAAATAATTAATTGCCTTCTCCTCTGCACTCTTATACAGCTTTATCTTTTGTGCTGTAATTGCCCTTGTCAAGCACTGTTGGGGTTAAATGCATATAAATCCCTTTATCTACTTTTTCTGCTATGTCTTCTACATCTTTGGAGCCCCAGTGCCCAGAACAGTGCATGGTAACAACCACCACCCACGGCTGGAGCTGAATCCAATTGAACAAAAGCCAGTAACTACTGGCTCCCGTGCTGACAGTTTGAGTGAGCTGATGAAAAGTCCCAGACAACATGCTGGTGAGGACTGGGAGCAAGAGAAGAAATTGAATTTGAATAATTGAATTTTAAGAAGGAGGCATATGCTTCTGCTGTAACCTCCCCACACCAGACAGCACAGCCCAGATGCAAGTCAAAATGCATTATGTATTTAATGTGTCTCATGGGGTTGGCATCTGAGATAATAGGAGGAAAAGGCAGGGATTGTAATCAAAGTGGCAGCATCTGAAGACGTTTAGCTGGTGGTAAAAGGTCAGGGCACATCTTTAGATATTTAGTCAACCTTGTACTGGAGAAGAGTGGATTGAGGGCTGGTGTGTGTGTGTGTGTGTGTGTGTGTGTGTACAGTTTAGAGAGAGAAGAAACTACATAGCAGGATCAAGATCTCCAGGGCAGATACTTCTTGGAGTTTCAGGAGTTGAGCGTCAATCCTGAGTGTTGACATGGATGCATGGGGCTGGCACCTGGGAAAAATGGAAGAATTTTGCCTGGGAGGCTGTGCATTGTTTCACCATCTCCTGAAGTCCAGCAGGAGAAAATGGGGTTTTGTGGAACCAAGAGGGAATTAAGCTATCAGGAAGAGGGGAGCTATTTCACAACTGCCATGTACAAAATTTGGCGAGATATCCTCCAGCGTAGGTATCTGAATGGTGGCAGGGAGGAAATGTGGTCGTTGCCATGATACAGGCTCCTTATCAGAGAGGGGCAGGCACGTGGCCCAGCGGGTTCAGGATGCTGCTTCTAGGTCCACGGCATCGTTACAAGTAAGCCTTGCGTTCCCTTGTGTTGTCTGTGGTTCTAGAAGAGCTGTGATTTGGATCTAGAGGACTTAGCCCTGTCCTCCGGGCTCCAGATGGAGGGGAGACGAGAAGAGAAGGGGTGGGAGTGGGATGGGAACTCCTGGCACAGGAGAGGCTGATCGACCATAGTTACAGCCCATCACAAGCTGGCGAGGGTCTTCACCATCATTTAACCCGATGCTTCCATTTTACAGATCAGGAAACTAACGCGCAGAGACTGGCTTCTGAGTACTTACTTTTAGAAGACAAATTTATCCTTGTGGTTCTTCTAGAAACTTTTTCAACACTTTCTCAGCTTTCTGGATATTCCCACTCTCCCAAGATCACAAAACCCTTACCATTGTTTACAGGGCCTTTCTCTCAGAAAGTTCTTAAACCCAAGACACTTGATAAGCTCTTCATGTATTACCCCTGCTAGATAGTCTCTATTTAAAAAACAAATAAGTATCTCCCAGTGAAAAAGAATATATTCTTATGACCAATATTTTATAACAATCAAAATTAACAAAAGAAAAAAATTATTTTACTTTCTTCCATCTAGAGACAGTGAGTTTCCTTTCGGTCCTTTTTTTTTTTCTTTTTAAATGTATACTTGTTTTCATGTTCTTCTTTATAAAGATATTTGATTAGGAGAGTTTGGAGCTGAATTTCAGGCATGTTGGATGAGCATTTGGTCCTGTGAAGGCATATATTGTGTATGTGTGTTTGGGGTGTGTGTGTGTGTGTGTGTGTGTAGGGGCAGGAGAGGCAGAGGGAAGGTGAGATTTGGGAGAAGATGATACACCCGGCCCTTGTGACCTTGGGCTGTCACTCAGATGTGAAGGACCTGATGGAATAATGGCTGGATAACCACGATGTCTACTTCTGTTGTCTTCGCTCATGAAAAACTCAGAAAAGAGGAAGCATGAAACAAGAAGAAAAAAATCACCCTGGAGAAGCTGGACTCCTTGGGGAACTCATCAATGCCATCTTGTCACTGGTCAGAGATGGAGCAGCTGAGAGATCAGGAGATGAGTGGCTGCTTGTCCGCTTTCTTGGTCCAGGAAGAAGGAAACGGGCTCGGGCATCAAACTGGAACCTGGTAGGTGTCAGGGCCAGCGGAAAAGCCTGCTTCTGCACATCACACAGACTCTCTCGCTGCCTCCGCTGTGTCTCTCCGCTGACAATTCTGAAGCCTTGCTACCACAACCAGCTGTCTCTGTCAGCCCCAGTGTTTTCCTGTCTCTCACGCTCTCCCTCGCTTTCCATCACACAAAAGAGCTCTGTTAACTAGAAGCCTTTGCAGTAAGGCAGTGAGGTCGTGGGGGTTAGAGCCCCCGTCGGCCAAAGCGGCCGGTGGCTGTCTGGGCTCCAGACATTTTTAAGATCAAAATCAGGGGGAGAAATATCAAACCACTTTTTGAAGCTGCTTCGCCAGTTTTCTTTGGAGTGCCGGGTCTCCTCCCCACCCACAGCCCCAGGCACCGTCTGACCCAGCCTTTTATATACTTACACTCTAGAACATTTCCAAAAATATACATGCACTTTAACAAAAAGTCATCTTAGCCGGTGCTCCGTCGGTGGGAAGAGTCTGCACAGGGGCTCCAAGCCCTCCTGCTTCCAGGAGAGGCGTGCGGGAGGGGTCAGGAAGGCAGGCAGCACTCCACGCCTTTTAGTCCCCTCCCCTTCTTCCCTCTACAAGGGCTCCTCCTGCCTGAGGACGTTCTGGCCAGGGAGCGCAGGGAGGAGCCCAGGATTTGCAGGCAACAGATGGAGAACCATCCTGGTGCCCCCTTCTCTGCTGATGTGATCTTGGAAAAATTGCTTAACCTTTCCGAGCCTCAGTTTCCTCATCTATAAATTGCGACTAATGGTACCTCTTTACTGGATGTACCAGGATTAAGTCAGCAACGTACGCGAAAGGTCTAACACATGTGCCCATGGCCATTCTGCACATGCAACAGCTGTTATGACCATCATCCCTATGTCGGTGTTGTAACTTTGTCTTTCCATAGCAACATCTCCCCCTTAGTGGGGACCCTGTATGACTCACCCAGCTTTGCACGTGGGAATTGGTGAACTTACGTGCATGGAGAGTAAGAGCATCCAGTGAGGTGCAGACCTGAGTTCTAGGAGCTGTCCCACGAGCCAGAGGACAGTCCTGCTGCTGGGCAGGGGAGAAGATGACGTGAGGTTTCGGGCCCCTAGAAGGACTCGCTGCCTTCAAAGATTCCTCCTCAGTCTGCCTGGCTGGTATGAAACATGATCTCTGTCAATGAAAAACATTCCTTTGAAGGCTGATGCGTTATAAGGCACTTCCCCCTGCATGTGACTGGGAAGGATGCCGGAAAAATAAAAACCATGGTTGTTCGAAGGTCAAGAAGTCACAGATTCATAGTCAGACCTGGGAGGAACTTTCTTGGAGCTCACCCTACATTTTCTGATGAAGAGGAATCCAAAACCCAGAGGCTGGTATGGTTGCCGTGAAGGTGGTATCATGTGAAGGGAGAGACACGTGAAGCAGAGAGCAGGGCATCCTAAAGACCAACCTCACCAAGTTTTATGAACATGCTTCTGGGCCATCGATGCTCACATCCTCTCCTCTAGCTTTGGAATACAATTTTTATATTAACCTTGACTCTCTGGCATTGTGAAAAAAAACAATCCAAATGCCCACAGTATACATGGAGTTTAAGCTTTAGGTTAGAAATGTCCTTAGGTCATTTCCACCTGGGGAAATTTTTGCCACCACCGCTTAATAATGGGGGGCCCAGGTAGAGTCAGTTTCTTTCGTATCCAGCCCCCTCCTCCCCACCGCAGGCTGGCCCCGTGTGCCTGGCGGGGGCAGGGAATGAGGCGGTCCTGCCACAAGCTGTTTATCAAAGTGACAGCCTTTTCTGTTCAACACTCCCTTCCTCCCCTGCACCTTGGCATTAACAATGGCAGAAAAGGAGCATCACAAGAAGCAAAGCACCTGCCCCTTCAGCTCCAGCAGGATGATCGGAATTTCCCACAATGCTCTCCTCTCCTGTCCTCATCCTTCCCCGTGCGTCTTCCCTGCTAGAGATGAAAGGTAATCTGATTAGAGTAGATGGAGAAGGTCCTTTCTGAAAAGGTCTATTGGACGTAGCCTCTGCCGAGCCCCATCCCTAAAAGCCCAGTGCCTGGCACCTACAGGAGGTAACGAGAACTTGGAAAATCCACTAGGAACTGGCCACCAGGAGCTAGCGAGAGAGAAGTCACCGTGCCCCTGTAATTACTGGGCGCTTGCCGTGTGTCTGGAGCTGCACCAGTTGCTGGGGGTGGGTGTAAGCGTGGCTGTTTTGTAATGTATGATAGGACTGCAACAGGGATTAGGGATTTAGAAAGAGGACTTTTAAAAAGCCTAAATAGCCCCTGGCTTCAGGGAAACTTCACCATTGTGGGTAATAATACAGGCAAACCTGTGGGACAGAGAGCGTTGTGGGAGCTCGGGAACAACCCGGGGGACCGGCACGGTCAGAGGGCTTCTCACTGAGTGCCTCTTCCCGTCAATGGAAGGGTGGGTAGAATTAAGACAGATGAAGAAAGGGAGTCTGGGGGCCAATGTGGAGGATGCCAGGATGAGGGGTCCCCACCTAAGTTTGGAATCGTCCTGGCCTCTGATGGGCAGCAACGAGGCATCCATCTGGAGCCCTGGATTAGAGCTTGGCTCCCATGCAGTGAGCGAGGAGGCTGGAGGGGCTGAGTTCAGAGGGGCTTGAATTTCAGGTGGGAAAGTTTAGACCCGACATGCTAGATAAAGGGCAAAATGTGCCAAATTATTCAACAACTATTTATTACGAGCTTACTCAGTGTGGGGCACCGTTCTGTCCACTAGGATAAATGCGGTTATGGGCATCAGTGAGCTGGGAGGGAGCGTGTACGTCCGGGCCGGGGTCGGGGAATCTTACCTAAACAGGGGCCGGGGGACCTGGCGGGACGCTCCGCAGGGTGAAGACCTGGACCTCTTGGGTGACTAAAGGATGAAAAGGAAGAAGAGACACTAGGAGATTTTCCCTCTCAAAGGATGAACAAGTCTTAATGGTGGACTGGTGGACCTATTAAAAAAAAGGCCAGTGAGGAATCCCGTGAAATGTGTCTTTTTATCATTCCCCTCAGCTGGAAAGCAACCAGAAAAAAAATCCTCAGCTGAAAGTTAGAGTTTCTGAGCCAGAGAGCCTGTTATTTTATGCCGTGGTCCTTCCCCGTCCAGCAGCCTCCCTGCACGGTGTGACCCTGGGAGGCTGAGAGACGTCCTCACAGGTGTTCACTCGGTGGTGCCCACTGGAATCTGAGAAGCAATTTAGAGGCTTAGCATCCTCTGCCTGGTGGGAGCACGTGCTGCTGAAGCCCTGCGCATGCGTGCCTGGGAGAACAAACAGGGAAAGAGGATGGACAAGAATTCAAGATCAAGCTGTCTTCATTTGTCCAAGCAGTGGTTTATTAAAGATCAACCTTGTGCAAAGCATCAGCGACTGTACGAACTTGAACTCTCATTATCTAAGCCTAAGTGCTGTAAGACTTTGGGGACATGTCTCCTCATCGCAACGCCTTGTGCCTTAGCCATATCTGTAGTCCTGAGCGTCTGAGGCACAGGAGCACTTGGTCTGGGCTCCACAAAATAGACATCTGGGTAAAGAAAGACTAATGGAAGGGGTCACTTGTGAAGGATGGAGAGACACTGCTGGGAGATGAGCTGTGATTAGGACACTGAAGATGGGCAGGTTTTGAGGGACAGGATGAAGGCTCTCCAGGAGCAGTAGAAGCACAGAAGCGGGAAGGTGAGGCTAGAGTGAGCCTCTGTGGGGAAAGGCTGAGCTGCCTAGGGAGTGGTGGTTCCCCGGCTGTGACCCACGTACTCAGCAAACATGGTCCTTCTTATCTGCTCTTCTTTACAAGACCCTGTCCTCTGAGTGGTGACAAAGAGATTGCTGTGTAATCTACCATGATGTAAGAAGGGAGGGTACAGCTCAGTGGTAGAGCGCATACCTGGTATGCACGCTGTCCTGGGTTCAATCCCCAGCACCTCCATTAAAGTAAAATAAATAAACCTAATTACCTCCCCCCAAAACAAAGAAACAAAAGCCTCCAAAATAATCTACTGTGGTTTAAACTTCATTGTGTTAATTGAAAATTTTCCTGAAGGTAATGCTCAGAATTTGGGGACAATCACTGAGTATCCCCTGTTCTCTGTGGCACTTTTCTGAGACGGTGCCTGGGTGTGTGGAAGGGGAGAGTGAGCGACTCTCTTGGCATTTGAAGGACACAGTGAAGAAACATTTATGTTGTCTCTGAGTCCTCCGGTTGCTGGGTACTCTTTTGGGCTCTGGTGAGCAAGCCAGTGCCTGGGTCTGATCAAGGCTAGTAGCCCTTCCTAGCTGACTGCCCCCCTGCCCCATCCCCACTCCGGTTAGCATGGCAGAGTTTGGTGTCTCTGTCACCTCCTGCATCTTCCCAACAGCTGGTCTCTGCTCTGAGCTCCCCTCCCCCCTCCACGGTGATCTTCATGGCGCCCATTGGATGTCAGCTCAGCTACCTTCTCTGCCCCACGATGAGACTGAGAATGGATGAGGTGCTATGGGAATTTCTGGATCCCATCTTTGCCACTGAAATTCAAGGAGTCCCAGGAAAGCTAAGCTGCAGGAGGCGCTTGTGGCCCCGCCCCCCACGTTGCATTACTAATTCTGCGTTGGTATAATTTTAACCTAGGGGACAGCCTGTGACACATTTCCCGGGGCCAAAATCCTTCACAGGTAAGGGAGCCAACACATGATGGCAAATGCTCGCACCCCTTTTCAGCCAAAGCCAGCTTCCCTTTCCCATTTCTGTCCTTTTTGCTCTGCCTCCTTTTTCCCATCACTTCCTGGATGCTCTGTGAAATAGCCTCCTTCTTTCGTAGAGCAGAGAGGTCATGGCTTACCTGTCTTGGGCTAATGGGTTGCTTTCTTCAGACTAGGGGAGAATTCCTTGAGCTGGGATTCCTGAGCTGAACTCTTGCTGGACTGAAAAACAACATCAAGAGATTTTTGAAAGTCACATCTTAGGACAATAACTTCACTGGTTTGGATGCAGATTCTTGCTTCTGATGACAAGGGCTGATTCTTCACTCTTTCTTTGCATCCCTTCTATTAAAAAATTCGTCTTTGCCCCAGGCAGAGCTATTCCTTGGACTTCTGGAAAAGTTAAAAAAGAACAGCACATTGAGATGCATCATGGGTATGTCACGAATTTCCGTCTTTCAAAGGAGCGCCACACTGTTCCGCTGGAGGTGGAACCCAGACGTGGGAAAGTGAAGAGACTTGCTCACGGAGCTGAGGTCATGGGCGCAGAGCCAGAATCGAGGGCCAGGGCTTCACTCTGTGTCACCTGGATTCGCCACCCGCTCCCGGCACACCTGCGGTGGAGACTGCAATCGGGAGCTCAGGGAAATAAGCCTGGAGAGGAGGAGCAGAGAAACTGAGGAAGAACGATGGGCGAGAAGGAGTCGGTGGTGGAAGGTCTGGCGAAAAAGAAGGGTGGAATAGAAGCGGTAGGTAAGGTGGTCCACCCGAGAGCGGACCGCGGAGGCGTCTTCCCATCACCGCCCAGGGAGGGCTTTTTCCTCCCAGAAGGAGAGTTTTGAGGACTGTGTCCTTCAAGGCTCCAGCTGCATGTGTCCCCCGCTAGGAGCCGCGCAGGCAAACCAGCAGGGGAGTCTGAGGCCTCGCGTGGGGCGGGGCTGAGAGGCCCTCCTGGCGTCCTCAGCATCCTCGCTGCTCCTCCGCTACCCGGCGATGACCCGTTCTACCAAGTTCCAGATGCTGCTGAGGAGACAAGCGCTATAAAAATGCTAAACAGACGGCCGCCTGTCCGCGGGATAAATAGACCGTCAGCTCCTGCTGTCAGTCCCGCTCCCTTCATGAACACAGACACATCTCCCCAAGAAGGGGAATCCGTTAGTCGGTGTCGCTTCTCTGTTTATTTCTGCGATTTTCTCTCAGTCTTGATACCAGGATGTTGTGCTCTGTTTTGGGGGTTTTCTGTTTGTTTTATTTCTTTTTGGTATTATTGATTTCCTTATTTTTTACCCAGAAGGACTTTATGGTTTGTTATTTTAATTTCCTGAATTCATATTCAGAAAATGGGATGCTTTTCTTCTGATTGCTCTTCCAAAAAAAAAAAAAAAAACCCAATAATAATAACTTTCATTTGTATAGTACGCTCCCATGCACTCTCATAAAAATTCATTAGACCTGGAATCAGAGGAAATGGATTCCTCTTTATTCCATCTCTTATTTGCTGTGTGACCTTGGACACATGGCTTGACCTCTCTGGTTGTTTCATTTGAACAATGGGCATAGGAACAGACCTGTTTTTCCTAGAGCAAAGGCTTGTGAGAGGAGCAAATAGGATAATTTATATGAAAACTTGAGGTAGGTATTGATTTTTAGATGAGAAATTTGAGGCACAGAGAACCTAAGTGGTTTGCTCTAAGTGCTGTAGCTTATAAGCAGCAAAGACCATACATAAACACAGGTCTTCTGACAACAAGTGATCTATCCATGACCCACAGCTCCGAGTGATGTTTAGGGCTTAGACAGACGGACTTGAAAGTCAACATTACAAAATGTATTAATAGTTAGCATTTATGAACACTTACTATGTGGCAGCTACTCTGCTAAGAACTTTACTGTATTAACTCATTCAAACCTTATAATACCCCTATAAAATTACTGTTCGTATGTTCATTTTATAATGAATAAGTTACTTCTCTAAGATCACAAAGCTGAATCTGAGCACGGACTGACCGCAGGACCCTATCCTGTCCCCTCAGGATCACGCGTGTTCTAGAGCAACTGAAGGTAAGAGCGGACCGTTTTCCCACGTTAGCTTGGAGGGGAGGGGAGGGGACTCAACTGGCCTCTCGGAGCCATTAAAGGAAGGAGGAGGAGGAGGGACTGGGGTGAGGACCCCTGGGCATTTGCCTCTGTAGACACACTGCAAGGGTGACCTCGCGGGTTAGATGTCCAGAGTGGTTGTTCTCAACCTTGAACACTATCAGAACCACCTGGAGGGCTCATAGTCACACAGAGGGCTGCCCGCCGCCCAACAATATCCATCCTATAGGTCAGGGGTGGGACCTGAGAATCTGCATCTCTAGCCAGTTTTCAGGTGATATGGAGTTTGCTGTGGGATCCAGGGACCACTTTGAGAAACACAGCCCTAGAAAGTAGGAGATGATAAACCGTAGGACATCCGGGTCCCATAGGCAGCCATCTAAGAACTCACTCTCATCTGAATAAGGAGAACATTGGTCTGAGTTCTAGAAAATCTGAGATGGTCTGGACCCATTCACTGGGCCTCTATGAAAATGTGTCTTGTGGAAGAGGACAGGGGCTGCCCTCGCCAGGCCGGAGCTCCTCCACCAGCCCTCACTGGGGCTGGCTGCGGGTTGCGGGCTGCGGGCTGAGGGCCGCGGGCTGCGGGCAGTGCGTTCTGCATCACGAATGAGTGAGCCCTAACGCCCCCGCTGCAGATTAAATAAACAAACAGCTGCCGCAGGCACAGGAACGGGCTGTAACCGAGCCCCCAGCCCTCCCAGACAGAACCTTTCCTTCAGCTGTTGTTGTTTTGTTCTGCGGCTGCCTTCTCATCGCCTTGTACTGACAATAGTCGTAAATAACCGCAGTGCTGTAGAGAAATCATTTTAACAGCAGAAGAGTCAAATAAATACATTAGACCTGACAGCTTAACTACGCGGAGTCCATTTGTATGTGGTGGCCAGCTGCTTCCCGAGACCCGCGGTGAGCGCAGAGGCCACGAGAGGGCGCGCCGAGCTCACGCTGCGCACAGGCACGGCGCTGCCCCCAAACTCAGCCCAGCCTCCGGGTGCGCGGGCTTCGGCCGCCGCTAAAAACAAGGCTTTCAGACTCTGGTCAGCGCGGAAAAATAATGTCGGCTCCTGCCTTCATTCCTCACCCTTCCAGAGACTAAAGATTTCGTTTTCAACTCATCTGAGAGTTCAGACTTAGAGTTAAAGTTGGGTGCTAGGACCTGGGTCACCCCGAGGGGTGGCAGAGTCACCAGGTCACAGTCGGAGCATCAAATCCTCACATGTGTGCCACCCACCTGCACCCCAATCCCATCCCGACGCTCAGGGCTTTTCTTTCTTGGCCCAGGTTTTCAGCAGTTGTAGCTGCTGCATACATAGCTCACCAAGTTTGGTCTCTGATGGTGGTTCTAAGCCTGGTCCCCTCATTCCCAGCAGTGTCTGTCTACCTCTTTCCCTTCCTGTGGCTGGAGCCCACGGGGTCCTGGTCTTCAGGCTGCCCACACTTTCAGGAAGTGCCGAGGTCAATGCGGACGCAGGGTACCATCCTTCTCTGGGCAAAGGGATTTCCGGGGAGTCTGGTGGTCCCTGCCTCACCTGTAGGTAGCTCTCTGCTCCTCCTTCCGGGGTCCAGCAAGCTTTGAGCTAAAGAGAGCTTCCCTGGTGACAGAGCTGAGCAGCAGTGAGTGGAGAGCCTCCCAATTCAGACTGACCATGCTTGATTCAAACCCTTGACCAGCACACGAGCTGCTGGAGATTGGAGTGCAGATGGGAGACGGGGTGTGTGTGAATTCTTCCCACAGACCCAGGTCTTCAGAAGGGGACAGATAGACATACCCACAGCACTCATGCTAACTCGTGGAGGGTTGATTTTTCCTTACTGTCTTCCGGGAGACCAGAACTCAGACTCCTTGTCAGCCTAGGCTGGATCTCCTTCTCTGCTAATACCCTATCACCTAGCAGGATGCTTGCCATCGGCAGTCTCCTGATTATAGCAGACAGACTACAGGCTCACTTAGGAACTGTCTTTGAGTCTGCGGTCATGTGGTGAATATTTCGTGTTCTCTTAGAGGAGTTCAGACTGCAGCAGGTTGGATATTAAGAAGCACTTCCTAGTAACAAAGTCATTAGGTGCTATAATGAATTCCAAACAGACTTGTTATCTATCCTGGGGAGCAGGTGGGGCCAGACCATGCTGTGTATCCCTGAAGCTGGCTGCGTTTCCCTGTTGTTTGAGAGCGGAGTCCACGGTGGGGTGGATGCTTATGGAATGGGCTCCCTAGCAGGGCTTCTCCCCCAGGATTTACCCTTCCCTCCATCCATAGGCTACAGGAGAGGCAGCCACTTTAATACACCCCTTCCCTTATGCCCCACTTACGTCATATTAGCGGAGGGACAGGTGTCTGCTCCAAGCTAGTGCAAACATTGTAATGTCCCATCCTTAGCAGAATGTTCCACAGTAGACACCTGGCATAAACCCGGCCAGTCTCAATTCTTCCCTGGGATTTCGACACTGAAATTGAAAAATAGACGTCAATCTCTCAGTGGCTTCCCGGAGAGGAAGATGGAAAACCAGGGTGTTCTTGGCACTATATTTCTCTTCCTATGGACAAGATAAATAGAAGAGAAGGCCTTTAAACCACATATATACCTACCACATGGAGAATGAGTGCAAGACAGACAGACACAGAGAGGACATGTACAGAGAGAATAGAAATGTGAGGGGGGGGGTAACCGACTCCTGGTAACATGCAGCTCTCTGCTTCCAGTTGCTTCTGAGGCCTCGCTAATCCCCGTCCTTGAGTTTCCTGAGATACTTTATTACTTTGCTAATAATGTTCCTTAAAAACCGAAAAAAAAAAACCCTCATCCACCCCCACTCTCCTGCTCCAGTCAGATGATGTCACTTGCAATCCAGGAGGCTTGGCTAATTGCATCATATTTAAAGTAAGAACTCAACCAACTTCACAATTTCAACTTCTAGTGTTCTTCATCAGAATCGATCATCACCAGAAACAGACTGTGCAGTTTTCTGCTGTTTACTGCGGCCACATCCTTCTCTCTGCCCAGAACCCTGCAGCATTCCCATATCTCCTTCAGCCTCTTCTAAGATGCCCTGTCTCCTCTGAAGCCATTCCAGACAGTCAGGACAGCTTTGTTTGCTCCCCCAGCACTGCGTTCAGCCTTCCTAGCGTATGTTCCTCTGTCCTGGGATTTCATGGGACTGTGGTCTCCTCAAGGGTGGGGACAGGCCCTGTTAGCCCCCCTCCAAAACATCTGACCCGTTGTAAACACAGAGGAGCGTTCGTACTATGACTGTGGGGCTTGTGGCCCTGCCCACAAGCAGGGAGGTCAGTCCTGAAAAGGTCCTCATAGACAGTAATTCCCAAAGGATGTGATGGCTGAGAGGATGAGTATATAACACCAATAGGGTGATTGCAGAAACACAGTGAATATTTCTGTCCCTTTTCCTTCTTTCTTAACCCTATTTAACTCTCCTTCCTTTCTTCAACACAAACACGCATGCACACACACACTCACGTGCGCGCGCACACACACACACACCTTGCAACTCTCCCTTGCTGCCCTGGACCCTACTCAGTGTTTAGAATTGGCTCACATCTCAGTCTCTTCCAAGCTATTCCACTCAGAACCTTCTCCAAGCTTTCATTGCCAGAGGGAACCCTCCAACTCAAAGGCAAAAGAGGAAAGGAAAAGAAAAAAGGAAGAGGGGGCAAGGAGGTGGGAGAGAAAGTAATACCCAATTTCAACATTTTGTTCTTTGCCATTGAAACTTCCGGAGGCAGCAGCCAGTTTGTATGTTTTGTATCATGTCTGCTTCCTTGTGGGAGTTTCATAAATTGATGATGATAACACAGCACATTTCTTTTAAGTCCTTAGACATTCAGTCTTTATTGCTTTATAAAGTCTGCTTGGGGCAGAGATGAAATGAAACTGGTGAGATTTTGGTCTGTCCACTGTGCCCAGCACAGAATAAGCAGCTGCTAGGCAACTTGCATTCAGAGGTAGCCAAGTCTCATTGCAAAAGGTTCGGGAGGCCAGCGCTGGGAGGCTCAGGACAGTGGGTGACCCGGGGAGTCTGAGCAGGGTCATTTCAGTGGCTGGTTGGAGAGGAAAGGACTTGATTAAGGATCAGTCTGTGGAAGCAGCCCTGGCTTTCTATAACCTCCACCTGCAACTGGGATTTTTTTTGGGGGGGGGGTAAAATTATGCAAAATTCATTTCCCTCCAGACCTATAATAAAATATATGCAATATGTAAATAGCTGAGTTTCTAATGGGAAAGCCATAATAGTCACCTGCTCTATTTAATTATTGGAATGCAATGATTTTTTCCCCCCACAGCTGAATAGCTACACTAATAGGAATATTACACTGATGGACAAACTCACTCCACGCCAATACATTTTCGGCTTTTACGCTGATTTGATGAAACAAATGTGTGTCATTTGCAGTTCACACCAGAAAACAATGAAAACATCACCTGCCTTTGCAGAGTCAGTGTGACTGAACCTCAGACTGGGAGAAAAACCTTCAACTGTTAGGGATAAATTGGCAGTTCCAGATTTATAGATACTAACTACTATATATAAAATAAATAAACAACAAGTTTCTCCTGTATAGCACAGGGAACTCTATTCAATGTCTTGTAGTAACCTACAATGAAAAAGAATATGAAAAGGAATAGATGTATGTAAATGTGTGGCTGAAACTTGCTGTACACCAGAAATTGACACAACACTGTAAACTGGCTATAATTCATTTTTTTTTAAAAAGGACAAAAAAACCCTTCAATTGTTAATAAAAGGAATCAGACTTTTTCAGACTGAGTTATAAAACTGAGAGAGAAAAAAATAATCTTAGACAGGTGGATCTCAGCTCTCTTATCCACCCTCAATCCCCCTAAATAATACCCCCTAACACACACACATATGCACACACACGCGCACAGAATTTGTTCCCTTCTTGAATGAACTAATTTATTCCTAAAGTGCAAGAGTGACTTAACTCATGCTGGCTGTATGCAAATGACAATCTGTAGCTGGTTCCTTTCTGTGCAGAGAGGACAGACCATACTCCGCGGTGTGGTGTTACGAGGCCAAGCTGGGGAATGCTGGACCCAGGATGCCCAGCCTGGTAAGCGTGGCCTTTCAGCTGTGGCTCCCCACAAGGCAGAGCTCTTCAGGTCCCAGACAGACTGAGCCAACATGATGCCTGTAACTTGCTGAGCACCTTCGAATCCTGCCATTCATTCCAAGAGCTGGTGTAGCAACTGGTTTTATATAAAGGGGATGCCAGTGGATTGGTGGGACACTACGTGGGCATCGCTGCTCAATAGACTGAAGTTGCATGATGACCGGGCTCCATACATAAGTACGTTCACTTGTCAAATAAGATTCTGCCTGCAAAAGAGCCTCGCCAACCCTACGGTGCCTTGTAAATTATAAAGCCCTTTAGACACACAGGCTTGCTGTCATCAGCGCTGTGATTCTGAATCCCTAAAGGGCCAGCATTACAGCAGGCTGACCTGGGTGCTTTCAGACATGGAGCAAGTTGAACTTGATATGAGAAATGAGCTTGAGATTTACTGATTTTATTATAAGGAATAACTGCTTGAAGACAGAGGAGGACCGACGGAGGAGGACAGGCGACTGCCCTTAGTGTCTTACTTGGAAAACGCACGTCGTGTTGCCTGCCATCTAGCGGTAGGAGCGTAGACTTGCAATTCCCTCCGGTCCCTGGGAGATGACTTACAGGTCGTCTCTGAAAAGGGCTGGCAGATGAACGAGGAGCTGTCGGTGGAAGCCAGCGGTGCAGTGAGCGAGAGCGAGAGCGAGCGACTGTCATCGCTGCCTCCGCCAGCCCAGGAGCCTGACCTCAGGCGCTGCCGCAGCCTTAACTGGCATCCGCTGTGTAAACCCTGAGAGCCCTGAGGGCCGCTTAGGCATTAAGTAAGAACAACAGAAATGATCCGGATGATGATGATAATATTAAGGAGCATAAACAATTATAATCATACTACCAGATTGCTTCCACTATTCCTTTCTGGGCTCTGACTAGTAAACATACAAAGGACTGAAGGGGCGGGGGCAGGGGACAGGGAGGCTGCCCAGGAGGCTGCAAGCAGACTATAAAATCCTCCCTCCCTTAACTCCTCGCTCCAGGAGAGTTTGCTGAATTACAGTTCTGCCTTTGGAGCATCTGGAGCTTTGGGAGACACGGGAAACACCTTCAGTAACATCTCAGTTTACCCAGGCAAATGTTTGACTTGGGGATGCTCTGGGCCGCCCGCCATGGCAGTGCCTTCTCGCCCTTTGCGGTGGACCCAGCATGAGCAGCTCATCTGAGCTCCCGAGGAAGAGTCTGGGTCACCATTGGAGGTAAACGACAATGATGAATAGATATAGCAGTTGCTTAAATTAAAATTTTTTCATGAAGAATCTAAGTGACTTTTTAATTAGTTTGAAGTCACTGATAAGAACTAATGTGTACTGAGTATTGACTCTGTTTTAGACCCTCTCTATACACAATGTTAAGTTAAATCTTACAAAGATGATGTAAGGTCAGTACAGCCACTGCTCCCATTTTGCAGATGGAAAAGTAGGGGATTAGAGAGGTAAGTAATGGTGATGCAGGAAAAACGGATGTGGGGCGTGAGAAGGGAATGCCCCAGGCTTCAGTTGAGCCCCAGGGACATGCCCTGCCAAGTGTGGGTCCTTGGCTTCGCACAGGAAATAATTCAAGAGTGAGCCACTGTTGAGTAAAGGTAGGTTTATTTAGAGATACATCAAAAGGCAAGAGAAAGGCCATGAGGTGTGGGGATTGGGTGGTCAGATTAGAGTAAAAGTAGGTACTTACTCCATAGACAGAGTGCAGGCTGTCTCCGAAGAGGGAGAGAGAGGGGGCAGCGGCCACAAGGAGGTGCCGTGTTGCCAGTTTTTATGGGCTCAGTAGCTTCATATGCTAATGAGTGGAAGCTCCAGTCTAACCAGCGTGGGGTAGGGGCTGGCAGTCCCAGGAAGTTGGCCATTTCCCACCCTTTGACCTATTGTGGTCAGCCTTGGGACTGCCATGGCGCCTGTGGGCATGTTATTCACCATGCTAATGTGTTACAATAAGCATATAATGAAGCTCAAGGAAATCAAATCTTCCCCCATCATGAGCCTCAAGGCCTGCGGGGGAGGGGGTTGAATCTTTCGCCATTCTGGTGTTAATTGCTGTGTTATTCCAGAATGGCTGTGCCCTGCCTTTTCCTGACTCAGTGGGACCAAGATCCAAACCCTGTTTGCTCACTCCTCACTCTGCATCTTATGGACTTTGGTTATCACGCCCCAACCACCAAAAATCATTGCCATAGAAAGGAACTTTAAAGGTCACCTAATTCAGTTGCTCACCCTAAGGCAGAAGTTTCTTCTATAGCATTCATTTCCAGACTCTGGCTGTTTTTGATCTGCTGTATTAAAACCATTAAGAAACCAAAGCAAACATGCAAAACAAAAAGCAAGTTCCTGAAACCGCCCCCCACCTCTGGCTCTCTGCCCCTCCCCAGTCACATCACCTCCTTCCCACAAGTTCTGATTCAGTGGCTTTGCACTGAGGTCTGGAGATGCCTATTAAAGTCTTCCCAAGTGTTCCTCCAGCCCCGTCAGGTTGGAAGCCTGTGCCCTGCTGTGGAGCAGGGAGGAGCAGGAAAGGGCTTGGGGCAGAAGAGGGAGCTGGCTTGAACTATCTAGAGGCTTGGAGGGGGAAAGGTAAGAGATCACAAAGCTGACAAGAGCCAGCTTTCAGAAACTGTCAGGTCCATTATATTAAAAAAAAAAAAAAAAAGAATGCAGAACATTAGCATCCCTTTTCTTTCTTCCTTTTTTTTTTTTTTAATGAAAGTCAGAGATGCTCCCAGAGCCAGTGCCTTGCTTCCCTCCCACATACTGCCTAGCAAAGAGGCTTGTTGTCCAGGCCAACGCTAAGTAAACCCTTAACTGATCTGATTTTTGTGCTTCCATTTTTAATGGGTGGCAGGGAGCAGCTGCGGCCGTGAAGCCCTTTACTCACTGGCTGATCTCCGGGCATGGTGAATTGCTGCTGCTTCTCAGAAGCTCAGAGAATGTTAGGAAAATGCAGGCAGCTGCAGGAAATGCCCACTGTGGGGATGGCTCAGTGGGGCGCAGATGGGAGCCCACATACTTGCTGTCCCAGAAATGGGCTGCTGGGGTGGGATGCCTTACGGCCGAGGGTCACTAACTCCCATGGAGCGTGAGTAGTGGCTGAAGCCCAGTCATCCCCAGATCACATCTCCTCGCAGCTGGGAGTTGCTGCTGGGTTCTCACTTGGCCTTGGGCTTTGCGGAGGTGAAGCTGTGATTATTCGAGGATTTGGGTGTCTGTGTGCAGCTAGAGTCTTTGCTTCCCATTAAAGTGAAAACATTTATCTGGCTAAATGAAGCCACCCTAGACTATTCTAAAAGCAAATGTCCTTTAGCTATTTTGTGTCTGATGTTTGTCTTCCTGTGTATTCTCTCTTATCTGGGGACTTTGTGGATTTCCTAAAAATCAATATAAGAGGCTGAAAGGAAGTTAGCATGAGCTACTCAGCAGAGCTATATTAAACGAGAGAGAGAGGGAGAGAGGGAGAGAAGTAAAGGCAAACAGTCCCTCAGTCTGTGAACATCTCTGTGCCTCACCCCGTGTTAATACTAAGAAAAGCTAGAGGAAAAAAAAAGGCAGGTACAACTCTCACGGGTCTCGCTGTGTCTGAGGCAACACAGTGAGGCAGATGAAAGGGATGGGTTCTAATCAAAGGGCCTGGGTTTACATCGCGCCTCTGCCACTCATTCACCATCTGACTAGTTCTACATCCACTCTGAACCTCACTTTTCTCATCTGTAAGCAGGGGATGAGAAAGTTATCTTCTTCATGAGAGTAAGAGGAGGTTACATGAACTCATCAATACCTCCAATAGGATAAGCTCAGTTAAGCAGGATAATAAAATGATTGAGTGTGGCTCTTAATCTGACTTCATGAAAATAAAAATTTGTGTATGTAATAGACTATTACAGAAAAGTTTTAAAAACTGGTAAATTATTTTCAATTTATACCACAAAATGCTTGTTTCTCAAGCATATCAAGAATTCCTACAATTTAATAATAAAGTCATAGTTTATTTTTAAATAGTTCAACTTGGTACAAAGCCATGCAGAGGATATGCACAGAGCATTTACACACAGAAACACACAGGCACACAGGGAAATGAAAGAAAGAAAGAAAGAACGAAATTAAGAAAGGCTCCCTTGAACATAGGAATAGCTGCCCAATTTTATTCATAATAAGCTAAATTCAAGTTAAAACTAAATTCTTTTTTTATGTCTGTGAGTCTGTTTCTGTTTTGTAAATAAGTTAATTTGTGTCTTTTTTTTTTTTTGGATTCAATAAGCTCATGGTTACCAGGAGTGGGTAGGAATAAAAAAAAAAAGGGGGGGTGGGAAGGGATAAAATGGGAATTCGAGATTTAAAAACACTCACTACTACATATAAAATAAACAACAAGTTTATACTTTACAGCACAGGCAACTGTATTCAATATCTTGTAGTAACTTATAATGAAAAAGAATATGAAAAGGAATGTATGTATATATATGTATGCGTGAAACCTTATGCTGTACCCCAGAAACTGACACCGCATTGGAAACTGACTATACTTCAGTAATAATAAAAAAACTAAATAGATGTTTCAAATATCAGTTAGTAAAGGTTCTAATGTTTCTGGACACACTGTGTTGATAAAGGTGTGGGAAATGGCTTCATTATACAGTGTTGATAAGGAATTTGGCAAAAATATATCAAAATTATAAACATATACCCTTGAGTCTGCAATTCTACTTCTAGGAATTTATTCTAGAGTTGTAATCACACAATGATAAATCTGTATAATCCGTATGGCAAGTCTGTCCCTATCAAGAGATTGGAAACAATCTGAATATCCTTTCGTGGGTAACTCATTAAGTAAATTGTGGTGCATCTGTACAATGTAATACAATGAAAGTGCACTTTTTGCTACTGTAGCCTAGTTTTTCACCCATCTACACTGACTGCTTTTGGACTCTTACCAAAGTTGCCTAATAAAGGATTGTCAATTAAACAGTGGAAAAAAAAAAAAAGTAATGCAAATATCCATAAAGTAGATTGTCAAAGTTCTTAGAACTGTCTTCAAATATGAGAAAGATAAGAAAAATCAAGATAAGTGAAACACACACACACATTTATATGTAACAAACATATATATAGCAAATATGTATAACAAAATATATGTTTTATGTATATATTTATAGACACATGTTTTTCTATATCTGTCACCATGTGTGTAAAAATAGAAAAAAAATATATATTTACTTATTTCTACACGGACTGTCTGAAATATACTTAAGAAACTGGCAGCACTGGTTGTCCCCGAGGAAAGATGAGGGGCGGCCAGCACAAAGGATTGGGACAAAAACCCTCATTGCATAATTTTTTGGGTTTTGCAAGAGCACAATTTCAGAAGTCAAATGACAAAATGGTCAAATACATATTGTATTTTCCTTTGGGAAAGATTTACATGAACATTGTGGCAGATGCCCTCACTAATTTACTAAATATTTATGCAGTGTTACTCTGTGCCAGAACTTATTCTGGTGCTGGGAGGTGGGCTGTGTTACCTGCAGTATCTACATGTGATGCTTTCAAGTGCTCCAGACTCAATTCAAAGTCCTCCACTCGTACTAACTCATTTAAACTTGGCAACGACCCTATGAGTGCATCCTGTCATTATCATTCCTACATCACAGATGAGGAAACAGGGGCACAGAAGTCTAACGGACTTGTCCAGGACCAAACAGGTAGTAAGTGGCAAAGCTGGGCTGTACAGTCCATTTGTTTATCTGTCTCTGGAGTCTGAGCTTCTAGTTAATAGCAGGAGGAGGGCCACAGTTTGTAGGGCCAGGTGACAAAGGAAAATCTGGGGTCTCTTGTTGAAAAATGATGAAGACTTTTGATGCAGCAACAATAGAGCATTAAATCAAACTAAGGGCCACCTGAGCACAGGGCCCTGAGGTCCTGCACAGGTCACACACTCACGGAGCCGGCCCAGGTCGATATCCCACTGCCTTGCAAGGCAGACTGGACCCCCGCCCTCCTGGAGCCGACATCCAGTTGGAGAGGTGAGTGCGGCAGGGATGACGCAGAATGTCAGGAGGACGGAAAGACACCTGCTGGACTCTGACCCCCTCCCTCTTCCTCTAATTCATTTGACTATCGAGTGACTTAATTTAATAAGTTTACTTTTTCATCTTACACTATGACCTGTGGAACTAGAGTTCTGACAGTCGTTTTGGGCAGCTCTGATCTTCATGAATCCCTTTATTCCGTAGATGAGGAAACAGGGGCTCCGAGAGTGAGAGGGGCTTGGTCAGTGTCCCAAGTGGTTGGTTGGTGCTGAGAACAGATTCGGACCCCCCTTAATCCCCATCCACCATTCTCTCTAAGGTGCCAGGAGTAACTGAGGCCCTGCTAACTCATTCCATGTCCGTTCGGGGGTTTCAGCAGTCAGAGACCTCACAGAGAACCAGCTAGTGCTTAGCTGTGCTTTGTGTGTGGTAGGAGTTTAATTTCTTATTGTCCAGTCATTACAGAACATTCCTTTCACCGCTTGTGTAAAACCTTTTCCTCTTAAAGCCTTCTTCTCCTTCCCCTCCTTTTTTCTTGTTTTCAATTTTGGACCATATGTGCACCATTGTTTTCTGAAATACAAGACAATGTTATACTTGACACCATCTTAAGAGCTAAAGGATTTATTTGCTTCCAAAGTAATGAGTTCTGTTAAGCGATGAATGTATCTGTTAGGAAAGAGCACAATCTTTGCATCTAAAACTAGTAGCTTTGTCTTGTTTTTTGTGTGTGTGTGTGTGTGTTTATGTATTGGGGTGCAGAGCAGAAATACAGGCAAGTGTTTACAGAATGCTAAATTCATTTGCTGTTAAAAGGACATCCCTGGAAATTGTCAGAGGCTCCTTAAGTTGTTGAGGTGGTGACATTTTAAAAACGTTTGTCTTGTCTTAAATTTTGCCTTACATAAGATGCCTCTGGGTAAATTCTCTTCACAGCTTTTTGCTTCTTGTTAAAGAGATGGACTTCAAGCTCTTCGTCTTGCATTTAGATCAACTGTTTGGCCAAAACAGTGATTTTTCTTGACTTTATTTCATGAATTTCCTTGTTGGCGTTGACCAACTCAACCAGCAGTTTTGGATTCAGGTGAACTCAGGGTCAAAGCGTTGATGCAGCTGAAGAATTGTAGAAAGTAATTTGGAAAAATGGCAGTGAAAGGAGCAAGACCCCGAGCCCTAGTCCGTGCTGGGTAGGTAGACTAAAGCTGATCAATTTCCCGGTCCCTAATTAAAACAAGCCACCAAACACAACAGCAGCATAAAATCCAGGGCTTGTCCTGGTGATGAATGCGACCAGCCTGCAAATTTCTCCTTGTTGGGAACAGAGGTTTCCTGTGCAACAGCAGTTAAACAGAAAGCTTACTGGCAATTTATGTTTGGTAACGTGTATGCTGTCTGCTCACTGTCTGGACCCTGCCCCTACCCTACTTGCATCCCCAATGTAGGCGCCCACTGAAATTAAACCAATAGAACCAGCAGGGAAGTTTCTTTTCTTCACCTGCGTGTCTTTGAAGGGGTCCATTTCTGGATATTGAAGGGGTAAACAATGGTGGCAGGGTGTCTCATCTTTTGTATTACTAGAGTTGTGAAAATTTGTATGGGAACCATCTGCTTTTAAATTGAATCCTAGCTTTCTATCAATTAGCACTGTAATTTCAGATGTAAAGTAGGTTAACTTCTGATTGATCTTCAATTAACACTAGTTCTTAACCATTTACTTTATTTCAAATTTATTCCCCTCCTAAATATACAGGAAAGTTGCGGAATGACCTTCCAGCTTTTGAAATGCTGATAACTCTTTAGGATGAAGGAATTGACATTCCACCCATGTTCCCTTTATCCCTGAATTAGTAACAGCTCAGGTAATAAAAAAATCAGTATAATTTTATTTTCCAAAGGAGCATCAGGGAAACAGGAAGACCTCATTACACATAAATATGTTTTCGGTTTGGTTTTGTTTTGGTTTTGCTTTACTTATTTAGATTTTAGAATTGGGAATTTTCATAAAGTTAAGTCACAAGGTTATTCCAGCAAGCCCCAAAATAGCATTCGTAAAACTTAAGGAATCTGGAGATTGTGTACAATTATTTGGCTCCTTAACTAGGACACAAACTCTCAGGGTTTAAAGAGGCCTCAGATGTCCTGCAGCCTGTACCCATCCAGGGCAGGCATGCCCCCCAGAACATCCCTGCCAGATGCTCAGCCAGCTTTTCCTTGTTGCCACCATTGGACAAAAGGGCAGAATCTCCCTGATGAGGTTAGTAACAGTGAAATTCTGGCCGCTGAGTAATGTTCACTAAGTGATGTAGTTCAGGAACTTCTTTTGTTAGAATGATGCACAATGTTACTGATAATATCTCTATAGCTTATGTTAAAAAAACTAAAATTCAACTGAGTGAATTTAAAGAATTTAAAGAGCTGGGTTGTGGCGTGGATGGTTATGGGGCCAGGGTTCCGGTTCAGCCTGCTGGTGGGTTGGGCCAGTCCCTGACATGGCTGGCTACAGGATCTGGGTGTCCCAAAGCTGATGTTGGCTCGCTGGTGAGTGGGGCTGGATCTCTTAGCTTGCTGAGGGGTCTAAGGTGTCTTGCTGCTTAAATAGGCCTGCTGATGGGTAGGGCCAGGGCTCAGGGGGTCTTGGAGCCAGTGCCTACCCACTGGTGGGCAGAGCCAGGGCCCAGTGTCTCTGGCTGCAGTGCCCTGGGTGTCCCGGGGCTAGTGCCAGGGCACGGGTATGCAGGGCCAGCATCGGCTTGTGGGCCAGCTGTGGGCTCAGGGGTTCTTAAGGCAGCAGGCCTGTGGGTGGATGAGGCCGTGTCTCCACCTGGCCAGCTGCTTGGCCTGAAGTCCAAGTACTGGTGACAACAGGCTGGTGGGAGGGGCCGGGCCCGGCGCTCATATGCTTGAGGGGACGTTCCAACATGGTGCTCACCAGCTGCAGTGTCCTTGTGGTGGAACGAGCTCCCAAAATGCCTGCAGCCAGTGTCTGTGTGTTCTCAGCATAAGCTCCAGCTGCTTCCTGCCTCTCCAGGAGGCTCTCCAAGATCAGCACGTGGGACTGACCCAAGTTCCTTTCGACTTACTGTTTCTGCCCCGGGTCCTGCAGCATGTGCCATTTTGTGTGCATCCTTTAAGAGTGGGGTCTCTATTCCCATAGCTCTCTGGCTCTCCTGAACGTAAGCCCCACTGGCCTTCAAAGCCACATGTCTGGGGCTCACCTTCCAGGTGCAGGACCCCTGGGCTGCAGAGCCCAGGGTCAGGGTGCAGACCCCTTGCTCCTTGGGGAGGGCCTCTGTAATGTAATTACCCTCCCGTTTGTGGGTCACCCACCCAGGGGTGTGTGTCCTGACTATATCTCATGTCTGCCCCTCTTCCCATCTCATTGTGATTCCTTCTTTATATCTTTAGTTGTAGGAGATCTCTCCTGCTAGACTTTTGACTTTTCTCATCGATCATCACTCTGTAAATAGTTGTACTTTTGGGGTGCCCATGGGAGGAGGTGAGCTCAGGGTCTTCCCCCTCCACCATCTTGCCCACTCCCCTGGCACCATTCTTATCAATGCTTGAAATGTAGCTGAGTTGCGAGGAGATTCAACTTTATTACACTGGTATTATTTGAATATAGGTGCAAATGCTCTATTTGATTTGGAAGGATATGGCTGACGTTGAGGGATGTAATCTGAAAGAATTAGTGTAATTCTTGGCATAGGTCCGCAGCACACGAGTACCTAGTAGCCCTTCCCTCTGGGGCATCCTAGCAACCCGTCCAGGCTACAACCTGCCAATAGCACTGATGAACCTCCCTGAACAGAAGAGAACTCAGTACTTTTCGTCAATTCACAGACTATTAGGACAATGTTCATCCATCAGCTCTGTCCTCAGCCTGTTGGGACTGGTAAGAGCTACAGCCCTGGACCAGAGATGCTTACTTTTCTCCCCACCTGGGCTAGGAGATGAGGGGGTGGCTTAAAGCTTGTTCCCATTTTACTTGTGCCTAGTGAATCTTCGAACACTTCTATATGAATCCATGTGGACCTCTTGTGAAATGACCCATCTGGTTAAAGGAAAACCCTGCTCTTGGTTACCCCTTCAGCATTTGGACGTGAATCTTTAATAGGACTAAAGCAAATGGTCACTTATGCAATGACTCCATCACCACTGAAATGTAGCTAAGAATAAGGTAACAAGTAAAGGGGACCGTCACCTTGAAAAGAGTTGCCCCTAATTCAACAGTTAGAAAGGGGAGATTACGCAGGCAAGGCACCAGTCCCTACAGAAGAGGCTTTGGAGTCTCAAGATGGTTTCAAGCCCCCTTCCTGTTGTCATGGGCTGTTGAGAGTTGGCTCTGCTCACTTCTTGAGGGTGACAGGGCTGGAAGGAGGCAGGGAGAGGGATGTCGTTCCAATATCAAAACCATGTTGGTTTTCCATCTTTATTTACCAAAATCAATGCCTTTGACTCTCTGTTTAAAAGTCTCTGCTTTCAGGGGGAGGGTATAGCTCAGTGGTAGAGTGTGTGCTTAGCATGCATGAAGTCCTGGATTCAATCCCCAGTACCTGCATTAAAATAAATAAATAAACCTAATTACCTCCCCAAAACAAACAAAAACAATAAATAAATAAATTTTTTAAAAAAGAAGTTATCTATAAAAAAATGTGTCTGCTTTACAGGTCAGTAGTTAGCATAATGTACAGGATTTTCTTTTCTCCCAACAAATGATTCAGTTACAACACTAAATCTCTTTTCTCTCTCTTTTTTCTCTCTTGCCTATTAATAGAGAGCTCTAACTTTCCTTTTTCTGGCCAATATCCTTCCCCCCCCCCCCCCTTACTGGTGAATATCTATATGTTTTCTTCTCAGTTTGACTTAAAATAGTTTACTTCGGGGGGTGGGTACACTCAGTGGTAGAACACGTGCTTAGCATGCACAAGGTCCTGGGTTCAATCCCCAGTGCCTCCATTAAAAAAAACAAAAAGGGAATAAAATTAAAAACAAATAGTTGACTTCCCCTTTCCCAAAAGGCAGCCAAAGATTGAGTGAGAAACTAATGCATTGATGTTTAGTCTTGAAATCTGGGGGGGAGCTGGGTTAGGAAATCTAGACTTAAATTTCTTGATGATTAAATAATTACTCAGACGAGTGTCTGTTACCTGGGGGACATCACAAGCAAATCAGATGGGTAAAAGACTCTTAGGCCTTATTTAGAACTTAGCCTTTACAGCAAAGGTGCCTGCCCTTGCTCTCTGGTACATGGGGACGTGAAACAGAGAAGGCTCAGAGGTCACTCATTCCCCACCGTGCCTGCCACAGTGCTTTGGCCACAAGGGCCACTGAGTTCCTGAGTTTTGAGTGCTCTGATGGAAGCTAGCCCGCAAGTGTGAGAACAAAAGCCAAGGCAAATTACAGAGGAGGGGCCGAGGGCAAAAAGAATGGTTTTTCGATTTTAAGACACTGTGAAATGCTCGAGGGGGCAGAGGTCAGTGCATTTTGATCTCCAGGGAGATGAAACACCCTGCGTCGGACAGGAGAAGAGGAACCCAGAAAAGCGCAGTTAACCTCGGAGTCTATAAAGGACTCTGCCAGAAGCGCAGAGGCTGCATCTCTTTCACATCCCATTAGTGGAGACAGAGTGTTTTCACAGCCACCTCTTTGAAAACGGAAGGGCAAGAAACAGAATTTTTCTTTCCCTCTGCCCTCCCTCCCCGTCGGGACGGAGTGAGGGGCCCTGGGCCGGCACGTTCAGAATAATGGCACTAGAGCAATAATGAAACCTTTCTCCAAGGACTGATTTGTCCGCAGGAAGGAGAAGTCATCAGGTATCCATTGTGAGAAGACTCGCCTTCTCTTAACAATGACTCTGATGAAGCTGCTAGAAGGTTCTTATCATATCTAAGGAAGAAAAGACTCTCAGCGGCAGGAGAAGGGGAGAGGGGGAGAAGAAATGAAAGGCTACAAACCCCTCCAATCATCCTCCAGGCTCAGTGCAGTGGAGAGAAATGAGGGAGGCACGCTGCCTGAATGCAAGCAGCGCTGGCTGGTCAGTCAAAACGAGCCTCTAAAGAGAGAGATTAAAAAAGATGAGAGAGGCCAGCTTTCCCGCAGGCAGGCTTTTAGCAGGAAGGGCAAGGGGGTCTGGGTTTAAGCTGTGGAATTCTAAGTTCCCCAGGCTGAAGTAAATAGCGAGAAGTCACAAGAGCATCTCCGCTGGCCTCCACCTGGGGGTTTTCTAGACCCAGGTCATGGGCTGACCCCTTCCTTAGTGGAATTCCGGGAAGGAAGGCGACATTTACAGACAGCAGAGTCTTGGCAAGACTCTAGACACTGCCAGACACTCAAATTCCGAATAAAACAGATTTTTCTGGGTGCTGTAGAAGGGGGAAGAGAATTAGAATTAACTTTGCACTTAATAACCTTCCTTAGATGCTTTACTGTTTGGGACTTATTTAATCCTCATCACCTCCCAAGAGCTGATTATTATTATTTATCTCCTGCTCAGTGGACTCTGATCAAAACTCCAATTATACTGCCCCCGTCCAACATGCTTCACTGGCTATTTATATTTAAGTTGAGTTCCCCTCTGCCCTTCCCCCATGCTCAGAATTTAGTTTCCACTAAATTGGCCACCACCCACCTCTCCTGCTCTTCCTCGCACTACTTATGTGTGGATCCTGGCTTTCGAGCTAAGGCCAAGTTGACTCCTTGATGTCGTCCGCTTGGGACCTCACTGCTCCACTTCCTTGCCTTGGCCGAAGCTTATTTCCTCCACTTGGAATGATCTTTGGACATGTCCACCTGCTGCGCTCACTGGTTGAAATCCTGGCTGTCTTTCAAAGTCAGGTGAATTCTCCCCTTTCATGAGGTCCTTACTCTCGCTGCCTGGAACTCTCGGAGCACTTTCTTCACTCTCTTACGGGGGCCTCTCCTATTGCACCTTATTTATGATTATTTGTGGTCTTATCTGAGCCTCTCTAATGAGCCAAGAGTTCAAGGGCAGGAACTGTGTCCTTCCTATCTCTCTTTATCTCCCGTGACGAGGACATAGTAGGTGATCATTAAATGGTGACCAAATTAGAATTTTCATTGGTATCTGTAGTTCTAATTTTGAAGTTGCATGACCTTTCTAAGCTGATCTGGAGAACAGATTTATAGGAAACAGCTGGATCTGTAAAGGCAACATTCAAGGCTTAGAGGGAAGGTCACATGGTCACATGGGAAGAGCTGTCACTGACTGGCATTCTTACCAAGGACAGACTATTGAAATGGATTTGGATATTGGCTCTTTTCATTTCTTTTCCTTCTTCGCTAAAGAGAATGGGATAGAGCAATACGAGGTAGAATTTATTGCATATTCACTCTGTGCCTAGCTCTTTCCTAACCATTTAACATCATTAACTGGTTTAATCTTTGGAACAAACCTCAGAAGGAGGCATTATTTCCATTGCATAATTGAGGAAACAAAGGCATAATAAAGTTAAATAAGTTGCTTAAGGTCATTTGGCTAGCAAAAGTTCCAGCTCAGATACAGGTTCCACATTCATGCACTTGCCCTCTTACACTATGCCGCCTCCTGGACTTGATCCAGAAATCTCTCGAGGGGAAGAATAGCCAGGGAAATCATGAAAGATGCAACACTGTGTGAAAATGAAATTTTAAAAAGTCCCTCAAGGATGGAACAGATGGAAAGCAGTAAGTTGGATGCCTGTCGATCCTCATGACACCTGAGGCAGTTTTGATTCTCATCAGATCTGAGAGCTGCCGGGCGGGATCATGGGTGTTGGCCTCAGAAGACCATGGTTCCAGGCCCATCTCTGCCACCAATCAGTCAGGCAAAGTTTAAGCAAGCTGTGTACACTTCGTGAGCTCGGTGTTCTTGTCTGTAGAACGGAGAGCATAATAGTATAGCATAATAATGGCATGTTTGTTGTAAAGGTTTAAGAGAAGGATTATATGTGATTAAATGACCAAGGAAGAGGTGACATGTCTACCATGATGCTTGAGGCAATCAATTAGAATACCTTAAACATTTTGTTTATAGATGCATTCTCTTATATTCCTTACAAGCGACCAACGCCATGTAATAGAATGCTTTATTTTAATCCATCTCTATCTCCATGCAGAAGGCTTTCCTGATCCAATGCTAAGCTAAATGCCCTTTCAGGGTGTCCCTGGATCTCCCTGTGCACACATCTCCCTTCACCCTCCCTCACTCGCAGAAGTTATGCATAAGCAGAGTCCCGTCCAGATGGCACTCAGGCAGAGGGTAGAGGCGGAGAGGCAGCGGTATCCCATTTTTAAGAATACCAAACATGTTTAATAACTCCTGACGCCATGTGATTAGTCAGAGGCGGAACTGGTGGCCCGACGGCTCACTGCACCAGGAAACAGCAGCTCAGAAGGAGGGCCTGTCCTGGCCCAGGAATAGATGGCAGGCCAGCGGCAGATGAGACTGGTTTTCAACTCATCTCTAATTTTCTTTGATTTCTGTACTCTGGTTACATGTTAATGGCTTGGCAGAAACTTCAAAATGAAACTTGTGGGAAGCGGCCCTGCTATTGGACCTCTAGGCAAATACAGTAGCTGTCAAAGGTTTCAGAGCCAGCATCCACCCTGACCCTTTCTAAGTGACTCAAAACTGGCATTTGAAGGAGAAACGAAAGCAGAAAAGGTGTTTGTTTTGTTTTGTTTTGTTTCCCAAACAAGAGCTTTGGTGGGGAAATTGGCACTGAATTTTACTGCGTATCCAAAGGTTACTGGTGGGAGGGGGAGCAGAGCCTCGGGTTGCTGCCTTCTGTTTGTTACCGCTGCCCACCTAGCCTCTCCCACCGGAGACTCTCACGAAAAGTCGCAGAGGGGTGCTGGAGAATCAGCCCCCAGTAAGAGCTAAGGAACACATGTGGGTAGCTGAATTACCAGCTCCAGTCAATCCCCATTCTCTTTTTCATCTCTGTACCTGGTCACAGGTAACCTACTGGGTGCCAAGACCCAGCTACATTTTTTTTTTTAAAGACTAAATACATACACCATAAAATTCACTTATTTAAAGTATACAGTTCCAGTCTTTAAAGACTGACCTTAGCAAGCAAAGCCTTCATCCATTAGCCCATCTAGCGTTTCTGGACGGACTGTCTCTTGGTGTCCATAGGCGGGTTTACTGATAGAGTCCTTGGGGAAGCAAGTCTCTGTCCTGGGGACACTGGGATCAGCCTGGAGCCTAAATCTGTGGTGATGGGACTGGTGCCCTAGAATGGATGAGGAGATCTGGAACCTGGGTCCTCAGGGGCCAACCAGGACCACTGGGGTGCACCCAGCATCTCCATCTGTGGTGGTCAGTCCTGTACCAGGACAAACTGGGAGCCTTGCTTGGTGGGAGCCCTCCTGGAGGCTGCGGTCACTGAACAGCCTGACGCAGGATCCTGGGGCTGTGGGAGTCCACCCATAACCAGAGGCCTTGGGGGCTATTCTGGAGGTTGAGTCTTCAGGGACTAGTACGGCTCCAAGGCTCTCCTTGTGCTGGGGTGGCTTGGGGGCCTGGGTCAGGGGGAACTGGCCTGGCACGAGGGTGGGCCAGGGGCCTGGGGCTATGGGAGCTGGCCGGTACTGGAGGAGTTGAAACACTAGGTCCATGGTAGCTGGCTTCGTACTGGGCCTGGCGGGAAGCCTAAGTTCTTAGGGGCTGACTGGGAGCCTGGTACCATGAGACACATCGCACCATCTCCTCCCGCCTTACCAGCTCCACAGCCAAGGGGGCCAGCCAGAGCTGAGGTGGTCTGGGAGCCTGGGTTTGTGGGAGTCTTTTGGGGACCTGGGGCTGAGCAAGCCACCTGGGGCCATTGGAGCCAGCAGGCACCAGTGTGAGCCAGGGACTGGGTTCACAAGAGCCTGCAAGAAGCCACTAGGGCTGAGGAAGTCAGACTGATGCTGGGCTGGTGAAGCTCCGAGGGCCACAGTGAGGTTAGGCACACACTTCGCTCCCCTCCTCCCACGGGGAGCGTGCCTCTCTCTGCCTTGGGTTGCTCAGGCCTGGGGAAGGGGTGACGGGGGTGGTGTGAAGCCGTCTTTTCTACCCTTCTCAATATGTCTTTTCTTATTTCTGTGTTTCATCCACATGCTGTAATCCCGCAGCTGGAATCCTTGGCTCTTGTGAGGGTATTTTCGTGTGTGTATAATTATTCAAATTGATATTAGGGGGTTGGAGGGGTGAGTGCTAGACATTCTTATGCTGCCATTTTGCTGACGTCACTCCCCCTCGTTGTAGATTTGACTCTATTTCCCTCACGGGTAATGATGCTCAGCAAACTTTTAAGTGCTTATTGGTCATTTGGGTGTCTTTGGAAAAAGTCTATTTAAATCCTTTGCCCAATTCAAAACTGGGTTATTTACTTTTTGTCGTTAAGTTGTAAGAGTTCTTTATATTCCAGATGCCATTCCCTTGGATATATGATTAGAAGATATTTTCTTTCAGTCTGTGTGCTGTCTTTTCACTTTGTTGAGAGTATTCTTTGAAACGCAAAGGTTACATTTGAACGTAGTCCAATTTATCTACGTTTTAAAATGTTTTATTTTGACGTCATATTTAAGAAACCATTACCTAATCCAAAGTTATGAAGGTTTATGTCTATGTTTTCCTCCAAGTGTTTTATCATTTTAGCTTTTAAATTTAGGTTTGATCCATTTTGAATGAATTATTGTCTGCGGTGTGAGGCATGGGTCCAACCTCATGCTTTTGCATGTGAATATCCAGTTGTCTTAGCCCCACTTGTTGCAAAGGCTATTTTTCCCCATTAAGTTGTCTTCACACCTTGTCAAAAATCAGTTTACCATAAATTTAAGGCTTGATTTATAAACTCAGCTTTATTCCATTGATCTGCATGTCTTATGCCAGTACCACATTGTCTTGCTTATTATAACTTTGTTTTGTTCTGCAGTTTTGAAATCAGAAACTGTGAATACTCCAACTTTGATTTTCTTTTTCAAGATTGTTTTACCTATTCTGAAATCTTGAAAATTTTAGGATCAGCTTGTCAATTTTTGCAAAAAAGCTAGGTGTGATTTTGAAAGAAATTGCTTTAAATTTCTAGATCAGTTAGGGGAATATTGCCGTGTTAACAATCTTAAATTTCCAATCTGTGAACATGTGCTGTCTTTTCATTTATTTGTCTTCTTTAATTTCTGTCAGTGATGTTTTGTAGTTTTCGGTGTATGAAACTTGCACTTCTTTTGCTAAATTTATTCCCAAGTATTTCACTCTTTTTGGTGCTATTGCAAATTTACTTATTTCTTTAATTTCATTTTGGACTGTTCATTCTGCATGTATAAATTGTATAATTGATTTTTGTATATTGATCTCGTAACGTTGCTGAAGTTGTTTATAATTACTAATTGTGTGTGTGTGTGCACATATGTGTATTCTTTAATATTTTCCACATAAAAGAAACAGTTTTACTTCTTCCTTTCCAATCTAGGAAACTTTTATTCATTTTTATTGCCTAACATCTCCGGCTGTCACCTCCAGTACAATGTTGAATAGACGTAGTAAGAGCAGATATCCTTGTATTGTTCCTGATCTTAAGGGGAAAGCATTCAGTCACTTGCTATTAAGTTTATTACTTGTCAGTTTTTCTCAGATGCCTGTTATCAAGTTGAGAAAATTCTCTTTTAAGTTTGCTGAGTGTTTTTTGTCATGAATAGGTGTAGGATTTTGTGAAATGCTTTTTTCTGCATCTATTGTGATGATCATGGGTTTTACCATTATTCTATTAATATAGTTATTTTATTGATTAATTTTCATATATGGAACTAATTTTGCATTTCTGGGATAAATCTCATTTGATCATGGTATATAATCCCTGAGTTATTCTTGAGCCTAACCCGCATCCCCATCCAAGCCATGGGCTCCAATCTCTGTTGGATCAAAAATGTTCTTTAAGGTTATTGAAGATGTCAGTTTTACCCTGTTGTTAAGTACAAAAAAGTGGCCTGACTTTACTGAAAGATTGCATTGAAATTAAAATATCTCCATCTGAGCTCTCTGAGACAGCAACCAGTCTTTTTGAATGAATGAATTTGTACATACATGAATGAGTTTTAAAATAAACTCTGCCTCTTGCGAGAGTCTCTTCTATGGTTCTGAGCAATGGGAGGGAGGTTGTGAGGTGAGCCTCCAAAGAAGGTGTACCACATGTACTAGGTCTTCACTAAGCACTGTAGTGAAATTCTACCTTGTGATCTTGAAGATTGATTTGAGAGGTGAAAAAAAAAAGCAGCTGAATTCAGAAATCCAGGGGTTTTCTCCAAGGACACTTAATATGATGGCTGTTTTGTATTTATCTAGTTGTTAGATGGAAAGTCACCATTATTCCTCCCCCCAAATCATTGTTGTGTGTCTTCTCTCAACTCTGCATCTGTGAGAATGATGCCAGCCTCGACCCCTGTTTCCTCCTCAGTGGAACTGGACTTTCCTCAGAGAGTCTGAGGAGTCTGCCACATTTTATGTTTAAGTCAATGCCAGTTCCTGTCTCCATTTCTTGCCCAGAAAATTATCCAGAAATGATCCCATCTTCCCTTTTTCTCATTCCAAGTTCCATGCTCAGCGGATAGAGTGTTGCTGTTCAAGGAATAGACCATGTGTAAATGGTACAGGCATCAACTCAGAGCAGAATCTCAGGCCCCTCCTCTGAACCAATAAATAAAAATCTGCATTTTACTAAGATTCCCAGGTGATTCTTATGCACAGTAGAGTTTGAGAAACAGTGAGCTAAAATGTTGCCAGATCCTTCCCCAGAGTTGATTCACTTTCAAATGAATCTTTTTATCTACAGGTTCAACTTGAGATAATGGACATCAGAGTGGAAGGGTTTGTCTCCTCTTAATAAAATGAAACCAATAAATAATCATCAAACCCCTACTGGACAGGAGAGTAGCTGTTTCTTTATGTCCTGTGAAGAGATAAGTTAATACAGTTGCTCCTTTAAAAAAAATACCTCAGTAGTGACCCTCAGGGACCTCAAAATTGTGCCACAATCATTCTTTTGGAATTGAATTCCATTGTCACATTAGTTGGCATAATGAGATAAACTGTTAATGTGAATTACTTTAGCTTAATTAAGAAAAATGGGCACCGAATAGATGAAAGTTGAAACCTGCTGGGAGAGGAAGCAAGGGAGAAATAAAAAGTCCTAGGAGGCAGAAACAGTAAAAAAGGTAGGGGTTGCTTGTGGGGGTCTCTGGGAACAGTGCCAGGAAGTGGGGTTGCTAGAGCAAAAGGGATGCTCTGGAGAAGGAAGTGAGGAAGAACTCAGGGTACCACCTCACACACATCAGTCTTATAGCCATATAGGCCTGGTTACTGAAGCAAAGCTATTTGACTTTTATAACTTAGGCTTGATTTTCCCTCCATGATTCCCTTAGGATTCTTGTTACGGGACAGTAGCAACAATGGAATAAGACATGCTTTCTTATCCAATTCCTTTGGAGAGAGAAAGATTGATGGAAAACAATGTAAACATCTTGGCACAGATGGGCAAAGCATTTTGCTTGGGGCAGATCAGTCCTAGCACACTGGAGACAGTTCCAAGAACCACACCAGAAGTGCTTCAGGGAAGAAAGGAGCTGGCTGGGAAAGGAGTAACAACAGGAGCTAAATATGGACTGGCTGGCTAATCACCTCTGCCCGGGAGCCAAGCAGTATGGTGGTGATCTTGCGGGTGAAATGCTATGGAAAATTTGCCGGGGCTGTAAGGCATGAGCGAACGCAAGGTGAAAGTATCCAGGAGGATGGACGGTCCACTGATGGATTTACAGGGGACTCTCTCTCTCTCCTTTTTCTTCCCCTGATGGTACGCATGCCTCATCTTCGCTGTGTGTGCACTTCCAGTGTAAAGAAATCTGAAAAGACAACTTGAAAATTGCCTGAAGAAAGACCACACGGTGTGTGCTAACCTAAACAGATGATGTGAACAGCAACACCTAGGCCTCCTCCCAAGTTTATGCACCTTGATCGGTGGACACCATTTGGAGAAAGTGTTCTTCATGAAATGCTAGGTCTTTGTGAAAGGGCATTCATTTTTCCTCTTTCCTCTTTTGTTTGCTGGAGGGCGAGAAAAAAATTTCTTTCCTTCTAGGTTTTCAGCTGGAGATCTGTAACAAAAGACAAATTAACAAGAGAGAAGCATACAATGGTATTTAATATAAGTTTTATATGATATGGGAGCCTTCATAAGGAAATGAAGACCCAATGAAATGGTTAAACCTGTGTATTTTTATACCAGGTTTGATGAAGAGTGGACAATAGTGGGAAAATGTGACAGGACAAAGGCATGTGAGCTAAGAATAGTAAACTGGGGAAAACAGCAAGGCCCATTCATTCAGATTCCTCTTGGGGTTCCTCTGTCTTGGAGACAGGATGCTCTTTTCCTCCAGGGGTAGAGAGAGCACCTCTCACATGAGGGTCTTATGACCTGCTTCAGGAGAACATCAGGAAGTCCTTCCTGCACCTGCTTTTTCTTAAATTCCTTCAGCTTAAATCATTCAATATGCCAAGGTGTTGTATTTTGGGGCAGCAAGGTCTGAAACCTGTCATTGCTGAGAGAAGAACAGTAAAATAGTGAGGGTTTTAAACTTTATTTTTAAGCCCGTGAAATAGTTTGGTGGGTACGAAGACAAGAGGGAAGGGGACAGGGCACAACCTTTAAAAGAATGGCATAGTCTTTGAGGATACAATATAAACTGGTTTGAACCAACTAGGCCAAAGATGGTGGAAGATTAAACTTCCATTAGACCTTGAACCTTATTATACACTCATTATAATACATTAGCATGCTAAATGACCCTCCCACAGACACTATGGCAGTTCCAAGGCTGACCATTAAAGGCCAAAAGTTGCGTCGTGGCCCAATTCCTGTAAATCTCCACCCCTTCCCCAAAATAGTTGGAATAATTCTCCCACTTGTTAGCATACGAAATTATCCAGCCCATAAAAACTAACCACCCCTGCACCCTAGGGCCACTCTCCCTTCTGAGACTTTCCTCATTCTGTCTGTGGAACATGACTCTCTCTAAATAAGCTTGCCTTCACTTTACTATCTCTTGCTCTTGAGTTCCTTCCTGTGTGAAGCCCTAAGGACCCTCACTTGGCAGCATGTCCCAGAGACTCACCCAAGACCTGAGACCTGACCATCCTTTTGCACCCCATTTCCCTGCAGCAGGTGAAACGAGACTTCAGTCACTCTTGTACCTAGATCAGGAACCATTATTATGATGGTAATTTTAAGTTAATTGTTTTTCTTATTTTTTAAAGTAGATTCAAGCTGACATTGGATAATGTTGGCAAAAACAAACAACTCTGTGATCCCACGCATAAATTCATGAGCCATTTCGGGAACCACTCTTAGAACACTGCCATGACAAGTGGGCAAGTGTGACTACTGGATCTGCTGCAGATATTAAGGAATTAACTTTGGCTTCAAAATAATTTTTTTTTTAAGTTTCATGTGATTGGTTTTGAGTAATGGGCCTCCCTGTTCATTTGGCTTATGTGAAGTAATGCTAGGTCAATGAGGCCTGTGACCTAGGCCTTGCTGGTTGGGAGATAATTGGCTTAGGCCTTGGGCTTTTGGGTGAAAGAGAAGGGCAATTGAGATGCAAGATGAAGGAGAGAAGACTGGAGCAGTAGTTGCTGAACTGAGCCATAAACCTTCCTGGCAGCGGCCCTGAGGCTGGAGGATGGCTTGGCTTTCAACAGGGACGCGGACGCTTGAGCACCATAATTTATGGGGAGCACCCCGGAGCCTGGTCTTGAAGAAACAGCCCGTCTTGTTACTCTGTAGAAATGGCCGTAAACATTTATGAATCCTGAGCACTTTCAGCCCAAGTCAGGGGGAGTTTTCAAAAGCAGATTGTCTACTTGCCCAGCACACCTCAGGCCGCCCGTAAACACCGTCTCCTTGGACAACGTGCCGACTTCTCTTTCACTCTCCCCCACCCCCACCTCCCTGTGACTTTAGGAAAAAGAGTTTCAACTAAAGCATCCCCTCCTTCTGGGGGTGGGGGGTGTGGCAGACCCCATGATGTGAGAGAGTAGCTTTTTCCACCCGCAGCCCCATTTTATGACAATGACCTCCATCTTGTGTGCAGGAAGTATTCACGGCCCTGTGAAAGTAAGCCAGCTAATCATGAGGTAACGGACTCCTCTGGAATAGAAAATATGAAGCTGAATGACAGGCATCCAGCCACAGATGTACTAATTTAATTTCATGCCCCAACATCAGCTGCTCCTCTCCACTTAAAAGGAACATTTGCATCCATCTGTCATCATCTCTCCCTTTCATTTTAAAATCTCTTTGCTCTCTTTTCTTTCTCTTTTCTCCTCCCTACACCCCCTCTCCCCCACACTACAATTTGATGAAATAATGGGGCACATTTAAAATCCAAACTCAGGCAATTCAAATACTGAAGGGATGCGATTTTGTTCCATTCTAAGACAGCCTGGAAGAGTGTCTGGGGAGTCGAAATCAAGGGGCCAAACAAAAAAGCAAGTGAGACAGAGAAGATTTCGAATGCAAATCAACCTCCTCAACCCATTTGAAACAACCTGCTGTGAACTGGGCTAGAACGTAGGGCCCATTAGCACCTTGTTAGGCTGTCAGAGCCTGAGCAGCTTAACGGGGTGATAATGGGGAGGAAATGGCTGAGACCTTTACAAGCCCAGCCCCAGCTTCATCCCGACCCACTCCTGGGATGTCAGGGGCAGGGCTGTTAAGAGTAGCTCTCGAGGAAACAAGGTGAGAGAGAACAACTTCATTAAACTCAGTTATCTTTTTTAAATGCACCTTTCTAGCTAAACAGAATACAGAGGTTAATTTTAGTTTTCCGGAGTGGGGGAACGATTGATAATTTTTTGTGCAGGGATCTCTTTGGGCTTACTTTCTTCTGCTTCCTCAAATATTGGGGTTTAGTTAAAAAAATTATAGGATATTATTGACTGCATGGAGAAATCTCAGTGGTTAAGTCTTACAATGTATGGCTGACTTCATCCATGTGTCAGTGAACATTCATTTGCAAATGATGTTAAGAATGCAATACTTGCTTTAGGCTTCGGAGAGGGAAAATTTTACTAGAACATCCTGGATTCTCTTCTCTCTGGCATGGTTTGGTGGCAAGTGGGGTGAACGGCAGTATCTCTAATACCATGACATGTATATTGTAGAGAAGCCACAGATCTCTCTGATGACAATGTTTATTCCTAGATATTGAAATTATTAGATAGTCTATTACTAGGGAATGAAAGTATTTTCTTTTCTTCCATCCTTAAAATGCACAATTTATCTGGTTTAGTATAAAATAAACTAGGAGAACCTTATTGTCTTAAATGAACCAATCGAGATGGCAGTGGGAAAAAAGTCTGCTACATAATTTTTACTGAAAGGTTTAAGTGAGATAGTGTTGTTTTAGAAGTCAGTGACCTTATACATTTAGGACTAGTGCACACAGGGAGAAAACAATAACCCTATGAATTAGTGTGAAGATTGGGCAAAAAAAGTTACTAGAGAATCTGTAATCTCCCCAATGAACGTGGCCATTTTCAAGCCAAACTTCTTTAAACTATTTTAAAACTATTCTGTTGTCTTTACCAGAATGATTTTTGTGTGGTTTTGCTTGGAATAAGGGGGTAGATGTTATAACTTCTTACGGTCACCAGAATATTTCTGTGTTCTCAAGCTTCCTAAATACCAATTAGAGCTAAATAACCTAAGGGTATTTTAGTTTTCATGTCAGACTGGAGGAGGAGATTAGGATTTGCAATACAAGGATGATTCTTTTGTCTCTTTGTCAGGATAAAAAAATGAGTCATAAATAACCATATTATACTTAATTTTATAAAAGTGCAAAGTAAGTGCAAAGTTTTGCAAATTTTTTATAAATAGTGCAATGTAAGTGCTAAACGCTAATAGTCCTTTGCTTTTATTCCTAAGGGAGCTCTCTCCCACTTTTTTTCTACAGGCAGGATCTCTGAGGCTCACTCGACATCCAGCTTTTCTTAAGGGATATGGAAATGTCCCAGGGACAGCTGTACTCGACTGGCTGAGGAGCCCACAGGGTTAATGAACACCCACAAAGACTGAGGAGGAGAGAGAGGGCTCCTCCCGGCGTGATTAGCATGCCGGCATTCTTTCCTTTGTGGTAATGATGGTCAAGAAGGTGCCTGGCGATAGAAAGGAGAATGGAGGGTTTCTGCTTCTTCTGCCTCCAACGCTTATTAAAATTCATTTCCATTCAAATAGCCATCCTCTGATTTTCATCATCAAATAAGCACACACTGTACATATTTAACAGGCAGGAGACCTGTGCCGAGTTCTTGTCTTTTTGAAGTGAAGGCCTGTTCTCTTAATGACTGTCCATGCTTATCTCCGTATGTAAATTTCTCCCCCTCCTCGTTCTTACCGCCTCCACTCTGCTGCTACCCCTGTTCTGGGATCTTTGATGGGCAGCCTAGATGCCTATTATAATGATAATTCATTTGGAGCGGAGTAGAATCTCCTTGTCTAGTCTAGCTCATTATAAAGGTGAAGCCCTCGGGAGGGCAGGCTAGGAACGAACAGGTTTACAGAGTTATTTTTTCCACTATGAGAGGCAGAGGCAGGATGGGGGTGATTTCCTTACTCTCCATGCTTTGGGTTTATCTCCCTTTGGGGCTAGCCTCCATTCCCAGACATGGTGATTGTCCTCCAGCCCTCCTGGGGACCACCATCAGCTGGAAGGCATTTCAGCTCAGGCAATTCTATCCTGAACAGCTGCTGGGAACAGCTGGACCTGCCCTACTGTTGTCAGTGAGAAACCAAGTGACAAATGTGAGTGTGTTGGGTTCCTTAAAGAGTTCACGTGATCTGATCATTCAATATGTACAACATGAAGATGCTGGCCTCTCTCGTGGCATGCTGGATAGACCCTGGTAAGGCTAGTTTTAATTTTATTTCAACATAAGGGATGTAAGAAATCTTTTTGAGCGCTTTGGAAATCTCAGAGAACATGATGAAGAAGGATATCAAAAAACAATCATATTAATGGTGAGAGTTCTATTAAACTCATGGTAAGACTGCATTTTCTAGCATGATTCAATCTGTAAATTACCTTATTATAATTATAGCCCAATCAGGACAGAATAACAAGCAACATTCTTTTATTTTGTTTTTGTTTTTCTCTCCCTTGCCTTAAAAAAAAAAAAATCTTTAGTCTAAAATGATCAAACTCAGTCTCATGGGTTGAAAAATCATCTCTACATTTACAAAGAGTCCTGGTGAGAAGAATGGAGGAAGCAGTTTTATAAAACATACGCTGAAACAAAATACAAGATAGGTGAAATACGGGGTAAAGCAAAGAAAAGTATTTCTTGCTCAAGGTCTGGTTCTTGTGATTTCTTTCTTCTGTTAAAGCATATTGTGTCTCCTAATTTTAGAAGCTTGATTATTCATAGGAAGTTCATTCTGATGAGGCAGTTTTCCTGTTTTTCAACAAAAAATTTGGACGTATTTAGAACGTTTGTCTAATCCCCTTATCTGACTATCGGGAGAGAATTGCTGCTACCAGAATTTGGCAGCAATTTCTAGGAACTCATTTCTAACCTTTAAGAGCCCCCAAAGTTGCCAGGCCCAGCTTAATTTAGGCATCCAATGACCTGACAGTATCTGATTCTTTCTTGCTTTGGCCACATTTTTTTTTTCTTTTTTTCTTTGTTTTCGCTTGGGGAATGCCGCTCATTGCCGGTTGAACAGTAAGAATTAAGTTGTAGAGATGTAGAATGATTACAGTAGCTTTTTCAGCCTCATCAATATTGAGGTTGGCAAACATTCCCCTTTCTTATCTGGAACAAAAACCAACCCAGGCAATGTGAAGGCTTCCAAAAGCGGCAATATGGATGGAGCCATTTGTTAGATTTATAAGAGCTGAAGGAAAGTGCTACAGTTATCCATCTTCTATACTTTATTAAGAATAGGACCCAATGACTCAGACTATCAGGACAGTATCTCTGAGGCAGAATTGAAATCCTAAAGTAAGCTGAGAATAAGTACATGCATTTTAGGAGAAAGGAGATCAAAGGCCAGAGTAAAACTTGCATGTAAGCCTCCAACTACATTGAATACAAATCTGTCTGCAACACTTATGCCTCAACATAACTTTATAAATAAAGATCTCATTTCAGAAGGCTTTAAAGATTTTTTTTCTTACCCTTTAGTCCTCTCCTGCATTGGAAATCTTAGCTCCAAACATCAGGTGACAGTAGGCAAAATTATTATTTAGATCACGGGAAATGCATGTGTGTATGTGAATAAATAAAACTAAGAATAATGTAAAGAACAAATAAAAGCATTTAATTGAGAAATACACAAGTTAGCTCTTCTCTTTTGGCATGATGAAGTGATCAGAGGAAGTCAAATTGGTTAAAAAAGAACTTTTCTGTGTTTAAAAGTGTCTTGAAAGAGAAAGAAAAATACCATATGATATCACTTATATTTTTTCTAAAAAAAAAGACACAAACTTATTTACAAAACAGAAACAGACTCACAGACATAGAAAATAAATGTATGGTTAACAGGGCGGGGGAAAGAGGTAGAAAGGGATAAATTGGGAGTTTGAGATTTGCAGATACTAACTACTATATATAAAGCAGATAAACAAGTTTCTACTCTAAAGCACAGGGACCTATATTCAATATCTTGTAGTAACCTATAATGAAAAAGAATATGAAAATAAATATATGTATGTATATGTATGACTGAAAAATTATACTGTACACCAGAAATTGGCATAACATTGTAAATTGACTATACTTTGATACAAAATTAATTAATTTTAAAAAAAAACTGTCCTGAATACACATGAGTTTGGAAACTGAGTAAATCTAAAGACATTTGTTTTAGAACCTTGACAATGCAAAATTCTAACATGCTCACCTAAGGGCACGAATTCATTTTTTAAATTACACATTGATTTCAAAATCCTTTTTTCCCCCCAAGTTCCATTAGGTAGAGTTGGTTTCAGCCCCTGTAGATGGCTGGCTTGTACATTACAAGCTATGTGATCTGGGGCAAATTTCGTTTCTCCTGAGGCTCAGTTTTGTCACTTGTGAAATGGATTCAACAATGTTTTTAGTGCAAAGATGAAACTTGATCATGAAATTAAATCAATTAGCTCAGGCTCAATAGTAAATGTTGGCTATTATTATTATTATTATTCAGAAAAGTGGATGGCAGAGGCTTGGAACCTTCTAGAAGAAAGCTATGAAGGAAGTAGAGAGCTGTGGACCAGGAATTCTCTGGGGCATCTGGTCCTTGAGAAGACTGAGGCTAAAATATTAGTTCCATGGGGAAAAGATTCACTGAGCATCCACTACGTTCACGGCACACCCTCCCTGTTCTCTTACAGACTATATTCGAGTAAAGGATATAAGAAAACAACACAATGTACTTTGTTCCAAACCAGAATAATACAAGTGCTACATGAAATGAAAGCAGATCTTTGGTGCCTTTCCTGTTGACCTGTTCCTGTTCTCATCCAACCTTAAAAGAACCTCATTATAGAAATGAAACCACTAGGTAACATTTAAGGTAACTCCTGACCTATGCTCTACTGAATGCACACAATATCTTACCTAACCTGTTGACTCTTTCCTTGGATTAAAAGAAGTAGGAATGAAGAATTAAGCAGTTAAAGAATGACTAGCTCTCTCCCCCCAACTGCCCCCTTGGCAATGCGGCAGGCAGCCCACAAGGGATGAGATAACATCTGAAGACAGACCACGAGGAGTCAGCCAGCCTGCACACAACGGAGAAGGATGCCGTGCTTGACCTCCTGCCCTGCTGGTTCACTGAGATTCTTTCCTCCTCTTTTTCTTTAAAAACTCTAATGGCTGAGCAGAATCTTTCGTGTTGATTTTCGGGGACTTGAGTCCACCTTCTCCCCAGGTTTCTTGCTTTCTGATTAAAGCAGCTTTCCTTTTCTACCAACATTTGCCTCTCGGGTATTGATTTTCTGAGCAGCGAGCAGCCGTACCTGAGTTCAGGAAGAGAAAGGCACATATGGAGCTGCGGGAGTTTGGAGGAGAGACGTGCCGGCTTCAGCAGGGATGGGGGTGGTCGGAGAGAGCTTAGTGAAAGAACGAGTGAAGGCGCATCCTTTAAGAATGAATATAAATTTGAAAGGCAGGAATGTTCATTTATTTAACAAATATGTACTGAGTGCCTGCCAGGTACTCCTTCATGTGCTAGAGACTCTGGGGGAGCAAAACAGCTGAATTGCTTTGCCCGGTGGAACTAGGAAGGAACATTTGAATAAATGTTCTTCGGATTTGAAAAAAAAAAATCTAAACTTTATGATGACAAGTAACAGTGATTTCTGAATAACTATCTTAAAGTCACAATACCTCACTTACCTCTATCCAACAAGCATAAAATTGTGATCCGTTTCTCAAAATTAGAAGATTGGAGGCAAAATTTTATAGATAGACATAAAAAGGTAAAATCTTAAAGCAGAAAGTATACTCTTCACTCTGTTTCCTTGCCTCATCCTCACATCCATTAAGTTTTTCTATTTGACGTAAAGATAATCATTTTCTCTACATATCCAAATCTGTATTTACATCTTTCTCTCCATCTCCCAGTATAAATTTCATTTTGAGAACAGCATATGTGAGTTCTTTCATAACTAAGAGTTTACATTTTATTTCCTAACTTGCTCACTTGGCACATCTCAGCTCCTGTCCCTTTATTTCTATTTCTAGTGTTTTCGAACCCAGGCCTCTGTGCCCCAGCACTGAACTGAAATCCAGAGACAGAGTTTTGGGTGAAGCAGAAAAGAACAGCTTCATTTCTTTTCCAGGCGAAAGGGGATAAGAGTATGCTAGTGCCTCAAGAACTGCAAACCCGACCTGGGGAGAGGTGGCAGGGGATTTTCTAGTGAGAATCCAAGGAACAGAGCTTTAGATAAACACTTGTGAACAAGCAGGGGCTGCATTCTTCCCTCCCTGACACAGCTACACGGGCTTCAGGAAAACCCGGAGACAGGCCTCTTGTTTCTGTGGTTATCAGACCGTGTCCCCCTCCTGCAATGGGCCTTGGTCTGGTGTCTTCTTCTGCCCCAGGAGTTAGTGAGTCACATTTCCGAACATTCCTGAGCCTGGAACAAAGGGTTCTTAAGGCGGAGGGTGAATGCTCTAAGGAAGAGAGAAACGTATGCAATTTAGAGTCACGCTAGATTGTGCTTTAGTGTGAGGAAAGCCATTTTTGGTTACTATTATCTGGGCACTACAGCAGAGGATATGGGGAGGCGTCTGTCCAAGAAAGGCTCCAAAGAGTCCTGCTTGGTTATGTATGGTTCTCCCCTGTCCTTTGAGAGTCCTCAGTCTTGAGAAGAACAGGGATTGGAACCTGTTTTATTTTGGGGGAGGGGAGACTCAGTTTTAATCTCCACTCCTGTTTTATCTGTCCTCAAATCTTTCAGGAAATGGAGCAAAGACCACTCTGGCTATCCTTTAAAGAAGTTTCTGGGTGACAGCTCGCTGCCTCCTTCACTAGTTCATTGCATGGCACACCAAAATGTCTCTCCATAGTACTCAAAACAGATTACTGAAAGAAACAAAACAAATCCAATTATGAAATAGAACCTCTAATGATGGCCCCAGCTCTGTCAGTCTCCTCAAGGGAACAAGGTAGAAACCAAATGTTGATGGATCTTGGCACTCTGATTCTAAAATACAAAATTATTGAATTAAATGTAACATAATTATTAGCAAATCAGGTGACATCACGATTTGAAAAAAGGATTTTGTGTTTTGGACCTAGCACATTTGCCCTTGGTCTGCTTGAAGGCTTCAGCCTCGTGGGCAATATCGATCTTCATTGAGTTTTGAAATCCCAGCAGCTTGTACAGACCAGATGGCACCCCCAAATTAAGATGAATGCGTGTAATTGTCATTCAAAACTCTCAATATTCAATGTTGCCATATGTAGTGAGGAGTTTGCCGCCTGTGTGTGTCCCTGTTCCTGGTCCTAAAAAGCCCACCATGATGTGGGAGCTCATAATGAAGACAGTAGTAGATATTAGAAAAGCATGCTGGAAAGGAGGTTCTGGCAGTGCTGTTTCTCAGAGATAAATGCACCCCATTTATAACTATTTTTTCATTGTGCTTATTTACTAACAGTCTCTTTTAAATGATCATCCCCTCTCTTTCTCTGATTGATTGACCTTGGGTCACAGGAAGAAAATGTCAGGGTTTGCAGGGGGAAAGGCACACATATTTATTAAAAGCAGATGGTTGCACTGAGCTTGGATTTGTCGCTTCCTATTATAAAACCCTATTTTCAAAGGTTTTACAACTCAACCATAAAAAAATTATACTGTCGGATAAAATTTAGGAGAGAAATGACACTTTGCAGGCTAACTAATTAGGGGACAGTCCTATCACCTGCAAGTTATGCTCATGGAAAATAAAGCAAAGCTGGACTGTAAGTGCCTAACTATCTACCACTTATTGCGTGGAACCATTTAATTTGGAAATCGATAACTAGGTAGTGTATTTAAGACTTCCAGCCCAAGAGATGTACAATGCTAGCCAATTAGAATTGGTTTTTGGGAAAAAGCATTGACCGTGGTGCCAAGAAATGGCTGAGATGTTGAAGTTCATGAGCCAGCTGTTAAGCATCTGTTGTACTTTTTTTTACCAATATCATTACAAGGAAGAGAGTTAGTGAGTTGGCAAGAAAACCTAATGCCTGATGCTTTTGAAATCATTAAATAAGCTTATGTCAGGACCACCTGAACCCTTTTGAAATAGGTACAGGGATGTCTCTAAATAACAGAATTTAAAAGTAGAAAACAGGGCAGGTTCAAATTCAAAGTTTCTAGTCTCGTACAATAAATTGGCTGATACATCTCTCACTCAACAGAAAAATAAAGAACAAAATAAATCATTTTGCCTAGAGTGGCTGAAAAAGTAAAACCTATAATTCTAGTGTAAAAAATGCTTGAAACTTGCACTTCAGATCTTTACAACCATTAATATGTTTGTTCTTAAAAAAATAAATTATTGCTATTTAATTGTATGGCAAATTCTTCACAGCTGTGTTAAAAAAAAGAACATAGAAATGATAATTGTATGAGAGTGCTTCATTAATTCTTGTGAATGAGTTAATTTATTACATGACTTACACTGAGCCCTTAGAACAATGAATGGCACATAGCAAGCCCTTCTACTACAAATATATTTTGGTTTTGCTTATGTTGTTTTCTTTATTGCTGTCATTACAACAGATAGGGTCAAAAAGCTTATCCCCTTAGCCAAAACCCCACATTATCAGTTAAACATAATCACCAGAGATGCTTGGACAACCTTCTTCCCTTTTCTCACCCTTTTCATCTCCATCCTGTTACCTATATCTTGATACAGTTTCTTGTCCTGAATATTCTTGAGCTAAATTACTATAGCTTAAATAAAAGTTAATTGTGAAAAGGCAAAATGGTCTCTCTGGATGATCTCAGAGTGACAAAATAATTCTTGGTTCAAATAATAAAAACATATCAAAAGGATAGTCAGAGTTTTAGTCTGGAATCCAAAAAATAAAATAATGGCCTCAGTTTCTTTGTATGGAAAATGGGGACAATAAGACCTATCTCATAGAGTGTAATGAGGATTCAATTAAATACCTTCAAAGTAATCAATACTATGCTTGGCGTTTGGTGTCTAAATGTTTTTAAACAATGTTTCAAAAATAAAATTTTAAATTTTTGTCATTATTCTTGTTCTTGTTTTTCTCATTGGGACCTGGGTAGACATAGAGATCTCGGAGTGACTGACATTGCTTTGAGAAGAAATCAGAGGGTGAAACACTCCTTCAGCAAACTGTCTTGTAGGAGGTAATAAAATTGTCAGTCTCCAAGGCCAAGGGAGTTCTCAAGCCAGGCCTCACTTGTCTCTATATAAACTTACCCTTAAATATTTCTTGAAGGAGGCCTTCCTCCTAATAGAAAACGCACTTCAGGCCTGCTCAGTCAACAGTGGGGCACGTAAACCACAGTGCTCATCTTAGGGCAGAAGTTCATACCTGGTGGTGATTTATAGGCTTCTGGAGCTGTTGAATCCAAAAACACTCTGCAGAAGGTAATGTTCAGGATTTTAGGGTAGCCTCTATTATTTCTTAATTCTTCCTTGGTTTTCATCTGCACTGCAGACTAAGGATCACCTCTTTGTGTTTCCCTGGGGATGAATGCCTAGTTTCTGGCCGGCATCTCCAAGACATACATGGAATCCAGTCTTCAACTTTCTGAATGTCCCTGCTCCCTTGGTTTTCCATTACTAGCCATCTTCTTACATTTATTTTGTTTTTCCAAGTCATAAATTCTGTGATCATCTCTTTGTGTTAAGTTTTTCCTGGGTGGCTGTCTCCCTATAACTCTCCAATCTGTATAGTGGCTCGATTTATAAGTTTCCTCCACATCCAACCCTCTACCACCAACTGTTGTTTGTTGAATTTTATTTCTAGCTTTTGTTTTACTTAGGTATACAAAAGTGACTAAGCCCATACATAATATGTTTTATTCCATGTTTATATTGTGATTCCCTCTGTCAAAGTTAGGTAAATTTTCAAAGCTTGGGAGCGTTTATACCACAACTCAGGAGAATGGATAGAAGTATTTATAACTTAGGTAATTTGAACTAGTATTTTGATCTAGCAAAGGTTATATATCTGTTTTCTGTATTCAGCCATTTTTTTCCCCCCAGTAAACACCTTTTTAGCCAGTTTGGGTACCCTGGCTCCATTCCTATAGTTGCATATCAGAAAATGATCAACAGTTTCTTATCTCTTCCCCACTGGAAGTGTGAATTGCAATCTTTGTTTTGGTAATTGTTGACTTGTTTTAGGTAGGGCAATTTGATTTGTCTGGAGATTCAGGATGACAAAGTGGAAAGATAAAAGAGGGAAGAACAGTCATTTTCCTAGGATAGTGGTCCCAAGAAAGAGGCCGCCTTCCAGGGTGGCAGAATGATGAGCAGTCTTCTGAGTTCTCACATTTTCTGGGTCCAGTTCTCTGAGATAACTCAGCAGGGTGACCATGCACATACAGATAAGCAATCACCTTTTATTCTTCAGAACATTCTTTAGGACTTGGTTGTAGAGAGGGGAGAATGCAAAGCCTGTTTGTTTTAATAGCTCAGACATTCACTTGTATTGCTAAGTTGCTTTGAATAGTCAACTGTTGACTCTTTGGCTACCCCTGTGTGTACAGTAAGGAGATAATTGCTCTGATCCCAGGGTGAACCATCTGCTAGTACAAATTGCTCCGCTATCTGCTTCATTGAAAAGCTTGTGTTTGTTATATTATGTTGAAATGCTCATGAAACATGGTTTATACTAAGCTGTGTTCCTGGAAAATTTGATTCTATAAATGAGCAGAACACTCTTAATTGCAAAGGATCTTCTCTCTCTCTGGATTTCTAAACTGCTTTGCTGATTTGATCTGGGGCCCTGGAGAGACAACATCCTGTGATCATGGCTGATTATCGACACCTAGGAGGATACAGCAGTGACAATCCAAATTTACAAGACTCATAACGTTTTCTAAAACCTTCTTCAAAACAGACGTTCCTAAGTTCTGGAATCTGGAAAAAAAAAAAAAAGTCTTGTTATTATGATGTGATTTGAATGGTCTTTTTGATGCTACTCTTGGAGAGCTCAGTTTGTGCCTCATCTATCAGCCTTATGTCTATATTGTAATACCAGTCAGGGGAAAGTATAATTTGATAAATGCCCACTTCCAAATCTTTTATTTTGCTGAGCTAATGTAAGATTAATGACCATGATGGCTTGAGATGGGATTTTTTTTTTTTTTGATTTGTTGCTTTCTTTATGTCTTCTAATATTACACAGACCTGCAAAATATATCTTGGGCACAAAGGGAGAAAATAATGATTTAAGTAGAAAATTGGAGTAGGGCCTTCAATTAACAAGGCGTTGTTAACATTTGTAGGTGGGTTTTATAATTCTCCAGACACGTCTGCCGAAAATTTTAGAGGTAAAAGTGGTGAAAGTCAGGGAGACTGTGTGAAGACATTAACGATTTCTTCTTGCCACAGTATTTCTTACTCCACTGTGGATAAATCTAACGCTAATTTATTTATCCATCTATCCTTTGAACTGCGATTTAAAAAGCCATAAAACAAAGGTTCAGGCAGGATGGCAGATTTGCTCAGATTAAATACTCCAGTGATTTTTACCAACTGAGGTCTCTTGACATGTAATGAATACTAGTGAACCAGGCTGGGCCTTCCCCCCTGTTATCTTCGTGATCCCTGATGATTTGCATACACCAAATATTTCTTTGGGTGGAATGATTTTACAAATGATGCCTGGAGAGTCTGTATAGAAGGCTAAAAGTTAGCAGATCCAGCTTCAAACAAAAAGTGATGTACGTGAAGGTCTTCTCCTGCTCTCTAGTAGGCTGGGCAGAAAAGAGTTTAGGCCCTTGTGTGGTGAAGTTAGTTTTAAAATTCCTCCTTCGTCTTTCCCACCAATTGCCAAGACTAAGAGAAGAGCAATTTATTTGAAACATCTCTCCTCTATCTCCTCCTCATCTTTCATCAGTTTGATTCCCTTTTTATTATCATTATTTATGTTTTGTATAACTAGAAAAAGAATTTGTCATGGATTATGTCTTATTTGCAAGAGGCTCCAGTAAGATGGCATGCACAATATATCATAATTTAGCAGCTTCTCTTGTAACTATACTGAAGTAATGGTGGAAAAAAATACATATAAACAACTCTGAGGACAGATTTTGAATGATCCAGTAATTTTGATTTATACTTGGTATTTGATGGAACTGTATTAGCAGTTAAAGTCAATGGCTAAATGATTCCCAGCACAAAATGAGCCAGAAGTACAAAAGAAGCTTCACAACACACGATTGAGAGCTCCGAGCCTCCCAGCTTAAATTTCCAAAGTGCAGTGTAAATTACAGGCCTGGTTGTCACTTTCAACTAACAATTCCACCCAATATGGTCTAGCTAGGTAATCTGTCCACTATTCCTTTGTGAAGCAGTAAACACCAGCTTAATTCCATTGGCTTTTCTAAAGCAATCAGCCTCATTTCTCATACGTACTGCAGAGGAGGGGGTGAATCTCCTGCCTCTGGTGACAATAAGCCCTACTTGACAAACATGTGGAGCCTGGGACTGCATGGAAATGCTCTCCACGCCTATTAATAGCATTGGCTGCCGATCATCTTGAAGAGATCTCAGCCTTCCCGAGTCCTCTAGGGAACAGAGCTCTCATATTCCTGTATTTATTTCCCTTCCTCATCCAATGCTCCCTCTTACCCCTTAACAGCCATTTTCTCTTCATTTGTTCCCTCTCTGGCTTTCCCTACCACAAAGAGGAAATAAATGAAAGAGCTAGAAATGAAAATCCAGCACTCTTACTACCAATATTAACAGACAGGCAAAAAACTGCTCCAAATATCAGTAAGAGCCTCAAATTCAACCAAGCAAAATATGCAATTAGGCAGACAGACGCTGATTCGGCAGCTACTGAGATAGACTGATTTCTACTGCTTCATTAATTTGACTTGGCTAGTCTGGGTAATTTGCTCATACCCTCATAGCAGATTTCATAGCCAGAAACAGATCCCCAAAGATTACAGATGTTATGAGAGAAAGACCATCCAAACATGAGATCTTTGATCTTTCCAGGCCAGGTGGGAAAGCTAATAGATTTGCCTAAGTGCTCACCAGGGTATCTGTTTTTAATCAGTGATAGAGAAAGTTTCACTCAAGAGGCTGTATGTGGACTGGCAAATCCTCTTTCTTCTCTAACCTCACCATGGCATTCATGTGCAGAGAAGTCAGTCCTCACATCTACCTACTGGTCTTTATTCCTTTATTTTGAATCAAAATCCCTGATCCTGTTACCAAATTGGTCAACCCTGTCTTGGCTACAGAGGCTCTTTTTCTGATTGGATTTGTGCAGCCAGTAACAAAACCAATGCTAAGACTGGAACAGTGCAAGCTGCATTCAATGGCCAAAGAATGGAGACTCAGGAGCCTTGTTTGCAAATCAACTTCTCACCCCAATTCCGGCAAAGACATCAAATATACAGGAGGGTCAGTGTAAAAGGAAGGCAATTGGTCAGAGGAGGAGGGATATTCATAAGTTATTTGAGAACAGGGGTGTGCTTTGGACCTTGAGCTGATGAAACTCTCCTTTTCAGTCCTTGTATGGGCTTTTCCAGTGGTTGTCGTGGCAACCACCAACTGTCATGGTGCTGGCGGACGTGTCATTTAGCATGCTAATGTATTACAGTGAGCATCTAGTGATGCCCAAGGTCTACTGGAAATCAAATCTTCCGCCATCTTGGACCTGGTTAGTTCTAATCAGTTGTTTTTTTTCCCTTTGCAGCTTCCTTCTGAAACTTAGATAAGAGTAAGTCTGGGGCAACAGCCTCGGTAACAGTACTATTATTCATTTGAAAAGAATCATTGGAATTGTCCAATTGATGCAGGAAGATGGATGTGGGGCACGAGAAGGGCCGTGTCCCAGGTCTTGGTTGAGCCCCTAGGATGTGCCCCACCAAGTGTGGGTCCTTGGCTTCACACAGAAAAGAATTCAAGTGTGAGCCACAGTTGAGTAAAGGTAGATTTATTAGAGAGATACATACTGTGTAGAGTGTTAGGTAAGAGAAAGGCAAGGAAAGAGGTGTGGGAATTAGGTGCTCAGGTTAAATAAAAGTAGGTACACATTCCGTAGACAGAGTGCAGCCATCTCCAAAGGGGAAGGAGTGAAAAAAGGGTGGCTAGGCGTGGTGGTGTCAGTTTTTATTGGCTTGGTGGCTTCACATGCCTATAGGGGGGACCATTCCAGCTACCCTGGGGAAGGGGCTGGGATTCCCAGAACCTGGGCCACCGCCCATTCTTGGGCCTTTTGCAGTTATCCTTGGGACTGTCATGGCACCTGCGGGCATGTTATTTATAATGCTTGTATGTTACAATGAGCACATAATGAAGCTCAAGGTCTACTAGAAGTCAAACCTCCTGCCATCTTAATCCTCAAGGCCAACTGGGAGTTGAATTTTCCACCATTTTGGTGTTAAATTGCTATCATTCCTTGAGTGGCTGTGCCCTGCCGCCTCACAATCATTTATTCACTCACCAAATATTTACCAAGTTCTTACATTTGCTAAGGATTGTAATGGACATTACGGATGTAAAAATGAACACTGCTTGGTCACTGTCCTTGAAGGAGGATTAATAAGATCCCCGCACTTAGGCTAACAGGTTGTTTATTCTTATGCTCGCCCTTAAAACGGTCAACTGACCTGACTGACCAGTTGCTACTCACAGTTCAAGGGCCACTGTTAAAACTAAAGCTATTGGTCTTACTGTTTCTACTTTATTCCAGTGATCAAAAGCTATAATCATGCTTGGACTCTGAGTCAATCTCCAGGAAGAAGGTCACAGGACTGTAACCTTACCAAGTAGACTAAACACCAGGAAGACCACACCTTGAGAGCTTATGAGATAAAGAGATCGAAAAACTGACAACCGCTGGCCTCTACAGACTTGGTTGCCTGGAGGTATAGGACGCCATTCTAAGTCTTCTGATAAGAAAATGATTCTGTTGATTGTTATCAATGCTCTATTGTTTGAGCTATGGCTGCATAACCATCCTCCCCCATCCCCAAGGTGGGCTCACAGTTTTGAAGTCCTGTCTGCTGTGGGTCCTCTTTGCCTGGCACAGTAATAAAGCTGCCTCTTTCCTTCCAAGCTCCAAGACCCAGTCTCTGTGTTATTTGGCTCCTCAGGGACGGGGGATGATCTTTTGGCAACATCCTTGCAGAATGCAAGGCTTCATGGGAAAGGCAGACATGTAAATAGACTATTATAACACAATAATATGTGTACATAATTGACATAAATACCCTGAAGAGGGAGGACATATGGGGAGAGTTATGAAAAGGTTATAAGAACAAATGGCATTTGAGCATGTTTTTAAAGGATGCCTGGGAACTTGCAACTTTTGGTAGGAGATGCTGTAATGGGGAGGGTCTGGGAGTGTGCAGTCACTACTCAGGAAGGTTTTATTGAGCCATCACTGTACTTCCAGCACTGTGCCAGTGAACTCATTATGCCCACACAACTCCATTATCTACCACCTGCTCTTCCTGGGGCACATCTCCTCCAGGATGGAAAAGTAAAGGGGTGGGGTTGTGGGGAGGGGAGGAGGAAACTTTGAGGTTCATTACCTAAAGGTCATTTGGAGAACAAGGTGATTGTGATGCGGCTCCTCTTTGGAAGCTTCTCCTGAGCTGCCAAAATGCCACCATTTAAGGAGACACTAAGCAGAGTTTTACTCTTTAATTTCTCTGCTCATTAAGCCTTCACTTCTGAGGTGTGAAAATGACTCCAGGCTGGTAATAAACTGCTAGAGAAGTCATTATTTTAAAACCGATCTTGCTCCCAAAGGGGAAGAGTGGTACAAAGCACAATTGCTCTAAGATCAGCTCCTCTGTAGGACAATGATGGTTCAAATGTTTCAGTTATCATAAGAATAAGAAAGGGCTGTCTAGTTACAGCAAGAAAAGATGAAGCACAAAGCATCCAGACCTACTCAATAATCACACTAGTCTATTTTTAGGGGTGAGGAGAGGGTACGTTTCAATGGGGGAAAATCACGGCATTGTTAGCCTGTGTATTATAATGCAAAGGAAGCCTAAAGGACACTGAAAGGACCCAAGAAGGCAGAAGCCACTTTCAGGGAGTTTTGTGATGTTAAAGAAGCTTCCAGGAAGTAGTTGGAATAACAATAATGCTGTTAATGATAATAAGATCCTCTTGAAGCAGTAAATGTCACTCACCTTTGCTCCTGAGAGAACTTAGTCCTGTGTAGATGGGACCTGTTCAGTTTCGACTTTTCACACAGTTCTCATTTTGCCTTCAAATTAATAAGGGGCAGGAAAATTTTTCTTAACTAATGCTTTCCTAAGGTAGTAAGTCCCAGATCTTTGGGACATTCACTTTCTTTATCTTTTCTCTTTTTCCTCTCCCTCCCTTCACCCTTCCTTCCCACCTTCCTTTCTTTCCTTCTTTCTTCATATTGTTTGTTCAGTGCTTATGGCTACACTTCTCCTCTTAACACCACCATGTAGAATGCAGCCTCTGAATTTCTCTCTAAGTAAAAGTGAATTAAGATAATTTGATTTTGAGAAATTTCTGAGCATTCAGTGGAATCCAGTGAGGTAATCAGAGGGCTCCTGTGTTGTTGCCTAAGTGGGGATTATGGGAGGTGCAGCATGAAAAATGATTGATTGAATGTGGATAAAATGCAATTCTAGGGTTTTTTGCTTTTCATCCACCATTTTTAAAGTCTTTGAGCAATCAGCCCCCTCAGCTTGGACCAATTAAGGGGCCTGATTAGAGGGAAATCGAAGCTGCTGGGTCATGTACAGGGATGCTGTTTCTCAGGAGGCAATCTCTTCCCTGGGGAAGGGAACCCACTCAGGCACCTCACCTCTGACCTGGAGCTGGTGGGTCTCCAAGGGGGAGAAGGAATAGTAAAACCTCTGGGATCTTTACAGGGTTTTTGCTTTTCTCTTGAGGTTACTAATTATTTCCCTTCCTAGCAATTTCATCATATGTCCTCACTATGAATTATCTGGGGACCTGCCCTTCACCTCTAAAGATCCATTCTCAGGTTTACTTTGGACAACATGGGCATCGCCTTGTTCAAACACATAGCAGATGGTACCCAAGGCATAAAATGACTGACTATCCTTTGGTAACTGCTCTTGGATTCTGTGGTCCCGATGGCTATCACAAGTAGTGTCTTACAGCTCACCTCTTCTCAAATCCTTATATTATGTGGCCAATGTCCATACGATCAGTTATTTCTCAGCCCACTGACAATCAATTCAACACTGACTGGCAACTTAAGAGCATCCTGAATTTTAGGGATGTGAACAGAACACAAAGCAAAGAAGAGAGAGCGTGTGGTGATCTCAACCTCAGCTGGAGTGATGTAATCATGCTTCTCATATTTTCTGGCTCATATTGATGAATAAGGCTTATCTATTGCCTAGAATGTTTGGCCAATAGAATCTCTATGGCCTATTTGAATAACTCCAAGAATTTTAACCACCACAACCCTGACCAGAAGATAACCACTCCCTCCAGCACCAACTTCACTACCACCTCTGCCATCACTTCCATCTCCCTTACCTCCTTCATTTCCAACTTCACCTCCAATGCCACTATAATCACTCCTACTGTCACCTTCATCACCACACTGCTCCCACTACCACCTCCACCCCCAGCATCTTCACCACCTCCAGTGCTAATCCTTCCATCTCCAGCACCACCAGCGCTGCTCACCCATTCACTTCAGATCAGAAAATGAGTGGGCAATGGCGTCTTCCTTATATTTGAATGAGGTATTCATGCGTCTGCCTTCCTCCAGTTCCTTTCCTTTTGAGAGCTTCAGCTGATCATTTTTAAAAAATGTTATTTACTCAATTTTCAAAAAAAATGTAACTTGCATTTTGTTTAAAACTCAGAAATTATAAAGGGTAGAAGCACTGAAAATTCTCAAAATATAAATGTATCCCTTTTACACAAATGATAGTAGACTGTATACAACGTTTATTTTAAATGTTTTCTTAACCGTATGTCTTGGACATCATTCCAAAAGAGTACATAAATAACTTCATTCTTTTAAAAATATATTTTAAAATTAAGTTTCAGTCTTATCTATATTATTTTTTTCCCTCTATGTTACTCAAGTTTATTTTGGTGTTTTTATTAGAATTTCTTCTGAGAGATGCTTCGCTAATTGATTTTCAATTTTTCCATTTCTATTTCTGTTTTTTCTAATATGAATAATTACAGCTATACATTTCTATATAGTCCATTAGCTTCATCCCGCATCATAATATATACATAATTTTGTTATTTTTTTGTTCAAAATATTTAAAAACTTTTATTATGATTTGTTCTTTGACCTATTTAAAAGTATATTTCTTAACTTTACCAAATAGGGCTTTTTGGGGGGGGACGGAGGAGGTAGTTAGGTTCATTTATTTATTGATTTATTTTTAGAGATGGTCCTGGGGATTGAACCCAGGACCTTATGTAGGCTAAGCATGTGCTCTACCACTTGAGCTATATCCTCCCCCTACAAATAGAGCTTTTCAAGTTGACTTTTTGTTACCGATTTTTAGCTAAATTACATTGTTGTCAGAGAACATAGTCTATGAAGTCTATTTTTTAAATTATTCAGTTTGCTTTATGTCCCAGTATATAATTGTTTTTTAAAATGTTCTATGTATGTATGCTACAAAATAATATATGTTCTATAGTTCTTGAATGGAGTCTTCCACATACGTCTATAGATTAATTTTGTTCAAATATTCTGTTTCTTTACTGATTTTTCTCTTGTTATGTCAAATGCTTGTAGCTGTACATTTTTGCTTTGCATATTTTGAAGCCCATATTACTAGGTGCATGCAAGTGTCAAATTGGTTTAATTTACTGTTTGAATTTAGCTTTTATCATTATAAAGTTATCTTTACCTCTAGTGATGCTTTTCATCTGAAAGTCTGTTTTGACTGATATTAATATAGCCATGTGAGGTTTCTTTTGTTTAAAGCTTTCAATCAATTTTTAAAGCCTTTTCTATCCTTAACTTTTAGGTATGTTTCTTTTAAATAACATATAACTCAATGCTCTTGAAAGTTAGTCTTATATGTAAAAGATTTTGTTCATTTATACATAATATAATTCCTGGAACTTTGGGGTTTAAATCCAGCTTTTTATTTTGTGCTTCATGTTTGCTGTATCTGCTCTACATTCGTTTACTTTTTGGGTTACTAATATTTTTGTCATTGTGTGATGCCTGGTGTTCTCTGGGCTTCCTAGATCTGTGTTCTGGTGCCTATCATTAATTTTGGGAAGTTCTCAGTCATTATTGCTTCAAATATTGCTTCTGCTCCTTTTTCTCTTTCTTCTCCTGGTGTTCCCATTATGTGCACGTTATACCTTTTGTAATTGTCTCACAATTCTTGGATATTCTGTTACATCTTTTTCATTATTTTTTCTCTTTGCATTTCAATTTGGAAATTTCTATTGACATTTATTCAAGCTAATTGCTTCTTCCTTTAGCTACGTCTAGTTTACTGATAAAACTATCAAAGGCATTCTTTATATCTGTCACTGTGTTTTGCTTTCTATAATTTTCTTTTGATTATTTCTTAGAATTTCCATCTCTCAGCTTGTAGTACCCTCTGTTCTTGCACATTGTTCATTTTTTTTCTCATTAGATCCTTTAGCAAAATAATCGTATTTATTTTAAATTCCTGGCCTGATAATTCTAGTGTCTCTGCCATAGCCAGGTCTGGCTCAGAAGCTTACTTTGTAAATTTAAACTATGTTTTTGTCTTTCAGTATGATTTCTAATTTTTTGTTGTGAGCCGGATATGATGTTCTGAGTAGAAAGGAACTGAGATAAATAGGTCTTTAGTGTGAGGTTTTATGTTTATCTGGTTAGACTGTGTTATACTGTCTGCTGTAACTGAATGCTGAAGCTAAAATTTACTCTAGTATCTTTGTTTTTGTTTCCCCTCTTGTTTTTGTTTGTTTGTCTGTTTTTTTTTAAACATTTTTTATTGATTCATAATCATTTTACAACGTTGTGTCAAATTCCAGTGTAGAGCACAATTTTTCAGTTATACATGAACATACATATATTTATTGTCACATTCTTTTTTTCACTGTGAGCTACCACAAGATCGTGTATATATTTCCCTGTGCTATACTGTCTTGTTTTGTTTTGTTTCCCTACACACTTCTTAAAGAATATCTGAGACATGCAGTTTTTTTCAGTTGTATGTCCTTGTTACGATACAGGAACCCTACTGATGTGGTGGGAGGGTGTCGGGGGAGAAGGATTCCATAGTCCTATGACTGGGTGCCAGTCTCCTAGTGAGCCTGCACTCCTGGGCTGTGACCTTCACAAGTGCTTCTTGTTTTGTCTTGTTGGGTTGTTCCCCCTTTACACAGCAGGAGGGCGAGCATGGGCTGGAGTCGGGCATTGCCCTACCTCCAGGTCAGGTGGGCTCTGATAAAAATCAGCGTTTGGCTGTGTTAAAATAGTTTCTCTTAAAATCAGGCCTTGTTAAGAAGAACAGAGTGGTCTGGTGTATCTTAAATAGTTTCTTGAGGGGATTTTTCTCTAATGATAACTTTGAGGATTTGATATAGCTCCTGTGTGAAACTCACAAAAGTGCGAGTGTACCCTCGAATACTGAGCCCCCTACTCCTGGAGTTTTTCACTCTCAGGCTTGCCTGTACTGAACCTACAGCAATTCATCAATTACAATTTAGGTTTTCCTACCCCAGGTCTGGTTTCAGGGGAAGGTTTTTGTTTCTTTAAAGTTATGATTCTTTATATTTGCTTGTTTGTCTCTGCTATTCTGGGGGTATCGCTGTGCTCTATGACTCCATTCTTTGATGGATCTAAGTTATTGATTTTTAATTTGTTTAACTTTTTGTGTGTGTGTGAAGGAACAATGACTTCCAAGCTCCTTACACACTGGGTTTGGACCAGTGTTCCTTAAAGTCTGTCATTTTTAAAAGCAGATATTTTAACTTAACATTTTATTTAATTAGTAAATATCACGGTTCTCAAATCAATTTCTAATGGTTTCAGTATCTGAGGTCTTTAGGGATCCATTTCTGCTCCTTGTTGTTGTCTGTTGATTCACCCTCCTGTTACCCCTTTTTCCTTACATTATTGAAAACTGTTCTGTGTCACCCATGGCATTTGTTTATGTTCTCAGAGGACCTGGATGAAGTCCCTCCCCTTAGAGCTAATCTGAATTTGCTTTCTCAGTTACCTGGGGAAAATACAGCCAAACTTGACATTTTTGGACCACCTTGATCACGGCAATTTAAGCAATTTCCACCTGACTGTCAGAATTTGGCTTACAGCTACTTAAAGATGCATCTGCTTGTCTCACCTGTGTCTGCAAATGTAAAAACTTCAGCAGAGAAATCTGCAGGGGGTCCAGGATGGCTGTGCTGGTTGTCGGTTTCTTCGTGGGTGAAAGCCGATTGGGGGCTCTGCGAAGTAGTCTGCTGGGGAGTGCAAGGAGGTCCTCAGTGAGGAAAGCTGGGGTGCCCACAATACCCACAAGGACTGCTGACACCCTCAGTGGTGAAAATTCCATGGGAGACCATGATGGCTCCCACTGTGTGGCTGATACTGGTAACCCCTGCCCTCTCTCCTTGTTCCTCACCTTCTCTAGATGTCTCAGCCTTACGGGTCTCCGGGTGGGGTGAAATCAAAGCAGACGCTTCACGTAGTGCCCTGAAAAGTGGGCAAGATGGGGAAGGTGGTTGCTCACTCCACTCTCCCTTTACGGGGAAGAGAAACTCTTTTGAGCTGGGGAGTTACCTCTTGGTGCTGGCCTGGGGGATGGGGTGATGCAGGCAAAACGAAGCTCTTCCTTCTACCCTTTTTGTGCGGTGTTCTCAGTTTTTAGTTGTTGCTGTTGTTTCATGGTGTTGCTGAAGCTCCTTAACTGGATTCCTGGGCTCTCACGGAGCTATGTTTGATCACGGATAGCTGTCTAATTGTTCATCTTTGCTGGGGGATGGAGGCTGGGGTCTCCTACTCCACCATCTTGGTGACGTCACTGCCTCAGGTCTTGGATACTTTAAAGAAAACATTTAAAAATATTTTATCCAACCTTTTATTTTTTCTTAGCTGGAGAATTAGTTCAAATAACCTAGCCTGCCATTCCTAGAAGCAGATGTACCAAATGTTTTCAAATTGTCCCTTGATTACTCTTTTGAACTTCTGTTCAAACATGTGCCATATGCTTTTTCTACCAATCCAAAAAGCCCATTTTCAAAACCATTTCAAGTCAGAATTCTTTGGAGCAAAGTCTAAGCCAGCTTAATCTCCACTGCTATTTATTCAGGGATACGCGGAGAATGGGCATGAATGATGCCCGAGTGATCTGATCCATTTGACTGCTCTTGACCCTGGGCAGAGGGTGGGAAGAGTGGTCCTGTGGCTCTGACCTCTCTGGTCCTATATGTATGGTCCCGTAGGCGTTGAATCTCACATGCCTGAATCATCCTCTTTGCCCTCAGATTGTACTCCACTAGGGATTTTTCTCTTCTTGGGTCGTTGTTAACTTTCTGGTTCTCTTTGACTTTCTCAGATCTAAGTTATCTCTTGTAGAATGTCAATTCTTTTTTATTTTTTGGACTATTTCATAATTTACTTCTCCTCTTCTCCGAACTACATTAGCAGTCTAGAAGGCCCGGGTCCAAAACAAAGCCTTTCTACTTTCTAGGCTAAATCACCTTGTCGAGTCACAAACAATGACACTGATTGAGTGCTTACTGTGTGTGATAAGTGTTTTAGTCACTGTCTTGCTGAACATTCTCACCTGTTGTGTATGATTATCTCGGTTATTTTGAAGATTAATGTTGTATGTGAAAGATTTGTCTTCTAAGTGTGCACATTTCAGTTTTCATTTTCATGCATCTGTTTGTTTATAGTGCTTCTGTGTTTCAGTTTGAATCTTTGGAGACCATTGATCTAAAAGTTTTCAAAGATGAATAAACAGAGACTCAGAGTTTAGTTTTTCAAGGTCACACAGGTAACTTGTAGCAGAGTTACGTTTAGATACACAAAGAGTTGCAACAATACTCCTTATTCCTTTAGCCGATTCTTCTGATGTTAATATCTAGTATAATCATATTACAGTCATCAAAACTAAGAAATTCATATTGGTGCAATACTATTAGTTAAGCTATACATTTTATTCTGATTTCACCAGTTTTTTTCACTGATTTCCTTCTGGTCCAGGATCCAATCCAAGAGGCTGTGTTGCATTCAATCTCATGTCTTGTTAGTTTCCTCTCATCTTTGACTGATAGCTCCTGTTTTTCCTTGTCTTTTGTGATCAGGCCATTTTTGAAGAGTTCTGGTCAGATATTTTGTACAATTTTCTTCAATTTATGTTTTTCTGATGTTTTCTCATGACTGAGATTACACATTTTGGGTTAAAAAAAAAAAAACCAACACAGATGTGATATGTCCTTCTCAGTACAGGCAGACCTTATTTTATTATACTTCCCTTTATTAGTCTTCACAGGTATTGTGTTTTCTTACAAATTGAAGATTTGCGGCAACCTTGTATTGAGCAAGACCATCGGCCCTATTTTTTTGAACAGCATTTACTCCTTTCATGTCTCTGTGTCACATTTTGGTAACTCTTGCAGTAAACTTTTTAATTATTATTATGTTTGTTATGGTGATCTGCGATCAGTGATCATTGCTGTTACTACTATGACTTGCTGAAGGCTCGGAGGATGGTTAGCATTTCTTTAGCAATAAAGTATTTTTTAAGGTATGTACATTGTTATTTTAGAAATAACATTATTACACACTTAATAGACTACAGCATAGTGTAGGTATAACTTTAAAGCTTTTTTATTCAGATGTAGTTGATATACAATATACTATACATACAAAATTATATAGTAATTCAGTTTTTAAAGGTTATACTTCATTTATAAAATATTGGTTGTATAATATATCCTGTAGCTTATTTATTTTATGTATAATAGTTTGTACCTCTTAATCCTCTACCCCTATCTTACCCCACCCCCTTTCCTCTCCCCACTGGTAACCACTAGTTTGTTTTCTTTATCTGTAATAGACATACCTTTTATATACACTGGGAAACCAAAAGAATTCATGTGACCCGCTTTATTGTGACATTGGCTCTCCTGTGGCAGCCTGGAACCAAACCCACAATATCTCCGAGGCATGCACGCTCATATCAGTGGCTACATAATGCTGACATACTATAACTGGTGATGTTGACATTAATCACCTGGTTAAAGTGGTGTCTACCAGGTTTTCCCCCCTGAAAAGGTGCTAATTTCCCTTTACAAATATATATTTTGGGGGAGATACTTTTTCTCTTTCTCTGTAAACTTTTACCCACGAATTTATCATCCATTTGTTGCTTCTTGTGTATTTTACCTTTCATAGAGTGCACCACTCTGGAAAGAGAAGATGGTGTCAGATTTTCACATTCTGCCTGAGGGACCAAGGTGACAATATGGGCCAGTTTTGGTTGAAATCAAAAGAGAGAGTTGACGTATGAGTTTGAACTGATATGGAAAGTTGATATGTCAGAGCAGAGTATGATCTGGAAATATGGATCAGAAGTATGGATGAAACCCAGATGCAACTGGTATCCCATGTTAAGACAAGGCTGTCACATTAGCAGAGGAATAAAGGAAACTTGGGCAAGACACATGACCTAAAGGCATGCAAAATAATAAAAACAACTACTCAATTTATTTGAATATATGGGTAGAAGGTGAGAGACCGGAGCCATCTAAGTGTTACGAAAGGTGTTCTAAAGGGGGAAAGGTGTTTGCCAAGGAGGAGGATTACACAAGGGCAGAGGCACATTTTAATCAATTAACAGGAGGTTTTGTAATAACAGAGAAACAGTCAGTTTAGGCAGATCCTATAATTAGTTATGAAGGATGGCGATTTTATCACATTGAGAGATGAATAATTGGACTCTGATTGTCATTGTTCTTGTTTGGCTTTATACATCCATTATTTCTTCCCCTCTCTCCTCTTTCCTTTCTAATCTCAGAGAGGGACTTTAATGGGGTCATGCACAAGATGACCCAAAGGGGACATCGCAGAGTAATTCCCCCCTTTGCCTCCTTTTCTGGATAGGGAATCCTTTAATGGGAGAACAAGAGATTGGGACAGCATTTCTCATTGCTTCCTGGCTTCCCTTTTCCACTTCTCTGACAGAATGGAAGTCGGAGCAGGTCTGTCATCTGTTTGGGAAGTTCCTTGCAGGATCTAAGAGAGTTAAAGACGGAACAGAAGAAAGGAAGCCAGATCAAGGGGGAATTAGAAGGTCGGGATGAAGGGAGTACAGATCTGCCCAGTTCAGACCTTTGGGACAGGAGGATGGTGAGGGATCCTAGGAAGCTGGGTGTGCTGTTGCCTGGAGCATCCCTGTGGCATATTTCTCAGGATTCCAAGCAGTGGGGTTGAGGGTAAGTGGCCAGCTGAGTCACTGCTAGCCCTACAGTCTGGGATCCCTCAACAATATTTGCTCTGTACCTTCGCGTTGATAATGTCAATCTCAAAGTTTTAAGTTTGATGGTGGAGAGCAGCACTCCTTTGGGATGGGTACCCATGTCTCAGAATCTTCCATTTTTTCCCATACTGCTCCCAAGTTTGAAAATGCAATTTCTCTAGACAAGGGTAAGGTAGCCAATCCAAAGCACCGTAAAATCAATCAGCTTATCACAGAAAAACAAAATAGTTATTTTTCAAACACTTAAGGCTCAGTTTTAGTTTTCAATTACTGCTTTAACAAATTACCACAAATTAGCTGCTGAAAGTAACATCAATTCATTATTTTACAGTGTCTTTAGCTCCGAAGCCTGAAATGGCTCTCCTAGGACTAAGATCAGGGTGTCTGGGGGCCGCGTTCTTTACTGGAGGCTCTGGGCAGGAATCTGCAGCTGGCTCACCTGGGTTGTTGGCAGAATCCAGCTCTGTGTGGTTGTAGGATTGAGGTCTTGTGGGTTTCCCGGCTGGCTGTCAGACTGGGCTTGTTTTCAGCCCTTAGAGACTTCCTGCCTTCTTGGCCCATGGTGGGTCATGTCTTCTCCACACTTCAGCCTTCCTGACCTCTACTTCTGCCTCATCTTTCCTGCTTCTCTTTTGTCACATCTCCGACTGACAGCAGCTGGTGAAATGTCTTACCTTTTAAGGGTTCAAGTGATTAGATTTGTCCTGCATGAATAATCCAGGATAATCTCCCTGTTTTAAGGCTTGTCACAAATTAGCAAGATCCCTTTTGCCATGTAATGTAATGTAATGTATTATCAGTTTCCAGGATTTAAGTCATGGACATCTTTGCAGGGGTGGAGGGATGGGAGAGGATTATTTAGCCTACCATAGACTCAAACAACACAAGAGGAAGATTTTAAAAGGGGTTGGGGGAAGAGATGTGGGGAGAGGCCAAGCCCTGGAGTGTTGCCTATAATAAAACAAGGGACCACTGGGAGGACATTGCAGTGATGGACAGGGATAATGGAGAGGAGCAGGGGGCACTGGTCCCCTGGGCAGGTAGGAGATGAGGATTTAAACTAGAGAGGCTCAGCTGGAGGCAGAGGTGATCAGGGCAGCGATGCCTTCTTAAATTTCCTTAGGCTGACTTTGCAGAGGAAAGCTGGGGGTGGGGACGGGGTGGGTTGATCTCTGGAACACTCAACTTCCTCGGGGAGTGTGAGAATGTCTGTCCAGCCCTGATAGGCCAGGCTGCACCCAGGCCAGCAGCAGAAGACAAAGCCGAACTCAGACAATCCTGGAGTAAGTGACTGCTCGATCGAAGGCACAGTTGTCTGGCCACCTATCTGCTTTGCTGGCAGTCTTGTGGTAGCCCTTTGAATCCTCTGACTCTTCCTGTCAATGGCACTGACTCTGATGGTTCTTAGCTTCTGAGAATTCTTCACACTTCCCTATGTACATCCTGACTCCCCTCCCTAGTCTCCATTAGCTTCAGAAGGAAAATTTGGTGCAGTCCTGTCATTGAGACCAGTTGCTCAGTTTAGACACCCATGTTATACTGGCCTCTTCACGTGCATCGTCTCACATTGGCCAGGCCCACAATTTACCCCAGCTGTTGCCAGGGCAACCAGCCTCCCACAGGTGTAACCCGACATCCCCGTGCTTGCTTTCTGCCTCAGGAACAGGAGACACCACAGTGGCGATGGTGCAGAAAGTAACGTCAGCTACACACACAACTTAGAAGAGAGTGGGAGGGAGTTAATATTCCAGGGAACAATCTTTGACTAATAGGAAATGGGAGCCTGTGGCAAAAGCTCCCCACTTCCTTCCCTGAGGGAGACATTTCTGAAATGTATTCCACAGTAGCTCCTCCGAGGGGTCCAGTGAAATTGAGGTCCCATTGTCCACAGCTTAATAACATACCCTCATACTGGCTTTTTGTCCTTCTCAATTGTATCCTCCCTGCTCTTCTCAGAATAAATTACCTGCATGCAAGCTCTGTCTCAGGTTCTGCTAAGAAATGTGCCAACTATATTTACTGGCAAAGTAGAGGAAAATCTTTATCAGAATCAAAAAAAGTTTGATAGGACAAAGATCAGTCTCTGTTTACAATACCCACCTGTGAGTCACAGGCTAGGGCTGGAGGAGAACAGCCTGGGGCATCTCTTCCCATGACACCTGGCTCTTGGGGGGCTACCTGGCTCTGTAATGCCCTCTTAACTGTAGGCCACGTTGTAGATGACTTGCTTGTGTAAACAAAAGAGGCAGAGAAGCATCGAGATGGCATTGAACTAGTGTTTGAAACAGCTTATGTGGATTATCGTGAGGAAACAAAATAGGAAGCCTATGATATGTCAATTAGTCAAATGAATTGATTGCTGTCTTTTAAGCTGGTTCTTTGGGAGGAATTGGGAGGTGGCAGAAGAATAGAGACAGAGCCCTCATGAATTTTTTCTCTTAAAATACGTAGCAGGAGCTTAGGGACTGAAAGATCTTTAGGGACGGCTGAAAGGCCGGACACTGTAAGGTTGGAATGGAAACAAACAGCCCAGAAAAGAAGAGTTCTTGGCTGTGGATGAAGCCTATGATTTAAAAATGCTACTTTCCTATCTGTGACATCTTGTTTCTAGTGATGTTGCATATTTGAACTATAATTTTCTAGTCTGGAATTTGAGGGTAGTAGTAATTTTGTTCTGACGATATGTGGTAAGAATCAAATGATATGATGTAAATAAACCAAAATGAACATAAAACAAACACTTTTGTGAGAGCTGACTATGTACTAGGACTGCCCTGGGCATTGCTGGATGTAGATATGAGTCTCACGTGGTCCTTGCCATTGAAGAACTCCCAGGGTTTGACGACAGAGACAGGCACACATGTGAACTTACACAGAAGGCAACAGAGGAAAGAAAAATTTGAGGAATCCAGAAGAGAAGTAATCCACTTTTCTAGGCGTGGGAATAAGTTGACCTCTAAGCTAGAGGGTTAGTAGGTTTCTCAATGCATAGAAAAAATTAAAATGTGTGGATGAAGGTAAGGACCTTCCGAAGAGAGAGAAGAACAGAACTAAAAGTGTATATATGCAAGTTAGAAACATAGTGAAGAAAAGAGTAAGTTTGTTTTGGGATTTATTAAATTTAAAATTCTCAGGGAGCTTCCTCAGTGTGATTACTCAGTAAGAAGTTGGAATTAGGAGTCAGAGACTCAGGTGAAGGAATGGAACCGGACATAAGGATTTAGAAGTAATTTGCATGCACATAATTATTGCCCTGAGATTGGAAAAAATGCTCAGAGAAGGAAGCACACTGAGCAGAGCAATAATTGGCTCAGGGACAGAAATCTGTGGAATACCAATATTTAATGGGCGGGGACAGGGAGATGAAACAGGATGTTAAACTGCTATAAATAAAAATTGCAAAGTGAGGTGTCAGGTCACCAGGCAAAAATGTAAAAGTAGGTATCTGAGAATGTTTTGCTGGCTCTCATGTCAACAAGGAAAATGTTAAAGGATCTGTAGAAATTGATGGAAGAATTTTATGATGAGGATGTCTTTGAGAAAAATCTATTCTGGGATTTCTATTATTTCTCACTCCAGTCTGTTGGGGTGAGCCTCCAAGGAGATCACTTAGAGAGCTTGGTATGGAAACTTTGTATTTAGAGTTGGGGGGACAATTACTTGACATCTAGCACATGCCGGAGGAATCATAACCTGAGGGAGAGGCCAGCTGGACTGGCCTGTGATAGCGGTATAGTGAAAGATACTTGAATTTCCTTCTGATAATGTGTACAAGGTGGATGATCTTGAAGAAAGGATGTGAACCTCACATTTAAAAAGTTATTTTGGCCAAGAGACCTTATGTCACTGAGAGTTCTAGTTGGATGCTTTAGTAGGGGATCCTCTAAAATACCTACTAATCTGCTCATGAAAAGAAGGGTCAGCTTTACATTCTTGCCAAGCCCAGAGGCAAGAGAACCCCCTTAAGACAATTCCAGTCAAGGCAGAACCTTCTCATTCCTTTGATCATCCTGTCCCCAATTCAACCATGGAAAGTTTAAAAACAGCAACAAGGATGAGGTAATAAAGAAAGAAAGAAAAAATGAACCTCATCTTCTTTCTTGAAGGTCGTCAACCTGCTTTCAATTGTGTCCTATTTGGGGTATGAGGAGGGGAAAGGGGCTGTTAACACCTTTGAAAAAAGATTAAAATGACAATTAACATATTTAACTAGGAATTTATCATTTTTCAAATCGAGACTCTCTGACTTAACTCATTCTTTGGTTTATTTATTTCCCAAGAGTGACTGCTCCAATTTTTAAATCTAGGTCCTTGGAAAAGACATCTTCCAATGAAAAAGTATAGATGGTCAGAAATACCAAAATAAGTTTGCATTTTGAAAAGACCCCATGATATGTCAGAAACAATGAACACACCTAGATTTTGTCTTTTTTTTAATTGAGTTATAGTCAGTTTATAATGTTGTGTCAATTTCTGGTGTACAGCACAATTCTTCAGTCATACGTGAATATACATATATTCATTTTCATATTATTTTTCACCATGAGCTACTACAAGATACTGAGTATATTTCCCTGTCCTATACAGTCTAAAATTGTTTATCTATTTTATATATACCAGTCAGTATTTTCAAATCTCGAAGTCCCAGTCTATCCCTTCCCACCTCTCTTCTCCCCCTGGCAACCACAAGTCTGTATTCTATGTCTGTGAGTCTGTTTCTGTTTTATATATAATTTCATTTGCCTTTTTTTTTTTTTTTTAGATTTTGCTTTCCAAATACTATTATTCTCTAAAAAAAACCCAGGACATCTTGGGGAAATAATTAGTTCAATCCTTGGAATGGGTCATAGGAAGTACAAGATGTGTCTGCAACATCTTCATGCATCAGAAAGTAAGAAAGTGCTCAAAGAATGTTGGAAGATATGATAGCAACATACAAGAGCCTGCTTGTGCAAACTCCTACTGGCTAAATCTGGCACTTTGAGCATCAACATACATAGCAATAGTAACAAGTTATGACCCACCAAATAAAATTAAGAATCCATGTTTCTACATTAATATAAATGAATGAATGAACGGAAAAGAAGGGAAAGCTCTATCTTATGGTAAGATGCCAACTCTTAAATGTAGAAGTAGTGTAGGCATTAGAAAAAAACCACCATTTCAGTACTATCACAGTATTACATGATTCAGGCAAGAATCAGCAACAGATATTAAAACTGGTGGCTGAAAGTTTGACTAGGAACAAGATATTTATGTACTGTCAAAGCATCTCCCCACAAATTACTTATTAATTAATAAGTACAAAATCCTTAGTAATTAACTTTACAGTGGAGTCACTTGGGACACTCCATTTTAATCAAGAGATAAAAGTTAACATCACCAGTAATTGGACAAATAGACATTAAGCTTCCTGTTGTGTTTCATTGAGAAGAACACAGCATCATTTTTGCGGCATTCTTGCAAAAAAAGCGCATAGCCTGAATATAATTATGAGGAAATGTCAAATGGATTCAAATGGAGGGTTATTCTACAAAGCACCTGGCTGTACATAACAATGATTTTTATTTTTAAAAAAGCAGCTAGATGAGCTGGCAGCTCCCAGCCCAGTTCAATGCATAAATGGTAAGCTTTCGGTGGGCCAAGCCCCAAAAGGCAGCAACTGGCCGGAGCAGAAAAAGGCTTAGGGAAGGTCCTCTCCTCCCCATATATTCTGAGCATCCATTAGGGACTTGCTTTATGGTTAAGACAAAAACCCTTATAAAGACTAAACTTTATATTCTCACCTTAGTATGAATTTCTTTAATCAGATAATTAAATTGCTTTCTTTTGAACACATCTCAGAATCACAAACTGAGAGAATCTTTTTTTTCCCCCTTTTTAATTAAAAAATTTTTGGGGTGGTGATTATGTGAAGTACCTGGCATTTAGGAGGAAGAAAGTCCCTAATCAGAGACCAGGGATGTTGGAGGGCAGCTGAAAGACACTGCTCCCCCTGCAACTGCGAGAAGGGTGGGGAAAAGTTGAAGACTGGGAGAAGAGAAAGCTCAAACAAAATTTTTGTCTTTTTGTAATCCTTTTTTTTTGTAGACTCAGCTATCTGCCTTTGCGCCCTGGAAAATCACCCAAATGGCCATTGTCCTATGGGAAGAAGGTAATTACCGATCCCTTGAACAGAACTAATGGCCAGTCAAGACAGTTTCCAAGGAAATAAGTGGTGAGGTTGCAGCAGTCACCCATCCGATCAGAGTACTAAAGAAAATCATTTTCGTCGGGAGGGATTGTTGCCCTATCAGATATATGTGGCTGGAAAGTCATCTGGGTCCCAGAAAGATTTTACAAAATGCCACAGATTCTTATTCTCCTATAGCCTCGGAAATCTGTCTCCCCTTGCTATCTGATCACTGGCTCCTAAAAGGAATACTGCCTCTGAATGGGATCTGAGACATTGGAATCTCAGATAAATAAAGAGCAAAACAAAGCAAAAAATCTCGCTCTACAGTCACTTAATAACACTTCCTATGAGTAGCCAGGAAGAGAGAAGAGGTTGTTTTCATCAAACAAAGCTTGGCAGAGAGGAAACACGTTTGGAATGCTTTGCTGTGTCCAAGTAAGTTTTTTTTCTTTTTTAATTGAAGTATAGTTGACTTACAATATTGTGTTAGTTTCAGGTGTACAGCAAAGTGATTCAATTATACATATACATCATACAATATCTCTTATATGTGGAATCTTAAAAAATGACACAAATGAACTTATTGTCATACCATTCATAGACTCACAGACATAGAAAACAAATAGCTTGTAATTCTGTTGTCTTCTCAGATTCTGGGAGACAGGACCCGTATTTCAAGGACTGTGGACAGTTGTTTACAGACATATCCTCTTGCTCAGTGGGACCCGAAAGGGCAGACACATAGCTTACTGTTCCAGCAATGCAATTCACTAAATGAGAATGTTGTAAATGCCCTAATGGTGAAGAGATTCACGTTAGAATGCTGAGGGGTGGAAAATAAATGTAAGCGTCATTTAGAGATGAGCTTGGGTGACCAACCCATCCCAGTTTACCTGGGACCCTCCTGGTCTTGATCGTATGTCTCAAACACCCCCCCAGGAAAGAGTTGCTGTATAGTCCTCCACCCAGCAGGTCAGCCTCAGTGATTTGTAAGTCTTTTTTCAAACCCTAAAATCCTTTCAATCTGACGTTTGTATATGTAAGCGCAGTATTTCCTCCGCGAACTCTGGGCTTGGTATAACAGAAAACAAAAATGGTGGCACTACCTTGGACTGGGACTTGGTGGTTCTGCCAATAGACAACTGTGTGACAGTAGGAAAAATCTCTCCTCTCTGCGTCTTTTTTTTTTTTTAACCCCTAGAGTGAAGAAAACTCATATGGATGTTTTATAAGATTCCTTCCAACCCTACCACAACTATGGCTTTTTCCTATGAATTTAAATTGTCTCGTGTGAGTCCTGAAAAGATGCTTTTGCATATCAATTCTCTGCTTATCTTGTGACTGTGGAGGGGCAATGGGTGTGAGGAGGGAGGTAAAGAAAGCAAGTTGGTAGAAGCACACATAAGGTGTAGAAAGGCCAACACAAAAAATTAGGAGGAATTCTGAGTTTTCATTCCAAGGAGGTCAGAGGACATGTTATAAATCTATTTACTGACCACTACAGAATTTTTTGAAAGGTACATAACAAGCAAGATCCCTCCTTTCCCCACCTTAGGTCCAGAGAGCAAAAGAAGTTTGTCCAAGGTTACACAGTCAATTAGTGGCACAGGTAAGAAGCGGAGGTTATGTCTCCTGGACTGTGCTGTTTCCCTGCCAGCATGTGCTGCTTAGGAATGGCTCCTAATTGGAGCAAGTGCCCCTTTCTCCTTTCATTTTGAACCAAGGAGGGGAGCGTTATGTCTGATAAAAGAAAACACAGTAGACAGGGACTAATTTTCAGGCTCTTTCTCTTCTCACAACGCATCGTCCAACCCTTGGCTTTGTTGACAATTTCAGATACGGGTTAAATACAGCAACGGGAAGTCAAAGCTACACCTTAAAAATTAATTGTTCAAGTACTAGGTCATTTCAGAGTAATGCACCGTGAAATTATGTTATTCTCCAGAAGAATTTCCATAAAGTTTAACATGCCATGACACATTCTTTTTCCATTGGAGTTAGGGTTTTTTTTTTTTTTAAGTACATAAAAAAGAGTCTTTGGAGTTCAGGGCATGTGCATCCCTTGCTGCAGACAAAGCAGGACGTGTTAGGCAGGACTTTCAGAGCAGCAGATACCATCGGATTGCTGCTAAAGGAGTCCGCATTACCAAGGCATGTCCCATAAAAGCACAGCCCGGCTGGAATCCGTGGAGGCAAGCACGGAAGAAGTCATTAGTCTTGGTGCTTTTTTTACTGTTATTCACACTGGGATAATGAGATTATTGGAATATTTTTTTCCCTAATGAGAATGAGACAGAATACCTTGGTCTCTAAATGATTTAGTCACAGAGGGAACACATTACTCTTCTCTTGATTGCTGTCAAATGCTGGAAAATTGGAATATTATACTGATATTTATCGTGATGGGCAATATTTTTCCTGCCTTCTCAGTGTCAAATGAGATGGGGAAAATATTTGTCTGAAAGGCAGACTCCTTTACAAGGTTTGTAGAGAGGAAGACAGATGAAGATGCAGGATAAGGAACCGGGGGCGGAGGTGAGAAGGAGGATAATTGGAAGATGGCTTTTTGCTGTTTCTTCTTTTTTCATCAGTAAGGCTAGCCCCATTTTAATTTTCTAGAGCCTTCTCTTCCAGTTAGCTCACTCATGCTTGGGGCTAATTAGACATTGTTTAGCTTCAGAATAGAAGGTTAATTTCAAGGGGAAATGGGTTTGTGTTGGTCTGGAGGTCATTAGTGGCAGCTAGTTAATTTGTGTTTCTTGGGAAGAAGTAACATCCTGGGCAGGGAAAATTCCTTGTAGAGGAAAGCAGGTTTCTGTGCTCTTACTCTCAAGACCCTCTCGCCTGAGACTTGTCAGCCCAAAGGTTGTGGAGCTGGTACAGACTAATTGGGTGACCTGCTGCACTGAGATCCAGCCCAGGTCATACGTGGCTTTGCAGCCCTGCTGGACCAAGAAATCCTGCGGTCTAGCTGCCTGTCTTGTGGCTTCCCCAACCCATCCTCCAAGAAGATCTGAAACGTCAGGAAAACAACAACATAAAATTAACAAGCTAAACGCTCCTCGCCATCGTTAACGTGCTCCTGTTCAGAAGGGGGTTTCACCATATTTCCAAGTCTTCAGGAAATTTTAGGGATCTCAACGTAACAGGTGAAAGAACCTTACAGTATGAGCATCGATCCTGTGAGTTACACCTACTACTGTTCGATTTGTTACGTTCACTTAAGCATCCTGTTATAGACAGAGAAATTCAGGTTGACCCACTGTGGTCCTGATTCAGTTAGTGGTGGTGAGGGCCAGTTCATCTGTATTTTAACAGGCTCCCAGGAGACCTTCTTGCAGCCAGGGACATGAACAATGGCTCTTCCAGGGATAGGAGATGCTCTAAACACTTAGGAGAGTTGAGGAGGGAGCCAGAAATCAATGCAGAAGAAACAATGAGGAAATGAATGAAATATGTGTCTATAGCTGCGCTGTGTGGGCAAACTTTCCACCTGGAAAAACCTGAAAGCAGTTTTACATTTCAACACTTTGTTACCACAGTTTCCTCTGAGATGAAGGACTGTTATCTTTTTTACCATGAATCTCTAGAAAGGAAAAATTCCTTAATGCCCAGAAAGAGGGCATTCATTTAGCTTCGATGATGCTCAAATTCCAGCTCCTCCATGGAATTTCCCACTCCAGGCCAAGAATCTCCTCTTCTTTGAAACTAATACATGCCCCTATGGTCAGCTTAGTAATGCCCAGCTTGTGGCAAAGCTATCTGTGTCTATTTTTGAGTCCCAGCTGAACTGCATGCAATTTGAGAGCAGAAACAATATATCTTGTTCCTCTCCATCTCTCATCCCTGACGATTGACCATTTCTAGAGAGCCTTGCCTATGATTGGTGCTCAGTCGTTTTGTACTGAATTAATTAAGCGGGAAAAAAATGCCACAGAGAGAGACCACCCAATGCACTGAATGGCTCTCTACTGCATCTGTTTATATATCCTCTTTCTGTCTCTTACCACTTCTTTATTTTCTCTATTCTGACATCCCATCTCCCACCTTCCATCATCCCAGGTTCCCAGAGAATGGCTTGTCTTTTTCTTCTTTTAACCCCTTCCCCACTTCCTCTTCCTTTTCCTTACTCAGAATCACTGATAGGAACATTACGCCCATCACTGAAGCAGTGTTTCTTATTGCTGCTGAGGAACATGGTGAAGTCTGGGATTCTAGTCTCATTTTGCATCAGAATGCAGATGACTCTCTGGGACAGGAGGGACGGTCTATTCTAGTCACACTTAGTTAGTTTCAAGATAGCTTGCATCTCACTCCCAGTAAAACCACTTATTTATAACATATCAATGTATTGACAAGGTCTTAGAGCAAGACTGTCCTGAGGTGAGATGCAAATTCCGAAGGGGTGAGCACCAATTGCTCAAGTGACTGTTTATTTATTGGCTATGACATACTTACTCTCCTTGGGGTCATGCATTTGCTTCCCGGTTGCTACGTGGTTGTGCCCTTGGGATCGGACCAGGGCAGAGTGTGGTCACTGAGATGCAAGCTCCCAAAGGAATCAGCAAGAACCTCCTAGAGATGGTGGCAGACCCTGCTTTCTGAGGGATGCTTAGTGGTGCCTGGGGAGGCTTGGATCCTGACCCTGCTCTGGAAGCTTTTCTGGTCTTCTTGGATCGGCACAAATACCATGTGGACCCTATGTGTGTCTCAAATGACCACAGATGTACATGGGTACAGCAAATGAGCAGGAGCCTGGTCCTGGGAAATTAGTACAGGGCTCTGCATTCAGAGATGTGACAAGCATCGCCTATTATCTGTCCTCTTTATTTCTGAAGAACCTGAAGCCCACAATTACACAGCTAGTGATGAATACCTGGTGCATAATGCATGGATTTTTTTTTTTAATGAAGGTACTGGAGATTGAACCCAGTACCTCGTGCATGCTAAGCATGCACTCTACCACTGAGCTACACCCCCTCCTCCAATGCATAGATATTTTTTAAAGCAGACTCATTTTACCTCTATTCATCTAGCCCCAGAGAGTAGATACCAGGTTTCTCATTGGTAAGCAGTCATTTCCTGGCAGACTGGCTGAGGTCATTCTGAACCCCTTCAGAGACTCATTGATATCCTTGGGATCAGGGAACATGTGACAACTTGGGGCGCACCTGCCGCAGCCTCCCCTGGAGGCTTCAACATGAAGATGGATAGGTCTATGATATTTTTTTGCAGCTGAAAGCACACTTGCAAGGGTCAGCACAAAACTGGACACCCAGTGGGCTCCTCCGGCTGCAGGAGCCGGCCAGCTGGACCCCGGGCCTGCAGCAATCTGTGCCCTGCAGAAGACCTGGGTTGGGGATTGGGGTGAGCTTCCTTTGCACCATTGTCTTCCGTGGCTAGCAGCTGTCTCTGGGAGAGAGAAGAGCTGATGCAGGGAAATGGCTGAATCTGGGAGAAATGGGTTTCCACCAAAGCGATTTGCCCATTTTTTTTTTCTTTATTTCCTTATACATTTTTAAAGCAGATTTATTGCCAGTAAAAGTGCTGGCTGGACAGAGCTCTCTCATGCTATGTGTTGCTTTTTCTTCTCTTGAATGTTTTAAACCTCTCTTGGTGTTTTGTCTCTCTGATACAGACTGGCAGAGAAATAACAGAGGCCGCCTGGATTCCCAGATCACTGCTGTAAAGGCTTTGCTGCTTGCTGGCTGTCCTGCCCGGCCAGCTCCCATCCTGCAGGCCCCACGCAGCAGGGCGTGCAGTGCCAGATGGAGAGAGGGAAGGCAGACCCAGCGAGATTCCTCTCGAAGAGGAGCTAACGGCCCAGGGAGGAGAAAGATGGTGCTGGACCAGTTGGACAAAAGCCCAGCTCGGAGTAACTCCCTCCTTTTGGGGAAAATAAAACCACAAATGAGAACAGCAAGGGGCCAAGAACCAGCTGGAGACAAAGGGGTGTTAGCTTCGGGGTGGGGGCCGTGAGACAAGAAGGGCTCTGCCGACATGTTCAAAAGTCTGGCTTGCCGTGGACAGCTGCCACCTGAGCTCCAGGCCTGGAACGTTGTCGCGAGCCCAGCGAGCTGTGCCGTCTGCCTCAGCCCAGGACTGGGAAGACTGATAGGACAGGAGAGGCCTCGGTCCCCTCCTGCCTCCCTTGTCCTTTAGCCTCCCTCCTCCATCCCTGGCCGCCTAGTGGGAGTGGCCAGGATCCTTCCCCTTAGGCAACTGACAGCAGGAAGAGGGGGATGATTAGGAGGCAGGAGAGAGGGGAAAGAGGGAGGAAAAGGAGGAGGAGGGAGAAAAGAAAAGGGGGGGAAGGGGAGAGGGAGGGGGAGGAGGAGGCAGAAGAGGAGGGAAAAGGGGGGAAGAGGAGAGGGAGAAAGAGACGGTTTTGAGATCCAGTGAGTTTCAGAGTAGGGGTCGGTCTTCACCACCCCGACCTGGGACACTGTCTCACTGTCAGCAACTGAAGGGGTCTTTCTGGCGTGTTTGGGGCTCTCCAAATTTCAGAACGTAGAAAAGAAACAGAAATCAATAGCAGGAGGGGGCCCCGGACCTGGCCGTCCTTGTCATGTACCCCAACTTGCTCCCTCCTGTTCTTAAGGAACAAATCATCCCTGCTTGCATTCTGGCTGCACTTTTCATCCTGGAAGCTCACACGGCATGTTCCAAGTCAGAGGGCCTCTCCCTGCACCACTCAGGAGATGAAAGACTTCTTCCTCCTCCATGCCTGCTCAGACACAAGAGAAACGCCAGGTGCCATTTAGTCTTTTCTCCCCATTAACTGGCGATCATCTCTTGGTCTGACTTGAGGCTTTGAAGGCACTTTCCTGCCTGGATAAAGATAGATAGGGCTGAAAAATGAGTTCTGGCGAGAAGGACAAGTATGGTTAGGTTCTCCTAAGCATGTTATGCAACACACACATGTTTTTTATATATATGTATATACCGCTCTACTACTTACACACACTGAAGAATAATCACACATATACACATATAAAGTATGATATATACATACATATTTTATATACATACATGCACACATATATATGCATATACCTATGTTTAAATGAGATACTTATACAATATGTAAAATATTTGTATAATGCTTTATGTTTTAAAAGTATTTCCATATCAGGTATCACCTTTGATGCGACTCACATGACAACCTCGTAGGATCTAAAACATTAGAATCCCCCTTTGTTGTACAAAGGAACTTATAATTCAGCGAGGTTGCGACTTGTGTCAGGTCACACAACTACTGGATGGCATAACTGGAATTCAAACTTAATTTTCTTTTTTAACGTAAAATTTTGTATACTTTTCATTGTATGATTCTCCCTTTCACATACGAGGGGAGAGAATAGGGGCAGGACAGCATCCTCGTAAAAGTGGTTCCTTCATTTTTACCAGGTAACAGCCTAGAGAGATCATCTAATTTAGTTCTTAAAATAGTTATTCAAGATTAACATGATTATTCTTAAGTATGTAAGTGGGAGAGTCAGGATTTGAGCCAGTTCTGGATGACTCTTGAGCCAGGTTCTTTCCATTGGTCCAGAGAATGGACAAGGTGGTACTTTGCAGGTCAGTGGAGGCAGAGTGGTCCAGTGGAAAGGCATGATCTTTGCCACCAGTCAAACCTGGCTGGAAGTCTGCATCTATCATTTCTTAGCGCTGGAAACTTTGGCACGATCCTTAGTCACTTTGAGCCTCAGTTTCCTCAGCTATGGTAATGGGATTAACATTGATCCTACTGTGTGCTATAAGGATTAAGTGAGATAAGGTCAGTCTCTAGCATAGTGTCTGACACATAGTAGGTACTCAACACACCACACCTCTAGACCATCTGTCTATATTCTGCCTCTGTGGCTGATTTGGGTGTACTTCCACAGTCCTCACTTAGACCAAATAACCTATATAGATCGAGAAGGGTCATCTAAGTAAAAACAAGGCATTAAGATCCAGAAGGGGGGATTTGAGGCTAAAACTAAGCCTCTGAGGGAAGATGAGGAAATCCTGAGGGCAGAGAGGTTCTGAGAATTGTCATTCTTAGTTCTCCCTTTTCTACTTTATCCAGCTCTCTGTCCGAGCGAGTGGGAGGTGACACAGAAGAGCCAGCACACAGACACCCCCAGCACTGCTCTGCCTTCCAACCACCCAGGGAGGTGATATCAACCATACCTCTCTCTACAGCTCCTGCAGTACAAGCTGGGGGTAGTTCTTTGGCTTTACCTTCCTGAGTGAAATAAAAGAGAATAGTGGCTTGAGCAGTATATATTGTGTGTGTGTGTGTGTGGGGGGGGGTGGATTCCAGCTCCTCCCCTCCCAAGCCAGCAGGATCCCAACCTCACCCTGCTTTTTTGCTCATTGACAGAGCTGTCCCAACCTGTGGGCAATAACAGACCACTGAAAGATAATGTTCAGTTTACAGACGTAAGGGCTGCCCCCCACTTTCTTTTCTTTGCAGGTGCTATATTCTTTGGAAGCTTCAGATTAATAAGGATTTCTGTCTCTTTCTGTTACTTTGTATTTTAAATCAATGTTTACTTTTCTGTCTTAAAAAAATTACCACATTTGTCCCAACTCCTTCTCTCCTCTGACACATGCAGATACTACATTTTTAGACCCTTAGTCCTGGTGTTTTTTCTCCCCTTCTGACACATGTGACATCTTAATAATTCTAACACCATGTGGGGAGCAAGGAAAAAGGGAACAGCATGACAAAATACTTCTGGGCCATTTTGGAATTAGTGATATTTTTCAGGTGTGATCAATTACATTACTTAACCAGAGAGCTCAGATTATAAAGAGAAATATAATTAGTGGCAAATGTGGTGAGATATATAAAGACAGATAGGTGGGCCAAGGAAGGGGAGCTCATTAATTTCTCCAGGTTCCATCAAGAGAGCAGTTGTTTTACTGCAAGACTCCATCCAAATGATTGGAAAGCAAAAGCATGCACACCCAGAGCATTGCCAATTGTCAAAGGAAATTGAATCAGCTAAAAATCAGTGGGTCGTCATCTGGTCTACCATTGATTACCAGGCAATTCACTTCCCCTGCCTGTGTCTCAGTTTCCTCCTCTGTAAAAGCGGATTAATAATGCCTATGCTTCCTGCCTCCCTTGGAGCTATTGTGAGGCTTAAAAAGACCATATGGATGTGGACTTGCTTTGAACATTAAAAGCCTTGCATACATGCAAAGGAGGCTTAGGAACATTATTGCTATTTGAACTGAATCTTGTGGAATAAGTAGGATTTGACTTTCTGGAAATAGATATGAGGGATATCAATTAAAAGATACAGAACAAGCAAGGCATCCAATTCATATATTAGTTTGGCTGTACCATAGAATATTGAAACAGAAGAGGAAAATATTACATCCAAAATGTGGGCTGGAACAAGAACACAGAGGCTTAGGAGTTTCAGCTTTTTTTCCAAAGTAGAAGCGACCGCTGACTAGTTCTGGTGGGGAAGAGCAGGATCCAGGCAGTTTTGCAGAAAGATAAACTTGGGAGCAGGACAGAAGGCATTTGTCCAGGGGGAGTTGGTTAGAAATTTATGGTAAGAAATAAGAGGTGCTTACACTGGGGCACTGGATATGAGAAAGGCATGGTGGGAGAGCGACTGGGACAGAGCTCGCAGGACTGATTGAAATGCCACGTGGGGAGCTGAGGATCAGGGAAAACGGGACGAATCAAAGATCACCCCAAGGACTGAAGTCTGAGTTCCCGGGGGCGGGGGGATGGCCCTGCCCTTAACAAGATCTAAGAATGCACATTTAGGGGCACTTTGCGGTGGGGACGGAGGGCATGATAAATGCGATAAATTCTGCCAATGTTGATTTTAAGGTGCTGGTGAGACCGACAGCTAAAACTGCCACTTACCTGGTGAAAACTGCCAGGCTGGAGTTTAGCAGAGAGGTCAAGGCATTTTGAAAGCCTTAGGAAAGAGGAAAAGGCATTTGAATAGAGGAAATCTATGAAGAGAAGGGACAAGGGGATGGAGGCAAGATTTTCAGGAAGTCAACTGGAAGGTGAGGGGCATGTGTAGACTTAACTTGCTCCCAGAATTTTCTGCTTCCCTTCAAAAGCTTCTTACCTTTCTCCCAAAGACAGTAAGGGGAAGGGAAGGCAGTGTTCTCTCCTTCTGTGAGGAAGCAACAGACAGACCGCAGAGGTTGTGAGAATATTTGCTAAGACATGTTCAAACACTGGCGTGGTACTTGGGGAGGGTGGGGGATGCTGGCTCTGTTGGAGTCCTCTAAAGCCACGGTCAGCCACTCTGGCCTCAGGGAGTCTGGGAGATTACTCTGCAGCTAATTAGGAATCACTCTTGAAGATCAATACCTTAGTTTGATTCTGTGTGTCCGGAGCCAGAAAATTGGCTCTTCTCTGAGAATACAGATGATCTGTGTGGCTGCTTTGTTAACAGAAAGCTCCTCTTGACCGAAATGTTTTCCAAATCTGCAGCTTCTAGATATGGAGACGCCATCAGCGGGGGACTTTCTTCCCTGAGACACAGTGGCAGGCTCGGCCCTGTCGTGGAAGGAAGGAAACTAAGTGTACCAACAGATTGGAAACTACAGCCGTGCAACTTCCCATTTCCTGGCTAAAATCTCCACCCCTCAATTCGCAATCCCAAAAAAGGCATCTTTGCTTTGTCTCTCCCAGTGCCTGGGCATGATTTGTATTGCTCTGTTTATATATATGCTTGTGCGTGAGTGTTTATTTTTGAGACCTCAGACACGGTTTTACAGGAAGAGTACTGGCATTTCAGAAGTCATTGATGTTTGGGGCTATTGTCTACCAGGGATGTGGGTCATGGCTGAACAACCTGAGGCTCGCAAACCTGTTTTCAAGTGAGATGTTCTAAAGCAATATTTATAGCAAAATTATGACCTGGAGGCATCTAAATGTAATCCGTTTTTAAATCTCATTTTTTCCCTCTGAATCCTTCAATCTAATTAGGCTCACATCAGTATATTATTACAGAGAGTAATCATTCCTTTCTTCTAATAACATTCATGGATAATTTTATTTCTCATTTCCAGCCTCCTACTCCTGTGGTGTAATTAGTGTCTTTGGCACCTCGTGATGCTCAGAATGAGTTGCAGCTGCTAATTGCTAATTGAAAAATTAGAAACTCAGTTAGAAAAAGGATCTAATTAAAATGAAATTAGATAAAATCCCTTCAAACCAGCTTCTTTCTCTCTCTCCTCTCTCACACTAACTTTTCTTTGTTTTTCTTTTTTTCCTTATGCCTTTGTTTTTCACCATAGAATTATTAGCACTTGCAAAGTAAGTGTAATTGCTTAAAGTCAAATACTTTCCATATCAGTCTACCCAGTGGTCTTTAGGAGGGAGTCAGAAGAGGTTTATAACAATTGAATTCAACTTCAGAACTTGGGCTTTCTATTCCTGTTCCACACATGAGTATGAGTTCCACTTTACAAATAAGACATCCAGGCTCTCTTTGGAGGACAAGTGTGTGGTCAGCCCCAGGTACTTTTCCTGTGTGTTTGGAAGAGTCATTGCCAACCTCGTAACTGTGAGTTCTAGGGATCCACTCGTTTGCTGCAAATCCACTCCCGCCCTCTTCTCTACTGCATTGTCCCACCAGACAAATGATGATATAGTAAATGCTCAGCCCTGTAGGAGACACATAGTAAACCAAGTCACTTCTGCCTCCAAAGTACTCACAACTGTTGAGAAGTCTAGACAGGCATAACAACAGAATAAGAGAACATATAATCAAATGCAAACTATTTAGTTCAACCCTTCAGATATCTCTCAGCACCTTCTTACTACATGCCAGGCATTGTGTGAGAGCCTGGCCATACAAAATATACAACGCAGAGTTCCTATCCCCAGGGAGTTCATATCTGTACATATGTGATAAAGTGATTTATAATATCATATGATAAAAGTAAAAATAGCAAATGCACAAGTTGTTGAATTAATGCAGAAACATCAGTGATGAATTCTTGTAGGTCAAAAGGGATGTCAGGGAATACTTTACACAGAGGGAGTGATATGCCCATAGGATTTTGAAGGATGAGTAGGAGTCCACCAAGAGGACATGCATTTTAGACAAAAAAACCTGTTCCAAAAAACAGACACATATAAAACAATGTGGTGACTTCTGGACCTGTGTGTAATTTGGTATTTCTGAAGCCTAAATTTGAGGTGCATAGCAGGAGATGAGGCTGGGGAAGTGGATAGGGTTTGGATTACAAAGAATCTTGTAGGCATTTGAAGTTGAAAGGACATGTGGGCTTGAATATTTAGGGAAAAGTTTCTTAGGCAATGCAGGATTTAAATGAGAGTAAGATACAAGAAAGTCTTCAACAAGGGGATTTTGTGGATTAAGAAAGACATTTCAGATTAAACAAAAAGATAGGAGAGACTTTGAATAGTTTGACTACAAAGGAAGTCGTTTAGAAATATCTAGAGAGGAAAAGAAAGTGAATTCAGATTATAATTAAGAATCAGGCAAAAAAAGTTTATTTTATAAAGCAATAAAAAGTAGTCACTTTCATTGCATGCCTTCCTTTGTAGATGTAAATACTGAGGCTTAGAAAACTTCAATAATATACCCACAGTCATACGGCTAATTTATAACTTAGGGAGATTCCAACCCAACTTCTGAAGCTGTTCCCTCTACACTTGACTAGCCTGCTGCTCCAGGCTCCCAGCTCAGTTCTGTGCTCTCGGCAGCACCTCTACCCTCTACACCTTCTGAAGGAGGCAACCTAGACTTTGCACACTTGGTAGGCGCCCTCTTCCTCAGTCTGTGGCGGGTGTTGGGGAACTGATCCTGACACTCTCTGATGTTCTGTCCCTTCTGGTTCAGGAAAAGCAGCAGTCCCTCCCAACCGATCTGCCAGCTGGCATTTAGGGGAGGCCATTTTATCCTTCAAGACTTCTCAGTCAACCAAAAGCAAGGAGATAAATGAGAAACCGTGGTGGACTGGTGGCCTCGGGGACTACTTACTTGCCTGTGCAGTGGAAAGAGAGAGCCGGAAACAGCTCATACCAAGAATTCATTTACCAGTAACTTAATGTGTCTGGAAAGTTTCTGCATAAATCACAATGTTCTGCTTTAGGAATGACTGCCCAAACAACTTGGACAACATAGGAATAAATGTGTTGTTCTTCATAACTTAATCTGATTCCCAAACATAATGGAATGACAATTTAAAATAAGCCTTGCCTTCAAGAAGTCCTTCTTTATAGCTAACTTACCTTTCTTTTTTTTTTTTTTTTTGCTGCATTTCGGCCTACTTCTTTCTAGTTTATGACAATAAAATCTGCTACTTTTAACCAACTTATATTTTCTAGAAGAATTAAAGTGCCCTGGCTGGTTCAAGACTCAGCATGCTGAACAGAGCTAAGCTGAGTGGGTGGGAAAGGTATAAAGTGACGTTCGCAGGTAAGGACAGAGGACTACCTGGATTCAAATCCTAATTCTTTCACCTAAGTGTGTAAGTGGATAAATCTCTCCAGGATGGTGATGACGATGACAAAAATGACAGTAAGTATCTATTTGGTTTAGGGACAATCAAATGAGATACATTACTTGTTCAGCACCTATTTGACACACAGTGTTCAGTAAAGGTTAGCTATGACTGCTATAGGGACGAGAGTAGGAAGGAAAAAAGGTGAGGAGGGAGGAACGGAGGAAAGTGATGACTGACCATCTTTAGAGGACCCAGTTCCATTCCTGGCAGAGACCAAGCCTTCTGCACTATGGTGTGGTTATAGAGCGGATGCCTGGATAGCACCAATTCTTTGCCTGATTTGTACATGTCATTTTTAGTCACCTAAGCTACACTGGTACCCAGAGACCAAGCCTTCTGCACTATGGTGTGGTTATAGAGCGGATGCCTGGATAGCACCAATTCTTTGCCTGATTTGTACATGTCATTTTTAGTCACCTAAGCTACACTGGTACCATGCTTTTTTTTTTTTTTTTCGAGTGAGATGTTCTAAAGCATACGGAGATAGGAAATGACATGCTGACAATCTCCTGTTTGTCACTTCTGGAAGGAGACTGAACCAGCAAGAAGAAAAGGACTGTGAAGTGGTCAAGAACGTCAGGTTCAGTTCAGTGTGAGGAACCAACACCAGAGGCAGCTGCTTCTGCTGTGGTGGCTGCCGAGCTGGTTCTCTCAGGCTTGCTCAGCTCCTGGGTCTCCTTTCAATAGGTGCCCTCGAGCTCTTCTGTAAAGTTCCCGAGAAGCTTTCCTCAACCACCTATAAACTTACTCACTTTGGGGGAGGAGTCTGATAACTGGTTAAGATATAAATCAAAGCTATGGGAAAGTTAGGTGCAATTACCACTTCTTGGAGAAGAAAGTTAAAGAAAGATATTCTATGTATGCCGACTTACTCCAAGGGAGCATGTTTCAGAAACAGGCTTCTAACACTGTTCAAAGGGAGTACTTATGGATTATAAATTGTAATACCCTAGAAATTCACTAACAATCAGCTCAAGTCTCATGAAAGAGATTGGGTAACTTGCCTCTTTGCTGAACGATTCCCTTGTATATCACCTTTTTCCATTTTGTTCTTGCACAAAGAATCTTTTCACATCAACACAGAAATAATTCAGCATAACATACCAGGGGGAGAAGCATTTTTCTCACTTTGACCTAGACCCTCTCTTCCCTCTCTTCCCTGGAACTCCCCAGCCTCTCAGGCTCTATGCTCTAAAGGGGCAATTGAGAAATAGCACATAAGAAAGACAGTATGTGAAACACATCCATATTCAAAGCATGATTCTGTTGGACAGGTCAGTACTTCTGGGGTTCAGCTCACTTCCACTTCCATATACCTCGCGAACTGTAGCCAAGATGGCAGAGTTATTGCTATTCTGCATCATAGCAAAGGGATTTTCAAAGAAAGGTGACTTTGAAGGATTCAAGGTGAAAGTCACTGTCAGCTGGCAGATTTGCAGAGAAGGAATTCACTAGGGAATGTAAGAAGGGCTCGGGGCTTTAAGTCCTTGATATAGCTGAGCTTCCCGTCTCAGAGAAACAGGTCATCCTACTAATTATCTGTCATGTCACTCTGGCTCTCCACAGAAACAGATAATTTCCTTCTCTGGGTTTTTCAAATCCATTTATAGTTGTGAAAAACCCTTCCCACCCTGTCTTTCAGAGATTCTAGGAACAAGAGTAAAGGTGATGACCACGGGAACAATTTTTCTCCAAGGACTTTTGAGGATGTTAATGTCTTTGCAGAAAGGCAGATGCTCTAACTCTGTCACCACAATACCTTTAAGGGAATACATGTGCTGTTAGGGTTTCAAGCTGCCTGGAGGTAGATGGGTGAAAATACTGCTAAGGGAAACCTACTCATGGGGGAATAACGTAGTATATTATGAGACCTGGGTAAATGTACAGAGGATTTGGACAGTCTAGCCCAAGAGGCGCCAATATCAAACATTCAAACAATCCGGATTCTATTATGTGCAAACGCCTTGAATAATACCACATGGTGTAGAAGTTACAAGAGAGAAATAGTAATAAGAAATGCAGAGGGATGACACCAAGGGTGGCCTGGCTTCTAGGAAGCCTGATAAGACTTTGGTGAGTTCACTAAGGTTTAGAGACTACCTCTCAGCTTTGCAGGTTCGGAGGCTCAGTTTTGTCAATTCCCTAGAGTTGTCACAGAGACGGATACCATCAATAATCACATCAGATGTTCCGTGTCACTGCATCTATTGTGTGCCCTGTGGGATGTTAAGGGATGGCAGCGTCCAGTGCTGGGGAGAGACTGACCTTTTGGGGAGGTAATCTGGGTACTATTTATCTTTGTAGCTTCAGTGTCCAGCCCAATGCCTGGGGCAAATGACCACTCAATGACTTAGTGATTGGCTGGCTGGTTGGGTAGATGAGTGAATAGATGGGGACAGATGGGTGAAGAGCTGAGAAGGCAGGTGGAGGAGAGAGAGCCAGGGGAAGGAACACAGCAATGGTCCTAGCTGATCTTTACTGCACAGCACTATGTGCCCAGCACTCTGCTAAGTGCTTCCACATGCATTAGTCTCTCAACCCTTACTGCAACTCCAGGAAGATGGAAAGGTTGTATTTTTTTCATTTCACGAATGAGGAAGCTGAGATTTAGAAGAAGGTATCATGGCCAAGGGCACCCAACTAGTAAGTGGTAGAATGAGAATAAATTCTCTAGAGACTAAGGCATAAGGATGGAATTTCTATTATTGCACAATGAGAATTAGAACTAGAACTAGAATATTCTCTGGCAAGCACAGTCTCTCCCTCTTGACAAGCTACATAGGAAGCCAACTATAATGAGAAGTGTTCCTGTGGAGGATAGCCTCAGATGGAGGAAGTCTTTATATGGCTTAAATGTTTAATATTGTCCAGTGCCTCCCTCCATGTCATAATAGGGGTACACCTGCCAGGTAGGTCAAACCCTTATTTAACTCTTTGGAGCATCTTCTCCCCTGGACAATGCTCAGATATATGGCTCTATGTTTCAAACACACACACACACACACACACTCTCACACACAATGGAATATTACTCAGCCATAAAAAGAATGAGATTTTGTCATTTGCAACAACATGGACTTGGAGGGTATTATGCTAAGTGAAATAAGTCAGACAGAGAAACACAAATACTGTATCATATCACTTATATATATGAATCTAAAAAATACAACAAAGTAGTGAGTATGACAAAAAAGAAGCCGACTCATAGCCATAGAGAACAAACTAATGGTTGCCAGTAGGGAGAGGTGAGAGGAGAGGGGCAATTAGGGTAGGAGACTAAGAGGTACAGAGTACAGACTATTATGTATAAAATAAGCTACAAGGATATATTGTACAGCACAGGGGACATAGACAATATTTTATAAATGCAGTATAACTTTTAGGAGTTGTAAATCACTATATGTACACTTATATAATATTGTACCTCAACTATACTTCAGTAAAAGAAAAATATAGTCAGTACTTGGTAAGCTATAACATACAGGGAAGGATTTGCTTAGCTGGATAAAGCTGGGTCTCTGGATCCCAGCCTGGGGCTTTCCCACTGTATTACACCCACCAGATGAGTGAATTAGTATCACTTTGCAGAATCTTATATCCATCAAGTTAAAGTTGTTTTTAATGAGATATGTCATGGTTTTTTAAATGCTCCATGAGTTCAGGGGAACAAGGAGTTTTTCAGCTCTCAAAGCTTTATGCCTGCTCTCTCTGGTCTTCCCCAGCCAGGGACCCGGCCCAGCCTGCGAGCTCCCAGCCCTAGTCTGCTGACGCTGAGTGGGTCTTTGCCTTGTGGCTTACATACTTTGGAAACTCAACCACAAATCTTGTAAATGACTCCTCATGTGAAATAAGCAGATGCCAAGTGCACACATCTCTTAAATCCACACAGCTTTCCAATATGGCTATTTTGACAACAAAATGTCAAGATTACTGGGTGTTCTGGACACCTGTCAATCCCACAGTAAATCATAAATGCGCCCTGCTGTAGCAAGACTCTTTCCACATGCCCCTCTTAATCTTGCAGGACTTTGAAGGTAAACTGATGACACCCGAAGTTCTGGGGAGGCTGGGTGTCTTCTGAGATTGTTTTCCCCCAGTGAGGAAAGAGTTATTTACAGGGACTCTGTCATTTAGGGAGGAACAGAGTCCATTGGTTTCATGATTGGTACAGGTGTAAACAGAAGAAGCCCTCATCTTCCTGTCCGCTCTCCATCCCCCTACAAACACACACACACACACACACACACACACACACACACACACACAAGCCCTCCAGTGGAAAGCCTGAGAACTAATTAGGGCTGACCTTACACAGCTAACTAGGTTTTGCCATCATTTTTTCCTATTTCTGGGTAATGTGCCCTATAAGCTCACCAAGTACTTCGTTATTTGCTTATTTTCTTGATTTACCTCCTTCTCCGGCTAGCAATTTCCCTGGTACAGCTTAAAACTCCCTTTAATAGTTTCTTTTAACTCATTTAAAAACATCTCCCCTTCTCCAGTCCTTTCATGCTAGACTTGGCTTTCTCCTAAACTAATTTCTGTGGCAGCAAATTAAGGTCAATATATATTAAATATACCACCAATCAGAGCTATAATGAGAATCCTTTCATTTATTAGTTTTGTTTTAAATTAAGTGGAATGATCAATGGGAGGGACTCAGAGCACTGAAGATCACGGTCTAAATTCTCCCAGCCAAGAACAGGAGGGGAGTCACTGCTTGGAGATGGTGCACCTTCAGACGTTTCCATGTTAGCACAATCTGAGGAAGTCGGCTTATAGTAAATAGACACTGCTCAACCTGCCTATGGGTTTGGGACAGACTTGCTCTGACCCTTTATAGGACCTCAGGGAAAAAGTACCAATTAAAGGCTCACATGTTATGTGTCTATGTAGTTAAATGTTCCAGATCAGGGTAATAAGCTATTAAATAAAGTATGTCCTAAATGTCTACATTGATAATTATATCTAAACAATAACTCAAAGGCCAGATTTACATTTAAAATTCTTAAGACTCCTTAGAGATCTTGAACATGCTAGCCGGGGGCATGGGAAGTCCTGGCCCCTGCCTGACCTGTGGTCCTGTGGTCCTCTTTCTTTTGCTTTCTACTTCCAGCTCTGACTTGTGCTGCAAGGGTGCTTGTAAGAGCATTCACGTGAACACCATAGCCTGCGCATCCAAGCTCTGTCCAGTCTTCACCCTCAAGCCTCTCTCTTCCTCTCAACTGGAGGTGTGGGAAAACAGAAGACTTGGAAAAAGAGGCTTACCTAGGTTCTGGAAGTGAAGTCCAAGCTGACTGGGTAGGAGGCTGGGGGTCTAGGTACTCTGAGTGTGGTCTAGATAGATGGCGTTGGGGGTGTATATACTCTGAGTAGACATTTCCTGTGGACTTCTTACTCCCTGGGGTGGGGAGCAGTTGGAGGAGAGGGACAAAGAGGGATCCTCTAAAGTCTGGGGCCCAGGGTAGATGCCCCTTTTGTGCGATCAAAGGGTAGCACTGGTATTAGGAACTCAGTGGAGTTTGGAGTTAATGTGAGAAGAATCAGAGCTGACACCAAGTTATTACTTTAAGGATATTTCCATCTTATTTTTAGTAGATAGTTTCCATTATTAAAAACAATAACCATTTTTATTAAATTAATAAGCATTATACACTCTCAAAAATTCTCGTAAATCATTCACACTGCTGCAGTTTTAGCTAAATGAAACAATCCACTTCCCCTGTAAGCATCTTCTCCTCTCCTGCACACGTTCAAGCCAGCCCGCCTCATAACAACATGTACACGTGTGTGTACACACTAACACATACCAGTTGTCAGAGGCAAGTCATCACCTCAATTGAGCCTGGGAAGTGTAACCTCATATAGTAAATATTTCTGAGCTGGAAGAGCCCTGAGAAATCCTTACATCCACCCCCTCCCACTGTAAGGATGAGAACCAAGGTCAAGAGAAGGAAATGACTTGTCCTTGTTTTGTTTGCTGACCCTCATTTCTTCAGAGCTGACTGTAACTGTGGAAACAGAAATATTGGGGCCACTGACAGGGTCAGTTCTGAGGAAAGGAGAATAGTCAGGTATCCCTTGACCAGTGACTAATAAGGGCGATCTACTAGGAAATCAACTCTCTTTTTTTTTCCTCTGTGTTAGAAAACTTCTATTTACTCTTGGGGGAGGTTAACTAACCGGAAGCCATGGGAATGTTTCCACTTGTCTCTAGGGAGGGGAGACAGGCTATTGTATATCTAAGAACTGAACCATTCTTACCCCAAAAAGAGGGCAAGGATTTTTTTTTTTTATTTTAGTCAGGATTATAGAGGTAAAATTTACATACAATAAAAATCACCAATTTTAAGAGTACAATTTAATGAGGTTTGCTATGTTTACAGTCATAATTGCCATCACGATCATGACAAAGACCATTTCATACCCCGCAAATTTCCGTCTGCCTTTTTGCAGTCAGTACCTACATCTACCCTCGGCATCATCAAATGATTAGCTCTTGGCCACTATTGTTTTCGCTTTTCTAAAATTTCATATAAATGGAATCATATAGTATACAGACCTTCATGATTGGTTGCTTTCACTTCTGAGTTTCATCCATGTTGTTGCATATAATGGAAGTTCATTTATTAAGTTCTTGTTTAGTATTTAATTATCCAATCACCAGCTGAAGGACATTTGTATTGTTTCCAGTTTTGGACTGAGAAAGAGAAAAAAGAGCCTCCCCTTACATTGGAAAGCTGGCCTGGCACTCACAGCTAGATCATGTTATCCTCCTATAGGATGTAAACAATCTCACAACACACAAAACTCAGACACGGTTACACTGAGACCACTATAAAATGAGACAAAGCACATCTACTTTTTATAATTTTGTCTAAGTACAGACAAAAGCAATGTCATCTGCTACCCACAAAATACTAAACATCCCTCGTCTTTAAAATGAACGACTACTTTATGCTAGGCTGTCCTCCCTTTAGATTTATTATTCAGGTACCCAATCATAGAACTGCCTTCACTTTCTGGCAGCCTCAGTCTAGAGCCAGCCCTTATTTCATTAGGCTACCCCCAAATCTCCCAACTAGACTCAAAATCCTATAATAGCTTCTTTCTAAAGTCCTCTTACAGGGATGCCCCAAAGTTCCCCTACGGTGTGTGCTCCTCTTTCGCTTCAGGGAGTAATCAGCCCAACTTGTTCAACTATAGACTTGCTCCAGGGCATTGTGGGCTGGAGGGATGTTTTTTTATAAACATTCACGTACAAGTCTTTGTATGTAAATGTGTTTTCCTTTTTTTTTTGGATGAATCTGGGGTGGGGAGGGGATGGCTTACTGTACTGATAAGTATACGCTTAACTTGAGGAATTGCCGAATTGCGTCTAGCCATCTTGGTCTTCCTGAACTCTAATCTCCATGTCTTCAACTCAGCAAGACTACTGGGCTCTAGGTAAGTTTCCTTTCCTTGAATAGGAGCCCAGAAATTGCTTCCAGGGAGTAATCTTGTGCAATCACGCAGACTACCTCAATTTTTTTTTTTTTAGGACTCACAGTTGTGTTCTACCTGTGTTCCAATAACTGAAAATATTTTTTTCTGATTTTCTGATTGTTTAAGGCAAGTGGGTAAATCTCATCCCAGTTTTCTTATCATAGTCAGAAGCAGGGATCATCAGTAAATAAATTTTGATCAACTCTTTCTGATAAGCTATCAATATCTTTCTGATTGCCAATAAAGACCTTCTATTGAGATCAGAGGCAGGAATTGGATGAAAGCCTTGGGAGAATTAGAAGTAGGGAAAGGATATTGGATTTCAAGTTTTAACCATGTGGGCTCTCTGCATATGGTCATAGGATCCTTCAGTGGCCCAGAAGGACTAAGGTTGGTGGGCTTTGTGTGGAGTTCCTAATACGGGTATGGTAACTGAGTGAAGAAGAGTTATCAAGGCAGGTGCCATCATGTAACTGGAGGCATTCCATCTCACCTACCATGAGATCTGAGCACTCTGCAAGATTCCCACCTTACAATATCCTAGTCACTGATTCTGGAGGGTGACAGGACAGCCATCATGCTATACATATCAAGGAGCTTCCCTTGCCAAGCTTCTCCTCAGAAGCCAGACTAGCAGATATGAATGCACCCTTATTACAGGAGGAAGATTGCTTCAGAGCTGAGTTGGGCTGTTACATTTTCATCTTAAACTATTTGAATCCTTCTTGTGTTTCAGCACTCTGCGAAAATAGAGGAATGAGTTAATGTATGAGGCTCAGGCTTAGGATAGTCTTTCTCACTTTTAGAATTAAATAAAAGATGGGTAAGAGGTTCATTATTCCTAATAAGAGGTTCATCAATTCTTTTTGAAGAAATTAAACATTTATCACTTTCAGACTTGAATTTTTCATCTTTCTTTATAGTTCTAAGTATTTCAGAAAAGACTTGAACCTGCTTATTGAAGAATATATTTCTGATCTAACATATTAGCTAATGAACTGCTTTGTTAGGTCAACATCTTATTTATATATGTATATAGGATAGGTGCTTCTATATTAGAGGTTACGCTAGTTGGCTCATTTAGGTTACAGGAAAAACAGATTTTTGTCATGTCTAATTACTCTAATTTATAGGATTTTTAGTCATGATACTAAGGAAGTCAGGAAGACAGGAAATCTTCTCAGGACCACTCAGCTAAGCACCAAGAAGAATGAGAACATACTTCAACACAGACTGCAGTTATGAGTGCCAGGTATTACATTCCTGGTAGCTCTTTTTGTTAGCCTTTTCATCCTTGACTGCTCCCCATCCAACGGCTCTGCTAACATAGTCATGATGTGCCTCAGCTTTTCTTTGTCTTTGCTTCTGCTTTTTATCTTTCTCTGGATTGACTGTCTCCTCTCTCAAGTAGAAGATTGGCTTCTACTTATTTATGGCTTTACTGCATCATAGCTTCTACTACCCGCCTTCCTTCTACATGAATCTTCTCTTCTGCTTTTTAAAATTTTCTGTTTAATCTTTGTATGTTCTAACTGGGCTGAACTTTCATTCTGGGTTATGTTATAGGCTGATGAGGCTACTTTGGAATAAATATTCTTAATTCAATAAGTTGTCATGATATGACATGTAGTATCAAACTGGTGCCTCATTCAAAAGGAACCACTTGGAAAGGTGCTGAGTTTATTGAAGGCGCCGTGAGATATTCTAGAAGGGGAAAATATATCAAATATCTTGCATTGCCTGCACAATGTGTAGATGATAACTAAGTTATTGTTGAATGAGTGAATTAATTAAATAATAAATCTATTCTACTTTGTCTGAGTGGATGAAGAGTACTTAGCTCGAACATCCTTTATGCTTCGAACTTCCATCTGATTTCGTCTCTGTCTGCCTTTTCCCACTTTGTAACTCAAATTGGAATTGGGCATCTCCAGGCAGGGCAGACCCTTTATTGTTGAATGAAGCAAGGTGTTTCATTTTTCTTGACATCCTATCTCCTCGCAGCTAAGTGATTCATTCCTCGTTTGCTTCATCAGGTGGCTGGAGGTGAAACAAGATCCTTTATCCAGAGTCACCGAACTCTGTGTCTGTGCCATACGAAGTGCTTCATATTGGGTGGGTATTATTTTTCTATGCTCTTCATACGTGGTTCCTCATTTAGGCATATTCCAAACTCCAAAATTACTTTTAAAAGTGTCTCCTTTCATCTCAGGCAGTCCTCCTTGTTGTCCTGGGCAGCCAGTGCAGTTGAGGGACAGTAAATTATTAAAATAATCATACTAAGGAGTTAGTAATTTATTTCCCCCTCTTCAGAAGATTTTTGTTTTTAAAAGAAGATTTTGTTAACTCCAAGGAATTAAACTCTAAATGTATATGCCCTTAGCAAACATGAGCTGAGTCAGAGATATCCTTTTCATGAATGTTCAAAGTTAGGAAAATGCAGTGGGAAATAACGCATTCTGGCTTATTTGGCTTTCTCAATTCAAGCGTTGAATAAATTTATCAATAAAGTTAGAGTCAGGCTTAATTGCTACAACTCCTAGAAGTCGAAGACCAGGCCTATGCATTATCTTTATGGACAAATATCAGAATCAAATACTGCCAAAAAAAAAAATTGTGACATCTAAGTTCACAGCATTGTGGTGAGAAATATTTTTCTGTTTTAGGGAGGGGGAAATAAAGACCTGGGGATTCTTTGTCAATCTAATTGACGGCACAGATGCAAATAAGGACCCTTATTCCTAGACTACTTTTATTGGTCCTAGGACACCCCCCCGCCCCCCCCCCGCCCACCTTGCTTATGATATCGGCTGTGCAGTAGATGCTTCCTCTTGTTTGAAGCTTGATGAGAAAGTGGTCCCTGGTGAAGCTGAGTTGCCAGATGCAGCAAGGCCCTAGGGCATTTGCAACATCTCAGAGAGTAGTCACTTTTTTATCCACATGTGAGGCGGATGAAGCATAGACAAACTTCCACGTGTCGTCATACGCAGCTGCTAGCTTTTGGGACGTCGTGCTCACTAGCTATTTTAGCAATGTTTCAGCAGGCTGTGCAGCCAAGCAGAAATACCACACACTTGGTGAAAACCCCAGGTCAGCACAATTTCTTCCCTGGGAAATTGTAACCTTTTGTGCTGAGATTGGGATGTCTGGGTTAGAGAAGGGGAGAGGAAAACCAGTTTCTAGGGTCCCCAAAGCCCTTGTCTCCTTCCAGCACACCAGAGCTAAGATCACAAGTTCATTCTTGGCAGAAGGGCAGTCTCCTATCTCTCAGGACTGCTAAAAGAATGCAGGGTATTTTGCAAGTCACACTGCCAGGAACATTTACATCTGAGTGACATACGCTTTTGGGTTCCCTGATGGCTTGCTCCTGCCTCTGTGACCTTGTATGTGCTCATTCTTCTGTGTGGGATGGCTTGCCTTTTCTGGACTAATTACTCTCCATCCTCAAAGATTCAACTCTTTCAAAAAGTCTTTCCCGAACTTCACAGGCACCTCTTCTTCCCCACCAATTCTAGGTAGCTGAACTTCTTTGCTCCTGTCCTGGTCTCCAACGTAGAGGGCACATAGGACTGTGTTAAAGTCTTCCGCTTACGTGTCTGTGTTTCCCATCAGTCCATGTGATAAAGGAACATATTTCATCTATCACCATGTCTAGAAGTCTCAGTGTTTAGTTTAAAAGCTTTTGAATCTGAGATATCTGAATTCAAACCTATTCTGTCTCTTATTATCCTCATGAATTTTATTTCTTCTTCTATAAAGTAAAGATAATAATGCCTTGAAGGTTGATATGATTCAAAAAATATGAGTTCCTTAGCTTGTTATAGGGGCTTTTTTTTTTAATTGAATGCATGTTTGCTGAACATTAGGACCCTCTCTGAAAGAGAAAACATGTCACAGAAGATACGCAGGTTGAGGAGGATGTAAGAGAGAGGAAGTGTGGACAGCAGAGCAGACAGTCTTTTGGTGATGTGAGTACAGGAGGAGAAAGGGCCTTTCTTTTTTTGCTCAGATCAAAGTTTCTGCCACATCGGCTGCCTTTTTCAGAGAAAACTTGGAATGGTTCTGCTAGTTTCAATAGATTTCACTTCTGCAGAAACATGCTCATCATATAGGCCTATGTCTTACCTTTCCGGAGGAAAATAGCAACAACAAAAACTACGAGGACTGTGCCAGTCCATGAGCAACTTAGGTGGCAAGATTTCTGAGGTGGGAGATGAAGCAGGGCCCATCAGTGTTCTGCTTCTTCAGACACACATTGAATACGCATTCCTTGAAGATTTCTGGTATGCTAGCACACATGTTCTCATACGTACTGATTCTCCTAATTTTCACTACATGTGAGATAGGTATTAATATCACCATTTTGCAGAAACTGAGTCACAGAGGTAATGTGACTCACCCCAAGGCACACAGAAAGTAAGTGGAAGAACCAGGATTTGAAGCCAAGTCTGTCTGACTGTCAAGTTCAGCCTTAACCTCAAGTTAACTTCAAGTCTCCCCCTTAATCTCCAATGTTGAAAAACACTTTGCCTCAAAGAAATACAAATGCTGAGATCTAGTACAGCCTTCAATCTTGCAAATTTGGGGAACCATGAACTTAGTTGTGAATCTGAAAAAAAGCTATAGTCTTTTCTAGGAAAAAAGGGTACATATGCATCAAATTTTACATCTAATTTCTTAAATTAACAGAGCCCTGAATCTTATCCATGGGCCTCAGGTTAAGAATCTCCAATCTGGTCCAAATCATCACTTTACTTATCCAGAAGCGAATGCCAAGAGAGAGAAGGAAATATTAGTCAGTTGCCTGGAGGTAGGACCCAGACCTTTAAAGTCTTAGTCTAGTTTTATTTTACTACCTGGTGGGGCCTCTGACACCGAACAGGGCAAAGAGAGAAACAAAACAAAAGAAAACAAAAAACAAACTCAGGAGAAGAATGAAAATGAAGGGAAGGGAAGGAAACTACTTTAATTATATAAATCCCAATTTCTAGGCACATATTTCTGTTGGCTACAAGGGCACTGACTGACAGAGTAGAGGCAGAACACACTGGTAATTTTAACCCCTTCAGGTGTTTATTAGTCCAAGAAGCCTGAATTCCCCAGGCACCTCATTTACTAAGGAAGAGCTTCTACACAGAGGGAATCTGTGACATCAATATGCTAGCCTTGCCTCACGCCCTATAGATCAATGGCTTGTTCTTATCTGACAGCATCCACTGACATATTTCCCTGGGATCGAAGAAGGAAGAGAAGACATTGCAGGTAGGATTTGCAGCTGGCTGGCATATCATGTTTTTATTGAAAGGCTTTACTGTCCCCACGTTGCCTGGATCCCCCAAATCCATGCAGTCAAGAGTCTCAGCATGCATGGGAAGGGGCAGCAGGCCCTGTCAGCAAGCTTTCTCTATTCCATATTAGTTGGCTCCTTGCCACATTAGAATATTATCTTCGAGGGCTCTGACTTTTATCCTGACAATTCTGAATTTTTACGAGTGAATAAGCAGAGGAAATCCATGCTCTGTGTAAATGTAGATCCATATACAGACTTGCTCAGGGTACTCTTTAGGGTGGACTACATACACCGTTAGGTTCAGGGTCCACAAAGGGAAAAAGAACACATGAAGGTACACTACAATTTTGTTTAATTGCACAAAAGCAACTCTCAGGTAAAATCAACTCTTACAGATTCTTGCTGAGTATGTACCTGGACTGTGTTAGGTGATGGGGGTATAAGATGAAAAAGTCAAGGCATTTATTCATCCACCCACCTACTCATCCAACCACCCATTCATCCATTCATCCATTCACCCATCCACCCATCGCTTCATCTATCTTTTTTTTTTTTTTTTTTTTCAGGGGAAAATGCTCTAATTGTTCTAGGGTTTCTGCAGAAGCACAGAAGAAGTAAACATAAATCAAATTAAACAATCAGGTGGGACACCCTAGAGGAAGTGGCCATTGAGTTGAATTTTGAAATGGAATAAGGGCATCTTGGATAAATTGGAGGCAGAGGCAGGATGAGCAGCGCGTTTATCTGATGCAGAGGATAAGGAGCTGGTATACTGGTGCGGAAGCATTAACTAGCATAACAGGTTTAGGGAACTGCATGTACTTCAGAATCGCTGGAGTAAAGGATATATATGTTAGAGTAGTGGGTGGAGAGGGAAGAGGCCAGAGGATTATTCAGGGGCCAGATCACAAAGACTTTTATGTGCTAAACTAAGGAGTTTGAACTTTATCTTGAAAACTAAGGGGAGGTGTTGAAGGATTTTAATAGGGGTGAATGGAAGTATCAGATTTATTATTTGGACCGATTACTCTCTCTGCAGGGAGGAGGATGGGTTGGAAAGGGGCCAGGCTGGAGGCTGGAAGATGAGTTAGGAGGTTATTGCTGTCATCCAGATGGGATCCAGAATAAAGCAGTAACAGTTGGTAAAAAAAGGAAGGCTTATATGTTAAGAAGATATTTAAGAGGTAGGATATTAATAACTCGAACTGTTTATATGTAGGGATAAAAGGGAAGGAGGAATCAGAATTCCGCTTTGGGCAATAATTTACATGGTGGTGCCATTCACCAAAATAGTGGATATAATTAGAGCAGCACAGGGCAAGAGCGCTAACCAAGGCAGAGTAACTGATCCTATTCAGGATGCTTTGTGTAGTTGGAAGAACGTTCAAGTGGTGATACCAGCATAGCAGTTGGCTATATGGGTCTTAGGGAAGAAATCTGAGCTGAAAATACAGATTTTCAGTTCATAATTCATAGATGACTATGGACAAGATGACCAATGAGAGCATGAAACCTGAGAAGAACAAAAGGTGAGGATGGAATCCACGAAGGAGGTCGCAGAGTGATCAGAAGGAAAAATGGAGAAAAGCGATTTCAACAGAGGCCAAAAGAGGAGAAAGTTTTAATAAGGAAGAATTCTACATGGTTAAGTGCTTTGGAAGACAAAGATAGGCAGTTTGGAGAGTTTGGTGATATGGAGGGCTTTGGTGTCCTAGAAAGGTCAATCTCATGAGAGCGGTACGGTTGGAAGCCATATTATAAGGAAATGAATGATAAGTGTGCAAACTTGTACATTATAAGAAGTTAGAAACAACTGATGTAGGTAATGCTTTCAAGAGGCTAACGAGAAGGAGGTAGATAGGAAGGCTGGGCAGTAGGAGATGGTTTTCAGTTATGCTGTTTTATTTTGTTGTTCTTTTAATGGTAATAGACCTGAGGGTGGTTTTTTTTTGTTTGTTTTTTGTTTGTTTTTTCTGAGTAGGAAGAACCATTATAGGGGAGAAGCTGAATAAACAGGAGAGATAAAGGATGAAGCCGCATCCATTAGGAAGCACAAAGGGGTAAGATCTAAAACATTATTAAAGAAATTCTTCTAAGATAGCAGAACAGAAGAAAGAAAGAAAGAGTAGGTACAGGTGGAGTTAAGGATGTAGCGGCAGGGGAGAAAGCTGAGGGTATATTTCCTGGTGGCTTGCATTTTCTCTGTAATGACACAGGCAAGTCTTCTTTGAGACATATCTTGGGAGGCACCACGAAAGGTACAGGAAACTAGACCTGGAAGTAACTAGAGGCCATGACGAAGTTACTGGGCAGAACTTGAAGCTGCAGTGACACCAATGTGTGCTTCAGAATAACCGACAAAGTCACCTGAGTACCGACCACACACACATCAGACAATGGTCTGGAACCTTACCCTACCTTTCCACAATGCCAAGGAGAAGCTGCAGTGTGGCAGATTATACAGTGAGCAGGGTCTGAATCTGACTAGACCATGTCCTAGTTATGTGACCTTGAGCTGGTAACTTTACCCTCTGAGCCTCATTTGTCTTATCTGTAAAAGGGCTAAGATCACATATCTCAAGGGTAGTTACTATGGAGGAGAGTCCACCCTGTCAATTATTTAATGATATGTAAAAATGATGGATGTTTTTCTGAATATGAAAAGTGAATACAGAGCCTTGGTTACTCTTACTATCTGACATACGTAAAAGTAAATGTGAGTTGACGTGGTTGAAACACAAAGTTGAAAAGGTACTGAACAGAAAGGACCTTTGAGACTGAAGACATGGGAAAGGTTCTTCCTTTTATTTTTAAGCAAAAATTTTAAAGTTACAAGATAAAGTGGAGTGACCAAGGTGCACAAAATATCTCATCTGAGAACGAGGACCAAGGGAACTTTAGCTGGTTGACTAACGGGGAAATAAATATGGGGAAAAAGGCAGAAAAATGGAGGACATTGCTGGCACCAGCCCCTAAGAAGCCCCAGGGGCCATGAATCCAGGGCATCCTTTGGGTCCCATGTGGAGATACAGGGGGAGGAAATCCGCCATTTTAAGGAAAACTCCAGGACTTTTTCTGAGGCAACTGAAGATAGATCCTCTTTTCTCTGACAGCCAGACACCCTAGTACTGCCCCACCTACACTAGACTGCTCACCAGAGCATCACATTGCTACTGAGTCTAAACTTGTACTGCTCACTGTACGGCAGGGCAATAAAACAAGGGCAAGTTACTGGGGCAAGGAACAGTGACTTTATTCAGAAAGCCAGGAGACTGAGAAGATGGTAGACTAGTGTCCCAAAGAAACATCTTGACTGAATTAGAATTCATGCTTCTTTTTTTTTCTAAAAAAGGAGGGGGTAAAGTCAGCCATTTCCTGGTTCAGAGTAATATTTTCCTTCCTGTAGTCATTCACAGGTTGTCCTGGTCAGGATGCTTCCTGTGAGCCGAACAAGGGTATTTTAGCTTAATGCTCATTACCTGAGAGGCAGAGTTCCCAAAGATGGGTCATTAAGTTTAAAGGCAACATCCCTTTAGTGATTACCTTGTAGCACAAGCAATAGAACACAAAGGTTAAAGTAAAAGAAACAGATCCAGTATGGAGTCAGGTTTGTTCTTCCCTATAACAACATCGGATGTAAAGTGTGTGTGTACATACATGGAGCTCCTACTACTAATCTCTTATTCATAAAACTGATACACTTTCCAAAAAACACTGTACATTCTGAAATGCCATTTTGTGCAACCCATTTTGAGGAGGAAACAGCAGGAAACGATTATAGGATGATAGAAGATGGCCTAGGATGTAACCTAGGATGAAATTGTAAGTTTCAGACAATAAAAATTGCAGAAATCCATGGGCAAGGATTGGGCATCATGGGCTAGAAGATCAGAGTTGGAAAAAAGTGTCCAACCTGAAAGAGCCCTGGAAATAACGTAGTTTGATTCTTTTGCCCCTTTCCAAACTCAACTCTATCTTACAGGTGAGGAGGTTGACACTCGGAGGGGTGAACTCCCTTACTTGGGGCATTTCAGAACGTATGTTTGGATTTCTTTGGCATGTTTGCCCATTTATTGGGCTATATTTTACCAATGTTATCAATAAAAGACTCATGCCTCCCCCTCAAAAAAAAAAAAAAGATCCTGGCAGATGGTGTTACCATATCAAAAAGTATGCATTTAGAAATTTTATTAGATACTGCTGTCTTCTAGAAATTAGTTTATCAATTCATTTTCCTCCATAAAGGCCATTTTTGTGTGTCTTTGCTTATGCTATTGCATGATTTATTTTTTACTAACCTGATAGGAAAAAAAAAATCTTTCTTTGCCTTTCTCTTATTATTGGTGATGCTGAGCAAATTTTCTTATCTTTATTGGCTACTTAATTTCTTCTGTGAATTGCCTGTTCATATTCTTTACATTTTTACTGGACTATTTATCTTTTTCTTATTAATCTGTAGGTGTGATTTATATATTTTGGGTATTAATCTTTTGTTTCATACGATCATTGCAATATTTTTTCTTAGTCTTTCTTGGTATTTTTGAGTATAGACATTTTAAATTTTATGTGCTTACATCTATACATTTTTTTATGTTCTTTCATCTTCTACATTTTTCTGATGCTTTTATAGTTCTAATGTTTACATTCATTACATTAAATCTTTGATTTAAATGTATTTTATTTTTGTGCATGATATGAGGGTCTAGATTTATTTTTTTTTTAAGAAATAGCCACTAATTTCAACACCATTTATTGAGTAGTTAATATGAAGGGTAGAATTCTGCTTTGTACCTGTTTTTAATAAGTAAAGTTTTATTGCAACACACCTACACTCACTGGTTAGAGAAGAGTAGTTATAGCAGAACTTATGTCCCACAAAGTCTACAATATTTGCAATCTTGTCCTTTACAAATAGGACAAGATTTTTTTTAAAGATTTAATTTAATTTTTTCAGGTAAATTTTGAGGTATAATTGACAAATAAAAATGTGAGACATTTGAAGTGTATATCATGGTGATTTGATTTTTGCATACATTGCGAAAGAGTTCCTACCATCTAGTTAGTTCACATATCCCATAACCTTACATATTTATTTATTTTTTCTAACCCCTGATTCCCTACTGATTTGAAATATCTTCCTTTATATACTAAATGTCTCCTTGCATAATGACTCTTCCTGGTTTATCTCCTGCTCCATTGATCTATATATCTATTCCTGGGTCAGTGCCATAGTACACAATAACATGTTCATAGTACATTTTGATATCTGATATGGCAAATGTCCCTTGATTTTCTTTTTCAAAAATTTCTTTGCTTTTTCCCATATATTATTTTCTACATAAGCTTCAGAAGCACCTTGTCAAACTTTAAAACAAACAAGTTTAAAAAAAACCAAAACCTTATGATTCTGATCAGAGTTACAGGGAGTTTGTAGATCTGGAGAGAACTGACATGTGAACAATGTTGACACTTCTCTTTCCGAAACTGTATGCCTCATCATTTACTTTAGATTTCTTTTACCTCCTTGAGGAATGTTTCATAGTTTCCTTCTATAGGTCTCGCACATTTCTTGTTAGATTTGGTGCATGCATTTAGAGAATTTTTATTGCTGCTGCGTATTGGATGTTTGCTCTCTTGCCATCTATATTCCTTTTCTGTTTGGAGGGAATCCTGCGGTAAGAGAGACGAGTTGCTTTGGTCCTGCCTGCCTCTTACTACCGAAGATAAAGTAGAGAGGCTATTTTATCTCCCTACTTCTGGCAGCTGCAGAATGGGCATATAACTTAATCATGGCGAGTTCAGTTGGGATGGCAGTGAGTGCCCAGAGGCGGCACTGCTATGCTAATTGACTTTGGTGTGCTCTTGACTGTACATTGCCTGTCTTGGTTTCTGCCTGAACCTCTCCTTCCAGTCAGTTCAGTGTGCTACCTGATACCCTTCCAATAAATGTTGTTTCTGCCTAAATCAGAATCAGTTTCTGTTTCCTATAACCAAGAATCTTGACAGGGATCACCTGACCATTACAGTTTATAACTGGTTACTGTTAATGCATAGATGCTAGCAATTTTTTCAGTAGTTTTAGAAGTCAAGGTAAAATGAATGAATTAATCTTGTCATTCATGTTTAGAGGATTTTGAAGCTGTCATAGTCCTTAGAGCTCTTAGTTATTAAATACCTACTATGGGAAGGATACATATGTCCTTTACTGCATTCAATCCCTGTAATTATCTTGGAGAACTGCCATTTTTATCTGTTTTTACAAATAAGGAAATGGAGTTTTAGAGAGATTAAGTAACAGGTCCCTGGTTATGTAATTAATCAGGAGTGAAGCCAGACTTTGAACTTGTTGGTCTTATTACCAAGCTACTGATCTTTTCGGTTCACTAAACTGACTTTCTAAATAAGTGTCATCTTTTAAATATTTACTTCCCGGCTATGCATATGCAACATTCATCACTTTTTTTCTCTATGAACATAGACATGGTCCCAGGTCTTTGCTTTAGACCTTCAAGCTATGTTCATGTCCATCCTCTTTGCCCTCTGCTGCCCTCACAATGTAAGTAAACAATTTTTGCTCCACTGTCACAAACACATCACTCTTTCCCTCCCTTTCTTCTTTTTACATATTTGAATTCTGCATGAAGCCTCCTGTGAGTCCTGGCCCATAATGTTCCTTCTTTCCCGTCTCTGATCTTCTGCAGCAGGTCTCAGTCCCACTCACCTGGAGTCTCACATAGCTTTGTGTTTTTATTGCTCCAACCCCTCACAAAACTGTTCTGATACTAGAAGGCACGGGTTTGCCCTCTTTGTCTCGGAGGTCTCCTCTGGGGACATGCATCTGTGTTAAATGTCTACCCTGTGGTAACTCTTTTAAAAGCATCAAAAATCATCAAGGCGCCGAGGTCTTAAAAAACAGTTGACACTTGTGAGACAGTGCAGCCTGGGAGTGCTAGGAGAGCATGTATCTCTGAAGAGGTGGTTTTCTCATTCTGTCTTAAAATTACTCCAGGTCTGAGCAATTTTCTTACAAATACCTAAGGCATGGGTTGTGACCAGTTGACAATCTCCTTGGCCCTGAGACCAGTTCAGAAGGCTACAGGCAGAGCTGTAGCACGTGGCTGCACAAGGCGGTGCTGGAAGGCCTCCTTGCCATCCATCCTGTGTTTTCCCGTTCACGCCTGGTACCCTGGCCTGGGGCTGTGCCACCAGGAGGAAGAGACACCTTTTTCTAATTTGCACAAAGTCTCCCTATGGCCTCTCAGAGGCCATGGGTGAGGGTTAAATTAACAAGTACTGATGGCAGACAACACTAAGTACTTCCTCACTCAGAAATCGAGAACCTAACATCACTAGTGGCTTTTCCCTTCCACAGAAATTTTGACAAAAATTACCACGTCCTCAGAAAAGTTTTGTTCCATATTTACCTAAAGACAAGGGTAATAGATGTGCCCAAGGATTGCTGATTTGAGTAAATTGCTTGCCTTCTTCACCACAGTTTGAAGGGGTTTTGAGACTCATTGCTTAGAGAAGTATGTAGGAGATCAGGGCTGGGGGCTCACATACTAAGCCTGCTTCTGACTGAAACTGGAAGGAAAAAGGATCAGCATCCCCCAAAGATGCCCTTGACCCTTTCCACATGAACACCTGTGCAACATGCATGCAAGACTCACATACATACACACACTCACTCACACACACAAACTTACTTGACCCAACTAAGCTCTATTGCATCCCCCAACCCCGTGTTTATCAGACTCACTGCCACACCAAACACTCACTTTTATAGCAGCCCAAGCCCTCTCTCTATTCTGATCACGAGAAGGAAAATACTATATTCTTTTTTTTTCAGTGAAAATAAAATTTAGAGTTTTAAAAGGGGACAGTTAATTAGAAAAATAAAACAAAAATGGACTCCAAAAACAAGTACAGAGGTATTTTGCAGAACATAGACATGTGAGCATAATTTTATACACTGTTTATACACAGAGAACCGTGATGCATTTTTCAGCATACTTAGGGACCAGTTTCTTTCTTTTTGCCTCTCTCTGGAATGGACACTAAATCATACTGTTCAGATTTCTGGCCTGTGGTAGATTTCAGTTAGTCCAATTTTGGGTTATAATGGAGTTCTCAGGCCCCCTCCCAGAACCTGCATCTACGGCCAATTGCCCTGCCCAGCTCCTCAGCCCATCCTCTCTGGCCTGCCATGGTGAGATTAGGAGCTCAGGGATTGCCCATATGCATGCTCTGAGACTTCGCATGCTCAAAGCGCCCTCTCCCCTGTCTACCAGGAAGAGCGTCCCATCCTAACTGATTTTACAAATGCCTCTCAGAGCAGCAAAAACTCTTACACTGACACAGAGTTGTTATTTCCTTATCACTAGAGGTCTCTATGGCTTCCATTTATAAGCTTGAATTTTGCCCCTGAAAAAATTTTTTTTTTTCCTTCCTGAAATCTGTTCATCAGTATTATGAAGACTGGTTCTATTCCCTAAGCGAATATGCTGATCTAGTGTCTTAAAGATTTGGTGGCCACATTTTCCAAAGGCAGGACTGGGATACGTGGTCTGGCAAGGTGATAGAATATTTGGAATTGGGACTGACCTAGAAAATTCAGGACATGTGGCTGTCATACCTAATGGTCAAACTGCCTAGATAACACACACCGTTCTCCCTGAAGCCTGTCTGCATCGTGACAACTTCATTTGATGGTCCGAGATAGGCTGTCTCTTTCTGTTTTGGGTCACCCAGTTAGTAAATCCCCATTTCCTCCTGGAGGGATGAATCTTGCCTTCAGCTTATTTGCTGCGCAGAGAAGACTGACAAGCTGTGGACCCAGCTCCAAACACTTCTACAGGTCAACTTGGCTGTATAGAAAGTGGGGGCGGTCCTCCAGAATTCCTTGTGGCTGAAGGAAACAGCCTAGCCGCATGGAAACCCAGACCTTAGGAGACTGACAATCTCTCCTCCAGCCTGTTTGTGTTAAGCTAACACGCCTAATGTGGGATGGAGAATCTATTTGGGAAATAAGAGAAGAATAGGAATTTTCCCCTGGAGGAAAACAGGGAAAAAGAGAATTAAAGGGGGTGGGGGATGCTTGCTATTCTTATGCGACACTGAAATGAGCTGAAATTGATCTTCAGGACTGAGAGGGCTGCAGGACCAGTTTTCTTGGGAAGGTTTGTGAAATTCTAGGCATGAGTATTGTTGCTAAGGATCCAGGTGGTAAAGGAGATTTAGGAGACAGAATCTCTTTTTATTTCTGAAGCTCAGGTACTGCTAGGATTTGTGGTTTGGAAGGCATCAGGAGAGAGCACCTGCCATGGGCTGGATGTGCCCCCAAATTCACATTTTGAAGCCTTAACCCCTCATATGACCCCTCGTATTAGGGAAAAGGCCTTTAAGGAGGGGATTCAAGCTAAATGAGCTCATAAGGGTGGATCCCTGACCCCTGACCCCTGACCCCATGCACCTGGTGTCCTATCAGGGAGACAGTGATACTGCATAGCTTGCTCTCTCGCCCTTCACCACGTGAGGACAGTTTAGCCACGTACAAGCCAGGAAGAGAACTCTCATTAGGAACCAAACCCCTTTGGAATCTTGATCTTGGTCTTTGTAGCCTCTACAACCATGAGAAAACAAATATCTGTTGTCTAAGCCATGCAGAGCAAGACAGCACCCTTATCACGGATATCCTTGCTTCTTTACAGCACCCAGAGGCATGGCAGGGTAGACAGCAGGGAGGCTCCAGAGCCAGACTGCGGGGATTCGTATCTGGCTGTGCCACTCACTAGCTCTGCAACATTGCACAAATGACTTGACATCTCTGTGCCTTGATTTTCTCATCTGGTAAATAGGTCTAACAGTTGAAGATCAAATGAGAAAGTGGATTTGAGCAGTGACTAAGATATAGAGAGTTCTCAGCAAGCATTTGCTATCCGTGCTTTGCTATGTTTTTGTTGCTATGAGGGATTCAGCGTAGGGTACCAGTAATGGAATTATTTTTGAGCTCATTAGATACCTTGCTGGAGCTCCCACAAGAAACCTGCATAAGCTTTTATAGGGGGGATTGAAGATCTGTAGTCAATCAGTTGATACACAATTCTCTGTAAATTTGGACATAAATATTAATGTAATCTCATTTATATCCATAGGCTGATGAGGTCTGTGAGCACGAGTGTAATGTATAATTAGTTTTATAATGTTCCATGAAGCAGAAACTGCTATTTTCTCACCAAAATCCATGCTTCTTCCTGGGCAGATAGACTTTGATGCCAAGCTTTCCTGCTAGTAGGTGCATCTGGGTGACAGAGGTCCTTGCAGTGCAATGTGACATGTAGATGACGTGTGCCACACCCCGGCTTGGCCCATGAAAGCTCCCCATGGGCACAGCCTGTGCATTTCTTTTTCTAGGTGGCGGGGACACCTCTAAAGAGCAACACCCAAGTCTGGAAAACAGCAGAGCTCCCATCAGTCTGGGCCCTTGGATAATTGCCAACTGTTCACCCAACCGGCAAGAAATAAGCTTTTATTGTGCTTGTGCTGTACATTTTTGAAGGGTTATTTGCATCTTCAGTTAGCTTAATTTACTTCAAATATTGTAAACTTATCATAAGCATAAAAAATACCCTTTCACTTCTCTTCAGAAGGGTTATTTACTCATCGCATTATAAATGTAGCTATTATTATGAATAAGCAGGATTCCTGGGATTTGATCAGAAAGCAGTTTTAAATTTATTTTCCACTCACTTTATACCTGCTCAGTGGTAGAGGTCCTTCCTTCTCCATCAATACGAACTAGGGTAAGTCTTAAAATTTTTCCAGTCACTTCTAGAAAAGACAAAATTCTATGTTTACTTAAAATTGCAAACACAGATTCAATTTGGTGATCAAACCTGTCTATCCCAATACAATAACCAAAGTTTCCAACTTCATAGAAGTCACATTTTATTCCTTCACCTCCTTCCTGCTAGGGGCATGTTGTCTTGAGTCTCCTGCCTTGGGGTAAAGATGGTGTGGTTGGTTTCTTCTCTTTTTATATCTGATCCTTGGGGATAGAATGGGGTGTGGACTGGGTGGGGGGGGTGTGGGTGGCAAGGGCGTGAAGAGAGATAAGGGGAGTGGAAAAATTCTTACATTACAGGCACTGCTGGGCCTGAGAAGTAGACGTTTGTATCTCCTCTTTCTTTTGTGAGGCTCTTTTGTAAGTTCTTTGCAGTCTTCCCATCACTGGTCGTTTCTCACTTGCAGTTTCTTAATCTGAGTTATGCATCTCTAGCCCAACTTTATTCCTTCTCAGTCTATGATCTACCTGAAGATTCTCTCTGTTGAGGCTTCAGTATCCTTTCAGGTGAACTAATTTGAAAATCATTTAAAAAAAATTTCGATTTTGACTGTCTCTTTGGTATCCCTTGATCTGCCAACATTTATTTCTTACTGGTTGGGTCAAGAGTCAACAAGGGCAGAGATCTTCCTTTGTTCTACCCCTCAAAGTAGCTAGCCTGTTTATCTTTTGTTCTCTTGATTTCCAAAGTGGGATTAAGACATCTGTCTACTGCGGTACTTCCCCCATGGCCAGCTGCAGAGACACATACCAGGCCAATTGAGTGTTCTCATTTTGTCTCCCTCTCCTGAGCTTAGGTGAAGGTCAAGAGGGGATAGTCATGGTGCCACTCTCCTTGAAGAAATTCTCATCACAATTCTCTCATTTCTATTTTCTTGATCCTTGTATATCTTTCATGTGGGTGAAGAGGTCCAAGAGTCATGACACTGGTTCTTATCATTTCCTCTGAAAATTTGCATCTTACTGTGTATCTGAACCTGGTGTCTAATATAATTGTAACTCATATAAAACTACCAATTTAACATCCTGCTACAGAGAGGTTAGGTGAACTCTTTGTTGGAAAGTAGGGCATGAGGTTCTGAGTCTCAGCAAGAAGGCAGCTAGCGGAACAATGAACAGAAATTAGGGTTTGTTGATTAATTCAGCAAATATGTATCAAGTATTTACTGGATGTAAAGAGAATGAATTAGGGCTGGGAGTTAGCCTAGAAGAGACACATTTGTGGTAATCTAGAAGAATGTGCTTTGAACTAGGTAGGGTAGTGGAGATAGATGGAAAGAAGAGTTTATTGTGGATAATTTTGGAGGTATAAACAGAAGGACTTGGGGTTGATGTGAATGAGGGAAAGGAAGATGTGAAAGACAACTCCCGGGTTTCTGGCATGGGCGAGGTGAACAGAGAAGCCACTTATTGATAAGGGGAACTCTGAGTAGGAGCCAAGCTTAGGTGGGAGGAAGATAAAGAGTTTATTTCAAAACACAATGGATTTGGGAAGTCTGTGGGATATCTAAACAGAGATGTTAACTAGACAACTGTGTATACGGATCTGGAACTGGAAATAAAAATGTGGGAGCTGGTGGCACACCAGTGTGTCAGGTTGCATAGAGGAGGTATAGGCAGTGAAGTGAGAAGAAAGCCAGGACATGTGGATTTATCAAAGCAAGTATATCCAAAAAGAAGGGGTCAGCTGCACTGGAATCTAGCTGAGACATCAAGTAAGAAAAGGGGCCACTGGATTTTGCAACATGGAAGCCATCAGTGATCTTAGTTAAAACATTTTGGAGGGGACAGTAGTGCCAGAAGCCAGAGAAGAAGGAGCTTGGAAGAAAAGTTATTGAGTGGGTAGCAATCATTCCAGATCAAATGCTGGAATTAAAGAGTGTATGAGGACATGATCAGAAAGCGAGATCCAGAAAGCAGACGGTAGACATTAGCCAGGAAGCAAGCATATGAAAGGAAACCAGGGGAAAAAAAATATTACGTCAAAGTAACAAAGCACAATTAGAGGAAAGGGATGCTCAGTGATTATTGACTCGAACCCTAACTTGATAGATGAGTAAGCTGAGCCCTAGAAATGACCTGGTGAAGGTCACACAGTGAAAGAACGGCTGAACTGGATTAGAACCTTGTCCAGAATCTGAGTCCCTTGCTCTTCCTGTGTTGCCTCCCATGGTTGGCTTATTCCAGGCAAGAGACTCAGGAGGAGGACAGCGGCTCAGTTGTCAGGCAGCACCTGACACCCCCATCTGGACGAAACTCATTGGAACAGACATAAGTGACCTATAACTCACCACCAGTAATCCAGGGTCAGAGATAATCAAGCCTCAGCCTTGTAATTTATCCGCAGCTGGAAGCGCGTTTCTGAGGCTGCCTGTCTCTCCTGAGTTGCTTGGGCACGGGCCACACAGCACTGCCTCCATCCTCCGGTGGCAGGAGGACTTCATAAATGACATTTGATTATGCTCGACACAGCAGCCAGGGGCCGTACACCAACTTCAATAAAGACAGCAAACATGAGCGATCTCCATAAAATGCAGGAGCCCGGGGGAATGGAATCAAAATCTTAATGTCGAGCTCCGTGGCCACTAAGGCAAATGACAGCAAAATGCGAACAAATTGCAAAACCAATAATAATAAAATTTCTGCTTGTGCCGCCTGTAAGGCATCAGCTCTCCGATATCACGATATCGCCCCCAGGGAGCAAAGTCAACTCTCCACGGGGTCAGGGGAGGCTATTAGAAGCCTGCTTGCTGGGCTTCTCGGCTGGAACCCGAGGTTGCTGAAATAGCTTTGTGTTCAATTGAGTTCGAACCCTCTAATCCTTCCTGGCTGCCTGAGGGGAGTCACAGGCAAATTTAGCCTTATTCCCAAGCTAGAAATGGTCTTAGAGACACATGAATCTTGATTTTTTTTTTTTTTGATTTCTCAATTATGACCAGGTCTTGAGTGAAATTTTGGAATTTTAATGCTAGAAGAACTCTTAGAGAAATCACTCAGTAACCTCCCTTCACTCTCTAATCACCAAAACTAAGAGCCAGAGAAATAGGAGACTTTGTCCCAAATCACACAGCTTGTGACAGCACTTGAATTGGAATCTGAGGCTCTGAGTACACAGTCAGCGCTCCCAGGCAGACTCAGTGAAGGGGAACTTACTATTAAATAAAGAACTAAATATAGATGTACTTAAATTTTCTTTTTTTAATTCTAGGGGAGTCACAGAATTTGCCTCAGGGGAAAATTTATTCTTTTGTTTAGGAGTACACTTTAATTTTTTTTTTTCTGGCTATAAAAGGCACAGTCTTGGGCTTTGTCTAAAATGGGGAAGTTAAGTCGACTGTATAAAACTACATAGTAAAATAAAAGTGCATTCTCCCTGGGGCTCAAGAGATTGTTCTGATGTGTTCTGACTGGGGGTAGTGGTGGGGTGGATTTCCCGTGGAGTAGAGTTCGGTGGGGAGGGGAGCAGGGTCCCTTTGCAGCAAAGGTGGCTCTAGACCTTTATTAGGCAGAGTGTCTGTGACTGCCCTGACATTACCCCCATTAGCCTTTCTGCTTCACAGCTGAGCATAGTGTTAACGGTCTTGGGTGGAATGAAAGCCAATGCATAAGGCCCTGTGCAGTGAGAAGGAGGGCGGCCTTCCTCGGCATCCCATTCTTGGAGACTCTGAGGCCCAGAAGTGATAACAGCACCATAGAAGAGGGAGCTGCATCCCAGGATCCTGGCAGCTGACAAGCCAGTGGAGGCCTCAGAAGGAGAGGGCAGTGATGACCAAGAGCCAGGTGGCAGCTGAGTTATAGGCAGCAGCAGGACCCAGGAGGGACAGGCTTGATCCCAAACCAGACTTACTGGGGAAAGGTAATTCTCGGAGGGGTGGTGGGTGTGGGGAGAAAGGTGGGAGACGCTAGATTCTGCTTTAGGAAACTAGAAATTACACAAGGAGCGAGTATCAGAGGTGACCCTGGCTTTTAGGTACAGGGGTTAGTCATTTAACTTTGTTGAACTTCACTGTCTTTCTGTTCAATTAAGTTCAATTCTATTTTCCAAAGTTCTTGTTCTGATTTAAGATGATAATATGTTAAAGTCCCATAGATTAAAAACATGTTATTATTTAGCTTTCTTAATATTTCTGCTACATGGGCAATTTCAACCCCAAAACTAATCTGTGCTGGCGTCAGTGTAATAACTTGTTAACCTCCATGCTCTGGATCCCACACGTGTCTCAGCTGCAAGATCATTTCACAGGGCAGACGGGCAAGGGGGTTGTGCTATGGGATTGTAGACTCCCTTCTCCTCTTGTGGCTGGCATTTCTCTCCTTTAATCTCCCTTTTTATTTGGGGGTTTCAGAATGAAAGACTAAGGAGCTGAAATTGCCCTTCTTCTACATTTTGAGTTAAGATTTCAGAGAAAACCTTTCTAATCACCAGACGCCTGCATATGGCCGGAAGTAGGAACAGTGAGAAAGATGGAGAGGAAAAACAAAGTCAGAAAGGGTCCAAACCTTTTTTGTTGGGAGTTCTCAGGAGCTTATAGGAAAACACAATATGTATTTTGAGCTGTGTACATCTCATTTCACTGTTTAAAGGAAAATAGCAGGCCGAGGCCACAAGGGGCTCAGACAGAGAGAGGGGGCCTTGAGGTGCACGAACACTCAATACTGTGACCTTCTCAAATATAAACATTCCAGAGATGAATAGTTTATGACTTCTGCTGGTGCCTGAGATAGCTTCATAAATGACTGAATTAGATTTGGCCACAGTAAATGCCAACTGTAAGAAATTTGCAAAGCCAGCAGGGGAAAAACAAGGGAATGGAAGCTTCAAGATATTCTTGCAAGAAATGTGATTATTTCTCATTTGTAGCCTATGTGATGCATATTAATTTTTATGCTGTAGTTTGGGTCTGAAAAAGAAAAATATTCTTGCTCTTTGTGGTTGCTACTGTAGATTGTCTACCTGATAGTCCTTCTCTCTTTCTTTCTTCATAATTCAACTCTACCTCTTTTTTTTTTTAAGGTTGGCAGTGAGCCCAGTGATTCCCAGCCCCTCCTTGCACATAGGGCTGCCGAATGGAGGAGTTCTGGCCAGTGAGATGTAAATGAAAGCTGCTGGATGGAACTTCTGGAGATGTCTTGGGAAGGGTACAGATCCATCTGGCTCTCGCATGCCCCGACCCCCACCCCTTGCTCATTGTTCTTCTCCTTTCTTCTGGGAATTGAAGCCGGCAGGCTTGTGATCCTGAGGATGACGGATGATCACTGAGGTGGCTGAGCCGAAGCATGAGGCACCTGGTCTCTGCTGGTGTCTTTGAGCCACTGCGCTATCCCTCAGCAGCCTACTTCTAGACTTCTTTTCACACAAGAAAAATTAACCCCTTACTGTCTTTATGAATTTGTTGAAGCCAAAAGCAACACTAATTGACAGACTGGTCATTTTTCATTTCAAGATGCATACGGAGAGAAATGAAGTACCCATTCTAGAAAATTTCCCATGCCTTCCTCTGTGGGATGTCCAGGTGGAATTGTGCTGGTGGTGAGGATTCTCCCTGGGTCTGGATACCCTCAACCCAAGGCAGCCGTACTAAGGAGGAAAGGCTGCCTCCTCCTGGACATTTATTTCACGTCTCCCCTGGAATTAGAAGCAAGCGATTGTAGCCCTCCCACCTCACCTCAGGGTAAGCCAGTCTGTAAAATACAGGAGAGAATCTGAGCTCACACATGTGGGCTAAGACCCTGAGCTGTCATCTATCTATGGGAAAGCTCCAGAAAGAAAGTCACATCTGCCTGATGGCTGCGTCATAAGCACTATAAGGTATTTTCATGCTGAGCATGCAGTAGGCACTCCAAAAATTTTGTGAGGTGGAGTGGAATTCAGAAGCCTCTTTACAATTGTTCAGACATATTGCCAAATCATTAAATGTATGTATATACGACAGAGACCGGGACACTGAAGGCTCAAGGGTATCTAATTATTGAAAACGCGTGAACCAAAATTCTTTTCTAATAAGGTCAAATGCTGTGCCCATGCTGACATGAACTGTTCTTCCTATAGGGAAAAGTTGCCATTAGGTTGGTGAAATCTATGTGGTAACTCTATTTTTACCCCAGAGAAGGTGAATCATGTTTAATTTTGTAAGTCGAGTCAGTTTTGAAAGAGCACAAAGGGAGCATGCCAGGTATGCGAAGGATACTTGGTAAAGCGAATCAGAGCCCCTTCTCCAGTTCATTTAATTTCTCCTCTTCTTCCATCAAGTTACCTCTCTGCTTGTAAGTTTTTGACTATTACAGCTCCGGTTTCCTTAAAGGAGGATGGTACGGGCAATTATTTGTAGCTCTGGGAACAGAGAGAGGAGCCCGATAGAACACCAAAGAAAACACCAGCAGTTGAGTAGTTAAGGGAGGCATCTGTTGGTGAAGGAAGCAAAAGTAATCGTGTAAAGCTTTTATGAGCTTTTTGAAACAGCCTGGAAAGTGATGATCTTTCTGACTGCTAATGCTCAGCCAGAATGACGAAGGGAAGGTAAATACACTAACAAATTGTTCTCCAAATGTGGCTGCGAGGTGACTGTTCTTCAAAGGAAGCATACTGGAGATAAAATCAGGTGACCTTTTAATGTTCTGCTCCCAGTCAAGTTATTATGAGTTGCTTTATAACAAATAATACTGGGAGTAGCATCTCTGGGCAACTTTCCTAATGTCGCCCCCAGAAATCTAATCTGTAGATCTGATGGGGCCCCACTAGGAAGGGCAGCAGTCATCTGAACAACTCCCATTCTCAAAGACCCTCACACACACACACACACACACACACACACACACACAAACACGAATTAAAATTGATTTTCAATGTTTTGGCAGCCACAGGAGATTCTAGTCCCTCCAGCAGCGTTTCCCAGAGAAGACATTACTTATCAGAGCTGGTCAGCATCAGCAATCTCTGAGATAAATAATTTATATGGGGAACTAATAAAATAATGGAGTACTTCAGGGGATGGTAATAAGCAGGCAGAACCAGGGCCTCCTGGGGACACTCTAGAGAAAAGACACGCATCTACAGTCTGCAGTCGGGGTGCACTGCTTTAACTCCTCACTGCCCCCACTCCCTCCCCTCACCCATGGAATGTCATCCCTGGACTGTACTCTCTTGTACTTTGAACTTGCCTAAATCCTCCCCATACTCCAATGACCGGCTCACCTATCTTCTTTGTGATGTAGCCTTTCCTGCTCCCCCCAACCCAACCTCTTTCTCCTTCAAATGCCCATAGTACTTACAGTTACATGACTTGTTGAATGTCCCCTTGATATATATGCTACCATATATGGCCATATGCTACCCCTCATACTGCAATTTTACTTACTTATCTTTTGGACTCTAATGAGACTATAAGCTCTTTTGAGGCAGGGCATGTTGGATAGACTTTGAATTTCCCATAGTACTTAGCACATGGCTTCCTATCTGCCAGTTTGGATACACAAGCTGACTCACCACCAGGGCAAGAATCCTCTCCAGGAATCTTTTCTTACATTGTATGAGTCTAACACGTGAGGAAGGGTCTAAATGTGCTGGATTTGGTGGCAATTTCAAAAGCAAGGATTCTTTCATTCTTAAGGAGGTACACAAACTCTGCCCAAGAAATCAAAATATCAGATTATTCTGGAGGAAACTAGTAAAGAACAGGGGAGATTCTGATTAACAGTCAATTAAAAAAATAAAAAGTACTTTCTAGAAAGAAATCTTTTTGTTCCAGCTTGCCTTTGGGTCAATGGAATGGCATCAAAAGGAAAGGGCCTGAAAGGCTGGAAGGAGATAATGGGACCCACATGGAGGACCATTTTGGCCCAGGAGGAGGGCTCGCTCCTTTGTTTGATGCCTGCGAAGACTGGCTTTCTGAATCCTTAGCTCTTCCCTGGGGTCTTCTTTGCACAGCAGGGATCTTTCATGGAATCCTCAGTTCTAAGAAGCAGTTATAAACCTTTCACTCTTACAGCCCTGAGCTGGCCTCCCTCCTGCATTTCCCCATCTTCTTCACTTGTTCAGGAAATCCCAAGGTCTTGGGTAAAAGCGAGTTCTCTGATGCCTCAGATCCCCTCGTGTTTTCTCTCCCTGTAGCACTCAAGACACAGACCAGAAAGCCCGTGCTCTGCGATTCCCCACCCATGGGGCTTAGTGTTCTTTTGGACACTCGCAGTTCATAGAATTTCATATGTAAACTTGTTGGTGCTTAGCAGCAGGGGAAAAAAAAAAAAAAAAAAAAAGGAAAAGGAAAAGCAACTCACCAATACTCATTTATTTGGAAAAAATGTAGTTGATTCCTAGTTAAGGTCTTGAATCGTTTGGAAAAGAGGAAAGAGATAGTGTGTGACAATGAAGGGAATAATATATTAGAGAGTTTTACAGTTTCTTTTTCTAGACATCTTAAAAGAAGGGGCAATAGCTTTTGGTCTAGAACAACTCACAGGAAATCTCTTTGAGAAGCAAAAAGATAGAATCAGCAAGCTCACAATACCTTTTTTTTTTTTAAGCTGGGAAAATAAAAGCGTGATCATTTCTATTTGCAGAAATTATATTTTTGGACGATGGGAAGCTGGGTCATTTCTTTGATCTACTAATCACAAAGCAGCAGCCCCAACTTGTCACCACTTCCCTGGTAAGCGTTCTTTGACTCTCTCCCATAGTTGCCTGGAGGGTCTTTCACATCTGCAATATTTTAGGATTTGATTCATTAAGCCAGCAAATATCGTGTCCTCTATATACCAGGCATTGGATCAGACATGGAGGATACAAGGAGCAAGATAAGTTTGGTCTCTTTCTTCACTGAAAGTCTTAAAAATAATGAAAAAAAAATTCTATCTTGTATTAAGTGCTATCAAACCAGTAAGTAAGGATATGTGAATGAGAAACTGGGAGGGGGCTTCTTTGAACATTGGGGTCATAGATGAATTCTCTCAGAAGTGGACATTCAAGCTGCACCCTAGTGGATAAGAAGAGCCAGCTAGGCTGAGGGCAGCAGACTATCCGGTTACCTAGGCAACAATTCTCAGCCTGCCCCTCCCCTCACCATTGGTTCACACAGGTATGTACATGTGGGTGGGGGAGCATCATCTTCTCTTCCAGAGGGGGCTTCCAGGGTTAGAACCCAGGAGAACCTAGCTGTAGTGTTATGACCAATAATGAGTGGTGACTTGAAAGGGTTTGGGGGTGTACTGGGTCCTTGGGGAGAAAGAAGTTCTTCAATAATACTGAAATGAAGTCAGCAAAAAAGACCAGATGGAAGGTGGGGTGTGCACAGTCCAGACACAAGAGCTTAGCCCAGGATTTCCAGATGTTCAGACACAAGTCTCCCTCAGTCCTCACTTAGTGCACTGGACACAAGCATTGTCCTCTTCTACGTGTGTGTCTATAATAACTGTGGCAAAGTCGAAGCCCACGGCAAGGGGCAGGGGTCATGTGTGAGTCTAGAAGCAGGGAGACTGGGAACACGTACAATTTAAAGGACCATCACTGCTGGGCTCCAGGAGATTCAGGAATATTAACCAGTGCTCTCATATGTAATAATCTTTTTAAGACAAGCTAAATGTCTAGATTTTCATGTGAAATTTACTCATTTCTAAATGTTAACAACTAATTAAATGCTTTGTGGACCAAGAACATACTTGTTTGTAGATTATTTGAGTTACCTGTTGCGGTCGAGCTCAGGACTGAAAGCAATTTGAAGGTGAGAATTGGGACTGTTTTGTATACAGTTATCGCCCCAGCTCCACAGGGTGACTGGGACCTGGTTGTCTCCAATATGCAGAGATGAACGGACACCTGTGCACCCCATCCTGTAACTGCCATCATGCCCAGCTCATCCAAACAACCTTAATCTTCTGTTGTCTGAAGTCTTACACAACATCAACTTAACAAAAGAGAGTCAGTGTAATTTTTTTTTTTTTCTTTCTTGGGGAAGGAAATGCCAGTACCTGATTTTTCTCAAACTCAATCACAAGCTCAAACACTTCCAGGCCTCTCTGAGTCATATGGAGCTTTCTAAAACATTCCAGACTTTTCTTTCAAGCACCCATCACAGAGTAGTTATTCCGCCCCTCCCCCCCGTCTGACATCTTGAAGTGTTTTTATCAAATGTCTAATTAATTAACCCTAATTAACTGGAATTGAAAATTGCTTTCCAAATCTAAAATAATGTAAAGCTGTCCACTCTCACTTGTAGGAAGCTTCAGCAGAAAGTCCTGCATTACCATTAAGAACATAATATTCTCAAAGCATGCCTCTCAGGAAGACTAAGAAATTGTTCGAAAAGAAAATCAGCAGAAATTTTCTCTATCAAGCGGCACAAAGCTATTTAGATAGAATTACTTTGTCAAGCCAGCTTTGAGCTAAGTTATTCTTTTGTGAGATTTCTTTTTTGCTTTGAGCAGTTTTCTTTTTTACCTCTTCCCCTCTCCCTGACTCTTTTTTAAAGAAATCAATATTTTCTAGAAGAACAGAGATGAGAGCCTTTGGAGAACTCCTCCTCCTGTTTGCTGCAAAAACATTAATAAATGTCACCGGCAAAGTTGGGTACCAGGGGAAACTGGATGACCTCATGAATATATTTTCTAAAGAGCTTAAAATGTCCATCTTGTATATTATTCGTCCCTTAAAGAGTCCAAGAGCTATTGATCCCTTTGACTGCTGCAAAAAGCAATTTAAATGGACCAAAAGCCCTAAGTATGAATGTATAGACAAGCAGTGCCTGTTCAACGTGGCTTCTAAATGTCCCCTTTCTCAATGTGGAGAACTGCTCTGCAGTGGAGGATGCCCCTTGGTAGCGTAGCTGGTATCATTGAGTCTATTATTATAGCAAAATAAAAGGAAATTAGTGCTGCTTACGCTTACAATGGGATTGTTGTATAGTCCCATAAAAACTCATCAGCTGATTAAAAAATTGATTTTTTATACTTATTGGGCATCATTGCAAGGCTATCCCTTGTCTTCTAAAGGGGCAATCATCTGACACCCTTGCCCGGTGTCCTCTATCTGGATGCATTCAGTGATAGGTACAGTGTTCCAGAACAGCATGCAGCATAAAAAATGACCTAGACAGGAAGCTGTGGACAAGGATCTAGGTGCTATGGGATATTATGTGATGCATTCTTATCTCCAGCAAAGATCTTCTAGGCGATGCTGGATCATCGGCCTCACCTGTTTGCTACACTTTTCCCACTGACTAAATGTCCTTTCTCTGTCACACAGGGGTAGTGGGAGGTGACCAGTGAATGGGCTCTGGGGTTAGTATTGTACTTTGTCACAGTGAGGCAGCTGTTGGTCTAAGCCTACAATTTCCAAGAGAAAGATTTCCAGGATGAAAGGATCCTTCAGGAATTTCAAGCTGCTTTGAAGTTATTGGTTCTGGCTTTGTTGCTGCCACCTGAGAACTTCAAAGGCCCTCTGTCAGCCCGAGGAACCAGAGGTTCCTCCTGTTACTGTTCCCTTCACACTGAGACACCTTAACGGGGATACACAATGAGGCCTGTCTTCTGAATGCCCAGTAACGTGAGGAATCAGAGAGATCTCACACCACAGTTGGGAAGTGCAGAGAGCGAGTACAGAGTTGGGTCTCAGAAGACACTCTACCAGCTCTCTTGTTAACTAGCTGTGTAAACCTGGCTGAGCCATGACCTCAGGGAGTTTCTCGTTCATCTCTCTGTAAAAAGGGGATTATAATGAAATAAAATTGTAGGCATGAAATAAACATTGTGAAAGCATTTTGTAAGCTATACACAGAAAAATTCCATTTGTAAGATAGATTAGTTGCAAACAAATATTTTACCATTGGGAAACATTTCCTACTGGTTTCATCTGGTTTCCTACTGGTTTCATCTCTCTCACATGCTCCATGATCCGTAATTGATCTTGGCTCAAGCTCCTATTCTAACTTTTTCTCATAAACTTTCTTACTTCTAGTACCTCTCCTTCAACCTCAATCTGAGTATGAAAACTCTTAAATGTGAATTTTTACTGCAGCAGTTGATAATCCATTGGTTTTCTCCAAATTCTGTTTTACTTAAGTAGAAGTACCACCTACCACCGATTCTTGTAAATGTTAGCAAAAAAAGGCTTAGGATTCATTATATTCCATCCTAAATACATGTGTTCCACATTTAAAAAAAGGTCCTGAGTTGGTAGACAGATAGTTTTAGTCTGTCCCCTTGTGCCAGCCTCTTGTCTAATAGTAGATTCTTTTTCCCATGGACCATTACTCTGTGCCCTTGTGTTTGCCGAAGCTTTGACAGGTTTGAACCGCAGCTGCACATCCGTGTGAAATCTCAGAGGTCATATTGTCAGGCTGGACAGAGGCTACTCGGGTTCATAAAACTTCAATGCTGAAAAAGGGCAATCCTTCTTTTTGTAAGAGGGCTTCTTGTTTTCTATTACATTCAGGAACAAACCCAGCCTAAGCGGGCTTGGTTTTGGGTGATCAATGTGCAGAAAACTGTCTTCTCAGTTCTGCTCATGCCCTAGCTGGTGCTTGGCAAGGATAAAGCCATGACATTTGTTATTCTGTTCTAACATTCTGGTGATGTTGATCTCAAAAGATTTGGGATATACCATGTATCCTTTTAATTTCCTGTTATGTATTAATTCATCAGAACTTTTGGAACTTAGATATTTCTTGTCTAGGCTGCATTGCTTTCAGAAGGCAACAAATACTGAGATACATTTCCAAAATGTGAGTCTGACTGTGTCATTTCTACTTAAAAACTCCAACGGCTTTGTCATTCGTAAACCTCTTGTGAAACACTTGGTGGTGTTCCAAAGGCTCCTCTCACTAACTTGCAGGCTCACCATCAGTCTCTCACACTTCCTGTAACAGACCGCCTATTTTCATGTCCCCACATCTTTTCTCATGTTCTGTGTCTGAAATATTCTTTCCCACCTTGCCTGATGATATCATCTTACTTATTCTTCAAAGCTCAGATCAAATGTCACCTCAACTGTGAAATCCAGTGACCCTTTGCTCTTATTACCACATACTTATAATAATGCAATCATACCAAAATTCTTTTTTATAGCTCTTTCTCTTTCATTAAATTTTCCATCAAGGGCAGAGTCACATGCTATTTATCTGGGTAGTCTGAGGGTCTAGTTGTATGCTTGATACATAGTAGGTGTTCAATAAATCTTTAGGAAAAGAAATAATAATGAATCAAATATTGACAAACACTGAATCTTCTACTGGTTTTAAATGTATTTTTTTAAGGTCCAGGAGTTAGCTCCTGCTTCATATATTTACACACAGTATAGTCGGTGGATGCTTCTATGCAATGAAGTTTTTTTTCACCTTCTGTAGTCTGTTAAAGGATTGAAAACACATCCCCTCTCAACTTTTTTCTTTCCAGATGGTTCTAATCTTTCTGCTTCATTTTCATACATTGCATCCTGTTGAAAATTTTAGTTGTTTTCTCTGGAGTAGCTTTGGAGTAGTGTTGTTTCATCTTTTGTAAAATGAGGACAGGTTAGGCAGCCTGAGCTGAATCCAGGATTCCAAGAGTGGAAGATTTATGGTTTGTACAAAGGTGCAGCAATGTTTTCTGTCTTATTACACTATCTTCTTGCCCTTAAAGGCCAAAGGATCTCTTCAGGGAATGGTTACAATGTCTCCTGAATCACCTTATCACATTCTAATGATCACTCAGAGCCCAGTGTCCTTTGAGAATAGGTGGATTTTTTTTTTTCCTAAAGTCATTGCCTTATTCTTGTTCATGTGAAAATGTACCTCCACCTTTTGACCTCCACTTGGTTTCTCCTGACTTTTTTTCAGAAGTACATCACAGGAGCTTTCTTTTTTCCATACGAAGAAATTCTCTGTCATCTGCTAACTTGGAGATTTTGCTGGATATTTCTTCTACTTCATTAGCTAAACTTTTAAATAAGAGTGATCAAGATAATAATATTTTGGTGATCCTACCATTAACATTTCATCACAGAATGCTCATTAATTCTAATCCTGCCATTCCTGGATCTCTGCCAGTTCCTTAGCTATGAAGAAAAAAGATCTATTTAATTCTGTAATGTTTTTTAGAAAAAAAAGATCATTTAGTGTATAATTTAGTCAAAGGCTTTTTGAAAGTGGAAATAATTGCATCTCTTAATTCTATTTTACCAAGTTCAATTTAGTCTTTCAGAAATACCAGGAGAATCAGGTAGCTGGGCCAAGCTGGATGAAGAATAGATCTAGCTGCCCGTGGTAGCCAGAAATGCACTAATCAGCAGAAAGACCAGAAAAGAGGGAACCAGGAGAGGAAAAGGCAAAGCAGGGAGGCCTTGAGTTTGTAGTGAATAGAGAAAGGGAGTGAGGCTGGCCAGGAGACAACTAAGGTAGACTCAAGTCTGAGGAAGACAGATACCCATGGGACTGAGGCTGACAGAAATGAACACATGGTGGGGGAGGGTAGAGTTCAGTGGTAGAGTGTCTGCCTAGCATGCACAGGGTCCTGGGTTCAATCTCCAGTACCTCCATTAAAATAAATAAATTAATTAAAAAACTAATTATCTCCCCCCCAATTTTTTTTTTTTTAAAGTAATGAATAGATGACCAAAAGATAGGAAATAGATACAGGTGATGGTGAGGAGGTACTTGGATAGTGACTATTTTTAAAAGCTAGAACCTTATTTTTTAAGGGTTTGCATCTTCCTTAAGTGTATGCATCTCTGAGGTTCACTTCTGAAAGTATAGATTTCCTAAGTGTGGTTTTTGCCCTGCCAATACAGTGCTGCTGGGTTTTAAATTTGTTTCATTCCCTATTCAATGATTCTATACTTTATTATTCAGCCAATAGACACTTACTAGACACCTATACATTTTAGGTCGTTGTAGAAAACAAATGAGATGGAGAGAATAAAGTTTTTCCCTGCTCTAAGGATATCACAATCTAGTAGAGAGGATAAGACAAATAACCACAAAAACTGAATATAAGATAGACTAGAATAAATGCCGTAAGAAAGGCAAAAACAAAATTCTGTATGCTGGTGCCTCTGTTTAGAAAGTCCTTACCAATCACTGATTGTCAATATATGGCTTATCTTTCCAAGCTATCACAAATGTCACCTCTTCTATGAAGTCTTTTCTGATTGCCCTCCCTCCATAACTGTTTGTTTATACCTTCCTTATGGTATGGTATGTGCTTGGGGAATTATAAGGATTCTAATTCCCAGTATTAATATGGTAGCCATTCAGCCTAGGTTTTTTTGGACAGTCTCAAGTTTTTGTAATTGTATTTCTTTATTTTTTTAATAAAACGAATTTAATCTTTGAATGATTTGATATTGGTTTGGACAATGTGGTCACTGTGGCTAGAGTCAGAAGCTGAGAACATGTTCACCTGAAATGGCTAATAGACCAGCTGTTTATGATTGCCATCCATGTGGTTGATCAGGAAGTCTATTCTGATTGGTCAGAGCCCATGCCATTTAAGTTGTTAACTATTTTGAATATCACTCTAGGTAGAAGGCATTCATGGGAATGTGACTGGGTTCAGGAAAGTAGAAACATATACCCTAGGACAGGGAACAGGGGCTTTGAAGGGCACCGCAATGTCATTTTGTCTGCGTAGGTAAAATGAGTCACTGATCAGCAAACTAAAAATCCTCTTATCAGACTGGCTATTCTTTGGCATTTATATTTTTTCATCAATTCAGTTATTCAACAAATACTTATTGAACACTAATGTGGCAGGGATTGCTAACTATTTACCAAAATCCATTTCTTATTCCTGGCATAGCTATGCATTTCTCTGCCTACTTTGCAATTAGGTGTGACCATGAGACTGAGACTCTAATATGACTGGCATGGAGAAGCCCTCACGTGACCTTGAAAACAATGTGCTCAATAAGCCAAAGTGGCCATCACCCTAGATGACGACTGTGTGGACTAGTGAGCCCCCCACGCCCATCTCATCAGTCCAGCACCATTAGTGAGCAAAAATTAAATGTCTATTCTATTAAACCCCTAAGTATTTGGATCTACTTATTTCTGTAGCCTAACTGTATTAATTAGGATAAGCTAGGTTATAACGTGGCTTTTAAAAACCCCAGCAGTGCAAATCATAAATATTTATTTCCTATTCATGCTACTTGACTACTGGGGGGTGTCAGAGGGGTCTTCTCCCATGTTGTTTTCACTTTGTCACCCTCTCTCTGGGGTCAAATAATGGAGCAACCACTGTATGGATCACTGCTGGTTACTGGATGAGGAAACAGAGTCCTGGAGAGTCTTTCATCAGCCATGAAACTATCAGCCAAAGAGTCACACACATTACTCCCACCCACAACACATTGGTCAGACTTGGTCAAATGGCCCCCGTCAAGACCAGGAAGTACAACCCTACCATGTGCCAGGAAGCTAGACAGCCAGAAGAATTCAGAGAGTATCGTTAGAGACCACTGCACCAGCCTAACTGATCTAAAACAGCCTACCATGTACTAGACACTATATGAGATGTTGGCATTTAAAGATATGTCATGGTCCTAATTTGATAATTTCACAATGCATTTTCTTCTGAACTTGTGGGTAGATATCAACTGTATTTGATGATTTTTCTATCATTATTTTGAAACAGATAGTATATGTATTATTAATTAATTCATGTATTCATTTATTCCATCAATGATATTCATTAAGCATTATTTATTACATATACTTATCCTAGAAGCTGTGAGGAACACGGTGACATTGACATGGATCCTGCCCTCAGAGAACTCAGCCTGTAAGAAATTGTGTTCTGGTATCTCCAGGCTATTTCCAGTAAATATCTCCCTGGCCATTTTCTCAATAAAACTAAGGTAGAGATTCAATTCTGTAGCTTTACTCTTGTCACATGGGAGCCAAGTGTTAAGTTGGAAGAATGGCTACTTTACTGCCCAAGGCGCAGGGAGACATCCTTGGTGATCCTCTACCATTTGGTTCTTGGGACATTGGTTCATTTTAAGGTTCTGTGAACCTTGGTCTGCACACAACGTGGGACAGAGAAACAAAGGTAGGAACACGGACTGAAAACAATGTACTTTAATTCATTCTTCTTCAGATGAAATTATGTTCAACTTTGAAAGGTAACAGAGTAGTGGTTTTCACACTGTGTTCTAAGGTGCCCTAGGGTTAAGAGGAAAGTACTTCAGGGAGGGAAAGAACAGTGAGAGCAGGAAGCTGCAGGCCTTCTGTCTTAACTCCAACCAGAGCAGCTTCTTTTACGGTTTGGAATTCTGTGTATGATTCTATTATTAGAAAGGTTTAATTTCTTTAAAAAAGATTAAATGATCTAATGAGTTGCTATTTCAAAACATTGCCAGGAGCCCAAAAGAATGAACAATGTTACCTCTCTAACAAATCAGAGAGCATGAAATTTGGAAGAGACTCAGAATTATCCAAATGCTTTGGAGAGAGCAGCTTTGGCCTATGGCTCACTGAGTCATTTGTGCACAAGTGCACACAATCTCATCGAACAGGCCCCATCCCCCTTAGGCCAAAGGTTCCCCAAAGGAAGCATTTATCCCTGTGCCTTTCACACAGGATCAGAGGGTGTCTGTCGAAGGAACAAAGGAAAGAATCAGGATTAGCCTACCACGTAAATGGGGCAGGAAAAACAAAGCTCAGAGTGATGAAAGTCTGGTCCAAGGGCACACAGTAAAAACAAAGGCAAAGTTAGGAGAAAACACCGGTATTTTTTACACTGGTTGTCATGTTGATGCCTACACAACAATAAAAATGTCCAAAGTCAACCTCTCACTTCCCATCCTTTGTTTTGCCTCCAGAGCCATCCTAATGACTTAACAGAGAAAAAGTCCAAGTTCCAACTCAAATGATCAATGGCCTTGTCTGTCTGCTATTTCTGTTAGAGTGGGGTGTGAACAAAGCCTCTCTCTTTTGTCCTGCATGATATAGAATGTGTCTTTCTCTCCCTCTCTCTCCCCTGCAAGGGCAGGGTAGTCTCAGAGGGAGCTGGTCCAGCCTCTGTAATCCCGGGGTGGTGCTGATGAGGACAGGGGAGGCAGATAAAGGAGGACACGCTGTGCTAGGGTTAGCTTGTTCCACTTTCTCCTTCCTTTGTGCCTTTCCTTTTTTTGCATCACCGATGATGTTATTTATGGAATGCCAGTATGTTTCTTTTTTTAATTAAAAGGAAAAAAAATCCAGTCTTGTACAAGAGCAAGAGTAATGACTCAATAGGACCGCTCAGAGCCAAATGACTTCCTGTAATCGCCTCTGTAATAGTGTTTCTTACAGAAGCAGGCCTTTGGGCTCATGGTGAGACTGCACCCCAGGATGCCACCTGTCCAAGTGGCTCACTCCCAACATAGCCCAGGGTGTCTGACATGTCCATCGTCATGAACTCTAGCCTGGTAAACCCAAGCTGACTAAGTCTTGCTAAACTATGAGCAGGGGAGAGGAATAACTTGGGAGAGATAATGCAGTTTTTTTGGTTGAACCTTTTCTAGGTCATCTAAGCATTAGGCTTTTTTTGTCATTGTAACACATCAGAGGATCATCCTTTTTAATAACGTAAATTACCATGAAGTTTTACCTGTTTTAACTCTTTCCTACTGCAGGTAAGGAAATAAGACCTACATCAACTTGACAAGTATTTATCGACAAGCTACTATGTGTAAAGGCTTGTACTCAGCCTCCCTGGACCAAATAACTTTTTTAAGGCCTCACAACTTATTGATGACAGGTAGAACTAAAAACTAAACGTCCTATCTCCACGCAAGTCTTCCTTCCACCACACAAATCTAAATTTCGGGTTATTATCACAACTGGCTTTCTGGTCTAGAAATTCTGGTAAGGATGAGCGTGTGTGTGCACGTGTATGTATGTTAAGTGTGTGCATGTAGCCAGGACAGGTGTATACCAATCCAAGTCGTTAACAGGAGACACTGGGGGCAGCCTGTCAAGAGTTAGAAAAGCACTCCACTAAGATTCATACAGACCTAGTTCTGAATCTTGGTCCTTTTACTTCAAAGTGACCATGGCTCAGTTTCATAATCATTTTGAGTCTCATTTTCTCCATATACAAATGTATAGTAAAATAGGTTTAATCTTTACCTTAAAAGAATATGTGAGATATATATATATATATATATATATATATATATATATATATATATATATATATATATATATACACATACACATATATAGTTTTCATTGGGATGCATGGCTTTACAGAGTGAGTGAGACTTTGGAGCTGGAGGAAAGAGCATGCCTGGTTGCCCCTGAAAACAGCTCCCATTGGCCTCCCGATGCCCTAGGCATTGGTTCGTGTGGTACTTAAGACAAAATATTCATTTCTTCTTTGGCCTATGTTCTATATCCCATATTCATTTATTTTCAATAAACAGTTTCAGATTCCTTATTTTCCCCCCTAAAGCTTACATATAAATTTTTCTGCCTTGCCTTTCTTGCTACATTTACATAAAAGCCACACTGAAAAATTTATAGCAGTAATGGAGATCTGGGGGGAAACAAAATGTTCCAAGAACAAATGCAGCCTTAACCCCTTCCTCGGGAGCGGTGCCAGGCTCATGTGCGGGCCACTACGTGGGGAGAAAAAACAGCGGCAGATACCCACTTCACCTATGACATGTTAATAATAATAATGGCATCAACCTGGGGGGCCTCGGGACTTCGTTCACCAAAGTTAGAATAGAAGAGAATTCACTTGCTAAATTCTGAAGGAGTCATGTCAATTCTATAAAAGTTTGCTGTTTGGGAATACTGAAAGGCTAAAGTGTAGCTTAGAGCAAAAGATGACTTCATGAAAAGTCTGAACAGCAATATTTTATAAGGATTGATACTTGACAGCTTTAAAATCTAGTACATATAAAATAAAAGACAAAATTATTCCTCCTTTCATCCTATGAACATTTAATGAGCATCTGCTACGTGCGGGTTCCTTAGGGTACGGAGAATTCGACGCATTCCCTGCCCCAAGAAGTAGGCAGCCGAGTGTTCATTAATATAAAATTGGTACTAATAAGCCAAATATAAGTTAAGTTGGTAAAAAGAGGTTTTTATTTTATAATATAGCATAAACATGAAAATACTGTAGCACATGAGAATTAATTTCTGAATGCCTGGAAGTAAAATAAATCTTTAATTCATGGCATATTCAGTTCATAAAGGCTTCTCATTTTAGGTTGAGTCCCCTTCGTGAGTAAGACCCAGAACATTCAGAGAGAGACATGATTCAAGCCTTTGTAGTCACTCTGATCACATAACGCATCACCTACCATGATGGAATTGTCACCAAATCCACATTATGAAAACTGGACGCAGTTAGGATTTGCTGTCATCTAGTTGCTTCAACCATTTCATTCATTTGGCATATGGGCCAGATCAATGTAAAGATTTTGAAAACCCTGCATGAAAATGAAATAATGGCTTCTAACTCCTTGGCCAAAAATGATCACAGCTAGCACTCAAAAAAATTACCAACATTTAGGGTTTTCTAGCCCAGCTGCCTCAGTCTTCTGTCTTGCACTCTTCACCCCTTCTCACCCTACCCCCAAACCTTTGACTCTGTGTGCTTCTATATAATTTGATGAATGCTCTAACCTCACTAGAGAGCAAGACGGTTACCCCCACTGAGGGATACGCTGTGTGTGTAGAGTGGGGTGGGCTTGAATGCAGTCTGTCCTTTCCCACTGTTCAGACACATCCCGATTCTACCCGGAGGCCTGCGTAGTTTCATCAACTACAGGGTGTACTAAGGGGAGGCCAGCTGCGGAGCTGCTGAGACAACAAGTACGTGAGGGGCACTAAAGCGCTCCTGGAAATGTGCCCAGGTGGATAAATGGTATTTAACAGATCACCTTCCTGCGACGGCACTGTATGTGGAGGGAAGGAAGATCACTAAGACACCTGGGATGGGCGAGAACCACAGATAGTTGACAAACAGTCTCTAAAAAGAATGAATTCATCTGACTACAGGACTACTGTTTTGCTTGCTGGGTTATATGAGTCTGGAACCAGAGCTGAGTTGCCCTGGGTAACAGAGGAGAGGTTGAGTGATGCTGTGTCTAGTTCTCCTCTTAGGTACAGCAGTCAGATTCTCTGCTACGTAAATGTTGGCAAACATTGTGAAATACTAGTCCCCATGTTTCCATCTATCCCTGACTATACATTGAATATTTGAGGCAAGTTAGTACGTCAGTGTTCTCAAATCACATGGGTTTGATTTTAATAATAATAATAATAATAATAATAATAATAATAATAATAATAATAATAATAATAATAATAATAGTAGTAGTAGTAGTAGTTGTTGTAGTTGTAGTAGTAGTAGCAGCAGCAGCAGTAGTATTTGATGACTTCTCCCTTGGTCTCATATGAGATTTGGATCAAGGATTCTGGATTCAAAATGAGTTTAAGTCCCAGCTGTGTCCTTTACTGCCTGAGTAAACATAGTCAAATTTCTCAACCTCAAAGGACTTCAGTTTCCTCATCTTTAAAGTGAGGGTAATATTATAGTACTTCATAAGGCTGATGTAAGGACTAATTGAAGTAGAACATGTAGAGTGTTTGGAATGTTCCTGGCATGAAATCTGACTGTGTCATTATTTTAGATATTCCTCACAATAACCCTGAAAGGCAGGGATTATTCCCATTACATGGTTAAGAAACTAAGGCTCATGAAAGTTACACAATTGGTTCAAGATCAAATTACTACTAAGTAACAGAGCCAGGGTATGAACCCAGGTCTGGCTGGTCCAGAAGCCTGACTGACACTCTGTCTTCAGTCAGTGTTGTGTAGTTCTGGAATGCAGCGGCTCTGGGCTTAGTCTGAGTTCAGATAACAGCTCCACCTCTTTTAGCTGCGTGACCTTGGATGAGTTACTTTCCCTCTCTGTGCCTTAGTTATTTTACCTATGAGAATAACAGTAGTCTCTGTCTCAGAGGGTTAAACAGTAAATATCCATAGGGTACCTTGCATAGAGCTTTACACATAGTAGGTGCTCAATAAATGTTATTCTCACTATCGTCACCAAAGCCATTTCTATACTGGGAGCTTTTTGTGTGCAGCATACTAACTCCTGTGCCTTTTATTTACCCTGTATCCTTTAAACTAATATATTCACATTAGTGTGTGTTGGTTGAGAGCACATAAAATCTGGGTTTGGATATCCTCTGCCACCTTAGCTTTCTCGCTCTTAGAATTTGCTCAGATTTCCTCCCATTTTGCATGTTGTGACCCACTTTTCCTTCTGTTTAGTTTGTCATTGAACAATCCACACTGAGATCTATTTCTGGGGTTCGGGGTCGAATTTTAGCCCCCCCCCCAATTCATATATTGAAGCCCTGACCCTCAGTACCTCCAAATGTGACTGCATTTGGACCCAGGGCCCTTACAGAGGTAGTTAAGGTAAAAGTAGGCAGTTAGATTGGGCTGTAATCCAGCACGACTGTTGTCCTCGTAAGAAGAGGGAGAGACACCAGGGATACTCCTACACAAAGGGAGGACCAGGTGAGCACAAAATGGCATGAGGGTGGCCATCTGCAAGCCAAGGAGAGGGGCCTCAGGGGAAACCCACTCTGCCAGCATCCTAATCTTGGACTTCTAGTCTCCAGAACTGTGGGAAAATTAATTTCCGTTGTTCAAGCCAGCAGTCTGTGGCATTTTGTTATGGTGGTCTCAGCAAATGAATATGTTTGGCTTCGAGTATTTGCTCCAGCATCCCTGGGACCTCACGTGCCCCATGTAAGCCATTCTCTACCACCCCACCACTCCCAGTCAAGCTCAGTCTCATTCAAGCCATTTTCAGGTGTCAGATGTACAATAAGGGTGTGTACAGAGATTCCTCTGCCACCTCCCTGCCTCTGGTCCTTCCCTTGCTTGGTCCCAGAAGCCACAGCAGATGGACCCTCTTCCTTCCTCCCAGCCCTCCTGGGGGTGAGGCTTCATATTCTGATTCTTCCTTCCGTAGTCATTGCAGTAATACAGGAATGGATTAACACAGAAAAGAATTACAGTCAGTCTCCAGTCATATATAACTTAAAGTGAAAGCAATATGACTTTGTTAGGAGGTCACACAAAGTTCTGATTCTTCCCATGGTTATTGTTTTGATGCATTAAAAAAAAAACCAAAAACAAATAGCAAATTCTTTCCTATCCTCCAATCTATTTCATGGTTTTCTGGACTGCTGGTATCCTGAGCACATACACACTCTGCCTGTCTAGTGATGAAGGTGTGTACTAAGAGGACTCCCAGAAGGCTGTGGTCTCCCAGTTCTGGTATACTTGATCTGCTTCTTTGATCTCTTTCCCATCTTGACCCCAACATCTGGGTTGACTTCCAGTCCAGAACCTCCAGACCTCCTGCCTCCTGCCTCCAGTTTCAGTTCTCCTTTCTAGTTTGTTGCAAAGTTGCAGCTCCACCACTCGATGGCAAAGTCCAGCAGCTCTTCTAGTCATTCATCATGAGATTCTGCTTCTCTGTGCACCATTTTCCTTTTTGTTCTGTAGAAACTTTGAGCCAGTTTAGCACCATTGGAGGATGGGATGGTATGGGAGAAGTCAAGTGCTTTGGAATTTGACAGCCTTAGGTTTGAATGCTGATCTCCCTTTGGCACTGTGACCTTGAGAAACACGTTAGTTTCCTGTGGCTGCTGTAACAGGTTACTACAACCTTAGTGGCTTAAAACAAAAGAAACTTGTTCCCTCACAGTTCTGGAGGCCAAAAGCTTAAAATCAGTGTGTTGGCAGAGCTGTGCTCCCTACAGAGACCTTGGCTGCCCAGCATTCCTAGGCTTGTGGCCACACCACTCCAGTCTCTGGCTCTGTGGTCACATTGCCTTCCTTTTCTCTGTGCGTCTTCTCCTCTGCGTAACTGTTTCATAAGGGTTCATGCAATTGCATTTAAGGCCCCCTGGGATAATCTAGGACAAGCTCCTCCTCTCAAGATCTTTAGCTTAAACTCATCTTTTGCCATATATGATAATTCACTCTTTTGCCATACAAAGTAATGCTCACAGATCCCAGATTTCAGGACATGAATATACGTCTCTGGGAGCCACCATTCAATTCACTTCAAGCAAGCTATAGTGCCTCACTTTCCTCAAATACAGAACAGGAATAGTAACAACTACATGACAGACTCAAAATAAGAATGAAAAATAAGAGGGCTCAGTAAATGGTAACTATTACTATTAATGAATCAGCAACAACCTTATCTTCAAGAGCCCACAAATACTGCTGAGCTATAAACTGTATCCGTCCCCAACTGTTCCCACACAGCTCCAGTTGTATTTCAGGAAGTCTGCCACCTGCTTTCCCAGTCCCACTCAGGCCTGAGCCAAACACGTAAAAGTTGTGCCCAAGAAACTGGCCTTCAGGAAACAGTGGCAGCTCGAGGCTTATTTTCCTAATGTTTTTGGGTGAATTTAGTTGTTTGGTTAGTCTAATAGCAACTGCAACATCTCTTTTACCTACCTAACCCATTCTTTATCTAAATGACTTTTGGCCTCGGTCTATGTCAACCTTCAGTGTCCTCAGTAGTTTTTGACCATGGCTGGTCTCTGCCAGTCTCTTTCCTGATAAAAGAGTCTGCTTCTCTGCTTCCACTCTCCCTTGCAGGGATATGCATTCAGCCTCTTTCCTTGCCTTATCTGCCCACCCTCTCTCCATCTCAGCCATTCTGCTTCTCCTTCCTGCCGCCTGTGTCTCTGAGCCATTCCCTGACCCACCTGTCCACTCCCTATGTAATTCTCTGCCCCACATGCTTCCCCCCTCTGCACTTGAGCCATTCTGTGCCTCACCTGCCCCATTCCCTCTGCACTGGAGTCATGGCACATATTCCCTTCGCAGCACCATGATCTTTCATCACTAGCTCTTTGCTTGTGCAATCTTATTCTCCTGGAATGCAACCTCCACGTTGCATTCTATCTGATCGCTACTATTTGTCCTTGAACATTAGGGCGTCTTCTCAGATTGGGGTGGACGTTTCTCCCCGATGCCCCCGCCAGGGCTTTGATTTGTGTCATGCCTACTTTTTAGCAGGCTTCTCTCCCCTAGGAAGCAGTGAGCTTCTTGAGGCTGAGATAGTGTCTTTTCATACCATTGGCCTCTAGCGCAGAGCCTCAAGATATTAAGTTCTCAGAGAAGGACTACTGAATGGCTTATGCCAAGAACTATCATCTCCCTGAAGTCCTGATGCTAAAATCTCTGAATTAGACCCTCTTTAACCCACAATGGACCCCAATTTACTTTGGAGTACTAACTGAAGTTGTTGAATCTCCAGGATCCTCTTAAAGACCACCTCTGCCACTGTAGTCAAGTTTTGTTCTTAGACTCATCTTGGGCCAAATCAAACAGCTTCCCAAATCTACCCTAGTCCTTGGTGGAGGCTCTCAGGATATGCTGAAGCAGGCCTGTGATGAATTCACTCACAGATCTAGCTTAGGAATGAATGTGTCTACTGTGCCCTTCTAGACCCAGAAACGAGCCTCATTTTTACTGCTATTACTTGTTAGTATTGTTGTTATTTATTGTAACATAATGCTTCACAGTTTACAGAAGTGCTTTCTTATATATTATGTCAGTTAAGCCTCATGTTAACCCTGGTGGGTAGGTCTTTTTCCTCTCCTCCTCCTCCTCTCTCTCTGTTTTCTAGAGAAGTACCATGGTGAAAGATCATGGTATCAGAATTAAATGGACTTAGGTTAGATCTCATCTCTGTCAGTTAGGAGTTGAAATGTCTTTGGAAAAAACAGTTGACTTCCTTGTGCCTCAGAATACTTAAGCAGTAGGATATTTTAAACATACCAAATTGAAACTGTATTTGACTTCATTATTTAAACTTAAAAGATACTTCAATCTTGCAGCAAAATGGAAATGGAAAAAAATAATGCTAATGAAAATGGGAAAAATTATGAATGATTAAATTGTGCAATATGGGACATTGATCAAAGAATTAAATTGGCTTAATGGAGTTCACTGGGAAAATACTTTCTCCACAAAAATTCATTGAAGTTAGCATAATTGTGATTAAAATATTTGTATTTAAAATGCACTTGATGGCCAAAATGGGGTTGAAATAGTGAGCACAAATAGCCTGGTCCCTGATGGACATAATAATAACTGTAATAACTCTTTTGGAGCATCATTTGAAGTGCTTCACATGCAATACCACTTAATCGTCATAAAAGTCCAGCGGGTAGGGCTGTTTTATGGCTCTACTTTACATAAATGGTACCAGGTCATGATGATGATGATCATCATCTCAGCACCGCCATGCTGACATCATATGGCTGCCCAATACCATCAGAATAAAATCTAAGCTCTTTGCCGGGGCCTATAAGGCACTGCCTCATCTGTTCCCTAGCTTCCCTACCATTTCTTCTCATTCTTCTCCATGCTCATCCACACTTATTTCCTGCAGCTTCTACATAACAAGCACATTTCTGCCTTATGCCCTTTCTAGCCCTAGTGATGAAATGTTTATTCATCACTAGGGCTAGATAGGTGCACGGTTCCCTCCATCCTCCATGCATTTCTCAAGTGCTACCATCAGGGAGGGTTTACCTGACAACTTTGTCTCAAGAAACCACACCTACCTTGTCATTCTCTACTTAGCTTTTTCCCCCTTTGTGGGACATAGGTGAGACTATATTTTTTAAATTGAAGTATACTTGATTTACAATATTTCACGTATATAGCAAAGTGATTCAGTTTTTTGTATACACACACACACACACACACACACACATATATTCTTTTTCAAATTATTTTCCATTATAGGATATTACAAGATATTGAATATAGTTCACTGTGCTATACAGTACGACCCTGTTGTTTATCTATTTTATATGTAGTAGTGTGTATCAGTTAATCCCAAATTCCCAATTTATCCCAGCCCCCCCCTTTCCTTTAGGCAATCATAAATTTGTATGTCTTTGATTCTATTTCTGTTTTGTAAATAACTTTATTTGTATCATTTTTTTAGATTCCATGTATAAGTAATATTATGTGATATTTGTCTTTCTCTGATTTATTTCACTTAGTATGATAAACTCTAGGTCCATCCATGTTGCTGCACCTTGCATTATTTCATTCTTTTTATGGCTGAGTAATATTCCACTATGTATGTTTGTGTGTGTGTGTGTATATATATGTATATACACATATATACGTGTGTGTATATATATATAAAAAACATCTTCTTTATCCATTCTTCTGTCCATAGACCTTTAGGTTATTTCCATGTCTTGGCTATTGTGGATAGTTCTGCCATGAACATTGGAGTGCATGCATCTGTTTGAATTAGAATTTTCATCTTTTCTGGATATATGCCTAGGAGTGCCAGGAGTGGGATTGCTGGATCATACGGTAATTTTAGTTTTTTAAGTAACCTCCATACTGTTCTCCATAGTGGCTTTACCAATTCACATTCCTACTAAAAGTGTAGTAGGGTTCCCTTTTCTCCACACTGTCTCCAGCATTTGTTATTTGTAGACTTTTTAATGATGGCCCTTCTGACTGGTGTGAGGTGGTTGGTACTTCATTGTAGTTTTGATTTGCATTTCTCTGCTAGTGATGTTGAGCATCTTTTCATGAGCCTATTGGCCATCTCTTTGTCTTCTTTGGAGAAATTATGTGAGACTATTTTTGAATTTATTTATTTGCTGTCTATCTGCTCTACCAGATTGTAACTGCCATGAGAGAAGTAACTATCTCTGTTTTGTTCACTGTTTTATTTCTAGTGTCTAGGGCAGTGTCTGCCACATAATAGGTGCTCAATAAACAATATTTAAAGGACTAAAGAGATTAATGAATGTAAGGTCTTCATATACAAACACATTTCTAAGTGCTTGCTCTTTGCTTCCTATTTCAATGACTTGTCCAAGATCCCCAAGCAAGAAGTTCCTGGGGGGCACATACCAGAAAGCAAGTCTGCCTGACCACTTAACTTTACTCTTTCAATGGCACTGCCCAGGCTTTGAGATCTTTTTAAAGAGGCTCCTCACCCAGATCTTGTCCTCATACCAGTCAGTCTTCTTCCCTTTAATTCCAACCTGACACTCTGAGAATGACACAGTTTATCCTGTATATTGAGGAAATACAAAAGTCATTCCTGTGAAAGCCTTTTTCAGGATGGGGCCATGGTGTTTTATTTACTTAATGGATTTTCATGTTTAGATTATGGGAATAATTTCTGGGGTCTGCAGAACATGTGAACAGCCTGCACCTCTGGAAGGAGGGCTGGGGAAGCAGTAGGTAAAGGCCAGCTTCCCAACAGGCATGCCTGTGGCATCGGTCCACACGCTGGCTGTGTGCTGCTTTACAGATTACTGATCTTATTCCTATTGACAGATGTTGCACGCCTCATAGATGTAGTATGTTCAGTCTCCCAGGTGGAAATTGATCTCAATTGAATGATCAGGAAGTTGGATTTACATGGCTGGAAAAAACAGTTACCTTTTGTCTTCAGATTAAAAAAAAGGAGATAATGAACAGGATGTGTTCAGGAAGTGGGATAAAGGTGAATGAAAAGAAAAAAAGGTCAAATATTGATTAAATCAAATAAATATATTGAAAATAGACAAAGATCCTTTATTAGTATGAGCAGGGTAAGAAATCAGAATTTTCAAAAAACAAGTAGTAGCCTTGAGTTGGAAGAAAAGAGGCATGGTGGAATTGAAAACAACAGCCTAGAGATCTTTACTTTAAATTTTGAAATATTTATTTGTGTAAGTGAAATCATAAAGGAGAGGACGAGGAAGAGGGAAAAAGAAAAAAAAAAAAAAACAGATTCCCTAAATCAATACGAGAAATGGAGTCCGGGCCCTGAATAAAATTTTGGCTTTTAAGCTCATAGGGTCAATCAGCATCTTTAAACAGATCCCCTCTTAACCGGCCCAGAAGCTGTATATTAAAAGTGAACTGGTGTCAGATTAATGGTCCCCACATCCACTGGAACAATTTTCAGTCTCTCAAGCATCTACCAATACTTTTGTATCACAAACCAGCCACTGGATGGGGCAAAGTGCAGAAATATGGAAATCAAAAAAAGTGAAGGAAAAGTCTAAGCCAGTCCAGGAGGCAAGAGGAGATATGAGGAAGTGACACTAGAGTTAACTAATGGGTATCAGGAAAGAAGGCAGTTAGAGGCAAGGATAAAGATCAAGGGAAAGAACCTGCAAGAAATAAGATTGGGGCAATAAAAGACTTGAGGAGGTGAGGTATAGGTGACTGAATTGACTAGTTACAATCCTGCAGATCTAGATTTCTGTTGATTCTTTGAAAATTTAAAGGAATAAACAATGGAATATATTTAATTATTTTCTTGGTAGAGCTTCTTTTAGAAGTTTTGAGGATATTATACACATCTTCTCTGCATGATGCAGTTGGGATTTAAAAGCTGATCCAACATGGGACCCTTATCTTAACACAGAAATATATTAATGCTACATGCTCTCCCTTAAAATTAAGATGTGAGCATCAGTGGGATATCTGTTTATATTTCAGTGGCTTAGCACACAAGAAGATTATTTTTTAATATTATTTGGAACCCATATCTGCGTGTTTGTTGCATTTTACTATTTCACATTGCCTAATAAATATCTAATATCTGCAGTAAGGGTCATTTTTGTTGAGAAATGAGGTCAGGACATTTTCTAACATGTTTAATAGTTCAGAGAAAATAATCCCTTCGTGCCTCCATTTTCTAAGGATTATATACATGTTAACACATCAGTCTTAAAGGAAAAAATAAAACATAGCATTCAACTTGGGCTTTGTGTGGTTGTGAATCTGTGGCAGGAAAAATAATGCATCATCTACTTTGAGGCTTATATTGTGACATGACAAAATTGTTTCTGCCCTTCTATGTGAAAGAAGACTTTGGGCTTTATTTTTGTCATTTATCTTTCCTCCCATCCCAGAGTACAGGTGCATGTACCACAGGTAGAATCAGACCTATGACAGCCAATATCCAGAACAGTCAAAGGCCTCAGCATTGCTTGACAAAGAGGGGCTGGGCCAATCAGATTCACTTCCTCCAGAATTCAAACTGAGAAATACTGTGGGATCCAATAGAGTTGGGGTTACAGGGGTCAAGTAGAACCTAAACTACCAGGCTACAAACAAAAATAATAAATACGGAGAAGCAATGAGGCAAGAAAAAATATAAAGTTACATTTGAAAAATGAAGTTGGTAGGAGAGGAATCGAGCAAATGCACAGAAGAAAAAGAGATCACAAGAGAGTGGTCATGTGACCTCTCAGGAAGAACGAGAGCAACTGAGTCCAAGAACTGCATTATCTTAAAGTGTTTTGAGTGAATTTCTGCACTATACAACCAAAACAACAACAACAACAAAAAGCTAACCCTAAATAAAACAAAGGCGATATGGGCAGAAGTTATATAAGTTGTTACCTTCTGTAAAGCAGAAAATCTAGGCCCCAAATTTCAAGCATGCTTTGTGCTAGGGAAACCGTGATTTCCAGGACAGTGGATCTCCATGTGGCTCACTTAATCAAGATCAGTCTGGAGCTGTACCATCCAAGGATAGTTGTACCATCCAGGCAGGAAAGTAGAAACAATCCAGGTATTTTTAACAGATAAAATTTAATTTAGGGACTTTGTTACAAAATTATTGGAAGGATCAAAGAAGGAAAAAGGGTGAAAAAGAGATTACCTAAAGACAATCGTAGGGGACCATTATGACACTCTGTGCTGACAACCCGGTTCACATAAGGCACCAAAAGTCCTTGTGCCAAGATCTTCTCTGAGAATTAAAGCATTCTAATAATTTTGTAACTGACTGCCTGTATTATATTCCCTCTTTTAAATATCTAAGCTGGCTTCTGTTTTCTTGACTGAATACTGACTTATACACCTCCCATTTGATTGAGGCTCAGCAGAGAGTCACAATGGGAGATTTACTGCCCTGGGAGAAAAAGTCTTCCTGCTAGCAAAAAGAGTAAGATAAGGTTTATACCAACAAGTCTGAATGTATAGATTATTAACATAAGTGGAGAGGATCTTCATTTTGTAAACAAAGTCTTCATTGGAAGAATCTGAACTGAGATTTGGTAATGAATAAATCTTCTTCCCTGAGCTATATCCTATTAAATGTAAAGTAACAAAACAGATGTAAATAAATTAGATAGTGTGTAAATCATCCATAGCCTTTATCCAGGATGCAGTGAGGGACAACGTCAGGTCTGCTGACTAATGAGATGTTATGAGCATCAAATTACTGGTTGCTGCCTATCACCACTACGCTTAGAACTGTGCTGTCTGCACCCAGGAACGTACACATACCTATATCTATCAATGCTTCTGTTAGAGATACTGATAGAAACTGGCAAATAATGTATTCTGCCTTCCTTCCTGCCTACCAGTCTTCTCCAGTTCCTCATACTGGCTGCACGTAACACTAAGCTATCTGGGAAAGAAACATCTGGGAAATGTAATTTACAGGATTACTCTCCATCACTTAGGAACACAAAGATGGGTGAAAATGGAGCAGAGAGCCAAGAGACAATCAACTCAAGAGATAAACAAAACAAAACAAAAATGTCATTAGTTCTAGGACATTGAACTTTGTGAAGCTTTTTTTGTTACAACCGTCTACAACATAATATTGATTGCCTATCTCTTACTTAAAATTCCTTGTGGTAGTTATCCAATCACATATTCCTTATGGGATCTGGGCAAAATCCCATGCCCAGTTCTGGAAATGTTCTCTGATGAGTCAAAGCCTAGTTCTCAGATCAGTTTTATCAGTGATAGGTTTATGGATAGGTATATGACCCACTTCTGGTCAATAATACTACATGAAAAAGTTGCTGGAGAAAGTTCTTCCTAGTTCTTTGAGAAAGATGAGAAGCTAGACTATCTTTTGTGAGAAAGCAAATAGCCATGCTTGCTACTCTACAAGTATGAGAGAAATCAGAATTAAAGTTGAAAGTGCAGATGGACAAACAGATCTGGAAAGAACTAGGGTCCTTTATGAAATCATTGAGCCATTATACCAATCAATCCTGAAATTACAACCCACTTCTGCATCACTTATTATGTAAGTTAATATTTTATTTTTGTTTAAACTGATGTGTATTGTTGGATTTTTTGTTTACTTGCAGCTAAAGGTTTTCTCTATAATAATGCCACTTTTCTTTTTTTTTTTTCCTTTCCAATAAACTTTCCTAATGGAAGGAAAAGGGATGGAGCTGTATTTAGGACATTAGGAATTATATGTAACACTGGGCACACTCATTTGACTATGACCCATTATGCCTACTGCAGTGGTTAAAAAAAAATTAAGTATTCTTCTAACTATTAAGACATTAAGAGAGGATGCAAAAACCACACTCAGCTTAGAGAATGTTTAACCAAGAGATGAACAGACTTGTGGAGTAGCTTTCCTTGAGATTTCTTTGTAATACAGGAGAAAGGTTCTTCCACATGGCTCTAGAGATTGTAGGTAGGGCAAAACTGACATGGAGGCAAATTTCAATGAATCAAAAAATTATAAGTATAGATTCTGGGTTACCTAGAAATGGATGTGGCTTCTTGTAGACCAGGAAGTGAATCCCTTACCATTGGAGATGATTAAGCAGAGATTGCATGACTGCTCTGGGACTGTTAGAGAGCCATGTTATGAGAAGGGGTTAAAGAAGATAACATCTGAGTTCTTTCCAATTCTAAGACTGATTGGTTTAACTGCAGCTGTATTTACCACAGAGCCCATGCAAGGACACTGCATTTAGTCAGCTTCCCTAAAGCTAAATTTACAACAGACAGCTCACCTGCTTCATGATCTTAAGTTTAGACTATACTGTATACTTCAGAAATAATTATTTGTCTTTGGGAGAAAGCTGAACTCATTGAGTAAAATTAGATTTTTAGATTTCCATGGGCTTCCCCTTATACTCAGCATTCCTGATCTATCCCAGGAGTGGCTGAATGTTGGCAAAAACCACACCATAAACATTAGAGAATATCCACAAAGCCCAGGCAAATTGCTGTCCAGACAGTTCACTCTATGAGGTATGACTGGTAGTCAGCATAAGAGCAACAATTAAAATATCACAAGATGAGCTGTAGACCCCAGTAGGTAGAGCTCCTTTGTCTAATGACCTTTTTCTTAGTGCGATAGAAATTACAATAGGCTGGCCTCATAAATCATACCTCCAGAAAACATCCACAGGGCAGACTTTGACACTGTTTGCATATTCAAATGTCACCCCATTCATAAGAGGGAAGACAAAACACTTTTCTTCTCTCAAAAATGTCAGCATGGCTGGATTAGAAAAGATAATTCGGAAGTACTTCTAGACAATAATTACCTCTGGCACCTATCTGCAGTGTACTTAATGAATGGGAAGAGGAATTTTTTAATTTTTTAAAATTATGATTATTACAGTAATTAATCAGTGCTCAGTGACAGCTTCCTTGAGGGGGAAAAAGTGCTTCAAAGGCCATCTTGCTTCTGTAGGGCACCTTGTTGATTTCACATCACATGTGCAAAACATATCCTATTATTACTAGCAACCAAAATGCTTGTGGAAATAGAATTGGCTTCAATTTCCTAAATAGGAAATCTCACATTTTACAAGTAAGAGAAAAAAATCCTAATCCCAAATGCTAGTTGGAAAATAATATTTCAGAGTTGCTCAGCTGTGGTTGTTAAACCAATCTCTTATTCTTAATTACATGCAAAAGGTTCCCAGTTCTAATTATGGACCTTGGGGAAATAGCCCATCTCCCCAAACCAATAACACCTCATGTTAACTTCAGCTCTTTTGTGTTTAATATCCTGCTGCTGGATTTCAGCTTCCCTAGATGATCTGTAAATTTGGCTTTTTCCACTTTGTTTTTCACTGTGCTGCTCAGAGCATGGGCTAGGAGACCTCACTTCCCCCCATGATTCTTTTACAACATTTCTTGCTACTTGGGTATAAAATCCTCTAACCTAAGATATCTACATTAGAAGCAAATTCTTTCCTGAAATTCTTTCCTCTGCTGTGCTCCTACCTCTCCTTCCATTGCTCACAGCCCTCCAGTTACTACATCTAGGGCCTCTGGAGTGATGTGAATGTAGCATTCTTGTGTGGACTCCCTGTCACAGATGTGGAGGTAGAGGGTGGCTCAAAAGGTCAACCTCTAGCCCAGGTTCCTTCCTATCTTTGACTCTACGGAACATTCTGATGACCAAAGGAGAACACAGCATAAGCTGGTTGGGCACTTAGAAGCAGAGACCGTTAGTATACAAGAGGCATTAGCGAACGTCTAGTCCAAACCCCTCATTTTTCAGATGAAGAAGCTGAGAGTTGGAAAGGGAAAGAAAGAGATTTGTTCACATCACTCACTTAATAACCAAGCCAGGATGTCTACAGACACTATGGCTAGTGCCTGGGAATTGTTGTCTAGACTCTAGACTCATCTCAGTTCCATAACCACATCCTCTGGTTGAGATAGGTAAACTAACATGAGCTAGTTCACAATACTGGCCCTGGATCCTCCTCTCATCTCTTCTGTTGAACATTTTAGACTTCACTGATCTTAGTTTCTTCATCATAGAAAATGGGAATTATAATACTCATTAATCAATGATATTGTTCATTAAACTATATGGGTCCACTTATACATGGATGTTTTTCAATAGTAAATAGTACAGTACTACATGGTCTGTGGTTTGTTGAATCTGCAGGCGTGGAGGACTGACTATAGGTTATATGCAGATTAGCTCCCACTTTATTCAAGGGTCAACTGTAAACAAATATATATACTACCCCCCAACACACATAAAGACAGATACATAGTATAGTATATCTGTATGTATATTTCTCAGCTCTGTCCCCTGAGAGGGTCTAGAAGCAATGACACTCCAATCATGATGAGCACAACTAGTTTCCAGATCTTGGTTTCTAAACATCATTCTCTTAGAAATTATTGGTAACAAGTCTGTGGCTTTCATGAATGAGACACCAGTCTCTTGGTTTTTCTTTTTCCACTTGGTCTTTCCCTCTGTCGCCTTTGCAAATTCATCCTCCTCTATCCAGATATAAAGTGGATAACCGAAAGTTAGAATTCTTTAATCTTTGATTCTTTTTTCTTATCTCACTCTGCCCATCTTTCTTAAACAATTCATCCATGCTCAAAGACATAAATCTAAAAGACTCACAATTCTGTATTTCCAGCTGTAGTTTCTTATTAGAACTTCATACCTACATATACTTGAGATTTGAATTTCTAGCACTTGCTCTCATGGTGGTTTAAAATATGTCCACAAATTATTTGACACAACCCACAAAAGTGGGCCTAATTCTACCTTAAGTGTGGCTTGAATTAGTGACTCACTTATAGTGAATAGAATAAAACCAGAAATGATAGTGTGTGACCTCAGAGACTAGGACATAAAAAGCATTTCAGCTGACTACTTTCTTTCCCTTTCTTGTCACTCATGCTAGGGAAGCCAGCTGCAGTGCCCTCATGGAGAAGCCCATGTGGTAAGGAAGTGAAGCCTCCAGCCAACAGTCACACAAAAAAGTCTGGAAGCAGATTCTCTAGCCCCAGTCAAGCCTTCAAACAAATTCAGTTCTGACCAACATGTTGATTGCAACACTGTGAGCCAAAACCACACAGCCACTTTCAAATTCCTGAGCATCAGAAACTGAGATGAGAAATGTTTATTATTTTAAGCCACTAATTTTGGGACACTCCATTATGCAATAATGTACAGTTAATATATTCCATTTCCTGGCCCTCCTAGTAAACAACCAGGTCATATTCTAGTGCTTCTTCTTTTGGTGAATAACTTACTATCCACCCATTATACAGGAAAAGTCATCACTCTTAACAACTAACTCTCCTACTCATTTCCCCTTTTGAAATCAATTATCAAGATCTATTGATTTAAGCTCCTGAGTAAGTTTCAAATGTGTCCAAATCTCTCTCATCTTCATCGCCCCCATACTTGTCCAAACCTCCTTTGTTTCTTGCCTGGATAGCCTTGTCATCACCTGACTCTGGCATTCCCCTGAAACAAACTTCACATTGCCGTCAGGACTGTCTTTTCAAAAAGAGTCACTAATCACCAATTCTAAGCTAGAAACAGTGGCATGGATCTCCAGACAGCCAGAACTCTCCCAAAGGCAGGAACAACAAAGAAGATGCACTGATGGAACAGTGCCTTTGCCTAAACTCCTCAGTGCTTCCTCCCTGAACAATTTCAAAGGCTACCATTTGGGGTTGGAAAAGTGGCCTTTGATCAACTTGATTGTTATTGCTGATTTGGAGGGTTTTGTTTTTGTTTTTAAATTTTCATACTTTTACATTGCTTTAAAATGTAATACATGCTTATGTTTTAAAAATTTGGAAAATGCATGTATTTTTTAAAGAGCTGGAAAAATCATCTGTAATTCTACCATCCTGAAATTTTGGCTTATTTCTTTCAAACTTTTCCCTCATGCTTTTAAAATCTTATTAAGAACACTCTGTATATTAATGTAATTTTCTATTCCATTTTTGTGCTTAAGGTTATAAGATTCTTTCCATATCATTAAAAACTCTATGTAAATATCATTTTAATAGCTGCTTAACATTCTATGATATTAGAAATTTCATTTTGAAATTTGTCTTCTTGCCCAATATTAAAACTAATTATTTTACTTTTGGGGAGGGTAAGTGGTGGTGGGGGTGGGGGTATGTTTCCATGGCTTGATGACACTTGGAGATTGCTGTTTAAATATGTAACAAAACTGCATTTCTGTCTTTAGCTATGGCCTCAGTCCAAAAGGTAGCAGCCAATCTGCTTGGCGATTTTAGCACTTCCTAACAGTATTCACTCCTTGAGGCTTCTAAAGTTAATGCACTCTTGGTTTTCTAGTGGATAAGCCAATAATGCCTCTAGGATGGCACTTAGGTCAGACACCTCAAGAGAAGGAAGAGGGGAAAGGCAAGAAGCCCCAGAGGAGGCTATGCTAAAGTCTGCAAGCATATATGTGCCCCCTCCCCACTAAAAAATCCCAAACCTAGCTGTATATCTTTTCTTTACAATGTGCAGTGATTAGTAATCCATAATTTATGGCTCTAATTAATTCTTCCCTTTATCATGGAGAGAGGCTCACCCAAGCATGCCACTCTGGTCAAAGCTCGGACACACTGCTCCACTCAACCCCCGGATTTCCTTGCCGGGAACTCATTTTGCAAAACCCATTAAGCTGGCAAAAGATCCAGAGCACTAAGAAGGTAGCATCCCTCCCCCATTCTGCTTCACTGCATGAAGGAACAGACTTACAGAGAGCAAATCTGACTGTGCCATTTAACTGAGGCCACAGTTCCTTTAAGAGGACTCAGTTTGGGGCCTGAGAGTAAATAAGATATAACTGCAATTAGGGTACGATCACTGAGAGCAGATATTCTGGGGTCCTACAGCTTTGAGACAGGTCCTCTGGAAGAAGAAGGGAGGATGTCAGAAAATCAAGTGTCTCCTCATAGCACATCTCTGTATATCACACACTTTCCAAGCTCATCACATGGTTTGCTACGTGAAACCCCAACAGCCGCTCTCTCTCGGAGCCTGCTGACTGCATCTAAGCATATCCAAGTCTTGTAGAACTTCAACACCAGTCTTTCCATCATCAGGCTATATAACCCTGTGTAATGGTAGACTGAACATTGTTCAATGACTAGTTCTCCAGACTGAAGAATTTGCTATCTGCAGTCTGCTTTCTTATCTTACTTTAAACAATACTAATTCACATTTATTGAGAACCTATATACCAGGGATTTAGTATTCAGTTAATGCTCATGGCAACTCATTTAGGTAGGTACCACTACTGTTAATGTCCAGAAGGGACATTGTAAACCAGAGGACCTTTGTTTTGTTCCTTACTATATCTCCCTATTCTAGAACTTGCCTAGCATATAGTAGGTAATCAATATTTGTTGAATGCATGAATGCCCATTTACACATGGGAAAATTAAGGAACAGAGCTAGTAAGAGGCAAAGTAAAACTCAGTTCCTTGCATTCTATTCCCAGAGCTCATGTTATTAAGCATCACTCAGTGGTGTATCCTTGACCTCTGCAGAAGTTTGATTTTATTTCCATCTTTGCAGAAGGATAAATGTACCAAATGTCCTTTAAATATTTGGAGTTCCAGGTGTAGTGTAGTCACCAGGTGTTAATTACCACTGGCATAGAATTGGGGCAAAATGCAGGTGTATGTGGTAACTGATGATGGCATTACCACTATTATTGAAATGACTACGGCTTGCCTGCAGAGGAGATTTTTATTTCTCTTCACTCTGAGCCACCCCTAAATGTTCCAAGTCCCTTTCTTATGACAGGCTGTGTCAACTGTCAGACATTTTCACCCACCGGCCAAAGAAAATGACCTATCTCTACAACCACAAGGACAAATGCCCTTTCTTACCACCTTACCTTTGTTCCTTTGCCCTCTCAGGTTGTATTTAATTTAATTTCTTTCTGATCTACAGATTGATGAAAATCTCTCATCTTCTCCAAGCCTGCCTGAGCCCCAGACTGTGGCCCGGGTGGGCCACGTGAGAGCAGCGCCCGCAGCCACAGCAGAGGGAGGCGTTATTTACATATTTATTAGAAATTCTGTCCTGCTGGCAAGAGACGCTCACTTCTGACTTTAATTCCGATAAGTAAACAACCCCATTGGCAAGGAAGAGGGGGAAAAACAAACCAGAGTAGTTTGCACAAGATAATACAGTAAAGCAGAGAAATATCCGTAATGCAAAACCATTTTCAGTGCATAGCAAGAGAGAGAGAGAAAAAAATCCATCTCCAAAGCCTGGCTTAGGTTAAATACTCCAAACGAAATAATTACAAAGTAATTCAATTATATTTGGTATCAGTTGCCTCACAGGCCAGTGGAATGACAATTAATCCCATGGTGCCTTTTTTTTTTTTTTTTTTTTTTAAAATACTCTGTGGTTTGTACAGAATTGCCCTCCAGCAGTTAACCACACTCTGCAATCCTCTGGCTGTCTCTCTTTTTTTCCCTTCATCCATTCTGGCCTGATAATGCCCCACACAAGGGAGCCATACTGCTAAGTTCAATCTTCTCTGACCCTACTCTCAAACTGTCCAGCATCCTAACATTTTGCTTAGGTGTCCTACTGCTTCCCCTTAATTATATTATATTGTGAGAACTGCAACAGTGGGAGAGTTTAGCATCCTATGCCTTTCTCCTAACATCCTAACTTCAGAGAACATCATCATCCCTGTGACAACACAATGAATTAAATCCTTCTCTGCATCGTATGTCTAGCTATCCTCAGGAAAAAAAAAAATTACATTTTAGGAACATTAAAAAGGACTGACTTTAATCCACAACAGCAAAGGAGGCAAGAGATATGGCTTAAGTCCAGGCTGACGTTCTAACCTGAGCTTACCCTGTAGATAAAATCACATGGGATTCTTTGCATTTCTATAGCTTCTTTCAGACAGGAATTGCAAGGTACTTTACACACAGTAACAAGCTACACAACCTTTCTTTGATGCTGCTTCCCATTTCTAGGAAAGGTTCATGCATCAGAAAACAAAAATGATGGACGGAAGGGGCTGGCCCAGACAACCTCCCCAGCTGACAATGGTGGAGAAAGAGAACTTGGGCACCTGGACTGCAGCACTCAAAACCCTTGATCAGGAAAATCATCACACTTCTAAACTTCAAACTTACTTACAAAAATGAAAATTACACATCGCAGTGAGGAACGAAGGGGTAGAGGGTCTGCTCTCGGATCCCTCGCCGCTTCCGTTTCTCTGCTGGGCTTCCTAACAGCAGCCTAGCGGGTGAGTCACGGAAGCGTCTCACTGAGGGACTCCCTGTGTGCCGTGCCTCCCGTAGGGGCGCGGCCTAAGGCGTACACAGCGGCTTGGGTCCCCGCCCTAGCAAGGGAGCCATGGGACCAGGCCTGTCCGTCCTGTCCATGTGAGCCCCCCGAGGAGCGAGGTTAGGGCCTGGCGCGCGCTGGCAGCAAGCGATGCAGGAACACTGGGCCTGCGGAGCCGGGCAGCGGAGGACGGAGGTTTGTCCTGCTTCCCGGGACTTTGCACTCTGGACAACAACGGCCCGGCGCCCCTGCGCCTCTCGCGCACTGGCTTCTGGGAAGTGTCGATGCCCTTTGCCTTTGACGCACCGGCTTCTGGGAGGTGTCGACCCCTGTGGCCTCACGCACTGGCTTCTGGGACGTGCTGGCCAGTGTAGCAAAGGACCTGTCGCCGCTCTCCTTGTGGCTCAAGTTTAGAGAGCCCCCTGACTGGGAACAAAATGCAGAACCTAAAGTTTGAGAATTATGTTTATTCTGTGGATTTTCTGAGGACTTCAAGCCCAGGAGACAGCCTCTCAGATGGCTCTAAGAGACTGCTCCGGAGAGGTAAGGGAGGAGGCTGGTTATACGGGAGTGTTTGCAACTAAGACCAGGTAGTCGGAATATCAAAAGATTACTATTAATTAAAGAAAATCAGATACCTCAAGTTAAGGAATTTAGCACTTTATGTGTAGGCAGCTGCAAGTGTCTGGGCTCACTGAAATGATTCCTTTGGTATGCACCGTAACTATTTAGGGCCAGTATCTGTTCGCTCTTTCCGTCCTGAGTCCGCCTCTGGGTGCACCGCTGGGGGTGTCCGCAGTGGCTGAGGGCTTGGCAGCGGGCGGCCTCTTGGTCTCCATTCTGAGTTCCCTCAAGGCTCGCTTTCTGAGGTGGCTGTGTGGCTTGCTGGCTGCAACATCCTTTGTTTACTAATATGGCAGGCAACATTTTTCATTCACACCCTGGGAAGTCCCAAAAAGAAGAACAGGAAGGAACTTTCTCCCTGTCCGGATCACCTGGCTCCTTGCTCCTTTTCAGTCCTCAAGACTCGGCTTCTGCACGGCTTTCTCAGGGAAATCAGCTTCCGCCCACCCACACGTCTCAACCAGTTCAGTTAGTTTCCAGACACTGGCTGTCTTCTGTTGGAAGTGAGGAAGCATGAAGGTCCAGAAGAGATTTTTTTCCAAGAATGGGAGCCACTCCATGTCTAAGATTAAGAAAGATTTCTCATCCACTCCCTCATCTGAACCCCATCTGAACCCACTCCTCTTTCACACCCCATGTATCACTGGATGTATATTTTATACTCACTGTCATGTTAGAAAATACTCAGTATGAACTCTGGGGCCAAACTACCTAAATCAGACTCCCAGCTCCATCACGTATAGGCTGTGTGAACTTGGGAAAGTTACTTGAACTCTCTGAGCCTCAATTACTGTCTGGAAAATGGGATCAATATTTGTGTTATTTGTCAGGAGTATTAATTAATGTGTATAAATGTTTTAGGGCAGCACCTGCCCCATAATAATGGGCACTGAAGTAGCTGCAGTTATGATGTTGGACACAGATTTAGTTAGCATTCAATAGTATTTTTTTTTTTCATCCTAGAAACCCACTTGTCTAGTTTATAACTCAAGATTTTAGGAACATCACATTGTTGGGGGTATACCTCTTTTATGAACATAAGAATCATCGTGAAGGAATGCCATGTGTGTTTAATAACAAATAATTTTCACTCTAAGTTGTGTTTACATGCCCTTTGGTCAACTGGATTGCTAAAGAACTGAAGGAGTCCAGAGTATGCAACCCCAAAATATGCTCCTTTAGCATAAAGATAAAGATAAGATATTGCTTTGAGATAAAAGCAATTGAGAAAAAGCAGACACAAGATAAACTCTATACTAGGAAGAACAGGATGATTCTTAACTCAGTGGACACACTCTAAACTTTTAGCCCAGAGAAGGCACCAGAGCCAGTTCACTAACAAACCTTACCTAAGAACACTTAAGTTCCATTAGTTTCCCCCATATGTTTACCATTCCTCAATTTGCCACCCCTAAAAGCCTAAAACCTCTTCTTTTGTCACTTCTCCACATACCTACTGCTCTTTGTTAAAATGCTATTAAGCCCCAAGTGCTAACCACTCTTTTGAGTTACTCATCACTAATTTTCTCCCGCATACATGCATGCCGCAAGTGTTAATAAACTCCTGTTTGTTTTTCTCCTGTTAATCTATCTTTTGTCAGCCTAATTTACAGGACCCCAGTCAGAAAACCTAGAAGGGTAGAGGAAAAGTTTTTTTTTTCACCCCCTCCCCTATGGAACAAATCACAATCCTGGTCATCCTGGTCTCACTGCATTTATTTTTTTAATTTCCCCAGCCAGCATCAGGAGTACGCAGAATTCTTTCTATCAGGCAGACACCTATCATGCATTGAAACACTGTCACAGCCCACATGCCCCTGGAAACTGGACTGTAACTATGGACAGCAGCCTTATCCCATCATCTTCTGATGGTATTCCAATGGGCTTGTCATTATTACCTTCTGTTACCCAAATATATTCAGACATCTTTTCTTATTTTTCTTAAAGGGGAAAGAGATAGGAATGACCAACACTTGTGTCAAAGTAACTGTTTCCTTGTATCAGCTGATTAATACCACTACCATGTCATTGTTCTGTGACTTCCAGAAAAAAAATCTTGCTGTTTGGACTCTTACACATGTTGGTTATCCCTGAAAAATGAGGAGGCAAAGGCAAGGATAGTTATTCCTATTAAAATATAATGCCTTGTGAGTTTATTCCTTCAATAAGTATTTGATGAGTGCCTTCTATGCAACAGGCAGCACAATTATTAACTGTGACACTATAGTCCCAGAGGGTATGCTGGTAGCAAGTGGGGGGGGGGGAGGGGGGTAGGTAAGCAAGAGAAAGATAGCAAACAAGTAATTATTTGATTACAGTCTCTGCTGGACCTTCATGCTCCCTCACTTCCAACAGAAGAGAGCCAGTGTCTCGAAATACCTAAGAGTTTGGGTGCTAAACTGGGCTGAATTCCTGGTGTGTCACTTTCTAGTTGTGTGACCTTGACTTCTGTATGCCTCCCTCCCATCTGTAAAATGCAGGTAATATTACTGCCTCAAAAATTGTGGTGAGGGTTAAGATGATGTATGTAACCCTCTAGAACAATGCTTAATACTCAGTATATTTTAGCTAATATGATTCCTAATTATTTTACAGAGGCTTCTAGAGTAGGTTCACCTACTAGTCAGTATGTCTTCTTTTGTATTCCCTGGACTTAGAAGAGCAAGAAAGTTGGGGCGATGGTGGGGCATGAGAGTACAGCTTTTAGGACTTCTTTCCTTCCCTGTTACTCTAAATGCATTTCATCAATTTTTTTTATATCACATCTTCTGGTTCTTTACCCTTCCTGCCAGCTCACTTACAGGTTAACTCCTATCACAAAGAACTGAGCCTTTTATCGTACAGCTAGAGAATGTATTTAAGAGGCAAACTTCTGTGATTGAAAGACAACCAATTCGCTCATGAGAGCTGGTGAGCGAAAACAGGCTACTTTCTTCTCTCATGGAAATTTCTGTCTAATGGCAGACAGACTAATAAATGATGATCATACAGATAAGGGCAAAATTACAACTGTGATGAATGTTATAAAATAACAGTACAAAGATGGGGGAGATACCTACCATTCCTGGCAAAAAAAGAGCAGCATGTGCAAAATGATGGGAGGGAACATGGCAAATCAGCAGAAGATGGCCCGCGTGGGTAGAGCGCAGGCAGAAAGGGAGGAGGGACATTTGGAAAGGATGAGACACTCTACATGTAGGTAGAGGCCGGTCCACAAAGATTTCAGGCCTTTTCTTGTGAGCAAGAGTTGAAGCAAGGATGACAAATCACATTTTCTTTTTAAAAAATCATTGTGCCTTTTTAAAACCCAGTCTCCATAACATCAATAGACGGCTGTTTAAATAACCAGTTAAAAGCAGTAATATTTCCCAAAGCCTGAAGGTCTTTCACAAGCTCCTTTGTTTCTTTATTCATTCTTTCACCAGCTATTATTGCCCACCTGCTCTGTGTGAGAATACTTTGTTAGACTGAGAGCATATGAAGATGATTAAATACACACTGTCCAGTGGGGAAGGCGAGTTAAAAAGAGAAATTATGGTAAAATGTGATGAGTGCTAAGAGACAGGGACTATCAAAAAGGATGGAATAACTGAAAGGCACCATCTAAATCCTGTCCTGGAAAAGGGAAAGCTTGATGGGAAGTAATAGTTGGGCCGGTCCTTGAACAATTAATGTGAATTTATTGGGGGAAAAAAAAGGAAGATATATTTATTGAAGAAAATTTGGAAAATACAGAAAAAAAATACAAAAAGGACATCAAATCACACATACTCCTTCAATTTAGATCCTATGAAGATTAATAAAAATGTAAATAATTTTTAAAAGTTTGCTTATTGCTATCAGGAATCACTGCTTCTGGTCTAGTGGATAGAGCTAGGAAATAAACATATGGATGCTAACTAATGCATACATACATCTCTTTTTACCTGCTAGCTAATCTATCTAATTTTAAAACTACATGAGTTTATATTGATAGCTTTGACTCCAATCCAGGACAACAGGGTTCATTTTAGCCTTTCCCCTTTCCTTAATTTGTAACTTCTTTCTTGACAGTGAGAAACCCAGCTGTAATTAGATAAAATATATTTACTTATTTGTTCAACCCTAGTATTTAATGACATATTTTCAGTATTAACCCATACTCCTCTGAGAAATGAATTTACCTATTAGAGCATAATGTTTCTGCATAGTTCTTTTGTCTTTAACCTTTAAGTATCCAGTGGAAATACTGCTATCCTAATATACTTAGATCATCTCCTTTCTTCCCCCTTCCCTTCAGTGAGGGCTTGTGAATTTGTAATAATTTAAATTCATCTTTCAATTCTTTATGACCTGGAATCTATCCTCCCTTCCCCTAAACTTGACAGATTGAAAAAAAAAAAAAGAAAGCTAATATGGTAAAACTCATTGTTTTTGGTGAAGAGCTGTATGGGTTTTGACAAATGTGTAGATCCATGTATCCACCACAACATTTCCATACAGAATAGTTCCATTGGCTCCCAAATTTCCTTGTACTCCTCTTAATAGACAACTGTTCCTCCCACCATATGACACCTGGAAACCACTATTCTATTTTTCTTCCTTAAAGTTTTCCTATTCCCAGAGGATCATATAAATGGAATTTTTTGAGTAGCATTTTGAATTTAGCTTTTTTTGGCTTAGCAAAAATGCATTTAAGTTTCATCCATGTTGTTCGTGAATTGCTAATCTGCTCCTACTTATCGCTGTAGAGTATTCCATTGTACAGATGTGCTGCAGCTTGTTTGTCCATTCGCTGGTTGATGGGCATGTGGTTTGTTTCCAATATTTGATGAATATGAATAGAATTGCTACAAGTTTTCACATACATGTTTTTGCAGGTGCGTCTAAGTTCTTATTTCTTTGGGGTTGATATCTAGGAGTAGAATTGATATATCTTTAACTTCGTAGAGTGGCCAAACTGTTTTCTAAAGAGGCTGAAATATTTTGCATTCCACCAACTATGTAGTAAAATTCTAGTTACTTTGCATCCTTGTAAGTACTTGGTGCTGTCATTAAAAAAAATTAACCATTTTAGTAGGAGTGTAATGGTATCCCATGATACTTTTAATTTGTATTTCCCTATGCTCAGTGACACTGAACATCTTTTTGTATGCTTATTTGCCATCCTCATATCTTCCTTGGTGAACTGTCTGTTCATATCTTTTATGGATCTTAAAAATTGGTTTGCTTAGTTTCTTATTGTTTAGTTTTGAGAGTTCTTAATATATTCTGGTTAGAAATTATTCACCAGAAATATAATTTGCAGATATTTTCTCTAGTCTATGGCTGTCTTCTGTAAAGCAAATGTTTTTCATTTTGATGGAGTACAATTTATCAACTTTTTAAATTTATGGATCATGCTTTTGGTGATATAACTAAAATTCTTTGTTCACACATGTTTTCCTCCAGATGTTTTATATATTTATATTTTATATTTATATCTATAATCTATGTAGAGTTAATATTTGAAGTATGGCTCAGATTCCTTTTTTTTTTTCTTTTTTGGCATATAGATATACAGCTGTTCCAGCACTATTTGTAGAAGGCACTATACTTTCTTCATTAAATTGTATTTGCACTTTAATCAAAAATCGGTTGACTGTTTTTATTCATGTGGATCTATTTCTGGTCTCTTTTATCCCTATTGATTTATATATTTATCCTTTGACCAGTATCACACTGTCTTGATTACTGTAGCTTTACAATATGTCTTGAAACAGAAGAAGGTGAATCCTCTGACTTTTTTCTACTCTTTCAGAATTGTTTTGGGTAGTCTAGTTCCTTTGCCTTTACATATAAATTTTTGAATCACCTCACAAAATAGTCTACTGGAACTTTGTTTGGGATTTTGTTGAAGCTATAGATTGAACTGGGCATAATTGACAGCAGTGCTGAGTCTTAAAGCCATTATCATGGTGTGATTCTAAATTTATTTAGGATTTAAAATTTTTTCATCAGTGTTTTGAAGTTTTTAGCATACAGATCCTACATATAATTTTTTAGATTCATACCTAAGTTTTTTGTTTGTTTTTGTTTTGGCGTTATGGTAAAAAGCATTATTTTTTAAACTCTGAATTCCAGTTGTTAACTTTGTGTCCTGTGACTTTGCTAACCTCTTTCATTCGTTCTAGAAGCATTTTTGTAGACTTCTTTGGGGATTTTCTACATTGACAGTCTTGTCATTTGTAAATATAGTTTTGTTTCTTCTTTCTTTGATGTGCATGTCTTTTGTTTTGGTTTTTGTTTGTGTTTGTGTGTGTGTGTGTGTGTGTTTGTGTGTGTGTGTGTGTGTGTTTGCTTTATTACACCGGTTAGGACTTCCAGTATGATATGGAGAGAGAAAGCAGTCTTATTTTGTTCTGAATAATAGGGAGAAACAACTCACTCTTCCATCATTTAGTATAATTTAGCTGTAGTTTGCTGAATGTTCTATGTACACTTTGTCAGGTTGAGAAAGTTCTTTCTTTCTAGTTTGCTGAGAGCTTTTATATTTTTTAGCATAAATGGAGATTTAATTTTGCCAAATGATTTTTCTTCATCTGTTGATGATTATATTTTTCTTCTTTTCAATTTCATTGATTTCTGCTCTTATTTTTATTGTTTAATTTTGTCTACTTGCTTTGGATTTAGTTTGCCCTTCTTTTTTTCTAGTTTCTTAAGGCAAAAGCTTAGATTATTGGTTTGAAATCATTCTTTTTTGTTTAACCATTTTGTGCTGTATGTTACATTATAACCATGTTACAGCCATTTTATGCTATTCATTTTCATATAATCACTATTTTATTTACATCCTACACATTTTGTGCTGTTATATTTTCATTTTCATTCACCTCAAAATATTTTAAACTTTTCTTTGAGATTTCCTCTTTGACTCACAGGTTATTTAGGATTGTGTTGTTTAATTTCCAGACATTTGGAGATTTTCTAAACAGTTTTCTGTTTTTTATCTCTGGTTTAATTCTTTTACTATCTGAGGACATACTTTGCATGATTTCTATTCATTTCAATTTGTTGAGGTGTATTTTTGTGAGCCAGATGTGGTCTATCTTGGTGAAATTTTCATGTGCACTTGAAAAAGAAAATGTATTTTGTTGTTGAGTGGAGAATTTCCTAAATCTAATTGACTGATAATGTTCAGGGCTCCTATATTCTTACTAATTTTCTCTCTACATGTTTTTTTCTATCAGTTATTGAAAGAAGAATGATAAAGTCTTCAACTACAGGTGTGGATCTGTCTATATTTCCTTTCAGTTCTATTTGTTTTTGTTTCATGTAATTTGAAGCTTTGGTGTTATGGGCATACATACTTAGAATTGTTATCTCTTCTTGGAAAATTGATTCCTTTATTATTATGTAATGTCTCTCTTTATCCCTGATAATATTTCTTTTCCTGAAGTCTATTATTATACCATTTTTATTACAGCATCATCATTAATCACAGTATCAAAAAATTAAAGTGTGGAAGGAGAGTTACAATAATGCTTAATTTCATATTCTTAAATGTATAGTCTTTTTTCAAACAGTGTGGTGCAAGGGAATAATTTGCATGGTAAATCTAAAGCTCTTTAGGCTGCCTGAGCCAAGGACACTTAAAGACTTAAAAATAATTTTTTAAAATTTAACTGTAGTTGACTTACAATGTTGTGTTAGTTTGAGGTGTACAGCAAAGTGATTCAGTTATACATATTATATTTTATATATGTTATATTATATATATTATTTTTCATATTCTTTTTCATTACATGTTATTACAAGCTGTTAAATATAGTTCTCTGTGCTAAACAGTAGGGCCTTAAATGTCCATCAACAGATGAATGGATAAAGAAGATGTGGTATATATATACAATGGCATATTGCTCAGTCATAAAAAAGAATTCTAGGGATGAACCTAGAGATTATGATTTTAAGTCAAGTAAGTCAGACAGAGAAAGGCAAATATCATATGTTATCATTTGTATATATGGAATCTGATAAAATGATACAAATGAACTTATTTATAAATCAAAAATAGACTCACAGACACGGAAAACAAACTATGGTTACCAAAAGGGGAAGTGAGAGGGAGGGATAAAGTAGGAGTTTGAGATGAACAGCTACATACTACTATATATAACATAGATAAACAACAAAGGCTATTCTTTTTGAACCAAAGACCAGAAGGAAAATTAGTTGAGTTTTTACACCTGCCTTGGGTATGGGAAAGGACCAGTTCAGTCTCAAACCTGTGTTTTGTCAAAAAAAAAAAAAAAAGAAAGAAAATCTTCGTAGAGTAAGTGGGAAGTTTTCTGTAGCTCAGGACCTGGGAGGCCCCAGTTACTGGGTCTCTGGGAAGGAGACAGAGGTGTCAGAGGGCTGATGGAAAACAAGCTCTCAGAGGCTGTTTCCAAAACCTGCTCAGCCGGAGCAGGACTCTAATGAGGGGTGGATGGTATTCACCACCTGGGACCTGACAGAGTGCTCCAGAGAGCCAGAGGGCAAGTGCCAGCAGTCTAATGAAGGTCAGGTGTTTCTGGAGGAAGGTGTGCAGAGAGGAAAGCTTGGGAGACTGACTCTCCTTGTTTTTCTGTTGTTTTTCTGCACCTCCCAGAGAGGCTTAGCATATGATCCAGGACACATTGATTTCCTACATGTTCTTACTCTGTGGTCGAAGGCCTCTGGGAGAGAGACAAACCCTGTGAACAATGAGGAAAAGACAATAAAAGTAAAACAACATCTGAACTGACATTATACCAGATCAGGTGCTGCTCCCTGTGGAGGACAGGGGCCACACCAAAACCACAGAGGACAAGCCTTTTCAAAGATGATGTCTGGTAATTGGGCTTCCGTGGACCATCCAGAGCCCTGAGCCCTGAGCATCTCACCACTGCCACTTCCTTACCATTTCTCTGTTCCCTAGGGCTGTCCCAGAGAGAGAACCCTGTGGAAAGGCTTGGTGCCTTACGAGAGTAGGGGAGGGGGAAGAGTGGATAAAAAGTGAGGTGGAATATCTTGGCTGAAATGAATTTTCAATTTCTTGGTGAATCTCAATTACACAGACTTTCCCTGAGGCCTGTTACTTCAGAGAATCAAAACTCTGCTGTCATTACCAACAGAGTGGAAATTCTTAGTTTGTCAGTCTACCTCATTTTAGGAGAGCATTTGTCCCCAGGAATGTTTAACTAAAAGAGATGATTAAAAGAACCCCCCAGGAAAAGCATACCCTCTCCTCACCCTTTCAGCCACAGAGTAAATGTTTTCCAGCTGTACTGGAGCAAGTTTTCATAACCACAGTTTCACATCAGTCCTCAGTAGGTACTCAATAAATAACTATTGAACGAATGAATGGCTTTGATGATCTGCTACATGCAGGATAGCTTTCAAGGACTGAAACACAGTTAAGAGGAATATAAAGAAACTTCTCATCAATATGGTGGATTAAGCAGAAATGGGAAATTTCTTATCCAGCTCCAAACACATAGAAATGCTGAATAAGATAGAACACAAATCTTCCTTTAAAGTACATAGCCGAAATTGAAAGCATGAAGGGGAAAAAAACCCCACAAAATTCTAGAAGTGAAAAAGAAATTCAAAGCCAGATTGGTAGAATAACAAATACCTGTGGGGATAAATGCACCAAATAGGCACCTAAGGCAGGGGTGGGTGGGGTGGGTTGTTTCAAACCATAGTAGAACCAGATTGTGATGATGCAACAGTGATGGTTCATATGAGGGGGAGTTCAGAGTTAAAACAGTCTACCATCCTCATTGTGTTCAGTAATATAATAAAGACATTGATTAGCCCTAGATTTGGCCAACTTTGTTCATTAAAACTATGAAGGTAAATATATCCTCCCTCTCCCCCCAAAAGAGAAAAGAGGAAATGGAATTTTTCATTTTAAAATCAGTAGAGGGGGAAACAAATGAAGTAAGGAAAGTGCAGCCAATTCAATAAGAAAAAGCCTCATAAATAGAGAATGTCAAATAAGATAATGTACACAGGAACATACACACATATCAGAAACTATTGTAAATCTGAATGAATTATATTCAGCTATTAAAAGACAGATTGGAAACTGGAAATAAAAACTTCTTGCTATATGCAGGAATTCCTAAACTACAAAAAAAAAAAAAACAACCTTTTAAAGTCAGGCAAAGATATACCAGGCAAATACTGAAAAATAAATAATAAAATTAGATGCATTAGTTGGTGAGGTGTATGGAGTTTGGAAAAATATAGAGGAAATCAGAACCATAAGGAGAGAAGAACTTGGCAGTTATTGCTATGCTCCATTGACTGCTCTGGAATAGGACAACAAAAAGCTGAGTGATTAATTAGCAATTTAAAGCAAAGGTGAAAGCTAGAGGGCTTTCTTGGTAGTATACAGGGAGGCTCTCCTGTCCTGCAGCGGGATGGCAGAGAAATTTCAGGGCCAGGCTCAGGGCTTAATTGTAGATGTAGCCAAGCTCTAAAGAAGATTCACCTTCTAACCCAGGTAGGTCTGCTAAGCCCAGGTCAAGGCTCTAGTTGGGGCATATGACATGGGGGCATCCAGGTTGATGCATCTGAAAGTCTTGAATTCCCAGACACACCTGAACACAGGGAGCCTTCAAAAGTGGTCCTTGTAGTGGATATATCATGTAAGATTAGAAAACCAATTAGATAACTATATTTAGTCATAAGGGTGCCCAGAGGATACATCATTTACCGGAGCAATGAGGAACATACTAGTGAGAAAAGTGCCAGCATCAGTGGACAATTCAGGGGTGATTCTCCACTATAAGTCAGGGTTGATGGTAGGAGGAACCACTGCAGAAGTAGGCTCATTAATGTAGAGCAAAAGAGATCTCTAAAAACTCTGACTACGTACAATAGAGGCCAGGTAGCAGTATTTTATATTCTGAAGCCAGATAGGTACAGTTATTACAATAAGTGGCATGTTTGGAAGAACAGCCAGGGAACCTAATGTTCAGAAAGTTATGGAGATGGTCAAGAGAGTGTGGCATCCTTGAGGGCAAAATATATGGGTAGCCACGTGAGTACTATTCTATCTGTAAAATTAAAAAAAAATTGAGGATGATGATCAGAAGGCTAAGAGCAATCATTCCAGTGAAAAATTATAATCCTCTGTCCAGTATCAAGTTTTCAGACCCAGGCCAAATGAATAAAGGAGAGACTGGTTTAGAGGAAGGTCCCTGCAATATCATGACAAATATATATGGCAATGGCTTCCTCAGACCTTTCCCAAAGTAAATTCCGTACCTGGGAAACACATGCGGGAATCCTATTCTGACTCATATACCAGATGACATGAAAGTCCGCCAGCTTTGAATGGATTCTGGCTTCGGCTGCTGCCTGTGCACTTGGAACAGCTCATGCCAAGGGACCAGCAGGTAAGAAAATGAATTGCCACCTTGACAAGAGTAGCTAAGGATGCTGTTACATTTTTAGAGTGTGAAGAATGTATTTAGCAACCAGGTGATATGTTTGGGTATCTTTTAGTACTCCAATACCAAATTTTCACAGTAAATGTACAAGAGCAATAATTCTGGTCTGAGAAGGTCATGATAACCAGGGAAGGAATTTGACCCCACAGGAATAAAGGTCTGGCTCACATCACCAAATAAGTCTCCAAGACCACCAGAGGTGCTAGCTGAGGATGAGGGGAATTTGTTACAGACCATGGAGAAAGGGGTTAATGAGGACCAGTTCTGGCCCTAAGATCAGCTCCAATGGTGGGGACTGTAGTTTATCACACTAGTTTTTTTCCTAAGTTTTCCCCAGGAATAGAGGCCCATTGGAATGCTAGAAGAGTTGGTCCCAAAAATCTATATGAAAAAGTGGATCTGAGCAGTGTAAGGGGTGGACTGAAAAATAGTATTTAATACTTTTATGGAAGAAAATGATAAAGTGAAACAAAGTAAAAAATATTTTGTTAATGTATATATGAGCTCAACATCAGGGACATGTAATGTAAATTATTACCCAAATTGACCTACAAAGTTAATGTAATTCCAATAAAAATCCCAATAGATTTTTTTGCATGAAATTTGATGAATTTATTTCAAAATTCCTGTGTATGAGTAGATGTTCAGGGATAGGCAGGACACTTATGAGAAGAACTAGGAGAATTTGCTCTCCTAGATATCGAGGATTATTTTAAAGCTATAGTAATTAAAACAGTATGGGATTTTACAGGGTTAAATGTATATTAATTAGACTAATTCTATTTAAAAGCTTAAAAATAGACCCTGGTTTATCTGTGTATTTGGTTTATGAGAGAAGTGGCCTCAAAAATTGAAACTTATTGGAATAATTGGCTATCTGCATGGCAAGAAAGAGAATTAGATCATTACCTCTATATAAAAAACAAATTCCAGGTAGATTAAAGGCCTAAATTTGTTTAAAACAGTTTTAAAATATAAGAGGACAATTGTATGATCCTATGAAGAATAATGTTTAGATACATGGGGGGAAAAAATCACAGAAAGAAAATTGAGTAATTTACGTTGAAATTTAAAATACCTACATGACAAAAGTTAGCAGAGCCAAAAGACAAAGATTTTTGCAACATACATAACAAAGAATCTATCCAGAATACATGAAGAATTTTTTCCCACCTATAAGAAAATGATAATGGCTAACATTTATTAAGCACCTACTATATGCATTTATTAAGCACGTACTATTCTAACTGGTTAGTATGTGTTAACTCTCTTAAGCACCATAATAATTCTATGAGATATTATTCTTATCCTTGCTTTACAGATGAAGAGACTGAGCCACAGAGAAGTTAAGTAACATCCAAATACTGTTAGTGACACATCTGGAATTGAGGCTAGTGCAGTCCTGAGTGTTTGCTGCTAACCACCATGTAGAATTGTGCCCCTCCTGCCACCAAAAAAGAAAAATAATTCAGTTGAACAACAAACAAAAGATGTGAACGGGTTATTCATAGAAGAGTAGCTGGAATTGCCAATAAAGATGAAAACATGCCCAACTTCATTAATCAGAGGAATGCAATTTAAAACCTTAATGATGCTTCTCACCCATCAGATTGGCAAAATTTGTGAAAGTCTGAGAATACCAAATGGTGACCGGATTTGACAAGATAGGAGTTCGTATCTCCTGCTGAATGGAGTATAAGCTGGCACACAGACTTTGGAGAGCAGCTTGTAATATTTAGTAAAGTAGACCTATAGGTATCTGACGACCCAGCAATTTCACTGCTAGGTAAAGTCACATGTAAAGAAAATGTGTATAATGATGTTCAACGAGTCTTTCAAAATAAGCAAACAATTGGAAAGAGTTTAAGGGAAAATCAATTGTGGTATTTTAATAGGATGTAATGACATTTAGCAATTAAAATTAAAGAATTAAATTTATATATGTCAATGTGTCTAAGATTGCACCATTGAGTGAAAGAAGTATTACGTAGTACATATAGATATATAGAATATGATACCATTTTTGTAAGTTTTTTGGACATAAAAATACTATATGTTGTTTATGGTACATTCTTATATGGCCCAAGTATAAATACATGAAGGGCAGAGAAGAAACTAACTTCATGCTGCTTCTGTAGAAGAAGGGAGTGAATGGAACTGCAGAGTCATACACAGCTGATTTAGCCACATCTTTATTATTTTTTTATAAAAGGATATAGGATACATAAAATTTATTAATTCTCTTGCTGGGTACTTGGGCTTTTGGTTGATTTCTCTGTGTGCTTGTCTGTATATTTTTAATCTTAACAACAGGGAAAAAAAAAAAGAACAAGAGAAAGTTAAGACATAGCCCTTATTCTTAAAGAATTCATCTCTATCCATCCCTTCAAAGTTCTGTAAGGAAACAGTACCCTTTTAAGTAATAGAGACACAAACAAGAATAATGCTTCCTGTCTACCAAGCTTTATTCTATCATCTTGCCTTTCTGCTTTTGCCTGAGTTAGGAGAGAAATTAGATGAAGCAGGACTCATTGATCACCTGTGCTACTCATCGAGCAGATGAGGAAACAGGTCTACAATGGGAGGACTGGCCTAAGATCAGGCATTATATGTAGCAATTGAGTGGTAGAGCTTAGACCAGACCTCAGGACGGATACGGAAGGCACAGGTTGGAGGCCAGCAGGCCAAATTAGGTCAGACAGGTTTTGTTGGATCCATATGTCATTTAATTAAAAAACAAAGTGAACATTATTATAATATATGTGTATAGTCAGCCACAACCCCTCTGACTTCTTATTTTATGTGGGCCCTTTATCCATTGATATTACCTACTTGGCCCTTTAATATATTTGCATTTGTGACCCCCATCATAGAATCTTTGACTTGGAGAAGATCACCTGTGTCCAGTCAGCCCTCACCGTAGTAACTCCCTCAACAGCATCCCTGACAAGTGTGGTGCTCCTCTGCTTGAACACTTCAGCTATGGAGAGATTATGAGCTTTCAACATAGACCAGTTAATTTTTGAACAGCTCTGACTATTAGAAAGTTCTCCTCTTATGGAGTCAAAATATACTTCTTGTATCGTCCCACTCATTATCCCTAGCCCAGCCCTCTGAAGGTGCATGAGATAAGTCTAACTGCTCTTCTGGAAATACTTGAAGGCGGCTTTTACTGTTAAATCATTTTAACTTCACGATGAACTTTTTTTTTTTTTCCAGCTCAATTTCAGTCAATTTTTCCAGCTCTTCTAGAGTTGCTTGGTTTTCACATTCTTTGCTAACTTGGTTTGCCTCTGGAGCTGCCACCCTGAATGTGTTCCATCTCCCCACTCCTGGGGTGCAGTCAAGAGGGATTGTTCATGTGATCACCATTGACACTGTTCATCTACTGCTTAAACCATCCAACTATTTACAGGCAGAAGACTAGCGTGGCTTCATTGCCACCTACTTCTCCAGCCTTTGCTGCACGTTCTCCATGCTTTCTTTTCCTTTTTTTTTTTTTTTTTGTTTTCACTTTTGCCCTCGCCGCACACTGTTGTCACTCCAACAACAATAAACCATCTGGAGTTCCCAAAACCAACCATGATATTATATATCAGTATGTCATTTCATAACTTGTTCTCTCAAGAGGGAATGTTTTATCAGTGACTTCTCTGTGGGAACTTGTATTTTTTCTTCAAAACTCAGGTTTAATGTCGGTGTCCCTGTGAGGCTTTTCAATGTCTTCACCCCTTCTGTTGTCCTCTTTCACATTCCAGTCTAAGTCAATCACTCCCTCCTGCCTGCTGCCTTCCCTCTTTGTGTGCACTTCTATTCTTGTACATCTCTCACTGGATCATAATTATTTGTTTGTATTTCTAGCTCCCTCTTTTATATTATAATCTCTTGGATGGACAATGTCTTCCTTTTATAACTGGAACACTAAGCACAAGGACTGACACATAATAGGGGCTCAATAAATAGTTTCTGAGTTGAACGCAACTCTGAGACCACTAGGCATGTTGCATAGTTTGTCTTGAGGACACCTTGAGTTTTCTCCATTTTCCAATTAGAGTTGAGTTACTTGAGAATAGAAATAGTCCTTTGTTTTTTTTGCTCTTCTAGCACCAGCCACCACTCCCATCAGTCACTCAGATGATTGTTTAAATGAATAAACATGACTCAGAGGTGAGTGTGCTATAAGCATTCACAAAAGTACACTTTTTTTGGGCTTTTCATTGTAGAGAAGGAAATAGTATATATACACATAAAGATTAAATTTGTACTCATGCATATATGCACACAAATATCTATGTACAGCTACCACTGTGTATATATATATAAATAAAACAGTGTTGCCTTCACACATCCAGGCGTATATACATCTTCTGAATTGCAGAGTGCACTCCAGGTTATTTGAAGTCCTGTACAATGTGTCTAGCCTCCCAGGCAAAGTTCCTTGTTAATTTCCTCTGCCTCCACGAATGTATGATTTATTTAGAAACTTCCATGCAGCAAATTAAACAACATTTGTTCTACCTAGAGGGATAGTTCCCCAACACCACAGAATTGGCAGGCCCCCTTATAAAGGTTTACATAAAAACAGTGGTCCAACTCATGATCCCGAGTACAGGAGTGTCTGCTAGTCTGTTCCCACTAGGTATACTCCAGTGTCTAACTAGCCAAGGGGTGAGGAAAAAAAACAAAGCAAAACAAAACTCTAGTCTTAAAAATGCTTGTGGTGGTTATTAAAAAAAAAAAAAATCCCCCTTTGTCCTGAATCCCCATCACTTCACAGGGATGTACTCAGAAATTGGTATAATTAATTGGACCTCTTTCTTCCTCACTTTCTTTCTTTTTTCTCTGTTTCTCTCTTTCTTTCTTTTTCTAAAAAAACTATATTTTTGTTGTTTAACCAAACATTTAGCCATCTGTTTCAAAATTTTTACATAAGAAAAGACCGTGAGCCATTGCAGTCTGAACCTCTGGGAATCTATCCAAGAAAGATGGGAAATGTACCATACCTGATCTTTGCCCTGCTCCTTTGCAATCCCAACTAAATTAAAAAAAATCATAAAATAAGCTGCAAAGTAAGAAGTCTGCAAATTATTTAATATTAACAATTAACATTCTTATCCAGCTGCAAATTCATATTATCCTAAGGCAAGACCAGCAAAAGATAAATTTGTTTTGATATATTCTGATAATATTTTAGCTTTTATTCCTATTTTTCCTGGGGCTCAGTTTCCTAGGAGATATTCTCTGATGAAAGGTTTACTCTTGGTACATATCACATCTTAGTGCATGATTGGACATACTATTGAAAAAAAACTATATGCATTGCCTCATACAATCAACATATATTGAAAACTTACTTTGAGAATATAAACATGAATGGTATAGTTTCTATCCTTAGTAGTATTCCAGCTAACCATTTCTTCATAATGACTCTGCTTCACAATGTCTGTTGCCTCAGCTGACAAACTTTAGATTGAGGGTGGTGACCAGACAGCTGAAGGCTGAAATCATTGGAAGGTGTGTTTAGAAGTCACATGCCAGGAAGTAGATTCTGTTGGTTGTCTGGGACCTCAGCTGGGACTACTTGCCAGTGTTCACGTGGCCTTTTCATACACTTGAGCTTTCTCACTACGTGGTAACAATGTGGTATTAGACTTCTAATATAACTCCAAAGGAGAATGTCCTAACTATAAGCAGAAGTTGGGTTGCATTTTCTTGATCTTTTCTTAGAAGTCAGGTTGTATCAGTCCTACTGCATTCTATTGGTTACAAGCAAGTCATAGCCCAAATAGATTCTGGGGAAGTAAACAGAAATCCCATTTCTTGATGGAAGATGTGTTAAGGTCACATAGGACAAGAACATGTATGATGGAAGATATTTCTGTGGCTGTCTTAGAAAATGCAACCTGCCACAGTTAGCTTACAGCTCAGTAGGAAAGTCAGACATGTAAACAAGTCAGTGCAAAAAAGGGTCACATAGCACTGTGATGGAAGACTGTCTTGAGTGCAGTAAAACCCCTTGTCAATCATACCTGGAGAAAATGGGGAGGGTGGGAAAAGTTTCAAAAAGGAGGTGAGTCTTGAAGTGGTTAGGTTAGACATAGAATAACATACATTTAGTAGAAGTTATTGGATTGGGTTTTTGAGGCATAACTTACATAAAATACTTACTGGTAACAGATACATTTAAGACATAGCTTAGGTTAAAAAAAAAAAAAAGCACAAAAATCTAGAAAGCCCCTGGGTGCTACAATGCCTTTCAAATCTCCTTTGCTAATTAGAGAATGAGCTTGAGACGGGGTGTAGTAACTGCCCTGGGACTGCGGCAAACAAAGAGCAAGATGAGCAGTTACAATGTGCCAGGCAAGCTGTCACACAATCATGACAACCTGTGTAGGAGCTCTGGAAGTTGGGAAGAGGCCAGTAGGAGGATGCCAGCCAGCCAGCCAGGAATTACACTGTTCTAAGGTACATCTTTGTTCTTACATAGCAGATGTTACCCCAGGGGTCACCCAATCCAAGTTGCCATAGCTGGGGGTGTTGTCTGCTCTTCCAAGATATTGGGACTTGATGAAACTGTGATTTGTGGATGCTTCAGGGGTTGGTCCCCAAGGAATTCAACCATTTTATGACTTTATTTGAGAGTAAGGTCAATCCTTGCAGCTGTTGGGTAACACAAAGGTGATAAGGGAGGGGCCAGTATTCCTAGATAGGAGAGAGGCAGAGCATGTGTGCTTGAATGTCCTCCAAAGCAAATGGGAAAACCTGTGTTTTATTTACTCTGTGTTATTAAAAGAGCATCCCTGTGCCATCCATGCTGAGCCAGAGCTTCTAATTCAGTGGAAATGAAATCCCAACCCAGTGTGCGCTTAACTTCCCCAGCTCAGTAAATCCATTTCTCTCTTTGTCTCTGCTTCATCTCCCACTTTGTAGTGAAGAGATATACAGGGCTGTAGTACAGTCTGACAGTGGGAAACCACACCGGCAATTTCTGAGTGATGTCTGAAGAAATGAATTGAGGGGCTTGCCTGGGGTGGAGACACAAGGCAGACGATGCTTTTATAGTCACTGCTGGGTTTGCAATTTGCCGTGCTCTGCTTATCTATGCATATTCTTTTCTGTCGCAATATACAAAGAAAAACATGCCCAGCCAGACGCTCCCCAGCTTATCACTCCATATCAACCCAGGAGCAAGACATGTTTTCAAATTCTCCATTTGTGAGTGCAATTAAAATTTGGCAGAGGTTGCTGTGTAGGGAGAAAATGAACAGTCATGCAGAATAGCCACTAAAGAGAGAGATGACACCCATGAGTGTGGGGTGGGAGGCAAGGAATGGATCTCAGAGTCATCTTGATGCCTGAGAGCTCTGGCTAGTGATATTAAGCTATGTGTTTATGCACTTAGGCTAGCTCTCATTTGCTTCTGATCCTGTGTCCATGTTATTATTTGCCTGTTCTTGGAACACTTTCTTCAGTTCCCCAATGTGGGATACTTCATCTCCCTTCACACTTGTTCCTCATCTTTCTAACTCCAATTTGTCCTTCAAGCTTCAATTTTGATGTTACTTCTCACAGGAAGCCTTCTCTTTCTTTTCAATATTTGGTTTGACCCCTTTCTCGCTGTACTCCATTAGTCCTCGAACTTATTTCCAATGAAACTTTCTCATGTGGTATTATAATTTCCTTTTTTATTTTTTGCCTTATTTTATTTGCCACCTAGACTGACAGGCACTTGAGAGCAGAAAACCTCTATTCTCTGCTGTTCTGTTTCTCTGCATATTAGTACAATGCTAATGGAGCTCAAATAAAATTATGGATTAGTAAGGTAAAGAGACATAAGCCAGATTTACAGGAAAGTGTGTGGCCAGAGTTCAAGTCCAAATGGATGGGTCAAAAGATGAAAAATGGAACAAAATTTTACACCAACCATAGTAGGAAAAAAATAGTGTCGAGGGAGGAGATCAAGATGGCAGAAGAGGAGGCCATGGAACTCACCTCCCTCCACAAACACATCAAAAATATACCTACATGTGGAGCAATTCTCACTGAAAACTAACTGGAGACTGGATGAAAGACTTATCTACAACCAAAGCTGTAAGGAAGACCCACACATAATTGGGTAGGAATGAGATTGTCTGGGTCATGGGCCAATTTCTCACATCCACCCTGGTGCGTGCCCTGGCCTGAGCCCGAGACAACTTTCTGGCCCAGCTTGCTTCATGACACACCACCACCCTGGGACAAGGACTTCCATGGCCAAGGAGAGAGCTCAGCTGTGAGGCACGAAGGCAGCTCAGGCCCAGAGCAGCTTGTAAGCAGGGCAAGGGCAGCCAGTGCTCTTGCTGACACAGGCAGCGCATCGGAAGTGGTCTGGCTGCTGCCTGGCTGGGAAGCATCTTTCACAAATGATTTGACCGATAAGGGGTTAAAATCCATATAAACAGTTCATGCAACCCAATACCAAAAATACAAACAACCTGATTAAAAAATGTACAGAACACCTAAATAGGCATTTTTTCCAAAAGAGACATACAGATAGCCAATAGCACATGAAAAGATTTTCAACATCACTGACAATGAAAGAAATGCAAATCAAGACCACAGTGAGATATTACTTCACACCTGCCAGAATGGTTATCGTCAAGAAATCTACAAGTAACAAATGTTGACAAGGATGTGGAGAAAAGAAACCCTAGTACGCTGTTGATAGCAATGAAAATTTGTGCAGGCACTATGGAAAACAGTATGGACGTTCCTCAAAAAACTAAGAGTCGAACTACCGTATGATCCAGAAATTTCACTCCTGGGTATGTATTCAAAGAAAATAAAAATATTAATTCAAAGAGATACCTGCACCCCAATGGTCATAGCAGCATTATTTACAATAGCTAAGATATGGAAGCAACCTAAGTGTCCATCAACAGATTAATGGAAAAGGAGAGGTGGTATATTTATACATAGACTATTAATAAGTATATAAAAAAGAATGAAATTCTGCCTGCAACAACATGGATGGACCTAGAAGAAATTATACTTAGTGAAATAAGTCAGATGGAGAAAGACAAATACTCTGTGTTATCACTTACATGAGGAATTTGAAAAATAAAACGAATGTATATAACAAAACAGAAACAGGCATACAGATATAGAGAACAAACTAGTGGTTACCAGTGGGCAGAGGGAAACGGGGAGGGGCAACGTAGGGGTATAGGATGAAGAGTTACAAACTGCTAGGTATCAAATAAATAAGAAACAAGAATATATTGTACAGCAAAGGATAACATAGCTATTGTAATATCTTTAAATGGAGTATAATCTATGAAATTATTGAATCACTATGTTGTACACCTGGAACTAATACAATATTGTAAGTCAGTTATTCTTCAATTAAAAATATAAATAAAGAATAAACGAAAAGAAAAACAGAGTGTCAATAATGATGAGATCTTGGTGACATTTTTGCACACACTCAAATGACAGCAATGCTACTTTAGTAGAATATTTTCAGAAAGTAATACTTCAGTGTGAATCAATAACTCTAAAATATATATTCCCAATTGACTCTGTAATCCTACTTCTGGGAATATAACCTATATAAATAATCTTAATAAATGAAAATGTTATATACATGAAGATAATCTATTGTAGCATTCTTTACCGTAGTGAGGAATTGGAAACAATTTAAACAGTATAGGAATGGTTAAACAGTGACATTATGTGGTATACCACTACATTATGCAGTGATTAAAATGATAGATATGAGGCTTATTTCTCAATATAGAAAATATTTATTATATAATTTTACATTAGGCAATGAAATTGTACCTGTGCCATACTTTACATTGTATAAAAGTATGCTTTTGAGTGGACAAGTTCTGAGCAGAAATACATGAAAATAGCTGTTATTTACTGGAGTGGTAGGATTTTGTGTGTTTTTCACTTTCTTTTGTGTAAAGCTTCTTTAGTGCTATAATGCTACATGCGTGAATTTAAAATAATTTTTTCAAAGAAAGATCTTGAGAAAGCTGCTGGTAATTGAGTCATAGGGTTGATAGGTTCTTTCTTCACAGCACCTTCTGGGGATGTGTTTTCAGAGAATCTTGGCTAATGGTGCGAAGTCTCATTTTTCTCTTCTGAACCTGGGAACCTCAAGATTAAATCAGAAAGATCCAGTATCAGGATGTTTGGATGATTTTGCTTCAATATTCACCTTCTAGTTAGGCCCACTATCAGTTAGGTGTCCCTCCCTGAGTTGTCAAACAACTGTTTGTTCAAATACAAGAATCTGCAGGTTTTCAAAGACAATTATTACATGACCAGCTATGGTTTGGATCAGTTACAGAACCCCATTGCATTTGTTCCTATTTGTCCACAAGGGTATTTCTGAGCATAGTTTTGTGCCTTTTCTAGACCTCCATCAAGAAAAGACAGCATCATAGATACTTTAAATACATTCTTTTGGATGAAGGACAATCTAACCAGGAGCCTGGGAGGCAACTTGGGATGGCAGAAGGTGTCTCTCCAGGTAGACAGATTTCAACTTATTTAGGAACAAGGCTGTGGGTAAGTTAGGCAGTCTTGATCTCCTTATCTGAAAAATTTGGATGTTAATACCTACCTTATGTGATTCTTATGATGATTTGACGAGATAATGTGTGTAATGCACTCAGCCCAATACCTGCCTCACAGGACCCTCTCCTTTAGTTCAGCAAACATTTATTGAGCACATGTCATTATCCAGGCTAACTGGGAAATGTGTAGCATTGATGTTGGGCCAGCCGAGCTGTCTGGCTCACACAGATCGCTTTGTGTTCATGACAAAGCTGATATCTAGCCATGGTCAACTGGCACCTAAAAGACAAGTGAAGACAATTCTCACCCTCTGAGGACGATTGTGTAGCAGCGGGTAATGACTGTATGACATATCAGGGATCTGGGAGTCGGAGACTCTTTTCCTTAATCCAGTGAGCAATTCACACTCTGCACATGAGAGAACAACAGCACCAACAGAGGCAAATGTGCGATCAACAAAATGCAGGCAGGTAAACCTGGGCCTCATCGACCTAGCTTTGTCCCCGTTCTGAGACTCTCCTCTTTTTAGCAGCGACTCTAGGTCTGGTCAGAAGCACTTCATCTGTGCAGAAATGGACCGAAAGAACACTTTCCTCTCCAAGTCTCTACCGTGTAGATGATGAAGATATTTTTTTGATCACCAAGCAGTCTCATGAAAGAGTACAATGAGAGGTGGAGGAACTCTAGTTGTGATCTTTCTCCTCCACAGATTCCCTGTGAGATTTGGGGCAAAACAGCTGAAGATTTCTGAGTCTGTGGTTCTTCATGTCTTTAAACTGCTTTAATAATTCTATAAGGAAGAAGGAAGAGAAATGCCACAGGGGGCCCAGGGAGCCTGGAGGGAGAAGGATGCTACTAAATCTGTAATCTAGCACCTCTTGGGACCAGGGTGGTCTACACGTGTGTGCTGTACTCCGTCCTGGGCTCCATCCATGTGTGTGAAACACGTTTATATTGAAAATAAAATTTAATGTTTGACCACCACTTCAAACATGGCACTGTCATTTTCTAGGCCTTTTTTTCTTACTGAAAAAAAAATCATTTTCGTCTCCAACGTCCTGTCTGTTGAAGGCACTTTAATCCCTGGAGCCATTTTTTACTCATTTAGCTTGACAGCCATCCTCCTACAGCATCTCGAATTATTTCTTGACATGTGTATGTGGCCTCTTTTCCGCTTCCACAGTGTCCACCCTACACAAGGTCTCATTGACCTTCCCCGGATTTCTGTAACAGGCCCTGCAGTCTGCATTTGCCTCTCTCAGATCCACAGTAGCAGGATCTCCCTTAATGCTTATTCTATCTTGGTTCTTTCCTGTTATAAAAATTCAGGTCACCCCCTGTTTCCTCCTACATCGAGTCTAATTTCCTCTCGCTGCAACTCCTCCACTTCAGCCCTTTCCCAGTCCAACCACATTGTTGCTCCTCTGCTCACCTGGGCACCCCTTCTCCTCTTTTCAGAGTAATTTTTCTCCTGTCCTGCAGGACCTCTTGGTCTAGTTTGTTACAGAGTCCAGAACCACCTGAGTGGCCTTCTGTGCCATTTCTTTCCTTACATGCTGCTTGTCTGGGGGACTCAGCTTGTGTTCCTCTCATCTCTTAGGGACAGCACCCTCTCACAGGAAACAGAAGAGTGGGACAGTGTTTATAGAGGCATACTCTCTGATCCGTAACTTCCCTGTCCTTTCTTCAATTATTCCTTTGGTATGATTTCTGCAAGTGATGTGAGCAAAACTCCTTCTTTGATTGTGTTGATAGAGCCATAAAATCAACTCTCATGACAACTTGGAAAAATTAATCTTCTCTATTTTGTCTATAACAGCTGCAGTGTTCCTCTCAAGCCTCCAACTTGCAGAATAGGAAGAAAAAAATAATTATAGTCAGTCCATCTAAACGGAAAGCAGCCTCGCAAAGCTAAATACCCATGCCTGCAGCTCCGTGACCGAACTCTCCTCGTGTCAGAATGGCTGTGATCCTGATCGTTCTTACAGGAGCAGTTTAAGGGAAACAGGGAACAGGGCAGAAGCCTCCTAAGTCCCCATCTCCCCACTGTGTCCTCATGATCCGATGTATCTTTTCATTCCAAGCCTAACTTCAGAGATTGGGAAACATGAAAGGCCATATGATCATCTTGCTTCCCCCTTCCCATGTCCTCCCACATTCAGAGGCCTGTTGGGGCTAACTTTGTCCCCCTATTTGGATGTTTATACCTTTTATAAGCCTTCAGCATCTTTGAACAACATTTTTTTTTTCTCTTCTCTCAATCTTTCACCCTCCATCCCTAAAGTAGAAGCCAGAACTTGATTTTCCAGTTTCTCCTGCACCTAGGCAGACTCATGACCTAGGCTCATGATCAGATGCACCACTCGAGTGAGACCTGGATTCAGAAGGAAGAGTGTGGAAAAGGAGGTGCTTTCTGCTGTGTGTTTCCTGCTGAACATGGGGAGCACAGCAGAAGGACACAGAGCCTCAGAGGGCTTGGATGCACAGCTCAGCACCTCTGCTCTGTGTATTAGGATTACTCTTAAGTGCATTCCAGTGGTATATTTTACAAATTGTTCCTAAGGATGCTGCTTCTGAGCCTCGTTCTCTGGCTCTTCTGGAAATTCTATGAACTAGCTAATATCCTTTAATAATTCTGCTTCAAATAACCAGAATGTATTCCTCCAATATATTAACATGCCACCCTTTCATCCTCACGTACGCACTGACCTTCTTGCCTGGGTCACTCTTATGTACAATTCTGGGGTCTATTTTGACCTTTCATGCGTGCTAACTAGCAGCTTACAAATGCCTGACTTTCAAGCTTTGTCTTGCTTTGGAGTCAGGTTCCCATCCTCTCCTGCCATTATCTCAGAATAGTTTTGGGAGTGGAAGTTTACAAGGGGAAAACACTTTGAGGAGAATATTAAAATGTACCCCTGTAGTATTTATAAACATTTGACCCATTAAGATGCTTCCTGGGAAGACCATGCTTATCTTTTCTCCCTTGAATTTCCCATTTCTATGAGAATTGCCTAAAGAATTCACTGGTACCATAAGTCTAGTCCTGGAGCCAACAAGGACTTTGCATGTCGAGGAATGCTAGACTGGGAGAAAGACTGTCCTCCTTTGGGGCATTTCCTTATATCTACCCTTGAACCTTGTTCTTCCTCATCTCTGCATATTTGTTTCTGTTGATCTCCCTGCTAGGATATTCCAGTCATGGCCCTGATGAGGCTTGCCAAAGCACCTGTCCTTCACAGTGATGGAATCGTACCACGTCCCCTGGCAGCTTCTCTTGGTGACTTTAATTCCCACTGACGTCCCTCTGCCCTATGCTCATTTAGCATTTAATCCCTCTGCCCTATATTCATTTAGCATTTAAAATCAGTGTCACACAGTTTCACACGTAATCACTGCAATGTGTATCATAACCTGGCAGGAATCAATCCTAAGAGAAAATAATGTCAGAAGTACAGTTTCTCTAGTTTTACCCACTCTAGAATTCAGAATCTTGATTTCTATAGAGTTAATTCAGCCAACTGTCATGAATTGTAATAAAAATAATATGAGGGGGTTTGTTCCTTTACCTCAGAATTCCAGACTTGTATATCCCTACTCACAAGTCTAATCAGCATGTTAAACACAGTATGTCCAAAAGTGAACTTCTTTTTACCCCAAGCTTGCTCCACAACTAGTCTTCTCCATCTCAGTAAAAGGCAACTTTATCCTTTTAGTAAGTCTGGCTAAAAACCTTGGACTCTTCCTTTCCTCCTTTCTGTCTCTCCCAAACATATACAATCTATTTTCAAATCTGTATTTATAACCTTCGCCTATATCTAAAATGCAGTCACGTCTCATTAACTTTGCAGCTTCCATCATCTCTCTCTCTCTGGGATTACTGTAATAGTCTCTTAACTGGCCTCCCTAATTCTGTCCTTGCCCTCAGTACCCAACCACAGCATGTCTCCAATACAATCCTCAGAATGAAACTTTTAGCATGTATGTCAGATCATGGCACTACTCTCTTCAAATCCTTCTCCTGGCTTCCCGTGTCACTCAGAGTAAAAGGCAAGATTCTTTCACTGGCCAAGAAGCCCTTATGTGGTCAAGCTTGTGGTTACCTTTCTGAGTTCGTCTCCCACTCCCCCCCGCTTGATGTTCCAGCCATGCTACTATCTCTGCTGGGTCTCGAATAAAGAAAGCCTGCTGCCAGGTCAGAGTATTTGTCTTTGATGGTCCTTTTGCTTGGAATGTTTTCCCACTAGATTTCCAAATAGCCACTTCCCCATCTCCTTTGGGGTCATCATGTCCGTGAGACCTCAAACCAAGTAATTTCACTTGATAAACATAGAGCTTTCACTGGCACTCCCTCTTGTCCTGATTTTTTCCATAGCGCTGGTCATTATCTGATATACTCTATAAATGCTGGGTGATCTCATTAGGAAAGTTCCATGAGAGCAGAGATGGAAGTAGTGCCGGGGGAACAACGTGTACTCTTAATAGTTCTTACATGAATGAATAAATGAGAGAACAGGATCAAATATCATCTGAGAATGGCTGAACCTGTACCCTACTCTAGCATGAAATCATGTGTTTTCTACATAGATACATAACATAGACACAAATTTTTAAAGAAACTATAAAAAACTACAGTGTATAATTTTAATAATAATCCCTGGCACCTTCTCACCAAGCAAATTAACTTAAGAATCTTTCACTGTGGTGACCAAGAGAAGAGTCTCAAATTTGCAAAAACTGGATGCTGCTTCTTACTCTATGGGTGTATTTTACTTTTAAAATCTTTCCCTCTCTGTGTCACAATGAGAATAGTGCTCGTACATCGAGATTGTGATGATTGATTCCTTCCTTTGAGGGCCGTTATTACAAAGTTCTGTCTGTGTTGGCTTACAAAGCTGGTTTACATAAATCTTTATGGAAGCTTTATTACTTCCCCAGCAAGCTCTGCCTAGTGCTTGCTGCTTGCTTTGTGTAATCTCCTAGGTGTGAGCCCTGCCCCCCTCACTCTCTGTCATCTGTGTAAATTTTTATCTGTGTACTGTGGCCTCTTGCCACAACTTCTGTGTTCTCCCTACCTTCTCTGGTACTCTAGAGGGAAGGTGAAAGTTTTATTTTGCTCCCTTTCATGAGTAGAGTCACAGTTTGTTAAATTCCAAAATGAAAAAAAAATTCTCCTATGTAATATCATCAAACATCTCCCTGTGTATTGATGTTGCAGGCGATTGCTATGGACTGAACTTTATCATAGTCCTGTGGGCTAAAGATATTGATATATAGTCTGATGGTAATCTTGTTCCCTAACTAGACTATGGATCCCTTAAGGAATTGGGAGCAAATAATTTTTTTTTCCATAGTACATAGCAAGTTCTGGGTTCATTGTCGATTCTTAATAGATGATATTTGCTTGATTTGTTCATTCATTTGGCCAGCTCTTTATTCATTCAACAAATATTTGTGAGCCCATCATGTGAAGCACAACATATATACAGGGAAACAACATTTATAAAGCAGTCTTGAATCCCTGCTCTCATGGAGTTTATATTCCAGTGTCTGGAGGCAGACAATAAGCAAATAAATAAGTGAATATATAATATATCAAAAGGTGATAAGTGCTAAGAATAAAACTGGGTTGCAGGAATAAGGAGAGCTTGGCAAGGGGAACTGCTATTTTAAACAGAATATTTAAAAAACTTGCTGATGACACATGAGGAGAGACCCAAAGAGCTGGGAGTGAAAGCAATAAGAACATCTGGGGAAAAGAGTGTTCCAGGCAGATGGGGAGACAAATGCCTGGGTTCTTAAGAGGGAATATGCTTTTTGAGTCCAAGGAAAATTCTGGAAGCTATTTTGGACAGCAAGGAGAGAGAATGTGAGCAAGACAGAGGGTATTAGGAGATAAGATCAGTGAGGTAGTGAAGGAAACAGACACAAGGCCCTTGAAGGGATTTTGTTTATTACCCTTGGGAAAGTGAAAAGGCACTGGGGGTTTTAAACAGAGGAATGATTAGACTAACCAATATTTTAAAAGAATCATTCTCAATGCTGTGTTCAGAATAAACTTCTTATGGCAGGGGCAGGGAAATTAGTTAATAATCTATTATAATAATCCCAGTAATAGATGGTGTAGCTTGGACCAAGGTGGTAGCTGTGGAGGTGGTGAAAGGTTACTGGAGTCTAAGTATATGCTGAAGATAGAGCTTACAGTATTTGTCAATGGACCAGAGGTAGGATATAAAAAAGGAATAAAGTCAAAGATGACTTCATGTTGTTTTGCTCTGAGCCATAAATGATTGGGAATTGCAATTACAGGAATCATTCAGTAATGAGAGAAAATTTAATGATGTAAGAAGGAGATCAGAAAATTGCTGGAGACCTACTGTTGACTAGGTGAGAGGAGATGGGGTCTAGTACATGAGGGAAAGCTTAGCAAGCACACCAACAATTCACTCATAACTATACAAAGGTAGGCTGATTATTTAGTGACAGATGTATGTAGGTGGTTAGGAAAGCTTTTCTGATTACTTCTACTGTATCAGTTAAATGGGAAGAAAAGCCATCAGTTGAAGGTAATAAATAGAAACGAGATAATGGAAGTTGAAAGGGAGAGGAAAAAAGTATGATGTTGGTCACCTAGAAAAGTGAGAGAATAAAAGGTCTTGGTAAATATTGTCTGGCAAAGCCAAGGACTTACATGAGGCTGTAAGTTCATCTAGCAAAATTGTGCATTTCTCTAGACACCTTAAAATGCTTAGATGGGAATTTTGCTGGGTAATTGTGTTGAAGAGAAAAAAAAAAGATACGAGAAAGTCCAATGTGTTGAGATTGTATACAAGAGAATGATTATAATTGTTCAACATGAAAAAATCTCATTTAAAATCACATTAAAAAGAAAAAAAAATAGCTATGACTAAAACTTAACCAAGGAAGTGAAAAACCTATACTCTGGAAACTACAAAATACTGATGAAAGACATTGAAGATGATACAGAGAAATGGAAAGATATCCCCTGATCATGGATTGGAAGAACTAATAGTTAAAATGACCATACTGCCCAAAGCAATCTACAGATTTAATGCAACCCTATCAAAATACCCATGACATTTTTCACAGAACTAGAAAAAATAATCCTAAAACTTGTAGGGAACCACAAAAGACCCCAAATAGCCAAGGCAATCTTGGCTAAAAAGCAAAAAGCTGGAAGTATCATGCTTCCTGACTTTAGACTAAACTACAAAGATTCTGTAATCAAAACAGCATGATACTGGCACAAAAATAGACACATAGGTCAGTGGAATAGAATAGAGAGTCCAGAAATAAGCCCACACACTCATGGTCAATTAACCTGTGACAAAGGAGGCAAGAATACACAATGGAGAAAAGACACTCTCTTCAATGAGTAGTGCTGGGAAAAGTGGACAGCTACATGTAAAACAATGAAATTAGAACATTTTCTCACACAATATACAAAAATAAACTGAATTAAAGTTGTAAATACAAGGCTGGGATCCATAAAACCCTCAGAAGAGAACATAGGCAGAACATTCTTTGATATAAATTGTAGCAGTATTTTTCTGAATTTGTTTCTTAAGGCAAACAAAAGCAAAAATAAACAAACGGGACCTAATTAAACTTAATTTTTTTATAGCAAAGGAAAAACTGACAAAAGGAAAATACAGTTTACTAAATGGAAGGAAATATTCAGAAATGATATAATTGATAAGTGGTTAATATCCAAAATATATTAACAGCTCATATAACTCAATACCAAAAAAACAAACAACCTGATTAAAAAATGTGCAGAAGACCTGAATAAACATTTTTCCAAAGAAGACATACAGATGGCCAACATGCACATGAAAAGATGCTTAACATAGCTAATCATTAGAGAAATGCAAATCAAACCCACAATGAGATATAACCTCACACCTGTCAGAAGAGCTATCATATAACAAAAGTTGACCAGGATATGGCGAAAAGGGACCCTTGGTGCATTGTTGGTAGGAATGAAAATTAGTGCAGCCACTATGGAAAGCCATATAAAGTCTCAAAAAACTAAAAATAGAACTACCCTATGATTTAGCAGTTCCACTCTGGAGAATATATTTGAAGAAAATGAAAAAAAAATTTGAAAAGATATATGCATCCCAGTGTTCATAGCAGCATTATTTGCAGTTGCCAAGATATGGAAGAAACCTGGTGTCTATCAAAAAATTAATGGATACAGATGATGTGACATCTCTCTCTCTCTATGGAAATATTATCCAGCCATAAAAAAAAATGAAATTTGCATAAACAATAATTTTTCATTTGCAACAACATGGATGGACCTGGAGGGTATTATGCTTAGTGAAAGAAGTCAGAGAAATACAGATACTATATGTTATCACTTATATGTGGAATCTAAAAGATAATTGAACAAATTAATATAACAAAACCAAAACGGACTCACAGATATAGAGAACAAACTAGTGGTTACCAGTGGAAGAAGGAAGCAGGAAGGGGCAAGATATGGGTAGTGGATTAAAAGGTACAAATTACTATGTATAAAATAAGTAGGCTACAAAGATATATTGTACAGCCCAGGGAACATACTCAATATTTTATAATAACTTTAAATGGGGTAACTATAAAAGTATTGAATCACTATGTTGTATACCAGAAACTAATATAATGTGGTAAATAATTATACTTCAATAAAAAAAATTTAAAAAGTATATGTTGAGTATGATATGAGTATTGGACACTTAAGAGTTATAAAATTAAAATTTTTATAAATACTGAAAATAATTATTCATCATGAAATGTAGCCCATGTGAGGGAAACGATGATATGAGAGTGGAGGACATTTAAGAAGTTATGAGATCAATAGATTTTTAAGCATAATTTGACAAGTTTGGAAGGCAAAATGATCGAGGTTGTGGCACCTAGTTGGAAAGACAAGAGGTGCTGGTAGGACAGTAGGATGCTTAAAACTGACATTAAGAATGAGGTATCATCATGGGTAATGACAGTTATAGGAAAAGACCATGGGAATGGATGGCTGAGATACTGGAGGAGAGTAAGTCATGGAACTGAGAGCAGGGGTTTTGAGGCATCTTATAGGCATGTTGAAATAATGAAGAATTGTGACAGGAAGGATACTGGGGAGACTACAGTCACCAAAGAATAAGGAGGGTTAATCCATCCAGGGGTCATAGATGAAAAGCAGGAGTAGAGGACGACATGACTTGATGGCATGCGTATCAAAGCTGGAGCCAGGTAAGAGGGGACTGGACAGGTGAGAGGGCTCAAGGCCTGCAAATGGCAGAAAAATGGGTGATAGGTAGCCTGCCTCTAGGCAGTCTGACCTGTGGTATGAAAACCTGGAGTTTTCTAGAATTTTCTGACTTAAACTATTTGAGAAAGTTGTAGGGAAGGCAGTATCTTCAGGCAAGAGCCAATAAAAAGCAAAGAGAAAAAACGTTCAAAGAAGAGACTGAGTGAACAGGGACTCTGGAAGCATTTCAGAATGTATTTAGTGCCTCGGAATCTTTATTTAAATTCTGATGGTCATTGTACTGTAGATGTGCTTAAGCAGCAGGTAATAGAGAACTCCAAATAGCCAAGTTGACTGTTTTATTATTTTGACAGTTCTGGGTCCTTGTCACATACAGAAAAATGCGATCACCAGACCCTCTTTCTGTACATAACGATGGGAATGGACTTTGACTTTTCATTCCATAGCATGATCGGGACTTTCCCCCAGAGCATCAAGGTGCTGGAAACCACATTTCTTTTCCCCTAGACCGGGCCCTCAAGCTAAGGTGAAAAACAATCAACTTTCAATTTTCTGTGCCTGTTTGTTTTCTGCCCAGGATACACAGAAAAGGCATTTAAACAAACTTTTGGTTTGTTTTCAAGGACATCTTTCCATTTCTGCCTGCAAAGGATTTGAGAGCCAATTGTTCCTGGGCCCCAGGAGTCCATTTTTATTATTTAAATGTGGGTGTCTTCACAGCAAAACAACCTCAAACATTCAATCCTAGCCCCTCAACCCACCACCATTTGCTAAATGAAGCAAAGCACCCTAATGGTCTTAATGATGTGGATTTATCTCTTAACTGTTTTTTGAGATCACAACAAATCATTAAAATCATTAAGTCTTCCAGCTAAATTAGAGTACAGATCTTCTGGAGTGCATGCCCAACGTGGTTTCTTCCATAACACCCTGTCCCAGCCCCCTGCCCTTATCACTATTCTTCTCAGATTTCTTCCATGCAGAAAGAATTGGCTTAATATATTCAAAGTCACACTTTAAACAGCTTTGTTACCTCCCTCCAAGCTCATTCCTCCCCTGTACCCCAGAGCTACTTGCCTAGGAAATGGAGGCAGCAGACAGCTGAGCTAAGGGGTTTGGATCGGTGCTGACTCTGGGACCCAGCATATCAAAGTGTAACAGAGGAAGGAAGATCACCAGCGGAGTTTTGGCTCTCTGGGCACTCCTGTGTAAGCAGGGACTCTCACCGCTCATCTTCTGCTAGGTCTGGCAAAGCTGGAGGATGTATCAACAGATGCCACTCTCAGAAGGAGGATGGGGTAGAGTGGGGATTCATTTCATTTCTTCTGAAGTCTGTCACTTACTTTCTCCCCAGCCCATTCAGTCCTACAAAAATGGAAGTAAGAAAGCACGTACTCAGTTCCTGGCCCAGAAGCATGGGAGCACGAAAACCATGAATCATGTGGGTATTGAGGAAATGGATGGGGTCCCTCAGATCTATATATGTTGGAGAAGTTCAGGCCCATTCTTCCAGAAGATCCTTATGGAAGTAGGACCATGTGCTTCTCAAAGAACTTTTGGGCCCGCCATTTGTTCATTTTTCCTCTAGGTAAGAAAAATGAAGGAATATGTCTCATGAAGTGAAGGGTTGGTTTAATGAATCCAGTGCTTGATGAGGATAGTGAATTAAAAAGGGTTTAGGATGATTGGTTAAACTCAGCTGGTTGAAGTGATTCAAGCTTGCCTACACTAACTGATGAACTGAGTTACTAGAATACATAGCTCAGTGCTGTTCAGCTGCCAGGAAATGTCCAATGAGTGTTGGTTGAATTAAAGACTGTATATAACAGTCTCCTTGGAGGGTGGGGCTAGGGTTTTCTAAGTTAAACCCAGTTTGTAAAGAGGTTAATTTTGTATCTAGTCACCAGCATACCCTCTCTCTAGTTAGAGCCTGTAGATCTGTTATAAAGCCGGCTGACCCAACTTTCTCAAAAGTCAATAGTTTGAATTCAGGTGCCAAAGTTACATTCGAAATCCAAGTGTGTGATCCACTGTGGGGACTGGTGAGGTACTTTTGCTGGGGAGGCCCTGTCCTGGCCAACTCTGAACTCTAAACTCCTGGTCCCATTCAGCGTGATCAGACTCCTCAATCTGTGCTTGGTAAGGAGGGTGAATTAGAAGGGGTATGAAAAAGGGGAAAAAATAGCCCACTGGAGCGGAGAGAAAACTCAACGCACTCCCAGGGTTGGAAGTTTTACCCGTTTCTTCTCCAGTGGGCTTCCAGAAGAACTGCAGTGGGCGTTAAAGTTCCTTTATGCTTTACCTTCTGTGACTCCAAGTGTGTGTGTGAAAGTCCATTTATCTCTAAATAGAAGAACTTACTTTGAGTTCTGTCTTTGGTACTAGAAAATTAGTCTTTTATCAGGTGAATTCAAGGGCCAAATGAAGGACTACAGAATATAAAATCAATGACCTTTTACAGACAGGCAAAGTCAGGAGGATGAGAGGCTGGGCCAAATGTCTGTCCTAAGTGGCTGCTTGTGGGAGAGAAAAGCACAGGATGAACGTAAAGCGCGTGGATTTCCCGTGTGGGGCAGCTCTGCAGGCAGCCTCGGGGAGACTGATGCCTGTGCTCAGCACATATGTCTGAGTTCACTTCTCTGGGCAACCCGGGAGCCAGACCCATCTGTATGGGCAAGTATCACGTGATGTGGGCTTGTTACATCATACATTGCTCCCGACCTCTGATTGCCTTGTTTGTGCTTCTCTCCATCCAGGAGCTTGTGAGGAGGGGAACTGAGGACAGAACTGTCATGTCCGAGGTAAGAGCTCAGAGCGGCTCCTGTGTGCGGCTACTCCAAGCCTGCTCCTCCATGCCATGCATATCCCTATCCCGGTCCCTTGCTGTCTTCTAAGTGAGTCTGAGCAAGGCCTGAGGCATTCACCCCTGTGCAGTGACTCTGAAGGAGTTGTGAGTGGCAGCTGGGGGGTCCTTTTTATAGCCCAGTTGTTACACGAGGGCTGTCACATGACCCCAGCGTGCTGCTCTGGTGGGCGGGAGCAGGAAACCCGCAGCAGCTGTCCTCCTTGCTCCAGTGCCTCCACCAGGCCAGCCCAGGATTAGGGCCTGCCTCACTACCCTGCACCCTCACTCCCACCCCACCCACTGCCAGAACCGTGATAAAGGAAAACATCAGCGGAGGGTAAAGGATGCATACACAGTGCTTCCGCAAGATTCTCCTTGCTTCCTCCTCTCACCAAGTCTGTGAAGTATTACGATATGCACTCTACAGCTTAGGAAACTGAAGTAGAAAGAGGTTAAGGAACTTGTATAATGTCACAGAGCTAGTAAAATTCAGGATTGGCACTCAAACCCAGCCTCATCCAGCTCTGATGGCAGGATTTGGCCATCATCACAGGTGGCCTGGGTGAGCCTGTTAAGATAAAGAGCAAATTATCCAGGGCACTGGCTGACCTCCAAGGACAAGCTGGACAAATAGTAGTGCCACCTCCCCGAGACACACACACACACACACACCCTGCCCTGCCTGTGTTTGTTCAGTCTTGCTCTCACTGAGGTTACCCAACACCTAGGCGCACACCTGCGTACCGGTTGCCCCTCTGACTTCCTTCTCTCCTTGAGAAGCACAGGTCATCAAGCGCTGGTGTAATGCTATGGACCCAACCAAGGAATCATTCAGTTGGCAGCTATGGCTTTGGTTATTATATATTTTTTTCCTGTCTTTGTTTGTTTGTTCGTTTTGGGCAACAAAAGCAGGACAGGTAGTCCGAGCTGGTTCAGATTCTCGAATGTGGATTGTTGTCATAGCTGAGCTCTTTCTGCCTTCATTATAAGTCCACCTTGCACTGAAGCAGTTTGTTTATGCTCAGTGCAGTGCTAGGCATATAGCAAGAGCTTATTCAATGCTCCTATCAGAAACAGCTTATCAAAATATCACTTTTATTACATCACCCTACTGGTAAAGTGAGAACTTAATAATGGCTCCCTGTCTGCTGCCCCAAGGCCAGGCACGCAGGCCCCCATTCCACCCCTTCTCAAACACAGGAAAGACGGGACATTTCATTTACTCCTGCTTGTCTTCCACGGGACTCCTCTGGTTGGAACCCTTTTGTGTTCCTCCTTCATGACTAGAGGTGCAAGTCCCAGCTCCCCCTGGCCATTCTGCCTCTCCGTTCTAACCCTCTGGAGTTTCTCCCTGAGGTAAAGTCCTCGGCACTTTCTGTCTGAACAGTTCTAAGCCTGTGATCACATTCTCTCTTATTTTGTTGCTTAATACTTCCTGGGTAATATCTTAAAAATTGTAAACCCATTGAGTACTAAGAACATACGTTAAATGCTTTCTGTATTACCCAGAGTGCTAGCATGGTATTAGGAATATAATAAGGATTTTAAAATATTTGAATTAAATTAAATGAAAACTCTATTCTAATCAGAGCTTACACGGTATATTATTTATTGCTCTTAAATATATGAACCCCATGTAGAGAAAAAAAAACCATTTCTCATAAACAGTATTTATTTTTATTGAGTCACTTATGCATACAAACATAAAACTAAGTATAAGCTCCCAATAAAAGCTTAAGGTTCTTAAATCACTATAAAGCCCAAACAAATTTGTAAAATTAAATGTAAATAATAATATAAACACTGTAAAGTTTAACAGTATAAGCTTATGGTGATGTATGATGTTTGCCAAAAGCAAATCACAGCAATAATATGGAATTGCTCTGACCCCCAAGTTCTTTGGCGATTTTGAGCTTGGCATGATTCATTTCTTACATCACTCTCTTGTGCTCAGTACACAGCACAGCAAAACCTTTATTTCTGCAGTGTGGTGTCCGGTCGCTGGGTACTTACTTAGCCAAACAGCACCGTTATTTTTAAGGCTGTTCTTTGCTTACTACCTGAGACAAAGCCATGGTGTCCTGAAACCACTGGGCAGTGTTTAGGTTTATGTGACCATCCAGAGACTCCAGATATACTTATGTTAATTTTTTAGCATTATCTTTAAAGTCAGAAATTGGAATTAAAACATTCTATAAGAAAGCTTTTGGACCATCAGGCTATGCATAAAATAGGTAAACAACAGTGTCCTACTATAGAGGACAGGGAACTATGTTCAATACCTTGTAATAGCCTAAAATGAAAAAAATATGAAAAAAAAATAAACTAAATCACTATGCTGTACACTGGAAATTAACATAATGTTGTAAATTGATTATACTTCAATTAAAAAAATAATTTATCTGTAGATTTCTGGTTGAGTAGCACTACCTAATGGGAGAAGAATTATTTAAAGCAGAAAAAATGAAATTCTTCTTCTTCCCTTTCCATGGAAGGCTGTTGGCTAGAGATGCATCATATTATTTTTTTCTATTACTAAATATTTATGCTATATTAAAATTGTTACTAAAATTTGTTTTACTCACACAAAACAACATATTTATTGTAGAAAATTTAAAAGTCATTTTTAAGTTTCTTCAAGAAAAGAAACTGAGGACCCCAGAATCTACCTTTCAGAGATAGCCATCGATGTCCCGTATTATCGTAATACTTCTGTTGCTGCTAAAGTCAACAACAGCAATGGACACATATTGATAACTACATGCCAGCAAATATTCAAAACATTTTGCCTAAATTAATTCATTTACTCTGCACAACAATCTTATGGTATAGGTAATAGTAGTATTCCTATTTTATTTAGATAATAAACTGAGGCCTAAAGAGTGTTGACTGAAAAAAATGCACAGCCTAAAGTTGAGAATTATGCTTTATGTGGCAGTCAAACTGAGGACTTAAGCCTGGGAGTCAGCCTCTCAGAATAGCTCTGAGGGACTGTTCTGAAGAGGTAAGGAAGGATCCAGGATGTATAGGCATTTTTGTCCCACACAAAAAAGGTAGTTGGAACCTCAAAAGATTAGTTAAAGAAAAGCCAGATATCTCAAGTTAATGAATTTAGCGCTTTTCTATGTATAGGAAGGTATAAATGTGCAGGCTAATTGAAATCATTCCTTTGATATGCACCTTAACTATCTAAGGCCAGTATCCTGCATTTTCCAACCTAACTCCACTCAGGGTGCACAGCCAAGGGGGAGGGGGTGCAGTGGCTGAAGGTTTGATGGCTGCAACATTCTTTGTTTACTGAGAAGAGTTCAAGTAACTTTCAAGCACAATTATAGTAAGTTGTAGAGCAAGATTTTAATCGAGGCAAAATATAACAATATATAAATAAGACAAATTAAGTCAAATACGGGATCACTTGTTTTCCTTAGATATATGTTAAACATCTTTTTGTGAAGACACCAGTAATATTTGTGGGTAATTAGATGGATATATTTCATTATAAAAATATATCACAGTATCAACCAATATTCCACTGACAGCATTCTAGGTAGTTTTCAATCTTTATTATTAAAAGGGCTGAGATGAACATTCTTAGACCTAAATCTTTGGGGATATCCTTAGTAGGGGAATATTTTTATTTCTTATTTTGCTGAAGAATCTAAGAAGAAAAGAATACAGAAATCTCAGCATGCTCAGTCCAACATTGTTGTAACTGTTGATTTTATTCACTGGAAAAGTACTTAGTTTCACGTACTGTTCAATTATATGTATTTGTTTAGCACTCAATCAAACTTTAAGTTTTCCATAATGCTAATAGCTGCTTTTGAGCTCTAAGTACACATGAAAATGAGCTAGCATAAAACACAGGGTAACACTTTAAAATATGTGTCCTAAATTTTAGAAATTAAGAAGCTTCCATTCAGCTATTCTAAACCAGAAATTGTTGTTCCCAGTGGGTAGGTAGCACTTCATTAGGTATTTTAAAGCTCTGTTTTAGCTGTTTATTTGGAGGAGGAGAAGGGGATAAAGTTTTCAGGCTAACCACAAATCTTGTTGCTTTTGCAAGCCTAGCTCTAAGTGTTAGTCAGTCTTTGAAGATCTTAATTTATTTTTATCAAAGTACACATAGTTAGAGTTAAATACTACTAAAAGGTTTGTTTGTTTTTTGGTGGGGGGAGGGAATTTTCCTTACCATCCTGTTCTGCTTTTCAGAGGCAACAAATTCTAACTCTTCTTTCATGATGTCTTTCTTTTCCCCCACCCCTTCATGTCTCTCTCTCCTCCCTCTCCTCTTCCTCCCCCTCCTCCTCCCACTCCTCCTTCTCCTCCTCCTCTGTGGCCTCCTCCTCTTCCTTCTCCTGCTTTTCGTGTAGTAGAAAACATAGCATTCTTACAATCCCTCTTGCCAGTACAATTATATCATGTGCCTAATTGCTTCATTTTTTTTCCTTTCCATTTGCTTGTTTTTCTTTGAAATGTTGACTATCTTTCCACAACCTCCACAGCTCTGAATATAATTTTCTGCATAGTCAGGTGATCTATAAGTTCCTTGACTATTATTTTGTAGTTTTATGGAAATATTCTTTCTGGATCTTTCTGGACTCCTGCTACAGTCTGGACTAGTTGGTCTACAAGTCTGTTCATTTTATCATATGTTAGAGCCACTACTTCCTGGTTTCTGTGCATTCTTTCTTCTTGGTTTTCCTTCTTGTTTTGAAATAATTCATCTTCCAGAGTCTTCTAAGGAGAAAGGATGCAGCAGAAGTGAATTTTTTGAGACCCTACATATTTGCAAATATTATTATTCCACCATCACACTTGATTCCTCATTTAGCCATATTGAGCATTTTGAGTGGGAAATTGTCATGTCTTAGAATTTGAAGGCACTGTCACCGAGTTCAGGTTTGGATGCTCACTTCTTAAAAGCTAGTACAGAAGAAGCAAGTGTTGTTAGAAAGGAAAAGTTGCTTTAATCAAAAAGGTGGTGTTTTGGGGAGAAGATGGTTTCATGTCTCAAGACCAACTCTGGAGAATTCTGCTCAGCCATGATCAGTATTTAAAGGGGAAAAAGGGAAAGAATCTCAGTGAATGGCCAAGGCAGGAGGTCAAGCTCTGCATCATTTTCCATTGCGTGCAGGCTGGCTGATTCCTCCAGATCTTCAAATGTTATCTCATCCCTTTGTGATCTGCCTGCAGGATTGCTAAGGGGGCTGCTGGTGGGTAGAGAGCTAGTCGTTCTTTAAATACTTAATTCTTCATTCCTACTTCTTTTAATCCAGGGAAAGAATCAATGGTTTGGGCAAGGTATTATGTGCATTTAGTAGAGCATAAGTTAGGAATTAGGTTAAATGCTACCTAGTAACCTCATTTTTGTAATTCAAGTTTAAGGGGGACAGAAACAGGCAAGCAGGAAAGGGGCAAAGAGCTGCTTACAAATTCTCACTTGTCAGACATCATTCCTTTTCTATGGAATTAGGGGCAAAGGTCCACCTGTAACTTCTCCATGCTGACATAGTGTGCTGTGTTCTCAGAGTGGAAGATGTTGACGTGGGTCTGTAGCATGCCCTTGCTGACAGTTTTAGTTACCTGCTTAAACATATGTGCGGAGCAAGCTACACTACTTTGATGCCCACAAAGTTATAGATTATTGTAAGCAATAGTGTTGATCCCATTCTCTTGAGGCCAGTTCTTGGAATTGTGCTAGCCGTGGATTCACTACAGCTCAAGATGGAAGAGTATCTTGGAGGAGATGGTGTATGTCATGGTTACAGTCTGGTCATCATGCAGTTAGCTTTTCCCCTCTGGTGGCAGTTATCGTAGCTGTAAAACAGCTCAGGAACGTGCATCAGACATTGAAAGATTCTGTGACTCTATTGTCCTAATTATTAAATACTTGATTCTGCTCTTTTGTGGCTCAGGGAGGTCTGGGAGGCTTCAGCTTTTCTACAAACAAGAGGGAGGGGACATGGAGGGGACATGGAGGGGCCTTTGTACTTGGCGGGGGACTTGCTGAGATCTTTTTTGATTCATTGATTTGATTCATATATCTCAAAAACTCCTTCAATTTTGGGATTTGTTATGTTATTCATTTCTTAATTTCTTCCTTAATATTTCCTCTGTTTTAGAATTCTCCATTTATCAAATGTTAGATTTACCTCATTAATCCTATTTTTAAATTTTTATAACTCCTATTGACCATGCTTTTGTGTTATTGTTTAACTTCCTTGTAGATTGTCTCAATCCCATCCTCCAATCCTTCTATTTAAATTTTTATTTCTAATTAACTATTATGTTCTTAATGTCTAGGCAGCTTTCTTAGTCTGAGAATCTTCTTTTTTCTCCTCTTTTCTCCTTCTTCCTCCTTCCCCTCTCTCCCCTCCCCCTTCTCCATCCCCTCCCCCTTCTCCTCTTCTCTTCTTCCTTCTGATAACACCATCTTCATAATACCATATTCTTCATACCATAATAGTGTATTCCTCTTCATGGAAGCAATATCTTCCTTTACGTCTTTGGGAATATTAATTGTAATTTATTTTAAATGTTCCTTCTGTTTTACTTATTGAGTTTCGTTTTCCTTGCTTGTTTTATCTTTCATGGTCGATGATACTTGACTGTCTATTTCTATTTATGATTGAAACATTAAAAGTTTATTTTAAGATGACAGGATTTCATAAGATTGCCAAAGAATTTCATGCATGCTTGTGGTAAGTTCTACATAGGGTAACCTTATATTAAGGAGCATCAAATACTAGTATATGGGGGTTTTATTCTGGGTCTATCACTATACTCCGAAGAAGTTCTTCTAATCTTCTGTCATGGGTGAAGGAGAAGTAGTCGAGTGCTGGGCAGAGTCAGGATGGGAGCCTAGCATGGAAGCAGAATTTCAGCCAGTGTCCCTCATTTACACTGCACATCTTATTCTAGTTCATTTTGTTTGTTGTCTGCTATTCTGCGCTTCTCTGGGTTTCTGTTGGGTGAGGTGGCTTTCCTCTCATTGGTCTCCCTGCCTCTGTTTGACTGAGTTTTAAATGTATTACTACTTATTCATCCACTTCTCATTTTCACACATTCTGCTTGTGAGTTACAGGTGTGTCTTGCATTCACTAAATGCAGAATTCATGTGTCTGCTTCTTGTTTGTGTGTGTTTTGACACCTGACATCTTTATCCACTTAAATCTAAAATGTGCTTTTATTTGTTACAGCTTCTTCAAGAGTAAAAAGGAAGCCTATTAAGAGGATGTTCTTGGGTTAGAACTAGGGGTTCTTGCTACTAGACCTTAGAAAGAATCCAGACAGAGAATAGAATGATTAATTATTTCATGAGATTTTTTTTTTGAGAATTACTCCATGAGATAAAATTCTGTAGCTTTACTTAAAATTTCCTTCTAGAGTGTTTCACTATACCCCATCATTATGTGTATGACTTTTACCTATGAGTTTAAGTCCATGTTAAAATACCATCTCCTCCATGAAGCCATCTCTGATCATTATAGCTAATAATAATTCCTCCATTCTCTAAAATGCATGGCATTTGATGCATTATTTTCTTATGGTGGTTATTCATAACCTAGAATCGTAGTTATGTTTGCATCTCTCCAGCAGGAACATTTTCTGGTGAATTTTTTATTCCCTCTGTCCTCAAGGATTATATTCATATCTGTTCATCTCTGACTAGCTTATGGCTCCTAATACAGCGCCAGAAAAGAGCATGTACACAATAAATGCTGAACAAATATGTGAATGTATAGAAGCTGCAATAATTCTTGCTCCCAGGAAAATGGAAGGCACATTTTTAAGTTTTCTATTTCATTGTCATTAGGAAAGTTTACAAAGAGTGACGCAAATACACTTCTTATCTGTAAGTTTCTGTGTGCTCTGAGACTTGAGCAAGAACTATCAGGCTGCGTAACAAATGTTCCTCTGAAGTTCACTGAGGTTGTTATCTTCTTAGGAATAATCACATCCAGGAGTTGGGCATCTTCTTCTGAAAAATTGCTCTAGGCACAACTTGTCTTCCTTGCCTTCATGCTGAACCCTCTTCATCACCTTTACCCAGTAATCAAGTACTTGGTATCCCCTTGGGGCTCCAACTGAAAAATGAGAGCTCTAATTGAATAACGAGAAAAAGTGTAATTTCTTAGAAGACATAAGTTTGAACTTTGCCTATAGGCTGGGCAACCTCGGACAATTTAGCCAATCTTTCATCGCCTAAACATCCACCTATACAAAATAGGGAAAGCACTGTCCTCCACAAGATTTTCATAAAGGTGAAATAAATTACATATATAAACTCCTTGGAACAGAAAAGGCTTGGGAATAGAGCATCATTGAATTTCTACTTTAAGATATACATTGCATTTTCCTAGGAATATTGGCATTTTTAAATGAATCCAGTGAGAGAGCAATGCTTAATTCAAAAGGAAACTCCCTTTGGGGTGACACCTTATTTTTGTGTTGAGGACTTCTGGGCCTCCCATGTAAAGAATCCACAAGTGTGGAACCACTTCCCATGCCTCAACTTCTCAAGGAAGAAAAAACTTACGGAAATATGGTTCAGAAATTTGAAGTAAGGCTCAGGAAACCACCTTTTCCAAACTCATTTGGAATTCTTTAAGAATGCTTGATGCAAGCAGGTAAACTTTTGCTTCCTGCCTTTGTCCCACTTTCAAAGTTTATCTTATCACAGGATATTAAAAATATGTATTTCTAGGGCATATGTTCTAAATGCAATGTTTCTCTGTCTGTTTGAAGTTAGTGAGACCCCAAATGATGGAGGGAGAAAGGAAAACTTAGTACCAGTAGGAAGAGATCAAAGTGTGGGTGCTGGAGTTGCGGGGACCTACCATTTCAAACACTTCACAGAGTACTGGACTGCTTGGGAAAGCAATGCTTGACAAGGCACATCTGGATTCTAGTTGAATCTACCAGGTTTCCCTCCTGTCCTCCAACATTTTTTCAGACAGTTGCCAGTCATGTGTTCTAGTGTATGCATTTTTTTTCTGCAGGAAGGTGGAATGGATGATTCTCCTTTCATCAAACTCTTTCTCAGTCTCAGGAAAATCTCTCCTGCAGGATCTCTACCAGTTAATGCTAATGACTAATAGACTTATCCACCTTCTTTTTTGTCTCAGAGTCAAGACAATTACACTTTTAGATGTGGCAGAAGTGAAATGTTACTTCATGACAACAAACTCTGTCAAAATCTAGGGAGAGGCTGGAGATTCTTTATTCTAATAATTCATTAGGATGAAAATACATAGCGTGCTCTTTGGGAAGGGTGAAATGTATTTCAGCTCAGACCCCGCAGAAGGGAAGTGATGTTTATTGGTGCCTACTATGTGCAAGGGGCTGAGCCTAAACTATCTGATGTTACCTGCCCGCTGGTCCTCTGAGGAAGGTGCTAATACTTTCATTTCCAAATAAAGTAGTTCAACAAGATGGAAATTTACATAAAGGGACAGAACTCAGTAGGGATCAAGACAGGGACTTGGGCTGTTCTTTTCTGATTATACAGATGTACCTCATTTTATTGCTCTTCTCATTATTCAACTTTGTACATATTGTGGGTTTTTTTAAGATAGGGGTTGGTGAACCTCTATTTTAAAAATACTTTTTATTTGTTTATTTTTAATTTTTAAATGTTTATACAGTTTTAAAGGTTTCTTTCCATTTATAGTTATTACAAAATATTGGCTATATTCCCCATGTCATGTTGTACCTCCTTGAGCCTATCTTGCACCCCAAAATTTGAATCTCCCACTCTCCCACCCCTATGTTGTCCCTCCACTCCTCCCCCACTGGTAACCACTAGTTGTTCTCTATATCTGTGAGTCTGCTGCTGCTGCTTCTTTTTTTTTTTTTTGTTATTCACTTGTTTGTTGACTTTTTTAGATTCCACCTCCAAGTGATATATAGTGTTGAAAGTTCCCAGCAACCCTGCTTCAAGCAAGTCTATTGGTGTGATTTTTCCAATAGCATTTGCTCACTTTATGTCTCCGTGTCACACTCTGGTAATTCTGACAATATTTCAGACTTTTCCATTATTATACTTGTTATGGTGATCTGTGATGAGTGATCTTTGATGTCACTGCTACAACTCACTGCAGGCTCAGATGATGGTTAGCATATTTTTAGCGATAAAGTATTTTAATTAAGGATTGTACATAGACTTTTTTTTAGACATATGCTGTTGCACATTTAATAGACTACAGTACATATAAACATAAGTTTTATATGCACTGGGAAACCAAAAAATTGGTGTGACTTGCCTTATTGTGATATTTGCTTTATTCTGTTATTCTAGGACAGAACCTGCAATATCTCTTAGGTCTGCCTTTACTGTATTCCCTTCAAGAGTGGGATGGACCAGAAAGATCCACACAGTAAACTTCAGGCAAATATTTAAAGTTCGGTGTGAGCTCCAGGTTTCTATCACTCCCGCAGCTGATCGGCCTCTTGCCACCCCTGAGGATGTGTACCCACTCATGATCCTCTTTCTCCTCCCACAGTTCACTAACGGTGAGGAAGGAGCTTTTCCCTGTCTTCTTTTTCTCATCAACCTCTGCACGAGAAAAACATAGTTTCTCCTGGAGGGAAAAGATAGCTTTGTCACCATCTGGTCTGATTCCAAAGCCACCATATTGCAGGAATGAAAAGCTAGAGCTCCCAAGGATTCCGTTTGCTGTCGTGTAGCTCCCATCACCACAGCTGCAGAGCGCCCAAGAGACAAAATCGCCATTCAGAAAGGAATCTAGGCAGCAGACTAGGCTTAGCAACCTGCAGACCTACTCCCTCTGGGGTTACACCCACATGGAGCTGCTTCTCTTGTTCTTTTTCTTAGACCGAGCCTTCAGGGCTACTGGCCAGATGCATAGACAAAACAAGTTCAGCATACTGTTCAGCTGCTGGTGGCGAGATTAGAATTTCTCTCTCTCAACCTTTAGAAAACTCCAAACCCTGGTCACATGTGCCAAGCTGGCAGATGTGGTTCTCCTTGGTCCAAGCTGGGCTTCGGTAATGGATGCAGAGCATCAGCTTCTCTTCTCTGGTTACCTTGAGCCAGGCATTGGCACAAGGCAGCATTGCCAGCAAACAGTATTTTGGTGCCATTTGTGAAAATTAACTTCCCTAATTAACTTACTCATACAAATGCACTCAGGATAAAGACATTAGGACAATTACCTAGAAAATTACTACCTTGGTAGAGTCCCTTGTACCCCCTTTTTGCCTCTTAAATGCGCCAAGAACAAAATTGCTCTGATGACGTTGTTAGATCTCTGAGAGCAAATAACTGATGAACGAAAGGATGGTGCCACATGTTGACTCTTTTAACCGTAATTTTAGCTCCTGGATTCTGCTCAGCACGGGGTGGCCAGGAAATGATTTTCTCCTTCCAGAGGGGAGCACTGGTAAGGATCAAAATGACTTCTTGGTACATATTCAAGCACCTTCTCGAGCACCAGGCTACACAGCAATTATGGCTAAATGAGTTTTGTATCAATTAGGACTGCTAGGAGGGTACTCTGGGGGGACCAGCAGGAGCCCTACATTTCAGAAACAAGAGGTTATAAAATTTCATTTGTTTACTCAGCCTCCAAATGCAGCTTTATTATTATTATTTTTATGAACCTGGGTAACCGCCTGTAGCACCTCAGCAGCATGAGACATTTCTAGCCCCATGAGACATTTTACTTCCTCTCTTTGAAATCCCCTATGTACAAGTCTTGGTCATTCTTACCAGGATCAAAGATTTCTGGAAAATTTTCATTTCTTCCATGGTTTTACTTCACTTGACTATATCGTATGAGTGGGTTTCTCTTGTGATGAAATGTACACCTTCCTCAAATTTTGTTCTATGTTCTTTGTGAGGTCAGGCCTGGAGAGAAGTCAGAAGGGATGGGGTGTGGTTCAGTGCTATTGGTACACGGAGGGGATGGTGTGTGCTTCCTGCAAAGAGTGGAGGTAAATTTGTATTGAGTTTAAATGAATGGTTTTCAACTCTGCTGCTCTTTAGATTCATCTAGAGAATTTTTAAAAGGGCCAATGCCTGAGCCCCATCTCAAACCAATTAAATTAATCTCTTTGGAAGTGAGGTCAAATTATGTCTAAAGTTCCCCAGATGATACTCATGTCAACCAGGGTTGAGAACAATTTATTCATTGCTTTCATAAATATACTCATCAGCTATTATGTGCCAGGCACTATTCTAGAGGCTGGGGATGTGGCAGTGAACAAGTCAGACAAAAATCTCTGCCTTCACAGAGCTTACACGCTGGTGGATTTTGACTGATGACACACAAATAAATCAGTAGCATTCGTGGTATATAAGTTGGTGACCAGTGCTAAGAAAAAAAAAAATACAGGAAGGAAGGGAGATATAGCTTATAAAGGAATAAAGGAAGGAGGGAGAAGGTATTGCAACATTGCAGGGTATCCGAGGTTTCCTCATGGGAAAATGATATTGCACAAAGGCCTGAAGGAGGTAGAGGGAGAGTCTCTGAGCAGAGGAAACAGCAAATACAAAAGTCTTAAGGTGGGAGCATGGCTGTTTCAGGAAGAGCAAAGGGGCTAAAGCAGAATGTAAACTACTGGTCTAAAGTAACAAAATCCACACTCTAGGTATAAGATGAACTACTTTTGGGAGGAAACCAAAAGACTGTGTATAGATGTGTGACTAGTAATTTTGAGAGTACTCTGAACCAAATCAAGACAAGCTGGCTGTGACCTTAAAGAAGCAGGCCGGGATGTGATGACAAGCTAGTAAACTGATGTGGAGTATCTTCCATTTTAGCCTATTTGCAGAAAGGATATAATAGTAGAAGATGGGTCTAGAAAACAAAGTAAGGAAGATGAAGGAAGCAAGGGTAAGAATGGCCCTCTATGCATTGGTGGTGGATGTAAGGATGCCATGGGTTCTGAGAGGTCATGGCAAATGTGTGGTTAACATTTGAATCACGTAACTGACAATTATCATTGTTCTCCAAGCTAACTAAAGAAATTGGTCTTTAATATATCTAATTCATAGGAAATGGTTGCTGATGAGCCAGTGTGAACATGGGGCTTACCTGTTATTTCTATGATAAATAAAGGAATTGCAGTTGAGATTCCAGATATCAGTCTAAGTGAACTTTGTAAGAGCTAGTTTCCCTGAGCCAGATTATTCCAGTATTAACTACTGAGATGGTAAAGACTACGAGTGAATTTGGGGCAAGGCAAATGCTCCATTGTTGGATCTCTCAGACCTCCTGGTCAGTGACCTGTCTGGCTGCTGACTTTGATTGCCATGTGACGCTCACATTTTCTATCCAAAGCTTCAGTACCCTGTTCAGCCCCTGTTTCGCTGCATGGCTGTTGTTTTTCCACAGTATAAATCAAAATAATACCTAATATTTTATCTCTCTCTTATAAGTAGTAAGAAAATCTGATGTGATAAAATATATTAAAGTAATTTTAAATGGTAAAATGGTGTGTAAAATAAGGCATTATTTTTATTAACAATGATAAGAGTAAATCTAGGTAAATGGAAAGTTAGAAATCTGATAAAACTACCTGGTATTTACATAGGTACAGATTAGATTCAGTGTCTCTTGTAGATAACTATATTTTTTATTTAAAAACTAACTCTGTGTATAGTTACATACAAAAATGTTTAGAAGGTTAATACACCAAAACATAAATAGTGGTTATATCTTGATAATAGGGTTTTAAATTTTTTTTTATTTTTTACATGAATGCAGTTATTTTTATGTTCTTTTTATATAAGATATAGATACCAATATCTATATATTCTAAATATTTAATATCATATTGTGAAGATGAAACAATGAGAGTTATTTTTAAAAGAATATCACCTCAGCTTTTCATGTAGTTGTTGACTAAGTGGAGTGTTTGAGCTGGCATCACTGGTAATGAGCTGGGTGATTAGGGCCGTGAATCAGAGTTTTCAGATGTCAGTCAAAAAAAGGAGCATCTCTGAGCTTCTGAACAACCAGGTCCTTGTGACTCAGGCTGCCTTTTGAACACACTACCCAACAAAGAAAACCGTGGGACTGTTCCAGAGGCTATGCCTCTACTTAGAGGTTTCAAAGAGATATTTTGTGTATTTTTTTCTTTTCTTTTGCGAATATCAACAGTTCCTCCAAAGAAAGGACAGAATTAAAACTGAGATAGGCGAATGTGAATTAGGTAGGCAGTAAAGACTTCTTGACTTCAGCGGAGGAATAATTGGCAGAAGAACTTGGTTCTGGCAAAGAAAATGAGTTGCTTCTCTTCTAGGAACTTCTCTTGCTGGGACACAGCCCAGCTCTGAAGGCAGCCTGAGAGAATGAGAGAGAAGGAAAAGAGAATAGATTGGGACCTTCCGTCTCTGTGAAGAGCAGCCCTTAAGTCAGCTAATAGAGCCGAGAGCATTCAAGCCCGTGGCCAGAGCGCCAGGACACACCTGTAGCCAGTTAAATTGATTGGTTTGCTGCAGCAAGGGAGAACAGATATTAATGGGGAAATGCAGGGAAGGATTCTTATAGATTGTGGCGAGGCGGCAGGAGACAGAGTTATCATAGGATGGTCTTTGCAGAGATTGTTTAGAATTCATAAATTACAGGGTTGCTTGCTCAGTGGTTTAATCTTCAGAACACCTGGCTGTGCGGGGTTACTGTATGGTCAAGTTTTTTGGTAGTCATACAGGGTCTATGAGTCAAGAATGAGCAGATGTTTAAAGAAAAAAGAGTTTGCGCTGACATAGTTTTCTTCCACGTTATGGTTTAGTGCAGTTGCTCTGTTTTGTGAGCCACGGTACAGTTCTGCAAATTATGGCTTCTGTTTCATTTCCACTAGGTGAACATATTTCAGGGATGGAATGGGGGGATAGGAAAGTGCTGAAAGAAATGGAGGAGAGGAAGCAGGCACTTGAGTCTCCCGTATGTGCTAGATGATGCTTGTAAATTTTGTACATGTGCTCCTCTTTGTGCACTTACTCTCCTTCCAATGGTCTTTATTCAACAAACTGATTTCTATTAGGAAAAAGCAATACACTCTAGGATATGTTTCCAGGAGTTAAGATAGGGCTTTCTTCCTTTTTTTTTGTCCTTTAAAGGAGTCAGATGTTGAACAAACCTCTCCATTTCTTCTGATCCGTACAATCAGCCATATAGAACTTGGACTTTGTCCCTGTTCCCCGTTGATCCTAACAAACATAATACAGCCATCCTGCAGATGCCTGATAGGGACTCATTACCCAAATGATCCTAAGACTTCCTGTTTGGGTCCATTCCCACCTCCAGGAGATATGCTTCTTGTGAATAAATCACCGTTATCTTTTGTCAACATCCACATTTCTTTCTCCTATCAAATATTTTACCCATTGGATCAGAAAACATGACCCATGAAATTGACCCTGCACATATTTTTGCTTGTCTTTTCCAAAGTTGGCATCAGATGTGTCATGGTCTGAGCTACTCCGTATTCCTTCAGGCTATTCATTTGATGCAAAAAATGTGAGGATACAATTGGCATTTCTGTAACTTTCTCTTAGATCTTTCTCTAGCCTGAGAAACACCCCAGGGCTGTAAAGGGTAGTATGGAAACTCATTCTGATCTGTGTAAAGAAAGGGAAATAGAACTTGCCTGAAGGCCCAGACTGGGACCAAAATTAGGGGCTAGAACACACAGTAATTTTCTGATTCCTGTTTCCTCTGCAGGCCTCTCAATTTGGATGTCATACTGTAGTCCTCAGTTTACTCTCTTCAGTACATTCACCGAGAATCATCACATACTAAGAAATCATTAAAGAGCCATGAGTAGTAACTATTTTTTGCAAATCTTCATAAATCTGCCACAAGAGGGAACTGGGGATAAGACGCAGGAGGAGGAGGCAGAAAGTCAAAGCATGGTTGTGGCCATTGGCCTTTTGGTAGGTTTTCCTTCATGACCTCACCCACCTTTTCTTGAGTTATGCACCTTGCAACACATTCATTCACTGTGGAAAGATGGCAAGTTGCAGGTGGAAATGAGATGTGTCCTTCATTAGATTTCTCTCCTTTTTAAATAGGAAAAAAAATAACTATCTTGTTTCATTCCCTTACATGTTGGTGGTTGTTTCAGCATAAAACAAGGCAATAAAGAGAAATGAAAAAAAAAAAATTACTCCAATAACAGCCCCCCCCCCCACTCTTGATTTTGAGCAGACCCAGAGCAGGCCGAGGACCTAGGGAGATCAAAGCACTGCTGTGACTGGGTTAGGGGGGCAGGGATTGGTCAGTGTAGGGTGAGTGATTTGTAACATAATTCTGGACTCTAAACTTTCATTTAATTTCTTTAAACAGCAGCTCCCCTGAATCACAGTACATTTGACATGAATGGAAGAAGGTTTTGTACAAGTGGAACAGGATGGTTCTAAACCCTGATCCTGGCATTGAAAAATTGGCTCCTTGGGACTGAGATTTCCCTCATGGATTTGACAGATTTACAAAACAAAAGTCACAGCCTCCTCTGATGCTAACAGCAACCTGGTTGCAGAGGAATTGGGGAAGTCTTCAGGAAAAGGCCCACTGCCAGGCAAACAAGTTACGGATCTGGCTCCCCAAGGCAGTCACAGATACCAGTTTCATGGGCGTAGGTGAAATACTGATTTGTTTTGCTTCAGTCCAAATAGAGGGTGGTTATTAGTGTCTTTTTACCTCCTAGAAAGACTTATTGAAAAATAAATTTGAACATGACCTGAATTTAGGACACTTTTAGTGCTCCGACATGTTGCTCCTGTCTGGAATGCCCCCTTGCCCACACCTGTTAAACTAATTTCTATTCAAACAGTTTTCCTCTATTATGCCATCCCTCCCCAACCCCCTCAGGTTGAGTCTATTACTCCATCCTCAAAGATCTGCCTCTTAATGGCCAGTGGGACTGGGAACTGCTTCAGAGATGCTTTTTATGCTTCTTATATCCACAGGCCGAATACATTACCTTGTTCATAGGCACTCAATAAAATTGACGGCCTCTCCATTCCTGTTAGGAATACTTCCAGGTCACCATCTGAAAGGGTGATCCTGCCAAGGAGATTTCACACGACATCCATTCTCTTCTGGTTTGTAGGCGACAACTGGGAAGTTCTTTCCTTCTCAGAAGTTCAAGTTTGGAATTTTCACCTTGCACTTTACCCTTCAGTACGTACTTGGGGAAAAAGGATAATTCCAAGTAGATCTTTAAAGAAAAAAATAGGGGCTGGACTGGATGATTTCTCACTGACATCCTCAACTCCCTCCCTACCCTCAGGATGCCCAGCTCGTGAAGAAAAACTGTGATGTAGGTAAGAGGACACTTGCGTGGGAGCCTGAGGCCTTTGCCCAGCTCTGCCATTGACTAGCTCAGTTATTTGGATCATTGCTCCTTCCTTGGAACTTGGGTTTATCATCTATACACAGGAGGATTGGGTTCAGTGATGTCCAACTACAACTTCTAACTCAGACACTGGTCTTAAAATGTTAAGAGTCTCCATGCGTGTGAAATACCAAAGTTGGCAATCCAATGAATAGCTATTCTTCTAACCTTGGTTAGCAGATGGGTTCCTTGTCCTCCTGTTGTTTAGAAGTTCTTCATCATTATAATAATTGAGTGGGATGTTGATTTTATTCCTTTGACCTCTTTGCTCTCCACTGCTTTGGTGAAACTTGGCACTGATATTTGGTGGCTGGGCTCCTGGGGAGTTCTCTTATGTGCTGTTGCAGTGTAGAAGTGAAGTGGAAAGGGCACTGGAAGAGAAGCCAGATATTCTGAGGTCTAGTTTGGCTCTGCCACTAACTAGCTCTGTGGTCTTGGGCTTGTCCATCCCCTCTTGGGGTCTCCATTTCCTCACCTGTTAATTGGGGGTATGAACTAGATGATCTTTATAATTCCTTAACTCTTGTCTATGAATTCTAAGCAAAATCTCCCTGGAGAGGGAGGGCTGAATGGAAACTTCATGTCACACTACTCCAAATGCCAAACAATTAATTATGGAATTCCAGCAATCAACCCCCTCTCCCTGCTCCCTACCCCCTGCCTGCCTGCATTAATGGCATTTTCAGAGCCTTGTTTAGAACAACATGTCACTCCTAGACTAATTGGCATCTTTCCATCACTGTCAAAGGGAGTCAAAAGGGTCTCTTTACTTAGAACTCTCCTAATTCTCCTTTGTGGGGTGGGGGTAGGTTATGTGCTCATCTTCTGACACTCCTCTCATATCTGAAAGTCTGTCCTGCCTTTGCTGTCCTTGGTTCCTGTCTCTTCAGGATGTGTGCTCATTTGAGAAATCCCACCAAACTGAATAGCTTTCTATGTCATTTGATATGCATGGAATTTACCAGGCCAGCTTCTAAGCATGTGCTAAGAAAGATTGAAGCTCAAGAAGGGAAACAAGGAAGGTACCCTTTCCTATTAGTTCCAGTGTCACGTAGGGTTAAGGGATGTGGACTCTGTCAGACAACTGCCTTGGTTTGAATCTTTATTTGCCACTGAGTCAGCCATGTGGCAGAGGGAAATCTGTTTTCTGTGTGTCTATTTTCTTATCTGTAAAATGGGGACTAGTAAATTAAAAGTACCAGCCTAACAAGATTAATGAAATAATATGTTAATTAGTATGGGGTTTAACACAGGATAGCTTTAAATATTAGAATTATGATGTCTGACATTATTTTTGGCCAATCAACATTTGCAATGTGCCCCTTCTGCTGGTGACACCAGTTGTCTTTCTTAGTTTGGTAGCAGCTCATTTCTGCTCACTCCCTTGAGTCCTTGTCCCTCTAGGCTCCTTTATCATGACTCCTATGAGACGTCGCTATTGTGGATAATTATTTAGGAAAGTGCTTTTCTGTTAGGGGGACCCTCCTCCCAACACTTCCCACCCACTCAGGGATGCTGGAACTCCTGACCTGAGCAAAACTGGGCGGCTTACAGCTACCCTTTATAGGAAAGAAGAACCTTAACCACGGAAGGGGTTTTAATCATCACTTCAGATGTGCACCAAGAAGCATGAGGTACACAACCCACACACATTTAAAGTGTCTCACGCTGCTCAAAGAGGGGAGAAATGGCCCTCATTTATAGAACTTGCAGAACAGAGGCCTAGTCTGTGTGCATCTTTCGCTGACCAGTTCTATTTTTTACTTTCCCTGTTTCCCTTCCTTTAATACCAACAGCTGGAACTGTGCAGCGTGCAGCAAAAAGAATTAAGACTTTTATGATGATGGGGAAGCAGAAGCAATTCATTTAATGTGTTTTATCGATTGTGTAGCACATTTACTCCGTGGGTTCAAGGCATCACATGTCCGTTCTCCTGAAGGCAAGTCCAAATCACTTACAGCATCTTTACGGAAATTCAAAATTAAATGGAAATATGACTATGAAGCCATCAGCTAAAAAGCATTGGCTCCTCATGGAGGATTCTGCTTTTTTTTTTTTTTTTCCTCTCTCTCTCTCATTTTTATCATCTTTCATAGCAGTGTCCTTAAAGAAGTCTCCCTTGGGCCTTCCCTACAGATCTTGGAAGGCCAGCTTTGGTAAGAGGCAGTAAAAATACCCAGACCATAGAATTAAATTGAACAAGATACCTGATTTGAGCAATGCATCACCAGGGGTAAGCAAGCAAGCATTTGAAAACCAAACTAGACTGTATATTTGTAAAAATCAAAATGTGTTTAACAACACTCAAATTATGGAAACGCTATGTGTTTGGTTCCCATTAATGTATCCAGGATGAATATTGTGGTGGTGACGTCTGTGAGGACCCGCCTAACAATGCTGGTGGTTATCTGGGAATGGCTATGTAGGCCAGCTATCTGTAGGAAACATGCAAATTACAATCAAGGTAAGAAGCCACAGTAGCATCTAGAAATTTGGAACTGGGTGTCAGTTCTGAGAATTACTGATGATGCCAGAAATCAGAGGTATGGGAAATAGGATGGAATGTGGCTTCAGGATGGCTGGAACAAGGGGCTCAGGCTTAAGATGATATGTCGCAATAGAATGACAAAGTCCACTCTCAGATGATCCACTTATGAGGCCTGGGAGCAGCCCTGACATAGACTCTTATTCCAGATAAAATTCTCGTGTGTGTGTTAATGGTGACTATAGATACTTGCAAGAACTAATTTCTCGTGGATCAGGGGTGGACGGAGAGGAACTAGAGCAAAGGAAAAGGAGCAACAATGGAGGCCCTGAGAGATTCTAACCACTTAAAAACTAATGTTCTTTTCTGCCTACTCCTAACTCTTTGCCGAAAGACCAACAGCTGGGCCCATGCTGCTAAGGAATTCAGACTTCCTCACAGAAGGAAGAAAACAGAAAGTGATCCATTTAATGCATGTTTTGATTATGCAACTTCCTGGGTTCAAGTTAGCACGTGTTCGTTCTCCTGAGGGCAAGTTCAAATCATCCTTTGGTCTCCTTACAGAATCTTTCTCTTCCACAGCAGGGAGTAAGGGAAGGATGGGTAGTGTGTGCGTGTGCATGTGAGAGAGAGAATGAATTGAAAGAAATCAGTATTTTAACAGGAAAGGTGAGATCTGGAGAAGGACAGACTGCCAATATAATGCAGTCTTTAGAAAAGAGGTTCCTGAGATTTCAGGGTCTGGAGTAGGGAAAATAATCTTTTAGAAGGCTTTGGATATGTTGTTGCCCGATACCAAAGAAACAGCCCACAGAAGGTCTTATTTTCCATCAGAAAAGGTTTGTGAGGTAGCCTCTGAGGAAAGAGAGTATGGCTAGCTTATGGATGACTGACAGGACTCAGAAGAAAAAAGACTTTTCAGGATGAAGGGCAGCTGGGCTAGGAAGGAGCTAATAAGCTCTACATGCAGTATAGACTCGAGACCTGCTAAATTTTACCTGCCTTGTGCTCCAGAATATTCAGGGTCTGGAGGGGAAACTCCTTTAGCTACAAAGGAAGGATTGAGAAAGTGATTTTGCAGATTATTCCCTTCAGCAGGGCAAGGGGCACTGAAGAGGATTAAGGAAGAGGAGATGGGCTCCACTGGGTGTTGGCTGACTTGGTCTGCATGGAGGGCAAGGATTGTGCAGGAGGGTCACTGGATTTGGGAGCCTGAGTCTCCTTCAGCTGCAGAAGTTGGTTGGGCTGGCCGGTGTGGACCGCTTCATTTTCTATTCCCCATACTTCAGCTGTTGGTAATTTACAGGCGCAACGACTTAGATCCTGATTGCCCAGAAGTCTCTGGGCACCTTAAACCAATTACAACTCTTCACTCCTATTACAGATTTTAAAATGTATCTGGGATAATGTCAAACAGCATGGAGAAAAGACTTTGGGCCTCAAATAAAGCGGCAGTGACCTCCTTACCCTCAATTTTCCCTGGATGTCAGGACACCCCTCCACAGGGTGAAGGAGTTTATAAATTTAATCTGGTTGTTCATAGCAAAGTTGAATGGAGGGACCAATCAGTTGTCACTCGGGGCAGTGACAAGCTCTCAGCCTGTCAGTAACGGGCAATGAAGCACAAGCTGCCGTTAGATACATCCCTGCAACCTGAGGAGGAAGGAAAGGGGTGGAGGAATCCTCCCAGGAGTGCCTTGGTGAGGCTGGTTTTCACAGACTTTGAGAGGAAATGAGCTCACTCCCTAAACAGTAAGTGAGAGAAGTCCCCCGCGCAGTCAACGGATTCCTGGTCAACCATCCTTTTAGGCGCTGTCAGAAGCCTTTTGGCAGCTGTGATTCTACTCTCTCTCTGTCTCCCTTTAGATCTCAGAACACACATTTGTCTACAAGGAGCCTCTTGTGTACCCTTTTTATTCAAAATGTGGTCCACAAATCAGTAGCCTCAGCATCACCTGGGAGCCTGTTAGAGACACAGAATCTCAGGTCCAGCTCAGACCTCTTGGATCAGAACCTGCATTTCAATGAGGTTTTCAGGTGATTTGCATGGATATTAATGACTGTTGTATGGAATTCTCTAAATATCCAGTTTTACTGGAAACCATCCTACACATGATGCGGCTACTCCTTGGACAAACGGCAGTGACTTCCTTTTATGTAATACGAATATAAACTCTTTCAGCCAATTCAGCTGGACTGGATCAGGTAACAAGAGAACATCAGTTGCCTCCAGCACCCAGCTTCCCAAACACAAATCGAAGAGCAAGGAAATGCAAGGAACCACTCCGCTTCTTTTAGGCTTGAAACCTGATTCCTCCCAGACTCAGGGTCAATGTTATTTTCATGGCCCAGTTGAATTGTTCATCTGCCAGAGCATGTGTGTGCATGTGAGTGTGTGTGTGTGTGTGTGTGTGTGTGTGTGTGTGTGTATTGCCCACATAAACCTAAGCATTCCATTGGGCAATTAGGTAATTTCTAGATAAGACAATGTGTTTCATCTCTTTGCAGCATCTCTTCCCTTTCATTTCTTGAAAAAAATTTATGGTGCCTTTTGCGGCAGGCACATGTTCCGTGAGAAGAGAGCAAATAACAAATTAGGGGAAGTGAAACTGTTGTAGTAAAGCTGCCTTCCCCGCTCTGTGCTCTTCCCCACCAGTTCCCGCTTGTTCTCACCAACCCTTGCTCAGTGCATCCCCGCTCAACTCGCTGTCAGATCGCTTACTCCTAGGGAGGACTTGGAAGTGTCACGCCGTGAAGATGAATTCACTGCCCTATCCTTTTTCCTTATCCACAGGAAGCTGGTGGAGCTGAGAGGCCCTGTAGGCTTGTCTGGGAGGGAGGGCATTGGAAATGCAGAGGCTCACAGCCCTGGAGAAAACACGGAACTCAGGAGTTCATCTGGAGTTCATCCTTGTACTTCTTGTCCTTTTTTCTGCCCCATTGATCCTCAATCTACTTAGTAATCAAGATCCCAAGTGTGGAAGAGTCTCCCCACTTCTTCCTCTGGTCACATTCTAGCCACTATCAGAGCCCTGTCTGAGAGTCATTGCATTTACTCATTCAAACACTAACTGAGCTTTAGTGAGGTACTTGCTGCTGTTCTGTTTGTTCCAAATACATGAATAAATGAGGCAGGATCCTGCCACTTGCACCTCAGTATAGAATAATGAAATGAGTGTGGGCTTTGGGACCACAATGGACTGGACTTGAACTCTGACTTTGACCTTGACTCTGAGTTTGAAAATGTATGATCAAGTTGCTTGAACTCTGCAAGCCTCATTACTTCTGCGAGCCAATCTTCTCTTAAAAATGAGATTGTAAATATCTTAAAAATAATAACATGGCACAGGCTTCTTTTATATCTTATTAGGCACGTATTAACTGCTTAATAAATGCTAAACTAAATCATATTTTGAATGCAATTTAAAAATCAATATGATGTAGGAAAATCTGCATCCCAGCTGTTCTACCAAGTAGCTGGAAGTCTTTAGATAAATCATTTAACATCAGGGTATTGTATATGTAAAAAGAAGAAATTGGAAAATTTCAGAGATGCTTTCTAGAAATTCTCACATGTGATTCTTCTCTAGGATTCCAAGCTTTGGTGAAATATTATACTACTCTTCTATAACTGATGCCATATTCATAATTCACTAAGATTTGTGTATGTTTAAATATATATAGTATATGTGTACCTATATACATATAAAATACATCTTGTATCAATAGTACATATATTTATTTTTAGCCACTTTCTATACGAGGTTGAAAGTTCATAAGCTATTTCAGAAGATTAAAGACACAAGATATCTTAGAATAAAGAAGACTTTGGACTTTAATACAGAATTTCCCAAGCTTATCTTAATCCCTTCTTTTTTTATATATAATGCTAGTTATAACTTAGCTTTCCCTAGCACATTCAACTCAAAGTTGCAATAGACACTTGGCCTTCTACTTTTTAAAGTTTCAGATTGGATTGTTTGGCTTTCCAAGTTCCATTTCATGTAGTAATTTTTAATTTTGCTAAGTCACCAGTGTGTATCATGCGACAGACTAGTGAGTGGGACAGAGTCACCATAGCTAATGACCGAACCCAGCTGACTCTCCTGCCCATCACTCCACTCACTGTCACTACCAACTCCTCATATTGGCATATTTGCTACACTGTGGATTTGCAGTGATCTTGTACTGCAGTCCTCAAGAACATCAGGAGTTAAATGTGAATATTTCTGCTTTTGGATGCAGGCTCCTGTGTTAGGCCACTGGAGCCCACACTAAAGATGGATCATCATTCTTCTACTCAAGGCATTAATACTCTGTTAGAGAAATGTGGCAGGTAATCAGCAAGCGCTTTCAACCTCATTGGTAAAATTCCAACTTTCATGAAATGTGAGACATATACCAGTAAAATATGTAGTGACTTAAAAAAAATGCTGACATTTGGTCAGCAAAGTCCAAGACCTTTCCTTTTAGAAATGACCTAACCACATATCCCTAATGCAGAAACCCATCCTGGCACTTCTGTTAAGGTAAGCTTTCTGCAATGTGATGGGATTATTTCCCAGGTGCTCCTGGTCTCTGGACTGAACTGTGAGAGGAAGAAAGATAAAGACAGTTTTTGAAAGCAGAGCCTGTTTCAGAGACTGAAGTGTGACCATCATTTCACATCTCCGAGTGATTTCTTCTCAACTATCCCCTGTGCCTTGTCTTGACACATTGGACCTGGGGGGTCCAATGATGATTATGGAGAATCACAAAAAGAAGAAACTGTTTCTCAATTCAAATGATATGGACCTGGTTGAAGACAAACTGATTATTGGCCTCCACTGTTCAGCAACTAATGAAGTTAATTTTTTTAAGGAGAGTTACAAGTGAAATACTGCAGTCACTCTTCAGTGTCCTGGCTCACCAGAATATTAAATGAGCCAGACTTAGGTCTTTGGAATTTCCCTGAGAGATTGTCCTTAGAGAAGCTGGAGTGGATGATGCAAAGGCTAAGCCACTTCTTCACAGAAATGCTACAGTATGTCTTGAATTGTTCTATTGTCTTTGCATGATAGCCAAGAAACATGTGGCCAGCAGCCTGGAACAAGCTCTCTTATTTTCAACATAGCAAATGATAATTCTTGAACTTGAATGCCATGTGGAATTGAGATTGAAAGACAGAATTCATAGCAAGTCAATTATTGATTTTAATTATTTTTAAATTTTTTGGGGGAGCAGGTAATTAAGTTTATTTATTTATTTTTAGAGGGGGTGCTGGGAATTGAACCCAGGACCTTGTGCATAGTAAGCATGCACTTTACCAGTTGAGCTATCCTCCCCTGTCCCAAATTATTGATCTTTAAATGAAGAAAGAAAGTCATGGCCATAAGGACTCTGTAGGTTTTGCAAACCATCCTCTAGCCCTTGAAGCTCCTTCGGTCACCAGAAAAATGACAGAAGGCTGACTTATAGTGACTTCAGTTTGCAGAGATTGTTTCATCCATCATACTCGTGACTCTGGTTTCTCTTTATAATATTATTGATGATCAGTTGGGGATATTACTTATGATGGATGAAACCTAAAAGAGCTAGCAGAGAATTCAGTGAGCATAGGTAACATAGAAATGAGAAGCTAGGTAGATAGAGGATTCCAAAATCACTAGGTTTCCTGCAGTTAATGTCTAGATAATCTAACGTAAGGGTAAATAAGTCTGGAGAGCTAATATACAGCATGCTGACAGTAGTTAATAAAATGGTATCGAGACTGGAAATTTGCTATGAGGGTAGATTTCAGGTGCTCTTATCGCTAAAGAAAAGGTAGCTACATAAGGAGAAGATACGTTAGTTAGTTGACCCTAATAATCACTTCACTGTGTTAAGTATATCTCGAACCATCATGTTGTACACTTTAAATATATACAGTTTTTATTTAAAAATTAATAAATCAAAACAAAATCATTATATTTCCAAACTTTTCAGATGAGAATAGAACTGAGCTAGAACTTCCTTGATTAGAGTCCAGTCCTGCTCTACAGGAGTAGCTCCACGGCACTTGGCTCTGCGTTCTGTTGGTTACAGTGAGGCACAGGGCCATCCTTCATTCAGTGAGAGAGGGGACTACTCAAGGGCTTGGATATCATGTGTGTGGTTCATTCGGGCGTTTTTGGAGAACAGCTATCACAGTGAGATAAAACATCTTGTGTACCCTACTGAGAGAGATGTCTATTGCTACTTTAAAGAGAGTGAGAGGGGATGTAATGGACAGCCTGGTGACTATACTTAATAATGCTGTACTGCTTATTTGAAAGTTGCCAAAAGAGTAGATCTTAAAAGTTCTTACCACAAAAAAGTTTGTAACTCAGTGCGTTGCTGGATGTTAACTAGACTTACTGCTGGTGATCACTTTGTAATACATACAAATACCAAACCACCATGTTATACACTTGAAACTAATATAATGTTATATGTCAATTATACCTCAATATTTTGAAAAGCAAAAAAAGGAAGAAAAGAGTGAGAGGAAAAAGCCTTTATTTTTCTGTGTGAACTTGATACTACACTGGCCATAAACTTCAAGATGTTATTAAGGTTAGTTGCCCAATTTTGAAAAGTAATGAGAGCTGAGCTTGTCTTATAATTCTACTACTTACAAGTGTGACCTTGAATCGTCACTTAATCCCTGGAAGTGTTATTATCCCAATTTAAAAAAAAGACATAAACTAGGTAGCTCATACGGTTATTGTGAGGATTAAACGAGATAGTGTGTGTTAAATACTCTGCCCAATGATGGGCATTCTGTAGACGCTCTACACATGACAGTTTGAAAGCATCATTTACAAGAAACATGCTGAGATAGAAGGATTTTAGGAATGGTCTGAAGTTCTGTGTTCATAAAATTCAAACTTGCATGGACAGTTAATACAAAATAGGGGGTAAAGGACTTAAGATTTTTGAGAAATTAATTTTATTGAGATCATAGTGTTCTCGTGCAAGTGCCCAGTTCTCTATTTCTGTGGATGACGATTAGAATTCCCCTACAGAGAATGCAGGCCACCATCTTAGGGCAAGGGTAACCCTATTAGTGAAGGAAGAAGGAAGAGCTTTGCCAGTTGAGCAACCTGTAAGGATAGCATGTATCCCTGGGCATTGACAGTCTTCCAGGCTAAGAGCCAGTAATCAACCAGCAAGTAAGTCGCTTCTGATATTATACAGTACTTTTCTTTCATCATCTCCCAAGTCTTTAGGAACTTCCTTAAAGGTATAGCTTGTTCTCTGCTTTGCTATGAGAATTAAGGGAAAGATCTATTTTTCTCTAGGAGAACATAGTACTCTTGCCTTCATTCCTGAGGCCAGTGAGATATCAGTCACATTTAAAGCAACAGTAGTGGTTCTGAAGTTGAAGGACGCAGCTGGCCAAGACAGAGGCAGTAACAAACATGGCTACAGCAGAGAGTATGAGTTACAACTGCCTGGTGAACTTGCTCAGAGACACTAGAGAAATGGGAACCCCAGAAATTAGCAAAAGTTTAGTTCAGTCATCACAATTTGGTTAGTAACTGAAATCTAATCTGGCTTTACACTCAAAAATGGTAAAGCTTGTACATACCACTTATGTATGGCTGTATTCATTATGGACCTACCTTGAGGGAGTAAAATCAGGTTGGACATCGTACCAGAAAATACTGGGCAATGGAAAGGGTTAAACAGGAATTAAACAGTTTATCAAGAGTGAACCAGAGGTTCCATAGTATTTACCCACATGACTGTGATTTCATAGTGTCGCTGTGTGTGTGTGTGTGTGTGTGTGTGTGTGTGTGTGTGTGCATATGTGCAATTATGGATTTTCCTAACAAAATCCCTTGTTTTACTGAACAGAATAGGCAGAAAGAAACTTAAGCTTTTCTTGATGAGAGAGGGTCATAAGCACACATACCAGTTAATGTACTAGGACGTAGTACAGAGATCTCTTAGACTTGTTTTAGTGATAGAGGGTGTAGTTTATCTTTTCCTTTAATTACCCTCATGTCACTTGTATGTCCAAAGCTTGATGATTCTTCCACAGCCTCCCTTGTTCTTTTCAGATGTCAGTTCACATAGTGTTGGCTTCTAGGAGTTTCCTACCCTCCATCCCTAACTACCTGACATCTGTTGTAGACTATAGCTTGGAAGGAATTAGATATTGTTGAAGGAAATTAGATTATAAAAGCTTGTTACATTATTTTAAAGTTAATCCTCTGAAGGTAGCCCAATGTCTCTTCCATAAAAGGTGTATGGTCTTTATGACTTTTTCCTGTGTGTTTTCTGTTATGTCCAGCTTAACAGCTATATTATGGATAATTTTGATTCCCAGAAGGCAGACCAATGGGTTAGGAGTGCATTTTTATACTTCACGAATAACTCTTAGTTGTAAAACAATTTGTATGGCAAACAGACAGTTAAGCACAGTGTTAGGAAATGTCGTATCAAGTGTTCTATTCATCACATAAATATAGTCAGTTGATTCCCAGAGTCCCTGTAAGAGACATAGTGGACTTTAGTGTAAGCCAGTATTTCCGAATCACAAGTGTGAACTCACGTGTTGAACCAACTTTACTTCTGACCCCCTGCATGTGACATCAGAGAAACAGAAAGGTGCTACCACCTCAATGAGGGAAACAAGCAACCAGATAAAGCTGCCAGTGTAGCCTGACCCTCCTTTTTGCACCTTTGTTGGCACATGCTGCAAGGGCCTGTTAATAGCTTGTATTACAAAAATCCTCAGAACTGCATCCCAGTTTAGAATCTTTAGAAGAAGAAACATAGTTAATTAAAAAAAAATGTGTAGGGGCTGGGCAGCTTTGGTACAATAATATGGCCTGGAGTTTTGTGAGTTAAGACAGAGGTAGATTTTTGGAAGCTCTGGAACCAGGATTGGCTTTCCAGCCAAAATGTGAGAGATTTTCTTCATTTCACTTCCATTTTTCATTTCATTCCCCTTCTACTCATTCCGGTGTCCCTGGCCAACACGCTTCTCCTCAGGGTTCCCAGCCTGTCGCCATTTCTTTAAGATTCTGTCCTCAGTTAGCATTTCGGGAATAGCACCATGTGATATTACCTAAGAACCCCTTAAGGTGGGATGCCCCCATTGGGCAGTACCATTTTTACAGGAGCCCTTTTAAGGTGGAAAAAAATTCAGTATTTAGAGGAATGACTTTAGTGATCAATTTTCTGCTTAGAGCCCACATAGAAGCCACCCTTCATCTCACTATGTATAATTACCTCCGTCCTCACCCTCGGATCCTGTGTGTCCTGCTGGGTGAATAATGGAGTTGGTTCTCTAACCTCCAACAACAACCAGACTAAGGTGAATTATAGTTTGGGGCAAAGGTAGCAGGAGAGGGAGGTGGGAATTTGGATTTAATTGGAGTTGAGGCCACCAGCTTAGATGAATGTCTTTTATTCTGAATCTATTCAGTGATTAAAGCCAACATTCATATGCAAAAGAGTGCACCTGAGTTCAGGAAGCGGAGTGTTAGGATTATTTTTCAACCCAGTTGGTCTAGATCCTCGCCTCACCCTTCTTGGCTTCTGCAAGCAGATGTTGAACATGCTTTGAGCAAAGGGCGAGGGGGTTTCTGCCAAGCACCTCCAGAGGCATCTACAAACCACAATCATTGAAGACATTTCCCAGAAGGCTTTCAGAGTACAAATCTCTTTAATTAAAATGGGAAAAGCCATAGGGAGTGAGGTGAGAGGAGCTTGGCTGAGAGGGGAAGGAGGAGGGGGGTGAAGGGAAGAAAGGGAAGGAGAAAAAAGTAATAAATATTTTACAAGTGTTTTCAAACACTGCCCGTCTAACACCCGGTGGAAAATGCCACTTGATGGATTATATTTTGGGTTGGAAAGTGAGGCTAATTCAGTGTAATGAGAGGTGAGTGGGACTTCAGGCCCTTATGCAACCACAAGAGACCCCTTACAAAAGAGTCTGCTCTTTCAGTCATTAATTTTTTATGAAGTTTAATAGGCCTGAGCCTAGAGACCTTCTGTGGTGTTGATTAGCTTCATATTTCTCTCATTAATGTAGAATCTGATTAGCTCTTATAAAAAGCATTTCATCTCAGGCTCCAGCATGGCAACCACATTGTTCCGATATTAGGATTTGCAAGTTTGATTCAGTCGAGGAAAGAAACATCCACAGGGACAAAGGCCCTGGCCTCGTGCTATCATGCAATGAAAGGACTGGAGAGACCAGCTGTCTCTCACATTCTGCTGGCTGCAATAAGGAACCCTCCACATTTGGACCAGGATAACCTTCCTGGAAGCCAGCAGTGCTGGTCCACTGCAGAGAGAGCCGACTTGAAAGAATAGGCAACCAGCAAATGTATCAGTCAGGGTTTAAGCAGAAGAGCAAAACTGCAGAGTGATGTAGAACAACGGGACTGTTAAAGGGATTAGATTTTATGCTGTCACAGGAGCTGGCAGAGAAGTCCGCTGCCCTGAGTCTGCTGTTAGGTCAGCTAGACTAGGAGTCTGGAAGGAAAGCTAGACATGGAAATGAGCAGGGACACACTGAAATCCACAAGGACAAATTGGAACTGATAAGGACAACTGGACTCCCTCTCTGTTTCTTACCACCTCCAGCCTTGAAGTCCAGGCTGACCAAGAGGAGATGCCTGTGCCCCTCACCATGGAGATGTGTACACACTTGGCTCAAGACTTAGAGGAACTGAAGGAAATCTGGCAGCTTCTGGAGAAGCTGCAGGTCCAGAAGCAGCTCCAAGAAGATGTGCCAACCGATCAGCAACAACATCCAAGAGCTGCCACAGTGCCTGACACTCTACACTACCTTCAGAGTAGAAGTAAACTTCCTCCATTTCTGTCCTCTAAATCTCATGATTCTCTATGGCTAACAGTAACCAAAAACTATACAGGGAATGGAATTCTGGGAAATGTTCTTCCAATGTAGCTACTCTGACACAATACAAAGCCTCCACAGCCAGTTGTGAGTAACACACATATACAGAGTGACCTGATGCCCATGGTGAGCTTTAATATGCAAAGAGGACAGGTCAGAGGTGGAACTCAGTGAAGACCTGACCTGCAAGAAACACTGAGAGAATTTAGGCTGAAAGAATGCTGCTGTCAGTAAAGTCTACAAGGAATACATGACCATCCATGGCTAGTGGGATTTTTTTATGGAGGCTTCTTTACATAGGTGTGACCAATTATTAACTCAATTTTCAGCCCCTCTCACCTCTCTGGAGAAGTGACAGTTAGGAGAGAATGAAAATTCCAAGCTCCTAATCAGAGCTTGTTCTTTCCGGCCAACCCCCAGCCAGGAGCCAGCCAGGAGTCCACCCAGAAGTGCCTCATTAGAACAAAAGATGTTCCTGAGTGCTCTTATCGCTTAGGAATTTGCAAGGATTTTAGGACTTCTGTGAATGGGTGCAGAGACCAACATATGTATTTTGTATTATCTCCCAGACTGACGAATCCATAAAGAAATATTAGGGTATGATAACTATAAGAATCAGGATGCTGGGTGTTGGATTGTGACTGGAATATGGATGCAACGTATGGAGAGGCTTCTAGGGTGGCTGGCGAAGTTCTAATTCTTGCTCTGGGTTGTGGCTGATAGAGTGTTCACCTTGTAACAATTCATTAGGCCATGCGTTTGTTTCTGTGGAGTTTCTTTAGCCATCTTTATTTTAGAATAAAAGGTTTCTGTTCTTTCTATTTTTGATTTCACAGTGCTCATTCTCTCTTATGGTAACTCAAATCAAGCTTTCAACCCCCTCACCTCCCTGGAACTGCTTCTGTCAGTTATCAGTTGCTAAACTCATGGCCAGGTCTCAGCCTCATCTTTCCTGCCCGGCTTCTGCACAGTTGCTTGCTCCCTTCTGCTCACAGTGCTTTCTTCCTTGGGCGATTGTAACACCCCACTCATTAGATTCCTTAGGCTCCTTTTCTCACTTCTTTTCTTCTCCATTGTTTCTTAAAGTTGGAACGCCCAAGGCCTCAGTCCTGGGCTTCTCCTCTTTCCTGCTGACACTCATCTCCTCCAGTGTGATGACTTCAAATAACATCTATCCACGGACAGTTCCCAAATTTACGTATCTTCTGCCTGGAACTTTAGCCTAGAATGTCCAAATCTCTACTTCACGTCTTTACTTGGGTTTCTGGTAGAATCTCAAGTTTAACAGATTCCCCAACCAAACTTCTGATTTTCTTTTGCAAATCAGTTCCACTCATGGCTTCTCCTGCCTCTGTTCATGACACGTCCGTGTGGCTCAAGACAAAAGTTTTAGACTCATCATTGGCTTCTCTCTTGTTCTCTTCTTCCACTTTCAGTCTCTAAGCAAATCTTGTTGCCTGCATCTTCAGAGAGTATCCGTGATCCGACCACTTCTGCCCTCTGCTGTACTGCCGCCTAGATTCAGACCACAGGTGTCTCTCACTGCAGCGCTGCAGTGCTCTCCACGACGGGCTCTTCACTTCTCTTACTGCTTCTCTGTGTCCCCAACACAGGCCGCTCTCAGGAGAGGGCCAGAGTAAGGCCTTAACAATAAAAATCAGCACATTTTACTTCTTTGCTCAAAACTCATCAATGCCTTCCCGTTTTGCTCAGAGTAAAAGCCGAAGTCCTACAATGGCTTAAAGGACCCACATGACCTGACTCTCCCAGTTAGCTCTTGACTTTGTGCCCAACTACAGCTCTTCCCCTCCCTCCTTTATCTTAGACTGTATAGGCCTCCTTGCCAGGTTTTGAATAGACCAGACACACTCCTCCCTCAGGACTTTCATTCCTGGTTGTTTTCTGTGCCAGAAGTACTCTTCCTCCCATTGCCCACACAGTCCACTTCCTCACCTTCATTCAAGCCTTTGACCAAATGTCATCATCTCAACGAGGCCCTTCTGCATAACTGTGTTTGTTTGTACTTCCCAGTTCCACCAAGCTCCATAAGCCTCCCCTATTGCTTCCATAGTACTCATCGCTTTCCAACACACTATATTGTTTTCTGAATTTATTATGTTAAGGGCTTGATGTCTGTCTCTCCATGATAAAAAAATAACTTTCATAAGGGTAGGAATTGCTGCCTGTTTTGTTCACTGATGTATCTCTACCATGCTGTACACTATTGGTACATAATCAGAATTCAAATTCCTACTGTAAATAGGAATTCATAACAAGTATGTATTCATTAATGAATTACTGTAATTTACTTCAAATTTACTTCTTCAAAATTCCATCTTCTACCACCCTCCTTCTGACTAGAAAAGTCTGAGAAATAGAAAAAAAATAGTTCTTGTCTCAGATTTCCAAAAACTGAAGGAATAATAGATTTTAGTCACTTATATAGATGTTTCCACTAACCAGTGTGTTGGGCTCTCTAATGATTTGATCTCTGATCTCTTGGCTCACTCTTTGCACAAGGCTAGCACACGTTTAATGAGTGTGTTACCCGTGTGCATTAAATGAAGATGTCTAAAAATGATACATTGGACATTATCATTGGATGGTGAGTTTTCATCAAGAAGTCATACTACATATGGTTAATGAAAAATATTGTTAGCTAACTTTAATTGCTAGTTATCTTTATTTTTAAATGCCTTGTCTTCCCAATGTGAATGTGAACTACTTATATTTTAATGTATTATTCGACATTCTTTTACCAAACCTATAGTAGTATTTGTATGTAATAGTCTCTGAATCAATATAAAAATATATTCATTGACTGGTGACAAGGATGCTGAGTTTGGTATAAGGACAGGACAGATGAAACCATCTGCCCAGCAAATGAAATGTTTGTACAGAAGGAACTGAGTGCACCACCTCGTTTTGCTATGACTGCTTAACCCAGTCACGACTATGCCTGTATTCCAAGTCCTTTAGAGATGTTTTTGTCATCTCCCACTCCCTGTTTAAGTCTAAGTTTAATCTTTAATTCTCCCCTTGTTCTGTTTCAGTTCAGATGAAGTAACTTTAACTAGAAGACTACCTCTGTCTCACCCATCCCTGCCCTAACCGCAATTCAAGGCCCTACCTATGTATGTATAATGGTTAAGAGTGGGAGCTGAGAGTCTATTTTTGAAAATAAGGAGTTAGGACGTCAGCCCACTTGGGGATTTAGTTTCAAATCTAAGGCCTAATTTTTTCTTTGTTAAACCATATGTTTACAAAGCTGACTAAAACTGAGGAAATGAGCGTCACCTGCTACTTCTGGAAGCAAGAACTCGCATATTCACTGTGTTGAGGAGAGGAAAACACAAGGTTTTTCTGTTCATTTTTCATCCTTTAGCTCTAAGGGAGAGAAGGGGCTGAGGTTCTGAATTAGGCTTCTGATGCATGGCTATTTAATCTATTCCTGATTCTGCATTTACTTTGCTCTGTCTGGAAAGGATGCAGAATTTGCCGTAATGAATGACCCAAGCAATTTCAGCTAATGGCCAGAATTGAAACCCTTTGATAATCCCAGGTGAATAATGTTGTCTCAACAGACTGAAGGAGTCTTTTACCTGTCTGACACAATGATAGATGTAATTAGTTAACAGGGATAGTCAGAGGTTTTAGTGGAGGCATTAGCTGAGATTGCTCAGGTCATTCTTAATTATGCAAATTCTCAGTCTTCTTCAGACAGAGTACAAAAAAAATAAAAAGAGTAAACACAGCTGGATGGAAAGATTTCAGGGAAACCAGCAGTGAGGAAGCTCATCAGAGATGTGATTATGAGTCCCTCAGGCTGGGTGGGAGGGGAGGAAATAGCCACAAAGGCTCCAACTGTGGGCAGCCCCAACTTCTAGCCAAGCCAAAACAGCTGGGATGCCTGCTAGGCGTGCTTGTCCTAAGATATATGTCACCTTGAGCAGATATGACTGACGAGAGGAATATTCCTATGGCTTTAAGCCATTTCTAGGAAGCAAGCGTGATCTCTGAGGAGGACAGACAAATAACTGACTTTAAGTATTCGGAAGCAGTGGTCAGAGAATAACGAGTGGGGTTCCATAGGGTGGAATGAGAAAAGGAAGATGAGGTTCACAGGAAGAGGGTTCTCCTCCAGCTCTAAATCTGCAGCCACCTTTGAATCAGCTGTTGCACGCCCTTCTCTGACATTCTAATTTGAGACCCTACATGCTTCCACCCGGCCTCCTAGTGAACAGTCACAGCCAGTGTCAGATCTGAGGGAAGGTGCGTAATGCAACCTGGCATCAAGAACAAAGGGCTCTTTGCATCAGACGTGTTTATTTTTCTTGTAAGGCTTTGACATGTCAGTGGCTGTCACCCGTGGTTGAGTGAAATCTTGGCATGAAATCAATTTGATGTCCAACATCAAGCAGCCTTCTTTAATGTCTCTGGATAAGGCAAGGGGGCCTTGCATCCTTGAAGAGAGGCAAATGAATGACCTGGGGTCAATCACTCAAGCTTGACAAAGATCCAGCTGGTCCTCAAAAGTAGTCAAGAGAAGTGAGCATTTAGGCAGGGACCCTTGCTGGTTGGTTTGCAGAAGCTTCAGAAGGCAACCATGGGAATTGCTAATTACCTTCTCTTTGCCTGGCACACGGGGATGGCAAATTCTAGGGCAGGACTTTTCAGCCTCTCTCCTATGGTTTTCTTTCTTTCTTTTATTTTTTTTTCCCTGTAGCTTGAAGGATGCAAACCAATGAAATGTTTTACATCTTAGGGAACTCACAACCAAGAATTTGTACAGCATGAAAATATAAATAAATGTAAAAGGCAGAAAGTGTATGTGTGATAGATCACTGCAGGTACAGTAGGGAACGTGGGAGAGTGAAAAGAACATTTGTACTAAAGTTATACTGCCCTGGGTTTACCTCCTGTCTCTAGCCCTCCTTGCCAGCTATGTCGCCTGGCAGAAGTCACTTAGATCCTTTAAGACTAGGCTTTCTCATCTGTAAAATGGAGATTATGATGCCTATTTGAGGATTAAATGAGTTAGAGTTTAGTACACATAAATCTCAAGGCATATTTTTATGGTGAGAAAAACTTTTGAAGTAACATTAGGGAAAAGACAAATCTTTCATTTCCCTTATTGGCTCTTTAAGAGAAAGAACACAAAGCTCAATCTATTTTATACTGAAACTACTGTACCAATGGTTTTGTTCCTATGCATCAAAATCAGATTTTGTTAAGCCTTAAATAGACTAGTGTAATTAAGAGTCTGTCTATGTACACAACATTGTAAATCAACTATACCTCAATTTACAAAGTTTGTCTATGTGGTTAACAAAACAGAGATCATCCAAGAAAAGGGGACAATTTAGAAGAATCACCCCATTTTCACAAGTAGACATCCTTATGGAAAAATTATCCATATTGGACTCTGGATTAACTTAACAAACTTCTATCTAGTGCTTTCTATGTGTCAGGTATCTGTTCAGAGTGCTTTACAAATATTAAGTCATTTAATGATCATAACAAGCCTAAACGGAAGGTTGGTTAGTATTACTATTATTTCCTTTTTGCAGATGAGAGATCTGAGGAGCCAATAGGTTATGCAAGTTGAAAAGGTCACACAGAAAGTAAGTGTCAGAGCCAGGTTTCACGTGCAGGGAGTCTGGCTCCAAAGTCCATAATACTAACCAGTGAGCTGTGCTGTTTTCTTCACATCAGCACTTCTCTGTGATACACAATTTCCGTCTTAGTCTACAAGAGCCTAAACGTCCTGTTTCTATGATTCCTTTCTAGGTATTGATCTGTACACGAGGCACTGACGTTCACATGTTACTTTTGAAGTTCAATTCACCAGGATCCACATGAAAGCATTATTTAGATTTTCATCCTGCACATACTAGGGAGGTCATGACTTGCCTGAAGTAATGTTAAGAGTAGGACAATGCTAGTTCCTGTCACCCAAAGGATTCCTGAGAGAAACACAATGTATGAGCTAGTCTATGTTTCTGTAGCATAAGTATAATCTTAAAATCACAACCTTTTTATTGATCAAGTTGCTCAGGATTAGAAGGGACTTCAGAAGGTAAGATTCTAGATTATATTCTCTTTCTTTAACATCCTTCCCAAGGGCTCTCCAGTTAGGTTTAGGTCACTCAAATAACTGCAGGTTTACTGGAAATACCAGTCCTTCATCAATCCCAAAGTGGTCCATGCATTATATTTCAAAAATTTTAATAATAGTTTTATTGATATATGCTCTTAAAGTATACAATTCAGTGGTTTTCCATATATTCACAGTTATGCAACCATCATGACTATCAAATTTCAGGACGTTTTCACCACTCCAGAATAAACCAATTAGCTGTATCTCCCTCACCTTCACTCTCCCCAGACCCTGACCACCACTAACCTATTTTCTGTCTCTGTGAATTTGCCTGTTCTGGATATTCCATACAATATGTGGCCTTTTGTGACTGACTCCTTTCATTCAGCATGATATTGTCAAGGGTCTTCCATGTTGTAGCATGTATCCGTACCACATTCCTTTTCAAGGTTGAATAGTATTCCATTATAAGGGTATACCACCTTTTCTTTATCCGTTTGCCAGTTGATCTCCCTGTGGGTGTTCTTTCCTTTTCTGTTTTTTGGAAGCATTTGTAGAGGATTGGTGTTAATTATTCAGGCATTTGGCAGAATTCACCAGGAAGCCAGGCTCATGTGTTCTTTAGACCACTGATGTTTGAGGAGTGGGTCAGCCACATCTGCCATCACCTAGGAGATTGTTATAAATGCAAATTATTAAGCTCCACCCTACATCAATTGAATGATAATCTCAGGGAGTGGGTCAGGCTATACTTGAACAAGCTCTACAGGTGATTGTAATGCATACTAAAAGTTGAGAAGCTCTACTTTAGACAACTTTGAATGGTCCTCTTTCTATCAAACTGTAGTAGTTCTGGTAGCTTCTCCCTCCCTGATTCTTTTAGGTCCAGTATCTTTTTCTTTAATCCGTTTAGCTTTCAAGCATTTGACAACTATCCTCATATACCTGAATACTATCTTCTTGACAGACCTCACCATTTTCTTTGACAAAGCATAGGGATGGGTAATATGATATAGAACAGGGCAGAAGTCTTTGTCTGTTGTACTCCATGATGTATCTTAAAGTTTTGAATAGTATCTGGCACATAGTACGTACTCAGTAAGTATTTATTGGATGAGCAAATTAACATCATTGGCAAATTAGATTGCTAGGGGTCACTGTATTAGTTAACACTCCTGGTTGAGAATAGTAGAAACTCACTAAACTAGGTTAAACAAGAACATTACTTTTATCATATGGACACACAGATTTCAGAGAATGACGCATGAGTAGAAACTGCAAAGTTTCTCTCTCTGACTCTCATTTCTTCCTTTTTCTAGTATTTGTCAGCCATTCTTCTGCAGTCCCCACAGAATTGACCAGTTTACATATTCCTCAGAGCATAACAATGTTCTCAATAACATCAAGAGTACCTGATGGTACAACTCACCATTGAAGAGTTAAGTCAGATTAATTAGACCAGCTTAGCTCAATTCCAGATTCCTGAAGGTAAAGATTCTTGTTTGTACAGCTTGGTTTAGTACTCTCCCCCAAATCATCTTTGGATTTGGTCAAGGGAATGGGGTTTCAGTGTTTGAATATGGCTGCCCTGCCCATTGTAACCATGTGAATAAGGGAAGGTGCCATTGAATTGGAAGGTATTGAATAAAAAAAAATAAGGAGGTACTGAATAGATAAAATGATAGATATTTCATATCTTTGTTCATCAGTCAATATCTTGATTAATCAAACTTTTTTGAGAAACTTCCTCTGCTCAATGGTCTGTGCTATATGTTTCAGGTAATGCAATGCAATATGATTTAACTTTTGCACTGAAGAGAGAGAAAGTTTAGTTAAAAGGTCAAGACCTGGGCACAGGAAAACTTAATCTTCAATCCAAGTTGTGCGTGTCAAGTGTCAGTGGGTGAAATAAACAACAGGTGTTTTATGACCTGTGTCATCACCACCAAGAGCAACAGCCAAAAGGCATTCACTGCTGCACTCCTCTCGGGGCGTCACGGGTAAAGACCTTATCTGCTCGATCACCAGGTGCCAGTTCCCTTTAGTAGAAACCTTGACATACCTTTATTTCAGGTCTTGGTACCAGGAACCACCATGTGACTTCTAGGTAAAGAGTGTTTTTATTTTATGATTATTGTGAGTTTTAATTCAACTGAACAATCAAATTTTTAAAACACCTGTGGCAATTCTGCAGAAACTCCTGGTTTGTATTATGCACACTAACCCACTTCCTGATTTTATTTTATTTTCCTATTCTTATTTCTTATTTCACTGAAGTTATTTATGTTTTTACACTGTAGTATCAGTATATATATTTCCATAAGTTTCCCCGAGTTCTCTTTTAAAACAGGATACAACCAACCAGAAGAAACTACACTCTGTCTTATGGAGTTCATAGGAGAGATAATTCGCTGGAGGAAGTCAGGGTCAGAGAAAACTTTATACCACATTTTGCACTGGTCCCTGCTGCATCTTTGTTGTCTACATTTAGGTAGTGTGGGGAAATTAATTGGAATTAAGTTACTGGAAAATCCTTTGCTAATATAATTCCATTTTTCCAATTGAAGAATATTTCTTATGCTATTGAGTGTAAATGTTACTTGACAATCTTGGTTGTCCAAATAACTATGTTCTTTTGATGGCATAGATACGACAGTTTTTGAAGACAACCATTCAGCAAAAATGGTTAAGAAGCTTGCCTAGGAAATAACAGAATTTGAAAACTGTGAAGAATGCTGTTTTGTTTTGGCATTTTTCTGTAGAGAGTTAGCTCAGCTGTCCAGAGCATCTGTGTCTGGTTAGCTCATTTAATTAGAGCGTGGTGCTGACGACACCAAGGTCATGGGCTTAATCCCTTAGTGGACTCTTTGACTTTGCTTCTGCGTCTTGGCTGAAGACTATGCACCTAAATGCCTGCCTTAAATATGTGTGCCATGCAGTGTATGGGAGCCACTGGAGATACTCTATCAGGGCTAGTGCTCAGTAGCTTCTCTGGGCCAAAGTCTTCCAAGAACACCCCTTTAGAGTGCATAGGATGCCAGTCATCAATCACCACTTTCTGTGGGCCAGTTTGGCCAGTTCATTTCTTTTCATCTTTGTCTCTCTGTCTCTGTCTCTCTATCTCTCTCTCAACCCACTGTGAAGAAGTAACTCGAAGCACAGACTGTCTTTGCAATGGGTCAGTTAAACCGACTTGCCTTCTTTGCATGCAGAGAGGACAGTGCTTTCATTAAAATGAGATACCCAGAATGTAGCTTGTTCTTTCATTGGATACATGTACTCTGGGATCATCAATCAATTCTCATTTGATTCCACAAAGCCCCTTTACTGAAAAACATCCAGACCTCTCCAACCAATATGACTCATGGGACACTTCTGATTAATACCAATCAGGTTAATGGCTTAGCTATAGTTAATGGTGCCTGCTCTGTAGCTGCAACAACAAGAATTAATAACAAATCCCCCACTCGTTTTTGCAAATCAGAGGAAAGATGCTAAGGGCCTGACAAGCTCTAATCTTTATGATTTAATGGAATCGTGTTGGAGCACAGAGACTGCAGAGATTGGAAAAATGAAAAAAATTCTCTGTCACATCCCTGGCTTTAAAGATCTGAGCTCTTTCTAATACTCTGTCAACAGCTCACTGTCACTGGGGCTTCATAGGACAGGACAGCCCTGGTGACAAACCATCTAGAGAAAAGATACGAGAGCAAGTGGTTCATTAGTGCAGATAACACACAGGAGGCTTAATCTCTATGGAGGGAGACAAAAAATTTAACGGGCGTCTTATCATAATGAGCTGGAAAGTGTCTTAAAGGCATGGGGGATGATTCATTTTGTCTCTGCTGGTGACCTTTACCGATTCAATGTCACAGGCACTCCAAGTGCTGAAGTGTTCAGCATTGGGCGTCCCTGGGATAAGGCACCGGGACTTTCTGTAGCCAACTGCAAAGCGTAGCAAACCACCGAATGTCGAGCATTAGCACAGCTTGAAGCGGGCTCCCAGAATCCCCGAAAAACTTGGCATTGGGGATTTGTCCTGAGTCTAGCAGGTTTGCTGCAGGGGGAGGTTAGGATTGAGGTGGCTAGTGCTCGTGGGAGGAAGAGCTACCTGGAGGAGGAGCCAATTTTAAGCTAGAGCACGGTGTGGGGCACGGGTAGTGGTGGGGAGTGGAAGCGGGGAGGAGGCTGGCAAAGTCAGGCTTTATTTTAGCTGCTGCCACAATCTGCATTTTAGGGAGCCTCCCAGTGAGGGTGGCCAGGACATGGCGAAACGTTAAGTCAATGTATGGTAACATTGTGGCTTGGTTTACAGAAAAATCCCAGCTCCCAGCTGGGGGCGGAGGTGGGTGAAGAAACAAAGATGAGCAAGAACTAAGCCATTAGATGTAAGATAGCTGGTCAAAGGATTTGGGGTTCTTATAAGAACCTAGAGTGCTGAAATTTGCTTATTCAGAAGAAGCTACTACAACTGGAGTTGGGAGGGCACCAGCACAGAGAGCTGTTTCCAGAGCAGGTTCCAGGCACCCCGAGGCAGGATCTGTGACAGTGAGACTCATTCTAGACCCAGCCTGGGAGTGGAGGAGAGTTTCCCAAGGAGGTCTCTGCTTTGGTCAACGGTATGGGCAGAACCTGCGAGGACAGAAACTAAGGGTGAAAAATCTAAACCCAGAACTGAAGAAGGCAGTGCTGAATGGCATTTGCAAAAGCTGACCTGCATGCTCTCCAGGTTTATTTTATTTATTTTGCTAAATGTAGGTGCCTAGTCCTTTAATGCAGAACATACGCGTAATACATTTCAGTACACACCACACAACAGCGAGCATCACCGTGAGACTGAAGTGCATCCTCAATTACATCTCTTTGTTGTCTCCACAATCTTACCTTAATTCTGAACTATTTTTTCTTGGGCTCTGGAAATGACTGGTTCAGAGTTAAATGGCTGTTGATGTGTCTCAAGAGACCATAAAAAAAAAAAAGATTTTGAAGTATTGAATCTGTGCAAGGAATCCTCTTACAAAAGAGCAGAAGGCTAAGAGTCAGCAGCAGGTTTATGGTTGTTTTTACCACCACTTCAGCAGGAATTTCCTCTATGCCTCCTCCTCAAGTGACAACTGGCAGACATAACCTGGACAGCCTGCTATACTAGGGACAGAAGCTGATATACTGTGTCCGAATGAAACCCAGCCAGGGCCTTTGATAGGCAGTTATAAATGGAGGTCTGTTTGGCATATTATCCATTTGGCTGAATTTGGATACATCAAATATGTCTCCTCCCTTTCCCCACCCTCCACAATCCAGTTATGTGACAACAATGGCTCAGGCAACTCCGCTAGTGCCAGAGGAGAGTATGGAGATTAAAAGCATCTTCTGTTACCTATTCTAGTGCTCAGAAATCCATGTCTCTAATAGTAACAGACCGCTGTTAATGTTAATACCAACAGATTACCAACACAGCAGCCATGAACTTTGTGGAACTATTCACATTTAAAATTAATTAAAATTAAATGAAATTGAGAATTTAGTTTTCCCCACACTAACCCCGTGTCAAGTGCTCAAGAACCACAATGGCTAGTAGTTACTGTATTGGACAGAGTAGACTCTTGGACAGAACTGGCTTAAACGTCACTCATCTTTGTGCTCCAGCACCCTGTGAGAGCTTGCTGACTTCCTCCTACAGGCCTGCCCAGCTAGAACAAAGATGCCAAGCTCACTTCCTTTCTGCTTGCCTGTCCCACTACCTTTTCTGTAATTCAGGGTTCCTTCCCAGCTTGTCTCTGTGCCCAACCCCTTCTAGACAAACCAGAGACATACCTAGCTGTGATCTCTGGCTCCCTCTGTGCCTCTCTCTCTGTCTCCTTTCAAGGTTCATTTGGCTTGAAACAGGGTGTCTCTGAACTGTCCCCGAGCTCTCAGGAGAGTGCTATGGAATATGGTTGTTCTGTCTAGAAGGCTGAGGTGGGGTGGTAACTGGCATGCTTTGGGTGTCTAGTTCTGTCATCCTGAGCGGAAGGGGAGAGGAGTGGGAAGACATCGGGTAGTCATACCCAGGGCTGACTCACTTGGCTCTCCCTAGCCAATAAACAGGAGAGAACTATGGAGGAAGTCGACTTTTATTAAACCCTAACAGTAAGCTAGGTATCTCACAGCAACCATATGAGGCATATTTTATTTTCCACACTTAGAGAATGTTTTACAAAAAGTTAGGGAATTGAGATTTAGAAAGGTTAAGTGATTTGTTCAGGGTCTCACAGCCAGTAAGGAGTAGAGCTGATAACATGTAACCAGTTCTTTTCCATTGAAGCACACAAGCTCTCTCTGTTACTGAAGGAGACCCTGCAAAAATTGGACAGACCGGAGATTAAAGCTGTGTATAGAGGGAATCGTCCTAAATAGAGAGTCATCTCAAATCTGGCACTTCATGTCTATGCCCTACGAGGAGGATACTGTGAGCACTTGAACAGGCTCGGGGGGTGTGCCCAGGTATAGGGTCTGCTAGCTCGAGGAGTGCTCTGCAGGTGGTACTGGGGGAAAAGAGAGAGGAGGTTATCCTTTACCTGTTGTGAAATACAGTTTGTTGATTTTGTAAAATGCGTTTTGTATTACTTTGTTATTACCTACACTGCTGGCTAATCCAGAACAAGGTCCTAGGGGTCTAACTGGTGCAGAATTCATCCTAAGGCAGGATACTATCTTCTTTTTAATTGATTCATCTGTAAGTTAGGACAAGGGTGTTGCCATAGCAAGTTCTTTGATGGAATTAATTTTCCAAGTTTCTGGTTGTGGGATATCCCCACAATGTGAAAATCAAAATGTCTTTGTGCCACAGATATTTCTGATAGTTACACTTTTATTGGTAGGTGGTTTAGTGATTTTAAAAATCTTTCACAAGCATTTCATATGATTCTCACTAACACCCTGACATAATCATTCCCCTTTTCCAGGTAGGCAAAAATAAGGCACAAGGTAGCTAAGGGAATGATCCTAAATCACAAAGTAAATCAACCAGGCTTCTGATTCTTGAATCTTTTCTCATTTTTTTTTTCATGAATAATAGGAAATATAGAAGGAGATAAACTCAAAATTCAATCTTCTGTGTCCATAGCCTTTGTCCTTTTTCCTTTCCCCTATTTCTTACTCTTGGTTTGGAAATCTCTAGCTTCTAAGCTGTGGAAGTTATTGGTCAAGGACAGAGGGTCTTGTGATAATAAATACACTTCAGAGTCACCAACGTCAGGACAAACAGAAGGCATAGAACATAGAAGCCAATGTCCTGCACCAAAGCATAAAGGCTTTGGACATAGTCCTTCACAAAGCTGTTAGGTAAGTGAAACAAGACAATCTATCAACTTACTAATTCATCTGCAGAAAGGCAAACTAGTGGCTTAACTGATTTTTTCCCCCCACCAAATTTAAAAGCCATTGTAGTATAGATTTAAACTACTCGGATTAAGAAAAGAGTGAAGGTTAAGCATTGTCTGGTAAATCATTTTAAAAAAATGTATTTTACAAGAAACTATCCAGTAAAAGCCAGGTTCTCATCTGCAGCTGAGTAAATCAACTAAGGCCCATTTGGGGACTAGAAGTTGGCCTTCAGACCTCTGTTCATTAACTCACCAAGCCAAGAGATGAGAGCACACATGAAATTCAGGTGGAAACCAGAATTATTAAGGACTATTGATATTAATTTATATTTTGAATAAAAGATTCATCTGTCCAGCAAATGTTCCTATTTTGTGCCTTATGCCTGCTGCAAGGTTGCCTTACTGATTCACGAAAATAAAGCCATGCCAAATAATCTAAGCCAAAAAATGAAGACTTTGTTCTTCCTAGGTGTGGATTATAGAGATAACTGCTTCAATACTCCACTTCATGGCACTCTGCTGATAAGGCTTTAATTATCTTTTAAGGTCACAGACATAAGGAAATGCAAACCAAAGCTATACTCTCCCTAGATGTTCCCCAAGAGGGAAACCCCCACAAACTGGAAAGGGATGAAGAATCATCCCACATCAAGAAATTTGCCTTCAGAGGAGCAGGACTCTTGAGAAGCCTTTTTACAACATTTTCCAGGACAGCATTAGATCCATTAATTACCTAATCCTCTGTGCCTCATTAGCCCTCTTAGAACCCCTTCGATGCTTCTAATTCCCTTATCCTAAAGGCCTCAGAATTGGGGCTACTAGTCCTTTGGTCCCAATTAGGTCCACGTGTGGCATATTGCGCTGCAAATCTCTGCAGCGTAATCAGACTAATTATGAACATTAATTATGGGGCGGCCCTGGGAGCTTAATGCCCATTCCAAAGTCTTGCATGGAGCTAGGCAGAGTTTACAATCTTAGAAGCACACAAGGCAAGCCCAGGTTATGTGGAGTCAAAAAGAGAAACAGACATAGAAACAATCCGAAAGGCAAGAATTTCTAAGAAAGAGGGAGTCTTGAGCACCAGAAAAAAAAGGTAGATGTCCACTTAGTTTGAATAAATGTTGCACAAGGTCAGGGCTAAATACCCAGCCAAAAGCCCTTGAAATCTTTCTTCTCTAATAATTGATCTCAGGAAACCAGCATGAGCTGAGTCTGCAGGTGATGATTTAATAACCTTGGCCATAATGACAACAGAGTTCAAAGCTGGGATCAAAAGAGGGCTATACTAGAAAAAAGATAAACTATGAAGATATTTTAAAATAATATTCATTCATTCATTCACAGAATGCATACAGTGTATTAAATTCTTTAACTTTCAGATATTATGTAACTAACATTTACTGTGTGTCTGTAACATATCAGACACCACTCTAAACACTTTACATGCCTTCAGGCTTTGATTGTCACAACAGGCAGGTAATATTATTATCCCCATTTTATACACGAGGAAACCGAGGCATAGAAAATTTCCTCTATAGCACCTTGAGAACACAGCTAACAAGGATCTGACTCAGATTCCAAATCTAGGCTGAGTCCAAAGCCCTAGTGAACGCTAATGAACACTGTGCTATTCTGCTTCACTTGGGTGTGAAAAGGTAAATGGAGCATGATCCCAGGTGTAAAGGAATTCCTAGCCTACGAGATTTTGACATATAAATAAATAATCATATGACATGCTAATAGTACAGAGGCCTAGATGACACGATCCTAGTCCTTCATGTGTAAGCAAGGGCTTGGCTCCTTCTTTCTTCTGCATGATCAAGTTTACTTTATCTACTGTTAGTCTTATTAGCATACAAATATGCAATAAAATCTCTCAATATGAAAAAAAATTTAATCTCTTGTCCCTTTCTAGCTACTGCCCTTGTTTTCCTCCTTAAAACAAAACAAAACAAAATCAAACAAGTGAAAACCAACACATCAGCCTTGGAGGAGTTTTCTTTACTATCTCCCGTCCCATTTCTTCTTAATCTCATTTCAATGATGTTCCCAATGCCCGTTGTCAATTCTCAGTTCTCACCTGCATTTTCTCTGCAGGATTTGACATCGTAGACCACTCCCTCCTTCTTGCTATCCTCTCTTCCTTGACTTGCCAGAAACCACATCCCGCTTATTTTCCTCCTAATTCACTGGCTGCTCCATTTCAGCCTTCTCTGCTGGAGTGTTGCAGGACTCAGACCTGAGACCTCACCTCTATTCTTTTGACACTTTTACTATGTGATCTCAATTTTTCCCATGGTGGAAATGCTTTCCACATTTTATCAAATCTAAGACACAAACTATTTCAGCTTTTACATTTCTGGAACAAGATGAATCCTAAAATAGTTGTCATCACCCAGACAGGGGTGCTGGCTTAGTCTTCCTTGCCTGCACTGTGAAAATGTGGTCATTATTGTTAATATTACCTTAATTCAATAGAATTTTGTGGATTAATGGTACTAGGTGTAATGCTGTTTAAAATGAGTTTAAAAATTTATACTGTGATTTGGCATTAAAATTTATTATTAAGTATGCAGGAAACCATGGAAGTAGAGCAATGTGAAGGAATATGCACTCCAACTAGTAAAATGTCAACACCAGTGAACTATGATGTTATTTATATATAATGTAATACCCAGAGCAAATACTAAAAAAAGCTATACAAAGAGATAAACAAAAGTAAAAACAAAACAAACAAAAAACTACAGATAAATCAAAATGAAATTCTAAAAAATAAAAACAAAACAAAACTGTTCAAGTAACACACAGAAAGACAGGAAGAAGAAAAAGAAAAGGCATACACATTTAGAAAGGAAGAAATAAAACTTTCCTTATTTGCAATTGGCATGGTCATCTACAAAAACATCTCAAGAAATCTACCAAAAAAAAATCTAGAACTAATAATGGGTTCAGCATGCTTGTAGGATACAAGGTTGTAGGAGACATTTAAGATATCAATTCTCCTCAAAACTCCTCAAATTATGGAAATCAATGAGGAGATTACTCAAAAAATTAAAAATAGAACTACCTTATGACCCAGCAATTCCACTCTTGGGTATTTTTCTAAAGAAAACAAAAACATTAAGTAGAAAACCTGTATGCATTCCTGTGTTCATTGTAGCATTATTTACAATAACCAAAATTTGGAAACAAGCCAATGGGTGTACATCAACAGATGAATGAATGAAGAAATTTTGTGAGATATATATCTATCTCCATACAATGGAGTATTACTCAGCCATAAAAAAGAAAACTTGCCATTTGCAACAACATGAATCTCAACCTAAAGGATTTTATGCTAAGTGAAATGAGTCAGCCAGAGAAAGTCAAATACTGAATGATTTTACTTATATGTGGAATCTAAAAAGCAAAATAAATGAGCAAACGTAACACAGAAACAGAGTCAAAGATACAGGGAACAAACAGGTGGTTGCCAGAAGGGTGTGGGATTGGGGAAGAGTAGAAATAGATAAGAGAGTAAGAGGCGCAAACTTCCAGTTGCAAAATAAATGAGTCATGGGTATGAAATGTACAGTTTGGGGAATATAGTCAATAATTATGCCATATGTTTGTATGGTGACAGATAGTAACTAAGATTTTTCATGGTTATCATTTTGAAATTGTAGAAAAAGCAAATCACTATGTTGTGTAACAGGAACTAACAGTGTTCTAGGTCAACTATACTTTAAAAACAAACAAACCGACAAACTCAGAAAAAGAAATCAGATTTGTGGTTATAGGAGGCAGTGGGGGTGGTAGGAGGTGGGGAGAGGCAGAATTGGATGAAGGTAACCTTCCAGTTATAAGTTAAATAAGTGCTAGAGAGGTAATGTACAACATGATAAATATAATTAACACTGCTGTATATTATATATGAAAGCTGTTAAGAGAGTGAGTCTTAAGAGTTCTCAAAAAGGAAAAAAATTCTATTTCTTTAATTTTGTGTCTGTATGAGATGATGTTCACTAAATTTATTGTGATAATAATTTCATGATGTATGTAAGTGGAATTACTGTGCTGTATATTTTAAACTTACACAGTGATGTCTGGCAATTTTATCTCAAAAAAACTAGAAAGAAAAATAAACTCAATGATTTATTTCCACCTTTATTGTCAGAAAGAGTGAGTTAAGCCTAAAGTAAATAGAATTAAAGGGGATAATAAAGATTAGAGCCGAAACAAATTATAAAATGAAAATAAGAAAGAGTGTGAAACCAACTGAAGTGTTTTTGAAAATAATAATGAAATTCTAGTAGAATGATTAAAAAATGAGATAATGCAAATTACCAATAAAAGGAATTGAAGAGGAGGCATCACTACAGAACCTACAGAATTAAGAAAGTAGTGTGGACACTTTTATGCCCATAAATTAAACAGACTAGCTCAAAAGTACAAAATTCTTGAAGAAGTAAAACATCAGATTTTTTATATATATATATATATATATATTTTTTTTTTTAATTGACATTTCAATTTAAAATTTTCCACAAAAGAAACTACTATTCTAGATGGCTTTACTGGTGAATTCTATCAAAAATTTAAGGGAGCAATAACCAGTAATAAACTTGCTCTTTAGAAAGGTAAGAAAGAAACACTTTTCAACTTGTTTTATGAGGTCAACATTATTCCATCAAAAAAAAAAAAGACATTGCATCAAAGAAATTACAGACAGACATGTCTCATAGATATAGATAAAAAAATTCTTAATGTCATTTATCAAATTGAGTCCAAGGAACACATACAAAACATAATGCCTCATACTAATTAATTTAATTCCAAGGATGCTAGGATTTTTAACATAAAAAATGATAAATATAATCAGTCTTATTAACAGAATGAAGGAGAAAAAACATATTATTATCTCAATACATTTATTACAGGTATTTGTCACCATTCACTATGCATTCATCATAAAAACTTTCACTACACTAACAATAGATGGGAACTAATAAAATAATTAGTACATAAACTAAGAAAGTCCATAAGCTAATAGAGGTCATTACAAAAACTTACAGCTAACTTCATACTTAATGGTGATATAATTGCATGTTTCCCTCACTAAGAGTAGCAACAAGGTAAGAATGTTTGCTTTCACCACTTCTTTTTTATCTTTGAAGTGGAGCAGTAAGAGAAGAAAACATTAGTAAATAGTGTACTGATTGGAATATTAAAAATTATCCAGTTTGCTGATTATACGACAGCATACATATACGATTCACTTTATATGACACTCTAGAAAAGACAAAATCTATTAGTGTTAGAATGACAGATTTCCTGGAGCTGGGATAAGGGAAATAACTAGGAAGATGAAACAGTTTTACATACTGAATGTCATCAATGTTACATGGGTATATACATTTGTCAAAACTCACTGAACTGCACATTTAAAATTGGATTATATCTCAATTAATTAGAAAAAATTAAAAATTGTGTTTTTAAATACTGTAAAAAACAAACAAAAAGTGAACATCATAAAAGATACTCTTTACCATAACAGCCAAACAATAAGTAATCTAAAAGTAAATCTTTCAAAATATATGCAACATAGCAAGATATGAAATGAAGAAAAATAATATTTGAATAACAAAATATTAATAAATGAAGAGATGTGCTATACTTGTGAGTGGAAGTACTCAATTACATGAAGATGAAAATTCTCTCCAAATGAAAAGAAAATTTCAAGGCAATACTATCAAATACTAAAACAGAGGTTTTCATGAAAATTGATAAACTAATGCTAAAACTGACATAAGCAGAACAAAGGCCAAAATATTTAAGAAGATTAAGATACAAGGATCACTATACATGTTCATCAGTGCTTAGGAAAAGTATATATTAAGATGGTGAGGTACTTGTACAGGAATAGTCAAAAAGACACATGAACAGTAGACTACACTTAGAAACAAATTCTTCCTATATAAATAAAGTACATTACAGAGTGATATTTTACACTTACAGAATGTATAGTCTAATCAGCAAATAGTTACAGTTTTTGTAAAAATACATAGTGTGTGTATATGCAGCCAAGAAATAACATGACATCTCTATTCCACACCATTCACAAAAAAATCAATTCCAGATCTATTTAAATATAAAATGTAAAATTTTATTTTTAGAAGAGAATATAATAAAATATCTTTACAAACTTGCAGCAGAAAAGGGATTTCCTAAACAAGACACACACACACACACACAGAATAAACCATAAAGGAAAAAACTGACAACTTTGACCATGTTAAAATTAAAATCTTCTGTGCAACTAAAAATGTAAAAGAAATGAAAATATAAGTATTGGTAACACACAAAAAGATTACTGACCAGAATAGTAAGCACTCCTTTAAAGAGTAAGATGAAGATCATCCAATAAGAAAAAAATGGAAAAGAAATATATGGACAGAAAACTGATAAATGCAGAAACATGAATGCCCAGTAAACATCTGAAAAGTTCAACCTCATTGTAATAAAGGAATTATAAATTAGAACCAGAAGGTGTAAATTAAAACCACAATGTGGGAAAATGTGAACTATCATTCAGTGCTTGTGAGTATAAAAATTGGCACTTTGGAAGGCCATTTGGCACAATAGAATATAATCAAGGAGAGGAATACTTTGTAGTCCAACGGCTCTCCTCCCAGAGAATTTCTTGTGATACGTGCTTATGTAGATATATGCCAGAATGCTTATTGCAGCATTGTTTTTAACAGAGAAAAATTAAAACCAACTTAAGTGCCATCAAAAATGAGGGATAAACTATTGTGTAGTCATAAAATGAGATAAACTCAATGTATCTATAACAACAAGAGTTAATTAAAAATATATTAAAGGCAAAAAGCAAGCGGCTTACAAATACATACAGATTATGTACAAACTGTACTTATAAATACAATGTATATGCATTTAAACGTACACGAAGCAATAATACATATGATTGTAGCACATCAGTATGTAGTGAAAGTATGAAATACCTGCTCCAGCACAGCGACTGGCCACGGAGAGAAGGAAGGTGAAGGTTAACCTTTAGTTACATTTCTAACTTCAAATTTCTTTGAAAATAAAAAAGAGATGGAGCAAATACATGCATGTGCTGGCATTTGATAAATTTAGGTGTTGGACTTACTGGCTTTTTTATGTTATTTTCAGTTTCCTTTGTTCATTCCAAAGTTGTTCTTAATTCAAATAACGAAATTCCAAACTGAGCAAGTCCTTCAAATACCCACGCAGCCTGCTTTGGGTGGAATTCTGCTTAGAGGCTAAGGAAGTGTTTCATGGTTTTCAGTGAGCTGAGGGTTGGATTTTTGCCCTAGAATTGGGTGTCAGTGGTCATGGCTGCCGCTGCCTGTTTCTGGGTTCCCGACATCTGCAGTTGGTTCTTCAGCCTTGCCCACACCTCCGTACACAGTCCCTGTATTAAATTATCTTTGGATGAACCATCTGAGTGCAATTATGTTTTCCTGCTGTGACCCCGACCTGTTTTCTCTGTGAGGTGGTTGGACAACAAATCCCTCTGTTTTCATGTTTATAGAACACAGGGTAGAATGACTGGAAATTCCTGCCTAGGAAGGCCAGGCCTCACCTCCTATCCTGTTTCCCTGGCTGTGAAGAGAGTCCTTTCTCACATCTGCAGGAAGCCAAGAGAGAGAAACAAGTCAGAGCTGACTTTCTAGCCAGCCTCTCAGGGATGGAATCCCAACTCTGTTGCTTATTAGCTGTGAGATCTTGGGGAAATTACCTAACCTCTCTGTTCCTCTCTAGACAAAGGGCTTATTAACACTGACCTCACAGGGTTATTGTGAGTATGAAGTGAAACAACACATGTGCAAAGTGCTCTGAGTTGCCAAGTATAAACACTCCACTGAACACTCTTAAGCCTGACTTCCAAGGGGTTGCTAGCTGCAGATAGGCCCTGTAGCTGGCAGTCTATCTTCTTCTCTCTCCCCTCTAACTAGCTTACTTTGTCTCTGATCAGCTTGATTATCTGCTTCCTTTACACAGAGCCTCCTAAAGGAGCCAGTGTTGTAATAATAACAACAAAGTTAGGAAGAATTACCCTCCCATCTCTCTTGTAAATGTCGACAGGTTCCATCCTTATATTACAATCCCAATTAAAGGGAAATTCCCCACCAAGCCATAAACCTAAAATGAAAAAAACCCTATAGGGATGAATAAGCCTTTTCCGTGAACAAACCTGCTATTTATCCTTTTTTTTTTTTGTCACCGCTGATGTGCGCTCAAATCCCTGCTGAACCAATCCTGCAAGCTGATGAAGAAGTAAAGCCACGGGCATCCATCCGTGGGTCTGTCAAGACGTTACCGGTAACGAGTCTCCCATGGATTTGATTATTATTGGGTATTAATTATTAATGGGATTTCCTGCAGGAGGCCAGCATAGGCTTCTCTCCCCTTCAACCTCTATTCTGAACTGGAATTAAAAAAATAACCCAAAAATCTCCCCCAGAGGAGCAGGAAGAGAAAAAGGAAGGAATCAAGGGTATCCCTTCCTAGTCTTTCACCACTGACACTGCTTGATATTCTGGGGCTGTTCTTATAATTAAGTGTGGGGGAAGCAGCCTGCGCAGAGCCTCCTGGGCCTTCTCCAGCTGCAGCCCCTCTCTCAAAACCACAAAGGAGAGACAAAGCCCCTTCTCCTGTGCCCCTCTCCCCTTCGCCTCACTGTTCTGCTCTAACCTTGCCTTTTTGGCAGTCAGTTTTCTTTGATGGTTATGTTAATTTTTATGGCTTCCTAATGATCAGAAATATTTGGCAGATTAACATCATTTAACTTTTCTCTCCCTAGGGTAGGGAGGGAGACAGGGAGGAGGCTAAATGGTGAGAAACAGCTGGAAGAGGCAAGGATGAAACTCAAGAATTCTGTGCCAAGCATGTGGATGGGATAGTGAAAGATGGGCACCTAAGAAAGCCTGGAGAAATGAAAACTAAATTAAAAAAATAATAATAAGGCTGAAAGATCAGAAGCAGAGCCCCTACCCCACCCTGCGTGGTTTTATCCTTTATTCACTGCTGACAGTCCGTATGTCGCTTCCTAGCAATGTTTTAAAGACGGCTATACCTGTCAGGGTGTCTGGGAGGCAAAGACAGAGCAGATGTTGAGATTTGTGTCATGGAAAGGAGAATTCATCTTGTCTAGCATAAAGTAGCATGTTCATGAGGGTCCTGAAGGGGTCCCTCCTCTCTTGCCATGCTCCCTTTTTCCATGAGGCAGTGTGGTCCCTGCGTGGTGCCGCAGATGGGAAGATGGAATTTAATTTTACTGGCGTTCAATCAAAACAGAATAATGTGTTTAATATCCCTGCAGTGTAAGCGAAAGAAGGAAATTCATGAACTCGTGGGAGGTGAGGGATTCCAAGCAGTGCTTTGATATCCTCTAGGATGTATAAACATAGAAATCACAGTGGAAAATATGGATAAATCCAGGTTAAGATCTCCGCCTGCTCCCCCATGTTGCTACTTTAAGTTCAAGCCTTTGTGACAAAGATACGGCGCTCACCAAGAGAACAACTGAATTAATACAAAGGTAGTTAGGCGCCCTGAGCTTAATCCCAGAGAAGGGTGACTTGGTGGTGGTGTACAGGGAGGACATAAATGCTCCTGATTGGCAGGTGTATTAAACAGAGAAGAGTCTTACAAAAGAAGTCACTAGAACCTCCATTTTAAGTTTCATTTAAAATCCAGTAGATACTAATCACATGGTTCAAGTCTGTTTGTAAATAGCAACACTCCATATACATCGGGGAAATATGTGGTTGTAAGTAGCCCAAAATGCTATAGGTAGTTAACTGGGTTGGATCGTAAAATTGTCGGTAATCATTGTCTTTTATAATTACCCTAATTTTTTCTAATCCAATTATATTATTTTTTATAACGAGGGATGTGTGCGTGCAAATGTGCGTGCACATGTGTGTGTCACTCATCTTGGTGTGCATCAGAATCACCTTCAGAACTTGTTCGAAAGTGAAGGCCTGGGACCCACTTTGGACTGCCTGAAATAAGTAAGAAAATAGAATAAAATTAAATTAAAAAATCGAGTCCTACCCCAACTTAACCTTAACCTACGTGGTGTAGTGTTGTCCAGCAAACTTTCCTAAGCAATCTGCATTACATTCATTTCAGCCACCCCAAGCTTCTTCCAAAAGAACACTGCTTTCTATATAATTTTCCCAGAAAATATTTTGTAGTTATGCATTTATCTGATTCTTTTTCATTAAAAAACCTTTAAGCTCTGTACTTTTCTTTCTTAGATACGCTTTTCAATATCTGAATAATAAAGCCCGATGTCTGGAAGTTCCAACTTGTTCCTGTCCATTTCTCATACATTTAAACACACTTCTACCTCCCACACCAAAGGTGGGTCCACACGTACTCACAGATATGATTCCTCTACTGTTATGTATGTTCAGTTAATGTAGTTAAAAAAAAATCCACTGTTAATCACATTTGGGGTTGACTGAATGAAGCATTTCAGAGGATTAAGGAAGAAAACCCTTTATTCAGTGTGTATCTCTTAGTCAAGAGAGTTGAATCCGTTAATACTGAGGATGTTAGTGTGCAGATGCAAAGAGGCATTCTTATTTTAGCTGTCTGGTGACAGAGCATGGTCATGTGATACAGTTTTCTCATCTTAATTTCTATGAGTCCAGTTAATAATGGCAATTAATTTTGTTAAAAAAAATGGCATCAAATGAAAAAAAAAAAAACCCTCATAGTTACAGTGCTACCTCGGCACAGTTAATTGTACACACACACACAGACACACAGACACACAGAATACGCACCAATCAGAGCTCTGGAGATCGCCACCACATTTGCATAAGGATGTGGTAGTCCATGTTAGTGTGTCTTTTTACAGATGTTGTCAGTGGGGTTGAATATGCACTCCACCCTGCCCCAGCTAACTGCACAGCACTGCAAGAAAAATGCCATGACACTTCATTTTGTTTTTCTTTAAGCAGGAATAATAATGCAAAGGAAACTCTCATTTCCCCCACTAACAGTCTGTGCCAGTAAGTGACTGCTATTACATTGAATCAGCAGGTTCTTCTGCCAGGGCTAGCAGCTATCCATTCTCTGACTGGCTCCCAGAGCTGGGGCACATAGTTCCACAGGTGTCAGCTTCTTTAAGGAAGAACAGCCCATTTGTTTGGCTCTTTGTCAGAAAAGATCTTTGAACTTGCATGTTGCCCATTTTCCCCAGTCCAAGACTTTCCAGTTAGACAGCACTTAATAATAATAACACCTTACCTGACTAGTCTTTTCCACGTCCCAGAGCATTTGCACATCCATTATCTCATTTAATCCATAACTGTGGTTTGAAATGCACGCGAATCCTTGCAACTCATATGGAATTCTCTGACATGCAAGTGACCTGGCCTTGGATTATCCATCACTTCTCATAGGCCCAAACTCAAGCTCCTCAGTGCCTGAAAATGCTTCCTTTCATCTACCTGGCGTCCAGCTGAAATAGGTTTCTGTTTCACCTGGCTTGAAGGCAGTATAGCCCACTGGTTCTTCACTGGTTTGTCTGGCATTCTGACCCTGTAATTCTCTAATCTTCAGAGTGGGGTCCACTTAATGCCACCTGTAGTTTCTGCCTTGTAAGAAACTCCAAGAAAAAATTGGTCCCTGGGTAATGTTGAATGTAAAGTTTATGCCCTCACTTACCACTACGGAGCACATAAAATGTACTTAAGTTTTATTATTTCATTTAATTTTGTGCAACATCTCTTCAGTGGATGTATCTGCTCTATTTTAGAAGAATGGGAAGCGAGGTCCGAGGCCATATGCCTATGGGCAGAGAAACAGCATTCAAACCTAGATCTGTATGAATCTGAAAGCCCTGGTCTTTTTCTAGAATTCGTTGCTGCCTGTTTCTCCTAGGAGCTGTCTACGTGGGCAGTAGCAGCCTTCGCATTCCTGAGAACCAGCAGAGTTCCTTCAGTGCTTTGGCCAGTGGCAGCCATGTTCCACTTGGTGTTCCCCCAGATCCATACACCATGTCTTCTCACACATGGTATATATTTCTTTCCCCTCCCACGCTGTGCAATCTTTGTGGGTGGCCACAATTTCTTACTCATTCTTATAGCTTCAGCATCTAGTAGCGTTCCTGGAATATAGTAACTACTTAATAAATGTTTATTGAATAGCTCAGCAAATGAGTAAACATATCCACACTAGGACTGTGGAGGATGACATTTTGAGATTCTACCTTGAAAAGCAGATGTTCATTTATTTAGGGCCATCTGGGTCCCATATTCTCCAAGTTTGGCACCCCCTCAACGTCACTAACCATGCCTTTTCAGCCTCCCTAGTCTTGCAATGATTTTAACACTCCGTAAGGAGACTAAGAACTGGCAGTTTCTGAAAGTGTTGGGAAGCTGGTCCCTGTTTTCTCCTTTGTGTGGCTTGCAAAGCATGCCTCCCCGGAGCACACGTAGCACACCTCTGACAGCTGCCTCCACGCGTCCAAATTTCTAAACGACACATTCCTCCGACCCACTGAAGCCCAGTCTTGTGACAAATCCTCGATGCTCCTCCCACTACCTATGGTAAGAAAACAAACAGATTTTCTCCCAATTTGTCATAATTTGACATTTTTAGAAAATAAAACATCACACCCTTGGATGTCATAGCCATAGCAAATTGATATAGAAGTTTCTAGATCCTTTCTTTCAAGTTTGACACTTACCTCCTCACTGACTAGTAATGGCAGATGGATTGATGCCACAGACTGCACTTGGAGATGCACGAACATAGACCACCAAATTCTGATTTTCCCCATAGAGCAGAGGGTCCAATAGAAATAGGATCCAAGTCACATTTTTCTAGTAGCTGCAATAATAAAAATAAAAGGAAACAGGTGAGATTAACTTTAATATTGCATTTTATTTAACCCATCTCCAAAATATTAGCATTCTAATATGCAATCAATATAAAAATAATAAAGATATTTTATATTCTTCTTTTTGTGTCCTAAGCCTTTGAAATATTACATACTTACATCATCTCCATCTGGACTAGATGCATTGCAGGTGTTCAATGACATGTTGTTAGTGACTGCTGGATTGGATGATGCAGCTCTAGGTCCCTCACCGCTGTCACACTTACTGGCCCCCTAGACCCAAGAGCCCCTTAGGAATTTCACTCTTGCTCTCCAGAGAACCCCTCAGTGACCTTCAAGCTTCAGGAACTTCCACCCTTTGTCATGACTCCTGCATTCAGTCTGAGGTAGTCTTCTAGAACTAAACATTTTGTTCTAGTCAAAGTAGGGACAGAAAACATAAAGGCAGCAACTGACAATAAGAAAGATACTATCACACACAGGAGACGCAGATTGCAATTCAGCAAACCATTTTCAGCCTCTATAAAGTGTGAGGCATGGGTGGCATGTGGACAGTCAGCCAGAATCTATACACTGTGTCTCATTATTTTATATAGTTGGAAGCAGCCCATTCTTAGATTCTAAAGAACCTAGGGTCCCTTCTAGCACAAGAAAAGAAAAGATCTTTAGAGGTTTGTTTTTTTGTTTTTGTTTTTTTCATTTTTTTTTTTTTTTTAAGATCTTTAGACTTATAGGCTGTCTTCAGCTCAACCCTGAGTCAACATTCCTCTAGGTCTTACCTTGAGTTCCTAGGTCTACAGTGACTAGATTCCATCCTCTTTCCACATTGAATAATATCTGTCTGAACTGTTGAACTTGAACCTGTCTTCTTTTGGTATTTGTCACCAAACTATCTAGATGTTGATCTTTTGTCTTTATGGAGCCACTATCCTTTACTGCCCTGGTTTCTCCTTAGGAACCATTCTGAGTCACTGTGGACTCTGGCTGAGACCACTTGTGACCCATTCCTCCTCTGCCCTGCAGAACAATTTTTAAGTTTTATTTCTACTTTTCGCACTTAACTTTTGATACCCATTCCTTTGTCCAGTCTTCATTTGACCTTGTGTCTTTGCTTTATATGTGCTATATATACACAGATTGACCTAGCTTTCCATGGCTTAATCCCCAGTTCTGACAGTTATTATTATTCAGAAATATCTACACTCCTCCAAAGCTAACATAGGTAGAATAACTGATGTTTTAGTGACTGGTATTTAGAGTCAAAGACCATATTATTTTTAAAAAATCAATTACCTATAGAAAGATACCTTAGCTCCAAGTTTCTTTCCAATTTGCAGCATGGAAGCAGTGGCTGGTTAGCATCTGGGTGTCCTCGAGACATACTGAGCATTCCATTCATCATACATGACATTTGCATATTGCAAATATCATACTTTATGCACATGCCTTCCAGGCTAGTCTAGAGAGTATGATTGCTGCCTAATCCTTACATAAATCAAAGCACCAGGGAGTGCCACTTCCGAACATGGGGAAAAGCAAGGGTTGCTCTGCTTTTAGACTCTTCCTGGGACCATCTCATTCTCTTCATATCCCAAGTAGATTCAGTGCTTTCATTTTCTCTTCTTTCTTGTAGCTATTCAAATTCTATTAGCCATTTGTGAATATTATTTTATACCATCTGCATTTGCTCCAAGTTGTGATGGTGACAGCTGCAATCATTTGTATGCATTTTGTATGCAGGGATTTTTTTGTGGAAGAACAAAACCTTTCCTTTGTGTGACCATGTATCCAAATAGAAGGATGGTTTGTTTGTAAATCTATTTCTCTTCCAAACATTGTTTTATTTGCTGAGGAGACAGAAAGAGAAGATGTTGAAAGAGGGAAAGCAAAAATATTTGATCTGAAATGACAGAGTGTAGGTTTGCTGTTTTTCAGCCCTTGGTTTGCTGCCTCTTCAAATTGACCTTATAAATACCATTAGATTCTGTTTTCTGTTTGATGGCCTTCAGGGTGTTTTCCCCATGCCACTACGACTGTGAACTCTCCCTCTGCCTCTTCATGTCTCAGTGAGCAGGATAATGCATATAGTCAAGCTTCTCCCTTCTTTCTTACACAAGAGTGACTCTTGTTCTTCCATGGGGAAGGTGTAAGCGAGGGTGGGAGGCCAGGGAAAGCAGCCCCTAATCCATCACACTGTGAAGTCATCAGTCTTTCATTGTTTCCAAAGGGTGGGTGGGATGAACTAGAAGCAGACCCTGACCCCTTTTTGTATCACCTTACACATCATCCACAAATTAAATACATGCTAGGTTCCAATTAGGGTTTAAGCTGACCTATTCACGGAATGTTTAAGTAAGTGTTTCAAGGAGGTTAAGTCAGAGAAATGTCATCTGCAGTTTGATTCAGCTAACCAACTTCCTCCTGCCACATGGGGAGCCACATGGGGAGCCACATGGTCACCTCATCGTCCAGGCCTTTGGGAGCTGTCCCAGGTGAATAAGACTTTCTTCTCTAACTGCCGACCGTACCCAGTCCTATGTGCCGTCTTCTGATAGGCCCTTCTGGAAAGTTTACTAATATTCAATGTCTGCAGGCTTCATCTGGATGCTAAGAATGGGAGCTGGGCTGTTTCTTCCAGGACTTTTCCTGGTATCAAAAAAAGAATGGAGCGAGCTTTGTTCTGACGGGATGTGTGCGGAATATGGTGTTTCTTTCAACCCGAATTTGGCCTGCCATCAGAAAGAGCTACGGTTAGGTGTCTCCAGAATAATTTAAAGACAGATACTGTCAGCACCAGGAGGGAACATTTTCTTGTAAAATTTCCTCGAAGTCTAATCTCACATAAGGTGTGTAAACTTCTTCTACTGAAATGTGTTTGCTTTTTGTAAAATTACAAACCCCACCAGTATTTTGCTCAAGTTCCATGCTGCCTCCTTCTTAGACTTATTTCCATTTCATATGATCCCTCCATTAGCTAAGAATGCCTCTGTTATCTAGGCCATCTGTGATACACCATCCCAACTAGTTGTTCTCTGATCTCCAATTTCTCCCCTAATTTAGGGTAAGTGTGGGGGATATACTCTCATTTAACCCTGTCACTACCTTGTTGGTAATGATTATAAGAGAGGGAAGTGGAGGTTAGGAAGAGAGAAGGGAGAAAACCCAAATTTCACAAAAGGAGTAATCATTATACAGTGCTTTCAGGCAGATTAAGAAAGTAGAGTCGGATCACATCAAAACCTCGAGCCTGTATCTTGTCCGGCAGAAACAGGAGTCTGTGTATAATTGCAGAGATACTGCAACCAGGTCATAGTGTTCTGATGGGTCCTCATAAACCCTGAGGTGGGGTTCTCTTCTGAGGAATTAAAGCCATACATATTTCTGTGCAGTGGGACGAGAGCAGGGGTACAGAATATCCCTGGAAAGCATGGAGGACCTGTCTTCATTAAGCTGAACCAGGTAACATAATTCACTCAAAGCTTCCTCTACAGAAATAACCAACGTGCTTTGTGACTCCTAATCTCTGACTGCATTTGGGAGTTAAGTACTAATAATGGCTATCAGTGGTTCTCCTTTTGGCATAAGCTAGTTTTTTTGGGTTTTTTTGGGCTAGCTATGCTTCACACAGACCTGGGTCTAGGTTAGGGCACGTGGGGCCCTGAGGGTGCATGATTTAAGGAGATTGTGTACATGTGAGTGAGTGTTCCCTAAAAATGTGCTGCCAAGTGTTTCACTTATTTCACTTTTGTCCTAATCCTCCTTTCAAATATGGAAAAGTAATCTCAGAGACTGTGACCCAGAGCCTGGACATCATGTGAAGTCTTTGACTAAATGTGAAGAACATCCAAACTCTGGACTGTTTGCTTTGTCACAAAAATAACCTCTTTTTTTGGTTGAAGTCATTGTTTAATAGGGTTTTCTGAGACACAGCACATTCTAAATTAACATACCTATCCTGTGCCAGACACCATGTGGTGTCTCTATGCCTTATCTTGTTTAAATATTTATACTCACTTTATGAAATGAGGGCTGTTGTGCCTATTTTTAGATGAGAACATGAAAATAAAAAGAGCTTAAGTATTTTGCTCAGTCCTTCCTAATAATATTGGCTAGTGTTGGTGGTGTACTTAGTAGATTCAGACACAGGTCTAAATGTTCACATGTAGGCACTCATTTAACCCCACAACTTTTGAGAACTATAATTATCATCCATTTGATAGATGAGAAAACTGAAGCAAAGAGAAATTAAGACCCTTACCCAGTGCAACAGAACCAGCTTTGAGTCCACGCGATGGGGTTTTAGATCCTGCACTCCTAACTAGTGTGCATGCTCGCCCAACATGGAGCTGACATTCACACTAAGCCTTGTGATGCTACAACCATTGTTCTTTTCACTGTGTCTGCCTGGGGAACTGAGGAGTACTGTGCTAGCCTGCGGGCCTTCCCCAACCTTCTCTGTCTAACCCTGATGATTGCACCTTGCTTATCCTCCCCTGCAGGTTCAACCTTGTACCTTGTATAACTAGGTTCACTCTGACAGATTGCACTCCGCTTGTTCCCAGGAAGGTAGGTTCATGCTCTGTACCACTAAGTCACATGGTGAGCCTGGTCCCCCAGATGCAGTTTCGTGCCCTTTCCAGAATCCTCTGACTCCATCCCAGGGCATATTTCCAGCCTGCTTGGAGCTTGATAATTTGCCTCCCCCATCCTTACTGAGAGAAACACTGTGTAGTTTTGGTCCCTACTTACTTTCTTCTATGCCTTAAATCAGTCACCTCACTGGGGAATCTCCTCTCTAGACTCCCATTTCTGTCTGACTTGCCAAAGGTGACAGATTCTTGACTCTGTCCCCATAGCTGCCTCCCGCCGACCCTGACCTTCTGGGACTACTTGGACTCCTGGTCCCAGATAACTTCTCTCAGTCTAGCCTGCCTGTAATCAGATTTCTCTCCCGACAAGCAGGTATTTACTTCCCAGTTTTGCCTGGAGCTTGTCCTAATCTTGGAAAGAGCTTAGGGTTTGTCTTAATGCCCTCTGACAGCCCACGAATAAACACATCTTATTTTAGGGGTGTTTTGACAGGTGTCTTTTTTTCTCTAAAACAATCCCCAAAGGCAAGAGGGGTGTGGGCTGGGCATTCACATACTAAACAAGAGAGTGTTTAGTCAACCTTGTTTCCTGGGTCACCAGTCATTGAAATAACAGTGAACTCAATGTCTTGAAATAGAAAGAACCACTGTTTCCTTGTACAATGAGATTTAATTTGCCATTTCTAAGAGGAAAGACATGTTCAGAGTGACAGGAACTGGAGTTCCGTAATCTCGTCTTTTAAAATCATATCAAACCGTTCACATATTCAGGTTCGGTTCAGTTTGCATCTGGGGTCTTCCCCCCTCATCGTTTTTTATGTCCTCTGTAGATTTAAGTGTATGGTCTTCCTTTTAGTAATCAGGTGCGTGGCATTCAAGTATGGACAGGGGAGCCTGGTGATAGGAAGCCATTATCTCCTTTGTTCTTGGGCTGCTCTCTCTGTGTGTCCCTGTTTGCAAATATACAGAACCAAGCAATGAATAAGTCAGATTGAAGGCCTGTAGAAAATGCTTTTCTTGATTTCATCTCATTTCCCAGCAAAGCAATTGGTGGTACCATTTTAGAAGTAAATGAGGTTTGATTGCAGAGAGATTTGTCTTTGGAACATCTTTACCCAGACATGTTTTTCCCTTACTAGAATGTTTAAACGCTGACTTCCCTGGTTGTCACTAAACCCCTTCATCTAATCATAAACTTTTTTTATTCAATATGCTATCCCTGTGGATTTAAGTGTAAGCAGGGGGAACGTAAGATGGGTGTATACTTTCGGAAATGCATTGCTTTCACAGAGAACTACAATTCATCTTCTAGAAGCACAGAGATTTCAAATTTTCCCTTTTATTATAAAGCCCCCCCAATAATATTTTCATTCTAAAGAAAATCATTATAATTTTATATTGCTACCAATAAAGGGGTAAAGCTTACTAATTTTTAATTTCCTTAGCATTTTCTCTCTAAATGAGGAACAGATTGTGGAAGGGAAAATTTGATAATCATAGTTGGTTGCTAGCTGCTTTGTTAGCACAATCTATTTCTGAGATTTTATGAGATCTGGCTTACAAAGCATTGGTTGATAAATGATTCAATATTTAACCATGATTTACCTGTACCATGTGGAAGAAAACTGTGCTGATGGAGCTGAAATCACCGGAACAGAGATTTTTACATCCCATAGAATGTGTCAACATAGTGTTGAGTGTGAATCACTCACTTGGGACATAAAGTGTTCTTCTTTTTTAGGATCTAGGATTATATCTCAATGTAAATGGCTGATGGAAGTAAACAAAATGAGCCCAGTGCACTGCCTGGTGACATGTGGTCATAAGGATCAGTGATGAGGGATGGAAGGGCTCCCCTGCCATCTCTAGATGTCACGGAAGTAGTTTTTAAACTCTGTGGGTGGTATGAGCCTGGAAAACAGAGGAACATTCAGACCATATGGAAATAGACACAGATTCATGCAAGGAAAGATGAGAAGCAGCTTTGCTTCTTTAAGGGAATGAATCGCCAAGGGAGCATGATATCTGGGTTGTCCCCTGAAGCCTCACTACCTATATATTTATTTGAAAATTTATTTCATCTAAATTGATGAGAATCATAAGTTTGTTTTCGATGTCTGTGAATCTGTTTCTGTTTTGTAAATAAGTTCATTTCTGTCAAAATAGAAACAGACTCACAGACATAGAAAACAAACTTGTGGTTACCAAAGGTTGAGGTGAGTGTAAATTAGGAATTTGGGATTAGCAGATACATACCTCTATACAGAAAACAGATAAACAAAAAGGTCCTACTGTATAGCACGTGGAACTATATTCAATAACCTATAATGGAAAAGAATCTGAAAAATAATATACGTATGTATGAACCACTATGCTCTACACCAGAAACTAACACAACATTGTAAATTAGCTATACGTCAATAAAAAAATTAATGACATAAAAATAAAATAAGTTGATGAGATCTAGTCTGTTACAATCTAGGAGATTTCAGTTGAAGAATGTATTTGTCCAGGCATCGAAAAGGCGGTATCAACTCATATTGACTCAAATTGGCATGCAGTCAACAGACTAATACAATATTTACATACTATACCCTATATGCTAAAGAAAGCACAACTAAAAATTGTCAGCATTTTATAGTCAGAGTAAGATAGTTCATCTTCTGGGGAGTCAAGAAGTTTTATTTTGCTAGAAAGTAAACTTTACATGTGCAGGGTCACCTATGTTTTGGTCACTAGTATATCCTTCATCCTTTCTGCTGCTGCTGGCCCAAAGTCAATTTTAAATAATTTTGGTCTGGCTTCTTGGAGAAGAGGAAATTTCAGAAGCAGTATATATTTTGGAAGAGAGGTATCTTGAGGGGAAAAACGGTAAAATGGGAAACGGTAGCTGATCTTTCTGTAAGAAAAGCTAGAAAGAAGGTCCAGGGGGTCCATATTCCACTCTCATTATATTAATCCTTAAACCCTGGAAAGTCTTCCTGGGCCACTATTCTGACTCAAGGCCAAGCTACCATCCTGTCTCTTATTAACCTGATGCATCTGTGGTCAAAAGCAAATCTGGCTTTACTTCATCCCTCTTCTGTAAATTCCCATCAAGTTAACCAGATTTGCAGTCACAGCCAATAAATACACCACCCTATACCCTGGCCTTTCTCAAGGCCCAAGGCATTTTAGCTGGTGCCCAGGCCAAGAATAAAAATGAGATTTCAAGCCCCTTAAACTGATTCTGGGTCTTATATTTAGGCTGACAAATGACATTATTCTTTAGAATCCAGTAAGTGCCAAAGCCCTTATCCTCAAAATATGATGGTTTCGGATCTGGATAAAGGGCCGAGCTTCCTAAAGGTGATACGACTTATGCCACCCAAAATGTTCAGCTGCCATTGTCTCAGGCTTTCTTGAGGCAGTTTTACAAAACTTTTTGAGGTGGCAGACAGCTTGAAAATCATTGTGTTCTTTGCGTAACACTATGAAATATGGATGTATTTAATTTCAGCATTTGAACTAGGAACAATTTTACTAGCAGAAAATGACTATATTATAGGTATACAACATAAAATCACAACACATGTGCATGCAAACAACAAGCTCTTGAGGGAAGCACGATCTGTTGTTTCTGAGTTTAGCCATTAATATTCATTTGCTTCTTGTTCATTTGTTTTGTTGTCTGCCTTACAGACAAGCAGTAGAAACCACCAAAGGTTTAAGAAAAATTTATGGAAGGAAAATTTAAAATTGAAAACATTCTATCCATTAAGTTATTATTTCTTCTAAATTGGCAAGACTGCCATTATTCAATTTCAGCAGTGAAAAATCTTGGATCAGTATGCGTAACATTGAGGATCTTTGGAAAAGTAGTTTGAGAAGTACGGCTAGAAATCAGTATAATGTAGGTTAAAAATTTGAAATGCAGGGTCAGACACACCCAGATTTGAGTCCACCCTCTGTCAGTCTTACTAGCTGTGGGACTCTGGGCATGTCATTGGACCTTTCTGTGCCAAATTTTTCTCCTCTGTGAAATGACTATAATCAGAATACCTTAGAATTGAGTGTTATGTGAGGACTGTGTGTTATCATTAAGGACTGATTTTGAGCAAAATAAATCAACTTTGGGTAAATTAAGCAAAACAGATTATTGGCAGAAGAGTGGGGATTTACAATAACCATAAGAATCTGAAGAATTAAGGCACAAGAATGGGGTTGAATCAAAGTAGTTCTGGAGGCTCAGAAGCAAAAAAAAGCAATAACTTTGTAACTACAATGCTAGTCCAATCATGCTCAAGTCAAGTGGAAAAGAACTTGACCGCTGTCTGTCTCTTTGACTTCCTGATTGGCCTAGATTGGGTCACAAGGCCACTTGTTCAAGAGTAAGGAGGGCTTCTGATTAAAGTTTCTCCACAGGACTATCTCCAGTGAGGTATTCCAGTACCGCATCAGTGGAAGAGGTATTCCAATGAAGAAAAAAGGGTATGGTTGGAGAGGGGAGACTAATGCCAGGTGTTACAAAACCAAAATGCCTTCCTTTTTTCAGCTTTTTTGAAGTGTAATTGACAAACCGTGATACTTTTAAAGTGGACAACATGATGATGTGATATTTGTGTACATTGTGAAAGAATTCTCACAATTGGGTTAACACATCCATCACCTTACATATTTACTTTGTGTGTGTGTGAACACTTAGGTTCTATTTGCTTCACAAATTTCATTCGTACAAAACAGTATCATCAACTATAGTCACCATAAAACAAAAACGTCTTCTCTAGATGAAGTATGTAAGGTGCCTGATACCTAGCAGGTACTCAGTGTATAGTATTTAATCCCACTTTCCTACCTCATGTAAGGCAATCAGAAGATGCACAGTAGATGGAGGTGACTTGGGTTTGACGTATTGCTCTGTAATATTTTGATCTTAGCCAGTAAGTTTTAAGGGTGTCCGAAGCCTAGATCTTAGTGTTTTCTATCTTCTTGGAATGAGCACACATGATTCACACACAAAGGGGCTTTGGATGCCAATCCTTTAAGAGGAGTTGAAGGGCTTCTAAAGATGCAGTTTCTCAAAGCGGGGGCCCACAGAGGTAGCTAAGATAGAGTAACTCTGCCCAATTAATTGTTTAAGTGACCTCCAGCGACTTGTGGCTACTTACATCATTGTTTCCAAGCTGTACTTGAAGATCTCGATTATAAAAGAAAATTAATTCTGTGGTCCCATTTCTGTTCTCCAAAGTGTATATCCTTTGATAGATCTTTTCAGAATAAGCAGGGTCCAAAAAATACTTGTACTCTCTTTTACCTCTGCAAATTAATCTACAAATACCCCAGAGAGTTTGGCAAATCTGAGCCATCATCACAATGTTATAATTTCACTGTTTCTCCTGGAGTGACTGGGAAAATTCATCTTGTGGGCGTATTTGCATTGCTGACTGTACTCTTAACATCTTCCTTTTATTCCTCTCTCACTTCTTGCTTACCTTTATTTTATTTGCTAAACCACAGAGCAATTTTATTCTTACATATATGTTTATACTTTAAGGAGAACTTTCTTACTGTGTTCTTTTGAAACTCCAACAATCTGTATTCTGGTGTCAACATTTTAAAATAGAGTAAATCTTCATTTCCCCCGAGTTGTAATTTCAATAACGGTGTAGGGGAACACTCCCTGTAGTGGACTATACCTCTTCGCCATTTCACCTTTGTGGCCAAATTTACCACATCACCTCTAGAATTCTTCATTAAATTATCAGGACTCCACTGCATTTAGGATTGATTTGATAAGGAACTTAGAGGCCATCAGAGCTGCAGGGTCTGTATCTCTGGCTTTCTTTCTCTTTTTCCCTGTCTTAAATCAAAAAAAGACTGGTTTGTCACAGCCTGACCCATCTATTCAGAAGTTTGTTTCATTAACTCTTTTAATGGTCTCTTCTCCAGGGCTCTGATGAGATTAAAGTCATTTCCACCCTAGAGGCTGGAGGGCTCCTGCTTTCACCATAATTCACTGGCTCCAGCTAATGGGCAGAGGAGGGAGAGGTGGAGGTTATTGCAAGGCTAGGCCATGCTTTGCAGACTGTGGGGTGATTGTAGAGGTGGAAGTGTGGATGTTTTTGTTTCTTCTTAGATCTTTGCTAGAATGAGTATTTTGTCCCTGCCATCCCAGCTCTAGTCTGATGTAGGAAGAGTGACCCCAATTGTAGTCTATATTAGGGATGCAAGGAGAGATCTAATCTTTCCATATTTTTCCATAACTTTGGCAGAGGCTTAAACTCCTACAATTAATAATTCATTCTTTCTATTTAACATTTGAAAATTTCTAAAACTTTTAGTAGAATAACATATTCAGTTTTATGAATCATTAGCATCTCATAAAAATTTATTTTACATTTACTTGTTAACAGAATTTGAGCCAGAAAGATGAGAAGAGTCAGAAAATCTTGGGTCCCTGACTTAGTGGATATAGGAGGTTCCGAAAATCCAAGAAGTTGACAGCAACTAAGGCAGCTTTTGCCGAACTTCACGGTATTTAACCCAGAGCTGGCCAGCCTCTATCTGCTACACTCACATATCGCTCTGGATTTCTAAACGCATGGATATCATTTTCTATTTCTTGGAATTAAATGTTTATCATTGACTCTTATCAAAATGTGTTCTACTCCTTTTTGTTTTGACATACGTGTGCACACTATTTATTTTCCTTTTCTGGCACAATTGGGGAGGAAATTTCAGAAAAGATTTCTAAAAGAGGTGATCGAAGTGATCGGCACTGCCTGACCACAGATAACACCAGAAGTGTGAAGAATTAAAAAACAAGTGAGATAATTTCTATATCCAACTGTGATATAGTCACTAGTCCTGGGTGCCCCCTGCTAGAAAACTAGAAAACTAAGGGGAAAAAAAAAAGGCAACTGTTTTCAGGCATTAGATAAAGAGCAGCAGAGAACTATGATCCCTGTGGGAAGAGAAGCAAACTAGATGATCTCTACAACTGTCTGCTTGGGGACAGTTTTTGGGACATAATGCAGAGATGGGACACGTGCAGAGTATGGTGGTCTTGCCAACTTGAAGATACAACGATGAGTTTGGTGAGGATAAGGAAGTTTCATTTGTTGAATAGAGTACCAGGCTGGAGGGAATTAGATTAAGAACTCTAGAAACCAGCATGGAAGTTCCTTTGAACAGGTTGCTGAATATTAAGTTATGAACTTGTTGGATAAGACTTTGAAAAGCTAAGCAATGTACAAATACGAAGGAGGAAAAAAAATTAATAGGGAGCTACAAGCTGAACAATTCCCAGAAAGACTAAGATATGTTCAAGTTTCAACCAGACAGATTAGCAAGAACCCAGGAGGGTCACACTTTACTAGTAGAGATAAACTAAATGTAAATTGAAAGCTATTCTAGACACACCTTAACAAAATGTGTAAGTTCAAGTGGATTCCATGTAGTTTAACTGTCTGCACAAATGAAACTCAACATTCTTTTTAAAAAGGCAACAAAATTCAGTATTCAAAATGTAATATTTACAATGTCAAGCATCTAGTAAAAACAAAAATTAAAAGGTCAGTGAAATATACATGACCTGTAATAAAGAGAAAAACCAATCAAAAGAAGCATATCCAGAAATGACAGGAAGATAAGACTAAAACTATAAAAACTTCTAGGAAAATGCATAGGAAACATTTGTGATTTAAGATAGGCAAATATTTTTTAGACAAGGCACAAAAATCCTGAAACATAAGAGAAAAAATGATAATTTGGACTCCATCAAAATTTTAAATTTTTGCTCTTAGAAGAACACCATTGAGAAAATTCAAAGACAAGCCTTATACAATGGAAAAATATATTGATAGCTCACATTGGACAAGGGACTTGTAACCAGGATTAAAACAAAAACAAAACAAAACAAAACAACTCTTACAACTCAGTAATAATTTTAAAAAGCACGAAATTTAAAATAGGCAAAATATTTGAACTGATATTTCATAAAGGAAGATATAATAATGGCCATTAAACACACGAAGAGATGCTCAGTATCATTTGACTTCAAGCAAATACAAATTGTAACTGCAATGTCACCACTAAATACCTACTAAAGTTGAAAAGACTGGTATTACCAAGTTCTGAAAAGAATTTAGAGCAACTGCACCCCTGCACACTATTTTGGGAGTATAAAATTGTTGAACCACTTTGAAAAATAATTAACAATTTCTTATAAAACGAAATATATACTGATCATATAACTCAGCAATTGTGCCACCAGGCATTTATCCAAGAGAAATGGAAACAATTGTCTACACAAGGTCTTATGAAAGAATGTTAATGGCAGTTTTACTTAGAAAAGCCAAACACTGAAAAAGCAACAGGTGAATAAACAGATTATAGTGTATTTGTTCAATGGAATATGGATCAATAATAAGAAGGAATGATCTACTGTACATGGAACCACATGGATGCTGAATGAGATAAGCTACATACAAAAGAATAAACAGCATGTGATTCAATGTAGACAAAATTCTTCAACAGGAAAGATGCATCCAAAGTGACAAAAAGCAAATCAGTGGTTTTCTGGATCATGAGTGAGGGAGAATTGACAACAAAGGGGAACAAGTGAAATTTGGGGGCTGTGGAGATATAATATATCTTGATTGGCATAGTGATTACATAGGTCTATGTATTTGTCACAACTCACTGAATTATACACTTTACATTGATGCATTTCATTATTGGTAAAACATCTATCACTGATGGGAATAACCATGGCAGATTTTAGGGAAGTAGAATTGATCAGGCAGTTCAGCAGTAGATGAAGACACAAATAAAAGGGCCTGGGTTCTGAAGCTAGAAACTTGCACATAAGTTTGGGAAGTCAGGACAGATTATAAAAATTGTGTCCCTATATTAAGTATGCAATCACTAACAACTAAAACATCTGGTACTACTTGAAAGGTTACAAGAGCCTGTTTCCATACACTATCGTTACTAAGTCCAAGGTTGTACTGTTTACCATACAACAGGCCACTAAACTGAGAGACAAGTTGTTGGGGCAAGGGATAGTGACTTTACTTAGAAAGCCAGCAGACCAAGAAGATAGTGGACTAGTGTCCCAAAGAACCATTTTGCCTGAGTTAGAATTCATGCTTTTTTAATACTAAAAAGGGAGGGAATAAAGTCAAACATTTCTTGCTTCCAGTTGGCCGCTAGAGGGGATGTAATTCCTGCCTTCCTGCAGTCATTCACAGATGGGCCTGGTCAAAATGTTTCCTGTGAGCTAAACAAAGGTATTTTAGCTTAACATTCATTACATAGGAGGTGAGGTTCCCATAGATGGACCGTTATGTGTAATTTAAGCTTGCAGGTAACATCCCGTTAGTGATTAACTTGTAGCAAAAACAATAGAATACAAAGTTAAAGTAAAAGAAACAGATCCAGCATGGAGTCAGATTTTTTTTTTTTTTCTCTATGATACTACCTAGGCTGATCTTTATGAACCTTGGAGGACATTCTTTAAATGAGGGGGGAAAAAGTCTCAAAGAAGAAAGTGACCTGCACAGATTTACAGAACTAGGTATGGTGGAATTAGGACTCAAGCCTGGGCCCCTTGGCTTGATGACTTAAATTCTTACATTGTTAAATGCTACCTCCTAAACAAAATATCCCCTGGTTACTCTCCTGAACATCAGTTTCATCTTTTATCAGGCAGGTCACCTGAATATTCATCTTGCTTCCTGGACTGGGGTATAACTCTCCTGAAGATTGGAATTGTATCCTCCACTTCTTTTCTATCTTCCACAGGGGCTGGCATAGTGCTGGACTCCTAGAGGACATTGATACATTAGTTGTGAATGAACGAAAGCATCAAGTCATGAGTTGAGAGAGGAGAAGGAACTGGATCAAACTGTGCATTAGAATCATCTGGTGGAGTATCTAAACACAGCAATGCCTACAGTTCAGAGATTTTTATTTGATTGTTCTAGGATAAGGCTGCAATACTGGTATTTCTTGTTTGCTGTTGGCTCCTCCACACGTGGCAAAGTGCAGCATCTAGGCGTTGCTTACGCTTTCCTCAGTCAAGGTCATATCCCCATACCTGTACCTGAGAGGGCGCAGTTCTTTCAGGACATTATATGTAATTGCAGTGAATGAAACAGAAATGAACAAGGCTTCTGTACCTAAAGATCCCAGGTCTTGGGATGAATGTACTTGTGACGGGTCTGGAAAATATGAAGGATGACTTTTTTTTTTCCTTTTTGTAATATTTCCAATAATGTGCCATTAAACTCCTTAGATAACATTAAATATTATTTAACAGAGAGCACTAATGAACAGTGGAGTGAAAGGCTCCTGTCTGGACTGTCTGCGTGCTGTGTATACCAAGTAGACACACCGCTGTTCATTCCAGGGGCTCTGCCTGGAACACACTGGGGAGAAACCAGGAAAGCAAGAGACCGAGACAGGGGGGAAGGGAGGGTGTCCGTTTCTAGATAATGACATGGGTGAGCTATTTTTCCTTAAGTTCATCCAGCTTCATTCTCAGGATATTTCCTGTCCTTGTGTGGAAACAGTGCAAAGTCCTGACATTAACAGCTGTTAAAGACTCCCTGCAGACAGAAATGAAAGCTAAACTAGCATGCACATATGAAGGGGATTATCAGCCAAATGTGTTGATTTCATTCCTGGATCTCTGCAGCAAAAAAAAAAAAAAAAAAAGTATGTTTCGTGAATAATAATGATATTTACCACTTCCACCATGCCTTTGTGTTCAGGACTCCAAGACATTCTATTTTGTCATTTGTCCACTTATTGGGAAGGAGGGAGGAAAGAGTATAAGTATTTCCTAGTGTGATCAACCATCTCAGCTTGACTGGTTTTAGTGCTGAAAGTCTCATGGCATCCCAGGAAAGCCCCCAGTCAAAGGCAAACTGGGGCTATTGGTCACCCTAATTTCTCCCAGTATTATATGTGGAATGTCTGAATTCCAAGGTGACACAGTTCCCTGGACTTGGGGTAGGAGCACCTATTGTTTTTAAACTTATATGACACAAATATATACGACTTACATGACTTATATATACACATATGTAAAAAAAAAAAAAACTCAAGAAAACAAAGAACATCATTCTATTACCCAGATATAACCAATTTATGTTGTCTGGGAATAAAAATAAAATGTATACATCATATTTATGTAATGTATATAAATATATGTTTATATTTATGTATTTATAAATATATATTTATATATTAAATATATATGAATGTGTGGAACTATGTGTTTGTGTACATGTATACACATGTGCACACACACACATGTGCTACACACACACACTTCTTTGTTACCTGAGTTTCATTCTTCATGCAATTTAGCATGAATAGCTTTTCAAGACTATGTGTATCTATAGCTGTAATTATTCTTAAAAGATGCATGATGTTTCATTGTGAAATTATTCTCTGCTGTATTCAACCAATCTCCGATGGTTGCCTCCAGGTGCGCGCGCGCGCGCGCACACACACACACACACACACACACACACACACACACACTCATGAATGGGTTTCATTTGTGGGAACTGGGGTTCTATCAACTAAGGACATTCTTAGAGATTACAGCATATACCTTAGAACTATATGTCAAGGGGCTAGTAAATTTGGGGATTTATCCACTACTTCCATTCCTTTATCAATTAAGGGCCACATTAACCCCCCCAACCCATGTAGGTCAAGGAAATGCTCATGTCCATAGAATACCCTCAGGCAGAGATGCAGGAAAGTACCAGAATTTCTGAGAACTGTCTAGGGTGGCCTCCGGGGTGGCCCAGGGAGACATAGGAGGGTGCCCACAGCATCTGCTCCCTTGCCCTCTTAGCCCTTAAATTTCTCTTCCCTAATGATGTGTTTCCTTTACCATGGCACTTGCTGTTGGCAATATCTACATTTCCTCCATACTCTCCAACTGTTTCTGTCTTTCTCATTCCTTCTGGTACCCACCAATATGACAATTATTTTACCACACTGGAATCTGTAGTATATTGATACGGCCTCATTTTCTCTGTCATCATCCCCTCCAAGTCATCATTTCTATCCTTAGTCATGATTATATCACCCCCTTGCATATGTTCTCAACCTCTTTGCCTATCTCTCTACAAACTGTACCAGCCTGGCAACACGCCAATTCATAGTTAAATCCAAACTTCTGTTTACTCTGTACATGTACACACACTGTCTTTCTGACATACCATCTTCTTCACATCACCTTCTCTCTTCTTAAACCCCTGATATCCACCCCATCTTTACACTCAACTGATTATCATGTTCTACTTCTTTAAGAAAATGAATCGCTCAGAAGAGAACTTTCTAAGCCCTCACCACAACAACCATCTCCCATCTGCATCTGAGCCCTCCTGTTGCTGTTAGTCTGGATAAGCAGCTTAGTGTCCTGTCTCAAGGACTGAGTTAAGTGCTAGATCTTATCCCTTCTTGCTTTCTTGAGAACATAATCAATTCTTCATTCATTACCCTGCATTGTTTTACCCCTCTATTTTAGATCATTTTACCCCTTCTATTTCAGATCATTTTCATCAGGAGGTAGATATGGTAAGTACCATCTTAAAAATACTATCTTGAGACCAGATGCCCCTCTAAATTCTGTCTCTTTTCTTTGTTCCCATTAGAGTAAAATTTCTCAAAATAGGCACACGTACTGTCTGCAGTTTTTCTCCTGATCTCAAACTGATGCCAATCAAGCTTCCATCGCCACCACTCCATCAACACTTCTCTTGTAAATGGCAGCAGTGACATCCATGTTACTGAACCCAATGGCTGATTCTCACCCCTCGTCTTGACTCTTAGCTGTGTTTGAGACAGTTGATCACTTTCTTTTCCTTGACATATGTTCCTCCCTTGGCTCCAGGGACAGTATGATTTTCTGGTTATCGTCTTATCTCATTGATCTCTCCTTCTCAGTCTCCCTCCTTATCTCCACAAATTCTAAGGTTGGAAAGGCCAGGGCTCAATTCATCACCATGATTATCCTCTATTTACACTCAATTCCAACACCTACTCTTTATCTACACTCATGCCTTTAATCAGGTGCATGACTTTAAGTACCACATGTCTGCTAGTAGGCTCAAATTTATATCTCTAGTCTAACCCTCTCCCTGATTTCTAGAATCATATACACAACTCCTGCTTTAACAGTTCTATTTGGGTATCCAGAAGGCATAGTGAATCTCTGACACCCAAGCCCAAACACCTGATCTTCTCAATAAACGTCCTTTTCCCTCAGTCTTTCCATCTCAGTAAGCAGCAACTCCATCCTTCCAACTGTTCAATCCCAAAACTGTAGAACCATCGGTATGCCTATCTTTTCTCATGTATTGTAACAAATCCATCAGCAAATCTTACAAGCGTCAACGCTTAGACTACATACAGATGTCAACAATCAGGCTGGTCCAAGCTGCTACTGTTTCTTGCTTGGATTACTGCCTTAGTCTCCTAACTGGTCTTCTGCTTCTGATCTGTCTTCTGTGAAGTTTAATTTTGACACCAGAGCTAAAGTGATTCTTCTGAGATTTGAGTCAGATGAGCGATTCTTTGCTTAAAACCCACTAATAATGTCAGAACTCATCCAGTAAAAGCCTAGAGGGCTTGGTGTGGTCAGACCCCACCTTATCTCTGTGATATCGCCTCCCCCTCTCCCTCTTTCCCAACTTCATTCCAACCACACCGACCTCCTCGTTATTCGTCATTTAGGCCAGACAGACACCCACCTCAGCCTTTTTGCCATTGCTGATATCAGCGTAGCTCACTCCCTCATCTACTGAAGCAAGTTACTCAAATCTCACTTCCTTGGATCTTCCCTGACCACCTTATTTAAAATTGTAGCCACCATCCCCCACCTCCTCCTACTCCTTATGTCCTTCCAAACTTTATTTTTACCATAGCACTTACCAACACATTATATAATATTTTTAAAATGCATTCATTTATTTTATGTCTCTTCTAGAATGAAGCTTCATAAGAGCAAGGGTTTTGTCTATTTGGTTCTCTGTGCTTAGAAAAGTGCCTGACATGTAGCAGGTGCTCAGTAAGCACTTGTTGAACAGATGATTAAATGAAAATGTGCTTTGGTTTCACAAACAGATTTTAGCTGTGTGATCCTGGGCAAGTCCCTGGCACATTCCAACTGTGCTTCCTCACGCCTACAATCATACAGCAAAACCTAACTTACAGCACTGTTGTGAGGATTAACGTACGCAAAGGAGCCTGTAGCGACACTTGGCGTGAAGCATACATTCAGTAAATATCCACTGAATCCATCTTCCCTAAACAGAGATTACCAGAATTTCTTGCAAGTTGCAAAACTTATTTCTTCCATATTTCCCCACCCTACTGCCTGTCCTCAGGTATTTTTAACTCTGCTTTCTGTTTTCCATACATTGTGCTAAGCCAAAGTAATCATTTACCTTCAGCTGCTCAGCTGATCAGTGTGAACGGATTAGTGCTCATGGTCAAATCATCACTTCTTTCCTTCCTTCTTTCTTTCCTTTCTTCCTCCCATCCTTCCATCCTTTCTTTGTTGTCCACCTAAAAGACCACGTATAGGTAATGTAAAAGACATAACAGACTTCAAAGAAACTTTCCCAGGTACTTAAGATTTAATTTTAAAGCTAATACGTACATTCTTCAAACAGTCAGATAGGGAGAAAAATGACAGATCTAGTGTTAGATAAGTGCAAAACCGAATGTTCAGATGGTTATATATTTAGAGAAAGATCTCTTGAGAGAGATAATACTTGATTTTAACTGGTAGGATGGATAGGTATATTGATCAGAGTTATTAATGTTAACTCCAACAACAAATAACCTGCTGAATAATACAAGCTTAATGCAATAAAGGTTTATTTCTTACTTATGTCACAGTTTGATGTGAATTGAGGGGCTCTTCCTTGTCAGCCCTCCCCCAAGTGATGATGTCCATGACTTTCTAAATATGGCATCTGCAGTGTCTGGCTGCCAAGATCACCAAGCATGCCCTTTATATCTGCTGGCCCCAGAATAAAGCCGCTTATGCAGACTTAACACAGAGTCTTGATTCAGTGTGACTTTACTCAGGGATAACTACTCTGATTCTCAGTGGGGCTCGGGGCTGCCACAAATGGTTGTATGTTTCAGAAACATTTGAAAAGAACACAGCACTATGGCCAGCACGCCAGAGAGGGCGTTGTGAGTCTCACAGCGTGGGGCTAGCGAACAGTAATGAGCCATTCTCAACCTTGTTACCATAAGACAAGTAAGACACCCCTGAGACTGGCGTGGAAATGTATGGGTCTGTTGGAGAGACAGAAACATCTATAAATCAGGTAAACAGGTGTGCATGGGATTACAGGTTCATTAATGAGGCGATGGGCCTTTTAAAGAGAGAGAGAGAGATTGCATTTCAGCAATTGTCATAACAGGTTTGTTTATGATGAGGACTGTGACCTTGGAGGCCAGCACAATGGCACTCTGCATCTTTTGAGAAGATTATAGTGTAATTATAACTCTAATGGGCTTCAGGCAAAGACTTTTAAGTAACTAGAAAGTCCCTATTTTCTCTCTCAGAAGGACATGTGCCGGTGATATAGTGGGACTAGCTCACAGGTGTCGACTGAAATAAATGCACAGCCTAAAAGTTGAGAGTTATGTTTTATTTGGCAGACATTTCTGAGGACTTGAACCCCTTCGAGTCTGGGATGACAGCCTCTCCGATCGTTCTGAGGGACTGCTCCAAAGAGGTAGGGGAGGAACTAAGATATGGAGGGGATTTGCATCAAAGACAAGGTAGTTGGAACATTAAAAGATTACTTGTTAACTAAAGAAAATCAGGCATCTCAAGTTAAAGAATTTAGCTCTTTTCTATGTATGGGAGGAAGCAAACATTTGGGTTCATTGAATTCATTCCTTTGATAAGCACCTAGCTATCTAGGGCCAGTATCCTGTCCTTTCTTATTCTGAGTCCCCTCAGAGTGCACCATTGTGAGTGGCTGCAGAGGCCAGGCTGCAGGCTTGTCTTCACTGGAGGTGGCGGCAGGCAGCGGCTGATGACTTGATGGCTTCAGCATTCTTTATTTACTGATATGGTTTGCGGTATTTTTCATTCACACAGGTATGGTACTGCTTAAAAACATTTCAGCAATTAAAAAAGAAGACTGATGGGCTTCCAGACAGAAGTCCCTTAAATTTAGAAGGGGACCTTCAAATATAGGCCATAGCTACTTTCCTTCTATGTGTCTCTTTGTCTCTCCCTCTTCTCACTTCTGTCTCTATCTCTGATTTCATTTCTTTGCCTCTGTATTATTTTTGGTCTTTCCATCTATGCTGTTTCTCTGTGGACCCGCCTTGTCTCTAGCATCCAGCCTCATGCGTCTATTCTAAAGGAGGATCAACTCTGTCCCACAGACCATATAATCCTTCACATCCTAATGAAATCATAATTTATTGTCTATTTTTTAAAGATATTATGCCAGGCCAAAGAAAAAGAAACCCAAACCAAAGCTCTTAATTCCATTGTCTATGCGAATGTAAGCAGGGAGTATCATATGAAACCAACAATCATCCAACATGAAGCCCCGTCCAGTGGATACAACAGATGCTCTGTAGCCAGCTTGTGATTTCTGTAACAGTCTACACCAGACCAGCAAGACCCAGACTTTGCTCTTAGCTGCTTCTGGCTGTGCAACAGAGTTCTCCAAGTTCTTTGATGATCTATTTGAAGGCACGTTTATAGTGGCTGAGAAATTACTTTACCTCAATCCAGAAAGGACTTGAGAGAAAGTATCATCCACCCCCCTGCCCTTTGTAAAGAAGATATGCATAGAGATGAAGAGACAGGTGGGGATCCTTTTTAAGCCTTTGTTTTGGAGAAAAAGAGAAATTTATATGAAAAGAACCTAATAGCATTTCATATTCATTAAACCCCTTATGGGTGCCAAAGACTGTGCTAAACACGTTGCATGCATCGACTCCTTTCACTTGTACAGCAGTCCTGTGAAGTAGGTGTCATTATCAGAAAACTGAGCCACGTGATCATGTGGCTACTGTGGGCTGGTTCGTCACACACGTTAACCTCATTCAGCTGCTGAGCAGTACTTCGTAGTAGGCATTATTACCTCTATTTTATGGGTAAAGAAACTAAGGTTTAAAAGTTAAATACTTGGCTATGATAATACAGCTAGTGCATAGTCATTTTGAATTTATATTCAGGCTTACAAAGTACTCCACTCCTTAGAATACTCCCTCTGTCCCCCATCTACTGCCTCCCAGGCTCATTCCAGGCAAGATTTTATGTTCTTTTGTTTAACCTAGATCCCTGATTGTAGAGTTTATCTTTTCCTCCTCAGTGTCAATCACCAAGCCAAAAATATTTACTGTGATTATTTTTAATATATTTATTATTTTGGGGGATGTTATTAGGTTTGTTTGTTTGTTTGCTTATTTATTTAACAGAGGTACTAGGGATTGAACCCAGGACCTCATGCATGCTAAGCACACACTCTGCCCCTGAGCTATATCGCACCTCACCCTGCTTATTGTGCTTTTTTTAGTATCTACTCTGTGTGAAGTCTAGTACTCAGCACAGAAAGGGATAGAAAAATAAATAGGAACTGGTCCCTGCCCTCAAGGAGTGATGGTCTTAATCAGAAAGAAGAAAGAGAAGCTCATGATAAAGTTAAATGGCTTTTCCAGACAACAATAGAGACATGTCACGTAGCAGGTTTTGATGTATGGCTGGAAGAAGATTACGGACAATATGTGCTGGAGAATTTCAGATGAGGGAGAAATGGTGAGCAGATGGTCACTGCTCTCTGCATAATACACCTCCATGTATTTAAAGCTCATCACTAGGCTATTCAGGAATCCTTTGTTTAGGATAAATCTTCTCATTTTTCCTTGAGACTATTACTCCCCACTCCTTTCAGCCTTTTCTGGCTTCTTAGAAAAGCGTTATTATACACATGGAATGAGCTGATGTTTTCTTAGACAAGGTTGGCACCTAAAAGGCAATTCAACAGTATGAATCAAGAGAATCTTTCCTTTGAGTTCCTGTGTGAGCTGAGCCTTTTCCTCAGGCCATTGGATGACTCATAGGCAGTAAGGAAAAACCGGTGCTGACCCAACATGGTCTTAGATGAAAACACAGTATTTTCATGTAGCTCTTGGGATTGGAGGGTGTGACCATCCATACACCTAAGCCTGTGGGGTAGACTTAAGGCTGAGTGGGAGGTGGAGGGGGAAGTGTGGGGAAAATTTCCCAGCACTGTCTTAGCACCGAGATTGATCCTTCTCATCCAGGTGGTGGGCCCCTTTATGGATACATCTGTAGGTAATCCCTCTAAAATATAAATATTCTTGACTCCTGTGTTACACAGTCTCCCCTTATAAAGGCCTAGGAATGTGTTTCTAGGGCTGGATGAGGGAGGATGGGGGGTGCCCTATAAGATTACTGCTGTTGGGCTGAAAAAAGACAAGTTGGGAAAGAAATGCAAAAGACTTGAAGGGCCAAATGCAGCTGGAGAGCCCTGAAGTAAATCACACCTACGTCACCATCCTGCCAGGGACCCAAATCTGGTGGAAAGTTCACAGCTATGGAAATATATGCACCTTTAAAAAAAAAAAAAACTCTTCAGTCAAATTTGAAACACAGATCCTAGGAGAATATAAGGTTAGACCATCACAAATGCCCCCTGTCTCAAATCAAAGGTGACAGAGGGAAGAAAAGCAGACTTGATAACCTTGAGAGGTTTTTATCTCCTAAACAGTTTTCTGGATACATGTTTCACAGAGAGTCGTTCAGAGTCACTTTTGTGTCGCTCCTTGACATCACCTGGTAAGCTCAAGATGCCTAGTTTGCCAGATGACAACTCCCTGTGAAGAAACTGCCAACAATCTTTGTTTCATGTTCTCTCCGAGACGATGTTAGAAACTTTCTCAAGAGCCTTCAGTTCCCCCACTGAATCCTGTGACAGGGAACACGATCACCAGCCCAGGCTGCTCCTGAGGGGCCCTTGGGCAGCTGAGCACACGACTCACTCATCCATCTAGAGACCAAGAGACAGCAAGGAGCCTCCAGACACACAGAACTGCTGGATGAGGACTCCAGTGCTGGACTCGAGGGGAAAGGCTCAGACCTTTAGGTGGGCCATTGCCTTTTAAGTTTGTTCACCTTCAGATTCATTATCTTCAAACGGTGCTAATAATATTATCACATACACCCGTGAGTGTGTTGGGATCATTGAGACACTTTGTGTTATGGCATATCAGAAAATGGTTGTCTAATCTAGGAATCCCTTTGGCCAAGGGAAGGGGAGTTGGCAGGGAGAGAGTGGGACAGACAAAACAGACAGAATAGAGTGATGGCTTCAGAACAGTCACCCAAACCTTGAGCAGTAGTCTCTATTTTGATGGCTGAGGATATTAAATTTGATCTTTCATGAGACACATTGTTTCAAATCCAACTTTATATCATCCATTGTTACGTGCTATGCATGTAGCTGTTCACTAAAAGTTACATGGGTGATAAACGGATGGATGAATGATGGACTCCCTTAAAAAGAGTCACTAGATATTTTCCTCAAAGTGATGGCCTGATCAACCATAGCAGGTTATGTCTCAGAGACCAGGGAGGCGACCCCTTCCTAGCATGACAGTAGCAAACTACCTGGAAGGCTAGCATGCTGGAAATCATTTCCATCTGAAACTCTTCAAAGCACATCAGAATCTCATCCTGGCTCTGCTGGCTGCCCCTTTACAGCCTGAGTCCTCTCCTACTTCTGCTCAAGCTCATCTGCACGTGGATTCAGTGTGCAATCTTGCTGACTATAGGATTACTGATGACTGACAGCCATTCCCTGAGAACATCGGGTCTGCCTGTAGCCTGGCTGTGCATGGATGCTTCACGGTGACAGGATTAAGTGCTGAAGCTTCTCCAGGGACAGCCCATGCTCAGGATGTGTGTCTGAGATACTGTCAAACATGGCAACCAGGGGATGGCTACTAGATATTGATGCCTCCCTTGCGTGAAGAGCATCACAAAAACAAAGCACCAAGGTCCACTTGCAGGCTAGCTTCCCTGAGCTCCTTACGTTTGTCTGTCTGACCAGGAGGATGTTTTGGTGGGATGCAAAGGACTCCATCTATCTTACGTCCTCTATTTTGAGTGATGTTTTTCCCAGTAATTAAACATGTTATAACCTCAAAACCCAGCTGGGTGTCTTGTAGACATACAGAACTCTCTCATCTAAGACCAGGGATTAAACTTCCTGAACCAAATGTTTGACAGGAAATATGAGGAACAAGGAAGTCGGAAGGTAACTGCATGATTGCAGCTTTTGGAACATCAGAACACACCGGAATTTGGCCACCAACAGGGAAGAATCAGTCCACTGAAATCATAAGTGAAATTAGTACATGGGTTTTCACTTCTTAACAAGTTAGATTTGGAAGAATGTTTTATTCTCAGAAATTCTTGACTTTCAGTTGTACGTCTTAGTTCATGATGAATATTAAGACTTCAATGAAAAATACAGGTCTTGACACTATTTTCTCTGCTTGCAATAAAAAAAAAAGAGACAATCCCATTCCTCTACTAGGATACAGGCACAAATGGAGCTAGACTAGGGGAAAAGACCCCCCAGGTCCTTTGTGGATCCCACTATTTTTTTAACCAAACTGGTAAGCTGGAGTTAAGTGTGGCCTCCGGGTTTGGGATGAGAGCAGGTCTTAATTCCTGTTATCTGCATCCCCCTTCTCCTACCCCACCACCTCTCCCAGCCCACCAAGGCCTTGCAGCCCTGGGGTACTTCCCAAATAAGTATTCCCTTTCCATTTGCCGATTGGGCTCAAAATTCTTCAGGAGGGAAAAAAAGGTGCCATCTAAAGGAAAATTCTGATCACTATTATTAAAGCTAATAATAGGAATTGACAGACCTGGGGGACTGGAGTAATTGGTCTCGTTCACATGGACCCTGATCACTGTAATTTTGGTCTTTGGGGAAGCCTGTCCCCACGTGCTCTATCTCCTTGCTGGGCAGGCAGAAGGTGACTTCCTGCCTTTTCTTGAACAGGGATATGGATCACTTCCAAGAGGGGCTGAGTTATGAAACCAGCACATCCTTTCCTCCCCTGCTCTCTTCTTGTCCCTGTCATCTGACTACCCTCCATTGCCCTGCTTGCTGTTCATTATTAATGATCCTCTCCTTATTTTGGCCAGTTCCCTGAAATCTTTAGCCACCACAGGTGCTGTGTCTCTTCCAGAAACAGTAACGTTAGTTTAGGCTTGTTGCCAGTGACTCCTGTGCACATAAGGTCATTTAGAATTATACAGTGATAGAGATTGTTCACTTCCACATTCTAGTTTACAGACAGGGACACGGAGGCCAGAGAGCTGTAACGGATTGCCCAAGTGCAAACGGATAATCGTGGCTGAACGGGATTGGGAATCCAGGTTATCTAACTCCCAGATCGCTGATCATCCTGGCCATTTAGTTCCTTACCAACTCTTGTCAGTGATTCTACACCAAGCTCCACGATTAACCTTTTCTTGCTCTCCTGTATTCATTTGCTTAAAGATCTTCTGCCTCACTTTTTATCCATTTTATTCTCTGTGCCTTCTTCTGCCATGTTTCTTCCTCCTGCCTCACCGCTTCAACACAACTATCACTCTGTTTTTCAGTCACCTTTAGGAAGTCACACAGAATTGGGTGAATAGAAAATAAATTCTGCATTGCTTGTCAGTGTGACCTGAGGGAAGTTACTAAGAAGCAACTCTTCCTAGAGTTTCTATGTGCCTATTATAATTGTGGCTGAAATTTCAGTATAAAAGATTAAAGTATCATGGTTTCCTTTTCACTTTCTTTTATTTGCAATTACCTTGGGAGGAGATCATATCCAAGGGAGGATGCAATTATTTCCCAGCCCCGATCACACTGCACAATGAAGAATCATCTAAATGTGCTATCTTGGACTCCAGGAGAACAACCACAACAAAAAATGGAGATGGGCCTATGGGAAGGAGAGGAGAGAAGATCCCAGAGGAGAAACAGTCCGTGGGTGGGGTGGGTGGCCCATAACACGTAGGAGGAAAGGATTTCCTAGCTCAGAGGAATTAGAGGATTAAAGGAAGGTAGTTTTGATTAGCCCCTCCTCTTCCCTCTGCCCCAGGAACCAAGGTAAATTCAAGAGCTCTAATGATGTGATGGTGGTTTAGAGAGTCAGAGAGAGGCTGAAAGCAAGAGAGGATGGAACACTGCAGGGCTGGACATTAGATGTGGCTTCTACTGTCAAGTTTTTATTTGACTTTGAACATGTGATTTCTCCCCTCTAGGCCCCAGTCTCTTTAACTGGAAAATGATACAGTTGGACTTGATGATCCCAAGGTCTTGACTTCTTCCAGCTCTGCTGAAGCCCACATTCTTCAACATGGCTTTTCCACTTAACTAGTCTGTTCAGGTGTAACTTTCTCTTGGTGTCACCACAAAGAAGCGAACTCATGTCCTTTCTCTTCTCTTGTCTCTTCTCCAAAAGCAAACTCTTTTTTGAGTCTTTTATATCAAGCAAATCCAAGCATCTTTCTGAAGTTTTGTTTTACCGGAGGCCCAAAGCCTTGGGGGCTCAGTCCCCCTTAAATTCCTCTCCACGTTGTCCCTGCCTTTCTTCTTCCCAAACTCATCCCCTATACCTAGCAGGTCGAGCTCATTTAAAGTGTAAATGATAGCAAATCAGGAGCCTCCTGCAGCTTACAATGATAACACTTCCCATAATTTGCATGATAAAACTCAACTGATTTCAGATAGCATTTCTTAGGACAGACAGGTGATAAATTACCACCTCAGGTTCTATGCCATCACCGTTGTGGATTCAGACTGGCTGACATTCAGCCCCAAACGAAAGCGCAAAGCCTTGTCTAATGGAGCAATGAAAAAGGGGATCTGGGAAATATTAACAAGTTCTGTATGGAAATTTATGCAAATACACGCCAACTCAGCCGAAGAGGTTCAGCTTACACCTATGGAAAGGAGCTGCACTAGCCAGGGTTTTATGGAACTGATACCAGCTCATTACATCTCAGAGGTTGTGGGTTGCCATACAAATTAGCACTGGAGAGGGCTAAGGTGACAATTAGTCCTCAGACCACTTGCATCAGAATCACTTCAGGGTGCCTATTAAATGCAGTTTCCCACAGCTCTATTACAGACCAGTTAAAATCAGAAGCTCTTAGAGTGGGCCCGAGAATCTGCATTTTAGTACGCTTTCTCCTCCCCCTCCTACCAACCCCCGGCAGCTTTTATACACACTGAATTAGACCATCTTTCTGAGCTTGTCCTCCCATAGTCAGTACTGTCTACACCTAGGTTATACACACAGTTGCCTACTCTCTTGTTTTATGAATTGGCTAAGTCACTTCACTATTCTCAGCTTCCAGTTCCTCATCTATAAAATTAGAAGTGGACCCAATTACCTCTTAAGTGTTTCAAGTTGTGATTCTTTTTTAAGTCAAAACACAGGCCAATACCACAGGGCAAACAGAACATACATGCAGGTGGTGGATCGGCAGACTGTCCCAGATGGACCGTGTAGTCACGTCTCTCTGCAGTTCTCCTGCCTTCCGGGAACAGGGAAGACTGCATAGCTCCCACCCCGACCATCTCTGCCTTCCTAGTTTCTTGCCCACACAGTCTGTTTTTAGTCTGGAATCCATGCTCACCCCATTGCTTCTGCCACGGCTTTGTGTTTAAGACCCAAACCCATTTTCCTTTTGGTGGCTTAGGCTTTTGAAGGTAAAAGCCATTATGCTTTTTATTTGTTTGGTTTTGAAGGCTGGTTATGTTTTCCACTCTTTAGTGTCGCCCCTCTAAGGAGTTAATACTTTGTATGTTTTATATCCTACAGAACTACCCACACTTCGAACAGCGTATGTCATAGAGGAGACTCTCAATAAATATTCATTGACTGAGGGAACCCAAGGACAATTACCTGCTGGGCTAGGGGATGGGAAAGGGGGAAATAGAGAGTGGCAGGGATGTATTTTAATAGCTCAATATATTAGTACATAAAACTTACATCTATTTACAACCAAATATGCTCAAGGTTTTCTACAATAGTATCATGTTTATTCCTTACACATCTATGAGGCAGCTATTAATATACGCATTTTACTTTAATATATTGGGCTCAGATAGGTTATCCAAGGCTTCACGTTGATAAGTTGATGAGGATGGATTCAGTGGCGGATTTGTCTGACAATAAAACCTAAGTATTTCCATCTCAGCTCTGTGTCTTCCAAGGGAAGGTTCAGCAAAAAAAATTGTTAGTCAATTGTTCCATTTAAGTTAGTTTCCCCTCTACTTTATTGTTAGTTCTTTCTTATCTGAAACTGGTTTTTCTGTCTTGTTAAAAGATTAAAAGCAAGCCTGGAGCTTGTTTAGATTGGAGCTCAGCTGTTTCTTCAAGGTGATGGCCAACCAGTGACTGTACCATGGCCTTGGGAGAGGGGTTGTCAAGGCAAAGCCTCCTCTAGGCACAGCTGGGATGAAGGGCAAGCTTAGGGGACCAAAGTACACCGCCAGTGCCTGGGGGCTGGGGACACTTCTCAGAGCCCTGGTCTCCAGGTTACTCACTGCCTTCTCTTTAATCTTCTAAACTTTTCCAGGCACCGGTTATTCTATGAGGGTTCCCTAGGTGTTCCCACCTGCACCCCTCATGATTCCTCAGGTTACATAAGCTTTGGAAATGATGGAGTGTGGCCAAATGGAGCACGGGTAATCCAGGCAGAGGACTCAGCCCAGGCAAAGGCTCTGAGTAGCTCTAGCAGTCCCACAAAAGTTATATTCTTGCATTGTCTTCACTCTGAGAGTTACTCAGAGACACTTTTCCTTGTTTACTTTCTTCTTTTTCTTCTTCCTTATCTCTGCATGGCTCGTGTACAAACTCCCTGAGAAAGGGTCTCACTGTTTAGTGGGTGCTTATGATTCCTGCTGGGCAGAACAGTTGAATCAGGCCACCTGCTAGCTTGATGGACAGACATAGACCCGTGGTCCCCTTACAGGGTCAAGTTTCCCCAGGAGGAGAGTGGACGTGGCAGGCCCTTGGTGCCTAAGAGGTTCTTCTGCAATATCCTCTCGTCCTGCTTGGCTGAGTGCTTGGCCATTCAGCACACATGTGCAGACACACAGGTGACAGTTATTGCTGGGAGAGAAGGTACCCGGAAAGAATGTGTGGGGGGTGGGGGTACATGGGAGTGGTGGCAGAAGACGTACTTAGCAGCAGGGGAAAACTCACGATAATGGGCAGAGTATACGTATTATAAATGGCTCACTGTTGGCCAACCGTTACTTCTTTGCGTTTGTAGTTGTGCAAGGACCTTCCTCTGTGTTCTCAGTTCCTGAAACTCAAAATCCAGCCAGTGTCCCTTTAAATCCTTTCCCCTTCCTGTTTATTGGAAGGCAACAGGCCTTAACTAACTGTCAGCCCCCTACATGGCTTGCAGCCGCAGCTCCTGATTCTTGCTGGGGAAGAGTGTGTCTGTTGTTGGTAAGAAGCACAACTGGGACACATGCAAACTGGGAGGTGACGCCTGTGGTTTTTCCTAAATTCAGAGGGACCCGTCAGGTCCCTGCACTGCCTGGATTCTGTCTGCACTGGGCTCCATGTCATGTCATCTCTCTCTCTGTTTTGGTTTTGAGCTTGCCTTCCTTTGGTTGCAGTGAAGTCTGGTTTCATCACTTTCTTCCTCGAGTCTTTTCTATAACTATTCTTTTTTGCTCCCAAAGGCCCACCCCACAGGCTGCCTTTGTTCTTCTCATAAAGGGAGTTGTCAGTATTGAAAGCTCTTTTAGAAATTTTAGAAAGGCAGGGAGAAGACTCCTGTTTTTCTAAGTCACAATCAGATGCATTATTTGCGCTTCTGTGTGCTTTCAGGCATGTGGCGTAAACATATCCGCATAGAGGGATGGTGTAGTCATGGGCTTAGGATGGAGTGAATGCATGTGTGTTGCAATGGGGGATGGTGCAATTCATCAGAGGAGAAAAATGAGACAAAAAAAACGAAGAAACAGAGCAAAGGAGAACAGGAGCTTGGAACAGGAGACCCGTTAGTAATGGTGCCACAGCCCCAAGGCTTCAGCATCCTCCCTCCGGGGTAGTGTTTTTACTGTCAGATCCTTTCAAGGCTCCCTTCAGCTCAGAGGTTCAGTGGGTGTTCGGGCATCATCCAGTGTGACATGCAGAGTGACATCCATCAAGTGCCCCTTTGGGATACTCTTTGGGCTGATGAAATTAGAGTTGTCAGTGTGGAGGAAGGCGGCCCAGCAGTGGCAGTGACTAGGGACACCCGCCTGAGGAAGGAAAGCCACAGCACACGTTCTGTCCTGGGCAGTCTCCCTGAGTGCCAGGCTCTGTGCCCCAAGGGCAGTGGTTCAGCCTTCACTTTTCATTTGTCACCCCTGCTTTATGTCTGTCCTCCCTGAAGGGGGTCCAGAGCCGAGGAACGGGTGAGATGGCCACTCCTCTGCAGGCTGGAGGCCAAGTTCACACATCACCATCAGGACCCCAGTTTGGCTTTGCCAGCTTTTCCATACCCTGTGCTGCTTTGCAAAACACCCTTTGATGAGTTGATTCTGATTGACGAGAGCTGTGCTTGGGGACCGGCAGTTAGTCCATGTGTGATCCTGGCTCCGTGGCCACACTTGCAAGCCCTGCTGATGGGGAGGTCAATGAAATAACGCCAACCACTGCTTTTCTTCCCCGGGGCCCTTGGCCCTGCTAGAGAGAGGTGCTTTGTGGATTATTAACAACAACAATTAATGGAGGAGTAATTGACTGTGAAAGGAGGCCAGTTAGGGTGGCAGGGACAATCCAACCTTACATTCCTGGGGCCAGGGCTTCCCAAGGGAGTAGACTGCATGCTGAACGAGCAGTCAGTGAGCTGCAGAGGAAACAGATCTTCGGTTCCATGGGGCCAAAGTTTAGGAAGTGCTGGCCCGGTGCTGAAGTGAACATAAAATTGCAATGCCTGACAAATTCTCTCTGTTGGATTAAGCTTCTGATTCTGAAGGGAAAGCCATTTCCTTAATGTGCAAAGCCACAGGTTCGTGGGCTGGCCATTAGAGCTAGGAATGACGTTCGTTGTATGATGTGGAGCCACTCCTGTAAATTCTTCCAAAAGATAATTAGCCTGGATTCAATGATAGTATCTGGTAATTTCCCAGAATTCAGTGATAATATCTAGTAATTTATGGTTGGAAATCTAGTGTTTAAGATATTAGTTCTGGCTAAAATGCAAAAATCACAAGGAAAGGATAACACAGTGACACTGTAAGTCAATAATATGATTAAAATAATAGCAATAAGAACCACTATTTGTCAAGATGTTGTCATCATCATCATCACCAGGATCATCCTCATCACCACCATCATCATCATCACCACCACCACCACCACCACCATCATCATCACTACCACCACCATCACCACCACCACCATCACCACCACCACCACCATCATTACCATCATCATCACTACCACCATCATGACTGCCACCACCACCATCATCACTGTTATCAAGCAGTTAACATATATTGAGATATATTTTCTCCAGGCACCATTTTAAACACTTTCAGTGTATTATTCCTTTCATTATCATTACAACATTATGAAGTAGGTGCTACTGTTATCCCTTTCTTCATAGACAAGGAAACTTGAACAGAGTAAGTCAGTTGGCCCATGCTACCAGCTAGCAAGCCCTGGTGCCAGAATTCTAAACTACAAGCTCTTCTAAGCTGTCCAGGGTCTTGGCCTTTAACTATGTTGTTGGAATAGAGTGAACAGATGGGTCTTAATGTCAGTCCTAGGACTGTGTGACTTTGAGCCTCCCTGTGACTGATTCCATGTCTCTGACTTGGGAATACAAGTACAGACAGAGCCAAGAGGTCCAGAGTGAGGTGAAGACAAGGGAGGTGCTAGGTACAGGACGAGGGAGATGCTCACCCCCATCCCTGCATGCTGACCCTGGGAGCCAGTACCTCCTTACATTTTGTGACCCAAGCAAGTGGGCGCCTCACTACCCTCATCCTAGTCTTAAACCTAGTACTAGCAAAGGTTAAGTGAGATCCTTTATTTAAGCTTCTGGCATAGAATAGGTTCTTAAATACAAATTTCCTTCTTCTTCTTCAGACCAATATGATGAGATCTTTCCTAGAGAACACAGCACGGTGACAAAAGAGAGAGGCAGTCACAGATTGGGGCATGAGGGACAAGGAAGGGGACTGGGAGGTCCCCCATGACAAACCTCACGTTTGCTTAGACCTGGCTTGGCTCACTGGCGCCCACCAGTGCCTTTTCCTCCTCACATGTTGAAGATCTCACTTCAAAGCTGTGGGAAACCAATGCACCTGCTGTCCCACACAGCCTCCTATTTCTGGGCCTCTCAGACATTTATTTTTTGGGGTCATTTTCACAGTGTGTGGGTTCTCCCAGCCCTTCTGCTGTAGTGTCTGCTCTCCACAAGGCACCCACAGGCTCCTCTCCGGGGGGGATCACTTTATATAAGCACAAGGACCCTTGGGAGCAGCGGGGTATTATGGCTTGAGGGGAGCAGTTCATCAAACCCCCCCATTTTAAAGATGTTGTGCCTGTGTGTGTGTGTGTGTGTGTGTGTGTGTGTGTGTGTGTAGGTGTTGAAGAATTTGGTGCTAGTAGGTAACAAAACAGATTCTCTGCCTGTTAAAGCTAATTGCAACATTCTCCACTTCCAGGATCTAGCACAGGGCTTGGCACAATACAGGTTCAGTTTCTGAGCATCTCCCTTTCCTCTCCTGCTATCTCATATCCCCAGCACCACAACCCTAGAGGGAGAGCTGGGCTGATCTCGACCATATGGACGTTGCCACCACAGCATGACAAGTACGCTCTATGTATCTTTCTCCGCCTTCCCCATCTTCCTAATGATGAGAGCGTCGCAAGGCCAGTTCTGTTCTCTTTTCCCTCAGGTCACAAAGTGGCTCCTTCTAGGAGTCTGGTTGCTTGCTAATTACTGATGATGTCTGGTGTGATGGAGCCTCCAGCCTTGTGGATGCTCTGGTTCTCTGAGACCTAAGAGCTGAGTATTTAGCTCAGTACTTACGATTATGTCTCCCTGGGACCTCACCCTTTGGGAAAGTAACAAAGCCAGCATCAAGCGCAAGCACTAAATGCTTCTGAGAGAAATGATGGCCAAATACTATTGTCCCTCTTTGATGACGTCTTCTTGGTCACAAGGGTTCAGATAGTCTAGCCAGAAATAAGTGGGAGGCAATTTGGAATAGCCAAATAAATGTGATGTCTGTTTGTAGGGTTGTAGCCCTGAATTATCTTAGAAACTGGAGAAATTGCCTCTGCATTCCTCACTCCAGTATGTTCAGTGCTTGACCATGAGTGTGTGTGTGTGTGTGTGTCTGTGTGTGTGTGTTGCTGTAAATACTTCTTTAGATTAATTTGGCTTTGATGATATAAAAATAATTCCATCAACATTATGTTATTTAAACCTTTCAATAACCCTGTGTGGTTATTTCCATTATCTACATGTTTCATTAAAAAAAAAAAAGACTTGTCCAAAGTCATATAGCCAATAAGAAGCAAAAATGGGACTGAAAACCAGGTCTATTGATTTTACATTTAGTGGTTATTCAGGGATACCAGACTGACTTTGAGAAGCTTTCCCAGCGTGTACTGGTGCCTTACTGCTCAAAGTGTGGTCCACGGAAGAGCAGCAAGGCATCTCCCAGGAGCTTGCTAGAAATGCAGAATTTCAGCCCCCACCCCAAACCTACTGAATCAAAATCTGCATTTTAACAAGATCCCTAGGCAATTCCTGTGCACATTGAAATTGGAGAAGCAATGCTTTAGAGCAGTGCTAGCTAATAAAAATATAGCCTGTATTAAATGTGTAACTGAGTTTTCTCATAGTCATGAAAAGGTAAAAAGGAACAAGTGAAATCAATTTTAGTTTTAATCATGCATTTAGCCTCAAATATTGAACATATTATCATTTTCAGATGTGTCAATATAAAAATTATTAGTGGGCAATTGTACATTCTCTTTCCGGACTAAGTCTTTGCAGTCTAGTGCATATTTTACACTTACACGTCACAGCTCAGGCTGGACACATTTCATGGATTCAACTGCACATGAGGTTAGTGACAGCCCTACTGAACAGCGTAGCTGTCGAGTGGTGATGGAGTGGTGTTCCCCAACTTTAGCACCAGTCAGAATCATCGAGAGGGCTCGTAGACCCAGATGGCTGAGCGTCTGCCTACAGAGCTACTGATTCAGTAGATCTGGGGTGGGAAGCAGGTCTTTGCATTTCTAACAGGTTCCCAGACGGTGCTGATGAAGCTGGTCCCCGGTCCACACTGTGAGAGCCACTGCCCCACACGTCCCTTAGTCCCACCTTAGAAATCATAAGGTTGTGGATTTAAAGCAGACAAACAAAAAGGACCCGGGAATGCAGGGGGAAACAAACCTCAACTAGAAGAAAGAACACCAGCTTCCTGGCCTGTGAGGTGGAGTGAGTGGGATGATCTCTGGCGCCTGGACCCAGCTGGTCACAGTAAGACGAATCAGGCTGCAGATTTTTACTTGGCTTACAAAGAATGTGTGTCTGAGCCTGGATGCACTGACTGCAGTGTTCATTGTTATACTGAAGGTGAGCATCAGAGGGTGTATCCAGACATCAACGGGCCTTCTTGACACTTCCCTGTCCCTGGATCCAGCACCTGATCTCTTACCACATCTCTGTCCTCTTACTTGAAAATTATCTTGGATCTTCCTTCTATTCCACTCCACCTCCCTCCTGTCCCAGAGTCCCCTGGCAGGTCTCCCTTCTTCCAGACTTGTCCCACCTCCAAGTCATCCTGCACGCTGCAGGAAAATCTGTTCCTGTCTCTTCTCTGATTTAAACAATCCCAAAAGCTTCACCTTGATCTCAGAATAAAGCTCCACCTGTGTCACTGACCTTCGCTGCGCATCACGATGCTCCTTGCCGGCTCTCTGGTCACACACGGCTCTGCTCTGCCGTTAGTACTGAGCTCCAGAGACGCTGGCCTTCCTCCTTTTAGAACAAGAAAAGGAAAGCCCTTTCTGACCCTGGGCCTTCACATCCATTGTCCCTCTGCTTGGAATTGTCTTTCTCCTCTGATTTATCAGGGTGGCTGTGCATCCTTCAGATCTCAGCAAATGCCACTTCCTCCAAGAAGGCTACTTGGACCACCTTGTGGAAAGTAGCTTCCCATCGTCCAAGCTTCTGAGAGCACCAGATCATGTTCTTCATGCCATTGAACATGATTTGTTATTACATGGTTATTTGTACATTTACTGCTTCACGTTGGCCTCCTTCAATCGTCTACAAGCAACAAGAGGAAAGGGCCCATATATTTGGTCCTTTTCCATATCCAATCTAATGAAGCACCATGCCCAGCACAATATAGACCCTCCTATATCTGATGGCAGAATGGATAATTCTGTCACATTAATAAATTAAGGAGCATAAACTATAGAAAAGATGATCTTGAGTATGTTTTCACTTACTCAAGGCCATTGGGCGGCAGAGGAAGGGAGGTACAGTTTTGCTCAACATTAACATTAATAGAAGCATATATGTTCTGAATGTCCAGAAGTGGTCCAAGAAGACAGAAAAATGGACCAGGCCAGGCTAGCTGGAGCTGGATTGTGAAGGTCAGTGCCAAGAAGAAAATGTATCAGTTATTCGCTGCAAAATATTTGTCGGGAGAGGCAGCCTAGTGGCACAGAAGACAATTATCATTTTCTTTATTTGGACAACAGGTAGAACCTGATAGCTCCTTTGCCATTTTAAATTAAATCGAATCCAGCATGGTTACTTACTGTAGAATTTGATTTTCTGGCTTTAGTTACAATCTCTAGGGTGCATCCCGTTTCCTTTGGTATCCAGGCCACAGCTATTGATTCCCACTATCTTTGTTGCTTCCCCGTCTAGGTGCAGATGATACTCAGTTTCAGGAAGGAGTGATTGCCTTCCCGCCCCCAGGGGGGTGCAGCCCAAGAAATCCCAGGGGCAGTTTGGCTGCGGTCTCCCCTTTCACAGCAGCTCATCCAGGCTTCATTATTGGTCGGGGGCTTCATTCCTGCAGCCGAGGTTCTAATAAATCAGGCGGAACCCCGCAGAGGGGTCCCACTGATTCATGCATTTAGGGGAGAGCAGACCAGACCAGAGCTAACCCATTCTTTACCCTGCCTGGCACTTCCTTTCTCCTGGAGATGCCTTTTGTTGTGCCCTGATTCAAATGGAGTCCTGGAGCTGGGCTGTTGTGAGCCTCTGAGCTGTGTGTTTTGTGTGTGTGTGCGCGCACGCGTATCGGGGTGGGGGCTTGGAGGGAGGGAGATTCATACCTCATATGCCTTTTCTCCCTCCTTTCTTCCTTTTATTATCATTAATAATGAAATATTGAGACCGGGCTGCTAATGAGCCTAAACTCCCTCCTGTTAGTTTATTTTTCGCCTTCAGACTGTCACTTCAGAGTAAATTACTTTTCTCTGCATCTTGTTCCAGTAATATTACACCAGCGTGACCCTCCCCCTTGTACCCCTGTTCTAATTTCAGGGTTATTCTGTTTCTTTCCCTGCAGTTTGCTAAGCAAGGGAGGGCGTCCCATCTATCATACTTAAACCTGTGCAATGTGTCCCCTCCTGCAATTAAGACATCATTCTTGTTGCACTGGGTCGAGTCGGGTTTTAACTACTTACACAATACACATAGATATAACCTATAAATAAGTAAGTAAATAAATAATATGTAGCCACCTCTGTATGTTATTTCTGGAGTTCTGTGGAGGAAGATTTAGAGGCAGGGAGGCAGAGGGAGACCTGTTTTGGAGGGAGGGAGCTGAATGAACAGACAAGCTGTAGTCCCCGCCATCCACAGCCACCGCCGTCTGCTCAGCCCTGGCTCCAGTTCATTTCATGGCATGCTAAGCATTTCCTTGTCAATTGGGAGATGTCAGGATGTGAAAACAACCAACATTAAGTAGATGTTTTGTGCCAGCACGACAGCAAGTGTCTCAAATATGCTTTTGTCTCCTGTTCAAAGATGCTAAACTGGTCTGCATCAAACAGCCACCATTTCTGCATGTTTCCTTTGCTATTGGGGACCACAAAGGACTGAAAACTCGGTACTGCTTTCTCAGCCTCTAATTTCCTTCCTGGTTCCTTTCTCTCTTCCTTGTCTTCATACAAGGGCTCTCAAGCCTTAGTTTATAACCCAGCTCTGCTATTTGCTATCAGATCTTGGACAACTAATTTAATCTCTCTGTGCCAGTATCCTTTTCTATGGAGCAGAGATAATGATAGCATTTACTTCATAATATTTTGAGGATTAAATGAATGAATACATAAAATATGTTTAATACAGTGCCTCTAATTTTCTAAACACTCCATAGATCTTTTTTTTTCTTCTTCTTCTCCTCCTGTCTCTTTTTTAACCACCCTCTTGCTTTTCTTTTTTACCATTGGGAATTTTGACCTCAGAGGATTAGCTTTTACTAATCTCCCACCTGTCTAGTCCATGCAGAACTCAACATACTTCCACTGTTGTGGTTGATAGTCACAGACAGTGCTTTGTAGGACCATTGGAGCCTGAAGCAAAAAGCAAACTGATCCTCTATTTAAATTTTTGATATTTTGTTCATCATGGATTTTTTTTTTTGGTTTAATTTTGCCTTTTGGGCTTTTTAAAAATAGGACATTAAAATGTCATTTATCTTGATTTTTTTGAGCTTTTTGGTAATGCTGTGATTTGTGCCCGAGACTAGTGCATAATGGACCTTACTGGCCTTATATTAGCCCAAGCCCTTGCTGTCACAGAAATTAATTTGTTCCTAGTCACCATAGCTTTTCCTTGTGGTCTGTGTGTGGACCCTTGAACCAGTCCATATCTTCTCTATAAACAGCCACCCACCTCGTATCGATCATTGCAGAGGAAGGGAAGTGGGAGTCAGTTTTATCCAGAAGCAAAAAATTTCTTTGGACCAAGCATGAAACAAAAGGCAAGCAGGGAAACACATTTGAGATCTAGGTTACCTAAAGGTTAGGCCTTCAAATCTCCCCAGCTGATCCATGAAATCTTGTCTTGCATTCCCTGGCAGGACATGAATTAAGGGCCAGCCTGGAGGTGGGGTTAGTTATGAACCTGACACTCTGTGTGCAGGATGGTGCCAACCGAAGGGTCAGGCAGCAGAATTCAAGCAGCATAGCTTTTCCTTTCTCGTGTCTACCCAAGGGAGTAAGAATCTGCCTCTGGGATTAAGCGTTTTCATGGGGGCCTTCTGCTGTGCCCCACGATAAAGCAAGAGCTGCATAGCATTCGTCCCTTATGGTTCTTTTGATTTAAGGTGGCAGCTTTTGGTCAAACAAGAGGCTGGCTGTGCAGGCTTCTAGGCTCCCGTGCTGATAGGACCACCTACCACAGTGCTGAACCTGCTTCTCCTGGACGCAGTTGAAAAATTACACAGAACTTTTCTAAGCCTTGAGTTTCTGGGGCAGAGGGGGCATCTCAGCTCCTTTAAATATGCCCTAGAAAAAGCTACCCTGTAGTTTATACTGACCCTCTTCCAACCTCGCACAAGTCCTGTAGCTGACCCTACCCTAATGCTCAGCCAGGGAGCGTACAGACTTGGGCTCAAAAAAGTCACCAAGCAAGGCTGGTGCACTTTAACCTGATGCAAGGTTTTTTGTTTGTTTGTTTGTTTTTTTCCAAGTTTATTTTGGTTTGAAGTAAAATGTTATTATTGCCTTTGTTCCAATTTGCTTTTCTAGTGTTTGCAAATATGCCTGAAGAATGTAGCAGAATGTCTGAATTTGGAGCACTGTGGCACTTACCTATGTGAACAGGTTTCAAGAGCTACCCTGGTGCTGAAGTCTCTAGAGCGATGCTTCTCAAACTTCACTGTGAATCAGAACCACCAGGAGGATTTATTAAGATTGTTGGGTTCCACCCTCAGATTTTCTGACTCAGTAGGTGTGGGGTGGGATCCAAGAATCTGCATTTATAACATGTTCCCAGATAATGCTGGTGCTGCTCATTTGGAGACCATGCTTGGAGGAACACTGGCATGGATCCTAGGTGTTCATGGGGCCACAGACTCAAGTTGGTGCTTCCACTGGTCAGTAGAACTATCTTACAAATTCAGTGTAGAGAGAAAATGTCTTTCCCTTTCTATCAGTAGGGACAGCCTATATTCTTCCTAGCATAAATTCCTTTTCGGTGTCCTACCTTGTGTTCTCTCTGACCTTCTCTATGTCCTTAGTATCTTTTCCCTTCAGCTGGTGGGTTGGGAAAGAGAGTAAGGGAAAGCCCATCCACTCGTTAAACACTCTAGCCCAGGTGTGGCGCACATCACTGGAAGGATGGAGAAGAACGGAGTAAGGCACTGTGCCCAAGTGGGAAAAGAAATAGGTGTTGGTGAATGTATGGCCCTCTCCACTACACCCCTCAGGAATACTGGGGAGTTCCACTTTGTTTTGTGTCAATTATTCCACCAGTGGTCTCAACTTTCCACTTTGCATCAGCTGTAGCAGACGCACATAGTTGTGCCTTACGTTCCTTCCCTAGCTATTTGGCAACTTGACATAATCCATCACTTCTTCCTAGAAAGTGTTCCCTCTCCGGGTGGTTGGGTTTTGAGGAAGCAGATCATCGCGTAGGGGAAGATGCTGGTTCTTCTTTAGAGATCTGTGATTCCTTTCTGTAAGAGCTTCTGAGATGACAAAAAGCAATTTGACAAACTCCTTTCTACTTTAGATGCCCCCTACTTTCCCATACTCTTTTTGTTAACGGGAAGAAAACAGGGATGGATAGGGAGAGGAAGGAAAAACATCACAAAACTTTTTGTGTTCCTTTTTACCCACCCGACTCCTTCTATATTCAATTATGCCTGGTCTATGTGAGAACACGAGAGCGGACATCTGACCAGACATCAATTTTTGTTGCGATCAGTATTCTGACAAATTGTATGATGTATAACTATGTATGTAGGCAGAGATACTAAAAATAGTCTGGAAATCATCACTTGCATGCAGGCATATTATTACATATGATGAAATAAAGTCATTGTGTGTCGAGTAAGTTTAAAAGGAAGACACTGAAATCAGTTTCTCTCCCACCCACCTGAAGTTTACAGGGAGAGAATGAATTGCTGTAAAATCTATTCCGGCTGCTGGCAACTCTGACCACATATTTACTCATACTCTTCTCCTTGTCCCTTCTAGGGTGTCTATTTTCTATATAGAAAGTCATTGAAAGCAGCTCTTCTATACAGCTTTCATACCCCTTAGAGATCCTTAGGACAGGCAACTGCTGTACTAAAACCATTTTGAGTAACAACACATTAGTAAATGTATGTAATTCTTTATACCTTTCACAATCACCTTGCATACATTTTCTCCTTTGGTGCTATCTATAATCTTGCCAAAAATATATAAATAGGATGGGTACTATCTGTTCCCAATCTGCAGACGGGAAACATGGGATGCCAAGTGTCAAAGTGACTTGCCCAAGGTTACCAAATGAACTTGAAGAAGGAACCAGGTCTAGAACTGGGATATTTATGCTTAATAGAATCCTGGGCTCAGACCCCTGTGAATGTAACCCCTGCCCCTAATTTTAGGGACTCCTTTCCACTTCCTTCACACAACCAGCCCAGTAGGAGTGGTTTATAAACTTTGTGAAGTTATTACATATATAACTATAATAAAATTTAGGCCAAATAAATCCTTTTGATGATATCAATGTTCAATATGTTCAGCCATTAGCTCCAGGGAATTCTAATCCATGCACATTTTTACATCAAATTATTTCTCTACAATGAAAGTGGCAGTGTCAAAATAGCAGAGGCACAGCTTAAGGAAGCAAATGATCAAACACTTTACATCGGGCTCTCTGCACTCTGAAGAGAAACATACAGCTCCAAGCACTCATATCTGTTTCTGTCTTCTCCTTATCCACCTCATTTTCCAAGAAACAAGGATCCAAGTAAGCCAAACTCAGATGTATCCTAGAAGCTTGAAATGGCAACAGTGACCTAGCACCACAGTGACATTCTTGTTTTCTAAGAGTATCTTATAACTATGATTGACAGGACCTGTTCCATCATTTCAAATTTCAAGTTCCAAACTAAGGTTCCCACGCACAGTTCTCTACATAATCAAATGTCTGGCGGTATCTCTGAGTTTGATGTCATCATGCAAAATGAGTATGCATTCCATGGAAAAGCCTTATGACCCATCACATGAAGTACGTGTGAAATGACATAAAAGAAAAAAAAAAAAGCCAAAGCAAAGCAAAACACTTCTCGATTCCCTTCCTTTTTCTCGGGATGTGCTCCTTTGCTATCTGATTTTACAAAACTCCTCCTCAGCTGTAACCAAATGATAGAGGATCGGAGGCGTCAGGGAACATGTCGTAGCATTGCCTGTGAATTCCCCTCTCTCCAGCTGGGCTTTAAAGGCCCTCATGGCACTGACTAACAATTTGGGCTTCATCCAGAGTACTGAGCCCTGCCGGCATTATGATTACATTTTTTGCATCGTCGATGTTGCTACATTAAACTCCAGATGCTTTCTCACAAGTCACTAAATTAACATCACATACATTTTTGGCTCATTAACGTTATGCTAAAATCACAATTGGATCGTCACCCAGAAAGGTGATCCTGTGCTTGTGGTCTGCTCTCATCATCTCTGTTTTCACTTTTATAAAACAAGGTTAGAGAAAAGGAGGGTAGACCCCTAAAGAAGACTCATGCCTGCGACATCATAGGAAACTGTGTCCCTATCAAGAGGAAACCATCACCATCCTATGTCTGTCAGCAGATTGACACGTTTTACGAAGTGCAAGTGACAGCCTTTAACGTAAGCACTAACAAAATTACCGTTGGAGGCCTTTTTTAGGAAACTAATATACTTTATGACATGAAATATATTAAAACGTCAGTGTTTTAACCAATGTTTATAAAAATATATTACAGTCATTTACTGAGTTTGTAAAGCACGTTATGGACTAACAAGATAAAAGACGCTTTGCGAATAAAGTTGCTATTATTTAAAATGTGCATCTGCTGCCCTAGTTTACTGAGTACAGAGAGGTGGTACATGTGACTGCTTTTAAACAGAATATTTTTTCCCAAATACTTTATTTTGGAAGATAAATAAATTGGTCTCAGCAATAGCCGGCACTCATTTAAGCAAACTTCATTGTATTTCTGCACAAGTTCTTTTGTGCAAAGTCTTGTACACCTTGAAATATTTAGTATCTATCTGAGAAATTGGTTCACAAATCCAGCACTGCAATTGCCTGTCACACTGCAATTGCCTGTGTACTTGACTGTAGTCTCTCATTTGACCCTTAGCTCCATGAATCAGGATGGATGCATTGTTTTCCATGGTGTGTCCAGTGCCCGGCTCAGGGCACAACACACAGTAGGCAATCAATAAATGTTTGTTGAAGAGATAAATTAAATAATGAATGAATGAAGCATAACTTGGGTCCATTGACCTATCCTGTAGTCACAAACTTGAATAAGTTGGGTAGGGCTAGCATATCTATTTTAAAGAATGGCTTTTCCAGTTATGTTGGCCTTAAAAAAATCAAACCTTTTAAAGTAACACTTATTAACTGGAGAGGTGCAGTCTCAGATGTTTAAGCTTCTTAGTAAAGGACATTTTTGCTGAGACAAGAGCTCTGAATTCAGGCTGTGACCCTGGATTTTTTTCTTTTTGAGGAGAAGGAATTACCGAGTGAATGAACCTGCATACTGTACAACTCAGGAGTGGAGATCCATGTGGCTAATTGGTCTTCATATGTCAACAGCTCTTCTCCTAAAAATTCTCAATAATCCTTTACACAAAACTGTCACAGAGAAAAAAACCAAGAGACATATCTTGGTTTGTCTTTTAAAGCACCTGTTTAGTTTCACATGTCACCAGGCTATCGTCCTTCTCTCTGTCTCCTCACCTTCTTTAAACTTCTGGGAGGACAGGTCCCTCCCCATAGACCATGCCACCCTGGCGATGAAAGCGGCCAGACAGGATTTAGGCACAGAAGATGTTTTACTTTGCTGAGCACCTTCAGTTCAGGGAGGGGTTGGAAATGGCTTTCAAGGAGCCAAAGCAGCAAGCTGCCATATGTGAGTTGCTAAAACCAAACTCAGGCGTAATGTGTTTGACATGGTTCAGAATGAAGTTAATTTGAAAATGCATTCACATTTTAGAAAATCTGAAAATTAGAGAAAATTATCAAGAGAGAGAATGATGCCATACATAATCCTACCCCCCGAGATGTAGCCACTGTTTATACTTTTTATTTCTTTCCATTATACATTATATTATATATACATATGTATTATATATACATATATATGTCAATATATTTTAGAGATAAGTAAGGTCATGTATAAAATTTTGAATCCTATTTTTTTTGCCTCGATTATGACAAAGTCTGAGATGAGGTTAAAACAAATTTATCCAGTGACAGAAATGCTGTCATTGCCAATTTAGATGAGATACTCATAAAATGCTGCAGACGGAAGTAGCTCAGAAATCACTTATTCAAACCTCACTTCTCTTTCCCACTCCGTAGATCAGGAAAGGAATCTATTTGCTAACATCACACATCCCTCTGCTTGTCTGCATGGCGCTCCTTTATGCATAACAGGAAGGCGTCTAGGGCGGAAGGAAACACGAGTTCCAGAGTCAGACTGTCTGTTCAGATCTTGACTCTGACACTTCCTAGCTTTGCAATATTGAGCAACAAACACAAATTCCATCCATTACTGTTTTCTCTCCAGTAAAACAGAGATAACAGCAGTGTTTATCTCAGATGATGGTTTGTGGAAATTAAATGAGTAACTAGACAAAAAGCACTCAGAGTAGAGACTGGTAGGTAATACGTTCTCAGTAAATGTCAGCAGTGATTACTACTGATGCACATTCTGTCGTATGTCTAGGAGAAAATGCACTTACAAGGCCACGGTCATCTTGAATTCTATTTAGACACTCCTTCAAAAGACTGAATGTCATGATCAACAATGTGAGTTTTTAACCAATCAGTTGAGAAAAAAATGTAATAAAATATAGTTACTGGTCTGGGCCTTATGGAGTTATGAAAGAAATATGGTTTACAAATTTCACTGTAGAAACAAAGTGTAGAAATGAAGTAATCTTGATAAATATTAAGACAGTATCTAACCTTGTCTAAAATTGCATATTATCAATTTTGATTATGGTTCTTAGCATCTATTCCAAAGTCCCCATTTTACAGAGGCAGAAACTGAGGCCTGGGGAAATTACATAACTTGCTTAAGGAGCCCGAGGTTGTTAATACAAAGGGATAAGAACCAGAGACTCTGATTCCCAGCCTGATGCTATTTCCAGTACACAACAGCTACATGTTATATAATAAGGGTTCAGAGGAAAGGGAGAAAGGTAGGTGTTGAATGATTCAGGAATGGTTTCATGGAAAAGTGGAATTTCAGCTGGGCTTTATGAGAAAGATTTGGAAATGCAGCCAGAAGGAAGACGAATCATCTAGGTACAGAGGAAGGCAGGAGCTCCACAGAGAAACGGCCAAGGAGGTTTCAGAAGGTGGGTCCAGATGGAGGTGAGGGGCTCAGTCAACCTTAACGTGCTTAACCTTACATGGAGAGGTTTGCTTTGCTCGCACACTGAGCTTTTACACCGAGACCCGTGGCATATGACCTAGAGCTTTTATCCTAAAGTAAAAGCTTTTATCCTGTTCAGAGCTAGGAGTGGACAGTGCAAGGTTGCGTAACACCCTGCTTTCCCATCTGCAGATACAGGGACCCAGAACAATGGATAGCGGCATTGAGTTTGAGCATCAGCTCTGCCACTTGCTACCAGTATAGTGTGAGCTTGAGTAAATCCCTCAAGACCTCAGCTGTTCATCTGTCATATGAATACTATCTTGCTGGTGGACTGTCATGCAAACAAATAAGAAAATACATGTGCTTGTGCTCTGGAAATGGTAAAGGGCTAAAACTGGGGTTCATAAAACTTCCTCCGCTTTCCCTTCCCCATCCATGGCTGGCAAACCCAGCTAAGTCTTAGCAATTCACCTTGCTCTCCCAGGATCACCCCTGCAGCTAGCGCCCAACCACGGAACAGCTGCAGCGAGCAACTGAGAACATTTCTTAGAAACCACAGCACAGTTCCTGAGCTGCACATGCATTGCAGTGACTGATTAAAAAACACAAGATGAAATATTGCAGCTATCAATAATTCCTGCACATGGCTGACTTCTAATGAAAGGGTAAGGTTTCTGAGGGAGAGAGAAGAAAGGAAGGAAAGGACTTTTTTTTGTTGTTTTTATCAATTTCAGGGGAACACTTTGATAGAATCCTGAAAATTTTTCTTGGTGAAATATTTTCTTTTATTACCCTCCATCATGCAGTGTTTGTTTAATTTCCCCTTTTCAGCTGGTATATATTTCAGTTTTTAATTTAAAAAACATCATTGCTCCTCATTGGTTTCCTCACATCATTTCATTTCCTATTTGCTTGCTTCTCCTTGGAATTTTTTGTTGCCAGGAATGAGGGATTTCTCCTGACATTTTATTCTCCACAACTTTTGTATAAAACGAATATGACCACAAGCGATTTAATTTTGCTAGACTTCATTTTCATATCTGCCCCAAAAGCAGTATGTAATTTCTGTTTCCATCTCCAGCACTCAGAAGCACAATACCACCTCCGTCAGTATGGCCCTCTGAAATATTTTAGTGAAAATATTATGAAAAATAAATCATCTGTCATGTAATTAGTGGATGTCTTACAGCATGGGTGTGGAGAGCTTTCTGAGGCTGTGAGAAGCTGGTTGGAGGATTTGACAATACAGGAATTCCCAGTGCAGGGTCCCGTGCATCTTTATCCCCATCCTCTTGTCTTTCTCTCTCTGTCGTCTACTCTGTCTTCCCATGACGGTCTTTTTCCTAGTCCTTCCGCACAATCAGGGCTTGGCCGGTCCTGTACTACCTGGGCCTTGGGGAAGAAAAAGCGCAGTAAAGAGACAAGAGCATTTATCTTCTTTAGCTCTCTCCCACCAGATTCATATGGGAGTCGCACTTGCAGGAGCACCTCTGCTATGAGTCCAAGGCATGACTTTCATCCCAGTCCTCAAAATAACATCTCTTGAATAGGTCTTGTTAGTCTGGCTGTCTGGACATCCATACATATAGGCGTACCCAGGAATTAGCCAAACTCTGAACTTAAGGGCACTGTCCTACAGACTGCCAAGTCTGCCCAAAATTTCTGACACAAACTACAAGTTTTGGTTCCCCAAACCACCCTGTCTTGGAAGAAAACTTACTATTTTCTCCGCTGTCACAGTCACAACCCTTCTGATACTGGATGTGTCGGATCATTCCCAGATCAACCAAGACTCTGACACCAGCTAGGTGTCCAATAATTTAGTTCAGTTATGACCCATAGGTGATTGGCTTAGTCCCACAAGACTGTGCCTCGTTTTAATGTCAATCACAAGTGGCAGGTCCCCAGGTTACCTATGCAATCAGAGATTCCCATGGCCCCCTTCTCAAGTTCAGTAATACACTAAGCAACTCTCAGAATCCAGGAAATCCATGCATCCATATTTATTACAGAAAAAGGATACAAATTAAGACCAGCCAAAGGAAGAGGCTCAGAACATGGAGCCCAGGAGGGCTCTAAACCCAATCTCCCATCTCCCTTGGGGTGCATTACCCGTAAAGCGCACTCAAGCTTGGAGTGCAGAGTTTCTATTAAGGCTTCATTTTATAGTCATGGTTGACTGATTGCCCACGTGGTTGAACTCAGTCTCGAGGTTTACCGATACCTCCAGACCAAAAGCCTCTACCCTCTAATGATACTGGTGGCCTTTCTGGCATAACCAGCCCCCACCTAAGACTACCAGGTGTGGCCAGCCCCACCCTGAGTCATATTGTGAGATAAACTATCAGGTGTGTATTTGGAGATACATCATGAATTCCAAATGCTCCTGTTAGGAGCCAAGGACAAAAGCCAGACCTCTGTTTAGATGTGGCCAAATTCTTTACTGCTCCAGGGGTAAGAAACACAGTGGAAAGGCCACAGCAGCCACAACCATGGCTTCCTGTTTCCCTGGGTGACTCTCAGCCCCTTATCTCATTCCTCATACTCTTTAGAGGGTCAAGTTTATTCTAAATAGAGTATTTAATCAGAACTGTTGCTTTTACCTAGTATGTATTTTAAAACAATATTAAAATTCTTGTGAATTCCCATAACTGAAGTGTTCTAGACCATCAGATACTATTTCAGCTGGTATTAATTGGTGCTTTTCATATTATAAGCCTCCTATTTAATGTTGTGAATGGAATTCACAAGTTTCTGTAAAAGATTTCTACTTTTGAGGATAGTGTTTGCAACCCCACAAAGTGAGTCCTTGGAGGTACTGTTTGTTGACTGGGAGATGGCTGCTCTAGGTCCAGTGCAGGTGTTTTCCAAACAAAACATTTTAGTGAATAACATTTCTTTTCTATATCATTTCATATGACTTGAACATAGAAGAAATTGCTCTAAGTTTTGTAACTGTAACATTTTATTTGGTTCTGTCTTACCAGTGCTTTCAACATCATAAGAGTGGTCTCAAAGAGATTTAAAACACTTCTGTCCATTAAGGGCAACAGGAGGGAACTCTTGTGGCTAGAGATGCAAGTTCAAATGTTTTGTCTGTAACACAGAACTTGTCTCGAAAGTAGTGAAGAGGAGGTTGCAGTACACATCCACACACAACCCCCTGCGTATCTTCACAACGCGTCAGTCGCTTGCATATTCACAGGAGGTGACTGACTAATCTGTGCACGTCCAGGCAATTTGGTGCGTTCAGCCACTTGCTTGCGGATGTGGGTGTATTTCACAGAAGCAGGCTGGGCCATAAATTTTGTAACTTTATCCTCATCTTTGGATAGAGTAATAAAAGTTTGTAGGCTTAAGAAAGCAATATTCCCTGGAACTGCAATATATGGGAATGATGAAACTGAACTAAAATGTACAGTAGTCTCTGAGGCCTACCCAGGCTAGAGAGGTGCAAAGTGAGAGCTATAAAGCAAAATTTAGCACCCGCCACACTCAAAGTCATTGTTGGCCTCTGACCAATTTCACACAGAATTGGGAAATATGACTAATACCAAGGCCAGATTCCCTGGAGGGGCTTAAGAAGGAACATGTCAAGAAGAAAATTGATGGTCCATTGTTGGTGGAGCCAATGAGAGGTCAGTGCTAGTATAACAGTGGCCCAAAGTCTCCCCCACAGCAGCTCATCTTCCCTTTTCTTAAACTCCATCTACTGTGCAAAACAAGATTTGTCGCCATCCTTGGGGACTGGGGACCTCTGAGGTTGGGAGGTCTCCATGACAGAGACCAAGGATCTTCCTTTCAATGGGCTGTAGTTTAGGATATGAGAGTCAGCCTTTTCCCACGATGCAGTGTATGCAATGTGCAATTTACTGTCATTAAGGACATCCCCATGCAACAGACTCAGAGAGGCAAAAAACAAACAAATTAACCAAACCTGCATAACTGTGCAAAGCATCTGGTCAACACATCCAGCCAATCCAAAGCACTTACGCCCAGAGTTCCCCCAAAGCCGTCTTAACCAAAGGTTGGAAATGGTACTCTGTTTTTCTCTTTTTCTGACTTAGTTGGATAATTATGTTGTGTTCTGGCACTTGGATTTCCCCCTTTTAAAACATTTTCTTTTCATTATCCGAACACTCTTAAGCCTGTATGTAGGGAACTAGTCCTGCGTCCAGCTTGGCCATCTCTTTTGGTCCCTGCACCATTGATTCACTGCATCTTTGATGATGGCAGACTCAGCTTCACATGACTCTCAGCTCTAGTTAATGTCCCTGACTGATTGCAGGCTCATTGCCATGACGGGAACATGTCAGCAATGGGTGATTTCCACTGAACAGTGACTCCCAGACTGCGCCTATGCAAGCAGAGCAAGGAGGAAAGATGAACAATTATCCAGTGGATGTGATCCATGCTGACAGCCAATCTGGGTAATTCAAATAGAAACAACTTCCTTTGCCTCACTGGCAGGTTTGGGGCTTGATTTAGTGAGATCATTGTTTAACTTTCTTTGCCTGTGGAAATGCAGTGCATGTGTTTGCTGGTTAAGTGAGGGTTTGGGGGTTATAACCACAACATCTGTTAATTTGACATTCAAGTTTCAGTCTGCTTTGGAAGCCCTTGTGCCTCAGATTTTAAAGGAGCAATACATACCTCTCTCCCAGATGTCTGGGAACACAGAGTGCATATGCTGCTTGGTTTTCTAATCTGCCCAGAGAAATAAAACCATCACCTGAGCCAAAGAAGAGTTGGTTTAATTGGATTTTCTTTCTTTTTTTTTTTTTTTTTAATTTCAGAGATACGCAAAGTGTATTCTAATGCCGCAGTTGTCTGAGTGACATTGTGAGCTGAGCCAGACCACTTACCTAGACTTGAAGATTTACATTTTGATGATGTTTTTCAAGTGCTGTTTTATCTAGAGGGGGAAAAAAAAGCGATAATTTAGGCAGCTGCAGAAATCCTCACACATCTGCCGAAAGTCCCTCCTTCTGCCCTGGGCAGCATAGCATAGTGGATAGAGCGTGAGTTTTAAAGTCAATCTGACCTGGTTCAAATACCGCTTCCAAAACTCATTACCTATAATATCTTAAACAAGATACCAAATCTTTTCAGGCATCAATTACCTCATTTATAAAATGGGGGGATGGCAATCCTTTTGATAACTTCAAGGCTGCTATGAGGATTAAAGATTATTTATTCCATAAACATTTACTGAGTGCCTCCCAGGTGTCAGGTCCTGTTTTAGGCACTGGGGAGAGAGCAGTGATTAAAGTAGATGAACTCACTGCCTTTGTGGAGCTGATGCCCTACTGAATGAGACAGACAAAAACAGGATTAATAAGGAAAATAGCAGGTTAGACGGTGGCAAGAACTCTGGAAGAAGCACAAAGTGCAGAAAAGGGATGGGAAATGACAGTGGGGAGGGGAGGTGGAATCTGTGATGAGGTGTCAGAGGAGGCTTCATGGTGACAGAGAAAGAGGTAAGAGTGTAGGTCACGGGGATATGTGGGAGAAGAGTGTTATGAGTTGAATTTTGTGTGCCTTAAAAAAGATATTTTTGAAGTCCTGGAGCCTAGTAACTCAGACTGTGACCTTATTCGGAAATAAGGTCTTTATAGCGGCAATCAAGTCAAAATGAGGTCTTAGGGTGGGCCCTAATTCAATATGACTGGTGTCCATACAAAAAGAGGAAACTTGGGGACAGAGACAGATGTGCAGAGAGGGAAGATGATGTGAAGACACACAGGGAGAAAATGACCGTGTGACTGGGGTGCTGCACCTACACGTCAAAGAAAGCCAAGGAGCGCTGGCGAACAGCAGGAGCTAAAAGAGGCCAGAAAGGATTCTCCCCTGGACCCCTCAGAGCAGGGCCCCACTGACTTCTTGATTTCAGACTTCCAGCCTCCACAACTGTGAGGCATGCATCTCTGTTGTTGTAAGTCATCCAGTCATCAGGCCTGTGTTACAGCGGCCCTGGGAAACTAACACGAAGAACGTCTGGACTAAGGCAACAGCAGGTACAAAGGCCCTGAGGCCAGGAGGGGGCCAGAACACTTGAGGACCAGCAAAGAGGACAGGGTGACTGAAGAGGTACAAGCCAGGGGAACGAGGAGTAGAGGATGAGGTGAGAGAGAGCCCAGAGCGTGCGGACCAGGCCACCCTCAGTTCTGCGCCTTTACTCTGCAGGAGAGAAAAAGCCAGCAGAGGGCTTTGACTAGAGGGGGGATGTGATCTGACTCACATTATCAAATTATGTATGTGAAGTACCGCCTGATTGGCAAGGGTTATTTTTACTCCTCCAGCCCACTTCACTTCTGATAAACTCCAGTCGAGGGGTGGGGAAGGCGATGTTTTTAGTATTTATTATTTATGCAGCTGGCCCTGTACCGTGCACTGCTGGGAACTTGCACTCATACTGATTGCCATCCTTTGACGTTTACAGTGACAGAAGCATCTTGATACCCGCCCCACCAAAATGTCCTTTATCCAAGCCTCCTGCGTGAGTGGATGGTTTACTTAGATCTGTCCATTTAGTTTTGATTCTGCTTTGCATGTGTACTTCTTTTGCTTGGCTGGAGAACAATTTCCCATGGGGCTAGTTGACCAGTTCTGGAGAGGTGAGCAATAGTTGCAGCAGGCAAAATAAAAGTGCCATTCTTTGAAGTGTCCTTTGTTGCTGGAAGATACCCGGGTTATTGCTGAGTGAGTGATATGAACAGAAGTGCTGAAGGAAAGGAGGACATGCCAGTCTCATGACACGAAATGGCATGGCAGTGTCACCTACAGTGGATCGGGCAGGGTGATGGGTGCTGGGACCTTACTTCACCCAGTCCACCTGTGTTTAATGACAGTCACTGGGTCAAACACTAGATATTAAAAAGTTAACACCATTTGGCCCCACCTACAAATAATTCCCAGTGTCTGTGAACAAAAAAGGAATAACAGAGAAGAGGGAGATTCATTCATTCTGCTCTGGGATTGGAGGAAACACAAGGCAGGAGGAACAGGAAACGGGGAGAACATACGATGAGGGCTCCGGTATTAAGCAGCTCAGGCTGGCAGCCGGCAAGAGGGCTGTCGGGAGGGTGAGAGTTGACAGTTGAAATGAGGTATGTGACAGGTGAACAGAGCATGCCAGAGGGAATTCTAGGAAGTGCTGGATGATCCGGGAAAACAGGCAGGACATCTGGAAAGTGTCTTCACAGTAGCAGAGCCTCAGACACAGGGTTGGTGGGAAAAGACACACGGATTCAGGGGTAAGATTCCATTCCAGGGGGATGGTGGGGACAAGTGGGGAGTAAGAACAGCAAGGCGTGGTCCTGAGGGTGGTATATGTCCTGCTTGTAATCAGACAAAGATTTTTCATTTCAACATGGGGAAATAGGATGGATAGCTAGTTAAAAAAATACGAGCATAAGACATTTTCCAGTTTTGGAAACAAAGCAGTTCCCAATTATTACAATGTGGGGAAAAGCTGAGCCAAGTTCAGAGGATGGAATGCGAAAGCCAATTCCCCACCCACTCCACCTCACCCCAAGCCGGGTCTGTGGCTGAATTTGCCCCCCAGTTTCCCCCTGGTTAGCTGTGGGGAGACACAGGCTATAAGGAGACCTTGAGGGGCAGTGAATCAGCATAAGATTTCTTGCCTAACTTGGGAATTGTTGAAATGCAGGCTGAACCGCATGCTCCACATGCAGGAGAAAAGACCGCCCATCACCAGGGACCAGGACGATGGCCAGGCTCCATTTCTCCTGCCTCCACAGGCCACCTCAGTTGGCTGAAAATTAGTTGCTTCATGCTAAGCACTTTCCTGTATTCCTAGTGAGACAAAAGATAAGATGACATTGTGGGATCTAAGATGGAGCCTTAGACACAGTGTACTCCCGCAGCCTCCTCCTGCAGAGGAGGGATCTGACATCCAGAGGTGTTACTTGGTTTAAAAAAAGTTGCAGAAGAAAAGAAAAAATGACAGCTGCAATTCTTTGCTGGTCTGTATCTTGATTTAGATTTTCTCTTTTTCTCAAATGGCTGGAGAAGAGAGAGAGCCTTTTAGACATAATCACTATAATTTAGGCAACTTCTTCTTGGCTTTCTTTCTGGCATAAGGAGCAATTCTGGAAAGTAGAATCACATGTATGTTCATTGTTAGTAATAAACATCTCCAGAGAATGAACTAGAAATAGCTTTCTCTCTTGGATGCCACTGGAAATAGCCATATATCTGCATTTTACTTCATTTCTTCTATGTGTCCACCGTTATCTTCATCATAAACAGGGGCGCTGAAAAGACTGCCTTTTCCCATCCCCTCACCCAGAATGTCTAAGAATGTCTAAGCCTCTAATGTGAGCTCTGAAGTCATTGCTGAGTCCTGGCTCTACCTCTTACTAGTGATGTAACCTTGGACAGGTAACTTTACCTCCTTGTGCCTCAGTTTTCTCATCTATGAAATGGGGATGCTATAGTAACTGTGGTACAATGCTAGAAAGGATGAAACAAATTAATGCTTGTAAATTTCTAGAACAATGCTTGCAACATAGTTAACACAAATAATTCTTTTCTATTAATATTACTGTTATCACTTTTTTATGTGGCCTTACCTGGGTAACCTTGAACAAGTCGCCAAAGCCACCTGGGAACCATCTGTAAAAATGAGTAGATTAAAAAAAAAAGCAAATCTCTAAAACCTTTTCTGATGCTAAGTTTCTAAGGTTCTGTCCTACAAGGCTGCCATAAAAGTAAAATCAATAGTTACATTTTCACATTGACTGCAACATTTCTGGAAAACCATGCTTTGGGGGGTTTAAAGATGAATGTCACTGATAATTGGAAAACTTTCTCATTTTCATGAATGATCTTCTCCATTTGCTCCTTATTGCTCATAAATTGAAAAAGTTGTCTTGAACTTCAGTTTTACCAAATGCGAGCATTAGTGAGAAATGCAGATATAAAGGATGAAGACCATTAGTGCTCCCTTTGCCTTTTCTGGCTTCATTGTGTGGGTGTTTACATTCTGCTGGCAAGGAGACGCCAGCTCCCTCTGACCCTGACCTTTGCGTAATATTTATTGGATTAGGAGAAAAAACAATTCATAGAGTAATAAAGATTTCTGTGCATGCATTTATTACACACAGAGCTGTGCTTCATTTTGGAAAATCTGTCCCAAACCTACTCAGGCAAATCATCCATAACAAGGTCACTGTAGACTTAGCAGAATGCCCTACAGACATCTTTTGTTTTAGCTGCGATGGCAGTGATGGGATGAAGAGAAAGAGAAGAGAGGCATTTATAAAGAGGGAGGGACCCTTTGCCGGCTCAGTGCAAATAAAATAAAAGTATTCAAGGTGATCTTGGGATTGCTGGTTAGCTACAGGGGAGCAATCAGTGTTTATGAAGACCCACCATCATGCCCAGAACTCTCCTCGTTTACCCTCCCCTCCTGCCTCCCTCCCCTTCCCCCTCTTCTCCCATTTCCTCTATTGCCTTTCTTGCTCCTTCTTGAAAAAGCTCACAGATCCGAACTTTCTTCTCTGTTCCCAATGACAATACCCCAGGTCAGGATCTCTGTACCTCGCATCTCAATCCCTGCAACCATTGTGAGCACCTCTCTTTGCCCCTCCTTGGCTCTAAAAAATCCATCCCACATGAAGTTTCCAGAAATATTTATCTTATATCCTATTTTCATTTGGCTACGTCAGTGATGAAGCTCAGAGACAGTCTCTTATTTATCGGTTCAAATCAACATTCTCATTCTATCATCAGCAGCTCTCTTTCAATTGGTCTCCAAATATCTATCCAATTGATTTCTGGGAGTTCTGAAATCTGGTTCCTCCCATCCAGCAAGATCCATCTCTCATTACTCAGCAAATATGTCCCCCACCCATCCCACACATCCACATCTGTGCTCATACTCTTGATAATTTCCTCTTCATTGAATAACAGCCCACTCCCCATCTTCCAGCCACGTAAGTTAATTTTTTTAAGTTAAGCTAAAGAAGCATTTTCTTTGAGAATTCTTTCCTTTTTGCCTTAATCAATAGTAATTTCTTTTTCAAACATTTGGTGTAATTCACTGGTCGAAGCATCAGGCTTGGATATTTCTTAAATAAGAAGGTGTTTAATTATGGATTCAATTTCTCATGTAAATATAGGCTTTTTCAGATTATCTATTTCTTTTTGGGCTACTTTGACAAGATATTTTCCTATGATTCTATTCATTTTTTACACACGTACTTATGTCAGATAATTGTTTGTAATATCATGGGTTGGGTTGGTAGTGATATTCCCTTTTTCTTTCTTATTATTAGTAACTTAAAATTTAAAATTTTAAATCAATTTTTATTATAAAATTTCCAAATTTTTTTTGCCTTCTTGAAGAAGAAACTTTCAGCTTTGTTGATTTTTTTTTAATTGTATATTTGATTTATACTTTATTAACTTCTACTCACTCTTATCTTTATTATTTCCTCTGTCCTCTTTCTTTGGCTTATTTTACTGTTGTTTTGTCTAGCTTCCTGAAAAGGTACTTAGAAAATTAATTTTTAGCCTTTGTTGTTTTCTATTATTATCTGCATTGAAAGTAGTACATTTCTCTTTAAGACTGGCATTGGCTGTGTCCCACGAATTTGGTATCATTTATGTTTATTGTTCAGTTCAAATATTTTCTAATTTCCATTGCAACTTCCTTTCTTCTCTTTTAACCAAAGGGTTATTTGTAAGTCTATTGCTTGATTACCAGATTGGGATGTAGGAAGATGAGGATTTCAGGTGTGGCCTTGTTGGCTTACAAGTGTCTAAGGGAAGTAAACAGATGGAACACAGAGTTAAGCTTGAGAGATGGATCTGAGCTAGAAATAAAAATCAGTGATTCCTCAGCAAAGAGACAGCCATGAAACCCTAGAAGTGGATGAATAACCCAGGAACAGTGAGTTGCATAAACAGTCAAAGGCAGAGAGAAGATAATTGAGGAGCATCAAAATCTGAGGAGCAGGAAAAGGAAGATCAACTACCAAACAGACTGGAAAAGTGCCTGGGAAAGTAGTGTGCACCTAACTGGGGTTGAAAAGTGAGTGAGAAGAAGAAAGGAAGTGCACTGTACTCTGTTTCTAAATTTGCCTGCAAAGGGGAAAGGAAACATTATGGTGGTGTCTGAAAAAAGACATGGGGCTAAAGAAAGATTTTTTTTAAGTGATTAAAGTCTTGAGTATCTGTTAGTGGAGCTGGGTAAGAGCCACAGAAAGCTAGACACTGGGTATTGGTGGAAGAACATCTTCAAGGATGGCGAGAGTAAATAGGGTCCCTGACAGAGCAGGAGGTAAGAACTCTGGGTGGGAAAAGGGACACCTCCTTCTCTGTAACCAACCAAGAGACAGGTAGAGAGAATAAGACTAACAAGTGTACATTTGGGGGCAGGAGGCTGAGGCACTTCTGGTGTTTTGTGCATTACATCATTGATATAAGCCTTGTGAAAATTATAAAGGGAAAAGAAAAGCATTCCACATTCAAGTCCTTGTTCATTTTTAGAAATTAGTAGTAATGACTACTGAAATCCAAAGGGCTTGCAAATTTCTCCTTTTCTTCAATTATTCCTCACATCCCTCTCTGGAAGGATTCCAAAGAGAGGCTGGGCTCAGCAGCTGGGCTAGGGCTACATGATGTAGAGTGGTAGTTCTCTAATGTAGCAGAGATGTATGGGGCTGAGACATATGGAGCTGAGACATATGGAGCAGAGACATATGGAGCTGAGACATATGGAGAAGAGATATAAGGAGCAGAGATGTACGGAGTACAGGTGTACAGAGCAGAGACGTATGCAGCAGAGATGAATATTAGTGTGGCCCCGGTCCAGCAGCATCAGCGTCACCTAATGACTCAACAGAAATGTGAACCTTTAGGTCCCATCCAAAAACTCCTGACTGGGAAACTCCAGAAGTGGGACCTTGTATTATTCTCCTAGGTTTTCTGTAACAAATTACCACAAACTTAGTAGCTTAAAATAATAGAACTTTATTGTCTCCTAATGCTGGAGGCCAGAAGTCTGAAGTTACACTGTTAGCAGGGCCATGCTGCCTCTGAAGGCTCAAGGAGAGAAAGTTTCTTGCCTCTTTCAGCTTCTGATGGCTTCAAATGTTCTTGGCTTGTGCTGGTATAAATCCAATCTCTGCCGCCCTCTTCATACCACCTTCTCCCTTCTGTCTTGTTGTCTCAGATCTTCCTCTGCCTTTTTCTTATATAGACACCTATCATTGGACTAAGAGCCCACCCTAAATCCAGAATGATCTCATTCCAAGATCCTTAACTTAATTACATCTGCAAAGACCCATTTTTCCAAATAAGGTCACCTTCACAAGTTCTGGGAGTGAGAACTTGACCATCTCTTTTTAAGGGCTATTATTCAACCCACCACAAACCTGTAATCTGCTTTAAGATGGGATAGAGTAGTGGGTCTCAACCTTGGTTGTGCACTAGACTCATCAATAGATCTTGTAAAGTGCCTGAAAAATTGAATTAGAATTTTTGAGAATGGAACCTAAAGTTCACCAGATGATCACAATGTCAGCCAAATTTGAAAGTCAGTAGTACAGAGAAAAGACTTTTAACTGGGGAATTAGACAAACCCAGGTTCCAGTGTTTCCTCTTTGTTATTATGAAGCTTAAATAAAATTCTATACATAAAGCACTTGGATTTTTTTGTCGTATGCTGTATGACCTCAGAGCTTTATCACTCATTAATTTGTTTACTGGAGCATTTGAAGTGACTGTCTGCTGAGAATTTTGATTCTGCTTACAGCCCTCCCTCAGCTCACCTCTGAAGGCAGGTAAAAGAATCTCCTTTTTAGCATTCTCCTTGTATATCCCTCAGCTTTCAGAAAAGAAGTTATTCCTGCATGCCCCAGTTCAAGATCTCTTATGTCATTGGGTTTATATTTAATTGGACATTACATAGTACCTGGGTTCCAGGCATTTTCCAGGAAGCAAAATCTTCAGCTCACACTCACTCACTATTTATCAAACACCCTGTTGAGCAAAATATTTTTCTAGGAAGATTAAAACCACTGTGAATTCCAGATATTGTGTGCTTCTTTTATTCAGAAAAAAAGAAAAGAAAATTGGCTATCACTCATCTGTCAAGGACTGGAGATACTGTGATGATTTTAGCCATCCTGTAGCTTGGTGTCTTGTTAGGAGATAAAAGTTGGATACAGTCATCTTGGAGCTTGGTGTCTAGTCAGGAGGAGAAGTCACCTCCTGTTGAGAGCCATTGCCTCTTTGAGTGATGCAATCACAGGGACAAGACTGGAGGGAGACAGGTGGGTGCCTAGGGCACAAAATTTGGGGAGACACCTGCATGATCCTGAGAGTGAGTGCCTCCTTAAATTGTGTCCTAGGAGTCTCATTGGCCTCTCCCTTGTTCTGGCCATGTGGGATTAGCCTATATTTCAACAAGAATAAACCCTGTGCTACTTAGAATTGCTCTTGTTCAAGGATGCTGTTGAGGATATTATTCTGCATGCAATGCAGAGAGGTCTGCTTATGAGAAACCCCAGGAGAATTCCTGCCTATTTTTTGTTCAAAGAATAGACATATTATTTTCTAAGACACTGGTTTGCTTTTATCTGATAAACTCTAGACACACATCATACAATCTTTTGTTTCCCTTTTTGCATTGGTTGTTACTCAGTTTTTCCCCTTTTTTTGTATTGGCTGCTATTAAACTAGGAAATCAAACTTGCTGTTTCCACAGCAAGCTTGTATAATAATATTTCTAGCATTATTCCCGACTATGTTTTAAATCCCTGCCTTTGTTTTTCCTTTTTATTTAGCCTCAGTTTTGTTTTGGGGAATCATACATTTTATGTATCCTTATAAAATACCTTAAAAATGTTTGGAACTAGTGTCATAAAGTACCCAGCTCAGGGTTGGTCCCCAGAATGCATTTGGTAAATAGCTGTTTCTTCAGTGCTGGTATTGGAGAGTGAGACATTGTAAGGGACAGACTTGTAAATGGCCAAATGCTCTGGAAATATGAGAGAAATATTTGGGCTGAGAGTGGTTTCTGGAGGCAAAGAAACAGAAGTGGCTTGTGGCAAAGATTTCAAAAATACATTTACATCTTCAAGAAAATAAATAACTTCCAGTGGTAGACTTTTGACCTGTGTCTTTGTTGATCCAAACTCTTGGGGGTTAGACAAATTTCATAAACCCACCGCCTACATCCAGCCCTGAAAGCCACTTATTAGTCTGTGTTCAAGTGTCTGAAGTGTCATCCTCCTTCACAATGGGCACCTGTTATGACAGTGAGTCATGTTCCATTTTGCAAAGACAAGATGCAAGCAGAGTGACAAAGAGGGCTAAGTTAAGAAGCACCTGGAAAACTGAAAGCTATGGTTACATTAAGTAAGAGAACAGTGAGCCCTGATCAGCAAAGACAGAGCTGAGGTTGGGGGGGAGGTGCTCAAAACAGCCTCTGCCTCTTGCAATGAGATTACTGCATTTTCATGATAATTATTAAATCTTGGCAAGAGGCTCGGCAGCCTGTTACTCACCTCCCTGATGTCAGGCTGCTCTCCCATTCTGCAATTTTGAAACCTGGTTGGCAATTGCACCCCAAAGAGCAGTTCTCACAATGCTGCAGCAAACTTTCCCTCAGTTGAAATCTTCAATTATATATGTATGGACTAATGGCAATCTACATCCTACCATTTTCTCGCTCTGTCTTTTTTCTTATCGCCATGTCATTAGCTTCCACAAAATTAAGTTAGGGACATTTAGTGCTCAGAGAAGCCAGGGGAATAATAACAGATGGATCAGGGTATAGGGGATAAGGCAGAGAGAGGACAATTTGACTTCCTTTTAGAAAAGTTTGAGTCACACAAAGAGAAGGACACATTGCACAAAGATAACACTGAACTTGGCAAAGAAAATTTCAGCCCATGGTGAGCTGTGCTACAAGAAATCTCTTAAGATATTAAATAATCACCAATCCTTGGGGGAAACAAGTGGGGGAAATTGAAGTGGTAACATGTTTTGTGCAGTGTAATGCATTGGGAAAAAAATAGAAGAGAAGTGATAAAGTACTATTATTTTCATTGAGCCTATTTAAGTTCTTAGGTAAATAAATAACAAAGATTCTGCATTAAAATCAACAATTCTTGTGTGCCAGGGACACTAGGGAATGGCGTTTAAAGGACTCTGCAGAAATATGGAATCTGAGATTTGTCAGAACCCAATAAAAGTCAGATCATAACAGGCACCTTTTGAAGGGCTCCTTGAACCTCATGCATTTGTTGTTAACATCAATTAGCCTCAAGTGTCAGGTCTGGCTCTACTGCGTTGGTAAAAGTGTCTTGAACGTAGTAGGTATTTAACGTGTGTTCACTGAATTGAACTAAGGTTTAGTGTACATATGTTTCAAAAGCAAAATAGGTAAATATCAGAGAATGTCATTTGGAAATAGTTCTCCAAAATAGATATATTCTAAGATTTCATAAATCTTCTGTATTCCCGGGGGAAATGAGGAAACCAGCGTTTTATAGGATGGATATAGCTTTTCAGAATGTATAAAGAAACTTTCTTTTTCTATCTTATTTTTCACTGCATTCTTATGGGAGGATTTTGTTATCCAAATGAGGTAGATATTAGTACTGCCCTTCTAGCCCATGATAGACCTCCTTGCTGTTGGGCCAGGCCTGGAAATGAGTTCTGGTCTATGGGTCACTAAAGAAAGTGACATAGGTTCATTCTGATGGAGGCAATGAAATGACCATGGGTCATTTTCTAGCCTCTCTTCCCACATTCATTGACCAATGAGGCTACGTGTTCCACGGAGCGAAGCTACAGGATGACGTATTTAACAGCCTGGACTTTAAAGTTATCATATAGAGGAAAATTGCCCTAGAAAGTCAACTAGCCCCACATGAATATTTGTGCCTAGGAATAAACCTTTGCTGTGTTAAAGTACTTAGATCTCGGCTAGTTTCAGAGCAATGTAAGACCTATCCTTATTAATAAACCAAGCTTTATAAATGAGAAAAACAAAGCTCAGAGAATTATTTTAAATTTCTCCAGATCACACTGCAGGTAAGGGGCAAATTGGTATATGAACCCAGATTGTGCTGAAAATGTATTGATACCAAGGAAAACACCCAGCCCTTCTGTAGGTTGGGAGGGAAAACCATATTTGTTTTTTGTTTGTTTGTTTACATGCTTGTTTTGGGTTATAGATGTTGGCAGTGGGATCTGCTCTGGGCAGCAGGATCAAAAAAAAGACCAGAGATGATGCTCTTATTCTGAAACACAGACTAGCAGTGCAGGAGGGGAAATAGTTACTTATATGCTTTTTGCACTACCTGAAGTCCTTATAACAGTGTAATATCAAAAAACTTTTGGTTCTGTGAAAGAAAAGCCCACATCTTAGTGGCTTAACACACAAAAAAGTTTATTTCTAACTTATGTAAAGTCCAATCAGTGAAGCTTGATAGCTTAGCTTCACACAGTTATTCAGGAACTCAGGTTGATAGATTCCACCACCTCCAACTCATAGTTTCCAGGATTGTCCTGGGCACTGCAGAGGAGGAAGAGCAAGTGTGGAGAATTGAGCTGGTCTTTATCGACCAAGATTGGCAGCAGCTTACATCACTTTGCTCTCATTCCATTGGCTAGAGGACAGTCATATAGTTCTACTTGCCTATGAAAGAGACTGGGAAATGTAGTCTAGCTGGGTGACTAGGAGAAAAAGGAAAAGAATTGGTAAACATATAGCAGTCTATACAGCAGTCAATCCTTCCAGTCACCAAATAACCATTCCACTCTTCTTCCCAAGTGTAAAACACACTCACTCACCCCAACTTTACTATCCATCCATCCATTCTAGGGAGGCAACCCAAAGCCCTGTATGATCACTTCAGCCAGCTCAAAGACCAGGATCTTTGGGTGATGTTCAGTCCTCTCCATCAGGTGCCACTTTGTTTCCAGAAATCTGAACTAAAAAGATATGTAAACTGTCCTCAAAAATAATGGTGATATAGGGAAAGAAAACTGCAAAAATTCTCCCATTTGGGAACAGAGAGAATGGAAAACACGTAACAGTCACTGGTTCCCTGTGGTTGTGGACTCCTGCGAGCAGGTCTTTTGGAAGCCCCTAGCCTAGAGTTGTGCAAATTTCTTTGAAGAGTTTCTGATTGTTCTATAGCTGAGGACTTACGTTGCCTATAGTATCTGTGGCCCCTGGTGACACCTTCTGGGTGGCCCTTCTTTGCCTATTGTTCTCTAAATCTAAAAGTTCTTGCGCAGCCTGCTTTTTTTTTTTTTTTTTTTTGCTAGTGATGTTTAGGGGCCTGAAGTTAGTTTTACATAGTCAAAAGAATTTTAGTCTGGACTCATGGAAGCTATGGTCCAATATAATTGCCTCAAAGTCTTCAGAGCCTTCTGATCTATTTGCTTCCAATCAGCTCCTTATGCCAGAAACCCAACCTAAATTTATTTTCTAAACAAAGTCCTCAATCCTTTACCTTTTTTTTTTTTTCACCTTCTCACCTTGTCTCTCTTTCTTAATATAGATTTGCCTGCAGACACTTGGAAAAATACATGGAAAGGTAACATCCTGAGTCTCAAATTTGTCACAGGAAAGTGTCATTTTGTTCAACTGATATTTGAAAAGCCTTTGTCACTAAGTGTATTTTAAAATTACATCTTAAGGTTTGAGTTTACATGCACAGGGTTTTTCCAGCCTTTTGAAGTCCTGAATTTCTTATCTCTCTTTATTTCTTTTCATTCTAATTGAAAATCAGCCAATTGTGTCCTGAGATGATCTCTTTCTTATAATAGCTTTTCAATGATGAACAATCATAACTATTTCTTTCTGATTCTTTCAGCCATTTTCCTTAGAATCCCTAGCTCAGCAGGCATGTAATCGTATTTCCATGTTTTATCAAACATTTTAATAAAAATTGTGCTTCTAAATAACAGTTTCACATGTTCAGCCTTCAGTATCAGTTCCTTGGCTCCATCTCCCTGATTGCCACATCAGTGCCACGTATTTTAGGTATTTCGTCCAATCATACCCCAATTCTGATAACAACTTCTCTATTTGTTAAGTAACTCTAGCTGTTATAACAGGTAAACCTGAAAACTTACTACTTAATGGATGTTTATTTTTCTTTTGTCACAAATTCTAAGTGGTGGTATACAGGGGTCCCAATCCACGGTCATTGAGGTTGTCTACCATCTTGCTTCCAGCATTGCCATGGTCATTGACATCCAGCTGGCAAATACAGGAGGACTGAATAAGAAGGGTTTTACTAGACATATTTAGGAGCCAAGTTTAAAAGTGACACATTTCATTTCTGAGACTAGGATTCTACAGATTGGGTGAGGCAGAAGAACAAAAACCCTTGAGAGGAAAGAGTAAAGTGAGAAAGTGGCTAGGGTGATTGAGTGTATCCAGGGAGTAAGAGAACAAAAGTCAGGAAGGTGCTTATGGGTGGGGAGAAATGCGGGTTTGAAGAACTAATGGTCATGGTGAGGATCAGAGCACATGTACAAATAATAAAATGAGAAAAGTGGAAATACAGGAACGATGATCAGAGAGTGAGATGTCAGAACTCATGTTTCCACAAGTGGGATAGGTCCACATGATAGCAAGATTCAAGTTTTGGTTAGAGAAGTGGGTTGCTGAAGCCTTTGATCTAGCTGAAGTATTTAACTACATTTTACACTGTCCTCTCTCTAACTCCTTATAATTTCCAGCAATTCTCAAAATCCTGAGCTTTACATCATACTTCCTGAAAAAGAGGATGACATAAATTTTTCTGAGAAATGCTAACACCAAGCTACCAAAGAGTTATGGATCTATCACAGACTTTTTTCACTGTCTACACTTGTCTGACAGCAATCATCACACCCAAAATTAATGCAAAAGATGTGTGTTAGAACTTTGCCCTTAATATAAAAGTTTTTCTTCCAGCTAGCCCATCGTGTGATAAATTGGAAGAAGCTGAGTAACTATTCCAGATGCTACCCAATATTTACCATGCATCTGTCATCCTGCATAGGCAGCTGGTGCCTAAAAGGGTAGTTATCTTTGTTCGGAGGGAGTATGGAAAGATACCATAGGAGTTAATAAGACATGAAAAAAAATTACCATAATATTCAGCAGCTGCTGAAATGCAGAAAAAGTTTTCCACTCTTTGGGAGTTAGAATAATTATAAAAATAAAAATAACAGCTAACACTTCTTGAGCATGTATTCTATGCCTGATGGTATTCTAAGTAAGCACACTGCATCAATTGATCCATTTAATTCTCACAACAATCCTTTGAAGTAAGTGCTGTTTCACCTCCCTCTCCCATTACATAGACTTGGAAACTGAGGCACAGAGAAGCTGAAAGAATTGCACCAGCCCTTAGAACTAACAAGTGACAGTGCTGGGGTTAAAATCAGGATATCATAGTTTAGAGCCCACGCTCTTCCTGCATCTCCATGCATAGAATTAATTTGGTGTCGTCCAAAGATAGTGAAACCAATTTGATGGCATCTGGTTTAACTTTTCATATTGTCAGTAACTGCAAGGGTGAGTGACAAACAAATCTGTCAAACAGATTGTTCTAAAGACCTGGCCACGTGCAGCTGGGCAGGCAAGCAGATCAAAGAACCTTTGTTTCTTTGGTCAGGGACTAGATTACATCTAGATTATATACCATCTATGTCACTGTTTTCATTTCATACAATTTGCTCACTCCTCTTATATAAATGGATTTAAGCTTAATTAATTTTTTAAAATTTTATAATTGGGACAGACTATTCAGTCACCTTCGTCATTTGATTTTTGTCTTATGTTGCTAAGGCCTTTTCTTCTGCAAGTTATCACTATCCTGTTTCTATATCACTTCAAATTTAACTTTTGTTAGCTACCAAGCCTTGTCTACTGGCTTCCTTTTACACTTGCTTACCTTATCTTTAAAGACAAACAAAAGAAACTAGCCTTGGGAATGTTGTTTTGTGATTAACACATCTGTCTGAATTGGTGTATTAAATCATCTAATGGTAGTTGCATATTTTTCAGCACATTTTTCAGACTCGTCCATGTTTCTGTATAGGAAGATCCAATACAGTCAATCCTTCTCAAATTAACTTATGAAATGAGTACAATTCCAATTAAACTTGTACTTTTTGACTAGATAAAAGGATCCTAACATTCTTCTAGAAGAGCCAACAGAATTGCAGATAAGTTAATTTTTGAAGAAGAAGTTAGGTTTACACAAGCCTAAGTCTAAACATGTTCTAAAATTTAATAAGTAAACAGTATAAGATGGCATGAGAATAGAAAGATCAATGGCAGATCACATTACTCCTGACTTTATTTTAGACTTTAACGTGTTTGTATTTTCATTTGCAAGGGGATTTAACTACTTGGAAATTTGAAAATGGAAGAAGGTTTACAATCAAATTTGGGCCATCTGAGTGTTGCTGATATTCTGTTATCAAAGTTTTTACTCGTTTTATTGTTGGAGTGTCTTTATGTTGTACTTAGTCTCCTGGCAGAATCTCTGATAATGTATATTGGACAATGTAGCTAGATATAATTTAGGATGGAGCATAAAAGAAGGAACTTTGTACGCCAGGTTGGAGGAGGGCTTAAAAATGATTTGGTTAATATGCTGTTTTTGATCCATTTCAGAGCTTTCTGGAAACAAAATCTAAACTCCCTCCAGTAAAGACACTCAGAAAAGTAGTGGCCAGTTGGAGAAAACATCTTAAGGAAGGTAGACACACGAGTTCTCCTTGTGGATAGCCGCACCCATCATCTTCACAGTGAAAGCCAATGGCCTCAGAGAACTGAACCTGAGCAATGCAAGAAAGGGATGTCTTTTTCCCCTCCCTGGATGCGTTGTGAGAGATTTTCTCTGGCATCTCACTCATTACACCAAGGGAAAAACAAGTAGCTTACCTGACTAGTAGACTCTGAAAGGCTAAAATAAGCTTGCTAGACTCAGCACTCTCCTTTCTTTCTCTTGGCTACCTGTAGGAGCCAGACTCTTCCTCTCAACCTCCAGTCTGTACATCTTAGGTGGGAAAGCAGCCCTTGGGTAGAGGAATTACCTGTGACTGAGCAGCTACCTTGAATTTTGGGGTTCAGTTAGCAGGGCCCATTTGGCTCTCTCAAAGGAGAGCTACAGCTTCTAACATACCTATTGACAATAATAAAGGTACTATATTGACCCCCATCTACCCTACTGATTCTTATTTCTCAGTTTATTTAGAATCCAAGGGCACTGCATACACACTGGACCTCTTCAGACACTCCGCGTATTTGATAAAGGTGGCTTCTTGACCTTTCAGGTTAGATGCTCGCCATGTCTTCTATGAAGCACTGGGGTTCTTTGATGCTAACAGATGCTGTTTGCACAAGGATTAGGTGGCTAAATGCATAATTCTAGGTAAAGCAAGATAAAATCAATACTTTTACTACAGGACTCCTTGAAGCCTTTAAATGGAAATATGCTATGTGAGTCTTAATGAGGAAATGGATTATTTAGCGCCTCTCAAATATGTATGTATCTGATAGAACTTTTTTGTTTTCTTTTTTCAGAGTCCTGGTGTATTCATGTTCCATGGAACTCATTTAGGGACATGCTGAATAATTCCATAAATAGTGTTGGGTCAACTGGCAGTTTGTAAAGAAAATATGCAGTAGAAATTACTACCTACACAGCATGCACAACTAAATTACAGATGAATTTTAAAAAGTAAAAAAGAAAAAATTGAAATATAAGCTACCAATGAATATGAAATCTTAGAACAGGAAAACATTTCCAAACACTATAGCAAAGAAAGATCCATCACAGGATAATAGATTTAATTTGAGTAACATTAACATTGTATGTAAATAACGACAAAACACACTATAAATAGGGGGAGAAAAACCAGTAATAAGTTAGAAAAAAGATACTATTAAGGATATGTGAAGATGGTTTAATATGTAATACCTCTCACTTGTGAGCATTAAAAAGATGACTATCCCAGGAGTGAAATAAGAGAAGGATTTAACTGTTCACAAAAATAAATATGTTCAATAACTATGAGAGAAAATACCTGATCTCACTGGTAGTCAGAATTACAAGTAAAAATTATGACTAGATATGAATTTTTGTACTTTAAAAAAAAAATTTTACTTATCTTTCCCATATTGCTGGTTCTGTGAATGTAAATTGTTGGTTCTGGGACTCTTTTCTGAGGAGCAACTTAACAATATGTTCCGAAGTCTTTAAAATGTACATAATTTTTGACTCAGCAATTCCACCTCTAGAAATTTATTCTGAAGAGATGATCACGGATGCTTGAAAAGATTTATATTCAAGCATAGCCATTTTATCATTGCTTATAATAACAAAAATGGAAATATCCATAATGTTCTACCATAAATATGACAAATTCATGAGCTGGAATACTACACAGTCATTAAAAATCATGTTGTACAAGAATATTTAATGATGTGGGGAGATAATGATGAGATAGTAAGTGAAAAAGCATGTTTTAAAGCCTTAAGTGCAACATAATCCCATTTTATTAGAACATATGCAGTGCAAAAAAGGCTGTCTACTAAAATGTAAATAGTGCTTATATCTTAAGTAGGTGGGGTTTTGTAAGACTTTTTTCTTCTTTGTGTTTTGTTATACTTACCAATTTTTCTGAAATTAAAATACATTGCTTTTTAAACAATACATTTCAAAAGGGTTATACCAGTAAAGGTTGCATTTTACAAAGAAGGAATCTATATGCATCCTTCATTAAAGTGTCATAATTAGTGAAGTATTAGCCTAAGATTTAAAATGATAGGATCATGGCTTTATTGCATTGTGTAGAGCCAAAAACGACATAGACACTTAAATCAATGTCACGTATAGTACAAATTCTTTCAATAATCACCCGCGGATTGCATGATTTAAAGGAGTGGCCCTTTGGGTCATATATGGACCAAGACAGTTACCCATTTTCAGGTTACAAGCACACAAAACCATAAATCAGACTATTTTCTGATGTGAGCAGGCTTTGCAAATTCAGACTTCCCAAGCAATCCCATGAAGTCCAAATCTTACACTGAATTCAACCAGAACAACTGTCAGCTCCCCCAAGCTGCATCTAAACTGGCCACATTATCTGAACATCTCCAAAACCATCAGATCTGTTTACTCGGAACCTGGGGATAAAGCATTAGTGGAAAGGAAAAGAAAATTGTCCCACTCTGATATCCCATATAACATAACAGAAAGGGCAAGACCCTTAATTCTTCAGAGAGCCTGAAAAAGATTGTCTCGGATCTGAAATGGAAACACTTCCTGTGTTTATCTGGTATTCTCCTGTTATGTTCAGTGAGGCCATGTCATTTAAGGCTGTTTCTTTCCACCTCTGTCTCTTTCCAAGCACATCTGCAGAATTAAATTCCATGCACTCACAGGGATGCTTTCAAAAACTCAGAATCAATTCTTCAATCATTCTTCAATCACTTTCTTAGCTGTGATTAAAAACATGTGTCCCCTAATTAAGCTAATGAGAAATTGTTAATTGGCACGAAGCCCCCCTCTGTGCGCACTTGTTAATGTCACCATCACTTTGACAGGAGAAAAGATCAGAGTCAAGGGCAGAGAGTTCTTAAGTGACTTCCACATTGGACTTGATACAGGGGCTCTATTTGGGAATGAAGGCTGCCCTTTCTAGGACTCACATGGAGGAGTAAAGAATACCATTTTTCTGCTGGTTTCATAAGGGAAGCAGAAGGCGGAAATGCAACAGGACAGGTTAATCTGTTGATTTCTTTTTTCCTCTTCATAGAAACTATGCCATTCAGTCTCTTGTCTGCTTTCCAGATAACAACGAGTCTATAAGGATAAGCACAGTGAGAGACGACATCTCTCTGAAGGACTACCAGGAAGCAGTCTTCTTTAGTTATTCAGCTCACTTTTGGTCCATTTGTTTCCTCTTGGCCTCAGATGAACACCCATAGGAGGGTGTGGCTCATATCTCCCCAGGCATCCCAGTCTTGTAGACATACACGAAGCATCTGCCTTCCTGCCGTGCCCTCCAGGTGTGTCTGGCAAGACCAGACTTCCTGATAACTTCAGCCACCACACAGTGGCCTCAGTGCTCTTCCTCTCTGCCACCCCATGCCCCGTGTCAGGTCCTCAGCTTTGTAGGCTGCTTTGCTGCTGTTTCAGTGGGAGGCACTCACCAGGTGGTGAGTTGCGGGGGGAAGATTCAGGAAGTCTTGTGTGTGGGGTGAGAAGGAGAATGGAAGGAAGAGTAAAGGAATTAGATGTACCACCACATGACTGTAGATGAGGGGCCTGAAAGGCTGCTAAGATCCCATCAAATCATGGCACGTGTGCTTATTCCAACCCACTCATGGTTTCCCTCTTTGTGATCTCACCTGGGGAACGATAAGCACAAAATTCAATCAGGGGAGCCTCCATTAGCTTCTATCTGGTGCATGAAGAGGAAAGATAAGAACACACTGGGATGTGCTCCCTGAGTATCAGCTGGGAGTTCGCAGGGAGGGGAGAAGACGGCAGAGACTGAGCTGCAGGGACAAGCAGGGTATCTTTGCCAAACTCTTCAACCTCCCACTTCCAGGAATTTACTGTTTAAGAGAAGAGTTCTGTCCTATGGCTAGAAGTTAGGGATGAGTGTTTTGCAAATCAGTGAATCTGTTTATTTGCACTAAAAAAAATGTCTAGTTCAATCAATAAACAGATGAAATGCGGACCAGTAGGTCATGTTTTGGGATTCATCTGAAATAATTCCTTTTTTTCAATCCCATTGCTCCCAGAGGGACAGAGACAAGATGAGATGATGTATATGAAAGTGTTTTATAAACATTAAAGTACTCAGAAAATAGCATGAAATATACTAAGAGTAGCAGAATGGCCCATTTTTAAAATAAAGATGATAAGCCATGATTTGGGTAGTTTTAAGAGTCTCATGCTTTACCGACTGAGCTAGCCAGGTGGAGATTGGGTAGTTTTAAAATTCTGTTAGCTCAGATCTCCAAATGCATTCATTATAACTCTTGTCCATTACAAGCAGGGTGAACAGCCACGACTTTGGTGACCATGAGTGTATCTGTCCTGGCAGAGAGGCAGAGTGGACCAAGAATGAGAAACAAGTTGATTAGGCTCCAAGCATAGAATACATTTGTCCATTTACTTTAAAAAATAACAAGAGAGAGTTTTGAGATCGGTTCTAGAAGAGTTATCTTTACAGACACTTACTTTAGCCTATTTTTGAAGTAATGAAGACCCTATGTCTCTCATTGAATTTGTTCCAAACGTAGCCAAGTATTGCCTGTTCCTGTCTGAATATTCTTAGTTCCTCCAACAAGTCCCTTATCTTCCAAGGGAGAGGATGCAGGAGGCACCGTCTCCAGGTTTCTGCTTCCTTCACTCTCCCAGTAAAACCTGCTCCCTTCTTACTGCTGTTCTCTTTTACTCAGTTGTCACCTCTAGACCATTTGCTTCTAAACCTCCTCCTTTGTTTCCATACCCACCCACAGTTGCTGTCTTTGGGGGTGGCTCTTAGTATTAATCACACCCCTTCAGTGTGAGTACCATATTACTTCTGTGTTCACTGTAGACTTCTGGAACTCCAGGCTGGATAGAGACTGAGGTCTTGTATTGGTATGAAAGAGAGTTTAGACAATTTCACTCTTTGATTCCAATTGTTAAGAGTAGCAGGCAGAGATGCTCTAATGTATATCCTAAGTCAAGGGCAGGTCCAGGGTCCAGGCATCTCTACTGCACCCACTTCGTTAAAGCTGTGATGCTCACCACTGGGTCCAGAAGGCAGAATATGGATGTGAGACATTTTATCCAGCCTATATGGGTATTAAGGAAAAGCAGCCAAGACAGAATAATTAATAAAAAGTCTTTGACTTCTCGGCCCTCCCACTAAGACCGTGGGAATCCACACCCTCAAATCTCCTTCTGAACAGCTTCACATATAGCCTTCAGCAGTTGATTCTGGCCTCATTGCCCTCTGCATGGTCACTCCGAGGACTTCCATGGTGACAGGAACTGAGTGGTAAAGATGAAAGCAGAGAAGCCAGGGTGACAATGCTCAGTTTCCCATTGACTGGCTGCTTTTTGCTTCAGAACAGTGCTGCAGAGTGAAGAGAAGTTTTCTCCCCAACTATTGAGAGGTGCCCTCTCATTAGACATGAATGATTGGATGGCAGTGGGTAAAATTCTCTTTAATATTGCTCTTTCAGACTTGGAAATCAGCTTCCCAAGTTCTGGACCAGTGATTGACTTGCATTCCTGAGGGGTCTGAAAAGTCTCTGACACTATCACCACACACCCATGTCCCAGGGAGAGCTGGGTCCTGGGGCCCACTGGAAATCTGCCTCCCCACCATGCTGAGGGAACCTTTACTCCCAGTCTTTTCCAGAATTTTGACCAAAGAATGGACATGCTATTCATTCTTTCCCAAAATACGTATTGAGCACATAGTATGTGCTCGGCACTGTTCGAGAGGTTGAGGATATAGCAATGGAGAAAACAGATAAAAATCCTGCCTTCATGCAAGGTGCAAGTCAGGGGATGGGTTAACTATATAGTACGTGAGGCTGGGATAAGTGTTACAGAGAAAATATAGCGAGCAAGGTAGACAGAGAATGCTGGCATGGTGACTGTAAATTTAAGCAGAGCAATCAAGGAAAGTATTGCCGTGGCGGCGACATTTGGGTTTATTTGAAGGAAGTGAGTGATGAGGATATCTGGAGAGTGTTTTGGGTCTAAGGATGGGTGGGACAGTCCTGCCATTTCTCAGGGACAGCTCCAAGAGGCCAAGGCAGCTGAATGGCAGTAAGTGAGGGGGCATCTGCAGAATATGCAGGAAGCGCAGGGAGAAATCGGGGCAGCTGGTGGCGGCAGTGGGAGACCTCGTGAGACATCTCGGGCTCTGCTGTGGAGCAGAAACAGAAGGGCCGAGTGGCGGTGGGAGCAAAACGAGAAGCAGCAAGACCAGGTAGGGGCTACTGTAGCAATCTGGGTGAGAGCTGAGGGTGGTTTGGGCCATACCTGGGGTGATAAAAGGGACGGTACAAGTGGATTGATTTGGAACATATTCTGAAAGTGAGCAGACAGAGTTTGCTGATAGACTGGATACAGGGTATCAGGGAGCGAGAGCAACTTGTTCATTAACTCTCCCAAGGGGTCTTCGGGTCTGTGCGTGGCCTGCCAGCTCAGAATAGATCGCGGGCTCGCAGACCAGGCTCCCTCTCCCTACTCAACCTCGTTCTACACCCGGAGCAAGACAGGACTCTTGTGGCCCGAGGCCGAGTGTGGGGATTAGAAGATAAGTCACTGATATAAACACATTAAATTAGGAGTTGTAAAGGATTACCTTCCTACCTGGGCTTAAGAAAGCGTGCCTTCTTTCACACTGCGTCAGGGGGATTTTCAGAAGGGACCCCTGTCCCCAGCTTACATATGCCCCCGTGTAACAGGACCCCTTAGGTGGCACCATGTATCGCTCCTCTCCCCCACTACTCACTCTCTTTTGGATGCCCTAGGAATCTTAAGTTATTATTTTTTTGAAGCAGAAGGGTTTATGATCTCCTCCGCACAGGGTAGAAGATAGTTTTATTAAACTACTCATAAAAGAGGCTAAGTTAATAAAAGGGAGAGTTGGGGGAGACAAGGGAGCCACAGGCTTCAGGAGTAGCACATTTTGAGAGTTTTAAGCAGCTCAGTCTGCCCCCCACTCCCTTCCCTGATCAGCTATCACTGCAGTATTTTTGCTTGCATCAGCGACTTTCCACCTCATCTTTCTTTCTCGCAGGTAGTTTTGAAACCTAATTTCAACCTGTTTGGATGAGACACCAGCACTTGACGGGAGCCGGGGCCTCCACCAGCAATCTGGCACTCTGTCCTGGCTGGTTCATCTGCGAGCTGCACAAAATGACAGATAACTGAGGGTTCACGTGGGGCGGCTGAACAGGTGTTTCCTCAGGTTGCATGTGCTCCTGCACAACTTCTTTGCTGGGGGCAGGGGGGAGGATTCAGCTTTGTCAACTCCACCCCAGGAAAGGCAGCAAAGTGTCCTTTACGTGACCAGATAAAATGTAAGACTTCTAAGGAGTAATACTGTGCCTGGAAATCAGCTTCCCATCTCTTCTATTGTAAGCGTGAAGATTCACTTCTCACTGCCGGGAAGGTAGCGCAGTGGTGAGCAAGGCCTGCGTCAGAAGCTCAGCTTTCCATAATATTCAGTCATGGCAGGTACCACCCCCTCTCCTTTCCTCTATCTCCCCCTCCCCAACCCTCTCTTTTCAATGAGTGGGAATATGTGAGACCCTTGAAAGGATAACCACCACCACACTCGACTATAATGCATCACCATAATTGACTGGGGACAGGCAGGGCAGAGGAAGCTAAGTAAGAGAGGTGGCCTTTTCTCTGCCAAGCAAAGATTTGACAAAGCATGTGAGCAGGGGTGGGGGGAGAGAAGGGGAGACTGATCAGATCTCTGAAGTGTCTGAGTGGCTGTAAGCTTATGCATATGAATAGAGGCTGACTATACAAAACTCGACAACCCTAGAGCAAAAGGCCTTTTGACTACACCAAAGGGAAGAAGGAAGCTAGGGGGTTGGGAGGGGAGGATAGGAGAAATAATAAAGGTTGCATTAAAATGGTGAATAATGGAATTCAAAGGTTATCGCCAGAGCTGAAATGGAATATGAGGTTCTCACTCTCATCCTGTCTTAAGCCTCGTGCGCTGCTGCCAAGGTGGTTTATTAAACAGCTGTCACAACCCAGGCCCCAGAGGCAGACGCACGCAATAGGGTGGGAAGAAGAAATTCCAGCAGAGGCAGATACAGCGACTGGTTGCACCACAGGCTCCCCACTGCAAGCCTCTTCCCATCCTTTCGCCCTGACTTCCTGCTGAAAAGAAATAGAAAAGGAAAGGGAAAAAAAAAAAAATCCTAGGACTAGGGAAATGAGTAGAAAAGCAGGACAAGTCAATAAAGGAGGCAGGATACTCTTGTAAGAAATGCTAGTTCTTTCCTCCACGATTCGTTAAAATGTATCCGGTGAGCCAAGGAAGACACATGCTGTGAGGTTCACGGAGATAGACGCAGCACCTGCCCTTTTGGAGACTTAGAATCCAAGGTGACATTTGAATTGAAGGATTAGTGGGCTTTGCCAGGATAGATCGTGGAAGAAGCTGCTCCCAGGCAGGGAGAGGAGGGAGGCACGCATATCCTTGTCATCCATGTGGCTTCAGCACCAGATACTTAGTGAGGAATGACAGGAGGGGACCTGGAAAGACAGGTTTGGGTAAAATGGAGAAGATCCTTGAATGTCCATCCTGTGGTGTTTGGATGTGATCTTAGAAGGAAGGTGAATCTTTAAAGGAGTTTAATCAAGAAGCAATCAGATTTGCGTGTTAGAAGGACTGTTTAACTGCTATGGGAAGGACCCACTGGAATGAGGCTTGGCTGGAGACCATCAGGGGGCTGGTCCAATAGTCCAGGTTAGGGATGGCTCCAGATGCAACTGCAGCAGGGAAGGACCCTGCTCCTCCCCAGCCCAGTCTGTGCTCTCTGGCCTGCCGTTACAACTGCAGCTGAAGGAATTGCACTGTCAACAGACGGTGTCCTAGGGAAGGCAGCAGGAAGGGCAGGTCCCTGGGAGTAAAAGTGAAGTCCTGGGCCCTGGATGCTGTGTTACCAAGATTTACCTGGCTCCAGCCTCAGCCTTGGCAGTCCCAGAGTCAGAGCAGCTTTTTAAAAGTTGCAAAGAGCCCACCAAGAGTAGCATGCACTTTGGAAGAATTCGATCCCCATTATTAGGCTAGATAGTAATTAACTCCAGTACCAAAATTCCTTAAAGTAGGCTTTTACTTCTGTTCACAGGTAGGTTGAACAATTTCTTACGATGCTGTGCTATCTAATTGTTAATTACATCATTATTTTATTATCTAGAAATACGAAACACTTGATACGCTTTAACATTTTTGAATTCCAGAGGGAAAAGAAATTGGATTGCTATCTTTCTTCAGTGGAAGGACATAAAATAACTTAAACCAGTCTATGCCTTATAGTCTTTCTTCAGCAAGTGCTGTATGATAAAGTAATTGTGCAATTAGGAATAAATGGCTTACAAGAACGACATCTTATTTTCTTCAAAAAGGTGTAAATGTTCTGTAACCCTTTTTAAAAGTGCTCAATTTGCACTAAAAAAGAAGTGAGGGATATAACTTTGGAATAATTGCATTTAATAAGTTCGGTAACCGAGAGTTTCCTATGGGCACGTTTCCCACATTTCCCCAAACAACATTCAACATGTTTCAGGAACAATTTAGAAACGAGGATGAACCATCTTCCCCACATCTGGGTTTGATAATCTCGGGCCAGGATAATCAACAACCTTGGGTTCGCACCATGTATTTTTCTTCCTCTGAGCAGATCATGGAAGGCCTGAAGAAAACACTTGATGGCTGTGGGTATATTATTTTGTCTCTTTATGATTGCTTCAGCTAAGGAAAGTCAGAGTTTTGTTGTTCTCATTTTAATGGTGGTTTGATAGCTATAGCACACTGACATTTTTTCACATTTGCTTAGTCAGTTAGCATTCCCTTTCCAGTTGACTCTGGTGGAAACACTAAGTTTACATGCCGAGGAGAGAAGAGAAATGGGCACAGAGCTTGGGGAGATGTGGGTGGGAAAGGTAATTATAATTTATCAGACAAGAGTTCCAAAATTTAATTTTTTATTCTCAGCCAATGGCTGGTCCTGAAGAGTAACCCATCATATGCGTAAGCCTCTTTTATACTTTTCTAGGACTGTAACTGACGTATTTGATCCTAGCAAGATCCTATGATCGGGGAGGGCAAGACGATGGCCACTTGCTTGGGGGGAGGGTTCAGTGGGAGCACTCTTTGTCCTCCTGCCAGTTTTTCCTTCTAAATAAAAGGAGCATTATCCCGAACCAATCCATCTCTCCCAAGGGTATCACAATGAGAAAATGACATAACAGATGTGGATACACTTAGAAAGCAAAAGCGATATATAAATGCAAGAGATTCCTAGTTTTTATTACAGAGATCCATCCAGTCCTGCCACATTATGACAGCATAAGCCTGATTAGCTACATACATTATAATAATCTATTATTGGCAGAATCAGCCTTGGGTGGTAGCAGCTGGCCTTGACTTACCACAGTAATCTGCTGGAGAGATGACAGATGAAGATGGGCTATAAAGAGCTAAGACTGGTTGGTGTGTGTTACCTTGTGGAAATGCATCTCGGTTCGGTCCCAGCCCTGTGAATTTCCCCCAAAGAACCTGTGTCTAAGATGAGGCTACGTGAGCCAGACTGGACAGAATATTAGGCTTAGGGCCAATGTCCCGGTTTCTACATCCAGCTGTACCACTTACTAACTGAGCAAGGTCTTTCTGAAATGATCCTTTTAAGTAAGGCTAGTTATGTCTTGAGTGAATTGTTGCGTTACATTGGTAGATACTGGGCTCTTAAATGCCAGTGGCTGATCTTAGAGGGGCAAGTAGACTGACACTGAGGATCCAGATGAGATATATAGACTTTTTCTCATTCATTCATTCGTTCATTAAATGTAGACACTAAGCAATTAGTATGGCCCCACATTCTAGGCACAGAAGATAGACTACAGAACAAACAGAAAAAAAGCTCTTTTCCTCCTGGGGATTTCATTCCAGTGAAGGAGAGTATATGAATCTCCCGTGGTTGCTGTAATAAATTATTACAAACTGGTGGTTTAAAACAACACAAATTTATTCTCTCATACTTCTGGAGGCCAGAGTCTGAAGTCAAGGTTTTGGCAGGGTCATACTTTTTGCATCCACAAGTCTTAGGGGAGAAACCATTCCTTGCATCTTCCAGCTTCTGGTGGCTGCAGGGGTTCCTTGGCTTGTAGCCGTATCAGTCTAATCTCTGAGGCCACCATCTTCAAAAATCTCATTTTGCACTGTCTTCTCCTGGTCTTTTCTATATGTCAGATCTCCTTCTACCTCCATTTTATACATGTGATTGTGTTTAGAACCCATTCTGATAATCCAGCATAATATTCTCAACTCAAAATTCTTAACTTATTTATACCTGCAGAGACACTTTTTCCAGATAAGGTACATAAGATGATTTCAGAGGTTAGGATGTGAATATCTCTTGGGAAGCCATCTTCCCACCTTCCAAAGGCGATAGTTAACTGATAAGCAAGTAGATGTATAATATGTCAGACGGTGTTGAGTGCAAGGGAAAGGAAAAGGTGATAGGTGTGTTGGGGTGGGTGTGGTGTTACTGTTTTAGATGCAGGGTCAGAAGGGGTCTTGCTGAAATGCTGAAATGCTGATCGAATCAGGGATCTGAAGGAAGAAAGGGACCAAGCTCTGCAGGTGGCTGGAGGAAGCATCTTTCAGGCGAAGCCACTACATTACAAGAGACATGTTGTTCCCCTCACTTGCAGCCTGGTTTCCTGTAAGTGCAGATTCCTGGTCATCCTGACCAAACATATTCCGAGCTGTTGTTGGACCTCTGGTCTTGATTTCTTAATCAGACAGTATTCTCAGTCTGGATGAATCTGGAGCACCCAGAGTTACAGAAGAACATCCAAAAATGCCCATGGGATCCTTACCCCTCTGGTGCCTCAGCCCACTTCTGACGTAGGGAAGCTCACAGCTTGACAGGCGCAGGTCAGCTTTCTTCCTTTCTATTCTTTTCTTCTAGGATTTCAAGGTATGTTTCTTCCCTTTCTCCTCTTTCTTCTCTTTCCTCAGTTGTCTCTTATCAGGAAATCAGAAACATTCAAAAACCTTTTTTTGCTTAGACTTTAAAGGAATCCTCTGAAAAAGATTTCTAATTTATTTTGAGGCTGTTTGATTGTTTTTCCTTGATTCCATTGATCTTCCTCAGAGGCTTGAATTAATTTCAACACTTCTGAAAACCACTATCTCACCCTTGAAATCTAGTCACCAGAGAGGTAGTATCTCACTGTCTCTTACGTGACCTATGTGCGGGTTACACGTGGGCTTTGCATTCCACAACTATCAAAGCATCATTCACAGAGAGGTTAATGGTATCCTTTGAAGTTGGGCTCTGTAGTGACCCTATAGCTTCATTTAAAGAAGGCGTGGAAAGACCCCCCAGGTGCAACCAAACATCTCTATTCTTTCCATCCCCAATCAGTGCTTGAGATCCTCTCCATTAAAATTTTTCATTCTTTTCTGAAATAGAAATATCCCCAGGAGGGCATGCATATGAGTACTGTAAACCAATATTAGTCATTAACATCTTAAAGAGTATTGGTTTATTCTTGCTAAATAAAAGTACATTCTTAATTGAGAAAGAGGGAGATTCAGGGTAGAGGTAATGAACTGTGTGGAAAATATCTTTGGCTTCCCAGCAATTGTGTGAAGGCAAAGAATGGATGTAAAAAGGGGAAGTAAAAGGCATTGAGGGCCCTGGTCCATTACAGCAGTGTTGCTTGGTTTTCTGGACCTGTTTTCCTAATTCCTTCTGCAGAGACTGGTATTAAATGAAAAAGGCCCCTTTTAGCCCCCAGCTTATGATCTAATTTCGTAGCTTACATTTATTGAGTGTTTACTCTACCCCAGATACGTATTAAATCCTATACATACGTTATTTTATGTAATCCTTCCAATGACTTCAGTGAGATACTTACATTATAATCTCTATTTTAGAGACTGAGGAAACTGAGGCTCAGTGAGATTTTGTAACTTCCTTACATTCTCACAGATCATAAGTAACTAAGTCAGGATTAACTTCACGCCAATTTGATTTTAAAGTCCTTGCCCTTATCTACCACATTCTGTGGTCAGAGGATGGCAACCATGTCATGAAAACTGTGTACTGTATACTCATTCTCAATTCCTTCCACCTGCCCCCAACAAAGGCTTTTCTAAGATTTCTTTTCTTTCTTTCTTTTTTTTTTTTTTCTTTTGCATTCCATTGGAGATTTCTGGCAACATTTTCAAAATCCTCAGAGAACATGTATACTTAATGATACGTGGCTGGCTTGCTGGTTTAACATACTATCATTATCCTAATCCAGATAATACAGAACTTGTATTTAACTGCTCCAAACCAGCTCCTCTGGTCCATATGATTAGAAGTTTGCTGCAGACAAGTCTACTAGGGCTGGGTGACATCTGTAGGTAAGCTGGTCATCAGAGGGCTCCTACTAGTAAAAAGCTGCAACATAGTCTTAGTTCTGAGCTCAGAGGTTTAGCCTGAGGTCCTCCCACGTGTGATGCTTCTTTGAAAGACATGCCAAAGCTCAGAGGCAGAGGGTACCTGACAAGGCAGAGCATCAGGACGTCTGTCTAGGAAACCCGCTGACGTCCCTTTGGCTGGAACAAATACATCTCTTAGCATGGTTCATCATTTTGATATTCTTTTGACAATTTCTAAATGTGTATAGAAACAACATGCCTCCCTTTATATTCATGTATTCCAGCACATAACGTCTGATTTTCTGCATGGTGGGAGTCAACCAAGCGCCCACTCTCCATTCCCCAGTTCACCGTTTTAATGCATTTCATGAGTTTGTGGCTTTGGTGTGCATTTCAAAATGACACATTTGATCAGTTCTTTAGGTAATATTGATGCTTTGCCCTTTTAAATGTGTCATTTGATTTTCTGATGTTATTCTCCACCTGCTTTGGTAACACTTTCATTTAGTCACAGCTTTTTATTGGGTCCCCAAAGGTTTATGTAATGGAATCTGACTTGAGGGTATATGATTTTATTTAAAAATGTTTTTTTCTCCATTCTTCACCCTGGCGTACCCCAACCCCACCTTTCCAACCCACTTCCCCTCTCTCCTTCCCGTCCTCTTCTCCTACCACTTTATATCCTTATCTACTTTTTAAAGCACTATGAATAAATTCTTCTTACAAAGAGCCTCAAACACTGGACTTCCCTCAATCATATTTAAGTATTTCATTGTGTAAAGCCCATTGCCTTGCCTCTGCTGTTCCCTGTGGATTCAAAGAGCAATTTTTAAAAGCAGGTATGGGGAGAAGGTTAGCATTTTACATTTCTGACATGTTTTTATTGCCCTTGTTGAAGACATTTCCAAATAGTAATTCCAAATTTTCGAAGGCAACAGCAAAACCCCAGTTGGGTCTGTTGTTTTCTCATTGTTTGACTTTTTTTTTTTTTTTTTGCTTTCTTTTACCAGCACTGAGTATTTACCTTACATTCTTGGCAGGTTAATTTCCACATTTCTGATCTCTTAACCTCTTCTTCAAGTACAGTAAATGCAGATGCTAGAGACACGCAACAGGGTTGAGAGACAGATTGAAAGTAAGCACATGCCAATTTCTTCCTTGTGAAATATCTGAAGAGACTTGCAGGATGGGGTCATACAAATAAAAATAATAAAAAAACCCCCTGTGTTTTATGTTTACAATTGTCATCAGAGATAGTCTCAAAGCTTAGATTCTGCAGAAAGGGCCGTGCAATCTGTGAGTCTACCTTCTTCACTTAGACAAAGTCTCCGACATCAATGTATTAGCTCAAGAATTTTTCTTTTAAGAGAAAACGCTGTAGTATAAAAAAAGATCTGTAAAGTAAGCTGATACCAAGTGTCGTTTGTTTCACTGAGATGAGTTAAGGATCTAGTAATTAATGGGAATGAATGTAAAGTTATGGGATTATGAAAATCATTGGATATTCTATGGTGGGAAAGTGAGGTAGAGAGCCTCATACAGGCCTAGTCTGTGGCATAAATGTGCATCAGTCATTTGTCTTTAGGATCATTCTACTTTCCCCCCTTGCTTTCTGCATAACTGGTGTATCCAATGCCCCTCTCATTTCCTGGTCATGCAGTGTAGTGCAATGAAGAGAGTACATACGTTTCGACATAAAAATGACTTGAATTTTGGTATGGGCTCTCAAACAATCAGATTGCACACCTAAACTTCGTGACTTATTTCCACATCTAAGAAAAATTAGAGGAACATTACCTACTTCCCAGGAGGGTACTGATGTCATTTCCTGCTATGATGGAACACGCCAAAGATGGAATCCAAGGGCTTGCTGCATTAGTGGCAGGAGTCTGCCTGGGAACACCTGAAGTTCTGTCCATGAGGAACAGTGCAACAGGGGAGACGTGTTGTGAGCTTAGCCAGGGTAGCCATGTGCACAGAAACCAAGAGCATTCCAGGGGAAAGAAGCAACTTGCAGGTCCAAATGGATAAAATTGTAACTTAGGGAAGGCGACCAGGAATACAGACAACAGAAGGAGGGGCAGGAGTTTGATGGCTCACATATTTCTTCAGGATGTTACTGACTGGCTGCTCTTATATTCCACCACTTCCTTTAAGTATAAACTTGTTTTGTCCATCTAGACTTCCAAGCTGCCCCCTTTTTTCCCTAAAAGGAAGGCTGAAAGAAAGGAGGATAGTTGGATTCCTCCCTGCACATGCCCCCAGCGGTACTCCTCTGTCTCAGCATTATTTTTCTCCATAGGACTTGTCCGCATCTGTCTCTTCCACCAGAATAGAAACTCCATAAACACAATGATGTCTGGCCTCCTTTTCCATTGCTGTGTCCCCAGCACATAGAATAGTGGTTGAGTCACAGTTCTCACTCAGTAAAGATGTGTTGAATAAATAGATAATTTATTAGATATTGCTAAGGAATATATACATAGAGATGTATCTTAAGGGAACAGGACTTGATAACCTTCAGTTAATAGCTTCTAGATATCAGTCACTCACGTGTACAATATTTTTTGAGCCTAATTTTTTTCCAGGCACTGTGCTATATGTTGGAAACATATCAGCAAATAGGACTAGGTTGTTGCCCTCAAAGAGCATACATTCTAGCAAGGATATGAGTAAATAGAACATTGTTCAACAGTGTAATAAAGATCATCACGAAGCTAAGCAAAAATTATCTCCTTAAAAAGTGCTTTAGAATATTTTCCGTGATTCCTTTGCCTAGGACAAAATTCATTTTATAATGGACTCTGACAAGACATCCATCATAATTGGCTCCTGGAAAAAAAAATAATCTGATGTGCCAGTTCTCTTCTGCTGCCCCAAAGAAAAGAGAAACACAGGCCCCCATCATGGCATCTCCTTGATCTCAAAGAGATCTCTGACTCTGATGCTGTCTCGACAAAACTTAGAACTGTACCAGACTATTCATATGTCAGCTTTTTCCACCATGCCCCTAGTGACAGAATATAAAATCCCTCATCCAATGAGAAGGAAACGTGGCTAATTCTCCCTATAAAGAGTCTTTGAAGTTCAAAAACATTTGAATTTGCCTTCCAATAAGTGGTAACACAAACTCTCCCTCCCAGCATTTTATCAACTGGAATTCTTTTAACTGGCATAATACTACATCCCTATGACAGAGTCACACTGCTAATTTTTTTTTAATGCATGTGAGAAATTCCCCTTCATGGAGCCTAGAACAAGCAGAGTCATTCAGAAAAAAAAATGTCATGCAATTTAGTATAGACATTTTAAAATTACATAGTGATTTGGGGGTAATTTTTCTTTAAAAAAACCCCAATGATCATTGCATCTTTATAGTGCATATTAATGCCTAGTAAATTGTTGAATGAGTGACATTCTTTCTCTAGTTGTGAGAGGATTTTTTCTTGTTTTGACTTACATTTCCTTGATTAAGAGTAAGGTGAATTATTTTCCATATTATTTGTTATTTGTATTTTTTCCCATTCAATTCTTTACCCTTCTCTTTTAGGTTATTTATATCTTGTAAACTGATGGCTGTTCTCCTTGATGTGAACATTTTCCCTGATGAAAGGCAAGGGAGTTGCCAGCTAGACATCTCATAATTGGGCCATTTGACTACTTTGCTATTTTAAGTACCAAAGATTTTGCTTTGAGCTAAGGCTGTGCGTAACTCCACAAATGTCTTCTCAAAATCTTGCGAATTGGAGGGGCATAGATTATGAGTGTTTCCATTTTTTTTAAATGAAGAAATTGAGTCACCAGCTGAGCGTTTTTGTCTAGAGACAGAACCATTGGATTTACAGTCCATCATAGCTCCCTTTGGAGCATTAACCTAAGGAAACTCTTGTATCTTATAAAGCAAGAGGATGGCAAAAAATAAGTGTGCAGTGGTATTTCCAAACATGGACAGACCCTTCTTTTGTTAACAATCAGGTGCCTTTTTCCTGCAGGTGCATTGGCATTATTTTTTGATTAATCAATGCTGGACAGGCCTCCTGGCTAATCTCATTAGCTAATAGTGCTTCTGGGTAATTAGCTTGATGTGTGCAATTATCCTCAGATTTCAGGGCTTTTTTCCACTTTGATAGCATGGGTACGTATTTAATGCTTTGGAGTGCCCTGGCCTTGGAGAGGTTGAGCAAAATTCCCAAGTCTTTTCGCATCAAGTGAGCATGACAGCCTACCTGGCAATGGGATTATCTGATGTTCGCCTATTACTACTGCCAGCGATTTCTCAAGCACGCACACACAGACACACACACATGCATAGACGCACACACATACACACCCTGCATATATGCACAGTCCAGCTGACGAAATCTGGAAGGACTTCCAGAACTTTCCATTTTGGCTGAAGTTATGAATCTCCAGGTTTCATGATAAAAAATTCTAGCTAGAATTTAGCCAAATATCCCAAACTAGAAAGAGAATTTCACACAGCAGACACCTATGACTGCCACGTATAAATAACATAAAAGCTTTGGTCCTATGGAGATCTGTTCTCTTTCTGCAAAAAACCAAAAGATCTGGGCTGTAGTCTCAATTCTGCCACTACCTAGCCTCGTGACTTTGCGGAAAGAAGTTCAAACTCTTTGATACTGAGTTTACCTATTTACAAGACCATTCAGTCAGGGAATATGTTTTAAGCTTCTCCTGTGAACTGAGCCTGTGCTAAACCAAGAGATATCATGACTACATAAGAAAGACTCAGCCTACCACCTTTGTTGTCTAACCAGGTTGGATTAAATGATTTCCTAAGCTCCTTTCAAGTTAGGCAAGCTTATGATTCTACCTTGAACCACTCTTCCCTTTTCCTTTTTCTCCTTCCCAAGTCCCCAGGAAGTAAGAAGGAAAAGTGAGCGTACCAGGAAGGCAGGTGCACCAAAATGTTTGAATCTGGATGAAGTTAGTGCTATTAATTCCTCCGGAAGGGTAGGAATGTCATAACCTTTTATTTTGCCTAATTTTTTAACCTTCCCCATTATCATCCTTAATCCCATCCATTGTGAGCCTGGAAAAAGGGATTAGGGAAGATGGAGCTTATGCATTTTAAACCTTCAGGCTCTCCCTGTGTCTAGGAGCCAGATGGTTCATTCCTCCAGTGACAACAGAGTGGCCAGCTGCATTTAAACCTGGGACATACACCTCTGGCTGCAGAGTAACAACCCTCAGGTGCTACATCTCAGCCATTTTATTTCAAGGCATTTTAAGCAATCTTGCCTCAACCAATGCTTTCAACTAAACAAACCCCATGGACATTAATGGAACCTTTGAGATGAATTGTCTTATTATGGAAATATCATTTTTCATTATTGCCTAAACAACCTGGTGTTTTGTTTTGTTTTTCCTGGACCTGGTTGCAAAAATACCAGAGAGCACCTTAGTTATGTTCCAACTCTTCCCTTGATATGATTGTCTGTAGGCCTTTCTGGAAGAGAACCGTCAGCCATGGCGCAGTGGAAATTTGCTGCTAAAATGCATTCCTGTCCAGTCACTGGTGGCCTGTCACCCAGGTGCTGGAGGTCTGGAAAAGTTGTATTACTGTCTCATCTGAGCCACAGCTAGTTTGTATTAATAACCAATATAACAGCAAATATATTGGATTTTATTTTCCCCTTTAACCTGCCCCCTAATAATCTTAATAGGAAAAGATCTCAAAATCTTTCTCAGATGCCCTGTGTTCTGCTTTTCTCAGACAAGTTTTTCTTCCCCCTAAGAGCTTAAGGGAGACAGAAACAGAAAACTCAATGATTTTCCTTCTCTTCTATATTAAAAAGAAAGGGAGTATTTGAGAGCCTGCAAAATGTGGGAAGTGACAATAAGTCAACTCGTGTATTTTCATTCCTCAGCTCTAGTCTAGAGAGAAATTCTTTTTTTCTCTAAACTTAGTAAATGAGAGACGTTGGATGGCTCTCTAAATACTAAGCATTGGAGCATTTGTATTGTTATTATTATTTTTGTGCGAGCTGTATTTCTTTAGCAATAGAAGAGAAAATAAATAATCTTTTCATTGCCAGTTCTATTTTTGTCGAGGGCTTAACTAGAAGATATATCTAATCATAATGAGCAGAGCATAAAGAATATTAAGATTAAAAGAACTTATATTTTCTTTTATCCTCTCAACAATCTCCAGATGGATTTCCTAGGGGTTGCCTTCTAAATCTTCTTACACAGTAAGCTGTAAATCCCAGACCCAGCAAGCTTCTGGTTTGGCTGAACATAGCCTTTCATGTACAATATGTACAGCCTGAATAATGGCAGAAAATTATTCAGAGGATAATTACAGCAATTGATCTTGAGATGTTTTGTAGCGTCCTTCATAGATCATTCTTCAAAGCCTTTTGGAGAAATGGTGTCTGTGGAGTCTGCCAGAGGCAGAAAGCGTCTAGGGTCTAATGTGAAATAAATAGTCTGCAAGAGTTGTAGTCACCTGAAGAGGAGGAGAGATAACCCCAGGAGAACTCAGGCCAGAGGTCAGAGACAGTTCAAAGAGCCACGTGGTACTTTTTTGATGGTCCCTAGATGAAGGTTTCCTTAATCATCTTCTCAGACCATGGCTTCCATCCCAGATATTCTAAGACACTTGAGCCTTTAATCATACATTGTTCTGTCATTTCCGTGGCGCTCTCCTGGGAGCTCTCCCCCATGATTCTGAACACCTCCCTGTGAAGTAAGAGGGGTGGTGAGCCATTAACTTACTTTCACAGATGGAGAAAATAGTGATGGGGGTCAGCTAATTTTGCCAGGATCACAGCCTTGGCAAGTGGTGGCACCCGAGAAGAGCAGGTTCTCCTGACCATAGTCCGGTGGACTCTGCTTGCTGATGACCCTTAAGCAAGGATCATACTTGACTTTCTGGGAAAATGTCACACGCCATGCTTCAGATGATCATCCCTCCTACCAGAGAGGAATAATTTGAGTCCTTATTCCTCCCTTTAGCACCACAGATGCATACATATACCTCCACGCACACACCTTCACACACAGACAGGCACACACACGCACACACAAACACACAAACATCTCTTCTCTATTTTTCGCAATGGTCCTGCCTTAGGCAGAAAACAGATGGGCAGCTGAGGAAGCATACCTGTACTGGACGTAGAAATCAATAGAGACAGTTATTTCATAAATGTCTCCACTAGGCATGGAAGTTCATGGCTTAGAGAGAGAGGGTGGTTGGAGGAGGAGGGGTTTCAGAGGAGGCAAGTGCGCCCTTTCTTGATGACAGCTTGTTCTCAAGGATACCTGAAGCCTTCACAATCAGCCGCAGCTACACAGTCCCAGCTCAGGTACCTAGACTGAGACATTTTAAATTGTATATCCCTGACACCTTATTATGATGCCTGGCTTTAGAACATTTTATATATAATTATATAAACATTATAACAGACATTATGTATTTCATAATACATATTTATATAATTTTATAAATTCTTTTTTATTATTATTATTTGTTAGAACCTGTACTGATTTTAATTAAGCTGATGGTGTGATTTCTGATGAAATTGAATGAGACCTGGGTAACTAGTAATTATGGCCTAAGAAAAAAGATTTGTGGTTGAAACAAAGAGAGTATGAAAGTCAAATAATGACTGACTTAATCTCATCAATTAATGGAAAAGAGAGATGACCAGATTTGTACTCCCAAATCATTAGCTGGTAATTAAACTTCCCACCTCCACTTTTTACTAGAGCACTTTTTTCCCCTAGAGAAACCCCACGAAAAATAACACAATCGTCTATTTGTTTTATGATTTGTGTCACACCAACCTTAAATTACCACAGTTAAAATAATCAATTATTTCTCTGTGTCTTTGCAGCTGGGACTGAGGTTTTTCTAAATGGGATTGAATGAGATTTGTGTTTGTGTGTGTATATGTTTTTAAGTCAGACAGAGAAAAACAAATAGCATATGACATCACTTACATGTAGGATGTAAAAAAAAGACACAAATGAATTTATTTACAAAACAGAAACAGTCTCACAGACAGAGAAAACAAACTGGTGGTTACCAAAGAGGAAAGAGGAGAGGGATAAATTAGGAGTTTGGGATTAGCAGATGCACACTACTATATATAAAATGGATAAACAACAACGACCTACTGTACAGTACAGGGAACTATAGTCAATAGCTTATTATAACCTATAATGAAAAAGAATCTGAATATATATGTGTGTATATATATATATAAAACTGAATCCCTATGCTGTATACCAGAAACTAACACAACACTGTAAATCAATTATACTTCAATTAAAAAAGAAGTTGTTTCTGAGAGTGATAATCAAAGGTTGTGCTTTCATGAAGCTTCATCAAAAACTTAAAATCTAAAATTACTGTTCCTGTCTTCATTATCAAAGTGATGACAATGGTCCTCATAGGGAAAAAGAAGCAGGTTTGTGTGTGTGATAAATACAGTGATATAGGGAAAGGAATTGCTACATTCCAACAAATCCTTAGCCAATTAGCCCAGGTTTTCATTCTTCATCTGTATCCCAAGGGATGTAGTATGAGCACGCAGCATTATCACCCCTGACTCCAACCCCAAAGGAAAGGCATTCATCTGCTTTGCTCCCAGCTTGATATGGTTTTATCAGTGACGAATGTGTTTAATTTCTCCTTCAACTCATTTCTAAGCTAAGATCATATATAATAATATTTTATGAACTTACGTATTCAAGTGGGCATTACCCATTTCAGTGCAATGACTTTGAAAAGCTACACATCTTCCTACGATGCTACAAATTCACGGGGTAGCTGGAAGACTGCTGGATTAAGAGCTAGATCATCAGGCTCCTAGGTATGAGTTCACTCCTGATTATAAATTGTGTCCTCTCTCCAGTCACTTCCTCTGCCCCACTCTCAGTTTTCTCATTTATAATGGGGGAGGACTGATGATCTCTCAATTCCCTGCTACCTCTAAAGTTATATGAATCTATGGCTTCTACTTCCCAAGCCTTTAGGGACTTTTAGAGATTACCTTCTGTCCCTTATGATATGTTCTTTTGAATTTCCTCTGAAGTTGCAACTTTTTTTTCCCCCATTGAAAGCAAATTTGATTTGAAACAGTTCAACATCATTAAGAGCTGAGCCTAGGGATTCCAGTGCTTGATCAAGCTGGTTATGAGCCTCTTAGGTCAAAACTGAGCTGTGACCATAAACTAATAGGATCGGGTTTCTCAATGCGTCGTATAAATTGACTCTGAGAGCCTAGCCCAAAGATGAGTTCCAAAAATAATTCAAGTACTGACGGCTTAAGAAGACTGATTGGAAAAGGAAATATCCCTCATTTAGCCAAACATGTTGTCATGGGTTGGGCCAAATTCAAAATTGTATTATCACTTTTTAGGACTTTTTTAGCTGCTGTTTGGATGTATTAAGCCAGAAACACTTCTTATACTAAAGTTAAAATGCAGCTGCTGTGTGAAGTGATACCGTCTCTCTTTACTATAATAGTTACAATAGGTTTTGAAAAGGATGCTCTTCTTCATGTTCAATTTATTATTATTATTGATAATTAATCGTAGTTAATCTGTATTGACTGCCCAGTATAAGCTAAGTATATTAGATACCTATCTTACATATTTTCCCAACTCTAGGACATAAGAAGTAGAGAAAGAAACTGAGTCTCAGAGTAATTAAGTAACTTGTTTAGGATTGCAAAACTAGTAATTAGCTCAACAATGTTGAAAACTCTCTCCAACCACAACGTATTCCATGGTATACTGTTGTTATAACTTCCGAAATTCAATACTCCTAGTGGTGAAAAAGGATGGTTTCTCCTTAATCATACTTTGCCTTTATCTTAGTCTGAGTTGCTCCAAAATGTAGAGGCTGAGATGAAAACTTGAGTGTAGACGGAATGAGGGAGAGGGGATAGTGAGACAGGGAAGGAGGATTATCTAGGTGGCTGCTACTGGCAGTGAAATTCTGTTCTATGGTTGCGTCCAGAAGCACACAAAATGCCTCATGCAAACATGCAGCCTACAGAGGGAGGTCTGAGTGGTTATCCACATTTCCATCCACTCGGTATTGCCCCGGTGGTGGTAGCTCTCTGAACCTCTGATATCCACTTGTGCATAAGCTGAGTGAGATGCTCATGGGAGAAAATCCTGGAGCAGAAAGCAGAAGATGTGAGCAAGCTGGTCCTGGAAGTGGAAAGGGCCGAGAAAGATAAGCCTGTGCTCTTACAGAGCTGTCCAAGCCTGCTGCTCCTGGATTATCTGCTCCAATGTCCACAACATTCACATTACCAGAATTCCCCTTCTCTCACCTTTGAATGCCCTCCCTCTCTTCTCTCTTGAAATTCCACTTCTCCTTTAAGGCGCTAACCACATATGATGTCCTCTGTGAAGCTTCTCTGACTCTGCCTCTTCCCTCTGACTTCCCACTACAGTTTGGTTGTAAGACCATTCGGTATCCCACTGATGTCTTGGAAATGCTTCCTTACAGCCTTGTGTCCATCACTAAACCTGAATATCCTAAGTGCAGGGGTTGCACTTGTTCATTTCTCTAACCCTGCTACAGAGCCAAGAATTTTATAGATACTTCACGCCTTCTTATTAATCAAATAAAGGAGAGGGTGAATATCCATGTCTCATCCTTTCATAGATTTTAATCCACCTTTACAGACTAAGACAGCAGAGTCCCAACACTTTCTATCATTTTTGGTGCCCTTCCCTGGACCTTCTCCAGACCTCTTTGATCTTGAGATGCAGCATCCAGAACTGCTGAGAGTCTTCCAGGTGATTCTGCACCACAGTTGTACATATCAGTGTGGTCCTGGCATCTGTTTCTCTGCTTTTCAACCCAGAGGCAGCAACTTCTACTTTATTGCTGGCAGTCGGTTTGATGCCCTGTGTTACAGTGATTCATGGACAGTCCTCTCTTCCCTAATGGACTGCAGACTCCCAAGGGGAAGGCGATTGTCATATTCATCTTCCTATTCCCACAAGGGAGAGAAGGTGACATATGGAATGGTCAAGGACAACCACCTTCTCAGAATGGCAACAACAATAGTAAGGATAACTAACAGTGATTAAACAGGTGCTCTATCCCTGTTTCTCTGAGCAAGCTACATAAATGATCTCCCATCTCTTTCTCATTACACCCTGGGAGATGGTCTTACCCTTCTCCCCATTTCAGAGACAAGGAAACTTAAGACTCAGGTAGATTAAGTGATTTACCTATGATTATGCATCTAGCCAATGATAAATGACCTTAACTAAAGTCTGTGCAATTTTAAAATACTGTGTGTTCTGCTAAAGATTCTGTTAAGAGACTGAAGAGAGCACAGAGATCATCAAGGACAACCAGAAAAGGTGTTTTTGTTTTTGTTTTTCATTTGTTTAGATTAGTGGTTCTCAACCGAGGGCGATTTTGCCTTCAGGGAACATTTGGCAATGTCAAGAGACATTTCTGGCTGTCACAGCTGGGAAGTAGGGAGGAATGCTGCTGGCATCTATGGGGCAGAGGTCAGGGAGACAACAAAGAATTTTCTGGTCCAAATTGTCAATAGCGCTGCAGTTGAGAAGTCCTGGTTTAAATGAAGAAGCTGAGAAAGGAGACAGGAGGAAATAGGTCTAACAGATCAGAGCGGCAGGGCTGGATGGGAACTCAGGCTTTCTGCTTCTTTGTCCCAGGGCGGTTCCTTCCCTGCCACACCCGTCAGCCATGCCGGCTCTTGCTGACACATGGTCGCAGCTCTAGGTGAAAATTCTTTGAAAACTATGAAGTTCCCACAAAGCTTAGGTTCTTGTCCTCAGCATCAGCTCCCTGCTGAGCCCCACTCTTACTGACTTCTCAGGACTCTCGTCCATTTGCTTGAATCTCTTCACTCTTTCAGACTTCTCTTCCGTAGCAGAGCTCTGAGTCCTCTGTCTCCTCAGCCATCCCTAGCCACTACCACTGGCGGTGATCACAGAGTTTGTTTAATCTTATTTTTCCCTAACTTCCTTAGTGATTTTTAACATGGAGTGAACTTTTTGGCTGGTGCGGTACTCCAGGCTAAATGCATTCGGAGGTGTTCTTATCCTTCTGGGCTTAGCACCTGGTTTAGTTCATTAAAAACATGGGATTTATCAATTTGGGTCTTATTAATGATCTACTCAGAGAAGGTATGCATTTATGAACATCTGATTTTTGGCTTCTTTAAATAAATGATCCTGTGGCCTGACAAGAATTCCCATCTCTGGAAGTCACCTAGGCCGCCTTCATTTTACCTGTCCAGACCTGGTACTTAATGTTAGCATTGCCCATAGTTCTGACCCTTGCTGGACTTTGCATCTTGACCTCAAGTCTCTTGCAAACACTGCTGGTTTTGATGGCCTCTTGTGGTCATGGTGTTCTACATGGGACTCTGTTCTCCTTCAGATCCAATTCCCTTCCCAAGTCCCCAGCCCAACAGGGTAAGAAGATCAGATCTATCTTTCACAGTAAGGTTGTGGAAGGCCTTAAATGTTTAGTTTGCAATCAGCGTTAGAGAACCCCATTCAAATATCCTGTGTTGCCTTGGTAATTTATAATAGATATTTTATCCATGAATTTCCCTGTACGTTTTTGAATTTCTAACTATGTTCAGCCGGTAATGGATTACAATCAATCAAACAAGAAAGCAAGTAATCAATAATCTAAACAAGTAAATAAATAAGAATTCTGCAATTTACTACCCACTTTGTGAAGCAGGCATGCCAAGGTAAACGTTCCAAAGTTCCAACAAATGGGAACATCTCCAGCTATTGCTCTGTTCTCAACTACAGTGCAGAGGGAGTGAAAGGATCGGTGTGTTACTGGGTATGTATGTGTAGGAGAGGTGTTGCGTGTGGTGAAGAGACAAAGGGTAGCATGTGCACATTTCATTTCATTCCTTTTCCCCCCAGTTTCCCCATTGGAAAATGGTAAAATGCACGTGTTAGAATGTTCTGGTCTTAAAAAAAAATCAGGCTGGCTTGAGGGAAGCCAAGATTTGTAGCTGTATCTGATATCATCATGCAAACCATTGATTTTAGTAGCAAAAACTTCTGCTTTAAGATTCAAGATAAACTACAAAGCACACAAGTTGTCTGGTTCTTCCACCCCCCCCAAATTCCTATCTTATCTTTTTTCTCTCTGTCCAATATCAGAGAAGGAAGAAAATTTTGAGCATCGGTGTGGCCTGACTCTGCAAATGGCCATCATGCCCATCAAATAGGACCTGAGTTTCCCACAGCTGCAAAGACCCCAGGTTCCCACTTTCTAAGGCACCCAAGAAGGGTCTTTTTGCAGCATCTTGGCAAAAGCTTACTGGAGTTCAATTTGGAACTAGGACCAAAGTTAAGCCAGAGTCAACAGAAGAGTAACTTTATATTGAAGCTATATTCCAAGCTTTGATGCCAATCAAATTCACCATCTTTCATATTCTTGTCATTAGATCCTGCCAAGAAATTCAAGCCCGACTGGTCATTTACTTTTCCATTCCAGTCTTCTCATTATAACATGTTGTGCATTATTTTTTTCTTATCAACCTTTCCTACCTCTGCTGCCCTTTCTTCCAAATGCCATCTGGAACCCCAATTTCAAAGTAAACTAACTCCTCTGTATCTGCAATTCCTCCACAGCCCATTCCCTCTCTCCCTGGTTTTCAGTGGATCCTGGCAATCACCCAGGAACACTACAGTCTAATGTGGATGTTAAGAGCTCAGGTCCTGGGTTCAAATCCAAGCCCTGCCACTCAAGTATCTCACTTTGGGCAAGGTGCCAAAATTTTTTTAGCCTTAGTTTCTACATCAGTAAATGAGCGGGAAAAAAAAAAAAACTCTCCTAGGATTATTATGAGGATTAAATTAGCTTATTATGATAAGGCACATAGAACAATGCCTAGCCTACATTCCATGCACCATGCACATGAGTTTTTGTTTTTGTTTTTTTGCTGGAGATTTTTAACATTTTCGAGGATGCATTTCCTTCTCTAAGTCATTACTCCTTCACTCTTATCTCTTATATAAGAAGCACCTCTTGCTGTGAGACTAATCCTTGCAGGAGGTACCACTCTGTACACCTTTCTCATCCACACCATAATCTCACATTCATTCAGAACTTCTGCATCATCTCACAATAGTTCAGTTTCAAGTCCCATCTTCATTCTGTGTGACATCCATGACGGGATGACTTGTTATTCCATCTGAAAAACCACATCTGTTTGTTGGTTTATTTCCTCAGCATCAACACCTCAGCTTGTCAGCTCCTGAACATTGCTGGAGGTACAGACACACCTTGCTGCTATTCATTTGCTGTGAATCAGGACTAAATTCCCCCTTTTTACAACTGAAGAAACAAGTCTCAGTCAAAGAGGCTCACTTTTGCTCAAGAGCACACAGCTAGTAAATAATTAAACCCAGAACTCCTGACTTTTTTCCAGACACTTTGTACTGCACCAGAGTTGCCTTACAAGACTTTCTAAGGTTTATGCACATTTGTTTGGCATTTTAGTGCTCAAAAGAAGCATTTAATGTCATCTGAAAGTTGAAGCATTTAATGTCATCTTCCTCTTTTCTGTAGATTATTTTTTTGTATAAGTAGTTGCCTTTCATTGTCACATATGCAGCATTTTCACGAGAATTCTATGATTCTTTCTTCCTATGCTTTGGGGATATATCTATAGTCCCATTTCTCTAAGCAAACAGGTCCATTTTATCATGGTGGTAGTGAAGGGGAAAAGGAAAATATTCCAAGCCCTCAGCCCACAGGGTTCCCATTCTCTGGGACTTAACAGCAGGCTGATTGTCATTCAAGGTACATCAATTTGCTAATGGAAACACTGAGACAGAGAATGAAGACCCACTGGGAATGAGGTTGGGGCTGAGGGTTTGTTGCTCGTTGGCCTAGTTTCTGTTTATTTTCTTTTTGATTAGGTGACAGGAATGGCAGACGGATTGTCCAGTGGTCTGGCTGAACAAAAAGTGACCTGAAGTGTCTTGCAAGGAGAAATTGATGACGTATCCTCAGGCACAGGAAATGGGGCGATGGTTTGGTGCTTGGCACAGAGCTGCAGCTTTCTGAATACACGTTCATTGAAAGTGATGGTGAGTATATTTCAACCTTACATCCTCACCTGTTGAAAGTCAGGCTGGAGGACAGAAGTGTTTATTTTGAGAAGACATGAGCCTTTGGATGTGAAGCAACTACTTTTCTACCCCAAATAAAATGATTTAATTACAATTAATTATTTATTGAAGACATACTGTATACATGTACTGGGAAGTAGTGAACTTAACAACAACGACACCCAAAAAAACAGCTTCTATCTTTAAGGTGTTGCTATTTACTTTAAGTCAGAGAGAAAACCAAGCATCAAACAACAATAATGGTTTCACTTAACCTTTGAGTTGGTCCATGTGTGATAAAATTTAAACCACCTCCCTATGGACCATTTCATCTTATGAAATTTTACTTCAGAGGTGAGAGTCCTTTGAGGGCATACGTTTTTATTTTCTCCTTTATGTGAGATGATCAGCACTGTTGTAGTTGACCACTGAAGGCATACACCAGATGCATTTTCAATACTCTTTATTATTATAAGAAAGGAAAAGATAGAAGAATTAGAAAAATTGCATAGTGAATACTTTTTTATAGTTGTTTCTATGGGTCATATAGGAGAAACTGGTAAGCCCTTGGGGCACTGAGGAAGTTTCCATTTGGGGTTCGTGTATTCAGATCAATAGGGATAAATGGCAGAGAGGCAGATTTATTTAAGAGTAAGAGGAAGGTTTTAGTGTGTCCAAAATTGAGGTCAACTGCCTTTGAAGATAGTGAATGGCTCATCCTTAAAAGTATTCAAGGGGGAGTTGGAAAAATGCCTTAAGGGATGATGAGGGTGAAGGCCTCCTTTGGGAAAGGAGTGTTGATTATATGCCTGTAAGCTACTTTCTACATCTTATGATCTCTGATTGCAGAGAAGGGTCCCCAAAGAGCAGTTCTTACTTAGATTCCTAGAAGGTGATGTCCACCGCTTCCCTCCTCTCCAATCACAGTTCTGAGAGGTTTCCATCAGGAGGAGAGACAGACTAGAGAGGAAAGAAATATTATTTTGCAGCAACTGGTGCTCCATCAAAACAGGGGCCTTGTGAAATGACGGCAGACATCAGTAATCGCCAAAGCACTGGCCTTATTTATAGGTTTGAATGAAAGATAAATACTGTACATGCACATTCTAATTAAGGCCAAGTCTTCCCAGCATGCATAGCTCTGCATCTCATTCCCCCTGTCACTGCTGCCACAGCTCTCATATTTCCTGTGGTGTCTTTCCAGTTATGAGTAATGTTGTGCTGAGTGAAGTGGATCGAGTCCCAAGTTGGCTGCAGGGCACAGGGGTTTGATCTGCCACGTAGCTGGAGACTGGACTCCAGAACACCACAGCAGTGTTTGCCCTTGTCTTCAGTGACTGACTAGAGCGTTTAGACTAGGATTTAGGATTATCTGTGAAGGGCTTCCAGCTCCATTGTGGATGGTAAAGAATGAAGCAGTCCTTAGAAATGTTCCCTTCTCAATTCCATTCATGTCAATTAAGCATCTGTTGGGTTAGAAGCAAAGACATGGTCTGTTTCCATCAGGTACATTTCTAAGATAGATTTCTGTATGGCATAAAGCTAATGCTTTTTTAATAGTCTCCCCTACCTATTACATAATGAAAAAAATTGAGCACGTGCCATGAACATATGACTAATGGCCCTTAGAGAAAGTCCAGTCCTAGCTTTGATCTTTGAGAGATGAGGACATCATAATCTAATGTAGCTAATCATGTCAAAAGCACAATCAATAAGCATACACTGATCTCACAATATAATTAAGTCTCTGTAAGTTCATTTTTAGACCAAATCAATCAAAAGTAGTCAACCTGACCAGGAATAAATTTAGAAGTATCATTAATTTTAATAAAATCAAGATTTATTTTCCAAAATATTAATATCATGTTATTTAAAAATTATATAGTCTTAGTTCCTTAGAAAATCTTTACATAAATAAACTGCAATAAAATTTAGGGTCTTTTCTTGGCCATATTATAACTTTTCATCACTACAGAAAAAAATTTAATGAAGTGTTTTCTCCCCCGTTTCCTTCTGGAAGCCCAATCATTTTACCCTGGAGCGATCTTTAGTTCCTCCCCAGAATACTTCTACATAGCAGGCAAGGGCTAGTCATAGATCTGGATTTTAGGTTGTAACTTCCTTTGGCCAAGGTCAAGAGCCAAGAAAGAAAATAGAAACAAAGATAGGAAAACATAGGGCTAAACTAAGCAGGAAGTATGGCTTTCTGCTCAGGATTTTTCACTTGGGTCCCCTTTAAAACTTGTTTGAATCATTAGCTGATTTTTCTTCTAAATGTTTTGCTAATATATCAGCCAGAACCGGATGCCTCTGGTGTGTGTGTGTGTGCTGTGTGTGGGTTTGCGTGTGCATGCAGGCTGTCTATCTTCATGACTAAGGGATCTTCTAATTGAGGAGTATATTTGTCTCAATCTCAATAGATACAGCTAATCCAACAGTGTAAATCTCAGCCTAACAGAGTGTGTTAGAATTTGCTGTGCACTATTTTTCACTCTCCAAGATTCATTTGGATAATTGCAGAAGCTTAGCACCACATCTTGGGAGGTATCAGCATGGGATGGAGTGGAGGGAGGAAATTAATATTCATATTACTACTATATAACTGACAAAGACCAAAACACTTTACACATTTGGTATCATTTTTCTTTCACAATGTGAATAATAATACCTATCTCTCAGCATAGCAATTTTTACTCATACTTTATAGGCAAGGTAACTGAAACTCAAGAAATTAAGTGGTTTCTTCAATATTTCGTGATTTGTAAGTGGTAATCAGGGATTCATTTGAACTTCTGGAAACCAGGAATGTGAGTCTGACTTTATCAGAGAGGATTCATGGATAACTTGGTAAGATTAGGGCTGTAAGCAGTCATGACCAATGTTTGGCACAGGGCCTCATTAGTAGGTGGTCAAAAATACTATTGAATGAATGACTTGGAAATCCGGGGCAATCAACTGAGTTATAACAGAGTGAGGAAACAGTGGGACGTCAGGGCTAAATCTAAGAGAAGTGCTAGGAGTTCAACCCAGGTAGGGAGCAGTAGTCAGATAACGATGATTTCATTGTGCTGACCAGGTTAGAGGCATGAGAAATCAGTCAGTTGATGAAACAAGCAAGTAATTGAGCTCTATATGTAAGATTCAATTCAGAGTCAAATGGCATTGATTGAATAACTGCTATATGCTAGGTTCTCATTATTCTACTTGGTTTTCACATTATCTTATTTTACCTTTACAATAATCATTTTTCATAGTTGAGAAAATTAAGTTTCCTGAGCTGTGAATTTCCCAAGGTCACAAATTAATATATGATAAAGTCAGTGTTTGAACCCAGCTCTCCTGACTCACTTCAATGTTATTAACATAACGAGACTTGTCCATTTTCAGTAGGTATCTTGCTTGACCTGTCAACAGCATCTAGCATCACTTAGCCTCCAGGACAGTATTCCTTCTTGTTTTCCTTTTACTTTATCCCCCAAGTCTTTCTCAGTTTCCTCCGTCAGTTCCTTCTCATTCCACTGACTTCTGAACATTGGAACGTTCTTAGTTCAGTCCTTGTATGTTTCCTCTTTTCTGTTTACATTCATTTTCTCGATGTGCTTATCTAGTACCATGGCTTTCAGTGACATCATGACAACTCCAAAATTTAGACATCTAGCCCAGAACCCTCTCTGAGCTCTCTACAGGTCTCCAATATCCAAAAAGCATCTCAAACTTCAACTTTTTAATACTGCACTCCTGATATTCCGCAGAACTTGTTCACCTTGCTGTATCTTCCGTCTTAGTTAATAGCAACTCTACCTTTGCAGGTGCTCAGGCCCCAAACCACAGAATCATGTTTAATGCTCTGTCTCACATAGTCCGTATCAATCTGTCAGCCAGCCTTGTTGACTATGTCTTCAGAGGAGGACTGACTACATTTACCACTCCCACAGCTATCCTCTTAGCCCAATTCACTGTCAACTCTTTCGGATTATTGCAAGAGCTTTTCCTAGGCTGAATTTGTCCGCCTTCAGCTTATTCTTCATGTAACAGCCAAAGTGACCTCGGAAAAGTTAAATCAAGTTATCTTACTCTTTAGCTCGCAACCAATTCACTCAGAGTAAAAGGCAAAGTCTGTAACAGTCTCCAAGGCTCTACATGATCTACCTTATTAAGTATAAACAGCCACCTTAAAGACTTTACTCATGCTTTTCCCTCTGCCTGGAACATACTTCCCCAGACATCTGACCATTTGCTTCTTCATCTGTTTTAGGTCATTATTAGCTATCTACGTTGCACACTGTTTTTACCCATACAACTCCCTATGCCCCTTCTCTGTTTTTCTCCACAGCACTTATCACTTTCTGGCATACTCTATCTTTATCTTACGTGCCTTTTTAATTGTCTCCCCTTTCCTTATTAAATATGAGCACCAAGAATAAAGATGGCAAGTATTTTTGCTATTTTGTTTGCCATTGCATCCCCAGCAGCACAGGTGGCAGAAAGGAGCAATGCCTGGCATATAGGAGAAAAAAATTTTTTTAGTTGATTGAATGAATGGAAGGGAGGGAGGGAGCCATAAGAATTCAGCCCATCTGAAAGGGGCAGGGACATGCTACAACTCCTGAAAATAGGCAGCAGCCAAGGCAGTTTCAGTGAACTCCTGAGGAGTATGTGTACCAACCTACAACCTAAAATTTTCATGTTTCAGAAAAATCGCCCCAGTGTCCCAACATGATAGTCCTATGCCTCAGGAGAAAATACATTGACTCTCGGAAACCTGATAGATCATGAACCATGAAAGTGCTTGTAAAAAGCTGTGTAAATGGAGAACATAAGTCCTGGTTCTATTTCTTTTGTGATGGTGCACAATTGCAAGGCAAAAATAGAAAATAATAAAAAAAAAACACATTGAGTATCTTTTCATGGAAAGTTCCATTACTACCCTGTTATTGTGTCTTGCCTCCCCCCGCACAACCCTGCCCCATTAAGGTGCTCTCCATTTTTGGTAGACAGCATAACCCAGTAAAAAGAGCATGGATACTAGAATCAGAAAGACTTGGCTTCACTCTGTGATCACACTACTTTCTAGTCACAGAATCTTAGTAAATTTTCTTAACCCTTCTGAGCCTCCATTCTTATTCGTGGAATAAGCAGGATAAATTATACTTGATAGGGTATTTATGAAGATCAAATTACATACAGCATTATGTAGAAGCTATATATAAGATATGTATAATATACAATGATATACTACATACTTGATTGGCATTTTTATGTATTATACATGTCTATATCATTTCAAGTATGTTTGTTTGGCATTAAACGCAAGCACCTTAAAATCTGATTGGCATTAAGTGCTGTGAGATAATGGAAAATATGTATATTGGTCTCTGTCCCTAGTTCCTGGCACAGAACTCCTAAAACCCTTATCATTCCCTAAGTGGTAAGAGCACTCAAGGCATCTTTCGCTTTAATATGTGGTCTTTGACCCCAGTTCCTGACACAGAGTTCCAAAATTTCTTGAAGTTTCCTGGGTGATAGCAATGTCTTTTATCCTAATGAGGGGGCTCTTGGTAGGCTCCTGCATAGGGGCTGGTCACCAGAAACACCACGCCATAATTAGAAACTTAGAATTCTCAGCCCTAGCCCACATTCTTCAGAAAGGGAGACGAGCTGAAAAAGGCATGATCAATCATGCCTATGTGATGATGTCTCCGTAAAACCCCAAGAGTCCAGGGCTCAGAGTGCTTCTGGGTTGGTAAACACATGGAGGTGCGGGAAGAGTTGTGCTGCCCGAGAAAGCATGGAACCTTTGCACCCCTTCCCACACGCCTTGTCCCACGTGTCTTTCATCTGCGTGCTCACCCGTATCCCTTATCATATCCTTTAAAGTAACAGTAAGTGAACTGTTTTCCTAAAGTCTGTGAACTGCTCTAGCAAATTAATCGAACCCGAGGGGGGACGTCATGGGCACTTCTGATTTGCAACTGATAGGGCAGAAGCACAGAGAACAACCTGGGCTTGCATTAGCATCCGATGTGGGGGCAGTTTTGTGGGACTGAGCCCGTAAACTGTGGGATCTGATGCTGTCTCCCGGTAGGTAGTGTCAGAATTGAGTTACAATGTAGGACACCCAGCTAATGTGGCAGAATTGCTTGGTGTGGGGAAGAACCCCACACAGCCAGTGTCAGAGGCGTTGTGAGTATGACAACTGTGTGGGAGTAAGGGAGAAACGCAGGAGGAGGAGAGTGTAGGTTTTCTACGCTAGTAACGATCATATATGCATAGATACACATATAACACGTTATGTATTATATACAATGTATTAACATATTATATACAATGTATTAACATATTATATAATATACATTCTATATATATATGTGTGTGTATATATATATATATATTTGATTGGCACTTAATGCATGCTCCTTGAAAGGTTCAAGTTCTCTGTGTAAGGAGAACAGGTATTGACAGAAAAGCAGAGACTTAGTAATAGCTTAGTGTTGCATCAGAAAGTACGAACTACATCTTCTGGACTCATGTCTTCCCATGTGTACTTAGCTAATTGGGGTCCACGTCCTGAGAAAACACAGACGCCCTAGTAGGAACTGTCAGAGTATGCTGGAAGGTCTAACACTTCCACCTAAAATTTATATTGTAGATAATTGCTAATTGTCACCCAGTTTCTGTTCTACATTCTATGGAATCCAGACAATTTCAGTGGTGGTTAAAAATAAGTTAGAATCAAGAACCCCACCAGGTTTATTGACCTTGGCAAGTGGTTCTGGTACGTGCCTTGTGTGATATTCTTGAGCTGCTTGTTTGATCAGTCCTTACAACCCTGTGCAGAGAGGTCCTCTCTGGAGTAAATATATAGGAAATGGTTCTCATCAGCTGCTCCTGATTCCAGCATTATTACTGCCTCTGGGATCCATCGGAGGTCTCCGAACACTTCAGTGAGACCAAAGACAAGTGTGGCCAGCAGAATCAAAAGAAATTTAAATCAACCCATGATGTTTATAGGTACCATGGGGGTAAGCCAAGTGCCTTGAAGTCCAACTCAAAGGAATAAAATTTGAAACTTGTTTATAAAAATAATGACTTTTTCCATATCTCATCTTCTTTTAAAATTTCTTCTCAATTTATATCTCTCTCAATACCATAAGGGCCAGCATCTCTTAGCAATCAGTGGGTAGAAGTTGTGCTCTTAATTCATATGCATTATCTGCTCTGTTTTCTTCCCAGTTCAGACTCTGTCCGTCGTTATAACGAAAAATAAGTGGTGCGGGCTTATTAAGAAAGGAGGCGTGGTGAGCCTCTGGGGGTAGATAACCTTAACCCAAATTAAATGGGCTTGTTCCCTGATAGGCTTTTGGTGGTAGGGTTCTCACCCAGCTGTCCGATGAGCCTGTGTTTCTCAAACTTGTCTGCACACTGGAATCACCCAAGGAGCTTGTGTCTGTATTCTACCCACCGTAGACTCCTGTCACTGGTCTGGGATACAGTTTGGGCTTTGTAATTTTTTAAAGATCATCAGGGGATTCTAATGTGCAATCACATCTGTGAATCATTTCCAGGGGCCCATGATATGAGAGTCCACTGGAATAAAAGTGTTTCTAATTTCATGGAGCCAGAGATACTGCTCAGGACACAAATATCCTTGCCAATGTCTGGTATCAATATAAGACCAAAATAGTTAATTTTGAAAGGTGAAGGATTATATTTCTATCCAGCCGTACTCCAATAACAAATGTATCTAAATTATAAAAGGTAAAATAGCATTTTTAATTATAAAGGAGAAATGAAAGTCTAAATTATACATAGACTATCTGTGGGTCACAGTTTAACCATTGCAAGAGTGCTATCTGAAGGGAAATAAAAAGAAATAGGAAGCAGGCTTCAGCTGATGGCAGAGACCTACTCTTTAAACTGAGTGCCTGTAGAGTCTATGCTTGAATACATCTTTTTTAAAGCTTATCCCAGCTATCAGGAGTGAAGAAATTAGCAAAATCTAGACTTGGATGTGAGAAAAGTAATGATTTGATGGTCTAAACTCTTTCTAGTTTGGGAAATCTTCACTGGGAATTTGAAGTGGGGGTCAAAGGTAATACATTTCAAACCACTCCCTACCCTCTGAATTTTAACAGGGAGATGACCACTCTGTATAGCATAAGGCTACAGGGCGGGGCATCATTCCTCAGGTTTTTAAGCACATGGGATCAAACAGCTAACAGGAAAAGAGAAGCCTGACCAATATTAAGTTGGATCCTCGTGGGAGGGTTGGAGAGTTTAGGCACTCATGTTGCTTTCCTTGTGAACCCATACTCAAGATGGAAAGATGTCTAGATGTCTAGTGCAGCACCATCTGATAGAAATATAATGTGATCCACATATGTTTGTAAAAATTTTCTAGTAGCCACAATCAACAAAGGAGTAGGTGAAGTGAATGTTAATGTGCCTTATGTTACCCAATATATATTATCATTTCAACATGTAATCAATATAAAATATAAAAATCAATATAATACATCCTTTTTTCTATCAGGTCTTTGAAGTCTGGTATATATTCTACATACTTACAGCCCAGCTCAATATGGATTAGCTATATTAAGTGCTGAATAGTCACATGGGGCTACTGTCTACTATTCTGGGCACTGCAAATGTAGAGGGGAGATCACAAGGTCTGAGTAAAAAGACTTGTGTTCTAATAGGTCTTCAATAGTGGATGATAGTAGCTGGTGTCTAGAGTGATTTTTCAGGTCTTATGTCCTCCAAGGCAATGGTAAGTCAAAGATGTGGGTGCATCGAAAAACTGGATGAGAATGGCCAAGCCTTTGCAGTTGGGACAGTCCTCAGGCAAGTCTGCTATTTCCATCTCAATTTAGGCAGATTAAAAAAGCATCTTCATCTCTTACCAAAACTGCAGGTTCTGAACATAAAGTAGGGTCTTTGTACCATATAACAAAGGGATTCTCTGGGATGTGGTTCCAGAAAAATCTCACTGAAGGGGTTGCTTAGTCAGGAATTAACTTTGCTAGTGATCCCAGTGGTCATTCGATGAACAATGTGGTGTAAATCAAACCCTTGACCCACAAACCAAAAGCAAAGCCCTTATGATTACTTTTTGCACAGCAGTATTTAAAAAACAAACAAACAAACAAACAAACAAAACAGCCAAAACCACTGCACACTTCACTTCCATGGTACATTTCATTCCTAAGACTGGTACAAGTCCTAAGTCCCCACCCCCATTGCTGTTGCCTTTCAGAACAATAATCTGCTCAGGCACAGCAGAGTTTTGTCTTCCCTCCTAGCCTGGGGTGGCCCTGGAGCTATTAAAGTCTCTATTCACTGCCTTACTTTCAGATGAATTTGCTCAAATGGTGGTCTATTTAGACCTCAGTCACAAAAACTTCTCTTTTTACTGGTGTGATGCGGAAATGGCAGTGGTGAAATATTGTACTAAAATGGGAGAATTGAATGCTCAGCCCATCTGTTCTCCCAAAGCTATGTGTGACCTTAGTCAGATGTCTCCCCATGTCTAGACTTCAGTTCTTCCCCATGTAAAACAACTAAAGCACTTTCCACTGTGATGGTGAGGATTATGTTCATGGAATCTGGGCACATTTCACAAGAGGGTTTAAGATAAAGGCGAGATACCATGATGAATCATTTCAACAGACCCCAGGGAAGAAGAAGGATGGTAAATAACTGTCAAATCTTGGTAAACAGTTGAGACAGATGAGGAGCAGTGATACCATGATGGGCAGGTCAAGGACCAATGGGGGGGTGGTCATGGAAGAGAGAGGTGCAGGGGGCTGGGGAACGCTCACTGCTGGATCACTTAATGCTAAGGATGGTAAAATTTGGAAACCTTGTCTTTGTTCTGGGAGGACTTGACGAGCAAAACTGATTAGCTGTAGAGTATCATTTAAATCTCCTCTTAAAGCAAATCCGAGTCTTTAATCATTATCTCCCAAACCACCAAACAGCTCCAGACACACACCAGCCTCACTGAGAGACTTGTCAAGACTGAAACATTAATTCACAAATTCACTAAAATTCCCTGCTCCACCGAGCAGTATGACAGCTCCAGCGACCGCAGTAACATTTCTATTCAAACTGGCTTTGGAGCCGAAGCTATAAATATCCTTGCAATATTTCCTGCTTCAGAACATAAAGACAGCTTTACAGCACTGATAAAATAGAAATTACTTTCTCTCTGAGGTCTTGCTGGAATTTTAATGTCTGTTTTGCAATAAAGCAGCTCCTACACAATTTGATTTGAGGGAAAGAAAACAAACGGTCTAATTTAGTTACAATAATGACTCTTCTTGTATTGTTTGCCCTACTTGCTTCTCTGGCTGCTGGGCTGTTAAAGTTTGTAGCGGGGAGCAGAGGCGATGATTTTATGAGAATATTAAAATGGTTTCTTTATTATTTAAAGATACATTGTCTTCATCCCCTTTCACCTCAGAGCAACCAAAAACAATTTTTTAAGGAGAAATAGAGAGAAGAAAATAAAGTTTACGGCCTTTAATAGCGCTTTGTGAAAATTGCTTGTTAGGACTCTAAAGCTGTTGACCAAAGATGACACGAATTTAAAAGGCTTTTGAAACGTAAAAGATCATAGCAGCTTTAATTATTCCATACGTGTTACTCCAGTTCTTGTTAGTGCCTTCAAAGCTGAGCAAAGCTTCTTTTTTTAAAATCCATATACACCCCTCTCCTTTGTAGATTACGTGATGTAGAAAGAAAAAAAAGAGAAATTCGTGTTTGTACATAGACTGTGTGCTGAGGGCAAAGGAAAGTGGAGATGAGAAGAGAAGGTAAGGATGGAACAAGGCTGTCTGGGGACAAGAATTAAATGATTGAAAGGAGGCACAGTTTGATCGGGTTGAAGTGTGATTAATCCAATCTCAGACTTCTTGGAAAAGGGTTAAAAATCAAATTAGCGTTAGTTACATTTGGGGTTCCCACAAATTTATTTTTGTACTGAAAAAGAATTTCTCCTTATTTGAAAAGTTCCATGACCCCATAACATCCTCTAACTGGCTTGGCAAGGGTGCTTTCCCCCAGGTCACATGGCCCTAAGCAAGCCCATGGAGCAGAAGTTCTTTTCCACAATCTGCCTCCCTTCTTCCTTTACTCATTTCTCCCTCAGTTGCTTCTTCTTGCTCCCTGATGCTTACAACAGATTGCATTCCCATTTCCCCTTTGGTTTCTCAAAATTCCCCATTTCCTTCCTTCCAAACCTTCCATCTAGCTGTTTCTACATCCTACTATCCTGATATATCAAAAATTCTGCCCTTATTTTAAATCTCTCAGTGCTTTTGTGGAGTGGAATTATTCGTACATCACAGACCCACGATAGCTTTGGTCCGGAAGAGAACTGGGCTTATGACTCTCCTTTGGTTTTTAAAACTCGGTGCCTAGGACTTTCCAGATTTCACAAAAATCTCTCAGCCACTGCCTGGCGGGGAGGCGGATAAGTTCTACTCTCCTATGCCAATCATAGCACCTGTGTTTTCATGCACTTAATACACGGAGGATTCATTTTTAAGGGGCTCTGCTGCTTTAAAACCATTTGTCAGTCATTGATCTTGTGCAAGTTTTCGTTTTGCAGCAGAGAACACTGAGGTGCAGAGAGAGAAAATGACCACTCTTTTTCTTATGGCTGAATAATGGCGGAGTAGGAAGAACTTAACTGGGCTTAATGTTACAAGTGACAGGGTGGTGATCTTTAATGAACGAATTCATACCAGAGTGAAAGCACAGTTATGACTTACCCATGTTAGTGATAATTAATCAAAACAAAAATGGTAATAAATAATTGATGCCTTTGCTAAGAAGACAATTTTAAGAATAGATAGTGTAGGTCAGCAGTTCTCAAAGTATGGTCTGTGGATTCAGTGAGGGAAAGGACAGTTTTCTTAATGAATAGGACTGGAAAAACTGGATATCCACATGCAAAAAATAAAATTGGCTCCTTATATATTATACAAAAATTGACTTAAAATGGATCAAAGACCTGAATCTCTAAACTACAAATATTTTAAAAGAAAACAAAGGACAAAACTTCATTACACTGGATTTTGGCAATTTCTCGGGTATGACACATGCAACAAGAGAAAGAAACAGACAGTTTGGACTTCACGAAATTTTTTTTTTAAATTATGCAACAAAGACAACATAAACAGTAAAAAAGGCAAACTGCAGAATAGGAGAAATATTTGCAAATCATGCATGTGATAAAGGATTAATATCCAGAACATATAGAGAACTCCTGAAACTCAACAACAGAAAACAAACACCCTGATTCAAAAATGAGCAAAGGACTGGAACAGACTTTTCTCCAAAGAAGATAAACACATGGCCAGTAAGCACCTGAAAAGATGGTCTTTATCACTAATCATTAGGGAAATGCAAATTAAAACTATGATGAGATAATCCTGCACACCCATTAGGATGGTATTATCAAAAAAAAAAAAAAAAAAAAAAGAGAGAAAGAGAGAGAATAACAAGTTTTGACAAGGATATGGAGAAATTAGAATCCTTTAGCCCTGTTGGTAGGAATGAAAAATTATACAGTTACTGTGGAAAACAGCATGGTAGTTCCTTGAAAAATTAAAAATAGAATTACCATATGACCCAGCAATTTCACTTCTGGGTATATACCCCAAAGAATTGAAAGCAGCATCTTGAAGAGATAGTTGCACATGTATGTTTATAGCAGCATTATACACAATAGCTAACATGTGGAAGTAACCTTAGTATCGCTCACTGGATGAATGGGTTGGATAAGTAAAATGTGGCACATACATATAATGGAATATTACTGTGCATTTAAAAGAAAAAAAATAAAACTTCTAAAATAGGCTACAACATGGACAAACCTTGAGGACATTATGCTAAATTAAGTAAGTCACAAAAAGATAAATATTGTATGACTCCATTTATATTAGGTGCTTAAAATAGTCAAAATAATAGGAAAAGAAAGCAGAATGGTGATTGTCAGGGGCTGAGCATAGAGAGGAATGGTGAGTTGTTTAATGATAGTTACAGAGTTTGAGTTTTACAAGATGAAAACAGTTATAGAGATGGATGGTGGTGATGAATGCACAACATTATGAATATATTTAATTTCTGAACTGAACTGTACACTTAAAAATAGTTAAGACGGTACATCTTTTACCATGGTTTACAAAATGAAAAACAACATGAGGTCTGAGGAAACTTTTGGAGTCTCTGAGACCCTTTTAGAGGGGCTGAAAGCTTGAACCTATTCTCTTAATGATAATAAAGCATTATTTTTCACTTTCTTGACATTTCCAATGATGATACAGAATCAGTAGTGGACCAACTATTGGTACCATAGTATGAATCAAGGCAATGCGACCAAACTGTACTAGCAGTCACTGTGTTCTTCCCCATCTCACACTTACAGTAGAAAGAGAGAAAGGAATGGAGGGAGGTGAGAAAGAGAGAAGGAGGTAGGAAGAAACAAAGGAAAGAAAAACAGAAAAGGAGGAAAGGAGGAAACCAGTTTAAGAATGCTTTTGATGAAGCAGTAAAAATACTAATTATTTAAAATTACTAAAAATGCTAAATCTTCAACCCTAGAGTATACTCTCTTAATGCTAATTGTGACAGAATGGGAAGTACATATAAAGGATGTAAATGCACACCGAAGTATGACGGTTGTCTCAAGGCATAGCAGTGATGCAGCAGAGTCGTGAACTGAATTAGTCGCTCCTTTCATGTAGCATCATTTATACTAGAATGAGCTACTGACCAATATGCAATGGGCATTGAGACTTGGACATTTGGCAGATACTTATTTTTGAAAATGGAAGAAATAAGCTTGTCACTTCTGAGAAAACAACTGACAGTAATTTTTGCCAATAATATTTGTGCTTTCAAACAAAAATTAGAATTCTGGAAAACTTGTATCTGCCACTGTATTCTTGACAGCTTCCCAATACTTAAAGACTTTTGTTGATGAGATTCATAGTGATATTAATGAATGAGTTACTTTTGATATTGGATAATGAAATATGTCAACATTTAGAAGATCTGCATTATTCAAGGAACCAATTGTTTCTAAATGACTAATGCATGTTGTTACAAAATCATGCATGGGTAAAAAAATCCATTCAAAGTGCAAAAGAGACCAATGTGTTTTGGTTTAGCAAAATAGGAAAAGTTAATATTGGTATGGTTTCAGATTCCACACTGCAACAAATCTTTAGGAATCTACTTGTTGAGTTTCAGTGTAATGTCAAAGATGAATACCCACAATTATAAGAAAAGGTTATTAAAATACTCCTCCTTTTTTCCAGCTACATATCTGAATAAGGCCAATGAAGCATTTTTTATATGCTTCAATCAGAATAACATATCACAACAGACTGATTGCAGAAGAATATTTGAAAATGTAGCTGTCTTTTATTAAGCCAGAGATGAAAGAGATTTGCAAAGATGTAAAATAATGTGACTTCTCTCACTCCATGTTTCATTTTTGTTGTTTGGGATTAACAAAAAGTCCTGAGAGCAGGAGGTTTGAGAGCTGCTGCTGTAGATGATTCAGGAGACATTCAAAAATGTCCCCCAAATTTCACTGACTATGGTAAAAGAGTATCCCACATTGTCACTAATTCTCCTGAGAACTACTCTGAGTGTCCTGTTCCTCAATCATTTATTTAAGTCCCTTCACGCACCAAAGGTTGAGCCATGGAGGAAACTTAAACAGTATTAGGCAGAGGCCTCTTAACTCTGGTGTCTTCTGACTCCCAAGACCCATGCGTTCCTCTTCTTCCCTCTCTTGTTAGTAGGCTCCATTTGTTTTCTGTAATAAAGTTTCTAGGGTTTCTCGATGCATTTGCAAATCCTATACAAGCCTACTCGTTGCATCCACACAAATGTGGCCCTAAGTGGAAATTTTAAAGAATATGGAGGGGGAATCTTTGTTTCTAGAAGAAATAAAACACAACCCGGAAGCCTCAACATGAGAAAGAAATGCTTTGGATTAATAAAGAAAAAATCTGTTATTGATCATTTCTAAAGCCTTCAACTGTAGGGATGGTAAGAGAGGGCAGAGACAACGGTTAGACTCCATGATGTGAACTCTGTGCCACAAACCAAAACTTCCCTCTTGGTTAAATCATTTCAGTAAGTATGTTATATGTTATTGTGAATGAAGCACAAGATCAGATACCGACAGATAGAGGTTCAAGTTCTGGTTTTATCACCCAAGAATTTGGAGACTGTTAGATGTATCATTCACAGAAGATGATAGATTTGTTTTGTATGCACTGAGTGGTAAATACAAAGGACCACTGGACTGGGACTATTAGGAAATACACATCAAGTGTTTGGCAGTGTTCTTAACACATGGGAGATGTTCCATTGGCAGCAGATTAGTATTTCTTTTTGTATTCCTATTAGTATGGGGTAGGTGTTGCTGGGAAAATTGCTCATTGCTTTGAAGCCTTGTTTCCTTATTTTTAACGTGAGAATTGCTGTGTTTCCTAATGGATCCCCCAAAGCTGTGAGGTGCAGTGAGAATAAGATAGGACTGGGGGGTCAAGATGTCTGTGTTTTGCTCCCAGCAAAAGTCATTATCAACCAAGTGATGTAAGGAAAGTCATTTCTGTGGTCAGTCCCTTAGTTTCCTCAACTGTATACCAAAGGAGTTGGGCCAAATAATCTCTCAGGTTCTATCGAGCACTGATATTCTTTGTCTAGAGTCTTCTATGATTCCACAAAGGTTAAAACTCTTCCCTAGATTACTTTTATATTCAGGGCAGAGCTGAGCCTAGAACCCAGAGCCTTTTAATTTCTGAGTATATGCACGGATCATTCTGTATAATGAGGTGTTCCAAGACAACTTGAACACCTGAAAAACTCCACCTGAATGACTCATTCTTAAGCACCAAACATTGAAAACATGAGGTCTCTGTATGTAAGTTTTAAAAAAAGGACTTTTTTAGTTAAAAGAGGAAAGGAGACACTGTCTCCTGAGGACTAGCTGTCTGGCAAGATTTCAAATACTTCCTGGTTCCAGTGGGTGGGAAATGCCACAACAACATTCGTCCTGGTGTCATTTTCTTAGTTCTAGCCCCAGCAGCAATCAAGAAGTGCAGGGGAGTGTGGCAACAAGGAAAACAGGAAATTAATCAATCTCTCTCCAACTGTACTGAGTGGGAGAGCAGTGAGACCAGAAAGCTGGGGCATGATTATATTGAGGAATAGATATATAATATCTGTTGTCTGCTTTATATCCACTTTATTGAAACAGTAATAGAAATAGAAATATCTAAAGAAATAAAAACATACATTTCTTTGGAGCTTAGATAGCTTTTAGTTTTTATCCAAATCACTTGAAACAAAATCTATTTCTACGTTTATCTTTTATATGAACAATGAATCAATCATTTTTTATTGAATGTTCCTTCCCCCTTTGCCATGGTAATGACTAGTTTCTGCACAGTTGATCAGATCAACCAGGCTATTGATTTCATTTGGTCATTGAAACGGTCCCTGAATTAGGTAATTTCATGTTTTTTCCTCTTATAAATGAAAATCATACTCACCTCGTGTTTCTAAAAATATGGGCTATATTTTCTTCTGCACCAAAGTGATCAGTAGTGCTTATTATAAATGTAGATCCTAAGGCCCCTCCCTAGTCCTTCTAAATCTGAATGCCTGAGTGTGGGGATTCAAGAATCCTGTTACCACATTCCCCAGGCGATTTTCTGAAGCTCACCATGTCCTAACTGCCAGACCAATACCATCGCTGCAGTCCTCATCCTACTGAGGCTTGCTGCACCATCCGTTGCTGTGGACTCCTTCTTCTTTCTTGAGACTTTCTCTTCCTGATTTCATGAATATTCCCTGCTTTCAGGAAATAGTCTCCTTCCAACTAATTATATGACTTCCTTTATCACTTCTTCCTTTCCTCTGGTTCTCAAAATACAAGATACCTTGACTGATAGTCCAAATAAGATTATGTCGACATATAAGTGATATCATATGGTATTTTTCTTTCTCTCTCTGGCTTATTTCACTTGGAATGACAATCTCCAGGTCCACCCATGTTGCCGCAAATGGCATTATTTATTCTTTTTTTATGGCTGAGTAGTATTCCATTGTATAAATATACCACTGCTTCTTTATAATATCACTTATACGTGGAATCTAAAAAAAAAAGGCAAATGAACTTATTTACAAAACAGAAGCAGACTCACAGACATAGAAAACAAACTTATGGTTACCAGTGGGGGAAGGGGATGGGAAGGGATAAATTGGGAATTCGAGATTTGCAGATACTAACATATATATGAAATAGATAAACAACAAGATTATACTGTATAGCACAAGGAACTATATTCAATATCTTATAGTAACTTATGGTGAAAAAGAATATGAAAATGAATATATGTATGTTCATGTATGACTGAAGCATTATGCTGTACACCAGAAATTGATACAACACTGTAAACTGACTATATACTTCAATAAAAATATATATTCAAAAAAAGTGTAAAAAAGAGGCACCAAAAAAAACCAACAAAAACCAAACCAAAACAAAACAAAACAAACAAAAAAGATTATATCCAAAAGGAAGAGGGTAGCTAGTTTCCTAAAATCAGGGCACTGCTGAGAAAGTAAAGGAGAAAAGTGCTGGGCAGATACAAACAAAAGTTGTACCTGTCTATGCCTTCTGAGATCCTCAAGATCAATCGAGAACTATCTGTCATTTACATCTGAATCTTCAACCCTTCCTGCAGTGCCCACCACTTAGGAGGATTTCATTCAATCCTTGGTGAATTAATGAATAAATAAATGTCACAATTCTAATTTGAGGTTCACAAGCGTTAACTTTGGTGTGGAAATAGTTTCTTAATCCTACTGTCTCTAATCCATCTTCAGAACCATCTTCAAAACATTAGATGCTAGTCAAGTTTAATCTTCTAATTATAAACATTAAACAGCTCTGGAGATAGATTTATGCCATTGGAATTCAAGCACCTCCTTCATGTGTCCCCAGTCTTTTTTTTTAGCCTCAGCTCCTAACTCCCTCACACAGTCCCTTATACTCTAGCCAAACCGGGCCATTCTTCCTTCGATCAATACTTTACAGTTTCTTGCTTCTACACATTTGCCTGTGTAAATCCCTCAAAGAGAAATGATTTCTCCAAGTCCATCTTTTACAGAAAAACAGTTCTGCTCCTCTTCCAAACTGTATTTTAGATGCTGCCTCCACCATCAGTAGGTATTTATTAAGTCCCTTAAAAAAATGAACACATCCCAATCCGTATTACAAAAACAAAAACAAAAACAAAAATCAATTAGAACATATCTTATTCCTATGACTAGACTGTAAGCTTTTCAACAATGTAGCTATAGTGTCATAGCTTTTAGGGTCTCAGTGTGTCCACAGTAGTTGCTAAATAAATACTCATTTCATGAAACTGCACTTAATCTATCCAAGTCCCATTTATCTGACAGATGAAGAGTGAAGTCCGGAGAGAGTAAAGGAACCACTCAAGGTCCAATAGCTGGTTCGTAGCAGAACCAGAACTAACACCTCTGCTTCCTTGAAGTGCCCTCATTCAAGTCCCAAACTTAGTGTGGGAGAGGAGATCTGCTTTTATATTTCAGTATCTGTCCCTTTCACATTGCTTGTTTATATGCCACATTCTCCTCACCTTCACGTTTATAGACAAACTGTTATTTTAATTTATCCTCATGTGGGTTCCTTTTCTTCCACGTGATTATCTTCATGTTTTCCTCTCAATTTCCTTCAGCTCTGTCACATGCATCCCTTGCTGTGTGCATGGAAGTTACAAACAGTATTCCAGCTATGGCCAAATCACGATCTTGCACACAGCATAGTAAGATGATCTGTGCTTCCCCAGCATCCCTTCAGATCATGCCCAGGTAACTGCCAGTCTTTTGGCAGCAACAGCAGCACATGGAGTAGATATTTAAAGCAATGGGTGCAAAGGTTCCAACATTCCTATTCTGGATTGTAACTGGTAGTGAACTCATCTTCATACAAATATCATCTTTTTGTTGTTGTTGTTGTTCCTTTAGATGCATTCCCTAGACAAGCTCACACTCAAACTCCCAGACCAGATCTCGTCTCACAGCTTGTAATTTACTCACACTGGCTTGGTGTATTACCACATGGAAAGATGTAGTTACACCTGCAAACTTTATTGTGCACCATTTTCAAAATAATTCCTTTAAAAATAATATAAGATACTTTCCAGTATCAATATCCTAGAGGTTTTTTGGTCGTTGTCACATATTAGAAAAAGCATCTCTTTTACCTCAGATTTGTTTCTTGTGCTTTACTGGTACTTTAAAAAAGATCAATGAAGCCTTTCCCCTTTTTCATTCCATGCTTAATAAGCTCTAAAAAAAATCCCTTTAGAAAACTGAGAAAAGGCATATTTATAAAAATATATCCATTGGCTTTTCTTGTTCATGATATTTAACGAGCTCTTCAGCTCCAGTAGGTACAGGAGATATGATTTCCTTTTCCAGAACCACAATAGGTAATGTTTACCTCTGTATTCAGCAAGCCTTCCCCTCATCCTACAGAGTCTTCTAGCTACCTAAGGTAAGCATTACAAAGGCTGCTCTGGAGTCCCCTAAAAAGTGTCTAGCACAGTGCCTTGGACATGGTGGTGCTAAGAGAGGTTAGTTGTCTTTTTCTTCCCCTCTGAGACTCGAGTTATGTTGGGTGACTTTGGTACTGGGATGGACAGGAAATCCAAGGACTTTGGACCTAGTCCTGGTTCTCCACCTGTACTAATGAGTCATTTCTTCTTTCTTCTCCCATTTTTTCCTTTGTAAAATCAGGTGTTTGCAATCAGCTGCCTTAGAGGCTTCTTTTAGCATCTTTTTTCAAGGATTCTAAAACTACACTGTCCCGCCGTTTCGCATTTGCCATTCATCTTTCAAAACATTTTCTAGTCTGAGATTTTTACCTTGTCTGGTTCATCAGTTAATGCTGCAACATTTATTGCAATTTCATTGTATTGCCTCTACTTTACTACCGAAAAAGATAAATTGGAACATGGCTACTTTTTGAGTAAAAGTCATGGTGAACAAATATCTCTTCTCTTAATTCCTGTGTACATTTCTATGCTCTCTTATTCTTTCTACTTTTTCTTTTGTGCTTTTGTCCTTTCCCTCTCTCTCTCTCCTTTAATAGACTCCCTGAATGGTGTCAAATAGCCTTGTCATGCCTTCCTGCTTTTCAGATCTGTACTCAGATTGCATAATTAGAAAGACATTTTAGAGATGTTTGTTACAGTAAAAGAGCAACATTTATTTTTGTTTTAATCCTAAGTCTTAGGTTGTGAGACTTTAGGAATATTACTTACTTTCTCTGATTCTCCATCTATAAAAGGAAGATAATAATAAAAAATACTGGACATTTTTCTGAAGACTATACAAGCGACAGTATAAACACACTGCACATATTCCTACACAAATGTTGGTTATTATTATTACACAATCTCTAGTCTTCTCATTGGCTTTGCAGTCCTTTGGAAATTGCTTGAATTCATTTCTGAATTCTAGCTTGCATCAGATGCTGCATTTTTAAAAGAATGGCCAGAATGAGCTTTCCTGTTTCCACATGGGCCCTCTCTCCCTTTTTGAAGCACAATGCCTATGCTCTGACAAAGGCCTCGTTCCTATGATAGCCATTTGCTGGGGGTTTTGTCTGAGTGCCTGTTCAAGCAGAACGTGTGATTTACTGTTGGTTGTGAAGGTGAAAGAGACTTTGACAAGTGGAGAAATGGAGAAAGTCTGAGTTTTGTTCATTAACATGCAGCCTCTTTGTATGTATGTAGAGGGTGGGAGACAAAGTAGGGAGGGTTAGACATATGAGTTCTAAACTTGAAGCCTAATTTGGTTATGGAAACAGATCTGCGTCTGGCAGAAACACATGGCACCCCAGTCCTCGGCCATCAGTGTTTGGGAAGCCTGCTTCATTTAATTGGTAAATCATCTGTCTTGCATTGTCCTCCACCAGCACTATCTGTGAGGCAGCTGCCCACATTGGCTAATTTAAATATGATTTAGCAGGATAGCCTCCTGTCCCTCCTGCCAGGACATTCATAGTACCAAATTAGTGTTGATTGTCATTCGCCACCCAGCCTTCGGTGATTCAGATAGATTCTGTTACTGATCTACACCAGGAAGAGTTAGATGTGGATTTCTTTATTGCCCCCTTTTCATTGGAGTAGATTTGGTCCATTACCCATTTGTTAATTTTCTTTATTTGTCTGTAAGATCCATTGTGTGAGCAGCTGTCATGCATGCAGGTGGGGACTCCTTAAAGCCTTTTGGGCAAATTCCCACAGTTCCAAGCCACTCTCCTGGTTGGTCTTTCTTCTTTTGTAAAAGGGCAACCAACTCCCAAGTGCCTGAGAAAATTATCTTTCCCTCTTTGTGAAGTCTGATGTGAAGGCCATTGGTTTGATTCAGTCAACATGTGTCTCGGGATCACCTTTTCAGTGTAAGGCATTGTGCTAGGTGCCGTGGGTGATAGATACAAATACGTGGGGACACACTGTGCCCTTAGGAGCCAGGAGTCTAGATGTGCCCACAGGTAACCAGTTACACTTGGAAATAATCAGGAGCTGGAGCGAGACTTTAGTGACATTTGTGCTTGAACCCTCGTCTACTTTTGTTACTTCGATTCTAAACCTCAATCCATTTCTCTTTCTTTCCTCTTTTTTTTCTGCACTTCTCCTTTGAAGTTATTTCAGTTTTTCATCCTTCACTAGCTTTTTAAGTTACTACTTTTAAAACTTAAATATAGAAAAGTGTAAATTTTCTGCAGGTAGAAAACTGTCCCAATCGTGCTTACCACTTAAAGTATTTTTTCACATTTGATTAAGAAATTCATTTTTAAAAGAAAAGGTGACTGATCAAGTTCCCTGTTTTCCTTCATGTCCCAATGTTCTTGTTTTCTCTACAGAAATTAACATTATCACGGATGAGGTATGTAGGTATCATGTCCATATTTTTAATCATAATTGTATGTGCATTTATTAATAAAAATATATCATACCATATGTTGATTTTGCCAAAATTAAATCATACTGTAAATGGCCTTCTGCAGCTTGTTTTTTTCTGTCAGTCTTATGATTACCAGATCTGTATCATTACACACAGTTCTATTTTACCTCTTTTGATTACTCTGTAATATGTGGCATACACCTGTATTTATCCTTTCTTCACCTAATGGATTTGTTTTTTCCTACTTTTGTGTTTTATTTAGTTTGGATTACAAATAACCAACAATGCTTCCCTGGATATCTTGGAAGACGTCTCCTCTTGCACATGAGGGAGAAGTTCTCCAGGGAATATATTTAGAAATGAAATTGCTAGGTCACAAGTTATAGACATATACAATTTTACTGAATATTGCCAAATGCCTCTTCAAAATAGTTGTGGCAGTTTATATTCTCATCAGCAGTGTTCGAGAGTTCTCACATCTTCTCTTCCTTGCCAAAGACTGGCACGTTCTCACTCAAGGATCTTTGATGGGGTTACAGAGTATCTCACTGCTGTTACTTGCATTCTCCTGATTAAATTGAGGTAGAATATTTTTTCATATTTGTTGTCACTTGGGTTTCATCTTCTGTGAATTGTCTTTTTGTATCTTTCATTCATTTTCCTATTTGTCTATTCTAAATTGATTTGCAGGAATTCCTTTATGGTTTAGATATTAATATTTTGCCTGTTACATTTGCTATAAATCTCTTTTCCCAGTTTGTGGTATATCTTAACTTTGTTTATGGTGCCTTTTGTTCTACAGAAAGTTTACATATGAAAGATTACTGTTTTTGTTGTAATTGAAAAAAATGCATTCCTACTTCAATATTTACCATTTTCTTCTACATTGTATTCTAATAGTTTTTAGAGTTCCCCCCCCCCCACATGTAGGTGTTTAGACATTTGGAGTTTGTTTTTGACTTTGGTTGGTGTGGGAACCTAGTTTTGTTTTCTTCTCCATATGAGAAGACAATTGTTTCAACAACATTTTAACCCCTCTTGACAAGGATACCTCTCCAATCATGTCTCAAGGTCTATCAAGGTCACAGATATATTTAGATATCTTTTTGGGGTCATAATTCTATTGCATTTACTGTTTTTCCATCATTATGCTTAAACCATACGATCTTAATTTTTATAGCTTTATCAAATTTTTTGATACCATTTAGGATAAGTGTATAATTATAATTTTGGCTTTATGGATGTTCTGCTATTTTTTTCCACTTTAACTTAAAAAACACTATGACAATGTTTTTTTTCCTGTTGTATTATCTCTGCTTTAGAATCTTTGTCTTTAAATGGGTCTTCCAACTCTGATTCTTCTTTATCTTAATTAAATCCACTGTATTCTTTCTCAGTTCCTTTTTATCAGTCAAAATGGCCTATATCGTCAACTTTTTTGCTAGAACCTGAATCTGAATCCTAGTGTCCTAGATTTTCATCATCAAATCAAAAGATCTCTTTGATATTTCTCCCAAGACATCTAAAGACCACCATGGGAATCAGACTTCTGGTGATAATGCCCTGAATTTCCAGGGCAAACATGTTCGCTAAGCTCCCGACAGGTGACTTGCTGCAAAAATATTACTTAATAGAAAGCCAAAATAAAAATCAAGCTAGCAAACTATAAATGTCCTAAGAGAAGTTGATGTAGCATTGAACATTAGAAGTAAAGATCTGTGAGGATTCACTGAAAGGTGAAATTATATCTAGCAGAGCAAACATAGAAAACTTTATAACAATGATGATATTTTAGTTGAAATTTGAAAATCGGCAAGATTTTCACATGAAGGGATGGAAAATGGCATTTCTGTTCTAAGGAAACAATGAGTAATCTGTGGTAACAGGATGTAAAAGTGGAACTCTATCAAATTTGTTTCAAGACCAAGGAGAGTTTCTATACCGCCTATGTAGGATTTGCATAGAAAGTAGCCAAAAATCAGTTTCATGAAAATAATGTATTTCCAAGAAACATTTTTTTACCCACCTTCAGTCTACAAAAGAGACTGGGAGAATTTATTGTGATGCTCTCCGCACCCCCACACAGGATGGAGTGGGCGTGGGGGAGACTTATTCCCTATCTCTAGAAAAATGAGGACTTCAAAGATTTATTAATTGCGTCTTTATTTTCATTATTTTGATTCTTTGGCATCTTGGTTTCTCGCTGACACTGGAGGGACTGTCCCTCGCAGGGCTAGCTACCCTCATGAGACAAAGAACAACCCACCACAGAGTGCCTTTCATATGCAAACCAACCCATCCAGAACCTATAGACTCAACCACCTTCTTTATCTTGCTTTCACTTTCTGGGCCACTATTCCCCTGCCCTAATCACCCCGGGGCCAGATGTCAGATAGCTAGGGACAACCCCTGCACACCAGCGCCCACTTAAACTGTTCAAACTAGCTGCTCCTAAGCCTACTTGCTTTGCCTGGATCACTCCTCCCAGCAGGAATCACACTGGAGGCTCTTGCCCATTTTCTCCCGCACTTCTGCCTCCGGATTAACCCTGGTGCTTCCTCGTGGCATGCTGTGCCTCCTCTTTCTAACAGTCTGTGAATATAACACGTTTCTTCCTTCATGACAGTCATCCCTATGTCTATGTCTTTCCATACCTGATTAAAACAAATCCCAGGTACTGTTAAGATGGAAGGCCACCTGGAGCTTGATGTGGAGTGTGCATCCACGATGGATTGAACTCAGGCCTGTGAATTCTAAAGGGTGAGAGGCTGGTTGAGGGAGCTGGCGGTAGCTGCTACTGGGAGGTGGCTATTCCAACCCGGTCCTCCAAAAAGCAGATGGCAGGATGGCATCAAATGTGCAAGATGTTTATTGGGAGAACCCCTGGGAAGGATAAAGAAAGAGGAAGCAAGAGTAGGCGGGAGAGAACCTTCCACCGCGATATGGGTCTAATACCTGTGAAATGAAAGGCAGAAGAAAGAATTAGGTAGGAAGAGCGTCAGGCTGCAGCTTAGCTCTGAGAAAGTCGCAGGTAGACTGATGGGAGAGTCCTTGAGCTGAAGAACCCTGCACTGGGCAGTACTGACCGTGTTTTAGTACCCTTGCGTGCCAGGAGAATGTGGCCTGAGATAAACGCCTTGATTGATCCAAAGTGTGCAGCAGTTCAACTCTGCTCCTGCACAGCATTTCTCTTAAGAGAGTTTTGATTATTATAACCTTGTAGTATGGTCTGAAGTCAGGGAGTGTGACTGAATGATACAAATGAACGTATAAACAAAACAGAAATAGACTCACAGACATAGAAAACAAACTTATGGCTACCAGGGGGGAAAGGTGGGGGCAGGGGGAGGGATAAATTAGGAGTTTGGGATTAGTAGATACAAACTACTATATATAAAATAGATAAACAATAAGAACCTACTGTGTACAGGGAATTATATTCAATATCTTGTGGTAACCTATAATGGAAAAGATTCTGAAAAAGAATATATGTAACTAAATCACTTTGCTGTACACCTGAAACTAACACAACACTGCAAATTAACTATACTTCAATTAAAAAATGGTTTAAAATTAATTAATTAATTTAAAAAAGAGAGCAGTTTGAGTGGAACACCTCCATGGCCGTCTCAGACAGCCCACAGTGTTTGTTGTTCACGAGCTAGACACGGCCACATAAGTGACCTGCAGCACTACCCAGGAGGTGCCTGGAGGCGTAATGACGTCTCCGCAGTAAAAGGCTGAAACAGTACCTCTGGATGCTCAAGGGCTGAGAGAGAAATCATAATTAACCAACAAGAAGAGAGGTATTTGACTGTGTTATTGAGGGAACTGTGGGTGAGAGAGCCTCAGTGTTGTGGGGGGAAGGAGGTATATTAAAAACTTCCACAACGTACTCCATAGAAGGAAGAATCAGTAAGTAAATCTATATATTTGCCAAGCCCAGAAAGCATCAATGCCGTCTCTCTATGGTACCAGTCTACCAAGATTTTTTCCTGTTCCTTTGTCTTTCTTTCCACTACCAGCCCTCATCCTGGAGAGGTCATAAACCTTAGAGTCTTGGAGAAGGAGAGACAGAAAAACGAGGCAGAGATACAGAAACTTAATATAAGTGGATCACATCCCTTTCATTCTGAAGACTCCTCACTTGCAATAGGTTCAAAAGACATATAAGATTCTTCCTGAGAAGAGTCTGAAGTTAAAAAAAAAAATTCCCCATCTAATTTATTTCCAGAGATATTTTCACTACCAATGATATGTTACTTTTTGTGATAGAACAATGCCTTATGCATCTTTGCTGCCCTTTGGCCCTTCCCTTGATCCAATTATGTCTGATCTCAGATCTTGAGTCTTTAGCCTCACTACTTCCTCCCTATCATTTAGTCCCTTTTTGTATTTTCTTTCTTTCTAAACCGGTTTAAATTCCATTGTTCATTCTTCATCCAGTCTTTTGACAGATCACTTCAGCTGCCCACCCGCAATACATCACACATGTGCTGTAGAGTATTATCGGAAAAACTCAAACAACCATGCTGATGTCGCCACTATAAATTTATCCCCTTCATCACCAATGAGTCCGTCAGTGTTGCCCAGCAGACCTCCTGTTTCCGCAGTCAGAAATTTTCTCTGAAGTTCTCATGCCTTTGAATGCTACCCTCCTTTTATCTCCTTCTCAGCTACTCTCCTCCCAAATCATGCAGAAAATAAAAGCCATCAGTTTTTATGCCACACAGTTTGCCACTTGCATCTGGATTATTGCAATAACCTCCTGGCTACTTTTACTTCTACCACATTCCAATCCATTTCCCACCCTGTAGCCAATCCAGTGATTTCACTCCCTTGTCTGAATTCCTTCAGACTCCTCGGATGAAGCACAGACCACCACACCGGGTGGGTATTCCCTTGCAAGACCAGCTCCTACTTCTATTAGCCTCTTTTCTTCCCACCCCCGTATCTAAAGTAGACATTTCTGCCATACTGAACGTTACTTCCTAAGCTGCCTTCCAAATAGCCCGCTCTGGCTGCTAGGCTTTCCTTCAGATTTTTGTGTGTACCTAGAACAGTTTTCTCTCCCTCTTTACTTGAGCAACTATTTCTTGTCTTTTATGGATCAGCCTAGCTGCAGTTTCCCCTCAAAACCTTTTCTGATGCCCCCAAATCTATATCTGATGTCATTTCTAATGCTTCTTAAAGCTCTGCATGCCTGTATCACAAGGAACACAGTGTGTTACAATTGCCTTGCCTGTCTTTCCTGCTCTAAGAGGTCAAACATCGTATCTCTCTCATTTGTAAATTCCTAGAGCTAAGCAGATTTCCTAGCACAGAGAAGTCACCCAATAAATGCTTGCTGACTGAATAAATGTGAATAGTCACTCACAAATTCTTTTGTGACTTTGGAGGAAAACAAAAGCATAAATGACAAACTTTATGAAATAGCCTGCAATTGGGGAAACTTGGCTATGGATCCCACAAGTTGCTTAGAAACACACCAGCGTAGTCTGAACCCTCTGCGGCTATTCACACATGTGATGAAAGTTGTGAACTCAGACTCAGACTGCTGAGCTCATAAGCATCCACCAAATCAGCAGATAATTTCGAACGTTATGCCATAAAGAAACCTACTACTGCAGTTGGCTGACATTTCTAATTAATATCTTGTAATAACCTAAATGCCTTTATTTCTATCTGAATCTCTATGATAAAACTGCTAATAAACCTCTATCTCAACATGAATAACAATTACATCTCCTCTGGTAAAAGACATGAGTGTATTTCCCTTCATAAATGAGAGTTAGAGTCAATGAAAGCAACAACTCTTTTTATCTCTACAACTCTGTTGCAATAAAATGGTCATATAGAATTCTAGCAGAATGCCACACATTATTTCCTTCTTAAGAATTAGCATCTTTAGTGCCACAATGAATACTGATTTATGGACTTCTTAAATATCTTCTTACAACATTTTTTTAACATAAGATAGCTAACATCTCTGAGCTAAAACATAATAGAGTAACATTACCCAAAGCAGCCACTACAGAACTGTAGCTTCCCGGCTGAAAGATGTCTTTTCCTGCTGGGATGAAAGTGAACACAGCATTAAGAAAGCCCTTGCTTTTGACTTTTATTAGGTGGTAACTGCAACCAAACAGGGCTAATTGAGTGGGAGAACTGTAATATAAATCATTTTAATCTGGAGCATCTTCACACACTGTGAAGACAGCTAGTTGGTTGGTTTAGAGATTTTTATCCTTTAAATTAATTCCAGATTTGGTTTGTTTGTGTGATCTAATATTTGTGTGGTCTAATAGTTAAGAAAATAGTTCATCCAAGAATGAGTTATGTTTCAGTAAGTTGGGAATGGGACCCCTACGGTCTCTGTGGTACCCCTGAGGACAGAAAACTCTTGCAACGTTGGGATGTGAGCTGGAAGTTGTGGGGTACAAATAAGAAAACAGAAGAAAGTAGGGCCCTCTTACATACTCTCATCTCCTCTTGAATCCTGATTTCAGAAGCAACGAAGAAAAACTTGAATTCATGCCCTGACTCTGAGCAGGTTGTACATCAGTGAGACCCCAGCTTTCTGCTTGAAAAACAAAAACAAAAACACAACGCTAACAACAACACATGCAGAAAACTCTAACTGAATAGCACTTAGCTGTTTTCCAAGCACTGTCTGGGACATTATTTAATCTGGTCTCTGCAACATTCCCTCCCACCCCATATTTTATAGGAAAGCAAGCAGAGCTATAATTTTTCCTGTTTTACAGAGAGGGAACTGAGGTTTACCTGGATGTAATGGTTTGCCCAAGATCACATAATTAATTAATGGTGGTTAATGCTGGAATTCAAATATTTGACTCCTGGTTCAATTCTGATTGTAAATACTTCATTAACTGTAATAGACTCCATTGTGAATATATCATGAAGTCTTACAGCTCTGATTGTACAATCTCCTTATTTTCCAACTATAATTCTTCAATCTGAAGAGGTTGAAGACTGCATAACTCTTATGCTATTCTCAGTGGAAAAAAAATGAGAACTGATACACAATCATACAGGAAATCTTAGTTTATTTCTCTCTAGAATAAATGGCCATATTTAGCAAATGTTTCTTGATAAAGGACAGGCTAAAATGATAGCAAATAACAGTATAAGATGAATACTGGGGAAACTGAAAGAGAATGAAACATTCTGAATCAAAATCTGAAAGTGCAGAAAAATATAGAGGCAAGCTTCAGAGAATACCAGATCTGGTTTCAGTAGAGAAACGAGCATTAAGAAGCCAGTTAAATGCATTTACCCTGACAGGTGCTTGGAGATACAAGGGCCCTTCAGGGTAGGAGTTTTTTTCCTTATAAGGGCTAAATACCTTCCTAGCCCCAAAGCTACAAGCTGTCTTCATCTTAATCTTCCTTGAATTTAGCTGTAGGGTGGAACAGGATTTAGATTTGGTCATACACTGATGGTGGAAAGCTGTTGCAAGCAGGAAACATTGATAGTAAAAGTTGGTCCACGTCTTCATGAAGGTTATATTTCCTAAATCCACTGGATACCAGACCTGGCTTCAAGCATGAAAATGGAACTGAGATCTAATGTGGCGGGTAGAAGATGAGAATCAAAATGACAGAGTACAGGAGCCCAGCAAATAGATACTGCCATCACCAAAAAATGGTATGAGGGGGCAAGATGAAGGGGGAAAACAGGACCAGTTTCTGAAAAGCTCAAGGAATATGGAATGACAATATCAAAGAAGAGTGGCAGGTGCTGAAGTCTGATGACCTGAAGTTCAAACTAGGAAGAAAGAGAAATTTGTTTTGGAGTAGTGGAGAACAAAGAACATGCCTGTCCCTTCTATAAATGGAGTATGAGAGACCAGGTGGCCCCTGAGAGAGAGAGAGAGCGGTCTTTTTTTTTTTTTTTTTTTGGTTTGGCAAGATGAAGAAACCAAAGAGGTTAGAGATACAGAAAAGACAGCCAATAAAGGCCACAGGTTTCACAAGGCACGTTGAAAATTCTGGGAGGGCAGAGAGAGCTCGGAGACTGATCACATTGTGGAATGAGCAGAATAGTATGGCTTGTGGTTTGGAGTGATGGTGGATGGACCACCTACGAGGCTTTGATGATGTGTAATTTTGATGAAAGCTCGCAGCAGTAGTAGGCAATGCTGACTGCACATACCAATCCCCTGTAGAGCTTTTAAAAAGCACTGATGTCTAGGGTCTATCCTGACGACTTAATTTTAAATTCCGGGGTTGGGATTGAGCATCAGTATTTCTTAAAAGACCTCTTGCTAACACTCAGTAAAGTTGATAATGAATGTTTTAGAAGATAGGTGAGCAGCTAGAAGGACAGAGACTTGTTGGGATGCTATGTGCATTTAGGTTTGGTCTGTTGGAGTAGCCTGGGCATGAGTTTGAAAAGCCATTTAAAAATCACTGAATTCTGTTTCCCCAGTGGTCTATGGGAAGGTGGGAAGGAAAGGGGATAGAGCCTGAGAACTACCCAAAGTGGAAGTTTGTGGAAGTGGAAGCAAAGTGCTTTGCTGTAAATAAAAGAACAGTAGACGATACTAACGGAGGATATCATTGATACATTCTCATTTTATTTTTTAAATTCTAATTTTGAAATAATCTTATTCTTTAAAAGGTTATTCTCTAAGTACAAAGAATTTTAGTCCATCTTTTACCCAGATTTCCTCAAATTAATATTTTACTACAAATGCTTTATCATCCAGTGTGTGTGTGTGTGTGTGTGTGTGTGTGTGTATTTTCTCTGTAGGTATGTGTATTTTTGTATATACAGATATATCTACTAGCTCTCTCTGCTGAAAGGGCCTAGAAGCAATGATACTTAGTACCAAAAAGCACATCCATCACCCAAATCTAAGTACTGTTCTCCAACAAAATGAAACAAGGCCACTTGGGGAAATGTCTGATTCCTGAGAAGAGGCAGGGAAAGTACAGACCCAGAACTTCTTGTGTCAAAAAGCAATGTAGTGCTCAAAGAACATGTGATGGCTAGTTTTATCTGTCAATTTAGCTAGGCCACAGCACCCAGATATTTGGTCAAACATTATTCTAAATATTTTTGTGAAGATAATTTTTAGATGAGATTAACATTTCAATCAGTAGTAGCCTTTGAGTAAAGGAAATTACCTGCCACCATGTGGATTACCAGCCAGGTGAAGGTCTTAATAGACATAGACTGACCTCTCTGGAAGGAGGAGGAATTCTGCCAGTGGGCAGCTTTCGAACTTGAACTACAGGGTCAACTCTTCTCTGAGTCCCCAGCCTGCCAGCCTACCATGCAGATTTTGGACTTACCAGTATCCTTAATGTTGTAAGCCAATTCCTTACAGTATTTCTTATATCTTTTGTTATCTCTCTTGCTTTGCCTTCTGGAAGCTCAATTGCATGTGTATCAGACAGTCGGAGACGGCCCCACAGCTCTTGGATGCTTCTCTCTGTCTCTCAATCTGCCCCGTCTCTCTGTGTTTCAGTTTGGGTAATTTTTATTGTGCTATCTTCAGGTTAATATTTTTCTCCAGCTGTGCCAAGAGTATTAATAAGCCTGTAGGAGTTATTACTTATCTATCACTGTGTGTTTTACTATTATTATTTTCAGGATTTTTATTCCATTCTTTCTTATAGTTTTCCTATCTCTGCTGACATTCTCTCATCTTTTTGTATATGCTGTCCCTCTTCCCACTAGATCCTTTAACATATTAATCAGAATGATTTTAAACCCCTTATCTGATATTTCCTTCACCTAGGTCATATCTGTATGTGGTTTTGTTGATTGCAGTGATTCTTGACAGTATTGGTTTTGTGTTTACATGTGTGTGTGAGTGTGTGTTCCTTTTCGTGTTTCTTATAATTTGAGGTTACAAGTCAGACACTGAGTGCAAGATGGTTGAGATTCAAGTAAGTAGTATTTATGCCTGAAAATGGGCATACTCTGCTGCTAGACTTCTAGTGTGGGCAGCTGAGTCATGATAGTCAAGTATTAAGCTAGTCAAGGTTTGGGTTTGTTTGTGAAAGTTATCCTCAGTAAAATACTGAGATCAAGTTCATCTAACGTTATCTTTTGCTTTGAGTCGGGTCTTAGTTTCTGGTAGATGTTTTTCAATTTTCTTTTTTTACGACTTTCATTTATATGTTTTCCTTGTGACTCTGAATCTCAGAGAAGTTTTCCCTTCATGCTCTTGGCTCCAAGCAGTAAACTGCTGTTTCTTGTTACCATGTGATGCTTACCAACCTAGTAGTATGGGAGGGGCCAGAAGGACTTTCTCTGTGGTTCTGATTAAGTTTCAGACTTGGGCAAACCTAGTGCTCCTGGGTCTCATGAGTAGACTTCTTAAGTGATATTCCCCTACTGTAGCATTAGAAGATCTAAGATGGTCTGGACCTAGAATGGTTTCCTGCCTTTCCCTAGAGGTGGAGGACTTTTTCTGTTTTCTTCCCCTAGACACAATGAGTATTTTTCTGTGCCCTGGAGAAGGTAGGGTTTGCCCCTTTCCTAATATTAAGAATTTTCTTTCATATAAGAGAAGGATCTGAATCTGGATTCTGTGCCTTATTCCCCACCCCACAAAAGTCTACAACATAAAAGTTCTTTCTGGGGCCTGATAACCTGCTCTCTAATCTTTCTAAAACAAAGTTAATGAAAAAGAGGCTTGAAATGATTTAACTGTCCTTGTGTCTATGGCTCTATACATTCACTCTTTTTCAGCAATTTGTTAAAGATTTCAGCTGAAATGTCTTTGCTTGCATGGTAGCACCAACTTACTTCCATGCTTTGCCCCGAGTAAGCCAGTGCTTGCCTCCTGGTACCTGCTGAGAGATGTCTTCTCTTTCCTTATATTTCAGATTAGTTGGTTGCCCTGCAACCTCAACTCTTATTTGGCTTCAAGAAAAGTTATGATTTTTTATAAATTATTTATCTTTTTCTTGTTACTAAGTTGGGAGCTGCATTCTTTCCTGCTTTTTACACCCTAAATGGAAGCTTGACATTCTGATAAGTTCTACTTAACAAAGCTGAGTCAGAGGGAGGGTATAGCTCAGTGGTAGAGCACATGGCTAGCATACAGAAGGTCCTGGGTTCAAAACCCAATACCTCCAGTAAAATAAATAAGTAAACCCAATTACCTCCCCCTAACAAAATTAAAAACAAACAAACAAAAAACCAAAGCTGAGTCCATACCCAAAACTTCTAAAATCACTGATGTGGGGAATCACAAAGGGTATAAAAATGGGAGGATATATGCCCATGGAGTTTTAGTATACCATCAGTAGGGAAGATTTTACTGGAGTAGTTTGGTTATGGGGACTGAAAAGAGAAAATAAATGCTAGAAGAACTTTTGATAATAAATAGTCTTTTAGAATTTATTAGCATTCTCTTTAAAGCAGTACGTGGCCAACTTTGGTAAATGTTGCATGGACAGTTGGAAAGATGTGTAAGTTTTAAGGTGGGGTTTATAGTCATTAAAGTTCTTATATTTTTAGAAAAATAATTACATTATTTAAAACTTGTATCTATTCTCATACTCTTGAATTGCCAAAAAATGTTGTCACTTTATCCTCATAATCTTCCAAAATTATAACTCATCTTAATAAGTTATTGACCAAAAACACTAATTCATCTTAATGAAAAATAAGGAATTCAGTACAATTTTACTTCCTTCAACTCAACATTACACAGCCTTTCTAACATAGCATAAGATTATAAAACTAGATATTATTTTGTTATAGCCTACTCTCTCTAGATGGTTTTTTATTTTGGCAATTATTTTTGTTATAATAATTAAATAAATATTTATTTAGCTTCATTGTACTTGCAATTTTTTTATCCCGTAACTTCTTTCTTGGGTTCCTACATTGGATTTAACATATTTGTCAGCTGGATTATGCCTTAGAATAACTTCTTCAGGAAGGATACATTGGCGGAATATTTCTTGAGCTCCTATATATATAAGAATATATTTTAGCTGCTGCAACTTATCAACTACTCGTTCATCTCCAGCCATTTTGCATTGCTGGAAGTTACAGACTTCCAAATAGTTTCAGAAGCAAAGTAAGTACCGTTGGAGGAAAGGGCTTCGATGGAGGCAGTATCATTATGCATCTCAAAAGTCAGTTCTCCTATACAGGAGAGAGGCTATCAGGTTGTCTGGTTGTACACCTTGAACTTCATACTTGAATGTAGGGATAAAAGGCATGAATAGTTAAAAACCTGTTCTCATTCGCTTTGATGGATTGTTTCATTTTGTGTGCCTGAGTAATTTTTCTATCGTACTCAGACACACCAGAGTCGGGAATATTTCCTCCAAGAAACTTGAATGGCATCATTGAATGATTTCATTGGTTTTTAGGGTCCTGATTATTTTCTGCCCTTTCACTGGTATTTCAGTAGAAGGCTGGAAGGGGCTAAATCAAGTATGAACATCTGACCTCTTTTACAGCATTTAAGGTTATTTCTTCATTAAGTAAATATTTATGGAGTAAATTATTAAAGCCTAAATTACACTTCAATAAATTTATTTCACCACATTTGCACATTTGAAACCAATAAAATTTCCCCAGTAAATAGTGACCTATTAAGAAACAGTATGTTAGGATAGATTCTTAGATGTGAAAATTTCTAGGCTGAAGGGTTTGGTCATTTTAACGTCTCTTAATATACAATGCTGAATTACTTTTCCAAACAAACCTCCCACCAGCAGATAGCCATGAGTGAAAGTTTAGCTTCCAGCTAGGGTGTCAAAGATTATTCCATTCACCATGGATCTGGCTACCAAGAGGGAGCTGATATCAAAGAACTCTAAGATTGAGGAAAGAATCTCCCTGTCCTTTGGGCAGTGTGATAGAAATGGGGAGAGGTTGGAGCCCCTGGTCAGAGATGTGGGGAAAAAAATTCAAAGAGTGTCAAACCAGAAATGAGATTGGAATGCACTGGAGAAGAAAAGAAGAGAAAATGAATGAGTTAAAATACTAGGAAGTAAGAGAAAGATGGGCTAAAGTAGGAAAGGGGAATGGAGAGTCCAAATCAGACACTGAAACCCTAGAGACAAAGTATAGATAATGCCAATACAATTTTCAACTGAGAACAAAAACAGGAAAACAGGTCAGCATAGCCAGAGCCACAGGTGCCTGAGTTCAAGATTTCCTGCAGGACACTTTTGAGAAATTTGTTTTCCTACTCTTAAAATTTTCTCATTACTTCATATAATAAAAACCATGGCACCTACTTGGGTGTCCTCACTAACTCAACACAGTGCTGGGATGAGAGTGAATACTCAGCACTAACACTTCTTATATGCTTATTTAATCTAATTCCTATGTTTGATAAATGAAGTTGTTCCCATGTTCAGTGCAGAAGAGGAGACTCTTATTAAAATCCAAGCCAGCCCAGCCCACTATTTTTCACCTGCTGGGCTCTAAGGACCAAAGGAAAAGGAGGAAAGTTCAAAACCAGCCCTGGACAAAGGCCAAGTGGCTCTAGGCTGGGTGTCGAAGCCCTTGAAGGAAGAAAAACTCAGAATACAAAGAAGAATTCTGGGGCTGGGATTTTATTTTAAAACGCGATTAGCTGCTGGGGAGGCTCATGCTCTTTAAAACGTTCTTGACTCCAGCATCTGCAGCAGCTCTCCATTATTTGGTGCCTTAATTTGCAGCAGGCAAGTTTAGCAGTGAGCATTTTTTGGTAGCAGTGGCTGAACTAACATCCCCCCCCCAACTTTTTTTTTTAAGTCCACAGAATAGTAACTGAATAGCTCATTATTTCCTTTGAAAAGGCTACACTCTGCAGGTTGTCTCTACTTTTGCTGTTCCCTCTGTGGTGCCGGCTTCACACAGTTCAGTCCTAAGTGCTTGGGTTGCTTTGGAAGCCAAAAATCTCTGACTGAATCTCTCCATCTGTACCTGAAAAACACCCAAAGCTGATCCAGACTAATGCGGGAGTTTCCAGGGAAGTCTGATAATTCTGTAATAACAGTACTTGAAAATTATATTCCATTATCCTATTTTTAAAGACAATCACATGGAAGATTTGTTTTAAAATGTAAAATTAACATCTCACTCTGTGAGGAAGACAGTCCCATTTTACAGATGAAACCATTAGATGCAGAGAGATGGGTGATCTGCCCATGATAACAACCTGGTTCAGAGACAGGTATTGGGAAGTAGAACCGACCAACCATTTCCTCCATGATTTCACACATTTTATACACTGAGGATGGGAAGAAGTGTAATTAAAAGAATATGCAAGCACTGCAGGGGAAATAGGATCTCCAAAGCCTTACACCAAATGGGCTGCTTTCCTAAAACATTCCTATCTTTTCCAGGGCAGGCATATTCCTGTTCCCCAATTTTTCAGCCAGCACTTTCTTTACAAAGCAGTCTCTCCATTAGGCATTTTGCTGGGGAAAACCAAGGCGTCCTCTGTCTGTTCAGGTATGTCTGTGAATCGCCCACAGCTGATTCCAACATTAACCTACTCACAGGAATATTTCATAAGAAGTCTATTTTCCGGTGGTGAGATCAGAATCCCTAAAGAAACTATACAGCACATGATACAATCCCTTGGATGGCCTCGCTCTGGATGTTGAGCCTGGGTAATAACTGGTATGCTTTCCCTATAAGCGAGATTAGGACCACATGGGAGAAGCGCATCGTGTGGGAGAAGGGACTATCAGAGCTGGGGAATAATTCAGAGAGCACAAAAAAACTACTTCCTTATTTGATATATGCACAAACAAGGCCTTCATCTCGTGGTAGAGTCATGAGTAGAATCCAGATCTCCTAACTCCCAGTTCAGTGGTCCCCCTTCCCATTCAGCCACCCACATCATTCTGCTGATCTGAGTAGGAAGAGACATTTTGGGATCTGATCCCTTGGCCACTACCTGTTAACTGACATCTGAAGACTTGTTTAGCTTTCCTTGGAGTCATTGCTTCTGTGGTTCCTGCCTCTCCACTCTGGCTGGGGCCAGATTCTGTACTCAAGAATCATAGTGTCCCGATCCTAGTGCCTTTCACTTTCTCATGGTGATGATAGTACTAAAACCGATGCTATCACTATGAGAAAGAAAAACAACAACAACAAAAATATAGCCTTGTTGCCCTGGTCTGCTTTACGGGAAGCTGGCGCTTTTAGGGAGCTTTGAAGGAGGGGACAATCCAGTCTCTTCTCTTTTATTCTGTCCATCTCTCTGATTTCTAAGTTTGTATTGTATTTCAAAGCGTGATAAGTTGCTATTATGCAACTCTTTTCTTTTAGGAAGGGGTAATCACTTTCTAGGGTTTAGCTTCCTTTGCATTCTTAGCTCTACAGTGTGGTTAAACACACACACACACACTCACACACACACACCCCTATGTTTTTGCAACATATTTGGTCTGTTCTCCTTATAAAGATCTGAGTGATAGCCTTTTATGACTTGGCGACTAATCAGAAGCAGCATCATTTGCATTTTATATGTGCAATGTACATTTTCCTACCTAAAATAATCGATAAGTTTCTTGATGGTAAGCAATATGATTTTTAATTTTAATAAAAATTCCTATTATGCCTAGCACCTAGTCAGTACAATTATTACCTCACATTACCTAATTTTATCAATTTGTTGATGACCAAGGAATCCCAGAACTGAAAAGTAAAATTATTTACAAAAGTCTCTGGTAGAGCCAAGGTCTGATCTGAGTTAGGTCTTCTGGATCTAATTTTTTTTCTACTGTATTGTATTTGATTTGTGAGCCTAATGATATTCTATGTGATATTTACCTCCAAAGTGTTATGTCATCACCATCATGATCATCTTCATTTGCTAGTATTCAAGCCTCTGTCTAGGTCAATATTTTCGTTCTCTCAGTGAGTTTTTCATGCCATCTTTGACATGTCTAATGGAGTTCTTGCCCATATGGCCAATTATTTAAAAGGTAAACAAAAAAAAATCAAAGATGGCACTAAAAACTCATTGGCAGAACAAAGTATGTAAATATAGACCTAGATGCAAGCTTAGCATTAGACTAAATAAAAATATAACATATACATGTACATCAGATTGCATCAAATAGTTAAGAAATTTAAATGACTTTAATATACATAAACTCCTGCTCTCCTTTTTATAGCTGCTTCATTTTTAATGTTTTATGTTTCAATTTTCCTTCTTTTAATCTTGTTTTTCTTTTCTGTTACTACTGTCACATCTCAGACAGGAGGGGTACTGAACAGGCAAGGAGTTCTTTAATTGAAACACTTACAGTGTATGCTAGGAAACTATAAAGACTTTTAAGAAAGCAAACCTTTAATAGGTTCTTCTGCACTCATGTTGTAACCTAATTCAGTGGTCTTTCAGCAATGCCAGAGGATGTTGCTAATTTATGGCTACGATAAGCAATAAAGCAGTAATAGTAATCGAAAGGTGCGATATTCCTTGTTTAGGGGGCATTTATGGTTATGTATTAAAACTATAAATACTTCAAGAGGCTGCAAAACTGATCTATAGAAAATGAAAGATAAGATCTCCCTGCCTTCTGAAAGTGCTTTTCTAGCAGAAATCTGAGCTCGACTTTATGGTTTATAAATATAAACAGACCAGAAGTGAAATGTTCAACATGTCTGCCTATCCAAAGGGACCACTCAAATAACCACCGGCACTCAAGCTTCATCAGGGCTGGAATGCTCCTTTCCTTCTTCTTTCATTTTCAACTTTCCATTTCCTTCCCCTTGTTCCTCTATAAAAAATGCTCTCCCTCTCTCTCTCACATTCTGTATACTCTTCCTCTTTCTTTGTTTCTTCTCTTCTCTCTCTTCTTCCTTCCGTTGATTCTTAATCCATATTGGATGAAGGAAGCAAACTGTATTGGGCCGGAAGCAAGGTCCAGAATGTAGCCATCATGGCAGAGAGCCCCAGAACCCTAGGAAAGTCTCCTCTGTTCCTCTTAATTGGACCAACCCTGAGCTCCAGACTGCCTATCTAAGCAAACCCTCACATCAATGCCTGTTCTACACAGTTATCCAGCATCCCTGCCTCTTTTTCCTTTCTGCCACCACTCTATCTTGTTCTTGTGCTCATCAATCTGGATTCCTGTGTTCCCATCCTGTCTTTAATACCTGCTTCTGCCGTATTTGTTTAGTGGCCTATAAAGTAATTTTTTAAAAATCTAATTGGATTTCTATTTTCTAAAATATATGTTTTGTGGTTTCCTTATACCTCTGGCTGGTTCCTCACTAGTCCCTGGAGCCCCCACTCCCATTGAGGAATGAGGGAAATTTAGGTAATTGATTTCTGATCAAATAAAATTTCTACCCATTCTTCAAAGTTTGAATTAGGTAGTTCCTCTGGTTAGGGACCCTATTCTCAGCATTCTTATAATTTCTTATATATTCCTCTATCACTGCACATTTTGGGTTCTATCTGATCATACTGGGGTAGAAGCTCTGCTTTGTTTCTCACACAGGGCCTAATTATGATGCTCAGTCCATAAATGTAAGTTAAATGATGAATACAATGATTATCTTTATTGGTTCAACAAATATTTACAGAGCACCTGCTTGGTACCAGGCACTGTTTCCAGGTAATGAGAATTTAATAGTAAACAAGGCAAGTAAAGCTCCTGCCATCATTGGACATGTATTTTAATGGGGCATCCATACAATAAACAAGTGAATATAAACTAGAGTGTCATATAATGATAAGTGCTATAAACAAGAAGAAATCAGGATAATGGAATTAAAAATGACAGGGTGCTAGATAATTAATTTCTAAGCATGAAGAAACCTAATGGAACTATACCAGTCTGTCTCTCAGAAAATAAAGAAGCCATCAGCCCCCTAAATTGGGGTTTCTAATCTCATTGCCTATACCCCTGGGTCTTCCATTAATACAAAAGTATTTGAAAAGCTGAAATAGACATATTCCCCATCCAACCTGCTCGGTCGTATATCTCTCTTCCATAAAGATACTCCTTTGGAATTGGCATCAAACAGGCTCCCTGAAAATAAAGGACAATAAATCCCAGTAGTTACTATGATTTCTCAGGCTCTCGGTCCCGTGTACACATTTTGACAGAAGCTCTCAGAAGTATCTGCCTGGGAAGGTCACATTCTGTTCCCCATTGTAGTTGAGACTCCAGAAATGACAGAAAAAGTGAAGATCATTGAAATATTCATGAGACAAAGTTACATACATATGCTCCATGAAGTTAGAGTGGAACGAGCTTTAAAACTCAGTCTGACAGACTGAACAAAAATACCACCTTATTTCCCCTTTTGTTTTTCTATAGGAGACCAAGCAAGGAAAACTAAAAGAAAATAGTGCTCTGTATCTGCAGTCAGTCAGGTGATGGGCTCAGGGATGATGGCTGTGTTACAGTGAGAAAAACTGGAGGCAGTGGCAAAATCTCTGATATTAGTCCTTTTAAATTTTTTCCTTCACCCAGGGTGGCAAAATTTCTTTTAGGAAAGTGAAGGTTTGACCATCTCTATCTGTAGTGCCAAGTTGATAAAAATCACCAATGGCCCCTCATCTCAAAGGAATCATTCTTATGTGATCTGATTCTTTCCAGACCACCCAAACCACAATGGCTTCCCCTTCCCTGTCCTGGCCTTTTCAGTATACATTCTCTGTGCATTTGGATGGGTTTCCTCACTGTCTCATAACACAACATATTCATTCTTGCCCCTGGGCAGACAGTAGGGTTCAGTGGGAAGCACATATCTCTCCAGAGATTTGATTAGGATGATCATTTACTGTGTGTCTTTGGGTAAACGTCTTAACCTCCTTGAACCTATGTTTTCATGTCTTTAAAACAAGAATGATAATACAGCTTCTTAGGTTGTGAGTACTAAGATGAGGTGTTGTATACATGTAAATCACAGAGTGCCATGTCTAACACATGGCCACATCCTTGTCTTACTGGTACCCAGAGTGCCCTCTCACTGCCTCATCATCCTTCAAGATTGGACTCTAGATCCAACTCGCATAACCTTCCTGCTGATCTGCTGGGCTCTGCTTTCCTCCTTCTTTGAGTACCTGCAGCAAGTGTGGCCTGTAACAACAAACTGGCTACTTAATGACCTCCTGTCTTAGTTCTTTAAAAAAATCATTTCTTTGAGGACAGGGGCATCTATTCTCCTACAAAGCAGTTTTGAGCACAGATCTTGAGGACAAGCTTATTGATGAAAATGGGACACAAACCATGTCAGCTTCCTCTAGTGATGTCTAGTGTTTATTTTGACTGACACAACATTGTAAACTGACTATACTTCAATAAAAGTAAAATAAAATAATAAAATAAAATGCATTTATTCTCACCCCCCCCCAAAAAAACTAAATAAAGCATTGTTTTTGCAATTATGTAGATACTATGAAATCTTGTGATTGACATCAAGTCTGGGTGCAGTTTCTTATAGTCCAGAGCTTATGAAATAGAAGGACAAGTTATCTGTCTTTCAAACACCAAAGATACAGTGGTGGATACGAATAGGATGACTAAAACAAATACTTCCATTCAAAAAGGGAAGTGACAGAAGCCTAACAGCAAGGCACTGGTCCATTGCATTTCTGAAATCCTGCAGAACGAATGTTTCTAGGTGCCCTCACTCTGGAGGGAGGGAGAGTTCCTTGGTTAGGCCCCAGTTCTGCTGCCTGGAAGTGGCTTTCCCAGTCTTTTGTTCTCCATGACCCTTGAATTTGCCCTCAGGAGCTTAACTTTCATTTCTGTACCCTTTCTTATCAACTTGATCAACTTTCTCATCCTGCCAGTAGGCGACCAGAGAAGGACTGTTGTATACTGATTGTAAAAATGGACCAAATGCTTCACTTCTCCCTGTGTCCATGTCACAAGGAAGTGAAGTCAATTTTCCTGTCTCTTAGGTTTGAGCTTGTTCTTATTATTTGCTTTGGACAACGTAATGCAGCAAAAGTGATGAGTGTGCGAATATGAGTGAAGCTTCAGGAGGCCTTCTCTTGGACACTTGTGAACACCTATGAATAAGCCCAGGCCAGCATTTTAGAGGATGAGAGACCATATAAAGGAGAGTTGAGGCCATCCTAGACCAGCCAGCCTCCGGTTCACCTCCCAGCAGACTGCAGACACAGGACTAAGTCAAGCCAAAATTAGCCCAACCAGGACAAAAGAACCCCCATCAGATCTTTAGCTTCTTCAGCCAAGATAAACATTTATTGCTGTGCTCCTAGGAGTTTGGGGGTCATCGTTGTGCAATATTACTGTAGCAATAAATACAGGGGAGTTTCCTTGAATTGCAACTATTAACTTTCAAGCTCAAATTGTTTCTTAGGCTGGGCAGTTGATGTCCGACTGTGCTAAAGCTTATGTTGTCATCTTCCCTATTCTAACTTTTCCCATTTCCTGTATTTAACATGTGCATTGTACTTCAGCCATGTCTTCAATCTTTTCTCATAACCACACTGATTTATACACCTCAGACATCCATTTCATTGATGCAAAAATTCTTGCTCAGAGAGATTAAGTGACTTACCAAGGCTGCACAGTTAGAAACTGAATACAGTATGCATTCCTCTGCATCAACAATCTTCAAATACTACAGAAACTGTATCATCTCATCTTGTCTCCCTTGCCCTACCTCCCATCTTTCATACTGAATCGAAAAGGAAAGCGTGGCTTGGATGACTTATTCTCCAGCTGGGAATTTGAATACCTAAACTCTGACCATCCTGGTCTTTCTGTGAGTTGCTTCATAGGCAAACTAACTGTGCCTTAGAAATTAGTCACCAACTCTGACTACTATTTAATGATATTGTAAGGTCGAATGGGGAACAGAAAGAGAAAACCTTCCCTTGACTGATTTCAGAGGTCAGAGGAGGGCTACAGATACAAATTACAAAGGAAAAGATTTTAGGTTAATACAAGACAGAGCTTTGTAACGTATAATTGTGAAAGTTTCAACATTTGATGGGAAGGTAAACTGGATGATCTCTGAGGCCCCTGTCAGCTCTAGGAACTGATGTCTCTAACATACTACATTTTTTACAAAAGGAAAAAGGTATGTATCCATCACCATATCAGGACAGCCCAGCTACAGTCTAAAGGGAGATTCAGTCAGTCACTATTAAAATCATTTCTGGGTTTTCACTCCCTTGTTGGAATGTTATCCTCTTTGCCTTTTGAAATGTCACTCTGGTTTTCCTGACAGTTTTTGACCACATCTTCTCGTCTGTTTGTTTTATCTCCTCTATACAACATACCCTAAATGTAGGTACTTTCCCAGGATTCATACATAGACCCCTTCTTTTCAAACTCAATGTAGTTTTCCCTACATTACCCACTGCCACAGCTTTACTGCCTTCTACATGCTGATTCTTCTCAAATCCTCATTTCTGGCCCCGCAATAGGCATTATTGCTATTGCCAACTATTTCCAGCTCTCCATCCCTCCAGGAGGAAGGCTTTACTGGCTCCCTGTGGCTGGGAGCAGCCACGGACTAGTTTTTTTGCATAAGTCCCATGTGTCACTTCCCAGTCAAACATTTAATTGCCAGGGCAAGACCCTCAGGACCTCTCTTCTCTTCCTGGCTTAATAGCCAACAACTTTTGAAATGGTGACTGCTTTCTCAGCTTGAGCCTGTGAATGACTACAATGAACTACGGAGCTTCCCTCTCCACTTCAACAGACCTACAATCAACGGTAGAGTGAGGGAAAAACTAACGTTGATTGTTTTCAGTCACTGAGGTTTTCATTTTTACCACTTCATAATCTAGTTCATCCTGACAGCAAAAGCCCTAACCTCTGTCTCTTGAGTTTCAAGTCTTTTTATACCACGCCCTACATGTCCTTTAGGATGGCAGATGTGCCCCTCTCACACTGAGTCCCAAGCCAACACCACCAGCCCAAAGTGAATCAATAATCTTTTTCCAAGCTCTGCTTCTTCACTTGCTCTCTGTGATGTGCTATTCGGCTCATTTTCCTGACCAACCAAAAGACAAAAAAAACAAAAATCTTCTCAGAGCCAATCAGAGACTGTCTTTTCTTCATCTCCTTAACATCTTTCATACCCAGGCTTTTCCCTCCCTGACAACGATGGCTGCTTTCTAGTTCAGGCCCTCAATACCTCTAGGTGGCTAATTGCATCTCTCTCCTAATAGCTTATTGCACAAGACAACAAAAAGTGAACTTCCTGAAAAGCACATCTGAACATGTAACTGTTCTGCTTAAAATCCCTTAATGTTTCTCAGGGCCTTCAAGATAAGTTTCAAATTGTTCAATATGCTCTGTAAAGTCCCCCACAGTTTCAGGAGCACTCAGGGAAGAAGAAAGGAACATCCAGGTAGAAAAAGCACCATGAGCAAAGACCAGAAACAGGAAGCAGTGATGCTTTATAAGGGAACTGCCTGCAGACGGGTATGACTTTAGCAGGGGTCCAGTGGAAGGGAAGAGAGATAGGACTAGAGAGGTCCTCACTGTTCAAGCTGCATTCTCTGCCTAAATCATACTTCCTTTCTCTTCCCAGTTCTTGCTTCCTCATCATAAACATCTACTGGTTTTCCAAATATTTATCTTGTCCCTGCAACTAGGAACCCTTTTTGACTCACAATAACACTTCATCAAGCTTTATTTTCTCAGTGTTTTCCTTCTTCACTAAGCTGGAGGGTAGAAACAATCCATTTCTCCTATGATTTCATATCTTGGCAGCCAGCACAATGGCTGCCACCTATCAGGTACTCAATCAATGGTTGCTGAATGAATGGACAAATGAATAAATGAATGAATTGATGCCCTCCTTTAGTATCTCCTGGGTGCTCCATTCACTATTCAGAGTGAATTGCTTCAAGTTCTGGCTTTATGGATGGATAACGCAGGGGATGCAATTTTTGCTTTCTACTTCTTTACCTCCATTATTACCAACCCCCTCATCCTAGCACCAATCTCTGCCTATAATCCTGTCAGCAGCCAGCTGCTTGGCGCCAACACTGCCAACTCAGCACCTTTCCCCATACATCCCTGGGGGAAACCATTCACCTTATCACCAAAGAGAGAGAGAAAAAAAAAAAAAAAAAACAACAACAAAACAAACACCTCCCATCTGTTACAGCTCAGAGATAGAATCCTCATAACTGTATCAGCTCACAGGCTGCGTATCTGATTTTCTTGTTTTTAGGGAGCACTTAGGGAGATTTCGCTCTTTTTATTGTTGTTTTCTCCCCAGCTAGTGACCGTATTTCATCTCCACTGAGACACAATGAAAGAAATTTTCAAGCAAATTTGTTGCCTAATGATTCCAGGGAAGGTGCTTAGAACCATAAATGTCTTCTTGAAAATCTGCAGAGGAGCCCAGTTCTGCAAACTTTTTAAAATTAGCACACAGTAAATGCACAACTTTTGCACTGGGTCAGCACTGCCAGTGAAGGTAGTAATGGCATCAGAGTGGCTCCCAGAAACAGCATCACCCAGCACAAAAGGTAGCCACCTTTGAAAATTTATTGGAGGATTTCCAAAGACATCAGCAAGGGCAAGGTTGAAATTCCATGGTAACGCCTCACACATGAACAGGTGGAACTTCTAAGTGTCCTTGGAATCACTAAGCTGGGAAAACATGCTTGGATTTACAATCAAACACCTTCTGCTGATGTATGTGATCATAGCTGGGCTTTTCTCCATTTGCAATATGGAGGAAAAATACCCTGCTTGCCCCAGACTTGTTTTGCTCTCCCAAAGGAGAAAGATCATTAAGCTTCATAAGGTTCTTTGAACACAAAGAAATAAACAATGTGTTCATTCAGTTAGCATGCAATTGTTGAGTACCTGCTGTATGTCAGGAGTATGTAATAAAGAAAACACATATGACTGACCCCTGCCCTCTTGGCCCTAAATCTGGTAGGGGGATAAGCTATTACACAAATTATCACACAAATACATGTTTAATTATTAATTAATTAAATGCTCTGAAGGAAGAGTACAGATTTACTATGAGAGGTATAAAAGGTGACTTAATTTGGATTTGCAGCTCAGGGAAGCAGAGTAGGGAAAAGGACTTTGAAGGGAGGGAGTACAGCACGTGCAAAGGCCCTGAGGTGGCACACTGAAAAGTAACAGAAACAAAGCCAGTCAGCTGAAGTATGCAAGATACTAGATAATACGAGATGGAGAGGTGGCTTCTGAGATGTAGGCCTTGGTTGCCATGCCAGGAAGTTTGGCTTCTGATGTGATGAGAATGCACTGAAACATTTTAAGCAACAAAGCAGCCTATTTGTTTAGAATGGATTGAAAAAGGCTCAGGGTGAAGAAACAAGAGCAGTGTCTGAAAAAGGGCAAAGCTGATGGTGGTTTTTACCACAGGATGGTAAACTATGACCCGTGGGCCAAATCTAGCCCGTCACCCATTTTTGTAAATGAAGCTTTATTGAGACACAGTCACATCCATTTGTTTATACACTGTCTATCTATGGCTGCTTTTGTGCTGCATGGCAGCGTGGAGTAGCTGCTCTGTGGGCTGCATGGCCTGCAATGTTCACTGTCTGGCCCTTTCCAGAGAAAGCGTGCTGACCCCTGGTTTAGACCGCAGGGATCTTGATGTCTCTGTAGAGAAATAAACCGATTCAAGATACACCTTAAAGACTGACGATAAGACTGTCAGCCTAAACTCTCACCTTCTTCAGAAGAATCATAAGGGGAAGTCTAGAGACGTGAATGCATTCCAGATTCCATTATCCCAGTGGTGGTAGAGATTTCCATGAGCTTATTTACTTTAGGCATGTTCATTTTAATCTTATTGACTGTTTTCACATTACCTTCAAATCAGAGAAGAGTAACACTTATTAACTACCACTGCATTTTCATTAGTCATGAGCACTTTCTGTTTGGATTAGAAATGGTCCAGACACAGACAGTGACTATAGGCTTGTCTCTGTTTTCTTAAGATGGTGATCGGAATTCCACCAATGCCTGCCAGTTTGGTGACAGGCCCCGAGGGGAGCTGTAGAGGGCTGTTGTCAGCCACCAGATGCCCATGGGAGTGCACCAGAAGCTCAGGAGCTTTGGGACAGGATCTTTCTTAAGTTCTCATTCTTCAATGGGAAATGGAGGCACAGAATGTTCTGGGTCATTGTCCCTGGTCATCTGCTGGGTTAAGAGGCCACTGCAGAGCTTTTGCTTAAGCAGTCACATCAGAAACCAGGCAGCCTGGGCCTGCATCCTGGCTCTACCACTGAGTCTATGGTCAGAAGGTCACAGTGTTAACACATTTAAGTCACTCAGCCTGGGCCATGACACATGGAAGCATTTTACACCTTGAGCTATGTTATATTCTCATGCTTTGTAAGAAAACCTTAAAATTGAACAATTGCCATCTGTCCAGAACTTCGTAAGTATCACTTAATCCTTCCAGGGAGACTGGGAAGTAGGCAATATTCCCATTATTTTCATAGGTGATAACACTGAGGCATATTCAAGCCCTTGTACCATTTTTTGTGGCCTGTGAGGGTCAAGCCAAGTATCAAACATGAGTTTGCTTGATTCCAAAGCTCGTATTCACAACAGCTATGCTGACTGCTTCCTTGACACGCCCTTGTCCTAGGGAGTTTGCCCAGGACTTTCAGAGAGGGATAGGTATGTGGGGACCAAAAGGGAATGTGAAGTGATGTGTCAGGACTCCTAACACCTTACTCTTTTCCCTTAATTCCCACCGGAATGCTAGGGTTGATCTTCTGCTGATCTTTCAACTTCAGGGACAAAGCCAGTTTCCTTGATTGAATGACACAATCTCTCTTTTTGACCAAGGAAGGGGTTTGGGAGACCCACAAACCCATGATCCCAACCACTACTGAAGTTAAACAGATCTTAGTTGGATTAAAATTTTAAATTTACATGGAAATGACTTCAGCACATTTTAGAAAACATTCAAGGGGGCTTAATAAGTCTGTTACTTATGCAGAGGTTTTAATCTTACCCCATCAAGGTAGGACCACAGTGCTAACCTAGAAGAGAGGTGTTAAGCCACCTAATATCCAACCCTTTAAAAATACAATATCCTTAATGTCAATATTAGCCCCCAAAGCCCTCACTATTTTAGATTTCCTTGTGGGGAGAGACTATAATTGCACAAATACTCGAGGAAAAAGTGGGGAAAGGACATAAAATAGTTTAGATATTTTCTGCTAATACTAGCCAAGAAAATCAAATTCTACTCCCTGCTTACACCCACCAAAAATAAGAGCTCAAAGGGCAAATGACTAATATCCCTACATTTTGTGATTAATCTAATTCTGGTTCCTTAGTGTAGCCACCTTCATTTTATATTCCTTCCATAAATAATGCACAATGCAGCACTCTGACAATGATATGAAATTAAAGGTGAATAACACATGATTCCTAAGGGGAAGAACAAAGGAGGTTGTAACTCAGTTTATTTATATATATATATGTTTTAAAATTCTTGTTTGGGTAAATTTGCAGCAGTGTATAAAGCATTCCTGTAGAGCTCCTTCATCCCTCGGTGGCCTTTAATTTCATTTGCATATTGGAAATTCAGCACTTTCTCTTGTTCTTATCAAACTTGTCAAAACAAACAAAAAAACCCCAAAACAAACCAAGCTGGGTTTCTATAGAAAGGATGTTTTAGATGCTAGTAAAGTATTGCAAAATATAAAAAATTACTGCAGGTGCATCCTTACGAGTGGCCGTTTCCCCTGTTTGTTGCTGATCTCCCCAAGGCCCGGTGCCGCAGCCTTCAGAGCCGTGAGCTCAGAGGCGAGGGTGGTAAGGAGCAGCACCGCAAGTCTGGAAGTAAGGAGACCTGGGCTCTCCATGTACCTGGCTACGCAGTAGCCCCTGGGCTTGGACACGTCCTGAATAATTCTTTATGCGTCGCTTTCCCCATCTTTAAAAGGAGGCTGTTGGCTTATAGCCTCCCACACACCCCTCTCCTTGATGTCTTCGTTTCCTTTCTCATGCTCTTTCCTCTGGAAAGTAGACCTTTCTACCTTTCTTCATGGTACAGAGTCTTTCTCTTTTTATGGCCCGAATCAGAAATTTTCTCAGTGGCTATCCTGTCCTGCTTATGTTGGTAATTCCTCATGTGGGTTGATAGAGAAAGATTGCCAAAATCTGTTAAGTGAAAAAAGTGAAGCAGAGGAGGACAGTATATACCTTTTGCTGTCATTTGTGAAGTAAGGCTAACATACACACATGCAAATATGTGTATATAAAATCTCCGGAAGTATTTACAAGAAACTAATAAGCAACAATAATTGTTTATGGCGATGGGAGCTAATTAGCTGAGGGACTAATGTGGGGAGAATTTTGACTATATGCTCTTTTTTATCTTTTTTAATGTTAAACCATGCTAAATGTACTATTTATATAAAAATAAAATTCAAATGATTAATTGAAACAAATATCAAAAGAAGGAATTTTTGATAAAGCCTAATTTATTCAATCTTCCATTTATTTCAAAGGGCCTTACTGTTACATGATAGTGATAGTCGATAAATATTCTCTTTGATTTTGTTTAATGTGTTTAATTTTCAAAATAAAAAGAAGACAATCTTTTAAAGAGATATTATATCTTGATATATGGGTCTGGGGCACCTACACGTGATCTTGATACTTTAAAACAGGGGAAAAATAAAGAAGATCAAATAATATACACAAAAAGTAGAAAATGTGAATAAGGACAATGAGTTCTTACATCTTCATAAATAGTATCAAAAAGCATCAACATTTTCTTAGGTGACAGAAATGGGGACATCCAATTATTGAAAAAGAAAGAGCATAAAATATAAGGAAAACACAAATACCTCACAAGAACTATGGAAACAGCTGTTGCTGAATAGTCAAGGAATGTAAAATACTGAAAGTTAATTATATGCTTTTTATAGCAATTTGAAATGGACCCAGTGGTCTGATTCCACAGTTTTAAAAACATTGACATATTTTTTTTCTGGCTCTGCAGGGTTGGGCTCTTAGAATTTGACTGAAGTGAAACTAGCTTGAAACCCCCTCCCACATTCCACTTTGCAGTTTGCAGATCATTTTCATTTGCATGATCTTAAGATGCTTCATTCTCATTTAAAGGTTATTCAAGGCAAATATTTTTGTTTCATTTTTACAGATCAGGAACTGAAGTTTGTTTGGCTTAAGTGACTTGCTCAAGGGCATATAGCGAAGGATTGTAGAGCTAGACCTCAGAAACATCCCAGCTCCTTTTCTAGTCTTTATTGTTGTAAATCAGGCTGTCTAACTTAAATCTTTTTCTGTTTCACGGAGTCTGCAGGGAGGTCTGCCCTGCAGAAGCAGGCCACCAGAATCTGAGGAACACATCCAATCATTCTTGCACTAAACCCCAATAGATTTCTCCAACACAATTTTCCTCTAATTGTGTCTTCTATGTGAGCAGTCATTTCTTTGGTGTGCAAGTGTGTGTATGTGTAATGATGTTATCTATATGCCATCAGGGCACCTGCACATTTGCATATTGGGAAAAAAACTGAATAAAACATGAGGTGTTTTATTCCGATGGGATGCAGGAGTCCCAGAGGATATTTACAAATGTACTCAGGTCCCTCAGAATCAATCAACCCCTCAATCAACAAATGTTTTTTGATTCACTGGTATGTGCCTAGCTACTAAGATGAATGTTGTAGGGGAAACAATGAAGCGAGGAGAGGAGAGTCTCCTCCTACCCCCCACCAACCTTGGACAGCTCCAGTTTAGAAAAGATAAAATAATTAGATTTATGGTGGTCTCTAACCAGTGTCGGCAGAGCACACATTCCCGGGTTCCCTTCAAAGGGTTCCAGCTGGAAAGAAAGGAGGAGTGGGAAAAGCTGCTGAAATTCAGTTATCTGCATCCCAGTGACCATCCGCTGGAAGGTTGTATGAGAAGGAGATTTAGATTTCCCCTGTATCTGATGAAATACGGAACAATGCCAGCCTGGAGAGCTGGTCGTGCATGTGGCCTTGGTCATGAATAATCCGTAGTGCAGTCGCCCTGCTTCCACTCCTGGCTTTCTATAGTTTATTCTCTACCCAGCTGACATCACAGTTTTAAAAAAGTAAATCAGACTGTGTTGTTCTTTGCTTATAATCTTAAAATGATAAACCCTCTTATTTTTAGAATAAAATTCAAACTCTTTTCTGTGGCCAGTAAGACATTAATTGGACTGTCACTCCCTCTCGTGTTCATCACCGCATCTCTTCTCACTCGTGATGCTCCAGACACGGTTCCGATGCTCTTCCCACCCCGACTCGCCCCCAGCTGCAGGCTTGGCTGTTTGCTATACCCTCCCCCTGGAGTGTTTGGCCCCCGATCTTTGCATTGATGTCTGCTTGTCACCAATGAGGTTTCAGCTCACATATTAACACTAGGAGATGCCTTCCCTACTCACACCCATCCAAAGCAGCTGCCCCACCTCTTGCCCTGCTCCCTGTCTATCAACAATGCATTCTCTTCCTACAGTAGTTTTCAGTGTATGTAAATACCTTATGCATGCGTTTGCTTGTTCATTGTCTGTCTCCCCCAGCTAGAATGCAAAAGCTTTATTTATCAAAGCAGTGGCCTTGTCTGCCTTGTTTATTGCTATTTGTGCAGTTCTTAGGACAGCGTGTAGTAAGTGTTTAGCAAATATTTGTTGAAGGAATGAATGAGATGCCTCAGACATGGAATGTTTGTGGCTTTCACTCTCACGTGCATCCCTTTATAGCCTATGACCATTTTGAGATATTACTTGAGAGTCTCTCCACCCCCTGTGCACCCCTGACCTCCACAAAGCACTCTGAGACTCTCCCTCTATTAAATCAGTAGCATCCTTTGCCCCAGGGAAGATTGGGATTATTAGAGCGGTAATACAAAGTGAAAAAATAACAGTAAGTTTTGGGCTTTTTGAGTTTCTAAATGGAGTTTTAAAATTATAGCTGCTGCTTTGCAAGAGGTAAGCCCTTTTGAGCATCAGAGGTAAAGCCCTGAAGGAATCATGGCATAAAGTATGTGGAAAAAGAATAGAAGAAGAATAGTTTTATCCAATCATGGAGACAAGATGAAGATGGAAGTCCTTGGGTGGGGACTGGGAGGATGTAGGCAAAGGTCAGGGAGGACATGATGAGATATTAGATGACAGTTGACAAGGGGTCCAGTGTTCAGCCAGCTCCTCACTGGGCCATGCCCTGAAAGACCAGGGGAGTCTCTGACTAGAAACAAGTAAGGCTTCATTATGCTGGTGAAGTCCAAGGAGTTGGGGGAGAATTGCCCCATGCCAGTGTGGAACCACAGTCCTAAAGCACAAAAGGGGTGTGGCATGTCTATCCAAGTTGGATCAGAAATAGCTTTCCAAGTTTCTACAGAAGTAGCAAAAGGAAGAATATAGAATTTTCTGAGCTCCCAGGAAAAGACTGGACATGCTTGAAGGATACCTGGTGGATTTAAAGGGGTCTGACAGTCAGGATTAGGACCTAGAGGTACCTGTGAGTTCTGATGAAGGGTCACTGCAGGACCGTGGACATGGCAGCAGATGCACTGGGTACCAAAGACCAAATGGCCTCATGTACCAGCAGAGGATGGAAGGCAGTGAGTGGTAAATCTGATGTTTCTCCTTCATTCCTACCTCATCACTTCTTGGATGTTCATAAGCCCTGTTTTTCCTCCAAATATTAGATAGCATCTGAGTAGTAAGGGAGTTAGGGGGATATGACTGAGTTTAAATCCCAAATATTTTTTTCTAATTTTGTGAATCATACAAAAAATGTCCAGATTATGGGGATTTTTTGTTTAATCAGATATAAATGGGACTTGATGTACAAATTAAGGTCAGCTCAAAGAAAGGAAGTTTCTTTTTTTTTCACACTTGAGTTTGTGACATGAAATTTTTACCCATTTAATATATATATGAAAAGTTATTCAGAAGCTTCAGAGGTAATTATAGGCAGAAGTTAGCTACCGTGTGGTGTTACCTGACAAGCACAACTCTCCTGCACCTGACAGCGGACCGAGGGTTCTGAGGCAGGTAACAATGCTACCTGAGACTCAGGCTTCAGGTCTGGAGTCAGACAGACTTCAGTTCAAATCTCTGCCCCCTATCTTTAAAAGATGGTAATTTGAGGAAAGACATTTTAACTTCGGGGACATCAGTTACCTCATCTATGAAAATAATACTGTCTTTAGCAGGGGAGGATTTCGTTCAAGCGGTAGAGTACATGCACGAGGTCCTGGGTTCAATCCCCAGTGCCTCTGCTACAAATAGATAAATAAATGGACCTAATTATCACCTCCCCAAAATAAATTAAAAACAAATTAAAAAAAATACTGTCTTCTAAAAACTGTTTGGGAGTGAAATAATCTAACGTATGTAAATGTTGAGAACATTTCCTAATTTTAATAGGAGCTCAAAATTGGAATTATTCTTGTCTTTACAAGTGGGAATAATTTTTATTTTGACCAGACTTGATGTGCTCTTTTAAATATATTTTATATATTATTAATTTTTAGTTGTATAAAACAATATTTCTATTAAGTATAGCCATTCATGAGGAGGAATTAACAGCCAACATGGTAGATACATTCATTCAGATTGTGAGTTAGTGAAATAGGCCTTAATTATAAGTTATAAATTGGAACACTTGTATTCTCCATTTAATTTAACCTACTCCTAGAGGAAGAACAAATAACAAACAAAACTCATTCTCCTTAGTAAACAATAGGATCCTCCTATGCAAGATCTTCCTAAGAATTCATTCCATCCATTGTAGACACTAAGTTCTGGAATTTAAAGAAAACTTGAAGAGATATTAGAGATTATCTGGCTTCACCTTCACAATTTACACAGGAGAAAACTGAGTAGGGCAAAAGTGACTTGGCTGGGATTCGAATAGTTATTGGAATAGGGTCCATATTAGTCAGTTTTTGCTGTGTAACAAACCACTCCAAAACTCAGCTGCTTAAAACAACAAGAATTAATTTTTTGCTGACAGGCCTGCAGTCAGTTATGGCCAGGCTGATACAGGCTGGGCTCTGCTGGGCTTGGCTCCAATCTTCTAGTTGGGTCCAAGTATGCTCCATAGGCCTCTCACCCCTGTTTCGGCAACTACCAGTGGTATGCCCTTCTTTTACAGTGGAGCATAGGTGTGTAGAGGGGCAAGCAGAAGAAGGTTTAGTTTCTTGAAACCTCAGCCCAGAACTAAAACACTTTAACTTCTACTCCCATTCCATCAGCTGAATCAAGTCACATGAGCTAAGCTCCAAAATCAGCAGGCCAGAGAAATATACTCCATCCATTCTAGTGGACATTATTTCCAAGTCACATGGCCAAAGATGTGGATATGTAATTCTAATAAAGAGAGTACATGAATGACTTTGGTGACTCAATTTACCATAGGGCCCCAGTCTTCAGATTCCCACATGAGTTCTCCTTTCCTTCCATCATGTTCTAAGCAGACCTCCAACCTAGTAAGAAAACTACCCAGTTCAAACTATTTGGTGCCCAACCACATAGGGCCAAGCTTGGCAGTAAGTTACCAATATCACCATCAGAGAAAACAACCATAAAGTCTAGGAACAGTTACATAGAGATAAAAGAATACAAAAAATAATTGTTCATCAGCCAAGAATATTTTCTACCCCCCATCTGCAACACTGAAACTCTCAGTAAGTTTTCCCTTCAGCAAAAGGGGATTTATAGTTTCAGCCCTATCAATTGTTTTTTAATTAAAAATGTACTGAGGTCCTTATGACTGTAGCACATAAAGCAGACATGCCAATGCTTGGCATAGGCAGCCCAGTGTGTGTGTATAAATTATAACCACAGTGACTGGGTCTGGCCAGGAGACACTGCAGCAATTCTGAGTTACACTTCCTCTGAGTTAGAACTACTGAAACTTACATGCTTAGAATATTTAAAATATCTGTCATAGGCCTGCAAATGGATGGCTTTCTCCACCCCATTAGGGTTTCTTCCTTCAGCAATTTCAGATGCCGACCTTACCTGCCATAAAGTGAGTTTGCCCCCCATCAGTCCAGCAGGCTCAAAGTTGGTCCAAAAAGAGATGACCTGGATGCCCTTCAGCATCTTGCACTAAATTTCAAATCAGAGCCAAACTCTGGCTGCAATGCTTTCACTGTCTTTGGTGACACTGAAGAGAGAAGATCTAATGTGATACTGGGTTTCTAGGATGCACAGGTGGAACACAGTGATCCCCCATCCATCCATTCATTAACATCAGTATCTGGTGGGGTTTTGTTATGGACTGCCAGCCACTGAGCTAGGAGCTGAAACTTGAGCCTAGCAAAGGGGTTGAGCTCCCGGCAAGAAGGGAGAGTGGGGAGCTCAGGCAGACAGTGGAGAGTGAAATCTAAGGAGTATGCAGATCTGTTTTCAAAGCACAAAGACAAATTATGTCATGTTCCCCTTGTTCTTATTTACAGAATTACATGATAAGGAAGTGAGACATAGCTGCCCTTTGCCTGTGCCTAAGTGTAGGACTGATTTTGCAGAGTTCTAACATACAAATTTTATAAATTACTGTTTAAATGTTAAGGATTGTCAGTAGGTAAAGGGTTACCTGTCTGCATTCTCCAGAAGATGCTGGAGGTTGTTGGTTTCAATAAGGAACGTAATAAAAGGCTATTTTGAGTGTGAGGAAGATGAAGCTCCAGGATACCAGATCAAAAAATTAGCTTGGGGGAGGGTATAGCTCAGTGGTAGAGTACATGCTTAGCATGGACAAGGTCCTGGGTTCGATCCCCAGTACTGCCACTTAAAATAAATAAACATAATTACCTCCCCCAACAAAAAAGAAGAAATGAGCTCATATAGTAGAAAGTGCCCTACCCTGGGAGTCATAGCTTTTGAGGACTTGGACAACTTTCTTTCCTTTCCTGGGCATCTATTTCCAAAATAAGGGAGTTGTATCTGATGAACTGTAAGTTATTTCCTAAATCTAATAGGCTATGAATCCAAAATTCTTCTTGACTGTCTACCTACATGGAGTGGTCTTTACATAATAGCTTCACCGCATGCTACGCAGCATGATAAAGAGAGTGCAAAATTTGGAGATGGGCCCTTTGAGTTTGAATCACAGCTTACGTATGATCTTGGGTGAAAAATAACATCTCTGATTCCCACTTGGACTAAGAGGGCTTTTAGATTTAAAAGGAGGAAGCTAAAGATAACTTCCCTCATATTACCTCATGGGCACTCAAGGACTGATGAAGCCAGAGCTATCCAGCTCACAACTGCCATGCTTTTGTAGTACACATGATTTCATGGTGCTCTTTGAGGTTAGCATGGTTAACCATTTGAAGCAGGGAAATAGATCCAATGCCTTTTGGATGCTAGGGGAGAGCCAGACATCCTACCTGGCTCCCCCCTCTTCCACATAAGAGTGTTGGGCAATGAGAGACAGGCACAGGGAGCTGTAGTTGAAATAGCATGGGATTTGCCATCAGGCCCTCTTCACCTCTGACACTACCTAGGAGGTATGCATTGAGAAAATCCATTCATTCATTCATTCATTCACCAATCATTTATTGAGTGACTGCTGTTTTCCAGACACTGCTAACTGGGCACTAGAGCTACAGTGGTACATAAAAACGCTGTTTCTGCCTTTTGGGGAATCATTACTGAAAGAAGAGGCAGGTAGCCTCATAGTTACATTACCATGTGATCAGTGTCAAGATTGAAGTTAGCACAAGGTGGTCTGGGATAATAGAGTGTTTTTATCTTTGTTTAAAAACAACAACAACTAAACAAGAACCTCTTTATTATAAAGTCATATTATAAAATAATTCAGTAAATAACATCTACTGAATGTTTATTATGCCTAGTAAGTTACATATACTCATTAATCTTCACATGTAGTTTTTCTTTTTTTTTTTTTTTCAACCATTGCTCCATTTTATGCATATAATAGCTGAGGTTCAGAAAGATTACATAGTTTTCTTCAGGTCACTCAGCCATTAGTGGAAGAACTGGGATTTGAAGCCAGTTCTGTGGGGGCTTCAATGCCCACCCTTGCTCATCATATAATAGATACAGTGTTTTCTTTTTGATAATGGCCCTAATCCTTGTTACCCAGCACCATGACACAGCTGTCACCAAACATAATTGTTCCCTTAAGATAATACGACCAAACCGTGTGAAAAAAACAGTTTGGATTAACTTCTTTGCCATGAGAGTTTTCTCAGAGTAGGAGTGAGGGAGAATCTGTGAGGAAAGAGGGTGAGGGGATTTGGCTGCAATTTAGTGAAGATGTTAATGGCTGTGTTTCCACTCCAGAAGGCCCCAGGTCACTTTTCCCAGTCATCTCCACTTTGCAAGACATCGTCTCCATGTTTCTGTTTCTGGTGCACACAGAGTGCTAGAAAAGCTGCATTTTACCCCTTTCCTTATGCACAATCTCTGAAAAAAATGAAAGTGTATAGAGAAAGGCGAGTACAAAACATAACTCAGAAATGGTAATGCAACGGGGCCCCACCACGGCTGCTGACTAGTTGCATTCGTAATGATTTTCTCCAAATAATGCTAACAATATTTTTTCCTGAGAAATGAAATATGGGAGTGCCACATTCCACAGATGATGGGGAAAACTCATAAAAGATTTTAATCTTTCCTTGTCAGGCTTCAGAAATGCAAACGGCCTCGTCCTCATTTTCTTTATGTCCTGGACTTCTAATTGAGGAAGGTGGCATCAATTATGCATGTGGGTACTGCTGGGGAGGGAACTAGAATAAATATTTGGGGGGTATCGTTAGCCAGAACATCACTTCATCTTTGTGTCACCATAATTTCCCGTATTGTAGTGCTTTAGATTAGAACATATGGCAATAAGGTAGGTAATGAGAACAACAATTTTCTGAAACAACATTATAACTTTTCCCTCTTTATGGTCACATTTAGTTACAGTACATGCTGCCATTTAGGTGTAGAGCTTTCTAAAAGCAAATCTCAGAAAGAAGGGAATTCAGAGGCAAGAACCTAGCAACCCACAGATGGGACAGAGCCAACCCTGCAGATGGGAGTTTGGGGGTGTGAACTAGTTAGCTTTTGCTGCAGCCTCAATCCCAGCTTTGAAGGGGCTTATAACAGCGATCTTTCTTTCATTTTCATGTTCCATGAGGGCTGTGAATGGTTATGAGGCAGCTGGACTCAACTACACTTATCTTTTCATTCAGAAGCGAGGCTGAAGGAGTGACCACTGTCAAGACACACTACTGTCAAGGTAGAAGACTTTGAGAATGATGATCTGAGAGCATCTAACACTTCTGCTTAGGAGCGTGTATTTCATACCCACTCCCGATCCATATCCAAAGCAAGTCATAGGCTGAGTCTATCAATAAAGCAGGGAGCCACAGTCAAGGTGGAGATGTGTAATATACACTCATGGAGAGAGAGCAGAAAGAGTGAACAACAATACAGTGGACCACAGGGTGATCCCCTAGCTCCACCCCATCATCACTGGGAAAGCTGTGTTGAGCAAATCTAGTAACTCAGGGAGTGAACACAGAAAGTCACCAGCAACTGGTGCCAAGGTGGACCTGGAGTTCACATAAATACAAATTCACCAAGCATCACTTTAAAAAGAATTTTTATTGAAGCTTAGTCAATTTACAATTTTGCATTAATTTCTGGTGTATAGCATAGTGATTCAGTTGTACATTTATATATTCTTTTTCATTATAGGCTATTAGAAGATACTGAATATGGTTCCTTGTGCTATACAGTAGGACTTTGTTGTATACCTATTTTATATAGAGTAGTTGAATACCAGTCTCAGTGCCCAGTACTTTGCAATGCATTTTGAGGAAATAATGCTGAATAAGATGATCTCTGTCATTCAGGGACTTTCAACTTTGAAAAGATTATAGCCAGGCCAGGAGTTAATCAAACAAATTGGTAGAGTGGAAAAGTGCTATAGAGGAACAGAAAAGGGGGGGCAGTAAGTTTAACTGCACTGTTAGGTGTGTTACATGTATTATCTTAATCTGCACAAATTCTTGAGATCGGAATATTGCAAATAAGCAAACTTGAGTATTAGACAAGTTTAATGACTGGCCCACTTAAAACCTAGTAAGGGATGAACTGGAGTCAAATAAAACAAAATAAGTAGGGATGGAATGGCAGACTAATTCATTCTGTGTAGGAGATATCAGAAAAGGAACCATGCCACAGAGGTGGCATTTCAGATAGGCCTTGACACATGAACAGCATTTCAGTAGAAAGAATAGGAAAGACAAGCAGAATATCAGCTTGAGGGGACAGCATGGGCAAAGGCTAGAGTTTCTGGGAAGTGGACAGGCAGTTCTGTGTGGTTGCAGCATGGCGTAAGATCAAGGAGCAGGTTGTTCAGGGTGTGCACCGTGTGTCATATTGAATATTTAAAACTTTCCTCTGTAGGGTCATGGAACCATTAAAGATTTCTGAGGAAGGACTGGTAAGATCTCAACTGTATCTTTAAAAAGATCATCCAGTAGAAAGTCCTCCACTAGCAACAAAATATCAGAAAAAGAAATTAAGGAAACAATATCATTTGCCATCCCACCAAAAAGAATAAAATACCTAGGAGTAAACCTACCTAAAGAGGCAAAAGACCTGCACTCCAAAAACTAATAGACACTGATGAAAGAAACTGAAGATGACACAAACAGATGGAAAGATATACTATGTTCTTGGATTGGAAGAATCAATATTGTTAAAATGACCTTGCTACCCAAGGCCATCTACAGATGCTATGCAAACCCTATCAAATTACCAATGGCATTTTTCACAGAACTAGAATTCCTAAAAATTTAAATTTGTATGGAACACAAAAGACCTCAAATAGCCAAAAAAAGTCTTGAGAGAGAAGAACAGAGCTGGAGGATCTTACACTCCCTGACTTCAGACTATGCTACAAAGTGACAGTAATCAAAACAGTACAGTACTGGCATAAAAACAGACACAAAGATCAATGGAACCCACACACTTCTGGTCAATTAATCTACAACAAGGAGGCAAGAAAATACAATAGAGGAAAGACAGTTTCTTCAATGAGTGGTGCTGGGGAAACTGGACAGCTGCATGTAAAAGAATGACATTAGAATATTATCTAACATCATATACAAAAATGAACTCAAAATGGATTAAAGACCTAAATGTAGGACTGGTTACTATAAAACTCCTAGTGGAAAACAAAGGCAGAACTCTCTTTGGCATAAATCACAGCAATGTTTTTTGGATCTGTCTCCTAGAGGAATAGAAATAAAAAGAAAAATAAACAAATAGGACCTAATTAAACTTAAAAGCTTTTACATAAGCAAAGGAAACTATAAACAAAACGAAAAGACAGCCTACAAGCTGGGATAAAATACTTCCAAACGATGCTACCGACAAGGGATTAATTTTCAAAATACAGAAACAGTTCATACAGCTTAATATCAAAAAAACAAACAAACAACCCAATCAAAAATTGGGCAGAAGCCCTAACTAGACATTTCTCCAAAGAAGACATACGGATAGCACACAAGCACATGAAAAGATACTCAATACTGCTGCTGATTATTAGAGAAATGCAAATAAAAACCACAACAAGGTATCACTTCACACCAGTCAGAATGGCCATCATTTAAAGTCTACAAATAATAAATGCTGGAGAGGGTGTGGAGAAAAAGGAATCCTCCTACACTGCTGGTTGGAATGTAAATTGTGCAGCCACTATGGAGAGCAGGATGGAGCCACCATATAATTCTGCAATCCCACTCCTGGGATAATGGAAGTCTACATTCTACTTTAATGACGGCAGTATCTGCAACACTTTGTACTTTGTGTGTTCTGTACAGACTGTCAAAGGAGGGATGGCTCTGTGAGAGCAGGAACTATGGCTGCTTGGCACTTCCTAAGTCCCACATGAGTCCCACACAGTGAAGGCTTGTGTGGGGCTGGGGCTCATCACTGAGGAGAAGGATCATCCGTGGCTGCAGCACCAAAGGGAAAATGCTGGACAAAACTAGGTGGAGCCACAAAGTTAAAAAGCTGTGACTTTTGGAAATTATAGTGTCTTGGAAGCTGAAGTTTCTCAAGCTTATCTTTGGAGATAGAAAGAGAATTAGGGAGATATGTTAGCATTAAATTTCCAGCAAATGCAAAGAAATGTATAGAACATCCAAGTGATTTTGAGTGGGAAGAAAAAGCCTGAACTACTTCTCCTCTTCTCATTTAGGAGACTTCTGGACCATGGCCCTTAAAGAAAGGAGATAATACATAAGTCTTTGTGTTTTATAAGGGCTAGTGAGATAATTCATTAAAGATACTAACCAAGATTCCGGATGCATAGTAATTCCTCAATAAATGGTAACTGTTAGTAGTTACTGTTATTCTGAAAAGCATATTTGTATTATAATTAATTATTTAATTACATCCTCTCCCCAACAACTAGCTTTCAAGCTCCACAAATGCAGGGACCAGGTCTCTATTTTTAATATATTTTTCTATGCCTTGGGCTATCACAGTGCCTGGTGCATAACAAAACCATGATAAATATTTGTTGACAGTAGAAAAGAAGGAAGGGAGGCTCAAGAGGAGATGGAAGATTTGGGTCTTGGTTCTACTGTGCAGAACACAAAGGGAAGAATTAGAGGATATGGGTAACTAAGAACCGGAAATGGGACAGAAAACCTCCTTTGACCCCGGATGTTAAAGAGCATTTCCTCAGTGACTCAGTCACCTGCTGCTGCTTGCCTCTGCTCTCTCCTCCATTACCCATTCTGCAGTGTCAGGTCGAGGCCTGGCCCCTCTAGTCACTGTCAGTGGGTTCACCCTGGGAATTCCCAACTGTCTGAATCGACTGAAGCCCCATCAAGGCCACCGTCAGCCTGGATGACATCTTTGTATACATTTGAAAAAGGTCTCTCTTCTTCCACATGGATGTAGCCACGAGCTAGGAGGCTCTGCTTGGTGAGTGGAATGTGGACTTGGTATTAGCCTTCGCCCACCCCTTCCTCTTGTTACCCCCTCAGCCATGGGGTATAATCTCATATAATTATACTTGGTGGGCCAGAGCTCCCTAGAACTTTGGCTATAGCAACACACATCTGTTGGAGGAAGTAATTGAGAGGACATGACCCCCAGTTGACCTGCAAGCTGGACCGGACAATCAGAGGTTCCTCACACCCTCCCTTGTCCTTGGAAGATGTGTTCTGTCTGCCTTTCCCACAGGGGAAGCTGTTCTGAGGACCAAGCCTTGGGAGAGTCAAATGTTGTTGAGACCATTTGGATGGTATATGTGACTGAACCTAGTTAATGCATCAACATACACTTTAAAATTTTGGTGGGCAGGTGCAAAGGTCTACTTATTTTGTAGCTGCCCAAGGCAAGCCTCTGTGTAAGTTTACTTGCTCATTAAAACTGTCACCTATCAATATAGAGTGATCTGCCTCTCTGGTTTCTCCTTGCCCTCCATGGGCAGGACATCAAATCTGTTGGTGCCCTAATCTTGGACTTTCCATCATCTAGAACAATGAGAAATAAATGTGTGTTGTTTATAAGCCACTCAGAAATGGCATTTTGCTATAGCAGCCTGAACAAACTAAGACAGTATGCATTTCATATATTTTAGCTGCTATTATTATTACCCTGTGCTAATCAGTGATGTAGCCATAAGGAGAATGGAGACATCCTTTTGGATTGGGACATTCAGGAACAGCATCACCAAAGCAGTATAACTTCAGCAAGAATTGTGACATGAAATGCCTGCAGGGAAGAAGCAGGAGCAAAAGTTACTAAAACAGGACAGATTTGAGGCAATAAGGGATGGTACAGAATGTGACAAGCTAGAGATGGCATCTAAAGCATTCAACTTCAAGTGTTTGAAAACAAATGATATTGTCTGCAAGATAAATTCTGCCTCTGCAGGATGTGTAAAAATATGTAAAAATTGGCTAAGAAAATTCCCTTTCCTCTCAGAAGGCTTGCACTTTCTAATCAACTGTTGTCACTCTTTCTTCTTCTTCTTCCCCTATGGGTGTTTGAGAGAGATCTTGAGCCCTGAGAATTCCTGACAACAGCCTTCCTTGATGATGGCACAGACCCAAAGCTACAGAAAGCAGAGCCACTCTGTTTTCAGACTCTAAACAGTGCTCCCTGCCAAACTCTCAGAAATTCTAGGCCTTTCCTCGCCCCTCACCCCAGGCCCCCACTAAGTCTGAGATGAATTGACTGCAGAGACTTCTCGCTCCGAGTACATTGTTTGAAAGTTTGTGTCATAAACGTGTCGATCCTGCCTCGTGCTCCCAGACAGAATCTTGATGTTGAAGCGCTCCTTTAATCAAAAGTAAATTATGTGCGGGCCGCGCAGGTCAGCTCAGCCAGCCTCACAAAAAAGGCAATCCATCATTTATTCGTAAATGTCAGTGAAATCTGGGGATCAATATGTGAGCCAATGTGGATTTTGTTTATTATTTTTCTGTAAATATCAATGCCAAGAAGTATTCCAAGGGAGCACACAGGCACCACGGGAAATCAGAGCCTAGCCTAAGGCGGGCGGTGGACTCTTTCTGAGCGGATGTGGTTTGTCCTTTGCAGGTGAGGCTGGAAGTAGAAGGAAGAGAAAGATAGGGAAAAAAAAAAGAGAAAGATAGGAGAGAAACGTTCTTACAGGTGTTTGAGGAAGTTCCAGAATTATCTGCCTTACCATGAGGCAGAAATGGGCTCCTCCCGATATATTCTGAGGAGTGAGTTTGGGCATAGAAAATAAAAGGGATTCCAAAAGATCTGCTTCATCCACAGAATCCCTGGAGCCAGAGGCCAGGGAAACTGCAGTCCTGCCCCATCCCTCTCCTCGGCTCATGCACCTTATAGGTCGTGTCAGAGTCCCGGCAGTAGAAGCAGCAGCAAGCCATTGTCTGAGAGGAAGGACCTTGTTTCAGCTTCCTGTTGTTTTCTTCTATTAATTCTAGAGGAAATAGAGAGGTTTTGGAGTCAGTAAAAACACGGTCACAGAGATTCTTAGGAAAGACAAATAATAAATATTTTAATAAAGCATATTGGAAAATGTAAAAGATTAAAGGCAGAGAGGCTGGTTTTGAGGCCCAGGCCGGAGGGATAGATATCCCTTTGTGGTGGAATGGTCACAAGATTGTGAATCAGACGCCAGGGCTTGAAGTTGAATCTTTGCTCCATTAATCACTAGATGCAAAAACTTGGGCAAACTATAGTACCTTTCTGAGCCTCAGTGTCCTGCTTTATAAAATTAGGTTAATCAGAGCAGCTGTATTAGTCAGCACAGGCTAGGTTATGCTGCAGTAAGAAACAATCCTTTGAATCTCTTAGAGAAGGCTTCTTTTCCTCTCACGCTTCATGCTCATTCTGGATGTGCCCTGTAAACCATGTGCTTGCTTTTCCTCTCAAATCAGGCACGCTTTACTTCAAGGGGTTCAGGAAAGTACAATCTTACACCATGTTCAGAAGGAGAAGAGCTGGATACACTTGGCAAACAGCACCCATGGCTGTCACACTGAACTCATAGGGCTTAGGGCCAAATTAGAGGTAACACATCAATATGAAGCATAGTGTCTGGTGCATGACAGATAGTAAACCATGGCTGCTTATACTGAGTCAGTCTTTTAACAGCAGAGTCGGAAGGTTAGGTTCTATCTGAGAAACAAAATAGTGACTTTATAGGTGTGAAGATGGAGAATGGTTAGACTGTGGGCTTTTGAGATTAATGTAGTCTGAGTATGGTGAGGCTGGGGCTTTAAGATCCTCCTGGAGGTGATGCAAAAGGCTCAGGCATGTGGTCATGAGGACAGTGATTACCTACTGACATATTTGGGGACTTACAGTCCTGCTGGATGTGATGCAGAGATCTCTGGAAAGGAATTCCATGAGCAAAGAGACTGTTTTCATGGCAATGTCGATTTAAGCTGTGGAAATCATACCGTTAGCACCCAGTGTCCTTGTGAACATTTACACTGTTTTCCGGTAAAGTTACTTCCTGGTCTTTGTATCTCCACTGGGAGTCTTGCAATTGTGTCATCACGGATTAGGTAATAGGAGACCTAAGATCTGAGCCTATTACTCAAACTGTCCCTGTGACCTTGATGAAGTAGTCCTGTTCCCTCTCTAAGCTTCAGTAGACTCATTTATAAAATAGAAAAGTTAAAATCCATCATCTCTAAGGTCTCTTTCAACATCAGGTTTACATTTTTTTAATGCGTGTTGGCACTGAGCACAAGATTACTCTCCTTATGAGCAAAGTGAACTCAAATAAAAGGTAGTCTAAGAACATCGGACTTGGTGTCAGCATTTGTGCTCCACAGGGTCTAGTTTCTCCATCCTATGACGGATTAGAATAACAAAAAGGAAGAAAAGGCAGAATAAACTCAGCATGCATATAATTTATGGAAGTTATTTTAGTGTATCAGAAATAATTAAAAGGGGAGAACCCAAATCATGCTTTTTTTGTTTTTAGGTCGAGAAGATCCCTGCAAACTTCAGTAGGTTGCCCTCAACCTCTGTTAGCAGGGCAGAGAGAAAGACGTGTGTTTTCTTGGGTCCATGGTGTCCAGTAGCATCCAAGGGCAGAGGCATTGTCTGTTCACTGCTGTATCCTCAGCACCAAGAACAGTGGATGACGTATAGCTGATAATCAACAAATATCCACAGAACCAATATACAAACTGTAGGGAGAAAACTAATCACGCCCAGGTCCTCCCACTCATGGCCTCTTTCCAATCCCCTTCTTTTAGGCCAAAGTCCTTCCTCTTACGCATATCCCCAGAGTTCTCTCCATCCTTCAACCCACACCCATGAAGCACTCAGTCCCCTCTTTGTCCTAAGGCAAGTCCTTAATGAAACATCTGCTGATCCGCTTTTCGCCACCTAGTGTACGAACTTGCACATTGACTTGTGACGAGCCTTCCTTTTCAGAGAAATAGAAGGTTTGACCTCTTGGTTATGTGTATCTGGGGAACCTGGAGGAGCATCTTTCCCTGCCCTTCTCTCTTGATAGAAAAAAAATCTACTAATGGATCATAAAGAATATATTCTTGACTCTGATGAGTAGTCAAAGGAAATAATGAAGTATTTCCAGAGAGTATTCAGCTTTATGTTTAAGGGAGATTTTGGAACTAGACAAGCTGGTATGAATCCCAGTACCACCCATGCTAGTTGTGAAAACTTGGCAACATGTTTTTTTAGCTTCCATTCTCTCATGCCCAACGTGGATGAAAATAATAGTGACATCTCTTTAGACAATCTACAAAACAAAGCCCATAGTGAGCTTTATTTATTTATTGAACAAATGTTTATCAAGTGCTTTTTATGCTTCAAACAGTATTCGAGGCTCTGGGATATAGCAACTGGCAAGCAGACAAAAATTTCTGTTCTTACTTTGCTTATCTCCTAATGTTCAATAAATATTGCTGTCATTATTGTTGTTATTAATGTTATGCTAAACATGAGTATTCCAGAGCTTTCATCTAGATAAACTCTGTCTTCTCTAATTGCCATCAGTCGGTGAACTGTATTTCTTAACTAACCACAGAGCACGGAGCTGCATATTGGTGTCTGTATGGATGTAGAGGAAGGAGGGAGGATAGATTGAAGTCGTAGCTTCTGCCTTCAAAGAGTTCACATGCGTGTGCAAAGACTGACAAGGATAGGAGTTCTCTTGAATTTAAAAAGCACACCTAAATTAAACACACCATCCCTTCTCACTTGTTCCTAATTACCTTGCAGTATTAATAAGAACTTGAGTGAATTTTCATCACTGCCCACTGTAATCTGTCCAGAAGAACCACTGAACCATTCCAAGAGGTCTAGGAGGAGAAAACCAGTGGCTGTACCCGAACAGCTTGGGAAAAAGCATAGTTTAATAAATGAATGGATGCATATTTCTTAAACTGACAAGAGTGTGTGTCAAGTACACTGACAAAGCAGAAGCAGACGAATGTCGGTGTCATGTATTAGATGCACAACCCACCCACATAGCTATGTAATTTCAGACAGTTTTGGCCTCTGCAGGGGATGTCGACGATCTCATTTGAATCCTTTATTTGGTAGGGTAAGAAAACAGACACAGAGAGGGCAGGTGATTTTAACCAAGATCGTGCCGCTGGTGTGTGGACCGCCTGAACCAGAGCCCCAGTATCCGCATCCACAACGCAGTGTCTCTGTAGCCCTTTGCAGCCTCCCTTTGTCTGAGTGAAAACTCCTAGAGCTCAATTACTAGATTGCTTGTTCTGGACCTCAGGCTGGTGGCGCGATATGAGGAAATCAGAGAAGGAGCTTTCCATTACAGAGGGTGCTGACGGTGAGATTAGACACATTTCCAGCTGTGGATAAAGAAAGGGGCTTTGCAGCTACTTCTCTCAGACTACTCTCTTTCCAAGGAGTTCAGAAAACAGCTGCTGGCTTTCCCTCCTGGACCCCTCAGAATGGTTTGACAGTTTTTACTAGACAGATTGCAATGAATAGGGAGAAAGTCCACTCCTGTTCTTATTGTTACTGAGAGGTAACTGGAAATAAGCAAGAAGGGGTGGCGTGTTTAATTTCTGCATTTTCTTAATTCGAGTCCTTTTAACCCTCGCCAAGGGTCTCTATCACCATGGAGGAGCCAGTACACCAAACTCCCCCAGTGCTGACTAAATCTCTCTCTGACTGCTTTTGCTTCCGAAAGGATCCAGATTCTCTGGGTAAAGTGGGGAGAGATTTTAAAGGGAGGTGCCACCTAGTGGCCTCTGTGATGATCAGCAGCTTACAGCAAAAAAGGCCAGGCACTCAGGATAGCAGCTGCAGCCATTTATTTCCACTGACTAAATGGGCAGAAGAATCAGAATGTTTATGTTGGGAGCAACCTCCAGAGGTTTCCTATCAAGACATCTGCCTCCCCTCCTGTCAGCACGAATAATACGTCTTGCACTTAGAGTGTTGTATAAAACACTTTTTACAAATATTATCACATTTAAGTCTCACATCAGATCTGTGAATTTTGATATAATCATTATCTCTATTTTAAAGATGAGATGATCAGTCATAATTTCAATGAAATCATAATCTCAACGACTAGTGAGAAATTAATTAGGAGCCCGAACCCAGGCTTTCCACACCTAATTCCTCACTTGAAATCACCCATCTCCCAACCCCAGGAAAATAGATTTAAAGACTTAAAAAAGACATGTTGGTCACTGGTCTTACACCTCAGCCCTGGCATAAGGGTTGGGTCAGTGTTTGGAGCCAATTTTTCCATTCATATTTTTGAGTTGGGAGAGAGTTTCTACCACCTGCAAATTCATCTCCAAATTTTCCCTCAATAAATGAGCAAATCAAACAGTCTTGGCCAGCAGGAAAGAGGCAGGGTTGACACGGACTGGTGGTGGTGGGGAGGGGGCTGCTGTGTTCACGTGGCAGTGACCGATGGGGCCATCCGGGAACACGGAAGAGGCTGCTGACTGTGTCAGAAGAGTCTTGTAACAGGAAATTAAGCCGGATATAACCCTGCTATGGAATCACTGGGTACATCTCAGGTCCCTACTTTAAATATTCAATAGTCTTCAGGGAGAAAATGAATTAATGAATAGGGTCATCTGACAGTAGGATGAAAAAAATAGTGTTTGAAAAGTGAAAAATAAAAGTATTTTACCCCATCTACTTGCTCAGCCCCTCGCAGGTCAGGGTACACGTCTAGTCTTACCTGCCACCCACTTCCTACTCTCAGCCTAGCTCACTCCGACATTCACCTTACCCTACTATGTCTCCTAGTGCTTGGATAGTCAAGGGCAGTAGCCCTCAGCAGCTTGTGCAATCACAGGATGTTCTCTGAAAGAGAAGCAATCTTGGGCAGTTTGGTTGTTTTAGAAAGGAGGCATTGTTAATAGAGGTCTCGACTTGTGGGCTGAAATCGTGAGCTGGGGATGTGTTTGCTTTTCTGGCTGTGGCTCTTTAGAGAAAAAAATATACTTATGCGGGAAAAAAAATCATCTCTCTGTTCCTAAGGGATAGGGCCAGACAGGAAGGTTTCAGAGATTCAAGCCAGATAAGAGGGCAAACCCTGCAACAGCAACAGGGCCACTCTCCTGGGCCCCCTGCAGTGGATATCCATGGGTTCCGCACGTGAAGGTTGGGAAGGGACCTTGCCTCACCTCAAGGAAGAGGCTGCTGCTCATGTCACATGAGTCTATAAAAGGAAATTAAACAGGGTCTAACCCCTGAAGACACTACCTTCTTTTCTGTATCATCCCCTAGTCAAAATAAAGAAATCCAAGCCAGAGGTAGAATGAGACTAGATAGTGTTTGTTAGTATTGGGGTTATAAAGTAAGTTGCCTGTACCTTGCAGCATATCCTCCATCCTGCTGTCCTGTCTCAGCCTGCTGGGACCCCAGCAGCGCAGGCAGAGACCCTCCTCTGGAGCCCAGTCACTTACCCAGAGCCTACGTGTCAAAGCTTTCATATATGTTTAGCCTTTTTCTCATGAGGGGATTTCAGCCAATTTCCTGCACTTCTGAGCCATTTCCTTTGCACCTCAGAATTCAGGACGTCTGGTATAAGTCTTCACCTTCTAGAAAACAGAATGAAGTAGGAGATGTTAAGGGTTAATGCAAGATTGAAAGTTTTCTCCATCTCTTTCTTGGCACTGGTCTTACCTCTTCCTGAGGCTTCGATACCCCAGAGTAATTACAGAGCCCCTTACTCTGCTGACCTCTCCATTACACTTTGGGCAGAAATGTTCAGGGTTGGCTCACAGACGGTGATGTTGGTGGATAGACTAGACTCTCAGATTTTGAAGCCCTCTCCCCACCCCAGGTCATGTGGCCAATGCTTTGCTAATAACAGTAACAGGGAGGACACCTCCAAGAGCATTGATAATGATGATGATGATGATGATGATGATGATGATGATGATGATGATGATGATGACGACGACAACAACAACAACGTCACACACTCATTTGAAAAAGTAAAGAATTTATTATGTGCCAGGCATCTTTCGAGGTGCTTGGAATTCATCAGGCAACAAAATGGGAAACACTTCTGTGCTCATGGAGCTTTCATTACAGTTCACAGAGGCTTTTGCCCACTTACCTTATTGAAGCTTTGCAAGAACATCTAAGAATGCTTTCATCTGCACTTCCTGTTTCTACAGCTGAATTTTCTGTTTCTATTTGCCCAGCTGCTTGGGTCATTGAAGAGTTCTCCTCATGCCCAAGTCAAACGTCTGGCCAACCTAGTCCATCGTGTCTTTCTTGACTGTCTCTGTCAGTATTTATGCCAGCACATCGATTGCTTTTCCTCTGTAGGCAGCTTGATGTTGTTGGAAGAATAAAAGATCCAGAAAGAACCTAAGCTCAAACCCATTCTCCCCTACTTACCAGCTGGATAACCTTAGTCAAGTCTCTTTATTCCAATTTCTTCATAAATACAATGCTACAATGAGAATATAACAGATAAACAACAAGGTCCTACTGTAGAGCACAGGGGACTGTATTCAATATCTTGTAACAACCTATAATGAAAGAGAATATGATAAAGAATATATATGTATATCTATAACTGAATCACTATGCCATACACCAGAAACTAACACAACATTGTAAATCAACTACACTTCAATAAAAAAAAGAATATAATAAGATGTCTATGACACCACACTTAGGAAAGTGCTAAGTTGACGGTATTATGCTTTGTGCAAATGGGGCATGGAGAACTTCGCAACAGAAGCAATCTAGTGTAATTCTATCTGGGATATGAACTTATGAAAATAATAAATTCTGAGCTCAGCTACTGGATTAAATATATGTATATATTTGCTCTGAATGGAACACGATGGGAATGGAAGCCATTTCTCTAGTGGACAATTGAAGGAACCATTTGATAAGCGGGGACATCAGTTTAGTCTTAGTCGAGAAAGAGAATTTCAGTATCAAGGTGATATCAGAACTTCCTCAGCACTTTGAGAAACTCAGGTCTGGGAGAGAATTTGAGTGGCCACCTAATCCATCCCTCTGCCCCAGGGCAGGATGGCCATGTGGACACTGACTAGCCAGTGTCTATTGACATCACTGTTGGACTGATCAGAGCAGAAGGCATAGAAAACACCGGAAACTTGGGTATGAGTTCTTCATTTCTTCAGTCAACGTGCTAGAATAGGTGAGGACTGGGTTCCAGAGACAGCAGACAACCTGCTCCTGAGAGGTTATGCTTATCGAGACCCTGGGATTCCTTCAGTGCGTAAGTAGCCGAAGCCTGGGACTCCTTCTCAAGGAAGCCTGTTACACAAAAGCAGCCTCTGCCTTCTAACAAAGCTGCCCCTGTCAGGGCTGGAGGCTGGAGCACAGACATCTCTTCCAGAGAGGAGAGAAAAATGATATGAGAGCAGCTTGGATGGGAATAATATTTCAGGCATGGCTAGCTGTTAAAAATGAGCTAATTCTGAAGAGGCACATTTAAATAAATATAATGCAAAGGCATAATGGCACAAGATAATAGTTTTGAATGGGGAATTCTAATGACTTCAAGTGCATTTCACAGGGCAATTAATACACATGGCAATGCTGCAGCGTTCAGCAGAAGGGGAGGGAAAAACAGGGTCGGGAGCAAAAAGGAGGGGGGGTGGCGGCTACTGATAAAATAGGATTTGATTTTCTTTGCGGAAGGAGTAATGCTTACAAATATAATAAAAGAGAAAAATAAGTGTGTCAGGTTTTATCATTCAACTTGTAAAATTTAGAATGATTAGTTTTTGAAGAGGGCAATTAGTCCTATTTTGCATATTCATGGAGATTTAATGAAATGGGGTTGGGCTTTCTCCATTCTCTTCTGGTTACCCTTCTTCCCCCCTCCCCCACACAAACTAAAAATACATCTGAGTCCCATCAAACTGAGGCCTCATCCCCTTCAATTCATGGAGGGGGATTTCTCTTTGCTGATTGGTACATACAAATGCCCAGGATTCTCTTTAAGACATTACACATCTTTATTGCCACTGCTGTAAGCTAACAGATGAGATGCGTAATTCTTCAGAGGCTGAGGGAGACTTTAGATGACAGCAAAAAGGGAGATTACACAGGGCGAGAGAAGGGTCCCCTGAGACAGACTGAGGGCCTCTTATTTGCCTGTTTATCCTTTTCCATTATTGCTAGGCTGTGTGTCTTTGTATATGTCTCTGTGTGTGTGTGTGTGTGTGTGTGTGTAGGGAGAGAGAGAAGGAAAGAAATCAAGAAAGCAGGCATGAAAGACAGAAAGGAGGGAAGGAAAAAAGAAATGAGAGGAGGGAGGGATTGAAGGAAGGAGAGACAGGGAAAAAAAGTTTAGACATGAGAATCCTTTGCCGTGCAGTTTAGTGGGGTCCTAGGCGGTAATTTTAGGGCAGCCAGTGAGCATAGGGTTTTTTTTTTTCTTTTTGTCTATATTCTTTTCAAGTGTTGCCTAGAACAAACAAAACTAGAAACCAGTGTACAAACCAGCTCCAAGACACACACACAGTCAAAAACCACCTCAGCACAAAAAGAGGGGAGACCCTGGTGGCCCATCGGCTTTGCTTCCATCTCCCCAGTACACCGATTTCTGTTGTGTTTTGTTTTTGTAGACGTGTGTGCTTTTTACCCCCCTCAAACTCAGCCATTCTTCTCGTGTTTGGTACAAGGAATCTCTTCGTCAGCTTCCAAATCTATAGCTCTGGCATTGCCCCCGTGCTCTGGTCCTGTGAAGGGTTTTAGCTGCTCGTAACATTGCCTTGGCTCTTCAAGCCAGTCTCTCCTCTTTTCAAATGCTTTGTTTTTAAATGCATCCCCTCGCTCCCCTACCATCACTACCACACGCACACAAACACTGAAAAGATGAGTGGCCATTTTAGTTGCTTCCACATACAGAAATATTTACAGATTGTGTCTGCAAAAGATTTTGCTCGTGGTTGCCAAGGCTGAAGGAAGTTAGAGAGTCAAGGTCACAGCGTTCCTGAGAAGTGGAGCTAGAGTTCGCACTGCGATCTCCCTGCCTCCAAATTCCATGCTGCTTCCAACATACCTACGGCTTCGCAGCTCTAGGTCTTGAGTATCTTTAAAGGAGAATTTCTTGCTCTTTTTGTAAGAAGAAACTGGTTTTTTTTTTTTAACATTTTTTTATTGATTTATAATTATTTTACAATGTTGTGTCAAATTCCAGTGTTCAGCACAACTTTTCAGTCATACATGGACATATACACACTCATTGTCACATTTTTTTCTCTGTGAGCTACCATAACATTTTGTGTATATTTCCCTGTGCTATACAGTATAATCTTGTTTATCTATGCTACAATTTTGAAATCCTGCTTTTGATTTCTCCTGAGAGAGGAGGGAAGTTACAGACCAGAAATTGCCAATGGGAGAGAATGCATGCTTTCCAATGCGAAGTTCCTCTCCACTTGGAGAGCCATCCATTAGCATAATGCTCCTCAGCTCCCTCCTCCATCCCCTCTCTCTGGGACCTACCTGCCTGTAGAGTGTGCATCGCAGGGGCCTCCTCTAGGGGGAAGACAAGTCTCTGTTAAGAATAGCCTATATCTAAGAAAATAAATGTTTTTAATTCTGGGGTTCAACCTTAGGAAGCCTAAGTCACATTTTCTAACACTTCTGTAATAAACGATAAACCTGGCCTCGTGGTCTCCATTCTCCTGTCTCTAATCTGTCCCTCACTTGGTTGAAACAAAATCAGGTGAAGAAAAAAGTATTATCTATTGGAGCCCCTCAACCTTCAACACTAATACTGAGGGCCTCGTCTGACCCAGTCGTAGTGCCAGACGTACAGTGCTAACTTCATCTTGAGATATGTCATCTGGTGGCTATGAAAAAGGGCACTGATTTTATCACTCAGGTGACTATGGATACTAAAAACGCTGATCAGGATGACTCGGCAGTCTGAACTGGGACTTTTCCAAACCTGAAATTGGGATACAGGCAGGTGGATGTGGGTAATTAAGTTTTGTGTGAATATACATATGTGTGTATATATATTTTTTTATATTTTCTAGGAAAGGTCCGTATCTTTAATGAGATAATCAGAGGGTGTCTGATTACCTCAAATTAGCCCAGAAGTTGGAAAGTCTGTGACTGGTACCAACTTGGAAATAAAAACTTCAAGATCAGCTGATAGATTCTTACCCTAACCCACTATTACTGCCTCCCCACAATTTCAGTGTCTCCAGATTCTATTCTGACAATCACAACTAGAGACTGGGAAATTTACTTAAATTCAAAAAGAACGAATTCCTGTGGTTTGTAAATTACCACTGAGAGTTCTTTATATGTTAAATTGCAGAGTATAGGGAGTGTCAGTTCCCTGGCCTTGGACCCTGTTTCATTCTCTCCTGTCCGGGTTTTCCTGTCCATTGCCTGTGATGGCTGTTTTCTCCACCTGACACAAATTCATAGCTGCCCTGGAAGGAAGGGAGAGTCGTTTCTCTCTTGGCCTCCCTCTTGCCCTTTTTGGAGACCTACAGGGCAACACCTTGCAGGGAACTTGCATTCTCCAAAGATGGTCCCCATGCTGTCCTTGAGAGGAAACTAGACTTCCTAGAGCGTGGCCTGGTTTAATTCATAAATAAATATTACATGTGCCACCAGATGGTTCATTAGCCAGTTGTTATGGCAATCAGCATTTCAGCCAATTAAAAGCCTTTTCCAAGACTTTAAAATATGTTGATTGTGAAAACATAAAGTGCCTGAAGACCATGTAGATACACTTGAATGCAAGAGGCGTCTCTGCTTTGGGACAGGAGGGAGCTGGCAGGGCTAGGAAAGGGGGGAAATTCAAGGGCACATCAGTGCGGTGCAGACACCAGAATGAAAATAAAGGATGCTGGGAGAGGAAGATATTTTTTATTAATCTCCACCTTGTTTGTAAAGAACTCTTCCAGTATAGTCAAAAGCTAAAGGAGCTATTCATCATATTTTTGAGGGGGGTGATTCCTTTCGAAGGCAGTGGCTGTATCTTGATGACTTTTCTGTTTTCACTGCCTAGAACACTGCTTGGCACATAGTAGGTGGCAATTTATAGTAATAAAAATAGTTAAATCATCATCATCATCATAAATCATAATAAATAGTAAAAATAATAAAGTATTCTTGTTCCATTATAGAAACTAGGGACAAATCACGTTCCTGGGCTTAGACAAAGGCCAGTGAAGGAGGCTGCCGCTGTGGTCCTGGGGATTCTGGCTGAGGCAGGAGAACCTCATTGGTTCTGCTTCCATCTGTGGCTAGGATTGGGTGGTCAGGAACTGGGTGTCAGAGTGATGGAGTTTAGGAGTGAGCCCCACATTGGACTTCTGCCATGTGCTGTCCTGCCAGTTTCAATGATCTGTGCACACATGGATGTTCTTCCCTGCCTGAATCTAATCCTTTCTGGGAATGGTATTCAAGGGTCCCACTCAAGTGAGGTGGCGGTGAGGCTGGCCAAGAGGCAGGCATCAGAGACTGGACTTGGAAGAGCAAAATCTAAGCCAACAAATTTCTATCCAAGGTTCTGGGTGATGACGAGGACCAGAGTTGAGTCAAGACAAAGTCTATAGGGAAAGACTTAAATCCATGAGGAGGGTATGAGGGACCTCAGATGGCAATAGGAGCCTGGTTGCAGAGACAAGCATCACGAGTTAATAGAAACAGATGAGAGAGAAAGTAATCAGATGTAGGAAAGGAGAAAGGGCCCATATTCCACTCATCTCTATATCCCTGTCACATAGTAGGTGCTCAACAAAAGTTGATTAAATGAACAGTCATCCTTTTCATCCTCTCAGTGTGTGATAAACCACATCAGTCATGGATGGGTGACTCAAAGAATCAAAATTCTGAAATCTATTTTGAGCCTTTTCATTCCTCTCCTGGAGAATCCTTTTCCAATGATAAAAGCCAGAATCAAGAGTTCTCTCTTTTTTTTTTTTCACCCTCTAATGAAAGGAGTTTTCCAGAGGGGTGAACTCCCTTAATACCAGAATCCAGTGCTTGTCAGGGATCCCCAGGGGACAGTGGAGGGTCTGGGATTCCCACCTCATTGGCTGCCAAGAGATCCAGCTCTGCTCCCAGAGATTCATGAGCCCCTCTTCCCCCGCCCCCCGCCACCCTCTCTCCACAGAGCTGTCTGGACCCCTCCATACAGAAATCTGCTGCCTTTGAAATTGTACTGATACAGTGATGGGGAAGGAAGCACAAAAAATAACTTCCCTAGACAATCAGAGCAGATTATTTTAATGAGGGCTTGAAAATGGGAAACAAACGACACCAAATTAGCCTCGCTCCCATCTGTCAACTCTGTTGGTGAAGGCACTAATCCTCCGTCTGAGTCAGCAGTGGGGAAGCTGAAGGCTGCTCTGGTTTCAGGAAACTTCTCTCACAGGAGCCCCCACCTGTCTTTTACAGAGCCGCTCCTGCCCACTGATGCACGAGTGTTTGTTCGAATTGTTTCAAGGCAGCCGGGGCCCAGCAGTGCTAGTCCTCTGGGAAGGAGCACAGATCACTGAAGGGAAGAGGGTCCCAGAGCCCACCTGTGACTTGGGGAAGGCGAAGGACAGAACCAAGATACTCATGTTTCCCAGACTCTGTCCCTAGACCCAGGAACTTCTGGGTAGGCCAGATGTAAACATGACACATTTCTCTATTTCCTTCTCAGGCACATACCTCTTTCTTCCCTACTGCCCAGTGTCTTCCTCCTGGCAGCCCCTCGGTAGTAAAGAACGTGTCCGTGGGAGATGACTGGGTGGGCTGGGGTGGACTGTCGCTCCACACTTCGCAGAGCAGGGTAATGCCAATAATAACGCTCCCACGTGTGGCTGGATGGGAGAGGCTGTGCTCCTCTGAAACCGGGCCTCGGGTCAGAGTGGTGAACAGAAAGGACTATAATAGATTATTACATTAAGCAAAACAAAATTGTTTCCCCGCTGGAAGGAAGGAAAGTCATTAACTCGGAAGGTCCAGTTATCAGGGAAAATGATGTCACATCTGCAGTGTGTTTTGGATTGCAATTTAAGAGGAAAAATTGGAAAAGAATTCGATGTGGGGTGAAAGGTGTTAGATTGACAGCTTGGGGAATTGGACTCTGTCGTTTCTTTGTCTGCCTCTTGGTCTCTGTTTCTATCTCTTGGTCAGCGAGTCTCCACTTACCTACTCTGACATCCTTTCCTCCTTCTCCAAAGGAGACTGTATAGGGAAGATACTTCGGTGAATTCAATCCCTTTCTATTTCTGAAAGCTTGGAGGTTCTCAGTTTTCAAATCTATTCCCATATTCTAGTTTGGCTCTTAGCTGACAGGGAAATTCCAGGGCTTCTTATCTGCCTTTGCTATTTTGGGGTGGGGGGGAGTCACCATATAAGAATAGCTTGGTTAAAATGGGGAGGGGGGTTGGTCCAGCAAACTAGGGAGTGTGCACAGCAGAAGTAAATAACTTAAGGTCAATCATTCGATCAATGTTTTGTCAAAGGCTTACCATGTGCAGAACATTGGATTCCATGCGTGGAAGATATAAAAATAAACATTACCTAATGCTCCCTCAAGAAATTCGTCATCCAGATGAGCAGGTAACACACATTACAGGGTAATCTAGAAATACTAGGCAGTCCAGGAACAGTCACTGAAAAAACTATCATATTTTTGCTGTCTTTCTATACCCTTAGCCCAATCCTAGTCCTTCCATATCCATCTAGGGTATAAATCATTAGGTGAAAAATTAGGTGAATCAATTTTAGATATTTAGAGTGCAAGGACCTACTGTCCAGAAGTCTGTTAATTTGTAGGTCTGCTAATCATATTCCAGTAGTACAACTACACTATCCAGTTTGGTAGGTAAATCTATAGCTGTGTGAAGACTTCACAGACTTAGTACCACAAACTCAGTCCTTACTAGCCCAGGACATTCATTGCTTGGTTCCTGAGACGCGTGCCTTTTCTTTCTGGTTCTACCATGCTGCTTCAGGTATGTAATAAGATAACCTGCTTTAAATCTAAAAATACATTGAATTAAATAAATAAGAGAGTGGTCCAGGATGAACAGGAAACTCTGCTCCATGAAGTCATGCAGGGACTGAGGCTGGCTGCCGAGTACTTCTACCCTTAACATGGGGCTTTTATGTTGGGGTCCAAGGCAGCCACTCCAGATGTCACCATATCCTAACAGGAAAAAGAGAATGCGGGAAACATTGTTACATTATGAAATCCTGGGTCAGATGCTACACACATCACTTCCACTTGCATTAAATTGGCCAAAACTTAGTAACATGAGCATATCTAGCTGCAAAGGAGGCAGGAAAATGTAGGTTCTAGCAGGACATTCATATGCCCTACTCAAAGGAAGGGAAAATAAACGTGGTGATAAAGTTAGCTCTCTCTTCCATGCCGTTCTCTCCCACACTCCTGCTAACTAGAACCTTCTGTCTCTGTTATCCTGGATGCTGAGGAATCAGTTGTATCCTTTTTTCCCTCTGGTTTTCCAGTTCCCTTAGTTCTTAACCAAGTAGGGTGTCCTCTGACTTAATTTGAGTTTTTGAATCTTAAAACAGTACTGGAACCCTCAAAATTCTCTATCATCTTCTAATCTTTCATCAACTACCTTTTTCATTTGCTGAACTTATATTGGGACTTATGAAGTGCCCCATCTTTTGCTGATACAAAAATAAACAGAAAAATTTGGTTTCTGCCTTCAAGGGTCTTCCATTCCTCAGTTACACCTGCTCCTTGCTGACTCCTTTGTTCTCATTCAGGTCTTACCTCAGTCTTTACTTGGTTCTTCTGGCTGGCCCACTTTTTTCCCCCCCAAAAAACCTAGTATTGTTCTGATGTTGTCCTTGTACTCTACTCTCTTTCCACCCAGAAAACCTCTCATCACCACAAATCATCATTCAGTTTATACATTTGCCAATTATTCATTTGCCACAAATCTAAAATCTGTGCCTACCCTGTGCATATTCTATTCTAAGCACTGTGTGCACAGTGTACACAGTGACCAACTGCACAGTCTCTCCTATCCCATAGTTCACTCTTACTATGAAACTGGCAGTCAAGAAATAAATTCGAGTGCACTTATAATTAAAAATTGTACAAAGCAGCTTGAAAAAAGGCTTTCATGAGAGCCAATAATCAGGAGGACATACTTAAGATCAGAGTTAGTCTGGGGACAAGACATCAACTCTAGGACCTAAAGGAAGAGCAGGGTTATCCAGGTAGAGGGAGAAAAACAGCCTTTAAGGAAGAACACCACATAGAGAAAGCTCTAAGACAGAAAAGGAGTTGGGTGTTTGAGGGACTGAAAGAAAGGCACTGTGAGGAGACTCAGGCAGTCTAGCCACAAGATATGAAGAGAGGGAATGGCAGACGGGACTGAGGGGACAGCAGAATCCACAAGCTCTGTGAAGTGGAAACCAGCCGAAGGATTTTAACAGGCCAAGTGACAAATTCTACCTTGTGTTTTAAAGCTCTGCCTGCTGTGCCTGCTGTGGGGGAAATGGACTAGATGGTGACAAGAATGCGGGGGGAAAGGAGATTAATCAGAAAACTAGTATCGCATTCCCGAGGAATGAAGGTGTCCTGGACCGGGATGGACTTGGTGATGGAGAGTGGCTCAGCAGACTAAGGCTGGAGTAGGATTCCACCTGTTTCCATAAATAAAGTGTTATTGGAGCACGTGCACCCCCATTCATCTCCTTGTCATATATGGCTGCCTTCTGTCTTCCACAGGAGACGTGAGCAGCTGCAGCAGAGACCGCTTGGCTCGCAAAACCTGAACCGCTCATTTCCTGGGCTTCCATTGGCACCGCTGAGTCCTGCTCTAGACAGTAGCTTCAGAAGTTATACAACGTGCCGTGGAAGTCAGTCAACCTACCTGCTCGGTAACTTCTCTAGCTTTTAAAAAAATCTCTTTGATACATAATGGAAATCTCTCCCTTTCGCCAACTTGGAGCCAAATAAGGAAGAATTCAAAAGAACATCCTGTGAACCAAGGAAACACTGAATGAGTAGGAAGGAAACCCAGACAGCCACAGCCGTACTGAATTTCTAGTGGTGTTAAAAGGAGCTGCCAACTATGGAAAGAAGCCACACCTGTTGGGATTTTTCCGTAAGAAAGACCTGGAGTGAGCCCCATACCTTCCGATCTCCTGGCAGCTGCGGAGGCTTGGGCCCTGCATGCTGAGCTAGCAGTCGGCCAGAGTGTCTCCGTATTCAACAAGCATCACTCACAGCCTGATTATGGCTCGAAGGCTTTTTAATAAAACTGTCTATAACGATCACAAGATAAACCTATGGCACACCCTCCTCACCACGTGCTTCTGTTTTCCCACATAGTCCTCTCCCTTTCCTACAGAGAAGGTTTGTGTTTCCAAGCAGGTGCCTCTTCAGACCTCTCATAGAGAAAAGCTGAATGCAGCAATCTCTGTCTCTCCTCAATGCAGCCGAGCTTAAAGAAGCCACTTTTCACAAATGACTTGACGTTGAAATACTTATGATTTTAGTGCCTTCCTCAGAACGCATCCCTCTAGTCAAGGCACCAGGTATTTTTCATTTGAGCTAGAAGTCAGGACCAATCTTAAGCCTTCCACTTTAGTCTCTCCTGCAGGCTGCATCCTGTGTATTAGAAGTACAGGTAGCTTATCCATCTTTCAGGCAAATAGCCGTTGTGTTCCCACCCAAGGTAAGAATCCATTTTGCCCATGAAAAATCACTTTCAATTGATTCAGAAGGAGATTGATGTGAGAAGAGAGACAGAATTCCTTAGCTAGGAGAGAGATTAACAAAGCAAATGAATGAACACAGACAGCATGGTTCTGACCAAACGGAACGCTGAGGCTCCTGCCAGGGAGGGTAGTGAGCTGAGGGTCTGGTCTAGAATCTAGATCTCTGAGTTCATGGGAGTGTGGGCTCAATGCCCAAGGCTTAAAGATCTCCCCAGAGATACTGTTAAAATGCAGATTCTGTTTCAATAGCTGGGGGTGGGAGCCTGAGATTCTGAAATTCTAACAAACTCTCAGGTGATGCCAATGCCACTGGTCCATGGACCACACATTGAGTACCAAAGGCATAAGGATCTAACATTAGGGTCCACATGTATGTGGGTTCAGGACTCTGAAGATAACATCTGTATCTATATTCTTTTGGAGTCCAAATTGTTCATCAGTGCTCATAGAGGATGATGATGTGTGGGGTTTCAGAAATAGACTGCAAACTCAGGAAAGGAGCTACAATGGAGCAAAAAGATAGTAGACTCCCCAGTGGACAGGCTTGGATTGTCTGCAAAAATCTTGACAAGGGATCCTGGCCCCAAATACCCAGGCAGAAGTGGGGGTTAGCAAGACTGGCCACACTCAGGACCTGAGCCAAGGAAGCAGGGGGACTACCGGGCTAACCCCAGTGTGGCGCAGGGGCTAAGAGCCTGGACTCAACTATCAGGCAAACTGGACTGGAAATTTGGCTCCATCATGCTGAGATTTTTTTCTTGTCTTTAAAAACTTACCTCATGGGTTTGTTGGGAGCATTAAATAAGATAGTCCATGTGTTTTAAGTCTGGTCACTAGAAACAGACCCTGAGATGATAATTGTGTGAAAGCAATTCATTACACAATGCTCCTAGACAAAACTGGTGGGGCAGTGGGGAGGTGGGACCTAGGAAAGGAAGGCGGCCAAGCAAGGCTGTGATATTAGGCAGTGTTCCCATAGAGTAACCATAGCTTGGTTCCACAAGGGAGGACTGCAGATAGAGTAATTTGCAAACACAGACTTGGCCCAAACTGGGAGCAGGTAGCTAGATATAACATAAATATATCCTCAAACCTGTTTGTCATTAAGGGATGTCCCCTCAAAGATGTAAATTCCCCAGCACTTCCGGTTCTCTGCATGTACAAGAAAAGAAGGTTCTAGGTCCTAGGGCAGACCTTTGATAAAGAATCAGGGGCTGGTTGTTTGTGAGTAGAGAAGCACACTCAAAATTGTTTGCACAAAACTGATAAATGGCAAAGGAGTCCAAGGGGATATAAGAGGCACTTTGCATTATCTGCTAAATCATGCAAAGACCTTAGCTAGCATGGTTTCTCACAATCTTAAGTCATTGGTAAAATCTCTCTTTATTATATACAGGGCATAAATGAACATAAATGAAAAACAAAGGCAAAGAAGGAAGGACAAGGGGAAGATGAGGCATCCATACACGGCACACTAGACAGTGGGACCAGGGCAGATTTTGCAGACGCAACACGTCATTAGGGAACCTGGAATTCAGTTAGTGAATGGCCAGAATTCCTGAAAACCCACCTGTTGATGCTGATGAACAAGCAGCCTCATGACAGTTCCTTTCATTCCAGGAATTCATGGACTCGGATTCCACACTGAAAGTGTGTTGCCAGATGTGAGTGGCCACGGGCCATTGCTTGTGGCTTGCAGAGGGGACATCCTCTCCGGACTCCATTTCCTCACTGTTAAGGTGAGAGGTCCTCCGGCTCTAAAATCGTGTGATTTGACATACCACTAAATGTAAGATGAGCACCCCACAACTTGTAAGCCACATCCCCCACAGTCACGCATCGCCGATGTTAGGTGTTTTCCTTCCTCACAAAAACAGTGTCACAGATAGTGTATCTTCATGTCCTGCATCTGTCCCTTGCAGACATATGTGCTACTTACCCAGACTGGCTTCACGTAGCTGCCCACGCTGCATATTTCTCCTAACTGTGATTGATTCCTCTGTGTGTGTGTGTGCGTGTGTGTGTGTGTCTTCCTCTCCCATTTTCTGTGCATTAGAAAACAGCTGAAGTGGCTTCTTACTCTGATTTTGGAGATTACAGCTTTGAGGATGTATGGGCTAAGGGATCAGATGAGAGGTAAAAAGCGTACTCAGGCCGGATTCTGATGCTACTAATTACTCACCAAGATATGGGTAAGACCGTTTTTGTAAGCAACGAACTGGCTCATTTAAAATTCCTTTGTTTTCATTTTAGAAGAAAGAAAAGGGAAGAAAGAAGAAAGTCAAAGGATGAAGGAACAAAAGAAGCCCCCCATGGAAAGACAGAATCTTTTGCCAGCATATTTAAGAATCTAAATGGTGCCAAGTACCAAGCAGATAGAGGGCTCCGCTTACGGCATGGTAAATAAATTGGAAGGGAGGCGGACGCATGAGTCCAACGATTCTTTCTGAGTGAGGGACAAGGCTTCAGAGAATTCAGACCCTGACCTTCCTGCCTCATCTGTAGCACAGCTGGGCATAAAAGGCTATCTAACTGAAATGGGGTGGAATAGACTGGGAGCAGACCTAGAAAAGACCCCTCCCCAACACAAGAAGCAGGATAGGCAGTGCGAAGACAGATCCTGCTACAGCCAGGCAGATGGCTGTTGGTGGCCAGAGGGCATGAGATCAGGCAGCAGGTGGGAGTCCAGACTATCAGATGGCACCAGCGAAGGGAGCAGGAAGGTTTTGACTATGTGCTTCAGGATGTCACAGTGGAGTGTTCAGGGCAAGCATTATTATGATGTCTGGGCAGATGACTTCTTGTCAGCTGGGAAGACAGATGGCGAGGGGTGAGAATTGGAGAACCTTGGTCACATCGCTGGAGCTGGCAGGCAGGTTGCTGTCAGAGGGTGGGTTTGGGAATCGGTGCTCCTGTCTTGGGTGGTCCCAGAGGGTGGACGAGGAATGAGTAAGAGAAAGGGCAGTTGCTGAGTGGGTCACTATATGTATTAGTTTCCAAGGGCTGCCGTACCAAAGTGCTGTAAACGGGGTGGCTTAAAACAATGGAAATTAATTACTTCCCCATTCTCAAGGCTGGAAGTTTGAAGTCTAAGTATTGGTGAGGATGGATCCTTCTAGAGGCTTTGAGGGAGAATCTGCTCCAGGACCTTCCTGGCTTCTGGTAGTTGTCAGCAGTTCTTGGAATTCCTTGGCTTATAGCTGTATCACTCCAACCTCTGCCTCCATCATCACGGGGTGTTCAGCCTGTGCATCTCTGTGCCTCTGTTTTCCCTTCTTATAGAGATGTAAATAATTGGATTAGGGTCCACCCTAATCCAGTACAAGTTCATTTAATTTATTATATCTGCAAAGACCCTACTCTCAAGTCAAATCTGAGGTTCTGGATAGACCTTAATTTGGGAATGGGAGGGGGTAAAGGGAGACACTATTCAACCCAGTATAGTTACCAAAAGCTATTATTCTCTATGGAAGATGTTATTAGACCAAAGGCGCAAGTTTGTGCTGTGAACAAGGCTGAAGTCAAGTCGTAACCATATAAGATATTGCAAAACTATGTCTGCAGAGCTGATGAGGGAACCGTGGAATGGTGACTCCAATTCTATATTTTAAAAAGTAACCCCAATGATCAGTTCATGTGTTTAGCTTGAGCCAGGGTTGAGCTCCCACTGAAGGACCCTACTTACATTAGCACACCTCTCCTGCCTCCTCAAGATTCTGTCAAGGACGGGTATCAGCTTTTACCCTTACCACTCATCTTTTCTTCATAAGAATCATTACTGTACTGGGCCATCTCTACTAATCTGAGGATGCCAGATTGCATGAGGGTTGTTGCTTTCATGTAATCTCACCTTTTGGATGTGAAGAAACTGGAGTTGGACATGCAAGTACTATTGGAAATCCTGACGATATACTTTCACATTAGCCTTGGTTGGATTTTCTTAGATTATTTTGTAAATGACAGGACGCCTCTGAGACTCTGAGAAAGCCTGTACCTCTGGAAAGAAATAGAGACCTTCCGAATATGTCAAGAAAAGAAAGGCAAAGCTTTCCTGCTGAACATCTCTGACAAGGGCTCACCAGGTAAGGTTGAGAACGATCAAGATTAGTGTATTAGCTCAGGGTAGACACGTGGAGGTGAGACGTTGACTTGAGGTTCTGGAAAGAAGCAGATATAACCACTAAAAGCAAAGAGCCCTGAGAGACCCACCTCAGGTTGTTCAGACAAACCCGAAAACTCAACTGGTAAATTTGCCAAGCCAGAGCCCGTCAAGCCAGGGGTCACAGGAGACAGGCAAGGGTCCCTGGGAGGCAGGGTACCTATAATACAAGGATAGACAGATGATCAGCAGGGAGGGGAGTGCCTGCGGGCTCATCCAGGGGAGTCTCCTCTTTTGTTCACTCGATCCAGGCTTCCTGGTTAACCCACGCACACCTGAGCACCTACTACTGTTCAACAGCACAATTAAGTGATCCTTCTCTAGTGATTTAATTTTCCTCTAGCAAACTGGGTAGGCTCATACTAAAGGAAAAGAATGAAAACAGAGAGGGCAATGAGACAAGAAAGAAAACGGATTTGCTCTTAAGATGTTATTAGTTACCTGTGGCTGGATGACACGACAAATAAGAAAAAAAATAAAAGATTCCATTATGGTCACTCCCTCCCTTGGGTTTGGATCTCTCCCCCTTTCTCATCAGCTTTAATCTGCCTTTCTCTGAAAGTTTTCAGCCCAGTTAGGAAGAGTCAGTATGGAATGTTAGGATCTATTAGCATTTATAAAACACATATTTTAAACACTTTTTCTTTTCAATAGTCACTGACAGTATGAATTACTGTCAACCCATTTCACAGAGGGAAAAACAAGTTCCAGCTGGAAATAAGTTGAGCCAGGACTGTATCTGGGACTCCTCATTCTAATTTCTGTGCTAGACACATCACAATTCATCACAGTGCAAGAGAAGAACCTTGGGGGAAAAAAAAAAACAAACTTCTGTCAGCATTAGAGGCAGGTGAACAGGTGGTTAGTATTCTTCACTCTGTCATAGGCAGAGCTCAGATACATCCCTGAAGTGGGGACTGACACAGCCCCAAAGTGGGGGTCGATGGCAAAGCTGTTTGGACCAGGAAGGCTTGAACTCCGACTCTGCACCAGAGGCACCAGGGCAGCTGAAGTCAGGAATAGCTTTGCTGCCTTCACCACTTCATTAGCGGAGTGTCACACGCCGTTTGCTGTTGTCTCCAAGACACTTGCAATTGTGTCGCTTTCTTGGCTTTTCATTCCATGAAAGGCTCTTTCATTCCAGCTCCTCCAGCCCCTTGGGTAGCTGGGTAGCAAGGAAAGAAGGAGGTGTAACGGGGATGCTGTGAGCACGGCTCTGCATCGTTTTCCCCTGTGATCTCCGGTTTCTGTTGCTTCCTCCCCTGGTGAGGTGCCTGGGTAGCTCCTTGAATGGAACATAGGAAATGTTTTTTTTTTTTTAAATTCCATCATTACTCACCGAGGTAGAGAAGCTACAGCTCCGCCACCTCACTGCCTCACTCATTTAAAACGCCTTGTGCTACGTATGATTTTTATTTAACTGAAAGAAGAAAAGAAAAGATAAGAGAGAGAGAGAACAGACTCAGTAGATGAAGAAACAAGAGTCCCTTGGGTTGCAGAGAGACACTGCCTGTCCCTCTGCGACTCCCGGGCGCTCACAAGTGCGGGCCCAGAGCAGCGCATCACGTACAATCGCGGAGGAACAAACAGGAGCCGAAGCTGTAAAAAACTTGCTCTCAATTTCAGAGAAGCGCAATTGTCTCCTCCAAAGTGTTGAGAACTGGCTTCGGCTGCCTCCCAAGCTTTAGGAAGAGAAGCATGAAATGGCTGTCAGGGACAAAACGCCCATAAAAATTTGCTAAACTGAAAAGGCAGGCACCGTATCTTTCTAGCTTTTACTCCATGGCTTTGGACACAAAGCTACATCGAGGCCTTTGTGCAGGATAACACGGGAGTGAATTTGATCCAGGCTGCCCAAGGATGATGCTGACTTTCTAAACTACTGGAGAAAGAAGGGAGGTCAGCCCCAGGGGCCTCCCTTCAGGCCTGTGTGGAACCACGGGTGATAACTCCCCCGGCTTAGGGCTGGAAGTGCCCCCTCCTGACCTCCCCCCCAGGCTGGCGGCCCCTAACTGCTTTCCTAGCTACCCCTCCCGCCTGCACTCCTCTCCCACTCACTCCCGCTGCGTGGGAGACACAAGGGCACTCAGCGGTACTCTAAGCCCTTACTTGAAACACCAATTCTGATTCTTCTCAAGGATTCCAGACACTTGGGCCATCTTCTGATGCGGATGAGGACAAGTAGAAAGGCAGCTGAGAGGAAGGAAGAGAGCTGAAACCTCGTTAGTTGCAAAACTCCCTCCCCAATCCATTCATTTTTTGTTTAACTTCAACTGCCATGAGTGAGGAAACAGACTTCACTTCCTTCAATTCTTTCCTTCCCTTCTCACAAGGATATCGTCTCTCCTTCTCTCCACATCTCCCTCCCTCAGTCCTCATACTCGCGGACTGACACTTGCATTAACATCTACTGAAAGTGGAGTCTATTTTGGTACAAAAGGTCTTTTCAAAAGTGGATGCACAACAACTCAGCAAGGGATCAAAGCTAAAGACATTGAAGGAGCCGATGGCTTTCTTTTTTAAGGATCTGAGAACGTCAGTGCCTCTTATTCTGCCCTTGATTCTGAGATAGAGGGGAGGATGTAAAGGGAGTTATCGCCTTTCCATGGGCCAACAGTAATAACCGGTCTGTCTAAAAGTTCATGAATAAGAGATTGTATATAATCTCTGGGTTATGAATCATGCATAGACTGTGGATGGAAAAGAGATAGGCAACCTTCCCGCTTGACTCCCCTCTGCCAATTTCTCCTTAACTTCCAACATCCCTGGGTGGCATCCGCCATCCTGTCTCCTTCCATCTATTAAAAAAGAGTTGGTCCAGGAAAAGAGACCGCTAAGATCAAACATCCTTGACTTTGGTGAACTCATATAACTCTTAAAATCCCTTTTCCTTGATACTAATTTCAAATCACCTAAACTAATTTCCACTTCAAAACTCCTGACAGAGCCTTCACATTGCAAATCCCAGTTGTTAACCAAGGGGGTGGGGTATGAAAAGTGGGAAAAGCAGCCAGTTAAGAAAAAGTGGGTGGAGAAAGAGAGAGACATGGAAATACCTTCTATGATGACCACTAAATGTCTTTGGTAAACATCTGGATTTGGAGTAAAATTCAACTGCTGCCTCAAAAATCATGTTACTAAATCCTTTGAATAAACATGAGTGGCTCTATCTCAGGCAGGCACCACTTTTCTGTGAGCTGTATCTTCCACAAAATGCTGTGATCTGGCCCCTTCTCCCACATCACCTTTGATATTAAGCTGAGCATCTCCACAGCACCTGGCAGTTGCATATGCTTCTGTATCTGTCCCATCGTGCATAAGCCTGTGACTGTGTACCTCGTTCAGGCTAGTCAGTAGCACCCACTCCCTGAACAGAATTTACTCATGTTCTCAGGATCCTCAGGAAATCAGAGCTTCAAGTTATTGTCCATGGGATTGAGTCTGTTATACTGTTTCCAAGAGAGATGACTTTTTCCTCTATTGCTTTTCTCTATAGTGAGTGTCAGAGTGGGGACAGAAACAATGCCTTTTAATTTATCACAACCTTATAATATTCCAGCACTAAACATAATTTCGGGACTCGTTTTATTCTCTCTTGCCTCTAAGTAGAGCTGCCCCTACATGAGCTCAAACAAACAAGAGCTGTCCGTATTTTTTAAAAAATAAGATAAAGAAATGAGGATGCTAAAGACTGAAGGTCTGCCCTCAAAATTCATATGTTGAAATCTCCAATCCCCAATGTGATGATATTTGGGGCCATGGGGTGGTGATTAAGTCATGAGGGTGGAGCCCTCATGAATGGGATTAGTGCTTCTAGAAAAGAGACCCCAGAGAGCTCATTCAACCCTTCTGCCACGCAAGGACACAGCAAGGACAGCCATCTATGAACCAGGAGGCAGGCTCTCACCAGACACTGAACATGCTAGAGCCATGACTTGGACTTCCCAACCTCCAGAACTGTGAGAAATAATTTTTTGTCACTTATAAACCATCCAGTCTATGGCATTTCTCTTATAGCAGCTCAAACAGATTAAGACCGAGCGGATTAATTATTTTGAGTGTCCACTATGTGCCAAATACTACCTAAATATTCAACTGACCAGTGAAACAGGAATGGTTGTAGAAATGGACACTGAATTTCTGGGAGCTAAATGATTTGTCCTGATGCCACAGCTAAAAAGTCTCAGTGTTTGGAACCTGACTAGTCTTGTGTCAATGTCCATGTGCTTTCCAAAATGCTGTGACCTCTGCCCCAGAAGAGTTCCCAACTGTGGTTGGAAGTCTATGCTGGTGGGTGTCTTACCATCTAAAACCTAAAAAAAAAATGCTTTCTTGTATCTTGCCTAAATCCTTCCTGGTCCCACTTCCCACTCTCCTCTGATTTATCTCCATTACATCTTTACAAATTAAGTGAAATCTCAACCTTTCAGGGAAATGCCATCTAATCCCTTTGGGACCATTGCTTCCATCATCTCAACAGCTGAGGCATCGATTAGGGTTGCATTAGGGTTAGAACACTGATATGTAAGGATATTGTTGAAAGGAGGAGCAGTTCTCCTTTGATGCCAAAAGTAAGAAGCTCCCTAGCCAAAAATATCGTTTCATAATTTCAAGCACAATGAGCTATATTATCCATACCCCACACTGTAATCCACTCCTGTCTCCCAGGGGCTCCCCATTACATATTGAATATTTGGGGGGTTTTCTTTAAAGCCTTTCATTATCAAACAGTGTTAGGGGAGCAAGCGTTTAAAAAGGAAATTGGCAGGCATCCCAGAGTGATCTGAGGGGCTGGGATTCAGAATGCTAAGCCACTATTCAAAATGTAAGTAATTAAAATTAATTAAAAATCATTAGGCAAACCTTCACTTTTTCAATTTGAAAGTGCAACCCAAGTCACCAGAGCTCATAAAGGATGTGCATGCCGTCGCGTCTGCCTGAAGTATTTCCGTGACCCGAGCATGGACTCGGGGACTGAGCTAGAGGAAGCTGGAGCAAGGTACCATGGTGAGTCTAAACCATAGTTAAAAGAATGGATAGAAAAATAAGGACATGTCGACAGGATGGATGCAGGACTGACATGGCCCTGCTTGATCCACTCACTCTCTGATCATCAATCAACAGCGTGTGTTCTGTTAATCTCAGGGCTCAGCATCCCTTAAGGGCTCTGCTAGTCCAGCAGCATGTGAGCATCAGGCTTCACCTCAGGTTGCTTATGATCCAATTTGGATGGGGGAGACTGACAAGAAGCTGGGAATCACACAATTGAAACAATGTGGAAGAATGCAGCATTCATTCATCCAACCACATTCCAGGGCATCTACTACTATAGAGGCAGGCATCATGTGAGGGCAAGTGGTTACAGAGTCCTTTCTTCAGTGCCTACAACCTGCTAGGTACAATCAGGACTAGTTGAGGGAGAAGGTGTGTTACACTTACGGATTTAAGAATGACCATGACGTATTTCTAGGGTAGGCTGACAAAAGTAAAGATACAAATGCTGGAGAGGCTGTGGAGAAAAGGGAACCCTCCTACACTGCTGGTGAGAATGAAGTTTGGTGCAGCCACTATAGAAAACAGTATGGAGATTCCTCAAAAGACTAGGAATAGACTTACCATATGACCCAGGAATCCGGCTCCTGGGCATATATCCAGAAGGAACCCTACTTCAGGATGACATCTGCACACCAATGTTCATAGCAGCACTATTTACAATAGCCAAGACATGGAAACAGCCTAAATGTCCATTGACAGATGACTAGATAAAGAAGATGTGGTATATTTATACAATGGAATACTATTCAGCTATAAAAAATGACAGCATAATGCCATTTGCAGCAACATGAATGTTCCTGGAGAATGTCATTCTAAGTGACGTAAGCCAGAAAGAGAAAGAAAAATACCATATGAGATTGCTCATATGTGGAATCAAAAAAAAAAAAAAAAGGAACATAAATACAAAACAGAAACAGACTCATAGACATAGAATACAAACTTGTGGTTGCCAAGGAGGAGGAGGGTGGGAAGGGACAGATTGGAGTTTCAAAATTTGTAGATACTGACAGGCATATGAAGAATAGATAAACAAGATTATACTGTATGGCACAGGGGAATATATATAAGATCTTGTGATAGCTCACAGCAAGAAAAAAATGTGACAATGAATATATGTATATTCATTATAACTGAAAAATTGTGCTCTACACTGGAATTTCACAAAACATTGTAAAATGACTATAACTCAATAAAAAATGTAAAAAAAAGAAGAGTAAAGATGCATGTTAGAGATCAGGGGAAAAGATCACTCCTAGCAGCCCTATAATGGACGAGATGTGATAAGGATCAAATTAGGGAAAAGCTTCATAACCAGAAAATACTTCCCTGTAAGCACATCTTAGATCATTGGGATTCAATGTCACCAAACTTTTTTAGGCACATTGTGACCTGAAGAGGTCATGCCCTCCATTTCAAAAGTAGAAGCAAAAGAGAGCATCATTTATCTACTTTCCATACTACCTTTATGGTAAATGTCATCACATTTCTTAGCGTGAGAACAGATGGTCCAGATAAAGATGGTCTTTATACAGAAAATCTGAATGATTGGAAAAATCAAATAGCCCAAACTGAAGGAATCAGGGGAAATTATCCTGGAGAATAAGGGATTGGGAAATGGAAGCAATAGCTACTTTCAAAAACTTAGGGGGAGATAAATCAGGAGTTTGCGATTAGCAGATACAAACTACTGTATATAAAATAGATAAACAACAAGGACCTACTGTATAGCCTAGGGAACTATATTCTATATCTTGTAGCAACTGTATAATGAAAAAGAGTATGTGTATATATACATAGGACTGAATCACTATGCTGTATGCCAGAAACTAATATGACATTGTAAATCGACCATACTTCTACTAAAAAAAAAAAAGAAACTTAAAGAACCATGTTTTGAGTAGACAGATAGTTCTTATACATTGTTTTCTTTCTGAAGGAAAACCCCTAAGAAACAAAAATTTAACAACAAAGTATAAAGAAATGAAACGAGAGAGCGAGAGAGAAAGGTGCTCAAATTGAAGTAGGAGTGCTTCAGGAGAGGGTGAACTCTCTCACCCCCATTACAGGGGCTCCCCAGAAACCCTAGAGCTGAATGGTACACTTTGAAAAACATTTTGTGGAGGCTACAGCTAGGATTAACCAAGGAGTGGCTGAAATCGGGGCTTAGAGTTTGACTCAGCAGGAAAAAGAAATTTCTTATAAAAAGCTGAGCTACCAAGACATGGGATATTCTGTGATGCAGTGATTTCTCTGTCTGTGAAATGATCAAAGAGTAGCAAGTAGACCACTGTCAGGAATGCAATCAAAGTATCTCCTGCACCGAGGAAGGAGAAGGATGACATTACCTCACGGTCCTTTTCAGCTGTCAGGTCCTGTGAGTCTTTGGCGTGCTCAAAGTTGTATTTTGATGTAAGGGGAGACCCAAGAATTGAATCCAAGTCTTGGCCTCTAGCTCTTGGAAACTTCGAGCCCAGGGGTGAGTGAGGTGTCAAGAAAAGTTTGATTATAGGGTTTTGCCCGGAAGCAAAAAGAACACATGAAATCCCTGCACATCCCACTTACTGGCGTATGATGGGGAGACCTCGCTATCATCAGAGTCTTCCTCCTGGGACCCCAGGAGGAAGCCGATGCCAGTGCACCTCTGCTGCTTTGTCAGGAGGAGTCCCAGGAAACAGAACATCTATGTCTTGATGGAAACCTCGTAAAGGTATTGCAAGAGAGTTTATCTTTCCACGTACTGTGTAACCAGGTCTTTTGGACCACCTCCCTTCCTCCTGATAGTGAACTCAACTTATTTTAACATGAGTGATTTTTATAGGTTGAATTTTATCCACTCTCAGAGAGAGATGTTTAAGTCCTAAGCTCTTGCAGCTCAAAATGGGACTCTATTGGGAAATGAGGCCATTGGAGATGGAATTAGTTAAGATGAGGTCATGTTGGAGCAGGTGAGGCCCTAATCTAACGCAACTGATGTTTTTATAGGAAAATGTTCAGCTGAAGGCAGAGACATGAGGGAACACCACTTGAAGACAGAGGGTTGGAGACTTGCACCTACAAGCTAAGAAACACGAAGCATTGTGGGCAGCACCAGAAGCTAAGAAGGGGTGAGGAAGGTTTTCCCTACATATTCCTGAGGGAACATGGTCCCACTGACACCTCGATTTCAGAGTTGCAAGACAATACGTTTCTGTCGTTCTCAGCTACCTAGTTTGTGGTCCTTGGTTATCGCAGTCCTAGGCAACATAACACAGTGACTCTCCCCATCTTGGCCTTGGTTACTTAGGAACAGAATTGCCTCTTTTCCTTCTAGGTCATGTCATAGGGGGCATGACGGACAGAAAGTTGGCAGGTAGTCTTCTTTACTTTGCATCTCCCCGCCTGTGTAGTAGAAAGATCTTCCGCCCAAATCTTGAGAATGCTGGCAGACAAGAGAATAGACCTGAGTGTCAGAGAAAAGGACCACTGTCGTGAAGCCGGTCTTGATTTGATTGACCGACGTCCCTCGTCAATTTGGAATTTAATCTAGCGACTGGCAAAACGGAGGCAGCACTTCTGCTGTGTTTCCTGCTTTCTTGTGGTCACACCTTCTGGGTGATGTCAGGGCATAAAAAGATAACACAAGCTTTGAACTGGTCAGACAGGAGTCTAGGGGAAGCAAATACAGCCCCCACTGGGCTGTCAGCGGGAGAGCCGAGCTGCTCAGGAAGGACCGCGAACCAGAGCCAGGCCGGACGGATGCACTTGAGCACGAGTGAGGTCAGAATCAGGGGAGCGGCCAGTAAAACAGAAAGGGCGCACGGCCGCTTTGAATCCAAGGAAGAAAACCAAGTTCAGACTTCAGCAATGCTAAGCCAGTCAAGAGGGAGCAAGCCATGCGCGGAGTCCAGGGCAGTAAGTAGGTGAGCAGTTAGCTAGTCGAAGGGGTAGGAATGTGAGGAAGGGCAAAGCCAGCTGTACAAGCAGAAACAGTGGAACATTCCGAGGCCCAAGTGGAGAAACCAGAGCCCAGCGGAGGGGCAGCACAGCACTTGGGGTTCTGTAAGAGCAAACTGAGTTTGACCACTTTCCTTGGACAGAACTTTTTGCTTTCTGTCCAGGTTTTAAGAAGCCTCCTTGGTCTGCCTTGATGAGAGCCAGAGTATCATGGAGATTTTACCTCTAAAAGATTAAGTGATTAAAATCTTGCATTCAGCAAGGGCACAGGAAAGATATTTTTCTCATTTGTAATGTGTCTTCAGGGTGAGACCAGGTCTGTGGGTGCTCATGGTTGGCGTGTGCTTTTCACACCAGGGCTGGACCCTCCTGCTATTCTTATACTGAACTGTGTCATTTATCTTAGAACAATAAACACAAACTGCTTTCATAACCTGAAAAAAAAAAGAAACCCACAAATCCACTGCAGTTTGGAAACAGACTGAAATTCACTGTCTTTCTGTGTTATTTCCTCATTAGAGCTTTGACCTCCTCAGTCCTAACCTGTGAGTCTCACGGTTTCCAAGCTACAAAACAGACGCGTTGTGGTAAATACTAGTCCAATGAGGCCTGAGGTTAACACATCACAGAAGTACACACCTGCCGTGAGCCACTCCTGTGTGTGGTTGGTATTGATAAGGGAAGGATTTAATAAACAAAAGCGGGTACCACATAGGTGAAAGTAGGGTGTGCTATCTCCCCAGAGAGTCCAACAAAAAGCCACAAGCAAGCCAGAGAGAGTGTTTTTCATTTGATCCAAAGAAACCATGAAAGAGACTTTCAGGGATGGAGACAGAGAAGCTGAATGCCCTCCCCACACTCCTCCTTGGGGATGTTCACATCTTCTTTCTTTTATAGCTCACTCGTCAACATTTTGGAAGAAGCAATATATTTTTCTCTTTGTTAGTAAACATTCCATAAATCCTAGCCAGTGTAATTGTTTTAGCAGTCACTCCTGCCTTCAGACTGTGTTTATGGGCACCTACCAACGATGATACTTATTAAGCACTGCTGTATGCTAAGCACCCTTGTTCTGTGTTATCTCATATGATCATCTTCATAACCCTCTGCTATAGATGTGAACATCTTCATCTCATTAGAAGAGGAATTGAAGCCTCCGAATTGTTAAGTCACATACCCAAGGCCTGTATGTTTAATAAACAGCACAACTGGGATTGGAAACCTAGACAGTCACAGTTTAAAAAAAGAATCTCTAATGGTGGAATTGGAGCCTAGTTATGAATGAATCATGAAATACTTTCGGACAGAAAGACTTTCCTGTTGAGAAACAAGTCAGTGAGGTAAAAAGAAGGAAGAAAGAGGAAAGAGTCAACCTGTATTGTGTGTCCCCTCTGCGGGGGACTCTCGACACAGCTTTCATTCCCATGACAAATCAGGCTTGTCTGGCACTCAACGCTGGCACTTTCTTTGCTGCTTTCCACTGCCTCTCAGCAAGAATTTTGTGCTCACTTGTCTTATTTTGACTTCCACCCTTTCATCCCCTCTCCCTCTGACATGCCCAACTGCCTCCTAGAAAGTTGGCTCGAACAGTTACAGCAGATAACAATTCGACGTAACTCTTCTTGCTTGCTTTCTAAGTGCCAATTTCTGTGCTGAGCTGTTTACGTGGATTTTCTCTCTTTTAACCCTCAAAAAAAAAAATGAAGAAGCTAATATTATCATCTCCACCTCCTGGGTGAGAATATTGTCACCACATTTTTTTTTCTCTATTTTATTCCCACTTGGCATTAAGATATTGCCCTGTGGATTCAAGGATCATGACCTGGAAAGGAACACAGTTCCTCCTAGAAGTAAAACTGAACATGGCACAATGCCCCTTTCCCCCAACTTGCCAGCCAATGTGAAGACGCTTCCTTTCAATTTTCAAACCTAGTGTTCGTTCTCAGCAGCCTCAGAGTCAGTGCCCAGGCAGGGATGCTGAGATGATTGAGATTCTCAGAGCACAGCAGATATTGAGAAATGTAAGACCTCCCAGGGTGCAGTGGGGGCCACATTCATGCCTTTATTAAGGTGCTGATAGAGCAGCCCCACCACCCTGTGGTCCAGTTGGGTCTGTGTTTGAAAAAGGATCCTGACAGTTCTACCAAAGAAGATAAAAGAGGCAGCGGGGACAGGGGACAATGGGTTGCTTAATGTGCAGGAATAAACTTTACAGCTCCAGGGCGAGGCCACCATAAACCTCCTCCACACTGCACAGCGCAGGCTGTGTTGGAGGCAATGTGCCTTGGACGGTGGTTTGACTTGCAATTCTCAAGGGAGCTCTGGTTTGCAGACCTGCCTATTCTCCCTGCCTTGCAAGGGCTCCCATTGCTAAATTCTACAGAAGCTATAAACTTTGGGACAGGGAGGCAGGACCTGCAGTTCTCAAGGGGAGCCTCAGTGGACGCTAGTGGCCCAGGCAGCTCCACGGGGTTGGAATTGGAGCTCATGGAAGCTGCTGCCTAAAAGATCGAGTGATGCATTTGAATACATTTCAAGCAACTTAAAAAAATCATCTCATACATGCCCCTGTCTCTTCTTTAAACCAATTCAAAACCATTACGGAGCAAAAACTTGTTTTCAAAAACTGCCAACTATAAAATTATACGTGTGGATTTATTTTGACAACTTAGATGACCAAAAAAAAAAGTTTTCTTAAGTCTAACCTTAATCACTCATGCTGTAGGAGCACAGGTTATTTCCTCTTGTTCTGCCTTCTGGAGTGACGAAGGGTATTTCAGTGACATCTCGAATCATTTAGAGGGACCGAAGATTCAACTTCATATAATAAATATTTGCTGGGTTCCTAGGTACCTAATTCTGAAGTGGGGCAGGAGGGTCACAGAGGTGACAAGGCTGGCTTCCTCCTACTTTTAGAAGCTCTCAGTCTGGAGACGGAGGAAGATTCTCACATCACTAATTATGCAGAATATGGTACAGACCATGGTGAGGCCCCAAGAAGAGGGATTTGGAGCCACTGATTTTACCTGGAACTAGGTAATTCTATGATAGAGACAAGGATACACAGGAGACCACCTGCTTCCCATCAGAGCCAAACGGGATGGAAGCAGAAGCCCAGGTGGACTGTGCACAGGTGTCTGCCGAGAGGAGGAAGCCATCAGAAGAGGCCTCAGCTGGCTGTGGCCATAGGTCTGGAGTCCTGCCCCAGTGCTGGACATCACAGTCTCCCTACAGAGCATCCATTCCTCCCTTCCTCCTTTCACTTGTCTAATTGATTTTTATTAACCACACACCTACTTTGTTCCTGGTCCTGAGCTCTGTGTGGGAAGTTTGTCAGTGAACAAGGCAGAAAGACTCCCACCCTCATGGAAGGAGGCATGATAATGAGAGCAATTAACGAACAAAGACGCATTGAGCATAAGCCACGGTACCAAATCCTGCATGGTGTAAATGCTCCTCGAGGACCTGACAATGTAGTGGAGGTGGTAAACATGACTAGCTGAGGGGCCTCTTAAGCAGTAGCCCCACCCTAGTCCCATCCCTTCGCTCTCTGTCACCATACAATGCTTTAATTTTCTTCATAGTATGGAGAATGCCTAACAGTACTTTGCATTATTTTTTCCTGTCTCACCTGAATGGAAACTCCATGAGAGCAGGGAGTTGTCTTACTTAATGCTCTGCTCTTAGTACTTAGGATCATGCCCAGCACAAGACAGGTATTCAGATTTGTTATCTATCTATCTTTCTATGTATCATCCATCAACTTATTTATTTATTTATGATAGCCTCGAAAAGTGAATGAATTCTTAGAGGCAAAGAATAATGTCAAGAGGTTAGAGGAAAAGAAAGTAAACACATGAGAGGATGTTTAATTAACAATCAGTCATTATACAACTGAAAATTAAAATCACAATGAGAAACCATTACCTACCTGTTAGAATGGCTAAAATTTACAAGACCGACCGTACCCAGTGCTGGAACAGCTGGAGCTCTCAAGCACTGCTGGTGGGGGTATAAAATGACACACACACTTTGGGGGACAGTTTGGCAGTTACTTTAAAACATTCACTATATACTGACCACAAGATCCAGCCATTCTGCTTCTGTGTGTTTATCCAAGAGAGGGGAAAGCATACGTCCAAATAAAGACTTGTACAAGAATGCTCAGAGCAGCTTTATTTGTAACAGACAAAAACTAGAAACAGCCCAAATGTTCATTAACAGCTGTGGATAAATGAACTGTGGTGCATGGATACAGTGGAATACTACTCAGTAATGAAAAAGGATGGACTGTTGGTACATGCAACATCATGGATAAATCTCAAAATAATTTTGTTGAGTGAGAGAAGCCAGAACAACAACAAAAACAAAAATACAGAACGGATGACTTCATTTACTGTATACAAGTCTAGACAATGCAAACCAATCTGTAGTGGCAGGACCAGACCAGAGGTTGCCTGGGGCCTCAGGTGGGGTGTGCAGGAACGGGCAGGGAGGTAGCACAAGGGAACATGAGGAAACTTTTGGGGACAGTGGATTTACTCATAATCTTGATCGCAGTGATGGTTTCATAACAATATATTTACATCGAAACTTAAATTGTCAAAAAAAAATTGTAAACCTAAGTAGATGGAGTTGATTATATGTCAATGATACTTCAGTTAAAATGAGAAGAACATTAAAAGCTACATTTTTGAAAAGTTCAAGATTTCCCTGTGAATATACAAGTCAGGCAAGACACTGAGATGTCCCGCAGATTGGACCATAAGAACAAGGCAGCCACCACTACCTACAAGAACTATTAAGGATATTAGGTAACATGTGCTGAGGACTTCCGTGTCTGCAGTCAGGCTATGTGCGTGCAAGCTAAGCCCCAAACAGCTGTGAGATTGGTGCTTTTATTATCCCCATTTTCAGTTAATAAAATTGAAGATCAGGAAATGTAATGATTTACCAAATACCTCAGGACATAAGTAAAGTTTGAAAACAGGCCCATTTGAGTTTTGAGTTTAAACTCGTAATCATTATGCTATTGATAAAGCGTACCCACCTCCTGGAAGAATCAGGGATGGGTGTGGGGGGAAAACTGATGGGACAGTTGAGTCTAATGCTAAATATTTACTATAAGCAACATACTTAGTTTGAATATTAGTTTCCCAAATCAAAAGTATAAAACAGTAACAACTGCTGTGATTCTATATTTAAAAATTCCTTAAACAACCCCCTTTCCTCTCTCAAGTGTGACCTCTTCCACCCCCATCTCGGCTACCATAGCAGTGCCATCGTCCTCTTGTCCTGGACAACTTCTCAGCCTCCTGGTGGCCCTGCCTTGCTTGTATGTTCCACACAGCAGCCTGACCCTGAAATAATATCTTGCTGTTTTCTTAAAACCTTCGAACGGCTTCCCAGGACACTTAAAAATCCAAACTCCCAGTCCTGATCCGACCTCATCTTATACCCGTCCCCCAGGCTCTCTGCTCTGGAGTTCTCGCCAACCTCCTTTCTGTTTCTCGAGCACATAACGTGAATCCCCATCTCGGGGCCTTTGTCCTGCAGTTGTCTACCTGGTTCGTCTTTTCCCTTTCTGCTCTCAACTCAGATACCAGGCCTTCCCCAACGGCCGTAGGTAGAGAGGTCTTACACTTGACCCTACCGCTTTTTTTCCATTATATTACCAAGTTGCTTTTATTTTCATAGCGTTTACCACCATCTGAAACAATCTTATTCATTTATTTGGTTATCTGTCTGTCTCTCTTCAATAGATTCCCTGTCCATTGGAACAGCAAATGTGTCACTCTTTATTTACCACAGTACTCCCAGAGCCCAGGATGATGCCGGGCACGTAATAGTTGCTTAATAAATATTGAAAGAACATATTGACTCCGTGAAAGAATAAATGGTCTGTGATGAGATGCAATCCCAGACTTCACCAGCAGGTGTTACAGTCCAAGGTCTGATAGCTGGAACCACCAAAATGCCGGGGTGGATGGTTGCAGCTACCAAGGTGTCAGGTCCTATGTCTGTAATTATTCACTAATTTTTTAAGTTTAAAATGCCATCCAGTGAGTGACACCAAATGGACAGTGTCTAGTAAATCTGATGCAACATCCAGTTGCACAACTTCCTCTGCTTTCGCTGACCTACACTCACCACGTAGCATCACCTCCTGATGCTCTTAGGGTGACACAGACGCAGCCTGGCCTCGTGGCTGGGTAGACACTGTTTAGCGACATCTTTTCTTAGTTTCAACCTTCTCTCGCTTTGAACGTTTCTTCTCTGATGATTTGTTTGTGAAATAACCTCAACCTCAACTCTAAACTGCTTGAATATTCACAACTGCTTCTGAGTATCACAAATCATTTGCTTCTCTGGTGCTTTCTGAGGCTCCATCTTCATAGTGCATCTCTTTGGATTACCAAACCTGCCAACTCCCCCAACCGGCTGCCAAGAATTAGCAACATCAATAAGAGCTCAGAAGACTCTGCTGTAAATAATCCAAGTTTCCACCCATTATAATCAATAAATAAATAATGGTAGAGCTGGGCAACGGCTCATCTTATTAGAGGGTCTAGCTATGATTTTTTCCTAGAGCCCAGATTTTAGGTGGCTTTCCTTGGTGGTGGGCGGGATGCACTGGGAAAAAAAATCTAGATCATAAAGTTATGGGGCTGGGGGTAAATGGACTGTCCTAGCTCTGAATTATGTAGCATTTTTAAAAAAATTCTTCTTCATGAGCGCTGTTTCCTAGCTGCAGAGAACCAGACAGGAAACAAAAGAATCTTCTTTTCTTCCTTTTTTTTTTTTTTTTTTTTAACCAACTATTCCTTGTCTGTCTCTTTGTAGATGGGTGCTATTGACAGCACGGAGAGAAGAGAAAACCCAAACAATGCAGCAAGCCCCGTGCCCACGTGCTGTCAGACGTTTGGGAAAAGAACAAAACCAACGCAAAGCCATTGAGCAGGCACAGTGGCCTTGTCTACCTTTCTTGAGGCACAAAGCAGGACAGGACCTCGCTCGCTGTTCCCCCTGCTCCCATCCTGCTCCTCCCTGGGGTCCCTGCTCCCTGGCTGCCTGCCCTCCTTCCCCCCTTCCTCCCGAGGCCCGATGCCGACTCGCAGCTTGACAGCATAGACTGCAGTTATAATCCACCAACTCATATTGCAGCCTCATAGAGCAGCTTTGAATTTATGAAACTGTTGGCAGAGGGGAATAATTCACCCTGATTTGTAGATAATAATGTGAGCTAAGAGCGGGGCTTCCAGGGAGAGGCTAGGGACAACGTGAGGGGAACTTAGGAAGGTGGTGGCCCTGCCCGCTGTCAGAGTCTCCTTTGAATTGGCTTTTTTCAGGGGTCTTGACAGTCCCTCAAGCCACTTCCTGGTGTCTCTTGTCAGTGACTTGGATGGTTTCAGGAAGACCAGTGTTCAAGGACATTGGCCAAGACACAGCCAGTTGAGGATGGAGAATGAACAGTGGCACATGGCTGGTTACACAGACAGATGTGTATGACTGTGTGTGTGTGTGACAACTGGCATGAGACCTTGAACTCAATGTAGATTTTAAAAAATCTGTTGAATAAATGAGTAAATACAGGAATGCTTATAAAATGCTGTAGGCTGTATTACCAGGCACAGTAGACTTCTTAAGATCACAGCCTCTAAGGAATGCTATTATTCAGTCTAATTAATCCAGTTAAACTATTTATCAGTCTTTCTTAAAGCCCACATTTCTCTATCATGGACATCATTTTCGTACCATGGGAATTCCAGGGACTCTGTAAGAGGCAGCTATGGGCTTAAATCCTGAATTTGTCATTCAGTGACTAGAAAAACTTGGAAAAATAGGGTAAACCCTCTGGGCCTTCATTTCCTCACCCCACAATGGAAATAGTGTGCATATCCACGCAGGGTGGGAGCAGTGCCTCCCATGGACCACTGGTGTGAAAGTGCTCGGCAAAAGGTAAAGCGACAGGGCGATACGTGCGTGTAGCAGGCGCACGTTGCTATCTTGTTCCTCTTTGCAGCCCTTGGATAAACATTGTAGCTGAGTTTGTTGAATTTTGTGTTCAGACAAGTAGGCTTCAGATAAGTGTTCTACCCTCGGGTGCCAGGATGACAGTGAGGATATGTGGGTTTCTGGGCTCTGAACACTAGAGGGAGGGGTGAGGGCTACTCCAGATGATGAAGGCAGAGGCCGACCCCTTCCTGAACGCACCTTGGAGCTGGGTCAGTAGGCCTGCTTCAGGCTGAAGGCAACTGTGGGCTTTTAGCTGTGGGTTTACATTGGTATTTAAACAAGCATAATGTGAATTGCTTGATGTTTGTTTGTGTATGTGTCTGTTTGGTTCCATATAAAATTTAAACAGGTTTCATTTGTTTATTTTTGCTTTTGTCTCCTTTGCTTTAGGAGACAGATTCACAAAAATATTGCTGTGATATTTACAATTGCCAAGGTATGGAAACAACCTAAATGTCCATCAACAGATGACTGAATAAAGAAGATGTGGTGTGTATGTGCAATGGATTGCTATCCAGCCACAGACGAAGAATGAAATTTTGGCATTTGCAGCAACATGGGGCGACTTGGAGGGCATGATGCTAAGTGAAATAAGTCAGACAGAGAAAGACAAATACTGTATGAGATCACTTTTTTGTGGAATCTAAAAAAACACAAACTAGTGAATAGAACAATAACAACAAAAAGCAGACTGACAGATATAGAGAACGAATTAGTGATTACCAGTGGGGAGGGGCAATATAGGGGCAGAAGATTTTAGAAAAAAGAGTTATTATAAAATTTTATGAAATCATGTGTATGAAACTTTTGAAAATTGTGAAGCACTATAGAATTTAAAGAATCTTTCGTTCAATCGAAAACAAAAGTTAAAAAACAACCTTCAACAAACTATAGTTGTAAAACAGCATGGGCTCAAAACGCAGAACATTAGGGAACCAGACGGTAAACCTAATGAGAACTAGAGTGAACTGAATGAGTGGCACTCCTTTTAGATTCATTTCCACGGGACTTGGGAGGCTGAGGATCTGAGAAACAGAGAGGGGTGGGGTGGGATTTGCTGGGGAGTGGGGAGGAAAAGAGCTTGAGCAGGACCATGAAACCGGCATCCTCTGCACACAGTTATTGGGACAAGAGTGGCAGGTGGGAGGAGGTATTTGGAAGGGCGAGGGCCAGTTTTCCAAACATGGCAAAAAAAAAAAAATGTGCAGCTTAAGGATTATGAAATGTTTTGATGTATGACTCATATTTGACTCATGGGGGAGGTCAGGACACCGTGCCACTCAGCATCACTGCACTTGATACATGCTCATCAGACAAAACTTTTTTTCTGAAAAACCCATACCGTGCTTCACCTCAGCCCAGGTCAAGGGGCAGCAGAGTCCTTCTCTGTGGTCCAGAATATCTGGAGCCTGTGGGCTCTCCACATGTCACCTTGGGCCCAGGCTCCCTGGATGAAATGTGCATGGCTGTAAAGATTTCAGCGTTGCTTGCACTCACCTTGCTTTTCAAGCCCAGGAGTACAGTCGAGAATCATAGAAACACAAAGTGAAATGTCTAGAAGGTATTTTAGCATCATTTAGTCCAATGCCTTCATTTTATAGGTCAAGGAGATGAAGTCCAGGGAGGAGGAGCAGCATGCTTGGCAAAGGACGACTTGTGAGCAGTTAGACCAGAACTCGACTGTCCTGACTTCTAGTCCTGTGCTGTTTATTCTTCTCTCTGTGGTCTTTGCAAAATGGGCAGGACTGTCACCCAGTTCCTTGCAGGAGAGCACAGAGTCCTTATTCTCCTTATGACACGTTTCACTTAGCAATCATTTCCTAGGGTCTTCCATCAAGTCTGTCCATTTGCACGTCCTTCAGTCCAGCGAAGACACAAAATATGCCATAAGCCTAAATAGCCAAGCACTTCAGGGAAAGGGCCATCGTAAGTGATGAGTACTGTGAGAAGCCAGATTTGAGTTTTCACCTTAGAAATGGACACCCTCTGTGGAGAGAAAGGAACCCTCCTACACTGTTGGTGAGAATGTAAATTGGTGCAGCCACTAAGGAGGACAGTATCTCCATACTGTTCTTTAAAAAAGTAAAATAAACTTACCGTATGATCCAGCAGTCTCACTCTTGGGCATCTATCCAGAGAAAGCTTTAATTTGAAAAGACACGTGTACCCTAATGTTCATAGCAGCACTCTTTACAGCAGCCAAGACATGGAAGCAGCCTAAATGTCCATCAACAGATGAATGGATAAAGATGTGGTATACTGATACAATGAAATACTACTCGGCCATAAAGAAGAATAAATAATGCCATATGCCGCAACACAGATAAACCTAGAGATTATTATATTAAGTGAAATAAGTCAGGGGAAAACAAATATCATACGATATCACTTACAGAAGTAAAGAAGGAGGATGTAAATGAACTCACTGGTCTTCCCAGAAAAAGAAGGATCCAGTCCATCCACTAGAAAAAAGCTTCTCTGTGCTCACACCCCAGAGCCTCTCTTACCTTTCAAGCCCTGGAATCAGAGGTTTTACTTTCTCATTTCTCCACCCAAAATAAAACTCAAACTTCTCACTTCCTCATCTTTTCACTTCCAGCTCCAATCTTAGAAGCAGCATCCTCCTTACCTCCCCTTGTGGCAGGCCTGGCCCACTCCCCTGAAGCCTTGAGTGTCACAAGAAGTTCTGAAATGTGCTCAGTTGCAAATGCATTTTTACCACTTTCTTTGCAGCTCCCACACCCGCTTGGATTTCCGAAGCCACTGGAGCATCAATGAGGGGGAGCCGCTCCGAGGTCCAGGCAGATGCTGTGCGGCGGTGTCAGAGCGCCCCAGGCCTGGCTGAGAGGCACCCGCAGGAGTGAGCACCCTGTTACCCAGCAGTCTTACCTGCAAGGTACCTGTCATGGTGACCACGCCTGGTTTCTGAGTCAGGCTCCCTTTCCTACACTATTAAATTGCAAAGATGTCATTTGAGATGAGCTGTAAGTATATATACATATATATATATATATACACACACACACACATATATATATAATATATGTATTATATGTGTGTGTATGTGTGTGTGTATATATGTGTATGTGTGTGTGTGTGTATATATATATGGATTGGTTTTTAGCTTCCGAGTCCTTCATCTTTCAGCTGTCAACTCTTACCCAATTTGATGCTCTTGGCCCTAACCTGAGAGGCCATGCCAAATGGTTTCCTAAACTTGGCAGTCCTGCATACCTGGATAGCAGAGGTCCCCAGGCCTTGTTTTCTCTGCCTAGCTAGGTCTCCCTTACCTCCGTGCTTCACCAGTTTTTAGCTTCTTCTTTGTTTATATCTTACTCTACCCAGACTCTCATTCCACCCCATTCAATTCACCAAGCATTTACTGAGCATCCACTAAAGTCAGACACTGGACAAGCACTTCAGGGTATGCAAAGAAGTGTAAGACATGGTCTTAGTACTTAGAGAAGCTTCAGCCTAGAAGTAGGGGTCAGATAAACACAGAAATAATCATGATGCAGGGAAGAGTGGGATCATTACCTTCTAAAATGGGTTTGAAGTCAGATGGGAGGGAAAATCATTCTGGTTTGAATAGAGGAAGCTGACGTTTGAGGTGGGTCTCACAGACTGTGTGGGATTCTAGCAGAGTCGGTAGGAAGGCACCGATGGTAGCAGGAAGTGCAGGAGTAAAGGCAGGTAGGAGTGGAGGGTACATGGGGTGAGTTCTAGCGCCTGCTTCGTGTAGGGCTCCACAGGCTGTAAATGACATAAAAAATAATGTTTTAATAATAAAGACATTTATTATCCCCATTTCAAGTAAGAGGCTCCATGGTAGGTGTATTTAGTAGCTCAGTGGTGTCAGTGCTCTGTATCAGCTTCTCTGTGATTTTCTGGGCCTCCCTTTCTGCATCTGAAAGATGACTCCAGGAGCTCTAAACATCACATCCTCACACAATACAGTTCAAAGGTGAAAAGGGTATGTCTCTGTCTGTGATTCTTTTTACAAGTGAGGAAAACATTTCCAGAAGCCCCAGCAGACTTCCCTCCGTTGGCCAGGACAGCATCACTTGTCCATGCCTTGACTGATCAATGGCCGTGGGGAATGGAATTGACTTAAATCAACATTCACCTCCAGGACGTGGGGAAGGGCTCATGAAGCACTGAGCTGCCAGATACTAGAATAAAACAAGCATTTGAGAGAATAGAGAATGTTTGCCCCTATACATTTGCTTTCTCAAATCTTTGCAAGCCTTTGCGCAGACAGTTTCTTCTACTTAGGGTGCCATGTTGACCCTTCCATCTTCCCACCGGGGGCTTCCAAAGTGTTCTATATGCTCCAGGAGGGGGAGGGTATAGCTCAGTGGTTGAGTGTGTGCTTAGCATGCACAAGGTCCTGGGTTCAATCCCCAGTACCTACATTGAAATCAATCAATCAATCAATCTAATTACCTCCCCCCCCAAAACAAACAAACAAAAACCCAAAGTGTTCTATATACTCCAGTCACATTGAATTATAGCAGCTTTTTTCTTGTTTGCCAGCCCCACTTGACCACGAGCTTGTCGAAAGCAGGGACTCATCTACTTTATATGCTTAGCACAGCGTCTGGCCTTCATTAGATGGTCAACATAAGTTTGTCGAACTGAAGACATGTTTGGGGAACGAAAGGACAGGTGAGTGGGGGAAATGAGGCCAGGTGACTTAGGTGGAGGGAGGTACCATTTGAGGTTGATCATGTTGAGAATGCAGCTGATTTGGAATCTCCTCCTTTTCTCGTTTCTGTGATTAACCACTGACCAGACTCTGCAGCAGATTACGGGGAAGCTAGTTCCAGGCAGCTCAACACCACCTTTAATAAGCTTATGTAACAGAGACAGGAAAGCAATTTCCAGGCTATAACTTGATCAAATGTGAGTAAGCAAAGCCAGAAAGAGCAAGCGAGGGAAGGGAAGATCCTCCCTGAAGAAACTGATGAAATATCGTTGGCCGTTCAGTGGAATCTCAGAGGTGCGATCTTAAACCTTCATCCTCATCGTCGCTTTGATAATTCACAGTTTTTCATTCTAGGTCAAATCTCCTAATGAACTGATCACAGCCACAGACTTGACGAAGTTGAATACCTTTGTGTTGATAAAGGCTTCTTTCCCTTAATAAGCCATCACCAAGAACGCCCACTCAGTAGAGTCACTGGGAAGCGCTTATCAAATTCCTATTTCCATCTTAGCTGGGCGGACTGCAGGCAGTGGGGCTATCGCTGCAACATACCTCCCTCGCCTCAAATAAAGCCCAAGCAGGAGGGATCTCTGGGTCTTTGAGGAGGCAGCATCAGTCCCTTCACCCTCAGCTGTGTGGTGTGCTGTTATCGCCACGTTCAATCATAATATCCCCCGTCACTAGTTCTGAGGAAAGCAAAGATACAAGTAGGCCAGAGGAACATCTCTTCTGTCTCTTCTGTGTCAGACACCTTCGGTATCCAGAGAGTGGAGATCCGCTACCTGAAATGGCATGTGAGAGCTGAGGCTGTGTCTGGAACATTAGTGTTACATTCTTGTTAGCCAGAAGGGCTTGAGTTCAAATCCCAGCTCAGCAACTTTCAAACTTCTGATCATGGGCAAGTTTTCTCCTGGACCTCTTTGTGTCTGCATCTCCTTCTCTGTGCCGGCAGGGAGGGGGGGTGGGTCGTGTGAGTACTTGCATCGGGCCATTGTGATGACTTCCATGCACACAGAGTCCAGTGGAAGGTGCTGGATACAGAGCTAGCATTCAATAAATATTTTCTTTTATTTTTTTAAATTATTCTCATGAAAACAAAAAAAGAAGTCCTGCTTCTTTGGAAACAAGTGGGGGTGAAACAAAAGGCTTCTTGGAGAAAATGAGTGATTTTTATTCCACACAGAGTTGCATGAATTCAATCCTCAAGAAATGTCTTCCCAGGAAGAAGGACAAAACAAAGGCACCACCAGAGAGTGAGGCTGATTTGTTTTGAAAAGAATCTTACGATTGGAAAAGAAAACCAAATCTGCTCCATGAAATTGAGCTACCGATAATAAAAGTGTCAACGTGGGACAGTGGTCAGAATACTGACTTGGCTGGAAAAAAAAAATGCATCGTAGTTCAGAAAAATATATATTCAGTCACCTTGTCACTGCACATCTCGTCCCACTCTGTGTCACCCTGGCAGCGGATCTGCTTCGTTTACTGATAACAAAAAGAGAAAAGAAAAGAAGAAAGTTTTTATTATCTCCAAGTTGAGCGCCGTGGGGCCAATATAGCCATCCATGGCAGACTGCACCGGCCCCCCGCTCCCAGCCTCATGCATCATCAGCTGAACCGACAGCTGCGTGCAAACTTCGCTGTTCCTCCCAGCCCCTGGGATGAGGCGCAGAGTGAGGGGAAGAAGATTCTCCCAGTTCAGAAGGGAGGCTGGAGCGTGTCCCAAAGCGTCCCTCTTCCCTGGGGTTACAGGCGTCCCTGTGAGCCTGGCCGTAAAAGAGCTAACAGCCCCAGCAAAAGGGGCAGGGTATTGGCACAGCTACGTGGAAGTCGACAGCCCTACCAGGTGAAGATGGGTTAAAAAGTAGGTCTGTGGCCTCTTCTGTGCACCTCGGGCAGCCCCAATCTGGCACCACACCACCCTGGGGGCATGACCTATGGGAGCATGCAACAAGGGGCATGCAAGGATGCTCTGTCCCCCCTCCTCACCCCCCATCTCAGGCTGTGGGCTCCTTGGAGGCAGGAGTAAGGGCTTGTCCGCCTTGGTACCCACATGCCCTAGCACAGTGCCGGGCTTATAGTAAGTTCTCCATGCATATTCAATGCACCCACTGAATAGAACTGCAGGATTGTACTGGAGGAAGAAAAGAGGTGGGGGTATGTCCCCTTTGAAGCTTTTTGAGGAATAAACATTTTAATGACACTTCTGAGGAAAAGAGTTCCATTTTCAGTGTATTTCAGCATCACCTGGGCAGCTTTTGAAATTCAAATAACTGGTCCCGGGGCGGGGGGGGGGGGCACGGAGCCAGAATCCTTCTCTCTTTTTGTTTTCTTCCAGTTTTATTGAGATACAGTTGACATACAGCCCTGTGTAAGTTTAAGGTGTACAGGGTAATAATTTCACTTACATGCATCATAAAATGATTATCGCTAGGTTTAGTGAACATAGATCATCGCATACAGATGTAAAATAAAAAAATATATATGTATATATATTTCCTTGAGAACTCTTAAGATTTACTCACTTAACTTTCATATATAACCTTACAGCAGTGTTAATTATATTAGTCATGTTGTACATTACATCCCTGGTACTCATTTATTTTATAACTGGAAATTTGTGCCTAACCAGAATCTCTTAAGGATGAGGCCTAGGCATCTGATTATTTTTAGAAAGCCCTCTTCAAAAAAAAGTGTTCCGTGGCCAGGATTGAGATGCGCCGGAGTCAGGCACTGCGCCTCACCCAGCTGCCCAAAGCTCATTTCCTCCGGAGGATGCACTCAGATAAGAGTCTGCATTTGGAGCTGGACAGGGGTACAGCAGATACAAGGAGGGATGCTGGTGCCTTTGTAATTACCGACTACTTTCCTTGCGGATTTTGTTTCCATAGGTCGGTTCTAAATATTTAGTTATCAGGAATGAACTAATCAACAGTGGAGTCATCTGTCCAGACAGGTCGCATTGCCATTGGCCTGTGTAAGCCCCCTTTGACAACCTGACCTGGGGACAGGACATCTGATGCAAACATAATCTCATGAATGAAACACCCTGAATATTTTGTGGGGAAACATTGCACATATTATACATATCAAAAGTGCTTTTCCAAAAAGCTATGTGCAGAAATCCCTAAGCTCATTTCAACCCAAAGCCCCAGCTCTAGTCCCCAGTGGGATTCCTATTTCTGGTTTGTTGCTGTCTGTGGGCCGAACTACCTTAGAAGGCAAGCCTGGCCCCATGGCCTGGAGCTCAGTTCATTAGACCAGAGCTGGCAAACTTTTTCTTCAAAGGATCGGAAAGTAAATAATCTGGGCTCTGTTGGCCATACCGTTTTTCTTGCAACTATTCCACTTTGCCAGTCAATTTGAATTTCATATAATTTTCATGAGTCATGAAATATTCTTCTTCTTCTTCTGGTTTTTATTCAACCATTTTAAAATATGAAAACCATTCTTAGCTAACTGGTCATAAAAAACAGGTTGCAGGCCAGGTTTGGCCCTTGGGCTGTACTCTCCCAACCTCCACATTAGCCAAGGGGACGCTGACAGAGCTGAACAGAGCCCTAAGTCTAGGTCCTCAGGCTCCCAGGTACAGAGGAGCACAAAGAAAACCCATCCCAGCTGATGAGATAGGCTAGCTCTGCTCAAAAAGTCACTGTGGAAGGTCCAGGAGGGACCCCCAGAATCGGAATCCCATGCTAAGACTTTTATCCCCATAGAAGAAAGCAGGGGTGCAGATGGGTGCGGGTGGAGGGGGCTGAACAACAGCGCTAAATTTTTAACTGGTTCTCCTGAGTATGGTGTTTGTTCTAAGCATCTGGCAAACCCCAGAAAAGGCTCCTGATTGTGCTGGCTGAAATCTATTCACATGGTAATGCTTTTTTAGGGTATTAAAGAAGAGGCAGTATTCAGGAGGAAAAATACTGAGGAAGAAGAAAACAATTAGTTTCTATTTCCTGAAATAGGATAATCATTTGCGAGAGAGAGAGAGAGAAGAGGAGAAATCTCTGTATGTTTCTAGACAAGCATGTGTGCGTGTGTCTGGTCACTTTCACATCGCCCCCAGCAGCTTTTTTTTCCCTTGCACTGTGATCATTGTCCGGCTCTGAAATTCCTCTCAATTGTTCAAGTCACTTGAACAATTGCAATTGCAATCATTTTTCTTCCCACATCCTCCTCCCAAACCCCTTTCAAGTCCACAGAGTCTGGGAACTGAGACATAAAAGAAGCGTACAAACACCCTCAATGAAAGGGAGAGTGTGACGCGTAGACCTGGGTGTGCACTCTGGACAGCGTGTAAGAGTGCACCCCAGCTCGTCTGTGTCAGCAGTTGGAGCGGCGTTATTATAACTGTCTTTCTGAATATACAGCACCGGGGACTTTGGGAAAGTCTGCGTGGAGGTGGCAGCCCACAGGGGAAAGATGAGTCCATGCTGATCAGGACTTATATCCAGAAAGCAGAAATTATTTCTTCCCTCGGCACCTCTTCTTGATCTGTGGCTTCAGCTTTGCCTTAGTCTGCGAGCACTGCATTCCTAATCAACCAACATTTGTATAGCTGAGCCAGGAGCCAGCAAAATCCTACAGACGTGGCTAAGAAAGATCTATAAAAGTAAAGGGTCCCTCCTCCCCTTACAGCTCTGGTACTTTGAGGTAGGACACTCTTCTCCCTTGCTTCCCAGATTGTCACCAGGGCCACTGCTTGTGGTTCTGCAGATTGTGCCCTTTCCCGGTGCACCCAGCTAAGGTGGGGAGGGATGGCTAAAATCCAACCTGCATTCTGCTGATCATGCGGTGCACCATCAGAGCTGTGTCCAGTTCCTCCGATCTCACCTTCACTCCTATGAAGGACCACTCTTTTCTTTGCACAAATGTTCTATCTGGTCATCGGGGAGTAAGGACAAGCAGCCACGTCCTCCCAGAAGGTCCTTTTTCTGATTCACCCAAAGATACCATATGGGCTTGGATTAGCCCCGGAAGTCTTCTTTAGGACCATCACCCAGGGCATTCATCATCCTCAGTGTTTGGTTATCCTTCTTACTCATCTCAGGCTAATGAGACCAAGATACGGACCTTTTCCAGAAACAAGCAAGCTGTATCAGGAGACCTGAACTAATTGGTAAGACAAATGTAGTCAGGAACACATCACTAGCCAGAGGTTTCTAATGTCTTAATAAAGCAAGAGATTAAAATCACGTGGAGGAAGAAGGTCTTCACTTCTCTTTCTGGCTCTGGTGATCCGCAGGCTCTGAAGCAAATCCATTTCGGACCCCATCCTAGCAGAGTTTGCTTCCAGTAATGAAAGTCAGGTATCCAGTTTGCTGAGTCCAGGCATCAAAGGGGCATAAAACGCTCTCACACCTGGAGCCCCTAGAGAGTGTGGTTTCTGCTCCACTTTCTTTTCCCTGAGGTCTATGGGTTTCCTTCATTTTAATCCAATTAAAGAAAAGAAAAATCAGTAAGTTTTTAGCGCTAGTGGAAAAGGGCTCAATTGACAGCAGCTTAATCACTGGGCTAAACGAGGTTAATTTCCACCCTTGGTCTCTAATAGGTCTGGTGCTGGAGGTGAATGTTTCAGTTGATGCCACACTCAGGTCACCTGGCTGCCCATTTTAATCAGAAAGCTTCCCCGGCTCTAATGTTTAGAACCGCTCACCTGTTCTTCTTCTCTGGAGGCTGACATCACATGAACTGCAAGACAGATTCCTCCTGGCCTGAGTTATCATGAGAGCCAGCCTGCTCCTCCTTCTCCCCCAACTCTAAACATGCATATCTTTTCTTCTTCCCAGACCCTGTCATCCAGTGGTGGAAGATTGTGTCGGACTGTGAAGATACAGGCATGCAACCTTCCCTGCCCTAGATCACCTAGGATCAGGGTGCCGCTGCAGCATCCTCTAACCTGAAGGTACTGGAAGGTCAGAGAAGCAGAAAGGAGATCAATACAAATGAGAAGCAGATTAAAGACCACACTCAAGGCAAAAGCACACAGATGAAAATGCATTAGCTGCTGACTTACGGTTTGGCAATCCACGGTTGTTGGCTGGATGACCGAAGTGAGAATGAAATCTGCAAGCTTCTAAGTGTGGTTGGAGAAACCTACACAGCTCTGAAAAGTATTTCTCACTTAGGCTGGATTAAGTAAGATTCTTCTGAACGGCTTTTCTGGATTGAAGAATATTCTGCAAAACTTCTCCAAGACAGGAAACACCATGAAGTGTGGCTCTCATGTAAGCTGGCACCCAGAAACATCAAGAGCCACTTCTGGGTGACATCCCCAGGCTTGGTGGGAACATGGACCACAGGTCAGGTCCAAGTTTACTCTAGTGGATTCTCAAGGCAGGGTTCAGTTATTGGTCAATAATTGAGCACCATGGTTTGTCAGACAGACTGACATTTTTAATCTCTCTGGGCTCATTGCCTCCTGATATTAGCCACTACCAGAAATTCCTGGATTGGCCAAAACTAGAAGCCATAGTTAGTCAACTCAGGTTTTCCGTGCTGTCTTGGAAAGACATGAAGACCAGGGTGGAAGAAATATTTGACCTTTGCCCAGGTAGACAACTAGGGGAAACAACCTGACCCATGGAAGACTGGAGGAACCGACTACTCTTCTGCTCTCCTGCTCTTCTTCCCTTCCATTATTTGAAAGTGGAGTCGGCTGTGGACCCAACCCCGCCTCAGACTGGCGGTCAGGATACTGGACAGACACACTGCCTTGTCTCGATGTGGGGCCGCTGCCTCCCAGACTCTGCTCCCGCTCCCTCACCTGGACCAAATGAGTGATTACCCTTCACAGGGAGTGTGTATGAGTAAATGAGGCATTTCTAGGGAGGGTCCTTTGGCAGCGCTGTGACCTAGTCCCTGACGCCACGGCAACAGGAATACCTGTGGGGTGACCTCTGCCACTCTTTCTCCCAAGCTCCCGTAACCCGCATCTTCTGCAGCTTCTACTCTGCTGCTCTGGTCCCCAGATGCCACCACCTCCTCCTCTTTACATGTCGGATGGCTAGTTCTTTACTCTCCTTAGTTTATTTTATTTTTTTTTGTACTTCTAGCTCTTGCTTATGTCATACATCCTTTAATCACATTTTTTTATAAGCAGCCCCACGAAGGCAAGGACCATCTCTGACAGATCCTTATGCCTTTTTAGGGCCTCACTCATGGCCTGATCATAGGGAAAGTCAATATAAGTAAGTTGGATTGAAATCAATATATTGGGTAATGTACCACACAAGGAATATAGTCAATAATGTTATAACTTTATATGGTGTGTAATCTATAAAAACATTGAATCACTATGTTGTACACCTGAAACTAACATAATATTGTAAGCTAATCAATTATACTTCAAAAAAATTAAAAAATACAAATAAATAAATTGGACTGAGTTCACTTAACTCTCTCAGCACCTAGGGGAGCACAGGAGAGGGGTTATTGTTGCTTTCAACCAGCAACAGGCATTTTTGAAGCCCTTGCCTGCTAGACCCCCGGCAGCTACGAACAAGGGCTTCATCGATGTGGTCTCTCTGGTGCTTTGGCCAGCTACGAACAAGGGCTTCATCGATGTGGTCTCTCTGGTGCTTTGGCCATTTGTGTATTTATTGTATTTTTTTCTAAACTATTTGGTGGTAACTTTCCGAGGAGCAAGGGATTACTTTTTTCTGACTGTCCACCAGGTGCTCAGCAGGGACTGTCTATATATATTTCACAATCCTACAACATTGATGGTTTTAACCCATTCTACAGCTGTAAAGGTCAAGGTTGGGGTGTGTTAAGTATTTTGTCTATAGGGTCACATAACTAGAAAGTAGTAGATCTAGAATTTAAGCCTTGGTCTCTCTGGTACTGAGAGCTGAACACTTCTCACTATACAGTTCTGTTCCTCAGTGACCCCCTCTTATTTATCTCATGCACACTGCCTTATACAAGCTTGATACAAACTTAAGTGATTGGTGAATAAATGAAAATACAGACCCCTCAACTCAGAGAATTTATTTACAATCTAGCTGCAGAGTCAATACATAAAGGGGCTAAAAAAATAAACAGCAATTCAAAAGATATATAACAGTCCAGTACAACAATGCAAAAGCTGTCATAAGACTGTGTAAGATTAATCACCAAATGAATGATACAGACATCAAGTGCCCTAGGGCTGGAGTGATCTGGCAAATCTCCATGGAGGAAGAGGGATGCGTTTAAGTACAACATGACTATTCATGAAGTACCTACGCTGAGGTATGTGAAGGTCAACGAAACTCAGTCGCTGCTCTGCAATTGCTTTGAGTGTAGAGTCAAGAGAACAAGTCGGGAGGCAAAAAGAAAGATGAGATTCTGAGAATAGAGAGGGCTACAGATGGGCAGGGGAGCAGAGGAGGCACCTGTCCAACCACCTTTCCTTGTTCTTCTTTGCCTGTGCTCTCCCAAAACACTTTATTAGGGTCTTGCTTCTCAAAGCATGAGCCATGGATGAGCGCCATCAGCCGCATTTGGACACTTGCTAGAAATGCAAAATCTTGGGACCCACCCCAGACCTAATGAACTAGAAGTTACACTTTAACAAGATCCAGAGTTGTTTCGGGGACACATCGAAGTTTGAGAAGTGCTGATCTAGGCTGCAGTTATTGAAGCCGCTGGGACAACCATCGTCTCCCCACTGGTGGCAGGTGTCCCACCCCAAAGCTGTATAATCGTCCTGGAGGCAGTTTAGTGTATTTAAAGAAGCTGGTTCAGAAGTCTTGCTCTCTGTCCTTTCCCCACAGTTGATGAATAATTTCTTCTTCTTTGCCTGCAGTATATTTCCTCCCCCATATCCCTGACTCATTCTCACCCCTGCAGTTCACCTGCTGCTCCCAATCCCTTCTGTTCCAATAGCCAGATAAATAAGAATTACTCTTGCTACTCAGTCCCCTCAAATGTCAAATTCTCTCTGGAGCTGCCGGACGTGTCAAGGAGAAGGAATTATCTTTGTGGTTAAATATAGACTCTGTCTCTTTCCCCACGCCCACCCCTATCCCCTTGAGTCAGAATCGGCAGCAAGGGGAACAGAACAGAGAGAATGTTTTGCTTCTTCAGACAGGAAGGTATTGATCAGGTGGAGAAGAGAAACAAAACAGAAAATAAAAACAGGAGAGAAAGCAAAGGCATTCCAGTCTCAGATGCATCTGACCTGGATACAAAAGGGCTGTTTTATTAGGCATGGATTTACCTTCAAGTACAAAATGTGAGAGAGAAGATCTGAGAGACTGAAGCAAGCGTTGAATACTTGGCATTTGCAATGGGAGATGTATGATCTGTGATGATTAAAAATCAGGCTACTGGTTTTTCAAGACAATTTTAATACAAGGGGAAAATGTTCTAGCCAGATTAGAAGTTGGAGCTTCTCACCATGGATGCTCTGGTGGACAAATGAGGCTGCCTTTCTCCAAAAAGAAAGGAGAGTGGAGAGGAAAGACAGATTCCCTCCTCAGTGTGTCAGGAAGCGTGCTGGCTATTCTGCAGATGCTTTACATAGATGGTGTCACTTAATCCTCACATAGTGCTAAAAGGAGGTTTCATGAATCTTATTTTACATGTCAGCTTACAGAAATCAGAGAACTTGCCCAAAATCAATATATACAGACATGCATGGATAGTTGATCCCCAATATTCATGGATGCTGTATGTGTGAATTCACCTATGAATTAAAATTTACCTGTAACCTCAAATCAATGCTCGTGGTGCTTTCATGGGCATTTGAACACAGGCACAAAGTGATGAAAACTTAGAGTCACCCACGTGCACGTTCTCAGATGGGGTCAAAGGAGACAGCCCTCTGCCCTCCTGCTTTAGCCCGCGCGCTGTAAGCGTGCCCTTCTCATAGTCTACTTAGTGCTGCATGTTTTTACGTTGGTTATTTCACTATTTTATTATTTTTCCCTTTATTTATTGAAGTACAGTCGGTTACAATGTGTCAATTTCTGGTGTACAGCACAGTGTCCCAGTCATGCATGTACATACATATATTCAATTTTCATATTTTTTTCATTAAAGGTATAAAAGATATTGAATATAGTTCCCTGTGCCATACAGAAGAAACTTGTTTTTTTAATCTATTTTTATATTATAGTGGCTAACATTTGCAAATCATGAACTTCCAAATTTATTCCTTCCCAACGCCCTTTCCTCTGGTAACCATAAGATTCTTTACTATGTCTGCAAGTCTGTTTCTGTTTTGTAGATGAGTTCATTAATGTCCTCTTTTTTCCTCTTTTTAGATTACACATAAGAGTGATATCACATGATATTTTTCTTTCTCTTTCAGGCCTACTTCACTAAGAATGACAATCTCCATGTCCATCCATGTTGCTGCAAATGGCATTATTTTATTCTTTTTTATGGCTGAGTAGTATTCCATTGTATAAATATACCACAACATCTTTATCCAGTCTTCTGTTGATGGACATTTCAGTTGCTTCCATGTCCTGCATATAGTGCTGCTATAAACACTGGGATGCATATATCTTTTCAAATTAGGGTTCCCTCTGGATATATGCCCAGGAGTAGGATTGCTGGATCAGACGTTAAGTCTATTTTTAGTTTTCTGAGGAATCTCCATACTGTTTTCCATAATGGCTGCACCAAACTGCATTCCCATCAACAGTGTAGGAGGGTTCCTTTTTCCCCACAGCCTCTCCAGCACTTATCTTTTGTGGACATTTTAATGATGGTCATTCTGACTGGTGTGAGGTGACACCTCATTGTAGTTGCGATTTCCATTTCTCTAATAATTAGAGATATTGAACATTTTTTCATGTGCCTATTGGCCATTTGTATATCTCCATTGGAGAATTGCTTGTTTAGGTCTTCTGCCCATTTTTGGATTGGGTTGTTTGGTTTTTTTTTGTTATTAAGTTGTATGAGCTGTTTATATATTCTGGACATTAAGCCTTTGTCAGTTGCATCATTTGCAAATATTTTCTCCCATTCTGTATGTTGTCATTTTGTTTTGCTTATGGTTTCCTTTGCTGTGCAAAAGCTTGTAAGTTTGATTAGGTCCCATTTGTTAATTTTTGCTTTTATTTCTATTGCTTTAGTAGACTGCCCTAGGAGAACATTGCTAAGACTTATGTCAGAGAGTATTTTGCCTATGTTTTCTTCTAGGAAGTTTATCTTGTCTTGTCTTATATTTAAGTCTTTACGCCATTTTGAGTTTATTTTTATGTATGGTGTGAGGGAGTGTTCTAACTTCATTGATTTACATGCTGCTGTCCAGTTTTCCCAACAACACTTGCTGAAGAGACTGTCTTTTCCATTGTTTAAAATGTCTCCAAGCACAGGGCCAAAGTGTTTTCTACTGTTCCGGAGCACAAGAAGGCTGTGATGTACCTTACAGAGAAAATACGTGTGCTAGATAAGCTTCATTCAGGCGTGCAATATAGTGCTATTGGCTTTGAGTTCAATGTTAATGAATCAACACCATATAGTAAATGCAGTGCTTTTAAACAGAAACGTACATAATAAAGGTTACATATGCATCTGTTGATGAAAACGTCATGACCAGAGGCTCACAGGAATCTAACTCTGTATCTCCCCTAAGAGCTACGGTTCAGTATTCACTAATTCAAGGTTCATGGCAGCTTTATAGAGCAAAACTACTGTGAATGATGAGACTCAACCATTTTTTTTAACCCTCAGCGAAAATTATAGATATACATAGACATACACATACACACATACATATACACACATATATACATGTTTATCCTCAGGGAGACTCCTGGAACAGAAGACTTTGAAAAATCATTTGAAATAGGAGATAAGACTCTAAGGAAATTGCTAAACTGCCTCCTAAGAAGAGAAAGTCTGAATGAATGTGGTTGGATGCGGGTCTGTTACCCTCTAACACCTCACGTCTCTTCACATCTGCAATGACCAGGCACTTTCTATTTCTTGAGTTCCAGAACTCCAGAGAATAAGAAGAAAGAGCCTGTCATCCTTCTGCTGCGCACAGTTCACCCTCCTCCCATTTCTGAAGTCCTGTCTTCTTCTCACCAGGTCATCCTAAAACAAAAACTGAAACACTCAAGAATCCCATTCTTCACTCAATACCGGTGGATATTTTTCTAAGAACTGAAAAGGTTCCTACGAGCTGAATAGCATATGAGCACGCTGGTTGCTTTTACGTAACTTATAATGAGGTACGTTTCATATTTTTCTGTTTCTCTTTCCCCTAATGTCACCCAGCTCACCTTGGTGCTGGCTACTTCTTTATGCCTTTTTCTCCTTTACAATCTATTCCCACTTACTTTCTCTTCATTCCTCAATTCAGCAGGTTTTTCCAGCCCCACCATCCCATTCCCCAAGTGCCAGAATCAGCGGACACTGTTCATTCTTTATTTTCTCCTCTCTTTAGCCTTTGGCATCATTGACTGCATCTCCATTTTTTGAGGCCTTGTGGAATGGGTGAATGAAATTTCGGGTCACAGAATGTTCAAGCAAATTGGATTCTAGAGACCATGAGATTAAATCACTCAGTTAAGAGGGGAGTGGGAGAGTGGCTTGCCAAAAATCACAGCTCCAACTGCTGGAGGAAGTCCAGTGCCCGCTATCCTGCAGCATCTGTTCTCAGCCCATGGCACCTGCTATTCTATCCCAAGCCAGTCTCTCATCCAAACATTATACAGGTCTGACCCTGACCAACTCCGCGACTGGCTGAGCGGGGGTATGCTCAAGGTGATAGATCTATCTTGTCTGTCACTTCACCCTCCTCTGCCTCGCTGGGGCTTCTCACCCCTCAGACTCGCCTTTCGCTGATCATGACACCAGAGAATCAATACCAAGAGGAGAAGAAGATTGAAAGTGCCAGGCAGCATCCTTGAAGACGCCACGCTGCGTTGATAAAGATAAACTGATCAGAATTTTACTGCCCAGAATGAAAGACCCTTGGACCTGTACTCCATAGAGTGAAACAGGTACTCAGCAGTAAAGGGATATAAATTTGGGGGCATTGTCTGCTTCAGCATGTGAATCATCATTTGTGCAGATACCCTAGTCAACTTCGTATGTCTGCTACTAATGGGTATCATGGGTCCTTGCACTCTGAAAGTCCCACGCCACATCCCGTACAGGTAAAAAGAAAAAGACTTTGAGAAGAAAAGAGGGAAGGAGGGAGGGAGGGAAGGCAGAGGGAGAGTTCAACTTAGGTGATCTCCAGTGTGGCTGCTTTTGTAGGAGTGGGGCCATCAATACGGGGAAAACTCCCTCACCTCATCAGCAACAACCAAGGGCTCATAGACTCAAGCTTCAGCTTGCAGTGATGCTGCTTCGCCCTGGAGCTTTTGGGAGGGTTCCTCATGCTGATGGAAACCTGGGGTGGAATCCATTAGGTTGCCTGCGCTGCACCGTGGGAGCCAATCCAAATGATGAGCTGCCCAAAGCTCTGACAGGGCACAGACACAAAGGACTTACAAGATGCACCTCTTGCCTCTACAAACACACAGAGTGCCCTCAGGATTTGGAAGGAGAAACCACATTGAAGGATTTTCCTTCTTTTTCCTAATTCTTCAATGTTTTACTAGTAAACCTTAAATATTATAACAGCCTAACCCCTGATGTCAAGCTTCTTTCTTTCTTTCCTTCTCTCTCTCTTTCTTTCCTTCTCTCTCTCTTTCTTTCTTTCTCTCTTTCTTTCCTTCTCTTTCTTTCTTTCTTTCTTTCTTTCTTTCTTTCTTTCTTTCTTTCTTTCTTTCTTTCTTTCTTTCCTTTTCTTTTTTATTCAACAGGATAATGCTGGGCTGGATTGTGTTTATTAAACTGAAGAAGATAATGCATGTAAACGATGTTCTGCAAATTGTAAAACACCACACAAATGTTAGTCATTGTTACCATCTTTTATTAACCAATGCTGATCTGTATTCAGAAGAGTTTGGTGAGCCTGTCTCCTACTTAATCACCCTCAGCATCATATGCTGTTACTTTATGATGCAGAGTAAGTTAGGAAGAGAGAAAAAGCAATAAGTCTTCCATACGCCACGTGCTATCAGAAAGGGAAAGGACCTCCATTTAAAGATTCATTCGTTCATTCATTCAGCAAATATCTATCGAATAACTACTATTTGTGAGAGCAATACAGTGGTGAGTTAAACATTCTCCATCCCCAGAGACCTTAGTGCACTGTAGGAAAAAAAAAAGACATTTAAAAAAGTAAACAACAAATTGATGATGACAAATTGTGCCAAGTACTACATTGACTGAACAAATGAATAAGCAGTAAATGAACTAATAAATGGTTTCTCTGCTTAAGTGATATTTAACCCGAGAACTGAAGGATAAATAAGAATTAGCCAGGGAAAGAGCTTGAGACATTTAAAGGACTGAAGAAGGCCAGTAAACCTCGTGAGCAGGGAAGGACAGAGCCCAGCAGGCGGTGGGGCGTGTAGAGAACCTCACGCCACAGGAAGGAGTTGGTTCTGGCTTGGATGACTAGCCTATGATGCTTTGGTCCAGGAGTAACTTAATCTGATTTCATCTCTAAAGGGACCACTCTGGTTATTGCGTGAAGGATGAAGTGGTGGGGGAGGCAGGTAGGGATCCAGGGGCTGAAGTGCGGGGACCACTTAACGAGCCATTGGACGAGTCTAGATGAGTGATACCGGAGGCTTGGACTAAGGTGCAGGCAGTGCAGACATAAGTGAGCAGACATCCTCATGGACGCATTGGACATAGAGTTAAGAGGCATTTGATGATTGGGAGGTGATGGAGATGCCAAAGATCACCTCAAGGTTTTTTGCTTGAGCACCTGGATGGATGAACTTGGGAACATGGAAAGAGTTTGGGATGGGTGGTAGGCATAATTTTAATCTGAGGGAAAAAAAATACCTTGGTCTGATGAGAGCAGCGCATGAGGTCTGAAATGTAAGATGGGAAAGACAGAACTGCATCACCAAACTCCTTTTTCTTTGAGACTGGGATTCAACAACCCGTCTTTTGAAAGCATCTTGCATAGAGTAAGTTTCTGTCAATTCTGAATAGATGGTACAATGTGACACAGAGCTCTTCTCCAGGATCAAGGAGACTGGAAAAGCAGAAGCCCCACTTTCATTCATGGGGGTTCTGTTTCCAGGTTCCCCCAGGAGGCTGTGTTGTCATGGTGACTAAGTTATGATCAATTGCTTGATTTCCTTGTCATCCCTGGGGCACTTCCCCCTTTTGTGACTCTTTAATGTCTTCTAATAATGTTTTGAAGACCACCTCAATTATGTGATAATAGTCTTTTCTTTCAATTGTGTTAAAATACACATAAGATAAAATTTACCATTTTAACCATTTCTGATTGGACAGTTGAGTGGTATTAAGTACATTCATTGTTACACAACCATCCCCACCATGCATCTCCAGAACTCCATCCTGCAAAGAGAAAACTCTGTACCCATTAAACAGTAACTCCCCCTTTCTTCCCTTCATGGGAATACTGTTTTTAACTCAGATGTACCAACTTTAGTTGCTTAGAAAGAAAGGTCTTCTGTCTTGAGCTGGGGCACAGGAGGCAGTAGACAGAGGAGGGGAAAGCCAGCTAGGACTCTGTCCTCCGTGAAAACCAGCCTCCCCTGGGGATCTGTCATCATGGCAGGTAAAGAGTGATGGAACCCCAGGTGGAGACTGAAACCGGAAGGGTCACAGCCCAGCTTCCCATATACTTTTCTCCCGATACCGAGAGACTCCTTCTCGTGCTTCCCAGACAAAACCTTGGCATTTCTGGGGTTTTTGTTTGGTCTTAACAGCTTGATTGAGATCTAATTCATATAAAATACAATTCACCAATTTAAATTAGACAAGTCAATGGTTGCAGTATATTTACAGAGTTTGTAACCATCACCCCAACCAATTTTAGAACATTTTCATCACCCCGGAAAGAAACCCTGGACTCATCAGCCGTCACACCTCATCCTTTCCCAGCCCCGACCCTGCCCGCTGCCGGTCACTAGGCAGCCACTAATCTACTTTCTTTATTACTTTTCCTATTCTGGACACTTCGTATAAATGCAGTCACACTGTATGTGGTCTTTGGTGACAAAATGTTTTGTTTTCACAGAGGAATGCATCACTTTTTCGCTAAAATCTCCCTTATTAAGCAGTGAGAAACCGCAGCCCTGACCCCAAATCACAGCCCGGTGAGCTGGGAGAATTGCAGTGTCAGAGGGGCTGCCAGAAGCCCCCCTGGCCTCAGGCTCCCCTGGGGCCAGGGGATCAGGGCTTCCGAGCTCCCTGTCTCATCAATTTCTAGAAGCATAAAGCCCATTCCTTCGTGCCCTGAGGGATCCCCTGGGGCTCAGTGCTCCAGGTAACAGGAAAGCCTCAGGCCTACGAGCATTTCAGGTCAGGATTCTCCACCCTTTAAAACAGAGGGAGGTTAGAATAGAAGGAAGAGCGACTCAGGTTGATGCTGAGACAGAGGAATGACAGCAGAGCCGAGCGGCCAGACAACCAGCCCAATGTCTCATGGAGGAGCCACCAGGAAGATATTCCCCTAAAAATATTCCCCCGCTGGTACGAGAATGCCTCAGATAGCAATTCTTTCCTTTGGGCGAATCACAAACGCTGCCTCCCTGTGTTTGGTGCTTTAGCTTCCCCAGCACGTGGGCACGCATCGCCTTCACAATCTCCTTCTGCTGGTTTTGAGCGAGCGCCGTCCACCTGTCTCCTTGTAATGCGCTCGTTGAGGACAAGGTGCGTCGCCTCACTGATGCTCCCAGAACACTTTACATGGCCCCCTATCGTAGCACTTAGGACCTCTCATCCTCTCTGTTTACACAGTCCACTCCCCCCTTTAGACTATCAGCTCCTACAGCGGCAGCTTCCAGACCCAGCACACTGCAGGGCACGTGGCAGGTAGACATAAAGGATGCCAGTGCCTACAGCCCGTCTTACAGGAAGAAGGCAGGGCTGCCTCCTGCAAGGATTTAAAGGGATGCACTGAAGTCACTATTCAATACGGCACTTGGGCTCAAGTTTTGTTAACTGCGGACTCAGGGCTTTTCACTTTGCACAGGTGCTTATAGACACGGTTTGCAGTTTACAAAGGGCATTCACGTACATTGTCTCAAGTGACCTTCATAATAGCCTTGTAAGGTAGGTGCACCATTTATGACTTAACAGGTAAAAAAAAAAAAAAACAGACTCAGAGATGTTAGGCAATTTACTGGGCAAACCAGCCGGAAACAAGGGCTTTATGGAACTGCTTTCAAATGCTGGTTTTGCTCCTTCATGATAGTGATTTAACAGTTACTTCATGTCCAAAATGGGGACTGTAAACCCTGCTTTGCAGGTTTCTGAGATTTACAGACAATGTAAACGAAGCACGTGGCTCATTGCAAGTGCTGCCTGGAAGGTAACTACTATGATTGCCAGCTCAAAGTTTGAAGCTAAAAGCTACATCTGCACTTTCTCAAGAAGCCCTCTGCTTCTTGGTAGTTCTGGTAGAACTTTCTCTTAAAATGTCAACGAGAGGAGACCCAGAGCAGCAGGTGTTAGGGTCAAGTATTAGGGAGTTACACTAAATACCAAAGAGGAGGGAAACTCCGGGGCGGAGGTGACAAAGACAAATTTACTGACGTAACCATTGTATTCAAGGGGGTCTCAGAGGGTGCAGAGTGTCGGGGGTGGGCAGCTAGACTGCCCGGATGCTTTCCTGTGCAGCTCACCACCCTCTAGGGGAGTGCGATGGAGCCTCGACACCTGGAGCCCACGGCTCGGGAGGAGAGAAAGTTGCACCAGCTCCCGCTCTCCCTGGAAGCTGGGGGTAAGCGGGTGTCTGGAGTGGTGATGAATCAGAGAAGTCCGTGCACCTGTTTGACTTTGATGTGTCCACACTTGTGTGCATATGTCGCCTTTTGCAATGTTTGGAACACGAGGGCCTGGAAGATGGAGTGTTGTACCTCTTGCCTTGGTCACCCTCGCAATGAATAGCCTTGTCGCCCTGAATTCATTTGGTGTTTATGGGAATATCATATGTAGTTCTGTCGACATTCCCTAACCATTATAATGCAGTTACCATCGATAATGCTCTCCTCCTGCAATATGTTATCGCCATTTTAACAACCTGACATACGATCGGCTCATATTATCACTTAAATGAAGCCATTAAGCAGCTAGAGGCTTCCAGAAGTCGGATGCGAGAGCATTCAATGGACAAACCTGTGCCACTTCCAGCACGGCCGACCTCATCAGCTGAGGGGGAGGACGCGGCTCTACCTGCAGGTCATCCAGCCAGCTGGCCACAGACTGGCAAAACGGTTCCCTTCAGAAGCTAACTTAGGCCCTGAGCTAAGAAAGAAACTCCTGCCTTATTACAATTCCTGTTTAATGTAGAAAAGGAATGTTGGTGCCTAAGAGCAAAGCAATGAGATGTCATCAAATTCACAGCTTCATGAGTGGGCTGAATAGTTGCGGTCTGAGGGAGGCAGCAAACTATGCAGAGACCTGAAATTACACCTGAAATCACCACTCGCCCGTGCGGTTTGATTTGAAGGCTAGTAACACTGTCCACTAACAGTTGTAAAATGCATGAGGTTGACAAACTCTGATCACATATACTGTATTTTATATGATCTTCAAAAGCAGCCAGAAAAGTAAACATTATTATTATCCCCATTTTACAGATGAGGAAAGGGGTTATTTTCATCGTCAGCCTCATAGGATTGTAGGAGGGGTAAACAAAATAATGCATGTGAAAGCGTAGCTTTTAGTAGGCACTCTCCATACCTCCCTGTTACAGTCCCATCTTTCAGTGGGAGGTTTCCTCTGTCTGAAATCCTCTCTCCATCTTCCCAAATATTCATCCCTAAATCCCAGCATCAAATCATCGGTCTGATTGGTATGAGATCCATGAAATGGGTCTGCGGTAGGAGTCTGACCCTGTGAGCCCCTTTTCATAAAGTGACCAGAGATGGGAGGAATCAATAACTTGGGAACCAAAAGAAGTAGATCTAACTAAATAATTAAATCTCAGGATTAATGAGGTTTCACTTAACTACAAACTAACAAATGAATTTTACAAAAGGTGCTGCTTAGACCAGAAGATGAAGTTAAGACATCCAGAACTCTGAGAGGTTTAGATCAGGAGAGTCGAATTTTGAAATTAAATAATTGCAGACTTTTGCCTTGGGCTCTGCCGTTTGTTTGCAGAACACCCAAGAGTGAGCAAACACGCTCTCTTCACAGCAGTACCTTAGGGTTTGTCTTTGTAAATGGGTCTAACGTGATGCGACAAGACCAGAGAAACTGGATATACATTTACATTTTTGAATATGCTTGTTTGTTTCACATGATACATTTCGGGTAAGTGGCTCCCTTTGTAGTTTTTATTTTTACTATTTAAGTTTGGAAACGATGCCAAATTTTTGTATTTCTTTAATCAGTGTGTCCTGTTTGGTGGTATAGATTGCATTATATATGAATGTGTGTGTCAGTATAAGCTGATATGTATACACTTACACAAACACCTAAATAAGAGGGGGTGAAAACCGTAGCCTTTACATTCCCTGTATCCTCTTCAGAGAGGCCCTAAGCAGTGAAACCTTGATGTTGTGATGCACAGAAATGGAGAGGAGTACTAAACTATATTTAAGAAAAATAAATACATTAAATTAAACAACGAAATTTTGTCCTCAGCTGGAACAACAGAGACTTTTTTTTTCCCCAAGATTTTACTTTTTTAGAGCAGTTCACAGGAAAATCGAGAGGATAGTACAGAGATGTCCCATATACTCTCTGTGCCCCACACAGCATGAAGTTTTAAAACCAGCTTCTAGGACTCGGGAGGTGAGACAGAGTGAAGATCCCAGAATAGGAAGGACCTCATCCTGGGACGGAGAGCCACGGGGGCTCTTGTGGGAGCAGAAACCCACTCTCTGTAAACTGACAAAGTAATTCCGCCGCCAGCTGGGCCTGCAGTCACCTTAAAGCTTTGGTGAGTTATGCCTTGAACCCTCCAGTTCCAGTATTGAATTCTGCCTGGCCCTCCGCATTCTGGGCGGCCACTCTTGGTTTTATCCCTTGCTTGAAGCTCAATGTCACCCTCTTCCCTTTTTTTTTTTTTTTTTTTTTAACTTTTTTTGATGGTTTATGGGCTCATAGCGGGTGGAGGTGGGGCTACCATTCAGAGTGGCTCCTACCCTCGGTCCTCCCTTTCTCTCACTGCTGACCCCCTCATGCTCTTTGCCCTACTTCCTTCAGAAACCCGTGGAATCAATATGTGATTCTTCCCATGGCATGTGGACCCATCTGCTTCTCTCCAGGGAGCAGCCCTGTCCAACAATTTACTTCTGTAGCTCCAAACTGTTCCCAACCTTGGCCACCCCTGTCTTAGGGAATTCCAGCAGATTTACACTCAGCCATTCTTATGTGCTTGTTAATTTCCCTTCTGTATCTCCGCATCTCTTGCAGGGCCAGAGGGGAGAAAAGAGGACCACGAGAGAAAGTTAAAGGGCACTGCAGCGAACTATATCTACTTTACATTCATGGCCTGACACTAATAAGCTGTAAATGGCATTCACCTGTGGACAAATAACCTGGCAGTGCTAGGCTAAAGAAGCTGACTGAACTTTTAGCAGAAGAGATGTGCAAAACACTTAAGAACCGGCAAGGCTGAATGGCGCTTGCCAGCCATAGAATGCTGGAGGTCATGGGATGCAGCCTTCTCCCTCCAGACACGTCCATCCTGTGTTCATTTTATAGTTTGTCTGAACAAAGGAGTACAAGGAAGTGTGACCTGGGGAAAACAGATTCAGTGCTACAGCCTGGATCTGGTGGAGACGGGAGGCACTTTGATGAGCCCCAACAAAGCGGGGATCTTCTGTGAAGAGGGAACATTCCTTGCCCACTGGAGCAGGTTTGCCGTAAAGAAGCCAGAAAACGCTGTTGCCCCCTCTATGGTTAATGGGGTAAAAAAGGGCACTTCCTCAGCTCGGCAGCCTGTCCCATCACATAAATTGAAACAGACAGAATTACCATTGATACAAATTAAAAACAAATAAAAAGGGTACACAGAGCTGATTCTGAGAGTTCAAACTCCATTACCAGCTGATTTACTGAGCAGTGACCTGTGATTGTTGAGGGGAGGGCAGGAGGAGTGCGGAGTCTCTGTGAATCCCATCAACCCCATTGCCATGTGGCACACCAGTCAATAAGCTATTTAATTTAATGGGAAACGGTATTGACGAGACGAAGAATGCAACTCACAAAAGATGCAGCTGCAAGAAGCAGATAAAGTCCTCAACCTGGCCTCACTCTCCGGGTGTCCGCCCCTCGGCATCTCCTCTGTCAGAATCAGAGGAGGGGTCCATGGCATTTGGGAGGGATTGGGGCCCCAAGGGGACAGTGCTTAGGAAGGATTACCAACACTGATAGATGGAGTCAGCAAGAGGTGGATTGGCGGGGAGATTGGTAAGAAAATGGGAAACAGATCTCCTGAACTGAGGACAATGCTATGAATGACCTTTCAGAGTGAAGGCAGTCAGTGAGGGGGAGGCCAATAATTTCGGAGGGAAACCCATCAGCCACATCCCAGGAGGAGAACAAGCCCATCTGTTTGTTTTAGTCTGTTTTATGGGTCAGGCCAGGAGTGTAATGCTCCCAGAATCAGAAGCACTCTTTGCCCATCACCGAAGTGAAGCTGAGAAAACCAAGCAGGTCACACGTACCACTGGGGCTACAGTGGGAAAGGCGAGGGAGATTTTTAGAAAAAGGATCAGACATATAGAAAACTAGGACTGGAAGAGGCCTAGGAAAGAATCTGGCCCAGTGTCCTCCCACCACAGCTGGGGGCAGTGACAAATATAAGGTAACAAAGACAAGGAGATGGAGCTGAATCCTTTCACTCCAAGTTCAATGCGATTCCCACTTCTGTGAAGTGTGTAACAGATACAAGTGATGGTGCAGGACTTGGACCATTCCCAGCCTTAGCACACACTGAGTTTTAAGACATGCATTTTAAAAAATAAAAATAACAGAGAGCTAGTTGGTAGACGTGTCCCATACACTGATAATTACGCATTAAATCAACGGAGTTTATTTGTGTACTAGATATTGTTCTAAATGTTTTATAAACATTAGTTCCTTTACTCTCCAATACGATCCTATGAGAGAGGTACTATTTTTATCCCCATTTTTACAGATGAGGAAATCGTGGTATGGAGAAGTTAAGTAACTTTCCCAAGGCTCAGCAAGCTCGTAAGTGGAAGAGCTGGGCTGTGAATGCAAACAGCTGACTCCGGGGGCCACAGGTAGGCTGGGCCTGGGCTGCCTCCATGAACAGTCACAATATTCAGGACCGTTGGTGGAGAGCTTACAAAGTGCCCAGGGTGCTGCAAAGCATGGCATTATTTAAATACCCAAACAATTCCATGAGGTAATTATCTATTATCCCCACTTTACGAATGAGAAAACTGAGGCCCAGAGAGATGAAAGAAAATCACGTTAAGTCTCATAGCTACGATGTGCCAGGGCCAGGGCTTGAAGCCAAGTCTGTCTGACCCCAAAGCCCCTTCTCTGAACTACTGTCAGAGAGTGCCCTGCCCACCCGCAGTCAGAAGGCTGGGCTCCAACCTCAGCTTTCACAATGATCCATGATGTAACCGAACGTCAGCTTCTCGTTCCTGCGTAAATTACTAACCTCCAGGTGCTTCAACATCCTCATTTGCTGAGTGGAGGAAACCTACCTCTTAGGATTGTTACGGAGATTAAATGGCATAAATGTATTCATTTATCAATCAATGTTTATCGAGCAGCGAGTCCATACTAGGCCCTGTTCTAGGAATTGGGGTTTCATGCTCTGGGGTTGAAATTGACTTGAAATTCTCAATAATTGTATCTTTGTATTTTGTAAGCAAAGTCTGATGGGATGGCAGAGCATGAGCGGGGGCGTGGAGCCTCAGTCTCACGGACGGTTCTGCTTCCCTGAAACAGGCGATGACCACCTGTTCCCCTGCTTCCTGGGGCTCTGACCTCACCTGACTTCCCTCTACCCCCCCATCCTTGACCATGCTGCCCTCTGCCCACTCTGCCTCTGTGAAACAGGTAAGATATGTATGTCCTGCAGCATCTCGGTCAGAGCATGACAGTGGCCATTCCTGCTCTGGGCTGGCCGTGCCGCTGTGTGACTGGCAGGTGGCCTGTCTGTCACCCACCCCCGATCCAGGTAAACAGAGCATCCCAGCACAAAGGTTTTGATACACTTAGGGGCTTCCTATCTGCATGGATTGGTGGTGGTGGGCTCAGGGGAAGGGGAGATGCTCAACTTGACTTCTCTAACCTGTGGGTGGCAAGATGCGTCAGTCAGCAGCTGGATCCTGGCAGCCTGTGGACCCCAAGTTCCCTGAGTCACAGAGGGGGCATGTGGGCACCTGGGAGGGTCTGCACAGGCCTAGAAAGGATGCCTGTGCCCGACAGAGTGCGACATTAAATAGCAAATAAAAAACACAATGATGGGTCAGGAGACCGTGCAAGAAAAGGAAAAAAGCTTAATATTTTAGTACCTCAAATGACCCTTTTGTCCCTGCTTTTTAAATAAGGGTACCACAGTTTCATTTTATACTGGGTCCCTGCGTTAGTTTGCTAGGGCTGTCAACACAAAAACCACAGACTGGGTAGCTTAAAACAGAGCTTGGTTTCCCACAATTCTGGAGACGGTAAGTCCAAGGTCATGGTGTTGGCAAGTTCGGTTTCCCCTGTGGCCTCTCTCCTTGACTGAAATTTAACATCTCCTCCCTGTGTCCTCACATAGACACAGGTTCCTGTGTGTGCACATCCCTGGTGTCTTTTTGTGTCCAAATGGCCTTTTCTAAGAAAGATACCAATCAGATTGGATTAGGGCACAACCCAACGACCCAATAAAATGGGGTCATTTTAACCTAATCACCTCTTCACAGTCCCTCCCTCCAAATACAGTCACATTCTGAGTTTCTAGGGGTTAGGTCTTCAGCATAGGATTTTTGAAGGGGACACGATTCAGTCCATAATAATCCCTGAAATTAAATAGCTGCTGTTGTATAGAAGTGGAAAAAAATTCCATTCTTAAAGAGCTTGCTATCATGAGCAAGGACACAGGTACCTAAAGACTGAATACGTGGCATTTCAGATGCTGACAGGTGGTATGGAGGGCAATACACAGGGTAAAAGGGATTGCGAGTGATGGAGAGACACTTGCTTTTACACAAGCTGTCCAGGGACAGCATCTCTATTATGGTAACATTTACACAGTGACCTGCAGGAAATCAAGAAATGAGCCAGATGTATATACAGATTGGGGAAAAAAAAAAAGGCATGAAGTTTTAAAATAGTGTCCGGCACCCAGTGAGTCTTACGTAAATATTTGCCATCACCTTCACCATCATCACCATAGTTTCTGTTATCACTTTTCCTAAGCCCGTTTCCCTGCAGGTAATGGAGACCTACATGCATTCCTCAGTTCTTGAGCAGTTCTGACCAAGATTGACCAAGTTCAGGAATTCTCTGTCCTGCGGCCAGGTGAAGTCTGGAGTTAATCTTGTTGCCATGGCTCAGTGCATAGTGCGTCCAGGGTGAGTGAGCCCTGCGTGCCAGCTGTGCCCCGTGCTCGGGCCCCATGAACCCTGCTGAGTGGCTTCTATTTATATAATGAAACTGTAAGGGCCCCGACTCCTCCTTGACCTTCTGTGTCCCAGGCAGGACTGAAGTTCAGTCCTTACCCCAAGCTGTTTGTCTAGGGCCTGGCTCTTCCAACACCCCTGAAGTTCTTGTCTCTAGAGTAGTGGTTCTCAACTGAGGGGAGAGGCTGTAGTTTTTCAACATTTGACAATGCCTGGAGACATTGTTTTGGTTACTGCAACTTGAGGGGCGCTACTGGCATTTAGTGGGTAAAAGCCAAGGATACTGCTAAGCACCTACATTGCCCAAGACAGATCCCCCAACAAAGAATTATCCAGCCCGAAATGGCAGTAGCGCTGAGGTTGAGAAACCCAGAATAAAAATAATGCACTAAATGCCAAACACAAGGGCAGGGTAAGGGGATCAGAAAGGGATGTGCAACGTAGGGCCAGGTGTTTCCTCAGTGCTGGGTCTTCCTCTCCTGATCACCCCAGTCCCTTTCCCAGTGATGCCGGGCAGCACCTGAGGGCTCCTGTTAATAGAGGGATCCGCAGGAGCTGCAGCCCAGAGCCTGGGGCTTCCTCACTGTCTGCGGTCTTCCGACCCTGCGTTCCCACTTGGCTGGACACCCTTCAGACTGGCATGGCTCCAAATGGTTTGAATTCACAGACCCCTTGGGAGAGTGAATTTTTCAGTCTCATTCTTCCCCACAGGAACAGACTGACAGCTGGGCATGCGACCGGAAGTCAGGCTCGTGCCAGCTCCCCCTCCTTCCCCGGGAGGGCTTACCGCAGGGTCCGCCCCAGGGATGACGCTGGGGATGTTACCAAGACGGTCAGCCACGTCCTTCACATAGAGTCAGATCAGAGCTCCACCTTGGGAAGGGCATAAGGCTCAGCTTCTCGCAATTCCACGGTCCTGCAGCACAGACGCTGGCCCCGCGACAACTTCTGTTACGTGAACCCCTCTTCCACTCCCCAAATGACTGAGGATCTGTCCTCTCGCACCTTGAGTAACAGAACACGCAGAGATGTTCTTGAAGTGAAATCAGCCTTCCTCCTTATGCAGGGAGCGTCTGGCCCTGGCCCTGCCTTCGAGCAGCAGCCCTCTGCGGGCTGTGGGCAGGCTGAGGGAGTGGTGGGGCATTTCCTGTTCACAGATCCGAGGACAGTGGCTCAGGGACCAGCCAGTCCCTGCAGTGTCCGAGAGCTTTTGTGACCCCCGCAAGGCATGCTCCAGCAACCCAAAAGCTCCCTTCAGACAAATTTCTATGGCAACAGACAGCGTCCCAGAGATGAAAGTCGTGTTCCAAATGTTACTAGCATCTCAGGAACCAATAAAGTAGGGTCTCTTAAAGGTATGTGTGTGTCGGGGCGGGGAGGTGCAGAGAGGGAGAGAGGACGTTGGAGTAGGGAAGACGTGTGGCGAGTTTGAAGCCAGGTTATTCATAAACCCTATAGAGTTTCTCCCAAGAGGACAGAGGTAAACGAGAGTGAGAGAGCGTACCAACTGCTGAACCTAAGCGGGAAGCTGGGGAGAGGAGGGGACAGGCAGCGGGAGGCAGAGCTCTGTGGGTGTGGGGTTGCTCCCTCCTCTCTGTTTTGTCCTCCTCCTCACGCTTACCCAGAAATGACGCGTTGCTTCTCAGAAAAGGTTAAAGAATTGCCTTGAATCCAATTGTGGTAGCAAAGAAAGAGGGAGGGGGAAATTATGGAACAGTTTTCCAACCTTGAGAAACCCAGTGCCAAAGGGAGGGGAGAACACACTGGGCTTGTCATCCAGAGGCATGAATGTAAGTTCTGTCATGGTCGCTTTTGGCCACCTGGTCCGGGCCAAACATGAGATCTCTATAAACTGTGGTTTCTCCCCAATAAAACCAGAATAACCACTCTGCCTCCACCAGGACCCATTCTGGGAATCGAATGAGATGATAACGGTAAATATGTTTTGTAAACAGTAAAACATTAAACCAGCATTCCCCATAATGTTCTCTGTGGAACATTAATTCCAGGGGATGAGAGTAAGATTCTGAAGTCAAAAAAAAAAAAAAAAAAAAAAAAAAAAAAAAACCCACAAAAAACAAAAAAACAACAGTAAAAGTTAAAGGGCTGCTGCTGTTGTTTTAATTGTGGGATTTGAGAATGTCTTTCCAGAACTAAACTGACGGTAAAATCGTTTACACTGAGAGTGTCTTGCATGACTAACGTTGCAGAGCACAATTTGGGAGGTGCTTCCCTGTAGAGGCGTAAGGACGTGTTCACACGCTCCTTGGCTGTTGTATGAATGACAATGATGTGCAGAACAGAGGGGTCAGGCTGCCCTGGCAGCAAGAGAAACGGGCCCTAGGACTTGCTGGTCCTCAAGCGAGTCAAATGCTCATCAAAGTTTGAGAACCCCTCATTTTCTTAGCAAGTACATGCCACATGTTATGGGTGGAATGGTGCCCCCCAAGGATGTTGAATCCCTGACTCCCTGAACGGCACATGTCACCTTGTGTCAAAACAGGGGGCTTGGCAGAGGTAATTAAGTTAAAACGAGGTCACTAGGGGGCCCTAATCCAATATGGCAGGTGTCTTTATGAAAACGGGACATTTGAACACAGAGACAGGAATAGGGAGAGACAGGCACGTGGTAACATGCTGTGGGAAGATGAAGGCAGAGATAAGGGTGATGCATCTACAAGCCAAAGATGGCCAGCAAATCATGAGAAGCCAGGGCAAAAGCATTGGACAGACTTCCCCTCCCAGCCCGCACAAGGACCCAACCCAGCCATGACACCTTGATCTGGGACTTCTGGCCTCCAGATCGGTGAGACAATGCATTTCTGTTGTTCAGGCTCCCCCGGTCTGCTGTACTTCGATACAGCAGTCTTAGGAAACGGACACACCACACCTCCTCTAAAAAAACCCTGGCCACCTTGTACACAGCATTTGCAAGGGCCTGATACGTGGCTGGAACTCAATAAACAGACAATTTTAAAGCTGGGCTCTATTTAATAAAATCACAATAAAATCTGCAGAACATTCCTGATGTCTTTTTTTTTTTTTTTCCCCTTTGAGCTCAAAGCAAACCACATTTGAAAAACCAAGTGACTCTAAAAACTAGTCAGCTGCCTTCATTGGGAGAAACACTCTCACGAGGGGTAAAAGACATGACGTCCATTTGCAGTAGCTGACATTGTCAAATCTCTTCAACAAATATACCCAACCAAGCCATGGCAGAGATGCGGGCCAGGTGCTTCCTCAGCAGGAACCCCCGGCGGGGTCTAGACTTCAAATGATGTCCAGTATCAGGCACCGAATGGATGTCTGAAAAGAAGGGGGGAAAACGTGGTAGTTGGGCCTGAGTGGCTGCTTACTGGGTTCCAGACAAAACTTCAATTCGTTTCAACCAATCAGCCTTCTGAGAATTACAAGGGTTATCTCAGTGCCATTTGACAAGGTTTTTTAGAGAAATTGCTTTGTTTTTTCCCCTAAGATATCCAATCCTTACAAGTATTTAAATAATATGTTGATTCATTTCTTTATGACTTCTGACAGGGTCAAATATTTTCCCTAATTTAATGGGGAATGTTTCAGGGCCAATAGTGACAACGCAGCATCTTTAAATTGTATTTGCCGGCTTTTAATTTCAGGGAGTGTCGTTAGCACTCTGCCATTTCCCCAAATTTTCTGATCTATTATATTGAGCAAATTCGCTTTTTTCCTGAACTCTGGCAAATGGGAACACAATGTGAATAGAATCAGAGCTTCCATTTTGTCCAGACCTCTAGGAAGCTCCAAGCTAAATTAAACATTCAATATCAATAACTGTTAACATTTTTGCTTCTTCTTTCTGTCTCTTTCTTTTTTTGAGTTCATGATTTTTATTTTTTACTTCTTTTTTTTCCTCTCTCATTTTTTTTTTAATTGAAGTCTAGTTGATTTACACTGTTGTGTTAGTTTCTGGTGTACAGCACCGTGATTCAGTTATACACATGTATACATACATATATATACACATTCTTTTTCATTACAGTTACCTACAAGCCATTGAATATAGTTCCCTGTGCTATACAGTAGGACCTTGTTGTTCATCTACTCTGTATGTACTTTTAACATCTCATTTTATCATTAACTCTCTGAAGTACGTCTTAAATCTCTTTCCTGAAATTCAAACACCAAATATCCAGCTGTCTAGCATGTATCTCTGCCCGGCCATCTCACAGAAACTCATGCTCAAGACTACATTCAAAATTGTGCTTTTACTTTTCCTTCTAAAACAAACAAGTCATCTTGCGCTTCTGTCTCGGTGATTGTCGCCAAGCCACAAATTTGGGAGAACTTCAGACACTTCCTGCTTTTTAACTACCCACACTCAATCCATTACTGTTCTGTTGACCTTGACTTGACTATTTCTTAGATCCGTTTCCGCCTGTCTATGTGCTGCACTGACCTTTATTCGGGTCTTCCTGGATCACTGTAATGCCTCTTAAGAAGTTTCCCTTCCTGCAATCTATTCTTTCAAAAAAAATTAACCCAATGATGTTACTCACTATTTAGAATTCTTCCAGGCTTGTTCTCATTGTGAGGATGGATTTGGGCTCTCTTAGGGTGGCACACAAAGTCACCTCTCCAGCTTAGTGTGGTACCCAAGCTCATCTCCTCAGACTCAGCTCATCTCCTCAGCTCCCTTAAGGAGGGTCACATGCTCACCTCCAGAGCATCAGTCCTCTTAGCATCAGACACAGGCTCACCTTTTCAGCTTCTGGCTCCAACGTGCACACATGCACACCTCCACAGGCTCCATTCTCACTTTACTTTAAACTACAATTTTTGTACCAGACATTCCGAATTACCTTCAAGTTCACAATGAAAATCCATCTTAAATATACACAGTCTCTGAGCCTCCTTCTTCTGGGCCAGTAGTACTACCATTAGACATCTCAATAGCTCTGACTGACCCAGAAATAACAGTGTCTTCCCAAAATCAAGTGTCAGAGGGGAAATAAACTGCAGGCCTTTGAACTGGCTTTTTTTTTTCTTGAATGGAATTTTCAAATTCAGTTCACTTGGATAATTCCTCATCATCTTCAGAGACCCAACTCAGACATCTCCTCTTCCCCTAGAAAGGTTTTGATATTTTTTGCTTCCTTTTAAGACTTCTTGCTTGTGTGCTTCTAATGTATCTTATACACAGTTCTACTGTATCCTTTCCTGCTGCGTTGTGATTGTATGTTACCTTGTCTGTACTCACCACTGCCATGACCACTAAATTTTAAGTTCCCTGAAAGCAAGAACTGCTTTGCATCATTTCAATCCCCAGAGTCTAGAACAATGACTTCAGTTCCAAGAATCTAGAATAGTCACATAATGTGAATTCAATAGAAAATTTGCCTAGGAAATGAACAAACGAGAGCCTTCTTGGAATTATATAAGTTATAATAGGTAAATAAAAAAAATAATAACCTTTAAAATATAAGGCCATACCAAGTACAGCTGGTCACAATTACGACTAATCTGCTTTACTGCAAAGTAGTTTGTGTCTGTGAATCTATTACCAATGCTATGATGTTCCCTATGTAAATCACATGTAATTAACTAAACTTTACATTTTTACTTTTATAAAGCAAAGCCTTAGGATAAATCACAGGCTGCAAAGACATGGTCCCTCCGCCTCTAGGAAGCTTATGTCTAGACACAATATAAGACTGTTTTACAGATAATAAAACTGAGGCATTGAGAGAATAAGTAACTTACTCAAGGTCACTCAGGGAATCAGGGGAAGGATGAAGATTCAAAGGTGGGCACTCTGCCTGCCTCCTGGTTCAGACGACTTTCCATCTCTACTGACTGGAGATATTAACGAGAAATTGAAACATAACATCCTTTTCAGCTCAAAGTTGTAGTGCAGGAAAGCTATAGGAGGTCAGAGAAGTGGCTGGAAAATTCATCGTGGACGATCACGTGAGCTGGCCTGAGAACTGGCTCCACAAACACAAAGGAAAAGGAAAGGCATTCTCAGAGCGGGAAATAGCATAAATGGAGGTTCCTGCTTAGACAGATCATGTAAAACAGAACAAGAGTACGAGGTAGAAAATTAGTATTACTTAGAGACAGTAATTGTTAAAATAGACTTAATCTATTTTCTCCCAGAGTATTTTTTTCCTTCTAAATGCATATGCTTTTTCCTTTTCAAAATTGAGATCATAGCATATGCACAATCTTGAATTCTTTTAACTTGTAGACGAACATAAGCATGTTCTTGTCATTATGAACTATTTGTAAGCATTATTTTAATGGCCCCCTGATCATTAAACAGATGTATGATAGTTTAATTAAACATTTCCCTATTGTGGAACACATACAGTTGTGTACAATTTTGGGAGGATTTAGAAATAATGCTACGAAGAACGTCTTTGTCCATAAAACCTTTACATATTTACTCTTAGTTCCTTGTGATCAAATTACACAAAGCAGAATTGCTAGGTCTAAAGTTACTATTTTTTTTTCACTGTTTTCTCCCCTCCAGAGAATTAAACCAACACTTGCTGGAAATCGGGCCTCAGGGCTAACTGAGTTAAACTCGCTGTCCACAGGAGCTGACTTTCTAGAAGAAAAATACATAAAAAACCATAGACAAATAAACAAAATGCAGTAGAGAAAAAGTCTTCATTGAAAGAAGCATGAGCAAAATCTGTGGGACCAAGTGAAGCAAACACCTCTGTTGGGAGAGTATGAAACATTGTCACAAAGAAGTGATTTCTGAAATATGTTTTTATTCGCTTAATTTGACACTGATTTAGGGGAGACAGCTGTTATTTCTGATCGAGTCAGAGCCACTGAAATATTTAAAGCTAGTGCCACCAAGCCAGAAGAAGGAGGCTGGAGATTATATATATTTTAAGATGCACTTGGCTACATAATTCACTAATCTGATAACAATGATAAACTCATATAACCAAAATACTAAGTACAAAACACTGAGCTACCTAACCTCCATTTGAAGAAGCTCAGCGCCTTGCTGGCATCATTCAACTTTGTACCATCAGGGGAGAAGTGAACGATACTGGAAAGAAACAAGAAACTGTTTCTGTTTTGGATGATTCTGGCAACAGCATCTTGTTAAAAACCAGAGAGAGAAGAGAGGAGAAAGCCCCAGGGTTCCGAGGACTCTTTCCTTCACACACACCCTCTAGCCCACCAGGTTTCCAGACTCTTCAGTTTATGGCCCCCTTAGTGTCTCCATAATGGCTTTCATGGCATCCCTAAGCCAGAGGAAATAACTAGCTACCCCATTTACTAAGCAGTTAGGTTAAACACATACCTCACTGACATTAGGTTAAATGCATAATGATATTTATGTTCTAGTAGCATCGTAGCCATTGGAAAAATAATAAAAAATAATTGGAATAATTGAAATAATAAAAAAAAATTACTGAAAGGACAATTTATTTGCACTTGATTCTTAAATAACTACAATTACTTGCAAGTGAGACGTGCAGAATCCTCAAACCTTGGAATTAGATTAAACATTGCCACTCTTATCTCCTGATCTGCATTGGTTTTTATCACGATACTTAACTTTTATCATAGTGACTACTATAAATGCAACATTCGCTGGTGTGAATGTAAAATGGTGCGGCTGCTGTGGAAAACAATATGGTGGTTGCTCAGAAAAAAAAAAAAAGAAAGAAAGAAAAAGTTAAACAGAATTATTACCATACGGTCCAGCAGTTCCAGGTCTGGGTATATACTCAGAAGAATTCAAAGCAGGGATCTGAACAGGTATTTTTATACCAATGTTCATAGCAGCATTATTCACAACAGCCAAGAGGTGGACACAACTCAAGTGTGTCCACTGACAGATGAGTAGATAATGTGGCGTGCATATAATAGATATCACCCACCCCAGAAAGGAAAGAAATTCTGACGCATGCTGCAACATGGCTGAACCTTGAAGCCACTGCGCTAAGTGAAATAAACCAGACACAAAAGAACAACCCTTGCATCCTTGCACGGTCAAAGTCATGGAGACAGACAGTAGAATGGCGGTTGACAGGGGCTGGAGGGAGAGGAGAATGGGGAGTTGTTGTTTAGTGGGTACAGAGTTTCAGTTTGGGAAGACGAGAAATTTCTCAAGCTGGATAGTGGGGACAGTTGCACAAAAATATGACTATACTGAAGCCCACTGAACTATACATTTAAGAATGGTTGATGTAGTACATTGTATATACACTTTACTACAACAGAAAAAAAAAAAAAAAAGAAAAAGATACAATGACATAGAAAGAAACTCTGTGCAACTTAATGTCGAAGCACAAGCTACCTGGAGCTGACACTTTGCATGATGTCTTACCCTGTTGAATTTCACTGTATTTTCCTCAAAAATGTAAAATTTCCAGGGCTCCGCATGGGTTTGCTGCAGCACTCCGGGGTTCCCTGGCTGACTTTATAGCCAGCTATAGGTCATGTTCACTGCCTTAAAGCTCATCCTTTTCCCTTCGGGGTGGTTATAGACAAAAGGGCATGGAAGGAATCAGCACGGCTGTTTTGCTCCCTGATGAGCTCTGTGATCTTAGAACGCAGCTTACCTCCCTCGCCCACAGCTCCCTCCTTCAATGAAGATAATATATACCCAGACTCTTGACAAACTCTAAAGCACCACATAAAACCTACACTAAGTTCTCTGCCACTCACAGGGCTCAGAAAGAATAGGGGTTTTCCACTGCTCTTTTGTTCAAGTCCTCAAAATGGCAAGCTCCAGCCTGCCCAGTCCACCCAGGCGGTCAGGCGACCTCCCCAGCTGCGGCCCACCATCCCCATCACCCCAGTCTCTCCATTCCCGCCACCTGTAACCACTCTCTATTGCAGACTTGTCCTCAACTTCCCTCACCAAGCCCTTCCCCATACTGCGCCTTCTCCCAAGAACACTTTTCCCCATTCCACTCTCTTTACCTAAGAAAGCCCTGCTTATCCTTTAATACCCAGCCAAACTGTCACTGTCCGTATGGGACCTTCCCTGATGTCCCAGACTAAGCGGCTGAGATCACTTCCTTGCAGCTGTTGTAGGATAAATCTTCCTCTCTAGCCTGTAAGCTCTCTGAGGGCAGGCACTGCACCTATCCTTTCCCACACTGTGTCCTCAGTGCCGGACTTGGTTCCTGGAACATCATAACCGCTCCATAAACAGTAAGTGATGCTCATCACAGGAAACGTCGATATTCGTACAAGTGACCCTGAGATACAGGAAAGAGACTGACTGTGTTGCTATGAGCTCACTTTATCCCTCATTCACCTCAGTGACTGCTTTTCTTTCTTTCTTTTTTTTTTTCTATCCTCCTTTTCTCTTTCTTACTATCTCCCTCTCTCTCCTTCTGGTACTCTGTGCTCTCATACCAGGGACTGGTAAGAAAGTGCTGTTCTGTTCTGATGGTCTGAAGGGGGCAAGGAGGAAGGAGCTTTTTGTTCCTTTCCTTTGGCACAAAAAGATGAGAATTTGTATATTGAAATGTATCTTTGAACAAGTATGAAATTCAGCCCTCACTCCCCTCTTCCCTAAAAGTATAAACAAGCCTCTGCCTCCTTTCTGTGTTAATATCCATGTAAAAAGGTCTCCAGCAGTAGTTGACGGGGTGGGGTGGGGGGTCTCCTCTTAGAGGGCCACTGGCGATAAGAGACTGCCTGGGCAATCCAGTGCCCACCCCCCTCCACTTATTACTGAGAGTCTCAGACGGCCAGGGTTGGGTAAATCACTTTACTCATATGCTCTCTACTTCACTTTTAATTTTTTTTTTAATTGAAGTACAGTTGATTTACAATGTTGTATTAGTTCCTGGTGATTCAGTCATTCCTATGGTCTCTACTTCTTAACAGGAGTCCTGCAGCAGAGATATCATTATTCCCATTTTACTGGTGGGGAAATTGCCTCTCAGGGTGGTTAGGTGACGTTCCCTACATGGCTAACTTGGTCCTCAGTGTAGCAGGCATTCCTTCCTATTTTCCAACTCCCCTGCCACCGCCCCTCCACTCCATGCCCACTCCATTTCAGCTTCTGGAAAGAGACATATGGCGATGATTTCGTCTCAGGATCCTACTCATTTTCTTGGGTGCTGGGGCTTACGCAGAGCTGAGAGCGCCTATGATTTTGTCTGCCACTTAATAGAGATTAGCTGGGAGCAATCTGCTGAAAGTTTAAGCATCAACTTATCACTTTGTTAACTGTGCATTCATTTTCAAGGGGATGGTTAACTTTAATGGAAATGGGGGACTCAATCATGTGGCAACAGGTTCTGTGACATGTGGGAGCCAGAAGGGAAGTGGGAGGCCCTCCTGTCAGATGTTGTATGGAGGGGGGTCTGGTGTAAAGACCTGGATTAATTTTCTGCCTGCGATTTCCCCACAGGCGACAGACAGGAAGACTGCCATTCTGTCACTGTGTAATTGACATCCAGAGTTCACTCTCCTCACAAGACAGGGGGATGCCTGAAAGGATGAATAAAGGGAGGAGTCAGGGCCAGAATTTCTCATGGCCGCTGGATACCTGGGTGGTGCACAGGCTATCAGAACTTGTCCCCTGGAAGGGATCTCCATGCTCGTTCAGTCTCACCACTTCACTTTACAGAGGAGGAAACTGAGGCCCAGAGAGGGATAGCAGCCTGTCCTACGATACACAGCAGGTCCTAGAATACAGCAGACTTGCTTCCCCATCTCTCACCTTCCAAGGGTCTCTTGACTTCTCAACAGTAAACCAAGGACAGTTTGCTTAATTCCATAAACCAAAAACCAACTTTTCTGGAATTTTAATAAAAAGCATTCTTTGATTTCATGCCCATGTGGTTTCCTGTTTTCTCCAGAAGAAGCAAAATTTTCCTTTGAGAAAATTAACAGGCTCATAACGTCTTGAATTTCCATAAGTTCTTCTCCCAACCTTCTCTATGGACTATAGTGCACAACCTCCTTTTTGTCGTATGTTCTTATTAGATAAGGAAGGCTTAGAAGTCTTAACTTCATCAATAATGGGTGAAGCAACCAGAGGAGAAGGGTAGTTAGGAGAACTTACAAATCCAGAGATGAAGCCTGACTGAAAGCCTGGCTAGTGTCAGTCTTTAACCCGATAGCTGATTTTAAAATGTTTCCTTGCTTGGCATCTTAGAGGTGCCATCCTCTGGATCCCCTTGAACCAGCCACCCTTCTCTTAACAAAGGTCCATTCTAGGTCAGGCATGTTTCTCTACTGGCAACTCCAATTTCTCATGCCCCTTCATTAAACATATGTTGAGCTTCTACTACGCATGTGACATTGTCCAATATTCTGGAAATAAAAGGAAAAAAAGAGATAAATCCCTCGAATAGCTTGCAACAGATCTGATATAAAGTCGCATCTTTCTGTCTGCGGTGATCCATTTGCAGGTCATGAAATAATCTAGAAGGTTGTGAGCAGAATTTTCTTTTCATGAAGCTATCATGACCCTCAATTTTTTTCTTGCCTCCCTGAGACTCAATGGCCAATGGAACCATGGCAAGCGTGACACAAGCAAGGACTTCACAAATGCTTGGGCTTTGGAACATGTTCTTTCCTGTTGCAGGTGGGAACTCTGAGCCCATCAGCAGATGAATGAACCTGGAGCAGCCTTGGGAAGAAGAAAGATACATGCTTCAGTTGTCTGTATCCTGGACTGCAAACCAACTACCTTCTGTGTGAGTACCGCCCATCCAGAACCAGCCAGCCTCCCACCCCCGCAGCCCACCCACCAACGGACCACAGATGCATGAGTGAGCCAGGCTGAGGTCCTCTGAGCCTAGCCCAGGCCAGAAGAGAGTTTTTCCAACCTTGGCATTATTGACATTTGGGGCCAGAAAATTCTTTGCTTGGGGGCTGTTCTGTGCCTTACAGGATGTGCAGCAGTATACCCACTAAATGCCAGTAGCAACACCACCACAGTTATAAAAAGCAAAAGTAGCTTCAGACATGGCCACATGTTCCCGGAGGGGCAAAATGACCCCCAGTTGAGAACCACAGGTCTAGAAAAACCACCCAACAAAATCATGAGCAAATTAAATGGTTGTTGTTTAAAGCCATTGAGTTTTGGGGTGCTCTGCTATACAGCCACACTCTCTGATATAGAAATAGACTGGACTAGGCTAAATCAGGACGGTCGCTCAGTAAAGCTAAGTGCTGTTTTATGAAACACCATCATGTGCGTACAGGCTCATGATGTAAAACGGATTTCTTGCTCCGGGTTATAGTCAAAAAGATTTCAAAGTCCTCTGGACTGTAAAGGAAAAGGCATGGAGCTAGTGAGATTCCTGCTCAGCTCCGATATCTATCCACTGGGTAAATATTAGGTCATTTTGCTAAACTTTCTGAGTTTAGACTTCTCATCTAATCAAACCAGCTTATCTTAAATTTAGTTATGAGGGCTAAATAAAAGCGCATTGTAAACTATGCAGAGCCATAGAAATATTCATTAATGTCATCCTCAGGTCACTTTGTCTTCTTATTTTGTCTTTCCCTCCCCTGAATGCCCTCTGTCTCCCAGCTTCTGGTCAAACTTCAACCATGATTCATGGTTCAGGATCCATCTTGTTCAGAAAACATTCATTCATGGAATCCTTCCGGCAGTTTTTAAATGTGCCAAATGCCCACTTATCCAATGCTACCTTGATTGACACTTATTACTGATTCAGCTTAGCACTCAGTTCCATTCTATTTTGTTTACACATGTGCCTATTCTCCTTTCTCTCTCCACCTGGTCTCCACGCTCCCTGAGGACAGGAGCCGTGCACATCCTATTTGCATTTCCCGTAGTGTCCAGCACATTTTCCTGGACAGGTCTTCGGAAGGACTTAAATTACTGATTCTCATTCAAAAGACATGGCGTTTACTTTCTTTCCACTTTGTGGATCTTACCTCCAGAAGACTGCGGTCTCCTCTGTGAATTAGTATGTCCTCTGTTGGACAAGGCAAGTCCCTTCTGGGATTTGAGCCGTCACCCAGCTCCACCTGTGCGATTCATACAGGTGCTCGGGAGCACAATAACAGCGGCGTGCTGGCTGTGTGGGGTATCACCAGATAAACCATCTCCTAAGAGGAATGTCACCCACCGGGAAAGTAGCAGCTGCCTGTGATAACTGCGCTTTTCAGCTAAAGAGGGCCTGGGGCACCTGACCCCCCTCCTTGGCCACAAGCCCTGAGCCAGACAATTAACAGCACAGCAGCTTTGCAGCCTGCAGAGCTGGGGTGGATCCTCCAATCCTCACCCAGTTAATTCACGCTCTTCCCATAGTAGGCACGCCAGGCTGGAGGGGCACCTTTGGTGGGGAGCATCCTTATTGCTGTGGGTTCTCTGAGGCTGTGCCTGGCTTTCTTCTCAGGAACGCTACTCTCTGCCTCCCTTTCCTCCCCCCACCCAACACCGGGAAGTGACCCTGCTGGGCCAGCATGGAGAGTCTAGGCTGAGAGGAGGATTTACTGTTTGTTGTCAGACTATTAACCAGCCAGGCTGTTAATGCTCTCTGATTGATTTCTGGATGCTTTTTCCCTTCTGGACTGTTGGAACTCAGCTGCGGAGGATGGTGTGAGGAGACAAAATGTTTACATGGTTCCTCACCCCAAGGGCTGCAAGGAAAAAGCATAGGGATTTATTAGACGAACACCTAGAGGGGAGACACAAAGCCAACTGTACCTTCCCTGGAAATCATGTTCCCCAGAAGAGGCAGCATTGTCGGAAGGAAAGCTTGCTGGATTTGGGGCCAGAATATCTGAGTTGGAAGCCTATTTCCTTCCAGTAACTGATTCTGTCTTCAGTTGTCAAGGTGCCGCGGCTTTGGGCATCTCACTTAAGCCCTTGGTGTCCGCTTTCTCTCCCAGTAAATAAGGACAGTAATAGTCCTGCTTCCAGGGTGGTTGAGGAGCTTACATGAAATACTCTCTGGAAAATTCTAAGTCAGTAGGATCATTTGGTAATACACAAGTGGAATTAGAACATTTCTACGACTGGTAATTCTGGGACACAATGGGAAAATGGGACACATTGTATCTCATTGATAATTAGACACAATGGAATTAGCCCTTTTCTATGACTGATGATTCTGGGACGGTTAAGGACAACATGGCTTTTTTCTCTCTCCCTCTGTACTGAGGGTCATGCTACCAAATGTGCCCACTCTTTTAAGAAAATCAGGGTGTGCTTTTATTTTATTTTATTTTTTTGGAAAAAGGCAGCTAAAAGTCACTCTTGGTTTCCCTCAAGAAATAAAAAACCTACTTTGCAGTGGAAGATTTTAAGTGAAAGGGGAATACTTTTCAATACAAAGAACTTAACACTGCGGACTGATACATTAGTAATAATCTATGTCTGTTACACTTTACAGTTTACAAAGGTGGCTTTTCTTTTTCCCCCTCTGGATGCACTTAAGAGCAGAGTTGGTGGTGACAGCTCTAGAATTCATTCGTTCAACAAATCTTTACTGAGCGCCCACCGTGCACAAAGCACTGTTGACGCCCTCAGGACATAGCATAAAAGGTGGCAAGCAAACCTGTCTTTGTGGAACTTACATACCCCCAAGAGACAGTTCAGAAAGAATTAAAAAATGTAAAAATAAACCAGAATTCCAGGTTTTAGGAGGAAAATGAGATAGATACTACGTTGCTGAATCAAACTTGGGTCTGCTGTCCACGCACAGTCAAGACAATCTACTGACACCAGGTTGTGTGAAGGAAAGCGCAGTGTTTAATGCAGGGGCCAGCAAGGAGTCCAGGTAGCTAGTGCTTAAAAGACCCAGACTCCATGAAGGCTTCCAGGGAAAGGTTTTTAAAGACAGGGTGAGGGAGAGGGGGATGCGGGGCACACGATCAGCTGATGGACATTCTTCTGATAGGTTGGAGGTGAAGTAATCAGAAGTCAACATCATCAGCCTTCTGGTTCCAACCCATCTGGGGTCTACGTGCTTGTGGGCAGCATACAGTTAACTTCTTCCACCTGGCGGCAGGTTCAGTAAACATAAAACAGCTCAAAGGCTATGGCTCAGAATATTATCTATAGTCCTTGAGGAGGAACTAAAGATCCATGACTTTGTTTGATGGCTAAACTATTATTATTTTGTCTTGCTTGGCTGTTTTTCTTTCCTTCTGCATTTTTCTCACTTCTCTGCTTAAATGTACTCTTGGAACTTGGGGAAGCCTAGGAGACTAAAGTTTTTCTATAGAAAAGAGGCAGGCAGAGGACATGGGGGGGACATCTGTTCTAGGAAGGCCCCACAGGGTCCTGCTCAGTTACAATTAGACTATAGAAAGGAACTGTGGGGTTCCGTTTTAGAAAAGATGACTAGGGAAGGACTTTTGGAGCCACTGACATTTGAACAGAGATTTTAATGAAGGAAGGGATTTCTGAGAAGAATGTTCCCTGATGAAAATGAGTGCAAAGGCCCTGAGGTAAGCATACAGCTGGCATATTTGAAGAACAAGACAATTCAGACTTGCCCCTGTTCAGATGAAATGCTTTCTCAAGATTCTTTCCAGCATTTTCTATTTTCCTAAAAGAGATTTAGTGTTTTAATGATTATTTATTCACTCTTTATGGGTAATATATCAGCAACATAAACTTTGCATGCAAGTGGAATGAAATTTCCAGTCAAATTTGGCTGAGTTGAGGATGTCAGCTGTTTCACATAAGGCCCCTGGGCTCTGAAAGAACATTTGGAACTGGTTATACCAGGCAGATCTCCTGAGACCCCAAGGCTCCCTGCTTATCGTCAGAGTTAAGTGAGAAGACGTGGTTGGTCTCGGAAGTGCTGTGGTTGAAGGAACCAAAGAAGGCCTCATCCCCACCCTGCCTGGCTCCTGAAAGCTTCCCAGCAGAGGAAGAGCTGGCTGGGGAACTGGGAAAGAAGGGAGGGGACAAAAGGGACAGGCTTTGCAGGATGGGGGGAAGCACATCTTCTTGGTCATTTTTATCTGCAGACACCGATCCGCACCAGACAATGAAATCCACGTGCACGGCTCAGTCCTCTCTGCAGACAGGGGTGAGAGCTTCGCAAGGAGCCGCCTTTGCGTCCCAGATGAAATGGACGTGAAGTTCCAACTTCCCTTGCTTTTCTCTGTCTCCTGAGTCACCAGCTCAGTGCCACTTGGCACCAGAGGAACTGGGACAGTGTCTTTGTAATGGTTTCATGTTAAACTAGTTAATGGGGCCCCTTCTATGTCCTTTCACATTAGAGAGAAAACTGTCACACATGAGATTCTATTTAGTTTTCCTCTTGGGAACCCAGAAGGCAACTATGAATGGACTGACTTAGGATCCCTGGGTTTGCCATGACTCCAAGTGGCAGTGGGAAAAGAAAACAGACTGAATCTATATATCAGTTAAAAAAAAAAAAAAAAAAAGAAAACAGAGTGGAGGAGAAAAGGAGAGCGAGGAGCAGAATCTCACCTCTTGGCTGGCTTCTGTTGAGTTACTCTGGTTCCAGACTTAGCCCCTGTTACCACTCCTGGCCAATCACCCCTTATTTAGATGCCCACACAGAAAGATTTGAGAAGCAGGCCAACTCATAATTTTCTTTTCATTAGAATCTGTCCATTGTCAAATTTCTGTGAATTCCGGCTCTGTATGATATATTTCCTGGGCTATGCGTCTTTCTTACAAACCCGTCTCTACCCTTCCATGTAGTTATCCCCTTTTGCTGTAATCTCTGTCTACCTAGAAGGCAGAGTTGTAGGCAGTCTGGATGTGCTCTTGAAGAAGACTAAATTCCAACATTTAGGCCACTTGGTAAGGCTTTCAGAAACTCAAGTCCTGAATGCCTTTTTTCCCTCCCAGGTGTGAAAGGCTCAGATTTTCCACAAGAGTGATGAGTAGATAAATTCTCCCCTGGAAGATACCTTCATCCACCATCACCATTCTACTAGGGGTGGTCGATTATCTGCTAATATTAGATGTAATAGGTGTTCTGGGGAAAGGGGAAATTTGGGCTTCAATCCTTGCTCTTCACCGATGAGTCATGTCTTCGTCTGAGGTCTCAGCTGTCTCATTTGTAAAATCAGGGCATTAGGAGCAAATCCGCGAGCCACGGGGCTCTGCTGGGGAGCCCTGAGCTCTCTGCTGTCACTTTAGCCAGTGCAGAGCTGTCTCTGACTCCAAACTGTGGGCCTCTATGTGGGATTTCATTTACAGGGAGTTTCATTGAAGGAGTTTGAACACCCCTGAGCTGGATAAGCTCTAAGTTGAAAAATCTGAGGATGCCACACCTGAGAGGACACCGAGGCTGAACTGGTTTCATGACCAGCTGCTGTCTTCATCCAGGTGTAGGTACTGGTAATGGTCTCAAAGTGTGGTCCCTGAACCAGCAGCAGCTCTGGTCACCTGGGAGCTTGTTAGCAATGCAAGAGCCTGAGCTCTACCCCAGCTTTACTGCATCGGAAGCCCTGGCGGCGGGCCCTTCCATCTGTGTTTCCTCAAGTCCTCCGCATGATGCTGATAGAGGCTCAAGTTTGACAACTGTTGAGATGGGTGGACTCGACCCAGTTTTGCCAGATCCCTTACAGTCCCCCTTGCCATCCCTTTACCCTTGTGTTTTCAAGGCCACAAAAGACACACTCCCAACTCTTGGAAGTATGCCAAACCCGGCTTCTGCAGGTGGAACAGGGCATCCGGAACACCGACCTCTAGGGAGGACCAGGCTGAGGGCAGGGCTCTGTGATCGCCTCAAGCCGCAGGACTGGTTCCCCTCTGCAGCTGCCTCCAGGACACCAGGGTTCTCCCAAAGGAGGCGACTCACTTATTAACATCGTAACTCAAGCAAGTTGCTTGGAGTCACCGCGCACGGAAAATTGCATCCTGCAAAGTGTTGAAGCTGCAAAGTCACCAGCTGAGTCGATAGACTTATTTTAAAGATGTTTGTGATCAATATTTAAACAGGATTGACCGAGCCCGCTGCTCGTGCACCTCTCTCCTTCCAGCTGCTTGTGAAAGATAAAATATTTACTGGGGTAGGGGGTGGTTTACAATGGTCGGAAGCCAAGGGGAGTAGTTCGGGGCTGTGATATGGGACAAGAGTGCCAGAGGATACATTAGCATCGAGCTCTAACGGGTCTGGAGTTTCTCAGGACTCAAGGGGCTTTTGTTCAGACATTCTGGGCAGATTGGGAGAGAATGAGAAGAGAATTTATGGAAAGATTTGGTCATTAAGACCAGTGTAGTATTTAGGGTAATAAGAGATTTTCTTGAAAGTAGTCACAGCATATTCAACCTTGATTTTATTAAAACCCAGCAACAGTTAGTAGGCAAGAGCCCGGTTTGGGGTTCAGACCAAGTGTAACCCTACCTACTGCGTTTTCACGGCATGCTAATGAACATCTCTGGGTCACATTTTTTTTTTTAATCTGTAAAATGGTTCCTCTTGTAGAGTATAAATGAGACACAATGTAAAGCAGTTGAAATACTGGCTTCCTAGAGCAAGTGCTCAATAAATGTTAGAAAATTGTTGGTAGACCTGAGGCTCAAAAGCCAGATCTATTTGTTCCTAACACTGTAATTTCAGAGACTCAGATGATCTATGTACACAATCAGATAACATTTGAGGACACAGTTTGATTAAGTGCTAGGCTATATAGTAATCTCTAGAAAGGGAAGTCTGAGTAGAGAGAAACCAGAGATGGCTTGAGAAATCAGGGGAAACTATGTGGGGAGGATCAAGCTGAAGTAAGCCTGGCAAAGGTGAAGAGGACAATTGAAAAAGACACTGGGAGAACAGAATATGAGAAACATCCCACGCAGGTATGTTTCTGGGAGGGGCGCGTTGAGTCTGCGGTGCCTCTGCGCTTAGCAGCACAGGGGAAGGGGGAGGGCCCCGGTGAGTAAGGCACGCCGGGAAATGTGTGGTCTGCGCAGAGGGGGCTGGAGCTCCGCTTCCGAAGGATGGGCAGCAAAGAGGGGCCCATGCCGGGGCCTGGGCAGAGAAGATTAGCGGTTGTGATGGGGTGACCAACCTGTATCAGTCTGTCTAGCACTTTCCCATCTTGGCAGTAAACGTCCCCAGTGCCAGAAAGCCCTCAGTCCTGGGAGAGCACGGCAGTTGGTCCCTCTAGAATGAAGAGGGGCAGCAGCACACGTTTTCCTAAAGCCAGAGGACGTAAAGCTCCACCGAGGAGGGCGTGCTTGACAGCATCTCGTGCAAGAGAGAAGAGCTGAGAAGTTTCTGTTGGATCTGACAGTCCAGAGGTCACTGGGGACTGATACAGGAAAGCCGTGTTGCCACGATGTAGGTTCTGGACTTGACTTTCTGTACCATGGAACATCCCCGTGGTCAGTTTCTCCAGCCCAGGAATGAACAGATGAAAGTGATTTGTTTTGTTTTTTTGTTTTTGTAATTTTTTTGGTTGTTTTTTTTTGGGGGGGGTTAATTAAATTTACTTATTTATTTTTTAGAGGGGGTACTAGATACTGACCCTAGGACCTCATGGACGCTAAGCATGTGCTCTAGCCCTTGAGCTATACCCTCCCCCAACCCCGAAAGTAATTTCTTAAGAACTTGATTTGTCTTAGGACTCTTTTGGAGCACAATAAAAATGACCTGGTCCTAAACCTAAACAACCCCCAGGTGTGGTGTCTGGAGCCTGTGTGTTCAGCATTCCTTTCCGCCAGTGCAGACAGTTAGAGGAGTTCGATAAACTGGTCTCTGGTGTTTGGTTCCTAATGATTTTGACATTATGTGAATGGCCAAATGACCGACTTTCCCATTGATCATGGGAGCTTGAGATGTGAGTGATGGATTGGGCCACCCAAGTGGCTGCCTGCGGGAAGTCTGATTTTGTTCAGATGAGATGATCCAGACAACCTCTCCTCCCCTTCCTCCATGACACTCTGTTTCAGGCTGTCTGTCTGTCTCTCTCTTGAAAACCCAAACCTTCTCCTTGACTTCCTTCCTTTTTCCTCCCTCCCTTCCTTCCTCTATTCCTTCCTTCTCCCCCTCCATTTTTACTTCCCTTCTTTCCATCCCTCAGTTCTCTCTCCCTTCCTCCTTTTTTCATTTTCCTCATTTATCCCCCTTGTCTCTGTCTCTTTTTCTTCTTCTGGCTTATTTCTTAAGGTCCTTTTTTATTCATTAGGGACTTGGCAGGAAAAGGGTACACAAAGCATTAAGATTCTTTCCTTTAAATCGTGGGCTGGAGTCCAAAAGTCCTCTTAGCACATCCCAGGTCTCAGAATTGTATCTACTCTGGGTTTGGCCCAGGGGATTACCTAAATCAGTGGGAAGCAATGTCTCCCTTACCTGGCCTCCTGAAGACAGGGCTGCCGGGACAGGCTACCCTGAAGGAGATAGGGAATCCATCACTTTCTATTGGGAGAATTATTTCCAAGGTGCGAGAAACTGTATCTCAGAGCTTTAGCTTCACAGACTCTCCTATTGCAGGAGAGTGAAGGACTCTATTTCAAGGATGCAAAACAGATGCGTATAGAAGATGGGCTGACTTTAGTTACTATTTGAAGGGTTGAACTGAAGCCAGCATGGATTATTTTAAAAGCACAGATATATTTTTAAAGTCAAATCAGTCTGGATCTTATTAAACTTGCCTGCCTCCATGTGTGTATGAGTAGGCAGTGGACGTGGATGTGTGTCTAGATGTTTTCATCCTTCTTAAATTCTGTGAAGTCATCCCTCAGCTAATATATAGGATCAACTTCTAGGCTTTAGATCTCCCTCTTCAGAAACCACAGTGCTAACTTTGAGGGTCTGAGCTCAGACATATTCCGCTTCTCCTTAGAAGTCTCGGTGCATGACTGGGGGTGTGTTTGAGAAGGGATTGTAGGTTTCTCAGTGTGCTTCTCGTGAGATCAGAGATTAGAAAAGAAAACAAACAAAAATTTGTTTTGGTTTGCAACACATGTCGTGTGGCCCGTGGCAACAAGCCACACCTGCTGTCATTTACCCAGAGTAATTCTGTCTGGATTGTTTTTATAGCTTCACCTTCCCCCCAGCTCACCCCATAGATTGTCCAGACACCCTCCTAAAGGATTTGCCTCTGTGCATCCAGATGTATCGACAGACTACCAAATTATAAGTGTGTGTCTACATATACAGAAGCTCATCGGGGAAAAATGTATATTAAGCATTCTGTACAATCAAACTGATTTGGTTTTCTTTTCTTTTTTTTTTTGCCCATGGAAATTCTCAACTGCACACGTGTGTGGCCCTTTTCCCAGAGAAAGGTATTTTTCCCAGTAAGTGAATCTCATCTCACATCTCACAGATTTGACTCGTCCTCCGTCTCTCACGTGTATACATCCCTTTGGTGTGTAATCACACCTTAGTCTTTACTATCTTGACAAAATCCTCCCTGCAACTTTCAGAAAGACTATAATACTGAGTCTTCTTTCTCTGAAACTCAAAGCTGGTTACCATTTTCTCTTTCTTCTTCTCAGTATGTACCCCTCAGATTCCAGACTTACACTGGGTTCCTTTCTGCTTATCAGAAAGGATATCATTTCCTTAGAGAATCTTCATCCCTGAAGACTTTGGCCAAAGACACCATGACCGTGATCTGCAGATTCTCACCGTAAGCTTAACCGTTCACCTGTGGTTCACTTCCACATTTCTACTCACCCATGGGATTTTTAAACTAAATTTTGCCCCCAATTTTCTATCTAAAATCAAGCCTAATATGTTTTCCTTTCAAACTGCTTTCATCCTTTATTTCTCACGTTCTAAATTTACTAAAACCATGACATCACCATTTAATTCATCTCTGTCAATGTGTCTCATCAGTCCCTGGGGGTTGCCAGTCTGGCTGTAGTCTCGCACTTTCTCTTGCTCACCAACCCCTCAGGTCAATACGTCCTTGTCAATACCTCCCTAGATTTGTGCAAGAGATTCTTTGTTTTTCCCTCTGCCCCGTCGTCTCCCATCTTCCACTCCAGTTTCTGCATTAATGACAAAAGGCTCTGCAAAATATCACCTCAGCATCTGAGTTCTTGCCTAAGAGCCCGCAGCATCCTGATCACCACTTGGCTCACATCCATATTCAAAACTCTCTTTTCTAAATGTATCCTTTATCTCTCCGGTCGTATTCCTCTCCACACAATGTTGGAGCTACTTACCACGCCTTTCACTTCTCAGGTATCCACCAATGCTGTTTCTCTCCCTCGAGTGACCTCTTACTCTCTACAAACCCAAATTCCATGTCTCCTGCTGGGTCTAATTAGAACCAAAATGAAGCTTTCCCAGATCACATCTACCCTTCAGTGTTCTTTGCATTAGATTTCTCTCCGTACATTTATTGAGACACGTAATCATACATTTATGCATGTTTCCCCCATACATATTCCAATTGTCGCATCTTATTTCCCTAAATGCATGTTAAATAGCTTAATAAACCAGACCTTGTTAAAATTCCCAAAGAGTCAAGTATACTACTTTGAAAATAAGAGACATAAAAATGAGTGCTTGTTGAATGGACTAATCATATTTTGGAAGAGGGTGCTATATTCATATCTGCATGTGATAAAAACTCAACTCAAACTGACTTAAGTACATAGGGACCTTACTGGCTAACATCTAAGGAAGATCCAGAGGTAAAACTGGTCCATGACACGGTTGGACGACGGCTCAACAGAAGTTAGCTTCCAACTCTCACCCTTGACTGTGTTCTCCTTCAGGTTGTTCTTACTCTTAGGCAGGACCTCCCTGTGAGTGACCTCCATCAGCTCCAGGTTTATGACTTTCCAGCTCCAAACCTATCAGAAAGAAAAATTCTTTTTGAAATGATTAGCTTGGAATTGATTTTTATTGAACTAACCTTGTTGTGTGCCCATCCTTAAACAATTTATCACGGACTTCACAAAGGGGATTGTGCTGACTGGCTGGGCCTGGTCACCCCTCCATCCCCGAGTCCATCGGTAAAGTGAGGGCATTTGGTGCTCTGTCCAGGCAGGCCTGGGACGTTCGCCTAATCCTGATGCCACCACTCAAATGATAGGAACTAAGGATGAGGAAGGGGTTTTCCTCAAGTAAATGGTGGTTTGTAGTCAGAAGAAAGAAGAAAAGAAGGAAGATGCTAGACAGATAAAAGCGACAAATGCTATTATAGGAGATGATTCCCCATTTATCACTATCTGATAAGGCTGAATACTCTGGAAAGAAGGAAGTGGGTCCCAGGGTGGACAATTGAAGACTAATGGTTGGTTAGTAAGTAATTTTACCTACTCTCATTTAATGAAGGAAGATACTGGCTCTGGGCAGAATTCCATTCTCCTATGGGTTCTGCTTCTCTGTCAGATCTGCCTTCATTCATTGTCCATGGCAAAAAGAAACCAACTCAGTTAGACATTAAAATGTAGTTGAATTTTGTTGTAACCTCAGAATTAGGGAAAAAAACATAGAATAAACTGAAAGTTGAAGCAAACTATAGGATTTCTTATAAGAGGAAAATGGCCATTCCTTTGCAGATTTAAGAAAGATTCAGGTGAGTTAGATCTGTAAAGTGAAATGGGACTAGACTTAACGGGTGATTAATATTTATTAAGTTTTTAATACAACAGACATCATTGAGGCTGATTATTGGTTCAAATTTTCTTACATAAAACCTGACCTTTCCCTTCTGGGACACTTTCCAGCTTTCTGAACACAAGACAGTGCTACGTAATTCTCATGCCCATGAGGTGGAGGAATTGATTTTGAAAGAAAGAAATTCAAACTACACCTTTTTCTTTTCCTCCTTAATACAATTAACGGATGCATTGATCTGTCTGTCTCACCAAGCCACCTCAGTCTCCTCTAGGTCTGTTTCTGTATTACACAAATTCAAGAATGCTTGGCAGGAGGCAAAATGTCTGGGTTCCCAGTTGAGTCACCAAATTGGCCCATTAACCACATTTCAGTTTCCTGTTCTCCAATTGTTGGTGGCCTTCACCCTCTAAGTGAAAACTAATATCATGTCTTCACGTGGGGCTCCTTAATGACACCGGGAAGCAGAGTGGTGACTTCTCATGTTAAAGCAATTTGTCAAAGCCCCAAGGAACTCTGCAGAAACTGCATCAAGCCATTTCCTGCTTCCCCAGCCAGACAGGGCAAGTGATGAGACTCGGACTCGCTGTCCAAGTGAGCTGTGTTGTTAGCCTGTCTTCGAAACACGGACGATTAAAAAAATCATAAGGAAATAACTTTACAGGTGGCCCAGTGGAAGGAAAAGTGTGGCAAACACGTGTAAAATGAGAGAAGAGTTGATCTCTGATTTTGACAACTTAGCTCAAAATGAAACAGAAGCGCCTGTAAGCATGGTTCTTGAGTAAAGAGAAACAGAATTCTTTATTCTGAGCTCAGACAAGCAGGGTTCCCACCCTCCATGCATTGACACCGCCAGACTTGAGAAAGAATGTTCTCTGATATGTTTTGTCCTTGTTGCCTTTGAGGTAACTGACTTAGCCCCAGAACATGTTTACCTAGGGGCTGAAACGTGCGATTCCACAGAATGGCTTGTTGACGTCATTCATTGTAAGTGATGAATGATGACGCGGCATCCACGTCTGGTTCCCAGCGCTGGGACCGCGGTTTTCTCCCAGGGCCCCACCGGCTCCCTGCTGGACATTGTCCACTGCCGCCCGGGCTCTGCGCTGAGTGTTCACTCCCTCCTGGCCCATCACTTCCGGATGTGAAGCTCCTTTTCTTACTCCATCTTTGGTTCCATTGGAGGCTTTCACTCTTGGATACTATCCTCAGTTCCTCCTCATCTCCAACCCTCAGCAATTCTTACCCTCATGCCTACTTCCTGCTGTGAATGAAAAGTACTGCAAACCGTGTCAGTAAACAAAGAATGCTGAAGCCATCAAGTCGTCACTGGCGGCCGCCACCCCCCAGTGAAGACAAGGCTGCAGCCCGGCCTCTGCAGCCACTCACAGTGGTGCCCTCTGAGCGGACTCAGACTAAGAAAGGACAGGACACTGGCCCTAGATGCTAGTTGCTTGTCAAAGGAATGAATTCAGTGAGCCCAAATGTTTGCTTCCTTCCACACACAGAAAAGCACTAAATTCTTTAACTTGAGATGCCTGGTTTTCTTTAACAAATAATCTTTTATTGTTCCAACTACCTGGTCTTTGTTGTAAAACTCTTATATATCCTAGCTCCTCCCCTACCTCCTCAGAGCAGTCCCTCAGAGTGACCTGAGAGGCTGTCATCCCGGGCTGAGTCCTCAGAACTTTCCACTGAATAAAACATAACTCTCAGCTTTTAGGCTGTGCGTTTATTTCAGTTGACACTGCCGTCTTACCTGTGATCGGAGCCATGGGCCCCTTCTGGGCCCAAGAGACATGAACAGAACTGAGCTCTGAGGCCTTCGTGCTTCATAATGCCAGAATCTTAACACCTCCTCATCAGTAAACTCCCGACCTCATAGGACGGGTATGAAGATTAAGGAAATAAACATATGAACAGTACTTTGAATCGTGTGTGGCAAATAGTGAACACCCAATAGATCTTAACATTTTTCGTTATTGTCTCTCCAGTATTCCAGCCTGAGCCCTTCCGGGTGCTCCCCTCTATTCACAAACTCCTTCTTCGTCTTCTTCTTCTTTTTTTTTTTTTAATTTGAAAGATGAACTTCATCACTTTGGAAGATGCACCAAATAAGCCTATTGGCAGACAAACTAGTGGAATTTTCTCAGCCAAAAAAGTCCCTATCACATTCTGCCCTGGCTGTGGACATGAGTTGTTCTTCCAACAAGAATTAAGTCTATTTCTATCCCTAAGGTGCATCCACAATCTTCCTTTCTTCTCCCTTCCAATCATTCCATTCCAACCCAAACAGGAGAATAAAAGGCTCTATTTGGCAAGTGCCTCTCTGGAGCAACCCTTGAGAGGAGGCGGCTGAAGGAAGTGGCTTCCATCTTTTAATTAGCAGTGTGTGTGCCGTCCAGCTCTGGCCACTGCAGCAAGGGCTAGAAGAGCAACAGTCTTCTCTTCCTCCACCCGCTTTGATTTTCCCTCAGCTCCCCCTTCCCACCCCACCTTTCTACAGCCTAACACCCAACAAAACGTGAATTTGCATGAAATCAATATCATGATTCACACACAAAGGCCCAGAGAAACCTGCTATGCAATTGTGTGAGTAATTTTTCATGAACCAGACCCCTAAGTGCTTGCCAACAAGCTAAATTATCCTCTTGTTGAGTGTTATATATTTTCTTCCTCCCTCTTTTTTCTTTTTCATGTACTCCTTAATATTGATAAGCCTCTCTTGGTTGAAGGGGACATTTGCATTTTTCTTTAGTCCTCTTGTGTAGCAAGCACATCAAAGGACCTTCCCACCCCTCCGCCTTTCTACTTTTTCTTCACCCTATCTGAACTCTCTCTAGCCCAAACTCAGACTGAAGTCATGGTACTGTTTTAGAGGGGAGACGTGAAGACTGGTGTTTAAGAATCTGGATTTTAGATCTAATACCAAAAGTTCTATGAAAGCTAGGCTTAACGTCTTATTATTCAATCAATTAACCAATAAAGCACTAAATAGTGGGCATCACCTGGGTTTCCAGCCCTAGGCTAAGTATTTTGGTAACCATAATATTACAAAGAATAAAAAAGAAAAAAAGAACTGTCTATTAGTACAGATAAAAGTGCTTTGTGAATACTAGCATAACTAGCATAAGTATATGATTGGTATGGGGCATTAGGGCTGCAGATCAGAGTGGGGAGAGGGGTCATGAGGACAGACGGTAAGGAAAGGATCACAGAGGAGGAGAGAGGAGATATGGACATGGGAATTGAGTAGAATTTGGATGGCAGTAGGCAAGAAAAATCATTCCAAGCGCGGAGAAAATTCATTACCTATTAATGATGACTGGGATAATTAGACAATGGGGACCTGTTTTCCAGTGGCCTGAACTTTCTCTCTGGCATGTACCACGTGCACCGTGGCACTTCTGCGTACACAGGGGCTTCACATTGTGAGTCAGGCTCCAAATCAGTCAGGCTCGGTGGCCAGGGAGGTAACACGCTACAGCGGGCCAAAGAGGGAACTCAGCTGTGGATTTCCTCTCAGCTCAGCTAAGAGATGAGCCAGCAGACCCAGCCAGATAAGGACAAGTGGCATTCCCTTAGCTCAATTGTTGTTTAATATAAAAGCGTACAAACGACACACTCAAACACACCCATCACTCACAATAATAATTGGAATCATGATGTACATACAGTTTTCCAGTTTTATTCCCTTAATAAAGTGTGGGTTTTCTGGCTCTGCTGGCAATTAAATATTATCTTCAAATATAACTTAACAGCTGAATGATCTATCCCATTGCTCTACCATGATATATTTAAACACTTTCCTATTACTACCTGTTTATATTATTTCCCATTTTTCCATTAAAAATAGTATTGTGATAAATACCCTTTAATATTAATCTTTGATAGCATTTTTAATGATTTTTAAGACATATTTCTAGAAATAGTATGATTGAATCATCAATTATGAGCAGTTTAAGATGTTTTATAAATAGTTCTAAATTGCTTTCCAGAAACACGGTACGCATTTTTATTCCCAGAAGCAGTGAAAAAAAAGTATTGATTTCAGTAAAACTCTCTAAACATGGAATGCTACGTCCACTTTTTTCCATTTAAAAATTTATATTACTTCATACATACGAAGGAATATATAATGACACATTTATTTTTTTTAATTTTATTTGCAGTATCAAATATGCATAAAAGTTAAAAATAATTTATGGATGTTTTAAAGCATGAAAATGCATGTGAAAACCTGCCACACAGGTAAAGAGAATATGATTCTGGGTGTTTAAGCTCTCTGAGCGCTTTTCCACAACATACCCCGTAGCCTCCCCACCGCCAAGAAGTCAACACGACTTTGGATTTTTTCATCAGCTATTTTTCTTCATAGTTTTGCCATATATGTATATAACCTAAATAATCTTCAATTTAATTTAGCTTATGTTCAAATTTTTAAAATATGATATTGTATGTATTTTTCAGCAGCGTGCTTTTTTCACTCATCTACCTCACTGTTGTATAGTGTTTCATCATCATGAATGCATCCTGGTTTATCCTCCTTCCTGTAGACGGATCGTTCGGGTCTACTTGTGGACAACGTTGCTGTGAAGATTCTTCTGTGTCTCCTGGTATCATCCTTGGGTGGGAGTTTCTCTCAGGCCAGGATTTATAATCTGAAACAAGTGTGACCCCAAGGAGACATGAGGCTTTCCAAAGGCACGTGGGCATAAATCAGCTTACAAATCTCCAGCTTCTGCCCATACACTTTTCCTTAAACCAATCCTTTCTTTTTTTTTCTTTTGCCTTTTAACATTTTTTATTGATTTATAATCATTTTACAATGTTGTGTCAAATTCCAGTGTGCATCACAATTTTTCAGTCATACATGGACATATACACACTCATTGTCACATTTTTTTCTCTGTGAGCTACCATAACATTTTGTGTATATTTCCCTGTGCTATGGATAGACTGGGATTTCAAAATTGTAGAATAGATAAACAAGATTATACTGTAAACCAATCCTTTCTAACCTCTCCTATTTAATAGTTTTTTCCCCACTTTACAAAAGTAAGGCATACCTCTCACTCATCCAGATTTCTATTATGGTGCCTTAAATTGGAGAATAAAAACTTCAGGATGACAAACAAAGGGACATTTTAAAATTTTATGATGATGTTGAGAAAGCGAATGACTTTAATGAGTGGATAACAAATCATTTTGCAAGTCAGATGTATTCCAATTCCTTGTTGTCCAAGAAACCCAGCCTTCAGCTGCTAGATCATTAAAAATAATTTCCAGTGATGAAATCATCAATCATAAATCACTAGGTGATTTTTTTTTTTGGCATAAAGCTGGGAATAAATTCAAGGAATTGAGTGACATTGCTAAACAAAACTACGTCTACTCCTCTGTTTATTTATAAGAGAAAGGATTCTTAGCGCTTACACAGTAAAAACAATAAACAGGAATAAAATTGATGCTTTATTCTGTCCTGTTCTAAACATAGATAACATTTATCATTAGACATACAATACCAATACAAAAAAACCCTCTATTTCAATCAAATATATATTTCCACAAGATTTTAGTTTTCATAACTTGTAATTATCTAACAAGGTTGTCATTTATTCATATTGTTTTAATTATTTATTACTAATGACTATAATGATAACTCAAGAAGAAAAATTTGATACTTAGAACCTTATGGTCATACAGAAAATGTTCGATGTAGTCAAGTGACACACATATTTTTGCTCTAAAGATGTGTGATAGGGTAATCAAAGACTTTCAAGCTTAAAGCTATATTAAATTTGGATAAAATTATTTAGGGAGATATGGAATTGACAAAACAATTTCTACAGAGAAAAAGAAGTCATTAAAATCTTAATCTGTAAAAGAACTTGATTCTTGTTTGGTTTTTTTGTCTGTTTTATTTTAAGTCAGTCAGTATATTTGTTGCCTAGACTAAAATCCCAAAAAGTTTAGGTGACAATTTAAAATGATGCAAGCAGTGCGCAGTTTTTCAGAATTCTTTTAGGGATGCACAGGGGAAAACATTTGACAACCACTATTCGATAGTGTCTACTCAGGAATGGAACTGTGTCGATGGTGCATTTCAATATTTCAATATTCAGCATCTTCAATATTTCTAGATACTATTACTTTGTTTTACAAATTGTCCAACCCTCTCAGAACTACAGAGTTCCTAATTGCCAAACGTCCTCCCGAACACTGAGGATTGCCAAGGTTTTCCATTTTTGCCAAGCTAGGGGATGCACAATGGCATTTCATTGTGGCTTTAATTTGCATTTTCCCGATTTAATGAGGTTGAGCATATTTTCATACGTTTATTGGCATTTGTGTTACTTTTATTTATTTTTAAGCTTTGCTAATTTGATTTACAAAAACTGATGCCTCATTTACATTTCTTTGATAACTAACAGGGTTAATACTTTTTTCATATGCTTATTAGCCATTTTTATTTTTTATGTGAATTGTTCATTCATATCCTGCCCATTTTTCTACTAGGATTTTAGGAGCTTTCTTATGAATTCCAATGAGTTCTATTAAGGCTTAAGCCCTTTCCTTGTCATACTTATTGTGTTACAATCTTGGGATAAACTGTACTTTTTTTGTATGATACTATAGTTCTCTTAATATACTGATGAATGTGATTTGCTGGTCTTTTGTTTTGAATTTCTACATCAATATTTATAACTCAGTTCGTCCTGCCAGTGTTCTGCTCTGTTTTGTTTTGTGGGGGTGGCACTCTGTCAAGTTTTAGTATCATCATAGTGTTTGCTTCTTAAAATGAATTCAGAAGATTTCTATTTTTTTTTCCCTAGGCAAACTAATCAATTACACACTGTTGCTTAAAAAATTGACAGAAGACAACTATTAAGTCATCTACAACTGATTTTTGTTTGTAGGGGGAGTAATTCTTAGGGCAATTTATTCGTTTTTCTTATCTTTCTTTTTTTTTAAACCAAATTTTATGTACATACTTCTCCAGCACATCATCTATTTCATTAAGAACTTCAAATGTATGACCACAGATGAGGATAGTTTAGGTGATGGATTTTAAAAAGTCCTTTACACGGATCTTATATCTCTCTTTTTATTGCAGATTTTGTATACTTGTGATTTTTATTTCTTACTTTGAAATGTCAAAAGATTTTACAATTCATTTTTCTCCAAGAACTCTCTCTTGAACATATTTATAAATTTGCTGTTTATTTCTCATTGATTTCTCCTTTTGTTTTTTCCTTTCAATTTTGTTGATTTCTAATCTGTTGAGTTGATGCTTAATTTGTTTATTTTTATTATTGCTGACTTTCTATTTACTAATAAAGACACTTAAGGCTATTTCTTGATCTTATTCTCTCTTTAGTCAAGAATCTTTCCATGGCCAACTAGTTACTATCTGTATCTTCCTCTTGGAATTAATCATCCAGAGGTGCAGCTCTCACCCTTCCTCTCCTTAAAACACCTAAAATTGTTCCCCAGGTACTGAAATAAATTTCAAGTTCTTACCTTGCATTCAAGGTCCTCTGTACTCTGGCCATAGTGTTCTCTGGCCATAATACACATTTCTAAATGCGTATTCCTACCTCCTTTACCTGTATCCTATCCTAGAGACAAAGTAACTGGACACTAGTTTTTTCAAATGTTCTAACCATCATGTATTTTGCCTATGTTTTTCCTTCAACTGGGAGTGCCCTTTTCCACACCCCTCGCCCCCGGGAAGCATTACTGTTTTATGAAATTGTGTTCAGCTCTTCAGGTGGCTGTGGTTTCCTGGGACGCGGGAGTCGCGCAGAGCCGCACCCAGCAGGGTGCCTCCTACCAGGACTTCATTTCACCTCGTCAGGCCTGCAGCACACAGACCGACAGGCCGGGTACGCTCGCCAGTCCCCTTCTTTGCTTGATGTACCCAGCCTTCCCAGACGCATCTCATGTCCACAACACCAGTCCAATCGCGGCTAACCACATATCCTTCAAATCTGGACGCTTGTTGTACTGAAAGGAATTGCTCTTAACAATTATATCGAGATAACAGGTTTACACCTACCTTGGGCAAACCAGAATATACAGTCCTCACCCAACTAGAGCTCATGATCTATGTCTATATGTAATTTAAAAGTCTATAGTTTTCTTATTTCTCTGTAGGTAGGGGAGCGAAGGGGATGTAAGAGCACATTGTGCAAAAGTGCAGAAACAAAGTGTGTATTGACACAGATAGCCTCACCTAGGATTATTCAATGTACCTCCTATTTGGGTTTTGTACATAATTTGCATAGACTTTGTCTATTACTAATCACAGGTATCAGAATCTGACTGTGGCCTCTCAGGGTCCAAGTTAACTAAAGGGAGGCAGAGAGCCTTCTGGTTCGGATAATCCTAGGATATGCTGTTGACCTCATAATGTCTAAGACATGTCATGGGAGAGAGCGATGTGATGTCCCAAGTTTATCTCAAGATACACACTGTCAAATAGATTTTATAGCTCCCAGTGTTACATTATTTTCTCAGGTCTTCTCCCAACTCCACTTGCTCTCCCATCACCATGACAACACACATTTCATTAATAATGGAGACCTGAGGGAGAGCTCCTGGTGTTAGGTCCCTCTCAGGACTCACCTCCTGCTTTGGCATTCCATGAAATCGTTCTGATCCTAGCCATTGTGCTTCGAAGAGGCCAAGTGATCTTAATTTTGATCTCAGATTTACCATTGATTCCAACTTAGATGAATGTATGATCTTAGATGAATATATGTCACTCCCCTGAATTGCTATTTCCTTTCCGTAAAATGGAAAGAGTAATACTAACATTGAAGATGAAAATTAAATGCCTGTCAGAGCCTGGGAAGTAAACTATTCTCCAAAAAAGTTAGGAATAATAATACTAAAATCATCATTATTGTCATTATCATCATCAATGAACTTTGGGAGGAACAGTTTTGAGCCCTTCCTACGGAGAACACAGAAATTCCACCTCAACCACAGCCCTGGGTCAGGAGCACTAGACGGACCATCTAACAGGGGAAGAAATCAGAAGTGAGTCCCAGACCCAGCAGACTAAGATAGGGTAAGATCAGGAACACGAGCAGCCAGAGTCAACAACAACAACAAAAAAAATTGTGTTCTGACCTTTTGTCCTAGGAGGAGCAGCGGGCGGGTCAGAGTAAGAACGAGTGTGCCTGAGGATTTGACGCGTCTGGCCGTCCCTGGCAGGGTCTTTCACCAGCACCTGGCAGTGGCTTCGTGGCTGTGCCACCTGGACTCCAGCATCGTGGGGCCGTGAGAGGTAAAGGGATCCGAGCAACAGGAAGGAGAGGCAAAGGGATGGGTCTTCTCACCTCCTCCAACCAACAGCGTTCTGTCCCAGGGGCTCAACCCAACGAAAGCCATTGCAAGTTTTCTTTCTTTCACTTCCCATTACTTAATCGGTCCTTGAGCCTTCTCTTCTGCTGAAATGTTTCCCTTGCTTCCCCTTTCTATTGTAGTTCCACAGCCACCGTTCCACAGCCAGCCCTTGTCAGCTCATGCCTGATTTAATTCAGCACCTTCCACACAGATGTCCCTCTCTCCAGGGGCTGCCGACTCCAATACATTCAGCACAGCTGCCAGGATAATCTTCCTATGGCAATGTTTTTGTCACATCATCCCCCATCTCAAGGGCCTTCGGTGTCTTGGGTTCCCTCCTGCCTCCCACCTCATCCATCCCATTCCTCCTTATCCTTCACCTCCCCCTCCACTGTTACCACGCTTATTGGTTTCTGAAGCCCTGCATATGATTATCTTCCGTAAATTTTTATATATCATTCCCTGATTTGAAATGGTCCCCACTTCCTTCAGCTAATCCACCCTCTTAATTGCCCTTCAAAGATTAGCTTAAAAATTATACCTTCCTAGACATACACACTGTAGCAGTAAATTACACCCCAGCTTGTGACCGGACTGGGATATTTGTGGGATAAATCATGGTCCCTGAAACCCCTCCTAGATGCCCAAAAGGGAGCCACTAAGTTTGCTCTCAATCCTGCCCCAGGTGCCAGCTTTACAATACGGCTCCACCGCACAGTAATTCTCACTTCATGATAAGTTAGTTTATAAATGTTGTGACTTCATTTCAATCTCTCTCCTGAACTGGATGGAAATTCCCCAAAGGCAGTGATTCCGCTTTCCATTTGCACCCGCTCTGATCACATATGCATAACTATGTGCATAGAACCAATTCAAGAGATGCTGGTGGCTGCCTGAAGTAGAAACTCTCCCATGGCCCCAGGAAGACTGACCTTTCCATAAGAAAAATAAATTGGAAATAACCTCAACACTCAACCTTATAAATACATTATGGGATATCCTTGTGATGTAATTATTCATACCTCAAAAACATTTTTGAAGGAATTTTTAGGGACACAAGAAAAAATCTCATTATATAAACTTGCTTTATATATATGATTTTTATATAACTATATGTAATTTCAATGTAGCAATATAAAAATAGAAAGATGATGAAACGAAGGGAGGAAAAAAGGAAGGAAGGAGGGAAGGAAGGAAGGAGACAGATTAATGGAGGAAAATGCAATTGTAGGTAACTAGAGGTGATCCCTGAGTAGTTCTTGTAATTTTTAAAATTTATTTCCTTCTTCAGCATCTTCTGTTTCTTCACATTTTCTAAAATAATCCTACGTTGCTTATAATATAAACAGAAAAGCTAAACCTTATTAAAACTATAATTGCTTATCAAAAGTCATATTTACTCACAGTATTTTTAAAGCTGTAACATAGAGGGGACAACTAAGCAAGTGATAGGGTGGAGAAACTGATTGATAACTGGGAGAATAAAATTTTGATATTCAGGGATTTTCCTGCTCATAGAGAGGGGGCAGCAATTTTTTAGTGGGTAATATCTTTACTCAGACCAGATAGGAGAAAATGTTGGGTGTTCCATTTTGAACACATTACCAATCCCGTCCTTTGAATGACAAAATTACCATGTCCATCTCCACAACTACCACCATCACCATTATCTTCACCTCTGCAACAACCAAAATCGCCTCTACCACCACCTCCAGCATCTCCACCTACATCATCACCATCTCCACTTCCATCACCATCACCCCCACCTCTACCACCACTATCAACTCCACCACTTCCACCACCGTCATCATGCCCACCATCATCTCAACACCTTTGCCTCCATCACCATCACCTGCACTGCCACCACCACCAAGCACCGCCTCGACCATTGCCTCCAGCACCACCACCAAGTTCACTTCTACCACCACTACACCACCACTACACCACCACCACCTCCACTACCACTGTCAGCTCCACCATCTCCAGCACCTCTACCCCCACTTCCACCTTCCCTTTCCTCACTACTTCCATCACCCCCGTCAACCTAATAGAGTAGACAAGTCCTCTATGGGAAAGTGAATGGAGGGAGCTTATAGAGACAGGAAATTAGAATGCACTCCCCTGGGTACAGTATTTTAAATATTAAAAAGAAGCAGAACTTTCTTTTTAAGTCTCCACGTCCATAGCTCAGAATAGGTGGGACTAGGGGTTAGCCGGCTAATAGGATGGAGAAGGAATTCCCTGACCTACTCCACTCGGGCAGCTATAACTAGTTAGCTTATAAACAATACAAATTTATTTCTCACATTTCTGGAGGCTGGGAAGTGCAGGATCAAGACACCAGCATGGCTGGGTGAGCACCTTCTGCCTCACAGCCAGGGCCTTTCTACCGTGTCCTGACATGGTTGGAGGAGCTAGGGCTCTCTCTAGGGCATCTCTGGTAAGGGCACTAATGCCATCCGTGAGGGTTCCATCCTCACAACCTAGTCACCTCCCAAATTTCCCACCTCCAATACCAACATCTTTGGGGGTTAAGATTTCAACACATGATTTGTGGGGGGACACAAACATTCTGAGCATAGCACCCCCTCAGCACCTGAGCTGAAGGGGAAGACTGACTTTGGAAGGAACACTGCCCCAGGTAATCAGGAGTTCACATCAACATTCTAAGAACCAGACCACTCCATGAATCCAGTATCACATCATCCAACATCTCACGGAATGTTCCCTTTAAAAACTATTGTAAACTGAAGGCAGTGGAGGGCAAAGGCGCAGAGGGAAAGGGCAGGTAGGGGTGAAGGCAGTTGAGGTTGAGGAGAGCTGAGCAGGTGGGTGTGTTTTCATGCGTGCGTGTGTGGGCATGTGCACAGGCACCGATACTCACACATTCACTGGAGCACGTGTGAGGATCACTGAGTTCCTGGATGCCTGTAGCACCATTTGGTTATGCTTAGTTTATTACATATTTTCACATACAAATTAAATAATAGTCACTTTTGCCCAGCAGCATGAAGGGATGCACTGTTTCAAATTAACCTTGTCTCTAGAGGAAAACTTGTATGTGTGACACAGAAAGGTGGAAAATGGCTTCTATCTGCAGTGCCTGTTATAATGTTATAATTCAACCAAATCTACTGCAAGGCATTGTGGGCTTTCAGGAGCACAGGGAGGGAGGGAAGGGTGGAAAGTCTGGATGAGACAGGGTCTGCAGTGGGAGGTGGAGCATGAGTCCCTGTGGAGCTGGCCCCTGCAGGGGTAAGAGACCATGGCGACTTGTGCACACGTCCATATCCAAAGGGCGCAATGTGGTGATAGTACTTATATTCATTCACTCATCCATTCATGGGCCAGTCACGCTGGGCACTCACTATATACCAGACATTGTTCTGGGCACTGGAAACAGAGCAGTGAACAAAACTGGCAGAGTTCTTTTCTTACAGAGCTTATATCCTAAAAGGGGATGCAGATAATGAACAAACTACTTTCTCCTGTTATGATGTCATGAATAGTAAATGGCATGGGGGGCACGGTGGAGAGAAAGAGAGCAACCACAGCACTAGGGGTGCTGTTTTAGATGGGGCGGTCAAGGAAGTCCTCTCTGAGGGGGTGACATTTGAACAGAGACTTAAAAGAAGGGAGAAGGAAGCCATGCGTATATCTGAGGAAAGAATGTTCTAGGCAGAGGCGATAGAAAGTGCAAAGATCCTGAGGCCAAAAGAAGCTCAGAGGGTTTTTGTTTTAGAGCATGCACAGTAGTACGTGGTTAGCATGTGGTCCAGTCAGCAGGGCAGAGCTGGAGAGGAATGACCCGAGGGGAGAGTGTAGACAATGAAGTCTATGAGATAGCTCAGGTCCAGATCAGGCAGAGGCTTAGTGGCCATGGCTGAGGACTTTGAATTTAATTCTAATTTGATGGAAAACCATGGGAAGTCTTGGGGGAAGGAAATGTTTACTTCATGCCTAAGGGAACTTAACCGTTTATCTGTCTAGTTCTTCATGCAAAGGCACAGCTCTGGGATGTAGGTACGTATACCGGGCATCTCTAGGCTCTTCCTCTTCCTCCAGTCACTTCTGCAAGGCCAGTCCCACAATAGCCTTCACCAGATTTGCTCAGACACAGCATGACAGGCCCACAACTCAGCCTCACCAGGGACCTCTCACTTCTTGCCCCAGAGCTTCTCTGAGTCCCAGCTTGGCATTCAGGAGTCTGATCTGGAAGTGCCAGCAGTTAACACCCAGTGGGGGTCGCCCTTGACCGAAGGGTAACAGAATGGTGGCTCAATGCTTCTCCTTTTGTTCCCCTGGACAGCCAGTTCTGATTGGAAATTCCAGTGGTGCCAGTCTTTTGCTCAGTATCCAGCTCCATAGCTCCTCCTTGTACTGCCTTGCCTGCCCCCTCTACCCTGCTTCACTCCCAGTGTCACGTGTCCCTTCTGCCTGGGGTCACATTCCTAAATTACCTTGCTGTATATTTAGCAAGTGCTATGTTTAGAGGAATCCAAGATAAGACAATATGACGATCCTCATTTTACAGATGAGGAAGGAAGATGTCGAAGTCTAGATGACTTCCACTAGAGTCAGAAATGGAAACAAAGTTTATCCTGTTCCAGCTACCATGACCTTCTACTTCTACCACTCTACTATGCTGCTCATACTTAGAATTTGGCAGGTGGCGGTGTTTCATATCTGGATGGTCCTTCCCGTCAGGAGCAGAGAGAAAGCCCCCGGCCAATGATGAAGACACACAGATTGGCAAGGAGAAGGGTTCCAAGGGCAGCCCATCTGATGGGGATTCAGGTGAGGCCGCAGGAGCTGAAGGAAGGATCAGAGACAATCAGGGAGGGACTGAACAAGCAGCATGAACCTACGGCTTGGGAAACGTGGGTGAGTACGGGAAGGCTGGGCTCAGGGGGCAGTGCTTCCCCCCTGGCTATCCTGGGTACCAGACCTGCAGCAGCAGAAGGGATTTCAGAGCCCAACCCTGCAGGAAGCGAGAGAAGAACCTTGCTCATTGTGCACGTAGGTAACTGTAGGGGAATTAACATCGGCTATTTTTTTTTTTAAACGATAAATGTAGTCAGATTGATAAGAAACAAAAAATCCTAATTGCTGGTAATAATAGTTCTTTTAATCAGCACTTATTTGTGTCAGGCACTGTGCTTTGTATCTCGTATCTGCTCAGAAACACTGTGATGTAGATAACAATTATTATCCATATTTTAATGATGAGGATTAGAGTGGTTCATGCAGCAAATGTCACACAGTTAATAAATGATGGAACCATGGCTCAAACTAGGTCTACATGACACCAGAGCCCTTTCTTCTTAACCACTTCTCTAGCATGCCTGAGCCAAGACTCTTTTTTTAGGAGGCAATGAAAAGCGATTGGAGATATTGGGGCAGAACACTGTAGGTAAAATTATTCCGATGCCAGTGCAGAGGCTGAAATAACTTTAAGAAGAAACGATTAGGAGAATATTTCAAGGATCCAGAAGAAGGTGACATGGGGTGAAATTAAGGGGTGGCCTGTGAGTTGGAAAGACAAGACAGGATTTGACCCAAGTGAGACAGAAGAGTCTATGAGGCCATAGTACCAATTAAACAAGGGAACGAAGGAAGCCTTGGAAAATTCTGAAACTTTGATTCTGACCAAGTAACAAGGGTGCCGTTAGCAGATGCAGGGACATCAGCAGGAGGCGGAGGGCAATGGTGGGGTCTGTTTAGGTGACAGAAATTGAGATCTTTTCTGAGAAACATATCCCAAAGACTGACGGAACTGGATGTAGGGCTCAGGAATGAGATGAGGTCTGGAGATGCAGATTTAGGCCAGTCCCAAGCTTGCGCCCTCAGGTGAGATGAGTGGGAGAAGGAGGCTCAGGCGCCAAGATCACTTGGGCCCGGTTTCCTTCACATCTCTACCACCTGCTTCTCGCCCCTTCCTAGGTCTTCCCCGTTTCCAACTCTGCCCCGTCTTTCCCAGCAAGAGATGCACGCACGATCTGTCTTGCCCAGATTGGATTCCCAGCTATCTGACAATAGGGACAATATCTGAAATTTCTTATCCCCAGTGATATTCTAGTAGGCTGTGAGCAACCTACTGCTGGGCTTTTAATTTTTATAAGAACAAATTCTGAAATGCAGTGCAGATCATCACTGTCTTCAGTCTGGGGCCATTCAAAGCAGAAACATACACATGTAAAGTACTCACCTAAAGTGGAACCATTCCCATCATCTTAACTGCAGTCCGCAGCAGGCCTTCCTACATCCTCAGCCCTCACTCCTGCTTGTAATCAACATTCGAGTCTCCCAGCCTTCCCTCTCCAGTTTCTAGCCTCAGGCAGTTGACACAGAGGAACTTTGCAATTAAATTCTCCCCTCCAGCCAAACTGACCCCAAACCGTACTTACGAAATTGCTCAGGTTAGTTTGTTGTTTTGTTTTGTTTCTGCGTTTTCTGGAGGCCACACAGAGCTTCCTGACAGGACGGGCTGCCTTGCTGTACTCTGAAAGGTGGCCTCCTTTAGGGCACGGCCGCTAAGATGAGCCTTCCCTCTTGCTGGAATCGCAGGCCGCTTTGACCGCTCCCGCTGCTCTGTCCCTGCCTGTAGGCAGGTCAGGCCCTCAGCAAGGGGGTGAAACAGACAAAGTAAACCTACAAGGCCCTCCCGCCCTCTCTCCTCATCGGCACCATCTCTGCTGGTTCACACCTTGGTTGTGGTCCATCCCTCAGGACGGCACCCACCAGCTCTGTCTTCCTCAGCCATCCAGCTCTACAGGAATGTATAGAGTGGCTGCGTGAGGAGGCCCTGGGTTTTGTGTGGGATTCCACGATGAACAAAGCACAACTCTTTCTTCTCCAGAAGCACCTCACGTACTACTGGTGTGGCAAGTGCCATACTAGAGGAGAGTTTACGGGGACAACCTGGGGGACAACCAGGGAGGCAGGAAAGGCCCCTTAGATGCAAGGCGGCCGTATCCATTAGGCCCAACAGGTGCGTGCCCAGAACCCACAATACTTTTACAAGCCCACGAGAACTATTTTTTTTTAAATGTTAAGTGTTTTTAACGTCAGAAGAAAATAATTACTAGAATTATAATAAATATATAACAATGAATTCAGCCTTTATATACCAATGCAGTTGTAAAACATGATCTTTATTTTATTTTTTTTAGAAGAAGGGCCCACAGGAACAGTATTACCTAGGGCCTCCAAAAGTTATATCATGACCCTGCCTGGATGAGGAGACTTCAGGGTGGAGGAGGAGCTGTCTAGGAGAGGTGGGGGAGGGGGAGGAGACTTGCTAGTAGGGGACCAGCCCAAGTGTGCATAGAAGACCAGCCTCATCCAGGGATGCTCAGGAAAAAGGCAGGCAGCAGTGAGAGGCAGAGACGTGGTGGAGAGCCTCACCCACAACATTAACAACCTGGCAGCAGTCCAGCGGGCCGGTTCCCTTCCACGCTCTCACTTAACCTGCTGCACTAAATCAAAACTTGCCCATTCTGTGCCTCACTCTCTCCCAGCTAATACTTTCTTTAGAACATCATCTGGGGAACAAACACAAGCAGAGCTCATGTTACTGGGCTTTGCCAATATTGCGTTGCTTTTTTTTTAACAGACCGAAGGTTTGCAGCAGCCTTGCCTCCAGCAAATCTAACTGCACCATTTTTCCAGCAGCCTCTGCTCACGTCATGGCTCTGCGGCACTTTTTGGCAATTCTCACGATAGTTTACACTTTGTCATTATTATTCTGTTTGTTACGGTGATCTGTGATCAGTGATCTTTGATGTTACTACTCTGATTTGCTTGAAGGTTCAGGTGATGGTTAGAATTTTTAGCAATAAAATATTTTTAATCAGGATATGTACCTTTTTTCTAAAGACACGATGCCATCGCACACTTAATAGACCACAGTATAGGGTAAACATAACTTTTATGTGCACTGGGAAACCCCCAAATTCCCGTGAGCTCCTTTACTGTGATACCGGCTTTAATACGGGCGTCTGGAACCACACCTGCATCCTCTCCGAGGTCTGCCTGTAAGTACCTGAATATTCCTGCCCATGCACGGTTTTCTACACCACCTTTCTTGCAGTGATAGGGATGTTTTAGATAAGAGAACGCTGCCAGTGGTAGATAAAGCTTGAGATTTGGGAGCTGGAGGACTTGGCTCCCACTGTACCCCTCTGCTGCATCAGGACCCCAGCCTGAGCCTCTCTGAAAGGCTGGTGATGAGCCCTTGGCTGCCTTTTTCCTTCGATTTACAAAGTGCTCAGAGGTCTGCTCGCTAAGCAACCATTTTTGAAACATAAAGTGAAAGCAGGATGAAAGAATAAGAAAAAAAATGTTCATTATGCAGGAATACAAGAAGCCCCCCCCACCCCAGCACCTCCTAATGCGTGTGTCATTTAAATGCACTTGTGAGAGGTGTTCATTATTTCCCCCATTATTTAGAGATGTGCTTCAAAGACCCCTCAAACAGCAGTGTGCCGTCAAGTTGTTTAAACATATGATTTGTTAAATCACTACCCTCACAGCCCTGAAGCTCTGGGGTTATATTGTCTTGGAGCAGACACAACTCTGGGGTCACCCTGCCACTGTGGGTTGTCTCCACTTCTCCCCACCCCATCCTGATGCTTAATAAAGATCAGCTTCTGAAAGGCAAGGTCAAAAGGAGAACTAAGTGACTTTTGATGCTGGCTGATGGCGTGAGTCCATTGTTCTCAGAGGCTGGTCAGCGCCCAGAAAGACAGGAGCCCACTGTTGTCAAGGAGCCCCGGAGACAAAGCCTAGCCCAGCCATCCACACGAGCCGGGACCAAAAGGGGGCTTCCAGAAGGATCCTTGCCTTTAGGAATAGCTCTCTGTAGGAAGACTTGGGTACCTGAAAATGGGAACCTGCAAAAAGACGCAGTGAGTGTGGGTTGTGTGCTTTATCAGAGAACACCTTTGAGCAGCTGTTCTCCTGGGTGCACTAAAATGTTTATTTATATGCCAATCTTGAAATTGTAGGATAGAGATGCTTATGGCAAGCCACTGATTATAGAAAATCAAACTGAGATGCAGTCATTGATTTGAGAGGAAAATAAGAATAATGGGGAGAAGGGTTTCAAACTTTAAAAAGTCAATTTATGTAAATTTATCAGGAAGGTTTGCGCTCCATAGAGAGAAGTGTATCTCTCTTGTTTTTGGCAGAGACTGTCAGCTCTTATCTTCTTTCTGCATTGTTTTCCCAACACCCCAGTCTATACACCTTGTCTCTGCATGGCTGCTTTATCGGAAACACAAAATTCCCTAAGAAATCAAAGGTGAACCAAAGGAAAGTATATAAAGACTGGGAGGCAGCAAATCAGTGAATACCGGCCTCCCTGTGCTTGTGGGAGGGCGTGGCAATGGGCCGGGTGGCTGTTGTGTCCTCGGAAGGAGGGCTTCTATCGCTGCTGAGGGCAGAGGCAGACCTCAAATGATGCCCTTCTCAAACTTCCTTTGTTCGGTTAATGGCACTATGGATCTTCAGTCATGCAGGCTCAGACTCTTGGAGATCATATCAGTTATTCCCTTTCCTTAATCCCCAAGATGTTGTCAGCCTCCAAATCCAAACTATTCTTCCCCAGTAATCATGTCTCAGGCTCAGCCCTGCCCATCCCAGGCCTTCCTCACCTAAGACCTGAAAATCTGCAACAGCCCTTTATCTCGTTCACCTGCTACCTTCCTTCTCCATCTTTCTTAAAGTTGAGTGTGTTCAATTTCCCTTCATGCTATGGTGGAAAAAAAGCACAAAACAGTGCAGGCTGGTTTTCTGATTCTTAATTATTTCCTTCGGATGGTCTCGTCTCCAGCGTGGGGTGGAGGTTAGGTGCAGCTCCTCCGTGTTGTCTCACAGACTTGAGCTCTCCATCTCCTGGGAGCATCACTTCAAAGAAGAACACAGACATCTACAGAAGAACAAGCCACGGTTTGTGGGCACAGTTCAGTCTAAACTCGTACTTAGAAGGGAAACAGTCCCTCGAAGGAAAGAGTCTGAGAAGCTGCAGCCCTGCTCTCTGCACAGACAAACCTCTTACTGAGTCACAGACAACAGTTTGGCTCCTTGGAGCAAACACTCCTCCATCACCTCCACGGCAGATTAGCACTTGGTTTCAAATTTCCATAACGTGCGATGGATTTCCAGTAACACTGTATCAAAGGCGGGTGTAGGTCTCTCACTTCCCACAGCACAGGAAAAGGGAAAATCCAGACCTCAGGCCAGCTTTCAAGTTCAAGCTTTATTATTTCTATCACAATTTCAAAGGCCTTAGGACTGAGTTCCATACAGGAATGAAGCTCAAGGAAAAAATATATATATATATTATATATGTTACATATATAATATATATATATATATTATATGTAATATTTACATATATCATTTATATATTTATGTATTATATATAATATTTATATATATAAGATTTATATAAATTTATATATATATTTTATTGAAGTATAATTGACTAACACAACATTGTAAATCAACTATACTTCAATATAAAAAAAAGGAATACAGGGTAAAAAGAATTGTCTAAACAACAGCAAAATGTTTTGTTTTCTCTCTCTTCCAATCATTTGAAGAGGGGCAAGGTGAATTTTCTACTAAAAGTATTAGATTGTCCAGGAGATAATGGATGTCCTCTCGTAATGGAGATTATTAAACTGTGCTGGGCATAAAGACAAATGCAGGGCCTTCCTAACAAAATTTTGCAAAGAAGCCACTTCACTCCCTTTCCTCTAGGGAAAAAAATCCTCACTGTACAAACCCGGAGTCTTTGTCCTTTCCTGGAAAAGCAGTGAGCCCCAGTTTCTCCTCTAACTGGTCACTGATGAGGCACTTCTCTCCTCCGGCTGCTGTGTGTGTTCCTCTGTCAGTTACAGGAAGTTGAAATGTAAGATGCTTTGGCTCTCCTTCATCCTTCCTGGGACATGACCTTGTGCCGGCTGCTGGAACCTCCTTTACCATGTGCATTCTGTGGCCATCAGGGAGCTCGTGGACCAGACAAAGAAACCTGTCTCCAGAAGCTTCCCACATCACCCAATCACCATTGCACCCAAGCTGGGCTAGCAAATTTGTGACCCTTGATTTTAGTTCTCACGCAGGAATTGGCGAAACATAGTCTCTTTTCTCCCCCCGATAAAAGTAGAAGGGTTTTGTTCACTAGTTCATCATCAATCCTAGCGTGTTTTATATAAATGCACCTAGAAAGCTCTCACATTCACTCCTTGCCAAAACTGGCTGGGCTTCTGGCTCGGGCTGGGGAACAGAGGAAGAATTACGAGTGTGGATGAGCACACTGGCATGCGCGAGGCTGAGGCAGCTCTGTGTATCAGTAACGTGGAATGACAGCCTCCCATCTGTTCTCTGGAACTCTTCATCTGAGCCTTCATCAAGCTGGAAATCTGGAAGGAGATGAACACAAGAAGGCTGTTCAAAAGCCATACATGAGCTCAGAAGGGCCTGCAAAAAGAGGGATCCGCCACCGGCTGACAGTGGGGAGGCTGGCTGACTGCAGAGCTCGGGGAAGCGGGCAGGGGTCTGAGAGGTCAAAAGGTAGGTCAAGGACGGAAAGTACATTCTTCCGCCCCAACTTCTGTGCTTTAGAAAAGGGTCTTGAGTATTTCTTGTAAGGAAGTACCAGCCCAGGAAGGAGCAACTGTTCCCCCAAACCCCCTTGCTAATGAGACCCCAGATTTTCCCAGCGCCCACTGCAGCACACACCCCTGGGCCAAAGCTGGAGCTGAAAGTCTGACAAACGTGCAGGATGTCCAGCTTGCCTGCAGACGCCCCTGCCTGTGCTCTGGGGGAAAAAGAGATGGGCAGTGGGGAAAGAAGGGTGGTGTAAGACAGCCTGGTCCCCAAAACTGGTGATCTGAAAATAGAATTATACAGAATAAGGTCTGGGCCTCTTTCATGGGTACAGAGCCAGAGCTACCTAGGCCCCCAAGAGCCCTGGGGAAACACTGCCCAGGGAGAGCGAGCTACAGAGCGAGATACACCCCTTGTGTTCAGAGCTCTAGCTCTGCCCTGAGTGGCCCCGTGGACGGCGTCTGTCCCACAGCACCTGGGAGCCCGGGGCTGCTGGGGCAGCTGATTAGCCAGCAAGAAAGCTTATTGGCGCCCCAATTTCCCCCTATGAAGCCTCCCCTTCAAGGGACGGGGGGCACATTTTCATGCTCTTGGGAAGCTGAGGTCGCAGTCTTGGAATAAAAACAGGATGTGAGAGCAGGAGATTAAGGAATTTGTTGAGGCTGATATAAAACCCGTGAGCTGCCGCCTCTGGTCTGGGCGGAGGACCACTTCCCAGCTGTGGGTTTCAGGCTTCTCGTCCCCTCGATTAACTGAGTCAATTCACAAGCCTCTTTACCTGCTCTCTATGCTCTGCTTTCTTTCCCCCAAAATGTAGGCCACTGGGAAAGACCTCGGAAATATGAAGCAGGTTAAAAATGTTTCCTTAACACTTGAAGGGATTGCTAAACATTCCTCTGAGGGAGTCTCATTAGAAATAAAAGTCTTGAAGGAGGTCTCACTTCATTCTTGAATTCATTTATTGAGTATTTTGGAGTGCATCCTAAGTCTTGGTAAGTGTTAGGCCTGAGGATAGAAGAAGAAGGAGCTGCAGAGGGAGGAAATATGTATATGAGGACATTACAGAGCCATCTAAAGCAGTTTTAATTGAGGGGAGATGGTGAGAGATAAAAAGCAAAGCGTTGCTGTAGAGAGATGCTTGGGGGCTTGACCTGGTCAGAAAGGGCTTGGAGGAGGGGGCGATCCCAGGCTAGCCTGTCAGGGATTGAGGCTTTGAACAGAGCAGAAGGGCAAAGGTGGTGGAGAAAATTGGCAGAGCAAAGTCTATGCTTCTTCTCAGACGGAATCCCTCCCCTGCCCCGCTCCCCTCCCAGAATGAGCAAAACGTAGCGCCCATCAAGACCTCTGTAAACCACAATCACTTACCTTCCATAGACACAGGCCTGAAACCCACAGACAGCGCACCTCCGGGAGAGCTGGTCGGTGTGGTCCGCAGATCGGCAGTACCAACAGCATCTGTGAGTTTGTAGGAAAGGCAGAACCTCAGCCTTCCTCCCCCTATCCTACCAATTCAGAATCTGCATGTAACAGAGCCAGGAGACTCACACGCCACAATGTTAAAGTTTGAGTAAAAAACAGGCTCCCAGATCCCCTCCTCCAGGCTCCATTCAGGCTTGTTTTCTTTGCCCTCCCAGCAGGGTGGTGAGAGCTGTCCTGACTGCAGCCTTGCTGGGAGTTCTCAGGGCGGATCAGGACATCTCAGCGCAAGAGCTCTTGACCCTGCTTCTGCTCAGCTGACCTGTCTTTTTTTCCTTTTTTTTTTTTTTTTTTTTAATTGAAGTGTAGTTGATTTGCAATGTTGTGTTAGGTTCTGGTGTGCAACACAGTAACTCAGTTATACATATTCTTTTTCATTTTCGGTGGTTACAAGCTATTGAATATAATTCCTTGTGCTGTACAGTAGGACCCCGTTTATCTATTCTGTACATAGTAGTTTGTATCAGCCAATCCCAAACTCCCATAAGTTTGTTTTCTATGTCTATGAATCTCTTTCTGTTTTGTAAATAAGTGTTTGTGTCATTTTTCTAGATTCCACATATAAGTGATATTGTGTGATGTTTGTCTTTTTCTGTCTGACTTACTTCACTTAGTATGATCATCTCTAGGTCCATCCATGTTGCTGCAAATGGCATTCTTTCATTCTTTTTTAGAGCTGAGAAGTATTCCATTGTGTGTATGTACCACAACTTCTTTTCCGGTCATCTGCTGATGGACACTTAGGTTGCTTCCATGTCTTGACTATTGTAAACAGTGCTGCTGTGAACGCTGGAGCACATGTATCTTTTCTAATTGGAGTTCCCTCTGGATATATGCCCAGGAGTGGGATTGCTGGATCACACGGTAAGCCTATGTTAGCTGGCTTCTGTCTTGACTGCCCCCATCTCACACCTCCGTGCTAGCTTGGGACTGCTGTTCCATTCAGGAAATGTGCCTTCTGCAGCCGCGGTCTCCTTCCCTAGCGCCAGCCTCGACACACAACCTGTCTCTCAGATACACGACTGTGGGAGAAGATGGGCTGTGAAAAAGAGAGCCAGCTTTACAGAGGGGAATTAGCCCTGAACTTGAAGTGAAAAGACCAAATCTCAAATGTATGACTCGCTGCTCTGTGACCTTGAACAAGCCACCTTTTTGTTGAGACTCAGTTCTCCTAATTTTAAAAAAATTCATGTGCTAAGATGAGAATGATATGACCAGACAGAGTGGTTAAAAGTAAGGGCTGCAAAATCAGATCCCTGGGAGAGAATCTCACTTAATTGCTGAGTGACATGGGTCAAGTTACTTAACTTCTCTGTACCTGTTTCTTTATCCATTAAAGTAGTAATACCTCGAGCACTGTAAGGTGGATTGAGTTAATATTTGAAAAGTGTTTAGAATAGTTTTTGGTATACTGTAAATGCTACATAAGTGTTTGCCAGATAAATTTTAAAAACACAGAGCAGAGTGACTGGCCTAAAGCAAGTGCTCGTAAATGTTTGTTGGTTTTGCATTTAAAAGTCAATAAGATAAAAACACAGGGGGAGAGAGAGAGAAGATACAGGAGCCCCAGAGAAAAGGGACACACACCCATTTCTACATTGGTGGTCCAAGTGCCTGGTGAACACAGGGTGGGTGAGCTGGGCTGCTGTCTCACAGACGAGGTCGGGAGGAGCAAGACAGAAAGGGGATGGGGACGGGGAGGCATGGCCGGGCACGACAGGGTAGGCAGACATGCCTGCCCTTCAGTCCCTGTCCGTCACTCCCCAAGTTGAGGATGTGCTGATGTGAGCGAGAGCCAAGACAGCAGCAATCCGTGCTGGATCTTAATGCATCAGCCCCTGGGGAGCCGGGCGCTCACCACGTCAGAGTCAGGGAAGAGGAGGCGCGCTTCCCCAGCCCCCCTCGCCAGGCAGGCGCAGCTGTGCGTAACTGTCCCCCCTTCTGAGAGGGGAGGTGAGCCCAAGCCCTCGGCCCCTTCTGCCATCCCTTTGGAGATATCAGAGCACAGGTTTGGCTGAATTCTACAGCCTCTGTCTATAGCACTGGGTCCCCAGCTAGTCTGTCCAGCCGGGGACCCTGAGAGAGACTGGAGAGTGTGCAAGGGAAGGAGATGCTTTCATCATCACATGCCTGGGTTCTCGCCTTAATAAGCATTCCCTCACTGCCCCCTAGTCCATCCCACCACACCCCCTGGACACATCTATCAACCCTGTGGTCATGACGTGGCTGGCTCCGCTAAGACTTTTCGGTAGCCCCTCTTTCCTACTGTTTCAGGTTGAAGCTACCCCAGCTGCCCCAGCAGCCCTCAGTGTCACAGAGCAGCCAGCCTTTATTCAGTGCCGACGCTGGTAGAACTGTGTCTGCCTGCCTTGCTCTGTGCTTTATCTTCACCACCATCCACGGGATGGGACAGCTGGATGCGGTGAAGCGATTTGACCATTGTCACCAGCTAACATGTGTCAAGCTGGGAACAGAGCAGATCTGATCTCAGAGCCCAAGACCTTGTCTTCATTGCTTGCGTTTCCCAGTGTATGAGGCGTAGAAGACCAGTTCCGAGGTTTAGTAAAAGATATTACAAAAAAATCTGTGAAGACGTATGTTTGAACAATTCTAGATTTAAGTGAAAGGATTTCTTTTTTGCAGGACTTCTCAGAGCCTTGCAAACTCAGCTATAAATGGTCAATCTCAGAAAGAGGGTTAAAGCTTATTTAAACGTGGAATGCTTTTGCCCCCTCACGGTACACCTTGCCTGGCTGAGCATCTCAGAGTGCACTTAGGAAATACTTCTCTATGCCGTCTATTTTTTCAACATTTTCCCCCTACAGTTTATAATCCTCAACCACCCTGCCCACTTCAGACAACCTGGTCCTCCTGTCTCATGAATACTTCCCGTCACTCCTTCTTGCCTTGATGCCTTAGCACTTGTCCCTCCCTTCGTGGTATTTTCTTGTCTTTCTATCTACCCCTCGAGACCCAAATCAGTCCTCCTCTGTCTGTAAAGCCTTCCTTGCTCACGCCAGCCTTCCCTGTCATCTGCGCCTCTCAACTTCTGACACATTTGTCATCGCATTTAGAGACTCCTCAGTGTACTGGTGTGCCCACCAGCCCCCAAATTCCCGTAAGATAAGAAGTACGCTTTGCACTTCCCTGATGCTCCCAGGGTCCTTAACACAGAATGGGACATCTTCATCAGGATCTGCTGATGGAGTATGGATTATTTAAAGCAGAAATTTGTTCCCCCCTCTCGTGTAAGAACACCAGCTGGGGTGAAGAGGAATCCTACATCTGTCTTCATCTGGATCCCACCGGGTTCCCCTGACTGCATTCATGGGGAGGTGGGGTGCAGTTCCAGACCACTGCTCTCAGGGGCACCAGCCTTCGGGATCGGTTTTGATGGCTCCCTTGATTCTACTGGTTAAAAAAGGTGGCCAGAGGATACTGGTCCAGTTATAACCAGCCACGCTCCCCACCCCCATCCTTTAGTGAGGTGGGAGGGGCAGCGGAGTGCTAGACTGCAAACTCCCTGCAACAAGTCAAAAAAAAAAAAAAGAAGTTTCTGGAGCCTCTGGGATCATTGCCCATTTGTAATCTTGTTTCTCTTCCTGAACTTCAAGTCTCCTCCTGTGTCTAGTCGTGTCTGTCCCCGCCTGTCTGTCAGTTTGCCTCCCTTTTCAAAAAACCTGAGTAAAACGCAGAGCAAACTGTCTTCCTTTCCTCCCTGAGAGCAGAGAATACGGCGGTCACGTGTCAGCAGCCCATTTCTGAGTTTGATTTTCGTCAGCAATATTCTCCCCCTATAATTGCTATAGAAACCACCAAATCCCCTTCCATCCTTTTGTTTGTGCTGACAGACCTCGCTTTCATGTACCCTGCTCAGGGCCGGCTGCAGCACACGGCAGCGCCCAGGGACGAGCGAGCATCGGCATCGGGTGACACACCCGTCCACTTGAGGCTGGCTGCGCTCTCCTGTCCCCAGATCCGGCTCTTTTCATCTAACTTAAGATGCAGCATGGAACGTCAGAGCCAGACTGGATGCTGCCTGCGTGACAGCGTCAGCCGCAGAGGCAGCTCTTTGGGAAGAAGGCAGCTCAGCCGGGACAGGAGGGCATGCTCTCTCTGGGGAGCTTCTGGACGTGCAACCTGCCCGCATACCTCTTGGAAAGCTCCGACTCTGATTCTGAGCTCTTGGGGCTGTGCAAGCCTAAAGGAGGGAGGGAAGCTCTACTGTTGGGGCTAGAACCCAGTCTCCTCATGCACTTGCCCAGCTAGCTGCAAGGATGCTGTTTGCAGGCGCAGTGAAACAGGAACTGGTCCCTCCAGGTCCAGCTTCTCCATCTCTGGCACAAATACCCTCAGCGCCTAGAAGCAAGTAGGACCAAAGGAGGCTGGGCATGTCTTGTATGAGTAAAGGACCTGCTGCAGCTCTTTGTCTCTGGTCCCCAGGGAAAAGCTTTGGGAGAATATGGGGATAGGGACAGGTTGGTTGTTTCCAGCCACAGTGAGAGAACATGAAGGCTCATAATGTCCAGGGACCAAAGCCTTTCCTAAATGCCTTTGTGAGGGAATTTGATTAAACAGATGCTGGCTGGATGTGTAATAATGCTGACCTGCTAAACCCTGGGAAGGATTGAGCTGCGGGCGGTGTAGGCTGTCCAGACACAGTGAGCACCAGTTATGCGTTCTACAGAATTATCTCATAAATCCTAAAATGGATTTTTCAAAAAAAGAAAAACAAAGCAAAGCAAGATGAATAAATATTAATGAATTGCCTCCTCTCTGTGGCAAGAGGAACAGGAGGCAGGGCTAATGACTGTCAGCAGATAACATCGACTCTGAATATTTCATGGAGCAGCAGAGGTGAACCTCGGAGATGGGGTCACTCGCCCACGTGTACCGTGGCAGCACTCAGAGCCCTAAAAACTGCAGGCGAGGAACACTTCTTTGAGCAGGAGGCTGGATTTTCTAGTGAACTTTCTGGAGTGAGTTACCCTGGCATGTGGCATATGTGATAAAAGCATTACATTTACTGAGTAATGACTCTTCCTTCGCAGATGCTCACGTATGTTAGCTTTACCAAGGAGCTATGACTATGCCCACTTCCTAGTTAAAGAGACTGAGGCTTAGGGAAAATAATGTGTCCCACATTACATATCTGGTAAGTGGCACAGCTGGGATGCAAACCCCTACATCAACAGTGTGAGGGACAGCCCCTCACATAGTAGGTGCTCAATAAATCAATAGGTGCTTGTTAAATTGGATTGAATTTCCTGCCAGGAGAAGAAAATGACTTTGCCCTGTTCTCATAGACAGGTGGAAATTCACGAGATAAATTCTTCCCCTGGGGGTTGAAAACCCACGCAGCCTGACCTCCTCAGAGGCAGACACACGGGTATCATCCTCCCCATCATTACTGTTATTATTATTACATGGCTGCCAAGGGCTTGAACAGGTGACAGAAATGAAAGACTCCAGCAGACAATAAGTGATTCTTAAGAGACACCCTCCACTTTAGCACCATCTCTATCAAGGGGGATCCCCCAGGGGGTGCCAATCACACCCCTTTCCCCAAGCATCACATTCACTTAAAACATTTTTTTTTTTAAATTAACGAACGGAAGAACAGGAGCCGACTTTCTCCAGCCTCTCTGTCGCGTCCCCACCCAGCGACAGCTAAAACGTTTCACTTGTCAGTCAGCGGTAAATACCAGTTCTAAGCTTTGTACTGTACATCCCCAGAATAGACGTCGCTAATGGCCTTGATGACAGTCCCCGATTTCCAAAGCATATGTGAGAAGGCAGAGAAGAGGGGAGGCCAGTGGGAGGGGGCAGGAAGGCAGGGGAGGCTGCTGGCAGGAGTGGGTGGTGTTGCAGATCTTTCTTTTTTGTAGCCTCATTCTGCCTCTAATTTTGTTTCCTTTTTTAAAAAAATCATTTTCCTCTGAAAGCTTTTTCAAGTGTCCACAACCCCCTGAGCACTGAGCAGCTCTAGCCTGAGGGCCAAGATGAAAAGGGCAGAGAGAGAAAGCCCATCCCACCTACACTGATGTCCTGACTTGGACAGGAGGACAGCCTTCAGCCCTCCCCATGGACCCCAGGGAGGCCACAATGCTCTGGGCATCCTCTCTCTGCCCCCGATGCCAGCAGGGGCTGCCCAGTCAAAGCAAAACCCTTCTTCCCTGGGGTTGGGGTGTTCGTGGTCCAGCTACAGGGAGGTGGGGGGGGCGGCATGTCTGCAGACCCTGCCTGATAGTGAGGTCAAACAGTCTATTGTCTAATTAACGGATGGCCATTCATCAGGCAATGGCTGGGGCTGGTTCTTCCTTTCAATGAAAAGGAAAGGGTGATAAAGCCAGGGAGGGATGGACAGCTAGGAAGTTTCATTGCTACGGCAAGTTTCAGGCTACGTCCTACTCACTGGCTGGGTGAATAAGACCCAGCCCCTCTCCTCAAGGAGTCTTCAGCTCCTGCTTGGCCCTGTCAGATCCACTGACCAGAATTAAACGAGCAGAATCTTCAACTCAACTTGCAGGGACTGGAGTGTCAATTTCACAACTCTGATCATGAGAAAATAAGCAAAATTCTTCCAACCTTCTCTGAAATGAATCCCTGAGCACCTACTACCCCACTCCACCTCCCCACAAAATTACATTACTCTCCCCCACCACCTTCCCCGTGCCCTCAAACTGAAATAGTCCACGGTTCTCCTCGTGGAGATGGTCTCTTTACCATGCTTAACATTTATTAAGGTTTACTGTGCATCACCTGCTCTTACCACGTGCCTTACGGCCCTTACTTATGACATAGGTACTACAGATGCCCCATTTTATGGATGAGAAAACTGAGCCTTCATCATTGTTCAGTAACTAATCCCCATTGAAAGGAGCCTAGGTCACCACCTAGCTGAAGAGTCTTTTTGCGTGCTTTTCTGTCTCACTGAACCAGCATTGGTCTGGTCCTCATCCCCTCTGTGACAAACAGGTGACTTTTTCTTTCCATGAGGAAAATAATACTAGCTTTTTTGGCTCCTGTGTGCAACTGATCATGGACTGAAGATTATAGGTGTGGAGACACTTAGCTTTCTCCTTTCTGTTCTCGTAGATGACTACAGCTGGATTGTGCCTAAAACATTCAACCTGAAAGAAGAGGCCACAATGCTCAAGGGACATTGGGTACCACATCATGCTCCATGGCCCTTGTTGACTAATTTATTACATGGTTTTTCTTGATCTCTGTCGTGAGCAGAGTTATTGTGAATCCAAACAACTTAGGAAAGGAAGACAGGTTTCCCAACAGTCCTGTAACTCATGGCACGGTGTCTCTGCAGACAAATTGACATTATGCAGACAGTCAAGGGTTTATTTTAAGGGTAATGATAAAATCGCTTTCCAAAGCCTTCACTTCGCTAGCCATCCGAGCCTAGCCCGGATCCGACTTCACACTCTCAGGAGGACTGCACCCCCATTCTCTCCAGAACATCAACTTTAATTTAAAGGCCCATCAAAGATCTTTGAAGGCCTAAATCTTTCCCTTCCAGCTGGTCAGAGGTATTGGCATATTAATCTATTTAGTAATTATGCATACAAGCTCTGGCCATGTGTTATTGAAAATTAAACTATCAAAATGTGTCCAATCAAATCGTTCAATGTCTCAATCCCATCGTGTCATTAGATTCAACACCAAGATTAATTACAAAGTGATGGGCCAGGTCTGCCAGATGTTGCGCTGACTCCAGTCGAGGTACGTCTGTTTCTCCACCTACCATTGCTGTGGACTCAGTCACTGATTCCACAGTTGCTGGCTCAGGGTTTCATTAGCCTAAACATGGCATTGACTTAGTGAGATGCTCTCACATCTCCTGCTCCTTGCAATTGCTGTCCAAGGCCACTGTCAGCCAGTGATTTGTCCCAAGAGAGTTACAACGGAGTGAGAACTGCCAGCCAGCTTTGAGATAAAAGGCTGGTGGTTTGAGGGGCATTATAATTACAGGGATGGGGAAGCCACAGATGTGGGTTCTAGCCCGGAATCTCTGATCTTCTCCCTCATGGCACAATTTCTTGGTTAATTGCTTTTCTTCCTGGTTAGGCAGTTGCATCATTTCCTCCTCTGTAAAATGGGTTAAGAATCCTTATTTCACAAGCTTGCTGAGATAATTAAATGAGTCAATTTATGCAGATCTCATAGCACAATATCTGGCATAAGGCATGTGCTGAATATGGGTCCTGTTCTTTCAACTTCCTATGAGATATGAGGATACTTCAGGCACATCAGAGAGTATGATGGGAGCCCACCTGTTCCTGGGGTGGGAAGGTGAACCATGGACATCTTTTCGCAATTGGAAGAAATGTGGCCTGGTTGGTTCACATAACTAAATGGATAAGATCTCCTTTCCCAACTCAGATTTGGCATCAGGAACATCAAAACCCCAGTGAACTTTCATCTTTGTCTCTTCTGGGACAAAAATGGAAAACTCACATCCCATGTATTTTAAATCTTCAGCCTGATAAATCAACAGTAGTTACTGAAGAAACTACAAATAGCAATGGTCATAATGATGCTGTGGAGGTAAAAGTCAGCAGTAAACACCTGTGATTCTCTAAGGGAGGCGGGTAGAGATTGACCTTGGGAGGGGATCGAAACCAGACTTGCAAATAAAAGTAAAATCTGTAAGCTCATGTTTCTAAAACCTTTGTTAATTTGTTCATTCATTCATTCATCCTTTCTATCCCTTATTTAACAAACCTTTATCAAGAATCAACTAAGTTCTAGGTATTAGATCACAAAAATCAATGAAACTGGCATCCTTTTCTATTTTCTGGTAACAAATGATTATTTATGGCAGCAACTGAATAAGAAGTTTCTTACAGTTGATCAGCCAGATCCCTAGTCCTCTGTCCTCCATGGTGTAAGTTTTGCATTTCTGCTCTAGACTGGCCACAAAACCTGTAAGACTCCTTGGGGCTGGAACCAAGGCTGAGGTTGAACTCCCTGACTTCAGAAGATGGAACACAGCCGAGGAAGGAATTAGTCTTCAAAATATTTTCAGCAGGTGATCTGCTTGACTCAATGGGGAACTACCTGGTTCATTAGCTGATATACCGGGTTCAATGGACAATACATCTGATTATGCAGGTGAAGCACTATTTCTTTTTAAAAAATGGACCTCTTTCCACCTGCATCCCCACCGCTGATAGTAGTGGGAAAAATTACTGCTCCGAGCAACTGTGTTTACTTCTGTTCTCCTCTCTCCCCCTTTAATGGGTGTCACTGTAACCTGAGGGAGCACGTGCAGGTGTGTAACATGTACTGGGCTGACACAGGCAGAAATCTGGATTTGGCTATTTCAGTAAATCACTGTCATCCAGAGTGATTCTGAATTCTGTCAAAAAAAAAAAAAAAGAACTCAATTTGCTGTGTAGTCAGAATGGGGCTATTTTTAGCTTGCTGAGATTCAAAGCTATGAAGTCATTGTTTGCAAATCAGGCGTCTTTTCAACAAAGCTGGGTGTGGGGACCAAAATAGCAAATCCACAGTCACTTCTCACCTTCAGTCTCCTCCCTCTACAGAAAGGTGGTTGGGGGGGGGAGGTTAGATCCCTGGCGGGGGGGGGACAGCTGTTTCCTGGCTGATACTCTTGTCATAACTAGGGACAAATAATCCCTGGAGCCGTCTAAGCTCAGGCTCATGAAATGTGCACAGACTTGCATTCTGATGACTTTAGCGCTGGGGAGGGAAGCCTGGAAGGAAACAGAATCCTCTGGAGGGCTTACGTGGATTTCTGAGTCAAATGGTATCCTGGTAAATGTCTAACAACCTGCACCCTCTGGAAGAAAAAATGTGGTTTGCAGTTGCCAATTTCTGTGGTGTAAATATCCCCACAACAGTCAATTGCAAACGACCGTGGAGCTGGGAAGAGATACACCATCTGCTCTCAAAGCTTACACTAGCCAGCTCCAGCCTACGCTGGCTGCCCCACCTGCCTGACGTGGCAGGTCTACCGCAAAGTTTGAGAATTCGTACTTTTGACAAGTTCCCAGGTGGTGCGGATGCTGCTGGCCCAGGATTTTTAGGTGCCAGATACCGTGGGAATTTCCTTGGGCTTTGGAGGCCTTGCCACTCTCTCAGGACCTCTTCTCTCTGTTCCCATTAAATCCCGAAGGGGCTCAGTGCAGGCCAGTGGAAAGAACTCTTAACCATCAGGACGTGGGTCTGGGCTGTAACTTTGGGGAAAATTAAACATACCAATGTTCCAAAAGGAAGCCATGTATTCTGCTGTTTGTTTACACCTCTCCCTTTTCTTAACGTAACTGTAAGGAACCAAGTCTTATTCATCTTTCTGTTCCTTGCCTACCCCTAAAATCCACCCAACTGAAATAATATACTGGCCTGCAACCATGACATACAGAGCTCACAGCCTCTGTCACTCACTTCATCTTTAAGCTATGCACCTATCTTTCTATTTATGAGTTCATTAATTTGTGCAATGGACTTTTGAATCCCTACTATGTGCCAGTCACTGGGTCCTGGGGACATAGTGGTAAGTGTAAGAGGCACAATATCTGACTTGTGGAGCTTCTAACATAGTAAGGAAGATAAATATTAAATATCAATTAGATTTGTAATGAGCTTCAGAGAAAAAAAAAATCCAGGATGCTATGTGGGTATCTCATAGGGTCAGGAGGCAAGAGAGGAAGTTAAAATGAGACCTAAAAAGATGGATAAGAGATTCCCCATGAGAGGAGAAGGTGGTGGGCGAGTGACAGGGAGTAAATATTCCAGGGGAGCCGGAGCAGAGGGAAGACAAAGTATGGCTCAAGATGAGGCTAGAGATGGAGATAGATTTGGGACTTTATCCTAAGAGCCAGCAGGGAGAACCACGGAAGGATCCCAAGCAGAGGAGTGCCACACCAGATCTGGCCTAAGGAAATGTTGCCTTTGGATGTAGTGCAGCTCCGCGTGTGCACGTAATTTCTGAATCACAGACATGTGCCTATTATGTAAGGTTATGACCAAGCTTGATCTAAGTTCTCTCTGGGTCAGTGATACCACGCATATCGAGAGAGGTGATTAGGCAGCCTTCCTGACCCTGGTTGATTAGCAACAAGGAGAAGAAAGGGCCAAGCTGTCAAAACTCAGGCTGTTTCTCTTATCCCACACTGGCTCCTTGATTGCAAGGACATAGCCTTAAAAGGAGATGTTTTATGTCCCATAGATTCCCCCTTAATCCCAAGGACCTGACCAAGTGTCTCTTTGTTCTCTCTCCCACCAAAATTTCTGTTCTAAAGCTGAGATCTGCAGGAGAAAAAAGCCCATAATAGGAAGAAGCTGATTGGCCTCTGTGACACCTAAATGAAGGTATGATGGCAGAACCCTCCAATAAAAGGCCCATGGCCTGATCGGGAGGTGGAGCTCCCTTGTCCAGCCACCTGGGCTGACAGCTACCCCCTGGGGACTGGCCTTTCCTTCTCCGGATCCCAGCTCCAGCACTTTCTTTCTCTTCTCTCTTCTGAGCAGTAAAGCAGTCTTTCACTTTGTCTCTCTGCCTCTGCTGAGAATTCCTTCTCAACCAGGGGGCAAGGACCCACACTTTCAGTGTAGGCTTTCTGATTTGGGAATCTCTCTATCTGCTAACAATATTAGCCTCTAGTTGTGTTACTCTTGTCACCCAGCAAAACTGCAACCTCTTCAAGGTCAAGGATGCTGTCTTCTTTCCTTCTGTTGTCCCATTGTGCCTAGGATGGCACTGGGTACCTTCTGGCTCACTGGTAAACAGCCATGGGGCACTGAAAATGAGACAAGAGGGAAGAGGGCAGGGCACCATTAAAAGAATGACACAAGAATTTGCACCCAGCTGGTGGAAGGTTCAGCTCCCAGTAGACCTTGAGCTTCAATATGCGCTCATTGAAATACAATAGCTGCTAAATGGTTCTCCCGCAGGTGCCAGGACAGTTTTAAGGCTGACCATAAAAGGTCAAAGGGTGAGTGATGGCCCAGTTCCTGAGAACCCCGCCCCCTTCCCCTAAGTAGCTGGAATAATCCTCCCACTTGTTAGCATATGAAGTCACCCAGCCCATAAAAACCAGCAACACCATGCCTCGTGGCTGCTCTCCCTTCTGAGTCGGACTGTACTCTGTCTATGGAGTGTGTAACTACTTTTATTGTAAACTGAACACCCAACCCCTGCTTCCCGTGGCCTTTCTCTTGCCTTCTGAAACAGCCTGCACCCTGTCTATGGAGTGTGTATCTCTGAATAAATCTGCCTTTACTCAACTGTGTCTCTCTCTTGAATTCTTTCCTGCGCAAAGCCAAGGACCCACACTTGACGGGGTGCATCCCAGGGACTCAACCAAGACCTGTGATCCGGCCATCCTCTCACCCCACATTCTTCCTGTATCAAAAAGAGCACTCAGTTTAATGTAAGGACACCAGGCTTCCAGTTCATACCTGCCACCGACCAGCTTTGAAACCTTTGTGATTTGGCACATACCTCTCTGAGCTTCTGTTTTCTTATCCATAAAAAGGGAAATCTAGAATTCCGCGCACATGTGAGATGCTGTACTCAATGAGAGAGGGCGTGGGGATAACGGACCCAGCCTTCACCCAGCACAGCCTCCTACTGACCTTCCTGTGCAGAGTTACCCGGCCACCACGTGACACCTCAGACTTACCTGCACCTTTGCAGATGCCAGGGGTGACAGTCTGGGGATGCGACCAGGACCCGTGAAAGAGCAGAAAACTAACGCGATGGCTGCTGAGCTGTCCAGGCCTGCACTTCTAGCTACGCTGGCTGCTGAGCTGTCCAGGCCTGCACTTCTAGCTACACTGATCTCACGGCTAGCAGGCTCCCCTCCCTGTGCACCCTTTGCTTAGCATAACTTATCCTTTTACCCTACAGGTCTTGAAAGAAGGTCATGGACGGAACCTCAAGAAAATGGGCAGAGCCTCCTAAATTCCTCCGTAACAACAGCAAGTTCTTATCCACGTGAAAGAAATGTAACCCCTGCTCACACCCTGATTGTCATCACGTTCCTGTTCCCATTTTTCTATAAAACCCCAGGACCCTTACCCCAAGGCAGGCTCGCAGTCTTCAAGGCACGAGCCTGCTGTGGCTTCCCTCGCCTGGCAAAGCAATAAAGCTGTTTTTTTCTGTCCTCCCCAGACTCTCCCTCCGATTCTCAATTCAGCTATCGGGGTACAGGGGCCGGTTTTTTGTCAACACTGGGAGCCCACACATTCTTGGATGTTCCTGTCACAGCTCGCATCCGGCTACGTCTGATCTCTGAGGTGCCCTCATATGTGCGGGCCACTTTCTGGCTGCTGGAGCGGGGCACGGTGGCTTAGGGAAGGATTTCTGAAACTGAAGTTCGTGGATCACCCACACTGAAACTACCCAGGCCCTTATCAAACCTGTCCTAGCTCTGCAAAATCAGAAGACTATCAAAGGAGGGTATAGCTCAGTGACAGAGTGCGTGCTTAGCATGCGTGAGGTCCTGGGTTCAACCCCCAGTGCCTCCATTAAAGATAAATATATAAATTCTAATTACTTTCCCTCCCCCCATTTTTCTTAAAAAAAAAAAAAAGAAAAGAATCTTGTGAATACTTAACGCCTCTCATCTCTGCCATGGGGGATGGGAGCCCAGGCTTTGAACTCACCCACAGGCAGATGAACACATGGCTTCTACCAGCTGGACCTCAGTGGCCTCCTCCATACTTTTGATTATAAATTATGTTCATTTCTGCCTCAGTTAGGGGTGGTGAGGGTTAAATGAGATAGAGTATGTGCAGTGCTTAAAACAGTTCTTGGCACTTAGAAAGCACTTGAAAAATGGTCACATTTATTATGTCACCCTGGCCTCTCAGCAGCCCTGTGCGTGGGCGGACAGGGAGCTAATGTCTAGGAAAGCAAAATGAGTTACCAGAGGTTACCCAGCTAATTAGCAACTGGGCGAGACTAACGCCCCGAACGCCTGACTCCTAATCCAGCACTATTTCCGCCACACCAGGCTGCCTCCTTTAAGCCCTAAATGCTTCTCTTCTGTGTACCGGTCTCTAAGTGGCAGAGCAGAGCCCTACATAGCTCCCTTTCATTAGCAATTTATCAGGATGTTGCTTTGTGTCTCGCAAACAGATAACCAGCCCGAGCTCAGCTGACCTCTAGAATCCCTTCAGATATAATTGAGTTTGCGCTATCTGACAGGTGGCGCATCTTACAACATTTAGGTAAGTTGCAGAGCTTGTGCACCTGACCCCGACAACCTGCCCCAGGGCTCTGAATCCGTTGCCTTTCTCCTCATGCACCCCACCTCCCACCCCCAACTCCCTTTTTCAAACAGATCCCAACACTTCTGTTCAGGGACGCACTGCTGTTGGTGCTGACTTAATGCTAAGCACGCAAGAGTACAAAACCGCAGCCACTCCCCTCCCAGATCCCGGCCCTGCATTTTTGAGACTGGGGGAGATTTAATTTAGATAGAGATGATTTCTTGTGATACGGATGTCCCAGCCTACCCTTGAGGAACACACAAGGCAAGAGCCTCTGGGAGCCAGATGCAGGAACACAGCTCACAGCCTCCATGGGCCAGAATCCCAGGCTGCCTTGCTCTGTCTTCTGTGAAGAATTCAGGAGTGTCTATGTTAAGACTCCCTTAACGCTCCCTCAACCTACTCTATCCGTTGTCCACCCACTCAGTGGTGAAGGAGAGGGATCAGGTGTTTGTTTGATTTCCATGGGTCAATGTAACCTCTTCCTGTGGACCCAGCTGTTCGCCCCTTAGGGAAGCCAGCTCTCCACTCCTGCCCCCTCCACCCACATCTGTTCTGCTCCACTCCCTCCCCTACAACCCACACACAAGGAAAATACGATTGGGCAGGTCTCCTCAAGGTCTCGGGTTGACTACTTGTGGAAGGAGGGTGCTAACCTAGATGATTTGAAAGATCTCTTCCTCCTGGGATCTGCCCTGGTTCTCTAGGTTACTCAGACTTAGCTCTTCCCGGGCATTGGGCCGGGCATGGCCATCAGCCAAGGTGTACAGCAGCAACTTTAGGATGCCTTGTAGCAGAGGTTCCCAAACTGTTTCCATTCATGGCATCCTTAAAGGCTTAGTCAGTTTTGTTCACAGGACCCACAGGCCAAAAGAAATATATTTATTAATTACTTAGTTACTAAACGTGAACTCAGTTGAACTAAAAATGTTGCAATTGTAGACTACCTCAAGCTATCAGGTTATACTTATAGTATTTGATATGTTGGGTATCACTGTATTTGCCTAGAAATTTGGAAATATTTCATGGCCTCTGTGTGAGTTTACTGAAGCACCCCAGGGTACCTTGGCACAGAGTTTGGGAAACGGGCTGTATCGTCTGGTTTCCTAAGCCCAGCACGTCTAAACTTCCTGCTCCCTGCAGCCTCCGAGAGAATCTCACTGGACATCTCACTCTATTACTTGCCACCCCGACCTCTCAGAAGTCTTAGAGGAGTTAGTCATTTTTGCATTTTGAAAAGTTTCTTGTTTTAAAATTTTTTATTGAAGTGTGGTTGATTTATAATGTTAGCTTCAGCTGTACAGCAAAGTGATTCAGTTATACATATACATACATACATACATACATACATACATACATACATACATAATTTTTCTTTTCAGATTCTTTTCCATTATATGTTATTACAAGAAATCGAATATAGTTCCCTGTGCTCTACAGTAGGTCCTTGTTGTTTATCTGTTTTACATATAGTAATGTGTATCTGTTAATCCTCAACTCCTAATTTATCTCTCCCTGTGCTTTCCCCTTTGGTAACCATAGCTGGTTTTCTATGTCCTTGAGTCTGTTTTTGGTTTGTAAATAGAATTTGTATCATTTTTCTTTTTCGATTCCACATATAAGTGATATCATATGATGTTGTCTTTCTCGAAAAGTTTCTTGAGACAGAAATAGAACTTTCCACATTTTCTTTCTTCGCCCAAGCCTCAGAACATCAAAGTGCTCAGAAGATCGCTTAAACTTTGGCAATCCAGACACTGATTGCATCACCCAGTGTGTACACAGATAGGTTAAATCCTAAACATGCTAGTGACATGGAAAAAGGAAGAAAGAAAAGGATGCTGAGGTGTTCAGTTAATCAGACTGGCTGCCTACATGATCTGGGTAATTACCTGGGTAATTTTTCAGCCTTACACTTCATGGGTGGAATACACACAGTCAAGATAAAATTAGGCGTTAAAAATGTTTTAAATGTTTGTTGAGCCTGGCCATGTGCCCAGTAGCGAACTAAGATTGTTATACTCATAAATTTTACCCCTCAGCAGCTCTAGAATGTACATACTAAGGTATCCTCCATCCAACAATGAAGAAACCACAGCTCAGAGCAGTTACACAGCATGGAAGTAGCGAGGTCAGGACTTGAACTCATCTTTCTGACTGCAGGGACCCCACCTTCAGCTACTTACAATGCCTCTGTGAAAGTGTGTTTTCTCCTCCAAGGATGCCAAATAACCTATTGGCAGGAACATCCAGGAATTTTCCCTCAAAGAAAATTTAACAAACGTATGACCCTCAGGCCATGTTACTGCAGCCCTGAGGCCACTTTCTTCTCTAGCCTCAAAGCCAGTGCACAAGTGTTTCCTTTACCAGCCAGTGCATCTCTCTGCTTCCTGTGAGTCCGTACCCTCTCGAGTGGCTGCAGAGCTGTTTCCTCATCTTGTTCACTTACTCATCAGCAATACTGAAAATGATCTATCTCCTTTCTTGGTCTGTTCTGCACATGTAACTGGGACGGAAAGAATAGCAAATGTCTTTTAAACAGAAACATCAAAAGCTAAGAGAAGGAAAAGGAACAGCGTTTGCTTAGCATGGAAGACTGATCATTTAGAGGCCATTGTTTAAGTTATAGGGAATTGATTAGGCTGGGCTTGTGGACATTTATTTCTCCCTTTGGCCAATGCAGGTTCTAGAAACCTCAGTTCTACCTATAAAGCAAATGCCAGGGAAGCTGTAGCTCTCCCCTCTATGACCAGCCATTTAACGCACCTATCTAAGCACTAATGCCTTGAAATAGTCGTTGACTTCTGTCTGCATTTTCTCTGAAATTCCCTTTATCGACAACTTAAATATATTAAGACCCTGGGGGTGAGACAAAAGAAAATCCTGGGGAGAATGAGGAGCCTGCCTCGTACATGGCGGGGATGCTGGCTCAGCCACCACCCGGATTCTCCCGGACTCTCACCTGCAGGGATGGTCTTGTTCTGCTTGGAGTCCTTGGTTTCATGCTGCTGCTAAACTTGCTCCTTTTTCTTCTCTTTTTGAGGTAGAATTCACTTTGGGTGTAGTGTTCGAGTTTGACAATGTGTAACCACCACCACAATCAACATCATGAACATTTCCATCACAACAAAGAATTCTCCTATGTCCCTTTGTAGGCACCCCTCCCCCACCTCAGGCCCACCGGCCACTGATCTGTTTTCTGCCCCTATAGGGTTTGCCTTTTCCAGAATGTCAAATAATCAGAAGGACACGGAATGCAGCATTTACACTGTGACTTCCTCCTCGTAACACGTTGTGCTGGAGCATCATCTCTGCTGTCGCCTGCGTCAGTTCCTTTTCATGCTGAGTAATAACCCATTGTATGGATGTAGCAGCGTTTATTTATCCCCCAGTTTGGCTTGTTTCAAGTTTGAGATGATTATGAATCAAGTCGCTATAAGCATTCACATATAGGTTTTCATGTTAATGTAAGTTCTCATTTATCTTAGGTCCGTCCCAAGAATGGGATTGCTGGATCATAGGGTAAGTGTATGTTTGCTTTCATAAAACTTTGCAAAACCATTTTCCCTCAATAGCTGTATCCGTTTGCATCCCCACCAACGATGCATGTAAGTTTCTGGTTGTTCTCTGTCCTCACTAGCACTTGGAATTGTCAGTTTCCCCTTTTTTAAAATTTTAATTATTCTATAGTTGTGTAGTGATATCTCAGTTGTACTTTTAATTTACACTTCCTTAACTACTAATAACATTAAGCATCTTATTTGCTTATTTGCCATCTACATAGCTTGTTGTTGAACGTGTCTTTTTAAAATCCTTTACCCTTTCTTTGGGTAGTTTGTTTTCTTATTATTGAGCTGGAAAGCTCTGATATAGTCTGGATTCAACACCTTTGTGATTTGCAAATATTGTCTCCTATCCTGTGCCGTATCTTTTCATTTTCTTTTTTACAGTGTCTCTTGAAGAACAGAAATTTTCCATTTTTATAAGGTCCAATTTATCAATGTTTTCCTTTATAGATCACACTTTTGATGGAATATCTAAGGAATCTTTGTTTAACTCAAGGTCATAAAGATTTCCTCACGTATTTTCTCTAGAAGTCCTACAGTTTAAAATTACATATTTAAGACTATGGCCCATTTTCAGTTTTCCTTTTAAATTGGTTGTCTTTTAAGGCCAGAGAAGCCTAGGGCAGGAGGAGAGATTTGACCTACCGCCTGTAAGAAGTCAGTCTTATGACAGTCAGCTCATCACTACATAGGAAGCCCCTGTCAGGAAGTAGTCCAGATTCCTTGAGTCCGAATCAGTTTCTCATGTTCTAAGTTATAGCGTAGGGTGTTTACTGATACTTTCTGATCCTCAAGTATGTAAATTATCAATCAGCATAGCTCAGATTAGAATTTAGGACTACAGCATTTGAGCTCACAAAGAGTGGTCCTGAGTGAGGAAGATAAGAACTTTTAGCTTGGGAACCCAACCTAAATAATCCAGGAAAAGTGGCCAGCGTGGTTTGCCACTGAATACTAGAGAAAACAATGAGGTTCTACGATCAACCACTTGTATGCCCCGTACTGCATGTGGCCATCTTTCTGCCCGGGCTCTCACTGCCCTCCTTGGATATGAGTTAATCTGGACCACTGGGTCCCTTGGGTTCTTCTTGTTGCCCCAAAACACTCACTCACTTAGACATGGCACTGCTTTATCAGCCCTCCAGCCTTCTGGGCTGTCTCCCTGCCTTTTGTTTTCAAGCACATGCACTCAATCGGCTTTTGTCTGTATACTTTCTTCCAACAAAAAAACCCACATCATTACCCAAAACGGGGGACTTACAAATTCAGAGATATGTGTGATCAAAAATGTTTACCTGGTGTATCCTCGGGCTCCAGGCAGATCTATCGTAAAATCTTCTGGAAAACAGATATCCAAGTATTCAGTTGAGAGGCACTGTGGCTTGGCAGGTAAGGGGTGGGAGCACATGGGTTTTGGACTCAGGTTTGGGTTCAAATCACAGTTCTGGTCTTTATTGTGCCGCCCTGAGCAAAGCACCTAACCACTTAGCCTCAGTCTCCCAATCTCAGAATGAAGAATATTAACAGCTTGATTGATTTCATTAGCACTAAACAATGTAATAACTGAGTGTGAAATTCTAGTACGTTGTGGCAACTTCCACAATTATGATGATGAAGTTTGCTCTGCCTTCCTCAACCACCGTTTCCAGGATTCACAACCCTCATTCAGAGGAGCTATTTCTCCTTTCTAATCAAAATGCCCCCTGCTGCTGGTCCAGATCATTTCTGACGATCCCATACAGTCAATGGCTCTCAGACTATCAGATAGGGCTTGAGAACATCCTAATGGCTTTTGAATTCCTCGAAAAGTACCTGTGTACGTATAGCGCAATCCCCTTGTGAAGAACTTGTAGCAGATCAATTACTGTAAATGCCCTAAACAGCCTCAATTGATTGCCATGTGTGATCTGAAGTTCTGATTAATAGAGGCTTTGTTGAAAAAAGAATGCATTTCTAGGAAAGAGCCGGAACACATTTGCTGTCCACTTGTGCCAATATCCTGAATTATGAGGCTGCAAAATGGTCCCTGCTGGCCACTCCCCGTGTCTGGCTATATGCTACTTCCAGAGCAAGTCTCTACTCAGGTGAATGCATCACATCTCCTGTTTGATGGGGTGCTTGGAGAGAATCAGCTGGGAACATCTCGTGTCAGCACAAAGTTTTCCCAAGTTGCCTAGGCTGAAAGTGTTGTTTTATGTTCCCGGGTGAGGGGCTATCTCACATATCTTAATCCTGTGCAGCCCTGGTGACTCACCGCAGCACTTTGGGGCTTAGCTTTGAATTCCCTTGACTTCGAGGTTAAGAACGTCAATCCTTCCACGTAGCTTTACCTTCATTTCTGGAGCACTTGTGTGCATATCTGACCCCTGCGTGCACATGAGTATTCATTTGCCTGCAAGTCTTAAAAATGCTAATGTGAAACTGGGTTAGAAGTCTACCAAGCCAGACTCTGACCCCAAGTATTGATCATGCCCGCGTAGCCGAGGGGAGCCTTGGCCATCGTAGGGAGAAGGCTTACACTCACCCTGAAGCCCTGCAAGGCAAACGAATCGAAGTCGAACCCCCATTTTAAAACATTTCATTGACCAGCAGGCTGCTCATTTTTCTCAGGTGTACATCTTGTTTTTGACTAGACAGAAGCAGTGATCTGATCAACTTTTCAATTGAACAAGAGACAAAGCAAGACAGGACCAATTCACATCATGTTTCGCAAATGGTTTTTGGATAGAAATTCACTTCTCTGAAATTCATTCTTGTTTATTCAGTGTGATCTCGAAGATGCTCTTCCTGTCTCCCCCTCGTCCCCTTGACCTCTCTTCCCCTACCAACTTTTACTTCCCAGAACACTTTCTTATATGCTGAAGAGTTATGTGAAGATTGACTCAGAGGCTGAGTACTCTAAGGTTCCCTTTTATGAACTCTGAACATTCGCTGGCCAGGGGTCTCAAAGGAGTCTCGCTGGAGGGCACCCTCTCTGCCACGGAATGCCAGGGGGACATCCTGCACCCGGCCAGCATGGCCAGCCCCTGGCCTAGGAGCAACAGTCACAGGTGGTGCCTCAGCCCAGGGGCCCTGCTTCCCATCTCCTTGACGACCAGGCCCTCCTGTATTCATTAAGACCCTTCATTCTGTCAAGTCCTGTGCTAGGTCCTTTCATTTGTGACAGTGCCTCTGATCTCAATTGGTTCTTACAACTATCATGAAACTTTGGTAATATTCCCATCCCTATTTTAGGAATAAAGATGACCCAGGTAGAAAGATGTAGAATCAGAATTTGAATCCCGATCTTAGGACTCCAGAGCTTACTTCTTTGCCTCTGAATCTCACTACCTTTAAATTACCATCCAGTTCCTTCCAGGAAAATTGGGCTTCTACACAAGACAAAGTTCCCTTCGCTGGGGGCAGAGATGACCTTACAGGCCAACTGGAGCAAAATCTTAAATTAACAAATGAAAAGAAAATGGAAGCCTGGATGGCCTTTGTGACTTCCCTGGGGTCACAGCTACTGAGCGGGCAGAGCTGGGGCTCAGGTTTGCGCCTTGTTGATCCTAAGCATTGCGCTACTATTGCCCACGCCACACAGGGTGCGCTGCCCAGTCAAGGGCGTGAGGACCCTAACGTTCAAAGTCAAAGGAATAAAGGCAAACCCATACCACTCCTTCCTGGAGGAAACTGCTGCTTCAATACATAAAGATTGCCAGGTCCTGATGCATTTGTGCCCATAATGTGATCTCCCCACCACTTCTTAAACCCTTTATGGGTTTTTTTTTTCTTTGCCTCTTTACCACTTGATTTAAGATAATTTTATCAGGAGTATGGAGAAGAAAAAAACCAGCAAAGTACCTACAAGTTACATGCAAAATACAACTCTGAGCTTTTCTTTATGTTTTCTTAGATTTCTGTTAAATACGCCTCCTGCAGTTTGTGGAAGAGCCTTTTTCCATTTTATCTAGAGTGACCTGGTCTAGTTGTCACAAAACATGACTTGGGTAATCTCAGAAACACAGTATTCTAGGCCCTAGCCATGTCTGCTATTATTTGAGGGTAAGAAGGAGAGAAATTAGGAGTGAATTATACTGAATGAAGGTATTTTGAACTCTTCAACAATATTTTTTTTTAGAACCAACTCCCTATTAATGCAATGCGTTATAGACCAATAAATGAGATAAGATTTTAGCTTGGATCTTTCTAATTGGTGTCCCTATAACCATTCAATGATTTGTCTCTTCACAGAATCTATCCTCCATGGATACCTACATATCAAAAAGATCTAAAAGAAAAAGAGGCATTTCTTGAAATTAAACAAAGTTTTTATTCTAGGGAAATATCTTCAGGAAGGAGACTGAGCAGCATGTAGGTGCTGGTCTAGCCCCATAGACCTGCCTCTATGCAATCCTCACTTTAATTTATAAGGAAATGGACTGAGTCCTTACCACAAATATACTGATTGAATTAGACTGGCAAGGACTTCATAACTAGTCAGTCAGCCTCCACCCCAGCTGAGCTATGGGAAATCTCCCGTCAGTGCAATATATGTTCATGTATTCATTCAACAAATGCCAAGCACACTTCAGTTAGGTGTTGGGTATGTAACAGTAAACAAAATTGACAAGAAAAATCCCTGCCCCCTTTGCTAGATAAATAAGGAGAGAAAAATAAACAGGTCAGGTGATGATAAGCACCAAGCTGAAATGAAATTGGGGAAGCAAGGTCTACAGTGTAGTCGACAGAGGAAGAAGCTACTCACCCACTGGGACCCAAGCCCACATCCGTCTGCCTGTTTGTGCTCCCCTCAATGGTTGCCATCTTCTCCAAAATGCTCTCTTCCTTGGTCAGCTGCATCTCAGCCCAGAGAGTTCCATCTTTAAGGGGACTTCACTGAACTCGGTTGTGTCTGTCCTCCTGGGGCCAGGTGTTCAACTGCTCCCAGATTCCCTCCTTCTTCCTGGTGTCCATTTCCTTGCTCTTGCTTCCCCCATCTCTCACTCTGCTCACTTGAGCTCTTCTACGTGGTCCTACACATGAGTCTTTCTGGTTCCCAACTACTCTGGCTTTGTCTCTATCTGCTGCCCCATGCCCACACTTTGAAACTGATGGTCCCCAAACTCCCCAGGGAAGGGTTTCACTTTATTCTGTTTTTGTCCACATCCCAACAGTATAACACGAGCAAAAGTCTGTGACTGGTGCTCACACAAAGCTTGCTCTAACATCCATCTCCAGTATCTAAATGGAAAGGAAAGGATTATTTACAAATATCTTAAAGCAAAGAAACAGCCATTTCCCATGCATACACACATAGGTGGTCCTTTCATTAAGTCGTCTTCTGAAAGATCACAAACCTGCCTTGGACATTGCTTCCAAAATGCTTTGTTTTCCCACAAATTGAAATTCATTCACAGAGCAATACTTCCATGGAAATGGGGCTGCCTTGTATTCTCAGCCTTCTGCTTAATGTGCTCTGAGTTTCTTTAAGTCCTTTCCCTCAATGATATCTTGCCACAGCCAGGGTGCCTGGGTTAATTATACCTTCTTACATTTAAAATAATTTCCTTTCTAAATCCACTTCAAATATGTGTCCTTGAGAATCAGAATGCTGGTCTTCCCATCCGGAGATGTCATATAACTAGATGCCTAAATAGCTTCTCAGATGCACTAATTACTTGACCGCTCTCTCTCAGCCAGAGCTGTCTCATTCATTCTCTCCTCACAACCACAGTTGTTGCTCCCTGATACCACTGCCCTACAATCAAGCTATGCCTGTCCCTTTGGCTTTGGAATTGCCCTTTTCAGACAAGCCATCTACCTAACTCTTGGTATCCAGAGACTTTCAAGGCATCACCTTTGGATCATTTCCAATGAACTAGCAAAATCTACCTTATTTCTCCAGGTGAAAAAACCTACTTTGTGACAGTTATTGTTGACGTTTAATAATATAGTATGCAAACTTCAAATTAGCACATTTTTATTCCTTGTCTTTTAATAAGTACATTTTGCATGAAGGTTAAATTGAAGAGCTGCCAGTTAGCCAGTTGGTTCTGAGTATACATGCTTTCAGCTGCCCACCTTTATTTCAAGAGTCAGTTTATAATGGCCTGAATGTTTGCTCTGGCTTCTGCTCAAACCATATCTCCAACCTCTGTGGCACTACATAGTCTCATGTTTAAACAGTAGATTTGAAGTAAACAAGGCTAGCACAATGACTGAAAAGAGCAAAGAGAGAGAATTTGAGTAATTTCAGTTTTGTTTTTCTATATGTCCACGCAGAGTATTTGTTTGTGTTTAATATTTAAAACAGTAACACAATGTAGACTGTGAGGTCTAGTATTTTAGCTTTTTGGTAAGTGCAAACCTTAGTTCATACATGAAATATCTTACTGAATTAGAACAATGTCTTTAAAATTGAAATGTATTCATTTTAATACTTAACTGTTTTATTTTTTATTTTTTAACATTTTTTATTGATTTATAATCATTTTACAATGTTGTGTCAAATTCCAGTGTAGAGCACAATTTTTCAGTTATGCGTGAACATACATTTATTCATTGTCACATTCTTTTTCGCTGTGAGCTACCACAAAATCTTGTATATATTCCCCTGTGCTATACAGTATAATCTTATTTATCTATTCTACAATTTTGAAATCCCAGTCTATCCCTTCCCACCCCCCTTCCCCTTTTATGAATTAAGATTAAAACTTAGGTTTTGTTAAAATTAATATGCTAGACAGTTGTATACATTAAATGTTATTGTATCAGACTATTATCAAAGGATCAAAGTTCAAACTATTAGGTACCTATAAGAGTGTAGAATGAATAACTACTCATTTTTTTTGTCCAGCAGGAACATGTAGGAATGAAGTAATGACAATACTTATTCATAATTACTCTGAATTTTGTAAAAAAATTTGAAGTGGAAAATCAATATAAAATGACATTGACCTGGTGAAGCTCAACAAAGAACAATTCAAAAAACCCAGCGAAGAGACAGTGAAGCAGCATCCATATCTATTTGGAAATAGGTAGTGCCCTTAACATCACATACAGCTTCATCTCATGAGTGTCAGCGAAAATGGTTTTGTTGTATACAGGAGAGGGTATTAAAAAGTCATATGTTCCAGGTGTCAAACAGATGCACCACAGAATCTCAGTTGCTCTAATTTTTGTTTCCCTAATTGTGTGAAGCTGAGCATATTCTCATACCTATTGGCCATTCAGGTTACTTCTTTTGTGAAATGTCTGCTAAATCCTGTGCCTGTTTTCCCATATGGTTTTCATATAAATTTATACAAATTCTTAACGTATTTTTAATATTATTTTTTCATCCTTAATCATCTATTTCTATCCCCAATTTATAACACTAAATACTTAGGCTAGAAAATCTCTAAAAAAAAAAAAATTCAAATAAACGGTTTCACTTCTAACTTAGAAAATTAAAAAGTGAAGAAAAAATTAAGTCCAAAGTAAGCTGAAGAAAGAATATAATAAGGATCAGAACAGAAATAGATAAAATAAGATTTAGAAAAACAGCAGGAAAAAAAATCAATGAAACCAAGAAAAAAGAAATAAGAAATAAATTGCCAGTGCCAAACATGAGAGAGGTGATACCAGTGCAGATTCTACAGTTATTAAAATAATTATCAGGGAGTATTATAAACACTTTGATGCCAAAATAAAAATTAATTACCAAGATTAAATGTACAAATTTCTTGAAAGGTACAAACTTCTAAAGCTTACCTAGAGGAAATAGATGTTCTGAATAACTCTGAACACAAACTACTAATCTTTCCAAGAAGAAATAGATATTCTGAATAACTCAAGAAAGAAACTGAAAATGTTATTAAAACGTTTTCATAGAAAAGAAGGAAGATAAAAGAACAGGAAGGAGAAAGAGAAGGAAGAAGAGAGAGCGATGGAGGGAAGAGGAGAGAAGAGAAAGAAAGAGAGAAAGAAAGAAATTAAGAGAGAAAGAAAGAAAACTTCAGGCACAGATGGCTTCACCGGTAAATTCTATTAAACTTTCAAGTTAGAAATAATATGATTTCTAGAAAAAGTCTGCCAGAAAAATGAAGAAATGAGAATGCTTTTCAACACATTCTATGAAGGCAGATTTATTCTGATACCAAAATGAGGTAAAGATATCTCAAGGAAATTAAATTACAGACAAATATCCCTCATGAATATAGAATGCAAAAATTCTAAACAACTTTTTAGCAAATTGAATCCAACTAGATGGATGGATAGATAGATAGATAGGCAGACAGACAATAGATAGACAGACAAATTACCATTTGTAATTTATCCCAGGAATGTAAGGTTGGTTTAACATTTGAAAAACAATTAGTGTAATTCATCATATTAAAACACTAAAAAGAGAAAACTCACATGATCATCACAATAGAAACAGAAAAAAACAATTGAGAAAATCCAACCTCTGTTCCAAAACAAAACCCAAAAATCTATCATCAGATTAGAAATAGAAGGGACCCTCTCAACCTGAGAAAAAGCATCTTATAAAAACCCAATAGCTGACATCATATATAATGGCAAAAGATTGAATTTCTTATACCTATGTTCTGGAACAAAGCAAGGTTGTCAGCGTTCAGCACTTCTAGTTAGCATCATACTTAAAGTTCTAGCCTCTGTAATCAAGTAAGAAAAGAAATATACACACACATCCAAATTAGAAAGAATGGAGGTGATTATTCACAGACATGAACATCTGTGTAGAAAAATAAGGTAAAATCCACATAAAAGCTACTAGAACTAATAAGTGAATCTATAAAAGTTTCAGGATATATAATCAATATTAAAAAGTAAATTATGTTTACATATATAGTTATCAAATTACATTTGTATAGCAATAAATAATTAGAAATTAAAATTATAAAAAAAATTCCATTTACAATAGCATCACAAAATGTAAAATTCTCAGTGATAAGTCAAACAAAAGATGTGGAAGGCCTGCACACTGAAAACTATAAAGCATGGCTGAGATAAATTGAAGGAGACCTAAGTAAATGGAGAGACATATATTGGTCATGGGTTGGAAGGCTCAGTATTGTTTAGATGTGAATTCTGCCCAAATTGATCTATAGATTCAATATAATCCCAACCAAAATTCCAGCAGGGCTTTTGAAGAAACAGACAAGCTGTTTTAAAAGTTTATATGGAAATGTAAAGGGCCTAAAATAGCTAAACACTTCGAAAAAGGAGAACAAAGTTGAAGGACTAACACTATCTGTATTAGTTTCCTCTTGATGCTGTAACAAGTTGCCACAAACTTTGTGGCACAGAATAATACAGTCTCAGTACATTACAGCTCTGGAAGTCAGAAGGATGAATTAAATCTTATGGGGATAACATCAAAGTGTGGGCAAGTGCTGTACTCCTTCTGGGAATACTCCAGGGGAGAATTCATTTCCTTGTCTTTTCCAGCTTCTAGAGGCTGCCTGCATACCTTGGCTTATGGCTCTTCTGTCCATCACTTCAATCTCTGCTTCCATTGTCCTTCTTCTGACTTTTGACCCTCTTCTCTCCTTAGAAGTACCCTTGTGATTATATTGAGCCTGCCCAGAAAACCTAAGAGAATCTCAAAATCCATAATTTAATCACATCTACAGTGTTCCTTCTCCCATGTAAGGTCGCATATTCACAGGTTCGAAGGATTAGGATGTAAACTTCTGTAAAGAGCCATTATTCATCCTGCTGTACTACATAATTTCTAAATGTATTTATTTTAACACTAAAATATGGTTTTGCTGTCAAAATAGTCTGGTCAATGGAACAGAGTAAAATCCAGGTGTAGACCCACACATGAATAAACAACTAATTTTTGACAAAAATGCAAAAATGATTCAGTAGTCAGAGAATAATCTTTTCAGAGAATGATGTTGGAACAATATCACATGCAAAATAAAACCAAAAAAATTTGACCCATGTCTTGCACTAGGTATAAAAATTAGGCCTATATGTAAAATCTAAACCTATAAAACTTCTAGAAGAAAACATAGGCAAAAATGAAACAGGCAGATTATTAAATATGACACCAAAAGCATGATCCATAAGGGAAAATACAATTGATAAATTGTTCTTTATCAAATGTTTAAAAATCTGTTCTGAAAAAGACACTTAAGAGAATGAAAAGACAAGTCATAGAGTGGGAGAAAATATTTACAAAACACAAAGGACCTGTATCCAAAATATATAAGAACTCCCAAAAGTCAATAGTCATAAAAGACAACTGAATTTTTAAAATATAGCAAAAGATTTAAACATTTTACCAAAAAGAATCTACAGATGGCAAATAAGCACAGGAAAAGATGCTCAACATCATTAGTCCTTAAGGAAATACAAGTAAAAACCACAATAGAACACCACTATCCACTTATTAGAATGGCTAAAATTAAATAACCGGCCATACCAAGTGTTGACAAGGCTATGGGGGAACTGGAAATTTCATACATCCTTGTTGGGAATATGAATGGTGCAAACATTTTAGAAAAGTTTTTCTGGGCATATATACAGAAGGAACCCTACTCCAAAATGACACCTGCACCCCAATGCTCATAGCAGCACTATTTACAATAGCCAAGACATGGAAACAGCTTAAATGTCCATCAACGGATGACTGGATAAAGAATCTGTGGTATATTTATACAATGGAATACTATTCAGCCATAAAACTGACAACATAATGCCATTTGCAGCAACATGGATGCTCGTGGAGAATGTCATTCTAAGTGACGTAAGCCAGAAAGAGAAAGAAAAATACCATATGAGATCGCTCATGTGTGGAATCTAAAATTGAAAACAAACAAACAAACAAGCAAACAAACAAAACAGAAATACAAAACAGAAATAGACTCATAGACATAGAATACAAACTTGTGGTTGCCAAGGGGGCAGGGGGTAGGAAGGGATAGACTGGGATTTCAAAATGTAGAAAAGATAAACAAGATTATACTGTATAGCACTGGGGAATATATACAAGATCTTATGGTAGCTCACAGAGAAAAAAATGTGACAATGAATATATATATATATGTTCATGTGTAACTGAAAAATTGTGCTCTACACTGGAATTTGGCACAACACTGTAAAATTATTATAACTCAATAAAAAATGTTAAAAAAATAGCTTTTCAGCTTTTGTAAAATGTTAAACATCTACCTACCTATCTTCCAGTCATTTCATTCCTAGGCATTTACCCCAAAGAATTGAAAGTGTTACGTCCATACAAAGACTTGTACATAAAATATTCTTTCAGCTTTATTTGTAATAGCCAAAAACTGGAAACATCCAAATATCCATCCACAGGTGAATGACAAATTGTGCCATGGCTTATACTGGAATACTATTCAGCAATAAAAATGAACTATTCTTTCCAACAATAGTAGATAAATCTTAAAAATAATTAAGCTTAGCAAATGAAGCCAGAAATAAAAAAAGAGCACATATTATATATTTACATTTTATTAAAAATTCTAGAAAAATAAAGACTAAATTATAGTGACAAAAAGTAGATCAATGATTGTCAGGGTGGGAGGGGCTGGAGGGAGACATTACAATAGATCACAAGTAAACTTTGGGGAATTCATTATCTTTATTATGGTGATGGTTAAAAAGGTATGTATAAATGCTAAAATGTATTCAATTATATGCTTTAAACATGTGCACTTTATTACATGTCAATTACATCCCAATAAAACTGTTCCAAAAATTGCTATCCCAGTTTCCCTTTGGTAAGCTTTTTTGCCTAATATTTCTCTTTTTCCTCCTTTACTTTCAATTTTTATGACTCATGACTCATAACTAGCTTATATATGGATTTATTTCTGAAAATCTGTCTTTACTAGGAGCATTTAATCCATTTTTGTGTGTTACTCTTACTGATTTGGTGTATTTCTATTACCTTCCTGGGCTTTCAAATTGCCATACTTCTTAATTTTCTCCTTTACGTTCCTTCCCTGTCTTTTATAAAGTGTTCTTCAGTCATTTTTATTTATCTTATCCCTACTTTATTGTATCGTCTTTGTAAGTAGTTATGAATCCTGTTCCTCTTCATATAGTTGTTACCCTTATTAGAAAGAAAAAAAATGTCCAGTGCAAAGAAACATCTTGTTTTACAGCATAGTGTCACTATTTGTCCATTCATGTCCTCGATACCCTTTTATGGTTATACATATGATGCATGTGCAGTCACTATACCCATCTTTCATTCCCCTCTCCCACGGTTATTTGTTTGATGTGTATTATTCTAATGTGTTCCTGTAAAAGGTAAATAATTATAGTGCATGTATGTTTATTTTACATCAGTGATGTTGTGCTGGACTTCATTCTGTTAGCCACATTTTACCCTAGGACTATTTTTAAGGGCTACCCATGTGGGTAGGTATGCCTTGGTCTAGCTTTCCTCACGTTGCTGCTAACACTTAAAATTATCCAGCTTTTTAATTTTCCCCTATCTGATATATGTAAAGTGAGATATCATTATGTCAATTCTCATTTATCTGATTAGCAATGATTACGTCGCCCGTAAATTATCTATTCACATCTTTTATACAATGTCTCTTCAGTTTCAGTACTTTTCTGGTGGATTTGTAGGCATTTCTTACATATGTTAAATATTAATCCCTTGACATCTTTTTTCATAGTCAATCATCCATCTATTAACTTTTCACATGGTATCCTTCATTAAACTGAAATTCTTAAAATATGTGTGATAAAATCCATCAATTTTTAGCTTCATAAATTTTATCATTAATATTTTATTAGTTTTTTTAACAACTCCTAGGTTGCAAAGATAATTGTAATTAAGTTAATTGTTTTATCTGTCACTTGTAAATCTTTAATTGATCTTGAAGTCCTCACTGTATATTTTAAAATAGAGCTCAGTTTCAGTTTCTTCATAGGTAAGCCGGATTTGCCAACAAGTTTACCCTCATGGTCTCCACCATTGTCTGTCAAATTTCCACGTGTACTTGGGTCTCTAAGTCTCTGTTCTTTTTTTTTTTTTTCAATTTTTCAATTTATTTATTTATATGGAAGTACAGTCAATTACAATGTGTCAATTTCTGGTGTACAGCACAATGTCCCAGTCATGCATCTACATACATATATTCATTTTCATATACTTTTCCATTAAAGGTTATTATAAGATATTGAATATAGTTCCCTGCTATACAGAAGAAATTTTTTAAAATCTATTTTTATATATAGCGGTTAACCTTTGCAAATCTCAAACTCCCAAATTTATCCCTTCACACTCCCTTTCCCTGGTAACCATAAGGTTTTTTACTATGTAAGTCTGTTTCTGTCTTGTAGATAAGTTCATAGCATCCTTTTTTTTAAGATTCTACATATAAGTGATATCATATGGTATTCTTCTTTTTCTTTCTGGCTTACTTCACTTAGAATGACAATCTCTAGGTCCATCCATGTTGCTGCAAATGGCATTATTTTATTCTTTTTTATGGCTGAGTAGATCCATTGTATAAATATACCACAACTTCTGATTCAGTCATCTGTCGATGGACATTTACGTTGCTTCCATGTCTTGGCTATTGTATACAGTGCTGCTATGAACATTGGGGTGTACGTATCTTTTGATTAGAGTTCCCTTTTGATATATGCCCAGGAGTGGGATTGCTGGATCATATGGTAAGTCCATTTTTAGTTTTTTGAGGAATATCCATACTGTTTTCCACAATGGCTGCACCAAACTACATTCCCACCAGTGGTGTAGGAGGGTTCCCTTTTCTCCACCCCCTCTTCAGCACTTATCATTCTTGGACTTTGAACGACAGCCATTCTGACTGGTGTGAGGTGGTACCTCATTGTAGTTAAGTCTGTTCTGTTCCACTGTTCTACTTGTCTTTTCTTGCAGTAGTATTGTACCGACTTTATTGATGTGGCTTTATAAGATGCTTACAAGATACCTTAAAAGATATATCTCTTTTCTTTGCTGTTCTTGAAAGTAGACCTAGCTAATTTTGAAACTCATTCAGATAAATTTACAAATAAATTTTATCTAATTCCTTTAAAAATGCAGCTGAAATTTATAGTGGAATTTCACTGAATTTGTAAATTAATTTAGAACAGTATCCTTATATTTTCATCACTCCACATTCAAGAGTATGAAAGATTTGTGCATTTTCTGGATCTTCCTCTACATCCTTAAACATAGTTCTGTTTTCTGCATCCAGATCTTGTGTACTCACTATTAATTCCTTGAGACTTCATTGTTTTTGTCACTCTTTCGAATGGTATTTTATTTTTAATATTTTCTAGACATACGTTGATGAGCTGATCTTTTATCCAGTGATCTTACATGGTATTCACATTAATTACAAAATTTTGTCTGTGACTTTTGTGCATTTTCTACATAGACAATCAATTCGTCTGTGAATAAGGACAATTTACCCCATGCTTTCTAATTCTTAAGTCCTATATTTTTCAGGAATAGCAGTCATCTAATAATCACACATCTCAAAGGAAATGTGTTGCCTAAAACTCCTCCACTAAGTAAAACATCTGCTCACTATACTTTTGTCGGGTTAAGAAGCTCCCCTTTATTCCTAGTTTGCTAGAGATTTTATTATACATGTGGATGGTTTTCTGTATCAGATGAGATAATCAGCATTTGAAAGACACTCTTTCATTGTCTTCAAGCACCTTTTGTTGTTGATAGGATATTGTTATCAATACAGCGATCATTTCTTTGCAGGTAATCTAATTTTCTTTCTAGTTGGTTTTAAGAGCTTTTTCTTGATGTTCTGAAATTCCTCTACAACGTACCTAGATACAGGACGTTTAACAAATTCACTTTGGTTTCTGAACCCTTCCTCAAGCCACAGAGTGCCATATTCATTCAGGTCTGGAAATTTCTCCCTGATTATTACACCCCCATCGTTCTTCTGAAATTTTGCTGCAGATTTTGAACTGTCTCTGGTATTCCTCCTTCTGTCTCTTATTCATATTTTTCATCTCTTTGTTTTTCTGTGAATTATGGTGCCCATTTCTTTAGCTGTATCTTCAAACATTCAACACTGTCCTAAAGCAAGAAGGTTAATTTCCATGACCGACTTACATACTCACCACTGAAAGTTCCTTGTGAGTTCCCATATTTGATTTCCTGTACACAGAAACAGGAGGCTGAGGAAAAATGACTCATCGGTATGCAGCCATGGGGTACCTGCTAAATCTGGAAAATGCTTTAGGGAAAATTGAGAACCATTTGAAGGAGCAACACAATGAAAGAAAGTTTGAAGGAAAACAAATGTCAAGTTTCTTCTGATTTGTGACAAGTAGGACACAAATGACCCCATTAAAATGTACTTGGAGGACAATTTAGCTCTGAGAACCTGTACACCTGCTTTAGAAATCCATCCAAAAATACTCCTCTTAGAAATTTTTTTTTTTTTAATCTTAGTTCAAATTCAACAGGTTCCAAGGTTTTGCATGGCCCTTAATGATACGTACTTTTAGTCTAGGTCCATCTGTGCAAAATCTCACAAGTGGGCCAGCACACATGAACGTCAGTTTGGTTCTTTTTGTAAAGTCACTCCAGGTCCCCACACGACACGTGGCAAAGTGGACGCAGGGCAGTATGAACTGGGCTGAGAATAAGCACTTGGAGAAAATTATTCTCTTCCCCCCAAATGACAGCAAGACCGGGAGGGATACGTTCTTTATCAGCTGCTTATTGGCAACAAAAAGGTCTGCAAATTAAATTTTGTACAGATTTGGTAAATATTTATTGTGAGAGGAAATTTTTGAAAAATAGGTCTTTAGGAAGTCTGCCTAAAAATCCTTCTGATATCCAAAAATAAAATCAGTATAAAAAGCTACTCAAGGATTCAAAATAATTCTACCATTCATAAAATTATGAAAATACGATATACACACTTCTCAAAAATATGAAATCAAATTGGAGATACTTTTTTTGGAAAATTGGTTAAAATTACCCCAAAAACTACTATATGTGGCAGAAATATTTTTGTAAATTGAAATACTTCACGAGTTAGAAGCTTTTAAAATGAGTTGAATTTTAGGTAAACTGAGCAAATTGATTAACAAGGGAACTGATTTCAGCCAAATTGCTTTTGGGCAAATTGATCACCATCCCATTTCAACAAGGTGATATCTTCTTAAGCTACAAATATCAGGCTTTAGTCTTTTTCATATGCAGTAGAGGTCAATATATGATGTATGTGAGTAGCATATAGAGAGGTAGGGTATTAAGCCACTGAGCCAGAGCGAAAAGGGGCCCTTCAAATGATCTAGATAAAGAAAGAATTGGGAAGGTTTAAATTTTTTCATTGATTAGAATGAGGCTATAGAAGGGAAAAGTCAAGTTCAGGATAAAGCATCAAAGAATTCAGGATGAGTATCTGATGGGATAACAGGAAAGCTAAAAGGATCTAAGATAGGGAATCCCAAGTACAGAGCAGAGTCCATCAGGATACCCTGGATCAGAGACAGGAGACAGAGGTAGGAAAGGAGACACCATTGATAGGAGATGCAAAGGATAGATACTAGAGAGCAGATGCACAGGAAGCCCAGAGGTTTTAGAGCTAAAACCAGCTACCCTTAACCTATTTTGGTAGGAAATGTACCTGCAAATTTAGAATGGCTTTACCACAAGTCAAAAATGGTGGCCCCTAGCCCAAACAGAAAAGGTTCTTTTCTCTCCCTCAGACCAGAAGAGGTATCTTAAGTGGGATGTTCCGATGTTGAAGATGTGATGAGTAGGCTGGCTCAGAGTGGGTGGATCAGATGCCCCAACTGCCTTAAAAGGAGGCTTTTGAGCTTATGGACAGTAGTGAGGGAGAGCACCTGGGGAAAACTGCAATAATCTTTGATTATTGAAATTATCATTAATAATACAATAATTCTGATCATTTTGATTTGTTGCTGAAGCCAACTTCTGTGTGGTAGGGGCAAGGAAGAGGGGTAAATTTCTACTCAAGAAGCAAGTGGCCATCAGCACAGACAGAGTTGAAGAAACCTCCCCATTTGTGCTCCTGGGTGCTAGCTGCAGAGTGATTCAGAAAGCAAGCTCCCAGATGCTGCAAGAAACAGGTGTGTAATCTGTGCTCCTCATGGGAGCTTTCCAAGTCTCCACCTCTTTTCTCTACCCTGCCCTACTCTTCCCCAGCCTGGCTTCGGTGGCCTTCATCTGAGCATCCATTGCAGCCTGCCTTTATCTGTCATATAGCACCTATCTGTGGAGTGATCTCTTGTTTATTTCTTTTCCCCCTTCTCTGCACTATGAGCTTCTGGAAGGCAAGGACCTCTGCCCTTCACCTTTATATCCCCAGGACCAGTGCCCAGCATACAGAAGACGATGATGAATGAATGAAGAGAGATGAATGAATGAAGAGATGGGAATAGCTGTGTGGATAAATGAATGGAGACAGGAGTGGCTCACACACACACACACACATAAATACAGAAATATACAAACAGCCAGGCACGCAGACCACCTGTGTGTTCCTCTGATGCTTATCCTTGGTCCAGGCCTCTCTTCTGTTGAACACATTCCTCGGAGAGACTGCCTTCAGCTATCAACAGCTTCAGCTCGGTATCTCGCTAACTGTCAGGTTTAATCTCAGCCATGCAAATTTGAGGTGTTGTCTGAGATTCCATCCCCATCTCTGGCAACTGTCTTCATCCTTCCAACCTCTCCTCTCTGGTGGCTGCTCAGCGTTTTCTCTCCTTTAGGAGGAGGGAAGCAGCAATTCGCTTTCTTGTGTCTACTTTATGTCTTGGCCCAATATCTATTTGTCATTTTTATTGTATCTTTCCTCTCTCTGCATTCATCTTGAGTGAGGCTTTGTCCTTAGTGTTTGCTTTCAGGGAAGAGAGCGGGATGCCTCCTGGAGCTAAGAATGTGTGCCACCGGTTCCTGCTGGACCCGCTACGTGGGAAATAGGACATTCACACACCCATCAGAGACCAAAGGGACTTAAAACTCTGCAGCGAGTGTTCATTCTTCAAAGCATTTCCAAAAGCATTATTTTATTTGAGTCTCATGAGGGTAATTAAGGGCAGGTATTATCCTTTAAAAATACAAGAGGGTTTTGAAAAGAGCAGTTGGGTCCGATCTGTGTTGGAGATCTTCCTACCTGCTAGTGGGACTGTGACCAAACCACTTTCTACCCTGAGCCCCTCTTTTCCCACTTCTTCTGTAGTGGTGAGTAATACCTCTCACTTTCCTATCTTTTAAGTTAGAACGAGCACATTTAACGGGATATACCTAACCTCTTCACACAGGTTTGATAAGGTTCAAATAAGATGGTGCAGTTGAAAGAGTTCTTGAAGTCATGCAGCGCTATGAAATCAAAAGGGATTGGGACTGTCGTAACTGAAGTGTTACTGTTACACATATGGTGCCACCAAATTCCAGGAATGGAGACGATTCTTGACAAGCAGAACTCAAGTCCTCCAACTTCCACTCCAGGGCTTCTTCGCTACCCACACTAGCCCTGACAGAGGGCCCGAAGGCACCTGTCAGGGCCTGGGTAGCAAAAATGAAGCCCCTTCCCCTCCACAGCCTTCCTGATTCAAGGTGGCTGAGCTGGGCTTATCCCACCAAGGAGAGAAGCTTTCTAAGGTCTCTCCATCTCAGTGACTCATGGAAGAGGAATTTGGCTTGAGCCTGAGAAAAGAAAGTGGCAAATCTCTCTGGACACCTGTGACCCGCCCAACTAGCTGCTATACAGCCAGCCCACAGATCTATTAGAGGGGGTAGGACGGAAATTCACATTTGCATCTTTTTTTTTTTCTTTTTGGTTTTCCATGGTCTCGCAGTCTAGGACTCCAAGACCTGGGCAATTTTCTGAGTGATTAAATGATTCAACTCTCTTAAAAGCACTTTAGCTTACCAGCAGATTCCCTTTCTGGCAGGTTCTTCAGTGGTTGCCATCTGGGAGCTTTCTCTTATCCTGTGTTTTTGATTTGTTTTTTCCACTGGGGCTGTTTTTTAAGTGCATTTTTGTATTGGGCCACAACTGACCTGGGATCCATGGTAAGAAGCAAGCTACGGCCGTGCCAATGGATTGCAAAAGGAGGGCGACCTCAGAGAGTAGCACTGAGGTTACAGATGCTCCTGAACAAACAAAATGAAATTATGTTTTCTCAATTCAAAAAATAACTTGATGGAAACAGCCTCAAATCCAATTGCTTTCACCAGGATAGTGATGAAATGGGCTCTGTTGATAAAAGCCAGCACATCTCCCCTCCCTAATTGCATCAGCTTGACCCTCTCTTCTGATTAAATGCTTATAATTTTTCTCCCAGCATGTAATTTTTTAATTATAATATGTTTGAAGAACATCAAAATTATTTGGCTTTTTGCAGGGTGATTGTTGACAGCAGAGTCAATTCTTTTTTTTCTCTGATGTGCTGAGCACCCAGTGGGTGCCTGAGAAATAGTAATTGATGATAGAGGCAGAGATGTGCCCGTGGATGGGTGATGGGCACACAGGCAGTCATGTGTTGGGAAGAGAAGGCTCTGGACTCGTGGTGGGGCTGCATTCCTGCCTCCCCGTGCATTTGGGATGGTCTGAAAGAGAGGAAAGAGACCCTGGAGTATGTACCCATGCTTTTATTACTGTGGAGACATTCCTGCTCAGAGGCTTCTAATTAGCTCAGTTTTTTGTTTTGTTTTTTTGTTTTTTTGTTTTTTGTGTGTTTGGGGATGGAACGCAGTAGTCTTTTAAGAGAGAGATTCTGTTTAGGAAATATTTACTTGTCATAGTTAAAATAATCTTAAACCAAGTAAAATAAACTATTTTTTCTGGACCCCAAACCAACCAAACAAATAAAAAACCACCCAGGTTTCTGCGACCATGGGATGAGAAAAGAAAAGATAAATTTAGGGAAAAAAAAATAAAAAGATTTTCTACAGGGGATACAAAGGGAGGTCAGGCTTCCATCACCAAATTTCAGAGTAATGTGGATAAACGGCTGGCCTTAAAAACACTCCTCTCAAATTCCGCTTCACCACTTAACCAGTGGGGCAACCACGGGTTAGAAGCGGATTCTCGCTAACCTTGCGTTCCTCATCTTCAACAGTGATAACATCGCGCACGGCGGTGCGTACTCGAAGCCGTAACTGCAAGACAGCACGGCACACGACTCCGCAGTGAGAGTGCCGGGGAAGGGCTGACAATGGTTATTATATCAAGAAGTTTCTGAATCAGCGTCAAGGGGCAGCCCTCTTCCTGTGAAACCTGTAAACACCGTTTACATTCACAGCTGTCTGGACGTCTCTGAGTCTGTCCTTTCCCAAAGCAGGTGGCTGGACAAGATGGACTCTGGACTCCATCGGAGGGGGCTATCGGTCCGTACAGAGGCAGGCACGGCCCTCTGGCTCCATTACCTGCTTGTCTGATCTGTGTGTTTTCTTGTTTGTGTTTTCTGTTTTCCCTGGAGTCAGCCTGCGTGACCCTCAGACCTGAAAAGGATACTGAATTGCCAATTCAATTTACCTAAAACTGGTGGAGCCTGAAAGCCTGGCCCACATTGACATACAGCTAATCTAATACAAATTGATTTTGGTTTTAAATCCGAGTGAATCAAGAAATTGCTGTGGATTTTTCCAAAACACAAAGGATCCTGTTTTGCTGCAACTGCAAAGCCTCTAACTTGGGCTTCCTGGGTCCTCATCTTTGAAGTCCTACTCATGCTCGCCCCAAAGCTGAGGCTACTGTCACCTCGAACACCCCCACCCCACCCCTTGCACATCTACCTTGGTAGAGATTTAAGGGGCTCCAGACTCTGGTGCTGTCGCTCCACATTCAGTTGCCTTTGGTGCATTTTGGCTCTATCTTTGAACCTAAAGTCTGAGTACTCAGATTTGTTTTTTTAATTTTTAACTTTCAATTTTTAAAAATTGAAGTATAATTAGTTTATAATGCTGTGTTAATTTCTGGTGTATAGCATAGCAATTCATTTAAATATATATATATTTATATATATATATAATACTTTTCATACTTTTCATACTTTTTCATTATAGGTCATTACAAGGTATTGAATATAGTTCCCTGTGCTGTACACTAGGACCTTGTTGGTTATCTATTTTGTGTACAGTAGTTAGTATCTACAAATCCAGAACTTCCAACTTATCTCGCTCCACCCCCTTCCTCCCTGGTAAAAAGTGCTCAATATTGCTAATTATCAGAGAAATGCAAATCAAAACTACAATGAGGGGATCACCTCACACTGGTGGTCAGAATGGCCATCTTTAAAAAGTCCACAAATGACAAACGCTGGAGAGGGTGTGGAGAAAAGGGAACCCTCCTACACTGCTGGTGGGAATGTAGTCTTGGGCAGCCACTATGGAAAACAGTATGGAGATTCCTTAAAAAACTGAACATAGAGTCACCCTATGATCCAGCAATCCCCCTCCTGATCACTGGGACTTATTTATAAAGCCTCACAGCCATGCACTACCACTCTGGTAGGCATACCCCTGGGAGGGAGCCATTACCCAGAGTAACTTGTGACTAACTTGGTTCCCCTAGAACTGAGAATCTGCACTGTTTGGGGCCACTATTTCCATCAACAAGAACTGCCATCCTGAATTCTGGGGCAGGGCTCAAAGCCCTACCACCCAGGACCTTCCCCTATTGCCTGCTGCCTGCTGCCTGCTGCCTGCTGGATGCTTGCTTGGGTTTTTTCACATCCTGACATGAGACTCCTCCTTGTCCATAACTCATTCCACTTTTCACAGACGCCAGCCTCTTGCCCAGCACTGGTTATCTATCTACAGAAAAACTCTTCAAAAGCATTTTTATTGAGCCAACCACAAATCAATTTTAAGCTGAATTTCTGGATGTGAAAGAATGAATGGGATTCAGATGTGGCCATTTGGGGGAATATGGCAAGAAAGAAATTACTGTGTCACATCTCGGAGCAAATCCGAAGTCATGCTAATTCTTCTGGGGGTATGTCCAAATGCAGCAAAAAACATAATATCTAGCTAGTGAGGTTGAGTGTGATGACTAAATGAGATAATGACACGTGATAATCACTTACCATACATTGACTGTCTTATTTATTTTAAGTCCTGAATCAGTAGGATTGGACATGGGCCAACTGAGCAAGGTCAGAAGCTAAAAGAACTAGCTTCTAGCTAACTGAGGTGCAACTGACCCCAGGGGGAACAGCACACTCAGCTGTGGGTCTCCGTAGAAAGTCTAGTCCAGTAGACAACACTGTTTACCTGGTAACTATGGCAACAGCCAGTCAGCATTGGGCTGCATATAGAGATGTAAATAAGCAGACAGGAAGTCAACAAGGGGGTGATGAAAAGGTCTTGGGTTTGAGACAGAGATAAGGATTTCAGTCCCGATTATACGGGAGAGTCATTCTTAAATTCTAATGTATGTTACATGATGTGTTAATTAAAAACGGAGATTCTCTGTCATCCTCTACAGAGTTTTTGAATCATTAACTCTGGGACAGGACATTTCTGAAGTTCTTCACTCTAATGTGATAGCTCGAGGAAATGCGAATGCAGAGAGACAAACAACAGCAAAGCAGTTCCTAGGACTAGAGAAACCAACTTACCCAGACGGTTAATGAGTGGAAGAATCAGGTGCAAGGATTCAGTCAGCACAACTGTGGTGCTGGGAGTCTGAGCCTCAGGGAACGGGGCACATCCCCTCCATCCTTTTGGCTATTCGGGAAATCCAGCCACCCAGGAATGGATAGAGTAGATTTCCGGGAAAAAAAAACGAGTCAAATAAAAAAATTTTTTTCACAGCTCAAGGAAAATAGCGACTATTTTGATCTCATGCTGTTTGCCTCTTGCTCTGTTCCATTCATTTATTCACTTATGCATGGAGGGCATCGTGGTTCCTGCTTCTGTCGCTCCAACCATGGTCCTGTTCCGGAATCTCAGAACTACACCTAAAAATCCTCTTAAGAACTTGATATATACAAAGTCTAATTCATCATCTTTCTTTTTGTGTCCAAATTAACTTTCTCCTCTAAATTCCTATTATTCAACAGATCAAGAAAGAAAATGAGAATCCCTTTTCATATCTATATGCCGTGGGCTGGAATACCGAGAAGTTTATCTGTATTTGCTACAGTAAGTGGTAGAAGGGCAAGGATTTTTCTGGCCCCTTCACATACCCTGAAACACAGGCTTGAAGAGGATGTGCGAAGAGGCAGAGGCATGAGCCTTGCAGCCCCAGTTCCCAGCTCAGGGTTCCTTCCATGGGGTCCCTTGCTGGTGAACTGAGTGCCCCTAATGTGGTTTGGAAATGGGAATTGGAGAATTATCTACAAGGGCCAATCTGTCTAGCAGATAATTTGACTCAAGAAACATAAGAAAAGGCTCCATCACTCAAAGTCATCTGCAGCAATGGCTTGAGGTATTGCCTGCAATTCCACCATCAGCAATTCATTCTTTAGAAAACTTCTTTTTAAAGGTAAATAAATGCCATTGCCAAAGTAAATAATTACAGCAAGGGTTTTCAAACTGAATTCCCAGGACCCCCTGTGGATCCCCTGAACGTTTCCCATGACCCACCAGAGTGGGCAAAACTCATCAACCCTTCTACTCCACCAGTCCCACCAGTTCTAATCAGAGGAACTTTTTTTTTTGTTTTTCCCTTGAAAAGTTTGGGAGCTTCCATGGAAGAGCATTTACAGAAAAAGGTACATTACCTTCAGAATGTTAACAATCATTTGTAAGAGTGGGAAAAACTGGAAACAGCTTAAATGTCCATCATCCTAAATTATAAGACTTCCACACAATGAAATGACAAGAAGTTGTTATAAAGACGAGGTTTTTTTTTTAAAAGATAAAAACTTTTTTAAAAATTTAAAGATGTAATATACCTATATGTTCTGATGTGGAAACACCTGGATAGATCATTAAAAGCAAAATTCAAGTCACTAAAGAGAACCTACGGGCTGGTTCTCAATGCCTTTAAATTGTGCATCTATATGCTTGTAAATGCACAAACTAGTTTAGGAAAAGTTTGTAACTTTTAACCTGAAATTCTGGACTCAGGGTTTGAGATACACATTTAATATTTCACTGTATTCTCTTCTGTACTATTTCCCTTTGTTTGTTTACCATGAGCATATTTTGATCTTTGAATGAAATCTAGTTTTAAAATTTTCGGAAGTTACTGCGTTAAGGTTTCATTGTTCATTATCAACGTCATGGCAGATATTCGTTATCACTTTCTTCACGTGGTGACCCGAACAGGTAAACGCCGATATGAATGTGACATGAAGAGGGCAGAGCTCACCTATGGGGTGTTGTCTGGCAAAGATGTGGGATGGATGATGTGGAGAGTTCCTCATCTGTCTGGAGCCCTGACCTTTGACAGGGAAATTCCTTCAGGTGGGCAGAAGGCAAAAATGAATGACTGAGAGAAAAGGCTCTCCTGTTCCACATTTTTACTCGCTCCTCTGGTTGTGAATATCATCCAAGTAATTCTCAGCAGAGAAACTAGGTTCAGAGGGCAGGGGAGTGAGAGTCAGCTATTAAAGAAAAATCATTTTCTTTGAGGGATGGGAAGGCTGTTATTTGGGTTGGATAATGATTCTGAAAAAAATCAGCTAGATTGTTGCTCAACCCTCCGCTTCCTGAGTCTGGGTAGGAGGCAGCGTCCTTGCAGTCTAAGGGCACTGGAGTCAGAAAGCCTGGGTTTGTGTTGGAGCCCCTTCAATTAATCACTTGCAACCTCTGTGAAATGAAGGCATTAGACTAGATTTTCTCTAAGCTCCCTTCAGACTCCAAGCTCTGTTATAATTCAGACACAGGCATAAAAACTTCCAAGGCCTTCCCACTCTCTCCTCTATGTCTGATCCCTCTCTCCCAGATAGGCTCCAAGAATGGAAAAAAAAAAAAAAAAAGCTGCTCCCTTCCCGTGGACCGTGTCCTCCTGGCTCACGTGGGTACGCGTCAGTTCATGGGCATCTGCATACCAGGCTGAACCCACATCCCTCTGTTTCCCCATGAAAGATGAAACTTCAGCTCTTCACCAGGGCGCCGTGGAGCGATGCTCTCCAGACAGTCAGCCGTGCTCACTTGGATGGAGAACAATTTGATCACAGTTAATTAACCTCCATCCTCAAGCGGCCTCTCAGTGTCCACTTGGGAATGCAGTTCAGGTGGCTCTGGTCAGGTCATCGTTTGATGCACAGAATCACTCTTACTCTCTGTCATCCCCTGTAGATGAGGTCCTCCCCGCCCCGACCTGGTCTGAGGGGAAAGGTCGGTGACCAGGAGGAGAGTCAGAGTGCAGCTGGGGCACAGGTCAAATGGAAGAGGCACCTTAGACCAAGCCCAGGGCAAGGCTGGACTATAAACAAGCTGCTGCCTGGAGGCTCTGCATCCTGTTAACCCAGCCTCCCTCCTTGCTGGCTCAGCTCTCCCGTGGGTGGTCTTGCTGAAACCCGTGGTTTGGAGAGTGTCAAAGAGCTCTCACGTATAAACAAGGCCCTCCAGCCAGCAGAGTTGGTGCACGCAGGGAGGGGGCCGGAGATCCTGGCTTGTGTTTCCCCTGCTTGCTCAGGCAAGGCTCTCTCCAAAAACAGGACAGTTTGTCCTCCATGTCTCAGACCATGAGAGCCCCAACTTCCCAAGTGTCTGAGAGTGGTCCTTGGTTCCTCCTCTCCTTCACCCCTTGTCCCATCAGCCATGGAGTCCTGTTAACTCAATTTCCTGAAGTTTTCTCAAATCCACCCACTCTTCTCCATGCCCTCTGCCTCTCAGCTCTTATCTCCCCTTTCTGAAGGTTTGGCACACACTCTCTCAGCTGGCCTTCCTATCCAGTCTTGCTCTTGAAAAGCCATTCTTGGCTCTGCTGCCCAAATGTAATATGAAACTCCCCAAATGCCGATTATGAAAAGCATGGAAAACACTCAATGACCCTTACTTTTCCCCATGAAAAGGGGGGGAGGGAACAAAAAGGCCAGTCTCCCTGTGCTGACTAGCTCTAAGCCTGCCCCATAACAGCAGGAATAGGAGAAGCTGCTGGGCGTTCAATAACTAGTTCATCCAAATTGACAAAACTGGGTTTTTACCTACGCAAAAAAAAAAAAAAAAAAAAAAAAGTTTTACAAGTCAGATCATCTCACTTCTTGCTATTCTCAAACATGCCCTGCTCCCCTAAGTCTCATCGCTTCTGCTGATGCCATTCCTTCTGCAGAAAGTGCTCTTCTTGTCAATCTTACCCTCTGTCATTCAGTATCCAGCCCGTGGTATCCTGCCCTGCGCGGGGCTGAGCGCTCCCTTGTCCGCATCCCTGGGGAATCCCAGTGTTACTGCACTGCCTGCAAATACATACTCCCCTGTTTTCCTCACTGAGTTGAGTTCTTTGGGAGATAGTTTTCATCCATCCTTGTGCTGTGTCTTTCACTGTGCCTGGGACAGACTTAAAAATCTGGGTTTTCAGTAAATGAGGGAGAGAGGAGCACCTTGTGATTGGAAGGCAGGTTCAAATAGCAAAATATCTACCTAGAAGGCAGGTGAGGGTGTTCTGCTGGGATCTCAGGGTAACCCAGAAGAACAGCGCTCCCCTGCTCCTCCCCTCCCCACTCCCCATCACAAGCTGGGTCTGAGTAGAGAGAAGAAGGCAAGGGACTCTGAAAATGGTGGACAGTGCTAAAAATAAACCTCACTCCCCAAGGGCTGAGGGCTCTGGCTACACCACTGTGGATTTGAACCTGTCCTCTTCTCTTAGCACCTGGCTGATGGTTGAGCATAAAGCAGGCTCGCTCTGGCTGAAGCAAAACGATTTTATGACAATGTGATGAAAACCAGAGCACTTCTTTTACGCAAGTAGGTAAATTTGAGGCAAACAGCCTTTGGAGGACCTCGACTCATTCATCAGGCATTTTCACTCCAGGTGTGTCTCACAGCCTCTCCTTTGTGTCCACCCCCTTTCCCGTGTGCAGTGGATGTGTGACTCCAACACATCTTGTCTGATGAAGCCCGAATTATAATTCCACTTAGAAATTAGTGTCCACAGATCTGAAAAAAAGAAAAGAAAAGAAAAGAAAAGAAAAGAAAAGAAAAGAAAAAGACGAATGAACACAAATACAAAACAGAAACAGACTCATAGACATAGAATACAAACTTGTGGTTGCCAAGGGGGAGGGAGGTGGGAAGGGACAGACTGGGAGTTCGAAATTTGTAGATACTAACAGGTATGTATAGAACAGATAAACCTGATTATATTGTATAGCACAGGGAAATATATACAAGATCTTGTGGTAGCTCATGGTGAAAAAGAATGTGACAATGAATATATGTATGTTCATGTATGACTAAAAAATTGTGCTCTACACTGGAAATTGATGCAACATTGTAAACTGATTATATCAATAAAATAAAACAAAAGAAAAGAAGAAAAGGAACTAGTGTCCACAGATCACTGAATCCTGGTTAACTAGGTTTTTTTTTTAAATGGAGGTCCTGGGTATTGAACCTAAGACCTGGTGCATGCTAAGCATGCGCTCTACCACTGAGCTACATGCTCCCTTGCCTCAAACTCTCATTAAAGGATTCTTTAACCTCCTCCTTTCTTCTAATCACCACCTCACCCCCAATTTCCACGCAGGCAGTCCTAGCTGTAGGCGCTGCGGATGGATCTAACAGCCGGTCCCTCTGAGCTTCATCGTCTTGTCTGCACGGCGGGAATAATGATGATATCCCCTAACTCACAGAGCTAGCGTGAGGGTGGCGATAGCTAATCAAACCCTTAATATAGATAAATATAAATATTAAATAACAGTACTGACCAGAAACGCCTATAATGCAAGGTACTGTAGACATTTTTTGAATTTTAATTATTTGAATGTGTCTCCCTTTCCAACCCATTCAACCAGATTCCCTGAGTCACTCTTTTCAGGAGAAACTGCTTTCTTCTAGTCGCCGTTCTGAGTACCTTCCCCTGGAATAAATGATTCTGTTGCCTGCCCTGTTTCTCCACTGACTTCCTTTTCCTCTTTGTACCTGACAGTTCCCGGAAGAGGCTCCGAGAAGCCCCGCCCTTCCAGATCTCTGTTCTGTCTGTGCACATCCCAAGTGCGCAGGTGAGTCCAGGATGTCATGTACGACTGTCTTGGGAAAACAGGTGGTGAGAATTCTGCAGTATCGGAAATGGGGCTATTTACCCCACAGGGTCATCTGATTTTTTTCTTCTCGTGAAATGGAGACAATTTCTCCTCAAGCACCACCAGGTTGGCTGAATCTCCAAAAGCAAAGACTGAGGGAGAAAACCAAACTCATCCTCTTTGGAGGATGGCCCTGCCTATTCAAGCAAGGGGGTGGACACATCTGGGAGTGCCCCCACCTTGTGCCTGATTAAGAGATGAGCCCTCCAGAACCAGCGAGGATTAGGGAGAAGCAGTGTCAGAAAAATCCTGGTTAAAGGCTCCCGTAAACCTCATCATTTGAGCAGTCAGCCTCCCCCCCGCTGTCCTGTGTTACAGCAGTAGCCTTTTGTCAACTTCTCTGCCCATCTCTCCCCATTGGAATCCACTCTGCCGTTCCTCTGAGGACACTGTCCTCACTGTAACATCGTCCATCCCTCCCACTGCCAGTAAATAGAGAATGCTTCTCCGAGTGCGACCCTCCGACCCCTACGGAAGAGTTTCCTGTGATCATTATCAACTAGGCAGCCACTCAGCCCTTCTCTCCGCCCACTGAGTTGCAATTTCTAAGGAGAGGGGCTTTAAATTCTATTTCTAGAAAGCACCGCAGGTGATTCAAAGTGTCAGATGTTTTGTGATAGATGGGTCAGCATCTCTGGCCTAAGGCCTTTCACGAAAAAAAAAAAAAAAACCTGTCCTCTATTCCATGTCTCCAACATTGTTTCTCACTATTCCACGAGTAACACTACTGGCCACCCAACATATGAACTCACAACTCGCCACATATAATGTGCAGGCTCCTACTTCAATGTCCTCATGCTGCACCCCCGCCCTGGAACACTGTCTCCACTAAGTCCTCCTTTTCCTCTGAAGCTCACTTCTGTCAAAACTTTCATGCACATTCATTCTCGGGGATTAATTGCATTGAGTACCCTCTGATGCAAGGATCTATGTCCTCAGGCTTACTACGAGGTGCAACACATGGTTCCTGCCCTCCAGGGGCGTTAAGGCTGAGTAGGGAGATAAGACAGTGGACGTCAGAAACTATAATAAGAGGTAAAATGTGAAAGGGACAATATTGCTAGAGAAGGGAGTGGATATGAGGCAATCAGAGAAGGTGTGGGCTGTAGGAACTGGCATCTTCCACAGAGACTTTCGACATGGATAGGACTAGAGCCTGGGGAAGTGAAGGCGGGGCAAAAGGAGGAGTCTGAGCGATGGCTCAGAGGTAGGGCAGTGAAGACCGCACACAGGGTGAGAAGTGGCACAGCCTGGCGTGTTTGTGAAGAAATGTCAGCGATACAGCTGAAACGTAGATAAGTGTGTCCTCAGCTCTCCCCTTCCTCTGAGCTTCTATTTTTACGATCTGAGTCAACTCAGCTAGAACGCTTAGCACATATGCCTATTCATGTCTTTGAATTGCTGTCAATATGTTTCTGAAAGCAAAGATTGTTCTCATTTTCAAACATTTTCATTGGAGAAAATCAGTAAAAAATAAAAAAGAATTTAAGTTACTCCTAAATCTACCATGTGGAATTAACCACAGTTAGCATTTTGGTTGATACTTAAAACTTCTTTTCTCCCTACACACATTTATATATATAATATATATATTCTCTTATATGTATTTTTTCTCCTATAAAACTAAAATAAAACTGCATACAATTTTATATCTTATTTTTGTCACTTAGTGGGTATAATGAGTCCAAACCCACATCATTAAGTATTAAAAACATTGTTGTTAACAGCTACAAAATATCCCAACATAGAAACATTCAAGTCTCTTTTACCTAGTATTTCCCAAGTGTAATTCTATGGGATGTCAATAAAAGATTGAGTAACAGGTTAGATCAAGTTAAAATATTTTGTTTCTTCCGGATTCTTTAAGTCTTTGAACAGTCAGAATGTGGATTTTGATTCTTCAGGAAGGGGGTTTAGCAAGTAGTCATTTCCAAATGTATTAACAATGGATCCTTTTTTTTTAAAAAACAAACATCTCATGAGATTCATTGTCTACAAAAGTTTGGGAAATACTGGTTTAACCTTTAACCTTTACCCCCTTGTAGGACATTGAGATTGTTCCTAGCTTTTCACTATTATAAATGATGCCTAGATGATGATCTTTGTACGTAAGATCCAGGCTGCAGTTAGCTCTCCATATTCCTTTAGGCTAGATTCCTGGAAATAGAACTGAAAGATCAAAGTGTGTGGCTCTTCAATTATTTTAACGTAATACTCATATTCTACCCCGTCCACCTCACGACCACCAACCTCCTAACCTCTGTGATTATGTTCTGTCTTTTTTGCATCTCCCTATTGTAGAGTCTTGTACTCTTTCTTTAGAAAGTTCTCAGCAAGTGTTTGATGATGATGATAGCCAATATTAAGGAAGAAGAGTTATCAGGGGAAAAGGTAGGTTCAGAGCAGGGAGGAATTGCATCTTTCAGTAGAAACTGTCAGTATGACACAGTCCTTAAATGCAACTTATTTCACGTCAGCCAGACTCTCAGCCATTCCACTCCCTCTCTCTGTGACCTTGGCCAAATCACAGTGATAATAATAACTAACTCGTAAGAGTGCAGCAAAAACTAGATGAGAAAATATGTGCAAGGCTTAAAGCATAGGCCTGGCCACATGTAAGCACTAAATAAATACAACATTATTGTTATAATTATCATCAACATCATCATCATCATCATTAGTTGATGTCTGGAGCCCAAAGGAAAGGTGAATGTTTCTTTTAAGAGTAGAAAGAGTAGGAGTTACAAGATCAGGGTTAATAGAGCTGATTTGAGCAAAGCTTGCAGCAGGAGAGACACCCAGGAGCGATGGCTGGGAATGGACAGACCCTACTAAGAATGTCTACAGGGACAGCAAAGGGAGCCAATAGGGAAAGATGGAAGTCAGCAACCAGGGACTGCATTACAGACAATGTATCAAATCTGTTCTGGCATGGTGGAGACTAACATTTTCATTCTGAACCCCTCTCCCATGGGAGAACTCCATTCTGATCCCATTTCCCATTCCAGAGACAATCAACCATCACTCCCTCGACACCATGTGGTGGCCACCAGCCTGAGTCTTACCTGTCAGTCTCCTGTCACTGTCTAAGTGACAGTGGGCCATTCAAGTTGGCAGCCCCAGAGGAGACACTGGTGAGAGCGACTCTGATGCCTGGCAGCTCCCTGGACACTCTTGTTTATTTCTCTATTTCAAAAGGATTCATATCTGTGTTTTCGAGACCACTACTACATTTCTCTGCATTCCCCGGGTGCATCCAACCCAGAACCAAAAGCTTGACCATTTGGCTGCATCTCTGAAATTTGAAAAGAACTGCACCTCAAAACTCTGAAGTGATCCCAGAGCAGAGGCACTGACGGTGCCAGGCTGGGGTCCATCCCTCTTCAGAGCCTCCTTCTCCCCTCCCAGCTCCTCCCCGTTACTCTCAGAGCTACTGAGAGTTAACAAGTGTTAAAAGCTCTTAGATCTATTTAGAGAGAAGGCCAATTTACTGTGATTAAATGCGAGGTAGCGTTCAATTAGTGAAAGGTAAACACAACATATCAATCCACTAGGATAATTTTTAAATCAAAAGTTAGAGCACATATAGGCTGCTGCAATAATAATTTACTAATTTAATGATGATGGAGCTTTTTAAGATCTTCACTAAGAGTGTGTATGAAGGACACCCCTAATGTTAATTAGAGCTTGCTTCATTAAGAACTTAACCAAAAGGCCACACTTTGCAAAATTATTTGGGAGCCTATGAGGAATGAGAGTTGATGGCAGGAAATTACCATGAGTATCTTTCCCATCAGTTAATGAAGGGTCTGATGTATAAATCATTAGCAGGGGCCATATGGTGACAGTCAGTCAAAGAAAGGAGAATTTGGAATTTATGGATGGGAGCAGGGCAGATGGCTGGGAAGGATGTGTGAAGGCACATGCCTCTTCATATATGTGCCCCTGTGGCAGCAAAAACCTGCTCTGCCGTGCAGGCTGCAGGGCGGTTTTGTTTGGCAGACAGCCATTGCCTACACCCCTGGGCTCCGCCTGACAGGCTTGCGGTCGCCTCCGGCCAAGCGCTAAAGCTTGAGAGACAGGAAGTGCTTGGGAACTTAGGATATATTCATCTGCCTGCACTCCAGTTGCAGGGGTGCCTCCCAGATTCAGCACAGTTCTTTCTGCCCCTGGCAGCTAGCTCCTTTGAAGATGTGTGCTCTGGTCCACAATTGTTCAAACCAACTTGGGATTCTAATGGCCAGGGTGCCCTGACAGCCTGGGACAGCGGTTGCCAAAGATTTCTGCACATTGGAATCAGTTACTGGTGGTGGACGGGGTGGTATCTTTTAAAACTGCGAATTTCTGCCTCTCAATCCAGACATTTAATCCATGTGGTGTGTGCTATATTGAATGTTTGCATCCTCCTCAAAACTATATGTTCACAATATTGTAAAATGATGATAACTCAATAAAAAAATGTAGAAAAAACCTATATGTTGAAACTCTAATTTTCAAAGTGATAGTATCTGGAGATGGGATCTTTGGGAGAGAATTAGGTGATGAGGATGGAGCCCTCATAATGGGATTAGAGCCCTTATGTTAAGAGATGGGAGAGAGCTTGCTTGCTGTCTCTGCTCTCTGCCACGTGCGTGTGCGAGGAGAAGACACCTGCACACCAGGAAGAGGGTTCTCACCAGACACCAAACTTGCCAGCCCATAGCTCTTGCGCTTCCCAGCCTCTAGAACTGTGAGAAATATATTTCTGTTGTTAAAAAACCACCCAGTTTATGGTATTTTTTGTTATAGCAGTCCACACGGACTAAGACAGGCTATGATGGGAGCACGGAGACTTTGTAAAGTGTCACCTGCCTGGGTAACTCTAGCATGCAGCAAAATCCAAAGCCACTGGCCTAGGACCCAAGCCCAAGGTCGAAGGAAGGTAGATGAAAGGCTCTGAGCCCTGTAGCAAATCCTGGAATCTGGGAAGAACATGTTCCTGGCAAGGCTGCTGAACATTGAGGGGAGGGGGTCTTTAGAGGGAACAAGGTCTTTAGAATTAACAGACCTGGGTTTGAATCCTAGCACCGTGCTTTCTCTGGGTAATTATCCTCTCTGAGTTTTCTGTCCTATAGAAGGGGGTAACAATACTTTCCTTAGAAGCTGTGTGAGCATTAAATGAAATAATGTATATAAAGAATATATAGCCTAAAATATCATGAGTGAAAGAATGGTTTATCAAACCAGTGAGAATTAACTAGCAAATAAATAGAGAAGAAAAGAAAAAGAGTATCTGGGACAATCGGTATTTAGTACTTGTTTGAAGTTGCTAGAAAACAAACAAACAAACAAACAAATACTGTGCAAATGTCTCAATAAACCGAGGACTCTGGTAATAACTGTATTTTGTTGTGTGTCAATGGAGAGCCAGGCACTATTGTGGGCACTTTATAAACACTTCTTAGATTGCTGACCAGTAAATATGTCGATCAGAATTTTCAGACAAGGGGCAGGCCAGAGTGTACTGCTCATAAGAGATTCTACTAGTTCAAAGCATATGATATCCATGGCTGGAGGCCTTGGATGTTGAGAGAATGCCTCTTAATTTCCCAAGGGGACAAGAGGCAATCGGGTGGAAAGAAGGCTGGAATCTACAAAGACGCAGCTACAAGTGTCCCTCATTGTCAGTGTCAGGCCTGCCACTCCCAAGCTGACCAGCTGTGGGTACATTCCTTCACCATTCTGATTCTTGGCTTCTTCATTATTATGAAGTACAGAGAAAGACAGCTGCCTCACAGAATATAAAAGCACAAAATGAGATAATATAGGGAAAAGTGCAGATCATGGTGCCAGGTTCACAGCAAGAACTCAAAAGCAGTTTGCTGAATAGCCGACATGGAAACAACCTAAATGTCCATCAACAAATGACTAGATAGAGAAGTTGTGGTGTATTTACACAATGGAATACTACTTAGCCATAACAAAGAATAAAATAATGTCATTTGCAGCAACATGGATGAAACTGGAAATTGTCATACTAAATGAAGTAATCCAGAAAGAGGAAGAAAAATACCACATGATATCACTTGTATGTGGAATCTAAAAAAAAAAAAAAAAACAAAAACACACAAATGAACTTATTTACAAAACAGAAACAGACTCACAGATATAGAAAACAAACTTACAGTTACCAGAGGGAAAAGGAGACGGGAAGGAATAAATTAAGAGTTCAAGATTTGCAGATACTAACTACTATATATAAAATAGATAAACAATAAGTTCTATGGTATAGCACCAGAAACTTTATTCAATATCTTGTAGTAATCTATAATGAAAAAGAATATGAAAAGGAATATATATATACGCATATGTATGACTAAAACATTATGCTGTACACCAGAAACTGACACACTGTAAACCAACTATACTTCAATAAAAAATTTAAAAACCGTTTTGCTGAATTGCACATTGCAAATAGCAGAGGGAGGAAGCAGGGAGTGGGATGGGTAGGGGTGGGAGCCTGGAGCAGGACTCCTGGATTCTGTGAGGGCACAGAAACTTCCATGCAAGGCGCTACCCCATTTCCCAGCAAACGCCAGGTCTAATGAACTCTTGAAACTATCCTCTTCTTGCTCCCAGACAAACTCATACACCTGTGGGCACTTTGTTCCAAGCAAGCCCCTCAGTTGGAGTTGGGAAAACCAAAACTGCTCGGCAGCAGCCCATGCAGTCCCACAGGCATGATGCTCGGCACCTCAATTAGACTGCGCTCTGAGAAGAGCCAGCTCCAGCCCCTGTCTCAGCACCAACCCTCCCTGCAGAAACCACCAACCCCCCAACTAGGAAAAAATCAATGGACTCTTCTCCCCACCGATACCCAAATAGCTATTTGAATGTGTTCTATAGCAGGAGGAGCTGCTGAACAAAAAGTCAGGGCCGATTTGAAGTTGGTCTTTGTATCAGCATTTGCTTTTAAAGACGTAATTCTCCCAACTCCGTGAGCCCCTGAAGATAAAAAAAATTACATAAATGTACAAATGACTTTATGACTTTGATTATACAACTTCTGAGAAAATATCCCCATGAACTGTTAAAGAAGACTAAAGATATTGTGATAAAGAAGACTCTTTGAAATTCTGCTTGAAAAAAAAAACTATGTCATGAGATATGAATGCAGCCAAAGCCTTGATAAAAGTCATGTCATCCTTTTGCCATGGAAGCCTCTGAGGCATGAAAGGGACCACGGGCCTGGAGATCTTTGCTGCCTTTCAAGTCTGGCTTATTAACATGCATTAGAGCCTTCCTGAAGATGGGTCCGGCCAAAGGTTATCAGCGAAAACTTAATTTAATGAGCCCAGAACACGGGGAGAGAAGCCCTGCCAAGCCAAGACCGAGAGGAATTTGGAGCAAGGGCATTTCATTTCCTGAAAAGGAGAAATAAAGATAAACTCATTAAAGCAGAAGGTACTACATTGTTGGGTTTTTATCCTCAGAGTAGCGCTCTCCATGGGGGAGCCTCTCACTCTCACTTTGGGGACTAAAATCTCACCCCACCCAAAATAGAAACTGATGGTAACAGAGGCTTTGAGGGTAAAGAAGAGCCACAGGGAATCTCGAGGCCAGCAGCAGCGCTGAGATGTGACAGTCAGTGCGTACAGGAGGCCAACAGGCCTCTCAGGGGCTGAGGCTGTGCGTTCTGAAATTTGGTGGCCAGTAGATCTGGGCCATTGCCTCCATCATGGTTGTGCAAATTCAAGTAAGAACTCTGCAAATCCTGAGGACAGAGAAAGCTGCTCAAAGAAATGCAAATGCTCTCCTGTGATGAGAATAAATTGTTCCAAGGCTGGAATGGTGAGGGCGTCTCTGGTGTCAGTCATACGGGGGTCCCAGCTTGACATGGCTACAGGAGACAAGCCAATAGCACAAGCTGGTGAACCAGGCCAGCAGTGAGACAGGAACGCTTGTTGAGGTGAGAGTGTGGCCTCTTCTGTGGGGAGTGGCAGATCCTCAGCTCTGGAGGACAGTTGCCCTACGGGAAGGGTGACATGTTGCCAGATCGGATTGTGAAATCAGCAGGAAACTAGAATTTCTCTGTAAAATTTCCTAATTCTAAAGTATTGGTAACTAGTTTACTGTGTTTTAAACTTTTTGTGAGCCAAGTAAGACATTTCTGTGGAATGGATATAACCAAAGGCCTGTCGATCGGGCCACCTGACTAGAGCATCAGATGGTGGTGGACAACATGGCCTAGTTCTGAAAGTCAGAGGGAAAACTACCAGCCAGGAGGCTGAATGAGTTACAGTATTTATGTTTGTGGAAGAAAATGCTACCTAACAGGATCGTTGTGAATGACCATGAATGTAGTATATTATACAACTCCAGGAGGTGTCATTTATAACAAAGGCTATTTAGATGGCACCTCTTGAAGTTGCAGAGTGTGCAACCTGCACAACCATACCTGGCAACCCAATCCTGGTTGTGACACACACCAGCCCTTCATTTCAGTAGGCTCCTGGGGCACAGAGAATGAACCTATTCAAGTCCCAGTCCATTGGTTCAGGTGGGCCAGTACACCCTTTCTTGACCCTCAAAAGGATTATCAGCAAAATCAATTCTAAAACAGCTCTTTGGCATTGTCAACAATACGCAGAAAGAATTTAATTTTTTTCCTCTCATCTTGTTGAGCACAAAGCAGGATGTTTCATCAACACAGTCCCAGTAGACTACACTCTAGTAGTGACTCAACCTAGGTATACATAATTATGGATTTTAAAAAAAAATGGAAAGATGTAAGTTACATAAGTTCCTGTGGCTTTGTTTGTGATGGGTTTATAACAACTGCCATTTAAGATTGATTGTCGGGCTGTGTATTCTGTGCTGGATTAATATAATGATGAGACACAATTTATGCCTTTGCAGGATATAGAGTTATATGTCCAATGACCTGTAAGCTTCAAAGGCAAGGATGACACTGGCTGACCTTGGAGCAGTACGTCACCTGTACATCTGACCTCAAGGTAAAGGATAGAAAGAGAAAGAGAGTTCTAGAAATTGGCAGAAGGAAGCTCTCCCAGCACCTTGAGTCAAGAGACAGTTATTTTCCTTTGAAGCTCAACAGGAACATAAATACATGGCTGCAGTAAAGTATCTTCAAGGAAGAGAAATACAGGGATGTGTTAGTGAATGTGATGAGCTGTATTTTAGTGGCTCAGAAAATATGTAAGCAGTAATTCCCATAAATATTTAATAATAAGCCAGATATATAAAGACAAAGGGGGATACACACACATTTGTTACCCAGTATTAAAAATGTATCATAAACATTTGTTGACTAAAATGATATTTCAATTTACATAATCCCCCAAAGATAGAGTTTCATTCCTGATGATAAACAGTGACATTGTTTAAGGGAATGAAAAAGAAGGTTGGATCTCTCGGGTGACCCTGCTGGCCCTGGCCTTGGAAGAAGCGATGGGGCATGACTCATCCCTGGCCCCCTGGGTCACTAATGAGGACCTTAACCCTCACTCATCTGCATGGAGGCCGTCCTAGGACATAGTTTCCAGAACATACGAACAACAGCAACAAAAAATCAATAAGACACCAGTCTCCTCTGTTAAGACTGGGTCAGTCTGCAAATAAAAATTGAATGTTCCAAAGAAGAATGACTCTATCTGACTTGTTCAATGCTTTACATGGGGAAAATTAAAAAAAAAAATGAACTGCCACAAACATTAGACCAGAACAGTGCCGGAGCTTGATAAACATCTTCATGAAATGTTAAAACGGCTGCCTCATTTGTCTGCAGCACGAGTCAAGCACCACTGTGAGAGTGCTTCTTGCCTCCCTTCCAAATCAGGGGTAATTTGCTGGCTTCAAAAAAAAAAAAAAAAAGGGAAAGAAAGGAAAAGAGAGGGGACCTGATCTCATCAATGATTTGTTGAAATATTCATGGAGCCAAGAAAACTCTTCCCTCTAAAATGATATTTTTCCCCCAGGTTCTGACCCTTCAGTCTCCCTCCAGCCTGGGAATCTATGTTTTCTCTCCTCCATGTACTTTTCAGTGGTTTCCATTATTACATGACACACCGTTCACCTCCATCCACAGTGCCAGGATCTCAGCAGGCGCGCCCTTGCTCAGGGACTTTGCCGCTCTAAAACTCTGAACTGATGCTTTGTCTCACCTGAAGGGCTGAGCAGTCTCCCCTCTAGAGTGAGCCTTCCCCATCCTGGAAAGAGGCTGTGAGCAGAGCGGAAGCAGTGACATCTGAGGTTGGTAATGTCCACAGTTTGTACACAAATGACTTTTTCAAAGCCAGCAAAGAGATGGATTGATGTTTAACTGACCCAAGGGATAGCCTGTTCCTATGTAGAGACAAAAATCTTAGCCCGCACCCTTGCAGGGCTTCATGCTGCTTTGGGTAGAATTATTATCCAAAGGCATGGGCAGATGGGGATATATTAAGAGACTACAAGCTATGATTCCTGGGTGTGGGTTAACTTGTGTGTCAGAGAACTTGATGTGACCCAAGTGCTGATGCCTTCATAGAAAAACAGGCAGCAAGGTGTAAGTGAGTTTTTAGCACTATAAAAGTGACATAATGAGAGGCACCCTAGCCCCAAGTCCAAGGTCTGGAGGGAAACATCAGCTGGGATTGAGAGAGGTAGCCATCCACGTGTTTCTCTGGTGATTCAGAGGGAGAAACAGACTTAAGGGAATCATGTTTATTGGCAGAATCATTTCTTTAAGTTGATGTTCAAGGGTGTCTCATTCCCCATCTATAAATCTGCTTAGAAAACTGGGGATATGCCAGAATTCAACTCAGAATCCAACCTTCTTGAAGAAGGCTTTCCTCTCTGCTCTGCGTCCTGGACCTACTCATGTGGTTGCGTTTCTCACGCCACATTTGCAGCTCTTGGTGGGGTGGATGTTTCTCCTATTAGAATATGGGTTCTTGCAGGTAAGATGAGGCTTATTCAGCTCAGTGTGATTACCATATTATCAATAAATATTTACTAATTGTTTGTTAAATGCAATTCCATTCTAATTTCCATTTTCTTCCTCTGCCCACCATGGCAGTTTGGATATTTCTTTATCTTTGATACTATTAATTCTGTCCCTCTGCCGTTTCCCCCTTTTGGGCATTTTTCTCTATTCCTTCTTCCATTCTTCTCATTTGTTGCTTATCCCCTTCCCTCCTCTCCAGCCCTGGCGGTGAGCCTGCCAGTGACTCCCGTGGGTATTTCCTAACAAAGAGCGCCCAGAAATTTCTTGAAGAAGGGCTACTTTTCAGTTCTTTGACATCCCTTGGAATCACCAGAGAGAGCAAAATCTCTCAGTGGTGTAAGAAAGATGATAATAACTACTCCTGATGAAACAGGGAGCGGGATAGGGATTGGGGGACCCTATGGTAATACACTAGCCCTGAGCGTCACCAGAAAACCCCCCAGTATTTATAAAGAGATCTGTGGTGCTGGTTATGGATTAATGCACTTGGCACAACAGGTAGACACAGGTGGCCAGCTCTACTTTAGGGAATTGGTCCTGTGTTTTTTTTTATCCCCTACTGGATAGGACTCAACCAAAATGCATATTTTTTCTACCTTAGAAAAGCATACTGTCACTAAGTCCAGAAGTCAAGAAATGAATAGAATCATCCAATGGCAGACTCCATTAGTAACATCCCAATGCGCTCTAAACATAGTCCTCCCAGAGATGCCAGATTCAGCAATTCCGAGATGCGTCCAGGGGACCTGTGATATTCATCGAATTCATGAGGGGAGGCGGAGGCCAGAATGCTTAAGGCCAAGGCATCCTAACATGCTCTTCCCCCATTAAGGGGAGAAAGCAAGCTTCAGTGCAACGTGGCATCATCCATCTAAGCAGGCAAGTGGAATAGATTTCCCGATTACCAGGTTAAGTGATGCATCAAACGGGAGCGAGCCTGGTCATTACTAATCATTGAAATTTAGGAAGACTGAGCTCAGTGACATTATCAGGCCCGCATTAAAGAGTGACTTCTCTCTGCTATAGGAATATACTGGTGTCCTCTCCAGAATTTATGACTCTGGGAAGCTGCAGGATGGGCTGAGGCAGCAGCTACCTATGGCACTAGCATCCCCATCCATCGACCCCACAACCCCAGTGCTGGCCGGCCTCAGAGGCTGGGACCTCTGATCTCTCCTCTCTGCTGGGCTCCTTCAGTGGTCAAGCCCACAGGCAGACTAAAGAGTAAGCATCTGGACATTAATTCAACTAGAGGACTATTATAACATCATCAAATTGCCAACTAGCTTATTTCCTTCTGGTTTTCAATCAGGGAATATGCAATGGTTTCTCATAATCCAAACGATAGTAGCATCTAAACCCGAAGGTGTTTTTTCCCAGGATATACATGCTCCAAACTCATCACCAGAGATCATTTCGCTTGTTCTACAGTGAGACCCAGGCATTTAAAGTTAGAATAAAATCCTCAAGGGATCCTGAATCACACACATCATTAAAAATCACTAACTTACAAGATCCCCTTTGAGGAGAACTGGGTAGTAGAGCAGATATTTGGGGACCACCTGTTGCCAAGTCCAAACTCGTTCTGCTCGCTGCATGACAGGCCAATAAATCGGGAGAGGAGGTGTTGGGGCAAGGAATAGCGACTTTATTCGGAAAGCCCGCAGACCGAGAGGATGGCAGACTAGTGTCTTGGAGAACCATCCTGCTCTAGTCAGAAAACAGGCTTCTTTTATACAAAAAACAAGGGAGGGGGTGTGGTGGGTTGCTGCAAACTTCTTGCTGCAGGCATTCTTTGTTCTTGCAGCCATCCTGTGGGCTAGGTCATGGTGTCCCTGTAAACCTCCAACAAAACAAAGGTTATTCTCTACCACATACCCACCAACAAGATCGCTAAGCAAAATCACGAACTGGACTTGAGAACCAGAGTAAAGACACAGGTCAGGAACAAGACATTGGGCATTATCAGCTACACCAGTGCGTCTCAACTTTCGCACATCTGTGACACACCTGGGAAGTTTTTTAAGAATCAGATTCTGATTCAGTAGATCCAGAGAGGAGCCTGAGATTCTATATTTCTTACAAACTCCCAAGTGATGCCAGTTCTGCTGGGCTACAAACCATCCTTTGAGTAGCAAGGATCTGTAAGAATGGTTCTCAGCCTTGACCTCACATTAGAATCATCTGGGACGCTTTTAAAAATCCCAATGCCAGGCTCATCCAAGATCGGTCAAATTAGCATGTCTACGGGTGGGCCCCAGGCATCCGTATTTTTCAAATCTTGCCAAGTAATTCCTTTGTACAGCCAAGGCTGAGAATCATTGATCTACACTGACGAACAGCTCTGCCCCTTGGAGAATTCAGTAATGATTGAATCTTCTATGTTGAATAGTTTTGGTGTACATTTAGTACAGAAATCCACCTTTGATCCAAACACAAAGGGTCCAGGGAAACTGCCCTGTCTTCCGGATCAAAGTAAGGGTCTGAGTTGTCTAAAGCTTATTTGAACACCCATCCCCTTGCCAGTGGTTGTTGAAGAATATGCATGTCACCTAATATGAGCCAATGCGATGTCAAGAGATGTCCCTATCTATAGTCTTGCAGCCATATGTGAGCTAATAAATTTCTTATTGTTTAAGCTAATTTTACTTAGATGAGGGTATCTTAATTCATATTGTCGCTTGCCTTATTTAGAACAAAGGGCTGGTTAATGCAGTAAAACCTTACTCATTGTCTAAAAATGGAAACAGGTCTCCCAAGTTTGACTAAAACCTATCTTATTTCCCTTAATCTTTCCTTGCCTCCATTTCTCCTGCTACCTACGTCTCTCTGCGGCAAAGGCAGGGTAGAAGTTGGTGGGAATGCCTTAGGATTTATAATCCTATTTCCACCCCTCTCATAAGAAGAATGACCTTGGAAAAGTCCCCAGCTTTATCTAAGCTGTGGTTTGCTGATATTTTATGGGATAAGAGTCATATCTGTGTCACAAAGCTTTTGTGAGCACCAAATGAGATGATGGATGTGCAAGCATCCTGCAAATGGTAAATTGCTATAAAAACGTCATCTGCAGTTTGTGGTGGTTGCTGCTTGCCGTTAGGAAAAATAAGCAGTGATTTCAAAGGTGGAATTTTATTCATAGTGGAAGCTATTGTGCATCCATGCACTGTCTCGTGAAGAATCCATGGAAAGCTGGGTGTACTGCTGATTCTGGCAGAGTTCCCATCTGAGAAGCTGTCCTGGAGTTACCTAGAGCATTCAAAGTGGAGGAAGAGACATAAATCACACTGTTCCTTGCAAGCAGGGTGGGGAGTCAGGCAGAGGGAGCGGAAGGGAGGCTGCAACCTAAATGATTTTTAATTATTTTCTGATTCACTACATCATTAGGGAGACAGGGAGAACTCTTAAGACTTAAGACACGGTGATCTAATGTCATTGATTTTCACATATATTTTATGAGTTATGAAATAAGATGAAGCTGGGAGAGAAAAGCTTTTTAAATATGATAAGACTAGAGAATCTCCAAGCCCATTTATGAAAAGAAGTCAAATTCTAGTTGGCAAAAGCTGAGTTGGCAAAAGTCAGGCTTCGAGATACTCCCATGGGGGTTGATCCTGAAATCTCCCTGACTCCCCAGATCTCCTCCGAGGGTGTGTTGACCACTCCCTTCTTAATGATAAATTTAAGAATGATTTAGTTTGTGTCTATTAAAATGTAAATTTCTCAATATCATTTGCTATCACATCCTCAGCCTCTAGCATAGGGCATGGGGCGTAGTAGGCTCTCAGTCTATTTCGAATGAATGAAACTCATTGTCTACACTGCACTGGGTCCTTTAGCGATAAAAGAGTATGGTTTTCTTACTATGTTCGTTGAGGTTATAATTATTTGGAGGCCTACATGGAAAAATAATTTAATAAGAAACAAATAGAGAATGGTGCAAATCATGAAATTAAATACCGAAGAGCTATCACAAACAGTGAGGTACCAGCATTAACTCAGCAAAGAAAAAAAAAGGTATTGGCTAACGTTACATAGGGTGATATTCCAGAATGAAGCAGAATGTCTACTTAACCCCCTAGTGCCTAGCACGCTGCCTTGAGCAGTTATGAAGTTTTTAAATATTCAATCAAGTGGATTTTATTTCTGGTCAATAATCTCTTTATTTTTATCCTCTTCATTTTTATCCAAAGGAGAGAGTAAGCAAACTTCACTCATCCCATCTAAAGAATAAATGATTAGTAATGTTAAAACACATACAGTGTTCACTGTGCAGACGTATATGTTGTATTCCCGCTTCGGACTTAGAATAAAGCGGGTATGCCTGCAAAGGTGGGAGAAGACGAGAGACCCAATATCCCCATGAGAACAATGCCTGCTGGGTCCTCTATCGAGTTAGTCCTGGCATCAGCTGGGTGCAGGCAACAAAAAGCGGAAGTGGGAAGGAAAGAGCAACTTCAGGCATCACAGGGTTCGTGCCACTCAAGCTGTTTTGTCAGTCCTGCCCTCCCCAATCGTACCAATACCAAAGGCCTAGGAAGAAAAATCTATAAAATAATATTGTCAATAATAACAACGTTGCCATTTATCGAAGCACCTTCTACTCCAAATAATCAATGGATACGTTGTTTTCATTTTTTTATATTCTGACCACAACTCTAAAATATTCATAGCCTGCCCTTATATTACTGGTAGAGAATTTCAGGAACACAAAGTTTAAGTAATTTCCCCAGAGGCATAAATTCAATCAGTAGTAGAACCAGGATTAGAACTTAGGTCTAGCTGACTGCAGAGGCTGCTCTGAACAGGATGCCGCACTGCTTCTCTCTCCTGCTCTGGCATTAATTTAGAGTTTTTGTAAGAAAAGAATAAGGCACCAGTGCTTTAAAAAGGCCTGCTTGAAATCAGAGTGCAGCCCAGGTAGGGAGCAGAAGCCATTTCCTCTTCTTCTTTAGAGCCAAGGAAGTCTCTTCAACATTCTGGGAGCCTGTGATCCATGTGACAACCATGGGTGAACTAGATTTCAAAAGATAGCTAACATTTACTCGAGTAGTGAATCAAGCTTGGAGTCCCAGAGTCCTCGGTAGGGCGATGTAAGGGCAAAAACAATTATCATTTAAGAGAATAATTTAACAAAGCCAAGAGAATGACTGGCCACCTCAAATGAAAGGAGAAGAATTCAGAGTTCACTAAATCTGCATATGGGGTTGGGGTCAGGAAGAGAGCTGGAGAACCATAGTTTCTTTCTTAAGATCAGTGAATTCACACACACACACAAAGCCTCTGCTGTAACTGGAAAGACAGAATGTGTGCATTACTTCCAGGCAATAAAGGTTAGAAAAGGTCAATAAATGTTTCTGAAAATAGGAATGATGAGTTGAAAAGACTATTTTAGGACAATGAATCTATCAGTGAAGTACAGGGTGAACTAAGGTGGAAGAGACTGGACTCAGTGCTTCAAGGATTCAGGAAACTTACTAAAGTAACAATCCATTATAAAGTTATTGTGATGCAAGAAATGTTGAAAATGATGATTGATAAATACCTTTGGAGTGGATCTGAAGTAGGATCAAAAGTTTTACTCTAAGGTTTATAGCCTCGATTACTTAGAGAAGACTGTCACCATCATTTTTTTAATGGAAAAATAGAGACAGATACTCAGTTAGAAAAAAAGTTAAAGACAATAATAGCCACTATTTATCAAAATATCACTATGCACCAATCATTGTATCCAGCACTCTGCAGACCCTACTAAATTTAGTCTCCACACATATCTTGTGCTTTGGCGCTATTATTCTCTTTTACAATCAAAAGAAATCAAAGCTTAGGTTAATTCATTTGCTTAAAGCCACATAGTTGGCAAGTGATGGTGTCAAAACAGTGAGGTTAGTTTAAAGCGCGCTGAGAGGGTGACAGAACATCGCAAAAGAAACGTGGAAATACCATTTGGAAACGGGGTAGAGAGAAAGTCACCTGGAGGTATCACAGCCATGACTCTGTTGCCTGAAGCTACTACCAAGTACCTCTAGCTCCGTAACACAGCACCGAAGTGAGGGTGTGAGGCTGCAAAGGCAAATCAAGAATTTTTTGTGAATTTGCCAGAGAAAAGATGGTTTCTTTAAGAAATACCACCACCAACAACAAAAGTAGAAAAAGAAGACTGCAAGATTTTCTGAATTCCCATTAATCAAAGAGCAGTTGGACATTAAGACGGCCATCATGAAAAAAACAGAAAGCAACAAGTGTTGGTGAGGATGTGGAGAAATTGGAATCCTTGTGTATTGTTGGTGGGAACATAAAATGATACAGCCACTGTGGAAAACAGTGTATCAATACCTAAAAAAAATTATATATACAATAACCATATGACCTAGGAATTCCACTTCTGGTATATACCCAAAGAATAGAAAATAGGGACTCAAACATATTTGAACACCAATGTTTATAATAGCATTATTCACAATAGTCAAAAGGTGGAAACAACACAAATATTCACCAACAGATGAATTAACAATCACAATGTGGTACATGCATACGTCAACTGAAATAAATGCGCAGCCTAAAAGTTGAGAGCTATGTTTTATTTGGTGGACATTTCTGAGGACTCGAACTCGAACCCCTTTGAGCCCAGGATGACAGCCTCTCAGATCGCTCTGCGGTACTGCTCTGAAGACGTAGGGAAGGAGCTAGGATGTATAGGAGCTTTACAACAAAGACCAGGTAGTTGGAACAATAAAAGCTTGCTTGTTATCTAAAGAAAACCAGGCATCTCAAGTTACAGAATTTAGTACTTTTCTATATATGGGAGGAAGCAAACATTTGGGCTCACTGAATTCATTCCTTTGACAAGCACCTAGCTATCTAGGGCCAGTGCCCTGTCCTTCTTACTCTGAGTCCCTTCGGAGGGCACTACTGTGAGTGGCTGCAGAGGCTGGGCTGCAGGCTTGTCTTCACTAGGGGGTGGCGGCCGCCGCTGATGACTTGATGGCTTCAGCATTCTTTGTTTACTGATATGGTTTGCGGTATTTTTCATTCACACATACAATGGAATATGATTTAGCCTTAAAAAGAATGAAATTCTGTCACACGTTACAACATGGACGAACCTTGAAGACATTAGATTATGTGAAATAAGCCAGACATGAAGCTAAATATTGTTTGAGTGAACTTATAGAGGCACTTAGAATAGTCAAATTTGTAGACAGAAAATAGAATGGTGGCATCCAGGAACCAGGGGGAGGAGGAAATAGAAATTATTGTTTAGTGGGCATAGAGCTTGAGTTTGGGAAAATGGAAAAGAGTTCCGGAGATGGGTGGTGGTGATGGTTGTACAACAATGTAAATATACTTGGTGTTACTGAACTGTACATTTAAGAGTGATTAAAATGACAACAGGAAACTACTGTATTTCAACACAATAAATATAATGGAAACAAATTTAATGGTTAAATGGCAAGTTTTATATTATATATAAATGGTATATTTATATTATGTATATTTTACCACAATTTATAAAAAAAAGTACTTGGCCAAGCATAAAGCTGGGAGCTGAATGCGGGGTCTTCTATTCTGTGCTGTGTCTGTCATGAGGAAGTGGCAGAGACCCAAAACATTCACCCCAAAACAGTCCGACTGATCATCTCAAAGAGCTGGCATTAGGAAAAGGAGTTACAGCTGTGTGATTGCTGATTTCTGTGCTATGATCCACCTTATTAAACAAAGAGATCAGGAATAATAAAATGATTTCAAAAATTTGGTTGCCATTTCATTAATTTGTCCCCCCCAAGAAAAGTCACCTAAAGTGCAACCCAGCATGGCATCAGAGGAAAAGGCACCTCTAATTGGGATTAAGGAAGTAAATAATAGGACTGAAAATGAGAACAGATGTCTTCATAGGGAGAGTGCTTCATCCTGGCGCTGCGTGCCTTCAGGGAGTATTCAATCTTGTTTTTTGGAAGTATTTAGGCACAAGATAGGATCAGATCTTCTGGGTTAAGGAAACAGTGAGGAATGGACACCATCACTCTGCAGTCTCCTCCCTGCCTTATGATCCTGTAGGCAGGTCACTTGGCTATGTGTTATTTTCTGTTAAGTATCTCGAAGATTCTTCAAGCCTTCTTAGCTTGAGCAAAAAACAAAAACAAAAACAAAAAAACAGTACACCATTCTCCAAGGCTGTGCAAACGCTTAGATGAGGCTGAGAGAACAAGGTTGGCATTTTGGTGGAGACAACTCACAAAAATTTCTCATCTTGGCGATGTTACAACTCCTGATGGCTTCAATCTTTCATGTTAGAGATTTCTATTGATTGGATAAGAAGCACACACATTTTGTCCACGGCACAGAGATATCAAAGCAAACTTTCCCCCCAGTGCCGTTTCCCCGGGGGATGGGAATGATTGATTTTTATTGGTTTAGCTTCTAGGATACTCACATCTCAATCCAGCCAATTTCTTTGGAAGGAGCTCACTCCAGTCCACCTAATTGTATTTTCTAACCAAACAGTTGAGAGAGATTTGTCATCTTTACAGTCCAGAGGAGATGGATCTCCAGATTCCTTTCCCAATTGTGTGAGCTTGTTTCTGAAGTTGGTGATCGAAGAAGGGAGCCAGGCTGAGGGGAGAAAAAAAGTCACATGAAAATATAAAGCTGAAAATACAGTGGCTGTTGTTATTTTGATGACTTCAAAAGTTACTACGGATGGTTCCCTCTGAGCAAAGGAATTTACCTGTATCAAAGGAAAAAAAAAAATGTAGCAGGCCATCCCCAAACTGGAACACAATTCTGAGCGTTGATATCAGCTTCAGGGTAAGTGTCGGGCTGCTGAAGACGGCCTCTCAGATGACGTTGGGAAACAAGCCTCCATGAATATTTTCGCCTTTCTGCATGTCCCAGGCTTTCTGAGCAGAAGTTCTACAATCGGAATTAACAGAAGGGTTGAATGGTAAACATTCAGTTGGGGATAGTATATTGCTTTAGGGGTTCACCTTCTGTGCTACTATGGGTACTGCAACCAATGTCATGGTGAGGGGGTAGGGGAGGCAGGTCCTCACGCCAACCAATTCTCTGTGAGACCACCTGAGGGTCCTACAACTCAGCTCAATGCTGACACTATCTATCTGGAGATAGTATCAGATTCCACAGGTTAAGGGCTCAGTCCTACAAGACTGTCCTCCCCACTGCAGACACCAATCACAAGTCCACGTTGTCACCTAGGCTTCTAACCAACCGGCTCTAGACTGGCAGTTCCAACAATCCCCCTCCTCAGGTTTGATTAATTTGCTTAGAGCAGCTCACAGACCTCAGAGGAACATTTTACTTACTAGATTATTAGTTTATCATGAAAGGATACAACTCGGGAACATGCAGATAGAAGAGATCCACAGGGCAAAGTAGGGGGAAATGGTGTGGAGCTTCCATGCTCTCTGCAAGTGCACCATTTTTGCCAAATTTCTATGTGTTTACCAACCAGGAAGCTCTCCAAACCCCATCTTTTGGGATTTTTATGGTGGCTTCATTGTGCAGGCATAACAGATTAAATCATTGGCCATTGGGGACTGATTCAGCCTCCAGTCCCTCCTCCTCTCCCTGGAGGCCGAAGGATGGGACTGAAAGTCTCAACCCTCTCTTCACATGGATAATATCACCGGGACAAAACTTCCTGCTGCAATGGCAACATCAGGCCCTTGTCACATCATCCATGATTGTTTGGGACACAGGGAACCAGTGCTAAGGTGCTCTATGAGTAATAAATGATGTATTCTCTATTTGGATTCAGAGTTCTGGTGTTTCTGTTAGTGTGTGTATACATATAGTGCTGGTGTGTATGTGTGTTTACACATACACTTATATGACAGTTTAACTGGTTAACCTGCAAGTAGGGTAATATCTCAAGCCTGTCACTATTTTGGACTTAATAGAAGATAATAATCATTATAATATCCTTGGGAATTAATCAAATTGCAAAAACAAGAGCTGAATGATGGTGTATTTAGTTGGGAGCCTTCTTTGGGGGCGGGGTATGAAAAACTCTGTCCCTGGTCCTACGTTCTTGAAGTTGACGTCCGTGTGCTAGATGGGATCGCAGTTGGGGCTACAACTGTAAATGCAGCATGTTCTTCGTTCTCCAGGAGTTTACTGTCTACAGGAGAAGATGAGGTATTTACACAAATATCTTTAAAAGAAAAGGGGAACTGTTTCTGTGAGAAAAATATCTTTCTACCAGGAGAGATAAAAGGAAGAGGCAGGGGTTATTTTTAGATGTATACGTTGTGGGTAGGGAAAGCCTAACAGAAGTTCTCATGAAGGGAAACTTTAAATATCCGTATCCATCATTTAGGTAAAGCCACAGACACCAACCTTCTTGAATATGTAGGTAACAGAGAGCAGAGTGTGATGGCCAGTAAAATGATGAGCAAAATCAAGATTCTAAAATATTTCTACAAACCAGGAAGACAGGAAAGGTTAACAAAATGATACCTCAAGTTATAAATGTGGAGTAACAAGCAGGTTAACAGCAGTACTTATGGGGGAGAAACAAGAGAAGGAGCAGATGACAGAGACTCAAAAGCAGTCAAATTAAATCCCAGCATTCCTCTTGGTGCTCTTTCAAAGCCCTTCATGCACCTTCGAGGCTCACACAGACTCGATGGGGGCTGCATCCGGCAAGTCTTACTGTTCCCACTGGTTAGAAGTGGTGACGCAGTCTCAGAGCATAAGGGACTTGACCAAGATCATCCAGCAAAAACAACAACTAAAAAGTGAGAATATCTCTGATCACATCGCTTGAAGAAATGACTTCATAGTCAAGGAGTCTCAACAATAATCAGAATTCAGTGGTCAGTTTCAGGCGCGACATTTCATGAAAGGATCACTAAGGGATCACTCCATCCCGTGGAGGTGGTCAGGATGGCGAAGGGTCTGGACATCATGTCATATAAGGAATGTTTGGAGGAACTTCTCCAGGAATAGAAAAGACATAAGAACTACTGTCTGTAAGTGTCTGAGGAGCTGTGATGTGGAAAGGAATTAGACTTACCTGTGAAGGTTCATGGGGCAGAACCCACACCACTGTATGAAAGTGACAGCGAGGAAGATACCAGATTATTGTAAAGGAGAGAATTCCATCATTCAGAAGTGGCAGAGATGAGCCTGCAAGAGAGTGAACCCCCCACCCCAGGGCTGATCACAGCACAGACTGCAACCAGCCACAAATCACAGTTGTTGAAGGAATTCCTGCCTAAAAATAAGAAGTTCATGACTTACCAGATCTCTTCTAACTCTGCTTTTATTCCTTGAATACAAATCTACGGTGCCAGGAAATTCATGTCCCAACAGTAGATCTTCCAAATACGCTCAGACATTAAGGGCCACGCTGAAGCCATGAGATAGCACCATCTTCACCTGGGTCATAAAAATATCACAAATAGTCATAAGGCCACTCACACATCATGATTTTTGCTTTTTGCTAGTCTTCATATCCCTCCGTGAGTGAGAAAAAGGCTGAGATTATTACGCCAGAGAAGCTAAGTGACGAGTTTAAGGTGATATGGCAGGGTAGTAGTGAGATCAGAGACAGAAACCCAGCCTCCCCTTAGATTCACTGAGATGTCAGCAACAACATTAGTTAGAAATGACTACGATTTGTAGCACTTACTATGGGACAGGCACTGCTTTAAGCACTTCCCATCTGTGATGTCATTTAACTCGCACAAAAACCCTGTCAGGTGAGAACTATTACACCTCCATCTTATGGGTTAGGAAACGAAGAAGCAGAAAAGTCAAGTAACTTGCCTGAGACCACAGGTACCACAGGGATGGGCTAGATTTCTTTTTTCTCTTTTTCTTTTTTTCCTTTAACTCCTTTATCGTGGTATGATTCCTGCACAGCAAACTACACATATTTCAGATGTACACTCATGAATTTTAATAGATGTCTACACCACTGAAACCACTACCACAATCAAGATAGCTAACATTCCCATTACTCCCCAACAGATGCAATTTTCAAATTCCCAGTTTATCCCGTCCCATCCCCTTTAACTCCTGGTAACCGTAAATTTGTTCTTTATGCCTGGGAGTCTGTTTCTATTTTGTAGATAAGTTTGTTTGTGTACTTTTTTTAGATTACACATGTAAGCAGTATCATAGGGCTAGATTTCAAACCTTGGCAGTATGGCTCCAAAATCCTGGACTCTCAACCACTCGGCTTTATTTTCTCTCTAAATCCATTTTGTTTGTAGGAGACAAAGGGGGCAGCCCCCATATTTGTACATCACAGCTTCTGTGGAATATGTTGCCAAAGGAACCAAATAGTCAAGTTTGGAAGCTCTGAGAGACAGGAAAGACTCTACCTTAAGAGATAATCTCCCTGCCTTACTCAGCTCACTCCTCCAAATATGACGTCTGGCTGCAGAGGCTTCTTCCCACAGACGGGATGATGGAAATTAATTGAGCAAGTTGCAGACTTGAGACTCAGCGGTTCTGATCATCAGACTGGACTGAAATGTGGCCAAGTTTCAGGCAAACACAGTGGAGGAGGGGCGCTCCGTCGAAGAGTAGACCGCAGAATCTACATTTGACCCTTAACTGGAGTGGGAGAAAGACAAAACCAAAATAATGGGTACCACAGATAACTGTTTATTCCTTTCCAGCACAACAAGCAAATAAACTGCCATTGGTGCCTCAAAACTTCATACAGGGTAATATTCCTTTAATGGAATGCTTTTAGAGAAGAGTCATAAAAATAAATTGAAAAGTGCTTTCTGCTGGCTACAGCTGGCATAAACAGCATCTGGGCAAACAGGATAACACAGGGCTTAACTTAGCATCGCCATTTTTATTACTCACCCGCGACAGGTCTTATAATAGTACAAATTCACTTAAAAAATGGACTCTTTCCCCCTATCGTCACCCCTCCTTCTCTCCACCACTGCGCACCCAATAGCCTTCTGTGTTAATTCTGAACAGCATAATTACAGGTCTTTTTATGATTTAGGTTTGAGACCAATTAGCTGATACTGCAAGCCTTTCAAATGCCAGCTTCCCTCTCTTGGCACTCCCTGCTCTGCTGGGATTTACCTGAGTGCTTGTAAAAGGCAAATGTTTTGTGAGGAGCGGAGAAATTGGGTCTGTTTGTGGGTGGGTTCCCTCCTCCCTCTCTCTTCCCTTGTTCTCATCTGCCCGTGCATCTTTGCTGCACCTGGTCTGTAAAATTGTCACAGTGTGAAATACACACTGAATATTCATGCTGGGTACCCACGCTGCTTCTGTTAACAGGTAGTTGTGCCATCGAATGGCCTTTCCTATAGGTGGGGCTGCAGGCCCAGGCTGGGCGGTGCTCTGCCACCATTGTGGAGCCTGTCACCCACTGGCAGGAGGGGTAGGAGATCAAGAACTCAGAAAGGCACCACCTGACAGTCCGGCCCCCTCTACTCCGACCATCCCTAGTACCTTCCATCCCAGGTTCGTCATATAGTGAGGCTACAACAATGGCCTTGAAGTCAGACATTCAGCAAATTCTACATAATCAACCAACGCACATGAATTATATAAAGCCTTATGCACCACTGGAGGGTTCAGAGATAAATAAAGTAAGATTCCTGCCTTCCATGTGCTTTTAATTGAACGTAAGAAGACTCAACTTAATCACATGAAAAGATAACTCGGGATATAAGGCAGGACGTGGTAAGTGCTATGAGGAGCCGGCAATAAGTTCAAAGAAAGACATTTTAAAACATCTTTCTTTGTCATGGGGTCAGAAGTAATCAGTCTCCAGGCCTCCCCTCTATAGCAAGTACTTTACAAACTGTGTTGAATCATTACACAACCCTTCGAGATATGTATAAGATACATAAAATAATGTACGTTATATCTAAAACCTTTTCCAGATGGAGAAACCAAGGCTCACAAAATTAGGTAGCTGTCCAAGTCACAGAATCCCCAAACTAGTAAGTGACAAAAAACTGAAATTTTAAATCCTGGCCTGGTGCCAAAACCTTGACCGCCGCATCCCACTTCCTCCCTACTGGTCAGGAGAAATGAGGTTTCGTGGGCATTCCGCTGGTGGTTGTGGGTGATCGTAGAGGGAAGTCTAAGAACATCTGAGAAAGGAAAAGTGGGCTAACTCGGATAGAACAGAGGGATTAAGAAGACCATGAAATACTAAAATACTAGCCGGAAAGGGGTATGCAGAACCCCAGATATGTTATTAAATTGGCAATCCAACAATATATTGGGATATTGCACAGCCATTAAAATAACTGTAAAGACCAGGTAGAATTATGCAAGCTACTAACATGACAATGTGATAGTATTGAGTAAATGAAATCAGAAGATAGAGCAGAATGCAAAGTACTTTCTTGTTGCAACTACGTGAAAATAAATATTGATAGTGTTTCCACATAAAACTAAAAGTTAAAATTGTTGGGGAAAAAAAAGTCCATCCCCTGGGCACAAGCATGACTATATTTACACTCTTCCAGATGGTTTTCTTTCTTCTTCTAACAGATTCCCATGAAGAGCAATCTAATGCCCTCCCTCTGCTATTTTATTGCCTTGCAACCCCACTTCCTCAGGTCTAGCCTCCATCTCCCTACTGATGCGACTTCACCCCGCAGTGGGTTTCTGCCTCTAAGATAACCACTGGGAACAGAGAATTAGATAGGATGGACAGAGACATAATTTTAAAAAAATAAAATTTTATTCTTAAAATTAAAAAATTTAAATGTAACTTTAAAAGTTTAAAATTTTAAAAGTTTTACTATGCTTTGGGTTCCAGAGATAGTGAAAGTAAGATTGTCATTCTCTCCACCCTCTTCTTGCATTCTGCATATGGGCTCATGGTGATAGTCTTGACACAACTGAGGAGATGAAAGGAGGGAAGTGATAATTAAAAACAAAAAACAAAACAAACAAACAAACAAATAAAACTAAGCATCATAATTCACCAAACCCTATTATATTCCTATCTTACACTTCTTTCTCATGCTACTTACAGTGATTCCACTTAATCTCCCGATAGCATCATATTTAGTAATTTGTAAATATTCCCATACTTGGGGGAGGGTATAGCGCAGTGGCAGAGCATGTACTTAGCATGCACGAGGTCCTGGGTTCAAACCCTAGTACCTCCATTAAAAATAATTATAAATCAATCAATATCACATCAACAAGAGAAAGGACAAAAACCACATGATCATCTCAATCGATGCAGAAAAAGCATTTGATAAAATTCAACACCCATTTATGATAAAAACTCTCACCAAAGTGGGTATAGAGGGAACATATCTCAACATCATAAAAGCTATATATGACAAACCTACAGCCAGCAAAGTACTCAACGGTGAAAAACTCAAAAGCTTCCCACTAAAATCTGGGACAAGACAAGGATGCCCACTATCACCACTCCTATTCAACATAGTCTTGGAAGTCCTAGCCACAGCAATCAGACAAGAGAGAGAAGTAAAAGGGATCCAAATTGGAAAAGAAGTAAAAGTGTCACTATATGCTGATGACATGTTACTATATATAGAAAACCCTAAAAGGTCCACACAAAAACTACTAGAGCTGATTGAAGAATTCAGCAAGGTAGCAGGTTACAAGATTAACGTTCAAAAACTCAGTGGCATTTCTTTACACTCATGATGAATCAACAGAAAAAGAAAGTAAGGAAACAATCCCCTTTAAAATAGCACTCAAAGTAATAAAATACCTAGGAATAAATATAACCAAGGAAGTGAAAGAATTATACACAGAAAACTGTAAACCATCGATGAAGGAAATTAAAGAAGACTTTAAAAAATGGAAAGATATCCCATGCTCCTGGATTGAAAGAATCAATATTGTTAAAATGGTCACACTGCTCAAGACAATCTACAGATTTAATGCAATCCCTATCAAACGACCCAGGACATATTTCACAGAACTAGAACAAATCATAACAAAATTTATATGGAACCATCAAAGACCTAGAATTGCCAAAGCATTACTGAAGAGAAAGAAAGAGGCCAGAGGAATAACTCTCCCAGACTTCAGACAATACTACAGAGCTACAGTCATCAAGACAGCATGGTATTGGTACAAAAACAGACATATAGACCAATGGAACAGAATACAGAGCCCAGAAATGAACCCACAAACTTTTGGTCAACTAATCTTTGACAAAGGAGACAAGAATATACAGCGGAATAAAGACAGTCTCTTCAGCAAATGGTGATGGGAAAACTGGACAGCAGCATGTAAATCAGTGAAGCTAGAACACTCCCTTACACCATACACAAAAATAAACTCAAAATGAATCAAAGACTTAAACATAAGACAAGACACAATAAACCTCCTAGAGGAAAATATAGGCAAAACATTATCTGACGTATATCTCAAAAATTTTATCCTAGAAGAAATAAAAGCAAGAATAAACAAATGGGACCTAATAAAACCTACAAGATTCTGCAAAGCAAAGGAAACCATAAGTAAAACAAAAAGACAACCTATGGAATGGGAGAAAATTTTTGCTGATGAAACCGACAAAGGCTTGATCTCCAGAATATATAAGCAGCTCATATGACTCAATAAGAAGAAAACAAACAACCCAATCCAAAAATGGGCAGAAGTCCTAAACAAGCAATTCTCCAAGGATGACATACAAATGATCAATAGGCACATGCAAAAATGCTCAATATCACTAATTATCAGAGAAATGCAAATCAAAACTACAATGAGGTATCACCTCACACCAGTCAGAACGGCCATCACTCAAAAATCCACATATGACAAATGCTAGAGAGGCTGTGGAGAAAAGGGAACCCTCCTTCACTGCTGGTGGGAGTGCAGTTTGGTGCAGGCACTGTGGAAAACAGTATGGAGATTCCTCAAAAGACTAGGAATAGACTTACCACATGACCCAGGAATCCTGCTCCTGGCCATATATCCAGAAGTGACCCTACTTCAGGATGACACCTGCACCCCAATGTTCATAGCAGCATTATTTACAATAGCCAAGACATGGAAACAGCCTAAATGTCCGTCAACAGATGACTGGATAAAGAAGATGTGGTATATTTATACAATGGAATACTACTCAGCCATAAAAATGACAACATAACGCCAGCAACATGGATGCTCCTGGAGAATGTCATTCTAAGTGAAGTAAGCCAGAAAGAGAAAGAAAAATACCATATGAGATGGCTCATATGTGGAATCTAAAAAAAAAAAAAAAAAAACCACAAATGAAGCATAAATACAAAACAGAAATAGACTCACAGACATAGAATATAAACTTGTGGTTGCCAAGGGGGCAAGGGGTGGGAAGAGATAGACTGGTATTTCAAAATTGTAGAATAGATAAACAAGATTATACTGTATAGCACAGGGAAATATACACAAGATCTTATGGTAGCTCACAGAGAAAAAAAATGTGACAATGAATATATATATGTCCATGTATAACTGAAAAACTGTGCTCTACACTGGAATTTGACACAACATTGTGAAATGATTATAAATCAATAAAAAATGTTAAAAAAATTATAAATAAATGAATAAACAAACCTAATTGCCCCCTCAACTCCCCCCAAACAAACAAAAAACAACAAATAAGCAAATAAATAAAAAAACAAAAGCCACCTCTAGTGAGGAGGGTATAGCTCAGTGGTAGAGTATGCGTTTAGCATACACGAGGTCCTAGGTTCAATCCCTAATACCTCCATTTGAAAAGTAATTAAACAAATAAATAAATAAATGAATAAAGCTAATTCCCTCTCCTGCCAAGAGAAATAAACAAATAAATGCTCCCGTACCCTAGAATCCCCAGCTCTCCTCTGCTGCTGTCAGTAGTCATGTATCGGACCCTGCCCTTCAGATGCAGCTGCTATTACCTGGTTCCTCACCTCCTCCCATCCATCCCCATCCGAGCATAGGATGACCCTTGATGAAGTTAAATAACCCCTCTTCCACTTTCTTTTCTGAGTTAGTGTCAGTAAGCCCTATAAAGAGATGTCTCTGCCCATTCTATCTGATTTCGTTCCCAGAATGGTGCCCAGTACTATGGTAGGTCACTGCTTAGCTGGGCAAATGAAAACACAGCCTTGACTGAAAAATGTTATGTGAGAGGACATGAATAGATCAGCAGAGATAGATGGCTGGCTGGCTGGATAGATAGATAGATGATAGATATTAATAGATAAGTAGATAAATAAATACAAGAGGGGGTCACCTAAGAAGAAACAGGAATGCTACGAAGCAAAGTCAATAACCAAACCCCCTGGCAAGTCCCCAGATCTATAGCAGCCAAGTAGGAAAGTCAAAGCCAAGAGAGAAATCTGAGCTCAAACATAAGCTATAAAATTTTCAAAGAAGGGAGAATCAAAAGTCTATGTAAGGAGTGGCTGAATTTCTGGGGTGCACTACATTTTGCTGCTGCCCCTTGCAAGGTCCATGATCACCCCCTGTGCCCTTGTCTTGCCGGGAGGCACCCTGAACCTGATGTAGGAGGAGCTCTGACACTGTGAGCCCCCATCTGCTTTTCCGGGATGCTTCTTCCCTCCCTCTGCCCTGACTCCCGCCTTCTGCCTGGTGACACAACCCTGCTTGTCACTGCCCCACACTTGAGAGCTGCTTGTGTCTGGAGCGTTGTGCCCTAACTTCTCTACCTGACATGTTCTCAGTCACTCACAAAGCTCATTCTTTGTCACATTGTCCCCAACACCCCTCAGGAATTTGTAACTCCAGCTTCAAGGCTCTCATAACATTTTGTAGAGACTTCTGTCAGGAAGCTTATCAGTACATTGTAATTGCTTGTCTACACATCTCTCTCCCTGACTACACGTGGAGTTGCTTAAAGACTGACTGTGCTTTTCTCGTTCACCTCTGGATCCCTGCGCCTAGCGCTTTGCTTGGCATAACATAGGTACTCAGTGTATGTTTCTTAGATGAATGAATCAAACATAACATATTCCATGTTTGCCTATTCACTTCGCTCTCCTCTAGGATCTGGCAAATCAGGAGAGGCAATCTCTTAAAACACACAGTAGGACACTCAATACATGTATCCACCACATGTAACGGCCAGCCAATAGCCTCATTCAGGAAAAATAATTAGCCTGCCCAGATACTGTGTTTCTGTTTAGCTCTTTATTCCCAGGGCTCCTTGTCTAGGTAAGGACTCTGTCTCTGGGAGCACATGCAAGTATTTTTTTCTGCAACTAGGTCTGGAGAGTACAGTGCAAGATTGTGAAATTCAAAACACACCTGGGAAATTCAGACATGATCTCAATAATAAAAGCTGTAATCAAGGAAGAAACCCTTACTTAAGCAAATAATTTGTCTTGGGACTAAAAGGCTGAGCACGATATTCTTCACACATGGGGACTTTAGTTGGCATTTTTGTCTTCATTCTGCATAGACTTTGCTGAACAAATCACAAAAATATAATATTTACATATACCCACCATCAGTAGAAATGGTCATCTAATCAGAGAAGCAATTGGTGGTTTGGGAATGAAATGCTTGAATCCAAAGAAGAGGGAGAGAGAGAGAGGGAGAAAAAGAGAGAGAAAGAACTTTTAAAATTAAAAGGAAGTGTCATCCAAGGGCAAAGCAATTTGACCCGGATTCTCCCCAAGTGGAGGGTAACATGACTGGGAGTGAGTTCTGTCTTACCTCTGCAGTTATGAGGATGATTTGCAGACATCAGATTTTGTGATGTTACAGACAAGGCTCCCAACTTGGGGAGGAGGGAAGCTGGTGCAGAATAATGTGCTTGTGTCTGATGGATAATAGCCAGACAAACTGCACATCCCAGCAAGATGCAACATCAGGTGCGGAATCAGATAAATCGCAAACAACAATGGAGAAACAGTGGAACCCTGAGGACTATCAGCAGAGAAACCAGATGAAGTGGATAAAGACTCAGGGCTGGAGATGACAGGGAGGACTTCCTGGCAGAAAAGTGGGAGGAGGTAGAGGAAGTGGTGGAGTGGAGATGGCACAGGAACATCCAGATAAAAGGCTGCAGTCAGCTTTCCAAAAGCCAGAAAAAATAACAGCAAGAAATAATAAAGTATAATGGTAGCAGTGTCCATTGTGATAAGCAGATAATGTGTTACTCTGTACAGCCTGGGACCCCTTCCCAGAGGCAGGCAAGCCAGGCAGGAATCCAAGTTCCTGGACGTATCAACCTGTGCAATCGAGAAGAGAAGATGTAATGCAAAGTGCAGTAAGAATCACAGAATGTTTGCACTGAAAGGGACTTTAGCAATTATTTAGAGCAGCCTCCCTTTCCAGGAGAAAGGTTTTTCTTTGGTTTTTCTTCCCACCTCACTGGCCATTTTTTCTCAACTCCTTTTCTGGTCTTTGTTCCTCTGTCCCTCTTTTAAATATTGGGATGATGGCCCTGGGTCCCTTTCTCTCTCAGCACTCATTCCCTAAGTGATCCCATCCAGTTCCCAGATATCTGAATGCTGATTCCTTCCACATCTATATCCCTAGGCTTGACTTCTCTCCCAGCTGAGCTCCAAACTTGTACACCCACCTGCATGCTTGGCATCTCCAACTGAATGGCTTTCCGGCATATCCAGAACAGAGTTCTTGGGTCTGCTTTTTCCACCCAAATCTGTTTCTCCCTGGTCTCCCCATTTAAATGAATTTTACCTCAATCTACTCATTTGCTCAAGCCAAAAACTGAGGCACTATTTTTGGTCCCTTTTTTTAAATTCCTCTCTCTCACCAGCCATATTCGATCTATTGACAAGGCATGCAAATCAACTCGTGATATACAAATAGATGTATCCAGTCTATTTCCACTGTCACTAACCTCACTCAGATCACCATCAAGTTCAACTAGAGAGGCCTCCCACCTGGCCCTCGCTTCTATTCCTGCTCCTCCAAGTTCATCCCTTACACGGCAGCCAAAGTGATCTTTTAAAAATATTTTAATGGTAAAAATTAGATAAATAATTGTTAAATAATGAATGATACAGAAAAATTGGGTAGGCAGAACTTTAGTGGCGTGATTGTCCTGAGTGAGGTCACCCCAAAGTAGCTTCAATCCAGTAAAATCTTCCCATTACATAATGGCCCACTGAGCATTCAGTCAGTCTTTCTGCCGGCCCCGCCATGTGCTCTAACATCGCACCATCCCTTCTTAGGGGGGACTTCTACCATACACCTGCCTGCTCAATTAACAAAAAATATATAGCAAACATGCTCTCCGTTGCTCTCTCCTCCCTCAGTTCTGGAACGTTATTTCTAAATCACCATATGAATGTTGCCAAAAATCTGGACTTTGAAAATATGTGGATGGCTAACAGTGTTGCTTACATTTCTTTTGGATATTGAATGATGCATGGTCACAGCTACAGTCTCCGAGCTTAAAAGAAAGCAGACGCAACTCTGGATTTGGGGGACTCTCATTCCCATTAAACCCTCCAAATTGAAGCATGTAGGTCAGTGTTTATGTGACATGGTTGCATTAAACCTATTAAGCTAGGGATGAGGGGCAGGAGAGAGAGCTGTGTGTGTGCTTGCTTATGAGGGCTGGAACGGCTGTAATGTGCCCCTGGACAAACTCTGAATTCTGAAAAACATAATGATGTGTACCTCCCAAAGTGCCATCACATTCATTATGTCATTATTCAGCCCAGTAATGCCACAGCTGTAGGTACTAACATTTCTACTTTGCAAAAGAGGAAACTGAGGCTTACAGGGCGAAGTAGCATCGTAAGCATCACAGAGCCGTGTTGTTTTATGGCAGATCCTGAGTGCATGGTGAAAACCCTTACATGGGTCCTCTGAATGAGGTTACAGAAAAGCACTTTAGCAAGGTTACCTGCTACTTATTAAAAACCAGGGAAGCCTCTCCCTGTCTCCGAAGCACCTTGGCTGGCACATTTTCCCAAAGCCACAGTGAGCATCCAAAGGGTCCCGGGGTTACTCCATCATCAAGGTGCCTGGCTCCTGGTGGGAGATTTCCCAGTGGTTCTGCAGATGCTCTTTTTGCCTCCTCACCCCCCCCCCGGGGGTGGGGGGGCTGTTTCTGTGCTTCTGTGGACCCGGCGTCCTTGCCGCAGGGACAACCTCACATTCACACCCCCAGCCCCCAGCCCACCCCAGAGAAGCACTGCTGATTAGACCATGGGCTATTCCCACCCACAATCCAATCTGAGGCTGGATGCCCTGTCAGACGGCCCCTCCGTCGTCTGCAGCTCTCTCCACTGTGTGTTACCGTGCAGACAGAGGAAAATGACAGTTTTCATCATTTCCTGCTAAATGATTCAGTGCTGATTCAGCCAGTTTCAACTCCATAGCAAGGCAATGAAGAGAAAGGGGGAAAAAAGACCCAGAATAGAAGAGCAAATGCTTATCAACCATTTTGAGGCATTGTGGCTGGCAGGACTTTCTTCCCTGCACTCAGGAAAGTCCTTGCTACCCTTGTCAAGGACATACAGCTGCACAGGAGAGGAGCCTCCTCAGGTCCGGCCCTTTATTTACCCAACTTATTTCCCCTCCAGGGGCTTTAAAAAAAAGCAAACAAACAAACAAACAAAACAAAACAAAAAACCCCCAAACCAAAAAACAAACAAAAAACAAAAAACGCCATTGCTTCTCATGCCTCTGCAAGGAGAAGTCTTGCCGGAGTGAGAATCAACGCACAGACCAGAAATACAGTGGCCCCGTCACAGAGCTGAGCCGCAGCCTTGGGGAAGTCATTTCCCATCTCTGAATCTCAGATCCTCGAAGAAGGCGAAAACACGGGGTTTTCTCTCCTCCAATCCCCAATCTACCTGCACTGTAGGATCTCCCCACGTAAGAGAAGGAGGGCAGGGTGGCCGAACAGGGGTTGTCATGCCTGAAAGACCCAGAAGAGAGGAATGCTCTGGAGAGGACTTTGAGGGAGGGAAGCCCCTCTCAGCATCTTCTTTCTGGCTGAGAGCAGAGAGGAGGGCCCCTCCCCTAGCTTTTGCCTTTAGCGCCTTGCCACTTCGGACACCCCTCACCACCGCGGCCCGCGCGGGCTGTCTCCTCTACCCGCGCCCCAAGCTCCCTCTGCCGCTCATTTATTCAGTCAAACTCTACTGTCAAATAATCCCCATTTCTTTAATCCCTTCCAGATCCCTCTAGTCCACCCCAAAATGATTGTTTCTTCTCTGTTCTCCCTGCCTCAACTTTCAATTTAATGTAAATAATTAGACTGTGTAAATAAATTTGCCAGTTTCTTGTTGAGTGCCACGGTTTACTCTGTCCCAACGTCAAAGGTAAAGACTGACTCCGCAGCGGGACGTCCCTTTCTTCCCAGCGCTTTCGCACATGCTGTTGTCCTTGCATGGGACCCTCTTCTCTGCCCCCCTCCACCCCAACCTCTCCCGCTCCCTATTCCTAACTAACTCCTACTGACATCTTAGGTCAGTCTTGCAATCACCTCCTCCCTGTAGTCGGCCCGCACGTTCTCAGAAGGCACCCCTATGACACACTCCCCAGCACCTGCACTTGGTCATCACCACCAGCACCCCAGTAACTAGTGTTCACTCTCTGTCCACCCCACTAGGCAGACAGGTCCACGAGGCAGGGTTCATGCCTGTGCGTTGATGCCCATGTCCCCAAGACCTAGCACTTTGCCCAGCACATAGTAGGGGCTTAATAAAGAAACGCTCCATGAATAAATCATGGTGGCAAGGAAGATCTATGTATTTGCATTAGCTTGGCATTGGCAGGACCTCAGGTCACCCAGACAAGTGCCCCCACCAGAGCCTGGTGTCACCTTGCTGCATTCCTGATGGAGAGAAGGCTGGCTTCCATATGAACAGGAGCAGATACTGAGACCTCACTTCTTCTCAAGGCCATTATTGTCTCCTTTGGCAGTTCTCACTAGCAAGTTCTCCCTCATCCAAGCTGGCTCAGCACACTCACTGTTCCCCTCCTACCCACAGGTGAGGCCACCAATGTTCTGTCGCAAGTTGTGTCCAGCCCTGATGGGAACCGTCCCATGTGGTATTTCCTACTTTCTTTCTGAGATCTTGCTTAGTCCTGCTACCTCCTGGCGTAAGATTTACCATCTTTCAGATGGGGGCTTCCTTAGGACTGTCTGATTTTCACGTCCAGATGTTCACCTAGACACTGTCTTTCACACCTCCCTTGACTCCACCCACCCCTCATTCCATACCCAGCCATGAGTCCCTGAACCTCGGATGGCAGGCAGCATCCAGGGAAGGTAAGCAGGGACATTAGTTAGAGTGAGAGTTTTTCTCCTGTGAAATGGAGACATGGGACCCTCTGTAGGGGGCAGACTCCTCCAATGACCTTCCTCTCCTCACCCTCCCCAGCCTGAGATCATCTCCCTTCTCCAAGTTCAATAGCCTCAGGCCCTTCTGTTGGTTCTCATGTGGCATGATTTCCAAAGCTTCCACATCTCTGACCATCCTTCGCAGGATGATTATCAACTGGGACCTCCCTCAAAAATCGCAGACCTCCAGTCCTGCCCCTAGCCAGTTCCACCTGAGTCCCTGGAGTAACAAATAGGTCTCAGGTTTTCCTTTCTATACACAGAACACTAAGAAGGGGGCCCATTACTATCAGATAATTATTCTTTCTCACAGTGGGATATATTATATTCAGCAAGACAGAAAGTTGCCCTGGGGAAGGACTAGATTATATACGATCTGCTTTGTATTTTAAAAAATGAAAAAGAAAATGGAAAAAAAAATCCACAACTTCTCCCTTTCTGTGCTGTTAAGATAAACATCCTTTCCCCCAGTTACACAGCTCGAGTTGATGGTGAATACTTTTCTCCCTACAGAAATCACTTCTGAAAAGCAGACATTTAACATTTCCAATCTGTCTCTGAAGCTGAGATTAAATTACATTCTGTTTTGAAGGAATCGAAAACACACTTGTTAATATAATAAATGCCTTCCGTTAGTTCTAGAATTTGTCTTTGTTAGGCACATAATTCAAGAATTATCTATTACGGTAAAAAAAAAAAAAAGAGTCATCTGGGTCTGTGCTAATATCTGTAAGCAATAAGTCTTCGATTTCCTTCATACTTCATTACTGGCAATACACAGAGAGCAATCATTCCAAAATCAAAGCCTGTTTTCCGTGGTCGGACTATTGTTCATCAGGATTTATGAAGCAACGAAAAAGCATTTTCTTGATTTTCATAAGTTAAGCTAACAGTCCGGTGATGACAACCTCATTAAAACCCAGCAAGTTAGATGTTTAAGCCATGGAGTTTTATACTGTATCTATCATTTTTACAAAGCACCTTTCTTTACTCTGACTTTCCGTAGAATCTTTTATCGATAGAAAGGACAGGAAAAAAATGCTTATTTACCGTATATTAGTTAAGCCAGATGCATTTGCAATGTATCTTACCCGACAATGTGTAAAGGATATAAAGCATCATCCAACTGACCGATTTTGATGATGTAGAGAGAAGAGATGTGGGCAAACAGCCTTCTCTTCCGAACGGACTCTGCCACGCTGCATTTTAATGCACTTCTCCCTGGGGATGGAGAGCAGGGAAGAGACAGCTCACTGGTAGCTGAGGTCAGCAGCACACTTTTCTTTGGAAATAGCATGCCTGCCCATCTCTGGGTTATTGGGTCTACAGTCTACAATGGTGCAACCTGTAGACTGTACCTTGTGAGCCTTCTTGTGACTTGCGCTGCTGAAAAAATTTAGTGCCAACTAAGACTTTGGGAATCAATGTGGGAAAGGAATCTCTGACTGGCAAGAAAAAGAAATGTCTTGGCTTTAAAGTCTTGCATTTAGAAAGTTCCCATTTGCAATAAGGGAATTCCTTTTAGGTACTGAGAGCATTAGTTTATTCTCTGTGACTCATTTCTTCCTCGGGGCTGCCTGTTGGATTTACAGCAAAAGAGTTGTCCAGGGCAGAAAGTATTTTTTTAGGAAGGGAGCACTTGTCATCTGAGAGTCAAATAGATTCTCAGGCCAGTTCCATCTTAAATCAGCCTACAGCTTGCTGGTGGCCATGGCCTTAGTAGCCTGGACCTGAGAGACGAGCGTGGATGTCACTGAAAACAGAGGAAGGAATTTGAAGAAATTTCATTCTGAGGAAAGGTGAACTGCCCAAGCGGAGTTAATTGCAAACTTGTATAGAGTCAGAGAGATGGATCGAGTGCCCAAGAGCCCCACAAAGTCTTGCCTCCAGGCATCTTCCATTAACTTGCTATTCTGGAAACGCAGTGGGAAAGGGAGGGGAAAATGGGAGCTAACATTTTGTGTGTGTGTGTGCCCAATGTGTTCCAGGCACTGTACTAGGCATGTTTATATATGTGATCTGGGCAAAGATGCCCAGTCTGCTTTCTCCCAAACATAGCCTCTCAGGAGCCCAGTGCTACCAATTCCAGCTGTGACGCTGAGACATGGGGAAAAAAAAAAAAAAAGTGTGCCCAGTTGTGCTTCACGATCTGCCCCCAGGAGGTGACTAATGTGGACCCAGCAAAAGCACAATCACGTTGATAGACGACTCGAAGCTCTGTTTCTAAGAAACTCAAAAGTCTTCCTGTGGGATTGCCTAAAGTTCCAGAAAGCCTGGGCTTGGGTTCTTTCTGCCATCGTTGTGGCTGAGGTCAGAGGCCATCTTTTGCGTGACTAACTCCCTTTCCTGAAATGAAAACCAGTCGAAGCAGCTACCAAACACAGACCGGCACGGGCCAGTTGGCAGTTGAGCTCCCCTGTCCACCAACGTGGGTTTCTTGCTCTCCCAGCTGGTGGGTTAACGCCACGAAGCGAATTCCCATTCGTTCCATCATTACCCTTTATCGGGCTTCCCTTGGGGTACCCAGTGGAATAATGAAACACAGACTCCATTTTTTTTTTTTCTGAAACTGCCCTGTAATAAAATAATTTTTAAGATGATAGATTAGATCTTAAAATATATGAACAGCTTATGTTATCGCTTGCCTGGGAGACTTCATCTCTCCTGTATGGTTCTGACTCTGTTTCTGATTAAATTTAAAAAAAAAAAATGCTGTTGTGAGCGTTTGACTTCTGATTTTCCATAATTCTTATTTGTAAGCACTTTTGTGCTGGTCCCTCCTTATAATTTACTAAGTGCTTTGCTCTTAAAGAGCACTTAGCAGAAAGAGGTGCAGGGAAATTACATCTGGCAATTATGCCAGTAAATTTAACTCCAGGATTTAGGCTGAACAGGTCATTCTTTGCTTTAGGTTTCCTATGCCTGTCCCTTGCAACAGGTTGCCTGTGGGCTACTCCTAACCACGCTGAAGGAGGCATGGGGTGATTGCCTGATGTTAAGCTGTCACTTCGGGCTCTGATGGCCCTTGGAAAGCATTAGTGAGACTCAATCAAGAGCTAGAACCAAGATAGCACAGCCAAGGCAAAACTCAAGAAGCCCACATTCCAAGAAGTCTTGTAGTCTTGGTTTCTTGAGATGCCAACTAATTCAGCCCTCAAAAAAAGAACGTGGCCACATTTTTTTTCTCTGCCTTAAAGAATGTGCCAGTAATCTTGCCCATGACCTGTGCCTCTCCTTTGCCTAAACATTCCCCATGCCTCATGTATAGAACAATCATATCATAGATATCCAAACTGGGGCACTTTGAGAGTGAAAGGGGGAGCTCTTAACAGTCACACAAGGAAAATGGATGTTACCGAAGATTTGGGGGCAAACGAAGGATGACTGGATACTCCCTCCCAAAAGATAGAGATGTAAATAAGGCTGAAGAAAGAGCGGTTTGAGTCATCAGCTGAATCCATTTCTCCATGCTGCCTTTTCTAAAGAGCTGGTGGTTTCAGCCTTCCTGCTGCCGGGGAGGGAGAAGACATTTGATATCATGTGTACTCTGTCTTCTGAGGAATTAGCATGGTGAAGCATCAAAGCATGTGGGTTCTGCAGCCAGACTGTCTGGGTTTAAATCTTAGCTCCTCTCTTACTAGCTGGGTGACCTTGGGAAAGTTACTGACTTTTTTGTGCTTCAGTTACTGAGTGAGTGAAGAAGAGAGAATCCAGGAGGATTACAAGAATGGAAGCATGTCTACCCAGAAACAAGAGGCAAGAGGAAAGGGGGTGGCCTCCTAGGAAGGATTCCTATTTTTAAAATGCGCACCAGCGTCAGACCCTACACGATAACTTTAACGTTCATAACAGCTCTCAAGGTGCCTGTTCTTAACACCTTCGTAACATCATCACCCTTGTTATGTCGATTTGGCAGATGGGAATATAGGAGCTCTGACATTAAGTATCTTGCCCAAGGTCCACACAGCTGGTGAGAATTAGAACCCCCAAAACCTGTCTCAGACTCTGAAGTCCACATTTCTTCCAGAACACAGTGTCTCTCAGCTAGAGTATGCATGTATAGGACAGGGGGCTTCTGCTTCAGTGAGACCCCTAGTCAAACTCATCTCAACTCACCACCAGCTCACTCCCCCTTAGAGAAACTGACCACGACCCAGACACGCCTCTTGCCATAGGATTCCTCCTTCCTCAGGGCTTCACTAGCACCAGTGTGTGCCCTAGGATAAGCTACTTCACCTCTCCTTGCTTTGGTTTCCTCATCTATAAAATGCGGCTAATATTCACATCTGCCCCCTGGGAGTTTTGTGAGCATTTAATAAACGCATACAAGCGAAACCCTTAGAACGGTGCCTGCACGTGGGAAGTACACAACAGTCCGCTGTCAGTGTCACCCTCACTGGGGGACACCGGAGAGCTGGAGAGACAGCAGCTGCCTCACTGGGTTGGGAGGAATGTGGAGAACTTCAGGATTCCTCTAGCAAACACAAAAGGGGGGGGTGCAGGACAAACAAAAAGATCCTCCTTTCCTGCCCTTTCTCCAGGATGTGGCGCTTGGGTGTCATTCTCCCCTTCACGTACCCAGTGGCAAGCCATGGGTCCACATTCAGCATCACTGAAACCCAGGTCTGCAGCTTCTGCCCTTGCCTGTCAACTCCCCTGCTGTCAGGTTGCCTGCATATTAGCCACGTTGGCTGCTCTGTGTCTACCTGCGAAGAATGAGCCAGAGCAGGGCAGCTGAAGCTACGAGGCACACACACCAGAAGAAAGGTTCTTCATCTGGAAACGAGGAGGTTGCACTCGGTAGAAGACCCCTAAGGCCCTCTCCAGCTCCAACATTCCGTGGGTCTGTGACTCAGAGGCACCCCCTGGATCACCGGGGCTGAGCCAGTTGCATTTCTCATGCATAATGGACTAGAGCAAAGCAATTGGTGGGAATTAAAGTCTCAAGTCCCCAGCACTGCCGTTTGTCCTTGCTGCTTATTGGGAAGCCGAAGGTCATGCTTTGCCAAATCTTAAATATCAGTCTCATCCATAAACCCCATTTGGGCTGCCTGGAGAGTCAAAGTCTCTTATTCCAGAAGAGAGCAAGGTGGGGAGAGGACAGAGGACAATGGAATGTTTTAATACCAGCAAACGGCTTTTGGAGTCAAATCGCCTTGTTCAGCTTTCCTTTGCAGCTGTGCTGTTTGATCTCCTTTGCCACTGGGTTGGAAATTGTAAAAATATTTAACTTGCAAAACTACACGGTGGATGTGGTTTCCCATCTACCAGCTTTTAGGAGGCATTAAATATACTGGAACGTTATGATAACTGGAGGCCATGGGCTGAAATCCTCAAGGGCAATAGGTACTGGAAGCAGGGATGAAGGTCACAGACTTGTCCCGTCCAGCCTATAAAGTGCGAACTTGAGAACAAGGGTGTGTTTTGGGGGGTGAGGAGGCGGCAGGGGGTGGTGTGTGTGTACAGACCCTCAGGCAAGTTGTGTCTCTGCTGCGTTACAATGGCATATTCAAAAGTCTAATGAGACCTTGGCCACGGGGTCCTCCTGCCAGGGAGTTGCTTGATTCTGTCTATTCCAAGTGTCTCTCTGATTCGCATCCTATAACTTGCCTCTCCTAAAATCACTTGTTCACCTGTGGTTTCCGGTGAACGGACACACGTGTAAGAGGTTGATAAGCACCGAAGCCCATAGCCAGACAACGTGGGCTCAAACCCCAACTCTGTCACATCTTGACAAGTTACTTAACAATTTTGACTCAGTCTCCCTGCATGCAAAATGGGGAATCGAATATAATTTACCTCAGTGGCTGGTGGAAAGGACTGCAGTACATGAATATTTATATATGTATCACCTGTTTTTTTTTTTTTTTCCTTCATTCTCATCAAGCGTGGGCTTGGTATATTGGGTCAGAGACTACGAGGGAGACTCTTAAAGTTCCTCAAATCCCCTTCGCCACCTAAGGGATTTATCCCTTCAGCATCTAAAGCTGAATTCCAGTTTTTGCAGCTGCAGAAGGCAAAGGTTACTTAGCTAGCGATTATCGGCGATTATCTCGCTGTCTTGGTGAGATCAAACCCTGTTCTGGTTTGAAAGGAAGAGGAAAGAAAATAAGAAAGTACGAAGTGCTGTGAAGTGAGAGGTGAGGGAACTGGGGGGCAGGCAGAGGAGAAGTGGGCCAGAACAGAGTTACCTAGAGGTCCAGGGAAAGCCTTCTTGATTTTACAGGTTTGCTTCTCTGGTCCCACTGCTTGTGGTCCCCTTCCCTGAAACTCCCGCATCTATATCCCTGCCTTTCTCCTCCCACTCCGATCAGCTCCACGCTCCCTGTCCCCCCAGAGGCTCAGAGCTGAGGGAAAGACAGAGGTGGAATGAGGTAGGACCTCATGTGATTTGTGGCCACCATCCATAGCAGCGAGCCCTGCTGTCATTACCAGACATTCAGAAATAAGCCTGGAAACACACTTGATAACCGTGCTCAGACTGACTCCGAAGCTGCATCCTCACAGCTTGCTGCAAAGAGGCAGGGAGGACGGAACCTGCCAGCCAGAAGCTCCCAAAGAAGGGGGCTCCCACTTCCAGTGGAAAAGAAGAGGATGCTTCCTGCCCTCCTGGTGAGATTTGATTTCTCTGAGTCTCCAAGGCATTAAGAGTTCTGCCAATGGCACATTTTATTGACTAGGAACTAGCACTTCCTCCGAAAAGTTTCCGAGACCCCAGTGGGCAGGCCTCGGGGCCGCCATGCTTCATCCCCTGTGTCAAGTCTCCTCTCCTCCTCCAGCTCCTGCTCCATTTCCCCGCCTCCAGGAAAAAGGCCCCAGGTTGCGCAAGGGACTTGAACTTGGCAAGAGGGAATACAGTTACTAGTAATACATGTTCATTGGGAGAGAAAATAAAGTTGAGAAATTGTGAGGGAAGAAGAAAATCATTCCCATGTTGGCTTAAAATCCAGCAAGTCCTCTTCTCGGGGCAGCCTTGTGAATATACTTCCAGAAGCTTCTTAAGTACTCATAAGCATAGGAGAATAAATGCAGCAGCTTTTTTTTAATAAAGTAAATTTACATCATGCTTGTCAGTTTGCAACTCCATATTTTCTGGTCCATAATAGATCGTGGGTGTGTTTGTTTCCTGGGGTTGTTGTCAAAACTGGGTGGCTGATACACCCGAAATGGACACAGTGCCGCATGTCAGTTATACCTCAGCAAGACTGGAAGAAAATAAGCAAATAAAGAAATAAACACGATTTTATTTAGGAAAAAATGAAAATAAATAAAAGCTGGGTGGCTCAAACAACAGAAATGTATGCACTCCCCATTCTGGAGGCTGGGAACCCAACATCAAGACGCCGGCAGGGTCTTGCTTCCCCTGCTGGCTCTAGAGCAGAAGCCCCTCTTGCTTCTTCCAGCGTCTGGGGTTTGCCAACAATCCTTCGTGTTCCTTGGCCTGTGTGCACACCTCACTCTAGTTACATAAGTGTCTTCTCCCTGTGTCTTCACATCCCTCTTCCTTCTGTGTCTGTCTCTGTGTCTAAGTTTCTCCTTTCTAAAAGGATACCAGTCATACTGGATTAGGGCCCACCCTAATGACCTCATTTTAACGTGATTGCCTCTGTAAAGACACTATTTCCAAATTAAACCACATTCTGTGGTACTGGGGGTTAGGACTGCAACATATCTTTTGGGGGGGCACAATTCAACCCATAACAATGGGCGCCTTTTTGAATCTCTATCAGTTCCTTAATGACGGCTTATTATCCCAGAGTCTTATTGTGCTATAATTTACCGTTTTCCAAATGAGAGAAGTCATCTTTAATTTTCTAACATGCTAAATAGTACTTTAATAAAAACTCTTATAACCCACATATTCTTATTTCTGCATTTTTTTAAAGTGGGATCCTAGAAGTAGAATTTCTGGATCAAACTATCTTAAATTTAGATGGTTATTATAAAATTTTTTCTGCATAAAATTATATCCATTTTTACACTCAATATTATATAGTGGCACCCACTCCCCTACATTTTCATTAACACATATTTATTAAAGGATATCATTAATCCTTTATATTTCTGCCAATCTGATGGGTTAAAAATAACTTTGTATTTTATTTTCATAGGTATTTTCTGATCTCTAATGAATCTTATCATAAAATGCTTATAATCCACTTGATTTTTTATTCAGTTTTTTATATTTTGCCCACTATTTCATGGATTTTATTCATGGAGTTTCACTGAGTTTATTTCATGGAGTTTATTCATTCAGTGATTATTTATAGAACACTCATAATGTGCCAGTTAGAGTGCTGGGTTGCATCTATGTTTTTTTTTTTCTTATTTATTTGTAAGTTTTTAGACAGTATCTTCATAATGAGGAAATTAGTCTAATTTCTATGATATCCTTAAATTCTTTTCTTGGGTTTTTGCTTAGCATTGTTTGTGGTATGTGTTGCCCTGTCGTATAAAAATTGTAAAAATTTAAATAACTCACTTCTTTTTTCTTATTTATTCTGAATCTCTGTTTAGAGGGCTTTCCATAGTCCAAGGTTATAAAAAGTATCTGATATTTTTTTCTTATATTACTTTGTAATTTCAGTAGGTTTTCTTTGCATTTAAAATTTTACACAATAGAATATATATGTTTTTGATGTAAATTTATCTTATTTTACAGTGGTCAGCTACTTTAAATACCACTTATCAATTATCCTGTCCTTTACTAGTTAGCAATGAAGATATTAGCTAACATTTTGTTGGATACTTTCTGCTTTTGCCTTGGTTGGTTCCCTGAACATAGAACTCAGGACAAAAGTTTGATCCCAGGAAACAGGAATTCTTAAGTGGAGACTGAGACTTGGCAGGAAGGAAAGTCAATACATGAATAGTCAGCCACCCTTATGGACAACTATTGCCTAAGTCCCTGGATCTTCTGAGAAACTTCAGGAAATAGTCTGGGATACTACTAAATACACTGAGCACGCAGGGGAGAAGAATGTATCCCTGGACTCCCCTTCGTCATTGGTCAAGGGCAGCCCCATGAACATCGACTCCCTACAATTCCAGGTTGGGCGAGTCTGAGTACAGAACACATCCTCACTTACATTCCACGTGATGCACACAGCAGTAAATGGGTTAAGTGGTAGGGACCAGAGACAGCTGCTGTCTGACCGCACCTTCATGAAGCTGGTCAAAGCTTGCATTGCACGCAACTGGCTTTTGCAGAAAGCTCTTGAACAGTGCTGTCTAATAGCACTCTGCAGTGATGGAGACGGTCCCTATCTGAACTGTCCAGCATGGTACTCCACAGCCCCATATGGCTGTTGACTCTTAAAACGTGGCCAGTGAAACTGAGAAACTGAACTATTCATTTTGGGTAAATTTTAATTCATTTAAATGTAAGTATACATACCCATATATAGCTAGTGGCTACCTATAGGGCAGCGTGGATCTAGAATAAGAGGTAGATGAAGAGGATTTTGAAATGGTGTCTAAGTGATGCCGGTATACGTTTTTTCACGTACCAAGCAGCATGCAAACTAAGAATTTTCTAGGATGCGCTGAGATCCTTACCTGTATTATCTTACTTAGCCCTCACAGCAACACTATGTCATAGATACTGTTCTTCATGTTTTATAGCTGAGGTGGCTGAAACTTAGGAAATGGAAGTAACTCTCCAGTCTTTGCACAGGTAATAATTGACTGGGGCCAGGATTTAAGACCAGGCAATATAATTCCAAAGAGTACTTCTAATCATTATACTATCAGGTCCATCCCCTTTGCACTCAGTTCTCATATATACATGGATCTGTATCTGGATTTTTATTTGCCTACTGTGCACCAGTACCCCAATGTTTACATACGGCTGCTGTACAGTATGTATTGCCTCCTGGTACTTTTTTAGCATTCTGTTGTGCAACAGTTTAAAATATGTTGGCCATCACTGGCTATCTTCCATGTGTAAGAGAGAATTAATTAGAAAGGCAGAAGATGATTAAGATGCTTTGGACTTCAAGTAACAGAAAACTAAAAATAGGTGTTTGTTATCCTATGTATTAAGAAGTCCAATAACTAGATAAAGAAGACAGCCATAAAAAAGAATAAAATAATGCCATTTGCAGCAACATGGATGGACCTGGAGATCGTCATACCAAGTGAAGCCAGAAAGAGAAAGAAAAATGCCATGTGATATCACTCATATGGGCAATCTAAAAAAAAAAAAAGGACACAAATGAACTTACTTAGAAAACAGAAACAGACTCACAGACATAGAGAACAAACTTATGGTTACCAAGGGGTAAAGGAGGTAGGAAAGGATGAATTGGGAATTAGAAAATTGCACCTCTTGGGGACTGATGGAAGTGCTAGCTATCTTGACGGTGGCAGTGGTTTCACGGGTGTGTACATCTATCAAAATTCATCAAATTGTACATTTGAAATGTGTGTAGTTTACTGTATAGGAACTATATCACCATAATTTTTTTTTTCTTAGAAAAGAAGCCTGTAAGCAGATACTTACAGAATTGGCTAATACAGCTGCTCAGAGACTTAAGGTTTCAGATTCATTTATTTTTCAACTTTTCCAGGGTATTGGCATTTGCCCTAAAGTTTGTCTCTCTATAGTGCAATGCAACACTTCTAGCACAGCCTCCTCAAACAGTCAGATGTGGATTTGAGTAGGCAGCTTATAGTGCCTGTTCTCATGATTCAATTCAAAGACTATATAGGTTTACTATTCAGTAGAACTAAAAATATTCCAGATTTGTTTGCTAACTAAATACGATCTCTATATTGGAACCAAAACAAGGGGAGAGAATATGGGGAGAGTTCAGGGGATCAAAGTAATTCAAGATTTTGATTCTTCTTTGGGCAAAAGGAAATCATGTCTGAGTTCAAAAAGTACACTGTAACTATGTCTTTCTTGGAAGAATTCAATTTTGCCACATATCTTATTTTTTATAGACGTTTAGTCCGTTTACAATGTTGTGTTCATTTCTGGTATACAGTGTAGTGACTGAGTTATACACATACATATATTCCTTTTCATGTTCTTTTTCATTATAGGCTAGTACAAGATATTGAATATAGTTCCCTGTGCTATAGTCCCTGTTTGTCTACTTTATATACAGTAGTTAGTATCTGCAAATTCCAAACTCCCAACTTATCCCACCACCCCCATTTCCCCCTGCCCCGGAAATATCTTTTCTTTTTTAACATTTATTGTGGTATGCTTTCTGTACAGTAAACTACACATATTTCAGATGTACAATGTGATGAATTTTGATAGATGTGCACATCCATGAAACCACCACCACAATCAAGATAGCTAACATTTCCATCACTACCCAAGAGGTGCAATTTTCGAATTCTCAATTTATCCCTTCTCACCCTCTTTAACCCCTGGTAACTATAAGTTTATTCTCTATGTCTGTGAGTCTGTTTCGGTTTTGTAGGTAAGTAGTTAAGTAAGTTGTGTCCTCTTATTAATATAAAGAGAAGCTGAATTTCAACCCTCTGAGCCACAGTTCTCAGAGTAGATTCAAACTGTGGCATACTAAAATTTTAGATCTTGGGAAATCTGGAAAAATCACGTGGTCCCGATTGTTCAATTTACAGATGAGGAAACTGAAGCCCACTCAGAGCCAGAATGAGGAGTAGAACCCAGTTCCCTAAAGACTGCCACATCCTCTCCCCCTGGACACTTTCCCCAAACAGAAGAGAAACGAACGCTGATCATTTATGGTTACATTTTTTTTTCTGTGACTAAAAGCCCTTGAATCATTTTTGACCAGCTTCTAAAATGGGCACATGCTCACAGTCTTCAGAACCCTAACACTGCTGTTGTTCAGAAGATATTTTCTGAATAAGTTAGATTATATAACAGATATGCTATGAGATCGTTTAGGCATTTAAAGGACATGGTGAGCTTAAAATTGGAAAAGACTAATGAAAAGTTTGTTGTGTATTTTCTAATTGATAAGGTCATGTGTACTGATGGCAGAAAACTTAGAAACCTCTTTACAAAAAAAAAAAAAGCTCAAAGAAAGAAAAATCACCCCGTGTCCCCCATCCATAATTACTTAGCATCATGGCTTTTGTCTTTCCACACTGTCGCAGTGCATCTTTACATCTGCATTTCTAAGTAAATAAGTGCTACATTTTTCTCTTTTGCAGCCTCCTTTTTTAAAAATTTGAAGATAGACCAGGATCATTTTCTAATAAATAAATAGTATACAGCTTGATTTTTTAAATGCAAAGTATCATAATGTATAAAGCACATTTAACCTAATCAATCATGTGTATTTATTACTAATATTTTGATATTGTAGACACGTATCTTTACACATTTGCAAAGGTGGAAATATGCAGTCAAAAGATATGCACCTTGTTAAAGTTGTTTATACATTTTGCCAAACTGCCCTCCAGAAAGCTTACACCAATTTACATAGCTCCCTGGTTCCCTACTTCTTTACTCACGCTGGGGACTATCGTTCATTGTAATCTCAGCCAAGTGCAGATCTTGTAAGAGCCACGCTTGCCTTGGTGACTGCGTTTTACTTGCACCCGTCCGCAGTGCCCGTGAATTCCTGTCGCGGCCAAGGCCGGGTGAGGGGTTCCTGGCCTCACTCAGCTGCGCTGACACTGATTCAGCAAACAGTTTTGCCAGAAGGACAAAGCTAACCGACAACCACGAAGAGAGTGTGAGGGGGAAACAGCAGCTCCTCCAGAAGTGCCTCTGACAGTCCGGAGAGGCGCGGTCCTCTCTCTAATTGCTTCCACCTTCCTCTCCTGCAGGTGACTTCCCTCCTGGCCTCTGATTTCCCCAGGTAGAGGCTTATTTGCATTTCCTTCTGCGCTTCATGCTAGTGGACACACAGAGGTGAATCTGGGAGCAAATCTAACAGACTGGCAGGGGTATCTATTCCAGCTTGTTCTGGATAAGCTTGGGGTAGCAGGGTATTTTATTCACTGCTAAATCAGTGCAAACAACAGGGTGCTTTATTTCTTTCCGTGCAAGCTTTAATAACCCAACCCAGTCATAATGAGTTCTGGCGCAGAATTAATGTAAAAGAGTAATGGTGATTAGGTAATTATCAAGTACAGAGAGCATTTAACCTTCCCAGTGACAGGACTGCCTAAGACTAGCTGATATCATGGATGCTGTCTGGAAATAATTAATAATTTTAAAATTATCCAATCTCTAGTATTAATCAAGAAATAAGGATCCAAGAGCAGCGTCAATCAAGCCGAAGTTTTCCTCCATTTAACGTCTGCCGATGCACCGTTTCTCTCTGGTGTCTTTGAATGTGTCGGTCTTTTTGATTTTTATTTCAGGCAGGCCAGGCTTAAGCTGTGGCAAGTCTCTCGGAATATCTCAACAAGCTGAGACACATCACCCTCTAAAATTATCCACCCGGAGTGAAATGCCAGGGAGTAACCTTTGGCCTCTGCCTTTTTTAATTGCAGCTCAAGCCATTTTTAAGCCACAGGCTGTGACAGCCCCGTGTTCTGCTCTCCTTCACCCACACTCCACTCCCCCTACCCTTCTTGGGGGGGCTGCTCCCACGAGGACGCGTGTGCGCGTGCACATGTTACCTACTGCCTTACATCCCAATAAAATAATAGGCCTGCCTTCTCCCTGACTTAATTTAATTCCACAACAAACGCAGATATACGTCGTTGGGTCTTACGAACCCATACGTACATGAGCGCCTATGAGCACCCACAAATACACAAATATGACGTGCAGAATAGGACAGTTCTTTCTGCTAAGTAACAAAGTAGACACTACAGGAAGATTCAGAGTAGAACAACTGGAAGGGACTTTAAAGGTCATTTTCTCCAAACCCCCTGCAGAAGATAACCTCGAGACACCGAGAAAAGAAGTGATTCTTTTCCAGGATCGTACAACTAATAAAAAAGAGAAGACGAATTACAATAAAATGCATTAGTTTGGTTTTTTTTTTTTTTTTTTGGCTGGGAAGGGGGTGGAGGTAATTAGGTTTATATATATATATATATATTTATTTATTTATTTATTTAATGGAGATACTGGGGATTGAACCCAGGGCCTTGTGTATGCTAAGCATGTGCTCTACCACTTGAGCTATACCCTCCCCTCCAATAAAATGTACAAATAATGAAAATCTTGATTCCTGTTTCCAGAACTCTTTTCCCCAAATGCAACAGAATCCAAGACCAGGATATTCAAGTACTAAAGGGAATCTAGTTACCAAAATATTTGCTTCTATGCATGCTGCCTCCTCTTCCTAGAATGCCCATTCATCTTTCTTTGACTGACTGACTCCTCAAGATGCAGATCAAGGAGCACCTCCTCCAGGAGACCTTCCCTGATACACTGAGAGTCAAGTTAAGGCCCCTTCTGTGAGCTCCCATAACAACTTGTGCTTAGTCTTAATCTAGCATTTTTCACATCATTCAGCCAGTTGTGGGTTTTCTGGTCTTTTATTTCTCCTGAGATTCTAAGATGAGGAGGTTGCATATCATTCCCTGTTGCACCCCCACCCTCTAGCCTCATGCAGAGAGCCCAAAAAGATATCACCAAATTATGCAAAATCTTGCAGATTCAGGAAGCCATGACAAGGTCAAGGGGGCATATGTGCAGAAGAGCTCAGGCCAAATAATTTGTCAGCAATCTGGGACAGGCAGACACATAGGAGGGTGAAGGGGAGTCACCACCAAAGGTGTTCCTGGGGGACAATCACAGTACAGCATCCGGCAGCCTTGCTCCTTCGTGAAGCAGCCATGCTCATCAGGGTGATGCCTGCTGTGGGCCAAGGGAGGACAGGAAATGACTCCATTTGTCTAGAAAAGAAGAAAGGGAGCAGGAGACAGTGGGGGAACAGAGATGCCAATCACAGCCTAGAATGAGGAGCAGTCTGGATGCCTCCTTGGGATCCACAGCTCGTTCCCCCAAAGAAGACTACCTGGGGGACAGGAGCAGGGTATACATTTCTGCCTGTTGAATTAACTGGCTGTCTGCTTGTTGCAGATCCGGGCTCCATGTCTGGGGCAGATGCGGGCAAGTCTGGGGATGTAGAGGGGGCAGGGGGTGGTGAGAGTCTGTGAAATATCCTCAATCCCTAATCCATGGCTGGGGTCTCAGGAAACACAGCCGACTATGTGGGATTTTCTTGTGTGTCCCTCCCTCCCTCAATGGGCTAGACCTGGGCCCTGAGTCCTGCATCCTGGATGACCGTTATTGTTTGCAAACATTTATTAAGGACAATTGGTGCCAGGCACTGGGCTGGGCACCTGGTTCTATAGCTCAGTGTTTCCCAAACTTCTGTGATCATCAAAATCTTCAAAGTCTTTTTTTTTTGTTTATTACAGATTCCTGGACAACTATTCTATATCTCTTGATTTAAACTCTAAGGAAGGGGTTTAAGAACGTGTATTTTTCCCAAGCCACCCAAGGAATTCATACCATCAGACAAGCTTGGGAAACACTGATAGAAATAAACAGTAATAATAATAGATACAATAAATAAAGACAATGACTTCTGTCTCCAATGAGTACACAGGTAAAAAATTGTCCTTTAAAATAGTCATTCCTAACTCAAGAGACACTCATTCACTTTCTAAGAAAACACATGAAAAAAAACTAGAGTTCCATCTTAAATCCATGATATTTATTTGTATGATTTCAGTGCAAGCATTTCCTGTGGAGATTGACTTGGAAGTCCCCAAGTGGGGACAGCTAACTGAGAGGACTCCAGATTAGCTATTGAGAATATTGGCGTAACTGGAAGACCCTTTACAGATCAGGGCTCAGGAAATATAGAACATGTAAACTTTTAGATACAGAAAAGAGTTTCTTTGGGTTCTGGGAAGCATTTGCAGACAGTGGAGAACGAGTAAGAGTAAAAATCAGTCACCCCAGCAGAAGCTTATGATAGATGAGACACTTAATCCACATTATGGAGACAAAAAAAATCTCCCAGCTTCAGCCAGTAATGCAGAACTTGGAGCAGCTGGGCAAACAGTTCTCAGAAATCACTGGACAATCAAAATCCTATTTGGCTGTAAAATGTGCATTGCCACCACGCTGGTTGCCCAATGTCCTGTCTACCGTCTCTACCTCAGCATCTCTGCCTTCTTGTCTGCCATTATCCCCTCCCCTTAGAGAAGCCCTCCCCTTCCCACCCACTGGGCTTGGCTCCCTTTCAAGTGCCCTCACCCTACTCTGGAAGCTTGTCATCAGTCCGTGAGGCATTAACGCATGTACTGATGGTAAAGACACAATGAAGTTACTTCTACCCGGTGCCAGCATAATCAGAGCACTTGTTAAGGGGAAAAAAAAATCAGTCTGAATGGCATTTGGGTGCTACAAAGACTAAATAATGGACTGCATTTACCGCTTTTCAACTAGGACATGTTGGTGTTAAAAATTATTAAATATTGGGGATTACACGGTCCAGGGTTTTTGTTTCAAATTTGTTTGTTTGCTTGTTTGTTTCATCTTGTTTGGCAATGGGGTCCGTTTTTCCAATGAAATATGCAGACGCCTAATATACAATGTATGCAAGTCAAGCGGCTCTGGGTGGATGAGGGGAGGTGATCAGATTGCTGCTACTCCCACACTTGTTCTCCCTCAGTGTCCCCTAAGGCACCCTACAGATGCCTAACACTCTGGGGGAAAAAAAATCTGTTTGTAGTCCTCCAAGCTCCTTGTTCCACGAATAAGGAAACTGAGACCCAGAGATTGAAACTGCCAGCAGCATCCTGGCCAACAGCAGTGGAACCGGAAGTAGAACTCAGGTCTCTTGAATTCCTGTCCATTGTCCTTGCCCCCATGCCAAGGAGCGTTCCTCCAATGTCTCTCACCACTCCAGGACAGTGGGGCAGGGTAGCAAGAGGAGGAAGATGATGTTTCTTAGGTTCTCCATCTGTACCTGTTCCCTGCTTTCTTTGTAGGCACCCTCTCATTTCTTTGAAATTCTGAGCTGGATTCAGGTCAAAATGATGAGTTAACTCCTTCCAAACTAGGCAGATTTCCCCAAAACGAAACAAAATGGTAAGTTGTAGTTTTACTCTCTGGCCCACCATCAGTCTCTGTGTGCTCTAGACCATAAAGCCCTGTGCATCCTTTCTGCTTCCTTCTGATCCAGCCCACATCTCTGCATTTCTGTCCCCGTTCTCCTCTCTAAGAATATCAAATAATCTTAGCTTCTGTCCAGACTCGTTGCCCTGCCCTGGAGAGTTTCTCTTTTTATTATCTACCAATAAGGTATTAATACTTTAGTTGCCTCAAAGTGCACTCTTTAATGAGGGCCGTGGACATTCATTTAGCTGAATTTGATAGCGACAACGCATTGACATTGGTAAGGTTAATCATCCAAAGCTCTATTTCATTGAACAAGTTGAACAACACTTAGCACATTGATCCACAATGTCCTACGATCCGTCTTTGCTATTACTTTAATGGTGCCATGGCATCGATGCCCTTTAAGTAATTGGCACTGTGGGAAAAGGTGGACTTGGCCTTGTCACGTCGGATTAGTGCTATGCTGAATTGTGAAAGATTTTTGTCTTTCCTCTGTTCTGTCTTTCCTCTCATTTTATGTCCTCCTGATTGAAGAGGCAAGACGGGGCTCATAGAGGCCGGTGGGGAGAGTCGGGCTGCAGAGTGAAGAGAGAATTGAGTGCTCAGGGGTACAATGATCACCATTTCTCAGCCCTGACTTCCTTCACAGATCAGCAGTTCTGTGTGACCTTGGGCTGGTCTCTGAGCCTCCTTACATCCCAAAGTCTTCATTTTTTAAAAGTGAGGCTAATTAATAAATCGACTCATCCCCACCTGGCTCACAAATGGTGAGTCCTAGTTTTAAGACATAATGCTTTACCTCTGGTACAAGGATATGATGAAAGAAGGAGAGGGGAGTGAGCTGGGGTCTCACCTGAGCCGTGTCCAGGAGGACAGCCAGACATTGATTTGGGGACAGTGTATACCAAAAGCTAGCTCTGAGGTGACACCTAGGAAAGTCTAAGATCATGGTGTGCTTCTGGGTCTGCCAGGAGAGGGCGCTGAGATCCTGACCAGGTAGGCAGAGCACCCTAGTCAAGGTTCCAGGTGAAGACAGGCAGGCCGTGGTCACTTGGGAGTATGTCCTTAAGACACATGTGCATAGCAGGACTGGATTCAGGCCAGGCCTTCTGTCCTGAAGGTGAGCCTTGGATGGGTGAAAACTTTGAAAGAGGTACCCTGGCTGATGGGAAGATGAGCTTTTGCTGGGGGACCACACAAAGCTCAGTGGTCCCTCTAAGTAGAGATCTCCCCTTGAATATTGGCAGGTGAGAGTCTAATGGTAACTGGGCCAATGAATTCAGTTAAGTCTTAAACCTGCAGATTCACCTGATTAAACATTAAGTCTACTTAGTCAGGACTGGCTAAGAACTTGGGAGAGGATGGAAATGGGTGCACTCTGAACTAGCGAGGAGAAGCCACAGGGCACATGAGGGCTGAGGAGGCCCGGGCACTGAACCTGGCCTCGCCACCAGCTTGCTGGCTGACTTGCTCACTAAACCGGTTACTGAAGAGCCCTGAGCTTCGTTTCCCTCCTTTGTGGGAGAGAGAGTGATTCTACTCCACAGGGGCTTTGTACAAATGACAACGTGGGGTGGTGGGTGGAACCTGGCTGGCAGAAGGGAGCATAAGCAGTATCAATTTTTGTTTGAAAGGAATGAAATGAGGCAGAAGAGAGAGACATGAAGTATGTCAAACATCATTCATTTAACAGACCTGCTATGTACCAGACGCTAAGCCCGGAGTTGAGAAAACAAAGATAGACCATATGGTCTTCCTGCCCCCAAGTTGTCCACAATCTAACAGAGGAGGCAGACTGTATATTTTGATGTCAACTCTGAAATATTTAGCCCCCAAGAAAGGGAAAAAATTACCAAACTACAGGATGAAAAAGTGTGGGGCCTCTTTCTTTCCATCGTCTCACTCACTACCCTCCAGCACACTTCTGATTCTGCCTGGGGCTGCATGGGTGAGTTTCACTCTGGAAGGAATTATCTGGGAGCCACACTTGGCTGCAGATCTAAGCCATGTTCTCTAGTAAAATCTACCCGTGAAGTTTATATTTTTATTTCCATCTGTTTGACAACTGTGTCATTTCTCAATTGATTCTGGATTCAATAGGGGAAATCAAAGGGGCATTGCTTATTGGTTTTCACAAAATCCAACATGATACAGGTTATTCTCCTGCAGAGTGGGTCCAAAGCACAGAGGTAATATGCAGCATGGGAAGATTTAGTCTATGCGGAGTGTGTGTGTGTGTGTGTGTGAGCGCGTGTGGGTGTGGGCATGTGTGCATGGGTGTGCATGCACGCACATGCATATGGAGAGAGGACGAGCTGGGAAATATTTACAGAAGGGGGGATGGGCCTCTAGCCAAAGGACAGTTGGCAAAGGGAATGAAAAAAGGACTGCGTGGACCAAGAACTGAAGATGAGAAACAGCCTATGCAAAGAAATTTCAGAAAAGGCAAAATGATGTCTAAGTTTCCAGCAGGAGTACCAGTGTCATCCCGCCACCAGTGTGCAAAAGAACCCATATTTCACAGGACAGCATCTCTCAGCTCTCTCCCTGTCACAGTGAGCAATGCCCAGGTAAAACCAAGAAATACCTCCGTCAGAGCTAGCCCTGTGCTCACTGTGATGACCCTGAGGAATCCCTAGGGGCACTGTTGCACCTCAGTAACTCTCAATCTTGAGTTTGGGTCCCAGGGTACCATTATCAGTGCCAGCTCTGGGGGACTCGTCTCCCCAAGTGGAAAAGGAACAGTATGACAATCTTGAAGATGTCTTCCAGCCCTGACATTCCATGGACCTCTCTTCCTTTCATACAGTTTTGTTTTTTTTCTGTTTTTTTTTTTTCAATCAATTCTTTCTTGACCTTTCCAACTCTCAGCAGAGCTCTGCGTTCTCAAGATCTGTAGAGATTAATTATCAATATTTCAGATCTTACTTTGCCAACTCTTGGGAGAATATCCCTACAGAGCATCACTTGACTCTTATTTCCCCCCTTTTTTCTTACTATCTACACAGGAGGGTATAGTTAATTTTGTAGAGAGGAAACAAATATTGGGCTGAGCCAGTGTTTGGTTTTAAAATCAAATACAGTTCTTGAAGCCCTTCTCCTTCCCTTAAGAACTCCATTCCCCAGCAGTCATACTTACAGACTCATAATAAAGGTTAATGCCAAGATCGTCTCTATCTTGAAAATAGGGCAAGTATAGAAATGTTTATTCCTCCAGGGCAGAGTTTCTCAACCTTGGCACTACTGACATTTGGGGCTGGGTGATTCTTTGTTGTGGGGGCTGTCCTGTGCATTGTAAGATGTTTAGCAGTGTCACCTATATTTACCCACCCAATGCCAGTGGCACTCCCTCCCCAGCTGTAAGGACATAAAATGTCTCCAGACATTGTCTAATGTCCCCTGGGGGGTCAAAATTGTTCTTTGAGTACAACTGCTGTAGGAGATCACATCCCCACCTAAAGTGAGTGAACTGATCATAAGCATCCGTGCATGTCTTCAGGGAAGAGCTGAAAAATGCATTTCTCTTTGATGCCATTCATGCCTTTGTTCATTCAACGAATGGGGTTCCTACTGGATGTTTCCTACACTTCTTGGTCATTGAAATTCTCATTTCTGGATCCCTGACTTCATCCATTTTAAACCTGACAATGCTGGCTTTCAGCCATGTCTCCTCACTTGTTTCTTACAATATGGCCACAGTAGTCCCTGCTGTCTGTCCACCATCTTGGGGTTTGTTCATTTCCAGCTCTGTGCTTCCATGCCTGTCACTCAACCACAGGAAATCACATGCGACTGTGAAAACACTAAGGGCCTGAAGGTGTAAGGCCGGGAATTCTAGTTCTGGTTCTGCCACTTCCTAGCTGTGTGACCCTAGAAAAACAGGAGCATCTCTGAGCACCATACTCTGGCCTGTAAAATGGGAATGACGGTGGCACATTCCTGCTCACTGACCCAGTTGTCTGTGGGAAGAATAAGAGCATGGCAGAGGAAGCGATCTGAAAACGACAAAGCACTGTGAAGAAAGATTGTTGTTGTTGTGATCATTATCTGTAAAACAAAAGAGTATTAGCACAAAGTGCTTGTCAAGCAGAGAGAAAGCCAGCTGAGGCAGAGAAACAATAACCACCTAGATCGGACAAGATAAGGAATTAGAGGAGAAAGGCACAGTGCTTTGCTGATTTGAGGGCAACGAAGCTCACTTCCTCCAGGAATGTGAGCCTAAAGATAAGAAGCCCTGGTGTGGCCATGGGAAGGGCTCCGCTGGGCTCAGAGCAGAACCTAGGCTCAGGTATCCAAGTACAATTCCTTCATGCAGAGGAAAACTTAGAAAGTTAATCTGTTAACGTATATTAGTCACTTCCTGTGTGTCAGGAACTATGTTGGGCGTGTTCCCGAGGATCCTTTCAGGAGTACTGCATCTAGAAAGGATGGAAGAGTCGATGGAGGGTCCCCTCACAGCCCACGTGGCCCCATCTATGTTACCCCAATATCCAGTGGAACATTTCTCTACGCCATAAGGAAAAAATGGAGGCACTTTGGAAACACTAGAACACGAAACATAATAGTCCAGGAAATTGCGTATGTGAATCGGGAAGCACACGGCATGGTTCTTTTTTATGTTATAATAATGATGATAGCTAGCATGTGTGCCATGTCAGCACGGGCCAGGTGTTAAGCTAGACGCTTGACAGTCTATTCATTAATTAAAACAAACTGAAAATGAAGATAAACATAAGCACCACCACACAGAGAGGTCTGCATCCCTCCTTCCCTACCTAACCATTCCCATGGTCCTTGCCTCCGGATTTTCAATGACAAAGGACAAAAGTATGTCCAAAGCGGGCAGCCATCCAGGTAGTCCCTGATAAGAGCACTACCAGCAGTGGTGACAATGATCACATCACATTCAATAGACAAGTGAGAGGACAAGTGATGGTGGATGAGGCTGGAGGGTTCTCCATGCAGTGAAGGGAAGCCACGGTCAGAGGGACCAAGGTGACTGGTCATAAACACCATGGGAAGTTGGAGAAGTGGTCAGCTTAACATGATCCCACAGAGATTTCATCTTTTTCACCCAGGTAGAGATTTTAGGAAACTGGATCTTGTCATGATTCTTTGAGTGGAAAGAGAATAATTTAGTAACTGTTGCTTATGTGTGCACAAAGGTGCATGATCTACCAATAGGACCATCAGGGTCCTGGAAAGAGACATTTTCTTTGGCACTGAAGAACAATGTTCTACCCACCCCTCCCCGACAAGAAGAGCACGATGTTCCAGTGACATTTACTTGACGGGCCCCACCAGCTCCTGACTACTGTGACCACGGTATCCAGAGAGCTCAGTTTTCCTACAGAGCTCGTGAGCACAAGTCATTTCATGTACCTGGAAGTTTTGTGATTTTTTTATTTTGTCTGAGATCAAGCCCTTTTTTCCGAGCCAGCAAACATTTCATTTTCACTAAGACGAAGGAGGGAGGAGAGGCAGCCTCCAATGATGTGCTGTCACTAGGCCATGGTTTAAATCTGAAAAGATGGCCCTGTTCATTGTAGGTACAGCCATTGCTTTGATCATTTACCACCTGACTTGACCATCACGCTTGGATTGGATCCAAAAAAAAAAAAAAAAACTTTGGCAGCTAAAGAGTCCTTTTTTCAACCAAATACCATGCCTCCCATATTTAAAACCACTTAAAAAGCATCTTTTGATATATGTGTGTACCCCCCACTTTGTCACTGTACGTATCATTCCATTTAATCCTTAAAACAATCCTGAGAAGACAGGCATTACTAGTAATACCTCTGTTTTCTAGCTGATAGAATGAGGCTGTGAGTAAGCAAACAACATTTTCAAGATGAAGAAGCGGTAGAGCTGAATCTCACTCTAAGTGGGACCTTCATCGTCACCCTTCGCCGCCCTGCATTCAGTGCTCGGCTATAGATTTGGTAACTTCTTTGAAGGTCTGTTCCGCCTCGTCCCCTAGCAATGGAATTCCTTCCATGGCAACAGCTGAGCTGAGGTTGGTGGCGTCTGTACACCTGTAACTCACTCCTTTTGTGGCTGCTTCTTTCATACTTGCCTGTAGCCTCTGGTACAACTGCTCAAGGAACAGAGAGCACTCAGGCACCTCAGAAAAGGGACAGTCATGGCACAAAAACCTCCCGATGCTGGATATGAGGTCTGTCCTTTTTTTTAAACTTCTCTTTTCCTTGTAAATTACAGTTGGGTGCGCAGTGTCTGCTTGCTTCTGAGATGCATATGCTTCTACCTCTCAATCTGAATGCCTGTCAAGTAGCCCAAGACAGAGCTGCATACAAATACACAGCTGAAAGTTGTCTTCAGAAGCCCTCCATAAATCAGATCTACAAACTCAGCAAGCACATCTCTGGAGGTGGCAGATAGCAGCACAGGCAAAGAGAGGAAATGCCCGCCCTCCCCAAGCAAGGCATCCGATAGCTCAGAAGGTTCCATGGCCCCAGGCTCAGACGGCAAGTTAAGGCAGTCAGCAAGAAAATGTTTGCTCTTCTTCCACCGAATGGATCTCCAGCCTCCCTGGCAGTGGAAGAAAAAGGGGATCTGGGGTGTCAGGAGGAGTCCCCATCTCCCTAGACTCTCATGTCAGTTTATCTGTAGGGTCCCCGATATGCCAGTCTCATTCTACCTCTCAATAAGTGACTGGTGTTCAACCCTTCTAGGCGATGAGGTCTTTCTGGACACAGGACATAGGTTTCTCACACATCTTTGCCATGTATCTTACATAGGCTCACTTTTGAAAAAAAATATTAGTAGAGTTAATTTGAGTTAGGTGATTTGACTTGTGTTGGTGGCCATAAGAAAATTCACAACAACATAAATAATAAAGAAACAATCATTACTAACTATTATATATAAAATAAACAAGTTCATACTGTATAGCACAGGGAACTATATTCAATATCTTGTAGTAACTTATGGTGAAAAAGAAAATGAAAACAAATACATGTATGTTCATGTATGACTGAAGCATTGTGCTGTGCACCAGAAATTGACACAACATTGTACACTGACTATACTTCAACAAATATGTATATATACACACACACACACACACAAAAGAAGAAATAATCATTAAAGCCAGGACACCAAGGGAGCCTAGAGTAAGCAAAGAAGCATTGTGGGCTGAAGAAGCCAGCCGTTCTTGGAGGGCACAGATAGACGCATTGCTGACCCCTTTCCCCTAACAAATGGCTTGTTGGAGGGGCCTGGGCAACCCTGAGAGCAGAATTGAGTCCAGACCAGGGTGGAAGTTTCTCCTGCTTCCAATTTCAGTGCATGGAGCCAAGGGGCAATTAGAGAAAGTAGACTCTTGCTGTAAGCCAGGAAATTTGAATGGATTATCTTTCTTTTCACAGCTTTACTGAGGTATAATTGACACCCGATAAACCGCACATATTTAAAAGTACACAATTTGATAAGGTTCGGCATACGTTTACGTCAACGGAATTATCACCACCACCAAGATCATGAGCATATCCATCATCCCCCCAAATTTCCTTGTGCCCTCCCTCCTGCCCCCGCCCCACCCCCTCCCAGGCAATCACTGATTTGCTTTCTTTTGCTATAGATTTGTTTGCTTTTTCTAACAATTGTAAATAAGCGGAATTGTGCAATATGCACTCCATAGTTCATTCTATTATACTGCTAAGTAATACACATGATTGTTTTAGCCGCTCGCCTGTTGATGGGTGCTTGGATTGCTTCCAGCTTTGCACTACCACAAATAAAACTGCTATGAATATTTATGTACAAGTCTTTCTATGGACACATGTTGTCATTTCTGTGGGGTAAATACCTAAGAGTCAAATAGCTCAATCATGTGGTAGGCATATGTTGAATGCTTAAGAAACTGCCAAGCATTTTGCAAAGCCTTTACACCACGTTACATTAGCACCAGCAATATATGAGAGTTCCAGTTCTGACACATTCTTGACAACATCTAGTCAATCTTTTCAATTTTAGCTGTTCTAACAGGTAGTGGTATAACATTGTGGCTTTAATTTACATTTTCTTAACGACTAATGATGTTGAATATATTTTCATATGTTTATTTGCCATCTGTATATCTTCTTGGGTGAGTATTTGTTCAAATCTTTTGCCCATTTTTAATTGGTTTCTTTTTTTCTTATTATTGAAGTTTTTAAAAATCAATTTTGTTGAGGATTAATTTACATACATTTCAACGAGTTTTGAAAAACGCATATATCCCAAGAACTACCACCACAATCAAGCTGTGGAGTGTTTCTATCATCTTATAAATTCCTGCCTCCTTTTGGATGGCCCATCCCTCTCCAACATTCACTCTTTTTTAAATGACAGCATTATTGAGATATAATTCACATATCAAACAATTCATCCATTTAAAGTGTACTGGTCAATGTTTTTTAGTATATTCACAAATTTTGAAATCATCACTGTAATCAACTTTATAACATTTTCATCACTTCAGAAAGAAACTGCATGTTCATTAGCAGACACTCCCCTTCCCCCACTTCCCAACCACTAATCTACTTTCTGTCTCTGCAGATCTTCCTATTCTGAACATTTCATATAAATTAAATCACATAATAGCTTCTGTGACTGTGTCTTTCAGGTAGCATAATGTTTTCAAGGTTCAATTAACTTTGTAGCATATGTCAGTACTTTATTTCTTTTTACTGCCAAATAATATTCTACTATATGGATATACCACATTTTATTTACCGATTTATCAGTTGGCTGATATTTAGGCTTTCACTTTTTTGGCTGTTCTGTATATAATACTGCTATGAATATTTGTGTACAAATGTTTGTGTGGGTTATTGTGAGATAATAGAAAATATATGTATGTTGTTCTGCCCCTGGATCCTGACACAGAGCTCCTGAAAGCCTTGTAATTTCCTGAGTGATAAGAACACTAGGAGCATCTTTGTTCTAATGAGGCAACTCTGGGTGGGTCCCTGGATGGCTCCTGGGCAGGAGCTGCTCACCAGGAAGACCATACCACACCTAGGAATTTGGAATTTTCAGCCCCCTTGCCCTTAACTTCTCCAGAGAGGGTAGAGGGACTGGAAATAAAGTTAGTAACTGATCATGCCTACATGAGGAAGCCGCTGTAAATCCCAATAACAGGGGGTTTGGTGAGCTTCCAGGCTGGGAACACACCCACAAACCAGGTAGGTGACACACCCCGACTCCTTGGGGACAGAAGCTCTGACACTTGGGACCCCCCCCCAGACATTGCCCTGTGTACGTCTTTTTCAGGCTGTCCATCTATATCCTTTAATAAACTAGTAAATGCAGGTGTTTCCCTGAGTTCTGTGAGCTCCTCTAGCAAACTAATCAAATTTTAAGAGGGAGAAGGTCATGGAAACCTCCGATTTGTATCCAAGCCAGACAAAATTCAAGGTAACGTGGGGACCTACTACTTGCAATTAGCATCTAAAGGTGGGGGAGCAGTTTTGTGGTACTGATCCCTTAACCTGTGGGATCTGACGTTATCATCGGGTAAATAAAGTCAGAATTGAGTTGGGTTGTAGGACACGCAGTTAGTGTCATGGAGAATTGCTTGATGTGGGGGAAAAAATGCACACACATGTGGTGACCAGAAGTGTCAAAAGTGTTGTTCTGTGTAAAAGTAAAGGAGATTCAGGAGGGAAGACTGGATTTTTACAATACAATTATGTTTTGTTTTTTCTTGAATATGTACCCAGGAAGGAATCTCTGGGCCATATGGTAATTCTATGTTTGGTTTTTTTTTTAGAAATTGACAGACTGTTTTCCAAAGATCTGTACCATTTTACATTTCAACCAGCAGTCATGAGGATTTTGGTGTTTACACACCTGCAAAGACACTTATTATCATCTGTCTTTTTTTATCATAGCCATGTTAGTAAGTATTAAGTGACAACTCACTCTGGCTTTGTTTCACATTTCTCTGATGGTTAATGATGTTGAGTGTCTTTTCATGTCTTATTGGCCATTTGTGTATATTCTTTGGAAAGATGTCTATCAAATCTTTTGCTTATTTTTCAATTGAGTTATTCATTTTTTTAAATAATTGAGTTGTTAGCATTTTTTATATATTCTAAAGACAAATCCTTTATCAAATAAATAATTTGCAAAATTTTTCTCCCATTTTGTAGGTTGTCTTCACTTTCATGATGGTGTATTTTGGAGAATAAAAGTTTTAATTTCATTGATATCTCATTATTGAGATTCAAGCATTTTATGTGTATTGTAGATATATGCATATTTCTACATGCATATCCTTTATCAGATATATGTTTTGCAAATATTTCCTCCCAGTTTGATTTGTCTTTTCATTCTCTTAACAAACAATATCTTTTGAAAAGCAGAGTTTTAATTTTCATGAAGTCAAATTGATCAACATGTTCTTTTATACACTCTGTTTTTGTTATATTATCTCTCGAGACTTTTGCCTAATCCAAGATAACAAATATTTCATGCTGTGTTTTCTTTTAGAAGTTTTCTAGTTTAGGTTTTTCATTTAAATCTATGCTGCATTTGAGTTAACTTTTTTATATCATGCAAAGTATGGATTAAAGCTTTTTCTTTTTTTTTTTTTAATATAGATATTCAGTTGTTCAGCACCATTTGTTGAAAAGACCATCCCTTCTCCACTGAATTGCCTTTTTACTGTTGTCAAATAAGTTGTCCAGGTATGTGTGGGTCTTTCCACAGACTCGTATTTTTCTTATTGTCTATCTTTATACCAGTACCATACTGTCTTGATTTCTACAGATTTATTAGCCTTGCAATCAGGCAGTGTTACCCCTCTAACTTTGTTCTTTTATAAAGTTGTTTGGCTATTCCAGATTCTCTGCATTTCCAGTGAATTTTAGAATCAGCTTACCAACGTCTACCAAAAAACAATAAAAAGGCCTGCTGCAATTTTGATTTGAATTGCACTAAATCTATAAATCAATTTAGGTACATGGACATCTTAGTAATACTGAGTCTTTCAACCCATAATAAATTGTATGTCTATATTTATTTAGGTCTTTAACTTCTTTCAGCAATTTCTTATAGTATTGTTGTACAGGTTTTTAGCATCTTTTGTCAAATTTGTCACTACTTCACATTTTTCATGGAATTGTAAATGATACCACAACTTAACTTCAATGTCCATTTATTCATTGCTAGTACATAAAAATATAGTTGCTTTTTACACATTGATCTTATATTTTATAATCTTGCTAAACTCATAAGTTCTAGTAGATTTTTGTAGATTCCATCAAATTTTCTATGTCAGTGATTCTCAACTAGGAGTGGTTGAGACCCTGGGGGGTCGTGTGGTGATATCGGGAGACACTTTTGGTTGTCACACCTTGGGGTAGGCAGGTACTGGCAGTGATGTCGGCAACTAGTGAATAGAGGCTAGGGTTGTTGCTAAACTTCCTACAACACAAAGGACAACTTTCCACAATTAAAAATTATTGAACCCAAAATATCCAGCAGAGGTTGAAAAAACTGTCCTAAATGCACAAGAATGTCATTTGCAAGTAAAGACAGTTCACTTCCTGTTTTCCAGCCTGCATGATTTTGTACTTCTTTTTTAACCTGGTAATACTAGTCAAATCTCCAATGTTGGATAAAAGAGAGAGAAAAGCAGACATATTTCTCTTGTTGTTGATTTTAGGGGCAAAAATCAACCTAGCCTTTCACCAGTACATACGATGTTAGCTGTAGGTTTTTTGTAGACGACCTTTATCAACTTGAAAAAGTTCCCTTCAATTCTCAGTTTGCTGAGATTTTATTTAAGAATAAATGTATTTTGCCACACTATTTTTCTTCTTTTATTGAGATGATCATATAGTTTTTCTTTATTAGTTTTGTAATTTGATAATATGCTTCCTAGGATAAATCCCCCTAGTTCAAGATACATACTCCTTTTTGTATGTTGGATTGGATTTGATAAAAGTTTGTTTTGAATTTTTCATTTATGTTCCCAAAAGATACTGGTCTGCAATTTTTTGGGTTTTTGGTTTTTTCCACATGTCATGTGTTTGTCTACTTTTGGTATCGAGGTAACGGTAGCCTCAAAGAATGTCTTGAGAAGTAGCCCCTCCCCTTCAATTTTCTGGAGCAGTTTATGTAGAACTGGTATTATTTCTTCCTTAAAAGTTTGGAAGAATTCACCAGTGAAGTCATGAGAGACTGCAGTTTTCTTTGTAGGAAGATGTTTAACTACAAATTCAGTATCTTTATCTGATACGTGAATATTCAGGTTATCTGTTTCTTCTTGAATGCGCATCAGTAGTCTGTTCTTTTCAAGGAATTCATCAATTTCACCTTAGATGTCAAATTTATAGGAATAAAGCTGTTCAGAGCATTTCCTCATTATCCTCTGAATCTGTGTAGCCCTATAGTGACGTCACCTTTCATTTCTGACATCAGCAATTTGTGAGCCTTTTTTTTCCCTGATCATGTGGTGGTTCTAAGAGATGAACAAAACTGAGAAACCTCTAGCCAGACTGTTTTCTAGTTTGGTTATTTCTGCTTTGATCTTTATTTTCTTCCTTTCTACTTTAGTTCTAATTGCTCTTCTTTTCCTAGCTTTTAAAATAGAAGATGAGATCATATGATTTGAAACTATTCTTTCTTAATACAAATATTTTGTGCTATAATTTCCCCCTAAAATACTGCTACAGAGCACCCCACATCATCTAATATATAGTGTTCTCATTTCATTCAGTTCAAAACCTTCTGATTCCTTCTTTGACCAATGGGTTATTTAGAAGCACATTACATAGTTTCTAAATCTCTGGGGATTTTCTAGGTATATTTCTGTTATTGATTCATAATTTAACTCCATTAAGGTGAGAGAAGAAACATAGAGTGTAGGACTTGAATCCTTTTAAATTTGTTGAGACTTGTTTCGTGGCCCAGAACAGGGTCTGTCTTAACAATCTGTAATAGAAAGCAGGCCCAAGGCGCAGGACAGGCATTCGAGGGCAGCCTTCCATCTCTGAGAAGAGCCTGATAATGCTCTACGCACACTCAAAAAGAATGCATGTTCTGCTGTTACTGGGTGGAGTTGTTCTATAAATGTAAGCCAGGCCTATTGGTTGATAACATTGTTCAAGTCTGTCTTGTTCTTGCTGATTTTCTCTTTTGAGATCTGTGGCTTTATAGTTTTCAGCAAGTTTAGAAAAAAAAAATTATCCATTATGTCTCCAAATACGTATCCTGACTCCCCTCCCCGTTTCTTCAGGGACCTCAATCTCACATGCATCAGGCGGCTTGACGTGGTCCCACAGCCCTTTCCATTTTTTTAAATTCCTTTTTGATTCCTGTGTGTTTTATTTCAGATAGTTTCCGTTCCTATGTCTTCATGTTTAAAAAAGATTTTCTTCTCCAACTCATCTGCCATCAATCCCATTCAGCGTATTGTTCATATCAGACATTGCGGTTTTTATATCTAGAAGTTTATCTTGGACCCTTTGGATAACTTCCATATTTCTACTTAACTCTTTAAACATATAAATAGAGTTATAATAACTGCTCTAATGGCCTTACTTCATCTATCCATTATGTCTGTTCTTGATCATGTTCAATTGATTATTTTCCTCACCATAGGTCATAGTTTCCTGTTTCTTTATATCTAGTAATACTTTATCGGATTTCAACACTGTGGATTTCTCTTTGTTGGGTGCTGTATTTTTTATTATTATTATTCTTAGAAATATCCTTGGGCTTTGTTTTCATACATATTTAAATTTATTAAAAAACAGTTTGATCCTTTTGTGTTTTGTTTTTCAGCATTGTTAGGCAAGACCAAATCAGGGGTCTGTCTAGGGCTAATGTTCCACTTCTGAGGCAAGATCTTCAGGGGTGTGCACCCTGTGCTTCATTCATTATGCGTTTTTCCAGCCTTGGTGGTGGAGGCAGGCATTATCTTCAGTGCTGTGTGAGCCACCAACATGATCCTTTCTAATACTTTTAGATGGCTATGTCTTGACCTCAAATATGTCCCTAACACACATGTGTAAGTAGGCACGCCATTAAATATTTAAGACAGAGCATCTGCAGATTTCTGGGGTTCTCCCTCTGTGTAGCTCTCTCCTCTCCAGTATTCTGTCTTACAAACTCTAACCACCTTCGACTCATCAGACTCCATCTGCCTCCTCAACTTAGGAAGTTTGCTAGACTCCACCTAGACTTTCCTATCTGCATCACAGACTAGAAACTCCTCAAGGCAGTAAGCTGGTGTCATTATAGTGCTCACCTCATTTGTTTCCCATCTCTCAGGGGTCACAAGCCATTGTTACCTGATGGCCAATGCCTTGAAACCATTGCTTCACATATTTTGTCCTTTTTTTCCTTTGGTTGCTTCAGACAGAACAGTAAAATGAATCCATGTTACTCCAACTGGTGCAGAGGCAGGAGTCTTTAATTGCATTACCTTCTGATTCACAACCACTTGGTAAGTACTAAATTTGTGCTGAAATTGTGCTTATTTTATGGAAAGATAATTTGAAGGACAGAGAGGTTAAGCTCACTCAAGTTTGCCTAGCTCCTAAGTGAGGGATTCAGGATTCACACCTAGATCTGTGTGACACCAGGTTCCGTGCTCAGAGTCACCATAATACTTGTCCTTCTAACCTTGTGACATCATGCTATCTGTGGGCTTGTCTACGCCATGATCAACCCCCAACCATCTTCACCTGAGGTCCATTTCCAGCCACACTCACTCTTACTTTTTCAATTCTGGTTCATTCAAGCAATGCATAGTGAGGGAGGAGGTGATGTGGAAAAGAAACCTCAGATCCCAGCAAGTAAGTGGAGGTTGGAAAAGGAGCTCTAAGTAAGTGGCACCTAGTGGTCCCATCTGGCCATCTGCAATAGAAGGTGGTCCTTCAGCCACAGGACAGCCATTCAAGGACAGGCTCCCCATCCATGATAAAAAAAAAAAAAAAAGTAAAATTAAAAGCAAGACTGGAGAGAAGCTTGGATAAGGATTCAAACAGGATTACTGTTTTCAAATATGGTTCACAGAATTGTAATTGGGCACAAGATAAAACCAAGAGGCAGTTCTCAGAACAAGTGTGCTGTGGGTTAGAGGGTGGATGGAAGAGGGAAATGAAGTGCTGGAGTTAGCACCTTATCCTCAGCCAGAGTAACAGGGAAAATAGCTCAGTGCTAATCCTACCATAAGACAGTGTGAGATGTCACATGTCCTTCTTGCTTTAGGTCAGGATATTGGAAGCTGGTCAGACCTGGGCTTAGACAAGCAGAGGAAGAGAGACAGGAGAAGTGGTGCTTAACTGATATGTCTTTATGGAGACGTGAGGACAAAAGTAAGGGCGGCAGGGTTCTAGTCCTGCACCTCCCATCCTCCTTGTTTGAACTCTCAGCCTCTGCTGGCCTGGGTCATACTTGAAGCAGCTGGTTGACATTCCCTGTGGCTTTCAGCACAGTCACGTGCTGTTGGGCTGAGGACAGTAATCCTCTACTTTCCCAGAAGAAGCAGAATTGCAAAATGAATAAATAAGAAATATGCCCTTGTGTCTGCATGTTTATTTGATGATCTGGGTTTGTGCATTTCATTGCCATAATGATGGGGGTGAACTCGGCTTTGGAGCCAAGTTCCAGTCTTTATCCGGATGGCCTGGGAGCCAGTCTGGTGGGACAATCAGTGAGCAGAACCACAGTGTGTATGAGTGCCTCTTTTTAAATGCATGACCCAGGATCTACAGGCTCATGGTTTTGTTTTTTTTTTTTTTTTTTCTGACATAAAAGCAGCCTTAGTTCAGGCTAATCCAAGCCAGCAGGTAGCTCGGCATTGCAGTAAAGCACCAGCATTTTCCTTCACTGCCTCCTCAAAGCCTGGCCACAGAACTTGCCCAGGAGTGGGTCCTGGGCTCCCAGCAGAGCCTCCAACAACAGAACCCGGTTTGCCCTCCCTATGCATTGGGTCCCCTTCTTTGCCTTGAAGAGTAAAATTAAAAAGAAAAACCAAAAAACCACACTGGTTTGTCTACTCATAGATGCTTCTTGGAGGCATGAAGTAGACAGGGTTTGTCCTTTTATGGGAAGGCTTTGTAGTGTCATTCCCCTAGCATCTGTGCTGAGTCCCAGCTGCCCTGTAACCATGAGTCTCAGCCACAGCGCCCAGCCCCAGAAAGGCACTTAGGGGAAATCAGATCGTGGGTGTCTATTAGACCTTGTAACAGTTCTTTTGAGAATTTTGCTCCTCTCTCCCCTTTGGAGACTGCATCTCTGTGTTTCTCCTGTATGTTTTCTCTTTTTCTGTTGGATTGTCATTCCCCCACGTCCTTTCTTTCTTCTCTCAGGTCTTTAGCGTTCCCCTTCCATCACCATCACTATACTTCGACATCTGGACCCAGCAGCCCAGCATGGCCTAGGTTTAATTTTTCACCACTCACTTGTTCCCTCCCTGCACCAGGCCTTTAGGGCAAGGAAGTGGTTATCCGTTTCCCAAATACTCTGTGTCCTTGTCCTACCTGACTTCCTTTCTTCATCCCACTGCCTCTGCCTGGTAATTCTTCCTTAACTTGGTATAATTGTCATATTCCAACACATCTTTTAAACATGAGCCCAAATGCTCATTCCCCTGACCCTCCTTAACACATTACCCCTTCCTGTTTCAGCACTTTACTATCTCAGTATAATTTCTTAGAATTTTCCTACTAGAATGACTCTTCCTCCATGGTAGGGACCATGTTTCATTTATCTATATCCCTTGCTCCAAGTATGGAGCCTAACGCCTAGCAGGTACTCAATTAATGAAAAAGTAAAGAAAGGAAGGAAAGAGGGAAGGAGGGGAAAGAAGGTGAGATCTGCTCAGTGTCATATGTTTTCCTTTAAAAACTCAGTGCTCCTGGGATTCTCAACAATACCCTTCTTTAACTAATCGATCTTCTTGAAAAAGACCACACTAATAGACATTCTTGGGTTTTTATAATTCACTTTACTGCATTCAATATCAGTCTTGCATGTAGAATACAAACCAGAAGCAAATATAAATGGTGTTCCCCAAACCATTAGATAGTCTTCTGTCAGAAATCCCCTGCACTCTTGCCCTTTGACCTTACACATGGCAGTGCTAGACTGCTTCTACGTAACGTGGATTACCCCTTCCTGACAGATGTCAAGTGTAAGGAACTCCACCTATTAGATGGACAAAAAAAAAAAAAAATTCCATAAGGGAAGGGAGGCACCTGCCGGTCTTCAAAAGGAGCAAACAGCATACTGCCCTGGATTATTCCAGGTCCACGTGGCTTATACCCTCCGAACATAATTCATGTGAGCTCATGTTTCTTTTAAATACCATGGTGCTCTCACCTGCCCATTCAGTTTTTGCACTACTTATTAGGTTATTCCAGTATATGGCATTGGCCATGCTCCTGGCTCCATCCCAGTGGAAAGAGTAGGTTCTATTATGTGGCTGTTCGTCTCCTGGCATTTTGACTCTTAGCCCATCCCCAGGCTTACTCAGATTGCCTAGGGCAGTCCCAATTTACACAAGTTGTCCCAGTGTAATTATTAATAGCACCCCCTTTCATTCTCATAAGTGTCACAGGGTGGATGATGAATTAGATGAGTACCCTACCCATGTCTGGTTTTTCTACTTCTGTCTCTGAACTGACAGCTCAGTCACTTGTCACACCCACCTTGTAATATGCTGAGATAGGACAATCCACATCCTGACCTACTTCTGTCTGTTCCACAGCGTTTGGGATGCTGGGCAGAGAGTCAGTGACTATGTTAGAATAAAATTCCAGCTTTCTGCCCACGTCCCATTGATGAGTATGTCCATATTCCACACAGACACACAAACACATATGTGCACATGTGCACACTCACAGTTGAAATGACATTGGCATCCTTGTTTTTATCAAAGAGACCTCCATGTAGTAGAAAGGGAGGGAGAAAATTGTCTGGCAGTATTATAATGATAGATGTCAAACAGTGACATAGAAAAGAATTACAAAAGGCCAGAAAGCTTGGGCTAGACAGTGATCAAACCATCTTCCTCCAATGGGATGCCATTTTTCTTTCAAACCCCATACTATAAAGGGATGAGTTTTTTTTTTTTTTTTTTTTTTTTGCACAGACACTGGCACAAATAATGCTCACAAGGTCTTCCCAGCAGATGCTCATTACCTAAGCCAGCCACCAAAGAGTTCTCACCTAAGTTAAACCCTGTGAGCTGCTTACCTCATGGAAAAAGGGAACATTTCCCTGTTAACAGTGTTTCATCAGTGTGGCTTTCCATTCTGCTTCCTCTGAAACCAGCAGAAGCCTAAAGGCATTTGATCTGTTAAGCATTTTATGCTGAGAATATCCCTTATTTAAAATGGCTTCATTACACCTCCGGAATGGCTCCAAATAGCACTCCAGGGTTACAAGCTCGCTTATGAATTTTACCTTGGTGCGGGTATCCATGCCCACTCCCTAAACATTGCTGAAAATTGGATTTTCCCAAAGAGCCTTCCCTGATCAAGTAAGGTCAAGGTGAGGTGAATTTTTTTTCTCTTAACAAACACTTCTAACCCACACAAGTACACAAATCAGCGCAGATAAATATGGACACAGTTCTGACCCTAAATCCTACCCATTTGAAAAAGGAACCAATGTCCAGCTCACTGTTCTTCTCTGGATCCCAGGGCTTCCCAACCTGTGCATCATGACTGGGTTACTGGTGTGCCAAGGTTGATCCTCAACTCCACAGGTGGCCAGGCTGGGTCCTGACGCAGCCAGAACTCACAGACTATTGTCTCAGGGACTGAGCATCCTCAGTGGTTTTACTCCAACATACTGTTAACATTTTCAATGTGAGTTACGGCATAAAATCATTAGGAAGCAACACATGGCCTTAGGACCAAATACATACCTTCAAGTGAATGAAAAGGAAAGCATCTGTCATTGGTATGATGATTAACACGTCAAAAATAATACCAGCAGGTAGAGAAAAGGATGAAAATGTTAAAAAAAAAATCCTTTAGACACAGAATAATGAATACCTTGAATATGAACACTGAAAATAAACCATATGCCGTCCATTGTTTCATGGATTCTCATAATATCTTTTTCGTTGTTGGTCAGACTTTCATGACATTGCCCTCTGAGATCATACTCCCTCTTGACACCATGCAAGGGATCTAACAGAAAGGGAACTTGACGTAGAGAAAAGCACACTGGCCTGGAAATCAGCCTGTCTCTGCCAACAGTGAGGAAATTGTGAACAGCTCCCAACATCTCTAGGTCTCAATTTTCTTATCCTTTCAATTAGGGGACTGACGGAGCTCTTCTACCACCAAAATGCTTTTACCACTGAAATAGACTCTTTGACCATTTATAAACATTATTGCATCTGGAAGTAAAAAGAAATGGTAAGTATATCCAGTTTATTTCAATGTCAAAACCCACTGCCATTATATTCAGATTTATTTCACTAAGCCAACCAATAATAGAGACATAATACAACGGTAGTAGAAACTCCAAACTCTCAGCTAGGACCAATGATCCTCCCCTTCTAGGACAAGAGGGTTATGCTCCTTTGGCCCCTTGTAGTTAGGCAAACCATGTGACTGATTCTGCCCAATGAACTGTGAGTGGAAGGGATGTGCTTCACTTGTGAGTCCAAGAGTCTTAATAGTCTCAATGCCCTGGGAGATCCTTTAGCACATTCTTCTTCTTCCAGAATTGGAGATAGTGTAGCAACAAAATCGTGTCCTATCAGCCTGGGGTGCCGAGTAACCATGTGAAGCAGACGCCTCTACTGCCTTTCCTGAGAAATACACTTTGGCTTTGGGAGGTGTGGGGGTTGTTCATTTCGGCAGCATCATGTAGCCTATCTTGCCTAATACGTTAAGGCCGCCCAACCACCCGCTACACTCATTGTCTGTTGTTGTCTTGTTTGCTTTTTTAGAGAACAAGTCCTTGGGTGAAATAGAAGGAAAGGAAGGCAGATCATGCCTTTTATTATTTATTTGTTTTGGCCCTGTTGGGTAGCTCATTAATTGTAGAGTGGGATTGAGGCTACCACTCACAACGTGAGCTGATGGTTCTAATAACAACAGGAAACTCACTATTCAAGCTAAGATTACCAGGAGGAGAAACATTTTTTAAATGAAGAAAAAGCAACCATATTTTTCATTATTGCAAAACATTCATCTTTGGTTCCTATCACCTCATGTCATACTTTTGACCCCTTCCTTAGTGAAGACCCAAAGTGGCCCTGATACATTTGTCTTTTGCTTCCCTGCACTTCTATTATGATGTGAAATTCTAATGCCAGAGCCCCCATCAGCACCTCTGCTCAGTGGTTCGAAGTGGGTTGAATTGTAGCTGGCGGCAGGGGGTGATAAATGTAGCGTGAGCTGCCTTTCCCCTAGCAAACTGCAAATTGCCTGAGCAGTACAACCCACAAAAGGTTCCCATGGAGTGAATTTATCTTGCATTGTCGCGTGGAAAGGGAAAGAGGAGACACCAGGCATTTTATTTTTGCAAAGTCCCATTCGATCTTGTTCAACGTGCAGTCCACACATCTTTTAAAGGGGGCTCCAACGGAAGAGAGTGCTAGCCCAGGAATGCAGAACAGATAAAGGGATTTATTTTTAACGCTGTTGGAGTTCACAACTATGTGAGCATTTCAATTTCAAGTCACTCGCACCTGAATAATAATAATGTGTTCTGCGGGAGTGCACGTTATGGCACCCAATAATTCAGCATGGAGAAGACCACGCCATGGACCAGAGGACATACCATCAAAGGGAAAGCTCTCTTGCCATGATAACACCTATTTATTCAGGAGAGGAAAGCTGTACTTCTATCAGTGACTCAAGCTCTTCTTGATCCTCACTTCTAAGCTGGAATGCCTAAGCAGATTACTCCCTCCTAGACAAAATTCCGCTAATACTTCATGGGTCTGTCAAAGCAGCTGCCATTTGGAAATCCTCCCAGGTGTTCAAAAGCAGTAAGAACCTTGGTATCTGACCAGCTTCATTACATCAGGTTTTAGAACGAGTTCTTTGGGGCGAATCTTTCAGATATAGCTCTCTCCCTGTCTCCTGGGATAACTGACAACTGTAACAGTTTTCTTGATAAAGCAGGACTTGTCACAGAACTTCGTCACATTTCCCTGGCCACGGGTCAGAAGATACTCTATGACATGACTCTCTTGTCTTTATTAATATTTTCAATTAAGTCTGAGGAGAGGGGGATTATTTAGTTTTCCTTATTATCTGGAAAGCATCCTCTTCTCTAAAAGGCAAGCCTGAATCCTCTCCCGTTTTTCTAGATCCACCTACCCCGTAAGGACTTCCCTGACAACTCCAACCTACAGCGATTTTTTCCTTCTGCCAAAGACTGAGTGTTTATGATCTGAACTACCATTTCAGCCTTTGTTAGGAACACATGCTTTCCTCCTCAAATCCCTCACAGTGCTTTATACATAGCAAGGGATCAAAACCTAAACTCTCTCAGCGGGGACATCAGTTAATCTAGCGGTGGTTAATAGCCTGGGCTCAGGAATCACAAAATTGGGTTCAACCTCTGCACCTTTAACTACTAGCTTGGGTAAGTTTGGCAAGCCCCTCCAGATTTCTATGCCTTCATTGTAATATGGAAATATTGGTCATAACATCTATATCATAGGGCCATTGAGAGGATTAAGTGAGAAAGTGCATTTAAAGGGTTTCCGTAATGTCTGTAAATATTTGAAACACTTACTGAGTGTTCATTGTTATTGCGGTTCTCAAATATAATTTACAGCCACTCCCTTTGGTGCATTGAGACCTGCTACCTACAGCCCTTTTAACTGGAGACTTCGTAGGTGCAGCAGTGACCCCACTCTAGAATTTATCATATCTAGGTTTGGATTATGGAAAATAAAGGCAGAAGTTTCCCGTTACCATATTCTGGCACATTTGGCTAAAAGAATGTCTCTGGGAAATGCGAGCAAAATGATGATATAAGGAAATCTTCCAAGACAGATACCTGACCAGAGCAGAGATGATCAAGAACTACCCAAGCAGGGCTCCTGATTTCAAGTGGTCACCCCAGTGAATTAAAAAAGCCATTACGTAGATGACGAGTCCCACTCCTCCAGACACCGGACATGTGTTAAATCGCTAAGACAGCTCATCAGCCCAGAAAGAGGCTCGCAGGTGGAAGTCTGCAGGGGACTCGTGTGGCAGGCCCTGTGACACGTGGCTTTCCCCTTATTTGGGTGAAAATAGACTGCAGTTGACCCTTGAACAGCTCAGGGGTTAATCCATATCCCCAGCTCCTCCACATCCAGGGATTCAACCAACCTCGGACTGTGTAGTCCTGCAGTATTTACTACTGAAAAATACCCACGTATAAGCAGACCCGCACAGCTCAGAACGGAGCTATTCAAGGGCTGACTGTAAACTTTTCACAATTCACCGTGGGGTCTGGAGGAGAGATGGGCAAAATCCGCCACTCCCTGGGGCGTGGTTATTACCTACTACTATTCTTACAGGTGTCCCGATATACCAATAGATGGTGACATTTTCCCCCAGATACTATAGCCTGGGAAGAAAACTCTTTTTATACACCATGGGTTTGGAGAACAACAATAGTCCAAAAATTTTGCTTTTTAACTTCAAGTCAGAGGTCATTCCATGCAGATCATTCAAATCCCTAGCAGAATATTGTGCTGTCCACACTAGGTGTGGAGAAAGTCTGTTTACAATTACTCAGAGTCAGTTTGAACTCTGGATCTAAATACCAGTTTGTCTGGCAGGGTTCTCTTTACTCTTAAACACAACAGATCCTTTTCATTCTGGCCTTTCAGACCAGAGAACCTGACCTCCCATCCCAGCAGACCACATCTTGTCATCTGGCCCAGCATCATCCAATCTCACCTGCAGGGCCCAGCCTCTACGGAGGCTGCCTTTGGTGCCATGTGGTCACTTTTAATGAAAGAGTTCCAAAACAATAAACATCAACTTTAAACTCTTTTCAGAAAAAGAAACACTGAACAGCAACGCAGTGCACTGCCCTCGGATGTGCTGAAAATCACGCTGAGGCTATAGCTCATTTGCAACTTTTCAAAAATAATATTTCAAACACCTTTGCAATTAATGAGGTTAAAAATATGAAATGAAGAATAAAAATCCAACTGAGTAAAAAAGTAGGACTGTTTCCTTATTTTAATGGTGTTTGAAATCACCGATTTCCAACTCCATGAAATGCTTGGCTAAGTCAAATCCCCTTCGCCTTTTTTTTTTACATTTTTTATTGATTTATAATCATTTTACAATGCTGTGTCAAATTCCAGTGTAGAGAACAATTTTTCAGTTATACATGAACATATATATATATATTCATTGTCACATTTTTTTTCTCTGTGAGCTACCATAAGATCTTGTATATATTCCCCTGTGCTATACAGTATAATCTTGTTTATCTATTCTACAATTTTGAAATCCCAGTCTATCTCTTCCCACCCCCTGCCCCCTTGGCAACCACAAGTTTGTATTCTATGTCTGTGAGTCTGTCTGTGAGTCTATTTCTGTTTTGTATTTATGCTTTGTTTTTTGTTTGATTGTTTGTTTGTTTGTTTGTTTTTTTAGATTCCACATATGAGCGATCTCATATGGTATTTTTCTTTCTCTTTCTGGCTTACTTCACTTAGAATGACATTCTCCAGGAGCACCCATGTTGCTGTAAATGGTGTTATGTTGTCAGTTTTTATGGCTGAGTAGTATTCTATTGTATAAATATACCACTTCTTCTTTATCCAGTCATCTGTTGATGGACATTTAGGCTGTTTCTATGTCTTGGCTATTGTAAATAGTGCTGCTATGCACCCATTTATGATAAAAACTCTCACCCTTTCACTTTTAAGTCATGAATCATGCTTTCCCTACACACAAGAAAATCCCATCGGTCAATCTGCAGATGGACTAGCTCATCTAAAATGGTCCTTGCCCTACGCAAAAATGACTTGTGTGGCTCAGTCACACATTCCATTTCTTTCCTGGTGGTTGAGATGGAGTGACAGGAAAACAGGCTCTCACCTCTCTAGGACTTCCTCTTGGAGCCCAACAGATAGTGAGCCGTAGACGTCTGCCTCCCCTGAGTCACAGATTGAAATACCAGAGCAGAATGAAATCTACAACCATAATAACAGCGATATTCTCTAAGCAGAAGAGCTGGCCATTGGCAGGGAATACCATTAGATAAGGTATGACTTTGTGGCGAAGATGCTTGTGACACCGGCCTGTGCGAAACAAGAACTGTTATTTCTCAGTGACTCCCTTCCATGAGCAGAATCCTCCTCATAATTCACAGCATGTGAACAAGTTTCAATATTAGACATACTAGGGCACCTGGTTTCAATATTGTAGAGATAAACATAGGGCCTAAAACACTAGAAAATATTATTCATCAAAGACACACCAGACAAGTCACAAATGAGAAAAGGAAAATCTGGACAGCTACTGAGTATAGAAGGTCATGTTCCACCTCCCTAATAATGAAATGGTGCCAAATAAAACAAACAAAAAAATGCTACTTTATGTCTATTATGCTGTAAATATTTGAAAATAAAAATAACAGAATAATAATTAAGGCACCTACTATGTGCCAGGCCCTATTCTGAGCAAAACCTGTGTAATCCTCACAATATCTTATGAAGCAGGTGCTAGTTTAATTCCATTTTACAGCTGAGAAAACTGAGGGAAGAAGTTTTAAGCATCTTAGCCACGGTTTACATAGCAAGAAAGTGGCAGAGCCAAGACTGAATACAAGCACAAGGCAAGGATGTGTGGAAATGGGACGTTGACACAACACTTAGTGGTGTTAGGTACGTTTCACCCTATCATTTAATGACCCCACTTTTAGATGCGTGTCCCACAGAAACTTTCACTCATATGCATAATGAGATGCAGACACAGACATTCATTGCAGCTCTGTTTGTAGGTATTCATACCTAGGGAAATGGGTAAATAAAATGTAATATATTTAAATAAGTATTTAATAGAATGCTCCATTTTGGTCAGAAATAATGAACAGGATAGATTTTAATATATAATTTGAAGTAAACAAAAATAAGATTTATAGTATAAAACTATTTCTGTAATTTTTTTAGTATACACAAACAACTTAACTTTTAAAGCTATTCTTGTAATTAAGTAAATGAAAGTTGGGTCACAATGCCAAGCAAAATTATGACCTCCAAGAAGATCCTGGCCTTAATCCTCAGAACCGTGAATACGTTAATCTATATGGCAAAAGTGACTTTATGGAAGTAAATAAGGTTGCTAACCATTTGACCTTAAAAAAAAAGAAAAAAAAAAGTTGGAGATTATCCTGTATTGTTGGAGTGGGTCAGAGACCCCTCAAAAGCAGAAAGGAAAGCAGAAGAGGAAATTGAAGAGATTCTAATAGGAAAACTTATAAGCACAGGGAGGATTCAACACACCACTGCTAGCTTTGAAGATGGAGGAGACTTTGGACCAAGGAATGCAGGTGGTTTCTAGATGCAGAGAACGACTCCCACTAACAGCCAGCAAAGAACTCTATGCAATCAACAACCCGAATGAGCTAAGAAGCAGATTTACCCACCCACTCTGTCACCCCCAGATAAGAGCCAAAGCCAGCCAACACCTTCAACCTTCATTTCAACTCCTTGATTTCAACCCTTAGCAGAGAACCCAGCCAAGTCTGCTGGATTTTGACCTACAGAAACTGAGATAAGATGTTTGTGTTATTTAAAGCCATATGTTTGTGCTATTTTAAGGCAGCAAAAGGAAACCAGCACATCAAGAATATATATGAAACACACACGGGTCGGTGCCTTGAGAGTGAGGGGCAGAGGCAGTGAAGAGAAGGAACAGAGCAGCAATGATTAACAATCAAATAACAGAGATTCCTTAAGGGGACGGATATTAACATTGCAGTATGCATCAAAGACACTGTTCAACTCAATTCTGTGAATCTGAGGTCAAAAAACGTTCTGCAGGAAGAAACACTTGGTAACTCTTTATTCAGAAAATTTCAAGCACAGTCTATTCTAGGCAAGGGGCAGCTCTTCCTGGAAGAAGAAAGTTATACACATTGTTTCTGGTCAGCACTGACATCCTTAATCTATAGGATTTGGAGAGTGTGCTTCAGTCAGAAGTGGTCTTTCCCAGCAGTGTTGGTGGGAAAGCCCAGCAGGCTGACCTGAGGTCTCAGGATCATTGAGAGTTTTTCTCATGGACCCCTCCTGCCCATCTTTGCTGGTTCCCCAGTTTCATTCTGGTTCCTTCTCTCTGCACTGTGAATTTCACATCAGCCTACCCCATTAATTCCACTGCAGACTTTGGTCTTCTTTCTAACTGTACCCCTAACCACACGCAACTTCAAAAATCCCTTTCTTGGTCTTCCAAGCAAGCAGTGTATCTCTGCTTACATATAAATGTGGATAATTAGAGCGGGGTTTGAGTAATTTGGAGTCAAGTCTTCCGTATGTCATGGTTTATAAAATTTAATCTGCCAGAAGCTTCTGGCTAGATATCAATTGTCATCCCTAAAGTGAGAGAAGGGCCTGATGTTTCCACCGAGCAAGAGCCTAGCACATGAACATGTGCGCACGCGCACGCGCACGCACACACCCACCCAGCCCCACCAAGGCTGTCTAAAAGCCCAAAGGCCGTGAAAAATCTATCTTGGGTTTCCAGAATCCCCTGGGGAGATCTCTGTCACTGTCACTCATGAGATAACTTTCCTCTGTCAAATCCAGGAAAATGCTATAAGCTCAGAGCCCTCAGTTGATTTGTGCCCCAGTCCCAGATGGAGAAGGCAACCCAGAGCACCCGTCTGATCACATTTGTGACAGTAATTATCGAGGAATCAGACATCGAGTCATTACCAGTGAATGAATTATTACTAGAAACAGTTAGTGTCCAATGATGAAGTTAATGGGAGGTAATATGACAGTCATTAGACTGACACGGCTCTCTTCATTGTTGAAGAAAGAGGAGCAGCCATCAAAGGCTGGCAGTGGGCAGGCAGGATTAATCTGTGTCAGCAGTGTTTACGACACGTCTCCTGGACTCAGTCCTTGTGGTCTTAGGAGTGGGCTGCGCCATGATTGCAGGTCTTGTGTTTCCTGTTGGAAGTCGGCATTGGCTGGTCAGAAGAGATCTCCCTCTGCTTCAACAATGCTGGCAGTTTTTCAGTTCTCTGACCACAGGATGACCTTATACAAGGCTATGTTTTTGCACAAGCTATTCCCCTCTGCCCATGTTTCTTTCATCTATAAAATTCTTATATTTCCTTTAATCCTTAACTCAAGGATTACTTTCAGAGAAAATTTTCTGTAAATCCTCTGGGAGGAATTAGCCTCTCCCACATGGACGTCCCCCAGTGCCTTGTATAAATATCTATTTTTACCTCTCAGTGTTGCGTTCTACTGGTGTGTTAACATGCCTGTGTTTCCTGTTTCACTGAGAATGCCTCATACGCAAGAGCTCTGTGTTCCTCATCTCTGTACCACCAGCACTGAGGAAAGTACATCTAGGTTCCCTACAACTATCTGATGGAAGAGGAAAAGGGGTAAGATGGGAGGATGGAAGGAAGAGAAGAAGGGAAGGAGGGGAAGAGGGAGGGAAGGAGGATAGAAGAAGAAAGGAGAGAGGAAAGAACCAAGTTCCTAATTCAAACTCAGCAACGTAACTGACAACAAATCGTTTAATCCACTTTGTCCTAAATTCCCTCATATTTCACAGAAGGCGGATCATCCATACTGTTTCTGACTTCATGGGCTGGGAGGTAGATAAAGGGGATACAGCAGATATAGGACAGCACTTTGGGCTAAGATGAAAGAGGTTTTAAGTACAAAGGGTTTTTATCTCCGTGTTTCACTGGATAGAGAGCGTATCTTTCTGGTCTTGTATAAAACTTTCCTTCGGTGTGATCCCACATCTCCCTGGCTGTACCTATGTACGTGAATTGATGGGGCCGAGAACAAACAAACCCAGCTTGACTCAGCAGAAAAAGCCAGAGCTGTGTGAGTAACCAACGATGCTCCGGTGCCTGCAGAGTTTTCTTTCCCTTTAGTTTCATTCACTGTGGTTGGTACAAAGTAAAAATCTTTGAGGAAAAAATTCTACTTAATGGTAAAATTGTTTGATAAGACAGAGAAGAAGAGAAAAAAAAAAAAAACCTGGAGGGTAATAATTCTTCCCCTTTATTGGTGCTGGTCTGTGAGGGTGTGTATCTGCACCGTCTGCACCGCCACAGAATAAAACCTCATTTTCCAGATGACCCACTGCACCCTGGGAATTGAAGCAACAGAGTTTCCCTGGAAGGAGGCTGAAATGAGGAGGCTGCAAAGACTTGGAGGTGGCCTGAAGTGGTAGAGGAACCAGAGAACGGGGAACTTCCTGTCCTCTTAACCCCCACGCTGTCTCCCTCTTCTAACTGCCAGGTCAGACAGAGGATGAAAAGAGACACACCCTGAACGCTTCAGAACTAAGAACACATCACACCATGGAATTTTAGAGCCCTAGGGTACAGATGTATGAACTATCGTGGTGACGGTGCACATTCTTGGAATAGTGCTGATGGCACCCGTGTGCATAGCACCGTGGTAAGTTCTCATCTATGCAAAACTGTAAAAGATACCTTAAGTAACTGGTATTTAAGCCAAACCATTGCTGACGTGACTTTACTAGCAGCCACAGCATGATTCTGGGCAATAGCTTCCTCCTTGGGAGTGACTGTGGTGCCTGTGGCCCCAGCTCTGACTATGCTGCCTGCTTAAGGCCTCTGGGTAGGGAGTTGGAGTTGGCCTGAGACAACGCATTTGTAGTGACTAGAGCATAAATTATAAGTAATTTGGAAAACGTCTCAGTGACTGTGCATGCATGGAGTAGAACCAGTTAAACTGGTGAAGCCAGGCGCTTAGAAGGCCAGGCAGCTGCTTCGCAGAGGGTTTGAGTGAAAGGGGAGCTCGAGCTGCCCCGCCAGTACCTGGCAATCCTGCACCAGCAGGCAGTGCCCTCTCACCAAGGCTGTCAGAAGCCGCGCTGGTAACGCTGGGCAGAAGGGAATGAAGCGTGGTACCAGGTCTCAGAGGAGAAGAAAGCCTCCATTATTTTTGCAAAATTAAACCCACGTCTAAGAGCACCAGGCTACTACCAGCTATTATCTGACATTCATATACGGAGGCTGATAATGGAAAGGGGTTGATGATCTCCTAGACTAAGTCGGCACATACTTAAGCAGGACACCTAGAGTAAAGGCAGAGAAATTAGCAACTCAGGTCAGAAGCAGATGCATCCGGTCTAACCCATGCTGGAATTGTTCAGCCTAGCTTGGGATCTACAGGGTTCTGTGGTGGAGAATGCAGATGTTCACAGGTAATCTCTTTCACCAATGCTGTTACTGGCGTAGCAGTCTTGCTAAGTTCGGTCTTGACATCCCCAAATCTCCAAACCTCTAGGAAGTTATATTTTAACTGAATTCCTATTTTCTTTTCATTGTACAGCACACTTCTGGTATAAGTAAATTTACATCATGTTTTGACATCTGTTAGTTTCCAATCTATTTTATCTCCATGTCTCATATGTTTTTGGTTTCCTTTTCTAGTTATCTTTCCAGGTTTCTTTCCTGTAACAGGGGTCTGCAAACATTTTCTTAAAAAGCCAATCAGTTTTAATTAAAGTGAAACTTGTATTGTTTTCCTGAAAAAAAAAATCCAGTTAGTAAATATCTCAGAATTTGCAGACAATGTAATTTCTGTTGCAGCTACTTAACCTGCTCTGTCATTGAAGCCCAAAAGCTTCACGGACAATACATCGACAAAATAAACATGGCTGTTTTTCAATGAATCTTCATTTATCAAAATAGGTGGGCACTGATATGTCTTGGAGTTTGCCAACCTCTGTCCTAGGGGAACTGAACAAGAGAGATGATTCTCATGACAGTTAAGCCTGTCCAACATCCATAAACGACCACGTGAAGGACCACATTCCCTGCCGTGATGAGAATTCTAGCAGAGGTACACGTACGGCCACTCTAGCTCTAACCCTGAGGATAACGCTAGCCCAGAGCAGTTCTGTTAATACTGAAGTGATATCGAATCACTTTTCTGCTCAGAACCCTCTGTAGCTCCCCATCTCACTCAGAGTCAAAGATCAAAAGGCCCAACATCATCTACACCCTCCATCACTCTCTGGGTTCATTTCCTGCTGCTGTCTCCACTTAACTGCTCCAGCCACTGGCCTCCTTGAATTCTCCCAGGAAGCCAGGAAGACTTCCACTTGGTACCTTAACACTTGTAGTCCCCTCTACCTGGACCGTTTTTTATCCAAAAATCTGCATGGCTCACTCTCTCACTTCCTTGAGGTCTTTTCTCAAAAAACCACATGCTCAGTCAAGCACTCCCAGTTCATGCTCTCTTGCGTGTGACCCGGCGTTGCACATCCCTCTTCTGCTTCACTTCCCCCCTCAGCACTTCCCACCACTTAGCTTATACATGTGTCACTTACTTAGTGTCAATTGCTGTGCCCCACCCTCCGCTAGAACACAGGCTTCTCAAGGGCGGTTGGCTTTGCTGACTGTAGTATCCCCGTGACCTAGAACGGTGCTCAGAACAGAATCAATAAGTGTTTGTTAAATGAACGCATCCTGTCTCGTAATCCTCGGAGGATCCTCATTAAACTGAAGCATCTTAAATTAAATGAGGCTTCTCTTTTGTCTGAGTCCACATTCCTTCACCCTCCACTCTAGGCATCTGTCTGCCTGGGAAAGATTAGAAACTATTATAGCATGAGTGTAGAGAAAAAACACGGAGGTAATATTCCGTTTTGAAAGGCACAATTTAGATTGTTGCAGCTCTATCAGAGCTGGCAAGCCAGGCTATTGTCTTGATAAGGGGTGTCCACATCTCTGTATCTCCTCCTTCAGCAGACCAACGCCAGCTCTCAGTCAACACCTGAATTCACAGGCATTTTTCTAGGTGTGAAAGCCTGTCCTGTGAAGGAGAGGCTATGGCAGAGGGAGGAGGTAGAAAAGCCCCCTGCCCATCCCTAGTGGGATCCTGGATGTGGTGGGAAGGAAGGGGGTGGAGCACAGAGAACAGGACCCGCACCTCACAGCTGTTCCCTGGACTTAGGCTCGGAGAGGGAGGGAGTAAATTAGACCAGCTGATAGGGGCGCTCATGGGAGGAGCCATTCACCCTGTTACTTTTGGGTACTCGCAGAAGTATCTTGTCACAGGCAGCCTCCCACCAACCTGGACCTTGGTAGAGATAATTCCTGGAGTGTGGTGAGACAGAGAGCCACCCTGATGTTTAGACTGAACCACCAAAAGTTCTTGGGTGAAAGTCACTGGCTCCCCATCGCAATGCAAGATGACCCCACAGTAGGCCCTGGCAGTGGACCTTCTGACCAGCAGGCCGACTGGAGACAGGGCATGAAGCTCAGAAGTAAGATGCCAGTGGGAGCCAAGAGGAGGCCAAGTCAGCAGGGAGCTCCACTGGAAGTGCTGGCTGGGTCAAGACAGATGACCCCCCCAGGTTTCACCAGCCATCCACTTCAGTATCAGAAGCAGATGAGGAATGTTAACCCAGTGACTAGGCAGACACGGAGGCTGAAAGCTGGCACTGGCAGGAGGAACCAGCAGGAGAGCCGGGGAGCAATTCCTTACTGCAGCGGACCCTGGCTAGATCCCACCAGTCTTGTTCCCTCTCTTGAGCACATAGTAAAAATGACACTTACTAGCCTCCCTTGCAGTTAGTCTGAAATCGTGTGGCCAGGTTCTGGTAAATGGAATGTGCACAGTATTAATGTCCACTAGACACAATTCTTTTGTGTGTTTTTTTTCCAGAAAAGCACTAAGATCATTTATTGGAGAGAGAGAGAGAGAAAGAGAGAGAGAGAGAGATTTTGAAGACAAAAATAGATGAAAGGAGCCTGGATTATTCAAGTCACCACTTGGAAGAAAGCCACCCTTCCCACATCACACTATGACATGAAAGAGAAATAACCCTTCTTCATGTTATGCTACTGAGATTATGGGGGTTGTCTGTTACAGAAGCTAGCATTCTTTATCCTGACTAATACATCTACCCAATGCTAAGCCACACACCCCTTCCCCGTATGCCCAAATACCAAAGAAAGAATGAGGTTCTATGAGATATCACACTTTGCTTTTTTCCTAGAGAGACATTGAACATGACCTCAAGGCATTGTTAAACTTTTTAACTTTTAAAATCTGACTAGGGTTATAGTAGCTTGGACACTTCACTAATTTATTTTTCCCACTAATGGAAGATCAGGAGAAAGACCAAGTTAATTACAGACAAGAGTAGAATTTCCTATTTTATTCTTTTGCACATCTGTGTTAGGGTGGAAGTTAAATGTGTGATCCCATTACAATTTGGGAGAAAGGTTTGAACAGTCATTCTAAGATCCTAATTCTTCCTTCTAAGATTCCAGTTAAGTGAAAGTAAGGCTTGGGGGCAGGAGAGCACAGAAGTAAGGAAGTGTGTATAACACTCACACAAGGACTTTCGAGTCCATCAAAACACGGCTTGACTTTTTGCTCAGCCTCATATGAACCTGTGACCTTGAGAAAGTCACTTGATGAATCTGAGCCTCATTTTCCTCACCTTAAACAGGGATCATACAACCTTTGTTGTAACCTGTAGGCGTTATGTTGTGTATAAATCACTTTGTCCCCAGCCTGGCATGGCATACTTACACAATAATTAGCAGCTAAAACAATCATAAATATCAACACAACCAAAAGAGACCGAGAGGATTCCAGAAGAACGGAGCTGAAAGGACACTTTTATCCTCTAGGCGCTGCCTCTTGCAGGGATGGTGTATTTTTCAAAACTTAAGAAGGAAGTTCTCTTCTTTCTAGTCTGTGTCTATCTGTCTGCCTTTCTTTGTCTTTATCTCTCACACACACACTCACTCACACCCCACATAACAATTTTATTTATATTCCAATGTGTGCTTGAAATATTCTGCAAGAATATTTAAGTCCTAAGATTGGAACTCCTCAAACTTGCAATCCAACACCCTGCCTCTTTCCAAATAGCCAACTGGGATATGTCCCAATACCCCAATGGGATTCCATCTTCAACAACAACAACAAAAAACAGGTCAATATTTCCCCTAGGTGGAATGTGACCCCACTTCACCCCTGAAAAGCCTGCCATCGCTAAAGACTAAAGATGTATACGCAGAGAATGGATGACCACCCACATAGGATGCTGGGAGAGGGGAAATCATGCATTTTTTTTCTGACTGCCTTTGATCTGCCCAGATGTGAGGAATAACCTCTTGCTTCCTGCAGACCCAGCACCACTAGCTTCCGAAATAGCCCACTCTGGAATTCTGTAGGAGCCCACTCCTTAAATAATCGATGTCAGCTGCATCTAGGGTAGACTTTGCTTCTAGAATAGCCAACACTGGGCACTGGGCTGCAGCCTCCTGGCTGCCCCCACTACATGCAAACACCATCCAAGGGCCCTTCTGTCTGGTCACTGGTTCTTTATGCTGTTTCCAACACCCCCCTCAGAAGCTCCGCCCCTAGCCCAGCTGGCCAGAAGCTCTGCCCCTTAGATTAGCACTTTCCCTAGAGATAGACCCAGCTTTATAGCCCCAACACAAACTTGAATTAAATCTCTATGAAAACAATGCAGATGTATCTCCAAATCCAGAAATTACTGCCTGGAAGCCACTCTCCAGCTCCGCGTCCCTGTGGTTTTGGAGTTTACCCTAGGCTAGATCAATCCGGAGTTCTGAGTCTTCTCCCTCCTGACTTGTGGTCTTGGCTGCTGTCCTTTCCTGACAAGAGCCAATCACATGTCCCACCACTGTGAGGGGAAGGACAGAAATGGTCGTTGAGCAGCCGAACATGCAACACATTGTGCCAACACTTTTATCAGTGAGTCGGGGCTTCTCAGTGCTTTTGAGTATATTGTGCTTTTTTTCATATCTAAAAAATGTAATGTTCACGTGACAGTATTTTGAGTATTTGCCGACTGAAAGATACAGAGTGACAAGCAGTTACTATGAATTCAGTTATGTCTTTTTTTTCATTGAAGTATAGTTAGTTTATAATGTGTCAATTTCTGATGTACAGCCTGTTTCAGTCATATATATGCTTACCAACTATGTCTTTAAATGATTTTTCTTTATGAATCCCAACAGCATATGTATACATATAGATAGGTACGTATATATATACACACACACATATATTTTGGAAATACTGTACAAATAAGAACAAGACATTTTTTACTCCGTCTATAAACAATGCTTAGCATATTGCATCTAGATTAACCTTTGCCTCTCCCACATGACCATGGCTCACAGGTAGATTCTTTCCCACGAAGGTGGGGGACCAGATGCATGGTGAGCCCCTCAAATTGTTTTTCCACTGCTTTACACTGGACATCTGACACTTCCCTGCACACACCTAGGTTGTGCCCAGTTCCCTCCTCGCAATGCACATTACCCCTTTCTCTCTCCTTAGGAAATCATGTAAAAATGCAAGCATGGGTGGCATTAATGCAGAGGTAACCTTTATTGTAATTTCTTTTATAGACAAAAAGGATTTGTTATTTACAAGTGTTGGCATTATTATTATTATTTTAGAGGAATTATATACCTCAGAAGTGATTGTGGCATACCAGGACACCATGACTATAAATTTGAAACCACTGGAGAGATGGTTTTGATACTAGTAAAAAAAGGAAAAGAAAAGCTTTATCAGGTGTCACTTTTGCCAGACAGATTATGTGCACTGTCCTATTTTCCTATTTCATCCTTGTAATTTTTTCCAGAAAGGAAAATGAGACAAATCCTAGGGTCTGAGAGTGGTCTCAAACTTAGTTCTGTTACCAGAACCCTTGCAGTTAACCCTTGCTCTAGACAGGAGCCTGACGGCCCAGGAGGTCCATGTGCTTCTCCGCTTGCTTATTTCAACAACCTCAGTGCAATAAGGTGTAGTGATGAAGATCTCAGATCCAGAGCCAGACTGCCTGTGTTCAAGTCCTGACATCGCTTTAACTAACTGAGACGACCTGGGCAGGTTACTTAACTTCTCCGTGATTCAGTTTTCTCATCTATTAAATGAAAAGAATAGCAGTACCTCTGTTATGAGTTAATATATGTAAGCACTTAGCACATTGCCTGACACGTGGTAGGAACTATAAACAAATGTCTTTGCCATCATTATTTCTAGAGATCAGGAAATACTTTGCATTGACTGTATCTTAACTCTTGAGATATAGTCATCTTGAAACATCTTGAAACAAAAAGAGAGCCAATAAAAAGACAGTGGAGTAAAGAAAGCTGACGTCTAACGTCTACCACCTACGTGACAGGGATTGCACACCCTCTAAGCACTGAGTGAGGTGGGTTTTACTATCTGTGAATCCCTATAAATACCAAGCATTGGCTGTAACCACAGCTTCGTGAGTAGATGGGAAGGAGGGAAGATGCAATCCCAGTGAATATAAAGCCTTGCTTCTACCCACAGCAACGGCTGCAGCTCTTTTGTAATTTTAACCAAACTCAGTGACATTTGGACAGAGACTGAAGAGAAAACTCTCAGGAGGGAAAACATAGCTCTTTGCCATTTGAAAATACCAAAATGAGCACATTTCCCTTAGCATTAGATTTAAACTGTTCTTTCCTGTTGAGTAACATGTGACACGAATTACAAATGAGGACTCACAATGTGCTGTGCTCAGAGCTGGCTGGCCAGTGGGCGTGAGTGACCTCAGGTAACTTACAGTCTAGGAAAGGCAGTAAGACAGACACGCCAATAACTAGTCAATTCATTGTGGGCTTAATGTTTGGTTCAATGAACATGAGGATTATCCCAGATGGAAAAGAAATTTTGAGCAAAAACGTTGAAAGAGGAAAGAAAATAATGGGTTATGGGTTTTTTTGTTTGTGTTTTGTTTTGGTAAAGGGTTGGGGTCAGTGAATGGCACTCTTCACAAAGTTGTCAGAATTCCTGAAGTTCTAGTAGGAACTCAGGTCGGAAGGCAGAAGTTGGGAAGACTTGGCTCCATGTTAGACCACAGACATCAACACACAGAAAGGGCATGTGATTTGCTGCCTCTTTCACTAAGTTAGCACATCCAATAACTTGAGGTCCTTCAAATCAGAGGCTCCAGGCCCCATTCCTTTCTCAGGGTTCTCCAGGAACCAGGATCTCCATCCTCCAAGAGGTCGGCCCATCAGTCATTCACAGTGATCAGAAGTCAGCTGCATTCGTTTCCTGCGACTGCTATCACAAAGCACCACAAACTGGGGGGCTTAAAACAATAGAATTTTATTTACAGCTCTGGAGGCCAGAAGTTGGAGATCAGAGAGTTGCCAGGGCCATGCTCCCAATGAAGGCTCTAAACAAGACTCCATCCTCATCTCCTCCGGCTCCTGGTGGCTCCAGGTGTATCTTGGCTTGTGGCGGCATCTCTCCAATTTCTGCCTCTATCTTCACGTGGCCGTCTTCCCTCTGACTCTATGCATGCTTTTTTTTTTTGTAAGAACCCCTGTCACTGGATTTAGGGGCCACCCAAAATCCAAGATGATTTCATCTATAAAGACCCTATTGCCAAATAAGGTCTAACTCTAAGGGTCCAGGCAGATATGAATATTTGGAGACCACTACTCAACCCACTGCAGAGGCCATGAGAATAAACACGCAAGAGGCAAGTGTCTGCTGCCCACTCCTCTGATGCCAGGCATCACCAGTGACAGCCCCCTTTCAGCCACATCTCAGTTCTGCCAGCTTGGCCCCTCTCCAGGGGTCAGGTAGGTGCATTCCAAAGATCACACTTTTGAAGGGAGAATGACGTTTATTTTGAACACATGCTCCATTGAGCAGGAGCCTGAGGAGACAGCTCATGCTTCGCCCTTCCCAGAGGGCTGTCCTCGACTGGTGTTAAAACACTCAGAGGGAGCTGCGAGCTAGGGAACCGTGACCCCCCCCCCATTAGACCCGCTGGCTGGAAAACATGACACGCAGAGATAAGGAGCAGAGGGCCGGAGGGAGCGAGCCTCTGGGGCATCAGGCTCGGTCTCTCATCAGCCCAAGTGACACAGACAGAAACGCTAAGGAAATGGATCTTTTCTACCAGTGACTGAGTGATGCTGTTGACCTAGAAGCAGGTGGGCGGGCAGGCTCAGGAGAGGACTGATTCTTCAATCAATACCACACACGAAGGCGTTTTGTTTTTCCAAGTGCTTAAAACAGGACACTTTAAACTGAGCTGGTGGTTAGACTTCTGGGTGAATAAGAATCCCCTGAAAACGAACGCCAGCCTTTGCTGGCATATTCAGCCAGGCATTGGGGGAACATAGGGTCAACAGTGTTTTTCAATATTCAAAGCGGTCTCTCACCCCAAAAAGGCTAAGAACCCCTGGGTTTCCCTTCTCTATGTGAATTCCTCACGGGAGTGACTGCTCTTCTGTCCCAGATATAACATGAGCGGTTAGGGAGGAGATGCTGAATAAACTCTTAATTTTGATCAGTTGAAATTTAAGACCAGACAGCCAAAGATCTTAAGTTCCCTTCCCTGCTTCACCACAGATCTTTTTGGGGAAAGCCCTGATGTAAATGATTGAAATCAGGATGAGAAAGTTAAGTTGTTCACTCCGTATAGTACCTGACATTCTGAAAAACAGAGCGTTCCCGAAGCAGACAATTGACATTCTTGGTCCGGCTGGTCAGCATTTAATGGAACCCTTGTAGGCTACTGCAAGGGAGGCTGGGACTGTCAATCTGTTTGCTGCGGAATTACACTGCTTGATCTTTATCTAACAAGAATTACTAAAACACTAGTTAATTCCACTTGCAGTTTCAACGCTCTAAGGGAAAAACTGTCCTGACTTGGCAACCTCAGGTGGGAAAAAGGCGAACCTGACCAAGGACAAAGCCGTATGTGGCCCATCAGCTGAAAATGGTATTTACATTTTTAAAAGGTGGTAAAAAGGAAAACAAAAACAAGATACCCCTCCTGTCCAACAAAAATACTAGGCAATAGGAAAACATAAAATATTTACCATCTAGCCCTTCACAGCAAAAACTGGCCAACCCGTAGCCTCTATTATAATAAAATGAAACTTGGCTCCCTAACCACAATTTAAAAAATTGAGATAGCATAGAGTAGGGGTTAAGTCACAGGTTAATCATAGGGGAAGTGACTAAGTTTGAGTCCTGGTTCCACGACCTACTAATTAGTGACTTTGAACCTCAGTCTCTTTATCTGCAAAATGGGGATAATGAAAATACGTCCTCGGTGCATTGTTGTGAGGATAACACAACAGTTACCCTTTTAAGGCCCTTAAAAGACCAGCACATAATGGAACCAGCTCTCAATAAATTCCAATATTATTTAAAATGTATTTTGTAAAAGCACTTTTAGGCAGGGACAGGAATCTGAACGAATACATCCTAATACATCCTGAACAGTGAACGCTGCTAGTGTTCAAACATTTTTTAGTGAACAGCACACTAAAATTATCCTAAATCGTAGGAAGACCTCAAAATACTATCTAATCCATCTCTCAGCCTTGAAGCTGATACAAATCCATTTTACTGATGGGAAAACGGACCTCAGAGATGTTCAGTAACTTGTCAAAAGTCACAGGCTCCTGCTTCCCACATCAGGATGCTCATGGTCAAGTGGACAAAGTATGTCATTGCTACTCATGCAAGATGTGCTCATTCATTCAATAAACACATATTTTATTGGCACATGCCAAGCACTGCACGAGGCACTGCAGACAAGCTAGAGGGGAACCTTCTCCTCGTGAGTGGGACTTAAGAAGCCTGATAAGTAAGTGAGGGCAAAACACAAAGTGTTACAGATCCTAACATAGAAGCCCACGCAGGAAAAGAGAAGACCGGGCTCCAGGCTGAGGAAGTCCTCACCAGGCAGAGGGAACAGCATGAGCCAAGGTCTGGGGATATAAAAGGATCTAGCATGTTCTGAGACCTTCAGGGAGTTTGCTTAATTAAGGTGAGGGGGCCACGGTGAGGATAAGTAAGGACCAGAGCCTCGCAGGCCAGGGATGGCGTGCTGGGGAGTTTGCACCTCATCCTGTGGCAGCTATTTTTGGAGTTTTAAGCAAGGCGATGACATGGTTTGCACCTCAGAAAAATCACCCTGGAAGCAGCAGGGTGTGTGATGGATGGGAGGGGAGCAAACTGGAGGCAGGAAGGTCGATTAGGGGTCTGTTGCAAAAGAGCAGATAAGAGAGAGTAGCAGCCTGAACTAGGGCAAGAGCTGCGCAGAATATCAGGAGAGAGAGAGAGAGAGAGAGAGAGAAATCAGGGGGACCAAAGGCCAGGTCTCCACAAGTTCACGTTCATTTAGACAGTGGCAGGGGGAGAGAGAAGGGAAAAAGAAAGATGATGGAAGATTCCTCAAAAAACTAAAAATAGACTTACTGTATGATCCAGCAATCCCATTCCTGGGCATGTAACTGTAAGGAACTCTAATTTGAAAAAGTACATGCACCCCAATGTTCACAGCAGCACTGCACACAACAGCCAAGACACGGAAGCAACCTAAATGTCCATCCACAGATGATTGGATAAAGAAGTTGTGATATATTTATACAATGGAGTACTACCCAGTGATAAAAAAGAATACAATAATGCCATTTGCAGCAACATGGATAGACCTGGAAATCATCATTCTAAGTGAAGTTAAGCCAGAAAGAGAGAAAACTACCATATGATATCACTCATATATGGAATCTCAAAAAAAAAAAAAAAAGAAAGAAAAAAGAGGACACTAATGAACTCATCTACAAAATACAAATAGACTCCCAGACATAGTAAACAATCTTATGATTACTGGGGAAATGGGGTGGGAAGGGATAAATTTGGGAGTTTGAGATTCCCAGATGTTAACCACTATCTATAAAAATAGATAAAGAACGAATTTCTTCTGTAAAGCACAGGGAACTTTATTCAATATCATATAGCAACCTTTGATGAAAAAAATATGAAAACGAATATATTTATATATATACATGTGTGTATATATATATATAGAGAGAGAGCGAGCTACATGGATAGATACACGTGACTGGGACACTGTGCTGTACACCAGAAATTTGACACATTGTAACTGACTATACTTCAATTAAAAAAAAAAAGAAGACGCAGCAGGGTCACAGACATAAACAGCAAACAAGTGATAACCAGTGAGGAAAGAGAACGGGGTGGGGCAATTTAGGGGTAGGGGACTAAAAGGCACAAACTATTTTGTATCAAGTAGGCTCTGAGAATATATTATAAAGCACAGGGAATATAGCCAATATTTTATAATAACTATAAATGGAGTATAACCTTTATAAATTGTGACTCACTATAGTATATACCTGTAACTTGTAGAATATTGCACACCATCTACACTTCAATCAAAAACACAGCACAGGCCGCAGTCTGACGAGCTCTCCTACTCTCCTCCCGCTAACGCCTTTCATCCGTCCCCACGTCCACTGAAACATCACTTCCTTGGGTTAGTACTCTTAATGTTTATTTCTTACAGTGCTTTGATTAATAATCCAGGCTCTGGGATCACATTTCTTGCAGTCAAATCCTGGGGTCACCATTCACTAGCTGTCGTGTTTTGAACACGACCTCTCTGTGCTTCTGTGTACTGATCTACTAAGTGAGGATAACAATAAGACCAAAGGATTAGTGAGAAAATAAAATCAAAGTATGCAAAGTGCATTAAACAGTTCCCAGTATCCAGATACTAAACGGACTGAGAGTGTATCCAATCCATTTTTTACTGTATTTCTCCACTGTGGCATTTGTCACAATTTTACTTTAGTAATCATACAATTAGTTATTTAACTCCTGACACTTCCAATTGAATATAAGATCCCTGAGGACTTAGGATAGTCTTTTTTTCCTTCCTCATTACATTCTGAGGGACCAGCAGGAACTAAGCCATCAAGGAGTGTATGCAGAATCAATTGAATTTATCTCGCCAAAAATACTGAGGGGAATAGAAAGAGAGCCATTGATAAGATGCACCAAGAGGTCGAGACTCAAGAGGAAGTGATGTTTTAAGGGGGCTGAGTGCCTGTGGAGCACAGTTCAGGGAAAGCACAAGAGGAAGCATGTTCAAATAATAAGATATTTTATCAGAGATTGGCTAGTGTTTGATGTTTAGTGCTCCATTCAAAAGAAAGAAAGAAAGAAAGAAAAGTTATCTGCACGAATGATAAGGAGGGTGAGATGGGCCTTTAAGGTATATTCGTACCATTATTAACATGTCCATCTGGAAGGGCGAGGACCAGGATCTCCCTGCCTCCGTCAAGTGTGGGGAAGTGCATCAGTGCCTTCAACTCTAAAACGGGGAGATAATGCCCTCTTGCCAACTTTTGATGAATAAATAAAAATATAAAGAACATGGTACGTAGTAGGTATTCGATAAGTGGTAGCTGCTCTTACAGTAACAACGATTATTCCTGGGGCATAGTTGTCCTCCTGAGTGATTGCATGCAAATCAGTAGACACTTGAAATGCACTGCCATGTTTGCTTCATAAAAGAATCTTATGTTGAAGCCTTTTGTAAAACATAAAATGACTCTGTGGCGCAGTGATCCCCCCATTAATAAATTGGTGGTGTTCTTTTATGAACGCTGGAGCATCATAATGCATATTAATGGGTCTGTACTGTCGGCACCTAACGGCAAAATTATACACCTGTCACACAGGTCCCGGTCCCTCGTGGGCCAATTACCAGCAGAAGAGTGCTGGCGCTCAGTCTAGAGACTGGGACTGAGGAGAGAGTCCAGTACGGCAACACAACAGTCTTTTTGCAGGTTTGACCATGAAGGTGTTACAGCATTCAAGAGAGAAGTCTTGGGTAGTGCATTATAAAACTTGGATTCAAGTCTTGGCTCCACCACTTACTAGCTTGTGTAGCCTTGAGCTAGTTAATTAATCTCTTTGAACCTTAGTTTCTTCACCTGCAAAATGGGCTTAATAATGCCCATCACATAGAACCCTTGGAAAGAAGAAATGACATAATGTATGGAGACCTCTTTACAAAGTGCCTGTCACGTGTTAGAGATTAACAAAGGGCAGGTGTTTCATTCTCATTTCTCAGCAAGCTCCTCCCCCCATGCAGATGCAGAATAAGACATAAGAGGTCAGAATTCCAGATAAAGGGCCACCTGAAGTTTGCAAGGGCTTCTGGTGCAGCCCTCAGGGAGGATAAAGTAGCATCAGGTACCCGTACAGGAGCCAGTCAGGTTATTTAAAATATGTCTTATATGTCCCATCCTCACTCTTAGTGTTTAGTAAAGCCTTTCCAAAGGTCCATCTGGCCTATAAGGGGGCAGGGGCTCCAGCAAAGGCATTTGGGCCCGCCTTAGACCAAAGAAGAAAGGCAGAACAAGCTAGTGCTGGGAGATCCCAAAGCCAGAGGACCCCAGGCATGGCCTCGTGGATAGCTCTTGGCCTGTGGCCCCTCCCAAATGAAGATTCTTTCTCCAGAGCTAACCTTAAGGGGGTGAGGTTTGAATTCATAAGGATCTTTCTACTTACAACTCTCCAGGTAACTTCTGAGTAAATTTAACCCTTTCACAGGGATGGTTTACTTAGGACACACCTGAATCTGCCAAGGGCTTCTTATTTCATCACCGAATCATCATATGAAAGCAAAGAGGAGACAAAAGCATAAGGCCATTGTTTACTGAAGGGCAGAACAGGTGATAAAAGTCTCCTGAAAGCCCTCAGCTCCTCTCCTCCCTCCCTGCTCCGGGAGATCTGGCAGCTAATCTTCAAAGTACAGCCCAGATGTCCGGCCCCCGCAGCAGTGGGAGCTGGGGGCCCTCTCAGTGCTCATCAGCCAGTCCTTTCCCGGGGCTGCCCTTCCAAAGGCCCATTGGCCAGAGCAGACACTCAGCTGCTGGAAGACAGCCCAGCCAAGGCCTCAGGCAACACATTCTTGCTCTGGTCCCAACCTCCCCTGCCCTACTCCCCAGGTTTAATTTTATTTTCATCAGAAGTATATAGAAGGACATCTTTAGTGGATCAAAGGGACATAGTGAGAATGAGAGAGACACAGTCACAGGGCAGGTGATATGATGTCCACACAGAAAGACTTGCTGTTTTCAAGGATGCTTTGGGGGCTGCAAAACGGTGTGGCCAGAAACCAGATTTAGGGGATGCACTCATCTGCAAATCAGTGCTGCCCGAGCTTGGAGCAATGTCAACCTGAGTGAGTTGGTCCCACAGAAAAGAGCCAATTCTGGGAGCACTGAGTTCAATAGCCCCATAACCCACCTACCCAACTCTTCCCTCCAACTCCTACCTCTGTGCAGTATACTTGCCTGAACTAAAAGAAGTCTAAGCCATGGTTCTATTATCTGTGTACCTCAGAGGTATACAGTGCAGTTGAAAAAATACGACTATTAGAATGAGTGAATAATATTAACTCACTTATTCAGAAGTGCAGCCATCCAGAACACAGGCATAAGCAAAGAAGAACTCTGAATCATAATGTGTCAAAAAAATCCCTTCCCAAAACAAAGGAAAATTCTGGGCTGCTAGCAATTATCTACATCTTGATTTAAGTGGTGGTTGCATGGATATTTGCTTTGTAAAAATTCATGGAGCTATGTACCTATGATTTGTGCACTTGGCTCTAGGTTACAGCTCAATTTTTTAAAAAGTTTACAGAAAAGTTCTTGCCCTAGAATTACAATATTTTATATATGAGAAAACTCCCTTTGCCCTCCCTCAAATCTATTTACTCTTGTTTTAGACAAAATTCAAACAAAGTGAATTACACAATTTTGTGACCATCAAGTTATCATAAAGTTGAAGTGACTGAACGTAGGGAGGGGGCAGTGCTAGATTCAAGTCTCAGGTACATGGACAATGAGAAAAGTCTGGCATGAAAAAAGAGGTAGAGAGAACAGAGAGGAAAGAAAACAACACATAAAACTCAAACTCAAGAAGACACGAAATAAAGCCATGCCAGGCTTCTTAGCAGAGAATAAAATAGGCCTATAAAACTACAAGGCCCTAAAAGAGCAACCAAATCCAGCCTCTCTCTTTAGCTGTGTGGCTTTGGGCAAGTCACTTAACCTCTCTGATGCTAGCATCCTCATATCTGAAGTGGAATTAATAATAATACCTATATTGCCAGGTTATTTTGAGGATTAAATGGTGTATTCACATGCAACAGGCAGTCACATGTTATTGGCTTCTAGTAGTAGCATTATTTGGGCACTTTATAATAGTGGAATAAAATTTCAACCAACTATTCGAAATACCGTGGTTGGCTCTTTGGGAGACAACAGGAAGAAAACATGTTCCTTGCCTTCAAGTGGCTTACAATCAAATAGGGACAGCACATAAAGATAAAAAGCTCAAATTCAGGTCAGAATATGACAAACATTTTGGGAAGAGTTCACCAAAGTAAAAAAAAAAAAAAAATTGCATATAGTGCTTACTATATACCAAACATTGTGTTACATTTTTTACATGTATCAATACACGTAACGCTTATGAAATCCCAATGAGAGCGACAGTACTGTTATCCTCATATTGTAAAAATGAGAAATCTATGACACAGGGAAGTTAATTTGCCCAGAGTCATTAGTGGCAGAGCTCTCAAACCAGGCAGCCTGGCTCAAGTGCATGCTGTGGATATTGATCTCATCTGGACTAGGAAATTATGTAATATAGATTCTCCAGTTTATCTAAACTAAAGTAAATAGTGTGTGAGTGAGGGCTTAAAGAGTTCTCTACAGGTAAATGCCAGAAATAAAGTACAACATATTTTTTTACTTATTAATCAGTTTTATTGCAGGTGTAATTACATACAATAAAATGTACCCAGCGAGCTTTGATAAAAAGTATACCCTCATGTAATTACCAACCCAAAAAGACAGAATCATTCCATCACCCCAGAATGTTCCCTCATGTCCCTTTGAAGTTAGTCGCAGCCACCCCAGATAACCACATATCTGTTTCTCTCATTATACATTAGCTGTGATGGTTCTAGAATATTATATAAATAGAATCACACCAAATGTATCTTTCATGTCTGGTTTCTTTCACTCAGCATAGTATTTTTAAGATTCATCTCAGTTATTATATAGCTCAACAGTTCATTCATTTTTAATGCTTCCTAGAATTCCATTTTTGGATATATTACAATTAGTTTATTCATTCACCATTTAATGAACATTTGAACTGTTTCTGGTTTAGGGCTGTTATAAATAAAGCTGCTACGAACATCTAGATACACATTTTGGTAAGGACATATGCTTTCATTTCTTTGGGGTAAAATACCTCAGAGTGAAGTTACTGGGTCGAATGTTAAGTACACGTTTAAATTAATGAGAAACTGTAAAACTAGTTTCCGAAGCCATTAAATCATTTCCCATTCCCACCAGCAGTGTGTGAGAATCCGAGTGGCTCCGCAGCCTTGCCAGCACTTGGGGTTGTCAGTTTTCATTTCGCTAATTCTGTTCGGTTTATAGAATGCGCTGTGCCGCATCGTAATGATGTCGGCTCATTTTATGTGCTTATTAGCCATTTGTACATGCTTCTTGTGAATGCAATTATTTAGCCATTTTTTTAATTGGGATGCTTACTTCCTTATTACTGAATTGTAAGAGTTCTTCTGGCTACAAACAAGTCCTTTGTCAAGTAAATGTAACATGAAAACCTCTCCTAGTCTATGGCTTGTAGGGCAAAAAACAGACTTTTTGAGCACAAGGTTGGCTCAAAGTCAGAGGTTTAGAGTAACGCAGAAAGGCAAGTTGGGGAGGGAGGATCAAGACGGCAAAGCAGGAGGACATAGAACTCAGCTACCCTGCGAACGCAGTAAAAATATACCTGCATGTGGAAAAGTCACTGAAAACTAACTGGAGACTGGCAGACAGACTCCCATGTAACAAAAGCTGTAAGAAAGATCCGCATGGAATGGGGTAGAAAGGAAAAAAGAAGCAATCAGGTCGAAACCTGGGCCCCTTGGAGGGGACTCAGAAGAGGAGGGGAGTTACACAGGTGGGGATCCTCGCTGGGGAATGAGCGGTTCGAGGCACACACTGGGCTTCCCAGCCCTGGGTCTTGACTGACGGACAGGAGGGCTGCGGGAAGCCTGGGCTCCACTTGTGAGAAGGGCACACATGCTTGCTTACTACACAAACAGGGTGGAGAGGGCGAACTGAAACTCCTTGGCTACCTGGCTGGTTTCCCATGACCCCCCCCCCCAGCAGTGTGCCCCGGCCTACGCCCCTCTTACCTCACGATGCAGCTCCACACTGGAGGGGAGGCTGCCCCAGCCTGGAAGAGAGCGCCACTGTAAAGCGTAAAGGCAGCTCAAACCCGGAGAGGCACCTGAGCAGGGAGGGGGCAGCCGTTACTGGCGCTTACACAGGCAGCCCATGGAAAGCAGTCCGGGGCTCTGACTGTGGCTGGGCCACCACAGCCTGTGCCCCGGCCCACACCGAGCCCCCAAAACACCTTTCCTGCTCCAGCACAGTTCACCTCTGGGGCAAGGTGCTGGTGTTGGGAGGAGGGAGAACACACCCTTAAAGGGACAGAGCCAGCTTGGACCCAACCTTCAGGGCTTCTGCTCCAGAATCCTGGAACCTACCCCTGCCCTGTCCCTAATAAGGCATGATGGACACTGACCAGAGGCTCACACCTCACACTGTCCCTAGCACCTCCATCTCCATCCCCACATCATACCAAGGTGACAGCTGCCAGCACACCCTGAGGAAAGAAGTGACTTGGGTTCACTTGCTATCCAGCTCTCTCACCAAAGCCACTGGGCACATGCAGACTGTACAGGGATGTCCCCACACAAGGACACCCCTTTAAGACCACAGTTGGTAACTGTTTCACCTAATTTCATGGAGACAGGAAAGTTCAGCAAAATTAGAAGAAAAAGGAATTTGTTTCAATCAAAAGAATAAGAGAATACCCCTGAAAGAAAAACTAATGAAATAGAAACAAACAATTTAGCAGATAAAGAGAACTCGAGGACCTCTGGAGCCCACGCGTGCCCCTAAGAAATGTTTTATTCTCCGTGGAGAAATGGGCTGAGAGATATGAAATCAGGGTCCACCTGCCATCTGCAAGGAGAAGATTGTTGGGAACAAGGGAGAAGAATTATTTTGATAAAGAATAAAGAACATGGAGGAATTTCAGTGAATTTAAAGGGGTAGGAGAAAAAATGAGAGCAGGTTAAGGAAATAGAAGAAAATGGTCCAAAAAAGTAGGAAGAAAACTTAAAAATTCAGTGTGTGAACACCTAGGAACCTTTGGGAAAATAGGATGTTAGCGTTGTCAAATGATTCAAAGAGGCTGAGCATTTGGAACCACTGAGAAAAGTGAGCCCTGTGTTCCACGTACTCAGTGCTCAACATATGAGAAGAAGTGTGCCATACTTTTTAAATTTTTTTCTTTTTATATGCTGTGTATTTTTGAGAGATTTTCAAGTTAAAGTAGTAAGTTGAGTTAAATATTGAAATCATTTACTTGAGGAAAACCACGGAATTCTCTGATGGCAAATGAACCAGCAGAGTGGTTTTCAAAAACTTTTTTTTTTTTTTAACAAGGTAACCCTTTCTTCAAACCAAATCTTACTCAATTTCTACAGCAAACAGAAGAAAAGCTGTTCTGATGAAAAATTAACGAATGAGAGCCCAGCCTTCACCACTCTGTGATCTCCCTACAATTGTTTAATAGATAACAGATTGATAGGCAGACAAAGAAAAAGGTAGAAAGGTAAATAGATAGATTTTAACCCCTTTATATTCCCAACAGAATGTAATCTCCATGAGAGCAGGGACATTGTCTGGCTGGCTCATCACTGTCTTTTTAGAGCCTAAAATAGTGCCTGGCACTTAGCATGAAACTAACATTAGTGACTAAGTGAATTTGAGCCTCCCAGCAGAGGCAGAATAGAGAAGAAAGAAAATTTACATTAATTGACTGTCTTCTATATACAGAATTCTGGGCTATTTGAAATTATATGAATTTACAGTATGTAACACCAACCCTGTAAGTACATATTGTTAGCCACATTGTATACATAAGGAAATATCTGCCCAAAGACCTTCCCAAAAGACATGTAAGTTGGCCAACATAGAAATGCAACCGAGAGGCATTCAATGCCAATAGGCAAGACCTTTCCTTCCTGCATCACCGTGTCAGGTCACTCTTCCATGGCACTTGTGGATAATAATCTGGTTTCTGACGGTTGCTCTGGCACAACTCAAGTAAGCTGGTGGACTCTCGGCTGAGAAGCACTTTATATTAGGAGACAATAAGCACAACTGAGAAAGGGTGGAGAACAGAAGAGCAGCAGTTATAACTCACTTCTTGTTGATGGTGTAGATGCTTGGGATAGAAGATTGGTAGGGCTACATCAATGAAGAGTAAACTCTGTTCTAATAAAAGACTTTTTCACACACACACACACACAGAGACCAGTGGGGAAATGCTATGAATTCTGTGAACCAGCTCAGCGAAAAGCACGTGCAGCAGGATGCCTGGTGGGTCTTTTAACCGTTGTATCAGTTATCCACTGCTGTTTGACAACCCGTTCTGAAAGTTGGAGACTTAAAAGAACAACCACCTGTTCATATTACAAATGTATGGATTGGCAATTTGGGCTGGGATCAGTTCGGCGCTCTGCTAGTCTGAGCCAGGCTTGACTGATATTGGCAAATCGTGTCCATGCATCCATAGTTAGATGCTAGGCTGGTATCTATTAGTTCAGTGGGGCTGCTATAACAAAGTACCCCAGACTGAGCGGGTTAAAGGGCAGAAATGTGTTTTCTCACAATTTTGGAGGACAGACGTCCAATATCAAAGTATCAGCAGGGTTGATTTCTTCTGAGGCCCCTCCCCTTGGCTTGCAGATAGCCATCCTCTTCCTGTATCTTCATGCAGTCTTTCTCCTGTGCACACACATATCTGTGTACCAGTTTCCTCTTCCTAAAGGACACCAGTCATACTGGACTAGGGCCCAAACTAAAGACTTCATTTGAACTTAATTACCTCTTTAAAGACTTATCTCCAGATACACTTACATTCTGAGATTCTAGGGTCAGACCCTCAATATATCAATGTTGGGAAGAACACAGTTCAGCCCATCACATTTGGCAATAGGCTAGATAATCTAAGACGTTTCGGCTGGCATAGTTTGTCTCTGTTCCACATGGTTCTCTCATCCTCCAGAAGACTAGCCTGCATTTGTTCACATGACTGTGCTTACAGGCACCCCAAGAGAAAAAGAAAAAGAATGCAGGTCTTCTCCAGGCTCGAGCTCAAGACCAGAACAGCATTATTTCTTCCACATTCTCTTGGGCAAAGCAAGTCACAGAGTCAACCGGATTCAAAGGATGGAAAGCTAGAGTCAGTGGAAACCTATCACAGCCATTCTCCATCCTTTCCAATCCCACACCCCAAGAAAACCCATATAATACTGTTTTCACTATTAATCTAAGACTCTGGAAAAACTATGATTCAGTGAATTTTTTTTCATCCCCATTCTCCCACCATCCTTCTTTTCAGTCTCCCCTCTCTCTCCAACTCTCAGACATCCCCCACCTTCCCTTCCACATCAGAAGAGAGTCTGATAAAATCACCTATTTGATTGAGGGTAAATATGAGCAGGGTGAAGGTGATGGCCCTTCTGGAGATAACTCCATTTCGGTAGATGCTTAAGTCTTTTTTTTTTTTTTTTACACCCTTTATTACCATTTTATTCTTGCAGCACAGTATAGTCACATGGGTTCCTGTAAATTCACTGGATGTGATTTGAATTGCTTTTTGTGAATGCGGTCTCTTGAATCTGGATGCCTTTTGTAAGTCAGCTTTCTGTATGTGCGTGAGAATTAGACTACGCCTGCTCCCCAAAATACAAAATTTTCAAAGTTCTACTCCAAGAGTTGCCCATGGATCTTAGAGATTATTCAGGGCAAGTTAGCTTTGAAGTCAATAGGTGCTTAAGTCTTAAACTAAGAAGTAGAGCACTGTGGCAGAAATTCTGGCAACAACAAAGAGTAGGAGACACTTCCTTAAGCCCCTGAAAATTGCTTCTCCATGCAGAGCAAGAAGAGTCCTTTGTTTGTTTGTTTATTACTTTCTACGTGCAGGGCACTTAGCCCCACATCCAGCAGCCATTCAACGAACACCTAGTGAGTGTTCTAAGGGACGGTGCTAAGGTCTTTTCTGTGTGAGTGAGTGGAAGAATATCACTGTGAACGAGGAATCAGAAGATCTGGGTCCCAGGCTATTCTTAGTCACCATTCAGAGGTCGGACTTTACACAAGCTATTTTCAGCTTACCTGAATCTCAGTCGCTTTCTCATTTGCAAAATGAGGAATTTAGTGAGACAACCTCTAGGATTGCTTTCAGTTCTAATTTCCTCTGAATGCTAACAATGTCTTCACTGGAAGACGGCAGTGGTCTAACCTCTCTCTCCCCAGCCAACCGATCCATCAGCATGTTTACTCAGCGCGTGCAGTCCTATGCCTGGCTGGCACCTAGTCTGGGGCTCTGAATTAAGTGAACGTTACAACTATGATCAGCCAGGGACGGGTCATACACTGTCCTAGATTACCTAGATTCTTGTGAGTGGCCGTAGGGAGATAATAAAACCATTATGTTTAAGAGGAATTGTTGGGGGGAGGTGTAGCTCAGTGGCAGAGTGAATGCTTAGCCATGCACGAGGTCCTGAGTTCAATCCCCAGTACCTCCATTTAAAAAAAATAAAAAGAGGAACGGTTGACAGTTTTTCATCCACCAAGTGTTTCCTGCCTCTCAGAATAGTAATTAGGGCTCAAAAAGCTTGGAGTCCTTCATCCTTCTACTTTCAGCCCTGCTCTTCTAAGCAACAACCAGGTCTCATGTGTATTTCTCAGTGTATACATTGACATGCAGTCTACTGTATACATTTTCTGTATATACACAATACATCTGTCTGCCCTGGATATACACAGCTATCTTCCAACTTTAAACACCAGTCTGTATATACAATGTGGGTGGGTTGGATTTAGACCTGAGCAGGACAAGGCCACGCACCCATATATATTTAACTGTCCTGTCTTGACAATCTGCCATTACAGTAAATGCGAAATAAATAAACAGGGACAGAACTCTTTTTTTTTTTTCCCCCAAACTCAACATTAAACGTCATTGAGTGGTCTGGCTGTGCAGTAGCCAGAGGTAGCGTTAACAAAAGGAGATGCTTGGCAAGTAGTTCATATGCTTTATCGTCTCTTAGGACCTGTCAAGCTTGGTTAGTTGGGTGGACGTGGATTGTCTCAAACAGCATTTGCTCTGTGTTTGTTTTCCGAACACACTACACCTATTCTTTGGAAGGTTAATCCCAAGAGATAACATGTTTGGTGGTTGATTTGGGGCTTATCAAGTTGTTCCCCTTTAAAGCCCAGTCCCCAAAGTAAAAAGAGGAACTGAGTTCAAAGGTAGATCACCTATCAGAGCGAACCTAAGCTTTAGTTAAGCTTCTGCTATGCATTAACTGAAAGACAGTAAGTTTTTTGTTTTGTTTTGTTGTTTTAAGCAGAGGACGTACTCCTGTTCATGAATAAGGCTGTTTCTCTGGTTACCCTGAGGCTCCAAAATTCGGTATCTCCCATCTGCAGGACCTCACCGACTGCTTCCACAAAGATAGCATGTGGCATGGGATGGGATTCCAGTGGGTTCTCCTGAGGCCTTGAGCATTCTTTCGTTGCGAGGTCATTGCTATGTGTATTTTTAGCATGCCAAGGAAGAACATATGCACGGCAAATTTCAAGACAAGAGGAAAAAGTAAACCAAAAAACCACCAGCACCTTTTAAGTTTTCAGCCTCCCCAGCAATGAATGGGGGTGCAAATAGCTACCCCAAAAACAGGAGGGCATCTTTCTGGCTCTGGAAGTTGAAAACACTATTCCTGCAACAGCTCAAGTGCAACAGGAGGAAGAATACAGTTGAATGTTTACCTGGAGTGGATGGTAACAGGCCATACAGGAACTTTAAAAATTTCAAGGTGAATTTTTCTCTAGGGTAGACAGGAATTGTGTGCTGGCAGAGTATGGCCCGAAGATTCCCATCCCTGTGTGTGCATAACCTGTGTAATTCCTTCACCTTGAGTGTGGGTGGGCCTGGCCTAATCAGGTGAACCTTTCCCACAAAATGTCTGGTGGTCAGAGACAGAAGTTAGAGATTCCAGTCTGTAATAGATGCTCTCCTGTTTGCCTTAAGGAAGCAAACTGTCATGTCATTGAAAGAGCCATGTGGCAGGAAATGACAGACAGCCTTTAGTAGTTGACAGAGGCTCCTGGCTGATGGCTGGCAAGAAAGTAGAGACCTCCATCCTGCACCTGCAAGGAAATGAATTATGCCAATAACCTTGTGAGCTTGAAGACCCGAGCTCCTAAAAGAAATCTTGACCTCAGTCTTGTAAGACCCTGAACAAAGAATCCATCTAAGCTGTGCCTGGACTCCTGACCTACAGAGATTGAGATAATAAATGGATGTTGTTTTAAGTTAAGACTGTGGGGATTTTTAATGCAGCAATAGAAGATGAACGCAAAAGGCTTTTTAGAGCAGAAATAACTTGAGCAGAGCCCAGAAGAAGATGTTGACAAGTTGAAGAAGTCCAAAGAAGGTGGGAAGGAGTTACACTATAGAAGAAGGAAAAGGTGGTGATACAAGCAAAGACCCGGGAGTCATCAGGCACAGGGTCAGGTGTGTCTAAGAAAACATCATGAACAAGGAGAACGTTACCTCCTTATTTCTCTTTTGATGCAGCATGTTTATCTGGTGAGCAGGTCATGACTCATCATGCCCACGACATATGAGAAAACTGAGGTCTATTGATGTTCATCAGTTGGTGTATAGATGATTAACCAGGGCACCGAGTTAGCTTTCTGAAGTGAAAATCTGGCTGAAGCGTATGAAAGGCTTTTTATTCCTGCAACCTAGAAGATAAGATCCAAATTCCTCAGCCAGCATACGAGGTCCTTTTTTTCTCATCACTCAACCTCCCTGCGACATTCTAGCCAAGCCAAACTGCACACATCCATGCACACACCCACTCTCCCAGGCATTCTTGCATTGAGCAGATGGTTCCCAAGATTCAGGTCAAAAGCGGGTCTCTTGTGAAGCCTTCCCCTTGTGTCCCCACCTAGCACCCCAGGTACAAATTTTGCTTTATGATCCTGCAGCACATTAAACACACCTCTGTTAGCACTTAATAGTGATATAAGCAAGAGTATGAACAATAGCTTACATTTCTTGGGTATATACCTAATGCCATGTACTGTCCCCTTTTACATGAATTATCACGATGTATTTTTATCACACTTCTTGCATATTTACATGCTTCTCTACTAAATGCTGAATCTCTCAAAGGCAAAGATGATGGCTTTTTCATCTTTGTATCCCCCAGAGCTTTGAGGAGGGTAGAAGGCACTCAAAATATATTTAATAAATGAGTTAAAAGCATCAGAAGTAGGGCTGGAATTCAGGTCTATGGATCACGTTGCAGAGTTATTTGCTGCCATACCATCATGATAAAATAACTGTACGAGGGCTTTGGGAAGTCACAAAGTACTATATCAATGGAAGGTAGAGGCCAACTCAGCTCCCCCGGTCTGAGCGCCTTTCTTATCTCCCACCTGCCTCTGCTGCAAAAATTTTTTTAGATTGTGAAAAGTTTATCAGCAGTGCTTGGCTGCTCTATCTAGACCAGGAACCCCAAAATATAAAGAAGGGTGTGTGTATGTTCATGATGGTGGGAAGTGTCGTGAAGGCTGGTGCCAAGAGAACCAGGGTATCCAATGAACAGGGCAAAGCAGTCTGGACGTGTGTGTAGAGAACCCAGAATCCCTTGAGCACCCAGGAATCCCAAGCAGCAGAAGCAAGCTCCCAGGTCAGGTACCCAGAAGATCCACGTGTTCTCAAGTCGTCCTTAGAATTCTGTGCTGAACTCCAAACATCTCTTTGGTGAACAAGGCAGTCAATGTGGCTCTTAAATGAGCTACAACAAACTCATTACCAATTAAGTAAATAGAATTCTCCTTATTCAAGTCCCGCTATTGAGAGATGGGTAACAGAATCACTCTGTGTGGTAGCATTCTAGCCTCTGTCTCTTGCTCTTGTATTTAGGCAAAAGTTGAATATTAAATCAGCTACCAGCCAGCACTGTGCTCTGTTTTGCTGACCCTAAGGCTCAGCTAAAGAAAAGTCAGAGAAAGAAATGTTTCTTCTCAACTTAATATAACAGAATCTATCAAGATATCATATTTCTTATCTTTTTCCCCCAAATAACAAGGTATACAATTCTTCCTTTGTTTTGCAATTGCCTGTGACTTTCCCCCCAAACTCCCTCCTTCCCACGTTCCTCCCTGCCAACTCCCACCCACCCACTCACAGAGCACAGGTAGGCAGAATGTCTCTAAATATAGGCTGTATAAGCAAATATAGGATGGGGTGAGAATGGAAAACGAATATTATAATCGAACTTGCATAGTTGGCACCGGGTTTAGGAAGAGCCAATTAAGGCCAATTAGAGATACAACCCTTAGGATTAGTTAGCAAGACCCTACTTTATTTTCTCTGGTGGAACAACTACAAAAAAATTTCTTATAGCTTTTTGCCTAAGGAGCAGAAGAAAATAGCCTATTCTTTTATACTATGTTTGAGAGTAGTTTTTGCCTTCCACTCAGTTCAACTCAAGAAAACCTAGGAAAAGTAGGACCAGGTACCAGAAGAGACACAGAGATGAGAAAGAAATTGTCACTACCCTCCAAGAACTGATAATCTAGTATCAGACTATGATTGATAAATCATAAACAAACAAACAAACAAATAAATAAGTAGCTCTAAATAAAGCAGAATGAGGATAAATGCTACATGAGAGCTGGAGGCAAAGATGCGTGAATAGGAAAAATTACGTGGGGGGAGGGGGCAGGCAGTCTTCAGCTGCTTCCTCTAAACTTTCCTTTTCTGGAACATGGGCAACCTTAAAGTGATTCCAGTTCAACTTTCTGAATAATTTTAAAAAGTATGATTTTCTACTATGAAATAATGGTTGCATTCCTAAGAAATATCACATTATCAAGAATAGCATTACAAAAACAATTATTCTAATAGAAGGAAAAAAATGGTTGAGGCTGGAGTCTTTTAGATATGTAATAACAGTTATTTTTTCCTCCAAGAATTTTGGCAAAGAAAATGTTTTTACTAGGTTTAAGTGTATTTTGTTATTTTAGGCAATATGCTAGTTCATCAAAACTGACAAAAAATAACCCAAACCTAAAAGTTTCTAGGAAAATCTGAGCAATACATAAAGGGAGACCGAAACAAGTATGTTTTGGGACTATCAAAATCAATTGCAGCCCCATTTGGGGCTGATTGTCTTACTCATTGCTAAATATTCTGGTTTCCACTCCCTGCAGTGCCCTTCCTTATAAGAGGATTATACACACCTGCACCGTTAAATGCCCGAGTGACCATGTGACATGCTTTGGCCAGTGAAATAGGAGCAGAAGTGACAGGCATCACTTCCAAGCAGAGGCTTTCAGAGTTCCACCATGTTTTTCCCCCTAACCCACCACTACCAAGAGTACCCCAGTCAGGGAATACTCCTTCAGCCAGGGTTCTGGAATAAAGATGACGGTGGAGCAGATCCCCAAACAATTCAAGATGTGGATACATACATAGTGGGAAAAAGAAACCTTTGTTGTTGTAAACCAGTAAGATTGAGGGCCATTTGTTACCACAATATAACCCAGTTTATTCTGACCAATACACAAGTACAAAAAATAATGAAACCTGAATTGAGTACCCACAATTCAAATAAAACAATTCAAGTAAAACAACATCCTATAAGCCCAGTGGTATTTCCCAATTGTGACTCTTATTAGCAGTCATTGTCTACATGATGCTACCAGGTTTTGAAGAATCTGTACTAGACATTTTTCATATATTATCTCATTTAATCCTTTCCACGATGGTAATAAGGTAGATTTAAATTTCCATTTTATAGATGAGAAAACTGACAGCCAAAAAGATTAAGTAATTTGCCAAATGTTATTCACCTATTGTGTACCACAGCAGGAATTTAACCCATTCTGATTCTAAATCTTGCCTTCATAGCCTTCTTCCACAGGACTAAAGAAGAAATAAGCTACAACTTTGAAGTCATAAAAACTAGGGTCATACTAATGTGACCTAAAGTTTTTCAGCCTCCCTGAGGCTTGGTTTTGTCATCTGTAAAATGGAGATGACACTATCTCCAGTGTTGTTGGAGGATTCGATATATGTACAGCTAATCTGCATACCGCTTGGCACATATCAGCCTTCAGTAAATGATGCTCAAGATAATCAGTGGCAGTCCTGATACAGCCTAGATGTACTTAGAGTAAAGAGAGAAAGACCCACTCTTTCTGGGTCCTAGAAAAAGCACCCCCCTCGTGGGTTGTCCTGAGCCCAGAGCTCAGCAGGGACCTGTGACAGTAGACATGTGCTGGGTCATAGAGCAGGATGGGGGTCACCACTAAGGAGAGGGCCACAAGGGCTGGCGCAGGGCAGCAGCAGACCTAACTCCGCCCTCAATCTAATAGGCAAAGCACAAATGGCCAGGGACAGCCGTCAGCGGGCCCCCTAACAGATGGACCCATGAAATATAGGAACAGGTTGGGCCCCAGCGGCCAGAAAAAGAAAAAGAGAGCTTAGAGGAACAGGGCCTGGCTCTGGATGAAGACAGAGGGGTAGAGAGCTGCAAACAAGAGGGAGTTTGCAATATGCATGGCCCCTGACTAGCAATGAGCTGATGGCAGCAGCTGATGGGACTAATGACAGGAGGTAATGATGATGAAAAGCACTTAAGCAAGGGCCTCAAGTCGCCGTTGTTGCTGCTGAAAGGCCTCCGCCACCAAACAAAGCAATTAGTCAGTCACCCTGCCACCCAGCCCCTCCTCTGCCCGCCTCCCTTTTCCCACCTTTGCAGACCTCAGACCATTCATCCCTTTGTCTCACCAGCCCGGCCCGCAGCAGCCCAGGCCCAGTGAGCAGAAATACACCAGCTGGAGCCCAGCCTATAACGGCTGTCTCCCCAGCCAGCAGCGCCAAAGGTGGGTGGGGCTACAAAGGGGGACAGGCCTCGGGGAGACCATTCTGTCTCCATGAATTTTACATGAAAAAATTACCTGTGCATTTGTATATTTCATTGTAGGACAATGGCCATTCCCTATATCACAAAGAGTAGACCTACTGGTTTTTGCAGCTGGGAGGGTGACTCAGAGCTGTAAATTAGCAAGGAATTTTGAGTTTGGGTCTTTCTCTACCCAGAAAGAAAGATTACTAGGCTGGGAGTGGAGGATCCCTGAGTTCTTGCTTTTGCTTCTATTCATCCTTTAAGACTCACCTTAAGCATTCCCATTCTTGGAACCCTTCCTTCATCCTTGCAGACTGTCCTCTCCTGGTACCATTACAGCAGGTGTTATGAGATAACACTGCATGGTCATGATTGCTTCCTGTCCACCTATCTTCCCTCCTCTCCAGACTGTGAGCTCACAGTTGACCGGGACTATTTCTAGTCCTCTTTCCAACCTCAGTATCCAGCACCTGGGGGCTACACAGCACCTTGGATAGTTTCTGAGATGTGCAACTTCCAAATCCATAAAGTAGGGATAATCACATATGCCCTATTACATGCTCCAGTTTGGTATTTTGGAACCAAATATGAGAGCAAAACTGAAAAGCATTTGGAAGTGCACAGTGATAAATGAATTATGAATGTTAGGCACTGTGCATCACTGCTTTCCTCATTCACTCATACGACATTTTTTTAGCACATTTTAGGCATTAGGCATTTTTCTGGTACAAGTGGAACCCCTCTTTGAAGCTCCTCTAAACTCACTGTCTTATCCCCTGGAGCTCTGTACATAGCCTCTGGTCATGGCCCAAATCAGTAAATCTGCCTTGGATGAAATTTATCTCCACTTGCTGATGTCAACACCAAAACCCCAAGCTTACTGTTTGCCATCCATGAAAACCGACAATCATATTTTGAGTGTTCCCTACAAATAGGGGACCAGGCATGGAGGAGAGGAATATATACAGTTCCAGAGTCTTCCCCAACAAGAAAATCGTGAAAAGAGTTGGAAGACATACATCAGAGAATGATGTCACGATTCACAGAGGGAAAAGTTTCATTAACCGATGTATTAGAAAAGCCTTAAGGACAGAGGTGACATTTGAGTTTGGTTATGAAGAATTGAAAGACTTCAGAAGGCAGGGATTATGCAAAAAAAAAAAACCCAACTATTCTCAAAAAATTTGAGTTATGAGTTTCCTTAGAGGGTCAGTCTTCAACCTCATTGTATGGATGAGGAAATTGAGGCAAAGAGATTCAGTAACTTGCACAAGGTCACTTAGCTAGTAACTAGCAGGGCTGGGATACAAACACCGCAGCCCACACTTTGTCCAGGAAATGATGTACCAGAATCTGCTTTAAGCAAAAGACAAAGGAAAAGAGACAGAGGGCAAGAACAATAAGAGGAAAAGATGGGGTAGAAAGGAAGAGAGAGAGAATGAATTGAAACCAAAAAAAAAACTACTAAAATTCCTAGAGAATGGGAGACATCTAGGAAGCTATTACAAAAGTCGAGAAGCAACATGATTAAAACCCGGTCAAAGGCGGTAGCTGCAGGAACGGAAAGGAATGCATAATTCTGGAAAGGGGATGTGTTGGTTCATTCAAGCTGCTGTAACAATATCAAAGTCTGGGTGGCTTATAAACAACAGAGATCTGTTTCTCACAGTTCTGGAGACTGGAAGTCTGAGATGAGGGTGCCAGGGTAGTTGGGTTCTGCTGAGAACGCACATCCTGGCTCATAGACAGCCATCTGCTAGTGGTGTCTTCACATAGCTTCTGAAGTCTCTGTTACAAGGGCTCTGATCCTATCCCCGAAGGTTCCACTCCTGTGAACTAATCACCTCCCAAAGGCCCCACCTCCCAACACCATCACCTTGGGAATTAGGTTTCAACAGCGAATTTCGGGGGGGAACACAAGCATTTAGTCAATAGAAGATGAGTTAACAGACTTTGATTACTGAATGTAATGAGATGGGGGAGAGTAGAATTCTAAGATTTCAAGCTTGGAGAACAACTCAGAAAACAGTTTAGAAACCTATGTTTTGCTAAGCATACCATCCCGTTCCCCAGGATTGCCACAGACTATGAGCTGGTCTCCCTGCGAAACCAAAACCTCCCCGTTGCCATATTTTTTTCTGCTTTGTGAGGAATGAATGCTGGCAAACAGGAAGTGGGGAATGGCTTTTTTTCTCACTGTAGGGCTCATTTTTCATGGCGACAATATTATAAAGTCAGTAAATAATTGATCTCAGATGAGTAAGTAGGTTTGGGAGTTATATAACCCATCTCAGCTCACCCAAGGGCACGCTGCACAGGGCTGCACCATTCTGCCTGCTCACAGGGATTCTGGGATGTGTAAATGCCTCTCAATTCTGCCTCCAATCAGAAGACACTAGCTTTGTTCAGAGTTAGCCGGGTTCAAATCTAGGATGTGCCCAAACACGAAAGAGGCATTGTTTTCTGTCCCTGGGCCCTCCATATGTTAAAAGCATCTATTAAAATGTGTCTGGGATGGAAGAAACCCAACACACTGTCATTAATTTAAGGAAATAAAATTATACCATATGAAGCGTTATCATAAGGAAGATGGTGACCAGCTGTTCTGCAGCTCCTCTGGGTTAGAATAAGAGAAAGTGGGAGGGAGCTTAATTTGAAATTGAATTGGGAGTGGGAACTTGACAGAAGGAAGGGAGCATAGCCAATGAGGGCTACAAGACAGACAGACAGTGGGGCTGTGGTAAATGGGGAGATGAGATTATTGTGGGGTGGGGAGGGGAGGGGTTCACTCAGCCCAAGACAAAATGAGGTTTTATTTCCTCTGTACCTTTGGGTTCCTAATGTCCTTAGAGTTTCTCTCTTTTTTTGCCTCTTTCCAGGGGGAAAAAAAAAAAGACTGTTTTTTTTTTAATTTTCAGTAAGGTTAAAACAGTTGAGACATTTTCATTTTAATATAGATCAAAGCCTTCTAATAAATGAATGAAGCAGGAGGTAGATTATCAGAGATTATAGCCTTGTGTAGTGTTCAGTCCAGTGCTACCTAGAGACTTCAGAATTTGCCTGGATTTGGGAAACTGGTAGCATAGATGTAAAGTTCCTTGTGGCTTAAGGAATCTCTAATTCCAACCCGGACCAAGGCTAAATTGTGAGTAACCTAATTTATTCATCAGTCACCCCGAGATCCTGTACTCTCCCTGGCACCCCACTTCCTCTCATTTTTAGACATTCAGAGCCACAGTCCCAATCAAAATATGTCTCCAGCAAATAATTTACATCATTACTTTACTCCTAATGAGCTAAAGTCACTTCTACTCTCTCTTCTACTTGCATTTGTATTGAAGCTCTTCCTCTCCCTGGGAACCAGAGGCCTGATTCTCCGGTCAAGAAATTTCAAAATACCGGGAAAAGAGCACGGAGATTTTTTTTTTTTTCTGGAAGAGATTCATTTGAATCCTGAAATGGTACAAAGAAGGAGGCAGTTTGTTCTACCTACTTCTCAGGGCTGTTCCATTAAAATCGATCCTCTGTTACAACTGAAACCCCATTAAAAAGTGGAAAGAAGTCAGAACACTTCTCAAAGGGGGCAAAAAAAGAATTGGCCTCCCGCACTAAAATGTCAGACAAAGTCTTGCTGTGATCACAAAAGTTACGTGTCCAAGCTCATACTGCTTGCCATGGGGCAGTCCAATAAATTAAGAGAGGAGTTGTTGGGACAAGGAATAGTGACTTTCTACGGAAAGCCATCAGACCGAGATGGTGAACTAGTGTCCCAAGGAACCATCTTGCCTGAGTGACAACTCATGCTTCTTTTATACTAAAAGGGGAGGGAGTGAAGTCAAACATTTCCTGTTTCCGGTCAGCCTCCGGAGGGGATGTGTTTATTTCTTCCTCCCTGCAGTCATTCGCAGGTCAGCCTGGTCAGGATGTTTCCTGTGAGCTAAACAAAGGTATTTTAGCTTAATGCTCGTTACCTGGGAGGCAGGGTTCCCAGAGATGGGCCATTATGTATAATTTAAGCTTATAGGCAACATCCCTCTAGTGATTAATTTGTAACAAAAAGCAACAGAATACAGAGGTTAAAGTAAAAGAAACATGTCTAATATAGAATCAGATTTGTTCTTCTCTATTACACAAATAGAACTCTAACCCTGCAACACAGCAAGGAAGTAACACAAATGCACAAACATGCATACAGTCTGTGAAGGAGGAACAGAACACTGGAGGCCTTCAGAGGAGGGAGAGGGGGTTACAGATGGTCAGATCGGGAGGCTGCGTGAGAGAGATGGTATTTGGTAAGCACTAGGATGGTGTCTGGGTGGGTTTTGGTTCCTCATGGAGACCTGCTCATAGTCTGTGGCAGTATTGGGGAACGGGATGGTATGCTTAGGACAACACAGATTTCTAAACTATTTTCTGAGTTGTTCTCCAAGCTTGAAATCTTAGAGATCTACTCCTCTCCATCTCAATACATTGAGTATTGTGAACGAAAAATACCGCGAGCCATATCAATAAACAAAGAATGCTGAAGCCATCAAGTCATCAGCGGCTGCCACCATCCCTCAGTGAAGACAAGCCTGCAGCCCAGCCTCTGCTGCCCCTCACAATGGTGCCCTCTGAGGGGACTCAGAATAAGAAAGGACAAGACACTGACCCTAGATGCTAGTTGCTTGTCAAAGGAATGAATTCACTGAGCCCAAATGTTTATTTCCTCCCATACATAGAAAAGCGCTAAATTCTTTAACTTGAGATGCCTGGTTTTCTTTAGTTAACAAGTAATCTTTTAATGCTCCAACTACCTGTTCTTTGTTGTAGAACTCCCACATATCCTAGCTCTTCCCCTACCTCTTTGGAGCAGTCCTGCAGAGCGATCTGGGAGGCTGTCATCCAGGGCTGAGTCCTCAGAAATGTCCACTGAATAAAACATAACTCTCAACTTTTAGTCTGTGTATTTATTTCAGCTAACAGTTTCAAGGTCTGTTAACCCATCTGCTATGGACTGAATGCTTGTGTCTCCCCCAGATTCATATGTGGAAACCTAAACCCCAAGGTGATGGAGTAGGCTTGAGAGAAAAGCATCCTCAAGCAGCAGAGAGGCATGAGCAAAGGCACGGGGATGGGGCGGCTGGGCCAGGAAACTCGAGGGAACCAGTGTAGCTGGTGCGGGCCACGACTAGGGCAGCAGTGGGAAATGACCCTGGAGAGGCCGGGCGGTCCATTGTCCCGAAGCCCACCAGGATGAGGCGCTCCTCCTTCACTCAGTGGACATGGGGTGGCTTCAGGATTTGGGGAGGGAAACACATGAGGTATCACATAACCCACAAGACCCAAGCTGGCCCTTCGTGATTAGCTCATCTAATTCTTTTCCTGACTGAAAGAATTTTAGGGCTTTACCTTCACCCTTGAGCTCTGCCTTCCTGATCTGGTAACATTTTGCCCAGAGTGACCACAAATGAGCCCGTTTCCAACGCTCTTTCTAACCATGATCGTCTGTCCTTCTCTTCTTAAAATGTCCAAGTTCCCCAACTGGGTCTAGAACAGAAGCAGTTCTATTTGAAAAGAACAGAAGGAGAATTGCTTTCAAATAATAAACCTTGGCATTCAGTTTTTCTTGAATTGAGGAACATTTCGGTTGAAAATTTGGCACCTCCCATTGATAACCAACAAGAGAACTGGGCGCACGGAGGAGAAAGGGGGTGGGGCAAACATGACAGCATAGAGGCTTGAAACACCGGCTTCTGTTTCTCTGTCACCTCAAAGCGAGAGACCAAGCCCTTCTGTTTTCCTGGCAACTCTAAAGCAAGCATGAACCCAGTCTCCAAGTCAGCAGGAGCCTTGAACACAGTAAGATCAGAGAGCCAATTTGGTCCCCGCCCCAAATCAAAGCAGCATTCATTTTGTTCTTAAGTGCAAAGTTGTTTGAGGACAATTTACTCCCCCACTGACAATCTATGTCAAAGTTTCAGCCTCCCTGGAAATAGTTGTGATCTGAACTCTTTCAGGGGCAAGGGAAAAAAAAAAAAAAAAAGAAAGAAAGAAAACACACAAAACCCCCACATAACTCCAGCTCTTTTAATGGACAAGTTGACAGAGTCCTTAACTATTAAGCATCTCTCTGGGTCCCCACCATAATTACAGGCTGGAAAGGAGAGTTGCGTTTCATGTGATTGGAGACCGTTTGTGCTTCTGTCCATTAGGGAACAAAGAAAAGGAAGCATTTTCAAGAACTTGATGCCAAACATTTTTCACTAGGGAATTTTATTCAATGACTTGCAAAATAATCTCAAAGATGGTCATTTCATCATTAAAACGTTCTTTAAAAAATTTGCCCCAGACTTGTTTAGAGCTGATGTTGATTGGTGGCCCTTTGGAAATTATGTGCTTGATTTAGCACCGTCCTCTCCTAAAACCGTATCAACCACACCCCCTCCCCCATCGGTGTTCCACTTAATTGAGTCAGCCTCTCACTTTTCGCCTGCCCAGACAGTGATGAAGATGTACGGCATACGACTCTTTAGCAGTTTCCTTTCTCTTTTACATCAAGGGAATCCATCAACCTGGAGAGGAAAAAAAAAAAAAAATAGCCCTGGGGAGGCAAGAAGAGGGAGGAGGGGAGCTGATCACCAGCAGGACTTTTAGAAAGGACTAGAATTAGGAACGAGTTTTCCTTGCCGAAAGAAATCTCTTTATAGCTTGATGCTGGTGTCCAGTAGGGAACGGGAAATGAGAAACAGAAAGACACTCAGATACCTTAAAACTCAACGTATCTGAGCCAAAGATTTTGCAGGGAAATGCATTCCCGACCTCTTCCAATATTGTCTCATCATAGTATCAAAATTCCCATCGTGCCCTCCCTTCTCCTCTGTAACCGACCACAGTTCTCCTCAGCCTGCAAAATGCAGCTCAGGCGCCACTTCCCCTGTGTAGCTCTCCTTGGCCGCTTTATCCAACCCTGGTCTCTCCTTTCTCCAAAATCTACTTTCACCTATGGTTACTACCAAAAAGTCCAGTGTTGTAGAGAGTCTGTAAGATTAATATAGACGCCTCCGTTGTGCCGGCTATCGGGGTGGGTGTGTCAGGAGGGTGCAGGGTGGAGGGTTAGGATATTCAACATCCTTGAACGTCTGCTGCAGGGACATCCTTTCTCCAGATGAGGACAAACAGGGATACCTCGCACAGCGGGAAGGGAGTTGGGATCACCAGCTGAAGAAGGGAAGGAAGGCTTTAAGTGGGAAGGAGGCGGCAGGGTGGGCGGGGATAGCAAAGGGGCCTGCGGCCTCTGGAAGGGTCTGCTTTCCCATTGGCCCCACAGGCCCCATACATCAAAGGGAGAAAGAGGAGATGGAGCCTGTTTGTGTGTGTTTTGGGAAGATGCTATCATGAAAGTGCTCCTGAATCAAATTAATGCAGCCTTTTCTGTGGCTGGGAATGAGTGTGGAGAGTCTGTGTGTACAGAGAAAAGGCATCTGTGGAATTTATGTCCTCCCTAAGTATGGAAATTCAATTACCAGCACTGACCTACCTAGGACAGGTCAGATAGGAAAGGCGTGAAAAGGCCTTTATTTCACAGTGATGGGAAAATATGTATTTTTCTGTCCTGGTATCTTTACCTACCTCCTCCATTACTCCCTCTTCACCAAATACACACACACACACACAGACACACACACACTTTTTTCATGCCCTTCTCAATAACTTCAGTTATGTTTTTGATCTCTCTCTCCAAATTGTTCCCACCCCCAGCCTGTAATGCTCATGCTCTTCTCCTGAATTATTTAAAACCCATCAGGCATTTCATGTTGTGCTGCAACGTTGGCATCCCCATTACACCTTCCCTGGTGGCTTTGACAAAACCAGCACTGTGTCCTCTCTGAAGTCCTACTGCATCGAAAATCTGCTCTGTGTTCCCTAGTATATGCATGCTGTGTGTGTGTGTGTGTGTGTGTGTGTGTGTGTGGGTGGGTGTGTGCGTATGTGTGGGTGCCCATGCCCATGCTATTCCCATCAGAACCAAAGTTCCTTGAGGTCTAGGCAGGAGAACTCCTTAAACATATAGTAGGTCTCAATTAAAGCTCGTTGACCCAAAGTTGAATATTGGATCGCACCCAGGTTGGTTATTTCCCACTACGCCTACTATCGAACCCTAGGACTTTGGAAGATACTGTTTTCTCATTTCCTTTTGCCAATGATGAAGCGGACTTTGAAAGGCCAAGAAGTGCCTTGGGAACTCTCTTTCCTTTTTCTGATATCCAGCCTGGACTCTGCCATTTCCTTTCCCAGTTCCCCAGGAACTTGCTCATCTCCGCTGCCTCAGGCAGGGTGTAAATGCAATTTCTCAGCAGGACCAAACCAAGGACAAGGATTCTCCAAAAGTTACGGAGTCGTAGAGGGAGTCTCAAGCTGTCCCACCTGGACGAACATTCACACCACTGCGAAGGACGTCAACAAACCATCCTCTCCCCATCCCCAGGTTTCTATCTTTTCCATAAAAATAGGAAATTCAGATATCTGCAAAGTTTTGGCAAACATTGCTTCTGCTCTTCCTTCTGTACCTTTAACTGAGTATCCAAAGCAAATGGAACTGACGATCTAAAGGATGACGCTGGAGGTGAAGAACTTGGGTATGCTTGACTCAGCGCCTTCTGGGTCTTTTAAACTATCTGTGCACACAGTGGGTGCACTTACTTCTGCTCCTGCCTCCAAACGAAGGGGTGGGCTCTCCAATGTCTGTATAGCTGTGGGCACGGAGGCCCACGTCTCTCTGTTTCCACTCTCATGGATCAACAGACAAGTAGAGTGACTTGAGGTAAGTCTGACCAGAGATGCAAACCACAAATTCTCAACTCCAGTATTACAAATAAAAGCTTATATTTTGACCGCTATGTTTTACTCCTTTTTCTGCTTCTCACTTGATTCAAAACTCAGTGAAGACTTAAGGGGTAAGAGTAATCTGAAAAACCCAACAATTAATGCATTGATTGAGGAACCTTAAGACAGGCAGAGCTGGCATTTAGAAATCAAAGTAACACATGGAGAGAACACATGCTTCTATGCGGTGGGGGTGTGGGTCACATGGGATTTAACTTTTGTAGGACAGAATAGCTTTTTGTGGTTGTTTCATGGCTAAGCGACTGGTTTTTCTAAAGGTGCCAGGCTATTTTTGTAAGTCTCAGGTCTTTTTTTTAACAGATGCTGTAATTTTTATACCCAAACTGAATGAGTCTTAGAAAGAGGCACAGGCTGCTCAGGCCTCTGCCAATGTTTTATCACTTACGAATACAAATATACTTAGGAAAGGACCAGAAAGGGCATCCCATATTATAAGGCTGAAGGACTATCCTGCAAGATAGGGTGTTAATATTCTCCTTCTTCCTGTTTTGAGTAAGAATCATTATTGTAATGTGTATTATATTTCACTTCTTTTTGTCCTACTTTATGGGCTTTTTATTTCTAATTTTATATTGATTAAGTTTACCATTTAAGTCTATTGGACTGTAACCAGGGGAGAAATGGACTTCACGCGGAAATTGCAAGTAGGCATTGAAGGTGGCTCTCTTGATGCCAACTCTGGATGCCATAGCGGGTCATGACTTTGCATTGTCTTCTGAGGGAAGAGGCTGAGTAAGGGTTTGCCCGCACTTGTGACAATACGGCTGATACCAGCTACCACTAATTAAGTGCTTGCCTTCTGCTCCACAGCAACTCTATGACGTGGTGCTCTCACTAGCACCATTTTATGAGTGAGGACACTAAAAACCAGAAAGGTTTAAGTCACTTTCTTGAGGACATAATAAAACAAAAATGGCAGAGCCAAGATTCAAATTCAGTCATTCTGACTCGAGTTTACACTCTTCACCACTAAGCTTTAAAAATAATAATTTATTTATGTAGGGGCATGTTTGGAGCTAAATGTTTGAAAAAAAGAGAACACAAGGAACAGAATGTACTAGGTAATTTTGCAGGGCTTTTTTGCCCATTCCGCCATCTGACCGTAGCCGATTGAACCCCAGGTGGACACTTGGCACAAGAACCATGAATATACAGGCTGATGAGCATTTTATGACTAGCATCTGAAAGACAAGATAGTCAGTCAAATTGTTTTTCAAGAATTTAAACTAAGATACATAGTGATACCCACCAACACTGAGGGCCAGCATTGAAACTGGAAGGCTATACAATATTACATAACAGGGGAGCCATTTGGAACCGAAAGGAAAATTAGTAAATAGAAAAAGCTAGTTGGTAAAGAGGAGAACAAAATAGAAACTTAGAGAAAAATCTGAGATACACATGCAATATCTGAGAGAAAAACTTACTCTTCAGTTTTCTCAAGCTTTCTTGAGTACGTCTGTTCTTTTCCCTGGCCTTCTAAGTGGTCAATGACAAAGAATTATAACTGGCTTTCTACTGCAGTTACTCAAGGACAAAGCACAATATCTGGAACACAGTAAGTGCTCAATAAATGTTTTTCAAAATAAAAGGTAAGGTAGTTTAGTCCTGAACAAACACAGAAACCTGTGCCCCTTTTCAAGTTTTGGGTTTTTTTGGTTTTTGTTTTTTATATTTTATTTTTTATGTATATATATATTTTTTAATTGAAGTGTAGTCAGTTGACAATGTTGTGTCAATTTCTGGTGTACAGCATAATAGTTCAGTTGTACATATACAAACATAATTTTTCATATCCTTTTTCATTATTTCATTATAGGTTACTACAAGATACTCAATATAGTTCCCTGTGCTGCACAGTATAAACTTGTTGTTTATCTAGTTTAGGTATAGTAGTTAGTATCTGCAAATCTCAAACTCCCAGTTTATCCCTCCTCACCCATTTCCCCCCTTGTAACCATAAGTTTGTTTTCTATGTCTGTGAGTCTGTTTCTGTTTTGTAAATAAGTTCATTTATGTTTTTTTTTTTTAGATTACACATGTAAGTGATTATCATATAGTATTTTTCTTTTTCTTTCTGGCTTTCTTCACTTAGAATGACCACTGAGGTGTATCCAAGTTGCTGCAAATGGCATTTTAAATTTTTTATGGCAGAGTAGTATTCCATTGTGTAAATATACCACAACTTCTTTATCCAGTCATCTGTCATTAGACATTTAGGTTGATTCCATGTCTTGGTTACTGCAAATAGTGCTGCTGTGAACACTGGGGTGCGTGTATCTTTTCGAATTAGAGTTCCTTCCAGATATACACCCAGGAGTAGGATTCCTGGTTCATATGGTAAGCTTATTTTCAGTTTTTTTAAGAAATCTCCATACTGTTCTCCATAACAGCTGCACCAAACTACATTCCCACTATCAGTGTAGGAAGTTTCCCTTTTCTCCACAGCCTCTCCAGCATTCATCGTTGTGGACTTTTGAATGATGGCCATTCTGACTGGTGTGAGGTGATACCTCGTTGTAGTTTTGATTTGCATTTCTCTGATAATTAATGATACTGAGCACTTTCTCATGTGCCTATTGGCCATTTGTATGCCTTCATTGGAGAATTGCTTGTTTAGGTCTTCTGCCCATTTTGGATTGGATTGTTTTTTGTTGTTGTTGTTGTTAAGTTGTATGAGCTGTTTGTATGTTCTGGAAAGTAAGCTCTTGTCAATAGAATCATTTGCAAATATTTTCTCCTATTCCGTAGGCGTCTTTCTGTTTTGTTTATGGTTTCCTTTTCTGTGAAAAAGCTTATAAGTTTAATTAGGTCGCATTTGTTTATTTTTGCTTTTATTTCTTTTGCCTGGGTAGGCTGACCTAGGAGACATTGCTTAGATTTATTTCAAAAAATGCTTTGCTTATGTTTTTTTCTAGGAGGTTTATAACATCTGTTTGAATAACTAACTGGGTGTTTTTTTCAGCATATCTATTGTTTTAAGCTGTACAGCAGGAAAATTTCCCAACACTTGATTGGGTACAAGGTCTTTAATCTCCTACTTCCAATTTTCTGACTCTCACGGGCACTGTAAACCTTGGAAAAACAATAATAGTTGTGTGCTTGCTTCATAATCCAAAGAGACTCTGACATTGCCTACTGCCCCACCCAAGTAGAGGTGCCAGACAAAATGCAGGATGCCCCACCAAATCTGAATTTCACAACAGTGTGTGTTCCCAACAGTGCATAGTACACACATATACTAATAAGGGATTCATTGTTCATCTGAAATTCAAATTTAATCGAGCCTCCTGTATTTCTGTTTGCTAAATCTGGCAGCCCCCAAGGATACACTTTCCCTCCAAACAAGCAGGCCGGTTCAAGATGTTCAGCTCTTGGAGTTGTCTTCTCATAGCATCTCTCCCTACATAGAGATGGTGGATTCCCCACTCCTCATACCCCATCCATCCACAAGAGCACAAGTACACACATGTATACACACACACACACACACAACCCACAAAAAGAAGCCTTAGTACTTTGAGATGCTTAAAATGTGAAAGTTACTAGATTTGAAGCATTATTAAGCTCATTGAAAAGATATGAGTAGACATAGCAGTATTTGGACCATTTTTTTTTCCTTCACTTTCAGTGGAGAAGGGTCTTAGTATCACCAACCTAGCTTTCTCTTCTCCCAAGGGACACGCAAAAGCACTTCGCTAGACTTTCCTTAACACATGAACGTGTTTCAGCAAATCTAACTCTAATCTGCTACACTAACCAATTTTTCAAATTATGAGTGAAAGCTACTGATGCCCACTTTTCCTCATCAGGGCACCTGTGGCATCATGGACTCCCTCTGATGGGGAGGTACCTACCCCTGCTGTCCAACCATGCTTCCTTTGAGAAGAGCAATATAGAAAAGAGATTTAAAGAATCGTGGCCTTGAGGCTTCTTGCAGCAGCATTTCCCTGTGACCATCATCACCCCCTCCTGCCATATACTGCTCACTGTATTCAGTCATCGCCCCTCTCCCACAGCCACGTTTAGAGGATGCAAATGAGAAGTAGTCTCTGAGTGTCGCATTCGAGATCCCAGATGGCCTCTGTGCCACAACGATAAGTTAAATGCTTTATCATTTAAGACATTACCAAACTTCCCTCACTTTCCTTGTTTGGTCCTCACAGTCACCTTGCATGTGGATATCACTCCGCCATTTGCAACTGAGCAAAGTGAGGCTGGAGGGAGCTCAGTCCAGGGACTTGCCAAGGTCACAAAGAGACACTGGTAGATCAAGGGCTGTAGAGCTGGGACTCAGATTCTGACTTTGCCCATCCCAACCCAGAGCTTCTCCCCACCCACCGCACCTGACTTAGATGAGAATACAACGCATGGCCTGTGTGATAACAAGGTTTGCTGGGAGATGTCCTATCTCCCTCTGTGTGGGTGTGGGACAGGGACTGGCTCCCCTAGAAACCCAGGAAGACAGAGAAAATTAAAAACACATTTTCCAAACAAGTGAGAAAAGCACAGTGGGTCAAAGGACCACTGGGATTCAAAAATGCCCAGCCCCAAAATAGACTACTGTGCCTGAATCCAGGGCGAGGGGTGCTGCTTGTCCGTTACCCAGGGCACGACAGATCGCTGCAGAGGGCGCTCGGGCCCCTAAACCATTCCACTAGATGTTAAATGAAGCAATTAGAGATGAAGGGGACATTTTAATTACTGGGCTTGGCCAGCTCCGAAGGGGCCCAAATTTCAAGTGAATGTGAGAACTCAATTATGCTGAACCGGAGCAAGTCACCTGGTGTCATGGGGCTGATTATCTGGAAGCCTGAGGTGGAGGAAGTGATGCCAAAGAATAAAACAAAGGAGAAAAGAGAAGCCACGTGACAAAAGATTCCTAAGGCAGCAGGAAAATGCAGGAGACCCGTAACATCCTGAGGTGTGGGATGAGCCTGCTTCTCAAGGGAAAACAGGCACATTAGTCCCATTAGCAATTTTAGAAATTCCATCTCTCCTTTCCTCTAATAGATATATGATTTTCATTTTTTTCAGCTTCAAACGTCTCATGAACTTTTCACCTTTCTATTTTTTCCAAGCCAGGATTTCTACTTGCCTCCAACACCAGCAATCCCAGGACAGAGGACATAGCAATTCTGGATCTAGCCTGTCCATTCTGGAACCTTCCCGGCAAGATTCTCACAAAGACACCCCAGGAGTAAGGAGAAAGAATGATTGGTGTTGGGGGTACAATGTATCATTTTTTCATATTCTGGAAGTATTTCTTTAATAATGATAATTAAAACTCCAGTGTGTACAGAACTAGAGAATTATCTTTCTCCTTCTCTTTCCAGTATGTTTTAAGATAAATTGGAATTCAAAAAGCAACCTTTAGAGTAAATACCTTTGACACCTGTGACAAATGTGTCTAGAAACCGGGCAGTTTCCCACGTTTAAGGTGACCACGATTTTAGGTACCATCAAATGCTCCCTGCCTATGAGCAGATCTGTTTTCAGGCAGATACAGAGAGTCAGCTAAGCTCACCCTCTGGTCAAGTGATTTGCTGCCATTCACTAGCCTTGCAGCATGTTGGATTCAGACAAGCTAATTTGTTAGCTCCAGAGTTGAAACCAGAGCCTAAATATCTGGACTTCTAGTCTGAGCACTTCCCCCAGGCGACATGACATGATCTCTTTGGGGTTTTGCCTAATTTCTAAAAATAAATGCATGGTCCAGTTAATCTTAGGTTGATTTCTCATAGCGTCTCATTTTTTTCAACTCCTAGGCTGACGTATTTTGGCTCTATGTAACCTTTTTGCCCAACTCGAAGAATGTCCAGGAATACAGATAAGAGTTACTCATTTACCTGTCTTCCCACCTCCTTGTTTTCACCAGACTAGGGCCAGCTGAGATCGCTGTGTGATATTAGGAGGGGGCCTGCCCTTTGTCCATGGCGGAGGCGGGGTTACCACCCCCTTGGATGGAACTTGCCTCGCTGCACAGCAGGGAAAGGGCTCTTTTCAGGCTGAAAGTCAGCAGCATCATGGGAAAAGTGCTGACAGCTGAATAGCAAAGGAGACAATAGTTGCTTAGGAAGAGTAGGCCAGTCCCTGAGAAACAGGCCTGCCCGCTAATGAGTGGAACCATCCCTACGCTGCAGGCTGGGAGAAGGATGGAGTGCCTTTCAGTGAAGATGCATCGTCTTTAATTCCCAAAGATCTGCTTGCAAAGATCAGTGTCCCAGAATCATGGTTTGAAAAAGGTCTTCGAGAGGTCAAGAAGTCCATCCCTCTGCTCTCAGGATTTTGAATATCATCTCAACAAAAATATCTTTGCCTAGGATTGAGGGGATCGGGTAGGGGACACCTGGTATATTGCAAAATCTCCCCAAGGGGAAATATGCCCCACTTCTCTCCTTTATTGAGCCCCATCTCTCATACTGACAGGAAACAAATATATGAAGTTGTCACCACTGGTCTTCACAGCCCCTCTCATGCCCTTTTCTCTCCTCTCTAGTAGTTTTTGCCATCTGATCAACTGGTAAAAAGCAATCCTTTCACATCCCCTGAGACAGGTGGGAAAGCTTTGTTTCTTTTGTGTGTGTGTGTGATGGATGGGGAAACCAAGGCAGAATGCGTCATTGAGCAAGGGGACACAGGGACCCAAGAATTCTGGTCCCCATCCTACCCGAGCCAACCAATCTCCCTTCTTAACAGAGAATGAACGTTTCTCTTTCTTCCTCCCTGTAATTAAATCAGGACTTCACCACTTCAGGAAAAACAACATTTGTTTAGGGAGGAAAGAGGGACGCGGCATGTGGTGCAGCCTTCCCTTTGAGCTGCCCTGACAGAAACATCACCGGGCCATGTGTGCCTGCCGGCCCCCTTTTGTAGTGTGTACCGTTCATCACTGCCTTTTGGGGCGGCTAAGTGGAGGGCTGGAAAGAGGGGAAAAAAAAAAATGAGACGAGCTTCCAAAAACACAGTGGTATTTTTTCCTCTTTTCTTTTCGCTTTTCATTTAAAAGTCCAGAAGTGTAAAGTGTAGGGCTAATTAATCAGAGGGATAACGTTTTCCATTTCGAAGATCCTTTAATCTGAGGAGACAATTCACAAACGTCTCTTCTCCAGGCGTCCCCTTTCTCATCCCATTAATAGGACACTAACGCTGCCTTAAATTGAGCCAGAGTTTAGTTTGGGGTACCGTGTGCAAATTTACTCATTCACCCATCCAGGTCTGTGTTCAGACCTGCTACCCTGGTGATCTGCAAATAAGACATCCACATTTTGAAATGCACTCTCCAGGTCTGCCCTGCTTCAAGAAAGCCCACTACATGAAGCACTCAGCAGACAGGCAAATTTCCCCCATTACAAAAGGTTTTGGGGGAAAAAAAAACAGGAAACCTACACTGGAGGTAGGGAAACTGGGGTTCAACTCATCATCCATGAATGCATGAGTTGATTTGTTCTTTAAACCAACACACACTATGTCCAGATTCTCTGCTGAAGATCAAGGTTGAGAGGTGAATAAAATACAGCTCTCCCTCAAGCATTACAGGCCTGGTTCAGCCTCTGATCAGCTATGTCCTTGAGTCAGTTGCTCAAGCAATGTGGGTCTCAGATCTCCCTTTTGAAGAAGAAAAATAATAGCTAGCTTCACTCTAGCTCGCAGAGTGAGAAGGTAGTAAACCTGTGCATTTAAGTGTTTCTTTACAGATCATTAACTGCTATGCTGAATGGAGGGTCATAGGAATAATAGAATTTTTGAGCTAGAAGGAACCAATGAAATCAACTATTCCAACCTTTTCATAAAAGAAGGGAGTCTGAGAGCTAAAATGTTAGGAGTCTCTGTCTGTTGAAAATCTAACAGAAATGAAAACAAAACATCTTTGAAATAATAATGGAAGATACAGTGTTACGTTAGATGACTTATATCCACTTGGGAGCGGGGAGAGGCTTTGGAATAGCAATCAGGAAAACTGAGTTCTAGTCTTGAGTTTTTCACTAATCAGCTAAGTTCATAGATGAATGTTTCAACATCTCTTGACTCCCAGCTCTGTCACCTGCAAAATGAGAATTACAGATGCAGAAACATGGTACAGTGGGAAGACAGTGGGCTTTGAAGTCCTGTGGATCTAGGTTTGAGTTCTGCCTCTGCCACATTTTAGCTGTGTGACCTGGGGTTAAGTTACCTAAAAGTGACCCTCTGAGCCTCAGCTTCCACTTCTGTAAATTGGGCGTAACTCCACCTCCCTAATAGGGTTGTTAGGATTAAATATGGTGCTGCATATAAAGCACTTTGAACATGGTGAGTATTTCTAATGAATCTTAATTCCCTCCCTTCCTAGATAACCTCTTCTTAGCATTAAAATTCTATGACTATGAAATGTCTCCTTAAAATGTGAGCTCATATAAGTACATTGACTTTACTACTTTCTCACCTTACAAGGAAAGGAGAAGCCAGACACTTTTCTTCTAAGAGAAGAGGGAATGGGGACCTGGAAATATGACAACTCACTCAAGGTCACAGCAGGTTAGCCACAAAAATGGAAATTGAACCAGGTATCCCTGCTTCTAGCTTGGTGGCATTTCTCAAAACAGCCATTTGTGGCTAAGAGATGGGGCCTCCTTACTTCCCATTGGCCACCTTACCATGAATTCCAGTGGTTTAAAAGAACAGTAGAAAGGAGAGGAAGAACTCACATTTGAGCCAATGGTGTCACTGATAGTTCATTTAATCTTCTCAATAATCCCATGGGGTTGTAAGCATCTCCATTTAGTAGAGGATAAAATGGAGGAACAAAGAGGTAAAAGAAATTGTCCAAGGTTCCAAGAATTGTGAATAATGAAGCCAGAATTCATCCAGGTATAAAGCAGGTACTCTTACCTCATATCACCCAGCACCTGGGGTCATCACCGTGGTGCGTGCGTGCGGGGTAAACCTTCACTGTCAGCAGAGATCTTTGTCTACCGAAACAGACTCAGTCCCTGAGAACGTGCAAGGAACCTTCTCTTCTACTCCATGATCTCATTCATGATCTTTGGTACAAGCCCCCAAAGAGTATTTTCCAGCCTGAAATTTACTTACACCTTCCTCCTACGCACTTGCCCAGAGCCAAAGAGAAAGGTCAAAGGGCTATGGAGTTTCTGGGAACAATAGTCAACACCTCTGACTGTCCCTTGGGTAAACAGACCTGGGCTTTTCATGGGCTTCAAAAAAGGGAATGAGGAAACCCAGGGCTCGAGAATATGTGGCAGGCTTTAAGGCTAAAGCCAGCAGCTGATGATAAATGAAAAAAGACTTTTCAAACAGAATGAATGTAAATGAGAAAAGAAGCCCCCGGTTAGGGAAGTTATTCTAGCAAGTGGCTATATAAATGTCTTTATATTGTTATTTCCAATATTAGTTTGTTGTTCCTCCATGAAAGCTGATTTATTTGAAATGTTATTACTAGAAACACCCTAATCTTTTGGTAATAATTCATATACTGGAAGATTACAGTTTTGGAAGGCAGCCCAGCGCTGTCTGGAATCCTATTTATGGATTAAAGGATTTGAACAGCATTGCAAGCAAGATCTCTAAAGAGTAGGATAATGTAAACCTGGTTCCATATAAAATGCTTTACCCCAGCTATAGTAACCCCATTAAAGTCAGATCGTTGGAGGACACTGGGCACGAGGACTTTCATTGCACTAAACCAGGATATCACTGCCCCTGAAGAGCCATGATTTTTCAAGCCCAATTGCCCCTTGTCTTGACAGACTATGCTTAACTTTGCATTTCCCCTTTCTCCTAGGACATACCAACCTCACATGATAGATCTTGACTTCTTGAAAGCAGATGGCCAGGTGAAGGAAGGAAAAAAATAATTTGTCATAGCAAAGGCAATTGTGAAGCTAATGTAGTTTATCCACTGGGCTAGGATGATGGGTATTAAGTACTTTTTGTTCTTGGAAACCTTCAGGTTAAGATTGATCCCGCTCTGCCAAGAGTGTTCCTCTGGTAAGTGGTCCAGGCCTTGATGCTGGAAGAACCCAGGGGAGACTCACCAAAGCTGACAAGAGCAGACAAGGATCACTGTTGACCACAGTGAGGGCAGAGGGGCCACCAGACTAGAGACCCTGCATGCTCTTTTCCCTTTGAGGGCCCTTGGAGAGCCCTGATAAGGTGGTAAGTAGTGAAAAGACCTGGGGAGTAACACTCAGGTCACCTGGTTCCACTGTTTATTGGTTGTGTTGCCACGAGCTGGTCATTTAACCTCTTTGAACCTTAGCTTCTTCATCTTTAAAGAGACAGTACCTACGTCCAAGGTTGCTGTGAGAGTTTTATGAAGTCACCTATGACAAATGTCCAACACACGGAGGGTGGTCAAGGAATGGCAGAGGCACCTGTAACTGCTCTCAAACAATTGATGTATGGAGAAAGATGTCCAGTTTCTAAATCAGACTCTGAACGTTGTGCTTCACTTCTCTGTCACAAACTCCTACCAGGTGCCACACCAGAAATGCTGTTAGAACTGGCTGGGTCTCACTAGAAGCAGAGAGACAGTGGGAGGGAGGCAGGAGAGAGAAAGGATAGACCAATGTCACATTTCCCTTCAGCAAAGACACTGCCTATTAACATAGAGTCATCAAGCATCTCATGATCATCATCAGCCACATAAATAATGGATAATAATTCTAATTATACCACCATCTAAAACTTGACTTAGGAAGTCTTTATTTTTTTTTTTCCTCCAACTTATTTCAGTCACCTCAACCAGATCCTATTTCATTTTATGACTTCCAGCCTCTGATCGACCATTCAGGTCTGGGCTCTGACTTTAGACACAGTACAGGAGGGGAAATTTCTTCTCAGATCCATTGCAGGAAAGGCAAGCATCCCAGGGCAGTTGGAGTCTCTGGAGAAGCACGGAGCAATATGTTTAAAAAGACAGACTTTGGAATACCTGTGTTAGAGTCACTGGGGGAGGATCAGAGCCCTTTTTTCAAAAACACAGATTTCCGGGTTCCACCCCAGAACCATTAAATCAGAATATCTGAGAGTGGGCCCTGGGAATCTTCACTGTTAGCAAATTCCCCCAAAGAGCTTGATGTGCACTAAACTTGAGAATGACTCTTGTCCCGGGACTTTTAGGGAGAAGCCAGGAGGTCTCAGTGTCCTGCAGGACTTCTACAGAACATGGTGGTAAAAAACACTGTATTGCGGTTTACTGTTTACAAAATGCTCTCACAAACATTATCGCATACTAAAGAGTGTGCATACAAACAAAACAAAGATATCCATACTGCAAATTATTTATATTGATAAGCAATGCCGTACACCTCATCGACCGAGCACTATCAGAGAAAGGGCTGTTCTACAGAAATAAATCTGCTAGAAAGACTGGAATTTAACCCTTTGAGTGCCAGGCATTTGAAACAATTAATCATAGTATTTTTTTGAATGAATTTTACAGGCTCCTACCTAATAAGCCATGGATCCCAAAGAAAATGGGCCATTATGTTGACTCAAGGTCACCATTAGGAGCATTGGCTTCTGCAGGAAGCTACAGCAGTGATGTGCAGTGCAAGGATGCACAGCGATGTGTTCTGGACTCTGCTTGTGTAAAACACTCTTTGTCCTGAAATTTGACGGCCCCAAGCTCCAGACATTCTGCTTGCTGTGTATAGCTTTTCTAACTGCTCTTTGAATCAACTAATAAATGTCACTTCCTGCCCATAGGACACAAAGCACCCCCACCCTCACCCTTCGTGATGGGGCACCACTTCTATTTTAAGGTAGGAGAAAATTGAAGAAGTCTTATAATTCTATGTACAACGAGAGGAAATCACCTCTGAGGTTTTGTGTATAGATGGTCCTTAGAGTAATATCCATGAGATTGAGTGTAAGTTATATGCTCTGTATTACATCTGCTTACTTCCGGTTTCAGCAGCGTTCAGGAAGTGGAAGAGGGTCTGCACCTGGCTGCTGGCTAGTGAAGTGAATGGTTACATAGCCCTGAGGCTCTCAGAGCTGAGTGTCTGCTCACCAGGAAGACTGTGACCAAAGACCTGAAGTCACTCGCATGTTTACCACCAGAGCGTGGAGGGAAGGGACACGGAGAACTCTGGATTGCTCGGAAAGAGAAGATTTAATACCATTGGATGAATTAGTAGAATTCTTTCTAAGACTGTCAGATAAACAACTTGGATTAGTTTTAGAATAAGGGGGAATTTGTTAACTCCCCAAACTGGCAGGTTTCTCTCTATATATATAAATATATGTCTCTTGTCTCTGTTTCAGTGTGTGCTGGCAAAGCTCTCTTCTACTGCAGATGGGCATGCCACAGGAAGCATGCTCTGCGTTCACGTCATCTTCTCTTAGAACCCAAAGGAAAGAGAGGCCCCTTATATCCCTACTTTAAAATAGCAGAGTTCTCCAATTAGACCAACTTGGGTCATATTTCTACCCTTTGTACCAATCCCTTGTGGAAGACCGCTGAATAGTCAGGCTTAGATCATGTGCATATTACTGCGGTCAGGAGTACCTGATGCTATGATTGGCAGCCCATTAGAATCATAAAGTTGGTGTGGGTCAGGAGCAGCCCCTCAAAGGCAGTGGGAATTGATCTTAGCAGAAGTGGGACAGATGCTACAGAAATTAAACTAGAGCTGTCCACTCCAGTAAAGCAACAGCTCAAAGTCCACCTAGTGAGAGCACCCTGGGAAGATCAGGTGAGACGATCAAGGGTCAGATCAGGGAGAGCAGGAGCTGCGGATGTGTGAGTATACATGACGCTGAGCCCCATCTTCCCACGGAATCCCCAGCAGGAGACTTTTAGTGAAGAGAAAGTTTTTATTTCAGTGACTGTGCATCAGCCAGAGGAGACCAGATCACCCTGTGGGAACCAATAACCTGCAAATATCAATGCTTTACATGAAGCTTTACTTCTCAATACATGCCCAGTACAGGTTGCATCTGAGCATCGTCATCCTCACTGAGACACCAGCAGCCACCATCTGAGAACGGTGGGTCCCGTTTCAGCTCCAGGAGCCTCTGTCTGGAGGTAACCCTCCACTTCTATTCAGGCAAGTAAGTAAATCCTGCTGTGAGTCTTGGAAGTACTTAATGGGCAACACTAGTGACTGCCAAAGACTCTGTGAATTCCCAGCCTCCAAAGGAAAGGGGATGGAGAGGGGAAAGGATGGTTCCTTACCGGACTCGACCTGGTAAGATCAGTGCTCTGGGTTCGCTCCCACACCTCCATCCCCCATCCTCACCTTTGCCCCACTGCTCTGGGTTCGCTCCCACACCTCCATCCCCCGTCTGCACCATTGCCCCACTGCTCTGGGTTCGCTCCCACACCTCCATCCCCCATCCTCACCTTTGCCCCACTGCTCTGGGTTCACTCCCACACCTCCATCCCCCATCCTCACCTTTGCCCCACTGCTCTGGGTTCACTCCCACACCTCCATCTCCCATCTGCACCTTTGCCCCACTGCTCTGGGTTCGCTCCCACACCTCCATCCCCCATCCTCACCTTTGCCCCACTGCTCTGGGTTCACTCCCACACCTCCATCCCCCATCCTCACCTTTGCCCCACTGCTCTGGGTTCACTCCCACACCTCCATCTCCCATCTGCACCTTTGCCCCACTGCTCTGGGTTCGCTCCCACACCTCCATCCCCCATCCTCACCTTTGCCCCACTGCTCTGGGTTCACTCCCACACCTCCATCCCCCATCCTCACCTTTGCCCCACTGCTCTGGGTTCACTCCCACACCTCCATCTCCCATCTGCACCTTTGCCCCACTGCTCTGGGTTCGCTCCCACACCTCCATCCCCCATCCTCACCTTTGCCCCACTGCTCTGGGTTCACTCCCACACCTCCATCCCCCATCCTCACCTTTGCCCCACTGCTCTGGGTTCGCTCCCACACCTCCATCCCCCATCCTCACCTTTGCCCCACTGCTCTGGGTTCACTCCCACACCTCCATCCCCCATCCTCACCTTTGCCCCACTGCTCTGGGTTCACTCCCACACCTCCATCCCCCATCCTCACCTTTGCCCCACTGCTCTGGGTTCGCTCCCACACCTCCATCCCCCATCCTCACCTTTGCCCCACTGCTCTGGGTTCACTCCCACACCTCCATCCCCCATCCTCACCTTTGCCCCACTGCTCTGGGTTCGCTCCCACACCTCCATCCCCCATCCTCACCTTTGCCCCACTGCTCTGGGTTCACTCCCACACCTCCATCCCCCGTCTGCACCATTGCCCCCTGCTCTGGAACCTAATAAAGTGGTCTGACGTTGTGGTTGGAAAAGGGGGAGCAGAATCTTCCACCTTTCTGCTGGAGTACTTGGAGAATGTGAGCAAGAACACAGCTATCTTGGCCATGACATGATCTATAGATAGGTACAGATATCATATGGGTAATCATATATGTATCTGATTGGTGGTAAGAGTGAAGAAATCTGGGAGGGAACTGAGGAAGGGCTCTAAATCTCTCAACAGGTTTACCTGGGGACACTGTGGAGGTGATATCTATCCAAAAAATGACACCCTGCTAAACCCAGTGATGCACCATATGTAGCAAAAAGGAAAAAATAAATCGTCCCAAACTAGGAGAGAAATAAAGATTAAAGAAAGAAGAGAGAAAGGGAGGGAAGGATGGAGGGAGAAAGGAAGGGAAAAAAAGGAAACAGCTTACTTGTGAGGAATTAGCCTATATTGGCATGGGTCAAATATTTATTCATCCAGCATTTGCTAAGAACCTACTTTATTGATCAAGTACCAGGGTTAAAAAGATGATTAAGGCTCAGTCATTGCCTCAAACTCTTAAGTTCTTGTAGGAAAAAAGACAAGTAAAGAGAAAATGTAAAGACAGGGAGATACTGCTATGCTTGCAGCAAGCCCAAAGGTTGCAGGCATCCCAAGAACAAACGCCTATCTTAAATTTGATCTGTGGCACTCAACTATGAATAGCATCTGAATGAAGAGCATCTCTGAATGAGTCCTGCAGGTTGAGTGAAAGCTAGCCACATAAGAGGAAGCAGTTCCAGGGAGAATATTCCAGAGAAGAAGGAGCGCACTTGAAGAGATTCCCAGGTAAGGGATGGTCTATAAGCAGATCAATGTGAAATTAGGATGGGGAGGCTCCTAAGAGGGGAGATTGGAAAGAACAGCCCATAATGGGCTTTTTTGGCTCACAAAGGGATTTGTATTTTATCTTGACATTAATGAAGAGAATGTTAAGCAAGGAACCAACATGGTCGGATTCACATTTTAGAACAGTCATTGTGCGTAAATCATGAAGATGGACTGGAGACATGCAAGACCGGAGACAGGGATGAGGAACAGTCAGGGGCTCTCACAGTAACCCAAGGAAGAATATTGAAAGTGTCGGCTGAATCTATGGGGGCTGAGGGAGGGGTGGGCATCAGCAAACCCCAGCCCTAATCAGTTTCTTAGGGAAAGCAGGCACTTGGGGAAGGAGAAAGATGGCATCTGAAGTCCTCTGGACCAGAGTAGAGACACCATCCTATTTATTTGCTTCCTTGGGAAATGTTACTTAAAAAAAAAAAAAAAGGTTTGCTGAGAACCACAACACTGAGAGGATAAAGTTGATGGGAGAGCATGTCCCTTGTACCCTGTCAACTTCATTCCCCTAAAAGCCATCAATTTCATGGTGTTGAAGAGCCCAATTCAGCAACACCCAGAGACACCTCAAATGAATTACAGGGATGAACGACTTGTATGGTCAAAAAAGTCCAAAAGAATCAGGTGTGCTGTACCCAGAGTACGCTCTGATGCTGAAAGGAGAAGGCGCTAAGGGGGAGCTTTCTCTCCATCCCTACAGAGCTTACCTACCGATTGCTTCACAGAACTTGGGTATGGGTCAGTGCATCCACAGAAAACAACATGCAGTAGAGGTACTGCACCACTAACCAAACAGAGCCTGTGAATAACGGTATCTTTTGTCATAAACAATGTACTAAAATGACGACCAGTGCTCAGCACTGCACTTTTTTCAAAACATCCTGAACTCAGCCCAGGCGTAATGAGGCCACAGCAGCATCCAGGAGGAGTCCACATCCCAGGGCCACATTCATTACAAGAGATGCCCCAAGTCCCATCAGGAGCAAGCCGACCAGATCTGCTCTCCTTCCTCCTGGATTGGAAAGGGGACTCAGCTGGTTTGAGGCAACAAACCTACCCCAAACCAACCAAACTCATTATAATGGGCGAGGAGGAGAAAGGACAGCAGCTGGACTATTGGGAAAGGGAGGAAAGGAGGAAATGCAAGGAAGTCCCACTCATTTCAACTCACCGTCTTTGGGATTGTTTATTTGTTTGTTTTGGGAAAAACAACACTGAAGGATGGGATACAGGACAGCAGTCAGGTCTAACAAAATGTATCATCTCAGCATCCCTTTTCCACTTTCCCAATCTGTACTTATATTTCGGAAACAAACCTACACTGCTTTAGGAAGAGTCCATCTGCCTTGTGAGTAACTCATGGAGCCTTCTCAAGTCCCCAGGGATGGGCTACTAGCTCAGAGTCTCAATGGAGAGTGCAGAAGCCTAAGACTGGCTCAATACGAGCTTCTGACAACACCCAAATCTTCTCCAGTCAGCCAGGCCACCCTGTTACACCTCCCATCCCTGCTGTAACCCTGCCTGTGACTGTGTCACTTTGCAGTCCTATACGATCAGGCAGGACTTCTCAGCTACACCATTTTCTTATCTTTCGAAGATGGTGGGCGAGCATGGGTACAAGAATGGCCGCTGTAAGCCTTCCAAGGCATTCTCCCTCCGCAGAAACAAGCCTTTCATCTTATCCTCTGTTTCAAGGGAAACAGCTGGAAGTACATGGAGTCATGTCTTCTGGGGATGTTAAACATGCCACTCTGCATTTTCAAGATATTGCATCGTCGCCTTTGTCCTGTGCTCTGTGCAAGGAAAGGAGGGTTTCGGAATGTGGAGCAGGGGAGAACTGCCTACCCAGCCACTTCGATCTTGTCTCATAGGCAGAAGGATTTGAGTCCCTTACCTGGAGTGATCTGAAGACCTTCCCAGCTTCCCTTTGCTTCCAGACCTAGTCCAAAATTATCTTCCGATCAGAGTCCTTTATGATGTCTGAATGTTCGCCATTAAATAGTACCACTCTTTGAGTAGTAATATTGCTTTCCAATCATCCACTATCAAAATGTAAACCAGTACAGGAAGGATTCTGGCTTCAGGTCTTAATCAGCCATTAGCTTCTCAAGTTTTCACCTATCAATGCTGAGACGTGTGGAACAGGACGAGCAGCTAGGGTTGTTTAGGTCTTAGATGCCTAGGTGAGGAAAGACGGGAGAGGACGGGTCTTACTGGACAATAGAGAAGGAGCACTAGGGGAGAAGGTGGGGAGATAAAGGTAAACAGCAGCAACTTCTATGTCCTAAACTCAGCCATTTGTTCAAGGCCAGTCTTGACCCCAGGCTCAGTCCCCACTGGATTTTAGGTGCTGGAGAAATTTCAAGAGAAATGCAGGGAAAAGTTTCACTCTTAAGTACAGCTGAACCACACTTCATTCTAACAAATTGGCATGTGGATTGATGTTTTTATATCAACGTATCAATGTAAAGACATCTCTGTGTTTTACAAGGACTGTATCAGCAATTCTGTCAGACTTTCAGAAAACGTTAGTTTATTGGCACTTAAATTTTATCTTCTCTGTCTGCACATTGACCTGCCCCCAGCTGGGGAAAAAAAGCTTTTCTGTCTAGTCATTAATGATGTATACACAGTCACTTAAGAGAACTGGAGGACTCATTCTTCAAGGAAACATTCTTTTTGATTTGTGAGAAAAAAAAAAAAACTGCCTCCAAGCGTATATGCCATTTAAAGTGTTTTCTACATTGGGCTTTCTTATTTCCTCAGAGAAATAAGATCTCAATAGAATGTCACATCTTTTGACTGAATTTAAGGACATGGGTTTAACTTGGGGTGGGACAAGAGCTTCTTAGAAAGGAAGGCTGCTAAACTTTGAGACAAGTTACCAAGAACAATTTTGGGACCTCCATCTGAAGAGCTCTGTTTAAATGGGATGCTCAAGGTTTCAGCCCTACCTGAAGAGAGGGGGCACTGGCACAGATGACGCAAGGAGCTCTCTCCCAGCGCTCAAGCACGGTAATCCTAAATCCTGGTCCTTTCTTTTTGCATCCTTTGACAAAGCAAGAAAGTAGAATACCTCGTCCATCCTGTCCTTCTACGTGCTGAGAAATCTAATGGAATAAAAGCCCAGCTTTGCATGAGAGGTAAATCAGAGGAGTCCGTCTCCACAAATTCTGAACAGAGCCCATGTTGATAAATAAAATGTGACATTCATAACAAACAAACCAAAAAGCAGATAAAGGACTGAGAGCCCTCAGCATTAATGCTGGAAAACCTTTGGCGATAAATAAGTAATATTATAATAAAAGATATTATAATGTGTTGTCATTTGTAGGGAGGAATGTAATACAGTCTGAGGAGGAAGATAGATGATTCCAGTTGTTTCTCTGACAGTGGAAGTAATAGCTATTGGATGTTATGGTTAGTATATATCCTAAAATCAGTGTTAGCAGGCGAGACAGCCCTCAAGCCTTCCTGAAGTCCATATTCAGCCTTCTGACATCAGCAAGAAAAAGGCCGGGACTGCAGCTCACCTGGGATGGATGGCCTCAATTTATACCAAATCAGAAGAGACAGAGCTTCCCCTTGGCCCTCAGCCTGAAGTGGAAATGAACTTGGGGTGACTGGAGAATGTCTTTCTTCAGCCCCATCTGGACCTGACATCCCCAAGGGGCTCCTGCCAGTTGCAGCAGCCAAGCTGTAAAACTTAAATTCAAGTAGCACTGGACACTTTTCTGTTCCCTTTATACATGGAGCAGCCATGGGCCAATTCAGGATCCCTTCAGAGATGCTGTAAATCCTCCTCACCCCACCGAAAAAGAAAACCTACACATGGTCCTACCTCATTGCCTGAACCATCCCCCTCATTATTTATTATGTAAGTTGTATCTCATCCACTGTAAGGAGAGGAGAGAGTCACATGCATCTATGAGACGGTGGAGACTGACCTCCCCACATTGACTAGCTGGAGCTGTGCGGCCTTGCTCATTGTGGGGACAGGAAAGCCAGACGGCAGAAATCATTCAACCAAGTGCTCGCACAGGAGGGGACTTCACTTGTGCCAAATGCACGCAAAAAGAGCACTATTTTATTTACTTTCTTTTTGGTGAAAGATTTGCCAGGAAAGCCCACTAACGAAATATCCTAGACCAAATGCACCCAAACGAATTTTGCATCCACTCTGAAGTAGCCTGCAGAATGAATCTGAGAAAGAATTAGGGCAGGCCTCAGCCTCCGCCTCCCGGGAGCTGTAACAGTGGCGCTGGAATCCGGGCACTGCTATTTCTGGGCTTCCCAGCCTGGAAGAAGAGGGCCCTGGAACTCTGTGATGCAATGGGGCTCAAAAAGAATGGAGAAATGTGACCAAAAAAAGAGATATCTGTCTTATTTCTGGAGAGAACTTGATTTACCATGATTTTTTCTTCTTTTCTGTCTGATCCTCGAGATGAAAATTCCATCAGAAAACAAAGGCTCCCTTCCTGAACCATCAACATTGATCTCAGATATTGAAAGAACTGCCTTTTTCTCCCAAAGGATACCAGGACCCACCACCTGTCCCTGTTGCATATAGAAAGATCAAGAAAGGCCTCCAAGAGCAGTTCTGGGTGGAGTGGCTGAGCAGGGGGTGAAGGTGGTAAGTATGTCAGCGGGTGTTTGTGGAAGGAGACACTCACCAACAGACCACTCCTTTTCTTGCTTCGGTCCTGGTTTGTGAAACTTGCAGGGAATAGAGACAGACTTTGAGAATCTACGCAGAGGGTTCTGTGCTAGATGTTCTGTGGGGTATAGAGGCAGCCCATTCCTTGCTCTCAAGGATGTGGAGAGATACACACTCTTGCAAATAAGACTATGACCAAGCAGTCCAGTCTTTTCTCACTCATAAGTTCAGCAAACGGTGCTCTGATGCCCATCGCCAATTTACACTCAATGTAATGAGCAAAGACGGGAAAGGCAGCTTGGAATTGTGGTTAAGAGCATGAGCTTTGAAATCTTAGGGACTTGACTCTGCATCCTGCTTTGCCTACTCATGAGTTGTGGGGTGCTTGGCAATTATCCTTCGGTCTTTGAGCACTGGGTTGCATTATATAAAAAAACAGACAATTATTGTTGCTACTTCGTGGGACAATTGAATGAGTTAATGGATGTAAAGCACTTGGCACGGCATATAGTAAATGCTCAATAAATGCTGGCTGAAAGGAAGTTCAAGTTGTGCCAGGCACTGGGCTGGAAGCTGGCTACCCAGATGGCCAATGTGCTGCTCTCCAGGAGCTTAGAGGATAATAACTTAGGGGCAAATATCTACGGCAAAATGGCAAAAACATACTGAACTGCCTGTTTTTATTAATATGTTAGAAATGATGTAACTTCCTTTTTTCAGATTCTTTCTTTTAAGGAGGTTTTGGAGACTGGGAGATTCATCTTTTAAGCATGCACAGATGAGGTAATTTGGTTTAATGAAAGCTCCCAGACAGAGCAGTAAGACCTATGATTCTAAACCATCCCACCCCAGCTCCATCTAAGGCCTAGTGTGTGACCTGTAGAGGTTAATGAGTTAATTAATCAAAATATTTATTACGTACCTACTATGAGTCAAGCATTATGACTGGTGCCAGAGATATAGCAGTTATGGCATAAATTGCTGGTGTTCACCAATTTCCATGCCCTCCTTTGCTTCCTGGGCACACAATTGGACTACATTTCCCAGATTTCCTTGCATTAAAGTGAAACCATGTGACTTGAGCTCTGGCCAATGCAATGCGAGCAGAAATGAGGTGCTCCACTCTCAAGTCTGACTCATAGAAACTTCCTACCAATGATCAGTCTCTTATTCTATATCCACCAAGTAAAATGGAGGCCTTTCAGTGACTCAGAGGAAGATGCAACCATAGATTCAATAGGACTCAACTTGACTCCTTGAATCCTTGGCCTGTGTTGGACCATGATATGAATGAGAAATAGACATAACTTCCTTTTTTCAGATTCTTTCTTTTAAGGAGATTTTTGAGACTGGGAGATTCATCTTTGTGTGCTAAGTCACTCAGATTTGGAGGTTTATCTGTTACAACAATTAGGGTTAATTTTCATATATAACAAAGCAATGAACAAGATTGTCTTGTCCCTGACCTCATGGGGCTGACAGACTGTTGAAAACGAAAAATTAAATAAGTAATTATAACATCACATGATGAACGTTAGGGCAGTGAAAAGACAGAGAAATGGGAGCAGACAGTAGGATGACCTACACTAACCAAGGAGTTAGAGAAATCCTCTCAGAAAAGGTGCCATTATGGTGAGACTTGAAAGATGGTGTATTAGTCAGCTCCAGCTGCCATAACAATATACCACGGGCTGGGTGGCTTAAACAACAGAAATTTATTTCTTCTCAGTTCTAGAGCTGGAAGTCCGAGATCAAGGTGTCAGTAGGGCTGGATTCATTCTGACGCTTCTCTCCTTGTTTTGCAGACAGCTTCTCCCTTGCCATGTCCTCACATGGTCTTTCCAACATGTGTACACATGTGTGTGTCCTAATCACCTCTTTTTTGTAAACACATTAGTCATATTGGATGAGGGCCAGCCTATACGACCTCATTTTACCAGAATTATCTCTTTAAAGGCCTTATCTCCAAATAGTCACATTATGAGGTTCTGGGAGTTAGGACTTCAGCATACCAATGCAGCCTGTAACAGACGGATAAGAGTTAGCCAGCTGAAGGATGAGGCTGACCTCAGGTTCTCTATCTGGCCCAATGATGAGAGCCGGCACAGAGAAGGCAGCAGGATGAGAAAAGAGCTCACATTTCTAAGGGGCAGAATGCTAGAGCTATTCAAGGGAGGATTCAGATCACAGCCTGACAGCAGTGCTTTGACTGCAGATTTGGAACCTAAGATATTAAAAATCAAGTTGTGGAAGGGCAGGAAGCAGCAGCATGCCTTGGCTCTCTGGAGATGGACAGAGATTGACTGCAGCTGTGGCTTGCGGACATGGAGACTGCATGGGGCTGTTCTGTTCGCTAAGAAATCCCAGGAGGGTCTTTTAGAGTAAAGACTGGCCCCAGAAGTCAGATCACAAGAACGATAGCTACCTGGCCATGGGCAGAGATTGAAGATCAATGAGTGAAAGATCAATCTGAATAAATGATCTATTAATACATACAACAGGTTCCTAGCAATTACTCTCCAGGAGGATGACAGCCCGCCAGTTACAGTGAACTGCTGATGGTGATTGACATAATGGGATCGTGTGCAGCTGCCAGGCTGCTGAGTTAGTGATATTCACATTTATTTTCCTGCTTGGAGTGAGTGGTTTCTGGGGCAGCTCTGGAGTTTGGGGTTGAAAACATATTGCTCAGAAGACCAAAACTGTCTCTTCTAAGAGGAGGTGGACGTAAGAAGATCCAGGACCAATGTCTGCTCTACTGGAAGGGAAAAGGGTGGAGGTGGGGGGGCTTTTCTTCCCTCTCAAGTGATTAGTTGGAGAGCCTTGCTCATAAGTGAGGGGTGTTACCACGCAATTGAGGGCTGCCATTGTGAAAGGAAAGAACTGCACATCCATGAGAAATATCCACTTTCAAGTATTGCTTCCCTGGTTCTTTCAGAAGAATATCATGAGTGAACCTTGTTCTTCCAAAACACATGGCCCCACACTTTTGGTCTTCTAAACCTAGAATTTTAAATGTCTGCCTAGTGAATCCCTAGTTATTCTTCAAAGCCCATCTCATCCGCTCATAATCTTCCCTAAAAGATCTTTCCCAGGTACTTTTGATGCTCTTCCCAAAATAGATCCCAAATCCATCCACCTTTCTCCATGGCCACACCTTCCATCTTAGACCAAATCACCATTATCACTTGCCTGCATGACTGCAAGAGCCTCCCACCCGGCCTCCCTGCTTACAGCCTTACCCTCAATAGCCTAGTCTCCACACAACAGCCAGAACTATGTGGTTTACGCATACATCAGTGCATACTGCCGCAGTTGCACTCAGAGTAAAGTTCACTGTAACACTTACTATGGCCTCACAGCCCTACATAACCTGGGTCCTGACAGCTCCTGTGCTTTCTGCTCACCAAGCTCCCCAGAGCTCCCACTAAACCAGGGTAAGGTTAAACTTATCTGTTCCCTGGAGCCTTATGTTCGCTGTCCTCCCTCCTTACGGCCCTCTTCTCCCAACTCCCAAAGCTCAGATCTTCCTGTGATCATTTCCTCATCGTTTAAATCCCAGTTCCTCGAAGAGTCTTATCTGGACCAACTGAGCACATGGCACCCACTTCCCCATCTCCATTCGCTATCATATCACCTTGTTTATTGCCTTCACAGCATCATCACTATATATAATATATATATAATATATATGTGTTTGTGTATATATATAATATGTCTTTGCCCACTAGAAGCTAAGTTCTATAAAAACAGAGAGCTGAATGGGATGATTGTGAGAAAGTTAGGGGAGACACAATGGATCCTGCCCTCTCCTTAAAGTAAAGAAGCCACTCTTGGTTCTGATATTATTTGTGTTTCCCAGCATTCAGCCGAATACCCGGCATATAGCAAGTGTTCAAATGCTTTTAGAGTGAATGAATGAATGGCATAATCAATCATTTACTCCTCTGAATTTCCATAGTATCTTATTTCCATCCCTGTAGAGACATTCACCACATTGTAGAGTAGGAATCTGTCAGACTCTCTTTCTCTTGTCTTTGATTCTAAGCTCCTTACAAAGAGGATCGTGTATCATGAAATGATGCACACTAAAGCCGAGGACGCAGTATTATCCAGAGTCCATGCTTCCCAACGTACTAGTTAAAATGCAGTTTCTGATTCACAGTCTGGAGTGGGACTCAAGATTCTGCTCTTCTAACAGGCTTCCAAATGGTACCAATGCCACTGAACTCAGTATACTTTGAGTAAAAAGACATATTTTGAGTAGATGTTCTAAAATGTTATTTTTCCTTCCATTTGTATTTGCTGTAGAGCCCCATATGGCACCTGGACATAAGATGGACATTAAACTAGTACATGTTAAGTAAATGAATAAATGATAGAGTCAAACACCCTCAAACTTACAGGAAGTGAAACTAAGTCGTGAAGAGGTAAATAACGTGCTAACCTAAAAGCCATCACAGTCTGGTCCAGAATCCTTGCCTCTAGTGCTCTCTTCACTGAGTCACAAGTTCTCCTTCCAGCTGCCTCCTGGGGCTGAGGTTTAGAGGCTCAAGAACGTTAAGAATAAGCTGCTGAGTACAGAGTAGCTCCTCACTCCATAACAAGTGTCAAAACTGGGGGGAGCCCTGACAGGAGAAGGGGTTCATTGCTTGGTAACGACCCAGAGCATTCATACCCCTGCAGGCTGTCAGGGTATCATGGTCTGCCCGCACTGGAGGGGCATCATCCAAGAAATCCTTCTCTGCCAGGAAAGCAGACAGGCAGCTCTTCTTGGCAGAATCCATCACGTTTACATGACCCATAAGCCAATTGCTGAAGAGGGCCAAGAAAAGATACACAGTTTTATTGGGTTGAAGAGGAAAATCTCCATGACTTGGGATTATAAGGTGAGGGGCAGACCCAAAGGGGAGGAGGACCCTGCTGCATTGCTTCCAAGAGGCTTCGAAAGCAAACTCTGTACTGCTGGTTCAGCCTCGGCTCCAAAGTAGCTCAGAAATGCCACCTGGGCAGATGGGCCCTTAATTCATGCCCATCTGATAGTGCTGGAGCTGGCTGGGCACTCTTCATACAAAAGCACACACTACACACTCGTACCATGGGATCTGCCTGAGCAGAATCTGTGTCTGACTAGCAGGCAGCTGAGCACAAAGAATAGCCTGGGAGACAGATGTGCACAGTTGTTCTTATTCCCCCAGTGGAAATACAGGAATCGGTCCTAGGGAGAGAATATGGAACATACAGAAAAAGCATATGCTGCCAAAAACCTGACCCAATTGGAAGCTTTTTCCAAACTCTTTCCTCTCATCATGAGTCCCATCCCTGTGGGTCCTGAAAAGCAGTGATTGTCATGTTGGTCCTTCTGATCAGTCACTTAGCATTAGGCCAGGTTTTGAGGAGAAAGCTCCAGAACCAAGACTTCCAGACCCTCAAGAATTGTATCACTCCCTGCTCCCCAGATGACTCTTAGCACTTGGGACATTTGGAAGATTCAAGGGATTGACGTAAGGAAAGTGTTCGGCTCTTTTGCAGTTCCTCTGTGAACAGGAAGTAAAGCAAAGTGAAGACGTCCATGGTGCACTTCAGTCAGATACACAGACAGACTTCCTGACTACGAATACAGTGAGATCTTAGAATGCGAGTTGCCTCCCTGCAGCAATGACTGACAACTTGCCACTCAAAATATAACCTAGCAAGAGCAGCAGCACCTGGGAGAGGGTTGAAGGTGCAGAGGCCCTTCCCCAGACCCAGACGCTCCTCCGACTAAGGTAAGGGTTAGGGCAAGGAGATGGACAAATGGGGATTCAAGTTCCCTGGGATTTTCTCACTGAAGCTCTTTTCTCCCCCCACCTTGATTATGGGTCCCCGATTACCGTGCAAGAATAGAACCTGCATTTCTGCTTTATCCCCAAAACACAGCAATATATCAATTCTTAGGAACCGAAAGCAGATGAGTGAAACAAGCTCAGATTTACCCCATGAATCAAAAACAAAACCAAGAGTGGCTTCTTTCTTTTACAGAATGAGTAGGATCCACTGTCTCTTTGCTTTCTGACCACCACCCCCTTCAGCTCTGTCTGCCCCATACTCCCCTCTTCTCCATCCCTGCATCCTGGACTCAGAACAGGTGCTGGCAAGGAAACCTGGCTCATCAGGTCAAGGGAGTCTCTGTGCCCCTGAGGGCTTGGTCGAGTGGTGCCGATCAGGAAGGGGTCCTCCCTGTCTCTGTCTCTCCAGATGGCTCTTCGATTCCGGTCCCTCCTGACCACACGCTCCCCCACACTGCCTTTCTGCCTGAGGCTCCTCCAGAGCTCTGGACTGTGGGGAGCACATTCTTCTGTCACTGAGTAGTCACCCTCCCCAGCACTCTCTGGCTTTAACTCCTCCTTTGCCTGGCTGCACATCTCTCCTTCGCTCTTCAGGGAACCAGACATGGCAGATGGCAGCGTGGTGTTTGAGACATCTTCACAGGTGAGTGAGTATGCCCCAATCTGGAAAGAATCCCATTGGCCAGTCTTTGTGGACCCTTAGAGGCTATGTGGTGGAGTGAGAACCCATCAGACTGGCTGGAATTCAAATCCCAGTGCTGCCATGACCTTCAGCGACCATTGGATATATTTGTCTTTCCTATGGATTCTTCAGCTGGGAATTGAGGGTCATAATACCCACTTCCTGGCATAATAGCTGGCACATAACCTATCAATTTTCCTAGGCTTCCCCTCCTTCCACAAAACCTCTCCTGGTTGACTGGGTACTGGTCGACCTGATGGTTTCTGGTTCTGGGTATGCAAGCTGCATGCTTACTCTTTACTCTTCACGTCCACAGGCAGTCCTTTCTTCCAAAGACTAGTAGTCAGTGCACCTGGGGCTCCTAGAAGTGGCCTGTCCTTGTCTATGCAAAATTGTTCTGGAAATTTTAACCCTTCGCAGATGGAAGAATTTACTATTGCACCATTAGAAGCCTTGGGACAGTGAGGACTCCCAGGAGCCCAGGGCAGACACCCACCCACTCACGTCTGCCCAGATTGTTCGCTCAGATGGCTCTACCTTGTGTTCAGCTTTTAGCCACTACCTGAAGTCTTCATTGTTGAAAAAGTAAATCTCGACAATCAAGATTTAATTAATATTCTAAAATTAATCCAAACTAATTGTTGTGGTCTTTTAATTAAGGACTGATGTGGGAGTGGAATGGAAATAGTGAGTTATATAACAGTTTCTTTCCTCAGGGAAGTTTTGACTTGATGTTCTCAGGGGATGTGAACCCAACATAACAATTTTATTAGCTCTTATTAAAGCTTTGATACATGTACTTCAAAGAAATGGCCGTTCTCCTTTTCATCTAAAGTACAGGAATCTTTTCTGGCATCTGCGCTGTCTGGAGGGGCAGCTGCTCTCTGTAGGGCTCAGAGCCGAGACCCTGGAACAAACAGAATCTTCTGACAACCTCAATCCTCCTTAAAGCTATTTACTTTCCTTTTTTCTATCTTCTCCTACAGAGTTAAGGGGTGGGGGGTGGGCAATATGAGAGGGGCTTTCATAATAGGGGGCAAGTGCCATTTAGGGGGTCAGTAAAGGTGATCTGAGTCAAAGAAAATGTAATCCTAGAGTTGGGAGCAAACGTGGCGATCCCCCAGCCTGCCCACCCATTCTGTGCTAGAATCTTCTCAGCTGCATCTGGTCCTCATGTGGTCACCTGACCTCTGCTTTTATGCCTATCAACAATCAGAAGCTGGTTAACTTGGAAGTCTGACTTGTCCACGTGTTAATATGGCCAACTTTTTTTTTTTTAATCTTCTGTATATTGAGTCAATATCCATTTCCCTGTTCCACTGCTCACAGACCCGATTCTGCCCTCTGGAAAACAAATGAATAACCCAATTCATCTTCTCCACGGGACTCTTTCAAATGTCTAAAGCCAGCTGTTATTACTTCCCAAAACATTCTCTTTCTAAATGCATTGCCAACATAATCAATCTTCTGTTGACTAGATGTCCAGACACTTTCAGTGTTCTGGTCTCCATTCTTCTGTTTCTTAGTGTCTCTTCCAAGTATGGAGCCCAGAACGGAACACAGTGCTCTGAAGGACCTCTGACTAGGAAAGAGGAGGACAGTTTGCTCTGCAGACAGGCTCCTCACATTATTTATATATCAATAAATAACAAGGCAGAGAAATATATATGTATTTGCTGGTAAAGTCTCTGGTCAGCTAAAACTCACTCAAATATTTCTTTTATGAACTACATTCAAACCAATTCTATCTCATCCTCTATTTGTGAAATCCAGCCATCTTTCAAACCTAAAAACCAAGGCTCAGCTTGCATCCTTGTTAAATTTATCGTGTTAGTCTCAACCCATCTTTCCAGATATCAAGATCTTTGAAAACTTGTTTATATCATTTGTCACATTAGCTGACCTCTGCTTCATGTCATCACAAATTCGATAAGCACACGGTCAGAGTTTCATCTGAGTCATTGATAAGTTCTCGGAACATGACAGGGATGGGCAAAAGCCCTTTAAAGTTGCTGCTGGAGACCTCTCTCCTCTTAGATGCCATCCCACAGATCAACTCTCTTTAGAATGATGTTGTGCTATCAGCCTCAAATCCACGTACAGCCTGTATTTTCCAGGTCATTCCGGAGGATATCAGGAGAAACACTGTCATAGACTTTACTATATTGTTACTCTCTGTTTCTACACTGCATGCCCTGTCACCACCACCCCTGTCTGCCAGTCTAATAAAGATGTCAAAGAAGGAACTAAGCTTATTTGGCATGACTTGCTTTTAGGAAATCATGGCTGCCTCTGGTAATCATCTCTCTTTCTTATGTGTTCACAGACCATCTGCTTAATCATTTGCTCTAGGATTTTTCCAAGAGTGAGCACCAAGATCACTTGCCAATAGTTTTTATAATTCACATTTCCCCCTTTGTGCAACTGAGGACAGCATTTGCCTATGAACGCAATTGCTTATGATTGTAGAGGATAGAATCAAGACTGTCCATGAGTATACAACCAGACATTAAATTCACAGTCCAAAAAATGAAGGAATCTGCATTTCTAAAGCATACTCCTTAGCAAGAGAGAGACAGAGAGCCCAAATTACACTTTAAAGATTTACCATCTAGGCCTGAGTAACTGTTAGAAGACCTAGCATGATGGTAGGATCCTAGCTTTATCTCCAACTAGCCATCAGTTCCTCTGGTCTGTTTCCTCATCTGTAAAACAATGGGATGTATTCTAGTTCTAAGTTTTAGTGACTTAAGAGGTTAGTTACTAAGGGTGTCCAGACAGGTGGCTAGATTTACATACCAGAGCCTGATTCCCCAACCTTTTTTGGAAGGTTTAAATAGCTATGACATTTTCATTTGTCTTCTGGACACAAGCACGCACACACAAATACACACACACACACACACACACACACACACACATGCTCGCACACATCAGCATCCCCAATCATTAGTTGTTTTTCGTTCCGGTACGTGCACTTGATGAGAATAAAATCCATTGTTCTAACATTATCTCTGTCTTATAATGAATCTGCTCTGGAAACAGCTTGTTACGGCATCATCTGTCAAGAATGTATCACTAACGCCTTTTAAAACATTCTTTGTACTACGTTCCTAGAGAACAGGGCTGGATCTAAGTAACATTTGTTAAATATCAGAAACATTGTCAAATAACTTCACACACCAGTGATGCTGGAGAGTTTGTGTGGATTAACACACATATGTATTTCTAAGGAGACTAATAGGACCCGATGTGAACAGAAATGTTTTGTGGTACTCTGTGTACTCTGTCAAATCCAACATATCTTATTTATGGTCCCTGACACATTCCAGGACATATCTATATCCAAACAGAACTTCAGTAAGGAAAACACAGGGAGGCCGGAAAGACATACACACACTCACTCACACACACACACACACACACACACACATACATTCACACTCACTACCAGCACAACTGAACAGTTGCTGCCAAACAAGATATTAAGAAAGAGGCTGTAGAGTTTAGCTCAAAGAGCTAGGAAGAAACTCCTCTAGACCATTACAGAGAAGATTGGGGTATCTCTCCTACTTTACTTCCAAGCTTAGATCCAGGTGGAAAGATATAAACATGGTTCTTAATCCTCCTGGCTGATGAGAATCACCAGCAGGGCATTTCTAACCTGTACATGCCTAAGCCAAAATTCAGACCTACCCTCCTTGTGGGACTTAATCCTTAAGCATGTTAATTTTGTAAAATCGATGATGCAGACCTCCGGTAGATTTGGTAGGAATCCTGAATCCCTACCAACTACTGCCAACTTTGATAAATACCAAGGAATATTTAATGTACAAAAACACTCCATTGTACCAAAAGTCAGTATGAGGGCGTGGTTGGGTATATAGGATTTTCAGCCAAACTCCTTGGGTTCAAATATTGTCTCAACTACCTTCAAGCGTCTCTGTACATCCGTTTCCTCTGCCATGAAACAGAGCTGTTAAAAGCACTACTGTGACGAGCAGATGAGTTAATACATATAAAGGATTGGGTTTTGCTTTATGTAAGCATTTATAAATGTAAATTCTTTTAGGCAAATGCACTCTTAATTTCTGGGATCTGGGCTGGCATGTGTGGCTGTGTTTCATGGTGAAATCGGGGCCAGACTTGTATTTGATTTCCTTCCTGCCCTGTCTCATTTCCTTCTCACCTCCATCTTGCTTCCCTGAGACTTCTGCTCAAACACTCAATAAAGCATTTGCTATAGATTTGCCCCAAGCCCTGTTTTCCAGGGAACTAAGCAAAGATCCAAGGATGACCAGGATAAACTGGCACAGATTGTTATGATGCTTTTGAATAGAAAACACAAATAACCATAGTTGACATCTGGGCAATCATCAAAGGTGATGAGAAGCAATGGTTTGCCTAGGACTTCAGAGTTAAAGGAGGGGCCGGTCTAGAGAACAGAACCCGCTCCCATGCTCCTTCCCCTACACCCCCAGTGAAAACTGCCAGAGGAAAAGTTCAGGTCAGGGTCAAGAAGGCCTTTCCTTTGACGGCAGCCCCAGAGGTGACTGGTAAGAATGAGGTTGGTTTCAGAGAAGTCCAAAGACCTTAGGAGCCTGCCCTGTGGACCAAGTCTAGCTACACTGGAACGGGGTGAGAAGCCCCATAATTTGAGGGCTTACTTAAGCCCCCAGGAGTTACTCCTAGGTCCTGGGATCCAAGGTGCACCTAGGGGAAAGAGAGAACTCATGGAAAACCCAGGAGCCTGTGTAGCTAAACTACTTGATACAAGGCCTCGTAAAGTGGATTATTTCTTCCCTTAACTCAAAGCAAGGCAAGTTTATCTGCACATGTCCTGCCTACATTCCTGAATCTGCCTCAGGACTGGAGTGGCCTGTGCTCCAAAGTGGGACCCTTCGCTAGACGAGCCTGTCTAAGGAAGGGAGGAACAGGAACAGGGGCGGAGACGCCTAGATAAGCTGTATACAGTGAGGTCACAGGACCCGATTAGAAAATGTTTCTGTAACACAAACATTTGCTAAGCATATTTGTGGAAAAAAGGACTACATTTATGGGATTCCAGCAAGAGATCAGGGGCCAGGGCCACGGTTCCCAGAGTTGTGTCTAATGTTAAAATACTCAGCCTTCTGGGCGGTGGTAGCAGAAGGCAGAGTCATCTTTCTTTGCACCTCCGCAGTTTACCCTGGGCTGTTAACTCTCTTGCGTCTCCCTGCACGTCCTGGACCATTCAGCCCTGGTTCCCACCCACACAGGGAGGTATGAAGCCTGGTATCAAGACCGAGGATTGATTCAGCACCCAAAGTCCTCATTCCTGGCACCGCACACCCATGTCCCTGCTTTTGCTCCCCAATCCCATCTCTGAGCTTTAGCACCTATTCGCTCGCTTCTCATTTGCCTGGGATTTGAATTTTTCTCTTTCCCTGTACCTTTTGAGCCTTAGTTCTTTCCCATCTAACTGGGTCTGGCCATCAGTGGGCCCTGCTCTATTTTGGCAGGTGTAACTGGACTTCGGTTGACCCACTTGATTCGACAGACATATCTTGCCCAGTATTAGCAACTCTGACCCTATGCTCCCCAAACTCTCCAGTCTCCACTCAACACACACACACACACACACTCCAGAATGATACACAACCCATTTGCAACAGAGCTTTAAAAGAGACGAAGACCATCTCATTCTGTTCGTGAGTCTCCAAGCTAGATCTATTACCCCCATCATAGTGTAGAGTCCAAATGAATCACAGAGACGGCCCAGCTGCACTCAGCGCTCAAGCACACGAGTTCTTTGGTGAGAGAAGACCTAAGCAATCCTCCGTGACCCTGCTGATACCAAACTGATTTATCCCCAGCTCCCTCCACCTCGACTCCGTTACCCAAACATTGGGAGACCAGAAACCTCATTTTGCCATTGACAATAAAGGAAAAGAGAAGTGATGGTGGGGACTGGATGAAATTAGAAAGGCAAAAACAAATCAGAGCTGCCTCTGGGTCTCCATTTGGACTAATATCACTCCCTATCTGCATCTAAGCCCTACCACAGGCATGGGTGGATTCTCATTGAAGAGGCAAAAAAGTTGTTTCTAGAGCCATCAAATTCACATGACTTAAGCAACATTGAACTGTTTAAAATTTCAGTGTTGTCTGCCAAAAAAATAATAACAGGAAGTTGTATAGAGCAGAATGTGCTGACAGCAGTAATGTTTCAGTAATAATTCATGTGCGGTGGATGATGCTCTGGAAGTCAGCCCAGCAGGCTAATGTGACTGGGGATGCTTGCCTACTGATGGCCAAACAACTGATTGGCATTTCTGCTCCATCATAAAATCGGCTCGCAAATAATGTGGAGGTGGATCCAAAAGGAGGGAAATTGAAGAAGAACAAGGGAGTAAAGGGTGATGAGCAGAGCTGCCTGGAAAACTTGGGACAGAAAGACCAAAGGAACATTTTCAAGCTCAGTTTCCAGTCTAAGCCAACTCTCATTTTGATTTTATGCTATAATTTTGAAAGCTTTTTTTAAAAAGCTAACCATCTAATAAAGGTGACATTATCTATTCATTCTATCTTCCACTTGGAACCAGGTCTCCCTCCCAAATGAATGAGCTGCCTCTTTCCAATTGTTCCGACAATAAGATCCATAAAACCAACGACCTCTTCTCTTGGTGCACGTAGAGCTGAGTGCTCATCTGTCCTCACTGATGGATGTGCCACCAACTCTTGATGTCTATGAGGAAGCAACATGCCACTCTGTCTGCTTCCCTAGACTGGATTCAGCCCGCCATTCAGGAAAATATGCTTCTCCCTGACTATAGAATGTATAGCAAAGCAAAATGGAAACAAATTTGTAAAGTCGTTCACGTTAAGTTTCCTGAATTTAATATGGATAATTAAAAGATTTCTGAGTAGGTATCCTCCGTATTTTGTGATTGGAGGTTAAGAACTAGGGAATTCACAAAGGGCCTACCAAGTGCCAAGCATTTGAAAGGTGACCAGGCCTTTGTGTTGTGTGTTGTAAGTGTACAAATAGACACTGGGTTTGAAGAGTAAGTGTGAAAAATGAATGTGGAATATCATGTTGACCATTTTTATATTGATTCCACATTGAAGTGATTTTTTTTTTTAGAAATATTGGGTCAAACAAAATATGCAATAAAAATTAATTTTATCTGTTTCTTTTGATTTCTTTTAATGTGGCCTAGGTTCAAGTCCCAATTTCCTCTAGGTGCCTTAACCTCTTGGTCTTCTGTTTTTCATCTGGGAAGCAGGGAAGTAGGAAGACCCAAAGGACGAAGTAAGCCTGAGTTTAAGCCCAGCTCTACCATGTATGAGCCATTTATTCTTAAGTTATTTCATTGACTTGGTCATTAGTTTTCTCATCTATGAAAGGGCTTAATAACGACTTATTTGCAAGATTGCTGTGAACATTAAATAAAATGATGTACGTGAAGCAGTTCCCACCATGCCTGGGGTACGACAGGTGCTCAGAAAAACTGGCACTGTTGTTACTACCTGTCAAAAGAAATGCTTAAACAGATGATGTCTGATCACTCTTTAAATCTGTTATTGAATAATCGCATGCCTCTTACCACAGGGTGGTCATTCAGGATCAAATTATGGATATAGAGGAAGCTTTTTATCAATTGCTGGCTACCCTGTTGGTGTATTTTCTGTATGGTTTTGAAATATTCCCCAGGATCATTTTAGAGCTTTTTGTATAGAGAAATAAGGACATCCCAGCTCAGATCAAGTTGCATCTGCTCCCAGATGCATGTCTGAACCCTGCCACCTGTTACAAAGGACTATCCACATCTAATTCCGAGGATAGGAATCTCCCACCAATGGTAATATTGGCCACATTGCCCATGATGTCCAGGGCCTGGTGTCAGTGGGAACCAATGGTGAAGACCTTGACCCCCTATCCCCTCTACGACAGCTTAGCTGGCTGGACCTTCTGGGACAACAGTCAACATATCGACCGAAGCAAATCTTGCCACGTAAATAAAACTAAACAGAGAGTATTTTCTTCTCCTGTCGGCCTTTCATTAGCTTCTTGTGGTTCTTAGAAATAAATTGAAAATCTTTAATGTTGTCTGCAGGATGTGATAGGATCTACCTGCTGTATTTTCATACATCTGCCTTCTTCTTTAACTCTGCTCCAGACAAGGTGGTCCTAATTTTGTCCCTCCAATACACCAGATTCTTTCCTGCTTCAGTGCCTTTGCATATGATGTTTCCTCTTCCCCTAAACTTTGCCTGGCTAACTCCTACTTATCCTTCAGGTCTCTGTTTATGTCTCTTTCAAAGAAAGATTTTCCTCATCTATTAGTCTTCTATCACTCTGATTTTTCCTTCATGCCCCTTATGGCCCTGATCAAAATTTTACTTTTTCTTTTTCTCACAGGATCACAACTCTCTTATTTGCTGCATTTCCAGCACTTTGCACAAATCTGTATGGAACCATCTTTATTGAATTAATACATAAGTAGATGAATAGATAGACACTAGCCATCCAAAGCAGAATTCATTACTTGTCTATATTTCTCCCACCTATGTTTTCTGATTTCTCCTTGCTCCCACTCCAGATCCTCAAGTCTAGAACTTCTTCTCTTTGACGATTCTTCAGGAAGCCCCACACTCACCCAGCAGGTTTCAATGAATAAATCATCCTATGGGCTGATCTTGCAGCCAAGGGAAGAGTTACGCAGGGTTCATCAATGCACAAGTATACTGCAGATAATAACCATAGCTGATGTTTTATCATTTGGAATGTGCCAGGCAATACAGAATGAGTATGATGTATATCATCTCATTTATCCTTCACAACAGTCCTACAGGACAGAGACTTCAGTTGTCCCCATTTTGCAGATGAGCAAACTGAGACATAGAGTAAATAGCTGGTCTGCAGTCAGCTAACTGTCAAGAGGAGATATGAAACAAACTTGGTCTAATTCCAACACTTATGCACCTCATCTCTGGGTATCACTGCCTGTCTCAGTTGCAGGCACCAGCTCTGCCAGTTAACTCTTGTCTGAACTTAGCTCCATTCTGCTTCTCTCCTAATCCACCTAAGCTCTTCTCTTAAGGAGCAACACCTTAATGGCAATTTCCCAAAACAACCCCAATTTCAGGTAGAAGTTAGTTTTTCCTCAACACTCGGATACTATGGATTGATAAGTCTTCTCTGTGGTTCTCACATCCAGCATTTCTTTAACTAGATCCATAATTCTTTTTTGTTTTTTTTAACCAAAGTCATGGTGACTCTTGAATTTAATTCAAGGAGGGAGAGGAGAAAAACAGCATTTAGTTAGTCCCTTCTGTATGCCAGTCATTCTTCTAAATGTTTCACATAGGTCATCTCATCCAATTGCCTAATAACCCATGAAGAGATTACTAGTATCTCTTTCATAAATGAGATAACACAGAGCCTCAGAGAAGTTAAATACTGTGCCCAAGATCACACAGCTACTTTGCAGGAACCTGAAAATGTCAGACCCATTTTATTTTATTCCAAAGTCATGCTTCCTCCTTTATCCATATGGTATTCACCCCCCAAGCCTTTCTGGCTTGCCCAGTAAGCCTTCTTACATCGTTTCTCAGTCTTCTGTTCTTCCCTGTTCTTATGAACGTTCTCCCATCACTCACCTCCATCCTGACATTGGGTTCTAGTTTCCTCTCCCACCCTCCACAACAAATCATTTCCTTTCCCTCCTTCCTTCCTTGAGCAATGTAAATTTATGTTTATATGTATGTTCATTCAATTTACATTGGCAAAGCACCTATATTTGCATATCTCTTTTCCACAGCCACATATCACTAATGTGAACCAAGGCAAGAGCCCTGAGCATGGGGTAAAGATCTGGTACAAATGCAGATACATGGCTGCTTATCATCACTTTAGCAGAAAGTAGGAGCCTAAGGGGATGGGACAGAAGATAGACTAGCTCTGACAGGATAAGTGGAAACCTTGTATCAGGCAGCTAATGGATGGGAGGACAACATAGCTACTGCAAGTGGAGGGGGAATGGAAACAGCAAAAGAGCTCGGGGAGCCCTGATTCACTGACAGAGAGAAGGCAGCCAAGGGGGGCAGTGAGTACACTGTTTGGAAAAATGGAAAGTGAACTTCAAATTTGTATTCAATCTGGTCCCCAAAATACCATTACCATTAACGTATCTCTTAAAACAAATAAAAGAGAATGGGGGAAAGACATCATTGCAATTTGATCCTTAGAAGAGGTACTATTGGTCAGAGAAGACCTGGCTCCCTCGCTGAATCTGACTGGGTTCCATGTACAGAGGAGATCTATGGATTACCATGGTCTAGCACAGCAGAATAATTAAATGGGTTTCCCACACAGTTTAAGACTGGCATCTACATTGGTTAGGTAAATGCAAAAGATGGGTCTGATCAAATTAGTGAGCATTCTAGGGAGGCTCTGCCGTGTGAGGTCTGTAGCCTCCAAACTAGCTTTTAAGATTCTTCTCCTGGGAGTCATCAACCATCTCTCTCTTGGATAAAACCTGTGAGATTTAGATATAAACAAGACAGTCAAATGTACCCATAAGTGCCATAATTTGAGTTTAGGTACTAGCGCTATGTCTGAATGACAAGTATGAGAGGGGTTTTTAGAGATACCATTTGAAATCTTTGATGGGTTACGTGTGCATATGTGGCCCAGGTGTGAATTCCTGGCTGCCCTTGATAAGAAACATACCTAGTTTACAGCCCCACCAAAGGGAACCTGTGGTCCCCTTCCTGGGGCTGCCTGATGTAAAGACACACTCTGATTTGAGCCATAGCTGTGACCTTCACACAGTAGATATTATTTGTTTCCACCCAGATTCTCTGACCTGCAGGTGCAGCCATCCTGGATGTTGGGCCTTGACTGGATATCAACTCACAGCTCTCTTCTCCCCAGAATTGCCTTTGGTTAAGCCAGAGCATTGCTACTTCTGAGACGATCATCTCCTACCACCTCCAGAGGTACAAAAGCCTAGAGTCTGGCCACAGGACGGTCATGTTTGTATGCCATTTGTGCTTCCAAACGTCCCTGTGATTAGAACCAAAGCGAACATCCAGAGGACATGTTCTTGCTTACCCTTTCCCTTTCCCATCCTGCTTCCTTCACTCTCCTTCCCTCAAGAGGACTCTCCCAAAGATGGGGTGTATACATACAATGGAATGTTATTTAGCCATGAGAAAGGAGGACATCCTGCCTTTTGCAAGAACATGGATGGACCTTGAAGGTATTATGTTTGGTGAAATGAGCCAGACAAAGACCAACACTGTATGTTCTTCTACAGGTGGAAACTTAAAAAGCTGAACTTGTAGAAACTGAGAGTAGAATGGTGGCTACCAACACCTGGCGGGGGGGGGGGGTGGTAAAAAGGGACAATATTGATCAAAGGGTACAAACTTCCAGTTAGAAGATGAATGAGTTCCAGGAATCTAGTGCACGGCACCGTGATTATACATAACAATACTGTACTATATACTTGAAGTTGCTAAGAGAGTAGATATTAAATGTTCTCACCACAAAGAAGAAATGATAATTATGTGATGCGGTGGAGGTGTGAGCTAACACCACAGTGGTAATTATATCGCAATGACTACGCGTATCTAATCAACGCTTTGTACACCTTAAACTTACACAACGTTATATCTCAATTATACCTCAATAAAGTCAGAAAAAAATCATTTGAACGAGGCTTCTCCACCTCAGGCTCTGCTTCTAAAGAACACCTCTGGTGGTGTTACTGTCCTGCCCCCAACTGGACAAAGCTTTTCTGGAGCTGTAGCTTAGGGAGCCCCTAATACCTCTCCCAGCTGTACACCCTTGAGTGGGGTGATGTGATCTGTGCTGTACCCTGGCCAGGGACACCCACGGGGGACCTAGGAGGAGGTCGGCTTTCCTTACTCCAGTAGGTCTATCTTTTCTGTTGGTTGAAGAGCCCACTCTTGAGCTCACCTTCAGAATTAGGAAACGAGTCTTCGACTCAACTAAACCCCAGCTGCTCCTGTTTTTGGAGTCAGGGAGAGTCCACAGGGAGGAGCAGAGTTCTCTCAAGTCTGCGTGGGATAGAGGCCAAGCCCAGCCGGAATCACCTGTACCCAACGCTAAGCTGTCCTGACATCTCTCTTAATGATTCCCTCCTCAACAGCAGCTGGGACGAGGATGGCAAGCTGCTCCTTTTCCATTAACAGGTGTCCCCCTGGCCATTCTCCTGTGAACCAAGCAATGAACAAAAGACTCGGGCAGAAAATTGGGAAAAGCGATGCTGGCTACCATCAGATGTGTATTTATTCAGTTTCTAGGTGCTCAAGAAGTAACATCCCCTGCTTCCCCTCTCAGGCTGGGAAGAAACAGGACTCTGAAGACAGATAGATGGAGAGCAAGATATCACCTTCATCTTTAATAAGTTGTGAAAAAACAAGACCATGGGGGAACCAAATGGCCTGCTGACACTTTATCCCTAAACTACACAGCTTATCAACCCAGTGAGAAGCTGTGAGGGACACCCTGGGGCCTCTCGTGAAGGTTCCGGCTCAGGAGGGAGGAGACAAGCATGCACTCACTCTGTGGGCAGGCCCGCAAGCGAGCAAGAGGGCTGAGCTCGGTTTCTTCACTCACATTCGCTAATGGAAGAACTCACTGCCCCTCCCTTGGGGAGGAGTGAGGGAGGGGTGGAAAAAGTGCTATTCTATCTGTGGTTTTGAATCTTTTCAATCATTACTAAATTTCCCGGGGGGGGGGGGCACTTAAAAACATGGCAGGGTACGACCAGCATCCAGTGGGCAGGAGTGAGGGATGTTAAACACCATGTGATGAGCAGGACAGCGCCATACGACTGATAGCAGCTCTATCCACGATGCCAATAGCACCCTCGTGGGAAACAGAAGTCCTTCTATGTGGAAACACAAGCACAGATCTCGAAGACTGCCTCCACCCGCATGTGCACACCTATCGATCCCCTATAGACTGCAAAACATGAGACACTCTGCAAAGTTAATCAAGGAGACACAATACTAGATTCCCAACCTTCAAAAAACCAGGAGACACAGTGCCCTGGAGAGCAAGGCGTTGTTACCGGCACTTCATCAGCGCCTAACAGCAGGAAAAGAGCAGCAGCCGGGTGGCCAGGGGCCTGTCCGGAGAAAGCAACACCTTCAAAGGCCGCAGCTGGGCCAGCGGCAGGTCGTCTCTGCTAAAAGCTGCACTCAGCTACCCGGGAGTCCTCGCCTCCCTTTCTTCCTCCCCTTTTCTCTTTCCCTTTTCTTAAGGACTGTGGTGCTTCTCTGTGAGGTTAATTACTTGCCTGTCATTGAGCCCAGCACTCTCTCTGTCAGCTCCCTCGGCTCAAGAACCAAAGGTGTCAAAGGAAGAATTTCTAGGAACGCCAGACTCACACGCCCACCCCCTTGCTCTTCTCCTGCTTTCAAAAAAGGCTAGTGTTGCCTCGGTCTTGGCCTTGAGGGGACGAGGGCTGGAAGCAAGTGTTCCCAGAAATGTTGCTCATAGAAAGTCATCTAATTCTGCACACATTACCCTGTCTGGCCGTATTAACAGGGTTATAAATATGCCTGAAGTTTAGAATTGATGATCAACAAAGTACTTAAATAAACATGCTTATTACTGAAGCCCCGAGAGGAACGCAGTGACATGCAGAGAGGGCCCAAGCACATCATTTTCACCTTCGTTTCCTAATCTTATCTACTTTTATTTCACGCCACATGAAAAATGGATGGGGAGCTCCTTGCTATTTTTGATGGGTTTTCTCTGTAAGTATTCTTCCCCCACCTGCTGCTTCAGTGAAAGTAACACCAGCCTTCTCAGGGGTGCTCACCCCGGGCCCGGCCAGCCACGAAGACCAAACCACCCCCCGAGGCCCAGGAGAAGTGGGGACGCTGGCTCCCCATGGAAATGAGAAAAGGGGGCTCATGAAGTCCGCCAGCAGGCCCGGCAGAGTGCTCTACGCTCAGCCCTTCCCAGCATCTCAGGGACTGAATGAGTCATTGGCAAATGAAAGTTTGTAGATAAAAAGAATTCCGGAAACCAATTGGTTTCGTCTCTATTTACATGACTAGCTTAGAGAGCCTTTCCGAAAATGGTCCTCTGTGTCTGGCCCTTGTGTTTTATAACACGCACATTTCATCATACCAGGCACTCGGTCTTATCCTGGAAGTTTTAGCCAAACATTTTAAGATTATTTGCTACTCAAGAAAAGATTGTGTAAATATTTCATAAAAAGGTCTAATAATAGCCAGTGACAGCTAACTACCACTGGCCATTTAAGATGTGTCTGGCCGTATTTGTGAGCTCTTTAGAGAAACTGATTTATTTCATCCTCAGGGGAGTAGGTCCATTATGCAGATGAGGAAACCGGAGGCAACAGAGCAGATTAGTAACGTGTTGGTAAAAGGCAGGCCAGGATGCAAACTCAGGCAGACTGGCTCTGGAGCCGGAACACTCAGCCAAGACTCTACGCTGCTTCTTACGTTTACGTTCCTTAAGACTCTATCATGAGCAAAGTTAGTATATGGATAGAATCAAATAATGTCAAGGCCCTTCTAAAGTAACCAGTCCAATCGTCTCTCTCAAATGCTCGTGTAAATGGTCAGGTAGCATCTACGTATACATCCAGCAAGGCGTGGTGCAGCCTGTGAATCGGGGAGTATGAGAGATGCCTAAAATTATTTTTTAAAAAAACCTTGCTTAAAAAAAAAAAAGTCCTTAGGCTGAATTCTGCCAGCTGGCTGGCGGTCTGGGAGTCCTGCTTCTCATCCAAAATTTTACAGACAGTGAAACTAGCCCAGAGAGGGAAAGCGGTCTGTGCAAGGTCACACATCAATAGCGACAGAAGCAAGGCTAGAATCCAAGGCTCATGGACCTTTCTGCCCACATGAAAACCCTGCTCCATCCTCTGCTTCCCCATCCCCTCTCCTCCCCGCCCCCCCCCCCCAGTTCCCATCTCTCTCACGCACAAGCAGTACGGCTCTTACTTTATTTGCAAAGTAAATAGAGCTGAGATACAGATTACTTTCAAGCATCAAAGCTTTTATCCAATATAAACAGAATCAGGGTAACTTGTTCCCTCTCACTCCTCTCTCACACATGCACACAGGCTCTGTGCCAGGCCAGCATCATTAGCAGAAGGCAAACAGAACTCAGGCATCCTGGCCAAGCTGGGGAGCACTGTCTACACCCAATACGATCAGGGAGCTGCATTTAACATGGCCTCCTTCCTTCTTTTTTTCCCACTGACGCTCCGCTAGGAATAAAGACTGGATTGTTAAATGCGAGGTACGTCACAAAGGAAAGGGCTACGGACTGAGAGTGGGTCGAGAGATCTTCTCCCACAGCCTCCCTGAACCTCAGTTACCTTATTTGTAGTGATGGGAGGATTAAATGGGTTAATAGGAAGCCAAGGTCAAAAATATGGTACATTAGCAAAGTCCTCATTCTCTGGTTCTGAGAGTTCCCAAACTCGTCAAAGAGGAGACATACACACCAATACATGCACACCACACACACACACACACACACACACACACGTTCTCACATATTAACACCAATGAAAAATAATACATGAGGTTAGAAAGTTACACCTTTAAAACAATAGAGCCGCCGTCATTCAAATGACTCTTTTTCAGAACGAACTCATCCCAGAGAATGCGATCAAGGGCTCTAGCAAATTCAGTTTAACACTGGCAGCAGCCACTCTTCATTCTTTGAGTGTAAGTTGATTGCATCTTTGGTTACAGCCGCAAGTCTTCCCTAGCTCTGGAGAATAAAGTTGAGAAACAAGCTTGGGATGGTAGTTTTGGGGAGAGGGAGGCAGGGTGGTGTAGTGATAAGGGCTCAGGATTCTGTGTCAGAAGATCTGGATTGTTCTCTGCTCAGATACCTTCCAGCCCTGTGACTTTAGGCAAGTCTACAACCTCTCTCGCTCTCAGTTTCCTCATCTATAAAACAGAAATGATAATTCCTTTATAGGATTTTTATGAAGATCAAAAGCTAATAGTAGATGTGAAAGTGTTCTCCAGGCCATAAAATCTAAATGCAAATTTTGTAAGTCTTTTTTTTTTAATGTAAAAGATGTGGGGTGATTAGTAAATTAAATTGGAAGGCAGTTCTTATAATGGAACTTAAAAGTCATTATAATGGGAGCAAGTATCATCACCATCGTTGTAGAGCGTCTGATAAGACAGCCTTAAATGGCCAAGCTCATATCTGTACATTTCATCCATTCAGTCAGCCAGCTGACAAATGTCCTTTGAGTACCTAGACGTGCCAAATGCTGTTAAACTCAGGGAACACCGTGTCGAACGCACACAGCCCCTTTCCCTCTAAAAGCTCCCGATGGAACGTGACTAGACATCTAACATCTACTGCTCATTTATCTCATTACCTCATAGTTAAATCTGGTATAAACCAATGACAACTGCAGAGCAACTTCAGAGGCTTCTTGAGGTTCCCAAGTGTCTGCAAAATGCTTTGAAAAATAAAAGACCCTCTCATAATGTGAGTCAAAAGAGAGGATAAACCAATGAGTGGGTGAGTGAGGACCACAGAGATGGCGGAGCAAAGGATTCAAGGGGAAGATTTCAGGAAGGAAGTGAGGGTGGGCCCAGGTTGGGAGGTCTTATCAAAAGCCACTCACCTCCTTTTTTCCACCTGCTCTTTGATGCTGTAATCTAGAAAATAAAGGACTTGAGCCAAGTGACCATCCACGCCCATTTCAGCTCTGAGATTCTGCCATCCTCGGCCATGTAGGATGGCGGTACAGTGGCTTGAAGTAGTTAATTTATCCTGCAGAATATTTCAAACCTGAGTCAGCATAGGTGAGACAGAATAGAAGGACAATCACCCCCCACACCCTTTCCCAAGAAGACAAAGCTGCCCATCATTTGCCTTTAATCTGTTTTCTTAATTTTCTTCCTAAGGAAAGTCACAGCTCCAATCAGTCCTCTAATCAATGGCTGCACTACTCCTGCACAAATGAGCTGGATTTATTAAAGGAGCCCTCTCTTCGATGGAAATGGGCTCCCTGCTGGGGCTGCACATACAGGCTAAGATTGACTGCTTCCAGAATAGGTAAGGATGGAAAGAAAATGAGAGCAGGCACGTGATGGGGAAGAGAGCCCCCAAGACTGCTCTATGACCTCCTCACCACCATGACAAGGAACGGATGGTCGCCAGCGGCCCCTAGACATTTGCATCTCATTCAGGCCGATCCTGTGCATGGTGACCAGTAGTGCCTCGCAAGAAAGCATCCTCTGTCACTTCCCTACATGGCCGAGGTAAAGGACCTCACCCGAAAGAGAGAGACTCTTCCAGATGGAAAACTTCACAGAAACCAGGAGGCTACAGGCTATCAGAGCTGGAAAGAGCCTTGGAGGCGGACATACAGCCACAAATTCAGGGGGTGTTCTGTGACAGGACCCCAATATTTCTGAATTGTTGACGGCCAGAAGCAGAGGAAATTAATATTTCAATGCTGTAAGAAATTATTCATATTAGGCAGAAATTAGATAATTATCTATTCATATTTGGGGGCTGAGGTCTCCTTTTCAGTAGGAAGTGGACACTTGATTAAACTTTTGTCTACATATAGAAGCAGCCAGTGGAGATGCCTGGAACAAGGAAAACTTAATCTCTTCTGCAACTAATGTCAAGCTCTGTCTTCACTGCACGATTTGTATTTCTGGAAATTATTATTATGTTTCTTGGGGCGGGGAGAGAATGGGGAAGTCAATTTCTTGCTTCTCCTTAAAACCTCAGAGAAATCTGAGAGGCCTGGACATCCATGTAGAATATGGACAAAGGCACTCACGTAATAGGTCAATGTCTGACCCCAGTGACATGATGGAAGACAGAGAGAGACAGAGAGACAGAGAGACAGAGGGACAGACAGAAAGAGAGACAGAGAGACAGAGAGAGAGAGCGTCCCATGCTATAAACAATAGAAGCCAAGTTGCTTGGCAGCCTGTTTTCAGATTTTCTATTCTCAGTTATGATTTCCTTCTGTTACCCTCCAACCTCAGTTTTGTTCAACATGTCAGCCTGAGAGAGAGCAGTCTGGAAAAACAAACCAGTTACGAGATGGTACCGAGGATCAACGTCCAGAGATGCAGACTAAAATAGGTGTGGAGAGGATGATGTCAGCCGGTGTGGGTGGAAAACGCAGACATTCCTCAGACACAGCTCCCTCCAAGGCTGTGGACCCGGGAACCTGGTGGAAGGCTCGGCATTCCAGAGTTAGGTGGAAACGGAGCTGGTGCTGATTAAGAATGATAAAGGGGGGGCTGGGCTGTCTGGATTCTATAAACAACAAAAGGCATCATTAAGTGATTTGCTCAGAGTCACAGAGTTAGTTAGTGAGACAAACTCAGAGACACTGTGATTCTTAATCTTGAGTTTTCTGTGATCCTAGACTCACCACACCTCTCCTGCATTTCAAAGTCCAGCCAAGCTTTATGTCACTGGTGTTCACCACCTGGAGAGAGAAAGAGAGAGAGAGAGAGAAGAGGGAGGAAGAGGGCAGAAACAAGAGGAGGGGAGGGGACTCAAGCAGTGTTCAGAGATTTACTTTCTGCAGTTTTCAGATTACTCATCCTTTTCTTGACCTGGTTCTGCTTTGTGAGACTTGCAGCCCATCGGCGTTGGAAGATCAGTTAATCCTGTTTTTTTTGTTTTTTTGGTTTTTTTGCAGGTAGACCAAACTGGCCCTGGAAGTGACTTGCCTAAAATTACTAGCAACTAAGAGTCCAAGTGGGTTTGGAAGCAGAGAAGGAAAGCAGCAAAGTGTGGAGGGAGAATCAAGAAAAAGAATTCCCCAGGAAGCCTGCAGCTCAGCCCCAGGGAGTGAGTGTGGATGGACCCTTACTGTCCCGCCTCCCACCCCTCCCGTCTGCACGCATCTCCTACCCTTTCCTTCACGGAACCTCTACAAGGACTAGAGTGAGAAAACGCAGCATCTTACGAGTCTCCACTCAGAATATTCTGTCTCATATCATCCTGTGTGTGAGTCTTGTGTACCCCCAACACTTCCAGCTCCACTGGGGTGGGAACTGGATTCCAGGGAGTGTACCGTACTGCGTGCTTCCCTTTTATACAGCACCTCCCACAATTGGGAATAAGCGACTCATGTTCGACAAATACCCGCCTGGACGTTGCTCTGAGAAAACTTGCAAAACTTCTCATGGTGCAAATTCTTACATTATAGAGGGAAAAGTTTAAAGATGGGGAAATGAGACCCAGTTTCCAATCTGCAAAGTGGAGAGGGAGAGACTTATGGCACCTGGCCGTTCCTTCTCATCTGAGATGTGTCATTTTGATAACAAAATTTAGCAACTGTATTGATAGACTACAATTTGGACAGGACATTCTCGTACCATGAGGCCTTCTCCCTTTCCTCCGTCATCCCCTTCTCTCTTGTCCCCCACACCAACTTACAAAAGCCTTGGCACGCAGAGGGCTCAGGATGGGACCGAATCCTCAAGAACTCCAGCAGAGTCACAGGCAGAAATTTGCCTGAGGCTTCTGAAGGGTAGCTGCCTTTTTGACGCCGTTATATTGGTTTTGTCTCAATTGAAACTCTGAGTCTGAAAGTGAGCGATGGGGGTTCTGAATGCGTTTGCCGTTGTAGAAGCTGTCAGAACACAGCGTTCCCTTTGCCTCCTGGAATGGGAAGCAGTCAGAGGTTGGACTGGAAGTGGGTGATAGTTGCAACTGGAAAGCATTCCTCAGGCAGGTGAGAATGTGGAGAACGTGTCAGCTGCTCACGCTCCCCACATCTCTTCCCCAAATCTACCAGACTCTTTCCCTCCTTGCGTCTGTGTATCATTAAAATTTTACTCATGATATAAAATGCCACCCTGAAGTCCTCAGGTAACTATGGGAGCCACAAAACTATTTATGGAAAGCTTGAATTTTAAGTTTTCTCCTCTCCTATTGCAAAACATTCTAGGGGGATGCGGGAAGGAGGCGAGGACTGACTCAAACAGTCTTCCCGGTCCACTGGGGAGATGGTGACAAAAAATGGGAGAGGAGCAAGTATGTTCTTGCCTAGAATATCCATTACAAAGCCTTTTGCCTGGCATTATGCAGCCACTTAACCTTTTCCACTTGAACAGCAGATTCCAAATGTATTTTTTGTCAAGCCAGGTCACAGCTCCACAGCCCTCCCAGAGAAGACCCGTGTGGAGCATCCATCCTTTCATTCTGGCGGATCTAAGTAGAGCTGAAGATAGAGACCACTCTGTTCCCCATCCTCCGACCTTCACTCTTGAAAGCCACTTGCTTTCAAGGAGAACAACTCTTGTCTTGGAACCAATTAAATATACATACCAGAGTGACTAAAGTGTTCTTGAAAGGATGTGCAAGGGGAGTGCCAAGAAAGAAGAAGCATCTCAGAATGAATTATTGATCAAGTTTTCTTTCGTACACACACACGTATGAGGGTCTGGCACTCCCAGCCAGGGGGAGATGGCATCTTGTGCAGTCTGCACAGGGTTAAGAAAGATAACCTCTTTGCCCTAAACTCCATTTATTTGGTGGATGGGAAACGTGTTTACATCTCTGTGTATCTCCTTTTGTTTGGTTTTCCAAGAAATCCTGAATCAGCAGATTTCAGAAGAAAGCTAACACAACTGACAGGCTTAGAGAAATATGTGTGCTCTGTGAAAAAATTAATTGGAAAAACAAAAACAAAAACGCTTTTCACTTATATAGCAGTTTTTATCCCAGTCTCTAAACGAGTTATGAGTATTAATTAAATGTTGTCATGCATCATTTGTCACCTTGTTTCTATTAGTCCAAGTGGAAACCTCAGGTTCGATTACTGTTAGAGGTGGAGAAACTGAGGCAGTGTGGAAGGATGGATGAAATCATGAGGAAGTTAAGGGAACTGTCACTTCTATATTGACCACTCCAAACTCATTCATCTCATGAGACCTACTTTGGTGATGACAAACTAGCACAGTGCACACCAATCCTGACACCCTCACTTCCACTAGTTGCCATTTCTGCTAAGCCAGCTGATGGAACTGTCTCCTTATAAGTCAACTTGGTGACCATTACCAGAGTAGTAGTTACCTATGGCTGGATAACCCATGGCCACAACTTATAAATAACACACATTTATTGTCTGACAGTTTCTGCAGATCAGGAGTCTGAGCATGACCCCGCTGGGTCCTATGCTTAGGGTCTTACAAGTTGCCAGCCAGGGCTGAGTTCTCATCCAAAGGCTCAGCTGAGGAACTATCTGCTCTCCTGCTCACATAGTTTGGGTAGCATTTCATTCCTGGCAGCTGTTTTGTGCTGGCTATTGGCTGTATTTCCTAAAAGCCACCAGCACTTCCTTGCTACATAGACTCCCTCACCATGGCTACTTACTCATCAAGTCAGCGAGGCAACTATTTAGCGTCTGGTATCAAAATGGAGTCTTGATGCCACGTAATGTAATCACGTTGTGTGCTTCATGATTACAAAAGGGGATAGCCCACCTCTTTTGCTGTATTCTTTTGGTTAAAAGGAACTTGCAATTCTCACCCACACTTGAGGTGAGGGAATTACACAAAGGGGTGAATACTAGGAAGCAGGGATCCTGGGGGCCAGTCTAGAATCTGTCTGTCAAACCCAAAAATCTGGAAGTAAAAACTCCTTCATTACTGTAAGCTTTATGGTAAGCTTTCAAGAAAATAAAAGGTAGGGAGTTGGTCAGATTATTTGATGTTACGGGCAAACTTCAGCGATACTGCAAGCTCAGTTCCCGATCACCGCAATAAAGAGAGTCACGCAAATTTTTTGATACCTCATGCATATAACATTCTGTTTGCATTGTACTGTCTATTAAGCGTACAATAGCATTATGTCTGAAAAAACAACATATGTACCTTAATTAAAAATATGTGTACCCAAAAATGCTATCATCTGACAGTGCAGGGTTGCCACAAATCTTCAACTGGAAAAAATGCAGCAGCTACAAAGCACAATAAAATAAAGTCTGCTTGTATCCACCTTACAGGAAACAGGAGAACTCAGCAGAACACTGAACACATACAAACACAGGTGTTTAATAGAGATCTCAGGGAAGCCCCAGTAATTTCACTTATTAATCAAGATACACAGGATTAAGTTACTCAACTAGCAGCCAGAGTGCTAAGACGGCCACCTTCAGATCCCCGTTTTTAGTTTCAGGAAAAAAAAAAAGAAAGACAAACAAGAATAACTTAGTTCAATGCAATAAAGATTTATTGAATGCCTACTTTTTGCTTACTGCATCCTAAAAACCAGACATGAGACACAGACTGGTGTCTGTGTTTCTCTAAGTGTCATCCTCAGCTGGATCAGAGCCACCCAAAGGGTGTGTGATGAAAGGCAAGTGTCTGAGTGCCATCTCAGACTTACTGAGTCAATTTTTTGGGTTTGGAACCCAGTAATCTACATTTTTAACAAGAACCCAGAGAATCTCATTCACAGCGAAGTTTGAGAAACCTGGGTGGAGCAGGGCTTTAGAAACTTTAACGTGCCTGTGACTCAGCTGAGGTCTTGCTGGAATGCAGATTCTGATGCAGTAGTTCTGGAGTGGGGCCTACGATTCTGCAAGTTCCCAAACAATATCATTGTCATTGGTCCTCCGAAGCAATGTAGACAGTTAAAAAGAATGAAAGAACCAAATAATACAATTCTCTCCTTACACAAAGTGACTGTAAATAATGGGATTTTAAGTAATTTAAATATTTTGAGTGAGAATCTCTGAAAAATTCCCAGAGCCAGATGGGGATTGCCTTTTTTTCCCCATGCACATGGCAAATTGTGAATTTGGGAGAAAAGTGATATTGAGGCGCAGAGGAGTGTGGAGAGAGCTTAGATAGGGGCCGTGAGTGATGCTGTAGGGTTAAATTGTGAAGTGAATGGGTACCTGGTTAGAGAGAAAAGGACACATAGAGGAAACAGAGAAGATTCAGGTGAGTGTCCAGGAAGGCAGAGCTTGGTCAGTGCTAGCTAGAACGGCCTAGATGTAGTGATACCCTCTATCTAGCAGAACCTGGGGGAGAGATGGGGGTACAGGGCATGCTGGTATCGGCTCATCAAGAGGGAAACAAAAAATAAAGATAAAAAGGAGACAAGAGTTTTAATAATTACGGATCAGAATCAATCAAGAGCCTCCAACCAAATGCACAAAATAGAGCAGAGGGCAGAAGGGATTTTCTAGAAGACAGAAGGCTGTAGGAGGGGGTGAGGAAGATGGCCACAGGTTTAGTTTTCCACCAGAAGCTGACGGAGGCATGTCCCCCATCAAAGGCAAAGGTTTGCTTCTGAGCTAGAGAACAGGACCAGGGGAAATGCCTGGGAGATCCAGGTGGCTAAGTAATATTTTAACCCTGAGTTAAGCCAACTTAACTTGGAGTAGCGCCATATTGGAAGGCCTGAAGCCATGCGATGTGGAGGAAAGACCATGGAACTCGCGGTCAGGGGAAGTGGCTTCTCTGTCTTGTTCATCTCTTCATTCGTTACAAACTCATTGAGAGTCTACTGGATTCTAAGCCCCATGCCAAGTTCTGGGACACTTAACATAACAATTGAAATAATACAAAATAACAAAAATAATGTCATAATAGTGTTAACAATCATGAAATTTGGAATGATCGATGTGTGTGAAGTACCACGCTAAGAAGTGCATATCTGGGGGTACTTTAACTATTAGCACAACCTGTTGAGGCGAGTAGTGCTTTTATATCCATCTTTCAGGTGTTGAAACTGAGGTGAAGACATAACATAACAACAGACAGACTATTTCTGCTCTAATGGAGCTTATATTCCAATCATCATGCCTCTGATTAACAGAATGACTTTTGGTGATTTTTCATTCTGTTTCCCCTTCTATAGCCATGGCAGAGGTAGCTAAAAGTGTTAAAGCTGCTCTGAATAAAGATGTATTATCTTATTTAATCCTTGCAATAACCTTATGAGGTGATTACTGTTATCATTCCCATTTTACAGATGAGGAAACTAATGTCCAGAGAAACTAAGTAATTTTCCCAAGAGTCCTCACCTGGAATTTAAACCCAGGCAGTCTAACTCCAGACTAAAGTACAACATGACTGCAAATATGGAGATTGGACTAAATCTCTGAGATGACATCTTGCTGGAATGTTCCATTACATTCCTGTAAGTTCCCTGAATCTCATGTATTTTATGATTCAGATACTTTTTGTACCTGAACCAGAGATGTGTGCCAACAGAGTACAAGGAGCAGGTGAAAGAAAAGGCCACAACTGAAGGAGAAGTTGTGAAATCCACTTGAGGTTTGTGGGCAATGGCAATGAAGAGCAAATTCAAGTTCCCCCGTCTTGGGAACCCTCGGTCGATGGCACGAGACAGGCTGTGGAGCCAGCCCGTGTGGACCCAGACCCAGCACCGTACAAGGATGCTCCCTTCCCCTTAGAGACCTCAAGGAGTAACTGACTGTTTGCAAGTGCAAGGATTTGTTTCAGCACAGACTCAGAATGCAACCTCGCCTGATCGAGTTGAACAGGAAAGGATTTAAATTGAGGTCCTGAACTGAAAGGACAGCACATTAATCATGCCCATTGCTGGAGTCAGAAACAAATTCATTTTTTCTTATAAGAAGTGTTATCAAGCAGGAAATCAAGTCCACAGGTGAGGGAGGTGGTGAGGTGCCTAAGGCGAGTGGCAGAGGTGCTCAGGCAGACACAGAGCAAGTGCATCTCCAGACCCTACAGAACTTCATAACGACAACCACAAAACGGGCCGTGGGCAACATTTTGGCTTTTATAACGGATGAACAAAATTTAATGGATTTAAATTAATTCCAAAACCCTCCAAATTGGAGAATTTTAACTTGTCCAGAATCATTCATTCACTCATTCATTCATGCAACAAATATGCCTCCTAAGCTCCAGGTCTAAGAGACTTAGCAGTGAAGCAAATAAAAACTGACCTTGGCTTTCTCAAGTTTATTTCTAGATACAGACAATAATCAAAGAGCCTGACAACTGCCAGTAGACCAAAAGTTAAGACAATTTTAGATGGTGATGGATGTTCTGAAGGGTGCACCCAGGGTGATCTGACAGAAGGGGGCTGGAAATGGGACAACAGATAGGATGGTTGGGGATGAGCTCTATTATGAGGTGACACTGGATCTGAGACCTGAAGGATGGAAAGGAACCCATGTGATAAGGAGAGGGAAGAGAGGGCTGGGAAGAAGGAAGAGCAAGCTGGGCCTCTTCCAGGACCTCACAGGAGGCCACATGGCTGGTGGGTAATGGGAGGAGCACATAGGATGAGACACATGAGAGGAGAAGCCAGGACGGGGCAGGAGGACACAGGGCTTTGGGTGCCACATTGAGAAGGTCAGTTCTATTCTAAGAGCAAGTGTAGCTTGCTAAGCACAAGAGTGACTTGATTTGCTTTATGGAAAATGTCACTTTATCAGTGTGAAAAATGAACCAGAGGGGGTTCCACAATGGTGGCAGATCAATTTGGAGACTCTTGCAGTACATGGGAGATGATGGTGACTTGGATTAAGTTGGGGCAGGGGAGGTAGAAAGAAGTGGATGGATTTAAGAGCTATTCTGGGGGAGGGCATAGCTCAGAGTTAGAGTGCCTGCCTAGCATGCACAAGGTCCTGGGTTCAATCCCCAGTACCTCCATTTAAGAAAAAAAAAAAAGACTTAGAAAAAGAGCAATTCTGGAGGTGGAACTGGAAGGACTTGCTAATGGATTAGGTGTGGAGGAGGGTAAAGGGCATATTTGCACCTGTTATCACAGCTTTTCTGTACTTAAAGCTCTTCTTTGTGAATTTGGTTCAGCATCATAAACTAGAGAGGCCCCCGCGTGCAAAGCACAATTAACTAGACTCAGTTTCTCCTGTTCTTCTCTCGTGCTGGTGACCATGCCCCAGGGCAGACCATGGTGGGAAGAGAGAGAGTCGAGGACCCAGGTGGCCCACCACTGGACCTGCAGCCTTCTGGCATCCTCAGCTTCCGGGCCCCTGGGCTGGCTTCGACAGGAGAGAGACACCTGGGGGACATCAGTGATGCAGTTTTGGGCACAGAACACTGGAAGATGATGGCTTTGTCAACCATTTCAGATTGATGGCATCCCATCAGTGAGGGATGAGTGGTAAGATCAGGCTGAAAACATGCTGTGTGCGCGCGCACGCGCACGTGTGTGCAGTACGTGTGTAGGGAAGCCGAGGTTAGGGTTGAGAAAGCTACGGATAGCAGAGAGGCAGGCTGGCTGTTGTCTTTAGAAAGCGGATTCCTAGCTGCCCTGAATTAGCAGGAAGAGAAATAACTACGTCTCAATCCCGCGTGCCTCTGAACTTGCCAGGACTTGTCTCTGATTTGCAGCACAGATGGGAGGGCGGGTGGTAAACATCTGACTGGGCATTCTTCCATCATAATTCAGGTTCACTCCCTCCCACTGTCACGCATCCTCTCTCCAAGCCGACCCCTCCAGCTGGATGGCTGGATGCTGGCATGTGATGCGGGGGCTGCTGCCCCATAGAGGCCAGGTCGTGGGCCGGAGGGAAGCACAGAAACGCTGCCTCTTGTGCCCTAGTCAAAGCCAATTAGCCATAAAGGGGGAGATGCAGGTCCTTAAAAAACTTTTCTGTATAACAAAATACAGACCCGGAGCTGGGCCTGAGTGATCTGCCTTCAAAAGTCAGAGAAAATGAAGTGGAATCTCAAGTGGGAGGAAAAGCAGGACGGTTGAGCAGAGAACAGAAGAGTGTGTTTTGTTTGGCCTCTGATAAAAGGGACACAGCCAGCAAGCGCGAGCGGGGGTCCCCTGACCATCTAGAGAGGGAGCACCCTTCCCTCCACCTGTCTCATGTCTCCATATTTTGACAAATAACTTAATCCCCTAAGTCCCTATTACTTTGTAGGCAAAAAGGGAAGGAGAAATACAAAATAAAACCTTAACTGCCTGGAGACAGGGAACTGGGCCGAACGATCTCGAGGTCTTTTCATGGTCTTAGGCCCCTGAGGGGACACCAGAGGCCGTGCCATGCAGCGGAAATTACGTTTAAACCCAGCTCTGCTATGTCCTGGCTGAGTAGCCTTAGACAAGTCATTTATCTTCTTTGCATTTTAATTTCTTAATTTGTAAAGCACAGACCATAGCAAGGTTGCTGTAAGGATTGAATGACTTAATGTAAGTCAATTACTTTAGAACTGTGCCTGGCCCATGGTTACTGTTCCAGAAATATTAGATGTGTTTTCTCTGAAAATCAGTCTTCTGTTCCAATCACTCTATCATTTTGGCTCCAAAGAATTCAACACAGGGATCCTCAGGCTACCAGGAGGATCTGGATTCATCCTGTCTCTTCTCCGGCTTCCATGGAAACTTCTTCTAAACTATCCCAGAGAGATGGGAGTTTGTGCCACTTAATAGAATTGGGGGAAGCACTCTGAGGTGTCTGGTTTCCATGGCTACCATCACAGCTGGTGGGCTTGGATGTGACCGGGAAGCCCCCTCTGAGTAGGAAAGCTTGTGGGCAACACAGCCACGGCAAATGAGGCCAACATCATAAGATTAGGCATTTGGGGAAAAGATCAGAAGCAGTGAGGGCTTCTTCCAAATAGCGTAGAAAACCCAAAGAACCAACTCAAGTTCCTGTCCCCTGATCCATGCTCCAGGGACTGGTGAAGCAGAATAAGCTCTTCCCAGACTTGTTTCACTTAGTGAGGCCAAAGACTCATTAATTAACCATTAGTCTCATTAAAAAGAAGAGACATGACTTCACAAAGCACTGGGAACCCACAGTTCTCAGAGCCAGGAGCAGAAGCTGTCGGGAGAGGCAGGAAGGGAACAGGGACTCTGTGACCTGGCTGGGGGAGCAGAGAGTACCCAGACGTCTTCCCTTCCTCAGCACACTGTTAAATGTTTCTCCAAAAGATGAATAATAAATGGCACGTGGGCGAGTCTAGTCTCTAGCAAACTCAGAGGCCATCAGGAACAACTGTCATCTTATTCATTCCAGAAGAAAGATGTAGCATCGCAAACGCCTTTCCTTATTTAATAGAAGAAAAAACTGAGATCCAGAGACGTAGAAGTTGTCCAAGTTTGAAAAGCAGTGGAAGATTTGGAATAGAATTCCACTGTTGGGCTCCCAGCTCCTCAGCCAATCAGTCTCATACCTGATATTTTAAGCAAGGAGGGGAAAAAAAAAGATGTCGTCTTTAGGTGAACTCCCTTGCATGACCCAAAGGAGCAGTGATGTTTTGAAAAGAATAGAGAAACAGCCACTAATGGTCTCACCACCTCTGGTGCCTTCCCCTACAATTCAATCCTGTTGCCTGAGTGATTTTTCTAAAACTTAAACCTGCTTCTATCACTCTCCTGGTTAAATCCTTAAATGACTCCCCCTTGACTTTAGGATAAAATCCAAAGTCCTCGTAATAAGGCCATTCATTAACTGCCTCTTTCATCCCTGCCTGTCCCCTCAGCACACATACAGTCCATTCCATCCATCACAAGTTTCCCACTGGACCCCAATAGCAATCCTCTCTCTCATTTCTCTTTTCCCCAAGGTGCAGGATGTACCGCACCCTGCTTGTCCATCCCTTTCAACTTTCCAACTCCAGTTCCTCTCTGGCCAGATACCACCTCCTCCAGGATGCCTGCCCTCACGGCAGACTGAGTGAGGTTCCCCTGCCCCTGCTCTTGCAGGACACTGAGGAGACACTTTAGCCAGGATGTGTCACCATTTTGAGTTAGTTAACCCTTTGCCAACCGGCCTGTGAGCTCCCCTAGGATGGAGGCTGACAATATCCACGTCCATCCCCCCAGACCCTAGGGCAGCGCCTGGCACATGATAGGTGCCTGATAGATTGTTAACAAATGCACTCTCTCACCTAAAGTCAGCCCTTTATTTTTAGTGTGTATATATATATATATAAAAAACTTTTTGCATGGCCATTTTGTCACAACCAAGGAAAAAAACAGGGGAGTGGAATCAATCATTAATTACTCTGAACATGATTATCACCTGCTTTAACAGGGTAAAAGAAGAGCATCAAAAACGCAAATCTGCAGATGACCTGGAAGTCATTGCTGGCTGGTTCAGGGTGCATGCGGCTGTGGTATAGATGTGCATGGGTGTGTGTGTGTATGCGTGTGCACACTTATGTATGTGTGTGAGGAGGAAAGGAGCATGTACGATTACACGTGAGGTTTACTTTTATAATTTCACCTTTGTTTTGGCTGATTGAGTATGTCTGCCACTTCCCTGACATCATACGCACTAACGAAGAGAGTGAAGGGGAGAAAATGGCGAGAAGTTAGAAGAAGTGAGTGTGGTATTACGAATTCCCCAAAGACACACACAATCCACCAAATGGATGACTCACAATATCCCAGGAATTTAGCCACAAGCTACCAACGTTCATGATCCTTTTATCATAATAACCTTTTACGTTTGTGTTGCACACTAGAGTTTACAAAGCACTTTTACATTAAAGTATTCATTTGTTTCTGACAACATTCTGAAAGGTGTAAGGAACACTTTATCTTGTCTTGTTTTATCTTTAAATAATGTAACAAGCAACCGCATGCTCACAAACAAAGCAAAAATTAGAACCTTGACGCAGACTTGCACTGTCAGTAGCTGGCAGCGTTGTGGTTTTCTCGCACCCCACCCCCTCCCCCATCCCACATCCCATAACACCAGGCTGAAGGAAGTATTTCTCAAGAGCATCAGTTTTATTTTATTTCTTTTTTTTTAATTTTATGAAATGGGCATCATGCAACATAATTTCTTCGTGTCTGACTTTTTCACATAACATTATATCACTAAATTTCATTTTTATCCTTGTGTGGAGCTGTAATATATTCCTTTTTACCTGCCAGATAACCATCCATTATATGAGTGACTATATACTGCAATCTACTCACCCACTTCTCCGTCAGTGGCTACTTGACTTGTTTACATGTTTGCTGTTGAACAATGGTGCTATGAATATTCTTATGCATATATCCTGATACACATGTGCAGAAGTGTCTCTTAGTCATTCACTAGCAGTGCAATTGAAAAGAAAGAGAGAAAGTGAGTGTTTAACTTTATGGAATAATGTCAAACTGTCTTATAAAGAGGTCATACCAAATTACATATTCACCAACCAAGTGTAGGCATCCCCATCACTCCGTATCCTCTCCCAAAATAGGACGGACCAAATGACTGAGAGCAGTAAAACGTGAGTCTCAGACTAGCCTCCTGGGAGCCAAATCAGGCTACTTGTCTTGCAAAGTATTTAACTAGTTGTTTGTTTGTTTTAATTTGACTCTGAAAGCCTTTGGATGGACAAACACTCGTCTACCACAAGCCCCACTATTCCCTAATGTCATACACATGGGCTAATTCATTTATATTGTCACCTGGCCTCTATAGATATTTGAATTTGAGATCTCTATGATTTATAGAGTCTATGAATTTAGTCTATAGAAAAATAATGAGTCCAAGAAAATCTCCTTTCTAAAAGAATACAAGAAGAACACAGTCGAATGCCCTGAACATTTTTGATAAATTATCCCCAGAAACGAAAACTGTGGATATTCTGTACCAAACAGAGTGAGTTAGTGAAATTCAAGTGCAAGTGACAGGGGCAAATGGGCTGGTGTTTGAAACAAACAGTTGCTGAGGGAACGTCCTGCCACAATTAATCCTCACGCTGATTCTTAAAGCTATGTCTTACTATCCCTGTCTCATGGCCACAGAAAGGTCATTACTTCCCAAGCTGATAAGTAGGGGAGAGCTGGGGTTTGAATTGATGCCTGAAAGAGTGAACTTAAAATCCACGCACAGCGCACTGTAGCGCACTGTCCCCAAAGTAACGCCTCCAACATCACTGCAAGGCAGGTACAGCACTTGCTTTTACTTCTTTGTAGAAACAGGAAATTGAGGGCTAGAGACGTTAAGGGGTTTTCCCAAGATCACCTGCGGAGGGAGTGAAGGTACAGAAATGTGAACATATTCTCCTCACACTAACACCAACCTCTTATTCCATCCTGACTGAGCAGTAAGTTCCTACCAGAAAGCCCAAAGGCAGTCATTGCAAGCTGATAGGATTTATTCTTCCTGGATAGAACCACAAGTCACCTTACAGCCAGGCACAGAAGACGCTGATGGTCCCCAAAGGAGCAAGTTTGGGAGGGGAGAGAACAATGTTATCTATACTGATCTAGAAACTGAATACCTCCAAAGATGTAAGTAGTGGACTGCACTTTGAGTACAATTACCTTCTTTGGAAGCCTCCTAAAACAGGAGGCACATGCCAGAGCTTAGAGATTCAGTCAGCTTCCTGGAAAGGAGAGAAATGTCAGGAAAGCAGGCTTCCAAAGAAAAGTAACATCCTCCCTAGAAATAATGACGGGGAATGGGGATGCTTTCCACTGAGTTTTAATATGACGTCCTTCTCCTTCTCAAAGTGGGTTTGGAGGGTTGCAAGAATAAATTGATCACCTTGGAGAATAAATTAGAATTTTTCCAGTCCAGGCTAGCTTCCCTGGGGGCTGCATCCTGGTGCGGGTTATACTGTAGACACCAGGAAAACCTTCCAACTTCTGAATGATCCCCCAGGAGAGCCATTACTGAATCATTTACCAACAACAATTCTGACTCCATGTCTGTATAGAGAGAGAATATTCCTGAAAGACAGAGAAGTCATTAGCATGGGCTACTCCAAGCTTTAATGCAAGTTGTTTCTTTGTTGGAAGCTTCCCAATCTTCTCCAATCCTGAGGAAGTCTTGAGGTGATGCCTACTTGCCTTCCTTCAGGCACAGAACTAGATACAGAAGATGTGATAATGAGTAAGACAGACCTTGCCCTCAACGATCCCTCAGTCCAGTAGGGAAGGCACAGTTAGAAATAGACAAAAATCAGAGTACCTTGTGTAATGATAGAGACATGAAGCCAGGCCTAAAGATAAGGGAAGTGAAAAAAAAAACCTACTCTGAGTGGTGAAAAAATAAACATACAGAAATGGAGACAAAGGCTGAGTGCTGAGTTTTAGGGATGAATGTAATACTCAGTTCTATCCATTTGATCTCAAGCTTGTACTTGGATTCTATCTTGGGTTATCTCTTCACCAAAAAGGCAGAGTAGTTATCTCCTGTGTGGCAGAGAATTAACACTTCCATTTGGAGAGCTAAGATTCGGTGGTCCTAAGACTAAAGAGCAAATGCACCTGCTTGAAAGGCACCCCTGAAGAGCGGAGCCCTTTTCCTGTACTATGTGATGAAGCGTGATCTCCACCCAGGTGCTCCCCACCTACCTGGATTCATCATACCTGTGGAGACAGAGGCTAAACTGATGACCTCCAGTAGTAGCACCTGCCTCTTTATCTTTGTCTCTCTTAGCCAGCAATAATAGCAACCTTTTCTATTGTCTCAGAATCCACAAGTTCAAGCTGGCATCTCTGTCTCTTGTGACCATCAGATCCGCAGACGTGACTGCCTCTGCTTTCCCCTCCAGAAAAACAATAGGTTAATTTTGTGTAGTGGGGGAGAAAAGTAGTGGGGGAAAAGAATTGTCATCACCTGCTCCCAGGCAATTTTAGCATCCTCTTGTCCCTCTCCTTCCCATCGAAGTCAACAAAGCCAACCATTCCATCCTGATCTGTCCCTTTCCCCTACACTATATAAAGCTAGCTACAGATGGCATGCATGGATCGATGCTCCAAAACTCCCCAGTGCCCACTCCCTTCCATCAAGCTGGTTCCTAAATCTGTGGATGCAGCAGACTTCAGAAGAGGAAGTGGTATGATCGAGCAGCATGAGCCTTGGCACAATGGAGTCTGGGCTGTGCCAGGGCCCTGATGCCCAAGTCTCAGCCACTCTGATGCAGCACTCAGAATGGCATCTGGTTGCCCCACTGCCCATGTGATGGGAGCCTGGTGCTGAAAGCCAAGTTTCTCCCTTTAGTGTGCCCTGGGTAGTAGGTAAAGAAATTCATGATAAAGAGGAGAGAAAGGAAAAAGGAAATGGTCAGAGAAAAAGTAGTTGAGGGGCTTAGAGGAAACACAACCTTGAATCTTTCCTTCTCTGCTCATTCAGCTTGCTGAAAACAGCTTCCACAGGGGGTCTTGGGTAAAGCCACCAAGGAAGGGGAATAAAGATTTTTGGAGGCCTTTCTCCCTTGGGAGATTTTTTTCATACAGTTCCCCATATTCCTCCCCTGGTCACCTTAAGTTCTGTCCCAGAGCACTTAATGGTCACAATAATATTCATTTATTGATATTTATTATGTTCCAAGCAGTGAATAAAATGTTTCATACTCTTTTTCTCATTTAATCCTGAGGCAAAGTTGAAAAATGGAATTTCCCCCCATTTTTTTCTGAAGATAAAACAGAGATGTTAAAGAAGTTGCCAAAATCACACAGCTCTTAAATGGTGGAGCCAAGATTCAAGCCCTGATCTGTAGGATCTCAAAGCCCTTATGCTTTATTCCTTATTACTCAGCCATAAAAAAGAATAAAATAATGCCATTTGCCAGCAACATGGATGAACCTGGAGATCGTCATTCTAAGTGAAGTTAAGCCAGAAAGAAAAGGGAAAATACCATATGATATCGCTTATATGTGGAATCTAAAAAAAGACACAAATGAACTTATCTACAGAACAGAAATAGACTCACAGAAATATAGAACAAACTTCTGGCTACCAGGGGGTAAAGGGGATGGGAAGGGATAAATTAGGAGTTCGAGATTTGCAGATAGCAGCTACTATATATAAAATAGATGAATAACAAGTTAATACTGTATAACACAGGGAACTATATTCAATATCTTGTAGTAATCTATAATGAAAAAGACAATTAAATCAAATATATGTATATATATGTATGACTGAAACATTATGCTGTACACCAGAAATTGACACAACACTGTAAACTGACTATACTTCAATAAAAAAAGAATGCAAAAAAAAAAAAAAAAAAAAGCCCTTATTCCTAAAGGATCTCATCAGTCTCAACTAGTGGTCAAAACAGAGTCAAAAAGCATCACCTGAAGCACCCTATCTTGGCGATATTTACATATTAATAGCCTGTCTCTTAATGAGGCTTCAGTGAGAGAAGAAATGAATTGCTTGTAATGCTATTTGGGGCACTATAATAGGTCACAGAGAAAAAACATGGGGTCAGGGTGTCTCAAATAACAGTGTGTAGACTGGTATCGCTCTCAACTCCATACAATGAAACCAGACCCATCTGAACGAAGGTTGGAGCTGTTGTTTTCTATTTACTCTAATAAAAACTGTGTTTATCAGGTGTTATAACCAAGAGAAACTTTGTTTGAATATAGGAAGTCCTCCCCAGTGAGGGAGACTGTGGAATTTGGGTAGATGACTACAACACATACATTAACACACAGACACACACACAGACACACACACACATTCGACTCTCACTCCCCAGACTGAAGGAGTTCAGTCTTACCTGGTCACAGAGAGATGAACAAGGTGATTTCCCAGGAAAACTCTTGGCCTTGACTTGGAACCTTTAATTTTGACTCAGAGAAGTTTATTTCCCAGGACTTCCTAAAGACACACACAAAGTTGACATTTTTCTCTCCTTAAAGCAACATCAGATAAGCAAAGCTAGAGACTTCCAACACATTCTTTGAAAAGAAAAATATTTTCCCAGACCTGGGTCAAGAATGAGTTGTCCAGCCAATAACATTTGGAACTGCAACTGCCACCCTCCTCCAGGCTTCCAAGTCTCTCAACACAAGTCGCCTTTCTGTCCTTCCAGACTAACCTATAGAGAAAATTATTTCCTGCAGGCTACCAAATGCAACTCCTAGAAAGCAAACAACAGACCTAAATGCCTTCATTTGTCTGAGTCTTCCCCCTCACACTGTCGAGAGAAAGTTTATCTCCAGCGGAGGAGGAGACAAGGGGTGTTGCCCCCTCCACTCCTGGGACTGGCAGAGGCTGGGATGCCAGTTTCCTCCTCAGATGCTCCTTCTCTCTCCCCCTTCCCTCCCAGAATGCTCCTGAGGCTGCCCTACCAGAGAGGGAGAGGACAACTCTCACGTCCTATCAATCGGGATGCTCCATATGCAAATCGATAATTAAAAGAAATTTAAACAGGGCTTCAACACATTCTCAACTCAGAGATATAAATGCACGTGAGCTAGATGAACATGGGCTTAGTTATTCCAGGCATGCCTTTCTGAGCCTTCCCCATCATTTTAGCACAGGCAGGAAGCCCTAGTTCCAACCTATCAATCAAGCTATGTGTTATCTGACAAATGCTTTCATAATTATCTATTAGTGTGACCCAAGGTATGTTTTTGTCCTAGGGGCATTTGTGCTTAGGAAAAGATGTAAACTGGTCAATACTTAATCTCGAAATAAAAGCCAAATCCCCTATTACAGTGCCCTACAGGCCCCTTCAAAATGTGCCACCCCCACCCCAGACTCTCTGACCTCATTTATTTCTGATTGCCCTCCTGGTTCCCCACTCACCCTCCTCCAGCAAAGAGTGTCCTTCACTGAATCTCCCATTCTGTTGTCATTGCTCTGACTCTTCTTTTTGTCTAGAATCATATTTACCCAGAAATCTTCTTGGCTCACTCCTTCACTCCATCATCTTTGCTCAAATACCACCTTCCAAGAGGTGTTGTTTCTTCCTTAAGCATCCTGCCTGCCTCTGTACCACTCCCCATGCCCCCTTTACCCTGTACTATGTTTTCTTCCTCCATAGCACATATCATTTTATAATATGCTGCATACTTTACTGGTTCATTATGTTTATTGTTTATACTCCTTTATCTTTATATCCTACTAGAATGTAACTCTGTGAGAGCAAAGGTCTTTGAGGGTTTTTGTTTGTTTGTTTGTTTGTTTGTTTGTTTGTTTGTTTGTTTTGTCACTGGTGTATCCCAAAATGTCTAAGATAATGCCACAAAACAGATGCTCAAGAAATGTTGGCTGAATGAATGCTGAGTGAAAGAAATACTCCTCTAATGGAAGGATTTCAAATACTCTCTAGAATCAGATATTCACCCCTACCTGTATCCTAGGCAGTTAGGTTTACCCCAACATATGCTGAAGCTCAAAAGAAGAGCAGACCCCCATACTTCTTCTATCCCTCATAACCTTAATCCTTAGTCTCTTAGGTCTACTTTCCTTTGCTCATTTCACACTCTGCAACCAAAGGCAAAATGCATCCTCCCACCTTTTTGCCTCCTGATTCATTTCCCATTAAAGATTTTAAGTGCCCACAGCCCCTCAGTTTCCTTCTTTTCTTGCTTGTATTCAGGCTCTCCTTCTGACTCTCTGGCTCTGGTCTCCCAGGGATGCCTGCCACCTGGTTCTGCTTGGATGCTGAGTTCCCTGCCTGACAACAGCCACAGCATGTCCCTTGCTTGGCTCAGAGAGGCCCTTCTAGGGAAACTTAGACCCTAGAATGAAGTCATGCTCTTGAGTGGATCTCCACTTACTATTATCAGTAATACCTGAACATGTTTAAAACAATGGTAACAAGCTCTCAGTTCCATCAGGGAACAAGTTGAATAAAGAGGATGACGCACAACAACGCCTCTCTCTGTTCTGAATTTCAGAACTAACCTTGAATTTGTACATCAATATGACAAGAGCAGAACATGTAAAAACCTGAAGCCACAATGATGACAAGCTGTCCCCAAATTGCACATGTGTTTTACAGAAAATTTCTCCTCGTCTAACTCTTTCTGACAGCAAAAATCAAATGATAGTTTACTTTTCAGCAGCTACTCAATCTCAAAGCTGGGCGACCATTTTTTAAACTGTCAACAGCCACCCTGCCAACTTTATAGCATGGAAACTATGAACACTTCAGACCGAGGTGAGGCTGATGTGTATGTGGCATGCTCTGCAGGCTCATTACATCTGTAAAACTTCAGTGTCCATATTCATCATAAACTCCTCCCTCCCAAACCTACCATTCCTCGCTCTGCAGTTTCCTACCTGTCTTAAATGTCATAGCTTTATTCTCTGCCCTCCCTTCCCCACAATGTAAAAATAATACCTACCCTGCACACGTCACTATAGATTTCAGAGTGCATTTGCATGCATACCCAAATTTTACCCCCACATCAACACTGTAAATTGGGCATTATTGTCCATGTGTTATGAAAGTGGTAGCAACTAGAGTTCTGAAAATACAAAGGATTGTGCAGGGCTCACAAGTGGGACACAGGAGAACAGGTATTTAAGTTCCAGCCCAGGCCCTTGATTCCATAGCCAGGACTCAGCCTTTCCACCCCTGCTGCCTGACAGGCACTCAGCACTCTCCAGCTCCAGGTCAATACTTCTGCAGATAAATGCTTCTCTTCTCATGCTGCGAATGTTCTTTTTCTCATCCTAACTGTGTACCAATACCATCCCCTCCGTGCACGTGCAATGCATCTATTTCAGGTTCAGACATCAAACGTATATTCTCTGCTCCATCTCCCTTCCTCCTGTGTGCTCTCAACCCACACCTTGACTATCGCACTTAAACGATTTGACAGTTACTTGCTCGTGCATCACTCTCCTCTGAGAGGTTCCTCTATTATTACTTTTTTATCGAAGTATAGTTGATTTACAATGTTGTGTTAGTTTCTGGTGTCGAGCCTAGTGATTCAGTTATGCATTCATATGTTCTTTTTCATATTCTTTTCTATTATAATTTATTATAGGATATTTAATACAGTTCCTTGCACTGTACAGTAGGACCTCGTTGTTTATCTACTTTATACATAGTAGTTTGTACCTCTAAGGGCTCCTCTAGGGCAGGGGCTGTGTCTTACCCAGCTCTAGTGCCCCAGATTTTAGCACAGTGCCTGACATGAAAGTTTTCAGTAAAGATACATAATTATTGAGATGTCAAATGAGTGACAGTGGTGCTGAAAGATAAGAGGGAGCATCCTTCAGAGTCTGTATCCAAACCACCTGGCCCGGCCCATTTGCACTATCCTAGCCACTGGAACCCCTCCAAAGTGCACCAGGCAGAGGCACACTGAACACTTAACTCACTTCAGAATCTAAAGGTCCAGAGACCTCACAGCAGTGCTGCTGCAAGAGTCTTTGAGAAAACTCAGAGAAGTGAAGAGTTTATGGAGGTGACAGGGACAGAAACCGAGAAATAGAGGGGAGACAAGCTGTAAAGAGGGCAGAGGAAGGAGTGGGGATGCCAGGAGGAGCACCAGCCATGTCTCCAGTTCTAACCTTGATGTGGCAGATCCTGAGAAGTCTCTGTACCAAGAATCATCAAACTTGAGGCCTCTGTAAGGAAAGCAAGAGCTGAGTCAAAAAAAAAAATGCTTACATTTCAGTCTGAAATTGTCTTCTGTATAAGCAAAAATCCCAAGCTTCCTGAGAGGTGGCCCAGCTGGAGATGGTTTTATCTCCATAAAGCTTCACTACAAATCCCTCTTCCAGTTGGGGCCTCTCTCCTACACACAGACACACACACACACACACACACACACTCTCTCTCTCTCCGTCACCACAATGATGTGACCTGGAGTCTTCTCCGCTGTCTGTACAAATCAGTTAATTTGAACTTACCTGTTAAAGCCTCCTAACGCCGCTCAGCACTGGTCAGGGCACACGAATCTGAGTAAACATGGCCCCTGTCCACGTGAGCTCTCGGTCAAGTAGATCAGATGAACCCGTATAGAAGTTTAAAGAAACTAAAAGATGCTGTGAGGTTAAAGGGGAGGGAGAAATTAATTCCACTTCAAGAGGATGAGAACCACTGTTGTAGAAGGTGTGAGTTAAGCTGGGCTTGGAAAGATGCAATTAGGGCCCCTTGAGGGGTGACTACCTAGGTCTCCACGTAGATCCCGTTTCATTGTCCTGATCTCCACTCCAGGGAACAACTCAGACAGAACTAGTACACTCTCCCAAGAGCAGTAAAAGTTAATCAGGAAGCCCAAGAGCAAAGTATATGTGCTCAGGTTCCTCCTTTTTTGGAACTGGGGAAGATGGCTGTCCACTGAAACATACATGGAACAATGCTAATGCATTCAGTAGCTGAAAACTCAAGATATAAAATAAGAGTAGGAATATAAATGCTTAGAATGGTGTCTAGATGATGTCACTCTGTTGTAGCACCTTATATTTTTCTTACCAGCACCATCTTACATGCTTCAATATTTACTTTCAATCTTGATCCCCAGTGCCAGCCCTTGCTCTCAGTGTTGGTATCAAATCTAAATACACAAAGTTCAGTAAGACATTGTGAAGGAGGCAGCACTCCATGGGAACAGGAGCACTCAGGACCTATCAGGGAATGAAGAACACACCCACACTGCTTAACAGGGAGCAAATAAGTGAGGATAGTGGGAGGCAGTATTGCCAAAGGATTGAGGCATCAGAGCATGTGGGGCTATAAATTGTCAAGCCAAGGACTTTTAATTGGATGGTGCCCGCAGCGTGGACCATTGAAGGCTTCAGAAGAGTGAATTGATCTGATCAGGTCTCTACTGACTTTCCTGAGACCTGTGTCCTCACCCCAAGAAGTAACTACCCTGCAAGGGAAAACAGTATTAATTCTATTCTTAAAAGATGAGAAAGGGCTTTGCCACCTCTGCAGTCTACACTCTATCTGGGGACCTGGAACTCGGTCTCTGTGCAGTTATCTCTGAGGGCCATCAATGCCAGGTACTAAACTAGACATTGACCACTGACAGGTGAACACCGATGTGGTGGCTGAGCTCCTGGCGAGAGGACCCACAGGCCTGTCTGTGCAGCACCTTCTGCCTAACAGCATTCAGCGCCCTAGATGATTCAAGCCCAGCAAATATGGTACTCCTTTCATTCATAACATGTGTTTTCCATCTTACCTGAAAGCCCCCACAAGAAGAATGTGTTGCTTCCTCAGTGACATGCAGTCATCTTCATCACAAATGTCTGGTATTTACCAAATCATGGGGATGGGTTACCACTGAGCCACGCATCTTCCCTCGTCCAGCCCAAATTGTACAGTGTGTTAGCTAGTGAGGGGCCGTGAGTGACCCATCCTTGTCATGCAAGGGCATTGGAGTGAAAGTAAGTAAACCTTAATCATTAGAGGCAAGAATCAACAGTGGTGTGGCCAGTCTTGCTCTTTGAAAGAAAGGAAGCGCCCCTGATGTTGCCTAGCTAATTACGTTCAGGTTCCTCCCCAGCCTGACATCTCTGGATTTGTGGGCTTGGGTGGAGCTGGAGTGAAAACTGTGAAGTCAGTAGAAGCAAAGCTTTGTTCTTCTGGTTTCTAGCTTATCAGGGACTAGAGAGTGTTTCCATGGTAAAAATAAATAATTTGATAGTTACAGGGAACATATTTTTAATATAAAAATTGGACATATGGTTTGACAAGTATAAGTGTACTTTGGAAAATATAAGGCGAAAAAAAAAGCTTTTAAAATTGGGGCTGTTCCTCCTAATGTGATGTTATGAGGAGATGGGACCTTTTGGAGTTGATTAGGTGATGAGGGTGGAATGCTTATGAATGGGATTAGCACCCTTAAAAAGGAGACCCAGAAGAGATGCTTTACATCTTCTGCCTTGTGAGGACACAGTGAGAAGACAGCCTTCTATGAACCAAGAAGTGAGCCCCCCACCAGACACTGAATCTGCCAGCGTCTTGGTTTTAAATTTCTCAGCCTCAAAAGAACTGTGACAAATAAATTTGTTATTTCTAAGCTAAAATAAAATAAAATAAAATAAAATAAAATAAAATTGATGCTGTTCCTGAAAAAGCTTTGGCATGTGGTCACCTTCACACAGTGCTCTCACCAAAGAGGAATACGGTACAGCTAATCCAGGATAAGCCAATTAACACAAATCACTAATTGCAACTGCGGCTAACCTACAATCTGCGTGCAAGAATTCATCAGTGCTGTTCAGCAGAACCTCTTTGTGACTCTCAGCAGCTAAGCTCATCACTCAGAGGTCTCGGCATCCTGTGAGTAAGGGCGCCTTCATCTCTGGGTGGTGGGAAGTAAGAAAACTCTTACCAGTGCAGCCCTTGGGAGCAGACTCAGAAGCTAATCACGTTGAAGGGAGAATTATACACCATCCTCCTGGAGAAATTATCCCGAGGGATTTATCCGTCTCTTTTTTGTACAGTTTAGACCAGGATTAAGTAACAGCTTTCCTCGCTGCCTAAGCATTGTTTTGCTCTCATCTACAAAATGCATAGCTGGTCTTGATCACTCCAAAACACATATAGACACACTAGACACACCTCCGTCACAATCAGCCTCTCTCCCCCTCTTTCACGCGCGCACACACAACGGATGTAAGAGCAGGCTCCATTTGGTTGTAGTTCCTGGGAGGGATGCAAAACGAAGCCAGATTTGCATAGTCCGCCAGACAAGCCCTCCGGCCCCTGAAACTTCACACCTGTCTCCTGCCAGTACCCAAAGTGCCATCTGCTTCTCCCAGGAAGCCAGGCACAAAACCCCCTCTTTATGCCTTTGGTAGACGACAAGAAAACCTGGCGTGGGGAGCCTTAATTGCTCAAAAATAACTCCACGGTACGTAACATACAGTTACATGAAGATCCGAAGGAAAAACCTTGGCAGTCTTTGTACAAACATCCAGATAATGGTTGGGGCATGCAAAAGGGAAACTATTTCAGGACTCAGCCTCATCCCAAATTAGTTCCACTGCCAAGAACTCTACCAGTAAGGAGTTCTGGGTGTGTGGTAGAAAGTCCCCCGAAAAAGGCATGTGAAGTATCCAGGCAAGATCCTGCTTTTCCCTCGACCTCGCTCTGAGTTTCCAATGCTCACCTAAAGCTTTTTCTACCACCTCACATAAATAATTTTACTCATTAGTGCCACTTCTAAAATATAGTTCTATCTCCAGTTGTGCGAGCAGGGCAGAGGGGAATTCTCTCACCCAGGCTGGTACAGCAGTGCCCGAGCAGAAACCAGCCACGTAAAACAGGGAGGTGTAGGGAAAGCAGCCTGGTTTCCAGTAGGCTTTAAGCACAGGACTGTCTTAAGGCAAGAGGACAGATCAGAGCAGACGTCTGGGGCTGGATGATTCTTTGTTGTGGGGAGTGTGCCCAGTGGGATGTGCAGAGCATCCCTGGACTCGATCCATTACATACTGGTAATATCCTCTCCCCCAGTATGACAACCAAAAATGCCTCCAGACGTTGTCAAATGTACCCAGGGAAGCAAAACCATCCCTTTGGAGAAGTACTGAACGAGATGGTCCCTTGAGGTCCCCCAGAGCCCGTTATTGAGGTATGTAGGTGGCCGAGAGAGTTCTGATAGCATAGCATTTATCATAGACGGTTTATGAGTTTATGTCTCCCATTAGATTGCATTTTTGTGAGCACAGGAACCATCTCTGTCCAGGCACTGCCGTCTCTCCAGCCCGTGGCCTGGTGCCCGGCACAAGTGTTAAAGAAATGAATCAATGACTTAATGAGTGACAGGCTCGGTCTCCTTCCCAACCCCGTGCTCCCTGTGCCAAGTGCTGTGTCTTTGTGTTGGTGGTGGGGGCAGGGAGGGATATCTTCAGAAAACTAATAAAATAAATGACTAAATAAATGGAACCTCTTGTCTCAAGAACACAGAGATAAGATAAATCATTTTGAGTCCTGGGAAAATTATCTCCACCATCCTGCCCTGGTTTCTCTGTTCAGCCAGAAAACACTTTAATTTATCTTGGGAAATTTTTCATCCACCAGACGAACATTAAGTATTTCTTTCCTTTTTTTTTTTTTTTAAGTATTCTTCTCTCTACAAAGGTGGGTTGGCTCTCAAGTCATTGGAATAAAAGCTCCATTAAGCTCCGCGCACGTAAGGCTTGTGAGGTTGGCCTGGATTCAGGGCCAGCAGAAGGATAAAGAAATCTGACACTCATTCTTCACGTAATTAGAGTTGGTAAAATAAACTGTGTGCATTTCATGGAAGGAATGGATCCATCAGGCCGAGGACAGGGCGGGAATCTCATGCTCACGGTACCAGCCTTTTGTCTCAAATTAACCCCCAGCTGATTAAAAAGTTTCCTGTGGAATCACTGGGGACCATTCCTGTTCCCCATCCCCCATCCCTTCACGCCTTTTAGTCTCTGAGTCCATGCAGGTTTTCTCAGCTGGATCAAACCCAGAACACACTACATCTGGTGGTCTGCTCATATGTGATGTGTGCTCACCAGCTCCCCCAGGTCCCTGCATAGGGCGCATCCCTCCCGCAGTAACATGATGTCAGCACACATCCAGGAACCCACCTCTGTCCAAGGGGACACGGCCAGACAACAAACAACAAGCGTTCGTGAGAATGTAGGGAAAAGAGAGCCCTTGTGCACAGTTGAAGAGAACGTAAATTGGTCTGGCCATTATGGAAAATAGTATAGGGATTCCTCAAAAAATTAAAAATAGAACTGTCTTGTAGGGGAGGGTGTAGCTCAGTGGTAGAGTGTGTGCTTAGCGTGGCATGAGGTCCTGGGTTCAATCCCCAGCATCTCCATTTAAAAAAATAAACTTAATTAGCTCCTCCCAAAATAAAATATATATATATATATAATTGTCTTGAAATTATTGTTCAAGACAAGTTATGTCTCTATCTCTGAATATATTTCTGGATCATCTTGTTCCATTGGTCCATCTGTCTATTCATCTACCAGCACCTTGATTTTTAACCACTATAATTCTATGATACATTTTGATACGTAATAGGACCAGACCTTCTTCATTATTTATCATGTGCAGAATTTCCATAAAAACATAAAAATTAATTTTATAATTCTTTTCTTTTTTTAAAGAGGGCATTGCTTTTTCATGCTTGTCAGGAGCCAGGATGAGGTAGTAAGGAGAAATCCACATCTTCAGCCAGCCTTGGGACAAGTAGCCACATGAATTACATCACTGAATGGGACTCAACAGAATAATCTCTGATGATAAAATGAATTTTTTATGAAAAGCACACAGCCCCTTCCTAAATTCAAATTATGGTTCTTACCTATATTAATATCCTCTTCTAAAATCTGATCCAACCAAACCCAACCCAGCTTTCAAAAAAGCCAAGGTCTTGGAAACTTCCTCCAACATCCTTGGATTACCAACTGAAAGCTGCAGCCATAGCTCTGTGTGGCCTGCCGTCCGCTGTACCATGCCCTCGCTTTGGCTAACTTAAAGTTAGCAGCAGGTTCCTCTAATGGTCTTCATGCCCCTCCTTACCCACCTGGAGAGCTGGCTTGTCCATCTTAGAGATCAAATATGCGCAAAGATAGGAGCATCGGCTAGTGAGGGTATAAGGCAGGCTTACGTAATAGACAAGCCAGCTGTCCGCGGACTATGGAAGAACATCTCAAGCAAGAGGCAAGAAAGGAGCCAGAAGAACATTACAGTATTGCTAGGAAGTAAAGCGAGGCTTTGAAATAGACAGGCTGGTGAGGAGGTTAGGGAAGTCGGAGTTGTTTCGTCCAGCAATGCCGGAGTGCAGCCCGGCAGAGTCCCCCCACCCCCCAGCCCCGTATCAAGTCCTTGCAGGCCTCCGATGCACTGGTGCTGCACGGTTGTGCCCACTCATGGCAGAGATGAGGAAACAGCCGAAGCTACGGTATCAGCTAACGAGGGGACTTCCCTGCTGATGAGGGCTGTGAAATTCAGCTTTCACCACTTGTGGGATCTTCAACATCAGGAAAGGCAGTCTTCTACCCAGGGAAACAGTACTGAGCCAGCCCGGATGGGTTCTTAGGAGCATTTGTAACTCTAGAAAACTGTGAAAATCCAGAGGCTATTCTCAGGGCAGAATGTAGCGCCCGGGCGAGCAGGCTTGGGATGGGGTGGGGGGTGCTACGGGAGTCTGGCTCTGTCCCGTGTTTCCCCTCTTCAACCCAGCCTGGATCTCCTCCGGCTTCAACGTGCTCTGAGTAGCTGGTATATTCCCCCACAGTCCTGGTGGGTGTATTTTGCTGTGTTTTCTTTTTCATCATCTCACTGATAGAAGTGTGTGTGTACACGTGTGTGTGTATATGTGTGTGCACATGCATTTTTTGGCCATTTGCCCCCTAGGAAGGTTTCCAGAGCTATTTCCACGCGTGTAGAAGCTTGAGCAGAAACAGGGAGCAGAGAGAGATGGCTTGGGGTTGGGAGGGAGTCCGCTCCTGCCTGTGCCTTCGCTTCTCCGTGAACTCAGCTGTTTGGCATCCATGACGTCTCTACCGCTGCTAAGCTCACAGGGGAGTATGGGGCAGCTCCCCTTCCCTACTGCTCTCTGCACACCCTCCTCCCTCACCCCCTCCTCACCCCCTTCTATTCCCTGCCCTCTTTCTTCCCTCTGGTTTCTTCAATTTCAATGAGTTTATTGGCATGACGAATGTTGCCAAAGCCAATAGCACCGAGTCTCAGTGTCTGGGGATGGATTTCACAGTGGGAAGGGTGTGATGGGGCCTTGGACCACATTCCCACTGTGGGTTTCTGCTTCAGTCTGAGCCAGTGGCAGGCTGCCAGGGACCTTGTTCACTTGGGTTTCCAGTCTCAACTGAACTCACCAGCCTTGTCTCCAGACAGGGAGAAAGTTCTTATTATAGTAGAGGTCATGTCTGGAGCCTCAAGTTGGGGGGATGGGGCAGGAGAAGAGGGTTCAAGCTTACGTTTTCAAGGAGCAGTTTATAAACAAGTCCCTCAGTGTCCTGTATAAACTGTGATGCTAAAAACTCCGGCCCCCCACTGACACTGCAAATTCACAGACCGGGGCCCGGGTGACAAAGACAGGCAGTTCTCAACCCAGGCACTCACGGGAGATTAGAAGTGGTCCTTGATGGTCGTCTGAACAAGCAAGAGTCTTATCTTTGTCCATGCCCTCCCCCTGCCCCCACCTCTCGCCAACACACACACAAGAACATTTTGGAGAATTTGAGACAGGCGAGAGAAGAGGGATATTGTTACAACCAGAGCCTCAAACATCCATCTCAAATGAGTTTTAGCTAAGGAAGTCTCTTTCCTAACGAACCAGGCTTATGAGCTTACCAACCTTCTATTTTTCTCTCTCTCTGTCAGTCTCTCTCTTTCTCATTTTCTCAAACACACACACACACACACACACACACACTCACACACACCTTGTCAGCACAACAGAATTTCCCCTGCAGGGCGCCTCGTGGATGGAAATTTCTATTTGCAATGAAAATCAACTTTAGAAAACGTCACAGCAAGGGACTTTTTTCCCTGGCTGCCCCAAGATTGATCTGGTCCATAGGATGCCCCAGATCATTGCATTCGGTAATTTCATTCTGCTTATGATCTATTTCTTATACGATCAATATGATAAATGCGACGGGGAGCAAAGTGGGCTACAGCCCGACGCTGGTGAAGTGGGAAGGAGAAGGGAGTTCTGGGCTGCCACGCCGTGTGTCTCGTGAAGCAGAAAAGCAATTCAGTCAGACTAGAGGCTACAGACAAGGCGGTATATTCTCCGTGATAAATGCAAATGATGTGACTACATTTCCCCCAGCGCAAATGGGGGCGGGGAGAAAAGCCCCACTCTCCGGGATCACAGCAGTCCCTTCGGAACCCTCAGGAAATCTGCACAGGCACCTGGTGGGGTGAAGGAGGAAAGAGCGAGGGTTTGCCTACATAATCAGTGCTAATGGCAAGCCCCCTCTTCCTGACCTGGCCATGCCTCTGAGCGTTGCTGTTTTTTAAAGCAGAGTACAACAGGATCTGGCATCGAGCGAGTGGAGAACCACAGGGAAATTTCGGACAGGGTGCTGATCCATGAGAACCCAGGCACCTTCTCTGAGCATCAGGGTTCCCCTGGCTACAGGTCTTGTTAGGTAACAATCCGTTTCACCGGCTGCATCGTTCCTCTGTGCCAGGGTCTCCTGCCTTCCCACGTGGGCTGACGTGCCTAGGTGTCCTTGAACAAACCATTGGATTTTCTGTGTCCAAGTTTCATCATCTGCTAAAGAGGATCTGTGATCTCTCTGCTGCTGTTGGATGGTATCTTTATGAGGATGGAATGAAATGATGCAGATAAATTCTAAAAATACATAAGGTGCCCGAAGTGTGGGGTATCAGCTGTCATAGGCACCGTGAAGCTTGGAAAAGAAGAGAGAGAGGTAACTGCCCTTGGAAAGCTTACAGATTGATGGAAGATGGGTCAAATGCATGAAAAGGAGACGCCAGACAAGCTGACCCAGAGGAAGGAGTCCTGGACCAGGAGATACAAACCCTGAGTTGTAATCGGGCTCAGCCACTCCCTCATTGAATGATTGTGCAAGTTCCTTTCCCTGCTCTGGGCCTCAACTTCCCCAAAAGAACATGGGACAGTTTGATAATCTCCAGGGCACCATCCCTTGTGTGGATGCGGATGTTAAAGAGCGATCTGAGCTCCAAGGGGAAATGAAACAGAGCTAGGCTTTAGAACACAGAAGGGCACGCTTTGGCAAAATGGGATAGCAGGGACCTTCCAGATGTGGGGGTCAACCAACCGGGCTAAGCTTCCAAAGTGGGAGTGAGCACGTCCCAATCAAGCATGTTCAAAGATTTCAGGTGACCGGAACCTAGAGAAGAGTATGGAGAAAGGTGAAAGGGCGTGGAAGATGCCTTCTGCTTCTGAGCCCTTGTCTGGGATGAGGCAAGATGGGGAGGAAAGAAGGGACGTGTTGTCGGGACGGCCAGGCCTCTTCACAAGAGTGGAGAGGAGCCGGACCTGCTGTCCACTCACCCTCCCATGTGTATCAAAATGACTGCAGCCTTCAGGATCTTTCTCAGGAGGAGTGCTTTGTCATCGCAACCCTGCTGATTCTTGGGTCTTTTCAGGAAATTAAATTTGAAGTTGCTCAACCCTGCTAGTGTTTGATCCCTGGCAGACACTCTCCCTGTCTTGCTGCAGAAAGCCTGAGGTGGGCTGGCGGGGGAAGGTGGGCGAGGTGGGGAGTGTTGTGGGTGGGGCTGTCACGGTAAGATGGATTCCAGCAGCTCTCTGCTTTGGGGATTGCCCTCCCACACCTCCCGCTGCAAGGAAGTCTGGTCTCTGGAAGAGGGCAGACAGAAGGCCCCTCCTATTTTCTCATCTAAATGGCAGAGGCCGGGATGAGCTCTTCACTGGGGATTTGCTTCATTAGCCACTGTGCCAAGGGCAGAGCAGGAAACTCTGATCCAACTGATAACCAAGCCATGCATGGCCCCTGTGAAATGGTCAGGACAGCTCATCTGGATAGTTTCCATTTGCAAATCCATCAGAAGAATTGTGTCCTTAATACGTACAACACCTACCAAAGACATAGCTCAGATTTGATTAAAGATGACCATTCATGTGTTCATTCGGTGTACTTTCACCCCCTGGGAGGGAGCTTCGAGGCACAGGGGTATTGCGTTCCCTGCTCTATAGCTGAGATGGCTGAAGCCTGTCCAGATTAGACAGATGGTAATGAGAAGACCCACAGATCTAGACCAGTGTAGGAGGTCCATGGCTTTTGAAGGAGATGGGGGCCTGGCTTGGGGGAGGACCCTGTGCAGCTGTTCAGTGTCATGCAGCTGTTTGCAGATCCAAAGAATAAATTAAACTTTTAAAATGGGAACAACTTATTTTAGCCAAGGCTTTCTCCTCTCCATTCAAATCTCTCAGCAAGTGTGAAGTTCAGAAGGGAGTCCAGTGTGGTGTCAAGGGTCAAAGGGCAAGGCCTACCCCCTTTGACCTTCCTGACATGAGTTTTCTAGACAGAGCGCATGAGCTTCCTTATTGGTGACTGAGGATCTTCAGCAAAGCAAAATAATTTCATGGGCTTGTATGTTCAGAAGCCAGAGCTGGTGTATTAAATTAAGAATACGCAGCTCAATGACAAAAAAAAAAAATTCAATTAAAAACTGGGCAGAGGATCTGAACAGATGTTTTTCCAAAGAAGACATAAAAATGGCCACTGGACGCATGAAAAAATGCTCAACATCATTAATAACCAGGGAAATACAAATCAAAACCACGATGCTATGTCACCTCACACCCATTAGAATGGCTATTATCAAAAAGACAGTAAATAACAAGTGTTGGTGAAGATGTGGAGAAAGGAAGCTTTCCTGCACTGTTGGTGATCGGTGCACCCTCAGCTGGTACAACCACTATGGAAAACAGCATGGAGGGTCCTCAAAAAAATCGTCATGCAAGAATTCCACTTCTGAATATTTCTGTAAAGAATATGAAAACACTAATTCAAAAATACATATGCACCCCTATGTTCATTACAGCATTATCTACAATAGCCAAGATTTGGGAACAACCTAAATACCCTTTGACAGATGAATGGAAAAAGAAAATATTACACACACACACACACACACACACACACACACATCCCAAATGGAATACTGCTTAGCAGTAAAAAAGATGAAATCTGGCCATTTGGGACTACATGGAGAAAGAAAAATATTATATGATTTCACTCACATGTGAAATAGAAAATACACAAAACAAAACAGAACAAAAAAACACAGAGATGCAGAGAATGGACTGGCAGTTGGTAGTTACCAGAGGGGAAAGGTGGGCAGGGGGAGGGGGAAGGATGGAAATTAAACTGCTGATGAGTTCTCTGTGGTCTATACAGAAGCTAAAATTTAATATTGTGCACATGAAACTTACATAATGTTATAAACAAATGGTACCTCAAGAAAATAAAATAAAATAAAAAGAATATGCAGGTATGACCTGCTGAAGGAGGAGGCACAAGCCACCTACACATGGTCAGCATCAGAGCTCCCACTTTGGGGAAGTGAAAACCCTGGAGTCCTTTTGGTTGAAGGCGCAGTCTCAGTACAGCCACACAAGGGAAGTAAAGTGACGAAATGTCTTGACTTACAGATCCCAGAAATGGGGTTGGGGCAGCGGGGGGAGCGAGATGGGCTGAGGAAAGGGCAGGCCTTCATCCCAGTGTCCCAAATACCAGGCCCTAGGTCATAGGCCATGGGCAAGTGAGCAGAAGAAAGACAACAGGGTAGCAAGCATATATTACTCAGGGCGGAGTTTGCTAACTTTTCATGGGCTCAGCTTTAAGTGGTTATTTTTAAAGGTGCCCAGGGAAAAGCAATGTGGGAATTTGGGGCAGGAATCCTAAGCTCGGGTCCTGATCTAAAACATCCAGACTCGGTGGGAGCAGGGTTGTCACACTGTATCATACTTCCAAGATGCCTGGGTAGCAGCTCAAAATAGCGGTTCCTCCCATCACAGCTTCTAACCCCAAAAGGGAAAAATACCTTCCTCCCTCTACCTTCCCCACTCCTGAGTTCATTTTCTATTGACTTTACATAAGCTTCTTTGGGCTTCCGGCCTTGAGATTTCTGAGTCACTCTTTGCCAGCAACCTGGGCTGTTCTTCTGTTGGTAATGAGTTCAATTCACATGAAAAGCCAGAGCCTGCTCCAGAGTCATGTGGGCAAGTCCCAGGCAATACTTCTGCCAGTGCCATTTGCCTGCAAATTCCTCTCAAGCCCCGGGACAACTTAGATTCCACTCCCTCCAGACCACTCTCAATGCTCCAGAAAAAGTCAAGTACCAAAAATCAATCAGATTTTCCAGTGGGAAGACTTCCAAAATCACCAAAGACTTGAATTACCTTCCCATAATTGGGAAAGTCGACCAAATAGCAGAGAAATGATCTCCCTCTTCTTCCCCTGGTCTGCCAATCGAAACACCGCCTGCTCCCCATCCAAGGCGTGTCACGAGGCCTATCCCCAGCGAGCTCGGCTGCAGTAATTGGAAGCAGCCGTGCCTCGCCTTTGGTCTTGGGGATTTTCATCATTGGGCTGTTCCAGCCAAGACATACATTTTGCCAAAGAAAACTTTCCTTTGAAACCTCCATCTTATCCAAACAGAGAGTTGGAGTTCACTCTTGGCAGCTCCAAAGATAGTTCTGAGTTACGAAAAATAGTACACGTGTCAGCCAATCTGTGAGATTGTTCCCAATCTGGAGAAAAAAAAAAAAAAAAGCCTTGCACGTAGACTCTTTCCCTGTAACTGATAAAGTCAGTGCACCTGCGGCAACTTCAGATCCCTGCTACACTGCTCTTGGAAGCCACCTGTTCAGCTCCTCTGGATATGACCCCCAAATCCTTCTACTCAAAGAGGTTTGTAAGGCAAACGAGCAAGGGATTTTTCAAAGAAAGGGAAGATCCAGAGTCTAGAGAAATGCAGTCATGTTCTTCAAGGGGAAGCATTCAAATTCCAGGACTTGGCAAGATGACAGTTTGGGGAAGGATTTGGTCCAACTTGGAGGAATTGCAGTGCTAGAAAAGAAGGGCATTTGCAGGCACTTTCTATCTCCTTGGGGGAATAGAGTGGGTCTTCATGAAGGGAACCAGGTTGATACCCAGAAGCTGATGAAAACATTTTGCAAATATTCAGACCAATTGTCTGACCTGGAAAACAGAGAGTCTGCGATGCCCAGACAGCCTTCTGCAGGACAGGGCTTGAGTGAGGGAGAGAAGGGCCCTTCCTGAGAAAAGGTTCTGTGAATTCCCTGCCCCATGCTGTCACATCCTGGGTTACTGATCTTTCTCCTGGTGGCCTTTGTGGCTCCTGGAGGTAGAGTATGGCCACACCGCAGTCTCAGGACAGTCACTCTAGTGGGGAAGAAAAATACTTAGAATCATTGGATCTCATAATTAGACATGACCTGAAAGCCCATTTAGCCAGCTGGCCCGTCTCACGTAGGAAGCCTGCACAACACAGGAACCACCAGTGACAAGACAGTCATTTCCAACAGCATAGCTCAAGGCTCAGGACTGCACAGGGCTCCTCATCCCTCAGGTAGCCAGAGAGCAAGACAGGGAAGCCAGCTTTGCCAAGTTAGGGCACAAGTTTAGGTTTAATGCTGCTTAAGATCATGGGCTGAGACGGCCTGGAGTTAGATTCCCTAGGTTCAAACCCTGGCCCCATCAGTTACTCCTAGATGACCTTGGGCAACTTACTTGACCCGTCTGTGCTTCAGTCCCTATAGATAATGATAATACCTACCTCATTTGGTATTTGTGAGATTAAATTGAGCTAATATAAGTAAAGCACCTAGAATATTCTTAATCCCACCAAATCAACCAACATAGATCCTCCTCATTTTTAAATAAACCTATTTATTATAAAGAATTGTATGTAATGTGTTTACAAAAGCATAAATATCAGTATAATAGGCCCTCAAAAGTCAAAATAGTGTAACAAATGATTCACATCCAGCTGCGACTACACTCCGCCCACTTCACTCCCACCGCTGGTTCTTTTGAAGCAAATCATATCTAATCTTTAATGATTTCACTACATACTTCCAAAAAGGGGAACTCTTTTAAAAAAAATAATAACCATAACAGCATATTACACTCCCCTAAAATATAAAAATAACTCTATAATATAAAATATCAATCATTGTCTTCTCTGTCAAAAATAATATGAAAAAAGGTCACATTGCAATTGGTTGACATGTCTCTTAAGTCTCGATCTGTAGATTCCTCTTTCAATTCTTTTTCACTATTTTTCCCTCTGCAATTTTTTAGTCATAAGAATGGGCCATTTGTTGTGCAGAGTTTTTATAGTCCGGATTTTGCTGATTACATATCATTTAACATGTTCTCTGTCCCTCCATATTTCCTGTACCTTAATAGTCAGATCATCAGCCTTCAATAATTTGACAAGACTAGTTAATAATTCAGGTTCAGTAATCTGACAAGACTACCTGGTGGACTGTGGTATGTATTTCTATCAGGAAGTTCACAACGTGTGGCTGGTTTTTTGTTGTGATGCTTGCAGTATCCATGATCATCATCTAGATTTATTAACTCATGGTCAGGATGCCAAATAAAATGCAAGATACTCAGGTACATTACAATTTCAGATAAACAATGAGTGATTGTTTAGTATATGTATATCCCAAATATATTTATACTAAGCAATCATTTGTTTTTTTATCTGAAATTTATATTTAACTGGAGTTCTGTGTTTTCATTTGCCAAATCTGGCAACGTTAATTAAGGGCTGCAAAATGGTGACATTCTAATCTCTATGATTCCCTCCTGATTGGTTAGACGTAATTCTTTCCTAAAGAAAAACTTCCCCTCATCTATTTGATAGCCCTGAAATATGGATCATATATGAGAAGCAGGATAAATACTTGATTTTTTTTCCTTTGATTTCTCAATCTAAAACTAATGAGATAGGTCCTTCAATGGCCATTCGCGCTATCATTATGAACTCACAGATGTGAATATATTGGTTTTGAATTTCAGTCCTTTGCAGTTATTAGCCATTCAGGTGCTTAAACTATCCCATCTCTGGTCACTGAGAGTCGATTCTAGGAGGCTCCTGAGTCTTTGAACACGACAGCAGTAAGGTTTGCTACTTACTGCGCTTTCTGGTATAAGAGGATTTTCTAGGATCATCAGGTACATTACCTGCCCTGGATCGGGAATCAGGCATTTCTTCAAGAAATCCTGTTTCCTTTTAAGAGGAAATGGTATTTAGAAAACATAATCTGGGAGCTAGAAGTTGTTCATTATTTTTAGGTTTCTTCAATAGAAAGAGCCAACAGACACTTTTTTTTTTAAGATAATATAGATTATGAGTTTGTAATGATATTTCCAATATAAATGCAAAACCACAGGTTTTGTTTCACCTCACTGATCTCACATCTGTATCTCTTTTCTCTGATGATAAAAGTCCCTATTCTCAATGGCATTCCTATCGTTACTCTCATATAACACATGCACACAAAGCAATGTATGCATGCACCATCTTTTTTCTTAGGGCATATCCCACTAAGGATATAAAAAATTATTTGAAATACTTCCTTGGTGTGGTTACACTCCAACTGGATATACATTGTAGTTCCCTTTTTTTTTAGTTTTATTTTTCTTTTCAAATAGTAAGGAATTGCTCTCTTGTATTTTTATTTTATTTTATTTTATTTTATTTTATTTTATTTTATTTTATTTGGAAGGGGGGTAATTAGGTTTAATTATTTGTTTTATTTTTAGAGGAGGTGCTGGGGATTGAACCCAGGACCTTGTGTATGCTAAGCATAGACTCTACCAATTCAGCTATAGCCTCCCTGCTTCTCTTGTATTTTTAAATTATGTAAAAATGCTTACATAATTCCAAAGGCAAATCTCTAAAACATGGTATATTCAAAGAAATCTCTTGCCTATCCTGGTCTCCTTCACTCTGTTTTATTTTCTTCTTCCTTCTGAAGATAAACATGTTGTTTTTAGAATTTATCCTTCATTTGTTTATCCTTCCAGAATTACTTAAAGCAAATACAAAGGTATAGCTGTATTCTCCTCAGTCTTCAAGGCTCAACTCCAATATTACTCCTCTCAGGTCTCATCGCCAAAAACTGAGTACTCATCCAACTGATTACAGCCAGAAATGTCACCTGCCTGACAGTGTACTGTGTGGTCACAATGTTCACAGCAACCTTCCATTCTGATTGCTCATTTCTCTATTTTAATTGGTTGGTGCTGGAGTTTTACCTGATCATAGTTCATTGCATTCACTTGCCTCTCTCAGTAGCAAAAGTTGCTAGGATTTCCTAGAAAACCAAGATCAGACCAGCCCTTACATCTTTTTTTTGATTATTATTATTATTACAACCAGCCACAGCCTCAATGAAAATTTGTTGAATTGAATGCATAAATCAGTGCCTCTTCGACCTGGGTAAGCACCCAAATTACCCACATAGCTTATTTAGTATTTTTCATAAGTACAGGTTGCCAGATTCTACCCAAGACCCACTGAATCAGAATCGCCAAAAGTGATCACCAAGCATCTGAATTAAATAATAAAGCGTGACTCTATTACACAGCCCGTGTAGAGCCATTGACCAAAAGCCATTCATAAAAGCCCGAAAGGAACACATACACAAGCACCTGCAGTGGGTGTTTCTTAATAGAGTCTCCCCTCTGCTGTTGGAGACGGCGCAATTCTGTGTCAGCAAAGCCCAGAGGAAAACTTAGCTAGTCATTTCATTTACCACGATGATTTTCTCCAGAGAAAACTCAAAGAACTGTGGAGGGTGGGTTTATCTCTGTGAAAGAGAATTGGTTGCATATAAAGGTTAATTACTTTTTAAGGTCACGCAGTTTGTCAACACCTAGAGATGAAATTGGCTCCGTGATCTTCTGGCCCAGAGCTCTGTCACCATGAGTAAAACAGTTTCTTCCTTTTACCAAGCTTAGGATTGCCCGAGGGCAGAGATGACACACATCCTCCTCATGCCTCCAAGGGCACTTGCATCCCTTGAGCGCCAGAAGGGGTTTTAGGGACCTAATCCAATCCCTAAGGTGAGAAAATTATGGTCTGAATTAGAAAGGCAGTTAAAGGCAGTGCTGGGACTGCAAGCCCCATCTCCTGCCTTCCTGGCTGATGGTCCTTCCTGCATCCACAGTCCCACCCATTCTTGCATCATCCAGCTGAGAGTCAATGCACTGATGGTACGAATGAGGCTAAGTTAGAGTTGTTGACATCTAGTCTCAGTTAAGTGGGCTGATGTCACATTTCTGCAACTATGTAGAAGGTAAGACTCAGACCCTGCTCCACTTCTCTAAGCTTCAGTGACAAAGTCATCGCCAGACCTGCGTCCAGGAAGTCACACCCAACTTGAGCTAAGAGGAAGAGAGGGAGCAGGTTGAGAAAGGATTATCTCCTCTTCTTACAATAGCTTTAAATGAGCTCTCTCATTTGATTTTCCTTTGTCACCTAGCAGTGAAAAGAGGCGGTGGCTGGGTGGGATGGCTGGGGCAGGGGGCCCCCAGAAGGAGCAGGACAGTTGATTTCCTTCAAGTCTGCCTTTTCACTTTCATCCCCAGGGCTCTATAGACCAGAGATAGTCTAATTGGTGTCCTGGTGGAAAGAGATGGCGGCTGAGCACTATAGAAACAGGGCTTAGGTTTCTCTTCCATTGTGCCAGGCTACATAATCCTCACCATCCCCCGTTCCCCGCCTGCAGTTTGAACCAAAGGGGGAAACTGGAGGTGGTCCACTTGGTACATCTGGCCATTTTGGAAAACTCCAGGGAGGGAGTCATCACAGTAATCGAATGCATCAATTAAACCCAACAGATCCTTTTCAATCACAGGCAGCACACACGCACACACATGCACACACACGTGCATGCACACGCATACACACAAACACAATCGCCTGTCTCAGTGTTCTCTCCAGGGCTCACTCTGGCCTCCCTGGCTTCCCACAGTGCGAGGCAAGGCAAAAAAAAAAAAAAAAATCTATTCAGGTCACAAGGTTGAGGTTATGGGAGATGAAGGAAACCAGAGGGGGTGGGCAAGCGTGCCGGTGAACTTGGATGTGTGCCAGGGGAGGGGCTTTGAAGGCAACAGTCCTATAGGGATGCTAGTCGTGGGTGTCTCATTGTGATAATTCTGGGTCTCTTCCGTCACTGGGATGCACACAAAACTGTGCTGTGGGACGGGAGCCTCCCGGCTGCTCCCTGTGGTGCCACTGGAACAGAGGTCAGTGGCAGAGAAAAGCCCAAGGCTTCTGGAAACGGCACTGCTTTCACTGGATTAAAGTTCAAAAGGAAAACTTAGACTAGAATTTAAGAATCTTCCAGGCTAAAAGTACTGTAAAACTCTTAACAGGTACCAAGAGTATTGGTAATATATTCTAGGCCTCTTAAAAGTTGTATGGTGGTAAATGCCTCCTCACTGGATGGATACAAAGAGATAAAGAACGACAGCTTACTGAGCTGTTTGTATAGAGGGTGTCGTGGGGCTTAATTGTGTCCCCCAAAGAGACATGTTCACGTCTTAACCCCTAGTACCTCTAAATATGACCTTATTTAGAAATAGGCTTATTGCAGACACGTTCAAGTTAGGATGAGGTCGTAGTGGGTTAAGATGGGCTCAAACCCAATGACTGGTGTCCTTATTAGAAGGCCATGTGAACACACACACACACACACGGAGAGGGAAGATGGCCAAGTGAAGACAGAGGCAGAGATTGGAGTGATGCAGATACAAAGGAAGGGATACCAAGGATTGTAGATGAAAACCGGAAGCTGGAAGAGGCAAGGAAGGGTTCTTCCCCAGAGCCCTCAGAGGGAGCCCTGGCCCTGCTGACACCTTGACTTCCAACTGCTGGACTCCAGCCACCGTGAGAGAGAGAAATTGCTGTTTTAAACCATCCAGTTTGGGGTCCTTTGTTACAGCAGCCTTAGGAAGCTAATACAGGTACGACTAAATCCCTGCAGGGTCTCTCCCCACTGCAATAGGCCCTAGTCCTGAAGGTGTGGGGGTCTCGTTGTTGGGAGTGATACCGAAGCATTTTTCTGCACTGATGGCCGCACAGTCTTATTACAAGCTCGAGGGAAGCACAGCTGTAAATGAGAAGGAAGGAAAGGGGAAAGCCCTTGTAGATTCGGTCAAGAGAGTCTCACTCAGACTCCTGTTTCCTCAAGAAAGGGTTGGGGTTTGTCATTCTGACATTCTCTCACACATGCGCTCCCTCCCGCCCCTCCCATGAATAGCAGCTGCACACTTTGTGCTCGTTCTTGGGGACAGGAACCAGACCCCGGTGCCCAGGGCTGGCAAGTGGGATTCCTGACTCAGGAGGCATTCAATCCCAAACAATTACGATAATCCAATCAACATCACAGACGGCGCAGACTAATGCCATTAGAGGCAAAATCTCCCCGGGCTGCTGGGGGAGGAGGAGAAGCAGAGACAAAGCAGAGTGGGCTCAGCCTCAAGGTCACTGTCATCTCCTAGACTGAGTTATCTGGTGGACAGATGGTTCTGAAGCAACACCAGTGCTGTTAGAGGCAGACACCAGTGTCCTCCTCTAGGGAAATCATGGCCGTAAGCAAAGATGGCATATGCGGAAAGGAGAGGGAATCTTCCAGAGACTTGTAAGACAGACCTCAAGTCCCCATGCACAGCACACGGAGCTGGACTCAGAGTCCTGGCTTTGATCCTGGCTTCTCCATTTATCACCTGCAACACTTTGGGCAACGCATGTGATCTAAACCTCAGTCGCCTCATTGGAAAACATGGACAATTACTCAACCTCCTTCCTATCATTCTTTGCTGTTCTGAAGCCCAAAATGTATCGGGATCCAATGCTTCTCATATTACAGAGGAGGAAAGAGGCTACCTGGCTTCTCCACGGCCACACCACCAGCTGGTGACAGACAAGGGCTGACACAACATCACTGTCCGGTAAGCAGTTTCCCTTGTGCCAGGCACTGCGGTTTACAAGACTCATTTCATTCTCATCATAACTCTATGATGTCCACACTCTTTTCAAGTTTTACCACTGAGGCGATTGAAGTTAGCAAGAGGGTAAGTCACTCTGCTGAGACCACAGGGGAATTGGCAGCAGAGCGGGGAGCCAAACCCACTCCGAAACTTAAGCTCTCAGCAACTGTGGTTGGACCCAGCCATCTTCCTAGTATATATCTACCTGCTTCTAATGCACATGAAAACTTTGCCAATGGTGACTTGCTGTACGCATTACCACATTAATTATTAATATTAACTGTTAAATATTATTACATTAAGAGAAGTGAGCGTTAGTTTGACTTTGAAGCTCATCAAAAGCACAGAGGTGATTCCCAGGTCCTGGGATGAGGTAGAAATTACAAAGCAATTTGGCACGTTCTGTCAAAGGGTCTTTTCTGAGCTCATCAGTCAACAGGGTAGAGAAGATAGTACTTTCTTTCAACAGAGGTGTTGGTGGCTGTCCCTGCTGGTAGATCTGGTAGCCGCGAAGCTGAAGCATCTCTAATGTCTCAGAGGAGACATTTGGCCTGCCGACATCCCCTGCGTTGACATGTCCCATGCACGAAAGACAGACCCAGACCAGTGGAGCAGAGTTTTTGGTGTCAGCCTCAGAGAGGAACATAGATCATGGGTATTTACCAATACCCATGGTTCACAGAAGACCCCCACTTCAGAACAAAGACCTTCCAAAGTTTAGCTCTATGATGTTTATTTAGCCAGTTTTGACTAGAGATAAGTTGGAGTCAAGTGGTTACAAGAGATTGATTTAAAAAAAAAAAAAACTTTCCCTTCCAAGGTAAGGTACAAAAGAAGCATAAGGCATGGCCCCTGACCATAAGGAATTTGCAATCTGATGAGAAAAATTAAGGGCTGAGGGTAAGCACCCTGGTTAGTAGTGGGAGGGGTCAGAGCAGATTGCAGGAGGAGGAACAGAGCAGAACTGAATGGAAAGGACCCTGGACTTGGAGTTAAAACCCCCAAGTTCCAGTATCTTCCTGGACATGTGATCTACAAGTTACTTAAGCTTTCTGAACATCTTTATCTTTGTCATCTCTGAAGTGGGTAAAAATAACAAACATCATTAGTGACGGTAACTCAGCAAGTATTTATTCAGTGACTTCTCTAGGCCAAGCTCACAATGGACAGAAACCAGTTTACAAACTCTTAACGCTGTGTGAGCACCAAGTGCCCTTAGCAGAGGCTGGAAAAGATACCTTTAAAGAGATGGGTCTCGGGAAGGTCCTAAAGATCGTTCAGGCTCCGGGAAGTGAGGAAGGGGAATGACACATCCCAGAGGGCAGAGATAACTTGGGCAGACGTGTGCAGAGAAGATGAGGTTAGGGATTTCATGGGACTGAGAGGGAACCTGTCTGCTTGGGTGGGTGGGCAGGGGCTATTAGAAATGAGAGATGGAGCACAGAGGGGAGGGCCTGGTGATGAGGAGCCTTGGAAGATGGCCTGTAAGTCCTCTGGTGTTATGGTTATGGAGTGTTATTTTTATTCAAGGGAAAGGAGAAGCAAAGCAATGCAGGCGCTCACCCAAACATCAGGACATTCTGTTCCTCTGCGATTGTGCTTCATGAAAATGCTCTCCAGCAAAAAAGAAAAAGAATGATTAAGGGGAAAAAAAAAATAACCAGAGCCACATTCATTTCAGCTCCTCTGAAAGCACAGCAGGAGGAAGTGGCTGTGTTTGCCAAACTCCAGAAAGAGACACAATTGATGGGGAGCGGGGAGGGGTGGGGCGAGGCAGGGGGTGGGAGACGACGGGTCGGGGGGGGGGGGGAGTCCGGTGTTGTTTTATTCCCCCAAGAAGATATTGTAAATAATGGCGAGGTATAGTGCACAGAAGGGGAAATTACTCTGACAGGGCCCTTTTAGGGAGGAAAATGGAACTAAATACACGTTCCATTATTCCTGAGCTTTCATTCAACTCCCCGTTTACATGGGGGCTCCCCGGAGCTGATGTTTCCCCTTTGCTGTCATAAGTAGTCATTGACTGGAGCCGATCATTTCAAAATAACGGCCTGCAATTCTTCCATTGTCGTGATTAACACAGGGTAATAATTATTAGCCCCACAGCGAACTGTAGAGCTGGGTAGGGCTGCCAGGCTGCCCGGCTTTTCCGAAGCCAGGAAAGTTCCCCGTCCCTCCACCAGGGGGAGTGATGTCCCCGAGAGACCACACAAGGCCTTTGGCTCTCTGGCTTCCCCAGGAGGCCTGGGCTGGGATTTGCTCTCATCCCAGGACCTCAGGGAACCAGACGAAATAGGGATTCCACAAGGAGGGGTGGGGGTGCCGGAGAGAGAGTTGGGCAGGGTACAGGGAGAGGAGGTAACTCTGTGATACCTGATCGTCCCATACTCTTGGCCTTGGAAACACTGTCAGCTGAATGGATCCAAGGGGCTGGAGCCACTCATGACTCAGAAGAATTGATAATAGCAGAGCCCGGAACAGAAGAGTTTTAGCAAAGGCGGGTAGTGAGAGAAAAATCATCCAACTCGAGACAATTCAAAGGCAAAATCCTATTTCTCAGCCCTGTTCCTATATTGTCACAACCTCGGTGATTTTTTTTTTTTTTTTTTTTTTTTTTTTTTTTTTTTTTTGGACACTGGGCATTCTTAGCCTTTAGAGAAGGCTTTTTGGTGTCTGATGTCCTTCCTCCATCCTCCAAGAAAAGAGCTGGAGTGCTGACAGGACCTCAGTGCATGGAAAAAGGGGCATGCTTCTCACAGACGGGAAACCAGGGCCAAAAGGAGGGAGGAGAGCAGTATAACGCCAGGGACTAGCGGAGGCAGAATTAGAACCCAGGTCTCCTGTCACTTAAGGGGCGGGGGAGGTCCAAGTTCTGTGTTTTGATGGAAATAGCAGTCTTTTTATTTAAATATTGATTCTCAATGACTAGCAGCCATTCATTTCAAAAAACAAAACAAGTGAAATAAATAAAATAAAATAAAATAAAATAAAATAAAATAAAATAAAATAAAATAAAATAGAATAAAATAGAATAAAATAAAATAAAATAAAATAAAATAAAATAAAATAAAATAAAATAATAAATCAGCGCTGTGACCCCAGAGAGAAAGAGGAAGTCAGAAGAGAAGGATGGAAATGGAATCTCTCTTGTTCTTGGTCTTTTTTTTTTTCCATCTCATACACCACCCAGCATACCCAGCAAGAGAATATTTTACAAAAGGAACAGAAATGAACTTAATATTAAACTGACTATGAGGGGAAAGTGTAGACCTTTCTTTCTAGGAACTCAAAACTCAGAATATAAAAAAAACAATTTTAAAGTGTTTTTTTTTCCTCCGGTGGCTATTAATTGTTTCACGATGCTGGTGCCAATGCCGTTGACTCCTGCCTGCCAAGACGCGTGCCATTTCTGGATTTTTCTTTTAGACCCCAGTAGTTCACACCCTGCCCTCAATTTACAGCCCTGAAGCAGACACTGGGGTTTGCATCTGGATGCGAGGGTATTTGATTTATTGAAGCAGCATGAGCCATGGACTTTACTTCCCACCAGCCTCCCTGGGCAAGCTCCACCCGCCACCCCACTCCCCAGTGTGTCTGGCTAGAGGCATCCCAGACTCCCCCCCGCACACACATCCCCCAGCCACTGCTCTGCACTGCCTCACGGCAGACCGGAGACAGGCCCCGGGTGGGGGGCTTTAGCTTTTCCAACCAGCCCCTGTTCATCACTCCCATCACACACGGCTCCAGTCCCAGGGAGGACCTAGCACCATGTTGGGTACTCCGGGTTATCAGTCAGGAAAGAGAAGTCGGAGGCTGGGGACAGACAGAGGGAGAGCATAATGTTCTTTCCCTGAAGAGCCTGCAGTCAGAGGCAGGAGGAAATTCTTCTGCTCATTCTTGTCTTCCTTTCTCCCCTAATTAGGAGGAGATCTAAGTTCAATTCTGTTGGGGTTTGTAGGGCACAGATGCAATCAAGGAGAAGGCAGACACCGGTGCTCTGCCCGCCCTGCTCCCCGGGGCTTCCACCAAGGCCGACTGGCAAGCTCGCTCTGAGGGGTGGGGGTGACGCCCGTTGCACCCAATTATCCCATTATTTTGGAAGGTGGGCGTGGCCGCGTGTGTGGTGTTGTGCAGAGCAGAGGTGACATAAGCTAGTGGAGATGTGCGTGTGTGGGCAACTTCCTTTCATTGGTAAACACACCCACCCTGCAAACTAGGGGAGAATTGAGCTCATTAGTAACATTGTTTTATAATAATCATGACAACAAATGCAACATGCCCTCCTCTGTAAGAGAAAATGGCACCCCTGACCTTCCATAGAGCTGAGCTCGGGGATGCTTTGCCAGATTCATAAGGAGTCTGCTGGGACCTCCTGCTGCAGGGTCTCTGGGTCACTGGCTGGTTCAGAGTTAAGAAGACAGAAGAGGCCCGGTGCCTCCCATGTCCTGGAACATGAAGAATGGACTCCCACACTTTTATCACTTTTTCCTCCCCAGAAGAGAATAAAACTAGAGAAAAAAAAATGGCAGATAAAGCTATGTTCAAATTCTGACTGTGCCTGGATGACCTTGGGACCAGTCTCTGGACTTTCTGATCATCAGTTTCTGCACCTGTAAAACTGGGTGACAGTACCTTCTAGGGCTGGACTTGTGAGGATTCCGTGTCGTGTAGACACAACGCCAAGCCCTGTGACTGAAGCATGGAGGGCACCCAATACGTGCTAGCGCTCACAGTTATATGATGCTAATTATAAACAACTGAAGGCAAAGTATCATTTTTGTCCAAATGAAGAAACCTGGACAAAGTGGCTGTTTCCCATCAGTTCTGAGAGGTTTTGATCTCAAAGGAACAAACTGCACTGGCTTTGTCCAGTCTGTCTTCCCCCGACCCCAGACGGCCTTGGGCGAGCCTGTCCATGAGACATCGCATCGGAAAGCCAGGCAGCCCGGCTCCGGCTGAAGCTCTGAGAGCTACTGTCATCTGAACCAGGCTGGACTGTCGGAGCCAGGGAGGTCAGAGTGGAGTTTGTGGCTGGTCAGGGCTGCTGAGTGGAGAAGGAGCCCCAAAGTGCGTCTTCATAATGCATCTCAGGCAGTGGGGATCCTCTGTGCCATTCTGATTCCTGTACATTTGGGGGTGTTCTCCGAGGCCCCTCAGTCACCTGCTCCTCTCTGTCTGCCAGGGAGGAGTGGGTGTGTAGGGGGACTGCCCAGCCACGATGGCCACCTCCAGCAGCCACGTGCCTTGTGGTTCCACGTGGGAAGGCAACTGAGCCGAATCTCTTTCGGTCTGCAGCACTCCCCGGCAGAGGGGTGGGAGGGGAGGGACCCCAAGGTGACAGGAAGACGATGCAGCCTCCCCACTAGCAGAGGGGTATCTCTAAGGAGCCCAGCTATTTCCCGTGAAAACCGACCATGAGAAGGAACTGTAGTTACAGCAGTTGAGAAGGTTCAGCTCTGGAAAGAACTGGAAAGAACTTCTAGATCTGAAGGCGACACCCCCATTGTACGGATGTATAATGCTTTCCAACTCACGGCCAGCATCTTGTGCAGCAGAGTGTGCGGGCCAGGGATATTATTTACGGTGCTACAGAGGAGGAGACAGAGGCGCTGAGAGGCTCAGCCAGGGGTTACGTGACCAAGTGGGTAGTGGGTCTCCCTTTTTGGGATCTCTTAGGACAAATAAGGGAGGAAGGCCCTTTCTCAGACCTTCAGTGCCAGGCACAGAGCAGCAGCAAAAGTCATGAGCCTTAAATATCCAGAGAGGACTGTGACTCCAAAAGACACCTGCACCCCAGTGCTCACAGCAGCACTACGTACAACAGCCAAGACATGGCAGCGGCCTGAATGTCCATCGACAGGAGACTGGGTGAAGACGTTGCGGTGTACTCAGAGAACCACTGTGGGGGACTTCACAGTCCCAAACAGCAAGAGCTCAATTAATGCTATTTAACTATTAGAATGAAAATTATTATTACCTGCTCTGTATTTCATAATCTTGATGCTTTCTGTATTGCAGAGATGATCATTGTTCTGGTGTAAATTAAATGCTTTAAACAACGAAAATAAATTTTAAAAATAAAGGTGGTAAAAAAAATAAAGAAGTTGTGGATGGGGAGAGGGAGGAAGGGCCAAGAAAGAAAGTGGGGTGTTCAGGCTCGTAAGCTCCGCTTGTGGGAGGTTTAGAGAGAAAGGAGTGAAATCCTGCCTTGTTTGATCTGAAGCCTTAACAGGCCTGCTACTGTTTAACGTGCCCGGGAATGTGGGATTTGCTAAGGGACCAGAGGGGAGGAGCCAGCAGGGTGACATCTTCCTGAACGCTGCTGAGAATCCTGGAGCAGGTGCCCCGTTGGCTGTGTCCTGGCACCCTGGTCCCACCACCCAGCCAGAAGACCGCCTCCCTGGCCACTCGGCAGCCTTTCCTTCCATTCATGGGACTTGGCTCACATGCTCCAATCTGGGCTATCCAGCCAATCCCTTTGTTACCCTGATGCAGGGGGCCCTGTGGCTGCCTGACAGCGTCTGCTGGGTAAAGGTGACCCAGGGGATGGGAGATGAAAGGGCCCACCCACAGGGGATTATGTCCCTGCCTTGAAGTGTGGAAGGCTCAGGGTCAGGGAAAAATGAGAGAGGACGTGCCCCTTAGAGCAGAGGTGGATGGAGTTGGTGGTAGCATCAGGGGTCCCAGTTTTGGAAGCAAATGCAAGTCTGGGAACAGACCACGCACCACCCCAAGATCACCCGCTGGCACTGGCCTCCTGCCCGCAGCTCCAAGCACACAGACTGCCCTCCCCAGTCCAGCCCCCGTGCCACTCAAGGCACCTTAAATATATGCATGGGCACACTCACAGGCAGGGTTCCCATGCTAAACACTGCCAGCTTGCCACCCTCCCAACCTCTGAAAGGGAACAGACTTAATGCTGAAAGTCTGCCAAAGTGTGGCTGCCTTCCAGCACCAAAAATACCTCCCATGATCCGAGGGGCTACCGTACTGGCATCCATTTGTGGGGCTGGAGCTGCTGCTGTGACAGAGGGGACTTCCCCTGTGCATCGGCTGGTTGCCCATCTGGGCCTCTTCTCCTCAAAGTCTCAGGCTTGCTTTCAAAGGCCTGAGGAGGCCTGCTCAGCCAGACTTGCCTCTGTCTCTTTCCTGTCTCATTTCTTCCAGGAAAAGTTCAGCTCCATTCTAGAGGGCTTTTGCCCTGTTCTCTCCCACTTCTTTTATCCTCTTCCCTGAGTCACCCATCTAGTGACAAGGGGAACAATGCAACAGCCACAGGTGACTTTGCAGGTGTGAGTTCCCAGGAGTACCGTGACCAGTGGAGGAGGGTGGGTTGGGATGGAGGAGAACCCTGTTAGGCTTGCTACAATTTTCCAAAGATGAGGATTGGCATAAGACAAACATGCTCCTCCCCCCCCCCCATCCATCCATCCATCCATTCACTCATTTGATAAATATTTACTAAATACCCACCACTTGCCCCAAACCGTGCTGGATTGTGGCCATCCATCCCTCCTGAGGGACATGAAGATGGACTACAGGGCGCTGGCAGAAGCTCACTGAGTCCCCGGCATCTGTGAGTTTGATATCAGCTGGACAGAATGAGGAAGCAGACATCAAGGACCAGATAGGTGCTGGAGAACTTGAGTCCCAGAAAGACGTAGATGGGTCTGAGGGTTTGGAGCCTGACTATTAGCATGGCTCCTCTAAAACTATGTGTGGAAGAGAGAATCGTGTGCTATGTACAATTCCATTTTAAAAATAAATCTAATCAACTTGCTCTTAGGAAATAGTATTTGTGGAATGAATGAATGAATGAATGGATACCCAGTGATCAAAAGGATGTGGTTATTGGAGCACCTTTGAAGATCAAAGGCTCATGTATATTTCCATTGCCTCTGAAGACATTTTATCTAAATACACACCATGAACGTGAGTTGTTCCTTTTTTTAAATTCCCAAGATATAGTGTTATAATTATGTGCTTAACTAATAAGATCTTATTTGTCTTAGCCTATTAGGACTTAAAGTCTGAACAAATCTTTCCACTTTAAATAAATATTAATTCTCCTTATGCCTTTACATATTTCTATTTTAACTCCCCCAACTGTCTGAAGGTTGAAGGTAGAAATGCTCATTTTACAGATGGACAAACTGAAGCCCAGACATGCCAAGGATACTTAACAGGGTCCTCCAGTAAACCCAGTAGTATTCTTGCCACTGTTATGCTGACCACAGGCACTCCCATGGCCTCACAGCACTCAGATCTCAGGCCAAGGTCAGCGGCTGTGTGCAAACTGGGTGACATTGTCGTGCTGCCTGCAACATGGTCTCCTACCTGTCTTCTCTCTCTCTTCCTCTTTATTTATTCGGGAAGAAGAGGAGAGGCTAGGGTGAAGGATGTGGTGAGTGAAGGAGTCTATTTCATTTTATCCTTCCTTGCTCTTCATTCTAGGGTTTATTTCTGGACCAAATATGGGGGAGGTGGTATGAGAAAATTATTTAAATTATATGATAATCTTCCCAAGATGTGATCAAACTGAGGCATGGGGAAGGGATGTGACCTCTTCCAGGGTCACACAGCACTTGATTGAGAACCAGAAGGTCCTAATCTTCAGCTTCAAGCTTTACCAGCTAGGTATTTCCAACCCTACCACTGCTTGTCTTGGGTATAAATGACCAGATCCGTGCTCCCTGTATCAAGCAAATGGGAGAAATATTCCAAAATCTTCTAACACCTTCAAATCATATTACTTAATAAACTGTGGTTTATAGTCGGTCTAACCAAAGATAAGAGGGCAGATAAGACTGTCTGGATGGGGAGACAAGATCAACTTATAAAGAGAAATAAATAATAATATAGGATGACTTATGCTAATGTCCTGGAGTGGGGCCAACAATAAATGCTAAAGAAGTTCAAAGAAAAGACGAGGTTTGGATTAGGAAAGACAGTTTGGACAGATTCTTTGTGGCTGCACAGGACACAACCAGGAATAACCCGTGAAAGTCACAAGAAGATAAATTTCAGCTAATTAACAATGAAGAAAGAACTTTCGAAGAATTAGCCAATTTCTGTGGGTAAAGTAAATCTTACATTTTCCCCCTATACTGTATTGAATGGGTGATTGTGCAAGACAACCGGTGAGTCTACATTTTTTTTTAAAGTCCCTGCTGCTATGGGAATTACGTGCGACTCCCTTTAGGGTTTCCGGAGTGATTTTTTTTTTAATACCACTGAGGACTGTGGCCACGAGAGGGCAGTAGAGGGAGTTTATCGGAATACTTGGACGTGTTGAGTAAACTCGCGTGTGCTCTAATCGCGAGCAGGGATTACGTAGATCCTACGAACTCGCCGGGGTCTAGCTTGCAGGCCTTTTTCTCAAAACCGTGTCCAGGGCCTGCGAGAATACTTAGACTCTACATGGCACGGAAGCAATGGTCGTAAAGGTACCTGGGCACTGCCATCCGAAATCCAGACACCTCTCACCTTAGGTTACTAAAATAAGTTATTTTACCGCCTCCTCTCTGATTCCCCTGCCAGGCAGGCTCCCTGGGTCTGGATATAGAAAACTCCCCACTGGTCCCAACCGCCCCACACTTGCCAGGTGCCCAGGATTCCTAACAGAGCTGGAAGCTTGCGATTCAGAGCAAGGTTCCTCTCTGTATTATAAAAATTGTAATTAATAACAACAACTTCAAACCTTATTTGACAGCTTGTTGGCTTTTTGAGATTCAAGAGCAGAGGAAATTTGCTTGTGCAAATTCCGAGAACCCCTTCTTAACCTCATCAGCCAAGGCCGGTTCCTCCTCACTCACCCCTCAAATTAAAGATGAAGCAGGAGGTGTGCAGGGTGTGCGCGGTGACAGGTGATGCTCAGGGAGGGGAAACCCACGTCCCCACTGCCCTCACCCACTCTGCGGGCGTCCTGGGCTCCCCGCACCCGTGGCTAAGTCTGCTGGCCTCGCCAGGTCTCCACCCAAATCCCCGGGCTCCAGGAGGATTTTCGTTGCCCGCTTGACCACTTAAGGTGGCCAGTAGGTCCAGGCTGAGCCCGGCAAAAGCAAGCAGCGAGGCGGCCTCCCAATGCCCAACCTGATTCTCCTTTGTTGACAGCTGGCGGAGGAGGAAGTCCGGGCGGGCGGGGGAGGGGGCAGGGGGCTGGCTGAGGCGGGCGGTGTCAGCAGCGGGAGCGGCCCCAGCCCCGGCGGGCGCGGCCGGCAGGGAGGGGGTTAACGCGCGCGGCCTCTATGATAATGAGCTGCATGGTAATATAGGGAGGCCGGCGCTGAGGGCGCCGCCGCCGCCGCCGCCGCCGCCGCCGCCACCGCGGGAGCCAGAGCTGCCGGGCGGAGAGGCGTCCGCGCCAGACTGGAGCGGGAGGGCGGCTGAGCGCATTTGCTGGGAATTTTTCGGCCGGGAAGGCAGGAGATCCAGAGAGAGACCCCGCGAGCTCGGGAGCGGTGGGGAGCGCGGGCGCCGGAGCGAGCTGAGCAAACCTCGAAATAGATCTGGAGAGCCAGGTTCCCGGAGGAAATGGGACTGTGAACGAACCGGGGAGCGAGAAGGGAAGGAAGCGCCGCGATTGCTGATGTCAGAGGAGCCCGGAAAGTCGCGCTGGAAAAATCTGAAGACAGCCGGGGCTCCGCCGCTTCCCAAGGAGAGACACCGCCAGCCACCCCCCCACGCCCCCTCGGCGCCTCCCGATTCCCCCCCGGGAGCCGGCGACAGCGCCCGGCGGGGCGGCTGCGGGGCGGTGGAGGACGGAGGGGCGCGCGGACCGGAGACCGAGGGGCCACTTCAGGAATACAGATAAGTGGCTGGTGGCTTGACGCGGATTTTAATGAATTTGGACTCCATGTGGATTTTGTCGTCCCCGTGATCGCGAGCGGCTGGCAGCGACAGGGGCAGCGCGCCGGCCTCGGCAGCCGGTGGCCGAAGCGGCCGGACCGGGGACGGAAGAACAGACCGACGTCGCCGAGCCGGGTAAGCGGCGCCCCGGGGCCGGGCGCTCCGAGTCCGCGGCGCCCTCCGCCCTGTCCGCCGAAGCGCGCTCGCCCGGCCGCGGCTCCCCGGCGCCCGCCTCCGCGGGGTCCGGGCCCCGAGCGCCGGGGCTCGGTTGCGGCCGGCGAGTCCCCGCGCGGGTCTGCCACTTTCGCGGACTCGCCGCCGCCGCCGCCTCCCGCCCGGGCTTCCCCGCCGGCCCTGGGCTTCCCGGCTGGGCTGCTGGCGGGCGGCGCTCCGCGGCGCGCCTCCACCGCGCACCTGCCGGCACGCTGCGGCTTCGGGAGCGCGGGGGCGGCGGGGCTGTCCCGAGAGCAGCCACCCAAAGCCGGTCTCGGTGGCACTGCACGGGCAGGAGAGCCCAAGGCCACTGGGGCTGGCGCTCGATTTGGGGGCGTTCACTCTGGTGCCCAGTCCCTGGAGGCCGCTGGCTGTTCCTTCAGATCAGGGACTCGGGAATCAAAGGGGAATGCCTCATTAGCGGGCTTCCAGAGGCTCGGGAGCGATTCCAAGGCACCGAGTGGGATAGGTGCTCCATGCCCCGCTTCGTGCTCCCTCGTGGTGATGACCCATCAGCACCATCCGCTGGTGTGAGCAGCAAGAGACCGTTGGAGGCTGAAGTAGGAGCTGATCCAGGCTCCGAGAGGCTCCTTGTCAACTATTTTTGAATATTTCCCTCCTGATGTTTCTTCTTGCCCCACCCCACAAGTGTTGCAGGGATCTTAGAAAATTCTAGCCCTTTTTTAATCCATCCCACAGGTAGTCTCTATAAATATGTTAATCACGGTCTGGACGACCTGAGAGTCATCACAAACTGTCGTTCCAGGTCCCTGACAAATGTCCATCTGTTTGGCATGGCCCTTGCTCTAGGAGGATCTGCACACTCAGACTTAGCTCAGAGGAATAGAGATAACTGGGGGGAGGAGGGAGCTGGTAAAAGACTTGGGGTTCCAGGTCAGTTGTGTCAGGAATGAAAGCCCAATGGAGTCGGCAATGGAAATATGATCAGGTCTCCTGTAGGGATCTAAGGTCCCAGGGTACCAGTGGCACATCCTAGTAGCGGGTATATGAGGGACATAAGACAGGACCTGTTTGAGGCAGTGGCTTGGGGGCCCAGCAGCCTGGATGGGCCCACAGAAATTTGGGGTCCATTCATCCTCTTCCTTCTATTCATGAGCACAGTGGACAAGGTTCATGAGCAGCAGATTACGATGAGTCTCTGGGCTGCACTGGGCTGGACATCCTGGGAGCAGGAGTCAGGTTCAACTCTCCCCCTCCCCATACAATAGCAGGCTCCTGTCTTGCTGGGCTCCTTTCCCAGATCTTGAAACTTCACTCTTCCCTCTGGGCAGGCTTTGGATACTGGGGCCTTCAACAGAGCGATAGAGCCCAGGGAAGAGATAGCTCTGGCTGGAAGAATTCAGCTCTTCCTAATTGAAATGCACAACTTTTGTGCAGTCACCCCAGAATGCTCCTGGAGTTGCTAGCAGCCTGCTCTCCATTGACCTCCCGGGCAAGAAGAGAGCAGAATGCATTAACTTCCCCCTGACCTCACCTAGCACCTTTTGAACTAATTACCAATGATCTCCCCTCCTTGGCCTAGGGAATGGAGGAGGGTCAGGAGGGAGGATAGGGAACCAGGGAAACTGAGAGCCATCTGTCCAGATACCCTAGCCAGCTTGTTTTGCTTTCCCCTTCTTCCCCCGGCACCTCTGTTTTCACCCTGACCCTTCTTCATTCCAGAACTTACCCTCACTGCCAGCATTACCTAAAAGAGCAGTTCCCCTCAGCGCTCCTGCCTCCCACCGTCCCTCTTCAGGGACCCGCTGATAAAGGGAGGGTAGTGCAGTCTGCCCTCTCTGCTCCCTCACTGTCCTCAGCAAATTGCATTAGGATGGGGCAAATTGGCTTGCAAAGCAGGTAAATGGAAATGACATTTGGAGTGCTGTGCAGTGGAGATGCTGCCTAGGAGCTGCAGGATGGGGAGTGGCCGAGAGAGGGAGGGTCCCCTCTGCCCAGGACCATGAGTCTGGCGAGGGGATCCCACCTGGCCCTTCTCTCTGACAGGACCGGAGGACCGGAGTCCCTCATAGCCTAGAGTGCTGGTTGGCCTTTCAGCCTAAGTCTCAGTGAAGAGTAAATGGTGGTGTCCCATGTCCATCATTGCAAAGAAATCATGTTTTTACCAGGTTAGCAGCTCCTCCCCTTTCAGAGCAGGCCTGAATAACTACCCCTGTCCCCAAAGCTCCAGGGAACCACCCCCCCACACACACACACACCAACCTCTTGATCATTAAAAGCTGCAGGTGTAGTGAATGTAAAAGTTCACCCTCGGCTGCAGTGGAGTCCGCACTTAAAATGAGGTTCAAAAGAAAACCCTCGAAGAACCGCTACTTCTCGCCTGGGCCCCCTTCCCATTGCCAAATACTTATGGTGATTTCGTTCATCTTTATTTCTTGGGCACGTTACAAGGAAACACATGAGCAGGAAGGGAAACCAGGGACACAGTTAACTACTGTACGAGGCAGCAGCTGGCAGCAGCCTAAACTCGCCAGTTCAGGTACCATGAAATATTTACGGCGCTGGAATTGTCACTGTTTGGGGTTTTATAGTCTCTATCCTGCGTCCTTTGCTAGGGCTGCCTCTCCAAGATATGGGTTTTGGTGTGGGGGGAGGCGACACTCCCCGCCACTCCCCAGCTGTCTCCCTGCATTGCCACACAGCTGTCTCCACACACGCAGACGGGGGCCCAGCATACTCTGTCCATCATGGCACACGGAGAGGCAAGAACTCCAAGCCAAGCCCCCCACCCCACCCCCATTCCGATCATAAAGAGACCAGAGCATTGTGTTACTACAGTCTGTTAACTACAAATAATTCGGGACTGTCCGCAGGGGAACCGGCAGGGGAACCGGCAGGGGAACCGGCAGACGCGGGCTTTGAGATGCTGTAGTTTACAACTCAGGGCACACACCCTGTCCCCCAGCACTGCCACCCTCAGCCAGAGGCAGTCTGTTATCAATTCATTATATGTGAATATGCAGTTTCTCCCCTTCACAGATGCTCAGTTCCAACAATGATGAATGGAACCGATTCCCTTATGAGAAACAGTTTTTTTTCACTTAGTTACAAAGATTTCACGCCTGATTAGTGTAATTGAGGGGTGGGTGTACGTCCCCTTCTGGTCTGATCTTTTCTAAAGGTGAGCCCCGTGGAGACAGAGAAAGGCAATTCTTCTGGGGGTCAAACAGCTGGTCCCAAGGGCCTGGAGGAGTGGATGGTGAGAACAGGATACCCCCTTTCTCCTCAGCTTAGCCCGCAGGCTCTCTGGGGCCTCATTCCCTGGCCTTTGGGCATATGGGACCTCTACTGTTCCATCTGGAATTCAAGGGCAGAAATAGAGGCGAGAAAGTTCTTCGTTGGGGAGCAGAGTCCCTACCGGAAAAGTGTAAAGGGAAAGAAGGAGGGAGGGGGAGAGCGGAAAGGAAAGGCCCCAGCAGAGCTCAGGCTTCTGATCCCACAGTAGGTTAACCGTTAACCTCCTGCCCCGGCCTGGTCCTGTCTCCTGCTCGGGTGGGAAGATATCTCTCGGGAACCCAGAGGATCAGCACGTGTTCCCCATGCCCCCCTCGCCCCTGCGGGACATTGGCTCTGCCTCCCCTCTCCTCTTTGCCTGCCCCCATCCCTGCTCAGTCCTGGCCCCACTCACCCTTTTCTCTCCCTCTCTCCTGGCACCTGCACTCTTCTCCCACCCCCTGCCAGCTGTCCCTTCACCCAGGCTCTTTGCCAGTTGTTTACATGACAGCATGCGTGTCTGATGGGGAAACAGGCCGGATGGCAGGGAGAATCGATGGAGGGGGCAGGCTGTGTTGACTCAGGACTCCCAAAGCCCAAAGCTGGAGCTCCGACCTCAGGTTATAGACTGCTTGAAACCTATACATCAGCCCCACGAGGTCCAAGTTTGCTTGGGTGATGGGGGTGGGGAGGGAGTTTGCCAAAGTTCCCGCTCCTCCAGGAATGCCTGATTTTCCTAGTGTCTCTCATAGTAGAGCTGGCTTGAGGGTCCCTGACTTGGCCCTCTGAGATAGGCCAGCTGGTCCAAGGCCTGGTCAAAGCATTTCTGATTCGTCGGGCCCAGACCCATGAACTTCAGGGGAAAAAAAAAAATAAAGACGGACCAGAGAAGCAGACCAAGATGCAGGAGCGAAGGTGCACGCTAGAAGACTCACTTGGAGATGCAGAAGCAGTCACAGATAGATGGAGAGAGAGAGGCAGGGTGACAGGAGAGGAAGATAAAGACGGGAGACTGACAGCATGAATGGGGCAGGAAGAGTGGAGAGAAAACACAGAAGGCAAGTGGGAAAGAATGGTCCAGGCACAAGTGGACTCTTCTCCAGTCCTCCCTGGCTCTAAAGGGGAGACCCCTCTGGGCTGAATTGGGAAGCTGAAGTAGCAGATTATCTCCACTAGAGGGGACTCTTGAAAGCCAGGCTTGGCCCTAAACAGTGCCTTTTGTGCTTTTTGGGGGCTTTTTTGGGGGTTTTTTTTGGGGGGGTGGGGGGAAGGAAAAAAATAGTTGAGATATATTAGAAACTCTCAGCTGTCACTCCGCAGAGACCACAACTGGTAGGGTCCTATTGCCAGAGGGAGCTCTGGGCCCTGTCTGGCTGGACAGGGGAGCAGGGGAGCAGGAGAGGCGCCTGCAGCATTAAGCGGTGGGGCCCAGCATGTGAGCATCTCTGGGAAAGGCCGGCCAGGATGCGTCTGGGGGTGGAAGGCAGGAGGAGGGCAAGCATTCTCAAGAGAGCAGGCAGTCCTGCCGGCCAGGCCAGGCGGGCTGTCCCGCCAAGAGGTTCTTGCCTTTATCAGCGATCCAAGTTTTTGGCCCAGCCCCAAGGTCCACCCGCCTTCACACGCCTTCCCTTCTTCCAGCTCCCTCCATGCGAATTTTCAAAACACTCTCAGGTGGTGACAAGACCGATCCAGAGGAGACTTTTTAAAGGAGACTTTTCAGGAACTGAACGTATGTCAACGTTGTGTCACTGATTTAATCTTTGTCTTCATACTCTCTGTGGGAGCCTTTCTCTGAATTATAATCCCCTTTCATTTCAGCGGAGGACAATCTGGAGAGATAGCAGAGTCCAGGGGCGTTCCTCATCTGAGGAGATAATAACTGTCTAACAGGGGTAGGGAAAAATATTGAAGTTTTGGGATGGGCAGCGGGCTGGAAAGTAGCATCTCTTCAGATCTGACACTGTCCTTTGCTGTTTAATCTCAGTTTCCCTTTGGCTCAAATTTACCTGAGGTCATGGGAGGAGGGGAGGGAGGAGAGAGAAAAGAAAAAAGAAAAACAAGATAAATGTATCATGTTATAAAAGTCTAATCCGGCTTTTCCTTGGCTAAAATTACTTTGGGTGTGAGAGATAAAAGGCAGTGGAGTTGCCCTTGCAAAGTTCAGCTTGTCTTGGAGAAGGAAGAGGAGGAGGGGTCCTGGGGCTCCGAGTGAGTAGCCTGAGTGAGCCCCTCACATCCTCTCCTTGGTGCCCCTCAACACTCCTGCTCTCTGAAGCTTAAAGAGAGGGGATGGAGGCTCTTCCTGAAACACTTGCAGTTTCTCTGCGCTGTCTGGGGAGTTATATTTACACAGCCTCCCTTCCCACCTGAGCTTCTTTTCTGGGTCTGGAGAGACAGAAGAAGTGGGGAGCAGCTAAACAAATCCTCCAACTTTGCTCTTCATATTTGAATTGCTGCCCTTGTACTGAGCCAAACCAGGAAGACACTGAAAGCAGGAATTGGAATCCATTTCAGTTAAAACAAGTGGAAACTGATCGCTTGCACAGTGCTGGGAGTGTGTAAGGCTTAGTACCAAGATGAAAAGATAACAGATCCCACCTTAGTGATGCTTCCAGTATCTTGGGGGTGGGGGGGTGGTGGTTGGGAGAATTATGTAAGCCAGCTGACCTCACAGAACTTTCATATAAGGCAGAATGGCATGAACAGTGGACTGGGCGGTCAGAGGAAGTGGAGGCACAGAAGCTCCCGAAAGCTTTTGCTCTAGTCAATGGAAGGTGTAGGTTTCCAGGAGGGAGACTCCAGTGCCCGAGAACTTCACAGTTTCCTGTCGACAGTGACTATCTAATGCTGTCCCATTCCTCAGCCTCTCAGAACCACCCCTAACCATTGCTTTTCCTTCATCTTCCTCTGTGAGGGCAGTGGGTTTTTTTCTATTAGTCAACATCCTACAGCAAGATCTCCCCGTCCCACCCTCCCAAGAGGTTTCCACGTTGTATTCTATGTAAATTGCATCCCTTTCCGGCCCCTTAGAGCCAGCAGCATGGTTCATCAGGAAATGTTATTACTCATTTGTATTCACATTGAAGTGTCCAGAATCCTGCTGCTAGTGCACCCACTTTTATCTGAAGGAATCTATTACGTGGAACAGACTCGAGAGAAAAATATGCTAAACTTCCCCCTGCACTCAGGCTGAACAGAGGAGCTCCCCTCCGCGAGCCAACCGAGCCATATGTCTGCTTCCTGGAGAAGGACTCTCTTTTAAAGGTTCTGTCCATAGAGAAGGCAGAGGAGCAGTAACAGAGGGAAGTGAAAAGGAGACAAATTTCTCCTCAATTTTAAAACTTTCTCTAATCCTCTAATGGAAGATGATGGTCTACGTGCACCTTGAAAAGTTCAGATCAAATTGAGGGCAGAGTGGGGAACTCCCTGCTCTGGGGTGGACGGAACTAGGGGGCATGCTTGGGCTTTAAGGAACCTTTGAAACTTTTGAAAGTCTGTGCTTTTAAGAAATATGTGTAGGGTGTGTGTGTATCCCTGAAGTTCACACCCCACCCCCAAAATGTAAAAAGCCACTAGACTCTAGTCTCGAGGACCTTTTCTTAGTCTCAGCTTCTGCCCTCTGCTCTGGTTGTGGAATGGAGGCATCGGAGAACGAACTGTAACCCCAGTGCCTCCCCCACGTCCCCAAGTGGTAGATGACTGGCTCTCAGGGTAAACTAGAGGAATTCAGGGACAAGGCAGCTCAGGATGTCAGGGGAACCCACGTGTCGTCATTGCTGTGCAGTGATGGACAAGTCATAGACCCTCTCTGAGCAGGAGGCAGGGTGGAGGCCTCCTCCCTTTAAGGGATGGAGGGTGGAAGGTTCTGGAGGAGAGGAATGGGTGGGTGAGCGAGCCCTGCCTGCCCTGGAGATGCAGGAAAACCGGAGAGCAGACAAGTGGTGAGAGGGGATGTAGCCGCCTTGAAGTGGTTTCCTGCATCAGGAAAGCGAAAGGCCTCAGCTGGGCTGGGTAAATATTACGTTGGCCTCTGACCTCCCACCTCCCCCGACTGCTCCCCAGGCTTCCCATTTTCTTCCCCCTGAGCAACAGAGATACCTGAGGGAGAAGAGCCTGGCCAAAGCCAGATGGGAGGACCAGGCTCGACCCCTGTGCCCAGAATGAGAGCCCTCCGGGTCCGCCAGCGCTGCGTGTCTGGGTCCCTGCTCCATGTGGGTGGGCGGTGATGTTTTCCAGGAGAGAGGCAGTCAGGGTTTCACAATACCCTGACAAGACTGGCCCTCCACCCTCACCCCAGCCGCCTAGACCCTTCTGGCTAGTCCCTTGACTGTCTGTGAAATTAAAACCCACACCACCAGGGTTTCTGCTAGGCCAGCACCCCCTGAGGTTTATCCGGAAATTAACAAAATTCAAGACTAACGCCCCACTCTGAGTGACCCCACTCCCCACCCCCAGGGGCAGGGGTGTGTGAAGCCCTTCAGATTCTGGGCCCAAGGACCCAGCCGTGAGAGACTTAGAGAAAACTGTCTGGACCACTTGTGAAGCTGGGAAGTCACACCTGGCATCCTCCCGCAGGAGGCTCCTTCTGACCAGGAGGGGTGGGAACAGATGGTCAGGAAGAGCCTGGTGTCAGATTAGGGTCCTGATGCCTGGGAACAAAGGGCTTCCCTTCACACTTGTAGCTCTCTCTCTCCCGAAGAGATTTCTCACCTGTGGACCAGGGCTCAGCCTCCATTTGCTGCCGGGTCCTGGAGGGAGATAAGAGGGAACCACCAGACACTCTGGGAGAATGGCCTCCTGCCCCTTACCCAGCACCTCAAGTTTCTTCATCTGTACGGTGGGAATGAAGGCTTCTCGTGACTCCCCAAGGGACCTCGCTTGCCGTTGTTTCTGGAGCCAGGCACGGAAAGATGGTGCTAGGAGATTTGGAAAAATGACAATTGTTGCAAACGTGCAAAATTATTTTAAAATTTAGGGCAGGAATAGAGCCCAGCTAGGGATGTTTTTCTCCTCTCTCTCTCTCTCCTCAAATTTGTTTGGAATTTTCTGAGAAAAATAATATTTTAATTAAAGAAAATCTATGTGCTAAAGGTTTTTATATGTAAAAAATAGATGAAGGGCTGAAGACTCAGTGGAGACTGGAAACGGAGAGGAAAACCAGTGGTGATCGTGGCATTGGGACCACCTGCAAGGCTCGCGGTTAGCACTAACAAGTGATGCTGAAATTTGAATTCTGAATTTGCTACCCTTGGGGTTTTGGAGGCCTCAAGAGTAGAAATGAATGATACCATTCTAGACTAGTAGGTTGACATTTTTCTCAAGTCAGCCTCCCATGGCAGGGCAAGAAGCAGAGCTCATGAGCCCCCAGCTGCCTGCCTGCAGTCAGCTTACGTCTCTCTGCAGAGAGAGCTCCTAGGAACATGCCTATGAAGGGGACAGACACAGCTGGAGCTGGGGCCCAGAGCCCATGCTGGACCCTGGGGCTCAGGGATTAGATCCTTGGCCACACTGATCCTTGGGCAGAGCAGAGCAGGAGGTCTGGGGAGACCTCAACTGTCTTCTGCTGGTCCAAGAAGCTCCTCCATGGCCCTCCCAGCTGCAGCACAAAAGCCTTGTCCCCTGTTGGGAGTGCAGGGCCTGGGAAGGCGGCTGTGGGAGGAGGGAGCCCTGTGCCTTGCCTTCAATAGCCCTGTCCAAGAGCCAGCTGTGGACAGTGAGTGTGACAAGGTGCCTTGATTTTCTTCTCGAAAACAGTATTAAGAAAACAATTTGAATTACAGAAGAATAGGTGTTCTGTGTAGCATACCTGAGAACTGTTTCAGAGTATTTGATAGCAGCTTTTACCCAGGCCCACATAATAGATGCAAAAGCACAGTCCAGCCTGGGAGAGTGGATTGCCCTCTGTCACACAGCGAGTGGCTAGTCACGCTGTCCGCTGGTGAGGAGGTCTGTCTGCCCCAGCCTGGCCCAGTGCACTCCGTCCTCTGCCCTCGTGGCTACCTTCTCTGTCCCGTCTCTGGCTCCCCGACCCTGTGCCCTGGGATGTCCCCATCTCTCTCATCTCTCTCCCTTGGATTTGAGCAGGTGGTTTTGAGAACTGACCCCTCCCCTGCGCTGCCAGTCTGCAGGCCCTAGGACACCCCAATGCCTTTCCATGGCAGTGTATGTAGAAAGCACCCCCCCCCCCGCACAACAAATAGCTCCAACCAGCTTTCCTTCATCCACAGCAGGCCTTGCTATTTGCAGAGTCAATGGCCCTGGCAAGGCCTGGCCGCCCCTCCCTCCCCGGAGGCAGTGTGGGCACTGTTTGCGTGTCGGTCTCTGTACACTCGGCATTCACCATTTGAAGAGGGTGAGACAATGACCCGAGCAGCTGCCTGCGGACTGCTGGCTGGGAGGCTGCCGGCGCGGGAGGCGGCAGCAGGGGCCGGCCAGGGTTTGCCCCCCTGCACCTGTGAGCCTTCTGAAGCAGCCGCGGCCCACCCAGAGGCAACGGGAGGCAGGACTAGGATCCAGGGGACCTGGTCCAGGCCACCTGATTGGCTTCCGCTGCCTGCTTCCCAGCCTCCTTGGCCAAGGTTTCCACCAGCTGTGTAGTCACTCTGGGCCTGGTAGAAAAAGTCAGGCCCTGGCTCCTGAAACACTTGTCCAGGTAGAGAAAACCAAGGTGCTTCCCCGGGAGCCCGCCCAGGCAGAAGAGAGGTACATTACTTGCAAGGAGAGTGAAGTTGGTGCAACATAATTTACTCTGAGTGAACAAATGTTTACTGAATATCTACTATGTGCCAGGTGTTATGGGAGGGAGACAAGTGGCTGTCCTGGCTCTCGAGGAGCTTGCAGTGTGGCAGGGAAAAACGGCACACAAGCAATGGTCATATACGTTAAATATAAGGAATGCAGGAGCCCAGGAAAGAGAGATTAACCAGAGCCATGTAGCCTGGAAGGGGCGACCTAGGGAGCGAATGAGCTCTCCAGCATTTGGCGAATTCAAGCAGAGGTTGGAAGATGATGACCAGATGTCCAGAAGGGATTCCCGTGTGGAGCAGAAAGGCATCATAGGGGATGGCTGAGACCCCCACCCACATCCCCTGGAGTCTTTCCGGCTGCTGCTCAGTGAATTCAATGGTGGAAAAAGGCTCTATCGAGAACCGACATTGAGTGTCAGGTCCCAGAGAATGACCCGCAGCCGCCAGCCTTAATTCCATAGTAAATAGAACTGGTTCTCACAGCTTCCCCGACAAGGGCTCTCCTCGGAGCGGGGTGCCAGGAAGGCTGGGCCGGGGTAAGCCCTGGGCTCCCCCGGAGCTGGGATTGCCCTCATCACGTTGAAATGAGCTCTCCCGCTACAAGCAGGGGCAGTCCCCGTGTGAACGGGGCCTGGGCAGCTCTGCCTGCACGCTCTAACTTCTAATCATTGTCATAAACAGGACGGAAGCAGCTGCTCCCTCCAGTCTATTATCAGCTTGGTTGGAGACAGAGAAATTTAAATGACAGTAAGATGCTTAGCAGAGAAACGAAAGTCGGTGTTAAAAATAAAGAAAACGAGACAGCTTGTTTCATCGAAATAGAAGGGTTATTAAACAGCTCTGAATTAATCAGTGATCTGCCAGGGCTGGGGCTTGGAGCGCCACAGAGTCAGGGCAGAGAGCAAGTCAGAGTCAGGGAGGAGCTGCCTGCGCTCTCCTGCAGCCACTGCAGGGACTGGAAACAAGGTCTTCCGAAGGGGAGTTGACAAATAGTTTTCTGCCTGGAGGAGGTAAGATCAGGATGGGTGCGGAGGGGACTTTGCACCCCAGCCTCTCTCCCTAGGAAGCCATGCTCCTGGGCTCTTTCCATCTGCCACCACCTGCGCCAGCCCTTGGACTGTCTCCAGTCCTCAGCCCCTCCCCAGGGCTGAGCAGAAGCCGCATGGCATTGCACGGAGGGCCGCAAGGTTCCAGCCAGGCCTCTTCCTCCCTCGCAGGGCATCCTTGAGAACTCAAGTCTGTGTTGAGCTCCTTACACCCTCATTCCAAAAGAGTGGTGACAATATCCCGGGGATGGCCAGAGCCTGGCCGGCCTGCAGGGACAGCGGTCTCCAGAGTAAGTGGTCTGTCCTCAGTGATATCACTCAGTGGCCCCTACAACTCCAGGCTGCAGAGTAGCAGGGGGACACGTGGAACTCCCAGAGCCCCCAGCCCCAGGCCCACTTCCGCATCAGGTACCCTTGGCCAAAATATTTCACCTCCCATCTACCCAAGTCTTCTCACCTGTGAAGTGGTGATGTCCCCTCCCTCACAGGCTGGCGTGAGGGGTCCCTTCATGGGACAACGTGTGTGAAATTCTTAGTAAACGCTAAGATCCCTGCAGAAACACTAGTTGATACTACAGCAGGGGTCCCTTGGAGACTCAGAACAAAACATCAGAAGAAAGGTTTTCCAGAGGGCACAGCAGGGGTCTGGGGAAACAGACTTGCTTGCCTGGCGGGGGCCGTGGGAGGGGAGGCGGTGTCCGAGCACGGCTGTCCCTGAGCACACGTGCTCCCGCTCGCTCGCTGGGCTGTGCAACATGTTGGATCTTGAATCAATCACTCCAGGAGCGTTTTCTTTGCTCTTTGACCTCAGCATTCTTTCTCCTCCCGCCTCCCTCCCTCCTGCTTCCCTCCTGGCTGTTTACCCTTTTCCAGGCTCCTCTCTCACACCCCATTCATCATCAGGGGCCAGATCCTCACTCAGGAGTCCCTCTCATCTCCCGCCCAGGTGGCCCCACGCTGCACCGGTCTGCGTGCCCCCAGCTTTCCCTCCAGCACATTCTTCTCCCCGGTCAGCCTCTCTCATAGTCGTACCCTCCACTTTCCCTCGCTGGAGGGCCACAAGGACCTCAAAAGTCTCTTCTCCCTCCCCACTTGCCCAGGTTCTAAGGGTCCTCGAGGCGGTGTACATGTGGGTTTTGGCCCAGACAAGCACCATAAGCAGACAGACCTTGGCCTGGAGTCCCCACATGTCCCTTTTATCCGGTGCCACTGCAGTTCCCTCACTCCGTGTGCACCAGTGTGAACACGCCTGTTGCTTAAGAAAGGCTGTGTGACAGCTCAGGGATCTTTCCTGCAGGAGCTCAGAGTCTCAGACAAAGAGAAAAAAATAACAGAAAAGGAAGGTGGGAAGGTACAGGGTGGAGACAGCCTCCTTAAGAAGCTTCCTCATAAAAAGGAGTTACAGCTTTTTATTCCAAGGCTGGCTGTTGGTTCAGAAAATCCCCGCAGAGAAAGAAGGAGAGACAGAGAAGATACAGGAGGGGCATTCCATCCCATGTGCTGACTAGACCCAGTATGGGAAGAGCCCCCAGAATGCGGCACTCAGCCCATGCAAACGGTTCTGAGCATCTCTTCCTCCTCCCCTGGGCCAGCTTTCCTCTTTCCTCCTGTCCATCCTCTTTCCTGCCAAGGGCACCAGGCTGAATCACCTGGAGTGGCAGAAGCAGCCTTCAGTCACCCTCAGGGCTCTGAGGAGAAGGTGGTGCCCTTGGCAGCTGGGGCTGAGGGGGTTGGGGGGACGGCCACTAGGGACCAGCAGCACCCAGTTCCTCCCCAAAGGCCTGGGACTGGAGAGCTGGGAGCTAGATCTCCACGCTCCACACTCAAGAATCACCTCATCTTCTGGCTGAAACAGGGCCCTCAGCCGTCATCGCCACCATCCAGGGCAACCTTTGCTGCCAAGGAGATGATGCCCTTGTGCAGTGTTTCTCCAAAAACAGAAACAAGAATAACTGGTGTTTATCCAAAGCTGTGGTGTTTACAAAACACGTTCACATTCATTTTCTCAATGATTCTCACCACAACACTGCGAGGTGTCCTTTTACAGTTGAGGAAACTAAGGCTCCGAAAGGTTAAATAACACGTTCAAGGTCAATGAAGTAGTGAGTGGTGGAGCGAGACTTGCATGCACTCGGGTCCGTTTCCAAAGCCCATAGCCTTTCCTCTGCACCTGCTGCTCAGCAAGATGTGTCCCAGTGCATCTGACCTCCTCACGGAGGAGTCCTGCTCTGAAACCTTCCCAGGGGACTCTCACCCCACCCACTCCACTCTGGATCACTTTCTGTTGTCAGTTGGCCCTTTATTATTACATGCTTTTTATGTGATGGGTGAGAGTATATGATTCGTGGCTTTGGATCTCTCTTGCCAAGACTTTTCCTGCACGAGCCTTGTCCGCACTGGGCTTTCTTCAAGGGAGAGCTGGCATCTTCCCACTCTTCTCCATCCTTCTCCCCACCTTATCCACCCAGCCAGTGACATCTGCTCTTCACCCAGTGCTCAAGATGAACAACAGCCAGGATCCTTCCCAAGTGGTGCACTCCCTTCTTCACTGCCTCCCACAGATCAGTTATGACAAATCGTTGAGCCAAAGTGTTGGTTCAAGCCCTGTCTTAGGGTAGGTAGCCAAGCAGGTGGGGAAACACATGAACACTCCCCCTACGCCCTCCTCTCCATCATTCAGCCTGAGTGAGGTCCTGAGTGAAAGGCTGCGTGATACCCCTGCACAGGATGCCAAAGGTGCCCTCAGAGAGCCTCTAATTCAATGGGGAGAGAGGACATAGTCACATAAAAAAGAGGGCTAATGCTGCAAGGCCATTTTTAACTGACTTAGGAGGAGAAGCAGGTGGTTGGGGCAGGGAGGTCCTAGAGGTTTTGCGAGGCTTTGAAGGATGGATGGGGTTTGGATGGGCAAAGAAGAAAGTGGGCATTCCACGGAGAGGGGACCACAGAATTAAAACCATGCAGGGTGTTTTGGACACTCGGTGAATGACTCAGTTTGTTGGGAGTGGAGTCACTCTGGACCAGGTAGGAAGGGAGGCTAGAGAAAGACAGAAGAGCCAGCTTGGGGAGACTTGAACTCGGGGCACTTAGCAGTCCCAAGTCTATGTGGGCAGCAGCAGGGAACCACGGAAGATGTTTCTGTGGGTGGATCTCGTACTCTGGCCACGTGCCTGGCAAAGTTAGTCAAGGGGTCTGATGCACAAGAAATGAAGGAGTACAAAGCACACTTTGCAGGAAATCTACTGCTGAATCTTAGCTGCCAGTGACCTTCCCCGGGGTCCGTCTCGGTGGAACATCTGGATGGTGCCTCTGTGACTGTCTTTCATGTGCATTTTCAGGGAGGCAGCACCAGACTTGCTGGTAAAGAGGACTACTCTTTTGAACTTTGGGGAATCCAGACTTCTGGGAAATTAAAAAAAAATGCACCTTGATCTGGCACTAATGGCCACTTTTCCTGATGTGAGGACAAGGCAGCAGCGATGGGGAGCCTCCTTGTTCCTGGAGCCCTTCAGTGGTCACCATGGGAGCCCCCAGGGCAGAAAGGCAGGAGGATCTGCAAGAGAAACAGGAAGTTCTCTCACCCGGGGACCCCTCGGGGCCATTAAAATGCTTCTTCAAGAGGAAAAAGACAGGACAGCTTCCCTTCCCAGAAAGTAAGTGGTGTTTAGGGCCAGTCCACTGCCTGAGAGCTGAGATGAAGGTCTGGGGCTTTGTTTTTTCTACCCTCCCCTCTTTTTCCTCCCTTTCCCTCCCACTGCTGAGAATTGGAGCTGTGTCACGAGTCTTTGAAAACATTCCAGTTAATGGCAGCATAATATGCCATTATGTGGAGTGACTGTAATTTATTTAACCACTTAGTTGGGCATTTTCTACCCCGTGTCTTGCTCTCCTGCTGTGTTCCCTCCCTCAGAGTCCCTGGTTCTTCCTTGCAAGGTCAGGATCAGTGAGAAGGCAAGACAGACACTTCCAGGCTCCTTGGAAAGATCATTTGGAATTTCTCTGAAAAGTAACAGACAGACAGCAAACCTCTTGCCACAAAACATCCCTGGATTCCACCTTGTAATGGATAACTCAGCCCTTGCCACCCCCAACCCCCAAGCCCTGCTCCTTTACCAAAATAAAATGGGAGCCTTGAGTTTTGACCTCTAAAGTAAAGTACTTGCCAAGTCTTGCTTAACATTCTCATGATCTTCCCAGACCAAGGACAAGGGGGTTGGTTTGAAAACTAAATTCTAAGTATCTAGGCAATGTGGAATATGGGGAAAGCATAGGTGTCAGAAAATTCTGCTTCCCTGTGGAATGATGCAAGTCTAGGTACTCAACCTTCCTGACTGTCCATTTATTCACCTGCGAAATAGACAGAATAATACTTGCAGAATAACCTTAAAATTATCCATTACATATGCAAAGAATACAGCCCAGTGTGCCATGTGGCAGGTGGTTAATGAATAACAATAGTAATAGCGGCTCATCTTTGTAATTTTTGTGGTAGAAAACGAATGGTAGTTGCTGTAATGATGCTACTTGTGGCCCTTACGGCATGAGATCTCCTAACATGAACTTGGACTTGACTTAGCAAAGCCATAGCCCCACTTTTATTCCTTTGCCAGACTTTGGAAGGAGCGTGAGAATTCCTCTTCCTGTCCTGTAATTCCATAGAGTCTACCAGCAAAGCAACCCCACTACTAGGATGGTTGTAGGCAGGGTCCCTCTAGAGTCAGGGGAGCAGTGGGGTGACCTTTCCAGGAGCCCCATAGTGCAAAGGACAGGCACGATCCTGGGGCTTGCTGCTTGATGCCTCAGAGCCCTGCTAATCTGCAGAAATTCTTTCTGCCCCAGGGGTGAGGTGGCCATGGCAAGGCAGCCGTGCCCCAGAGGGGGTTGAAGCGGGCAGAGCCCACGGAGGGGGAAGAGGGGGAGGAGTGGCGGGCGGCAGCTGCTTGAAATTGATTGCTCTTGTAGTTTAGTTTATACCACGGGCCCTCTCCGCGCTGCCCGGGTGGCGACCTTTAGATAATAAAAGGAATTCTGGGAGATTTCTGACAGGCCCGTGACATATGGGGCAGGTCCGCAGGGTCAGGCGGTGTATCTCCCTGCTCCCGGCCCCAGGGTAATGAATCTTGTTTTGACTTGACCAGGCCAGCCCAGCCAGCACCCCAGAAAGGAGCCCAGCCCCTCCCCTCTGCAACCCCTCAAATGAGCGCCTGTCTTTGGAACCCTTCATAATTCAGGGAGACAACTCCAAACTTTTATAGCCTGTGAGCGGACAGGACAAACATTGCATGTTTTGCTAAGGCCCTGAGAGAGCTGGTGCGGTTTCCAGGGCTCGAGCAGAGCCCACTGGGAGACCTGGGAAAAAAAAAACCAGCAGAAAGCCCTTCCTGGCATGAAAGGGCAGTGGCCCCCGGACAGGCCAGAGCAGGAGCCGGGGTGGGAATGGGGGGAGTCACAAAATATCCCCTGATGTTCTTGGGGTCTTGCAAGTGACACATTGACTCTTCTGGGCCAGAGCAGAAGCAGGCAGGGGAGGCAAAATGGACAGGAACTTTCCACAGGGCAAGAAGCAAGAGAGCTGAGAGACTGGCAAACCCCAGGCCTAAGCCCCCCCGGGCCCAGAGCTGCGAGAGGCAGCGCAAGTGCATTCCCGGGGCCACGGCTTCTAGCTGGGTGAAGGAGGAAGCCTGTCTGCTGCCTTCGGGGCTCACAGGGGTGTTAAGAGGTCTGCATCCCGAAGCGTGTTGGCCCTGTGATGGCTTCAACCCCTCGCCACAAACACACGTGCTCACACACGTATGCACACACGCTTTCTTCAAAAGCACACTTCCTAAGCCCACGTGGTGGAGGGCAGCGCTCCTCCCAGCCACATTAGTTTGCTCGGGCTGCTGTCACTAAGTACCCCCTCCCGGGTGGCTTCAACACCAGAAGTTAATGGCCTCACAGTTCTGGGGGCCAGAAGTCAAGATGCCAGCAGGGCTGGCTCCTTCTGAGGGTTGCGAGGAGGGACAGGATTCCGGGCCTCTCTCCTGGGCTTGCAGATGGCTGTCTTCTCCCTGTGTCTCTTCCCTCTGTGCCTGTCTCTGTGTCCAAATGTCCCCTTTTTATCAGGACCCCAGTGCATTTGGATTAGGGCCCACCCTAATTATCTCATTTTGATTTAATTACCTCTGTAAAGGCCCGGTCTTGAATGCAGCCACATTCTGAGGTAGTGTAGGTGAAGGCTTCAATACATGAATTTTAGAGGTACACGATTCAATCCATAACATTTGCTAGCCTGCCTTTCATGCCAAGGCCCAGCCCCTCACGTCCCCTGTCCCCCGACTTGCCCACTGTGCCATCTGGGAGGCAGAGAGCCCACTGCTGGCATGCACTCATGTGGGATGCGAGGCCTTGCTCCCTCCCTTTGCTGGAGCTGAGAGCCACACTCTGCTCTGGGCAGCAGCCCCTCACGCCTCAGCACCTGGAATATGGGTTCTTCCCTTACTGCTGATCAATGTCAAGGCCTCCTCGAATTTCCTTCCCTTCCTCCTTGGTTATTGGAGATTGGATCTGATTTATCCACCTGCAAAAAAAAAAAAAAAATGCACATAAGGACAAGTAGGGGCTGTCCCTTCCCATAGTGAGAAAAAGTGACAGGGTCGACATTATTACCCAAAGTTGTCTTGACCCACCCTGGGGGGGAGGGGGACACAGCATCACCTATTTGACCTTCTCAGAAAAGATGCCAAATGTGGGCAGAGGTCCATGTTGCTCCTCGGTCTCTCCTCACCTTCCTTCTCTCTCGCTCCGGGGTGAGGTGTAGCCACTTGGCTTCACGTAACAGCACAGAGTCTGGGGCAAAAATGACATTTGATTAATGAAGCAAACGCAGCTGGTATAGCAGTGACATCTAAATTGTTCCTTTGGTCGTGCTATTTTCTGTAGAAAATTGTCGCTCTCCCCGCACCCCCTCCCCTTTTGCCTTTAAATCGTGTGCATAAAATACGCTAATAACAATCTCGGGCGACTGTGCCTGAGTGACAGCTGAAATAAGAAAAAGACTAATCGTGCCTCCTGCAGCCCTGTCACATGGAGATTAAATGAGTCTCTCTCCCACCCCCTCCCTGCCCACCCCCCTCCCCCACTCTCTCGTGGTCTCTTCTCAATGAGAAGCATGGGCATTTGAATAATAATATTATAGACACCATCAGGGTGACAGTGGGGAAAAAATCAGCTCAAACCCATGATTATTCCTTCCATCTAATAATTATTTAAATACCAGATAACTCCTTTCACTCTAATTGAGGCCTTTCAGCTGTCGGCATTACCCGGGGCCTCTGCGCTCACCCTCTCGCTCACCTTGTGCTACCCAACGTGCCTGAACTACCTCCGAGGTCGCTGTTAGACAGAGTGACACTGGGAATGTTTGCATGTACAAGCGCGCTAATGACATTAGGACGGGGCCTTCAGGATTGTTCCACCCACAAGGGGCGCGATGGGGCCCCAGAATCGCACATTTCATTTCAACATTTTATCCTCATAGACTTCAATCCATGGAAATTTTACACCCGAGGCAGCCTCCTCAGGTCATTGGGACCAGTCCCCTGCCGTTGGGTAAACGCATTCTGAAACAGCTGTCGGGAAAATCCAACGCAGAATATTTCATAGCCTTCTGGGCCACATGCCCCAGGGAACTTCTCTAGACAGGATGTCCTCCTTGACATCTTACTTTAGTCCTTTCTGCTCCATTTCTAACTCTTTGAGAAAAAGAAGCTGCCTACGCTTAGATATTACATCTGACCTGTCTATGAGGTTGTCCACAACCCAGAGGGATAATGGCACGGGACCCCCAAGCCCCCAGGTGACAATGTAGGTGCCACTCCTGTGTGTGAGGACTGCCTGAGCCTGCCGGGGCCTGGAGGAGGTCACTCCCCGTCCCCCAACGCAGAGGGGAGCCAGTCTGATCTCCCCTTCATTCTCCTTAATCCCGCGCCTCCTCGGGTCTGCTCTGCACACCACCTCACTGTCCCTGCTCAGCACCAGGCTCACTTCTGCTCATCCTGGGGCCACCACCATCAAAAGGCACCTTCTTTTCCTGAAACAGGGCAGCCTGGAGGAGGCAGGACATGACTGACCCACCCAGGACGCTTTTGCAGAGGAAGTACGGCCTTTGGTCACAAGGTCTATGTTCTGATCGCAGCCTGTCCCTGAGTCATTTTGGGCCACCTTGGAAAATTTGTTTTCTTTCCATGGGCCTCTGTTTCTTCATTTTAAAAAAGAGAGGTGGATTGGAGTGATCTTTTAGTCTCCTCTAGCGATGGCTTTGAATTCCTGCTTTAAAGGTGTCGCTAATTAGAAGGGAGAGCTGAGGGAGAGGACAGACTTCTCTCTGCCCTGGGAGGGGAGTGAGGTTGGGGTGAATGCCAGGACAGCCCTTCTTCTAAGAATTTCCTTTTCTCTGTCACTATCTGGCTCCTCGGGGTGCTGGCTGTGAGCCACCTGGTAGGTGCAGTCATAATAATAGGCCCCTTTTACTGCTATTGTTATGAGAAATGTCACAGCCAGGCTGGGGCAGGTGGTGGTGGTGACGGTGGTGATGCAGACAGTGGTGACAGTGAAGCTATGGATGGGTCCACGCTTGGGAGCTCTACCATTATGAACTCTGACTCAGTCTGGCAAAATTCCATCCCAACCCTTCCTACCTCCTCATCTTCCTCCTTTCTTTTGCCATAAAGGAGGCCAAGTAAACATAGAGGTACATGCACTCAGCTCTCCTGAAAAAGGCAACAGAGGGGGTCGCAGGGAGGAGAGAATCCTGCCCTGAGCTGAGCTGGAAGTGCCTGATTGTCTTTCCTCCCTGTGTGGCCCCTGCCACCTGCAGCAGCTGATCAGGGAGGTAGAGATGCCTTCACTAGCTGTCACCCACACCTGCCTCCTGAATCCCGATCGGGGAGAAGGCGTCACCAGGCCCTCCAGATAAAATATTTAGTGACACTTGCTTCCCCGAGAGCCAAGTGCGTCCTCTCCTCAGCATCAGGAGCGCTCTGTGTGCTTTACTGATAGGGCAAGTGAATCTCCCAGGGCACACGTCCTGCTTTGAGACCTGGGGAGAGGGAAACTGGTGGGAGAACAGAGACTAGGCAAGTTTGGCTCTCGAGAATGCATGTGACACAGTGACTTCATGAGGAGAAGGGACAGGAAGAAGGAGGCACTGAAAAAACCCCTGAGGCTGACACTAGTGGAAAATTGGGGTTAGGAAATGCTAGGTATGCAAAGTCATAGCCCGTGTTCCCTGGCTTCTACCAAACTGAGGATGGAAAATTCATTCTAAGACCAGAAAATGGATGGAAATGAAGAGTTGGGAATATTGACCAATAAATTACTACCAGTAAAGGCTAATGAATCTCGAACACTTCTAATGGGCTGGGCATTGTTCTAAGTGCTTTATATGTACTGACTTCATCATAACAATCCTATGAGGTAGATACTAGTGCTAAGCTCATCTTATAGAAATAGTGAGATAGTATCACGGAACAGCTCAGTACCTTGGCCAGGTTTACACAGTTGTTGCCTCTGTTTGAATCCAAGCATCTAAGTTCAGAGCTCATGCATCTGACCATCCCACCACACCGCCTCTCATCAGAGAGGTACACAGGTGGGTGCCCTTCTCCCTTAGTCTGAATTCAGACAGGAGGCTTGATCCTTGCATGACCTGGTAACATCAGCCTTGGCATGGAAAGACAGAGGCTCTCAACTTGCTGTTGAAGTCAGTGGTCCTTGTGAAAGCCACACTCAGGTAGAACGCAAACCTCGCCTGCCACCCCTGCACTGCAGGAGACCATGTCTCCTCTTAACCCCGGTGCTCCGGTGCCTGCTGTTCCCAAAAGGGTGACCCTAAAGCCCCACGGACTGAATGTGCCTGGAATTCACCAGGAGCAGTTTGTCACAGAGTGGATGCCGATCTAGGGGTGAGAGGAAAGCAACCCAACTAGTGGCCTATTGAGAACTCCTGACTTCACCAGCTTTACCCGGCTGGACAGAAGGACTTCAGCTGTATTCCAGTCATGGGCTCTAGAAGCAAGCAAGCTTCAGGGTATCATTTTGTCTGAAGAAGGAAATCTTACAAACTGGTTAATTCCAATACCCTTTATTTCTAGATCAAGAAATAGGCTCAGGTTGATGCTAAGCCATACAATCCATGAGTGACACAGGCAGGATTTGAATCCAGGGCTCCCTGAGTTCCCCACTCTGCCTCCTACCCTATGACTTCATGCCTTCTGGCCGCCAGGCCAATTTTCCCATTCAGAGTTCAACTCTCCAGATCCTGCGCCTCTACAAGCCTCCCTGCAGGATGCAGAGAGGCTATGTTAGGACCTGTGCAGTAGGTTGGTAGGGATGATCACCTTGGCTCTAGCCTCTTTCCTCTGACACATGCTTGCCAGTTTGAGCCCCTTCACTGGAACAGGGAAGGCAGGGGAATCAAAGGTCTATCCACAGCGTTCATTCCCATGGAAAGGATGAATACGAGCAAAAAGAGAAGTCAGGAGCTCTGGCGGGATTCCTGAAATTCAGTCTCCTGGGGAGGTTTCCATGATAATAATAACAACTAGGATAAGCTGAGCATTCACTGAGTGCCAGCTACCATGCTAAGAGGTTTGCCCACATTATCTCATTCACTCCCATGACACCCTGACAGGTCAGTACCGTAATTACCCTATTCTACTGGAATGGGAGATGAGACCTGACTTGCCCAAGGTCCCAAATTCTGCCTAACAACAGAAGCCACTCTGTATTCAAACTGGGTCTCTGGAGGATACTGGGCAGGGAGGTGAGACAGTTGACCTTAACCTCACACCGTGTCCTTTGGTGTTACTCTCTGCTACCTACTGGAACCTCCTTCCTCCACCCCGGGGCTAAGCATACATGAGCCTGTACGTTACAGGGGAGGCTGGAGTGTGCCGCCCACCAACTCAACGCCAGAGCTCAGAGAACACTTTCTAAAAGGCCAAACCCCAAGTGCAGGGTGGTGATGACTATAATCCTCTGGCTGCCCTCCCTCCACCTGTCGGCAAAGGAGCCTTCCTGCCCAGGGACAGGGGCACAGACAGCGCAGCCTCCTGCAGCTCCCTGTCCCCAGCTGGAGAATGTGAGGATTCTGTTATTTCCTTTCCGCAGCTCCTCTTGAGGAATTCACGTCCTGCTACCGGCCCCAGGACATAGCTAAAAATAACCTCTGATTTTCAAACCGAAAGCCCTGTCTGTCAGGAGGCTTTGCCGGTGAGCGCGTGGGGCCGGAAGGGCTGTGTCAGAGTCGCTGAGGTCAGCCTGGGCCTCATGCCGCCATTGCCTTCCGCTTTCCAAGGAAGCCTGGGGCCCAATGAGTCACCCAGAACACCCCGGTGGAGCCTGGTTGGAGGAGAGCAGTCAGGTGGGATCTACCTCTGGCACCAGGGTCAGGCGTGGGATGTACAGTTGAGGAGGACAAGGGAGAGTTTCTAAAGATATCGAGCCAAAAACCACGCGGATTCCCAAGGTGGCATCTGTTCTCATTCCAACCCAGTTAAGCCAGACGGGGAGGGTGCAGGGACGGGGACTCTCTTAAACCCCACTGGAGCAAATTCTGCATCCTTGGCTTGGGTGTTTCCATTCGTGCTGCCTCACCCGCCCAGAGTTCTGTCTGGACTTGTCTGAGAAGGATGCCGGACTATCTGTCCAGCTGGAGAAAAGCTTTCTCTGCTAGAGGGCTCGCTGCCCCCTGCTGCTGCTACCTGCAACCACAGTCCCTCCCTCGCCATAAAAGTCAGGAGCAGGGCTGGCAGAGTGATGGGACAGGCTCCACTCTGCACACCCTACCCAGGAGTCCCTAGAAGCTCTCTCAAGAGCCCCCCACCTTGCCCCTCTGGGCAACTTCCTTGGAATAAGGAGGAAAACCTCTAGCGCCTCGGGGTTGGGAGGGCAGGCAGGGAGCAAAGTCCTCATCACGGGACTGCAGGCTGACAGCCTGAGGTTGGTGCGTGGGAGGCTGGAACAGTCACAAGGCCCCATCAGTGGCTGCTGTGAGACTGACCCTCAACTCCTCTCACATCTCCCAAACACAGAACTCTGGCCCAGTGGTTGGAGCTGAACTCACCTATCCGGTCCCCGTGAGCAAGGAAGCCAGCTCCACCCGCAGAGACACAGAAGTGGAAGCAATTTCCTCCGGGGCCTGGCAGCCCACTTACTGGGGAGGCTCTGGCTGATGTCCTCCTGTCCCAGAGAATGGTGGTGGTGGGGGGGGTTGTCCTCCCTTTCTCCCTGGGACTCTTCAGGCTCCTGAATAGCACCTCTGGCAATCCCAGTCCTATTGGTCACAGCGTATCCCACTCTCTGAACACGTTTGAAGGGCTAACAGTCAGAGATGATTCTTTCTAGAGAGGACAAGGCTGAGGGGCAGCGAGAGGCAGTTACTTATTCACGATGACCAGCTCTTCTCCTTCCCTGTGGGGGGCAGAGCATGAAAGAGTAAAGAAACCAGCAGTGCGAGGGGATGGAAGTCTGAAGTAAGAAGGAATTTCATTGGCAATATCAGACCCAACAGCTGACTGGAAGAGCTGGGGAGACGAGAGATCTCCCCTGGACAGGCAGAGGACACTAGCGACTGGGTGGGGAGACTGGCTTTGGTCCCCACACCCGCATCATCTGACTGGGTGAACTGTCTTTTAACCTCTCTGACAGATAAAAACCATGTCTGCAGAGGACAGAAATAGAGATGCTTTGTAAAGAAGAAAAAAAAAAGAAGTATTTTACAGCATAAAGGCTGGAGACCAAAATAGATAATAGGATTCCCTGAGCATCCCGAAGAGGGAAAAAGTCTGTTAAAAATAGAAAAACCGAAGTACAGAAGGAAGAGGCTCAGAGCTAGACAGGACTGGGACCTGGGTCAAGCAACCCTGTGCACTTCTCCCAGGAGTGATTCTCCATCTCACCACTCTGCCTTGTGTTTTCCAGAACCATGTGAGGGCCCTCCCGGGAAAGTGGAGTCCAGGAGAGCTCAGAGGCTCTGTCTCCTGGTCCGCGCCCCGCTCAGAATGGAACAGAGGAGGCCCTGGCCACGGGCCGCAGAGGGGGACGGCTGGCCAGTGGTCCTGCTCTCCGCGGTCTGCGTGCTGCTGGCCCCGCCCACCGCCGGCATGCCCCAGTTCAGCACCTTCCACTCCGAGAACCGGGACTGGACCTTCAACCACCTGACGGTGCACCGGGGGACCGGGGCGGTGTACGTGGGGGCCATCAACCGCGTGTACAAGCTGACCGGCAACCTGACCATCCAGGTGGCTCACAAGACCGGGCCGGAGGAGGACAACAAGTCCTGCTACCCGCCGCTGATCGTGCAGCCCTGCAGCGAGGTGCTCACGCTCACCAACAACGTCAACAAGCTGCTGATCATCGACTACTCGGAGAACCGGCTGCTGGCCTGCGGCAGCCTGTACCAGGGGGTCTGCAAGCTGCTGCGGCTGGACGACCTCTTCATCCTGGTGGAGCCGTCCCACAAGAAGGAGCACTACCTGTCCAGCGTCAACAAGACGGGGACGATGTACGGCGTGATCGTGCGCTCCGAGGGCGAGGACGGCAAGCTCTTCATCGGCACGGCCGTGGACGGCAAGCAGGACTACTTCCCGACCCTGTCCAGCCGCAAGCTGCCCCGCGACCCCGAGTCCTCCGCGATGCTCGACTACGAGCTCCACAGCGACTTCGTCTCCTCCCTCATCAAGATCCCGTCCGACACCCTGGCCCTGGTCGCCCACTTTGACATCTTCTACATCTACGGCTTCGCCAGCGGGGGCTTCGTCTACTTCCTCACGGTTCAGCCCGAGACCCCGGAGGGCGTGGCCATCAACTCCGCCGGCGACCTGTTCTACACGTCTCGCATCGTGCGGCTCTGCAAGGACGACCCCAAGTTCCACTCCTACGTGTCCCTGCCCTTCGGCTGCACTCGGGCGGGGGTGGAATACCGCCTCCTGCAGGCCGCTTACCTGGCCAAACCCGGGGACTCCCTGGCCCAGGCCTTCAACATCAGCAGCCAGGATGACGTGCTCTTCGCCATCTTCTCCAAAGGGCAGAAGCAGTATCATCACCCGCCCGATGACTCTGCCCTCTGTGCCTTCCCCATCCGGGCCATCAACCTGCAGATCAAGGAGCGCCTGCAGTCCTGCTACCAGGGGGAGGGCAACCTGGAACTCAACTGGCTGCTGGGGAAGGACGTGCAGTGCACCAAGGCGGTAAGGAGGCCTCACCTGGTCCATCCCGGATGCGGCATCCAGCCGCTGGTCTTCCTGCCGGTGCCCCATCGCCCACCCTGCCCCCAGACCACCACCGCCTGAAATGAGCGGTGTTCAGGCTCCTGTCACCTGGTGGTCCCCAGTAACACAGAGTCTGATAATACCAGACACATGAGGCATGTTTGCTGACCCACGAGTCATTCCAAATAAATAATCCAGTTCCTCCTCCCCACTAGCCACTATAGTATGCACTTCCAGCCTCAGCGGTGAAACTGACAACAGAGCTACCTGCCCTCATGGAGCTTTCCTTAGTGAGGGAAGACAAATGAACACACAAAACGTGTAGTCTCTCAAGGGGTGGCAACTGCGGGAGGGAAAAATAAAGCCCGGGAGCCGAAGAGGCCGTCCCCAAGAGGGCTGATCCTTTGAGAAAGTGGCATTTGAGCAAAGGCTGAGGAAAGTAAGCCACATGGGTATCTAGGGAAAGCATTCCAGGGAGAGGGAGGGGGCAGCATGTGCAGAGAATTCAGGACATGCCTGGAGTGTGTGAGGAAGAGCAAGGAGGCCACTGCGGATGGATCAGGGCGTGTGGGAGAAAGAGCAGCTGGGGATGAGGCTGGTCAGAGGTAGCAGCGACCAGATCCTGTGCGTGTAGAGTTCCTTAGGCCACTGTGAAGCCAAGTGAGGGAGTAAAGTAGGCAGGTGGATATGTAAGTTGGAGGAGAGGGAAGGGAGTCGAGCCCGACTGACAGATTGAAACCTGGGGAAGAAGAATCAGGAGTCTGGGCAGAGGGAGAGAGGGGAGGAAAGGGAACTCGGGATCCAGACTTGAGCATGGCAGAGACAAGAAAGTCAGTGGTGAGTGCTGTCTTGTCAGAGGGTCAGGATGCTGCCATGTAAGTGGTCACCGTGATCCACACATTCACCCAGCCATCCATCTCTCTGTCCATCATCCATCCATCTACACAACCCTCCATCCATCCATTCATCCCACCATTCATCCATCCACTTCACAAGAGGGTATTGGAGATCCCCTGAGTGCCCAGCACTGTACTGGGCACTGAGGATGCAAATATAAAAAGACATAATCAGTACTCTCAGATATCTCCTAATCTAATGGGAGAGAGTAAGAGATAAAAACAGCCGACAGTATAATGTAATGCCTAAGAGTTTGGGATTCAGAGCTCAGATTCCATCTGTGCTGCTTCCGGGCTTCGGAAATAACAACATCTCTCCATTATCATCTGTGAAATGGGGATTGTAATGCCTGTGTTGTGGGATGATCAGATGAGAGAATATGCAACAAGATTAACCTGCCAGATTTACCATTATTAGCTAACTGTTATGGATCGTGACAAGGGCTAAGAGAGAGTTCTGTGCAAAGTGTTGAGGGCACTGGATCTGCAGTCTGGGGAACCATCTGAGACCAAGCGAGCGATCCATACAGCTGCCTTCTGAGCATCCTAAGTGGAGGGTATCTGCTTTTAGGACCCAAAACCACTTCTTAAGGCAAGAAAACAAATCATACCTAGGCTGTGCTCCTGTTCCTGCTGTCATTTGCTTGGTACAATAGGACAGTTGTTAAGGCCATGAGCTTTGAATTCCAACAGATTTGTATTTAAAAATCAGTCCTACCACTTAAAACTGTGTGGCTTTGAGCAAGTTATATAGCTGATCTGAGCTGTAATTTTTTTTTCATTCTTCAAATAGAAATAAGTAGTCTCTATTTATGGTTATTATGAGGATCAAAGAGAAAAAAGTATATAAAATACTTCACACAATACCTGGAACATAATAAGCATTTAAAACATGACAGCCATAATTATCCATATTAATTAATTAAAGAACCAGTTATTTGCTCTAATTTTCCTTTTGTAAAATGAGGAGGCTGAACTAGTTATTCTCTAAAGTTCTTTACAGCATGGCAATGGCCCCAACCAGTAGGGAGAAGTGGAGAGGAAATGAAAGGGTTAATCCCTTTGGAGAGTCAGGCCTGGTTCCCACTGCCCAGAGGGGGCCTTGTCAGGAGGAAACTGCTGATTCCTGCCTGCTTCTGAGCCAGAGGGAAGAGGAAGCCGACACCCTTCTGTGGCTCCAGTGGCTTGCAGAGGGACAAGCCCAGGCTAGTAACAAAAGGGCAGCGAAGGCAGTGGGGGAGAGGTGACAGCAGGTGGGATCAGGACCTTGGAGAGAACAGCCCCTAACTCATCACCCCCACCCTTGATCATCACATTCTTCTGGTGCAGCCTTGATAGCAGGTGTGGGAGTGAGGGGGTCACAACAGGTAGGGCCCCTTAAAATCTCTATAATCCAAGGACTCCCAGACCAGGGGATGCAGAGACCTTTTGGTGGCCTTAGAGGGGGTTAAGAATGCCTGAAAGAAGCTGAGATCCCAGGGCTTAATTTTAACGTCATCTCTGGACTCACATGGAACTCTCAGATAAAGATTTGAGCTCCGTTCCCAGAAAAGGAATGAGGACCAGGACTCACTCTTTGAGCAGCAGCTCTGTCCCAAAGGCTGTGCTGGCCAATTCGAGGGTTATCTCACTTGATCCTCAGTATGACCCTATAAAGCGAGGATTATCCATTTGACAGATGGAAAAACAAAGACTCATGAAAACTAAGTAAATCACTTAAATCCGCACAACCATAAATGCCAAAGCAGGGATTTGAGCTCAGTTCAGCCGATATGACTTCTTAGTCCAAGCGCTTTCCATTTAGCTGTGCTGCTTCTAAGGAGAGGCCGCACTCTGGGCTCTCCCTTTTGGAGCAAAAGTAAAGGGGCAGCAGATGTTTGGGAATAGCTGACAATTTAAAGAAGAGAGAAAGAAAGGCTGGCCAATCCCAGGGGCTTAGGCTCAGAGCAAACCATTTCCCTTACAGTCCGGCAATTCTAGAGTCAGGAGGGAGAGAGAGAAATTCAAAATCACCAGCAAGTTTTTGGCTTCTGCTGCCATTTCTCAGAATTTGGCTTGGGTTAGACCTGTGCCCAGACTCTGCAACCTTACCAGTCCCTGGAGACAGTGGGAAAGAGACTGAAGCTCTGAAACCTAGGCCTTTCAGAGCCGGAAGGATGCTTGACGGTTACCTGGTCCCATCTTTCCCTTTGTAGATGAGAACATTCAAAGAGCCTGTGTGCTATGTCAAGGTCACGTGGCTGGCCAGTGGTAGAGACAGGATTACAACCTAGATTTCCTGAGACTTATCAGGGCACTTGTGCCTACCGTGTAGGGATGAGAAAGAGAAGTAGAAAATTTAAAAATTAGTAGCTGATTTCTCACTGACATTTCTAGGACAGCTGAAATTTCCATCACTGGCTCCAGGAATATGCTGGTATTAGACAAATGACTAACGCAGGCAATGGTAGCAGTAGGGAAGGATGGAGGTGGGGAGACCTTGATTAGAAGCATTTGCCAGTTTTCTCGCTGTAAATACTCCCACCATGGATGATTTCAAGCCACCAGTGTAATGTCACTGAATGCAAAGATGGATATCCTGCATCCCTCATGAGCTGGCTCTAGCATACCATTGCTTCACTCCCTTCCTGAGAAGCATATCCTTTCTACTGTGTGGAACTCCATATAATCCAGAGTTCAAAGTCATGCTTAACATAAAAGCTAGTTTCCTTTCCTAAAGAATATGCACCCACACACATACACACATGAACACAAGGGTAGCACCTCCATTCGGCTGCAGGAGCAGCAGTTCTCTGCAAACCGCCAAGGCATCACAAGATACGAGTCTCTATTCCCTTTGGATCTAAAAAAGGGATGGAAAGGGAAGTCCCTGGTTTACCAAAAAAAAAAAAAAAATCACATGTAGTTTCTAGGACAGTTCTTCCAAGGAAACGAGGCTGTCAGGGAGCGATGCGTCAGCCTGCTCTTCCCTGTTGCGGTTGAGAGGAAGGGACTGAGGGGACAGACTGCAGGGCTCTCCCTAATTCTTTCTGTGATTCCCACGACAGTCATTTCCTTCTTCCTAGGGGATGCTTTTCCAGACCCAGAAGGAACAGTTGCCAAGGGCTCAGGGCTCCGTCTAGCCTGGGGTCTGTAACCTTGGCCCGCAGGTTTCCATGTTGTGCAATCAACAATGGTGTTTCAAAGGATCCATCTTGGCCCAGCCTCAGGCTAGACAGTGTGCAGAGACTGCAACCCCCTTGGCAGCCCCTGCCCTCAGGAAGCATGCAGTCTTTTTTTTATTTTAAACTGAATGAGATCTTAAAAATAATCAATTTAACAGCCCCAAAAGAGTATGCTACTGGTCCAAGTTCACATAGCCACAGAGAGGGAGAACAGAGGCTAGAATTCTTTCTGTCCAGCTATTTTTGCACCTGCTCAAAATGATCTTCCCCGCTGCCCCAGTCTTTCCTGATGGATACTCTTTATACAAGCACACCACCACTGCCTGCAAAAGGTGGGAGACAGGACAGCCGTCCCACCCAGAATCTACCCAAACATCATGGAAGACTCTAACGGACAGTGGTGAAAGTCCGTGCATAACTTAATGAATCCCTCCTGGTTGCTTTATGTCCTCTCCCCAGTGGTTCCCTCGCAAAGGTGGGCAGGTAGTATGACAAATGAAGAAACTGAGATTTATGTAGATTAAGTGACTTTTCCAAAGTATAAGGCACTGTTCAAGATTATGGTAGCCCTTTTCAGTCTATCCCCAGTAAAGGATGTGGTGAATAATGCAATAACTTAAAATTCCTTACACCCAAAGGCAGACATTGCAGAATGAGAAACAAACAAGAAACCCCCTCCAGGCTGGTAGGAATCCTGCGATGTTGCCTCTGTACTGAATCTCCACGGTCTCAATACAAAGAGCCCCGCAGAATGGCTGGTCCATGGGGACATTAAAATGACCAGAGAATGAGTTCAGGCAGTCAGCTTTGCAAGTTGCCACTGGTTCTCTTGGCAGAAAAGTGAGTGGGTGACTGCAGGTGATGGAGTAGAAACTGCTGGTTCCTCTCTCTGGTTTCACAGGACCCGGTGTGGGGTTCATGGGTCAGTTGTGAGATGCCTTTGTGGGCAGTGTGTATTACGCCCCTGACCCCCAGGCCTGTACGTCTCCGAAGCCTGCTGTCCCAGAGTTGGCCATTGAGGGCGGGCTAGTGTGGAACAACTCTGCCCTGCCTCCACCGCTACTCACCTCAGTTCCTTCCCCTTCTCTCCAGCCGGTCCCCATCGATGACAACTTCTGTGGACTGGACATCAACCAGCCACTTGGAGGCTCAACTCCAGTGGAGGGCCTGACCCTGTACACCACCAGCCGGGACCGCATGACCTCAGTGGCCTCCTATGTTTACAACGGCTACAGCGTGGTGTTTGTGGGGACAAAGAGTGGCAAGCTGAAAAAGGTAAGAGTCTGTGAGCCCAGACGCCCCTGTGATGTTCAGCATCTGGGCTGAGAGCCCCTTCTGGAAGGTAGCTGTTGATGGAGATTTAACTCGAGGCAACTCAGTTTTCTTGGGGTGGGGGTAGTTAGAATGGGCAGGGTAGGTAGGGGTTAATTTTGTGGCTTATCTTCTAGCTGCTTCCTCTCACCATTCGTCAATGAGTGTCTAGGGAACACAAACATATTTCAATATGGTCCAAACTCCAAGAAACCAGGAAGGTGCATCTGCCTAAAGGAGGAAAAAAAAAAATCACTATCTCCAAATCAAGGAGAATGGATTTTTTTGGTTATCTATATTATGAGTCACCCACATCCCAATGCCCTCCCCTTAGCCTATAAAGTTGATTATACTTATCAAAAGCTTTTGTTGAATCCAGAGCAGCTGCTTGAAGCAGATTATGGGTCCCAGTTCTGAGGACAAATGGTGGTGGCATGTTCTCAGCCAATGGTGATGCAGCTCTCTGATGGGAGACGGTGCCTCTGTAAGAGGTCATCCGGTCATCCTCCTGTCTTTCCTCTTCCTGCCATCACGGGCTCTTCCCCGCCCCTCCCCCACCCCATCCCCAAGACCTGAGCTGCCAGGAGGAAGCAGACGTCTTATCCTGCGCCCATCCTGGGCACCTCGGCCAGCTGCAGGGCACAGGCCATCTGGGGCTGTCAGGGCGGGAAGCCTCTTGTGTGGCGGGCTGAAGCCAGCGGCTTGTACCTGCTTGTCAAGGGCTTAGGGTGTGGAGACGGAGCACAATCTGGTTCATTATGTGGGATTACAGAAGCCACATTCTTTCCGGTCCCTGCTAATCCTTTTCCCCAAGCTTACCCTCCTGCCACCTTTCCCTAGACCCACCACCTGAGGATCAAGGCATAGGCAAGACCGCACCACGTCTCACCCTTTGATGTTGACATCACCCCTGTCGCTCTTTCCTTCTAATCCATTTAGAGCCTCGGGGAGACATGTTGTTTGGGGATGTGGAGGGAGGGCAGCAGGGAGGGAGCCTGAGGAAGAATTTCCTCTGTTCTGCTTGTTCTGAGTTACTGCCAGGAGAGGTGAGAAAAACTGGTCTGGGTTGATGTGGAGGTGCTGAACCTTCCAGACCTCTTCTCTCTCATGATACCAAAGCCCTTTAACCCTTTCCTTGCTCTCTGGAGAGGTTCCTATCTATCCCTGTCCTGTGCCCTCTACTCGGCTGGGACAGTGGACCTTGGCTTGGTTTTAGGTACAGGAGAGTGAGAATGAGGGTGGTCCCTGCATTTGCTTTCCCAAAAGTGGGGAGGGAAGTAGATGCCTTCTAAGATTCCACTAAAATTGAAAAGTCATACTTTCTGGAAAAGAATCTGAAAAAGAGGGTATATATATATATGTGTGTGTATATATATATATATGTATGTATGTATATATCCGAATCAATTTACTGTACACCTGCAACTGACACAGCATTGTAAATCAACTCTACTTCAATTTTTTAAAAAAGTGGCATATTCTACCAGGACAGGGTTCAAACTTGGACACCCGAGGCTGGCTACTTCCCTGTAGGGTTATCTACACAGCTGGGTAGTTTGTGACTTGCCCAGGAACTTTGGGCCAAGGGGCTTGTGGGAGTTGAAATCCAGCCTGAAGTCTCCTTATTAAGCCCTGTACCCTAGAGTATAAACATCCCCCCCTCGAGGGGTCCCCCTTCTAATTCATCTGCCCAGAGAGACCACCTTTTTCTAGATTGCACGAAGGTTTTCTCAGGCCAGCAGCAGCCACAGTGAGGCTGTGCTCAGTACCTTCCTTATCCATCATGCACTTTCGGTCAATGTTCTGGATCATTCCAGTGACCCTGTCTCCTTCATTCTCTTGAAAGTTCTATTAAAGGCAGGGGGTCATGCTTTCTTCATATTTATTTCTTTCTTCCTGCCTAATCCTTTCGCCAAGTGGCCCCATCTGGGATAAGCCCCAAAACTGTCTTGAAAAATAGAACCAATCTCTAAGGAAACTTCAAGATTGTCTGGCCCAATACGCGTGTTATTTGGCAGGAAAACTGAGGCCCCAAGAAGAAAAGTGACTTGTCCAAGCTTAGAGATGAAGACAAGTTGCTTCTTGCCCTGACACCCAACTTGGCACCTTTTTTTTACTTAAAGAAGCCTCCAGTGAACCCGGAAGTGTAGGCTGAGAACAATCTTCGGGTCCCGGCGTGCTACAGGGTTCAGCCAGGGGCTAGCGCCTTCGCTCTCCTCAGCCCTGGACCTGAGTTAGCAAATGGAAGTTTTTGGAATGGATAGATGAGGACTGAATAGGGGAAGAACTACCCGTCCAAGTTCAGAGGGCCCTGTGCTGACCTTTCCACATCTCTGTGCATTTTGTGCACACACACGAGGGGCTGCTCAGGGCATCTTTCCAAGCCACACACTCAGGGTAGCCAAGCTCTCCTAGCCCGGTCTGAACCGCACCGCCCCTCTCTGCTAGCAGACAAGTCGCTATGAAGGCGAGTCAGTGGGTTCAAGGGCAAGGCGGGGGGCGTGGCTGCCCACAGCTTGTTCCAACCCGCAAATTGGCTGCTCCTTCTCACTCTTCACTTAGCTGTTCTTGGCTGTTCCTGTGAGCTCATAATACCCCTCCTTCTCCTCTGTGCAACTCACCCTTCCTTTCCACCCACACGCCTTTGAGGCACCTGATACTGACGCCGAACTCCCACCGGCCTCCCATTTATCCAGGGAAACAGCCCAGGAGGAATTTATGGAATGTCCCCAGGAAATGTTACCATGGTCCAGGCCCCATAGCTCTTTCAACACAGGAAGGAAAATAAAGAGAGAGAGAAAAAAAAAACAGTCAAGAGTTTGGAGAAGGGAGGAAAGCAGGGTGCGTCAGAACTGCTCACTTCTCCCCTGCCTGACCAGGGGTCTATCAGACTGCCCAGCCTTCAGCCAGTGCAGCCCAGAGGAACAGGATGTCCCTGGAGAGGGAAGTGCAGAGGAAGCGGAGACTCCCTAGAAGAGGCGTGACCATGAGGTGCCGTTAGGTGCTGGGTCACACGCTTGCTCATATGCTGTTCTCTACTAGATGCGTTGAGAACAGGGCAGATGAGGCCACCGCCTTCTGAGCCTCAAACATGCCGAAAGAACAGGCAGAATAAGGACAAAATCTCAAAACCAAGATGCGTAATACTTGCAGGGGCTCAGGGTTGGTGCATCAGAGGTGATAAGAAGACAGGCCAAGATTGGCCACAGGGATGGAATGATTCCAGAAAAAACAGCTGCAGAGGTGTGATCAGCCTGGAGGGCTTTATGGAGGAGGAAGCTTACCAGGATTTGCTTTGAGACTGATGGAGATAGATGGTGATGAATTGAGAGTGGGAGAGAAAGACCTTCTATTTTTTTTTTAACTGAAGTATAGTTGATTTACAATGTTGTGTTAGTTTCTGGTGTATAGCATAGTGATTCCATCATACATATATATATATATATATATTATTTTTCATGTTCTTCTCTTTATAGGTTATTACAAGTTGTTGAATATAGTTCCCTGTGCTATACATTAGAATCTTGTTGTTTATCTATTTTACATATAGTAGGTTGTGTCTGCTAATCCCAAACTCTTAATTTATCCCTCCTCTACTTCTCTTTCCCCTCTGGTAACCCTAAGTTTGTTTTCTATGTCTGTGAGTCTGTTTCTCTTTCATAGGTAAGTTCATTTATATCATTTTTGAAATTCCACGTATAAGTGATATCATATGATATCTGTCTTTTTCTTTCTGACTTACTTCACTTAGTATGATGATCTCTAGGTCCATCCATGTTGCTGCCAATGGCATTACATCATTCTTTTTTATGGCTGAGTAGTATTTCGTTGTATATATACATCACTTGAGAAGGCCCTTTTAGACCTTGGGGACCATATTGAGAAGATGCAAGGCCTGCGCAAGGAAGGCCTGGAGTGCACAGAGGGGCTTGGAGGATTCGGCCAAATGAAAGCCAAGAGGCAGAAGGCCACGAGGCTTCAAGCCCTAAGAGGATCAAGTGAGAAAGGGCCTCGGGGTTTTCAGCGTGAGCCAGTTGTGCGGTCCAGCAGTAGCAAAGTTAACTGGTCTTCACCACACTAACAGAAGAACCGTCTCCAGATCACGAGAAGTGGTGACTCCACTTTACACTGGAGGTAACATTGATAGAGGGCTTAAGCCAACCAAAGCATGAGATCGGCCGGGGCTGAAAGGCTGTGGGGCTTACGCTCTACGGAGAATATTTTTAAAAGGATGTTGACTCAAGAGAAGAAGAGTCAAGGAGAAGACCAAACATCTTTTTTTCAGATAATACAATTTGCTGAGCACTTACTACGTGCCAAATGTTATTCTAGGAGCTTTATATCTGTTGACTCATCTAACATTTATGTAAGTGGATGGGGTGGGCACTTGTATCACCTCCACTTTACTTATGAGGAAATAGAGGCCAGGAAGAGCGGAGATGTGTCCAAGGCCACACAGCAAGCAAGTGGCAGAGCCAGGATTGCACCTTGATCGTCAGGTTTCACAATCGGCATGCTTGGCCATTAAGCTGTGGAAGATAAATTAGACTTATTCGATGTGGCCCCAGAGGGCAGATGATGGCCAGCAGGTAGGAGTTCCAGGGTAATAGCTTTCGTCTTAACAGAAGGAAGAAGTTTCTTGCAGCCAAACTGTCCCATGATGGAAAGCGTTGACTCAGGAGGGAATGAGTTCCCAGTCAGTGGAAATATTTAAGCAGAGATGCAGTGGTCACAGGTCAGGAAGCCGTGGAGGGGCTCCTGCAAGGAGCACATGACCTTGGCAGTGATGCCGCCATTGTTTGTCTGACGCCTTTGGTGTGAGTGGCAGATATGGGAGGGCAGGCTGTGGCAGAGGAAAGGAGCAAGGCAGGGAGGCCAAGGAGCCCTGGGTGTGGGCTGGGAAGTCACGGCTGGGTTGGTGCTTGCCTTCTGAATGTAGCAGAAAGCCCCTCAGGGTCAACGAGGAGGTGCTTGGCTCGGACAGGACAAGGTATGGCCCAGACGAAGAGGGCAGGCAGGCCTGGGGCAAGAGGTAGGGGAGGGAAAAGCAGGGCATTCTGGGACTGGGCACTGTGGGCTGTGACCACATCCCTCCGGCCTAAAGCAGGCAGCGGGAGTCCAGGTAAGAGATGCCGGGAGCTAAAGCAGACGAGGGAGAGTCGTGGTGACAGGGATTGCAAACTCATTTAATACAGCTTCCCAGGTTGAAGGGAGGGGTCCAGGAGGCAGGTTGTGGAACATAGAAGGGAAGGGGCCGAGCTGAGATGGCCTCAGAAGACACCTGGATGGGGAGGCAGGACACTCCCGGGATCAGGGAAAAGTCCGTATGTTTCCTTGCCTCCATTTGCAGCTGCTAAAACCACTGCCTCAGCCCTGACTTCCCCTCCCTGCAGGCCTCCTCCATCCCCTCGGCCCTGGGGCCTCACAGCAACGGGAGGTGCTGGCTCTCTGCTTCTATCCCCACCTCCCCTAAAAACCTCACCTGCTGCTCACTCAGAGCCTGGCCACACACCCTTCATCCTGTCCCCTTGAGCATCCTGAGTGAGTAGCACCTTCATCAGACCCCCCACGGTTTTGCTCTGACAGCATCTGATGTGGGAGTAGCTGCTCACATGTCCACTTCTCTTGAGAGTCACAAGTCCTGGAGGACAGGGACCCTCTTTTCCATGCTATGTCACCCATCCCCACTGCCAGAGTCAACATCTCTTGCACATTAGGTGTTCATTAAATTCATCTCAAATGTATTGGGTACCTACTCCAGGCCAGACACCTATTTGCACACTGGATTGGAATAGAACCAGACACCAAGAGTGACTCCTAGTTTGCAAAGGAAGGAAGTTAGGACTCATTGGATAAGTCTGAGGAGGTGTGGGGGATGGGGGTGGTGCTAGGATGAGGAGTCTAGGGAACAAGATAACTGCTGTGACGGGGAAGAATTTGTTTTCCGGTTAAGCGCCTTTGAAAGAGGGTGGGGTGGTGCTCTCAGAAACGTCAACCTGGGGGAAGAAGGGACCCTCACTGACACTGTTGCCTGCAGAACCCCAGAAGATCACATCCGCCTCGCCTGCATCAGATGTAGCTTTGCCTCCAGCAGGGAGGCAGGTACCAAGGCCCAGGTAACCACTCTCCCGCCACACCAGCCCATCCTCTGTTTATAGCGCTCCCAGACATTTTTGCAAATCCACAGTCTTTGCCTTTTCAAAGTCTGGGGAGGCCCATGGCCAATTTGGGCATCACTTTCTTTCCCATTAGCTAACGGCAGTCACTGAAATGCCTGTGAAATTCCTGAGGAAAATTCTTTCTGCCTTTCCCTCTGGGACATACCAAGGCAAGGTCTCTGGTCCGCAGCCCACAGGAAACCCTGCCGTCCGCCCTGCTCCTATTCTTCTCTGTAAGCTCACACACGATTTACTCAGCCAAGCCAGGAAAACTGGAAGCTTCTCGCAGTAGCAGCTCAGGCGCTGGACAGCATCCGTCAGGAGCACCAGAGTGTTAACTCTCCCAGGCCCTGAGGTTATTAATAAGCTCAGTTACTTGATAACACTGATTACTTACCAGACACCTCTCCATGGTCCTTTCCATCCTCCACAAATACTTCAGCTAAGTATGGTGGTGGCCCCTGCATCTCCACTCCATTTTACCGACGTGGAAAACTGAGCCACAGAGATGTTAAATTAAATATCTTGCCCAAGATTATACGGCCCCTCTGCTGGCAAAACTGGCATTGGCATTTGTACTTGCTCCCAAGACACACACAGAAGTCCCTAACCTGTTACTTGGCTCCCTCATGGGGTGGAGTTGTCCTGGCGGACAGAAAGCCAAGTTGGATGAAAGGCTGAGAAACATGCCTCTCTCTCTGTGCCAACCCTACCGAACAATGGCCACTCATTCCTCGGAGTGGAAATGATTCACTCGTCTCTCAGTGGGAACCCTGGATCGAGTAAACAGCCAGGGCTGTGGGTCTAATTCTAGGAGACTTAGCAGCTTTCCTGGGACGGTGACTGTCGATCCGATGCTCTGACTCCCGGAGGCATCTAGGCAGCACTGGGGGCTGGGGGAGTGGGGAGCAGACGCCCTGTCCCCCTGCCCCAGAGCCTGCGAGGAGGAGGTGGGGTGGTGGCTCGGAGCTCACCACCACATCCCTAGTAATGAGTTTGGCTCCCTGCCCAGGCTCCTGCCGCCAAACTCGCTGTTTGTTTTGTTGTTTTATAGGCCTCTTGGGTCCCAAGAACTGGTCTTCTGGAAGCTGGGAAAGACAGCATTTGGCTGGCACAGGGAAGGAGGCACATTTACAGAACCCCCCCGCCCTCCCCCCCCAGCCACCACATCCCCCTGCTTGACCGTGACAGGTGTAGAGAGGGGGTGTAGGTTTCTACCAGAGCCCCAGCTGACCCCCAGGGAGGAGGCCTTGATCTCCCAGAGCCATTCTGAAGGGGAGAAACTAAAGATCCATTTATTTCTTTTGCACCGTTCGTGTGGCTACTTATGTGCTTCGATCTCAGACAGTCCTGTAAAAGCATCAGGCTGTGCGCTTGGCAGGCTGCTTCACAGGCCAGGAGCGAGCCCTTCGGAGCTCCAGGCTTTATCACAGGGCAGGTGAAGCGCAGGGGTCATGATTCAAGCTCACAGAATCCAGGTGACCCAGATAGGCCAGGCAGAATTTTCAAGAGGCCAAGGTGCTAATGTCGACAGAGCTCTCATCTTCAGGAAAACACAATCTGCATAGACCCATATCCTGTTGGGCCGTTGAGCCTTGCCTGCTTGTGGATACAGAGCATGGTCATATATCTCAGGCTTGGGCAGGATCTCCAGAGACCAGCTGGTCCTGTCCTCTGGCCTCCAGGTAGGAACTGATTTGCATAACAGAGCATATGAGCGAATGGATGCCATCCTGGCTCCACCCTATTAGCCATGTGACCTCTGAGCTTCCATTTCCTCGTGTGTAAAATGAGGACCGTTATAATGCCTGCCTCATGAGATTGTAATGAGGATTCAGTGAGATAATTCATTACTGATCCAAAATTTTTGAATACCTACTACGCACCATTTGCTGGGTATACAGTAGGGGACAAAACTGTCAGAATTGCCCACTCTAATGAAGATTATATCTTAATGTGGGAAGACAGATAAGAAAATAAGAAAGCACAATATGCAGTGTGTTTAGGAGGTAATAAGTACTCGGGGGTGGGTGTAGCCCAGGGGCAGACCGCATGCTTAGCATGCACGAGGTCCTAGGTTCAATCCCCAGTACCTCCCTTAGAAAAAAAGAAACGAGAAGATAAAAAGTGCTCATGGAAAAAAATAGAACATAATGAAATAATTTATGTAAAGCAGGGTGCTGAGCTTGAGCTGATACGCATTTAAACATCACTACTTTGTTTACTTAATTTGTGAGCCTCTGTTTTTTTTTTTCTTCTGTCAAGGGGGTAGTAATAAACACTTTGCATAGTTGTAAGGACTAAGTGAATTCATGTATGAAAAGTACTTACTATGGTGCTTGGCAACAAAAGTGCTTTCTATTATTATTACCAACATCTTTGAGGCTTCCTCCAGAGCCCACTTCTTCTCTGGCTCCCCAAGGGAGTGGAGCTGTCGGATCAGCCTCCTTTTTAGCGACATGTTAGCAAGGTCAGAAGGAGGAAGAGAATCCTGCCCCCTGCCCCCAGCCCTGAGTCATGGGAAAAGTTACTTAGGAGACGAGACCAGCTGAGCCGAACTAATCTAATCCTGCTGGACCCTGGCATCCAGTTACATTAGTCATCAGTGGGAGCTTTCTGAGTCCCGTATCACCAAACAATATGTACTGACCCCTCCTCCGGGTGGGGCTGGGGGAAGTGGCCGTTCTACTCTTGCAGCTTCGCAGAATTAGCTAAAAACAGGGCCATTCTCTGCCCTTTGCATGCTCCCCAGCCGATCACCACGTCTTAGGGCTGTGGAGCTCTGCCTTCGATGAACTGTGTGGTCTTGAGCAGACCTCAGTCTCCTCCGCTGGTCCTCTAATGATGCTACCTTGCAAGATTGCTATGCATGTCAGACACGGGGGATGCAAAGTACAGAGCCAGGTGCATAGTAGGTGCTTAGTAAGTGGTAGTCATTGCTGTTATTACCACTAGAACCACAAGCGTGACTCTCACTAGTATTACTGCTCCCACTCCTACACCATTACCATGCTTTTCTTCCAAGGACCCGGATTAGCTTGGTCTCTATTAGCTCATTGATCCCATAACAGTTTAGGATAAACAGGAAGGACTGAGGTATTTCTCTGCTCTGTTGCAGATGGGGAAACAAAAATTCAGAGAGGTAATGGATTATAATGGATTGCTCAGGGTCACAGGGTAAATCAAGGGAAGATTGGAAACCCGATCTGCAAGTATTTTGGGAGGAGATGGGAGCAGCGCACTCCTAGGTCACCTGTGTGGTCCAACAATGATGAAGCTAAAAACTTGCAGCCACTTGAACTTCTCTTTCCTTCCTGTTATCATGTGTCCTTCTGTCCGGGGAAGCAGGACATATATGGAGACGCAAGGTGATGAAGGTCACCCTGAGGTTCTGTACTTTGAGTCTCCTCCTGGGATTCTGTCCCTCTCCTGGCCTCAGATTCCAGAAAGATTTCAAGATGGGGCACAAGTTTAGGAGCCAAGGCCTCTGGGATTGTCCCAATCGGCCATCACTCTCCCATGCCACATTCTAGTTTTTGATTTCAAAGGCTCCTGCCAGCAGCTGGGTGTCTGCACCTAACCTGGAAGGGGCAGTGGCATCAATAGGCTTTTCGTAGCAAATCAGGACTTCTCACACTTCACTGCTCAGGGCTGGCTGAAAGTTCAGCCAAGGAAGGAGGAAAGGCCGTGGAGTTGGGACCCTGCGGAAGGGTCAGGGCCCCCAGGGGGAAGGTGGCCTCCATTACACAAGGTCAAGAAATTTCCCATGATTTTATAGCCAAAAGGACCTCAGACAACAGACTTCAGGCAGGTGAGACGTTTATTGTTCTATTTGTTGGTTAAGACAGATGAGGCCTAGAAAGGTTAAGTGATCTGCACAAAATCCCCCAGATTCTTAGCAACAGAGGCAAGACTAAAATCCAGGGTTTTAGATTTCAATTTTGAGGCCCTTTTTCTCTGTCTCAGACAGAAAAATGTTCCCTCTGCACAAAACCTCAGATTGACGGCTGCCTCTCCCTAGCATGTAAGCAGTCCCTAAGCAGAACCTAAAATTGGTCATAGGGTCCCTCTCCCCAGGGCAAGAGTCCAGCTGAGCCTCCTATCCCAGGCCTGACCATGCAGCCTTGCTCTGGGGTGACCAGCATCCCTGAACACTCACTATGCATGTCTTGAGGATCTTACTAGAGCCTGGCCAGCAAGGAGGCCAACGTAACTGCAGAATGCTTGCCTTGAGGTTAAGAAGTTCTGACAAAGCAGAACACTGAACTGGGAATTTCAAGTCTTACATGTTCGTCCTCTTCCTAGGCATGCTGCCTTTTTTTTTTCCCAGGGGGTAGATCTATTATAAATTAAGCACCTACTGTGTGTTAAGCCCTGAGGCTCTTACTTAAGCCTCACAATACCTCTCTAAGGTAAGGATTAACATTATGTCCATTCCTCCCAATCAAAAAATGGGCAGAAGACCTCAATGGATATTTCTCCAATGAAGACATACAGTTGGCCAATAGGCACGTGAAAAGATGCTCAAGATCGCTAGTTATTAGAGAAATGCAAATCAAAACTACAATGAGGTATCGCTTCACACCGGTCAGAATGGCCATTATTAAAAAGTCAGCAAATAATAAATGCTGGAGAGGGTGTGGAGAAAAGGGAACCCTCTTACAGTGTTGGTGGGAATATAATTGGGTGCAGTCAATATGTAGAACTGTACGGAGATTCCTTAAAAAACTGCAATAGAGTTGCCATGTGATCCATCAGTCCCACTCCTGGGTACATTTTCCACTTGAGCAAACTGAAGCTCGACAAAGTTAGGTAACTTGCCAGAGTCTCTCTGCTACTAAGTGGGGAGCTGGGATTTAAATTCAGATCTCTCTGACTCCAGGCCTGGGTTTTGTGAACTGCTAGCTTTTAGCCCTTGATGGTCCCTGTCTGAGATCCTGTTTGTCCCTCTGTAACCCACCACCTGCCCTACAGAGAGCTGCCGGAAGATGTAGGAGAGAAGAGGGGAGATTAACTTTGCACTCGTTCCAGCGAAGATGCCCTGGAAAGCCGGGACATGCCAGCTGTCACCTCGGCACACACTGCCTTGTGTCACTCCCCTCAGGCCTCCTCCTCCCCTTCCCACCCATCTCAGCCCAGGCCACAATGGACGGGGTGGCAGCCTTTTGTGCCACACACAGTCCCCAGCTGACTCTTCTTTCTCCAGGCATCATTGTTTGCCGTGAGCTTTCTGAAGGGGAGACAAAGGAGTGTTACTGACAAGGCCAAGAGCCGCTGTGTAAAGTGTGGGGCCTGAGCCCATCACCCGAGCATCCCTTGGAGCCCCCAGGCTCTCCTTCAGAGACGCTGTCTGGGATCTTTTGTGTGCCAGTCATACCCATTCAGAGCTGGCCGGGCAAAGGTTTCGGGGTGGGGGGAGGAGGACACTGAGCAACGGAGTCATTTTGATCTGGCAAAATTGGAAGAGACATTAATGCAATCGTTAACGGCAAACCACTGCTGGGGGGGATGGGCCCGAATGCTTGTTCTCTGTTTATGGAACTTACGCAATTCCATCAATATTGATGCCTGATGCCTTTGATTCTGACACTAATCATTGCTAGGAATTAAATTTGCAGCCATATAATTAGGATTGCTATTAATAGGGCCCCGAGCTAAGCACTCCGATGTGGCATGTCTTTTTCTTGATAGAAAATGGCATCCTTGGAACTCTGCTAATGGGGCACACCTGGGATTTGCCAAGAACGATGTGAAAACTATACATTCTATATTTGTATTGGACCTTTACGGAAATACCAGCAAACAAAGGTGAGGCTGGAGGGGAGAGCCTTCCCTGCCCAGTGCTGTGGGTTGCAATTAGGTATCTCTCCCGCTCTGTAAATCCTTGAGGAAAGGATATTCCAGAGCCAGTGTTCGTTGTTCATGGTCCAACCTCAGATACTCACAGTTAGGAAGGTCTTCTTAAAGTCTAACCTAATTCTAGTCAGCTTGGGCTAAGAGACTAGATACTCTGGTGATTTCTTTCTCGGCCTTTAAGGTGGCTATGAGCCAATCAAGGGAAGAGGAACATCTTGGTACGCCCTAAGCCTGGTTGAAAGGGGCTGAGCCCAACCCTTATTGATAGGCCCAGCTGGCCTCATTTCTAGGTAGATGATTGGGCAAGACCCCCTCTCACAGTGAATTCCAAGGGATCCCATCCAGGGTGCTCCATGGGCCGCAGAGCACCAGATAACCTCACACGTAAAGGAGCCACTGCAGCACCTGGTGGGAAAGGCTGAGCTCTCTGTGATGAGATGCTTTTCCAGGTAAACTTGCAGCATATTTATGTACCAGGGAGCTCAGTCTTTTGTTATCATCAGGCCCCAGGTCAGCACTGGGGACTCCTGCTGCCCTCTTCACCCTCTGAGTAATTGTGTGTCCTCAAGCACAGAAGGGTCCTCTAACCTTTTTCCAGTAATACCACATGTGATGACACCCCCCACCCCCGTCACTGGGATTAAAAATAATATGGACCATTTGGCATTAGGGATACATTAGTCTCTGCTCTTTTGATCTTCAGACTGAAAATAAATTTTCCTTTGAATCATTATTTATTGATTTTTTTCCTTTCATATTTTTAAGTCATTGTGAGAAGATAGTGGTTTGAGTTCAAGTCCTGACCCTACTATTTATTAATTATGTGACTTTAGCTAAGTTATGTAACCTTTAAGAAACTCAAGAGTTGAGAGTTCTCATCTTTAAAACAGGAGTAATGATACCTACTTCATAAAGATTATAATAAGGTTGAAGAAGTATCTAAATTGCCTATCGCCAGGCTTCTACACCTAATTAGATTCCCCACTCTCCTTCCTCTTTCTCCACTCACATATCCCCAGATGCAGAGGGCAAGAGGTGATAGTTCTTGGTACCTGTGGCATTCAGAATAATGCCACTTTATTTCCCACCTATATGCAGGGACAGCACATGGAAAATTAATTCTTCCAAACAAATGATGAGCTGAAACATGAACTCCAAACACCTGCAATCTTTTTCTCACCATGCTTTAAAAGACTGAGCAGGGGCTCCTTGCCCCAGTGTAGGCACCACATTTCTGCTGCTTCTCTTTATTCTCAAGTATTCCAGGGTCCCGGGTGGACTGAATGCCTCCTTCAGTTCAGGGCCGAGAACTCCAGCACTATTAGGTGCTGAGCACTTCAAGGGTATGAAGAATAAGGCGAGAGATCTCTAGCATCACCTGGAATGGAGGCTCCTTTTAGACAGGATTCTTATTCAGGTCTGCCTTCTGCCCCACACTTACACCATATATTTACCCATTCTGTGTACAGGCAGACTGCAGGGCAGATGTGTGAATAGATAGCAGGTGTCCAGTGCCCAATAGACAGAGAATGTAGGTATTTTTCATATAAAACCCTAGAAAACAATGTGCCTGGTTGAGTCTCCAACTACCTAAATTTTTCACTAATTTACAAACAAGTATTTTATTCTTTCTGCCTAAAGTTGCGAGAGGACGGAGCTTCATGTTGGGTTACTGTTGGGGTTGCTGTTGTTTTGGGTTCCCACTAAGGGGTGAACATAAATCTGTCCCTTTAATTTTGGAAATGAGCCTGATGTTGAACTAGCGACTCATATTTGCATTCACGCACACATCCAACCCAGTTACACTTACCCATTCTGTCCCCCTGTCACTTGCAAGATCTTGGATAATGCAGACAAAACCCCCTAAACTCACCCAATGAGGCAGTGTTAATGCACCCACAAATGTTCCCGCACCTCCAGCCTTTCCAAGGGTCTAGCTGCTCTGGAAGCCGTAAAGCACTGAGTAGCTTCAGTCTCAGACAGATTGGTGGTATCCCCAGAGGAATGGCCACAGTCAGAGAAATAAAGGAAAAAAATATGCCCCACCTCCCCCCACCATCAAATCAAAGAAATAAAAAATCCGTCTCCTTGGTGCCTCCCCAGTACTTATGTCTGAGCTCAGCAGACACCCCTGGGCTGCACCGGCCTGCGTATTAGCATTAGTCCATTACACTTTTTATGATGCGTGTTACCCCCCCTCCATACCCCCCTCCCACGCACCATTTTATGACTGTCCTTTTCATTTCTGGAAAGAGCTTCACAGAATGGCAGATGCCTGCATTTCCCCACTCTTTGGGGAGCCATTTGTAGGCCGCCTGTCCCAGGCCATAAACAACGGGAGATAAACCACAGCCACCGGCAATAAATGCATCCAAGGCCAAGGAGGCATCCAAAGTAGGGGGGCGGGGGTAAACTTGGTGGCATCTGTACAAGCTCAGTGGCCAGCGGGTCTGGGGTAGATGCTACCCACAGAAGGAGATTCAAGGGGCTGGTGTGGAAGTGAACACCACCCTCCCAGATTTCCACAGAAGCTGTCACTCTCCCTCTTGTCATCTCCCATGTGGAAGCCACTTGTCCCTGAACTGTGATCAGAACCAGTAAGGAGAGGATGGTTCCCTTTGGCATTGTTTTCTGCTGCCAGCTCATGTTGCTACATAGATTACTATGTGCCACTCATTTCCCATGGATGCTTCTAGATCTTGGAGTAACTTCCTGCAAGTTTCTCTGCCTTCTCCTACCCTCTGTCCCTGAGACACCCATCCCAGCCTCTTCCTTCTCCCCTCTCCAATCGTCTTGCCTTCCCTTGTGCCCGAGACCAAGTCTCGTCCATCAACCACCACTCCTTCCGCCTCATTAGAACTTCAGTCAGAACACTGGTGGTCCTGGCGGTGATATTGATTTATTTCAGCTTTGAGCTCCACCCACGTGCGAGTCACTTGTGCCGCTGCAGGAGACAGCACCTGGAGCCAGCTTTGCTCCATGAATGGCTCCCCTGGGAGAAGAAAACCAAATTCGGAATGAATAATCGGTCTAGTGGAGATTTCAGATTCTTCCTGCACACACAAACAGCCACCGAACGCAAAGACTAGAGCAAAGATAGAGGGAGGTGGGTGGCGGGGAAGGGCAGCCAGCAAAGCCCTGAATAATTAGTGCATTGAAGAGTTTTCTTTCCCATCAACCCCATCTTAGTGGCTGGACACAGGCAGAGGCTGGAGGTGATGTTCCTTCTCTCCTCCCTCTTTGGTTTTGGACTCCACATTGAATGGAAACATGTAGATGAAAGTGATGTGCGTTTAAAACGTCTGTACACATCAGACTGCTGGAGATAGTAGCTATTATACTGCGTGTGTGTTTTTTTGCAGTAAGCTGCTAAATTATTTATTGGGCACTGGGCTTTAATCTCATAAACCTGCCTGCGGGCCCCAGGCACCGGCAGCCTGAGCGCTGCATAAAACAGATACATCGGTCCTGCTGCACGGAGCATTCCGGCAACTCTGGGCAGTGATTGTTCATTTTCACTCTGTCTCTTCCCCCAGATCAGCTCATTAACAGCAGGCAGAGCCAAAGAACCTTCTCATACTCCTCTACTGCGAACTTGGAAGTTGATTTGCATCTCATAGTAGGCGAGAGCCCCAACCTGAGCACCAGGAACCAGGGGAGCTGTGATGAGAGGCTGTTCCTAGCATCTCTTTCCATGGCTGAGGGAGGAGCCTGGGAAGAGGGAGCAGATGACTCCAGGACCGCTGGATGTCCCTAGGACTGTCCAGAGCTAAGGGCCCTAAGCTATAAGCACCCCCACCCCCCACCACCCCGGGACTTACACATAGGTGACCTTGGACAAATCATTTTATATCTTGGGCTTCAATTTGCCCCTTTTAAGTAAAAGTGATATCCATTATCCTCCTGTTTCCCAGTCAAAGAAGGCACCTCTTTTGGTATAAATCTCCTCGTCATTCTCTGAATGCCAAGATCATAAGCACTCCCTCAAACTCGTTTAGTGGTTTGATTGTATATCAAGAACTTTCATATACATATAGGGCCTATTTTGAGCTCATCTAGTCATTCTAACAACTCCATGAGCTGTGATCTTTTGGATGAGGAGACCAGCCCAGAGAGGTCAAGTGATCTGCCTGGCATCACCCAGCAATGACACTAATTGTGGAACCTGGATGCCCATCCTTTGTCCAGTCTAATCATACCTTAGATCTGGGAGCTCACTAGCATTAAGCTAGTGTGGAAACTGAGGCAACATTCATCTCTGATGCCCAGGCCCCCTAAGGCTGGCCATGCGGGAACAGCGTTAACACCAATGCCCTTGTCATAGGCCTTTGAGCACAAGAGGCTGTGCTTTCCCAATCCTGGGCCTCTCCTCTCCTTGAGCAAACGAAGCAATGCCAGGGCTTGTCTAGGTTTCATCATTCACTGTGCTGCAGCTGCCAGCATCTTGTAACTCTCCCTTGCAAAGTCAGAGGGGCAGGGAGACCCAGTGGGAGGATATGGCAGAAGTGCAGTGCACAGGATTTCTAACCAGTGTTCCAGGATTCAGGAGGTTCATGATCTACCTCAAAAAATGTCATGCAAACATTTGTATGTTTATCATTTTGTGTGTGTGTAGAGGGCCCATTGCTTTCCTCAGATTCTCAAAGCTGTCTATGACCCCAAAAGGTTGACTCTTGGTCTCATGGTTTTTTAGACAGTGTGCTTTTGAACTCTGGGGTGACCACCCCAATCCCCTAATTCTATCCTTCTTCAATCAAAGCATCTTGCGCTCATCTCTTTTATATATATCAGGGTTATGAGTATGATTTCTTTGTGGTTTAAAAAAAAGAGGTTCAAATGACAGATGATGAAATGTTGGGCCTGTCGGACCATTGCATGGTGTGTACCCCTTGTAACAGGCATGCATACACCTATCTCACCACCTACCATGCACACACACATGCACACATTATACATATACATACGTACACACCTGCACACATGCACGCATGGACGAGTGCACAGGCACACACACACATACACACAAACTCCCACTCCCAAAACTGGTGCGAGTGGCAGCAGACCAAGGTGAAACAAAGAACTCAGGTCAGGGCCTCGAGGTGAGTGAGGGCGGAAGCATGGAGATTAGGCCGGGCCTATGGGAGGGGTGGATTGTGTAGGACCTTCTGCACAGGCAGGAGACAGGGGATAGGTCCCGGTCTTGGTTGTAAAACCAAATCAGACAGCACAGGCTAGGAAAAGAGGCCAAACAGGTGGCTCTGAGTGAATGTCCGGAGAACCAGACCAGGCCAGTGGCAGGAGTCTTGATGGCCGAGTTCATGGCTCTCACCCTGCCAAGAGGCCGGGGTAGGGGTGCACACGGGGAGGGTAAGAATTGTCCCTAGAACCTTGGTGTGTCTCCATGGCCATCTCACCTCGGGACTTGGCACGTGTCGTCTTCTCATAGAAACACTTCCTTTCCCTTGCCCACCTAACGCCTTGCCTCTTCAAGATGCTACAGCGTCACCTCCTCCAGGAAACCCCCCTCTGTGTGCTTCATAGCTCCCCACTACGTGGCTGTCAGAGCAGAGAGCCCAGTGGTTAAGAAGAGTCCAGGCCCAAAAGCTAGGGTATCCTGGGCTCCCCTCCTGACTCTGCCACTTACTAAGTGACAGTAAGTGTCACTTCACCTCTCTGTGCCTGTTTCCTCGTCTGCAAACTAGATATAATGAGTTTCTGTCTCACAGGCTAGTTGTGAGGTCCGTGTAAATGAGCTAATACATGTAAAGCACATACGTCAATATCCAAAATAGGATGAGGGCTCAGTAAATGTCACCTGTTATCATTGTATGAATTCTTTGCCCTTGTTCTTTTCTCCACCCTTCCATATACTCAGCAATTTAGGGATGGGGCTGCGTTTTTCATCTCTGTGTCTATAGGACCAACTAATGTAGCAGACATTCGATAAATGGTTAAAAAGAAAGAGAGGAGAGGGGGGAAGTGGCGGGGGGAGGAAGAACTCCTAAGACAGGAGTCATCTCTGCTCCAATCATAAAGCATCTTCTTGATGGGGGTCCAAAGGGACTTGCAGGTATGTGCTGTGCCTCCAGGTAAGGTGGGACTTTGGGAGTTCCTACCAACATCTGTGGCCTCACAGAGGCAAAGGAGAAGGGGATCTTAGGGGAGTGCACATGATTCAAGCAATCACACGTCATATACAGAAATTCAAGCCATCAATTACTGCAGGCAAATCCCTTAGGGACTGCCTTTTCCCAGAGGGAAAAATTCTTTCAGCTTCACTTAGCTCAAGTCACACTCAACTGTCAGTTGTCTGCTGGTGGCAGAGATGCCGGGGGGGGCTGGGTGGTGCCCTTCCCAGTCCCCTCTTTCATTCTATCAACCTTCTGGAGTCCAGAACTTAGTAGACTGTGCTCCTCCTGCCACGGAGGGTTTGAAGATGCAGAACTACACCCATTTTTACTGAATGTGATCATTCATGCATTTACTCTCATTTATTCAAAAACCTGAATGTTGCTATCAGTGCCTACTATGTGCTTTCAAGTATATTACTTGTTGCCAAGATCACCATTAATTACACCAAGCCGATATCTCAACTGGGAAGATTCTGTGCACATTTGGCAAAGTCCGGAGACATTTTTGATTGTTACGTCTGGGGCAGGAGGTGCTACTGGCATCTAGTGCATAAAGGCCAGGGATGCTGCTGAACGTCCTGTAATGCACAGAACAGCACTCCCGCGACGAGGAATGGTCCTCCCCTAAATGTCATCATAATGCTGAGGCTGAGAAACTGACCAAAGCAGCAAACATTTATTGGACATCAAGTAAGTGCCAGCCACTGTGCTAAGCACTTTGCTTCATTTAATCCTCCTAACAGCCCTGCAACACAGGGACTATAACTATTTATCTTTCCAGATGAGAAAACCAAGGCTCGGGAAGGGGAAATCATTTTCCCATTCATTCGTGTCATATGTATTTATTGGACAACTCAGCAGGTGGTGGATTTGAAGTGCAAAGCCAGGTCTACTGGCCCTAAAGTTCGTGCTCGTTCACTAAACCATGCTATCTCTCTGCACCAGGCCAAGAAAGAGAAAACAGGAAATAAGTGAGGGAGACGTGTAAGTTTGGGGAGGAAGGTGGGGTTGATAAACACCACTGGGTGTGACAAAGATACTGCTTTCTCTTACCTGCCTCCTTCTGCCCCTCTCCCGCGCACATACTCACGTACTCACTGACACACACATAAGCAATTGAACAAAATCCTTGAGGTTTATTTTGATGTGGGAGGTGATTTTAGCTGGAGATTACACCCTCCTTCTCCTCTCCTGCAAATGTGTCTCATCTTACAAACACAGCCAACCCTCTGGCTGGGAGAAGGGCGGAAATATTTCTCCTGCTCCTGAAGTGTCTTGATAAAGATCTGCTCTCTGCCAGCCTCCAGCTTCTCCTTGTGCTGATTTAATGCATACTGTAGGAGGTATGGTATTTTATCTGTAGCTGCTGACGAGTGGGCTGTTTGGACAGGGGCAGCATGTGTAGTGGGAAGAACATGGGCTTTGGAATCAGACCATCTTGGTTCCAAGCCTATCTTTGCCACCTACTAGGTAGACGCTACTGGGAAAATCACTTAGCCTGACTGAGCTTTGGTTTCTTCATCTGCAAAATGATCATGATGATAGCTACCTTGAAGAGTGCTTTCAAAATTAAACGAGGTCAGGCATGTTCAGCTTTTAGCAGGGTGCTTGGCGAAGAGTGAGTACTCAGGAGATGCTCGTTGTACTTGCATCCTCCAACTCAGCCCCAGGTTGGCTTTTTCCAGGGACTCAAACAGAAGGAAGGTGTGGCCAGTGCACCCTCTTGGTGGGCCTCCTAACCTGCTGTGGGTCTTCTCTGAGGCTCATGTGCATAGGTCAGCCCAGGCCCCCAAATGGATCACAAGACCGCCATCTTGCCCTACATCTGCAGGGAGTCAGGTGACGTAGACCTCAGCTGCCACCACCTCCCCTGACACAGTCATGTGAGTGAGAGTCATCCAGTTTTCACATTTACCCCTCAACTCAGCAGAGGGCCAAAGAATGGAAGAGTGAGCAGTGGTGCCAGTTGACCCTTTTGAAAGATGTATCCTGAAATCGTGTCCGACCTCGATGCTAGGAGAACACTCCAGACGTCTCGTCCCAATGACTGTCCTCACCACCAGCCTTTTGCCCGTTTCCTCCAGCTCCTTCCAACAGAGGATTTACTAGAATGGACAGTGACGGAAGGGAACCCATTCATTGAGCATCTACCATGCACTAGACTTACAGCCACCCAAATGTAGCCCACCCTCCCCTCCTGGGCACACTACACCCAGCCCACCTGGGGCAGGAGGGCATGAGCGCTGCTCTGAGGACCCTCAGAAGAGGATCCCCCGATCTCTCTTCTGTCTCATCTTCGGGGACGTCCTGAACTGCAGAGTCAGGAAGATCCAATGATACGTGTTCCAATACGCAGTGTATTTTCTCCCTTCCCGTCTCACTTAGTTCTGACAGCAGCTCTAGAGGTGGACGGTCTTATCTCCATTTAGAAGATGGGATAAACAGAGGTCCCAATAGATTATTCAGTCAGTGAGCCCTGGAGCCTTGACATACATCCTACTTTGGGGGTTCAAATGTCATAACCACCACGATGCCTCAGTTCCCCAGTTGTGTTCTTCCTGATATCCTACCAAAAGTGACCATTTAAAATATAATCTCAGAACACTGTAAGTCATGGGCCATGGGGGATGGAAAAGACACCACAACAAGAGTCCTTTCCTCAGGTACCGACAGTCTATTTGAAGGCATGAGATGTGTTTTCCTGTTTCTCGCTTCCCCTAAAGACAGGATGCTCTGGGCCCTCTCACAAGGTGCTGGCTGGGCATCCCAGGCAGGGAGCAGTGTGGAGCTGGGGGAAAGGAGCCCAGAAATTAAGTGGTCTGGGCTCCAGCGCTGGCTCTACAGCCCTTGACCTGGGGGAAGTCACTGTGTTCCCTTGTACTAAAATAGAGACACTGATAATTCTGGATCCTACTGTGAAGGACTAAGGGGGAGCTTTAGTGAGATCATATGTGTGAAAGCATTTGGAAAGCAAATGTTAGGGTCAGCGCTCCTTTCTCCCCACTCCCTCCCCCACCCCCACCCCCACCACAAGCTTCTTATTAGCAGCCTCAGACACACTGAGATATTTCTGTTGCTAGTCATCACTGTAGCCTGACCATATGTCTGGTGACCAGGGCAGTTCCACTTACATTGTGCTTTAACTGCTGCCCCAGAGCCATGCCCTCCTCCCCATCGACTACATATGTTACATATGTGATGGGAGGTTAACTACCACCCCTCCCCATTTAAAAAAAAAAAAAAAAGAAGAAGAAGAAGAAAGAAAGAAAGAGCAGGGCCCTAGAGAGAGAAGCTGACATCTGCAGCTTATATCCCAGGAATATGTGGCCTGGTAATGCCATGCAGGTAGAGGGAAAAAAATGCCAGAATCTTTGAGCAGATCTTGGTCACTGTCGCAGCAGGAATGGGAGCAACAGTTCCAGGAGGGCCATGTACTCTAAGGACATGTTCCCATAGCGCTGGCTGTCCTGGTCTCTCCAAGGAGGAGTTTTGACTTGAGAGGGTTTCAGGTTTGCCTTCACGAGGTCAGCTGTAGGGAACTAAGCTTCAGAGGGCAAAGCAGGAAAGAATTTCAGATTTCGAGCGTTCACAAGGAGTGCATTTGTTACCAGAGCTCTGTCGCTGTTGCTCGGCTTGCTTCCAAATCCAGCCTCCCCCAGCCCGTCTGGCTCACCCCAGAACTGAGATCAGCCAGGGAACAGAAACATCTTCCTCTTGCTGGTCTGCGACACGCCCCTCCCAGTATGGAAGCCCTTACCTTTTCCAGATGTGGAATAATTGCAGGGCTAATCGCCCCTGGGGGTTGCTGGGCTCCCTCTCCAAGGGACTCCAGGTCCTTTTGTTTAATCCTCACGATAGTCACTAACAATAAAGAAGAAGGTGGGAGATGGAGAGGAGAGGAGCTAAGATACTTGTCTAAAGACACGGTGAGCTGCTCATAACTCCAGCTCAAAATTCTTAGGTCTGCGAGACACTGAAATATGTCTCTTATCCCTCCCCCTGACTTCCTCCAGGAAGAATTTTGTACAAAATAACATTGCAATTCCCAGAGCAGTGCTCCATCGCTTAGCTACCTCTCCGCAGTTGTGGGGCCACCTACTCCTCCCCCCCATCCCATTTTCTCCATCACTGCCTCCTGCCTCCCAGCCTACCTTCCTGAAAGACATTCTTGACACTGTCATTACACAGCTGCCAGCAACACCTGCTGGCATTCTCTGTTGCAAGGATAACAACCCAACTTTAAAAAGAAAGAATACTAAATAAGAAAGGCTCTGGGAGGTGTCATTGTAGGTTTGGAGCTTTTAGGTTTTTGGTTTGGGTTTTTTTTTTTTTTTGGCTTTTTTTCAAATTACCCTTTCTGCATTTCTCTATTGATTCTCCTATTCCTTGGCATTTTCTACTCTCTACTTAAGAATTTCTTCTTCCAACCCCCACTTTGAAAATCAAGAAAAGAAAATGTGTTTCAGGATTAATTATGGTGTCAACATGTGGGTAGGGATCTTAATACCTCAAAGAAAAGTCACCAGGGCTGGCTGCCTCCACCCACCAAAGCCTTTAACAGCAGAGGGGATTAAAAAAAAAAAAAAAAAAAAGATGGAAAAACCAACTGCTCCCTCCTCCTGTCCTGGGTCTCCTTCCAGCAAATGCTGTTGCAAGGTGTTGAAGATAGGGCTCTCAGAACCCGTGCCTAATGATAACTCCCTCAGAAAGTCATTACCTGGGTGGCTTTTCCAACTCTGCGCTTCTGCCCTGGAGTTGCTCCTGTTTATCCAAGGAGCCATCACAGGGAGACCAGCCACATCTTTGCTTACTGCCCCAGCGGTTGTTAAGCCTTGGTAGATGATTACTCAGAGGGCCCCAGCATCCTGCTCCCAGGGGGCTCGCCCACTCAGAAGCCACCAGCACCCTGTTCTTAACCACATTGTCCCTAAGTTTACCACGAGATCCTGCTGGCTGGCTAATTTCTTTCTGCCACCAACTGTGGCTCAGACACAAAGCCTATTCTTATTTTTATTAAGATGATAGGTCAAAAGCAATGGATGTTTTTGTTTTCAGACAGAGGCCAACAAAGAGCAAAGTGGTAGCTTCGGGAAACTGAGTTGTCATTTGTGGTCACCAGGGTGTTGGGGACTGGTGAGGGCTGGGGCGGCTGAGTTACTGGAAACAGGGTTCCAGGGAGCTCTGCAAAGGTCAACTTGAAGCTGTATTTGTGGGAACCATCAAATTGATGACTTTGCTGGTTTTCTATCGTGTCATGGAAAAGGCTTCTAGGGAATTCTTGCCAAGTCTTTAGAAGAAAAGATATATATAGCTAAAGAGCTGTATTTATAGAGATGTGTGGATATATTTATGCCAGCCATGCCAATTAGCTCTGCAGGAAGGAGGGGGTGCCTCTGAAGGAGCTCTTCCGGGCCCTCAGGAAGGGAACACGAGCATCGTGGAAGGTACAGGGATCTTGAGGCTTAGTCCCCAGGGGCCCACCTCCTGGACAGAGACAGGCTCCCTGATGGAGGTGAAGCCTCTGAGCCCAGAGTTTTCCTTTGACCTATTCAGGCAGGTCCCTGCCCTCAAGAGGACATCTCGGAAGGAGGTCTGTAGGAGGTCTGTCTGAGTTCTGTGATCCCTGAGTAACCTAATTTTCAGAGCAGAGTGTTAGAGGCAAGCAGGCCATATGGGGAGGTGCAGGGGTGCTGAGAAAGGAGGGACTGGAGGTCCGAGGGCTCGATGCCCCTGTGAAGGGAAGGAATGCCCCAAATTCACCTGCTTTCCACTTGTGGGAACAAAGCTTAATTGGACTGTTGGCCTTAAAGAGGCCCAGACTCTGATTTTAGGGGCATTGAGAGGATTGCCTGCTTAGTTGGGACCATCTGCTGGCCCCCTTGGAGACTGGAGAAACAGCTGAGGCTTACTGAGAAGGTGGACTAAAGATTCTTTCCAGAATCTCCCTGGAACTACATGACATATGTGTGGTATATGTATGATGTGTGTGGTGTGTGTGCATGTGTCTGCATGTATGTGTTTATGTGTGTGTGGTGTGTATATTTATTTGTGTATGTAAGCATGTGCATATATGGTATGTATGTGTGTGCCCATGCATGCATCGTGAGGTGTGTGTGTGTGTGTCTGTATGTATGTGTGTGCACACTCACATGTGCTCTCCTGGACTCTCCATCACAGGACCTCTCGTAGTGGGTACGCAGCCAGGGCTGGGAGTGAGTTGGGTGGGAGGGGTAGCAGGGCGTGCCCAGTATCTATCTCTGCATCTCTCATCCCATCTCTATCATGTCAACAACTTTCAAAACTGACTGGCGTGTAACCACTGCCTCATCCCCAGCCTGTGTCCCCCGTCCTCATCCCTGCCTATACCCGCCCCTTTACCCCGGAGGTGTGATGAGTAAGACAGGCTAATGACACTACACCCGCCCTATCTAGGATTGCCCTTGGTATACCTTCCTTGAAGTTTCTGAAGCAGTGGGTGGGGATGGGAGGCAAGATATTATTGCAAAACCCGTTTGGCTGTAGCTGCCACCTGAATTTGTCCTCTGCTGCAGACAGCCGCCACTCCTCCCCAGAAAAACTGAGCAGCCTACTGCCAGCAAAGAGGCTGGAGGCCTAAAGAAAGCGTACAGGTTGGCAAAATGAACATAATACTTGTGACATTCGTACCCCTCTCTTTCCTCCTCCCCGTCTTACCCCACCCCACACCCATTTTCAAGGCCGGTCATTCCACATTCCTCAGGAGCAGGCACGCATGTGAACATCTGGAGAAATTAAGAAATGAAAGTTAGACTCAAGGAAGGAACTTTCTAGAATAGCACCAGCGCAAAATAACTTTCTGGGGTAATGGACAGTTTTATATCTCTGTTGTCCAGGACAGGAGCCACTAGCCACAAGCAGCTATTGAGAGACTGAAATGTGTCAGTGCACCTGAAAAACTGAACGTCTGGTTTTACTTAATTTTAGTGAACTTACATTTAAATAGCTACATGTGGCTGGTGGCTTTTCTGCCAGATGGAGCAGTTTCAGAAGATGGAATAGAAACAAGTGAGAAGTCTGGTACACTGTTAAAGCCTAAAAGAGAATCCTCCATCTCTCAGTCCCAACTGAAAAGGGGCAGTTTTGTAAGACACCGCAGTGCGGTTCCTGTCCGCTCTGCCCCACAGTGAGCCATGTTTTCAGCCTAAAGCACCAGATATGCGTCTTTCTATGATCTGCTCCCCAGACAAAAAAGGCTGGGTGGTGGGGTAAGCCGGGTGGGTCCAGCCCTCCCCCCAGAACCACCCTGGCCCCCCACTGCACCTGGCCCCGGCTTTGCATCCACAGCGTGGGACCCCTGGAGGCAGCCAAGGTGGGGGCACCACGCAGAGCGGAGCTGCAGCTGCAGACAGCTGCTCACCCTCCATCTCGGCCCCTTCATTTCTTTTCTGTCAGCAGCAGCTCACGGCCACTGATGGTCAGCAGAGACCGAGAGGCCCTGCAGACCTCTTTCCCGGCTCCCTCTGCTCCCCGTCCCCTGCTGAGGAAGGTTAAGAGGGGAGGAGGAAGAAAGAGACAGGAAGGCCAAGCGTGGGTGAAATGAAATGTTGGTGACATTCAAGAGAGTGACTTCATGGGGCTCCCACTGCCCTCCCTCCGGATTCAGGATGAACCCTGTCTGGTTTATAAGCCATTGGTGACTTCTCCCCTGTCTGAGTCGTCAGACCCCTCCTCCCTCCCATGCACACAGGAACACACGTGGCAGGTCCACCTGTGACCTTTGTTCTCCGGACCTCGCCCCTGGCGGGTGGGGGAGGAAGCCCCAGAAGGGCTCTCCCTCCCTATCCCAGACTAAAGAAATTCCAGTTCACTCCCTGCCTTCAGCCTTCCCACTTCCTCCGGGTGCACACCGGGCAGAGGGGCAAAGCCCGCTTTCCGGGCCAGGAGCTTGGCAGCCCTGGCTGGACTCCAGGTGGAAAAGCCCCACAGGAGGAAAGTGTCCCTTCTTCCAACCCCAGCCCCCTGGCCTCTGCCAGCGCCCCCAGCCCAGCCAGGGAGCTGCCCACCCTGTGAAGTCGTGTTTATTCACCGCCCAGCAGCAGATGCTCCACGGAGGGTAGTGGGCTCCTCCCAAGGAGGAGGTGTGGTACCCCAGGAGTCCAGGATGCAAACCCTCACCCCCTGCACAGCTCTGCTCAGCTGGAAGGCAGCCCTCCCAGCCCCTCTCCTTTCTCCTGCCTGCAGAGGACAGCAGAAGAACCCTCACTTTGCTACAAACCAGCAGAATGATGGCCGATACACCTCAGTCTCCCCATCTGCAAAACAGGGAGATGTTTGCAGGGGAAGACCCTTCTTGTGCTAACACTCCACAAATGTAGTTTCCAAAAATCTCCACTCCTGTGGGCCAAGCAAGGAGCTTTTAGTAGCTGTGAGAATTGCAGTCATTATCTGGTGGGGTTTTTTGGTGGTTCTGATGTCTCAAGGGAGACAGATGAGCCAGGTCCTCATTTGCCTGAATGAGTTTGAGTCACTCCCTGCCTCTCGGGTTCTGCGCTTTGGAGCCGAGCTGAGCGCTGAGCTAGACTGAACAGGCCTTGGTGGGGGAGAGAGGACAGATATTAGTACATTCATTTTTGTTTGTGTAGCAGCTCGAGCAGGGAGGAGTCCTAGTGAGGTAACAGAATCTTCTAAATCAGCCACGTTCCCAGGGGAATGGAGCAGTTCTCTCCTAGCTAAGTTTCCAGATAAGAAAGTTGGAGGGGTACATTTGCATCTTGAAAGTTATTTTTCAGGGCATGATTTAAAAATATACGTTCTCCTCCTTTCTATCTGTACACCACCATCTCCCCTGCCCAGACCCTGTCCCTTCCTGCCCGGTCCATGGGGGCGGGTCTGCAGATGGTGGGAAGAGGTGGTCCAGGAGAAGGGGGTCTGGCCAGAGAGCAGGGGTGACATTCCCCTCCAAGCCCCTCACTGACTTCTGACCTCTGCACCTTTCTTGCTAGTGATCCCTAAATTACTGAGCTGTCTAGCGCTCCCTGGGGAGGAGAGAAGCAAACGGGGCTGCCGGGAGGTAGAAAGGAGAAAGTATGAGGGGGAGGTCAGGGGGCGTTTCACAGTATGTTTTGGCAAAGGGAGGCCTGCGGAGCAACCAGTGGGATGGGGCTTTCATCCTCCCAGAACTTCCCTCACAAGGAAAACAAAAGCTGTCACTTGAGTGCTGTGCTCTGGGGAACCAGGACTCACCCCTCGGGGCGGCAACCTGGGGGAAGGATTAGATAACAGCCACAGCCTTGCCCTGTCCCCCTCCCACCCCCATTCTTCTCAGCCTGGGGAGGTGACAAAAGTGCCTGGGAAGGCCACAGCCTCTCCGTGAAGGGACAGGTGGTTGGGTGGGTCCTCAGAGCCCCAGCCAGGATGCTGCTTCTGCGATGCTCCGCGTAGCTTTCAACATGTTGCTCCCGAGAACCACCCTGCAAATCTGTCTCCTGTGCAGGCAAAGTAAGGTCTGAAAAGGAGGAAGAGGTGGCAGACTGTGGGTCTGGAGGCTAGAGTTTTCCTGCTGGATGAGTTCCGGGAGGACTTGGAGGGCTGAGTCCAGAGGAGCAAGCCCCCTACATCCCTCCTCAGACACGGGCAGAAGGGAGACATGACCATGACTGTAGCCATTACAACTCATTCCCAGATGCCCCCACTCTCTTTACCACCACCAGCCCTGCCAGCTTAGATGTCTTCTAGCCAAGCTCCCTTTGGCTGCTTGTGAGTTGGGGGCAGTGGCAGCAAATACTCCTGAAGGGCAGGAACGCCATACCCCAAGCTGGTGTTAACTGGAACCAAGTCTCCAGAGACTGAGCCATGGTGTCACGTGGCCTGGGTCTTCACTGCTTTGTCCGCCACTTGCTGACTGTGTGCCTTTGGGGCGGGTCCCTAACCACTGTGACCCTCTGGTTCCTCATCTGTGAAATGGAGATATTAAGAGTTCCTCCTGGTGTGCATGTGGATGCCCTGTGGGAGGAGGTACAGGGTGCACGGTGCAGGCCTGATGCATGGGGGGTGCTGGGCCAGTGTCAGCTTTTCTGGGTCTGTCTTGTCTCCCCACTCCCTTCTCTGTAGGTGGCTCTTAATCACCTATATGGCGACAGTCCACTCCCAGACAGCCATGGCCACTGCCACGGCCAAGGCGTGGACTGAGCAATGACCCCTTTTTTCTGCTGCCTCATTCTGCTCCCAGCCATCCAGGCAGAGGTGCCCACTCAGACCTCCGAACCAAACTTCTCTCCCCCTCCCTGAAGCAGAGGCGTTTCCTCCACTGACAGCCTGAAGACAGGTCATTTTTCTTCTCTTCCCACATAATGGTCTTTACTCCCCTACCCACCACCCCTTTTCAAACCTTAATGACTTTAACATACACACAGTTCTAAAAAAAAAAAAAAATACAAGCCCCCAGTGAGCTGCCCCAGACCCCTTGTAGGGGAGGAGAAATAACCCAAGCACATGTTCACAAGTCACTGCGTGCGATGACAGGGGGCCTCGCGCTAATTTCCTCTTGTGTTTGAAGCCAGAGCGGGGGGCGGGGCAGCAGGCGGCCAGAGGGAAGAGCTGGAGGGCTGGGGCATTTTGTTATTCCTTTGATCCTTCCAGAAATGCTGTAGCGTTTAGGGAAATATTTCATCCTGAGAAATCTTGAAGAATAAGAAAGATGGGTTGGGCGGGTGTCGGGGACTATTACGGAAGGAGATTGCTACCAGATGACCTTTCCTCTCCTTGAGATTCTGAATCTCTGCCGTCTTGTTTCTCCGGACCAGGGAGGGAGGAGAGCATCTCTAAGGGGAGACTCCAGCTCAAAGTATTTATGGCTTTGCTAAAGCCTCCTACCCCAACATGTACGGTTTCTGCCTCCAATGTCTTTGTGGCTTGCCTGAGAGAGGCATGGAGGTCAGCAGAGCCCAGGGCCCTCATCTTTCCAATGCAGGAAGTGTCCAGGGTAAACGTCTCCTGCCACCATCCTCAGGGCTGTCTCCTGACCTCTGGGCCATCATCTAGTCTGCAGAGAGTGGAAGGTGGGTCCTGCCTGCCTCTTGGTCGTCTCCCCAGCCCGTCACCTACCTACATGGGGCAGACTCCTGTGCCAGGAGGGAGAGTTGACCAGCAGGAGGGAGGACCCAGCAGAAAGGAGGGAAGTCACAGAAGAGTGCCCTGGCTGTGCCCCCTGGCATGGAAATGGAACTGGCTGGAATCCAGGTTTTCCTCTAAATCAGAAGCAAATGCAACAATGCTGCAACCTTACCCCTTGACTGAAGACGGGAAAGTGCGGGCTGACCTCACGTTATTGGTGCTATTATCATCATTATTGCTAATATCACCATCATCATCCTGTAATTTACCAGTTTCAATGGCAGGGAGGCTTAAACCTCCTCTGGGCTTTCATGTTAAGAGAAAGTGAGTTGTGGCAGCCTCCGCTCCTCTCCCCTCCCTCCTTTCCACCCACTGGGCCGCTCTCCTGTCCCGTCACCGGAGATTCTGCCTGGCCCTGGCTCCACACGCCTTCATCCTCGTGAGATGCCAGGATGCCCTCTTCTCCCAAACAAGAACAAGATTCAATCCGGGCCCTAAACCATGGTTCTCAGACTTGAGCATACATCGCAATCACCTGGAGAGTATGTCAGACTACAACCAGCTGAGCCTCGTCCTTAGAGTTTCGAATTTTATATGTATAGGGTATGGGGCCTGGGAACGGGCATTTTCCAGAAACTGGTTTTGACAAGTTCTCAGACCATGCTGATGCCCTTGGTCTTCTGGGGACCACATTCTGCAAACCGTAGCCCTAAATCATCCTAAATTCGGGTGGGTCACTTGAACTCTTTTCTCCTCCCGTCCCCATGGATACAGGTGGTGCCTCATTCAATACCCTCAAAACTGGGTTCCCTGCCAGGGACTGGGAGCGAGGGCCCAGGTGCAGCGCGAGGTGAGGGAGTGCTGCTAACGCTCACACGTCAGGACCCCTTGGAGAGAAGGCAGAGGCAGACAACACCCCCTCCCCACCTCCTGAAGATGCATCCCTTCCTTTGGCATTTGAGGCCTTCCTCAGGGGGAGGCCGGGGCCAGCCTGACTCACTGCGTAAACCTTTGCTAGGAACGCTGGGCCTCAGCCAAGCTCTCCTCCCTCATCCTTTCCCACCTGTTCCTCTAACTGAGCTTCAGGCTCAGCAGAGAGTGACAGCATCCCTGTGCACACTGTCCCCACACCCTTGAGAAACGGGCACCCAGGGTGCACATTGTCTGCACAAATTCTCAAAGCAAGGCTCCCACAGTTCTGTGCTGTAGTCCTCTCCCCGCCACTGCAGAGCTCAGGGATTCTCCAGCAGCAGTGCCCTGGGAGCGTGGCTGTTTCTCTTTCGTACCACTTCTCTGTAAGGAAAGAGGACAGGAGCTGACACTCAGTGGGCTCCTCCTGCCTGGCAGAGACCACACTAGATTCATTGCACATGGTCTGTCAGCAGGAGGGTTTGCTCCCTGGTACTTGCTCCAGTCCTCAGGATGAGGCCCCAAACTTGTTTTGCAACAGCAGGTTTGAAGTCTCAGGGCACGCGCTATACCTGGATAACAAGAGGTGGGCAAAATGTAGCCCAGTGGTTCTCAAAACTTGGGCATCAGAATCCCCTGAGAGCTCATTAAAACACATACTGCTGTACCCTACCCCCAAGGTCCCTGATTCAGATGCTCTGGGCTAAGGTGGGGCCTGAGAATTTGCATTTCTAACAAGTTCCAGGTGGGGTTGCCACTGCTGCTCTGGGGACAACGCTTTGAATTCCACTGGCCCAGGTCTGCAGCTCATTGGTTAGGCTTTTGCTGACTGTAATTCCATGTTTCACTTCATCAGAATTTTATTCCCACCCCCACATTAGATTATACTCTTTCTGAGTTCTTCTGAGGTCACTAAGGAAAAATGTGACCAGCTTGCTAATTCCATGCTGTTTCTTCCTTCATTCAAAGGATAATAGTCATTATAATCCACACACTCACAGAGTACTTACTAAGTGTTACTGTCCTAGAGCTGTGCATATATTGACTCTTTTAATCCTCATCGTGGTCCTGTGAGATACCTCTAATTATTATCCCCATTTTACAGGTGAGGAACTGAGGCACAGAGGAGGTAAGGGTATAAGTTAAGGTTCATCAGAGGCAGAGGAGAGATTCAAACCAGATGATACGGTTCTAGAATCTGAACTCCTAACCAATCTTCAACTCCTGAGTATCTGTTATTAGGTGGGTGCCGTGCTGGGCTCTGAACGGGTTAGGCAGGAAGATTACAAAGATGAATGATGCATTTTGCCTTGTATTAACAGGTGGAAGGAATGCCATAGGATAGTACTAAGCCAGAAATACGTACCAAGTATTTCTGAGGGCCTAAAGCAGAGTCAATGACTTGGCCTGGGAAAGGCATCAAAGAAGAGTGGGCTTTTCAACTGGGATTATAAATGTAAGAAGGAATTTTGAATAAAATAATGCCATTTGCAACAGCGTGAATGGGCCTGAAGATTGTCATACTAAATGAAGTAAGCCAGAGAGAGAAAGAAAAATACCATATGATATCACTTATATATGGAATCTTTTTTTTTTAAAAAAGGACACAAAATGAACGTATTTACAAAACAGAGAAAGACTGACAGACATAGAAAACAAATTTATGGTTACCAGCGGGGACAGGGGATAGGGAGGGATAAATTGGGGGTCTGGGATTTATAGACACTAACTACTATATAAAAAATAGATAAACAACAAGGTCCTACTGTATCGCACAGGGAACTATATTCAATGCCTTGTAATGACCAATAATGAAAAAGAACATGAAAAGGAATATATATGTATCTATAAATGAATCCCTATACTGTATACTAGAAATTAACATATTATAAATCTACTATACTTCAATAAAAAAGGACTAAATAAATTAAAAGATAAGTATAATAATAAATACAATGTTGGATTCAACAGCAGGTTTACTCTGTTTACTTTAATTGGAAAATATTTTAAATATTAAAAAAAAGAAGGAGTTTTGAGTGGGAGAAGAGTCTAAAGGTCACTTCTCAGTAGCAGCCAGGACAGTCTGTGCAAAGACACCATGTGCTGGAGCACAGCAAGGCCAGGGACTGTGAGTGGCTCAGGGCTCTAGGGGCCCAGGGCTCAAGGAGGAAGGGGGAGGAGGAGAGGGGGAGCCGGTGCGGGAGCCGGCTGGGGCCAGGTGGTGCGCCATCTTGAATGGCACGCTCGGGTTGGGCTCCCGTAACGAAAGAGGAGCCATTCAAGGTCTTTGAGAAGTCAGCAGCATAGTCAGATGTATTACTGTGAACAGTATCTCCTACATCTCCAGGTTTCAGCCTGTGACCCCACACAGGCTACATTCCAGACACACCAAGAGCTAAGCTCCTCCTACTTCCTCAGTCACAGGTCACTTTCCCGAGCACTTTTTATTTACCTGGACAGCGTCCTTTGTCTATTTCACACTTTGGGGTTTTTCCTAGTTGGTCTTTTCCATTCTTCTCGTTGCTGTTCCAACTGGTATCAACCTGACTGTGACCTTGTCCCGCATCATCCTTGGGTCTTATTCTCCGTGACCCCAAGTCATGCTGTTAGATGGCCTCAAAGCCCAAGGCTTTTGCTCTGGCAGGTAAGAGTATACTTGTATACATATGTCATTCAAGGACTACAGAGGTCACCGCCCTCCCTCCTACTCACGCCCGTGGAAATAGATGGGCCCCAGAGTTAATTACAGGTCATCTGGACTCCCTCTGCAGTGCTCACCTCCACTGCATTTAAATGGCTTTATGAGGTCTACCTAATCCAGCTCTTATCATCTGATTGGAAATGCTGATGGGGACTAATATGAGAAGCAACATCCTTCAACCTCCCTTTTCTCACCTGTGGAATAGCAATAATTCCTTATCTATTTATTCAACAGAGTCGTTGTGATATTAAACCTAACTTTGGAAGCATTTTGTAAACTGTAAAGCACCAGATAAATAGGAGATAGAAGGTAGGGACATAAGGCTGGTTGCTTCAGACAGGAACAGAATTGAGTCATCCATCAATTCACTTCAAACAAAACCCCAAGATACCATGCAGTGGGAGGCCAACCCGTGTCCAACCCTGTAACCATCCCGATGAGTCCCTCGGTACATTTTAACTGTCTTTTGAACTGTAGGCCTTCTGTCTCAGGCTGTCAGGTTTTCTTAGGCTCTTTCTTAGGAAGACTGCTTTTCCTATACCTTTTCTCTGGCCTGACCTCTGCTCCCCAGAGCTTCAAATTGTAGCTCCCGTCCCCCACTGGGACGGTGGATAACCTTTCCAGATTTCCAGTACGTTTCCCAGGAGAGCAGTGACGACTGGGGTGGAGCCAGCTAGCCCCAGACCTCTCAGCAGAGAACAGAATTAAGCAAGAGGATATAGTCCTCTCCAGGCTGCCTGGAGTTTTAAGGGACCCAAGCCAAGTTAAGCCTTGTCACCATGATAGGACCCATCAGAGGTGATTTTACCTCTTTCTCTTCCCTCAGGCCAGGTGGCCTCTGTCCTTTCCTGCTTGGATGTGGGAGCCTCTGCATCTCCCATTCAGAGGACTTCAGGGTGGCAGACACACCAGTCCTGGGGACACTAGCTGGGGGAGGAAGGAGGCTCTTCCCCCTGAGAAGAAATAGTCCCACTTGCCCAGCGACTGGCCGTATTCCATACTTGAGTCCGTGCTCACTGTCGGATGCTGTGCTGGGATGAGCGGACCTGGATGGAAGACCCACACTTTGTTCTTGACCTGGTACGTCCCCGTCTTCCCCCAACACTCTCCCCTCAGCCATCTTTCCCATTGTCCCTCAGCTAGTTTCTGAATCCTCTCCAGGTCCAGGGTCTCCAGGTGTTCCACTCGCCCATCCTACACCTCCTCCCAAAGATTACTGCAGGCTCAGCTGGGCTGCTCGCTGCTGGAGGGCCCATGGATGTGCTGTTGAGCTCTATTTTCTAAGGGTTCTGGGAGCTCCCACTGAGTTGCCAGTATGCAAAGTTCCAGCCACGGCTGCCTCCTAGCTGACCCAGCTCCCCGCGAAACAGCCATTGGCCAGGCCTGGCCAGAGAGTTTTCGCATCAGGGAGGTTTCATATCAACAGGGGCCAAATCCAATTCCCCTTGCATCCCAGGTATGTTGAGGGAGATCAGGAAACACCCATTCATTTCCATGAGGGGGTTTCTCCCATGTCCACCACTGTGGTCTTGATAATGTAGTCACTTGGCAGCAGTGAACTTGAGAGTGTGAAAAAGGAGAGCAGACATAGGGGCTAGTTCAGGGTAGGGGTGTCCTGTGGGTTGCAAGTCAGGGTGGAAACTTACAGCAGAGGAAGCAGGCAGAGCAGGCAGCAGGGATGCCTGGCAGTCACTGTGGTCCTGGCATACCAACCAGCTTAACGGGCGGCGTGGCAACGCCCCCCACTTCTCACTCTGATGGCATCCCTGGGCGGGCGATCGGGGTGAGCCGCCTTCTTTACCTGCCTCCTCTGCCCTTCCCAGCCATCCTCCGCACGTTCCGTCCTCTTCTCCATTCCCCTGCCCACCTCCAGCCCATCTCTTCCATATGGTCTCCACATCTGGCTGATGACCAACCAGAGGGTTTGACGGTGCCCTCCTCCCTCCCTCAGCATCCCTTACCTCCTCCCACCCCAACCCGCTGAGTCTCCTTATGACTCTACCTTCTGTGTTCCTCTCTGCCTCCCTAGGTGCCCCGCAAGAATAGAATAAGAATAGAACAAGGCTCTCTAAAGAGTGAGCCCATCTCTCCCCAGCTCCCAGCCTCTTACACAACCCTAGGCCGCCAGGTCTTATCAAGTCCCCCACCCCTCTCCTTCCTGCATTCGGGAGCCCCTCTCAGTGACGGGAGTAGAGGCCAGTCAGCGGGCAGGGCCTCTTCATTACCAGGCAAGCCCTGGATGTATCTGCAGAGACCAAGCTCATCATGACTCCAAGACTCTGGCTTATGACCCCAATACTCTTCTCAGAGAGGGCTTGGCACGAGGTAGAAGACCCACACATTCCACTGACTTCTCTCCTCCCCCAGGATCTGCATCCTCAGACTCATTCTGCCCCTTGTGTAAGCATGTACCTATGTGTGTGTGTGTGCGTACACACACCACATCTTGGCATCCCAGCCCAGTCTCGGGTAGCATTCCCAGGTGGGACAGAGGAAATGAAAGTCCAGACCATGGCAGCAGGCGCTGCTGAGAGTTCTTCTTCCTGGCTCAGGGCTCTCCATCCCTCTGCAGGTCAGGCCTGTAATGAGAGGATTAATTGTATTTTCCCTCCATCTCAGCCCCAGTATGGCTGTCTAATGCTAGTCCAGCTGATAACATTCTCATTGGCAAATCCCCTACTCACCCTCGAGACAGGCTCAGTAGACACACTTAGGCCTGGAACTGGATCTGTCTGGAACCAGAACCTTGGCCCCAAATCTTGGCCAGATGAGACAGCTTGGTACCAAAGGACGGATCCTTTGTCCCACAGCAGATAAAGGACTGGGTAGGGCCACATGTGAATCCTGGCTCTGCTATGTGCTAGCTGTGTGACCCTGAGAACATCACTTAAGTTCTCTGAGCTTTGGTTTTCCCATTGCTTAATGAGCATAATAACCCGGGACTCACGGGACTTGTTGGGAGGATTAAGTACGATAATATATTCACATGTAGTAAGCGCTAAGCAAATGCTACTGAAGCCTGAATCTAAATGGTGCTCCCGGTGCAGGGAGATGGAACCACAGACTTTTTCAAGCCCTTAAAAAGGTTCACGAATCCAACAGCCTTAGTGCAGCAGCAGGGACAGCAGCAGTCCTAGTAAGCATCTCTGATGTTTCCTGTGCCAGGTCGTGTTCTCAGTGCTGGGGATGTATTCATTTATAATCCGGCAACAACGCATTTTACAAATGAAGAGATCCTGCCCATCAGAGTTAAGTTCCTTGCCACAGGTCTTGCAGCACCTTCGTGGTACAGCCTGGAGTCAAACCGAGTGACAGGGGCTCCCAGTTTCACTCTCAACCACTGCCCTCCACTGCCCTCAGAGGTGCCAGGGAGGCAGCTCTAGCCCAGAGAGGGCAGGGACTTGCTCAGGGCCATCCAGCGGTCAGTCTACTCCCTCCTAGGCCTGGGCTCTTCCATGGCCTCGAGCTGATTGGCCACAGTTTTTAGGAGGTTCTGGCCAGACAGCCCCAGAGAAATTCAGTTACCCCTTACTCCTCCGCTTCTCCGCGGAACACAGAGAGTAGTTTTATCCAGGTCCTAAGGGGGCCCTGGGGAGGCCAGAGCCCACCCAGCCCTCCCTGCTGTGTGGACAGGCAACAGACTCAGTACTCCTGGAGGACACAGTGAGATCTGCGTCCTCTCCCTCCAGGAGCTTTTAAAAAAAGAAGGCAGCTTCTTTGGGATAGTTGCCACCCAAGAGCTCAAAACCCCTGCCCAGGCTGAGATCAGACCCTGTGAGCCCTGGGTGTCACCTGCAGATGTGGGCAGTGCTGTGGGCATCTTGCGGCAGAGGCCGCAGAAAAGTAAGGAGAGAGGGGGTAGCCACAAGCTACAGGTACTTAGCTTTTTTCAAGGTAGTGGCAAACTAGAGCACTGGAAAGAGAGAGGAGAACAGAACGCACCCTTTCACAAAGGCATCCCAGGCCCTTCATAATATGATCCCACCTACCTTTCTAATTATCGTTCCCCCAGCTAAAAAATATTATTCCATGAGCTAACAGAGGCCCAAAACAGTGGCTTCCACATAGGTCTGTGAACACAATATGCATCTCTTGCTCAGAGGCATGGCCATAATGCTAGTGTAGACATTTACTGAGTACCTGCTCTGGGCCAGGCACTGTGCTTAGTGCTGCCCAGGCATTTTTTATTTCATCCTCACAACATAATCCTATTAGGTGGGAGCTGTACTTTTTTTTATTGAAGTATCATTGTTTTACAATGTTGTGTTAGTTTCTGGTGTACAGCATAGTGATTCAGTGATACATTTTATATATATATACATATATACCTTTTCATTATACTCATTTTGTGAGATATTAGTACAGTCCTCTGTGCCATACAGTAGGACCTTGCTGTTTGTCTATTTTATATGTAGTAGTTTGTATCTGCTAATCCCAAACTCCCAACTTATTCCTCCCTACCCTTTCCCCTTTGGTAACCGTAAGTTTGTTTTTTGTGTCTGTGAGTCTGTTTCTGCTTTGTAAATAAGATCATTGGTGTCATTTTTTTAGATTCTATATATAAGTAATATGATATTTGCCTTTCTCTGTCTTACTTACTTCACTTAGTATGATAATCTCCAGGTCCACCCATGTTGCTGCAAATGGCATTATTTCATTCTTTTTTATGGCTGAGTAGTATTCCATTTTGTGTGTTTGTGTGTGTGTGTGTGTGTATCTCACATCTTCTTTATATAATCATCTGTTGATGGACCTTAGGTTGCTTCCATGTCTTGGCTATTGTAAACAGTGCTGCTATAAATATTGGGTGCGTGTATCTTTTCAAATTAGTTTTCTCCAGTTATTTGCCCAGGAGCGGGATTGCTGGATGATATGGTAACTCTATTTTTTTTTTTTTAAGGAGTCCCCATACTGTTTTCCATAGTGGCTGCATTAAACTACATTCCCACCAACAGTGTAAGAGAGCTCCCTTTTCTCCACACCCTCTCCAGCTTTACTTGTTTGTAGACATTTTAATGATGGTCATTCTGACTGGTGTGAGGTGATACCTCATTGCAGTTTTGATTTGCATTTCTCTGATAATTAGTGATATTGAGCACCTCTTCGTGTGCCTGTTGGCCATCTGTATGTCTTCACTGGAGACAATGTCACTTTAGGTCTTTTGCCCATTTTTTGATCTTTTTTTTTTTTTTCCCTATTGAGTTGTATGAGCTGTTTGTGTATTCTCGAAATTAAGCCCTTGTCAGTCCCGACATTTGCAAGTATTTTCTCCCAAATGTATGTAAGTTGTTTATGGTTTCCTTTGTTGTACAAAAGCTGATAAATTTAATGAGGTCCCATTTGTTTATTTTTGCTTTTACTTCTATCGCCTGGGTAGACTGCCCTAGGAAAAACTTGCTACAATTTATGTCAGAGAATGTTTTGCCTACGTTCTCTTCTAGGAGATTTACGGTAACCCGTCTTATGTTTAAGTCTTTAAGCCATTTCAAGTTTATCTTTGTGTATGGTGTGAGGGAGTGTTCTAACCTCATTGATTGACATGTGGTTGTCCAGCTTCTAGGTGGGAGCTATTATTATCATCATATAATAATCTAAGTAGTTAAACTTTTGAGAGTAGGTTAAGCAACTTAGGCAAGTTTCTTAAACTCAGTGCCTCAGTTTTCTTACCCCTACAATGGGGAACTACTTCCTAATTTTATTTTGAAGATTCAATGAGATAGTGCCTATAAAACATTTAGAATAGTGTTCGGCCATAGTAAGCATTCAATAAAAGTGAGCTCTGATTATGATTATGATTACCATCAAGTCTGATGGAAAGCACTCCATCCCATTCCCAGCATCTTTAAATGTTAATAGCCCTTCAGGCTCAAACGGTGGCAAAGCCAGTGCATGGCAGTCTCCCCACTTCCACCATCACCACCACTCTTCTTTGATGTGGACAATTGCCTTTTTCCAAGTTTGTCAAGTATGAAGCAGACTTAATTACTTACCTTTAATCTCTGTCCCTTTGTCCCATCTTGCAGTCAGATCGTTCCCCATAATGAGACAGTACCACCCATTACACCCCCTCCAGGAAGCCTTCCCTCCTCAGCCCCAACTCATCCCTGAATTCCTGGCATGACTGTCGTCTGTGTCAGGCATGGGCTCATTGACATTGCTCCTTGTTATTTTTCTTTCCCTGTCTTGTCCTCTTCATTAGCTTCTGGGATGCTTGAGAGCAAGGACTCTATTTTATTGTATCTGTGTACTGCCAGGGTATCTACCACTCAGGAGGAGCTTCAAGAACTTGATGGTTGGTGGATCACCCAATCATGGTTAATGGTTCATCAGAAACAATACAAATTGTAGGTAATTTTCATCAGTAGCTAAGCCTATTCCGAAGGCCAAAATAATTTTGGGGTCACAGAATCATATCGTGAGTGTCCAATTGGACATTGACCATATCGGATTTGTTCCATCTCCCTGCCCTGGGCTCAGCTGGCCCGTTATGAGCACTCGCACAGATAGCTGCTGCCTGCTAGCCAGCCCCTTACCCCCCATCTGGCAGACATCCAACCCCACGGGCCTCCCGCTCCCCTGCCTCTGTGGGTGTCTGCGCTTCTCCTGGCTGCTGTTCAGATTCCACCCGCCGCTGCTTCCCCTCGGCCTGTGAGTCACCACTCTCTGGAGATGGTCCCCAAGGCCCACCTTCCTCCTCCCCAGCCTCCAGTCACAAATGACTGCTCCAAGGCAGGCTGGTCTTTGTTTAACATTCCTTTCATTTGACTTTGGGCTATAGAGGAAGACAAATGGCATTCTGTCTCTTTAAGGTTAAAAAAAAAAAGAGGCATTAAAAAAAAAAACCTATTTTTTTGCCTCTTAAGAGAAAAAAAAACTCCTCTAAGTTATTAGGGGAAAGAAAATCATTTGACTTCAGCAGCCTCTGGCAGTCTGGTGATGCTGAGACAATATACCTGTCAGCATCTATCAGGTTTGGAAAACAAAGCCATCTGCATATGGGGAAATGAAGGGGGGCTGGGAGTGAGAAGAGGTGGTGAATGGCTAATGAAGGATGCACAGGGTTACCTCACACCTAGCTGGAGAAGTCTTTCCACATCCTGGTTTCCGTGGTTGGCCGTGACCAGAAACATCCAGACATTTGGGGAAGCTGTAATAAGTCTGAAATTTTAGAATTTTTTTTTTTAACAGTAAAGATTTTAGAGTTTATCCAGCCTAGGCCCTTCATTTGGGGGAGGTGGTAAAGAAACTCAAGGCTATAAAAGGGAGGTGATTTGCTCAAAGCAAATTTTGAAACCAAGACTGGAATCCAGTTCCCTCAGCATTGTGCGTTTTCTTCCCTCCTCTGCTGACCTAGGTCCCCTTTCTCACCTGTTGAACGTGCTCTTTCTGTTTTTCTTCCTTCCCACCCCACACCCTGCCCCTCATCTGGCTTCCATTCCCCTGGCTTCTCCAGATTCTGCCCCTGTGAACCCCAATGTTATCACCAAGTTCAAGTCTCTCTGACTTCTTGGTTCCCCCCAGCCCCTTGCCCACTTGCCCACAAGGCAGGGGTCACTCTCGAGCAAATTATCTAGAAGAGGGGCTCTGGCTTATTTCCAGACAGGGCCAGATGTTCCCAAAATATCCTTTTGGATGGAGCACCAATCTGCCTTCGGGCTGGAGCTGTGCAGTATCCAGTCCACTCTAGGTGACAGAGAAATATGCATGATGAGTTTAAATCTTACAAGCACACAAGGCTGAGGGTCCAAGATTTTGCTGATCATGTATCACCCATCTGAACTCTCCCTGGGTCTTGTCATCACTCCATTAATCTGCACTTGTTTATCGGTTTCTGAGTATGTGTCATGTCTGGGTCTGGAGCGTGTGGCCTGTCACTCCCGTCTGCCCATGACTCCCGAAGGTCAGGCTCTTCTTTCCTCTGATTCTCTCTACAGCACCCGAGGGGCGCAGTGCAGGGCCGGCGGGGGAGGGGGCGCCTCTCCCCAGCCCAGCTGTTCCACGTCTAATAATTTGGCCTCAGTGAGGACAATCAGGACCCTCCCTAGGGAGTTCACTCTAAAGAGAGCAAGATGGGTTGATGATCAGTTCAGCCCAATAGAAAACTGCTCAAGGAGCTTAGTAACTTTAGGAATGAATATAGGGGTGGAGCCTAGGGTCCAGGAGCCTGGAGGAGTTCAGCCTTCTGCTTTGCAGACATCCCGCCTTTTGTGCCTGCTGAGAGGTCCTCCCTCCCTGGTCCCATGTCCTGATTGAAACTGACACTTACTAGGATGCCATAACCTGGACACGAATGGCCAATTAGGAACTGCGTTGGGGCCCGCTGGCCTCTCAGGAGCAATGCCTGTCATTTTTAAAAACCACATACACTTTATCTTCTTTCTTCCTTTATTTTCTCTTTTTCATAAAAGAGAAAGCCCCAACCATTTAGAGCCTGCTGAAAGCACCAGAGAGAGCACTTGAATCAGACACCTGAGTTTCCATTCCCGGCTGGCTGCCTGGGACAAGGCACTCAGCCTCCGAGCCTATTTATTCCTCTGCCGAATTGTGACAATATAATCCGTCACATGGGGTTGTTATGAGAGTTAAATAAGAGAAAGCGTGTCATTCATTTATGTATTCAGTATTTCCTGAGCACCTACTGGGTGAAGAGGGGAAAGGAGAGAGAGAGAAACATGAACCTTTCTCGTAAATTCTGCCTTTTCATCCTTACCTCCAATGTAGGTGTCACTGTGCCCACTTTCCAGATAAGAAAACCAAGGCTCCAAAGGTTTAGGTCACTTGCTCAAGGTTAGCAACATCAGGATTTGAACCCAGGCCTTCTGACTCGAAAGCCCTGCCCTTTCGGCTCCACCAAGCTGCATCCTCATTGCAAGTACCCTCTGTCACCTGAATTAGTACTAATTTTGCTGGGTCCCCAAAGCCAGAGAGTAATTCTGCAATGGATTGAGGGGGGCAGGGGAGGCCGGGGCAGCTCGCAGGTGCTGGTGTTTATATCTGCCAAGTCTGTGTATGTGTGTGGGGTGTCAACGACAGGGATCTCAATAGGGAATTGGTATTTGGGCCGCTAAATAACCACAATTTGTATTAAGCAAAAACACAGTCATTATGTACCACGTGCAGGGCTGCTGCGGCTGCCTTGCACTGGAGAAGCGGGAAGCTGATGGCACTTTGGCCTGTGGTCTGGCGAGAAGTTTCCACCAGGGGACCCAAGATGCTCTTCTTGGGGCAGGATGTGGGGAGCAGGTGGTGGGGAAATGGAAAGAGAGGGGGATGGGGCCGTATGCCCCTCAACACACCAAGCGACATGTGCCTCTCCCCCTCTGCCCTCTATGGGCCTCTCATCAGTAGGGCCATTCTGGTTCTCATTAACACAAGTAAATACGCATCCGAGCTCTGGGCATGGGACACATGTGTTGATATTTAATTATATAGTGTGCACTGAGTATATTATGACTCCTCCAGGGAATGGCAGCTGCAGGCAACGAGGTGCAGTGGAGTCCATTCAAAACTACTTAGTTAATTAATGCATTAGCCGCTCACTTTTCTGGAGTGGGGGGTGGACAACAGCTATTTTCTGGTGTCTTCCTCTCCTTTCTTGTTCTCTTTCTTCCTCTGAGCCCTTTACTTCCAGAAGCTCTAGGAAACTCTCAAAAGTCAGGGCAGCTTCCATCAGGGGCTCTGGTCAAAGAGTTAGAGAGCAAAGAGGGTTAAAACTTGGCATTGACATAAGTAAGTGAAGCTTGAAAATTGTGTGTGGATTTCCTTTGTCTAGTTCATGCCAGTCCCCAGCGACCTAGAGACTCGGGGAATTAGCGAACTGACATCCCAGCGTAGCCCCAAGCTCTGCTCTCTATTTTGGGAACTCCCTCTCCCATTCTGTAGCCCCAGGTGCAGACTCACTCAGGTGCTGAGCTGCACAGAATCCCATTGCGCTGGGAATGGAGTGATTTGGGGGTGAGGAGGGAGCGCTCTGTGAGTGAGTGAGACAAAGTGCAAGGAAGTGAAGCCAGAGGTTGAGAATCCATCCACTTAGAAACTGAAAGCAGAGAGACCCTTTCTCCTAACTGCCTGCCAGTGCATGTCCCTCACCCTCCTCCAAATCTATGCCCCCTTCCTACCTTTGGTGAATTATTACGTCAATGCATAAAGTCCTCATTTTCTATTCTTTGCAAATCTCATTACTGTACCGCAATGCCCATTTGTTGATTCCTCTTTCCTTCCCCTCTACCCATATGGACTTGCTCTCTTATTCTTTTGAACTTTGGGGACATTTTCCAAAGCACCCACCTGCATTTGTCATTAAGCTTCAATGTTATCGCTATCACTCCCTCCTGGTACACACTGCTGGGGGCCAGGCCCAGATAACAGTCAACTAACACTGTACTTTGCACACCAGTCATTTGAGCAATATTTGAAGTGATGCATTTTGTCCTCATCAGATCTTCAGGAAGTCCCAGCAGTTGTGTGATCCTGGCTTCTTTGTCCTTAGAATCTCTGCTCCCACCTCAGTGGAAAGAGCCTGGGGACCAGCTGGTGGCTTTACTTCCAATCAACCTAGTATCAACTCTTAGGGAGACCTCACCCAGAGAAGGTGCAACTTGGGAGTGGAACTCAGGTGACCAGCTGCTGGCATTTCCGTGGGAGTTCTCAATCATTTAGGATTTCTTTTCTTTCTTTTTCAAAATCTTGCTATTTAGGGTTGATTTCTTTCTACACCAAGTGTTAAATGTGAGACAAGTAATCTGCTCTTCCCTGGGGTGGTGGAGACGGGGTCCTCTCTCCTTGGGCCACTGGAGGTGGGCCCCGCCCTCCCATGGGAAGTGACCTGCACTTTACCTGTACAGAATAAACAGCCCTCAGCTGTAGCAGGAAGCGAACCCTTGGGGGAAGTTTCTGAGCAGAAGGGTGGAGTAGACTAAGCACTGAGTAAGTTTACCAGTGGAAGTTGTGGAATTTTTATCCTCTTTGGTCAAACGCTGAGGCCCACATGCCCTGGTCCATGTAGAGAATGAAGTCTCACCTGGAAGCTCGGGGCTCCTCTCAGAGCTGGGACTCTGCAGCCCTGAGCTGAGGAAGGGATGCAGCTGCAGGCTTGCCTCCGGGTCCCATGGGAGTGAGAAAAATGACCTCAAGATCAGCCTAGTCCTCGACCTGCCCTGGGCCTGTGGGCTTTTTCGGCAAATGAAATTAAATGAGGGTTTGCCCTGAATGGATGGGAAGAGCCCCATAGGTTTTTCCCTGATGGGAGGATGACGGGTGCAAAACAGTTGCGAGAGTAGAGGATACAAGATGAGCCCTGGACGGGAAATCAGAGAAACCCTCATTCAAGTCTACATGCTGCCACTTCCCAGATATGTGACCTTGGGCAAGTATCATAAACTCACAGAGCCTTGTTTCCCCGTATATAAAATCGGGATCATAATTCTCACCTCACAGGCATGGTGCGAGGCTGCAGTGAGGTGCTGTGTATGGAGACACTTCAGAAGCAATAAAAACGTTCTATAAATGCAGGGTATTATTATGCCCTCCCATCCTGAACGTGGTCACTTCTCCTGCGTAAGACAAAACACCCTATAAAATGACTCAGAGCCTGGGCACCCATCACCCCAAGCAGAGAGGACCAGGTAGCTGCAACAGGGTTGTCCAGACCTCATAGAAAAGGCAAAATGAATCCCTCCACGCTCCTTTGCAGATTCAAATTAAAGGCAGAAGAGAGGCCAAGGGTCCAGCACATCTGGTTCCATTCCCGACTTCCTGTCCCAGAGACCTCTCCTGACTGTAATTCCCATGGCTGGCCCCCACCTAAGCCTCTTTGCTAACAGAGTATTTTTAACCTGTCACCTCCTTCCGCTTTGCCGATCTGCAGACAAGGGTCCCGGCGAGATAACAGAATCCATTAGTGCCGCTAGCGTCAGGCAGTGCCTGCTAAGTATGTCCTGAGCGACGCCCTCCCCAGCCACCCCCGCGGGGCCGCTGCCAAATGACGGACACTCCGAGGGCAGGCAGGGCGGGCTGGCTCCGGGCCGGCCCAGGGAAAGGAAGCTTCAGCAGGGCCTTAGAAGGAGTTTATATTCCCCCCTTCTTAGGAGTTTTTGGGGCTGGTCCTACCCTTGTGTGTTGAGAAGCCAAATAATCCCACTTTTAAGAGTAAGGATCAGATGCCTTGTCTTCCTTTCCCCCTCAAAACCCCATGGGGATTTGGGAAGATAGTACTTTTTAGAAAATGTCTAGAATGGGCCCTCAAAAGAAGACTCCACCGAGGGGTACTGGGGGTAAACCTATGGGGGAAGTGGAGGGAGAGCCGCTTACTCTTTACCTTTGGATGGGGCAGGGGAATTCGGAACTCACTCGAGTCTGGAAAAGTATTCAGAGGAGAGGAGAGCAAAACTCTTGGCTCCTCCCTCTGACGGTCCTCAGGTAGAACTTGGTAGTGATGGAGCAGAGGAGTTTGGGGGAGCACAGAAGAGGCAGAGGCAGATGGCTGGGAGAGGCTGGCCTGGGAAGGAAAGTCCTCTCCAACAGGAGCTTGCGAGGCTGAAGGTGTCCCCTAGCCAAGTGGGTCTAATCGCACACACGCACACCAGCTCCTCCTGCTAAGGCCAATTTCCATGCTAAACTGTTCATTATGGCCACCCAGCAACCCTGTACGGAAGTGTCAGAACCCATCAGCGTGGGGAGAGTGGACAGGTGAACACATGAATACATCCCCATCTCTTCACTCCACGGGAGGCGCGCTGCGATGCTGACGTCCAAGGGTGGGAGAAGGACAGCCAGCCCAGAAAGCAGAGCTCAATTCGTTGAGCTAGTATTTACTGAGTATCACCATGCCTGGTGCTGCGTCCAGCACTGGGGCACAGGACTGAACAAAGCAGGGCCGATGGGGACAAGGACACCAGCAAGTATCTGCAGGAGTTATGGCTTGTTACGGTGGTGAGCAGTTTTAAAGGGATGTACAAGGTCCCATAAGCAAGTGAGAACCTGTTACTAGGGAACCAGAGCTATTGGGGGTGGGGTGGGGGTGGGGGTCAGAAGAGGCTTCCCTGGGAAAGCGAGATGTCAGCTGAATTGTGGTGCTACATCAGCTTCTCTGCTTCGCCCTGTGCGGATGCACAGTTTAAAGCCCCGGCTCCACGCCGGCCACGTTCCTCACCAACCATTCCAGCCATAGGCGCGATCCTCGTGCTCCCCCTTGACTCCTTCGCTCCTCGCTCTCCCTCGCTGCCCACATTCAGTTAGTCCGTCTGTCTTCTCCAGGTGCCTCTCCTGCCCTCCTCTCCCCGTCCCTGCCCCATCTCAGCTGAGGCTTTTCTCATCTGTTGCTGAACTTGTACTGGCTCCTGTGACCCCTCCCTTGAGTTAGTGGTCACATTCTTTCACTCTTTGAATGGTTCCCTACAGCTTTTAGGATGTAACTCAGACTCCCGAGCCAGACCCTGGCATCCAGGGCCTCCAGGAACACTTCCTCTCTCCCTATATCCTTCCCCCACACCCCCTCTGCCATACTCACTTATGCCCCTTGGTTGCAGTTTTGCCAGTCCCCTTGCTCTTTCCTCAGTGCCCGTTCTCTCCACCATTCAGATATTGCCTCCTCCATGAAGCCTTCCTAGATTTGCCCATTCAGTCAGTTGCATCCTTACTATTGGTGACAACACTTAGCAGAGCTGGCTTTCTATGTGAGTTATTTATATTCCTTTCTCTGAGGCAGTGTGCACACTGGTGGGAATCACAGGCTTTGGGTTGGGATTAATTGGTTTCAAAACTTGGTCTACCCATTTGTTAGCAGTGTGACTTTGGACAAGTCACTTGACTTCTCTGTTCCTTACTTTTCTCACCGGAAATGCAGGCTAACAGTGGTACCTATCTCCCCGAGCTATTGTGGGCATGTTGCTGTTATGGGTAAAGTACACAGAGAGGGGGCCTGCTTGCTATTATTTTTATTTCCTCTATTATTGTTGCCTGCCTTTGTCACCTGATTGTGAACCCCTGGAGGTCAGGAAGCACGCAGAATTCATCTTTGTCTTTCCCCAAAGAGATTGTGTTTCTCCCTGTGGTCTCTCGTAACCTCTCCCAGAAAGACGCACAAAAGGTTCAAGCTAGAAAGAGCCTCAGGGGTCACCTGGAGTAAATGCTCGTTTTCCGTATCCATAAACTGAGGCCCAGGTAAACTGAAGGATTTGCTTAAATCACACAACAAGTTAGCAGCTGCTGAAGGATCCTAGCGGTCAGGAGTGTGAGACCCGAGTCTAACTCAGGTTCCCTGCGCCAACACAAACGCTATTTCTGTCTCCTCTTTGGAGAACAGATGGTCAGTGTCATCTCCAGCCTTCTCTTGGCATGTCACTGAGCCACACTTTCAGATGGCCCCTCAGCCTTCCACCCTCCCCGCTGATGGATCTGTCGTCCTGAGCTCTTTGGCCCTTCCTTATGTGACAGGTTTTCCTACCTGGCAGTCCGGGTAGTACGAGTGATTTAAATAGGGAGCTGTGGGCTGGTTTGGACTTGCCCTTAACAAAGACTTTGGGGGCAGAGAGGAGAGCAGGACCAGGTCAAGGCAGACCCAGGCCGGCCCCCGATCCCACCCCATCCCCACACCCACCCTGCCAGGCACCCAGGCCGCACTCAGACTCCTCTCTTCACTGTGCAGTTTGATACAATCTGGAAAACGCATTAAACATTACACAGAGTAGTTGACGCGTAATTAATAAAGTACAGATTTTGGCTGGAAGCCTCAACTTAAAATAGCACCGTGGCTGTGGGGGGAGCAAGGCGGGGGGAGAGAGGCTCAGAAGGATGTCATGTGACTAGGACCAAAACCATTATCTCTGCGGATAACAGGGTCACTTCTCTATGAAATTAGGGAGGGAGGAGAAAGATAACGATTATATATTTTTATTAATAAGGGTGAGACCTGGGCTCAGAGAGGCGAAATGTCTTGCCTGGGACACTTGCGTGTCCCAGGACAGAGTCAGGGACCTGAGCCTGCGCCAGCACCTCTGACACTTGTCTGCGCTCAGGTAGAAGTCCACCTTTCCTGTATCACCAAGCCACAGCCTGCACATTCCAGGGCTGTTTTTAATTTGAGAAATGTTTTAATGGCGTTTTGAGACAGCCTGTTCCCTCGCCGATTCTCCAGAGAAGCTGGAGGGAGCTTTGTATCTTCTTTGAAGAAGGAAAAAAAAAAAGGCCTTTTCTTCTGCCAGCATGTTCAGAGAGCCCTTTGCTGCAGTTCACCAGCCTTGTGGTGTGAGGCGAGAGGTGAGGAAGGGGCTTGAAGAAGCAGAGGGAAAGGGGAGGAAAGGCTTCTGTGGTTAATTCAAATGCCTGGCCTTGGGGGCTGTCTCGACTGAAGCTGGAGCCCCTCTGCTCTCTGCCAGCCCATCCCAAGCCAGGTTTCTGAAGCAAAATGCAAATTTCAGCCCAACTAATCAACCCTGACGGGGTAGCATCACCTCGAGCCTGCCAGTCATTGACAAACGACCCAAGGCAGACCTGAGAGATGAGGAGTGCCAGCCCCAGGCAGAGGAGACCTCCATGGAAGTTTCTGGAAACTTCAAAATTGAAATCACCATTGAGCAGAACCTTGACATCAAACGGGAAACTGAGGCAGGCAGGAAGTCCCAATGGAATCTCCTCCTCTCTTACAACACTTCCTTCCTCTCGCTACCAGGCAGAAATGAACTTGACCTTCTTGTTTAAACACCAGTGAATGGGTGAGGGCGTGTGGAAGTCTATTATCCTATGGGACCCTGAAGGCCCTCTGTGAGAATAATTAATCATTAATTATGTGACATAAGGAAAATTCACTGGCTTCTATGGCATGACCTGTATTGCATTTGTTTCTGTATCCCCAAAGCATAAGCACTACTCTTGGCATGTAGAAGACGTTCAAAAATGTTTGTAGCCATTTTTGTAAGTCATGAAAAACGTTTATGGTCAAGTCTTTGCTCCATAACCTCCCAGAGCCTCAGTATATTCGCCTGTAGGATGGGGATAAAGAGAGCTTGCCTTTCCTCCAGGCTGCTGAGTGGATTGAATGAGAAGCCGTTGTTAGTCTGGGAGCCAGGCAACAGCACAATGCTATCTGGCTGCCTTGTCCCGCCTGGTTCTGGTTCTCCGTTCTTCCCCCCACGCCTGGGTCAGAGCCAGCTAGACTGATCAGGCAACCAGAGAGACACAAGGAGTTTCTGCCCTCTACCCCCAGGCTCCTTGCAAGCACCTTGCTCTTAAATACCTAGAACTTAACCCAGAACCGTATACAGCTACTTCTTCCCAGGGGGACATGGGTCAAAGGTCCAGAGCTAGAGGCCCAGCCATCAGCCAGATTCCTAGCTCTAACCCTTTCTGCTTCTAGAGGGTTTTGTGCTAACGAAGGAGAGGAGGGGCGGAGAAGAAACACGCTATCTCTGGTGCCGAGGGAGGGAGGGGGAGGCTGGCGGAAAGGCAGGTTGGGTTTCAGCGGCATTCCATAGCAGGCTTTTGCTGTGCAGTGGAATCAGAGCTGAGGGAGCTGCGGACCAGAGGAGCCTCAGAGCCGACTGTGGGCAAACCCGACAGCCCATATGGAATCCATCCATGGCCTGCCTCCCTCCCTCCCCCATGCCGTGAGCTCACTGGAGGAGCCACCGGGGAAGCCGGGCCAAGCGCCCTAATGGGCAGGCTAGGCGAATCCCACAGGTGCCAGCCTGCAGGCCCCTGTTGCTCCCTCCCAGCTCTGAAAGCATAGGTCCCCCACGCACACCAGCCCCCACAGTCAGCTCCTGCCCCTTCCTCTTAGAACCAGAATGAGCTGACCTCGTGGCTCCAAGGAGCACAGAAGACAGGAGGAGGCGCCTCAGCGTGCTGACCAGATCCAGGTTCTTCTGGCCTGGGAGCGCGAGCCCCGTTCCACATCAGGAAGAAGCCCAGATGGGCATCAAGGCAGCTCTGGGCTTTCAGAATCCTCACAGCCGTTGACTGTCAGGATCTCAAATCTCCTCGGATGTCTGGTGTCCCAAACTTCCCATCACTCCAATATCCTTCATGCCCAGACTCTCACAGCAGACAGATCCAGAGTGGGAAGACCTGGCATTGTGCAAAGAACAAGGACAACCAGTCGCCTGCAGCCTGGGATTTTATCCTCGGCTCTGCTGTGGTGGTTTGCTTTTGACCTTCAGGGAGTCACTGGCTTTCTCAGGGACTCAGTTTCCTCTTCTATAATAGGACACCTGCCCCTGCTGGATGATCATACAGGAAAATTTGGATAACAGAATCCAAAACGAAGTACCATACTGCCCAAGCACATGCTCTTCAGAGCAGTTGATAACACAGTGCCACTCACAGCAACAAGTACCAGGCTTGACTGGGAGGCTCGGGCCCCCAGGGCGCCTCGTCCTCTGCCTCTCTGAGGCACCCTCCCAAAGCCTGTAGGAGGGAGAATTTATTTCCTTGTTTTCCTGGCATCTTCCCGACTCCCTGGGTCAGTAGGCGTCATGGTGGCTTTGTTGTCACCCACTGTATTCGATTAACCTTTGACCAACATCCAGCCAGCATGGGGGGGTGGACACCTGTGGGGCTCTCCCCTTCTCACATGCAGAGACCCATACTCCCCTGCATGAGCAAGAAGGAGGAATAGCTCCCCCACCGAAACCCCCGCCCACCGGGAATGCCCTCAGCCTGGTGAACTGGAGGTAGAGCTCACCATAGAAAAGATCCTGAAATCTAAGAAAAATTACCCATTTGTTGGAGAGCCTGACGAGGTCGGAGGAAGCTCAGACCACCTGGAGGGAACCAGACCCTCTTGCCCACTACAAATCTCTTTTAACAACAAACTTTGAGAACAGCCTGTTTTCCCAGGGCAGCTTCCTGTATAGTGTTTGCAGAATCCGTCTGTCCAAAATCCCTCTCCAAACACGAGGTTTCCTGCCCAGCACTGGCAATCAGAGAGCTAATTATCTGGGATTAGAGATGGGATGGGGGGCTCCCATTTAATTACAGGAAAAAATTAACCCAGCTGATGTTGGCAAGGCCGCTGGGATTAGAACTGAAGTCCAGGTTTGAAAGCCAGTCAGTTTGGAAGGTGGGAGCGCCCAGTGCTCCCACCTAGTGTCTTCTGCTCTTGGCTGTCTCTGGAGTCCCTGAGATGAGGGTAGCAGGACAGGACGGCTCAAGGAGCTTCTCTCCTGGGGATCTGGGAGAGAGATGTGTGTTAGAGAGAAGCAAGGGGAGAGGCAGAGACACAGCACAGAGAAAAACACAGAGAGGTAATAGACACACAGAGAAACGGGAATTGACAGGAGAAACACAAGGAAAGGAGGGAGAAAGAGATGGGCAAGTGGGAAGTAAAAGGAGATTGCTGGTGAAAGTGGACTGAGGGACACATTTTAGAGACCATTTCTGTCCCAGTTCCTATGGGCTTGGATTTCTGTCACTTTCCCTTTCAAGGGGAGAAAAAACAGAAAGGCAGCAGAAGCAGGCGTCCTTCCTGCCTTCTTCCTTTCCCTCTTCCCTCTCTCCTCCTTCTGGTGCCGAAACACCGACCCAGTTTTGCCACACACAGCGCAGGTGACGAATGCATTCAGCCTGGTCGGGGGACAAGGATGGGGTGGGAGCGTGGACTCCACTGGGCTCCTAGTGATCTGGAGTCTCTTTTGTGGTCCAAAGATGGGGCTTCTTGCCAGTGCTTGCCTCGTCTCTTAGGAGAGGAATCTCCTGGCTCAAAGAAGCATTCATTCATTAACTTACTTATTCATTTTTCTGTTTTACAAATAGTTAGAGAGCAGTATTAGGGGCCAGACCTATAGCTGATCTATGGACTTTCATTAGCCCAGTAGAATGCAAATTGAACTCTGCCTCTTATGTTATGAGTGATATATCCCCACTTCTTCCCTCTTTTCCAACACCTCACATACACTTAAACCATACTGGGAGTAATCCAGAAACACCCCCACCCCCACCCCAGCCAGCTCCTGCTGACAGAGACAAAGGATCTGAGCACACAGTTCAAAGACCTGAGAATACGTCAAGGTAGCATACAACGGAAGGCAAATTTGTGCAGTGCAGAGTATATGAGTGCATGAGCATAGTTATTTATATGTATTTCTATCCCACTTCTTTCCAAATAAAGAATTAGGTGATGTATAAAAGATATGGCAAACATATATAATGAAAACCAGCATGGAACTAGAAAATTCAACCCACAAGGGAGGAGTGGGAATAATATGCTAAGAATAAAACCAATAGAGGCACCAGCACCCAGCATCAAATTTGGCCTGAGTATCCTGGCAGCCAAATCAAAAAGGGAAATGAGATGAACTAGAAATCCTTAGTCTCCGATAGAATTATACCTATTTCTTTAAGAGAGACAGTTCCCAGACATTACATTCTAGAAGTGATTTATCATGTGAGCCCTTGTACAGAAATTAGGACAAAAGTTTGACATCAAAATCAGAAGCATCTTTTGTATGACAATTTCTTATATTAACTTCCACTAAAATGCCAAGGCTGTAATGTCCATGTAACAATCATCATTCCACGAGTTACTCTCATGTAGTAATCAACAATAATAAGCAAGTAGATAAGGCTGTTAAGGAAAGGGAAGCTTACTGGTGAAGCTTTTGTGGTCCAAGTCCATGGCTTTCTGGAGCTCTAACGTGATTCAAAGATAGAATGCATTATTGCAAGCACCCTTTGTGCTTGGTGCTGTTAGAAGTTGAATAAAATAGATTTAGCTTCTACATCTGGGAATTTATAATTTTTGTTGGCACTTCTATAGGGACTCAGACAGCAGAAAAGAGCATTAAAATGATAGGCAGTGAGATGTGAACGTCATACACAAGGTGAAAGTGCGTGCATTTTGGGGAGGCATGTGGCTTAATAAAAGATTGTATTCATCAAACTGACCCAGGGTCCAATCTCTCTCTACCACTTACTGGCTCTGTGACCTCAGGCAAGTTACCTGACCTCTCTGAGCTGCAGTTTCTTCATCAGTGAAATGAGTCTGGGGGATTGAAATAGATATTTTGTGTAAGCGCCTGGTGCCCCATCCAACACACCATATGTGCTCAGTTAATAGCAATGGTGCTCTGTTCCAGCATTGCTAAAGAAGGTGCCACTCTTAGGGAGGGGAGGGGAGCCACACGTAAGGTGAGAAGACTGAGCCGTTCTCTGATCCTCGCCAGGGTGGCTAGGGACCCATAGCCCCTCCTGAGAAATCCTCTCCAAGCCATCAGTTTCCTAACGGTTGGGACCATCTGAAGCAATTCTGCAGATGCTCCAACCTCCTCTCTCTCTCAGGCGGTCCCAGAATTCTCTCTCTCTGCTCTGTTTCTGTCACAATGTGACTCGGAGATCCATGACTACCCCTCTCCCCTTTCCCTCACCTGTTTTCTGTCCTCTTTGGAAACACCCCAGACTTGGAGTTTGCTCTCCTGCTAAGTCAGCAAAGGAAGGTCCCCCTTCCCATGTAAGGAAGGCCCACCTTTCCCTGGCCAGCCCCGTGGTGGTCTCACCATACCTCGACCCTCAGGGGCCCCCCTCTGCTCATCACGATGAGGTTCAGGTGTCAGGTAGGATGAGGGTCAATACCTCTTACATCTCCTCGAGTCATCCTTGTCCAGATTGGATGCCACTCAGCCCTAGGCAGCTCTAGATAACAGCAAGGTGGGTGAGGGCGGGAAGCCAGTGATGCTGCCCTGCCCACCCCACCGCACCTCCCTGACAACCGGGTACCCAGAGCTCCCCTGAGCTGCAGAGCTGGGCGGGAAGAGAGAGGCAGGACCGGAGCAGCCCAATGTTGGGCCGGTGGCCAGGCAGGCGCCAGGTGGGGCCTTAAGACACACCCCTTTTGCCCAGCCTCCCCGACCCCGCTTTTTTGCCGCTTCTCTGGTACTTTCCAGCTCACTGCCAGATTGTCAAAAGCTATGAGAGGCAAAGTGCTGTTCAGTTAATGATCCCAGTCCCTGGAGAGGTGGCGCGCTCTTTTAAGAGAAAAAAAAAATAGAGAGGAGTGGGGGTGTGGGAGGGGCAGGAGAGGGGGCTGCTTTAGTGCTTTACACAAAAGCTAAGCTGTAGCTCCTTCTAGCTCTTTTTAAGGAGCAGATTAGAAGAGGGGAGGTTTGCCCCGAGTGGCCTTCTCTCTGCGGGGAAAAGCCTGGAGCCGCCCCCTCCCTCATGTCTTCTTCACAAAGTAAAAAGGGTCTGAATCAGAAGGCTGCCATCCTCTTGGCCCCAGTGGCCTCAGCCCTCCGTGTCCCCAGCACAGGCCCTGTGGAGACCCGGGCACCACCATTCCTTCGTGCTCAGAGAGGTTGCCCTCAAAAGGAGGCTGCAGACTCCCACAAAGCAGAGCGCTCCTGCTGCTCCCCCTTCCCCAGCTGCTCCCTCAGAAAGGGCCCTAGAGTGGGGGCGACTGACAGCCCCAGTGGACCCCTGAGGAATTCCCTCCCAGCCTGGTTTTCCTCCTCAGTCTGGTCCCACCCAAGAGCAAATCAGTCAAAAACGCTTCACCTCCACGCAGCCCTTCCCAGGGAGCATTCCAAGTGCTTTCACGTTCCGTATGTCATTTGCTTCCAGCACAGCCTTGTCATGTAGGCAGTGCTGTCTTTTACAAGTTTTGCAGATGAAGAAAGCGAGAATTACCTCCCTTGCGTGGCCTCCACGCCAGCCAGTTAAGACATCAGCCCCGACTGGATGGTCACCACCTATCAGAAGGGAAGACTGAAAGGGTGGGGCCCGAAAGATCTAGAAAGGAAACCGAAAATCCTATGAGGAGGCTGCCGTTTTCACAGAGGCGAGCCTGATGGGCTCTTTAATTTCCGTCATCCCTCCAAGTGTGATCTGCCTTTAGGGGGGACTTTTTAAAGTTATTTTGTTTCCTCTTATCCCTAGAACAGTTCCCTGCTTCTTGATCCCTGTTGTCTGCTCACATCCTCATGCAAAGAATCCCATCGGATGCAGAAATGCAGCCACTCCTTGGGTGCCGTGGTGTGTGGCTGCCCAGAGTCCTGGAGCACGTAGCCTCCTGGGTGGTGGGAGCCTCTCAGGGTCCGGAGGATGGGCGGGGGCAGGAAAAGAAGAGTGGGGGCTGCATTTTGCTGATGGTTGAGCCCACTGGATGTCCTGCTAAAGCTCAGAGAAAAGGCAGTACGAGGATTGCTCCGCACAAGGCCAAGCCCGGCTTCCCTCCTTCACCCCCCTAACCTCCCCCCCACCCCGCCCCAGCGAACTCCTGGCACCTGCTGCTGTACCCAGCCACCAGCAGGGGCTGCGTGCTGGCACTGTGCCTGGCAGCTGTGGGGCGTCAGCACAGGAGGGGGCGGACACCGAGGAGAAGCAGGTGTCCAGCCCGAGAGAAAGAGGTGACCAGGAAGGGTCTCTGAGCAGCAATGCCAGGGCGTGCAGCTAGAGTCCATGTCAGATGGAGCAGATCAGACAATCCTGGCTCACCACCCCCGCCCCATCCCACCTTGATTAGACTGATCTGGCCCCAGAAGAACAGCAATGAATTGATTAAGGGTCTGTTGTCATGAAGCAGCTCATTATTAAAGTCCCTCTCCCGGGAGGGGAGATGGGGAAAGGTGTGAAGACGACAGCTATTCAAACAGAATCTTTTAAAAGAGCTAGACCCTCCCTTAGCTGTCTGTTCTGCCCTTGGGCTCTGCCAGGAAGTCAGACAGGCCAAAGCCCACAGGGCACCCCTGCACTGCTCTGGCTGCCCCGATTCCTGGGGCTGGAGTGTTCCTGGCCTCCCTTCCCTTCCCTCCTCTGACACTGTTTCTCAGACCCCAACTCTGACCCCATCTTTGTAAACTTCACCCTTGCGCTCCATCTGCCTTTGAGCCATCAGACGTCCAGCTGTGTGGCCCTGGAGTTCCTTTCCTAGCAGCACCTTGAATATTTATGGTACTTTCTTCCTAAGCGCTGTTACCAGTCCAGTAGAAGTGGAAAAGATCATTTCAACAGATGCAATGTGTATAGCGTGTTTGTGTGCCAAGGCTCTAGAAGATTTGGTTGCACGGGTCAGGGGAAGGGGTATGTGTGGAACAAGATTCTCTCCTTCTCTGCCCTTCTTTTCTAGAGATGAGAAAACAGAGGCCCAACAGAGTTGAGTTGTGGCTCTTCCGTCTACCAGCTCTGTGACCTTGAGGAAGTTCCCTCACCCCTTTGTGCCTCAGTTTCCACATCAATAACATGGGAATAGTGGGGTCATTGTGAGGATTAAATGAGAAAATGTGTGTAAAGTCCGTGGCCTGATGTCTAGCAATAATGGGGATGAAGTAAACGTGAGCTGTGACTCATGTTCCACTCCTGCCCGGTTTCAGCAACAGGAATGCATCCATCCCATCAGCATGTGTCACTGAAGTCCGACTGTAAACAGTAGTACCAAGTACAGGGAGGCACACGAAGCTGTAAGAAACAGTGTCTGCTTTCTAGGAACTTACAGTCTTAGGAAAGACAGCTGCGTGTGTTCACAAGTAACCGTGTCAAGAGACACACGAGGTACTGTGGGGGTTCAAAGGAGGGGTCAACACAGGCTTCGTGGAGGAGGTGGCACTTGGGTTGGGCCTTGAAGGATGGTTAGGATCTAGGAGGTAGAATAAATTGTCGAGCAAAGGCATGAGGACCAAGAACCTAGGGACCTAATTGGAAAATGGCAAGAAGGCCAGGTTAGCTAGACCCCTGAATGACACATGAAATTCTAAATTATCAATAGAGACACCTAAAGGTATTGTGTGTATGTGTGCGTGTGTGTGCGTGTGTGCGTGCACGTGGCTGCATGCAACGCTTTCCTTTTTTTCATATTCCAAAAGTAGTGTATGTTCATCATAAAAAAAAAATAGGAGACTGAGATAAGTGAGAGGAAGAAAATTACAAACACCTGAAATTGAAGGATTTTGCATACAGAAAAGGCAGGATCAAATAAGTGTTTTAAGAAGATTAATCTGGCAGTGTTTGGTGGAACAGATTAGAGCAGGAATATGCTGGAGGCAGGGAGATTTTTCAGGTTATTGCAGTAACACAGATAAGAGGCAATAAAGACTCAGACCTCGTCCATGAGCGATGGGAAGAAAAATACAGCGACGTCGATGTGGTCTCCGTTTCTCTCAGCTACCACGCATTTTCTGCACCGTGGTGTACACATGCCACGTGTGTTTTTTTAAATGACTTTTCCTTTTAAAATCTCCGGGAGTCTTCTGCTTTCAGGCACAAGCCCAGTGTCAGATAGCTGTGTTCACAAATCCAGACCTCCCTTCCCCTCCTTACAGCCCAAAATGCCATCCTCAGTGTTAATGAAAGCGAGAGATTACTGTTTCAGATTATAAAATGTGGCGCAATTTTAGCCCATTGAAAAGAATGAGTTAATTAAAGAGGGTAATAACCCTCTCAAACGCCCCGCCCTTTGCTCTTTTTCCAACTGCAGGTGGCCTTCTTTGTCACACTGGAGGAGACAGCTATATGACCTATTTTGTACCCCAGGACTTATCTCCAGGGACACCCAGCACTTTTTAGATGTAATTTCTAGTCCCAATGCAGGCATTGTCCTCTTGTTTGACTTGGGGAAAACCAAGGCCCCTGAGGGAGGCCCAGTGAAAGAGACAGAGCCCAGGCTTTGCAGTCAAGCAGCCTCAGCTTGGAGTTCTGCTCGGCCACCTTGCCAGCTGTGTGATCCTGCTCTGGAAACTTCACGTTTCTTATTCTGTGAAATGGGGAAGCCACCACTTAGAGCTTTCAAGGTTATTCACGTGTGCATCTCCAACCTTCTGCACACTAGTTGTCGTGTTCCATAGCTGTTCTATAAATATATTGAAGTAATTGATAAAAGGAGATCAACGATTCAGAAGCCCGGTGTATATCCATTTTCAGGAAGTGCTAGTTTCCTTTGTCCCACCCCCACCCTCCCCACTCCCCAGAAATGGGGCATTTCCAAGCTAACCTTGGGCATATGTTAATATGCCTAATCCTCACCACGTCCTATTTCAGAGGTGAAAAAGGCTGCATCACCTCCACATGGACCCTAAAGGTTGATTCTAAATCATCCCCAGTTCAAAAAGGCTAAGAGGTTTAATTCCATTCTCAAACAGCCAGGGCATCCCTGGGCCGGTAACCTGGGTGCAATGCCTGGGATAGAGATTCTGAGAGTCCACCATTGCTAAAGCTTTGGGTAAACAGAGATTCAGATTTGGCAGAAGATGCTCATTATTCTTTATGAATTCCTCCTGCCACCCCTCTACGCTCCCCCCTCCCTCTCCCCAACTCGGTGTGCTCCCTGTGAATTATTGCTTTGCCGCTGCGTGATTTGATTTCATCTGAGGCTGCTTAATGCTTCTGCTGTCCCTCCCTGTGTTTATCTTATTGTTTCCCAGAACAATCAAGTGCTTCCTCCACCCCTGGCAGCTTCATCTCGTTCCCGGGGCCTCCTGACCTGCCCAAGTCTTGGGCTGGAGCAGGCTTGAAAGGTGGGGCTGGTCTGGGGCCAGAGCCCCAAGCCCTGGAACTGCCCAGCGTAATTCACCTCCATAAGCTCTTGTCCCTTCCCAGGCCTTGGAGCTCTTGTCCCTTCCCAGGCCTTGGAGCTCCAAGCCCTCCCTGGCCGAGTGAGAACCAGGAGATTGTATTCTGGTGCCTCTAGGCCTTGATGTCATCCTCCCCGGAGGCATAAAGGGAGAGGCCCCCGGGACAGGAGCTGGTGCCCTTGTGAAACACAGTTTGTCCTTAACCACAGGAAGGTGTGAAGAGAGGCTGCTCCTGGCCAATCTGTGGGCCACTGGCTCGTGATTGCCTTGCTGTCTACCCCTGGCTGATGAGGAACAAAAAAACCACGATTTATGGGGGATGTGTATAGCGGAGCAGTAGAGCACATGCTTAGCATACACGAGGTCCTGGGTTCAATCCCCAGTACCTCCCTTAAAAAAAAAAAAAAAAAAACAGATTAAAAAAAAATAGTCAATGAAGCCATGATTTAGAAGAGACTGCCACTCCAGCCAGCCTCCCCAGCCCACCCTCCCTAAACACTTACCTCGCTCGGAGTGCGTGCACAGTGAATATACACTCTATCCCCTGTCCTCGTACGCCAGAATTCTCAGGCTGTCCCAAGATGCAGAAGTCCTGAGACGAGTGGTTCCTCTTGGGATCCCCTCCCCACATTCCAGGAGAAAGCACTTCTCCACGGCCTGGCCTTCTGAAATCCAGGAGCCTCTAGCCCCATGTTCCCTGCTGCTAGCCCATCCGCCCCCAACTTAATATCTAGGGCAGATTCCTAACATGCACAGAAATAGAAATAATTGTACATGGAAATGTCAATCTCCAGGGTCAGAGCCCCCATGATTGACCGACAACTCACTGGGGACCAGCTCTGGAGGCATCTGCATGTGTGTGGGAGGATGTGTGTATGTGTGTGCGTGCGCGCATGCAAGGGGGCTCAAAGTTCAGTACATCATGGTGACTGCCTTCCTTCTCATGGACAGGAAGGGCCCTTTGCTTTGGTTTCCCTCTTCTCCCCTGACTCAATACAACCCACAGGCCAAGTTTTCCAGGCTCCTGTGTCCCTCTCCAATTATTCAAGCACTTAGGGGCAGGCTCCCAGCCCTCCTCCAGGGAGCCTCGGCCCTCTGGACTGTGACTGCGTGGTTAGGTAACATCGGCCCAGCTCAGGGTTGGAGGAAGGGTGGGCAGGGCTGTGAGCCAGAGGCACTCTGGAAGTTGCTGCTGCTTCGGTGTGTGTAGTGTGTGTGTGTATGCACGCCGTGTAGTGTGTACAGGATAGAGGGAGGGAGACTCTCAGAGACAGAATTTACCAAAGACTTCAATCTATAAATAATTCGGGTCATGAAGCGCTACAAAAATAAACTTCAGCCTGAATCCTCGCCCTGGCTAAATGCACAGCTGCAGATACACTCCTCATTAACTCACTTCCAAGTTCAGTCTGAGCAGTACCAGGCTTCCTCCACCTTTCCCCCCTTTAAAGGTCTCCCGGCGCGCGCGCGCGCACACACACACACCTGTGCACACACACATACTCATACACCATGCAAGCCCAGTGTCCTGAGGCAGAGATAAAATCAAATTAAAAAGGCCTCCTCCATAATGAATTTTAGGACATAAGTTGACAAGACCTGCTGAAATTATTGTTGAGCCCTCAGTGATGACATCTCAAAAGCCTCACCGCCTCCAAATACTCAGGTCTGACAAACCAACTTTCCGAGAAATCTGGGCTTGTACATAACAATAACCCTTTTATATTACATTGCACTTTTTTTTAAAAAATTGAAGTCAGTTTACAATGTTGTGTCAATTTCTGGTGTCAATTTCTGGTGTACAGCATAATGTTTCAGTCATATATATTCATATTCTTTTTCATTATAAGTTACTATAGGTTATTGAATATAGTAAGATTTCTGAAGAACTCACGGTTACACTCCTGTTTTTCAGTTTCGGTATCACCCCCTCCAGGAAGCCCTCCCCTCAGTCCAGATGAGGCGCTGCTCTGCCCTGCATGTCGGCCTGCCTGGGATTCCCATGCAAACCTCCTGTCGCTGGGGGTAGCCCGTGTGTTTATTTCTGCTTTGCTGGGGCTTCTTTCTCGCTGTGTCCCCGACTCTTAGCACAGGCCTGGCTCACAGGAGGCGTGTCCTGAATGAATTTTGGACAGTACTGAAATTCATAGCTAATAATTCGCTGCATTCTCACAACATCCTGTTTGAGCTCTAAGGACAGAAGTTACCGCTCTTATTTGGCGGCTACGGAAACTATTACACAAACAAGTGAAGCGACTTGCCTGAAGTCACATAGCCAGTTAATGAGAAAGCCGGGATTAGATCCCAGCCCTGCAGACACAAACCAGTGCCTCCCTCTGGGTGGTGATGCCACTAAAACCAATCTGTTTCCTACTGAGAGGCTCAAGAAGAAGATTCCTGAGATCCCCAATTCTACTGGTCTTTAGCAGCTCCTGCAAAAAATCCTACTAGTACTATTACCACTACTAATACTATTACTACCAACAATACTAATAATTAAGTGATACTAGAGTGTCAAACGCCAAGCAAAAGCTCCGATAATTTAAGGGCACCTAGAGAAGAAATTGATGCATAAGGAAAAGAGTTTGGAGGGACCTGCAGGTAAGCTAGTTAATTGGATTTGCTGATTTGAATTGGATAGTCAAGTGGAGAGGCTGTCATTAATTTCTGTACAGACCTAGCTGTGATTTCAAGGAAAGCTACTAATAGGATTACTGTGTCATTCTCATTTCAGAGAGGCCCCTCCCACCCGGAGGACCAGACAGTAAATCTCCCCTGGGTGTCACCTCACATCCTCCTGCCCCAGAGCCAGCCCTTATACACTGACTTTTAGCCTCCCAGCATGGTCCCCACAAATTAGATTCTGAGTTTTTTGTTGGCTCTAGGAAATAGGTGATTGTCGCATGATGGCCTTGGGGTCTGAAAGAGGAAGAGTAGCTAAGAAGAGGATTTGGACCCTCATCTAACCATCTACTCTGTTCTCGGCTGCAGGGAACAGCTATGTTGGCCCACTACCATCCTCTCATAAGAGAGCCACGGAGTGGCAGAGAAATCGGGCTCTATGTGGGAAGTCCAGCTCTGCCACCCTTTAGCTGTGTGATGGTGGGAAAGTCACCTAACTCTGTGTGCCTCAAATTTCCAATCTGTACAATGGGATCATAATAATATTTACCTCAGCGGTTTTTGTAAGGCTCAAATGAGTTCATTTCTGTTACGTACTTTCAACCACACCTAGCACTTTATAAAAGCAGTGGAAGTGGTAGCTATTATTAAATTCTTGAGGCAGATAGGGTCTTTTGAAAACCCATCAAGTCCATCCTTCAGATAGGGCCACATTTAACCACGAAGCAAAAGAAGTCATCCTGTGTTCAAAACCCTCCTGAGAAGGAGGTTACAGTCTCCTGCAGTTACCCGCCTGAGAGTCGGGACTCCTCACAACAGAAATTCTTACTCGAGCTAGCCTAACTCTCCTTGTGCAATGGTTTAGACACATGTTGTCCTTTGCCTGTCTCTGTAAAGACTGTCACCCTCCGTTGTAGCATACTGTCAGTCTTATTCCACCTGCCGAGCCTTGACCAAGCAAAATGGCTTCACTCCCTTCTGCACATCCCCTGAGGTCAACCCCTTCCACGCTGAAGTGACTGGCTTCCTTCTGTCCACATCACCTCCCCGCTCTGCCCCATCTCCAGGCTCCTCCTCTGCCTGGTTGGATGCCTGGCTGGAGCCCCTGCCACTTGGTCTGATAATGCCCTTCTCTTGGATTGTATTCATGGCTTATTTCAGTGTATTGTTGTCCTTGTGGTCATTGTCACCTGGCCCTGGGGACACAAGCCTAAAAGCTGAAGAGAGCTCACTTTGTGGGACACCACAGAATAGACTCAATCTGCTGGATTTTAAAAACCTGCTTTTGTCTGGGACTCCGTGACAATCCCCCACTGCCTCTAACCTGTGTCTGGCAAGGGGGCCAACCCTGAAACTCCAAACTTCCCAACAAGACAGAGAAAGATGGGGACTCGTGCACTTGAATGGCAGTAGGTCCCTTCTCCCTCCTCAGTCACGGGCATTCTCATCATCAGCTGTGTGCTTTCCTCTGGACCACACCGGCTGGGGTTGGTGGGGGCCCCGGGTCCGCCCCTGGCCGGCTGTGTCCAAAAACAGAAGAGCTCGGATGAGATGGGCTCCTAAGCCCTGCAGCCCCAGCAGCTTTCATAAGTCTATGATCCTCCTGTGATGGGACGGAGCAGATTACTTCTTCCTGTTATTCAGAGAGGAAAACTGAGGCTCAGGGAGATGTGGTAACTGACGTAAAAGTATACCGTTAGGCAGAAATCAAGCCCAGACAAGAACAGAGTCAGAGCAGAAACTCGGGAACCCTGAGTCCCGCTTTGGGGTGTTACCTGGACGGAGCAGAGGGAATTAGGGAAAAGAAAGATCTCTGCCATCCAGATGGCCGCCCCTGCCTTCTGCCTGCCAGCCCTGCCCCACAGCATCCCCTTTGAGCCCCTGGCCTCCTGGCCCCCTTCTCCATCTTCTCTGTACCCCCGTCAGGATCGTGGGCAGTTCCACCAGCTCGGGGCAGATAGCGCAGAGTGAGGGAGTAAGCGGGGAGGCGCAGGTTCCTCGGGAAATACTGCTCTTCTCTCCAGGGATTTAGACTGAATGAAATAGGATAGCTTAGTTCGGGTTCAGCACCAAGAAGATTTTCTGTTCTGGTTTAGTTTGAGCTCTGACGTTTGAGAGTTATGCAGGTTTGATTCTGGTTTCAACTGGTTTCTTAAAAGACTGGGATTGCAGACAGAAAAAAAAAAATGTTTAGGTCTCTTATTCAAAAAACAGTTAATGGTTGGGATTAGTCCTAACTGGGATGTAGCAGAGTGTGTGATGATAAATTGTCTTCCGTTCAGTACAGCTCCATCCTGGCCATAGGTACCACCTACTCCTGGGGACCACAAAGTGAGGGTCAGGCATGGCTCTGCTCCTTCTGACTGTGTCAGGGTTTGCCGGAGATCCAAGCAAGTGTCAAGGATCTTGGGGAGGAAACTGCTTGGCCTGGCAGAGGGTTAACTGGCTTCCCCAGGCAGGGAGATCCTGGGCCGGCCCTGGGGTGGGAGGGTGGTTCTGCAGCTCTTGGGGCTGAGCCAGTGTCTGGAGGAGACTTAAACATCCCTAGAGAGGAGCAGCTGTCACAGGAAGGGTGGCAAGAGACACTGGGACATTTCTCCTTCCGAAGAGAAAGCAGAGCCTGAACGCCCCATCTTATGGAAACAGAATACTGAGGTCAAGCCAACCAGAAGTCATGACTGTCATATCCCCTCTAGGTTTTGCAATAGCCTGGGAACTTTTGTGGCTAAAGGCTGCTACGCTTCTAGAAGGGTTTCATAGAAATTTCGGATCTGTCCATCTAAGAGAGAATGTCAGAAGGTTAAGGGGAGCATTTTAATTGTGGGGCGTTTTCCCAGACTGAGACCCTTGCTGTCCTCTCTGCTTGAGTCCATCATGAGATCTGCTCCCAGGCGGAGGGCAGTAGCCTCAGCCCCACACCGTTCTTGCTGACCCCAGCGTCTCCCTCCACCCTATGAGAATGAATTAAATGGCCTCCTGACCCCTCCCCTGGAAGGAGGGGATTTAGTTACAGTTGCCAAGGCAACGTCTTGGGACAGCAGGAAGCCACTAGCTAGGCAGGAAAAGGTCAAAAGAGGAGCTTGGGGAAAAGGAGAGTCCAACCCACAGGGGAGTTACTAGGGTATGAATGGCTGAGAGCAGAGTTTTTTTTTTGATCCCACTGAGGTTTCCTCCTCATCTTCAAGCCCAGAGCTCCCATGTCACCCAGCACAACAGATAAGGAGAACCTGGTACCTCTGACTCTCCCTCTGCTCCAGTGTTCCCACCTCTGGGGTATAGGCACAGGGCCTTAGGCAGGAATCTGCTGTTTCTGCCAGTAGGAACTCCAGAACCACTGTGCCCCACCCCACACTGGGCCCGAGGTCTGCTCCTCACCCATTCCAGTCCAGCCCAACCCAACAGGCACAGATCAGGCCTGGCTCAGGCCCCTCAAGTACGCAGATTCTCAGGAGGGTAGAAAAATTTGAACGGAAGCACTGGTCCTGCTCTCCCAACTCTGCAATCAGTAATGCTCTTGGTCCTCCCCGCTCAGCCAATAAAAACTGAAAAGGCATCCATCCATCCTTCCATGTTTACTGTGGCATCAGGCACCACGTTTGGCCCTCGCGATGAATAAGTCATGGTCCTTGCTCTCAGAAGCTCTCTGTGCGGTGGGAGAAATGGGCAGAGGGAAGGAGCTGGTTAGAAGTACAAGGGAGAAATCAAAGGGAATAGGAGGAGAAGGCTTCATCTTCAAATCGTCCAGAGAAAATTGTCTTTTGACCTCTCTTTGATTTAGCACTAAAGAGTCCACTGTCCTTTATCAGTTGGTTCATGGTTCGTGTCCTTTCGACAAGCATTTCTCAAGCATTCCCTTTTATCCATCACCAGCTATGTTCCCAGCCCCATTCTAGTCCTCAGAGGTTAGTCCTCAGAGAAATAGAAAACATGCCTGCCTTCAAAATGTTGGCGGACTTAACGCACACGTAAGGCAATTACAGAACAATTTAAGTAGGTAGTCAATACGCGTTAGCTAGTATATGTACAATGAACGAGTCAATTGATTATAATCTTGGGACAAAATGTCTGGTGGAAAAAAAAAAGCCATCAGGGTGAGGAGGAATTAGTGTGGTGGAGAGATTGGGAAAAGCTTCCTGGGGGAAGTGGGCTTGAGCTCGAGGGGGTTTAGATGGGCAGAGGACCAAGAAACGAGACGGAATCAGCGATACTGGTCAACAGTCAGCTGCTATCTTGGGAACAAGAAACCAAGCCGTTGGGAGCACATTCAAACTAAGGACTCCCTCTCATCACCTTTTTGTATGATGGTAGGGACCTCTCTCCAGTGAGTCTCCGAATTCTCTGAAGAATTTAGACTGGAGGAGCACTTCTCAAACCCCCAGACCAGCAGCCTCCCCACGTCAGCTGGGAATTTGTTACAGATGGAAATTCTCAGGCCTCACTGCCACTGAGTCAGAAACCTCGGGGTGGTGCAGTTTCCCAGGCCCTCCAGGTGGGTCTCAGGGCACGCTGGTTTGAAAACCGCTGGACCACATCAGTGCTCTCAGACCCGGGCCGCTCACTAGGGTCACCTGGGGAGCTTAGAAACCCAAATAAGATGCCAAGGCCCCACGCACAGAGATTCTGATGCCTGGATCCAGCCATGTGTTTGGAAACTCCCAGGATGATTCTAATGTGAGGCCAGGGCTGAGAAGCACCAGACTGGAAGACGTCCAAGCCCTTTCTGATTTCTTATCCTGGGATGGGTTCTGAGATACTGAGCCGGGATTCCTGGCTCACCAAAATCACCGGGTGGATTTGCACACGTTCGAGGGATATGCCGGAGGGCAGAAGGAGCTTTCTGAGATCCTAAAATCTTGAATCTCTTCATGACCAGCTTTTTGACTTTTTGAAGGCTGGTCCCACCACCCTCCCTTACTTGCCGAGACAGAAACACTGTGTGCACAAGCATACACTTAATTGCACACACCCTGATCACACAGTGCTTCAAATATATGTAGACACACACAAGAATAACCCAATGGGGATATTCACATTACACCTGAGGACACACATGCACACACAAATAAACCCACCACAGAAACCCCAGACCCAGCACACTCAGATGGCTTGGGAAAGGATTCCTCTTGGTGGAAACTGGGCTATTGGAATTAAGAGGCACCCCTGGAAAAAAATGTTTTTAATAAAATAAAATAAAAATGAAACAGAAGCCCACCTGTCTTCCCTGTAACCTAGCCTGGCTGAGGGTAGCATTTAGGGGCAGGATGTGGAGATTAGCTTCTATAAACTACCTACTACCTACTCTAGGTAACCCACAGGGGACTGAGCACAGGTGCTGACGATGCCCTTGTTTCTTTTGCAGATTCGAGCTGATGGTCCCCCCCATGGCGGGGTCCAATATGAGATGGTTTCTGTGCTCAAAGACGGGAGCCCCATCCTCCGGGACATGGCCTTCTCCATCGACCAGCGCTACCTGTACATCATGTCTGAGAGGCAGGTAAGTGCCAGCACCTCTCACTCCTTTCCAAAGCCCAGGAGGAGCAGATAACCCGTGACCCTTGTTTTAGAAGCTGTTCCATCGAATAAGAGAGACCCCTGGGCTGGCTGCTCAGGGGTCTTAGCAAGCTTTTGCAGGGAGACAGAGAGGAGCATCTGGGGCCAGCCACTTCCCGGAGCCTCTCTCTGGACCACAGCCCCTGTCTCAGTGCGTGATGAACAGCCCTGCAGGAATGGGCCAGACTGCACGGAGCAGCTCGGTGTGATTAGGAGGTAGATTTACTGCTCCCGGGCCCACAGAGTCTGCTGCTCAAGGGAGCCAAAGAGGTGTAAATAATCCAGGCCTCCAGGCTGGGCTCAGTCCTGGGAGAGACAGACCCGAGATAGGGCCCCAGAAGGAGATAAAAATCTTGGCCTGAATCTTAGACTAACACAGAGTAGAAGCAGGCCAGCTCTGGGCAGCTGCAGCTCTGCCTGCAGAGATGGGGAGCCCTGAGAAACAGACTTCTACCCTCTGCTGGGCAACACCTGAGTGGGTTCCCCACCCTCTTGGGTGGAACGTTATTCCCCTGGAGTTATATTTGCTCTGCATACTTGGGGGCAGAGAGAAAGCAAATGCAGGGAGAGCCATGGTGAAGGGCAAGAGAAGGGGGAAGACAGGGGATTCACCAAATTAATGGAGGTCAGAAAGCAAAGCTTAGACCTTAGGAAAGGATGGCTCTTTCCATTCATTTAGTCAGTGGGTTGACAATTGGTCAGCAGGAGCGGTGGTCTTGGCATTGACTTGAACATGGTAACTTAAGATAAAGGCCCCAAGAGGGGGAAAGGACTGTGAATTTGTCTTGGCACTGAGGACAGTGACTTAGGCCAGACAAAGATGCTGCGCTGGAAGACCAGCTTTCTCAAGGTGCCTCCCCGCTAGGATGTCATTCTCAAAATACCCTGCAAAGATTCCGGGTGTCCTCCATCAACTTCGCCCTCCCAGAATTCTCTTTCCCTCCTTACTTTTTGTATGTATGGATTCTGAATCTGAGGACAAGGGATGAGCAGAGGGAGGAAGGAGGAGGTGAATGGGCACATGACAGCATGAGGGAAGCAGGGATGCAACTCGAACTTGAAAATTACTTCTTGAGAATAGTTTATGCTAATTATATGTAAATTACACCCGGCTCCTCTTGAACCCACCTGTCTTTTTACCTTCTTTCATGTAGATGCTGTGGTTGAGACTAAAATACGGCCCAGATAGGAACTTGGAACCCTAAAAAAAATTACTGGGCATAGATTTTTTGGGGGAAGAACGTACTGGAAAAAATATCAAAATGAATGGCGCTTGGTCACTACTCTTAAGTTACTTACGTGTAACAAGGGAGTGAGACATGTACCCAGATGTCTGTATCATCAGATTGGTGGCTATAAATGTTCTGCCTTTTCTTCTGTTTCTTCTTTGTTTATAGACGAAAGGTTTTTTCTTATACAAAAATGGGAGATGAGCACCATACAAATTCAAACAATACATACAGAAAAGGAAGTAACAGTTCCCCAACCCCCACACCCCAAGATGGTAACACCAGGGTAACACTGGGTGAATACCATTCCAGATGCTTCTGCAGGAATATATATACAGATAGAAGGCTAGGTGAATGGATGGTCCCCTAGACAGGTGCATAAAAGGCTGGCCAGAGGGATCAAACCGACCCACAGTATCCATGATATTTTCCGAAGACATTCTGTGTGGCTGAGGACCGGGCTGGTAACGCTGGGTAAATGCTCTTTCTTGGGCTCTCTGAATCCTATGAAGTGGGAAAGCAGAAACAGCAGATTGAAGTGACCAGTGAGACCTCAGTGGAACTGAGGAGATGCCAAGGCACCTATCTGGACTGCATATCTTTTACTCAAATGAGATGCCTTCTGAAATTGCATTCAAAATGTGACCAAAGGAGAGAGGGCTGGAAGCTGATAAATAGCCTTCGGGGAATATAATGACCTCTCGAAACCGTATCTGATGTCGTCTCTGAGAGCATCAGCTCAGGCTAAACCAAGTGTCCACATAGCTTATTTCTAAATATCCCCTCCTTTGTTCTTACCTTCTGCCTCCGCTGCCCAGTAGTAGCCAGGCATGCTGAGCAGATGTAGGAATAATCTGGGTTTACTGCCATGCAGCTATCTCAGCTGAGAGATTCGTCAAGGGAGCTCCCTGTGCCAGGTGGAGCTGCGATCCGCGGGCAGAGTCAGGGGCCTTGGTGGTACAGCTCTCGGACGCCTGAGAACTGGAGAGCCGCACACTGAGTAGAGTCGGTCCTGGTGACTTCACCGCGGGCTGGGTCCAGGGATGAGGGCCATCCGTCTGAGGCCAAGCAGCTGTGAGTACAGAGTTATCACAGGCAGCTCGGACCTCTTCAAGGAAACAGTTCAATGTGTAGAAGGAGAGTAATCAATGAAAATGAAGTTAGACGACATGGGTTCAAGTCCAGCTTTTGCTGTAACCAGACCTCTGACCCCTCCCAGCTTCAGTTTTCTCCCTTCTACAATCAAGGAGTTGCTTCTCATAATAGGATTGTCTCCAAGGTCCAGGGCTCTGATTTAGAGCCCATCTCAACATTTTAGAGCTGGTGGCCTTAGACAAGTCACTCCAACTCAGTGTGTCTCCCAGGGGCTCGGCTGAAACAGCACACAAGGGATTTCAGTTACACTGCCTCCCACACCACAAATACTCACCGTTGAGTTCCGTAGGGCCTCTTCCAGCTCTCAGCCTTGTGGTCCCAGCACTCAGGAGGGCGGTAATTCAGGAAGAAAGAAATGCCAGCACAGCACTGTCAGCAGCCCCGGGCCGAGTTGGGGGCCTGTGTTCTAGTCTGGGGCCAGCCTTAACCAGCTGGTGACTTAGACCCTTACCTTCTCAGGAACTCAGTTTCCTCAGCTTGAAAGATGGAGATAATAAATCTAACTCTGGAGGCTCTATCAGACCTTAAAGAGACTTGTCTGCAGTCTTGGGGTTGGGGCTCTTCTCCAACCCCCTAAGACGACACCGAAAGCACAGTAAACAGCCTTGAGGTTAGATCAAAAGAGGAACTTTCTGAACGGGAGATTTATGAAGCCATGTGCGCTCTTATGAACTTCTTCCCTGAAGGGTGAACACTGCAGCGAGGCTAGAAATGCTGGCTGGTTGTGGAGAAGCGTATTCCTGTGTTGGGGCAGTGGTTGAAGACTTTGAAGTTCTCTAAAATGACCTAAGACCTTATAAAGCATCGTGGAAATGGGGTTTCCCATCACTTCACTTTACAGCAAATCTCTGGGCTCTCATCCCTGCCTTCACCGTGTCCCCAGATCCTGTCTCTCTGTCCTCCTCCCCCTTTCCCAAATCATGGTACCTGTTGTATCCTCAGTGCCACGTGAAGGTGGAACCAAGTCTCTGGTCTCACGTTTTGCCTGGAGAGGTTTTCAGCCCCACAGAGCTAGAACAAGCCAGTAGAGCTCATAGGAGCATGCTCTCTCTCTCTCTCTCTCTCTTTCTCAGTTAATTAAATGTAATTAAGAAATAGGACTAGTAAGAAGTGTTGGGTCGTTCGTGCCACTGCCTAACAAGTCGATGTTAATGTACTGTTAATAGATCGAAGGCCGGTCAGTCTCAGGGGAACATTTGGGAACTGATTCCCCAATCCTACTAATTTGCCCAGATGCTCCATGGATAGGATGCGTTTCTTCCCTAGAAAATCCACCCCACCTTCCTCAACAGCAAATCGACCAGCAGATGTTACAGGAGGGAATACAGGTCGCTACCACATCCTCAGCATCTAATGGAAGTCAGACAGCGAGTCCAGGGAAACTCAGGCTACGAGCCAAATGAGAAACTGAGCCACAAGATGAAAAGAAACTTGATAGCCCCAGTTTCCACCCAACTTGTCAGACTGGCCACTCCCAGAAAGGGAATATAACTCTGTACTCGTGGTGGATGGGAAAAGAGTATGGGGATGGAAGCAATTATTCTATTTTATACTTTAATTAGTTTGAATTAGCAGAGGGAATAGAGGCATAAAATGATCCAGCGAAGGGTGAAATGGAAAAAGGGAGTCACGGTGGAGAACAGCTCCATGCAGGCTGGAAAGGATGTTGGGAACCACAGAAAGGCTGGCGATGGGGACGTGTGTGTGTGTTTGGGGTGGGTGAGGGCCCAGGATGCTGCTGTCTATTTCGAGGCCTGGAGAGGCAAATAGCACAGTGGTTAAGAGCTGGAGCACAGGAGGCAGACCGACCTCCACTCAATCCATCGCCACGTTCTAGGCATATGGCTTTGAGAAAGTTACTCACTTCTCTCCGCCTCAGTTTCTTCATCTGTATGATGGGCCTAGTAATGGTAACTGTCATGAGGACTGAGAGACTACATATAAATTACCTAGCACTGTGTCAAGACGCAGTCAGTGCTTTCAATCAGTGGTAATGATTATTATCATTATCATGTTGCTGCTAGTAGTAGCATTAGAACTTCTGGGAGCCCAGAGAGAGCTCGAAGCATCTCCACTATAAATCATGGCTGGGGCAGAGATCCCAGTCTCAGGCAAACACCTCCAACCTAATATTCCTGCTTCTCCCTCCCCAGGGATACCTCAGAAAGCTTCTGGCCTGGCCGAATGACAGGCTTCGGCTAAGTCACTCATAATCTGCTATTTATTTTTAAAAATCCAGGAATGTGCCCAGCAGACTAAACAGTCCCACTCCCCTTGATACAGGCGGAGGCAGCCCTGGGCTCATGTGTGAGGCCAGTATTCCAGGCATCTGTGGTGAAAGGGGAGGGGGACTCTGAGCCCTGGTCACCCCCCAGCGACTTCAGGCCCCTGACTGGCTGCATGTGTGGACGCTGGGCCAGAAAGGGGCTACCCCTGGGGCTTTCCATTTTTGGCTTCTCCAAGTAAGTAAACCAAGTCTCACGCGCATTGTAAAAGGTGGGACTGCCCTTCTCCGAGTAGTGGATGCTCAGACACCAGTTCCGATGCCTGTATGTGTGTCAGTTGTCAACATATTTTCTGGTTATTTATTGCTATGTAGCAAACCACATCAAAACTGAAGGGCGTAAAAAACCACTTTCATATGCTCACAAACTGTGTGAGTCAGGAGTTCAGACAGGGCGCACCGAAGAGGGCTTTTCTCTTCCTTGCAATATTTGGCATCTCTGCTGGGATGGCATGAATGGCTTGGGGTGACTAGAACCACCAGGGCTGGAATGACCTGGAAGCTTCTCCTCTCACATGTGTGGCAGCTGGGAACTAGAAGGCTGGGATCAGCTGGGACTGTCGGCCAGGGTACCTTGAGCTTCCTCACAGCATGATGGCTTCAAGATGGTCAGACTTCTTGAGCATGATAGCTCTTGGCTGACATGGTTCCTCAGGACTCTGACAGTGAGTGTTCCCACAAATCAGGCAGAAGTGTTTTCCATGACTTAGCCTTAGAAGTCATGTGGTTCTCCCCCCTACCTGCCTCTTCACCTCTCCACTGCCCATCACCCCTGGTACATGTAGCCCATGACCACACTTTGAGAAACAGTAGCTTCCTGTCTCCCAGGGTCATGAACCACAGAGCATCAGAGCTGGTAAGGACTTCAAAGATCACCCATCCTGATCCCAGATGGGAAGTATGAGGCCCGCAGGGCCTGGAGCGGGCTGGCTGTCCTTTCAACATTGTGCAACACCCAACACCCAAGTCCAGAGTCGCCAGAATGGGTTTGATTTCCCTAAACTCATGGGGAAGTGCCAGTAGCGCTAAAGCTTGCTGTTGATCGTTAAGTCCTGAATGAGACCCACATCAAACATTGGTCTGAAAGTGCTTCTGGGAAGCCGTTGAAGGAATCCATCAGGAAGAGAGTCACACTGCCTGCAAGCTGTCCAGACGGTGGCATGTGATCTTCGAGCGCTGTCCCGGGCAGTCTTCCTGTGACAACGCTGCATCAACTCACTCAGAGCACAGTCCTCCCGGATGGTCCACCTTCACAAGCAGGGCAATGGGACTTCACCCCCATGGGTGACAGGAAATTGACTTTTTAACCACCCCGGCCTTAAGTAATTTCAGAGAGTTGGGGCAAGAAGAACTTTGGTCCAGAGTTATCAGAAATCAAAATTACTTAGAAAGATTATGAAAACACCCCTATCCGAAGGTCTCAAGTACAGGAGAGACACCCCAGTCCCCCCAGCTCCTTGAACTGGTTTAAGGCCCTCTGCAGGGTGGGGAGAGGGATGGAAGGACAGACCAGGCGCCTCCAGCATGCCACCCCAGCAGTGTCCAGCTGGTTTCACCAGAGAGCTAATCTTCTTTGGTTTGGGGGAGGGCCTGTCAACTACAAGCCTGGACCTGGGGCCAAAAATAAGAAGCCTTTTCAAAGGGCCTATTGTGATGTAAGGGTAGTAAGTCTCCTACCTGTGGCCAAGGCCACCGAACTGCCAAGCCCCTAGGCATCTAAAGTCTTGGGGAAGGGAAAGAAAAAAATGCCGGGAACCGTACTTCCAGATGTCCCCTGCTCATTTATTTTGACATCTCAGACTATTATTTTGATTGTGCACATTTGTTTAGTCCAGGCGATAAGGCTTCCCAGGTTGCAGGCAGAGCGTGCCAAGGTGTATTTTTACAAGGCGGTTGGAAGTCCCAGTAACAGGAGCCCTCCCTTCTGCCAGGGCTGGGAGGCCTGGGCTGGGCCACGGGGAGGAGAGAGAACGTGAGGAGACAGGGGCTGGAGCAGAGCCTGAGGGACTTGGGGAGAATTACAGACTTTGTGGATTAGGAAAGTGAGGATAAGTGAATTTCTGCTGCACTTTTGTTTTCAAATGTGTCACTTTCAATCCAAGCCTTTGATGCACATGTGTTTCTGGTTAAGGAGGCGGGACCCCAGTGTGGCCCAGGAGCTGAGGGCTCATCTCAGCATCTTTCCCAAAGGAGGGGTGGGGTCCTGCCTCCTGGGGGAGGGGGCGCGGGGACCACTCCAAGCCAGGGTTTTGGTTTTCCCCGCTTTCTTTCCCCCCATTTCAAATGTCAGGGAACAAAGAGGCTGACACGGAGCTGATTCCCTGGCTATTAATGTTCTCATTGGAGCATTTTTTATAAATATTTTCACATGAGGGAAAGGAAATGCAAACCCACCCTATTAATCAGACGCTTGGCTTGTTGTATTTAAAAGAGAAAACTCCAGCCTCTTATTTTAAAATCCTTTGGTTTGGAAAGAAATGATTGAATACAATGCCCAGGCTGGGAGAACTGGTGCCAAAAAACCTCATTTCTCTAAATGAGCAGGGGGGCTGGAGACTCTTTCTCTAATCCTTGTCAAAGGATTCAATTTCTTTTTCTAGGTAGGATTGCTGGACTCTGACATTCTGACTGCCCAGAATGACATTCTATGACTAAGAGATGGGAAATCAGTGTACCTCAATACCAGAAGGAACCCACTCCCCTTTATAAAGATGAGGAAAATGATGCCCAGAGAGAAAAGTCACTTCCTAGAACACCCTCTGAATCACCAGAAGAACCAGAATTAATCCTAATTAACCTGGTCCAGCCCAGCATTCTTTTCTCAACTTGACAACAGCTTCACTCAGCACAGGCAAGATAGAAAACTGGTTGTGTTAAAAGACTTTCAATTAAAAAAAAAAAAAAATTAAAACAACCCTGGGGCCCAAGGGAGTCCCTGAAGATGTTCCCAAGGGTCAAATTAAAATAGGGGGGAATTTGCATGTCATTTGCATACAGACTCATTCATTCAACAGACCGTTCAGTGTCTACCATGTATAATGCATAGAGCTGTCCACTGACAAGTCATTTGCATATGCAGATATAGACAGGGCAGTCTCTCTAATATTCTGGCAAAGATCTTATAGCTAGGGCTGCCCTGAAGATAGGTACCTTCTTGATTTCTTTCTGCTCTTTACAATGCAATAACAGCACTGTTAAGTGTGCTTTTGTGTAGAGATAAATAAAATATAAGCCCTGCCCTCAGGGAGGCCCCATTCTGGTGAGGAAGAATGATGTATTGATCAATTACAGGATAAAGGGAGCAGTGCTATGGCAGAGATACACAATGTGCTTAATGACTGAAGTAACTCACACCAACCAGGGAGGGCCCTGTCCTTGTCCCTCCATACTTGGGGTCACTCAAGGACTCACCCTCTCCCTGACCCAGCAATCCAGAGCTGGTGGAGCTTCAGAGACTATCTAGTGAAGAGCAATCCTTCCATTTATAGATGAGGACAGGAGACCTGAGAGGGGAGTAACACTTGAGACCTAGAGACAGGAGTATCGTATCTACCAAGCCAGAGTGTGAAGAAGCAGATAGTAATTGATGATGGGCAGTCTCCTGGCCACCATGAAGGGTGGGCTCTGGAGGCTGCCTGTCTGCCTGCCTGCCTAGGTTCAAGTCCTGTTTCCATCACTTGCTGCTGTGTGACCTTTCGCAAGTTGCTTTACCTCTCTGTGCTTCAGTTGCCTCATGTATAAAATAAGAACAATTATGGTATCTGCTTGAGGATTAAATTAAGTGACTTAATACATAAAAAGCACTCTGAAAAGTACCTGGTATATATTAACCTGCTTAGTAAATGTTAGTAGTAGTAATTATATTTTTACGGTTGTGCCCCTATGCATAATCATCAGGCCACACCCTGCCGATCATGCAGCACTTAGAGCCACACCTAAAAAAGAAACTTAACTACCCTGCTATGCCTCTCAGCTCTACCTAATTTAAGATGTGCTGAAAGCGAACATTTAGGTCGTGTTTTTCTTACTTTAGTTTACAAGCATGACCTCAGCTAAGACAACAATCTCCTGGGATAAGCAGTATTGTCCTTGCCTTTTTTTACAGATCAGAAAACTGAAACTCAATCTAAGTAATTTGCCCAGGGTCACCAAGCTGGCCTTCAGCAGGGGCTAGGATTCCCCACTAGGAAACACACTTAGAAAACGGAAGCCGGGTCCCGCTTCCTGAGACGGCGCCCCCTGGCTGCTGCGAGGGTGCAGAAGGCTGGCTCCTCCTGTTCCCTCTCCACCCACAGCTCTCAAGGCTCCAGACCCGCTCAGACTCCCTACTCCTCACTTCACACCCTCAAGGACATCAAAATTGTGCACTGTTTTCTTTAAAAAAACAATAAAAAAAAAAGTGAGCCCTGCCCAGGCCTGACCTGTCCAGTTGCAGGAAGTGTCTGGTGGTCAGAGCGGAGGGAGGGAGGGCCCCGCGTCCCAGGAAGCTGCTCTTTATCCTGTACAGTGTGATCTCAGCTCCTTACAGCAACCTTGAAAGACAGGTATTATCACCCAACATGTGATACCAGAGGAAGTCAAGGGTGACAAGGTTCATCAACCAGAGCAAGGCCATTCACAGGACTCCTAGGAGGCAGAGCCTGGCTGAATTGAAGGTCCCTGTGTTTGCAGAGCTCCTGCTCCACCTGCCCTCCCCCCACCATCAAGGAGGCCCGTTCAGAGCACCCAGTGGGTGAGGTCAGGACTCTCCTCTCTCTACCACCACCCACAGCTTGGCCTGTCTTGCAAAGGACCACCTTTGCAAGGAGGGCAGGTACAGGACCTGTGAGAGGCAATGCATGTGATTCAGCCTCTTAGATGCGACTCCCAGTGTGAACCAGGCAATCTGGAATCCAGGTATCCGCTCACTCACTGGCCCTACCCAGGGGTTCTGGGGCTCTAGAAGGCCATCTGTGTTGCCATCTTGAGTCTTCTCCAGCCAAATGGGGAGCTCCCAGAGTGACACCCCAGAACCCTGCAGCCTGTGTTTTAGCTCCTTACCAGAGCTCTCCCTCAGGCTCCCGTGCTGAGTTTCTGTAATTGAATGTGTTTTATTTAGACTATAACATTTAGTGCCACTTTGGATTTCCAATTAGGCTTCAATCAGATGCCAAGAGTCTGATTCGTTTTGTTGTTTTGATCAGCACCAAAGATGGCAACATCAGAGAAGCCGTCGTGAAAAGTTATTTCCATCCACTGATGACTAGGACCGTTGCTGTGATATGAAGATTCCATTTCAGAGGTGTCGAGAGATGCACTGGGTGTCAGGGGAGGGAGAAGCAGGGAGTCAGTGGGCCCTTGGAGTGAAGTGGGATTTTAAGTTCTGAGGCACATGGCCCATACCACACGCCCCCACCTCCCAGAGAGCCTGGGGAGGTGGGTGTTGGGCATTGGGTGACTTGAGGAGGCTCTTTCCTCCGTGAGGGGTGGTTCTGGTACCCATGCAGGAGGGCCTTTTATCCAGGAGAGGTTCCTTGAACACAGGGTTCCCACGATGTGGGAAACTGACCGCTGGTCAATTTCTCCCAAGAAAGGACTCTGAGCTGCTCAGCCAGAAGTGACTGCCATGCTGGTTTACAGAAATATTGGGGGTGCAGAGGGGTTTCCTCACTGCCTGTGAGTTCTGACCAGCTGCTCACACATGCTGCCTGTCAGACAAGCTTTCTCTCTGGGGCTGGTCTGAGGGACAGAACTTAGAACCCAACTTTGAGCTGCCAGGGAGTTGGTGGAGATGAAGGAAGTGGAAGGGTGGTGGGGTGATTGGTGAGTGATGGGGGAGTGCTAAGTTAGGATCCTGCTTTCAGTTAATCAGCAGAAGCATCTCACGAGTGCATCTGAGTTAAGGTCAACCAGAGCCTCAGTTTCCCCATCGAGAAAATGTATTTGAAAGCCCCCCGCGGCCATGACACTTGATACATCCTTTGTAGCCGTGAATGTATGTCACGCAGTTTCTGTGTGCACGCCCTTGGAGGCTGACCTGGGTCTGGGTGTGCGTGTGCCTGTGAGACAGGGGTGCATGGGGGTGAGTGAGGTGAGAACAAGAATCGCTGTGTGTTCCAGGGATGTGGAAAGATATCGTGGCTCTTTTGTGCCGCAGGGAAGGTCTATGCTCACTGGGGGAGAAGCGGTCTGTGCTTCTCCTCGGGGCGTGCTGTTTTCAGAGCCCCACTTGGCTGCATTTTTCCAGCTGGCCCTTTGATCTTTCTGTAGCCTGCCCAGCTCGGGGACCCAGTGGTCTCTACTTCATGCTTTGCATGCCACATACTTAAATTCCCCAAGCCTTTGCCACTCTGCCTGGAGTAACCTGCCTCACTCCTGCTCCTGGTTATTCCCCCTTCCCACCTCTGCCATCAGGTTGGGGCTGGAAATTTGCACCAGGTCGAGGAGAACTGGCCATGGCATCAGCTGTCGGTGGCTTAGCAAACAGTCTGGGTTCAGTCTCTGTCCCTCAAGTAATGTTTAATGATGAGAAGAGGGAGATGGACAGAGTTGAGAGTCAGGCGGAAGGAAGTTTGGAAAGGGAAGAATGGGCAGGGCCGAGAACAATGTTAACCACTCAGCCACCGAGTAATTTATCAACAACCTTTGAGGACCTATTGTGTGCACAGAGCTGTCCTCACAAAATCACACATGCAGATGCAGGACACATACACATCTATAGGACAACAAACTTACAGCACAGCATGCAGAGCACTGGGAATGTGTGAGAGGGTGCTTTCCAAAAGAGCCAAGGAAGGCTTCCTGGAGGAGGTGATGCTCTAGGTGAATCAGGAAGAGGGGTTCACTGAGTCGAGTAAAGAGTAAAGAAACATTTCTCAAGTGAAGGAAAGCATGGAGGCTTGGAAGGGTTCAGCGTATTCAGAACTGTTCCCCCAAATGTGATATTGTTGGAGCTGAAGTCAGTGATTAGGAGGCATCCGTCCTCGCGGAATATCCACAGCACACAGGCAGTCAGCCTCTGAGTGGATTCAGCCCACCTACCCTCACCAAAAGAAAGGAGCCTCCGCCCAAAGACAAGGCGCCAAAGGCTCCCCCAGCCCTGCCGCTGCAGCACAGAACCTGGGAGGAAACAAGCCTGTGCCCACTGCTCGGTGTCCCTCCTTCACCAGCCCGGCCCCGGACAGGACACAGAGCTACGCGGCACAGTCAAGGAAAAAGGTGCCAGCCCTGGGCAGAGCCCAATGCTGAAGCCCTTTGTGATCAGGCCAGTCCAGTCCCCCTCCGGCCAGCCACTTCTCCCACCGTATGGCAAGGAAAACCTCTGCTCATCTCAAGTTCATGGGAAAGGAAAAGACAGATTATCCGTTCCATTCATTCGGTCCATCATTCCAACATTTCTTGATGGCAGAGACCTGGCCCGTCTGGGTACTTCTGTCTCCCAGAGAGAGATTATAGCGTTTGGCCCTCACTCACTCGCTGAGGGTCTGGAAGAGAGGAAAGGGCAGAAAGGGGACAAGAAAAGAGAGACCAAAGCGTAGGGAAAGGAGACATTGTAGGGTGGTGAAAACAGCTCATCTTTAGAAGCACTTGGGCCTGTGTTCTTGGCTCCACCACTCTTCAGTAGGGCCTGGCTTTTCCTCTCTCAGCCTCAGTTTTCTCTCCTGAGAAGTGGGGAGAACAATAATACCTGCCTGGCAGCGTGGCTGAGAAGATTAAATGACTCATCCCTGCAAAGTGCCTGGGACGGGGCAAGAGCCAGACCCCAGAAGCGGTTCCAGCTAAGCCCTGTTCCTTCCCTCTGGTTCACTCAGGAGCTTCCCGTTTCGCTGCCACTGAGCCCCCCTCCACCCCTCTCCCCACATGTTGCTCATTTTTCATCCTTAAGTCATCTGCCAGTTGCATCTATTTCTAGCCTCTGTCTTATGAGACAAGAATAAGGAAGGGAAACAGATAACTGCAGAGGCTCATTTGCCAATTGTCAGCTCGTGCCGTCAGCAGAGCTCTGTCTGCTTCTCCCTGGGTGCCTGGAAAAATCATTGTGACCTTTTATTTACTGGTTGATCTAGTCAGCTCTTGGCTCTGGGTGTCTCTGCCTCCCGCCTCCCTGCCGCAGCCCACCCTCAACATCCCCACCCCGCCATCAGCCCGGCGCTGGCATCCTGCCTCCCGTGCCCCGTCACACATAGCACGGGCAAGCTGTGCTGGGCCCTCTGAGCCTCCTTGTCTTCATGATCAGAGTCTTAAAAACCTCTGGGCACAGAGAGGAGGAAGAACCAGAATTATTGATCTTCCTGCTCCGTGCTCCCACCAGGGAGGATCTCTGCTGCCGATTCTCTTCTGCACACCCCCTCTTCCAACCCTGTCTCACTGTGGAGCTAAAACTGAGATCTCAGCTGGCAGGTGACCTGCCCCAGGGGCACCTGAAGGTCAACAGCACTGCCTAGAGGCACCTAGGTTTCTCCCAGTGTCTCATCCCAGATTCCGCCCTTTGAGCTTTACCAGGTATCTCCTGTTTTTCATCCACTTCCTCATAACCTCTCCCACTCCCTGCCCCTAAGTGCGACCCTGGCTGGATTGCTGTGGCCAGCAGCTATTTCTGCTTTTCTTTCTCTTTCCTCCCTGAGGCCAGATATGCATTCATCTATGGCCCCTCTGAGCCCACTGGGCTGAGGTGTGCATTCCCAGTGCATGTGGGGGTAACGGTTGGGGGTGGTGACAACTGTAGAGATGACAAGGAGACCTGGATGGCTAACAAGTGGGTGCTGACAAGAAGGCATACCATCGAGGTTCCAGGAGGCCAGGAATGAGCCAGAAGGACTCAAACTCCCCATGTCTTGATGGGCTGGGCTGCAGGAGTTAATTGTGTATACAGCACCCCTGTGTGGGGGATGTGTGTGTGTGTGTGCGCGCGCGAGTGCGTTCGCGCTTGCACCATATGTGTATTGTAAGCACAATAAGTGTATTGGAAAAAATGATCCAAGGTAGAATATGGCTTTCTGACTCCATCCCCTTCATGCCATCTGCCTTGGACTTCCCAAAGCCTTCAATGCCCATCTCAGAACTGGCCAGCCTTACCGCTCCCTGGAATTCGGGGAAAGGAATTTTAAAAGCCTCTTGTGCAAGTCAGCTCCCTGCTTTCCAAGCTCTCTACTTGGCCCTCGCTGTCAGCATCAATTTTCTGCAGGGAGTGATTTAACCTTCATTTATTCATTAATTCTTTTTTTCCCCCTTAACTTCATTAGGTAAGATTTATAAAGGTGCTGAATTGGAAAGGTCACCTGTCCCTGGGCCCAGGACACAGTGTGCCTGCTTCTCTTCTCGTGAGCTGCCTTCCAGGAGGGCTCTGGCGGTGGAGAAGGGAGGGGAGTAGCTGGGGACAGAGTCAAAGCAGAGCTCCTGGCTCCCCAGGAAGGCTAGGCAGGCAAGTGGATGCCGCAGCCTCTGAACAGGCTCCCTGCTCCCTGCTTGCTGTTGAAAGGCTGAGCCGCGTGGGGAAAGGGCAGACTCCACGTTAAGCACATCCGAAATTCTGGCTCTGCCTCTTACGATATTGACTGCCACCAAATTATCTAATCTTATGAAATCTTCAGTTTCCTCTTAGATAAATGGTCTATAATGATCAACTTTACTTTGTCAGGTATTGCAGGGGTTAAACAAGGGGCTGTATGTACAGCACTGAACACAGTGTCCGGCACACAGCAAGCAGTCAATAAGCAGTAGCTTTTTAAAAAGATCTTGAATTGTCCTGGGTAAGCCCTGGCGGTGCTGGGCAGTCATCAGCTCTCTAACCACTAGAATTGGTACGCAGGGAGTCTGTCTGACTTCTCCAAGAAGAGGCAGTCCATATCATATATTCTATGACTGATCCCATCCCCAGAACCACAAGAAAAACCTCAGCTCACGGAGAAGCCAGAAGGACCCAAACCATCACTTGGTGTCAAGATTGCTTGCCCAGGCCTGTAGATTTCTGTAGGGAGTCAGGCTAAGCTGGCATCTTGCTGGCTGTGGTGGCCTGGCCACACGCCCCATCTCAGGCCCACCCAGCGATTACCCATAGTCATAGGCCTTTCCTAAGTCTCAGAGGCCTGAAGGGTTTGGTCTCCAGCCATCTCATCTCAAGGAGCTGTCTCATTCATGAACAACCTCCCTAGGAGGAGGGGAAGCAGAGTGTAGACTAAAGAACCATGCAGGTATTTTGCACCTGTAGAAAGACAAGAGTATCTGCTTACTGCCACCTTGATCTTCATGCCCCCAACAGAACTCAAGACCGTTCCAATTCACCCAGCTCAGAATGAATTTCTGAACTTCTCTAACTTTCAGGTAAAAACCACGTATCTGGGGACTATCTATTTGGTGCCTCCTGTATTAGGCTCTAAGCTCCAAGGGACCTCATGCGGGTCAGAGGTACCCAGTTCCCTTCCAGTGCTGGTCATACAACCAGAATTCAATCAGCGTTTGAGAAAATAATTTTATAGGAAAACACAAAGAGAAGCAAGCAGGTAAAACTATTCTGTGTGCCAGGCTGAGAATATTGGGTTTGAATGTGATCACAGGGGATTACAATAATTAATTTTATTTTACCTAATATTCTTACAGTTAGGGCCTCTGGAATCCAACATCCAAATGTATGCTCATAGTGCAAATTGGAGCATGTCCAAATTAACGGAGAATATTCTAGTCCCCTCACTTTTTCCAGAATCCTATTTCCCTTGCCTGGGATCACCTATTTGTTTGCCAAGGGTGCACTAAGGATTCTGATACTGGAAGGAACTCTAGGGCTGAGTAAATGTGACCAGTGCCTCCTCTATGCTAGATGCAATGAAGAGACTGCGCCCTGGACAGCAGCCCTCCAAGGAGCCCAGAGGCTTCTGCGGAGCAACCACAGGAGACCTGAACTGTGAATCTGGCCCCGGGGCAGTCCTTACTTTGTGCAAATCCCTTCACATGTATGGTATTAGTTTGTACTGTCCTCATGCTCCCAGATTTAATGAGATTCTCTAGGCATTATTAATAAACAATGCTTGACCTTTTTAGAGTGGTAACATTGGATCATTGTATTTTGTGAAATAGGGCCCTATACAACATTTGGTATACTTATGGTTCCATTTTCAAATGAATGTAATTCTAAAAATGAATTTGGTTCTGCAACTCTCACTATCCATTGAGATCGCCAGAGATACTGGTCACTGAATAGCCCAGAAAGGACATGACCAGTAATCCTACCTGAACTTCACAGTCACTCAGATAACGATATCTGAGTTCTTCCCTGCTTTTCTGGCTGTGACAGCTACCACGGCCACCACAACTGTCATCTAAGGACATGGCATCCTGTATCTTGGCCTAGATGTGGACAATTTCTTCTCCCTGTAATTCAAGCTCAATCAATTTCGGAAAGTATAGGGAAGAAAGAAAGCCTCACATATCCCTCTTTAGTTGGGCTTGCCTGAAGCATAAATATTAGTCTGTGGTATGTCTGTTTCTATTTTGCATGAAGTTCAATTTCTTTACCTGTGGCCCTAGAGTAACATCTAGTGGCCATCGCGTAATGATGGTAGGCATCAGCACAGAGAGTGAAGCTGGACACACTATTTAGTGTCTAAATATTTCCTGTCTCTGGGGTCAACTGGACAGAACAGATACCCTGTATCTCTCAGGATACTCCCCTCAGTGACACCCCTCACTTCAGTTATAGAACAAAAGTGATTGGCGTTTCATGCATCCAATGAATAGCCACGTCCTTTGCAATCCAGATGATAAGCCCCTCCTACTTCAGGGACGCCTTTGGCCCAGAGGCGTCGCTTTCCCACATCCTAAGGCTACAGTCTTAACATATGAAATTACTTTAAACATAAACAATGACAGATAACCATTAGAGGAGAGTCATTCTTTTACATTGTAAAAATAGAGTTGGGAATTGTCACTTTCAAGACGTAAGAGAGAGACATATGGACAGAATACCAAGAGACTCTCATTTGTCTCTTAACATTAAATCTAAATCGTAAAACCACAGACAAGAGACTCTTACATTTGGAGCCTATTCTGTTTTCCTTTCTTTGTAAGAGGTGTATGGTGGGTGCAAAAAACACACACTCAAAAAAATGTATCTTTTCACCACATTTTGGTCTCCCCAGTGGTAAAATAAGACTGCAACTGCCTGAACTCTAAGCCCATAACTTAGTGACGAACCTTGATTCAGTGAGATTTCTTGGGGCGAACACTTGAACATTTTCATTTATGACACTTGCTTATATGTGTGTGTGGATATGAAGTTCTGCTTCTCCACCTTCTTAGCTTTGAGTTAAGAAATTTTGGAAGTTACTAATACATGCTACAACATGGATGCACCTTGGAAACGTTGATACTGAGTGAAAAAAACCAGCCACAAAAGACCACATATTGTTTGCTTCCATTTATATGACGTGTCCAGGGTAGCTAAATCCATGGAGACAGAGGGTCAATGGGTTGTTGCCCAGGGCTGGAGAGGTTCAGGGGCAGGCAGAATGGACGGTGACTGCTAATGGGTGTGGGGTTTCTCTGAGGGTTGAGGAAAATGTCCTAAAATTGACTGTGGTCATGGCAACACAATTCTGTGAGTGTACTGAAAGCTGTTGTACACTTTAAGTGGGTGAATTTTATGGTAGGTGAATTATATCTTGATAAAGCTGCTACTTAAAGGAAAATCTTAAGAAGTCTTGGCCATAATCGTTGGCTCCTCCATGACCTCTCCTTCTCCTGGTCACCAACACCCGAGAAGGCATGGGTGCCCCTTCACAGGTGATGCTCAGGGGATCATCCACGGGGTCTGCTGTCCTTCTCGTTTCTCCTTCCTTTCCCTCCTTCTCCCTGCTCTTCTCCCACCTTGGTCCCCTGCTCTTGCCTGTTCCTCCTGTTTCCCGTCTCCTTTTTTCCTTCTCTCCGCACCCACCCCACCAGCCAATGGGCTTTCCTTGACCCCCAGGGAGCTGAAGGGGGAGGGAACGAGAGACAACAGTGAAAATTACTTCTAACCATAATAATCAATTATTTGTATTATTATAAATGATTATAGCCGTCCAGGACTTAATTTAATCTGTGCCACATCCCCATTAAGGGGATAATTACTCACATTTTATAGATGAAGAAACTGAGACTCAAACAATCAGAGTCACGTACCCAGGCTTGTCAGGGACAAAACTGGAATCCAAGCCCAGGTCTGTCTGGCCTCAGAGCCTGTTCTCCAAAGCATCAAAAGACCTTAAATGTGAGTCTGGACTTGGTTATTTATTGATGAATTATAATAGAAGTAATTTGATGGGGTTCCGAACTGCAGTATCTAAGATCTCATCTGTTGGTCTGATATTTATGGCCATTTATGGGTGATAGCTGTGTGCCTCTTCCATTCATTATGATTTTCATTAAGACTCACATCCTGTTTAGAAGTCTGTTTGTCATTTTTAACTCCTCTGTTTAATCTCGGGCAGCCCTAATCCTGCTTCACTACGAACCAGAGAGAGAGAACTTCTGATGGCACTTTTCTTCCCGCCCTTGCGTGCAGGTGGGGGTGGGAGGGGGCGATGAGTGGCGGGGGGACGCCTGTGTGTTATGGGTGTGTGTGAGCATATAATGGGAGTGTGGGTGAAGTGTGTGTGCTGTCGGTGCGTCGGTGTGGAGTGTGAGCGGGTGATATGAATGTGTGCTTGCGTTTACAAGTGTGTGTTTGCAGAAGATTCTGCGTTTGTAGAGTGGGTGGAAATGAGTGTGTCAAGGGGCTGTCACTCACTGTATTCTTTTCTTCAGGAACACACACAATCTTAAATTGAGGCCTAACCGTTTGTTTCCAAAGCTCGGGGAGGCAGAGGCCTTGTTCTCACCTCCCTGCTCGCCCCCAACCCCTGCCTGCCAGCCTCTCTCCCACTAAGACAAGCTTGGAGCTGGAGAGGGGTCTGCAGCTTGGGCCTTGAGCTCCTGCTTGGAGCTCCCCGGTGATGGAAATCTCCCTTCCTCCCAGCGTTGACGATTGATAGAAAAATTCTTCCAGTAGACTGTTCTTTGAGAGAGGCCTAGAATTGTTTCACTTTTTTTTTCATTCTTATGTAAAATGTCTACTCCCAAGGAATCAATAAGAAAAGAAACCTAAATGGGGACATTGTGTCCTTTGCTGTCCCCAGAGCACACCCCAAAGCTCAGTCTCTCTGCTTCGGCTTATAATGTTCTCCTGCCCAGGATGCTTCACCCTGTCCCTCCTCCAGTCCCACCTCCTCCAGGGAGCCTTCTGTGCTCCTGAACCCACACTTGACTCCCACCTTCTCTGTACCCCACAAAGGGCTTATAAGAGGCACGATGTTTAGCACCTAAAAATATTCTGTCTCTGAGTTATCTGGGTAAAACTCCGGTCCACCCACACTACACATTTCCCTATTTCTGTAGAGAGTTTAGGCATCAGGGACGCCAGGTATGATGGTTCAGGTTGCGTACTGCACAAGGGCACCTGGCTGAGGGACAAGCAGGGACTGAAACAGAGTCTTCACTCATCCTACCAAGCCATGCACCTCGAGGGGGTGCCTTTTCCAAATTGCACAAAAGGGTGATATTGACTAGAGGTGGCTGGGAAAGGGAGCCTCAGAGCATTCAGTCCTGTTGTCTCAAGGCCTCCAGTAGCGCCCAAAAGAATGCTTGAGGAGGGTCACAAAGAACGCTGCCTCCCCTTCCCTGTGCCTCAGCGGGTGAAGCTGACCCCCCAGGCCCCTTCAGAGGGCCTTCCCCCACTCAGTACTCATCGCACTCTGATCGCCACTTCGCTCCGCGTGCCCTCAGCTGGCTGCAGCTTAATTTTCATTTCTCACCATCAGCCTTTGAAGTGTCCTGAATCTTTTTTCCATACCTTTGCCATGTCCTTCCAGCTACTTAGCAAGCTCTAAGTTACCAGGAGAGCCTGCTTCCATTTCCTTTGCTTTCCGCCACCCCTGTGACATCTATCCAAGGACTCGGCCCCAGTGGGGCCAAAAGTCACCATCGTTGTCGCAACAGCTGCAAGAGCAGAGCAGCCAACGTTCTGCGCTCAGAGCCAGGAGTCGGGGCGCCTGCCCCTCCCCCGAAACACTGGCTCAGCCAGACGTCTCGGGGGACATGCCCCGTCCGCTCAGCCTGCCTCCCGCTCTGGCCCTGGTTACCTGCAGGACGTCCCCAAGGATTAGAAAGTTCTGGGGAATCTCAGGCCATCTCATGATCTCTCTCCAGGGTGACACAAAGTGCTGGACAGGAGAATTAAGAAGTGGCCCCAGCCCTTCACCAGATCAGCCTTTATTTATCACTTAGTAAACCATCCGTTAGATTTCTGATACATGGTGGCTTGGCAGGGTCTAAAACTGCACCCCTCGGGGTACGTGTTTGGTTTAGATGAGGGGCAGGGCCCCCTGACAGCAGAGAATCCCGAAAAACGGCCTTCAGCTGAGTCTATGATGCGATGTGGTCGCTCCCCTGCAGAACATGCGTGAGATGTATCTAGCCTGCAGCAGCGAGTAAAGTATCTACTGCCTTTTCTTCCTCATACCTCCAACCCCGGGCCCCTGCCTGAACCCCTCCACCTCCATCTCCACCAGTGCCCCCTCAGCACATGCTCATACTCCAAAATAAAGCATTCAGGCAGTCACTAAATAGCAGTATTGATGCTCCGTCCCCGCGTGCCCTGAAATAATAATGCATCACCCGTGGTGCGAATCCAGACGGAGCCAGATTACGCTCAGGTGGTTAAAAGTCCAGGTCTAATTAGAGTTCCAGGGAATCAAGCCATTGTATTATTAATGATTCTCCGGCAATGTTCTGATTAAAACAGTAATTTTAATAAGCGCAGCTCGATGCTAAGTGTTCACTGAGCACCTAATTACATCAGTTATAACTCCAAAATTATTTAAAATTCCTCTTTTTTTCCACCAGACCCGGCATGCACCAAATAAAATAGAGACTCAGACAACTCGGTGATTATTTGTTCTAATTAATTTCCTAAGCACCTGTTTAAAAAAAAAAAAAAAGGAAAAGAATCTTTTGTCTCTCTTCCATCTCCCCATATCCCCTTCCCCCCACTTTATCCCCAGAGGCTCTGTGATATTGGTTACATTTGAGGCTGCCAATGAAAGAGGCCTGTGGAAAGCAGTGAGGGAGGTAAAGATTTGAACAGTCCCGGCCACCACCTTCCAGGCAAGGGGAGGCTGCAGAGCTCCAATGTGCACAGACAGGCAGGGCAGGGCCGGGCGCCAGCGTGGGGGAAAGTGGAGCCCCCAGAGGGCTTCTAACCAGGAGCCAGCTCCTCACCACATCCCTGTCTTCTTGGGACTAGTTTTGGATGCCTTGTTTATTAGTCTTGCATCTCCAGGAGGGCAGAGGCAAATGAGTTGAGAGGCTTCCCATGGTGGCTGTTCACGAATTCTTTTGACCTGTGAGCCACTTGAGTTAAAAAAGACCACACACCTCTTCACTCTCTGGAAGGACCCCAGCATTTCAGGCAAAATGGTTTGCTGAATCATCGCGAGTTGACTTACAGAGTTCTCTTTTCTCTTAAAAAAAAAAAAATGATGTTATCAGTAAGTTATCAATTGACCCCCAGAAATAAGACCAATAATTCCCCTGCCCTTGTGCGGTAAACTTGACCCTGAATGATGCACTGCTGCAGCCTCATGACAGCCTGAGAGTTAGGAAGGGCAGTTGTCAGCATCCTCACGCCCAACCAGCATGTGGGAGGTAGAACCAAAACGCAGCTTTGTTTTGTCTCCCACTATCCCTTCTGCCTAGGACTGGGGCAGGCAGCATAGCTCATTGGCTCACTCTTGGATAATAAAAAGTCCTTTAAGTCTTAAATACAATCTCAATTCAGAATTATAACGCCCATCTCCAGAAGTACAACTCTGGACTTAACTGATGCCCAGATCTTTGTCCCATCCTCCCCCCGACCAGCCTGGGCCTGCAGTATGCTCCCCGCTTGCAGGGATGGGAGGTGGGGAGGCATGTTTCTTCTCTTTCTCTCACTCAACTTCCCTGACTCCAGCTGTTGCTACTGTCTGTTTCAGAGGAAAAAGAAGGTAAATGTTGGGGGGGTCCTTCTCACTTGAACTGGAATTGTCACAAGATAGCTTCGTGCTCTATGGGCAGGCTGAAGTTTCTGACTCTTTTGGAGCTGAGTCCTTCACAGGGGCCCCCGGGCACCCCTCTGCTGAGCTTCTCTGGCTGTAGCTCCCATCACGTGGGCGGTGCTTCCTCGTCCCAGCCCTCTCCCCTCGGCCCCGACTTTCCAACAATTCCCTCTGCACGAAGATGCTCACACTAGCTTCTTAGCCCCACCTCCAGGAGTCCTCTTGGACAGCTGGTAAAATGCTGCCAGGCCGGCCATCCCTCCTGAGGTGCCCTCATCCAGATCTGGTGCAAGGAAGCTTTTGCATATCCTCGGCCTGCCACCATCTCCAGGGAGCTCAGTGACCTCCCAAGGTCCTGCCTCCACTCTGTCTCCTAGGAGCCACTCTACCCTCTGAATTTCCTGCCTTCCGGCTTTCCCCATCCACTCCATCCCCTACGGTCCAGAGCATGCAGCCCAAGCTGCCCTTCCTATTGAAGGGTGGTTGGGTCATAGCATTCCAAGGCCCTCCTCCGAACATCTCACAAAATCCTTTTGTCAGTCTTCTGACCTTTCCATTGCATTGATCAGGGTCAGGGGACCCAGAGTAAAGAGTGGAAGAATCATAAACTGGGGTCTTAAGCATCTCCTCTGTCAACTTGCAGGACAGTCGGCCACCAGACTTTAGCAAGCAGCGTTCATTGTATCTCGGTGCCTTGGTGATGCTTTCCTTTTGACATCCAATAATATTGACAGATGTGGAAACTGGAGCTCAGAGAGGTTAAGTGGCTTACCCAACACAGCTAAGTACATGGTGTGGCTGAGCCAGGTTCTTCTGAGTAACAGTCGTGTCCTTTCCATGACACCATGCACCTCTGCCGGGTTATAAACATTAAATCTTAAAAAAAATTTTAAAAAGCCTTCACATGACCTAATGGATCCCAGCAGAATGCCAGGGGCCTCAGCCACACCTAGAGAGTCTTTGCATAGTTCTTAGTACATTTACTTAAGGAGCTTAAAATAAAACCTGGATCACTGAGTAAGTGTGATTAGCTTCTCAGCAGGTATTTATAGACCTATTTTATGTAAGAAACTGGAGTTGGAACATACAGGGATATCTCATATGAAGAAATAAAAAGCAGAGCCCTGTGAATAACCTAAAAAAGATAGAGCCCTAAGAAGAGTTTAAAAATTATGTTAAAGTCCTGCCAATTGGGCAGGGAGTCAGATTCTAGGCTCAGAGAGAGGGGTCACAGAGGGTGAGGGAGGAAGGCAGCGTGGAGCAGGGATTCGCACGTGCGGGAGAGGGGAGGATGTCCTGATTAGCAGGAATGTGCACGCAAAGCAAGTTAAGGAGGAGGACCACTCAGAGGAGGAGAGGAGGCCAGCCTGCGGGGGGCTGGGTTCACGCTGGCAGAAGAGTCTAGAGTGGGAATGTGAGCAGAAATTAAAAGGCTGAAACATCAGGCTGGAGTGTTTGGATTATACACTTCATCCAAGATGCAGTTTTTCCTTGTTTTCAATTTTTTTTTTTTTTTTTTTTGATGGGGGATTGTATTGTTTTGTTGTTGTTGCTGTTGTTGCTGGTGTTAGCTGAAGCCATCATTACAAAACACTGCCTCTGGGAAGCCTTCCCTGATTTACCCTTCCTCTTTGCTCTTGTACCTTTACCACATCTCAGTCATGGCATTAATATTTCATTTGGGGGTTTGCCTATCTTCCTGATAACCTTATGAATACTTCAGCATCAGGGCCATGTCTGTTCTTTTTTTGAACTTTATGTTCAAAAATATACGGAATATATAGCAGGTCCTTAATTTATTGATAATAACTAACAGCTATAGCCAGTACACTGGGCTAAGTGTTTTCTAACCCATGCTGTCTTTTATGCCTAAGAGGCAATTTATCATGGAAGTTGAAAATGTGATGTGAGTTCTGCAGGCGTCCTGCGTGGGTTCGAACCCCAGCTCTACCACGTACTGGCTGTATGACTGTAAACAAATTCACCAAGACTCCCTGTGCCTTGGTTTCTTCCTCATATGCAGATAGCAAGTCTTGTATAAGTGTGTGCCAGTATTAGCACCATTTTGTAAATCAGCAGAGAGGCTCAGAGCTGGGGAATGTGCCGAAAGACCACAGGGCTAATAAGCAAAGGGGCTGGGATCTGGACCCGGGCAGCTCGATTCTAGGGCCCTCAACCTCTACACCTTTTAGAAGAGAAGAAAAAATGAGGGTATGCAGAACACACCTAGGGTGGCAAGGAGAGGGAGGAGACAGATGAGGCCATCAGCCCCTGTCCCGCCGTGAGGACGCGGGTCTCTGGCTGGGGCAGGCGGAGGGAGGCAGAGGAACACGATGGCAGGGACAGACATGGGATGTATTGTTAGAGGAGAAAAGCAAAGCTTCTCCTTTCCCTCCATTCTATTTTGTTTCCACCACCCTGGCCTCCCGGGACCATCCCTCGAATCACTTTTCTGACCAGAGGTGCCACGCTGATGCCCGCCCGCTCCTGGACTTCTCCCTGGACCTTCTCGGGTTTGTTCTCTGCTCCTGCTTTTCTCTCCTCACAGAAGGTCCTTCCTCCATTCCTGCCCTATCAAAACGGCACCAAGTTTTCGAGGCCTGCTAACATGATGACACCTTCCTGGCCCCGTCAGCCCAAAGTGATCACTTCCAGGGGGAACCTCTTGTGGGAATCTTTCACTTTCTAGCTTCCCCACCTGAGGGGATGCTTCTGGAGGGCACTGGAAAGCCAGGACGCACTCGGATCTGTCACACCACAGCACAAGACTCAATACCTGGCCTGTCGAATGAATGAATAGATGAAGGAAGGAAGGATTCATACCCGGAGAGACTAATGAATGAGTGAATGACTGAATTAACAAATGAACCAATTAGAAGCACCATGTGTATTTCCACCACAGGCGGGTCTACCCAGTTATGAAGCAATTCTGCACGAAGGTAGCTGCCCAAGGCCAGGCCAGTCCCCGAGGGGCAGACACTGTGGATCTGTAGGCGTTGCTGCTTCAGTGGAATGGTCTTTATCCAATTGGCCAGTCTGCACAGGTTCCCAAAGCAGCACAGGGGCGTGGGATTCAGCAGAGCATGGGAGCCCCCCTACCTCATACCTCCTTGCCAAGGTTAAATGAATGAATGGCATGAATGAATAAGTGAGCTCTATACAGAAAGGAGATTAATTATTTGTAATATAAGTGTAGGAGACTTTTTTTTTCTGTAGGCGGAGATTTAACATATACTCTTATTCTCCATCTTTGTCTCTGTCTTTTACGCACACACATACATGCACACACATTCATCCACTCACCTACTAACTTCCCCTAGAAAGCTGTGAGTGACAAGCAACTGTTCTGTCCTTCCCAGGGGAGCTAGTCACTTAGCATACTACGAAAAATCAGAGAGCGGATTTGCAGATCCAATGTGTCAGGGAGGACATCTCAGGTGGTTAGGAAGGAGGGATGGTGGAGACGTAGATGGTGGAGAAGGATTGCTCCCTGGGCCCACCAGAGACTAGAATTTTGTTTCACAGCACGAAGATCTAGTAGCTTCTTGCCTGATCAGAATTGTACAGCAGCGAATGCAGAGAGGTGGAGGCCCGCCCCAGAGCCAGCGCCTGTGGGTAGGCTGAGCCAGCTCCGTTCATTCTTACGTGCACGGGGGTATACCGCAGAGGGCCTGAGCAGTTGGACTTGCCCAGATCCAAGTCCATCTTTCGGCAAGTGGTAGGATTTCTCTCCCTACATCAAGACTACCTTGATGGGGACTCCAGTCTGGGGTTCCTTCGTAATCCCAGACTCAGAGTCCAGGGAAGGCATCAAGGATGGAAAACGAGCCCACGAGGAGCCCCTGAGACCCTACCAGCTCGCATCCATAATTCTGAGTGCCAGCATCACAGGTGGAAGTATGGTCAGAAGCCGGAGCTTGGCTGGGGGGGCGACACCAGGAACTCTGCCAAAGGAAGTTTGAGGAGCAGTTGTGCCCTAAAGGCCCCTGGAGGATTCCCTGAGTCCTCGTCTCAAAGAGCACTGAAGTGAGCCCCACCTCCTCCCTAGACAACAGCAAAGGTGTTCCCACCCCAGCTCTCTGCTCGGCCTCTTCATGGCTTGATGATTCCACACCCCCCAACCTCTCCTTCCCAAGTTTATGGGCCAGTGATGCTTCAGAGAGAATTTGGGATTAACAGCAGCTCCACACCCTCTTGTCTTACTCTCCTGGTGACTGGAAGGGAGGGGGGCCAGAAGTTGAGGGCGTGGGGCCCAGAAACCAGAGTGTGTTAGGTAGATGGCCAGCTCCTAGATAAATCAAGCTGCATGTGAGGTGACCCCTGGGCTCTGTGCATCCAGGGGCCCCACTGGGAACATCTGGACAAATGGAAGCATGAATGAACGAATGGGAACGGGCAGGTGAAGGGGCATCACTGCATCGTTCCTCTGGCCATCATCACTGTTCCCCTCCGGGGTAGGTGCATTGATGTTGGCCCTACAGGGAGTCTGGTGGGACCTGGCTAATCCCAGGCATCTGGTGTCCAGGTGAGAGATCTGTTTTAGTTATAGCTTAGGCCCTGTTTCCCAAATCCTCTCATCCCCTATTTCCTACGCCACCTGCTTTCCCTAACTGAATAAATCCATGGTTGTCATGGAGACAACGTAGCATTAGCATCTCCGCTTCTCTGTAGTTCCTTCCAAACAACAGAACTAGAAAGGGCCCCACTCCCACCGCCCTGGTGTTTCCGGCACAGGAGTCCTGTCTGAGAAAGTCCCATGTGGTATTTGGAATATCTGCTTGTCCCACTTGCTTTTCTGCCTCCTTTCTTGCCCAAGTTTCACCTTCTTCCTTAGGAGACTAAGTTCGGTTTTTTTCAGCCAAGGATCCTGAGTTTCAGTGCTCTTCAGCCTCCAGGAGGGATTATGTTATTAGTAAGGACAACGGTTTGAGCGGCTGTGCTGCTGTTCATGCCAAGGGGGGACATAATTCCCCCCGAATCATAGATCAGCAGTCGCAGCCCAAAGAGGCCAGGCGGCTTGCTCAAGGTCACCCCGCGCAGGAGAACAGAGCCTGGGCCAGGGCCCTCTGCAGCTCCCCGTGCAAAGCCCACCACCTTCAGCGGGCCCGCATGGAGAGACTGAGAATGACAACTACCGCTATTGGGCACCTACTGTGTGCAAGGCTCTTTGTGTATAGAAGTCACTTAAACATCAAAACAACCTTGTGAAGTTCGTATCATTATTGTCACCATTTTCCAGAGGAGGAAACTGAGGCTCAAGGAGGGCAGGGAGGACAACTTATTAATGTCATACAGTTGGTAATCGTAGCAGCTGGATTTGAAAATGAGCTCTGTCTCCTTCCAGTACACCTTCTTAACCAGAGCAAAACATGACCTCTGCCAAAAAGATCTAGGAGGGACCACCACACCAGTGCTTATCAATAGGAGGAATTCCATTGTTTGGGGCCAGAAATTTCTTTCCCCATCATCCTTTCCCCTTTGACTCCTGCATGACCCTTGGCTGGGTTTTATGAATGAGGAGGAAAAAAATATCATTGAAAATTTCAACCAACTTTGGCTCCCACTCTCGGAGTGATAGATAGGTTTAATTACTCCGAATTACTCAGCCACTCCAGTCTTCTCCCCCAAGTCATTAAAAATAGATTTTCTCTTTGAACTCCGCTCCGCCCTCGGGTCTCCCGATCATCAGGAGTTCTTAGGAGAGAGCCCCAGGGCCCGTTTCTGGTCAGAAGGTTGCGTGCTGCTTCGGGTGCAGTCCCAGGTTCCAGAACCTCAAGCTGGTTCTGGGGGTTTTGCCTCTTTTCTCGTTATGATACTGACCATGTGACTTTCGCAGCTCAGAGGACGGGCAGGGGGCTGGGTCGGTGTTTACTTCCTGAGGATTTAAGGGGATCTCACACACGAGTACTGATTTTTAAAGAACTGGATCTAACCCTGGGAACAAACGATCATGAACGTTTCACGTTCGTTACTGGGGCTGATTTGTAGGAGAGGCTGAAGCTGCAAGTGTGAGCTCAGAGGTCTTCGTTCCCTGATGAGCAGGCAAGGTGGGTGAGACAGGGATTGCTGTCTCCGTTTTAAAGATAAGGAAATGGAGGCTTGAAGAGGTTAGGCAGCTTGCCTGAGGCCTCACAGCGAACAGCCAGCAAGGCCAGCACAGAGAGGCCCCTGCCACCTCCACTGTCCCACGCTCTGCTGACTGAAGACCCGGGACTTTCCGAGGAGGCTTAGAAAACTATTCAGGGCTATTTCCCTGACTGTTCTGGTCCAGGCAGGCTTAAAAAAAATTAGGTCATCCTCATCCCCACCAACCCATCTCCCTCCTCATCCCCCAGTATCACCCTGTATCGTCTGGCTCTGGATTCACCATCTGAATCACTGTCAGCAGAGAAGAGTACAGTGGGCAAGAGACAGACAGTGGTCAGGCGGGTGAGTGTAATTAGTGGCCAACAGCTGGAAGGGCACCAAGTATGGCGGTCCATGTCCAGGTGAAGGGGGACACTGACCGCCAGCCCTTGGGGGCAGCCCCAGGAGAGGGCCCTTCCTTTACAGGAGTCCTGCCTCTGCTTCCGCCTCACCTCCTCGGCCTGGGAGTCAGGCAAACTTCTGGTTCTCCTGCAAGGCGTGCAACCTTGGGCAGGTTACTTAACCGAGACTTAGTTTTCTAATAAGTCCAGTGGGCCTAATCCTTCACCTGCAAGGCTGGTGTCGGGATTAAGTGAGACGACGTGAGGGAAATGCCGGGCACGCAGTAGGTGCTGGATGAACAGCCACCATTATTATCGTTCCAGCTGCTTCATTCCGTTCCACCAACTCAGTCACCTGCCCAGCTCAGAGGAAAGTGGTACCTCAGTCCCCATCACTTCCTCCCCCGGTCCCCAAGGAGCAGATCCAAGGGGGAGGTCACACTGCTTCCCCTACTCACGCCCAACAGGGGAGATTTAGTTTAAAATGCTGTTTCTAGCATCCAGTGGACCATCAGTTCTTTGCCTGTAAAGGACGGGAGAGAGAACGCGGGTATGTTTCCATGGGGTCTGGCTGAGCCAAAGAGGCTATAGTATGAGGTAAGGCAGAAGCCAAAGGAGCCTGTGCTGTTCCCGGAGGGTCCACTTTAGGGGCCCGAGAGAGTCCAGCCAGGGCTGGGGGCTGGGCTAGGCCTCCCTGGCCATCTGCCCGTGTTGCTCTCCCTGTGAGGACACTGAACCCTGGCCCCATTGGGTGCACAGGGAAGGACAGAGCCCTGAGCTCTTGGGCCTCCCGGTGCCAATCCCACCTGTTCCCAAGGGGCTGACGAGATCTGGGGCCAGCTTGTGAAGGGAGACTCCTCCCTCCCATCCATTCCAGCAAGAAACAATCGCTGGGCACCAGCAAGCTCCTAAGACAGTGGAGTCAGAGAAACCGAAGCCTTCCTTGCCCTCTGGGTGCTTCCCGCCTCCTACATCCTGCTCCGGCCTCAGCCTCCATCTCCTGGGACTGACTTCTGAACCTCCTCGCCCTCCTCTCCTCAAAGGGAGCCCTTACAGTGTGTCACCACCACGGGCCACGGAAGACACCCCCTTCCAGCTGGCCGCCCCCACTCACTGTGAGATCGGTCCCAGGGCTAAGCCAGCCCTGCGGGGCCCCCTATTTCCTGGTGGAGCAAATGGAACTCATCCTACGTAACAGTATCTAGCCTCTCTTCCTCCCCGGGCTGCTGTGCAGATCAAATGAGATAACAAGTGTGAGAGCATTTGGAAAGTGCTAAAACCCTCCCCCCGCATCGTGGTGACTGTGCCTGCGGCCCTCCCTGCGGTCTGCCCCAAACCGTGTGTGTGAATGAGCGTCGGGTTTGGACTGGGGACAAGAGGAGAATGTGGGGCCGAGACCCTACAAATTCCAAGGGGAGAGAAGATGGGCTGGTGGGGAGGGACCACCAAGAGAAGATACGGAGGACAGGGGGGAGTTTCGGGGAGCCCGTTGTGTTTCAGCTGCTGTGGACTTTGCCCCAGGCCCTGGGGACCAGGAGGCCACAGCTCCAGCCAACTGCCCGCTCCAGCCAAGCTGTGTGTGTCCCCTCCCACCCCGGCCACCTGGCTCTCAGCCGCTGACAAGGCCTCTGTTTCTTTGCTTGTGTCAGGAGACAAGGGACACGTGTGGGGACAGGTGTACCATCTGGCCGTGGGGAGCAGATTCCAGGGAAGCAGGGGATTAAATGCTCAGCCCCCGAGGGGCCCCACCAGCCTGGGGAAGAGCTTTCCCTCGCTCCGACTCTGTCTAGAACAGAGTGCCTGTGCCAGAGTCCTCCATGTCAAAGCCAGGACTGCGTCTTGATCATTGCTCTCCTGTGACATCTATCCTACTGTACTAAGAAGATCCTGTTCCTTGGTTTTGCCTCAACCAAACCACGGGAGGGCAGGAGAATGTGGCCCCAATGCCTTACTGAGAGCTTAACACAACATAAATGCTCTGTAATTAAGAAGGACCACTTGGGCGCCAGGCACACCCATGGTCAGCATCCTCTGTGTTGCTCTGTTTCAGCTCAGGTGTTTCTCCGATCCAGGTTCTCTAAGCCGTGTGGCTCCTTCCGTGCGTCCACACAGGGTGGGAGAGATGCAGCCTTGATTCTCTTTCCCCAAGTTCACTCACAGAAGGGCTCCTGTCTCTTGCTCCATCATTGGGAAAACTCTTCTCTGAAGAGTGATGGGTTTGCACCCGATAGAAGTGACTCTTTGGGGTCATAGTAACTTCTAGGGCCAGGGAGAACTTCCTGCCCTCACCCTGGATGGTCCAGACCCTACAGGTCTGCCGTGTTCTTCCAGATCCTCAGGAATGAGCCTGGCTTCAGCAGTTCCCTCAGTGACGTATGCAAGGCCGATGATGATCTGAGATCACGTCCCTTGCTGCGCTGGCCCCATACCCTGTGGGCTGCCCCGTGTGCTGAAAGGAGAGAGGTGGGCGGGGCAGGGGGGGAGAGAGACCTACTCTGAACTCTGTCCCCCTGCTGAACCCTTCCCACGTACATCAGCTCCACGGAGTCAGGCCAATGGAGGCACTAGAGACGTGGGGCCCCGGGGCCAGAGGAGCCAAGAATACAGTATGAGTCACCCTTAATAAAGTGTATTTCTTAAATAAATGACTTAATAAGACAGTTATATTCATTAAAGGTGTAATTACAAGACATAAGATCAAGCAGAGGAGGATGCACAGTGTGCGAGTTGGATCCAGTGTAAGCGGCCCCGGGGTCCCGGGGAGAAGGCGGTGGAGAAGGGGGTCCTCGGCTGGAGGCTGCTCACGGCCGCACTGGTTTGCCAACCCAGCCACACCCTCAGATCCCAGCACTCAGAGTGGAGGGGGTGGGGAGCCTCCAGCATCATTAAAACGCAATCATAATAAACAAACACTAATTAGAGTGTCATCGAGTGTCCCATTAAACTCTGAGTCATCCCTGACAAAGCACCGCCTGACGCGGTGGACACTCGCCAGCAGAAGCTCCCTGTCCTTGAGCTCCCTGAGCCCACTCCCGTCCCCACCCCACCCTACCCCACCCACCAGGCCCTAGAGCATGTGCCCACCTGTCACCTGGTGCAGAGGGAAGTGGCCCCTGACCCCCGAAGTTTCAACTTGATCCTTTATGGCCTCCATAGACTCAGAGTTATTAGAACCCAATTCTCCCTGGGCATAAAGCAGTCCCCAGACTAACCCCCATCTCTCCTCCCCTCAGTCAGTCTAATTCCTTCCGCAGCCCCAAGGCAGAATTTGATTCTGTTTCTTCCTGGCCTCAGGGCCTGACAAATAAGGAGATTTTCCAAGGAGGGGAGGAAATAGCTCAGTGGTAGAGTGTGTGCTTAACATGCACAAAGTCCTGGGTTCAATCCCCAGTACCTCCACTGGACATAAATTCATTAATTAAAACCTAATTCCCTCCCCTCAAAATAAATAAGTAATTTTTAAAAAATAAAAAGACTTCCCAAGACCCAAGATTAGTTTACCAGTAGTTCTCTCAGCTGGGGAACTGGTTGGAACCATTTCCCAGGACCCAACCCAGAGCTTCTGATGCAGTGGACGCTGGATTTTCATGCCTCTTAAGCTCACAGGTAATACCAAGGATGTTGATTCAAGAATCCAGGCCACCTTTTCATGAAAGACATTCTTTTGGCCAAAGAATGACAGGCTGGAGAGCTTACAGACTTCATGTGTTCCAGCTCTGTGGTCTTCTCTGTCCTTCCCAAGTTAACCCAAACCGGCCTTTCCAGGTTTACCCACCCCTCTTCACCCTCATGCAAGGTTTTCTGATGAAGCTCTGCTTCCCTGTGTTTGCTCACATGGTTCTTCCCACCTGGGACGCTCCTCATCTGTATAAATATTATTCATCCTTGAAGACCCAGACCCTGGCCACGTCCCTCCCAAGGCCCACCCAGAGCAGCGCTCTCCCACACGAGCAAAGCGCCAGCTACCCATGTGAGCTACGCACAGAATTTTAACTTTTCTAGCAGCCGTATTTTTAAAAGTAGGAAGAGACCATTGGAATGAATGGTAGATTTTATTTAACCCAACATTTGCAACATTTTTTATCTTTTCAGCCTGTGTCAATAAGAAATTCTTCATGTGATATTTTACATTCTTATTTTCCACGCTATATCTTAGAGCCCATCTCAGTTTGAACTAACCCCATCCCAGGTGCTCAGAGCCACCCGGGCTCAAGCATTGGACGGCACAGACATAGAAGTCGTATTTCCTTTGCTCCGAATTCCCTCAGCCCTCTTTCAATACCTCTCTTAGAACACACATCCCTTTCTTGCTTTTATTGTTCGTCTGTTTGCAACTTGAAGGCGATGGCTGTGTTTTAACACTGCTGTTGATTTTATTTTATTCCCCTAAAGTGCCCAGCCGTGGCCTGTCTGTGGGACGTGACTGATGAATATGGGTTGATAAATGAATATAGAAACAGGTGAATACAGGAAAGATCGAGCGCCCGTGGAAACACCTGACCTTAAGAGCCTCCGTCCAGCCCCTGTGACATTTCTTTCCTCTGGTTTGTATGTGGCTGCTAGATCTGTGAGGAGAGAATCATTCAAGTTTTGAGACCCCTCCCCCTTGTAAGTTTCCTGTTTCACTTTGCTCTTCAACTCAGTGTATTAAGAAAAAAAAAAAAATTCCCACCAGGAGGGCCCAGGAAACAGGAAAAATAGTTGTGCTGTTGGTTTCATGTTTGGAGAAGAACAGGCTTCTCACTATCTCCGCAGCACTTGGCGTGACAGTGGGCTTTGTTGTGGGAGACACTGCTCCCATTCAGGGCCCCCTGCCCCAGCTGCTGAGAGCCGGGCTGTGTTTTGACAGACGGGCCGAATGCAATGCAGACAGTTGTTTTAATTTCCAGCCAGATGCAGACATCACTCACACGGAGCCCGTTTCGGGCTCCAGGAAAGGGAGGCCGGGCACTGGGCTGCGGCTCTCAGGCCTCAGAGGGCGAGTTGGAGGGGGCCAGCGGAAGCCCCCCACCCCTGGCTGGCTGGGGTCACAGATATCCTGAAGGACTGAGAGCCCCGGGCCCCGGGACAGGCACGCTGGGAGAGGGCTGGCAGGCACCTGTCGGAAAGGTGCTCCTGGAAGGAATCGCAGGCCGTGAGTCAGGGGTCAACGGTTGCTCCTTAAGATGGTGTGTGCCTGGCTGGATGTTAACTTTTAACTGCCCGAGTCATTTGGGACAGAGCTCATTAACAGTCTCAGGGAAACTTTAGGGAATAGAATCCTGACTGTCAGAATTGGAAGGACAAGGGCCAACCTCCTCCGAAGGCAAAAATACCTCCTACAGCCTCCCAGACACTTGTCACTTTGAATCTGCATACGCGTCCCACGGATGGCGGTTCCTGCTGGAAGCGAGGTCTGTTGGGTTATTGGGCAGCCTTGACTTTCTTCTGTCGAGCTTTCCTGAAACTTTTCACCCATGAATCTTAACTGAAGCCACACGGCCGCCTTTCAAACACTGGGAAACATCTCAAGATTCATCTTATTTGAGCCAAATAAACATCCCAGATCTATCAGGTGTACCTCAGATGCCACATCTGGGTCCCACCCCATGGTGACCACCATTCTGGAAAGGCTCTCTGGCTGAGCAACACTTTTCTTGGGGCAGGTTGCAGAGACCTGAGCTGGGAACTCCCCAGTGAGGGGCGGCCTCCTTTCATCCTGACACCATGTCTGCGTATACAGTTCATGATCAAATCAGCCCCCTTAGCATGTTGTCAGGTCATATGGGACACAGAGTCAACTCAAGCTCTCAGACCTATGGCACACAGACTTTCAAACCAGCTGTCCCCCAACCTCCACTTAGAATATCAGTTTTTTTAAACTGAATTTGCAGGATTGTACTTATTTCTTTTATTTACTTATGCTTTCTGCATTTTATATTTTTATTATTAAAGGAAAGTTAGGGAGATTTAAAAAGCTGATCACGTCACTCACTTACAGAAAAGGTTTGTAATTCAGAATGTCAAGTGTTATGATGTGGTAAGAAGGAGGTGAGGGACACCTAACAGAGGGAGGCTCCTGGGGCCGGTACCCAAGACCTTGGTTACCTTGACCTTGCTTACATCCCACCAGCCTCATCTCTCGCCCCGCTCCATCCAGCGCACACTCCGCACTTGGGTTACCCTGAACTTACTCATGACACTTTTGCTCATGGTAATCTCTCAGCTAGGAACGCCCGTCCAGGTGTCTGCATCCAGCCCCCTCTTACCTTGCCTCACCCTTATTCCACTGACCGCTTCTTCCAGACAGATTGTGCCGGGCAGTCCTTCTCTAAGCCCCCAAGGCTCCCCGGGCGCACACCTATCACAGGCAGAGAACGTTCAGCACAGTGTAGAGCCGTTCTCGGTGTGTAATTACCAACTCCCACTGGACTGTGTGTTCTGCGGGGCAGGGTCTGTGTCCTGTTTGCTGCTGTTTCTCGATCACATAGCACCTAAGCCTCCGTGTAGTGACATCTGATAAACATTTGCTGGGTGAGCCGTGTCAGACCCCATCCTGAGCCTCTCAGGAGGATGCTGTGAAGGCATCTCCGTCAGATCTTTTGTTCCCCCTGCCAGAGGCAGAAGACTGGGCTGCCGGACCACAGGTTGTGTTTCCACTTGAGTTCACACATCCAGTAGGTGGGGGACCTCTCTGCCCTAACAAATGAGATCCCATTCCCAGCCCAGCAAATGTTTTCCCAGCCCAGCCCCTCCTGCCCCAGCCCGCGACCGATGCCTAGGATGCACCAAATGCAAGACGTCAGTCTTCTGACCCTTTGCCTGGCCTTAATGTCGCACCCGCTGGGCAGGTAGGGGTGAGTAATCAAACAGGCCCGGCTCGTGTCCCTGCAGGGTCCCCCTGGAAGGCAAGAGGAGGCTGTACCCTCTAGGGGGCAGGGGTTTGATCTGCAAACTCCCCCTTTCCCCAGCAAGGCAGAATCAGACAGGCAGCTCATCTCTGTTCCCATTTAGCCAGACTTTCCAAAGGTTGGGAGATTTACTGGAGAAACTGAATGCAGGCATCAGAGAATGGGATAATTGGATCCAGGTGGTATGTTTCGTTGGCTGTAAAAAAAAGACTGTACCATTCGATGAATATTATTTGATAAGAAAACTTTCTCCTTCTCTCCCTTTTGAAATGTTTTCTGTGTAGGCAGGATGTCTCAGCCCGGGCCCAGCTGAAAGCTCTTCAGAGATGAGTTGGTGGCACTCAATAAATAGCCTTTCAACGGAGTTTTAACCATTTTCAGCCTTTGCCACAAGCAGGCCCCGCTCTCCAGGGGACTTTAGTGCAGGCAGGGAGAGAGACTGGAGGGCTTGCTTCCGCCTCCGGTGAAGGCAGGAAGCCCAGGGCCTGTTGGCTGTACCTGCCTGGTGCAGGGCAAGTGAAAACACTGGGGCCGCCGATTGACACCCCCCCCACACCGCCACTTCTGTAGGGGTGATGGCAGGGCAAGTGTGGGTACGAGCGATGGAGTCTGAACGCACCTCTGCCAGGCGTCACTACCTGTTCTAACCATGTATTCTTCTCCCTCTCCGCCAGATCACCCGGGTCCCCGTGGAATCCTGTGAACAGTACACGACCTGTGGGGAGTGCCTGAGCTCGGGGGACCCTCACTGTGGCTGGTGCGCCCTGCACAACATGTAAGTTTGGCACATTCTGGGGGAAAAAAAAAAAAGCCTGGAATGCAGAAGACCAGGTACTTTCCTGGGAGTGTCGGTGAGGGATGTGACATCAGTTTGCAGGGAGAGAGGAATTTCCCTCTTCTGAGCAGGAATTCTCCATGTGCTTGGAGTGCTGAGAGCAGGAAGGGGAAGAGGGGCCATGGGTGTGCTTTCCCTCCAAGTGCATCGTTTCTGCCTGCTTTTCGTGCCACCTCTGAAGTCTGCCCCTCCCTCAGCCACTCTGAAGTCTGTACCTTGTCTGCAGGGTGGTTAATCCTGTTGGAAGTCCTCGCAAGAGACTCTGTAGAATCTCTAGATTTCCCAGGAACCTCCTCAGCGTGGCCTGAACGAGGTGCCTCCTGCCGTGAGGGGGCACTAGAGCTGGCTTGGACGCCAGTTAGCTGCTGTGTGACCCGAGCGGGTCCACTGACTACTCTGGGCCTCCATTTGCCCATGGCTAACTAGGGATAATGGCTCTCTCGCAGGTGGACGGTGAAGATTAAATGAAATAGTTCATGCTTTGGCAATCAGGAAGCTCAGGATAAGCTCCACAAACCCAAAGAATTGTTTTGGACCCTGACCCCTTGGGAGAACCCTTCTGGTCTCTTTAATTCATGATTCCAAGAAGTCTGCATCTCACTCCAATTGTCTCACATCGCTATTCAGATACACCCCCTGCCATTGAATACCAACTCAATAGAAATGCAAAATCACGCTTAAACTTCCTAAGTCAAGAGCCCCAGAGGGAGAGAAGAGGGTGCAAACTCCACTCCAAGGCAGGAGCTGCCTAGGAATTCTGTTCCCCAGTGGAGTTGGAAACTCCATGGATCCGTGCCAGCCAGTAAAGCATCCCCATGAAATGTGCCGGGGTGAGGGTGGAGGCGGAGGCGGAGGGCCAGAGTTCAGGGTCCTGCACAATAGCTCTTGGCTTCCAGCCTCTGCAGCAGGTGTTGGGAGGGCTATGGAGGGAGGGAGGGAAGCAGGCGCCTCAGATGCAAAATCTGGACTGGATTTGAGCCCACAAATCCTGGGTTCCATGCTCAGATTGGGAGGGAAGAAACGCCTCAAAAAGTTCTGCCAAAAATGCTCTCACCGGAACCCAGACTGTGAATCACCATTTAGGTCAGACAAGTGGTAAAGATACTGACGCCACCCACGGCTTGTGCCCCAGAAATGGCAAAGGTGGATAAAATCGGGTTCCCTTCAGGGAGGCTGGCCTGACAGCCAGCAGGCTCTCTCCTCAGGAGGATTTCTTCCTCCAAAGAAGCTGCCAGCCATCCCCAGCCCCAGTCAGTGTCCTGGACTACCCACCCTCTTATTGTGCAGTGGGCACGTCCGGCTGTACCATCCACTCCCTCCTCCTCCTCCCTGCAAACCTAGCCACGATGTCTGAGTCTCCCGGCAGCCCCAGACCACCCTGTCATCCTCCTGGTCCAGGTCAGCTGGGGCTCCTAGAATGACAGGCCTACATCAGGACAGTCTCAGAGTTCCTCTGCCCTCTGAACATCCAAGTCCCGCCTACCTACCAGGGCACCCCTCTCCTTCCAGCCACACTGCCCTGGGCAGAACCCGGGGCAGGGGGGGAGGAGCTTTTTCCTGGTTATACCCAGAAGTGTCTCTTCTTCTGGTCACTCTCATCTTCACCAGCCCCTCCCACGGTGCCCTCACGCCTGCCGCCGTCAGCCTGCCTGGGCAATGGGCACCTCCAGCTCCTGGATTTTTATTGGAGGCTGAGGGCTAAGGGATATTGCTAAAGAGCCTCTGGGTCCGGGGGGATTTGAACCCTTCCTGTCTCTTCTGTATGCCTTGCTCTTGCAAGTGTGTTATTGTCTCGAAGGCCATTTATCTCTGTTAGGGCTGTGGCCATAAATAGTATGATGAAAAAAAAAGAGCCATTTCAGTGAGTCAATGAGATAAAGGCTCCAGTCAAGAGCTCACTTTAGAGCTATCTTAAGGATTCACTTAAACCTCAATAATTCTTTTCTTTGACAGCATTCATATTTAGATCCATTATGTGCCTGGAAAGGAAGAGGGGGAGGGACTTTGGGGGGAGTTCGAGTGGGAATCTCCGCCGGATTGTGGCATCTTGTAATGTCTCGGTGGCTATTCGGTTGGAGGAGCACCAACCCTGGAGCGTGTTCCCACGTGACTTACGTGACAACCAGATGTCCCTGCGTGCTGGTGTCACTGTGGCCACCTACCGCTGGGGGCAGAGGAGCCTAGAGCCAGAAATGAAGATGCTGAGAGAAGCAGCCACCCAAGCTTTCTGACAGAGGCAACCCTGGCGGCCCTGCCTGTCTGTCTCTCTGTCTCCAGGCATTATTTCACACCACAAACATTTATTGAAAATATACCATGTGACAGGTAGACTCGCTCAATGAATAAAACATGGTCCTTGCCTTCAAAGAACCATGAATCCATCCAGCCACAAGATCACCTGCCCACTGTCCCACACAGCAAAGACCTTTAAAGACCCCTGGAGGAGAATAATCATATTAAGAATCATCGTCATTAATATTGTTCTGAGAGGGGCTAATAGGCCCTTTTCTAAACACTAGCTCATTTAATCCTCACACCAGCCCTGTGAGTTAGAGTATTATCATTGGCCTCAGCCAATGATGGGGGAACTAAGGCATGGAGAGATTAAGTAACTTGCTCAAGGGGCCACAGCTAGTAGGCGATAGATCTGGGGTTCGAACCCAGGCAGCCTGGCTCTGAAGTTTATATTCTTGGCCTCTTGCCTGCTGCTCTTCACGTTCCCCAGACTTCCCTCCCTCACTCACTGAGCTCCGCGTAAAGCTGCTGTCCACGAGGAGCTGCTCTCTGCGTCTAAACCGCATCTCTCCCATGTCGGGGGTTGATCCTGCTTCCTCTTAGTCTGTCTTTAACTGCAGTGGAGACCATCGGGAGTCAGCCAAGGCCTCTGAGATAAGTGAAAGCTGTAATGAGAAGACAGACACAGGACTCAGAGCAGTGAAACCCTCTTACTTACCTTCAAGGGGACAATGGAGCTAAACAGATGGTTCTCAGAGGCCTGACTTCTTGTGAATCTGTGTCTGTGGCAGGTGCTCCCGCAGGGACAAGTGCCAGCGAGCAAGGGAACCTAATCGATTTGCTGCCAGCATCAGCCAGTGCATGCGCCTGGAGGTGCATCCCAGCAGCATCTCAGTGTCTGAGCACAGCCGGCTGGTAAGTAACCCACCAGGAGGTTCTGGGGCTGAGGCGGCGCCCAGCTCGCACAAGCCCGGGTGTGTTCCTTTAAGACTTGCACGATGTAAATAGATCCTACTTATATGCGTCAAAGTAACTTTGTATTTGGAGAAAAAAGGATGCTGACTCCTATTGTGAAGGGCACAGTGTTCTCCCTACTCCTCAAGGATTCATTACCCATTGATCTGTTTTGTAAATGTAGATTTTGCATTTTGCAACATACATCTGCAGCACAATGCAATCCAATACATTCCTCGGTATGTGCTGTATTTCGATTGTCCTGTTAGTACAGTATCTCACAGAAACCTGAGAGTTGCCTTTGTGTGTGTGTGTGTGTGTGTGTGTGTGTGTGTGTAAGGGAGAGACAGACGGACAGACACGGAGAGACTGAGACTTAATTCACAGTGTGTGCTTAAAGAGAATATTAAAGAGGATACAATAACTCTCAACCACCTGTCGAGGTGCAACCCAGAATCCTTCGTGTCCTCAGGCCCTGCACGATTATTTCATTCTGAGGGCTTTACGAGCATTCAAGAATGTTAATTAGTTAATGAACCTTCCAAGACTTGCGTTCATTCATCCCCACCGGGAGGTTTTGGCTCCCATGGAGCCAAAGGAACAAACTGCAGAGTTTGTACCTCAGTCCCCCGGCCCCATGGAAACGAAACTGGGGCAGAGACTCAGCAGCAAACAAATGTATGGCAAGGCTAGGTGGCACCCGTTGTGACGGAGAAATCCCCTCCGGGTGTGATGGGGAGACAAAGGGAGCCCTCCCCACTTGGAAGCCACAGGGTGTTGTCACCATGAACCCTCATGGGTGCTCCCCAGTGGGAGTCACATTTCTAACCTGTTGTTTCAAATCCCACGTAGACATTATATTGTAATTTAGTACAAACCCACTTCCACAGACACTGAATCTGGAGCCGCATTTTGCCATGAAATAGTTTCTCAACCAACAGACTCTTCTGATAGCCTGTTATATTTCTACCATGTGAAGGAGGGTGTACAAATTTGAAAAGCCTGGAAACCACTGACCTAGATCACTGGAGCCCTAAGTAACAGCAGACATCACCTGAGCCATCGAGGTCCACTTCTTGCCTTTCTCGGATCTCCCAAACTCCTTGGGAGGTGATCACCCTACTCTAGGGGAGCTGTCAGGGGGCAGAGAGGGACAGAGACTAGAAACTCTAGGAAACCCACCAGCTTGGTCAGTAGCCCTGAATGACAGCCAGTGTGCAGCCAGCTGTCCCCCACCAACCTGGAGAGTGCCTCGTCTTCCTCCAGACTGGCGATACGCATTCTCCAAGAGCCAAGGCTAAGGCTTGCCTGTGAAGGGTTCAGCGCACGACTTGCTTTCAAGTTCGCATGGTTTCACGGCCAAATGTGCTGGATCCTAGATGGATCTGGGGACCTTTCCCCCAGCATCCCTCCTCCTCCCCCTGGCGCTTTCTGATGCTGGACAAGACTGAAAAGTTAATAATATTGATAATAAAGGCCACTGGCCCTGCACAGCCCTGGTGGTACTACTGCCCTTGTTCAGTGTTAAAGCTAGACGATCATGAAGGCCAACACCCTCTTTATAGGTGAGGTCAGGGGAGATGAGTGAGCAGCTGGGCAATGGCAGGGCCAGGCCTGGAGCCCAGGTCTCCTGAGCCCCGCGGGCTCTCCCTACGGCATCATCTCTTTGCTCCTTCCACAGCTCAGCCTGACTGTGAGTGATGCTCCTGATCTGTCTGCGGGCATCTCCTGTGCCTTTGGGAACCTGACAGAAGTGGAGGGACAGGTATCCGGGAGCCAGGTCATCTGCATCTCTCCGGGGCCCAAGGATGTCCCTGTCATCCCTCTGGATCAAGGTAAGACGTACCTTCTGTGAGAGTCGTGTGTGAGGGGCTGTCCGACCAAGGTGGCCAGGACAAGGAGACTCGGGGCATAGGGTGGCAAGGACCAGCACAGAAGTTGCCTGACCAAGTCTGCTTCTGCCAGACACTACTATGGCTTATAAACTTGTTCAAGTTTGAAAACAAACTGCCATGCCCCAAAGCAAAATTCAAGAAGAAAGAACTCTCTGGCTCCCATTTGGCTTAAGCCTGCCTAATGTACAAAGGGTTTTTTCCAGACTTCTTTCCCCTTCTAGGAATAGCGGTGGCCTCAGCCAGTGGTTTTTAGCAGGTTCCGTCCACAGAACTGGGGACTCTGAGGGGTCTTGACCTGATATTTCTGAAAGTCTTTTAGTAACTGAACATATCCAGCCAAGGCCAAGGGCTCTGTGGGATCGGATCCGTCACTCCCTTCCTCAGACGGGGTGTGGGGGTGTCCGGGTCTCAGAAACGCTGGTCGTCAGGAGGGAAGGGACTCTCCTGGAAGGAGGAGATTCAGGCAGGTACCACCTACCGCCTGTGCCCCCAGGGAGCCCTGGAGTGGCTTACCGGTTTGCCCTCAGCCTCTCCCCTGGGCAGCCCTGCTTGTAACCCTTCCCTTTCCTTTTCCTTTTCCCCAGACTGGTTTGGGCTAGAGCTGCAACTGAGATCCAAGGAGACAGGGAGAATGTTCGTGAGCACCGAGTTCAAGTTCTACAACTGCAGCGCCCACCAGCTGTAAGCACGCCCCTCACAGCGCTCAGGGTGGCTCAGCACCGGAGCCCGAAGGCCACCTCGGCCAGCGCCCTTCTTTACAGGCGGGGTCGGGGGGGATGAGTGAGCAAGAGAGTAGCGGCAGGGCCAGGCCAGAAGGATGTGGGTCTGGATACCGGTGTGGGGCTTCTCTAAGTTTCCTGGGGACACACATCATGGCGTATTCACCTCCCAGTCTCCCCGCCAGACCTGGCATGTTGTCAGGAGCAGAGTAATCTCCAGAAACGTTAACTTTTCAGCCATATATTTATTTACTCAGTTAAATTAAACTGAATGGCATTCACTCTCCATGGCCTCTGATCTCACTGTCTCCCTTGCAACACACCTGCCCTCAACTCTTAAGAGTTAAGAGGGTTTGAAGTAAAAGCAAAGGTCATGGCCCAGGAATCATAAGGCAAGTTCTCCATTTGAGACCGATTGGTGGTGGCTTTGAACATGGAGATTGATAACCGGTGGAGTTTGGGCACATCATCCTGACCACATGAAGAGGGACTCAGAGATAACACCCGCCGAAGAAAGGCGGGGGTTGTGGGGGGGGGGCATAAAGTAGCCTCACTCCGCACTCAGTAAAAGGACCCAGGCTGGGAGGGGGAGAGGAGGCTTTAAACTCCACTGTGGTCCAAACCGAGCCTTCAGCTTTTCAGAGAGGAGGGGAAACCAGACCAAACCAGGAGCCCTCAGAGGGGCTTAAGTGCAGCCCAGCTGACCTCACCAGCCATCTCCAGCAGCAGGATGGCTGACAATGGGCGCCAATGGCTGGGTGATTTCACAGCTGTGCAGGAAGCTGGGCACACTTCATAAGTAAAAAGCAGAGCCAGGAGTGGAGGAGACAGAGACCCGTACTTAGTTTCTGCCGGTCATCCCTGGAAATGAAACAGACTCTTGCCACACCACCTGGAAACTCATGCACCATTTGATTTAGAGAGAGAGAAACATGGGTCTCTATAATAGGGTCATACAAGGGCCACAGGACCCTGAACGTTCAGCGAGGAGAGAAATTAAGCAACAGCTTGATGCCAGAGGGAGTTGTAACTGGGACTGGTCTATGGATTCATCCTTCTTGTTACCCAAGACAGGAACCACGTGAGGTCTACATAATAGGCAGGACTCCAGCGGATTCAAGTCTGTAGAATCCAGGCTGTGGGCACGATGGGCGCCCACAGTCCATGTGGGGAGAGGGGCTGTTTGCAGCTAAGCCCTCAAAAAATTTCTAGCCATTAAAGTAGACGAATGAGTCAGTCCTCAGTCTCCCCTTCTCTGATCTTGATTTTCACAATTAGAATCATCTGCTGGAGTTCTAGGATCTCCATAGCAGCTAAGGAAAGAGACACAGCTGAGCCCCATTGGACTAAAGCGACAGATGTGCTGAGAAAGACAGAACAAGTGGTAAAAATGGCCTGGGGGGAGCCAGGGCAGGGCAGGACGGGGCTGAAGCTGAAATGGATAAGATTGCCCCCCTAACCACTGCTCTCCAATCCAGCTAATGCTGTTTTGGGAAATGCAAGTGCCTTGGAGGGAGAACTTCCCAACCTCCTTCTCAGAATCTAACACAGCAGTGATGGAATCCATCGTTTGTGAGCACATCCTCATCTCCATGGAAATCCAGTGTGACGTCACCACTTTCAACCATGGATTGCCATATGGCAGTGGACACACAGCAAGTTTTAGCCAAAAAAAAAAAAAAAAATCAAAATCAGGTTTTCTTGAAAGCAAAGATTTCATTTTATTGCCAAACACCATCTGTCTTCCCTTCTCTACTCCTAGCATTCATAGTTCAAATTTTATCACAGAATCAAGGTCAGGCCTCTCCTTTGACTGTGGTAAACTGAGGCCCACAGGGGATAAGTGTTGCCAGGAAGGTCACAGAATTAACTAGTGTAAGAGCCAGTTCTAGAACCCTGATCTCATTGTTCTTGGTCCATTTTCATTATTTACTTGTTGAGTCATAAGATGTTACCAAAAGCCAGTCAGTCTGGCCTGAGCTCAGGAATGACATAACAACGGGCATGTCTAGAAAGGGATAAAAATGATGGGCATGGAGAAGAAGTGTAGACCAGCTGATGTACCCAGTACACTGTGGCGTATTAGCCAGTGACCCCTGGATCAAGTCCCATCCACCCAAATGCCATCAGAGCCCCCACCAGGTGGCGCCAGATTGCAGACCTGGCCGTGTCTCTTCCAGGTTGGTCTAGCTGTGAAAGGCTAGACTAGGGGAGCTGGCAAGGAGCAGGAGGAACAACCCCACCTGCAAAACTCATTTCCCTTACAGTAGTCTGATCGCACACAGAGAACCAAGATAATACACATAGAACTCAGGTGACACTGGAGGGAAAGACACGCTTACCGTGGCAAGAAAAGCAGGAGCCACACACGTAGCCTGTTGCTACCTGTGCTTGGCTACTTAGAGAGAGGGACAAAAAGTTACCATTTGCTACCATTTACTGCTCCAAAACTCAGTAACACAGATGATATGAGCCAGTCATTAACATTCAAATGTGGTTTAAGAGCTTGAATTAACAGGTGATTTATGCACTTAAAAATAATACATTTAGCATTGTACTTTTCAAAACCATGTCTTCTACATCATCTCATTTGATGTTAAACAGCCCTGTGGAGTAGAGAGGAGAGTTTTATTACAGACAGGTAAAGAAATTTCAGTTCAAAAGGTAAAGTAATCCCAGTGGCGGTGGCAGAGGAGGAACTGGGACCAGATCTCCTGGCACTCTTTGGGCTACTCTGTCTTGTAAGTGGTGGTATGCTGGCAATCGTTTAACTACCAGAAACCAAGGAGAAAACCCATCAGGTAGCGTTTGCCAATTTCTATGGTGTAAATAATCTCTCCATGGCTGATTTCCAGCTGCTTTCATGATGCCAACCCACTTGCAAAATTCCTTAAAATATAAGTAATTGGCTGTCATAAGTTGCTATAGACCTGCTCTAGCACACCTCTGCTTTCCAAGTTACATTATTCCCATTCTGGGCACATTTTTTTTCTCAATTATCTGGCCCCATGAACATCTTGGAGGGAGAATCCATAGTTCTCAGTGCTTGGGATTAATCTATCCTCCGGGGAGTGAGTCGAGGACAACAGACCTCCATCATGACACATGGGCTCCCTGGTGCCCTCTCCTTCCCTCTCTGCTCCCTGCTCTTTGCCTCTTACTGTCCCTGTCCTTGCAGGTGCCTGTCTTGTGTCAACAGCGCCTTCCGCTGCCATTGGTGCAAGTATCGAAACCTCTGTACTCATGACCCCACCACCTGCTCCTTCCAGGAGGGCCGGATCAACATTTCAGAGGTAAGCAGGGCTCAGCCTGGCAGGGCAAGGTCCCCAGGGAACTTGAGTGGCCCTCCCTTTTCAGATGGGTCTGTCCAGTGGCTTGGCCATCTCCTTGTCCTGGCCCATGTTGGTCTTCTTCCCAGAGATTCTACATGTTAGAAAGCCCTGGTATCATAAAGCCAAAAAAAGGGGCAGCAGATACCCTAGAAAAGAAGACTCTGTGCATTCAAAAGCTTGAGGGGAACTGAGGGTTAGGACTGAAAGCTTAGAGGAAACATATCCAACCAAATAGACTCCGTGGTCTAGAAGAGTGTAGTGAATGGCGTTTATTCTTTGAGTCTAAACCCTTTGCTTGGCTGCAGAGATAGTCTAGTTCAATAGGACATTCACTCTCAACCACTCTTTCATGCCAACCTCCCATCCTAGTCTAAAATTCAATGATTCTTTGACTCTGATGTACTACTGGGTGGGTGGCTTTATAGAAGGAGAGAGACATTCAGCTGGTGAAAAGAACCAGGCCTTGCTAAAAGTTCCATTTTTATGAAATGGCCCACGCTCCATCCCTGAGGCTGGACCCACCTTTGTTATCAACATGGTGAAATACCAAATTGCTTGTCTTTCCAATGAATGTCCCCCACAATGGGTTTTCATGGAGGTTACAAATTCACAGCATCCCTTAGGACAACGAAGCCTGCTGGGTCCATGTCCCTTTTTTGGCTCTAATGTTTTTCATGCCTCAGGGTGGCTACTGGTTGGGTTTGAACAACTACAGAGATCCTTTGTACCCCCACAAATGCACGTGTGCATAAACACACATTCCCTGCTTGTTCCACCTTTTAGGAAGTCCACAAGTGTAAATGAGTGACAGTGCAGCTTTTGCAGACACTGCTGTAGCGTTATCCATCTCCCTCTGGCACTAGACCGCACGCGCCTTACAGGCGAGGGCTGCATCTTACCTTTAAATCCTCAGCGCCTTCTTCGGTGAAGGTCTGTAGAGCGCATGCGTGAAAGAATAGATGACCCAATGACGACTACACCCAAATGCCATTTGATGGGAAGTGTCCCTTGGATCTGCTTGTCTAAGATTTCCAGAAATAGGGTCTCTTTTGCTTCCTAATCTGGGTCAACATGCTGGTTGCGTCTGTGGATAAACACGAGAAAGTACTGGATGTACATCTGTCAAATCATCATGACGTACACCTTAAATATCTTACAATTTGTCAGTTGTACCTCAATAAAGCTAATTTAAAAAAAAAATTTAAGAAGAAAGTAGGCCTTGAAAGTTTTCCCACGTATGCACACATGCGTGCATATGTGTGCATGCGTGCATCCCTGCGCGCGCACACTCACACACAGTCTTGAATTCTTAGCTTCTGAAACAATCTGTGTTATGTTTAGCTAGAAAAAAATGGTATCTGCCTGTCTTGAAAGAGAGAAACACACATGGTGCCCACAGGCAGCGTTTAAGGCAGACCCGTCCCCAGGTGCCTCAGCAGGATGGAACCGGTTATCTAGTGCCCTGAAGACCTTTCACGGAAGGCTTTTCCTCTAGCCAGTTGGTATGTTTTGATGTATCTGACCTGAAAGCGCCTAGTGGACACCGGAAATTAATCCCAGCCTTGGGATTCTGAAAGAGTAGAATGAGACTGCTTTCAGGCCAACCTTCTCTCCCAGAGGAAAGGACTCATGAGCATAGGGTGTAGGTGGGAGAGGAGGGGAAACCCACTTGGACATCAACAGAAGAACGGCCGGGGGAGGCAAGGCAGCCAGGAAGAAAAGAAGCCACGTGCTGGGCAATGTAGGATCATGATAAATGGCCTCAGAAACTGACCTTCACACTGGCCACTTCCAACTTTCTCAGTCTGCTAATAAACTAAATCCAGGAGGACCACAGAATGCAGAGAGAGAGAATGATTGCAGATGCAGACAAGAAGGAGCAGCTGCTTCATTTTCTCCCAGCTCAGTGCTCCCCTCGGGCAAAGAGAAACCCGAAGCCGAGCCCGAAAGGACCGGAGGGGCAGCTGGAGTGAGGGCAGGAGTGTCAGACAGAGCAAGACAAACGAACTCTGCCCCATGTGGAGGCTGGAGGCCTGGGGCCCAGAGGGCTAATTGGAACCATGCCGCCTCCCTCACGCCCTTTAGAAATCACTGGAACACAGTTCCCTCTCAGTCACTGAGACCCAAGCATTCCAGAGAGCTGGGCCTGGGAGAAGCTGCTGCCATCCTGAAGTCAGGATTAAATTAATACTGAAAGAGCCCTGGGGGGACACCCAGAGGCGTCGCATCTCCTTTTTCATTTCCTCTCCTTAATGTCCGTTCCTTGGGGTGGGAAAGATGCCTTTGTCTCCATCGCCCGGAGTGGGAATGAGGTGGATTGCTACCCTCTTACTGATTGTCACTGGCCTGCGTGGCCCCAGGGATTGGTTCTCACTTTAGGAAGCCCAGACTCCATCAGTCCTGACTTTGCCCAGGAAGGAAAATAGGGTGCGGGTTCCCCCAGGGGTTGCCAGGGCCACAGCCACTCCCAGCAAACAGCTCCCAGGTCCTGCTCTCTCCCATCAGAGCTCTGCTTTGGGGAAACCCTGCTCCTGAAAATGTGGGTAACAGCAAAGGTGCACGTGTCCAGTTTGAGAGTGGTTCCCCTTACTCTGATGCCCTCAGGTTCTTCTGGGGACTGGAAGGCCCTCAGCTGCCGCTTTGGGGTTCCTGGAATATCTCTTCTACACTTCCAGTAAGCCTCCCCCCAACTTTGGATCAAAATTTTACATCTGTCTACTTCCTAGAAACAATGTATAACCGATTAGCTCCATTGATGTGTATAGCAGCGTTAATGTATCACACATTTGCAATTCTCTCACTTGTGACAGGAGTTCTCGAGGGGGGGAGGGGGCTAGTAGCATCAGCATCACTTAGAAACTTGTTAGAAATTCAAATTCTTGGGCCGCGTCCCAGATTAGGCTGAAGATTAAGAACCACTGACATATGGCATCTCAATTGATTCTCGCAGCAGACCTGCAGTTTCTCATAATTCATATTTGACAGATGTAGTAACCAAGATGCTAAAAATTTAGAATTTTTGCCCAAGGCTACAGAGAACTCAGGCATCCAAAAAGGCTGAGTACAGGATGCTTGCTCCAGAAAATCAGGGCTGGGTAGCTTGTCTGTCCCCATGGCCGCAGCCACACTTGCCGGCCTGACCCCAACCCGGCCCTATGCTGTTGGTCGTGAGGGTTCCAGGTGTCAGGGGACCCACACAAACCCATCCCCACAGATGGAGAAACTGTCCATGGAGGACAAGTCAGTAGTGCCATTTCCAGATACAAAGGCGGCCACGCATGAGGTCAGTCTGCCTACTTCTTTCCAGAGGGCTGATGGACCACTTCCAAGCTTAGTCCCAAAAAGAAGTACCACTATGCTAGAATGGATGCAATTCAAAAATAAAAAGATGAGTAGTTAACATTTATTGAGTGTTTATTATATATACAACATTACACATATATTTTATCTCATTTAATCTTAACTACTCTATAAAGTGGATTCTATCATAGATAAATAAACTGAGGTTTAGATAATATACACAATTACCCTGTGATCACCAAGTAAATGCAGAAATCTTGGTTCAGTGTTCCCAAGCTGGCTTGAAATCCTCCGAGCCTGCATTCACACACACACATGAGAAAGACGCAGTAGTGATACTAACATTGTTCATCCAGTTGATTACCCCTTACGACAGACTCCCATGTCCCTCTTGCAAGCAGTCTAGAGTGGTTAGGTATTACTGGTCCCACTTTATAGATGAGGAAGCTGAATTTCAATTGAACCGTCCCTTGAGCTCTTTTAAGGTAATAAGCCAGACCTTTCCCCGACTCAGAATCCCTGATGGGGCCCCAGAAATCGCGGCTTCCCTGGGCCAGATCACGCTTGACATGGTGTTAGCAAGTGGGTGTGCGCGGGAGTATGTATGGCTTTCAGCTTTAAAAGCTCATCTCCCTCCATGGCTAAACCAGGCCTAGCGAGATGTAGATACACGAATATCTTCTTTACGCCCTGTCCCAGGGGAAAGATAGAACCAAATAAATCCGATTAGCTTCCCAGGATGCTGGCTGCTCTCTCTCTTTGAAGTCCAGTGGGTGAAGATAATGTCATTTCCACATGGGAGAAGTCGTTTCAGAGGGCTGAAGGTTCCCCAGCGCCAAAACCTGCTGGAGCACAGCTAAACAGAGCGGGCCCTGCGGCCCAGAATCCTACGTCAGGCTTCAGTGCCGGGGGCCTGCCCTCCCTGTGGTCCTGTCTCCTCCTCTCCAGCCTGACCCTCCCCTGGGATGTTCCCAAACAGGACATCCCCTCATCTTAACAGAAGCTCGGGTTGCTGCTAAGGAGGGACTCCCACTGCCAGCTGACCTAGAGACAGAGGGAGCAGTCAGATGACCTACAGAGGTCATTCAGGGGATGTGCAGTAACAATGGGTATCTTAACAAGGTTCACAGCAGTCTTAACATTCTTCAGAAAAAAAGGATAGTGTGATAATTTGCTCTTTTTTTCTTAGGACAGGAAAGTATGTGTGTGTTGGGGTCGAGAGGGGAGTGTGTTCTTATAGAAGCAAACAGGTTGGAAGTGGCCTTTTGCATCTGATGAAACCCATCACCTTCCACAAGCCCCAGAGGTACTGAAGTTCCAAAAACGTGGCAACGTTCTGGGCTGCCAGCTCTCCTGCACCTGCCTTCAGCCCTCATCACTGCCATTTCCACCCAAGACTCCCTGCTCCCTCGAGATAGTCAACCAGAACCATCTCACATCCCAAAGGGGCTGGATATTCCTCTGTTTCCAAGGAAGAAGAGCGTATACCTGGGCACCAGCCACTTCTTTCATTTGCCCTAGAGAATAGAAGGAGGAATGCTACTCCATCTGGCCTGCGAGAAACACCCAAATAAACAAGCAAAACCTAAGACATTCTTTTTCTCCTGGGGCTGTCTTGGGGCCCTATTTAGGCATTTGGAAAGTCCCTAGTCATTGTCCTTCAGTTTAGTCCTGAAAGGTCTGAAACAGCAGACCATGGGAATTTTTTCTAAAATTTTAGAATCCCTTGAAAAAACTTACAAAGGTATTTACAAAGCCTACTTATGATTCTCCCAACCTCCAGGCTGGACCTGACTTAGCCCAGCCCAAAGGATGAGGGGGTGTGTAGGTGTGTATTTGTGTGTTTGTGTACATACATACACACACATATTTATTTTTGTCATCATTAAAAGGATTCTACAATCTTATTTACTAATCCAAGACATCATACTCCCCAAAGCACATCTTTAAGACTCTGCTTCTGAAATCTGAATCTGTCCTCCGAGCTCACTAGAGATGAAAAACAACTGGTCATCTTTTATAGTCAATCAACCAGTTCTGATTCTAGAAATCTATTCTTTTCTCTCCCTCCCTCTCCTCCTCCCTCCCTCTCTCTCTTACAGGTACACACACACACACACACACACCCCTCATTATACCTCAGCCTTATTTCTAGTCTAAATTAAAATTCTAATTTATTAGACTCGGTGGGGATTTTTTAGCCACTGACAGGAAATAGTGTCTCCTTTTCCATGGGATGCCTGGGTTTCCCTGAAGTGGTGTTTTTTTTTTTTTTTCTTGGCTATAAATATATGAAAGATGCTGTCAAGAGTGCCCTCAGGGAACAAAAGTAAAAGTGCAGCAAAGAGCAAATTTATGAGTTGGCGGCTTGAGTGACTGGCTTCTAAACAGGGACCCATCTGTTCTGGGGCTGCCTTATGATCCTGTCTCTTGTGGAAGACTTGCCTGCTTGGGGTCCTCGCGTGCAATCACCAAGGGATGGCACCATGACCCCGGAGGTTCCGCCAGGCTCTCCTAGATTAGGTTTCTGTGGGAAATTTCCCCTGGACCCAGCTTTTTATAAATCCTCATGATTCCTTAATAGATACGGACATGCCAATTTAGTAATCCTATGACTCCGGAAACAGTGACTATTTCCAACTCCAGCTTTGGGAGTTCAAGTCCTGTGTCAAGTCTCTTGATGTGCAGAAGGCAGGGCATTAACCTCATCTCTAAAGAATCCAGGAAGTTGGAGCTAGAAGGAAAGTTTGGGATCTCTTTGCCTGTTGCTTTATTTTCTTCTTTTCCACAAGCAATGACCACGTGTCCACTACCTGTCAGGAACAGGCATAAAGCCTGGGGATACAGAGGTGAATAAGAAAGAGGCAGCTTAATTCTCAGGGCTCACAGCCCAGTGAGGAAGACAAGTCAATGAGAAACCATAGTTCTGCGGGCTACACAGGATCGTGGGGGAATACTTCTACGGCATCCGAGGGTCAGTGCAGGGAAAGGCGCAGGGATAACTTCACAAAGAAAGAGCTGCAGAGTGGAGTTCGAAGGTTAAGACAAAATCAGCTAAAGAGGTGCTGAGTCAGGGGCCAGGAGGAAGACTGGGGCAGTGGGTGGAAGGTGAGTGTTTCTGTGGAGAGAAAAGCGTCTTCAAAAGACCAGAGGTTGATGGGTGAGGAAGACCGCCCTTCAGGTCTAATCTTAAATTCCGTCTGGCTGGACCAGGATGCAGGAGAACCTCAGGGTAAGAGGGAGGCAGGGCCCAGATCGTGAAGGACTGGCTCCTGAGGCCCAGAGAAAAGAAGCCACCGCCTAGCCCCACACTGAGTGAGATGCCCACCGGCTAAGGCCGTCCATCGTTCAACATCCGTGGTACCGAAGGCTTCTTACCAGGGCTCGCCTCTGGCATTAGGGGAGGGACAGTTTCTTGTTCCTGACCGTCCTACATCTTGAGGAAGTTCAGCATCCTGCCCCGCTCCAGCACTAAGTGCCAGTAGCGCCCCCTGCAGGTTAGCAACATATCAACCCCCACACCTTCCCAAAAGCTCCCTCTGAGACCCACCACCACCACTACGGAGGGGAAGGGGACAGGGAGAGAGGCGCTCCCTTCAAGACTTTACCCCATGGATACCTGGAGACAGGAAACGATTGCACATCGAGGAGGCTGACTGTCCTCATTCCCAGAGAACATCAGGCACTGTCTTTCCCCAGAGGGAGAGAGGAAAATTGGGCAAGGGTTGGAGCGGTGGGGAGGTGGTCATTTGACCTCTGGAGAAGCAGCATCTAGGAGAAGAACTGAGAGAAATCAGCCTCCTCTCTCCCTTCCTCTCTGCCCTGGCCCTTCCCAACCCCTCCCCTCCAAGACTTTCTTTTTTCTGTTTTGTTTTCCAAAGCAACATGGTATTCACGCAGGGCCTGGTAATGAAATGAGATAAAAAGCCAGAGCAAGTGTTTAGAGCATTGCTGGGAGGGCTTGGTCCACCTCCTGGAAAGGCCCGCTCAGTCGGGGCCGGGAAGCTGAGGCCGCTGATAACAGAACAGAAGGCCTCGGGCACGGACAGTGCGGGGGGGCGGGGGCTGGAGCGGGTGTGGAGGGGACCAGATGAAACCGAAAGGTGGGGGTCCCAGGCTGGGAACGGAGACGTGTGGAGCCTTTTATCTTGTGCTTCAGAAGGTAAAATCCACAGCCTGCCATACCGGCGCTTGAAAATTAATTCCTAAATTGTAACATGCACAGCAGCTGCAGGACAACATGTGGGCTGGGGATGAGGCTGTCAGACCCCGGGGGCTAAAAGGCTCCATTCTCCCTGCTGACCCCACCTGCCCCTTCAGTGAGGTACGTCCCTGTGGGCGGCCCACCTGGATGCATCCAGGGTCTGTCCCCCGGCCAGGCTCAGGAGGGGACGAAGCTGTGAGCCAGGGCAGACAGAGGCTCTCTGCTTGCTCCGTAGGACTGTCCCCAGCTGGTGCCCACGGAGGAGATCCTGATACCAGTCGGGGAGGTAAAGCCGATCACCCTCAAGGCTCGAAACCTGCCCCAGCCTCAGTCCGGCCAGCGAGGCTATGAGTGCGTCTTCAACATCCAGGGCGCCGTCCACCGGGTCCCCGCCCTGCGCTTCAATAGCTCCAGCGTCCAGTGCCAGAACAGCTCGGTAAGTGGGCACGAGCTCCAGCCTTGCCTGGAGCAGGGCTTTCTCTCGTACCCGAGCCAGGGCCTCAGTCTGGCCTGCCCCGGCTTCTGGAAACTTCCAGGTCCACAGGCTGGCTGGCATCCCGCATCCCCAGGGACAGAGGAGTGTGCAGGAGCCCAGGGTGCCTCCACAGACCAGAGCAGGCTGACGGTGATGGAGGAGGTGGAGGGCTGTGAGGACCCTCACCCTCACGGCATAAGCTGAGAGCTTCCTGCCCTTCCTACGTTGAAAGAGCGCCTCTTGGCCTTTTTGGTGAAACTCCGGCCAACACCAGTCAACTCAGCCGCAAACCCTGCCCCATTTAGGGAGTAGATACACCAGCGGGTGGGCGTCACACGGGGGGAAAGCTGCAGGAGAGGGAGGCCAGCAGAAGGACAACGGCACCAGGGAGGTGGGGAGGGAGGAGGAGGGAGTGATAAACTTCAGGAGCAGCAAGGGTTAAACCAATCCCGAGTGCCAGACAGAGAGTGCGAGGCGTTTAATTATAATGCTAGCCCGGAGAAGATCTTTTCATCTGCCAACTCCCTGTCTCCGACTGTGGGGGGTCAGCTGGGAGATGGGGGCCGGGGGTGATGTGACAAAGGTGCGGAGGGAAGGTAATTCGCCTGGGAGAGATAAAGAGGATCTGGGCCCCTTATCAGGGAGCTGTCAGATTCCCAGTTCACGGGCGCTTGATAGAATTTGTAATCGGTGGAAGGCCGCCAAGCACCCGGGGAAGGTGGGATGAGAAAGCAATGGAGCACAACAAAGGGAGGAAGGCGGCAGGAAGGGCTGGGGGCAGGAGGGCTGACAGTGACAGGCCCTGCAGCTACGTGGCCGGCTGGGCAGTCCCCACGGAGGGGATTCCCAGGGGTCTCCTTCACGAAGGCGCAGGGGCTGGGGCCTCTGAGTATCTGAGGGCTTAAGAGTCCTCGGTGGGATCAGCATGGGAGAGAGTCCACTCCTGGCCACAGCTTGGGGCCTTAAATGGTACGGCGGATCAGATCTCCGCCCAGAAAGTTCTGGGCACTTTCCCTAGTGGACTCTTGACCAAGTGAAACACACGTGCAGGAAGAAAGGGCCACCACAGGGCCAACTAAGCAAGACACCACTGCTTGTCAGGCACATGCTGTGCTCAGGGCTCTGTGGGGTTTACAGAGCAGGACGTGAACTTCCTAGAGCGACGAGGCATGCGTGTGAAAGGATGCGAAGCAGCTCCCAGGAAGTGCCCCGCGTTAGACTAGAAGAGTGAAGGTGGGTTGGAGGATGGAGGCTGTCGGGAGAGGGAGGCATTCGTTCTGAAATGTGTACTGAACAGGCACACAGAGAGGAGCTTAGGCAAGTTTGCTCGGAGACAGGTGGCTTCACAGATTTCTGGAGGTGAGCACTGGAAGAGAAGATCGGAGATTTAAGCTTGGATTGGATTTAGGAGGCATTCCTTGCCAACTAAGGAGTTTGAGATGGATCCTGTTGGCATTAGTGACTGGGAGTCAGGGGGATGGCACTGTTGGGATAATTGGATGGATGTCTGTGGTTTCTGTTTCTCCCTCTTCTTCTCTCTCAGCCAGGGAGGAATCAGAGTCCCTGGTTTCTTTCCTAGTCGCCTGAGGTGCCAGCTGCAGCCCTGACACCCGTGATTAAAAGCCTCACAAGCGTGTGTCCCTGCCCCTCTCCCCACAGTACCAGTACGACGGGATGGACATCAGCAACCTGGCTGTGGACTTCGCCGTGGTGTGGAATGGCAACTTCATCATTGACAACCCTCAGGACCTGAAAGGTGAGCAGCTGATTCCAGGTAGAGTTTTGATCTCTCGGCAACCCCGGAAAAGACCAGGGCTGGAGGGATCAGAGCCGGCTGGCTGCTGTGCCGTGAATAATACACTCCCTTTGTCAGCGGAGCTCTTCAGAGGATCCTAAAGCAACATTTGGCGCCATCAAAGGCGCCCTGTTGGGAACCCTGTTTTATTACAACCAGAGCATCCGCCTGGCGGCTGCCGGCTCATCCTCATCACATTTTCCTTTGGCTCCCGGAGACTTTGAAGTGTCTGTGGAACCTGACCAGGAGAGCAGCAGGCAGGAACGTCCTGCCAGTTTCCCTGGAAATGGAGACATTGTTTCCAATCAGGTTCTGGTTCCCTGTCCTTGGCCCCGGTCACCACACAAAGGAGGTTTGTAAGGCTGCTCCCCTGGTCCTGAGGTGGGCGGAAGCGTCCAGCATGCCGACTCGAGAGAACAGCTGCTTCAAGGAAGCTCAGGGAGGAGCTGGGCTGATGCAGGAGGGGCGTTCCTGAAACCCCCTCATTCATTCCTGCAAATTCATGTGGAAGTCCTCCTGGGTGCCAGGCAAGCTGCCTTGGTCCGGCATTCCTCCTAGCTCTTGGGAATGACAAAAGGGACTCCGGTCTGATGACCCCTCACTCTGGCTAGGCACCCACCAAGTGACTAATTTGAGATTATCTCCCTGACCATCACAACTCTGAGAGGCAGGTACTAGTCTTATCCTCATTTTGTAGATAAGGAAACTGAGACCCAAAGAAGTTAAGAGCTGGACCAAGAGTGCACACTTCGGCAAAATACACACTAAAATTGGAACAAAGCAGAGGATCAGCATGACCCTTGCTCAAGGATGACAGGCAAATTCACGAAGCTTTCCACATTTTTAAGACAAAGACCGCATAGTCTCACTTATATGTGGAATCTGAGAAAAAGAAGTCCAACTCACAGAAATAGTGGAAAAGAGGCTGCCAGGGGCTGGTGGGTAGGGGGAGTAGGGAGAGGCTGTTATGGGTACAGACTTTCAGCTATGAGATGGATTAAGTCTGAGGATCTAATGTCTAACGTGGTGGCTATAGTTGATAACGCTGTGTTGTATAATAGACATTTGCTAAGAGAGTAGAACCTACATGTTCTTAATGTACATGTGTGTGTATGGTGATGGATGTGTTTATTAACTAAATGGGAGGAATCCTTCACTCTTTGTATGTATAGCAAATCATCACGGTATACACTTTAAACATTGTATATTTTTTTGTCAATTTTATCTCAGTGAAACTTAAAAAAAAAAAAAAAGAAAGAAACAGACCCAGAGTCAGATAGTAAGAGCCAGGATTTGAACCAAGACAGTCTAATTTAGAGTTCATGTGCTTAAGCACATCACTGTCTCTCCCAGAGGCTCAGACCACTGTGGGATGTGAAACTTCCTCCCCCAGAACCCTATTCCCCACCGACCCCACCCCCCTCACCATAAGCCACATCTCACCACATTCCAAGTAGCTAGGGTTGTCACAAGATTCAGCCTCAGCCTAAGGGTCACCCCATGGGCGCAGAGAGAGGGACCAAGGCCACAGTAGGACCTGCAAGTGTTTCAGCACCTATCCCTGATGTCACTTTGCCTGTCCCCGATGCTGCCGTGAAAATCGATTCTGCTTAGGCTAGGAGAGGTTTGGTTTGGTTTGGTTTGGTTTTTCTACTTCCCCTCCTACCCAGGCCAGATATTCTCAGCACTAAGAGAGAGACATTTCCCCTGCTGAGGATCTGGGCTTAGTTCCCAGAGGTGGCCTTTGCATCTGGAGCCTGGAGGAAAAACGGCCACATCCAAGCTGTCACGTCAGAACCCTCCCTTGTGGTGCCCGACAACTTTTAAGCAGCTCCTGAGCACACAGGCGGCAGCATCCTCACATGCGCCACCATCCCAGAGCCCAGCTGTTCCTGGAGGCTGTGCACTGTGTGATATAGAGAGAAGGCCACAGAGCTTAAGGACTCGGATTCTAGAACCCAACATGCCAGGGTCCAAATCCGGGCTCTTTCACTGATGGCCGTGAGAACTCAGACGAATCACGGTGCCTACTCTCTACATCCCAGCTTCCCAATCTGGGAAGTGGGGGGAAGGATGCGCACCTCTCAGGGGCATCAAGAGGGTCAAACGAGAAGTTAGATGTGGACCATTTGTGGATATTAATAAATGCACAACGTGGACTTACTCATTTTAAGATTCCCATTTCCTGCCCTCTGCCATAAGAAGCCATAGGCATGAGGATGTTTAAATACAGTCCCTGCGTGGCAGAGCAGAGGAACAGGATGAGGACCCATGGAAGAATTAAAAATTACCCCTCCCCTGGGGTATGCCCCTGACCCCAGAGGCAGGCCGCCCAGGCCTGAGAGCTTATGTCTGCTTGACCAGAAGAGTTGAAAAATGGCTTTCCGAGTTTTCTGCATCTGGAGAATTCCACTTGGGACTCTGAATTCAGAACACCAGTAGACAACAAATAAACCTCAAGCTCACAAAACGCAGTTCTGCTGGCCGGCCTGTCTAGGGCTTCCACATCAGTAAGAGACAACAGCAAAGCGTTTGCAGGCTCCAAAAGCGGCTGTTAAGGAGCCAGTTTGTCCTCTCTGGGGACATCCTTTCCACCTACAGAGCCGTGAACAGGACTCCGTCAACCCTCTTTCCTCCACTCTGCCAGGCACCTAGTCTTCCTTGAAGCCCCAGCTGACTCCTCTCCCAGCCTCACCCAGTCCCCAATGTGCCAGGCGAGATGCCTCTCTCCTCTCAGGACCTGCACTGTGGCATCACAGCGAGTCGGAATTGCAGCATCCCAGCTTGGGACACTAACCTCAGTAAATCCCAAGAGTCATTATGTCGCTCTTTGAGCTTCATTTGTGCTTCAAATGGGACAGTCAACCCTTACCTCTTCCGACGAGGGCCACATGTGAGAGGAAGAGAAGCAGCAGGATAAGAATGTAGTTTGAGTTCGAAGGAAACGATAATAAGTGTGTATCAAATATGCGATATGTTACAGGCACTGTGCTAAGCACTGAATATACATCGCATTCAAACGTCACCAAAAACGATGATTATCACCAGGTTATAGATGAGGTACAGAAGGTTCAAAGAAATTAAATTCTTTGTCACGTTGCTAGCAAGTGGTGACGCCACAATTAAAGCCCTGATCCAATGAATCTGGAGCCAGAACTCTTAAATAATAGTATTTTCTGTAGCGCCTTTAAAAGACTGCTGAGAGGCTCAATTTATTATTAATTCCCCATCAATTATTCTTGCAATGATAATGATGATCATTGGTGTTATCCGTGGTTGGGGGCGGTTTCCATCACGCCTGCAAGAAGAGGGTAAATTGTGAGACGTTCTCTGCAATCCCAGCTGTGACTGCTCCCCCCACCCTTCTCATTGCAGTTCATCTGTATAAGTGTGCGGCCCAGCGGGAGAGCTGTGGCCTCTGCCTCAAGGCCGACCGGAAGTTTGAGTGTGGCTGGTGCAGCGGTGAGCGCAGGTGCACCCTCCAGCAGCACTGTACCAGCCCCTCCAGCCCCTGGCTCGACTGGTCCAGCCACAACGTTAAGTGCTCCAATCCCCAAATCACCGAGGTGAGTCCCCCAAGTTCCCAGAGTGGGACGGGAGAGCCAGGAGCTGACCCCAGGGCAGCGGGAGAGGAGTGTAAAAGTTGAATGTTTGTGGAAGAATTCTTGGCATAGAGTGAGTTTAACGTGGGGATGTATAAAGCCTCCCATGGGTTTCTCAATGGCCTGTGTCCAGGCGTAAGTGACAAAAGTATGGAAGTGTATCCTCCTGCTCGCGCACAAAGGCGTGAGCACATCTGTGTGCACGGGCACACGAGAGAGGCAGAACCAGCCCAGCCTCCCTGCCAGGCTGGCTGAGGCAGGTGTGGACAAGAAATTGGCGGCATGGTGGGTGAACATTTCAGAAAACAGGTTTAGCTTTTCTCACAGAAACATGATGTCAGGAGCTGCAATTAGCTCAGAGTTGCAAAGTTGAAAGCGGAAGGGGAGAGTGAAGGCAGGCACTCCATTAGCCACCGTGCCATTTCCCCAGGTTCACTCTCTGTCCCAATTTGTTTGTGCATTTTAATGGAAAGAAATAGGTAATTAATTATCCTGGAAAAAATGATGTTTCCTGAATAGTAAATTGCAAAGGAAGATGAATAGATGATGTGAATGAACTTGCAGCTGCTTGGGATTTGAATGGCTGGGGACAGGAATAGTTGTATTTAACTTCGGTCGCATTATGCACTCATCACTCTTCACTGCTCCCTATTCACCGAACGACCGTCGCTTGTGTGTTGAAATTAATTGCACATTCCTTTCGGTGACTAGAAATAGGGGCCAGGGCAGGTACCACTGTGATCTGCACGTTTAAGGAAGCAAGAAGGACTGCTCCTTCTCTGCCTCTTCTCTGAGCTGCTGCGGTGTCCCTTTCCCAACCTCATTTTCCCTGCTGGCCAGAGAAAGCTCACCCAACCCTCACCTCTGTTACCGAGGGTTGGGAAACTTGCAGGACATCCCTATGATCGTTCTTGAAGCTTCAGCTCAGTAAAAAGGGAAAAGTCTCGCGACTGAACGAGCGTTGTTAGCCTCCAATAACTCGGGCTGTTTGACAAGGGAGCAGATCTTTGTTTAGTGTGCTGGGCACAGTCTCATTTAATCCTCGCAACCACCACAAGAAGTAAATATTCTTACCTCCGTTTTACAGAGGAAGAGAACGAGGCTCCAAATTCTCCAAATTCACACAGCTATTAAGTGGCAGAGTTGGTATTTCAGCTCAGGTTTATTTAATCATAAAACCATTTTTAAAGTCTCTATGATTTGCCCAAGTGACATAAAACAAGAAGTGGTGCTTTTCTTTCCTTGACATCGGACCTTCTAGAGGATGCGGACCAGATACATGCCTCCATCCACAGGACAGCATCTCCCAGGGACAGCGCGGCGCTATAGGAGAGTTTCCCGCCACCCAGGTGGGAAGATGTTAGGAGGGTGCAGACACTGCACCTCAAAGACTGGGCTTCCTCCATCCCATTTTTCTCTCGGCCATGGCTAGCGATGGTACCGACTGACTCTCTCCTGTGTCTGTCTCACAGGGAAAGTGTTTGCCAGGACTGCTGGTGGTGCCCCAGCCTCTGCCCTCAGACAGCTAGCTCCCCGAGCTGCTCAGAGCTCCATGCCTTCTCCCTGATTCTAGTAATTTCCAGCAACAACTGGCCTGAGAACTTGCTCTGTTCTGTAATTCTTCTTGCTGCCGCAGTTGTCCACCTCTCTGTCCTCTGCACCTGTGGTTTAGGGGAGCCTAAATTAGGCAGGGAATGATTTCCGTCAGCTCCCCTCAGCTCCCCCAGCCCTGGCTGCTGCCCCAGCCCCATCCAGTCCCAGACTGGCAGGAGGCCCCCAGCCCAGCCCAGGGGCAGGCTTCCCTGCTCTGCCTCAGCCGGCCCTGCTCGCTGACCGGGGACTGACAGGCTGCTCTGTTCACAGAGGACACCCAGGCACACGATGCTAATTAACCCCCTGAGGTAATTAGACTGTAACTGATTTTCCCAGGGAATGTAGCAGCAGGAGTCGGAGGCCCTGAGCAGTGGGGTCTCCTGTTGGGGTTTTTCAAGTAGAGGCTATGGAGGAAGGAAGAGCACCTTGGGGGAGAGACAAACCCACGCTGGGTCTCCAGCCACACTCGGGACAGCATTCTGGACAGGACATGTGGAGGGAGGAGCCAGGGCTGGAATGTTTTATTCGCTTTCATTCTGCATCTCCCACCCCCAGCCTATCCTCTGCTCCCTGTAAAAGTCATACTGAATTTTTTTTTAACTTTTCACGTTTGAAATAATTTCAGACTTTTAAAACGGTGCGAAAATAGTACAAAGAACTTTTTTATACCCTTCACCCAGATTCTCCCAAATTAACATCTTACATAACCACAGTACAATTATCAAAATCAGGAAATTAACAATGATAGAATAAAGCCATCTAATACACATGTCCTAGTCACATTTGCCAGGATTTCTGGTCCAGGATCCAGTCCACAATCACGTGTGACAGTCCACCGTCAGGGGTCCTCTGAGCTATAATCCTCAGTCTTCATCTTTCATGACCTTGACACTGGTGAAGAGCATAGGACCATATTTTGCAGAATGTCCCTCAATTTGGATTTGTCTGATATTTCCTCATGATTAAATTCAGGTTATATATTTTGGGCAAAGAACACTAAAAGCCAAATGGGCTTTTAAAAGGGCACAGGAGCCAACTTGATTTGGCCCTAGTGGCCAAATCTGGGACAATGTGAGCAAGAAAATACATAATTATACTAATGGACTATATGCAAGAGAATAAAATAAGAATCTATGACCCTTATTGGTATAAATAAATAGACAAACAAATAATTAATGTGAGAGAGAGGAAGTTCTTTATACTGGAATTCCAACTCATAAATGTAGAAGGACTTAGGGAAATAAGAAAATCACCATTTGGCCAAATTCACAGTACTAATTATTTCAGGCAGGAATTCACTTAAATTAGTGAATAAAGTATAATGAGAAATAGGATATTTACATAGTCTCAAGCTATCTCCCTGTAAGATATGGATTATACAACAAGACAAATAGTACAAAGAACTTTCATAAACCCTTTACAGTGAGGGAACCTGGTAGACAGAACCTTAACCAAGTTAACATCACCAGTAATGGAAAGAATCAACTTTAGACACCTCTCTGTAAGATGCCCTGAGGAAACAGCCTCACTTCTATGGCATTTATTACCAAAAATGTATAATTTGTTAAAGGTAACTTTTAAGAAGAATTAACCCATTTTCTTTACCTCAGCTTTCTTGGCTAATTCCTTGGTGTTGGCATAGATCTTTTTCTTAATAATCGGAATTCTATGAGCCCCGTGCCCTTTTATACGTACCTCCCTCTTGTCTCTGGCCCTTCCCTATCTTCAAAATGTGTAGCCCCTCAGCACAACCCCACATGCAAACAGAAGCCATTTACTACTAAGATTTTTCCTGAGGGAGAAAAGAGAGGGATTCTCTGAGGGCCCCAGATGGCTGCCGGGAGCGGCAGCATTTCCAGTGCTGGAAACAAGCGGGGACCAGACTGGTGCTGTCCTGCCCAGGGGCAGGGAAATCGATGAGCTGACCACGAAGGAGCCTTTTCCTACTTTAGGAAAAGGAGTGAGCTCAAGCTTAGTTGAATGAACAGCTGTGTTCTTCCCTGAACCCCTCCTTACCCACTGTCTCCATGGCAACCAAGCCCTCCCCTGGAGACCCATCTTTTATGGCAGCTCCATGTAGGACAAGCCTTAACAGCTGATTGAATTTCCCAGTTTGCATCAACTTCAGGTTAGGACCCCCTCAGGACTCACCGTCTGCTTCTTCTCAGCCAGTCCTTGGTGTGATAATGACGCTGTCCCCCGTGGGAGGCAGCCCAGGCTGCTCCCATTCCAGCCGTCATCCCGGGCGTCTGTGCCCGTGTCACCTGTTCAGCCCCCCAAACAGGAGACGTGCAGAGGTTTGGAAAGCCCGTGAGGCGCCGAGCCCGCCACGTGTCTGTTCTTCCCAGCATGTGCTTCAGGACCTACTGGGACGTCACAGAGAAGGAGATCAGGACCATCCCGTAGAAAGGAAGGAAAGCCCAGAGACAACATTTCCCAAGAAACCGTGAGTGGATAGCCTGCAGCAGGAGAGGAAAAGAGATCAGACACATTCTTGAGAAGAGAAATTTAGGAAGGGCCAAGGGGCTTTGGAACTCATGGGACAGAGGTCTCTACTCACAGTGGGTGTGTATCGGTCCACTGGGGCTGCAGTTACAAAGCATCACAAACTGGAGGGGTTAAAGAACAGCAGTCTGCTTTCTTACTGCTTTGGAGGCCAGAAGTCTGACATTCAGGCATCAGTAGGGTTAACTCCTTCTGAGGGCTGAGAGAAGCATCTGTTCCACGCCTTTCTCTTGGCTTCGGGTAGTTTGCAGCAATCTTTGGCGTTCGCTGACTTGTAGAAGTGACAGCCCAACCTCTGCCTTGTGTCCACACGGTGTTCTCCCTGCGTGCATGTCTGTCACCAATTTTTTTTTTTAAATAAGGATCCCAGTCACATTCGATTAAGGCCCACACCAACGGCCTCATTTTAACACGATTACTGCTATAAAGACCTTCTCTGCAAATAGGAAGTCAACATATGAATTTGTGGGAGATAAAATTCAACCCACAACAGAACATTCTGAACAAAAGGAGGACACGCCACAGTTCTAAGGAATTAATTCACCCATTAATTGTTCATTTAATGAGTGGCTGCCATATGCCAGGCACTGTGCTAGGACTGGCAGTTCGCACAAGGATAAATTAGTCCTGGGGTGGAGGCAGTGGGATGCAGCCAGCCTATCCCTGAACATGGGCCACCTGGAGGAGGCTGGAAGCTGCTTGCCCTGCCGACTGCCCTGCTCCTTCCAAAGGGCCTCAGACAGAGATTTCTACTCTACATCCTTTGCAGTTGGCTTCTATTTGGAAAGAGAACTGCAAAAGGAACCTAGGTCTCCACTCCTAACGAGGACACCAACCTCAGGCCAAGGACATGAATAAGATGAGGCACATTCTAGTTCTGGGAGCCTTAATCATAATAACTTTTCTTTAACAAGACACTACTATGTCCAGAACCATGTGATCCGCACACCTACTCCTCCTTACCACCCTGCGAGATGGCTAGAATCATCTCCATTTAAGAGCTGGGGGAACAGTGCTTAGGGGAGTAAATAATTTGCCCAAAGTTGCACATCTGGTTAGTGTCAGAACAAATTCAAGACTAGGGCCTTCTGACTGCAGAATGCTGATCTGCTCCACCACTCCACGCGACCTCTGTTGCTCAGAGGGGTGGAGAAGTTTTCCCTGGCTATGCATTTTCCCACCTCACCCCATCCTAAAAACACCTGTGCCCAGGACCTGACTCCTCTTGGAAGGTCTCAGGAGATGCCAGACAAACTGGGAACATTAGCTACCCTTTTAAGCCTTCACCTGTCTTCCTAAAGATACTTAGTTCCACACTTATTCCTATGAGTAAGGGAGCAAAAGGGAAAAGCACTTGGGGGCACTTTTAAGCTTGAGGCGATCACCTCTTGCATGTGCAGAGGAGCTGTTACTTTAATTGTGTGCTTTGTAAAGCTCTCAGACTCGGTTTGGTCAGTTTCTGATTGTGTCTATCAATGGGATGGTGGTTACAGTGAAGGTTGCTCTGATGGCTCTGACTTCTCGAACATTCCAGCCTGATGGGAGAGCCCAGAGGATAAAGCCCACGTGAGAACAGAGATCAGGGTGAAGTAAAGGCAAAGGAAGCTTGGGATGCAAGGGACAAATCCCTGGTATTGGGGTCTCAGGGAGTGACCAGGAACCTACACCATTTGGGTACCAAGGAATGTTCCTGTGTGTTTCTGAAATCACCTGCCGCATCGCCCAGTAAGGCCACACTGCTGCCGGTAGGTCTCTCCCTCACCCACCTCATAGCTTTGACTGTATAAGTTTGTGAACTTCAGTAACTCCTCCCACACCTCACTAGTCCACAGTTAGGGAACGTGGAGTCTGTTTAACATTATCTTAGGTCCATGTAATAGGGAAAGAAAACCCATTGTAGGAAACTGTCAACGCTGCCTTCCAAAACCAAGCATAAGTAATTGTTGATGGGATAATGGTTTGAGATGGTCCATTGTTCTCGCTTCCTCCTGCTCTCTGCTTGCCCAGATATTTTCAGGGAGATTCTTTTGCTGGATTCTCTCAGATGCAAGTGCATTTGTGAAACTGTCTGGGGGAACTGGACACCTACAAGTCTTTATCTAGAAGGCTGCACCGCATCTCGGCAGGAAAGGCCAAGAGCCTTCTGCCCAGGGCCAGAGCAACTGGCTGCAAAGTTCCCAACAAATAAATAAATAAGTCAGTCAGCTTTCCTGAGAAACAAGTCGGCCCTCTGATCTCTCGTTCATTTATTTGCAGGCCTCATTAATATAACATCACTGCAACAAACAGCTAACGGGATATGGTGTCAGGATGAATAATGGAGTTACTCTGCTGAGATAACAATTAGGTTGTGAATGTACTATCAGCTCAGACAGCCAGCAAGGATTCACGCCGGGTAGGAGAGCTGGTGTCGCCGATGCCATAGAGTCCTGCAGAGCTCGTCAGCCGGGCTCTAGCCTACCGTGAAGAGTGTGCACACCCACGTGTACACGCATACTCACACACACACACTCACACACACGTGCCAAGTTGGAAAAGAATGTGACAGTTTGCCATCTTGGATCCAGTACCCAGGTGTTTCTGGGGAGCCAGGCTGGGATCAAAATTTGCAGGCACAAAGTTGGCATCGCTGCCCTCTGAAGTCAGGAAAACTCTAAGCAACAGGAAAGGAGTAAGTGGATTAGTCAGGAGAGGATTAGCTGGCTGCCCACCCGCCATTGTCCTCACTGGCTTGTCCTGATTAGGGGTTGCTCCTGGCAGAACCCTCCTGATCCCAATCTCAGGCACAAGAGCTTCTCATACTAAGCCTGACCATCAGCTAGAGATGCCCCACCCTGGGGCGACTCCTCTGGGAGCCCCTCCCTTGGCTGCTCTGGGAGGCTCTGATGCCAGTCTCTCCCATCTGCTCTTAAGAATGCAGTCTAGGGTGCTGACAGCCTGCTAGAGTCATGGCGAGAGCTGTACCAGCTAATCAGAGAGGCGGCCAAGGCCCGTGCTGGACGATCTCCACACCGGCACTTCCCCTCTGCAAGTAGGCTCCCTGCCTCTCCCTTGAGCCCCACCGAGAACTATACCCAGGGGCTCGACCTGCATAGGATGCTTATAAAAATGAAACCATTGTTTCTCCGGACCTCAGCTAGCCTGGCTTCTGCCCCAATTTCTTAATCATAAAATAGCAATGAGAAAAATAATAGCTAATACTCACTGAATGCTTCCCTGGCACATAGTCCTGCTAACTTAGCACCTTACCTATGTTATCTCAGTTGGACCTTACGACAACTTTTATGGGGCAGAAGCTACTACCATTAGCCCCGTTTTACAGATGAGGAAACCAAGGCACTGTGAGGTGTGATATGCTTTTTAAAGTCACACTGCTAGTAAGCTTTAGAACTAGGAATTAAGCCTTAGCTCCTTGACTCTAGACCAGTATAGCATCCTTCATCTCTTTCTGGGGCTCACTTAGACAAATAGAACTCTCCATCCACAGTGCTGGAGGAGGGAATGATGCAGACACCAAGCTCTTCATCAAGCCTGCTGCAGAGATGGGAAGGAGGCCCGCAGTCCCCACTCCCAGCATCATTCAGGGAGACTGGAATGCACAGGGAGAGATGACAAAGGGGCAAGGCTTCGGGGGGTAATGTGGACCTTTGCAGAGGCAGGGCCAGAGACGATGGGGGATGGAAGCTGAAAAGGTCAGAGGGGTGCTGGTCCTAGCAAAGCCAAGGCCAGAGCTCCTTAGAAAGTAGCCAGTATGGCCTTGGCCATGGAAGAGGGGCGGGGGAACCTGCACAGAGGGACCCACGAGCAGACTGGTGTACGAGTTCTTGTGGCTATGACCTAGGAGTCTCTCCCGAGGCAGGAGGATGGTGACTCAGGCAGTGTGGTGTGGAGGCTGAAAGCACAGGTTGGATAGACCTGGCAGGGCTCTGCCACTCACTGTGTAACCTTGAGTAAGTTGCTTAACCTCTCTGGGTCACCATTCCCCATCTGTAAAATGAGAATGAAAATAGTACCTCCCTCATAACTTGTTATGAGCCCTAAGTGGGATAAAATATACAAAGTCCTTGGCACAATTCCTGGCTCATGATAAGTACTTAATAAATGAAAAAAAAAATGGTAGTCATCAGCATTGGACTCTTCAATAACCTGGAGCCGATGCCCGTTTCCGTCTTCTCTCCCACCATGTCTATCAGGCAGGAGATATAAGCAGAGGAAGACGGGGCCTCTAGCATGGGAGCCGGACCTTGTGAGGCTCCCACCATAAAGGGGTTCTCCTGTGACCCCTTAAACATCTATCCTGTAAGAGGACCCAGCTCCATCTGTCCATGGCTCTACCGGAGTCCAGGAATGGCCCACCTGGCCTCCCTGGGCTGCCGAGCCCCTGGGCCTCCAGCGCCTCCCGCTCTGCTCCCCGGTGCAGCCCTTCGGAGCTCCCCAGCTGTAATTAATCGGCTGCATCTGCTCTCGCCCTTGGGCGGCTTTGTGGCATAGTTCCCTCCGAACTGTTCAATTAGCGGCTGCAGAATCAGGGCGAGTGCAGCATCGCGGCGGCTGTTTTCCAGGTCACGGCACCCACGGTGGAAAACAAACATGACACAGTCTGGCAGGAATACAGATTTGGCCGGGGTGCTCAGGCGTGCGGCAGGCTGCGTCCGGCTGTGCTGCTGGCAGGTGGGGTCTGAGGCGGTGGGGAAGTGGCTCTCCAAATCAGGGGTTCCAGGAGAATTTGAGTGGAGTCGGGAGTCTCCCGGCTAGTCCCCTCCCATCAGCACGTGCCAGCCTCATCCCACATCTACTGGCCTATTCATCCTGGCCTAAGATGAGTAGATGAAGTGGACCAGCCCCACCTTTACATCCCAGGCATGGTCCACGACTGCTTCTGGGGCAGGACTTAGGGCTACTGGACTGAGCCCTCTGCTTTAGCATATTTCCCACATTTTCCTTCTGAATCCTGCAAATAGACAAACTTTTAATTCTATGGCCAGTTAAAAAGACAGTACTCTTAAGGCAAGGTAGTAACACAGCGTCCCATTAAGATGCAAATAAAGGGTTCTTTAGGGAAGAGGGAATCGTAGGGTGAGAGGTGACTAAAATGGGGGAAGAAACTTCTGGGCGTAAAAAACGCACATGGAAAAGATAAGGGTTTATTCTCCCTCGGGATCTGCCCAGGGCCAGCCTGGCTCATGGCCTGTGCGATGCGCTAAGGGAAGTCATTGGCACAGGCCCCCCTTGCTGGACACCAGCAGGCCTTTGCTCAAGCCACAAGCCTGCGTGGGGTCCTTACACTCTCAGAGGATGCACGGATATCCCAGGGTCCAAAGAAAAGCGTCTGAAATGATCAAAGGGTCTGGAAAACAAAATCTTCCAACAAAAGGCTAACAGAACTGCCGAAGCACAGACTGGGGCGACATAATTGCTGTCTTCAGCATCTGAAGGATGTTTGATGAAGAAGCAGCTGTTCAGTCCTCCATTCAATGACGCATCACAGCAGAAACTGTCTTCAATTAAAGTAAGAGAGGCCGCGGGAAGAACTTTTTGATGCTTCCGATGTGGAAATGCTGCTTCACTCCCAAGCAACACGTAGCTACCTCTGTTCTCCCAGTGGTCCTTGAAGAACATGGTTTCTACTAGAGTCTGCTTGAGACCAACGTTTCCCAGGAATAAAGAACTGGGGATATTTACTGCCAGCTGCTCTGTCCCAGGCAGTGTACTAAGGATTCAGTTGCTAAGAAAAACGAGGTAATTTCTGCCCCAAGACAGTTATTGTCTTACTGAGGAAAGACACAGTTTCAGTCCAGGTTGGCCATTGTTATCTTGGGGGTGTCCACCAATGAAGGTGTAGGGGTGCAGGCAAAGGGGCTACTAAATCTGCAAAAGGGGGTCAGAGAGAGCCTCACTGAGGAGGCTTCCTTTGGCAGAGCCTTGCAAGAGGGGTAGGCATTTGTCAACATCATGCTTGATCGGCAGGGGGAACCACATGCCAAGTGCACGTGGGCCTTAGAGCCTAAAACCATGGGGACCCCTAGCTCGCCTCGGGAGCACATGTACATAATACATCAGAGAGCTGAACCCGAGCTCTAGAAGGGGGGCCGGGGAGGAGTACAAAGCAAGAGCCAGCACAGAACATAGGAGAGGTACCCCAATCACCCCCTGCACCCTTCAGCTTCTGGGCTCTTCACTCCCTCATCCCCAGCTCCTAACTCTCCCTTCTGAGGTCCACAGAAGAGAATTTAGATAGATTTCTGGTCTACAGTGCAATATGTGTTGGGAAGCATGAGACTGAAATTAGTCAATATCTAAAGATCTTCCCAGCTGATCTCGCAGGATTTCAGCTCCCTTTCCCCACTCTCCACACCCCCACGGCGCACACTCACACACATCCCAAACCGTCAAACCACTTGTTTACGTGAGTGTCCCATTCAGAATCCCTTTCCTGAAAGGATTCATTGAGTTCGTTGGGAAGCACTGCGCCTACCCTGCAATGGCTAATAGCCAGGGGACAGAAGTGGCGAAAAGGGAGGGAGGGAAGCAGGAAGACCATTTCAGACAGGGCCGGCATCCTCCCAGATTTATTCTGGGTGAAAGGGTGATGCCTGGCTCAGAATACGCTTCATGCAGAGCCCAGAGTCCACCGAAGCCAAAGCCCTGCCCTGGGCAGCGTGGCCACGTCCTGGCCAAGTTTGCCAGTCAGCCCGTGAGTAGGTGCCTACTGTGGGTCACTTGACCCCTTCTAAGTTATGAGTTCTGTGGACCATGTGTCCTTCCTCCAGATAAATAGGAAGATTCTCATCATCTCTAAGTGCCCTCCAACACCACCATCCCCTGTTTTTGTGATCCAGGAAGGCACAGGTGCCCGGGGAACGCAAGGAAGGAAATGGCCAATTATCAAGACCTGCTCTCTAAACCAACCGCCATCACATTAGGGACTTTCCAAATGTCGCCTCCCTTCACCTTCACAACATCCCTGTGAAGCAAGCATGGTTGTCTGTTTTCTGATAAGGACACTGAGACTGAAGGTCACATAGCTTGTGAGTATCAGAGCTGGAATTCAAATTCAAGTCTGTCTCACTCCAGAGGTTACTCCCTTCCTGCAGCAGACACTGCCCGAGCATCCGCAGATCTCTCTTCCAAACCCTGGAGTAGCCAGCTGCCCAAGAGCATCTGAAACTAGGAGCCAAGACGTGCGAATCTGGTCACCATCCTGGCCATATCTTGGTTTCCCCTCTGTCAGTCGGGGAATCGCTATGACTCCACCCTGCCCTCGTGCCCTCACCTCTGCAGGAGTTGAGCTCTCCCCTCCCACCTCCCTACAGCTTCTTCCAGATCTGGAAGACCTTCCTTGGAGTTCTGCAGCAGCCGGGGACTCCACTAACTTGCCTCTTTATAGAGCCACATGGAGAGGCCAGACTTGCCTCCTGAGAGAACCAAGCCGTCCAGGGGCCATGCTGGGTGCCCTGAAACCTAACACAGCTCCTAGGAGAGAGCCTTGGAGGCGGTCTCTAGGAGGGAGCACTTCCTGGTCTGAAGCGATGTCCTGAAGAGTCCTGCTCGCTCCTTCTCTGGGGGATAGGTCCTCTCCCTTCAAGCGTCCCCTCTAGAGCCTCTCCTCCATTCTTGGTCCTGGGGGGAGATGAGGGGAGCAGGATGGCCAGGTTTTTACCATCCCAGGCCACCACCCAGACACCAAAGCCCTGAGACTCATTCTCAGAGTCACCTGGAAGCCCTCAGGTGGCAGGGGGTGTGTCCTACAGGACACCTTCCTCTGTTCCTTTGCACACTGAGCCCAGACCTCACCTTGACTCTCTGATTTTTAAGCTGATGGGGAAGCAAATGACAGGTGCAAAGGCACAGAGATTTTTAAAGTGCATTTTGTGTACGGGGATGGCTGGGATCTGAGAAGCACAGGGAGGACATAGGATAAGATGGCAGATGTGGCTGAGGAAGTCACAAAGATCAGAACGTGGAGGGCCAAGCCAGGAATTAGGGACTTTGCCTGGACAGTCCCTTCAGAGTCACTGAAGGTTTTTCGAGCAAGCGACCAGTCACCAGTATGTGTTCATGAAGGTCACCTGGCAGCATGAGGAAGTCAGATCTCGTGGACGGAGACAGTTAATGTGGGTGAGGGGGGTGCAGCTCTGCTTATCACCTGCTCTGGAACCCAGAGCTGGGCACAGACTCAAAAGACATCTGGGAATAAAGAGCTGATGGTACCTGTATTTATTATACATGGTAGGTGAGGAGAAGGAAACAGACGAAGGTGCTTGCAAGACTCCTGGCTGGCTACACAGGGATTCCATTAACCTTGAAAGAGGATCTGGGAGGCTAATCAGGTTGGGGGTGGAAGGAGGAAAAATTAAGAGTTCATTTTTAGATTTGGCAAAATTTGAGGTGCCCGAGGGACATGCGGGTGGAAGTCGAGATGTCCAGTAGCGATAGGATATATGGATATGGAGCTCAGGAGAGAGGTCTGAGCCAACGATATAGATTTGGAAGTCATCCGTAATGGAGGCCTTGGGAATCCTCTTGCAAATCAAAAGCTCACCACCATATCTATGTTTTGGAAATCCAGACTTCTCTACATCAGTTTTGTAAGAGGACACTACGTCCCTTGTAAACCCCAGGGTGCAGTGACTGCTGAGCGCTTTGACCCCCTGCCCCCACCAAACTCCTTCACCACCTCCCCGGGTGCCGGCGGCACCGCACACAGCCTGTGCTGCAAGAAGTGAGTAAGTGTGCTGCAATGACCCATGAGGACACTGATTCTCCCAGCTTGGATCCCAGCAGCTGTCAGCTGGGTTAGAAGGGATCAGCCTGGTGTCTCCACACCCCAGACTACCTATCTCTTTAACATGGGCCTTCACGCCAAGATCATAATGCTCGCTAAGATTTTCTAAGTCTTCCTTCTCTAAACAGTATAAGTTGGCTTATGCTTCTGGACCCTACAGCCCTCCCAGTGCCATGATCATGTCCCTGCCCTGACCCTCGAATATCAGAAGGGGACGCTGCAGTGACTTCCCGGCAGGAGGAGGCTGCCCCGTGGGACCTGCCAACACCGCCAAATACCCACAATGCAATCCCCACATGCTACCTGCAAGACGGAAATATTTTTAGGCTCTGCAGAAAGATTTCATTTCATTTTTTTCTGAAAGGTTGTAATTAACCACAGCGAGGCAAAAGAATGTATTTTTAAAAATAAAAGTAGGGTGGAAGAGAGCAGAACCAATCCCCACAGTTCTGTCAGGTTTTCGGTTGGTGGGTTCCTGGCATCCAGGTGGCTGGGGGAGGAGTGAGGGGGCCGGTGATGCTCATTCCAAGATCAGAGGAGAACCAGGTGCTCAGAGTCGCTCAAAGCTACTTCCTTCCTCCTGATGCTCTCCTGCAGGGGCATGAGGGCTGCCCCTTCCCTATTCCTCATTATCCATCTCCCAGAGCCCAGGAGGCCCAGGGACCAGAAGAAGTGACACCAGGGGAGAATGGAACAGCCAAGATCTAGTATTTGGTTATTTTTAGAATCTCCAGGGACAGAAAAGCCATGGTTCCCCAGGCCAGCTTTCTTTCCAAATTGCCCTGCCTTGTCTGCCACCCCTACAGTCACATACATGTCCAGCACACAGGGATGCCTCGGAACCCCCTCTGCTGTCCCTCTCTTGATTCATCTCATGAATCTTTTTTATTTTTATTCATAAGGTGGGATGTTTTATTCCCAGAGAAGGGAGTCAGAGCCACAGACAAGGTGACTGGGGTGAAATGAGCCCCTAGATGAGAGTTCACGGTCAGGGCTGGGAGGAGGAAGGAAGCTGACCCATCGAAGGCTTGCAGAAGAGGGTGGGAGGGCAGGAGGCCTCATGAGGAGTCCTGGCTGTGCAGGGAACGCACGAGAGCCGGGGAGTCAGCGGGCGGTGAGGGAGGAGGCCCGTCCCCTTCATCCTCATCCCCACCATTTTCTCTTCCCTGTCGCTATCACTTGGGGACTCGTGGTCGGGTGAGTTGGTGGCAGAACACAGGGCACTCAGCATCACAGGAAGAGAGCAGTGCCCCTTTGTGGGAAACAGGGTGGGGGAAGAGTCCCCAAACCTTCGATGGCATTTTCGTCTGTACATACTTATCCTCTCTGCCCCCAGGTCCCATCTAAAAAATTCTGGACTCTTGGCCTTGATCAACCCTCCCTCCCTGTCTTGCCTTTCTAATGATGTGGTGAAAAGGGCCCCAGCTATCTTGATTGTGGTGGTGGTTTCATGGGTGTGCACATCTATCAAAATTCATCAAAGTGCACATCTGAAAGAGGTGTAGTTGGCTGTACAGGAACCATACCACAATAAAGGTATTTAAAAAAAATGATATGCAAATTTTAAAAAAAGTGCTCCGGGCTGTTTTACAACTGTGTATACAGGTTGTGTGACGATCTTAGAATACGCTCCCCCAAGTCTCCTTCCAGTTCTGAAATTCTATGTTCCTGCCTAGGGTTGAGTTCACATCTAAGTTCCTCCTGCTTTGGATAACTGTGGACCACAAAGTATGAACTTATGCCCAGGGATCTGTTGGATCTCCCAAAAGAGCTGCATTTTTCCTAGATGCTGATCCGTTCCCAGGCAGAAGGTGACAACTTAGGAGAGCCTGATCCTGCAGTTCCCTTCCCTGTTGGGTCAAAACAAAAAGAGACAGATAGCATTTGGTGACTGCATTAAGAAATGAATAAATAAATGATCCTTGCTAAATGGGAAGCTAGCAAAATTTGGAAAGCCCAGATCTATTTCTTTTCTATTTCTTTTTCATCCTAGCATGTGTGTGTCACAGGATTTTTTTTAAATTTTTGCATAACAATGTTAAATATACTTTCTGTCTTTGGTCATCACCCACAGCAGTACTTAGTCTTGGACTCCTCTGAGCTCCCTCCAGATCTACCTTATCATTGTGTACCCTGCGCTAGCCTTATTTATGGCCTCCTTATCTCCTCCTCCTTGACCACTAAGTTCCTCGAAAGCAAATTTCCTGTTGTAGTCATCATTGTAAACTCTACACAGCAGTGGAAACAATAGGACATCACAATCACAAAGTCCTTTCGGGTTTACAGAATGTTCCCAAGCACCCTCTATTTGCAAGCTTCTACGTGAAGGTTGGTAGAGATGATTATCTTCCTTCCCGACTAAGAAGAACTGAGGTTCAGGGAGATTAAGTAACTTGATCAAAGTCAGGCAACCAGTGCATTAGAGACACGTCTCAAACAATGATTTTCTGCCCCGAGTCCAGTACTTTCTGATAATTTCTTTTTAATAAATGGATGAATGAAGGAATGAATGGATGTCCTAAAGAATCGATGAAGTCACGATGATGCTGGGACCCTAGATAAGCTGAAAGTGGAGAAAACACACTCAGTTGCCCCAGATTCCCGATGTCCATCAGAGTCCCTAAGCCTTCCTGGGGAGGGAAAATGGCTCTGCTACTTCTGCTTCTGTGGCGGGCCAGGATTGCTCATCCCGTTTCCCTCCCGCAGATTTTGACGGTGTCTGGACCTCCTGAAGGGGGCACTCGAGTGACCATCCATGGCGTGAACCTGGGTCTGGACTTCTCCGAGATCGCCCACCACGTGCAGGTGGCTGGGGTGCCCTGCACTCCCCTGCCGGGGGATTACATCATCGCTGAGCAGTGAGTCCAGTCCGCTTCTTCCCCGGGCAACTAAGGGCAGGGGCTCAACCATCTCCCTTCTCTGGGACTTCCCCAGGATTCACCTCCCATCTCTGTCCCCCTATGGACTCTGATCCCAGAAGCCTTCCTAGGGCTTTCTCCTATCTCACCGCCACTCTTAGAGCATCCTATTCTGTTTGATGCTTGGTTCCCTGGCTCCTCTGGCATCAGGGCTCCTGGTGCAACACTGCCTGGCATTAGTCTTCACCTGCCCATTGGCTAACTGGGCCACTTTCCCAGCCAGTCCAGGCTCCTCCTCCTCGGCCTCCCCCGGCCCCTTCCCCGCCAGCCCCCACTGGAATGCATCCTGCTCCGTGGGCTGCGGGCAACAATTTGTTTGGCTCACGGGGCTCTGACAGCAGCTTAATCCGAGCAGGGCCTCTGCCGGAGCAAATTCATTTATTTCACTAAGGGAAATGTCAGCTGGAAATTAGAAAATAGGCATGTAGTGGCGGACAGGCGATCGGGGCTCCGGGAGTGACATATGTTCCAATCTGGGGTGTTCATTTGGCAGTGGCGGCCGCTGTGGAGTTGGTGGGCAGGAGGTGGGCACGAAGCTGAGGGCGGGAGGGTAGGAGGAGTGATGCTCCTCCTATGGAGAAAGGGAAGGGAGCAGCCAGATCCTTCTGCATCATTTGTCGCGTAAAGTTGGGTCAAGTCACCCTGGTTCCAATGAGAACACAGCTCTGCAGGGGGCCCTGGGAGCAGGACCGAGAGCAGGGCGTGGAGGATGGCTTGTCTCCCTTCACTCCCCCTGCTGCAGCCTCCGCAGAGCCAGCCTGCAGCGACAACCAGGAAAACAGCATTAGCGCCGGTAAAAATGATGTCACTTATCTTTCATTAGCACTTGCACTTTCTCATCCATTCTCTCGCTTTTAATTGGTGAGGACTCTGAGAGGTCGACGTTGTTATCGCCATTTCACAAAGCCAGAGAGAGCAAAAGACTTCCCCCTTCACTGAGTGTGTAAGTGGCCATGGCAGAGTTGGAACTCGAGTCTCCTAACTTGCAGTCCAGGTCTTTTTCCATTTCCTAACAGTGATGGGGGAGGACTCCTGGATAAGAGTGGCCTGCAAATTCCATGGCCCATCAGCGTGTGGCTTTCGGGGTCAGGGGCCATGACACCAGTGTGGCTGGGGAGGGGTCCGAGTTGGAGGGGTGAACTCCTCGACTTTGGGGACTGGGGTGGTGCCTCCTGGCCCCACAGGGGAGAGGAAGGAGCTTCAGATTGTGCAGACCTGACCCTTCACTGACAGCCTTGTCCCTGCAAGGGGGGAATCTTAGAGGGAAGCCTGGCTGGGCCTACAGGAAACAGATGAGGAAGAGGGAAAGGAGAAATGATGTAAGTGGTGCTTCTGAGCCAGAAGAGGAGGTGAAAGCTTTTGGACAGGAGCCCTCAGAGGTCCTCACAGTCAGGCAGTCTTTACAGAGCCCAGTGTCCTGCCAGACCCAGCTAGGCACTGAGTCTCACTGACCCCAAATCCACCTTGGCCTCAAGGACCTGCCTTGGGCCTCGGGACCCAGGCTGAGTCTCCAGCTTAGTGCGATGCCTCAGGACTTCAAACGAAAGGGTTTCGGGGGGACTGAAAGGTTTGAATTGAGAAATGGAAATTCGTGGGCAGCCAGACATGGAAATTGCATGAGATTTGAAATTCAAAGGTGTCCTGAGTCCTGCCTCCTCTACTGACCGGCCCTGAGGCCTTAGCAACTGTTGTTCAGTCTCTCTGGCCTTCATTGGCCTAATGGGAACCATGATTCCTGCTGCACAGGCCTGGGGGAGAATTCAGTAAGATGAGAACTTGGAGACTGAAACATGCCACAGGAACGTAAGGAAATATTGATCTATCTTTGAAATCAAATGCACCGAACTCACCCAGGGCCCCGGGGAGGAAAGTGCCGAGACAAACCGGAAGTGAGGATAGGAAAGGGGAGGTAATGGTTGCCAGGGGTCCCTGCCCAGGCCGGTGGTCACCCTAGAAAACCACCCGCGTGGTCTCCTCGGGTGCAGAGCAGGCAGGAGGCGGCGGGCACACTCTGCACCTTGGCTGCAGGCGCCCTGGTTTCCAGCCGTGCCAGGCTCATTACTGCTCTCGAGGTTTCAGAGTTTGTTAACATCATTAAAGCCTCCATCCCGGGCAGTGAGCAGCAGGCGCAATCATTACAGATGTCTGCAAGAGATGAATTTGGCTAAATGGGCCCGGCGCAGAGTCCCGGGCACGGGCAGGATTCGCGGGCAGGGTAATGACTCGCCATATGCTTGTGCCGTGCCATCTATCACTCGGCAATTAGGTTAATGTTCGTTAAAGGGCCCTGTTTAGTCCTGCAGTCAGCACCCTACAGATCTGTGGAGGGCCCAGCGACTCCATCACAGGACATTTCCCAGGTTGAGGCTGCAGCTCTGCCCCTCCTGGGACAGGGGCTCTGTGTGAGACGGACTCAGCTTGCATCCTGAGACCTCCTCCTTCTCACCTGCTGCACCTGTGAACTCAGCCGTGTCCAGATGGATGTTAGATGCCAGTCCTCCCCACCCCAGGGATGCACACTCGTGGGGAGAAAGGCACCATCTGTGCCAGTCTGTGGGAGGTGGTGTGGTGTGGGGCGAGGGCACTGGACTGGGTGCCAGGAGCTTAGCTTTTGATGTGCTGTATGACTTTGGTCACTTTGCTCTCTGATCCTCAAATGCCTCATCTGGAGAATGGGTACGGAGAAGTAGATCTCTACAGTCACGTCTAAGGTCCTTAGGGTGTCAGGGGCAATGACCTCTATGCCCCATAGAATCTGCAGCTCCCACCAACAGGAAGTGTATCAGTGGCACTAATGTGAATCCAGAAGCCCCCTGTCTACCAGGAGGAGTCAAGCCTTCCAATGGTGAAGCTAAGTAACTGTTAGACAGTTGTTTAGTACAACTCCTTATTTTCCAAAAAGGAACTCTAGGCATCCCCAGCTGCCGTCTCCTGAAAAGGCACAGGGAGCCTGGGGCTACCGGGGTCACCCAGGGAGGCAGGGAGGCAGGGAGGCAGGAGGCCCCAGAAGTCAAATCATAGGAATTTTACTGACCTGTAATGCCTGGAGGAAGAAATTGTGCACACACCTCTGCCTGTGGGCATCTCCAGCCAGGAAGGGAGGGGGCGCAGGGGCTCAGGTGGTTACCTCTCAGAGCCTTAGGAACCCAGCCGGGTCTTCCCTGCCTCCCTCCCCTCTCCTCCTTCCCTATCCCTGCCCCCACCCCCACCCCCTCCACACACCAACAACAACCTCAACTCCACCCCAGCATTGCTACCACGTCCATCCTGTCCCTTCCGAAAAAGACAGAGAGAGCATGCCGTTAATTCCGGGGCAGTAGAGGGGGGTCGCCAAAGGCATGAGCTTTGGAGCCAGGCTGACTTGGACTTGAATCGTGTCTCTGCCACGTACCAGAACTATGGCTGTAGATGAGTCACTTGGTGTCTCTGGGCCTTGGTTTCCTTGTCTCTAAAAATGGAGACAGTAAGACCTGCCCTGTAGCAGAACCTGAGGATGGCACAAGGTCCTGTCTGGTTCAGTGCCTGCCACCAAAGCTCGGTAAATTGTAGCTCTTTTTTTTTTATTATTATTAAGGTTCACAAACTGCTTTAGCCTGACCCTCATTCCTCAGTTATAACTCTCTCCACTCCCTGCAGGGGCCCTTGCTTCTTCCTTTAACTCCGTCTCTCCCCGAGCTCAAATGTCTATAAGAAATACACTCAGGGATGCCTCTGCATCCTTCACTGTAAGCACTGGGTCCCAGGAATAAAAAGGAAGAAGGATTAGAGGTCATTGGAGTCCTACAGTGCTGCCTGGGTCCTTAGGGGTCTCACCCTGTTCTTAGATCCATCTAGGACTAGAAGCCAGACCTTCTGCAGCCCCCTGCTGACTGCTGCCCCTCTCCCCACTCATTTGATGAACTAGAAACCCGTTCCAGCAGCAGGGAGAGGAGTCAGCTGCAGTGCCATGGAAGGGAACCTGTGGTCCAGCTCCGGACCCTCCCTGCAGCCCAGCCCCTGGTCTCTCGCATCATGCCTTTCCAGGCAGGACATTCAGAGCCAACTGCAGGCACTCAGCCTTGGACACCTGGGCAGTGCCCATCTCCCAGCCATCCCTCTTCTCCCAGGTGCTTGACAGCAAATCTCATCTTTTGGGACATGAACCCTGAGCAGGAGAATGTTCTAGAAAAGACAATGTGCCTCGAGGCCCCAGCTCATTGTTAACTCCTTGCAGGGACAGCTGAACAGCCATTCTAGGCCTTCTCTCCTAGATAGGCCCCAAGAGGAACAAATATGCCCGTGACCCTACTGTGTTCTTCTTTCCGAGACTCCAAGCCTGCCCTGATTTCTTCCTCCTTTTCTCCTCGAGGAGGGCTCCAGCACAGTGGCCAAGGTGGGGTGAGCAATGGACAAGAAAGCCCTGATGAGAAGAGAGGGGAAAAGACTTATCTGCTCCCTCTTCCTCTTGGCCCTCCCCTCTCCCCATGCTCCCCAAGTAGACAGCAGATAATCCTCTGAAGCTCCTTGAGAGTTTACAGGATGGCAGGGACCCCAAACAGGAGCGGGAGCAGGTGCCCAGGAAGCAGGAGGGGTGAGTCGCTACTCCAGGCAGGTCGCAGCACGGAAATAACCCCACGCAATACCTTCAATTAAGCTTCTCGAATGCTCCGCTAATGAGGTTGAAGGAGACAGTTACGTGTAAAATACTAATTGATGCATCACTATCATCTTCACTGTGGGTTCATAATTAATTTATTTGTTCACAGAGCAAGGGAAGGGAGAACATCCTTCCAAGCGCCCTCGGTACTTTCTTGTTGAACCTAATATGCTAAACGTAATAAGACAGTTATTGCATGTTAAGTAAATATTCGCCAGGAGTGAAAGTACTTATTTGGGATTAACTGTTATGAAGGAGATGGAGGTCCGTGGCACGCCGGGTGTGTGAGCACGCGGTGTATTTGTTTAATGCAAGTTTTATTACATCGAAATGAAATCTCTGTTTAGTTACCTTCCTTCCTAGATAAGCCGTGGAGATAAGCATCGCTCGGTTAAACACGGACCTCCCCCACCGTGCCAGGATACCACTGGGGATTAGTGGAGAGGGGTCTGTTTTTCTGACTCCCCACTAAGCCAGCCTACCAAGGGCACCAGACTGCTCTGAACTGTTAAATGGTGTCAGAAGGAAAGGGAAATCCTTCCATCTGTGCCCTGGTTCCTTTTTGCTGAACCTGGTGAGGGCCCTTCCCACCCACCCCGTGCCTTAGAATTCCAGGCAAGAGGTCCCCCCACCAAGAATCCGATTGCTTCTGTTCCTCCCGCGTCCTCCGGCTGCCCACTCTTTCTAGAAGGCGGCTGTGACTAAAGCAACCAGTCTGTAAATGTGCTTGTTGTAACTTATCTCAGGCTCCAGGGAAGCCAACCCCGGGGGTGTTGATCTGCACTTCAGTGAGAGAGAGCACCACACCCCACCTCCCCTCCAGGCCTCCTGGTAAGGGGAGACATGCCTTCCAACCCTGGGGCTGGCTCAGAGCCCCGCCCACCAGTTTAGTGCGCTCAGCCCTTGATGAAGTGGGAATCCAGGGTCGACTGCCATCCTAATGAACTCATTCACCTCCCAGCCCTTCGCCCTCACCCCTGGCCTCAAGACTCCCCTCCTGTCATGTAGCAGGAAGCTCCTGTTTTAGGTACCTACTATCTTGCCAGATTATCTGCTACCTTTTTTTAAACTCACCGCAGGAAACAAACCACAATTGAATCAGCTTTGCCAATCAGCCCTCAATCCCTCTTTCTGGGAGAGTTGCAGTGTTGGCTTGTGGCACAGGAAAGAATGCTAAATGACTGCCCCTAGATCTCTCTGTTGGACGCTAGGTTCATTCCAATATTCCAATATTGGGTAGCTACCAGTGCTAGGCACTGCACTAGGCACTGGGGACGACAGGCTTGCTCATAGAAATGGGCAGCATAGCCTTGCTGAGGCACGCGGGGCTTTAGAGATGATCTCATCCAACCTCTCACTGCACCAATGAGCAACTGAGGCCCAGAGAGGGCAAGTACTTTACCCAAGGTCACACAGCCACAGAAGCAAGCAAGCTGAGTCTTGGGCCAGCACTATTACAAGACAGCGATGAATCATTCACTGTGTCGGGGTGAGCCAGCAGGGGCAGGGATGCCAGCTCTCGCCAAGCCTCTCATGGGAAGGTTTGCTCTCTCCTCAGGATCGTCTGTGAGATGGGCCACGCCGTTGTGGGAACCACCTCTGGGCCCGTGCGCCTGTGCATTGGCGAGTGTAAGCCAGAGTTCATGACCAAATCCCATCAACAGTACACCTTTGTGGTGAGTCCTGGGTCTGGTGCTGGGCTACGTGCTCCCTGCAAGGGCACACTTCTGCTCCAGACTTTGCCCAGGAAAGCCCCACGCTCCCCCTCCCAAGCCGGCATCTCCAGGCTTCTCAAGGATGGAGCAGGAGACCAGAAGTGGGAAAGCCTGTCTTCCCCGGGTGGGCTGAGTGCATGACCAACTAATGCTTTGGAGACTTGGGAGGCACAGAGAGCCACAGGTCAGAGTTCTAAATGAGCAAAATCAGGTTTTTCTTAGAAAGTGGATCCTAGACACAGAGTGGGGAGGGGCTGCCTTTGTCCCACCAATGTGATATCTTAGTCTAACTCCAGCCTAATGAGGGCAGATCACCGGAGGGACCTAATTAAAAAGGTCTATATTTATCCACATGCTTTGTTTTCTACCAAGGATATTCTAAGTGGGAGTTCAGAGGAGTCATTTGAAATCCTGCAGGGATGTGTGTCTGTGTTCAGGACCACAGGAGTGAGCTGTACAAGCAAGTTGCTCCGTGTGCCTGTGCAGTTACACGCACGTGCACACACTCGTACCTGAAAACGCTTCTGCACACTCAGACAGCAGGTGGTAGGGCCCCAAAGGCTTTCTTTATTCCTACTGAAGAACTCACTTCTGGGGCCCCAAAGGCCCTTTTCTGACACTTAACCTACACTGCCAAGTTGGGTTGATGTGCCATTAAACTTGGCATTGAAAAGTATTAACACCAGCAGAGGGGATCAAACCAGCCCTTGCTAAGAGGAACGAAAAATTATTAGACCACCAAATCTTATTCTCTCTGAAGTATTTTACTGCTTATTTTAGGTTTCCCTGACTCTGCCTTATCTGGTATTGGTCTCCTCTCAGATTGGAGGGTACCAGGGCCTATATCTGCTGCTCACCTACCCCATCTCCTATGCAGGACAGACAGGGTCTTGTGTGAGAAGCAAACCCAGGAAGACTAGATGGAGAGAGAGCTGTAGAGTGTCAGAGCTGGGAGGGCTTTAAAGATCTTGCAGCTCACCTTCCTCTCTTGGCAGAGGAGCAAGCAAAAGCCCGGAGTGATCCAGAAACTTGCTTCTGACTCCATCACTAGTGAGTGGCAAATGCAGACTAGAGTTCATGCATATGTAGTTGCTCAGTTAAATGTACTTCCACTCCCGCTAGGCAGAAGCCATTCCTTTCTTATTTAGGTTGACTGCCTGATGCATTTAGGCTAATTATGCTTAGCTTTTAAGCTTAAGCATAATTTTACAATTTAGTGAGCTTACTAGAAAATCCCAGTCAATGATGGCTATCCTTCGGATGAAGGTCAGGAAAGCCACGTCTAACATTTATTGGCAGCTCTCTGCACCAGGCACGCTGCCGTGCCCTTCATGTGCTTAGGGAGGGACGGAAGGACGTGTGTCTGGCCATTAATGGAGCCTCTCGGTGGCCCAATCCAGGCAGGGATGCTCTATTCAGCTCTATTGATTTTGTGCCAAAAAAATCAGTACACACTCCAGATAGAGAAGCATTTTCAAATTGTTCTCAATTTGTAAACTAATTGATAGATTAGTCAGTGTCATCTCTGCCTTCCCTTCAGTATTATGAGCATGAGACTCCCAGGGGAGTTAATTAATTCCAAAGCTGGGCCCTTCTGCCTTCCCTGGATATGCCCAGAGCCTCTTCTTTGAAAAGGTCTCAACTCTGGGGTAGGCAGAGAGAGTGTGCGGGATTAGAAAGGGCAGGAGAAGCGCCTCCACTCTGAGCTCAGATGCAGTGCCTCCTTCTGCCTCTAAGTCTAGTCTGGGTTTCTCCCTTCGGGCAAAACCTGAGCTGTGATCACTTCTCTGTTTCCTCCCAAAGAACCCTTCTGTGCTGTCACTCAACCCCATCCGAGGGCCGGAGTCTGGAGGCACCATGGTGACCATCACGGGCCATTACCTCGGGGCTGGGAGCAGTGTGGCTGTTTACCTGGGCAACCAGACCTGCGAGTTCTATGGGTGAGAAGGGCTCGAAGGAGCGCTAGGAGGCTGTACGTGTGAGGCCTGGGCCCTCGTGTTCCTGTGCGTGTTCACTTATATGCTGCCCCATCACCTCCATGTTATGTGTCCCATCCCGGGCCCGAATACCATTCCGGTCACTGTGAGAAATACATACCACTAGTCAATCTGTATCATGAGTATCGTAGGGTCTAAGTACTTGTAAAAATGATCAGAAGTGAGAACCGTGAGAACTGCTGATGAAGAAGGCTCCCAGGGGTTTTCAGTCACTGTCAGCATCCAGCATTCATTGTGTACCCACCATGGTGACACAAGACCCCGGAGTGATCCAGAAACTTGCTTCTGAGCCCATCACTAGTGAGTGGCAAATGCGGACCAGAGAAACATGGAGATTGCATGGCCTCAGTCCTCCACAAGCACACAGCCTTATCCTCAGAGCATCTCTCATGCATGAAAGTACGAACACACCTACTATTTGTCAGATGTTCTGATGAAGCCCTGGAGAAGGAGAGCATCCAGAGAGAATTCTGAAAGGGTCCATGGATGAGAACTTGACTTGCTCAGTACTATCTGATCATCTCCTCCTCGGACCACAAGCTCCCAGAAGGCAAGGACTGTATGTTCACTTCCCTGCATAGCAGGTGTTCAGTTTATTAACTGACTGACCAGACTTGAGGCACTGGCTAAACCGTCATTCTAGAAAGATCCAGAAAACAGGAGTTCCCCCAAAGCCCCTGGAGCCCTGCCCCTGCCCCGCATTCTCTAATCCTCTTCTCCAGTTGGCTCCCTCTCTAATCCACCCGGAGTTGGAGCTCAGGTAGAAAGAGGCACTGAAACTGCTAAGGGACGTTCCGCAGTCTAGAGAATAAAAGGACAAGAACATTCCTGGGCCGAACCCTCAGACTGGGAAAACGCATTCTCAGGCCGGAGGGCACCCCTCTTGCCTACACCTTCCCTCACAGCCCTCCCGCTGTCTCCCTGTAGGCGGTCGATGAATGAGATCGTGTGTGTCTCACCCCCGTCATCCAACGGGCTGGGGCCTGTCCCAGTTTCCGTGAGTGTCGACCGAGCCCGCGTGGACAACAACCTGCAGTTCGAGTACATAGATGACCCCCGGGTGCAGCGCATAGAGCCCGAGTGGAGCATTGCCAGGTGAGGGGGGCGGGCAGGAACGCACTCCGCTGCCACGCCCAAGTGCACCTCGGTGCAGATCCCAGGGCGAGAAGAGGCAGCAGCTTGAGAGGGTTTCTATCTAACCCAGCCTCTGCTTGTTCCCAGTGGCCACACACCCCTGACCATCACAGGCTTCAACCTGGATGTCATTCAGGAGCCAAGGATCCGAGTCAAGTTTAATGGCAAAGAATCTGTCAATGTGAGTAACCATGGGTCCACCTGGTCCCCAGGAAACACGGCAGTGTCTGTGTTTTGAGATGTGATGAGGTCTGTGTCCGGCACTGCTAGAGAAAAGTGTTAGCTCAGGACACTGAGTCCGGAATCGCAGCCCCAAACACCTGAGCCTTACAATGATTTTTATAATTGCAGTATAATCATTTCTTGTCAGAAGACAACATAATGAGTGTATAAACGTACTGGCCTCTGAGCTTAAGATATGGTGCAAAGGGCTCCTGTTTAATGCCATATGTTTACCTTGAGGTCTGATAAGAGGCAATGTGAGAAGATGAAGAAATTCTGGCTGAGGATTCAGACATTTCCAAATCGGAGGCAGGACACTGCCATCTATTAGCTGTACAACCACGATCATTTCATTTAACCTCTCTGATCCTCCATTCCCCGGCTGTAAATGGTGGTGATAAGACTCGCCTCGTGGATTTGTAACTTGTAGCCGTTGGCTGGCCCTAGGTGGGCACCTGATAAACGTTAGTCAATGCGTGCGGATAACTCCATCCCCGTTGCTAAGATGATCAAGTTGAACATTTTACTTGACTCCTCTGTGCAGAGCCATGTAATTTAGTTTTTTCCACTATGGATTTTTGTGATGTTAAAAAAAAAAGTTCTCTAGGGTAAGAGCAGAATGTCTGCTGTGTTGTTATAAATTTTTCAGTTTGTTCTACTAGCTCCATCTCACTCTTTTCAGCCAACATTTTCTGAAACATGAGTGTATTCATAATTATAGTCCAGGAGATGCTATTATGGCCATGATTTTTCATATGAATTACTATTATTACTGCTTAGACCTTATGGGGATGGAGCAGGCTGAGATGGAGATGGGGAAGATGGTACTGCCTCTGCCCTCTTATTTCTGACACCTTCCCAGCATGCTTTAGGCTCCCCCAGGAAATGACAGGCTGCTTAAGGCTAGATCTGGAGATGTCTCAGGGATCATCTGGTCCAACCTTCTCATTGTATAGCTTAGAAAACTAAGGCTAGAAAGGATTAATGACTTGCCCCCAGTTATGAAGGTGGCTGGTGGCAGAGCCAAGCTAGAAGCCAAACGTCTGGACTCTTCATCACTAGACCACGTGAGATGCTGGCGGGCTTGACATTCCATCATGCCAAGGACGTGGGGACACCTGGATCACACCTTCAGTGCCCACCATCATCACAGTTCTTTGGACTAAAAGAACATGTGCCTCCTTAACCCAAATGTAGACTTTGATCCATGCATAAAAGAGCCTAAATCCCCCTCCACTCCCAGACTGAAGCTCAATGTTCCCAGCAGCTCAGGTTCCCACCACCTCCATCCGTGCTTCAAGGAGTTAAGAAGCAGCTCCTCTCTCTAGAGAGTTGGGGGCCCTCAGCTCCCCCAGTGACCTGCCTGGAGTCTGCAGGCTGGCAGCCTGGGTGTGCAGATTTCCATCAAGTCCGGTTTGTAAACTCTGCCCCATGCCTTCTCTTTCAGGAATGGTGGGAAAGAACCCTGTTGCCCCCGCAGCCCTGCAGCTCAGGGCCCCACCTCATCCTCAGCCCCCTGCCCCAGGGCTACCCGCTGCCTTTGGGTTTGGAAGTAGCCCCAGTGAGAAGGGCCAAAGTGAAAGCCGCAAAACCCAAAGGAATGTTTGGCAGACAAAGTGCCGATGCAGCTCGAGGCAGGGAGCAAACAGAGGCTGCTTGTCTGGGGGCGATTTGCTCATTCCCAGAGGAGTCTCGTCCAAGGGCGCTGGAGTGAGCAGGGAGGAAGGTGGAGCGGGCGGGGAAGAGGCACTCAGCCTGGGAGTCTGCCCTGTGGAGCTCAAGGTGGGACTCCCTGGCTCAGCTCTACCAGTCTGACCACACCCCCTTTTTCCTTATGCCTAAGTGTCCCCAGATGGAATGTGAAAGGGACATTAGGTTCATAAGGGGCTGCTGAAGGGGGAGCTGAAAAGGATGGGGATGGGTTCTGACCTCTGACACTGCATGAACCCCTCAGTGAGCTGTTTGGTTTAAACTCTTAAACTCCCTCTGAAAAGGGAGGGTTAAGACTTGGAGCTCCAACATAATCTCTACGCAGATGTCAGCTTTTTTTTGCAATTTCACACGCGGTCTTGTTTTCCAATCCTGAAGCCCAAGCATGTGTGTGTTGGCCAGACTCACAACATCTGTGGACCCGCCAGGACAGCATGTACTTGAGCAGGGTTCTCACAGATGCCCTTGGCTGTTGCTGGGACACGGTGGTTCCCAAACCAAAGCTGAGCTGGGCAGAGTGAGACAGGAGGAGAGGGGCAGGCATCCAGGCTTTCTTCCCAGACCATACACGGTCCTGGAGCGGTTTCTGCAGCCTGGCTGCTGCCTTGGGCAGCCCCAAAACTAAACCACCGGAGGAGAGAATAGCACAATGTGTGCCAAGCAGGGCCAGCTCAACTAGGATTTTTGTTACGAGACCAGGGTCCACCAAGGAAGAAAAGACATCATGAACTCAGTGTCAATACCAAGGTTATAACCCCATGTAGAGTTAGGGGGCACTTGGCTGGAGAAGAGGGAGGTCCTGACTAGAACATTTAAGGAGGAGAAGGACCCTTTTCATCCATCACTGTATTCAATAAACATTAACTAAACACCTACTATGTGCTGGCAAAGTGCTCATCGTGCACAACTTCCTTCTTCCCACCACACACACACACACACAAACACACAGAGGACACTGCTTCTGTCCCTTTTGCTCAGACATCCATGCTCCCTCACGCCCAGGCCTTTGCTGCTGTTTCCTTGGCCTGGGACTTGATCCCCTACCATCCCCCTCATCTAGGTTAAGCCCCACACATTCTTCAGATTAAACTTCATCCATCTCTTCCAAGGGAAGGCTCCCACAAGTCCCCCTCCCCCTGCTTCAGGCCACGCAGGCTCACACACACACTCGTGCACACTCACAGACACCCTCACCGCCCCTGGCTCTTTTCCCCTCAGGTGCTTCTCACCCCCGCCGGTGCGTTTCCCAGCGCCAGTGCCCCTACTGTGCTCCCGGCCCCCTGCCCGGACTGCACGGTCATGCCTGCTGAATCGTTTGTCTCTCCCCTAGACTGGAACTCTTTCACTGATGGCCCCATTCCTAGCACAGTGCCTGGCACAGAGTAGATGCTCACTCAATGTTGGTGAATGAATGAAGTTCAAATGCATCCCCTTCCCAACAACAACAACAATAATGAAAACAAATTTCACAGCCCTTTTCCTCGAGGGCTTATATCTAACGGAGACAGCAAGTGGCCCAGTGGGGACCGGCCAAAGCAGGCGGAGGGCGGGGAGGGCAGCAGCCTGACCCCGGGCATCACCTGCTCAGGGTTTGATTGCTGCGCTTTGGGCCTCTTAGGTGTGTAAAGTTGTCAACACCACCACCCTGACCTGCCTGGCACCCTCCCTGACCACGGACTACCGGCCCGGCCTGGACACCGTGGAACGGCCGGATGAGTTTGGATTTGTCTTCAACAACGTCCAGTCCTTGCTGATTTACAACGACACTAAGTTCATCTACTACCCCAACCCAACCTTTGAACTGCTCAGCCCCACCGGAGTCTTGGATCAAAAGCCAGGATCCCCCATCATTCTAAAGGTAGGAGCGCAGGACAGAGTGCGTCCCACGCACGGGGCTGGTGAGAGCACCCCTCTCCCAGCCTGGTCTCTCCTGCCTTCAACTCACGTGGACTCAAGTAGCTGTCATCTCCCTGTGAAGGGGGCTTGGTTATAGATATTGACCCATCGAGTGACATATCTTGGGATTCTCAAGAAACACTGTAGAGTATTTCCATGTGTTCTTGTGAGCTTTGGGACCCAAAAGTCCAGCAGTGGTTTGTGTCCTTTATTGACCTATCCGTAGCCACAGTAAATTGTACTCAAATGTCAAGGGGTCGTGGTCCCCAGGTACCATCTGTCCAAGTGTGTGCTACTCCACTATCGCTCATATCCCCTGTGTCCTCCCCCAAACTGTTGCTTGTTTACTGTTTTATATCCCCTTCCTCTCTTTCCCACTCTTTCCCTCCCTTTTATTCTCTCCTCTTTTATGTTTTCTCTTTTTCCCTCTACATTGTGGCTGTTAGAATTCCTCTCCAAACACCTACCGTGGAGTCATGCCTCGGGTTTTGCGTTGCCGCCCTTACGCCATCTCTTTAATCTCTCTTTAAATAGGCAGTTAATTTCTGTGTCCATGTGTCAATTAGCTCTATTAAGATTGCTGTTATCTACAGGGCAAAAACCTCTGCCCTCCTGCCTCTGGAGGTGCCAAACTCAACTACACGGTGCTGATTGGAGAGACCCCGTGCGCCGTCACCGTGTCCGAGACACAGCTCCTGTGCGAGCCTCCTAACCTCACCGGGCAGCACAAAGTCATGGTGAGTGAACCCTCTTCTCATTACTTCCCTCCCTCCTTACCACACCTGTGTGATCTGTCGTAAAGAAAGGCTCTTCCACCTCCTCCACATCTCCCCCTCCCCATGTCCTATAGTAAAATGGGTAGAAGTTAAGAACTCCAGGCAAGAAAGGCGGGTAGTAAGCAGGAAGTTGTATTGAATCCAAGCTGCACTGTGCGGTTGTAGCCTCTCGCGTCCGTTCTGAAATGATCATGATGGGACGGCACGCCGGGGCTCTCCAGTGTGTGTGTGTGCCGTGCACAGGTCCACGTGGGCGGGATGGTGTTCTCGCCCGGCTCGGTGAGCGTCATCTCAGACAGCTTGCTGACCCTGCCCGCCATCGTCAGCATCGCGGCGGGCGGCAGCCTCCTGCTCATCATCGTCATCATCGTCCTCATCGCCTACAAGCGCAAGTCTCGCGAGAACGACCTCACCCTCAAGCGGCTCCAAATGCAGATGGACAACCTGGAGTCCCGGGTGGCTCTGGAGTGTAAGGAAGGTAAGCGGGGGCACGCCCTGGCTTCCAGGCACCCCCTTCCTCACCAGCCGTATTACCCGCCTCCCTAAACAGGTCTCACCTTTACTCCATCTCTTCCACTCCAAGCACTTATGCTCCACTTTGACTTCTGTTTTCCTGGAAGCTTCCTTTGCACTCAGGGCCAGAGAAGTCCTAACAAGAATCCCCAGGCCTGATCCCATTATTCTGTCCCCCTGTGCCCTAACTCATCCCACAATCTGGCAGCCTCCTCTCCCTCTCGGGGCCTCAGACTCCCCACAGTCCGAGCCTCCCTGGCCCTGTTGCCTCAGATTCTAGATCCCCATGTGGGAGGTTTGGCTTCTGTCACCTGGCTGCCTTCGAAGCAGCAGGAAGGGCAGGAGAACACCTCCCCTCCCTCCAACCCCCCCCCCCCCCAGGGTGTGTTCCGCCAGCGCTGCAGGCTGAGGCTCTGAAGGCCACTTGCTGGCATCCGGGGCTGTGGGCATGAGAGGGAGTGAGATTGTTTCCTTCCATCTCCCAAGCAACCACCGCTGCCAGGTGACCAGTGTACCTGGTGTCCCCTCGGGCTGAGGACCCGGAGGACTCTCTGAGTAAACATCTCAATTAGGAATCCAAACATTGCTCCTTTTTGCTGCAAACCTCGAGATCAGAACAAGCCCTCTGCTGGACGAAAGGAAGAGCCAGGCTGGGGAAAAGTGGGCAACAGCCCCTCCCTGTGCCAGGGCTGGGGACGAGCTGGGAGGGCATCAGGAGTGGGAATGCCTGCCACTAAGGGGAGGCCCTGCTGGCCCAGGGTCTGGAGGTTAGGTCTCCTCTTGCCTTTCTCCTCCCCTGCCTGGGTTCCCCTCTGAGCCTCCCTGGCTCCACTGCACTTTCACAGCTTTTGCTGAGCTCCAGACAGACATCAATGAGCTGACCAGCGACCTGGACCGTTCAGGAATCCCCTACCTTGACTATCGGACCTATGCCATGCGTGTCCTATTCCCTGGCATCGAGGACCATCCCGTCCTGCGTGAGCTGGAGGTAACGCCTGCCTCTTTTTGCCCAGCTGCCCCGGGGAGACTCAGGGCCTGGGTTTCCTAGTAAATGCCAGGGGGGCCCAGCAGCTCAGAGGAAGGTCAAGAGTGAGGAGGAGAAATAGCTTGTAACAACCTCACCGCAACAGGGATATTTCTGACCAGGAAGACCACAGCCAAGGCGGGGGTGGGGGACGCACCTAGACTTTTTGGGATGATTCCAGGGGAAAGCTGATTGTTTGTCATTTTTTAATTAATGATTGAATTAATTAACTAAGATTCTGCCCCATTTCCAAATGGATTTAATGTGGCTTAAGGAAAGACGTATGATTATGTGAGGTTTGTTTGTTCATTTCCCAGTTTGTTTTACTAAAGATAATAAATCAAGGCAGAGGAGATTAAGAAGAAACTTGTAAACCAAGCTAGTCTGATGGGGTATCTTCTATTGTGCTGTGTCCTTGGGAAAATCAGATGGATGGCCCGCATCCTCTCTGAGGACTCTACCTGGAGCCCAAAACTCTCTACCGAATGGGAGGTCAGAGCAGGCTGCAGACCTCAGAGACCAGCCATTGCTACATCGCCGTGGGTTGGGGAGATGGGGTGGGGCAGTTACAGGTGTCCTGGAGAGAGTCCTCTAGCTGGTATCGCCACCAGCCAAGACCCTCAGGGAGAGCTGGAGGCCTGTCCTCTAAGGCTGCGCCCATCACCCCCACCCTAGGTGCAGGGCAACGGGCAGCAGCACGTGGAGAAGGCCCTGAAGCTCTTCGCCCAGCTCATCAACAACAAGGTGTTCCTGCTGACCTTCATCCGCACGCTGGAGCTGCAGCGCAGCTTCTCCATGCGCGACCGCGGCAATGTGGCCTCTCTCATCATGACCGGCCTGCAGGGCCGCCTGGAGTACGCCACCGACGTCCTCAAGCAGCTGCTCTCCGACCTCATCGACAAGAACCTGGAGAACAAGAACCACCCCAAGCTGCTTCTCCGGAGGTCTGTCCCACACCGGGGGTGGGGTGGGGAGGCGGCTGGCATCTGCACAGGGACACGGAGCCAGTTAGAGCGGGTCCCCTGAGCAGCGTGAGAGAGCATCCCTTGCCAGAGAGGCCTGTATCCCCGCACTTCCCACAGTCTCATCTTCCTTCAGCCCGGGCGGCCATGCAGTGCCTGCAGGTGCTGAGCGCGGTGCAGGAGCACAGCCCTCGGCACCTAATTCAGCTGGAACCCCAGCTCTGCCACCAGCTGATCGTGTGACCTTGGGTCAGTGGTGTGGCCTCTCTGCTGTTTAGTTTTCTCGTGAACAAGAATGACACCAGGAACACCTGTCTCACAGTCTAGAGCTGCGTTTAGAGCTGTGCTGTCCAACACGGTAGCACCTCTGGCTATTCATTCAATGAAATAAAGTGTAAAATTCATTTCCTCCATCGCACTAGACACTCCACGTGTTCAGTTGCCTCGTGGTGGCCACCATATTGGAAGCACAGGTAGAAACCATTGCACCATCGTGGGGGTTCCGTTGGGCAGCGCCAGGCTAGAGATATGGTACAGCCTCTCCCTTCAGCGCCCAGCTTCCTGGATCTGAATCACCAGTATCTACCACATGCCCCCTCCCCAGTTGCCACTGTCCTGGCAGGGAAGAGGGTCAGAGACCTTGGCATCCAACCCCCCAGACCTCCCTCTCCGGAGGCCTCGGGGAGTGGAACCCACAACCTCCATTCCATTGCCTTCTCCGTAGCCTCCTCCTGGCAAGGTCTCAGGCTTCCAGACCCCACGTGGGGTGAGATGGGAGGAAGAATGGCTTTGTTTTATGAGTACTGAGCCCCAATTCTGCCAATCTGAGCATTAGAAACTCTCATTAAGAGCTGTTGTATTTAAATTAGAGCTAATCGCAGGCACAATGCAGGGAGAGGGTGCTGGGAGGGGCCAGGGGAGAAAGCTACAATTTCTTCTGCCTTTGTCACTCTCTCCCAAACCCGGACTCAGAGCAGCCCTGGCAAGTGCCTGGAATTTACTGCAACCAGAGGGTATAATTTGCACCACGTGCAGGGAGTTAAAATACCCCCCCAGCATTCCCATCCCTGAGGGTCTGTCACAGCCGCTTTGTTCCTTTCCAAGTCCCTAGATCTACAGCCTGGGATGGCGCGGGGTGGAGGGGTGCTGGGGGAAGGGGCAGTGCTTTCAGAAGCGTATCCCCTAGCAGCCAAACACTTCCACACACCACTCTGCACCTGAGGGACTGGGATACGCAACCCCACAGGACAGCAATAGTGACTGGCTATCACGTATCAGGGGCTATTCTTAGCACTTTACGTATATTAACCCATTCAACCCTGACAACTACCCTGTGGGGTAGATGATGATGGTGATGATTGTTACTATTATCCCCATTTAGAGATGGAGAAACTGAACCCAGAGAGGGGAAATGACTCACTCAAGATCACACAGCCAGTATGCAGCAGAGCCAGGATTTGAACCCAGGCAGTCTGACTCTGAGTATTTGGAGGGCAGGTACCAGGGACCTTCTGGATATGCTACATAAAGTATTCAGACATGTTCAGACATGCAGGAAATCCCGGAGGGACAGAGAAATGCTATGTATCAGCCTGAAGCCAGCAGAGAGTAGGGAGAACCCATCCTTTATAGTTCTGGGGGATGGGGTACTTGGCACCTGTAACTGCAGACCTATAGTACCACTCCATTTTCACAGGAAACTGAGGCCCAGAAAGAATACTCCTCTGGTCCAAGGTCTCACTTCAGGTGATTGATAAGAGTTGGGCCAGGACACAGTGTCCTGGCTCCCAACCCTGTGTATTCTTTCCTGCCCTCGTTCTCTTGGGCCATAGCCCATGCCACAAGCTAGTCACCGCCTCTGAGATTCCTCCATAAAGGACTGCCCCTCATCCCTCTGCCCCTCCCCAGGACAGAGTCTGTGGCTGAGAAGATGCTGACCAATTGGTTTGCCTTCCTCCTGCATAAGTTTCTGAAGGTGAGAATTGGAGTGAGATGGGGGCCGGGAGCTGAGAGCCAGTTGCGGGGCAGGCCATCAGGGCTGCATGGGGACCTCCTCAGGAAAAGGACCTACCTGGCCAGCTGCTCCAAAGCCAAGCGGGCCTGGGAGCAGGGTCAGGAGAGGGCGAGAAGGAGGCTGGTGCCCCGCCGCCCACGCCCTGCCTGTGCCCGCAGGAGTGCGCCGGGGAGCCGCTCTTCATGCTGTACTGCGCCATCAAGCAGCAGATGGAGAAGGGCCCCATCGATGCCATCACGGGCGAGGCCCGCTACTCCCTGAGCGAGGACAAGCTCATCCGGCAGCAGATCGAGTACAAGACGCTGGTGAGGGGCCGGAAGCCCGGGGGCAACACCAGTCTCCTGCCTCTGATCCGCGCTCCGTCCTCTGACCCCAAAGCCAGTCTGAGGGCTCCCTCTCTGTCGCCACTTGTAGATCCTGAACTGCGTCAACCCCGACAACGAGAACAGTCCAGAGATCCCAGTGAAGGTGTTAAACTGTGACACCATCACTCAGGTCAAGGAGAAGATCCTCGACGCCGTCTACAAGAACGTGCCCTACTCCCAGCGGCCGAGGGCTGTGGACATGGACTTGGGTAGGAGGCCTGGCCTTGGAGTGGGAGCGGCCCCTCTAGGAGGGCGTCTGCGCCACGGGACGGGGTGGGATGGGAAGTCGTGAAGCCCCGCCCACAGACGGCCCCTCCTGGGGGTGGGGCCACGTGAAATCCTTCTCCCAGGGCACCGCCTGCTCAGATGTGGCCGCTCCTAGGGAGGCCCGTGCTTCTCGCAGTTGGCTTGACCCCACGGAGCCCTGGACGTCTTAAGCACTGTGGTTGCACTGATAGACTTGAGGGGGCCAGGGTTACCAGGCCCCTAGAGGAGGCACTACTGGGCGGTCCTGGCTTGTGGCCGCCACCCCTCACACTGCTACTGCACCACCCTGTCCACCCAGAGTGGCGCCAAGGCCGGATTGCCCGGGTCGTGCTGCAGGACGAGGACATCACCACCAAGATCGAGGGCGACTGGAAGAGGCTCAACACGCTGATGCACTACCAGGTGGGGCAGGGCTTTGTGCTGGTGACCTGTGCCCCCGCAGAATGTCCCTCCCCGCAAGGTGTACTCTCAGGCCCTCAAAGCCCCAAAAGGGCGCCCTTATCTCCCCTCTCCTCCTCCTCCCTGAGTGATGCTCAGTGACAGTGATTCTCAGACCCAGCTACTAATTAGAATTACTGGGGGATGTTGTCAAAAACAGTCCAGACTCACCCGGAGAAACTGGGGTAAGGCTAGACATCCCTACCCTGTACAGAGTGTAGCTCTACACCTGCAGAAAAATTGCATCTTTCAAGGACAGCTGCATAGGTGTCTGTTCTTTCTCTCCGACTTCCTACTAACACAGCTTTGGCTTACACTTCTCACCTGCAACGAAGCAGGGAATTGGGTCTTGCGTTCTGTTACTTACTAGCTGGTATCCTTGGGGAAGTTACTTACGTTCTCATTCTTCTCATCTGTAAAATGGGGTTAATAATAATCCCTGTCCCATAAAGTTGTGTGGAATAGATTGAATATAGTAGGTAGAGCATTTAGCACACTGGCAGACACATTGAATGAACAGTCCAGAAAAAAATACCAGAAAAAGAACAAAAGATCCAAGAGGAATCTGTTCCCACCCACCCTCACCTCCCATGTAGCCACTCATAGCTGGGGGTCTCTGTAAGATTAAGCACAGGTAGGTTGGTTGGAATTCAGGAAAAATACTAAAACAGAAGCTGCAAATGAGAGACACCGAGGGAAATTAAACGAACCAGAGGAAGCGCCTCGGGCTGCGGGACTCTGTGGTATTGGCTGATTAATAACGCCGCCCTCTGTCCCTGTGTCACGCGGGAAGGGTGCAGACGGGCTGGCAGGCTGGGTTCTCAAGCACCAAGTTGCTAACAACCAGAACGCTGGGGGTCCTAACTGCCAGCAGGGGCACAGAGGAAGTTAGGGGCACTGAGGAAACCCTGATCGCTCTTCTGTAGGCTCCACCCCCTTACTGGCCTGCATTCCCCTGCTGACACCCTGTCTGGACCCCCACCCTGAATGGAATGAGTGTGGTATAGTGGGAAGAGAAAAGGCTTTGCAAGCTGTGTGTAAACCCCTGCTTCCCTACTCACTGGTGATGTCACTGGAACCCTGAACCTTGGGGTCCTCATCAGTAAATGGAGATATAACCCGGACTTTGGAAGGTAGTTGGAAGGATTAGGACCCACAGGTGAGACACCCAGGATGTAGACCACCTCCACTCCACAGTAGCTGTAATCATGCTCTGCTGATTCCACCCCCACCCCCTCTTCACACCTTGCTTAATGCATCCTGTAGAATAGTTGTAATGAACCAATTCGAACCAAAGAAGAAAGTGCAAAAGCGAATAGCCTTACGCCCCCAAATCGGAAGTATCTCCAGGGCAGGAATAGGGCCTCCCTCCTCTGTCTTTGGTGCCCAAAAGCTTGCTACTGGGCTGTCCGTCCTATGACTCCCAATCAGAAGAATGGAATCTTCTGTTCTTACAGTGCTCATCCTACAAAGCACTTTCAATTCCCTCATGTCATTTATCATTCATGTATTCACTCATTCTTCAAATATTTACTGAGCTTCACCGAGTACAAGGCGCTTCCCGCACGCTAGCCCTGAGTGACAGGGGACAGCAGGGATTATTCTTCCATTTGGGAGACGGTGATGATGACGATGATGATCATAACAGTAATAACGGCACTTAACTGCGTGACGCCCGGCACCAGGCACTGCGCCCAGCCGTTACGCGCCCTAACTCCTTTAATCCTCACAGCAGACCTAGATGTGATTATCATCCCCTCTGACAAGTGAGATAGCTGAGGCACAGAGAGGTTGAGTGACTTCCCCGAAGTCACACAGCTAGTAAGTGGCAGAGGCAAGGTCAGACCCAGCCAGGCATCTTGACCACAGATTTGGTCAAGAGAAAGACTGGGGACTGAGGACAAGAGAGATTTAGTGACGAGAGCTGGAATTCAGCCGAACTGTGGTCATTCCAGTCACCTTGTGAATCTCCCTGGAAGTGACACTAAACCATAAATGATAATGCAATCTGTTCTCCCCGGGAGAATAGACCCCTGCCCCTGCCAGCCTTTCAGGTATCATTTTTAGGCTGTCAGTTGCAAGGAGAGCCCCCGCTCCGTTCCAGACCTGGTGCTGGTGGTGCACACGGCCTGCATGCCGGGGAGCTGCCCCAGCTGGAAAGTCACGGTGCATTGGCACATTCCAGACATTGTGAAGAGCACCAGACCCTGCAGCTTTATGCCATCAAGTCAAAACATCACCCTCTTGTTACCCTCCCTGGAGTCAAAGGTCCCTGGAGCTCCGACAGGAGAAAATCTGCATAGTCTTAATTAACAAAGAGATTTTTAAAAACTTCCCGGGCTCCCACAGATTTATGGGGAGGGTGAAATTAAACACCACTACTAAAAACTGGCTATCAGGGAATCTCGTTAGCACTAATGTTCATTTATAGTTGGACTTCCCAACATTTAATTCTTTTTTGGTGGGAGAGAGGGACTGACAATTTAAGACCCAGAAAGATGGTTTTACGACTGGTGCAGCTATAAATCAAACTTATAAAGTTCATAAAAATTGTTAAAATAAAAAATGGTTTAATAGGAATGTTTTATGGCCCATAACATTATTATAGCTGTTTTATTCCCTCTGCGTTAGGGGTTTAATTGGATCGCCACAATTCTGGGGATTCTCCGTTTTTATTGGATGGAGGGTAATCTTAAATCAAAATGGCCCCAAATGTCTTCAGTATGGCTCCTCATTTATCAGCCCTTTCCCTGCAGTCTGGGTCCTGAGCCCGGCCACCCTCACAGAGGATCAGCAAGATACCATCTTCCTCTCTGACTCCCCAAGAACAGCTGCCCTGTGGGGAAACTCCTCTAGGTGGCCCGGCCATTACAAGGACCTAGGCCAGAGAGAAATCAGAGCCAAGAGGGGAAATGGGCTTCAGACCAGTGTGTCTTGAAATAAAATCCCAGATTAAAAGGCACTGAGGACATCATCACTCTGGAGCCTGACAGACCTGGTGACAAATTTCGGCTCTACTGTGTGTTTAGTGGGTGACCTTGAAGATGTCGCTTAGCCTGTCGATGCTTCACTTTGCTCATCTGTAAAATGGGGATAATTGTATGTAACTCACAGGGTTGAAGACAGGCCAGTCTACCCCATCTCTAATAGAAATATAACGCAAGCCATACGTATAACTTGAGATTTTTCACTAGTCACATTTAAAAGTTAAAAATAAACAGGTGAGAGTAATATTAACAACGTTTTAACACAACTGATCTAAAATAATTGTTATTTAGTCATGTGATCAATATAAAAACTATCAATGAGATAGTTTGTATACGTTTATGCACACTAAGTCATTGAAACCCAGTGTATACTGTACATTTACACCACACCTGAGTTCAGACACTTAGCGTGGATCTCACTCTGGACTAACCACATTGCAACATTAGCAACCGGTGGTGAGTTGCTACCATGTTGAACAGCAGGAATTGTTATTTCTAGTATTCCTGAACTCCTTACGCTCTTCCCACCCCTATTCAATAACCTTCTAGAAGTACTTGACTGCTTAATTTCCCAAGATACTACATTCACCCACACTGGACCTTTTGTACCCTTCTCAGGTGTCAGACAGATCGGTGGTGGCTCTGGTCCCCAAACAGACCTCCTCCTACAACATCCCTGCCTCCGCCAGCATCTCCCGGACGTCCATCAGCAGATACGGTGAGGACCCGGAAGGCAGCCTGGGCGGCTTGGAGTGGAATCCTCTGTGACTACTGAGGACTGCTCACTGTCCCTTCCCACAGCCGGAGGCCCACGCTGCTGCCAGCCTCCAGTCAAGGGCCTTTGCTCATTCGTTTCCCTTTCTCCCTAGTCCAGTCATCCCTGGAGCATCCTGTCAACTCAGGGCCGTGGCAGCAGGTGGCACCATGAACCCTCCCTTTGATAGTTCAAGTCTGATGTGGGAGTTTCAAGAGCCCAGAACCAAGGAGGCTCCTGGATGGGGGGCTCGCATATCTCAGTCCCAGTTCATGCCTATAGTCCTGGCTGAGTTATTAACAGTGCCCCCGTTTACTCTCAGGAGTGTCCCAACTTGGGCAATAAACTGGCCATCCTGGCCTTTCCACCCCTGGGAGTGCTCGGGCCACCAGTGCCCTCTGGGCAATGAGGTCGTGGTGCTTCACTCTCTCTTACTTGTTTTTTTCTGGTCCTGTGTAGGCACTAAGGCTTTGGGCTGTCCAGCTAAAGGACCCCTTGGGACTGAAGCCAGCATCTCTAAAAAGGGCTCGAGCAATTCCATATACTAAGCCCCAAGTAAGAAGGAACCCATTAACTCCCGAGAAGAACATGACCCCCCACGTCTCCTTAGTGTCCAGATTTTTATCAAAGCCCCGATGAGAATATCCGGTTGGCATTTTAACCTACTGACCGTTTCTTGCTGGAAGCATCAGGGAATGAGGGACTCCCAGATTCCCAAGGGCCACTCCAGTTCGCAGAATTTCTAAATCCTCTTTTTACAAAAAATTTTCAGGCTGTCCTGGTGCCAACCAAGGATCTCTAAAATAACCCACCAGATATGAAGCCCCAAGGGTCCCCTTCCAAGTGAGACTGGTTTATTCAGTGAGTGCAGCTGGCCAGGCCAGCAGGGACTCTAGAAGGATTCTACAAGCCAGGATGATGACATTTGTCGCTCACACGCCTCCACCGCCCCCTTCTCCTCAGACTCCTCCTTCAGGTACACGGGCAGTCCCGACAGCCTGCGGTCTCGGGCCCCCATGATCACCCCGGACCTAGAGAGCGGGGTCAAGGTGTGGCATCTGGTGAAGAACCACGACCATGGCGACCAGAAGGAGGGGGACCGGGGCAGTAAGATGGTGTCAGAGATCTACCTGACACGGCTACTGGCCACCAAGGTAATTCCTGCTCTGCCCAGCCAGGGAGGGCCCCTTGGAGGGGTATGTCCTGGCCCTTGAACCCCCGCCACAGGAAAGACATCATGGAGTCTGTCCTTCAAGGAGACCCTTTTGGACAAGCAGGTCTAGGTCCTAGCCCAGACCACTGCTGTGCCTTACCCTTTGGCGAAAATCACAGTGATATCTTTCCCCCTCGTCCACTTCTCGGGACCACCATGGCTCCTCAGAGGACTGGCTTTCTTGCCTCTGGGTCTCATACCCCTTAGGAACATACTGGGATGTTTTAATTGGTTTTAGATGGACAGATATGCCAGCTTCCCCATCATTGCCTTTTCTACCCACTTTCTGGCCACGATGGGAAAAGCATGAAGGCCTGGTCCTTCCAGTAACCCCAGAGATGGCTTCCCCTTCCCTGTCCTGTGTCATCTACCCCCAAATGCTGGAAGCTGTGATCTAAATCCAACTTCTAGCTTCCCTAGCAGAGAACAGATATACCTGTAAGTGTGACAGTCCTACGGCCCTTATTTGCCAGGACTCTCCCCCACTGACCCCACAAAAATGCCACTGAAATTCTAAGACAGTGACATCTCAGGCTCAGCTCTCAGATGTGCCACAGAAATACACCATCAGATTACGTCTCCAATTTTGCTTTGAGTAATATGCTAATAAGAGTCCAACAAAGAGACACCAAAAAGGTTGGATATTTTCCTGACCTTCAGAGGTATTCCTTGAACCTGCAAACTGTGGGCCCCAGGCCCAGCCTTGTCCCTGCCCCAGGTAGCCTCCAAGGCCCTGTGGTCAGGCAGTACCTGAACATTCTTGGGTCTGGACCCTTCACCCACAGTCCCCACTCCAAACAGCTGATCCCAGGACACTCATGTGGTAAGCCCTTTCACACCCTCCTGTCTGAGCCTCCGAGGTCCTGCCCTGCTTCTGCCAGGAGGGTCTCCATCCTCCATGCTGTTCTGCAGATACCCTCGCTTCCAGCCTGAGCCCTTCAGGAGACCTGGGCTCAGAGCACTTGCTGTCTTCCTGTCAAACACCTGGCACAGACACAGGCAGAAATGTGGCCCATGGCTGCAGGTTGGGGGAATCTGCATCCCATTTGGTCCCTGCCACCTCCCCAACACCCCGGCAGTCCCCTCCCCACCCCTACCGTGCCGTCTGTACAGCCTGGCGTCTCAGACACGTTTCCAAGGCAGGATCGGTCCAAGGCACCATCTGGTCCACCCGTCTGCTGCCTGCCCCCCCCGCCCCCACCTCATACTCTCCCCTCCCCCAGGGCACCCTGCAGAAGTTCGTGGACGACTTGTTTGAGACCTTGTTCAGCACTGTGCACCGGGGCAGCGCTCTCCCCCTGGCCATCAAGTACATGTTCGATTTCCTGGATGAGCAGGCAGACAGACACAGCATTCATGACACAGATGTGCGGCACACCTGGAAAAGCAACTGGTAAACCCCCTCGGGGAGCCCAGGGGGAGCTGCAGCCTGGGGAGGTCGCAAGCTGTGGGGGGTGGGGACCAGTAAGGACCAGGGAGATGGGGGCAGCCCTTTCTCGGCTGTGGCTGGGTAACCCAAGGCTCCTAAGATAAATAGCGCACATATGCTCCACGGAGCCAACGTGGTCCCCAGGCTGCCAGCGCCAAGTGGGGCCTGCCTGGCATAGGACCGGCATCAGGAAGCACACACACTTTCAGGCTGAGGCCATTCCCCAAGAAGCGCCTCCTCCCTGACTGTGACTTCTGGTTCTCAGGAAAGGATGCTGGGGGAACCTCCACAAAGAGCCACTTCTGAGACCGAGCAGCAGAGCCTCAAAGCAAGGCAGCGTGGGGCAATCTGAGCAGGGCAGAATCCAAGGCACTTCCTGACGCAGGGAAGCCCTGACTTAAACTTAGACCCCTGGGGAGGTGGGCCAGCGCTGGGAGAGAGCTTGCACCTGCTATAGACTTGAGCCCACCAACTACAAGGATGTCATTGCAAACCTGATCCCTTAAGGCCACGTCATTACCCCCGGCGCCTTGGCTTTCAGGAAGCAGCAGGCGGGATGTCCTGCAGGCGCAGCTCCCTCCCCTAAGGCAGCCAGACCCAGCAGGGGGGGAACAGCTCCCGCAGGCTCCTCGCACAAGGCTTCTCTCTCCTGGGTTTTGAACCTGGACCACAGACCCAGCTAAAGACTGGCTTTCAGATCAGACAGGGCCTGGCCGGGAGCAGGAGTCAAAAACCTTCCTTCAGGAAAGAGCACAGAGAGGGGAGAGAGGCGGTCCAGGCATGTGGGTTGGGCAGGCAGCCCACACAGCTGTCTGGAGTCAGCGATCTCCTCAGAAAACAGTGCCGGCACAGATGGGCCCCGGCTGTTATTTGGGAATCAAAAATCCTAGCAACCAGCAAAACACTTAAGAAAAACCCAACTCCAAACCCCATATAGCCCTGTCTTTCCGGGGTGTTGTGGTTGCCAAGCCCTCCAAAGCCTGCTGCTTTGATCACAGTGGAGGGAAATGGAGGGACTCCGGTGGTCATGGGGTGAGGAGCCCCCAGTGCACGTCACTGGGACACAGGCCCTTCGTCTGCATTCCCAGGGCCGAGGCTGTTCCCTTCACTTCAGAGGATCCCCCACCTAGCGCTGGGAGCGGCAACTTCAAAGAAATCGAGAAAGTTCTGGACTGTCCCCATCTCTGTTCATTCTGTTGCTGATCAGGCCCAAGTCATGAAATGCCCTGCCTTGGATTTGTGGGGAGAGTCCCCTTAGCCAGACCTCAAATACCTCATGTCCAATGAAAGAATATTAGAAACTTCCAAAGCTGCAGGAGGAAGGGGAGGGTGGAAGAGAAAGGTTACCTCTCAGCCCAGGCCGCTCCCCTCAGGTTAAGGAAAGTGAGTAGGTCCCACTGCACTTGGGAAGACAAGCAGAAATCATAATGGAAAAGCTTGGAGTGGGCAAAGCTGGCCTTTCCCAAGACTTGGCACGAACTGAGACATTTGGGAAAGTTTGGGGTCCAGGAGAGTCAAGAGAAGATGAGGAAATGGAGAGGAGAGGTTAACACCTCAAGCCCCAAGGACAAGCCAGGGGACAGAGCTCACTCCGCAGAGGAACCAAAACAGTTAAGTCCCCGAAGGCAGCTGGAGGGGAAGGCTGAGTTGGAAAAGGCAACAGAATTCTGCAGCTGGTCTGGTTTTGAAGGGGAGCAAATGGGCTTATCCTCCCGGCCTAAGGAGCAGAGAAAACGCATTCTGCTCTGATTATAAATTCCTGGGTCGCAGAAAGAACTCTCCTAACGACTGATCTGTCCTTCTTGGGGTGGGAAAAGCTCTGAGCCATTCCTGTATGCCAACAATGGCCCCCTCTTCTCCCTCTGCCCCTGCCCAGAGCCGAGAAAGCCCTGGGGAGAGTCGTGAAAGCTCTGTCCCCAGGGGAGCCCGCGCCTCAGCCCAGCCGGGCCGGGCCAGCGCTGGGAAGCGGCGGGGCGGCCGGACTGGGCGGGGAGCACAGGTGGCGGCCTTTGTGCGGCTCTCAGGCCTGCTGGGGCGGCCACTGCATCCTTCCGGACAACGGCCCTGGGCACTGGCAAGGGGCTCTGGGGGCTTTGTTGGAAGCCCTGAGAAAATTGTGCAGCCTTCTGTACTTGGGCTTTCCTGGGGGCACAGAGGCCTTGGGAAAAGACCGCCAGGAGGGACCCGAGGCCCCCACGCCCACCTCTCAGTTGTCAGGAAATGGGGTCAGCACCCCGATAGGCTGCAACAGGACCTCTCCTTTTCTCCCAGGGTCGGTAACGGCTGAGGCTAGGTCAGCAGCCCTGGCTGGACCATTCCTCTGTGCTTTCACTCTCTCACCCTTCGGAGGGAGAATTTCGCATTTGTCGGGGGGATTCAAGTGGACAGCATCAGGGCACAGCCAGGCCCATCCTCAGAGTCTGCTCTGCCTTTCCCACAGCCTCCCGCTGCGCTTCTGGGTGAACGTGATCAAGAACCCGCAGTTCGTGTTTGACATCCACAAGGGCAGCATCACGGACGCCTGCCTCTCCGTGGTGGCCCAGACCTTCATGGACTCGTGCTCAACCTCTGAGCACCGGCTGGGCAAGGACTCCCCTTCCAACAAGCTGCTCTATGCCAAGGACATCCCCAGCTACAAGAGCTGGGTGGAGAGGTCAGTCGCACCGTCAGGACAGGCCCGTGGCCCTGTTCCCTCCCCTCCTCTGGGCTTTACTGACCAAGGATTCAAAACCTTGTTTGCGGTACCTTCGGGACCTCCTGCTTGACTTTTTCTCCCTTATCCAAAGTTCCTGCTTGGGGAAAGGAGGGGAGTTTTATATCCTTGAAGTCAGATCCTTATTCTAATTACCATTTTTCTTTCAATTTTTTGGGAGGAGGGAAGGTAATTCAGTTTTTATTTATCTATTTTACTGGAGGTACTGGGGATTGAACCCAGGACCTCGTGCCTGCTAAGCATGCACTCTGCCACTGAGCTATACCCTCTCCCAACTAATTACCATTTAGACCATTTATGGAACACAGGCTAAGTACCCAGCACTGTGATAAAGATGATGTATGTAGCATCTCATTAAAATATCCAACAGAGTAGTGAAGTAGGTATTATTACCATCCCCATTTTACTGATGAGGAAACTGAAGCACAGAGAGGCAAAGTAACTTACCCAAGGTGACACAGCTAGCAGATAGCAGAACTGGAATTTGAATACAAGGAGTCTGGTCAGAATCTGGGCTTTTTTAACCACACTGGGGGATCACTGCAGATGGGAGCTCAAAGTTAGATGAAATCTCCTGAAGAAACTCTGGCCTTAGGAAGAACCAGTCTCCAGACTCCAAGCTCAGCCTGAGGCAAGAAGCCAGAGGAAACCACATCAGAAGACAATAGAAAGACAGGAGCAACTGAGGACACTCATGCTCTCAAGGGGCTTGGGGCCAGGGTAGGTGCAGGCAAATATTTGCTGAGTCCCCACCAAGGGAGCCTGTCCTCTCTGTGGCAGATACTACGCAGACATCGCCAAGCTCCCCGCCATCAGTGACCAAGACATGAATGCCTACCTCGCCGAGCAGTCCCGCCTGCACGCCGTGGAGTTCAACATGCTGAGTGCCCTCAATGAGATCTACTCCTACGTCAGCAAGTACAGCGAAGAGGTGAGACAGGGCCCTGAAGGGACAGAAACCTGCAAGCAGGGAGCAAGGAGGTTACACAGAAAGCGGAGCTCCACCCTTAAATAAAAGCAACGTAGGGTAATTCAGAAAACGCATTTGTGGAGTCAAAAAATCATCACCATTCCTTTAGGAGGCAGCCTAACCTCTCCTGATTCATCCTGTTCTTTCTTACACCTTCTGCTGTCTTGCCCTCTTTGCTAGTGCAATCAATTGCACTTTTAATGATAGTATTTTTCAGTTCAAAGTGTACGATTAATTTCATTCCTTCTTAAACAAGGAATCAGACTGTTCTTTGCACTTGGGCAGATGCCTCAGTTACATTTCAGATGGACAGGTGGACCTTCACATGAATACAGCCTGAAGAGGACAATTTGAAAGAATTCACAAGTCATGCACTAGCATCGTACCTGAAAATAGTAGCAGTAACAATAATATCAAATGCTTACATAGCACTTCCTATCTGCCAAATGTTTTAAAGACTTTAGAGGTACACTTACAAGCATGCATGCAAACATACATACATAGGTACATATATTCAGTTAACCATTTACATCATTTAAGGTTACGTTCATTAGGGCAGAATGGAAAGGCAGATAGGATTCTGGAAAACAGCCTCTTCTCTGCCGAGCCCTGACCCGGCCCCTCCTTTGCTTTTGTTCCTTAGCTCATCGGGGCACTAGAGCAGGACGAGCAGGCCCGGAGACAGCGGCTGGCGTACAAGGTGGAACAGCTCATAAATGCCATGTCCATTGAGAGCTGAGAGATGGAGCCTCCCGTTCCTGGGAAGAGGGACCCGTGAATGCTGTCACACCGGGCGTCTCGGAAGGACAAGTGAAGGGGGCCAGGCCCCAAAGCTTGCTGTCCCCTGAGACCCCATCCTGGGGAGAGGGTAGGGCCCCTCTCCCCACGCCAGCCAAGTTTCATCACAGCCAGTTCCGCCAGGAGAGACCACGGGCGTCACCCACCGATGGCGAGAGCGAGAGGGAAGCAGGGGCGCGAAGAAGGTGGTTCTTCAAGCTGAGAGGCACGGACTTGGCATGGTTCTGCCTCTGTGACTGCTGCTTTGCATGAAAACTCACTTGATGTATATTGGGGAAATAATGAGAACTTTATTTAATTTTTTTTAAGAAAAAGGAAAACCGGAAATAAAACAAAACAAAAAGCCTCCCTGTTCATCCCGTCCACCTTTTGTTTAATTCTGGTTTCTGTCCCCCTTCCTTCTCCACCCCCCACCCCCTCCCATCATCCCTCCTTCCTCCTATAACTCCTGTTTCCCAGTGATGGAAAAAAGCTGCAAAGTGATGCTGAGAGAAACTGGAGAGAAACGGATTGTTTCTTTTCCCTTGAAATTTAAAAAAAAAAAAAAGTGAGGAGAGAAGAATGAGCACAAGTTGACACCAAACATTTCACCAGAAGAGAGGCCAGCGAGACCCAGAACGATGCTGGCAACCAGAAGAGCTGGGGAAGGACGGATGCTTGCACACACGGCCAAGTCCTCGAGCGCCCCACCTGGCTGACTGGAAACCGAGCTTTACACACACACACACCTGTATATTCTCGTCTCCAGGGAAAATATGTGTCTGCAGAGTACCAATACTTTTTGCTACTGTTTTTTGTTTGTTTGTTTTTGTTTCATTTAATCCCAAACCTCAACGAATGAGGAATTGATTTTGGTACTTTTCCTTCTGGTTTCCCTCAAGTGACTACCGGACGTGGGGGAAGAGGGGGGCCTCTCCCAAGCTGGATGCCTGGCCTCCCTGAGGACCCTGGGCAGCAAGGCCTCACATCCATCACTGTCAGACAGCAGGCACCCTGGGGAAAGGGCCTCCAGGCCTCCAGGAGGTTCCATCCAGGAGCTGATGTGGAGACCTGAGTGTCTGGCTTGGGTTTCCACTGCAATCCGATCCGCCAGTGGTTTCTTGCAATTAAAAAGGAAACAAAAATCAAACACTGTTTACAGCCAGCAATACTTGAAGAGCATAGGTTCAAGAAGCTGCAGTATTTGTTGTTGTGCTTTTGTTCTCTCGTGCCTAGAGGGGAGGGACCACCCTTCGCTCTTTCCTCTGTGGAAGCTCCTGATCACCCGAGCACTGGCCTCAGTAGGAGTGGCCGTGGCATCCCCACGTGACTCTTCTTCTGCCTCTCTTTCCGCCTCTCACGTGTCCTTGTGAATTTAAAGGACAAGTGGGCGGCTTCTCACTGGGCGTCTCTCTCTCCTGCTGACATCTAAATCCATGGATGACCAACCCTCCTGAGCGTAGTTTCCAAACCAAGAGACCAAAGCTCCACGTCCTGGTCCTGAGGCCCCATGGAAGCCCGTGGGAGGCAACCAGGGGGAGGAGCCTCCGTTGGTGCAGGACCCTGGTGACCAGACAGCCACCAGAGATTCCAGGCCTCCCATGCTGGCCAGGATCCAAGCAGCCAGCCCCAACCTCTCTGCAGGCAGCATCGGAGTGAGTGGGAAGGAGAACAAGAGAAAGGCAAAGGGATGGGAGGCGGGGCAGCAGGGGAGGGCCAGCCTCCCATCCCCACCTTCTGCTGTACAAGGGGCTGCCTAACGTGCTGGGAAACTGGACCAGCTACCCCAGAGAGACCAGACCAGGGTCATTTCCTCTGCAATTAACTTGGGGCTGCAGCTTCTCTGTGCCCTGATTTACCTCCAAACAATTCCTATTTCCAAAGCCTCTGCTGACCACATTGGAGTCCCAGGAAAGGGCCAGGGGAAGGGGAGCTCTGAGGGCTGGCTTCTGTCGCTGGCGTGTGGCTTTGGATCACTGTGCTCACCACACAGCAGACATCGCCCAGTCGCCTCAGCTCCAGTTTCTTGCCTGAATGCAGCTGACAAATGGGAAGAGAAAAGCATTCAGCAAAATACTCAGGAAATGCGCTGTTTTCATTGTAATTCACAACCAGCCATGCCAACGCCACTTTCTTCTGATAATCCACTTCTGTTAAAGTTTCTCTCAGCCCTATTTATAGCCTGAAAGAAATGCTAATGACTGGCCTTCTGCACTAAGCCAAAGTGTTTGCCCTTCGTAGCACCCAAAGCTCATCAGCTCAGAGCCTACGATGTATGACAATGAAAGGAGAGGAGACACAGACAAAAGGAATGTGAGCAGGGGACTTGTGCTAGCCACAGAAGAGGGCAGCCCCCTCATTTTCCTTCTGAGCTCTGAATGAAGGTTTTCTGATTACACCACTGCTCAGACTGGCACCTGGGTTTTGCTCCACCAAGAAGCAAAAGCAAGTTAGACATCTCAGCTGCATCTTCCCAACCCGTACCGCTAGACATCTACCTAGGTGTCTCCAGCAAAGACTTTTAATGGCCATTCACTGCCTCCTTGAAGCAGGGGATGCTTCCCCGAAGCTTTTTAGGGAGTGGGAGAATGATGGGAGGACGGCCGCTTGCAGAGTGGAGGGGAGAGGCAGCAGGCGTAAGAGGCTTGGCCACATTTCCCAGATTCCATGAAAGAGTTGGGAAGTGTGGGCTGGAAAAGGACGTGGCACAGGGGCCTCCCTGAGGAGGGGATTTAGATAAAGGAAAACTTGACTGGACTCAACTCTGACTTCTCACCTGTTCCTCCTCCACCAACTCTTGGCTGGGGGTCACCAAGAATCCGCGCCCTGTGCTGAGAGGAGAGGGAGTTAGCTGGCCTCTCTCCTCCCCATTATCCAATTTGAGGATATTTGGACCCTGTGTAAGGAAGGCAGTAAATTGGCAACCCATCCCCACGTGAAGTCATCCATCTTGGAAGGAGGCAGGGAGGGAATTCTCTCTCGAAGCTGATCTGACTTTGTTTTGTTGCACTGATCTGCACAAGAGACCGTTCTCTGGAAAAGGTCAAGGAAAATCACCCCAGAGATGTGCTCGGCCAGACAGAGCATTCATGGACAAGATGGAGATGGCCGTGTCCGCTGTGGTGGAGCGAGTCCCTCCGGCTGGCCTGCTGCTGCTGCTTCCGACCCTCGGCACGGGGCCAGGTGCTTCTGTGCTTGGGCTCTGCCGCTCCCCACGGCGCATCTCCCAGCACCACTCCTGATCCACCTCCCGGCCGAGAGCTCCCCTCCTGCCATGACAAGTTCGGTCATTAAGAGCACAGATCAGCTATAAACTTCTCTCTTGCGAGGAAGCGATTTCTTATCTCCATCCTTTCCGGGAACCTTCGTGAGCTAACGCTATTTGCTAGGCCTTGCTCCAGGTGCTGAGAAACTGCAATGAACCAGACCAGGAAGGGCCTTCTTCCAGCAAATTCTCATCCTTCGGGCTGCTGGTTCCTGCCACCAACTTAGCCCAACAACCCTCCTCCTGGACCTGCAGAGGGCACCAAGTTCTGTAGCAAAGGGAGCCAGAAGAAGAAAGCCGAACAACCCAGCTGCCTTACCTCATTCTGGGGACAGTCCTCTAGCCATGAGAGCCTCTCTCGCTCCCACTGCCACCATCTCCTCTGGTGGCACATCCCTGCCGCCCGAGCTCCTGATCTTCCTTTATTTCCACCAAAAGAGGTCAAGAAATAGCTGTCGAGGTCCCTGGCTCTGCTGAGCATGAAGCAGAAGCAGTGGATGGGGAGCCGGACTGGAAGGGTCTGAGCAGAACAAACAGAGGATGTCTGACAGCCTCTGGCTGCTCAGTCTCCACGTGCATCCCTCCAGCCACAGCTGCGCCCGGTAACCCGCAGCCAGTCAGTCCTGAGCCGGCGGCTGCTCCGGGGGAGGCCGCTGTCCCCAGCCACGCTGTGTCATGCCTGAGGTTCCTGAGGCCTGGCCAGGAGCAGGAGAGAACTCAGACTCTGTGGGTGAGAAAATGCAAAGGGGCACCGTGGACGCAGGACTGTGGAAGCAGATCCCACGGAGAGACTCGGGAGATGACGCTGAGGGCCTTCTGGTGCCTTGTCTCAGGAACAAGCTGGGAGAAGATGGCAGCAACCTCTTCATCACTCCAGTCTCTCTTCCATCTTTCCTTTCATCTGGTTTCCTTAAGAGCGACATTTAACCATCTGGGGCTCGGGGACGCCAGGGCGGACAGATCAGGTTTCACCCCTGGTAGCCGGGAGGTCCTGGGAGACAGGGCCTCAGTCCCATGAGCAAACTGGAGAGTCTCCGCCTTTCGTGGACACCCCTGTCTCGTTCCCCTCACCTCACAGGGTTCCACCTTCTATCCTGGCCGCGTGCGGCCCACTCCTCCTGTCCTCACCTCAAGGGGGACGGGAGGCATCGTCTGAGCTCCAGTCGAGGCTCTGACTCTGGCTTCATTTGCTCTCCGTGTTGGCGTCACAGGTGGAGAACATAACGGAACACAGTCTGCCCCACACAGAGCCGATGTTCCTGCATGTGTCAGGGAGTGAGGGACGAGCTCTCTGTACCAGGGGACCAGGGGCCTGAGCCCACCTGCCTCTCCCCTCAATTTCTCCTACCCAAACCCACTCTTCTTGACACACTGGAATCTGTATTATATCTATTTTTAAGGAAATAGAATGATAGTTGTCTGGTTTTGTTGTTTTTACAGGTGTTGTGGATTAAAAGCTGTAAGAAAATTACGTATTTAAGATATTCCAATAAAATGGGGTTTTTTTGGTTATTCTAATATATTATTGTGTACCTATTGTAAATATGAAACACTCCTATTTTGCAAGCCAAGGACACAATTTGTACTGTTGTTATATATAAATAAAGTTTACTGGATTAAAAAAAACATAAATCTTCAAATAAACCTGATTGTTCAGTTGCATATCTGCAGAATAACATTTCACAGGTGTATTTAAGAAGCAGAGGACTCACAGGAAGTTGAGCTAAGTTGTTCCGAGGGACTTCTAAAATTCTCTCTGGAGCCAGAGCTTAATAATGTCCAGTCAGCACCACACACACACACACACACACACACACACACACACACGCTCCGGCTTGTACCAATAGATGAACACTGCCCCCTAGTCCCAAGACCCAGAATATCGCTTTTCTCCAACAAGAAGCTGATGGTGCAAAAACCTTGGGTTGAGGTGCTTTCTTAGGGGTGACTGAGGTCTCAGACGGAGGAGATCCACCACCAGACTTTCCCCAAAATTACATTCATTGATTTGTATTAAAAACTGTAAGCACCTACCATGGCGTGGCATTGTCCTAAGTGCTGGGGGAGGAAATAATAAATAAGAAAGGCAGGGTGCTCTCAGCCTTTCAGGCTGTGAAGATCACAAGGATTCTGAAAAAGGAATGTCTCAGACATGCCATGGAAGGGTTTTGTGGTTGTTTTTCTTTTATTTTCAGTTGAGGGGTTAAGGGTGAGTCAAGGGGAAGATGCCAGATACTGTGCGCCTTTAGATCCAGCTCCGGGGAGGGGGTGGGTGGGCTCTGGCCTGGATAAAATAAAATAAAAGCAATTTGGGGCTGACCTGGCATCCAGAGGCAACGAGGCCTAGAGGCAGGGAATTGAGGTTTGGCCTGAGGGTGCCATGCCCCCTCCTCTCACCGTGCCTCCATTTGTCTATTTTTCCCAAAAGTGTGTGGGAGACACATCTACTCTCAGCTGCTAAAAGGAGCCAGTGTGGATAAGCTGTCGATCTGACATCTCAGTGGAGTGCACCAGAAAACCAGCCGTCTCCCTTCAGGATAATGAGGTCAGAACTGTGTTCTGGGCCCACAGCCTCATACCCAGCACTGAGACTAGAGGCTCCTGAAGGATGGGGTGCCGCTCTCGCCCTCAGACAGCCTCCAGTCTCACAGCAGGGACAGCCTCTGCCTTCAGCGTGCCTCCAGTCTGAGGAGACCCTGCTGTCAAGGTCGGCCCAGACTTACATGGACAGCCGGCACGTGTAAGAAGGGGGCCTGGGACTCAAAAAGCAAAATCATACAAACGAGTACATGTTGATAAATCTCGTGTGTGCTAGAGTTGTAGAATTACCGTGGATTCAGAGAGATATTTCCTGTGAAGATATTTCAGTGCCTACTCTGCAGCTTGGTGTTGGTGCCTACACACACACACACACGCACGCACGCACGCGCGCATGCTTGTTCCCTGAGAGACTGGAGAGATGCAAATGCTGGTCCTGAGGGTGAGAAAAATGCAAACACAACACCCCAAAGAGCCGAGAGAAGAGCATGTCGCTGAAGCCTGTGTGTAATTAGTGCATCATTTTCAATTGCAAGGAGGGTTTTGTTGTGAGTGCACCGGGCTGTTATGCTAACATTAAACCATCTTCCGCTTCTCTTATAAATGCAGACCCAGAGCACTGGAGGCACTGTGTTCCACCACAGTGACAAAGATATAATTATTTCTCAGCAAAAGCACTCACATGACCCTGGTGGGCTTCTGGACTGTCAGGAGTGTGGAGCAGGAGCAGTTAGATGAGACCAACCTCTGCCAGTGCCCGCTGGGGCCCCGGGGGTGAGCTGGGATGGGACACAGGGCCACACGGACTAGATGAAGGAGGTCATTTCTCTGCCTAGGGTATTTGCACCCCAGAATTTCCCCAATCTTCTTTCCAACACAGCTCTCCCCTCAACATTTTAAATGGGGTACCTCTATTATTAAATGTCTGCTGCAGGAACTAGCATCCTCAAGGGAAGGAAGAAATTGAGGAGGAGGGAGTCTACCAGGCATCTGTCTGTCCCACTGTCTGTTGTGGTCCCAGGACAGAGCACTGAGCCCTGGGTGAGTCTATAGCAGATGCCCAATAAGAAAGTTCTGAATGGATAAGTGATCGAATGAATGGATGTTGTGAATCACTTCCATAGTGCAGACACTAGAACATCTCTTTTAAGCCTGCTGCCATAGGCATGTCCCATTTTTCTAGTCTGAGGCTCAGAGAGGGTAAGAGATTCGCTTAAGTTCACACAGCTACTCTAGAGTTCAGATTTCATGCTCTTTCTACAGCATGACTCTGCCTTTTATGAGCCCTAGGACCATTTAATACTCCAAAGTCTTCCCAGGAATCGATCTTTCCTCTTGTAACAAGCACAGGCTATGAGAGCGCTCTTCAGCATCCATTAATATTCAAATTTGCTCAACACAATCACGGTCTGGCCATCACTTGCAGTGCGAAATGATACTAGCCTCGGCACAGTTAGACACAGAAAGGGAAAAAAAAAGCTAAGGCATAAAGTTGCAGCTTTCTCGATTTTACAATCTAATATCAACACCAAATCATTATTCGAAGAGAGAAAGACTCATCCCTTTTCTTCGTGGGAATTATAAATCATTTTTACTACGAGAGCAAAATAATTTTGCCAACCTGGAGCCATAGGATTCTCAGAGAACTAGGTTCCTCAGTTTGAAGGGAAAACTTGCATGATAATCCACTCAAGAGAATTTAGGGAAGTGGGTGCAGCTGGAAATCTGTGCTGGGTCACAGTGACGGCAGGAGCTGTCAGACCTCGCTGCTCAGCAGGTGAGCCGAAGGCAGAGCTGACTCCCACCTAGGTGTGTGACGACTGCCGAAGCTGGGAGCCAAACCTGTGGCCCACCAGAAGCCCATGTGTAGGACTGTCTGCAGCATATTATTTTTTGAATTCTTAATTTTTATTGAAGTGTAGTCAATTTACAATGTTAGTTTCAGATGTACCGTGAAGCAATTCAGTTATACATATACATACTTTTTTTTCAGATTCTTTTCCATTGCAGCTCATTACAAGAAATTGAATATAGTTCTCTGTGCTATATAGTAGGTCCTTGCTGTTTATCTATTTTATATACAGTAATATGTATCTGTTAATCCTAAACTCCTAATCTATCCCTCCCCTCTTCCCCCCTGGTAACCACAGTTTGTTTTCTATGCAGCATATTATTAGAATATTCACCTGACTCCTGGCTTTATCTTATTTTATTTTTTCTATATTTTTCTAATAGAGGTATTGGGGATTGAACCCAGGACCTTGTGCATGTTAAGCATGCGCTCTACCATTGAGCTATTCCGTAGCCCCACCACCACTACCTGGCTTCACTTTATGCCTCTGCTTTTTTTATCTTTATTCCTCACTCCCCACTCCTTTCTAATTGCGAGGTTTCATGTAGGTCCTGGCTAAGGGCACAGGTTTTGGATTCAGATTGCCTGGGGTTGAATTCCATTCCCAAGCTATATGGTCTGGGGCAGGTTAGATAACCTCACTGGATACCAATTTTCAAATCTATAAAATGGGGATACTATATATTCAATAAAGGGTTTTGTACAGGTTAAATAAGATAATGTATAGCATGGCCTCCGTAAATATTGCAATAGGTAAGTGAGAAAGAGAGTTAACCAGGCACCCTCCTACGGGCTGTCCAGTAGGACCTATAGGCAGGAGCAGATGAGGGTCTGAAGCCGAATTAAACCTTGTAGATTTCAGCAATAAAAGCTGGTGCCTGAAAGTTAAGCCCTTAGGAGACGAGGCAGGGATGCTGACCAAGGGAAACAGGAGACGAATCAAGGCTTTCCCCAAAGGCAGAATCAGCTATGAACCAGCCAGTAAATGTGCTCCAGGTAAATGGTAAGTAGCAGAGGGGAGTAGGCGAAGCCAAATCTGCATGTGCTAGAACCACGGATGGAGCCCGGTTGGCCACACAGTCAGTAGATGATTCCTGAAAGCCTGACCAGGATCAGGACCCAAAAGGTGTCAGGCACCTAATAGGAAAGATATCCCTTCACCCAGAGAGCTGGGGACAGGGTAGGGCCTCAGGCCCAGGGCAGGAGCAACAGAGAAGGACAGGTAGGCTGGAGGCAGAGGACACAGACCCCAGGGGCCCAAGTCCCAGAGAGAAGCCGGAGAAGCAGAGGGAACAGAGTGCTTACCAGACCTGGAAGGGGCCTCTCCTGTCTCCTCTCTGGGAGAAGTCTGGGCACCTCCATCCCCAGCTGGGTTCAGGTGAGTGCATTAGTCAGGGTTTTCCAGAGAAACAGAACCATAGACCAATAGGGTGTGTGTGTGTGCATGGGTGTGTGTGTGTGTGTGTCTGTGTGTGTATAGGGAGGTAGAAACAGTGACAGAGTTTAAAGAAAATCTCACTCAGTTCCAGAGGCTGCCAAGTCTGAAGTCTGCAGGGCAGGCTGGCAGGCTCGCAAGTCCAGCAAGAGCTGTTGTGCAGTCTTGGTCCGAAGGCATCTGGAGGCAGAATTTCTTCTTCTTTGGGAGACCTCCGTGTTGCTCTTAGGTCCTTCAGCTGTTAGGTGGGCCCACCCAATACCATGGAGGGTAACCTGCTTTCTCAGAATCTACGATTGTAAATGTTAGCCGCAACTAAAATACATCTAGACTGGTGTTTGACCAAACAACTAGGCACCACCGCTTAGCTATGTTGACACAGAAAATTAAGCATCACAGAGAGAAAAAGACAAGTCCTCTGCTATCAAACACTGAAACTAAATTCAGCACATATGATTTGTAAATCCATCCATTTTGATGCTTTTTTTATTGTGGTAAAAATACACATAACATAAAATTTACCATCTTAACCATTTTTAAGGGTGCAGTTTAGCAGAATTCAATATATTCACATTACTGTGCAACCATCACCATCACCCATCTCCATAACTCTTTCCATCTTATAAAACTGAAACTGTCTACCCATTAAACAGTAACTCTCTTTTCTCTCCGCCCTCCAGCCCCTGGCAACCACCAAGAAACCCTTAGTTTCCCAGTAGAAAATGCTTCTGAAAAATCTCAACCTTTGCTATTTAACCGAAGAAGAAAAGAGACAGACATTAACAAGGTATGGAGTAGGGGGCAGGGTATAGCTCAGTGGTAGAGCACGTGCTTAGCATGCACAAGGTCCTGGGTTCAGTTCCCAGTGCCTCCATTATAAATAAATAAATAAATAAATACCTAATTACTCTCCCCCCCCCAAAACAAATAAAAATAAATAAAATAAAAATTAAGGGGGGTGGGTACAGCTCAAGTGGTAGAGTGCATGCCTAGTATGTACAAGAACCTGGGTTCAATCTCCATTACATCCTCTAAAAGTAAACAAACACACAAACAAACAAACCTAATTCCCTGCCCCCCACTCAGAAAAAAGGCGAAAAAAACAAAATATGGAGCCCTTGAAGCTGGGAATGAGGGAGGGGTGGGGAAGGTTCCAGCTCCAGATCAGGGAAGAGGGGCCAACTCTCAGACTTGCCGTGAATAATAGGGAGTAGGAAAAACTGGAGACCGTCTCCTTCTTGTTTTTCCTCCTGAACTTGTGAATGTCTGTACCGTCCTAGCGCATTGATGGGAGCCGCACCCAAGGAGATACACCCGAAACTGATCAAAACAAACAAGACACGTTGAGCTGCCTCATCCCCAAGAATCACGCAGGACGCCAACCTTCCCAATCCATCTTCCCAGTTTTATCTGTCCTTTATTCTCCCATCTTCATTTGGCTCCATTTCTAACTCTGATGACGCATTTTGGAAAATCTCAGCCTGAAATTCTGATGCAGCGTCCCAAAGTGCCCCCAGCCACTCAGGAGAAGAGCCCAAAATGTCCGACCCGGGAGGGCGTGAAGGGAGCTCCCCAACCTCACAGAGCCTCACTCCACCTCCACCTGGACAGCCCTTGGTGAATTTAACGTCCACGAGTCCACCTTCAGAGCTAGTCCTGGATGACCGCCGTGGACCTTGAGCTTAGGGAACTGCAGGAGCCCGCCTCCTCTCTCCGCATTAGAAGCAGCCCTTAGTTTTCATTTCAACTCCATTTCCTCCTTAGAAGAGTGAGGATGCTGAGAGAAACAGGAACATGCGTGGTCAGTACTCTTGACCACTTCCCCCAAAATGCTAGAGTCCCAAATTATTTTCAACCTTCAGGAGGAGGTTAGGGTGTAGGGAAAGTCTGCAGACCTGGGACTGTGCGGGGGTTCCTTTCTAGGACAGCCCACCCCTGTTCATTTGTCTACTTAACCAAGTATCTGTTAGGAGCCATCTCTATGCTCTGCTCTGTGCTAAGCACCAGGAAAGGCCCAGGACCTGGCAGCTGACATCCTAACCTTGCGAGTTTCCCTGGCTGTTACGTTTATCTGGTAGCAATGATTTTTGTGTGTCTATCGTGCACTTACTGTCATTGGGGCTACACATAGGTGATCTCATTGGCTTCTATAAAAGCCTGAGGAAGCAAATATAATTCACTCTCATTTTAGAAAGGAGGAAACTGGGGCTCAGGCTTATTATATAACAAATCCAATATTGCACAGGGTCACAAGCTATGACATCAGTGACCCATTGCTCTTTGGGGCTCAAGGAAGGAGCCTCTCCTGTTTCAGGACACAGTGCTCAAAGTGGAAGGAGTAGATGGGCCTAGTGAGGCTAGAGCCAGCCTGCGACAGCAGCACTAAAGCTTCAGACCCTCGGGCCCCTCCTAGTCAGAGCTTGGGCGAGACGCAGAAATCCACAAGACTCTTGGAGATGTGGGCTGTGCAGCTGGGTCAGTGTCCTCAGGAACCTGTCGCAGCCACTGGGACTGTCTCTTCCTAAAGCCCTAACGTGCCACTAAACCACTTAGGTGGTCTCGACAAACCTTTTCTCTGTGTCAGTTTCAGCTTATCCTTTATGAGTTGAAGGGGCTTGGAAAAGATAAGTCGTTTTCAGCTTATCAAAGAAGGGCTCATGCAGAATCCACTTCAAAGTGAAGCTGCCCCAGTGGAGACAGAGACAGGAAACCAAGCCCCAACCCACCTGGCCTCTCTTTCCCCTCCAGTTCTCCCCCCACCACTCTTCTGTGCTGCACCCTAAAGTGCCTCTGAGCACCACTAGGGGCTCCACGGAATACCCATGGTCCCCTAAGGTCCCTCCTAGAAGCTACGTCCCTATCAGACAGGTTCCTCCAACCCACAGACGCAGTGTAGACCAGGTGGAGAGAAGTGCCAAAGGTCACGCTGAAATCCAAGTTCAAAACTCAGCTTCCGATACAAGGAATTATGGAGAAAGCAGAGTCCAATCCCACATGAGGATAATGAAATCAAAAAGGGGGAAGTGGGACCGGCAAAGAGGCAAAAGTATGAGGGGCCTGAGCACTTCCAGAGTTGAAAGTGAAGATGAGCTGCTTTTTGTAGAGGTCCAGCCCTGCGCGAGGGCCATTCTGAGTTCCTTTAAGGAGCCACCATGGGAAAACATCCATTCCCCAAGATCCAGCCTTAGTCCTTTTCTCTAAGTTCTCCACTAGTGTTCTCGGAGCAGGAAGTGATCTCTAGAGCACGAGGGCAGAGAGTTTCATACGCGTTCCTGAGGAACAGAACAAAAGTCACCTGAGTCTTGAGGTCTTGGCTTTCCTACCTACAGAGCCAACAGGATTTCTGCTAGACTAGGAGACAGAACGAGAGAGAGGCCTGGAAGTGGTTCTGGGTGTGGAGGGAGGTGGGGGGCTGGGGAAGCCCCACCCCCAGATGAAAGATGGTAGAGTGAAGCAGGAGAGACTCCGAGGCACCGCTTATGGAGGAAGAAGGAAAGAATTACAATATGAGACTGGTGGACCCCATCCTTTTTATACTTGAACAAAGACCAGGATTACCCACTGCATATGGTTTTGAGATGTACTTACCTTGCCCTGCCCCAGGGTTGGTTATATTGCAAAATCTGTTTTTACGTGATGAAAAGTTGAGAAGGCCTTAACAATGGAAAAGGATTGTGCTGACTCAAGAACCAAGTTAGTACCTCGGAGGAGGAACCCAGGGCAGCTGATGAGGAGAGAGATGAGGAGACCGGCCCCCTGCTCTAAAGCAAAGAGGGAAAGAAAAGGGAAAGAGACACACAGGACCTGTGGGGGATGACAGTGGACATGGGAGGCTGAACTTCGCACATTTCCTATTCTTTTTACCCCTTCCTCCTCTCTGTCCATCCCGGTCATGGAGAAACCTTCAGGGGCAATGACTCCATTTCACTGTCACAAAAAGCCCTGGACAGGAGTGACTCAGAACAGGGCCCCGGGCTCCAGATGTTAGAGAGGTTGGAGGGGACAGGTCCTCCCACCAGGCCGGCCTGCCCTTCCGCCACTGCCCCTTCCCTATGCCTGCACTCCCATTATCATTCTATTCCTCCTTCTGGTTGTCTCTGCACTGAATTAAAATTGTATTTTATCAAAGACACAAGAAAGGGCCTGGGGGACACTGGGCAAAGCACACAGCTCAGAGAGCTCTGGTCCAAAACATCAGCTTTGAGGAACCTTCCTCTGAGTCTCTCTGATCTTTGCCTTTAGAAAATTCAGAGGTTGGAGAACTGTGATCTGACTCTCACTTCACTCTGTGCTCCACCCCACTCCCCCCAGGCTGCTGACCTCTCCTTTCAGGGCCCCTTCTCCTGGTCCCTGTAGGGGAGGGGGAAGGACACAGATGCATGTACTGCAGACAGCCATGTGTCCCTCCTCCTGACCTTTGAGCTGGTCTCATTCCTTTCTGAATCTCCTCCATGTCCGTATCAGCAACATCGCTGGCTTGTTCTCTTTCTGTGATAACATTAAATGGACAAAACCTGCTCTCGAGGTTTCGTTCCAGTTCCTAACACACAGCAAGACAACTTCCTTATAGGAGGTTCCACTGGAACCTAGGACTTCCTAGCTGTAGATTCTCTGGTCAAACCAGATCTCTGGGGGCTCAAAACCCCACCCTGCCCTGTTATCCCAGCCCCCACGCCTATGTCTTTGTTCACTGGGAGCTTTCTGCGAAACGAGACAGAAATCTAGCAAGATGGTAAGATGATTATGACAAGCCAAACAGCACACAGCCTCTGCCAACGCAGAATAGCAGCCCTGTGGCTGCCTTAGCCTGTTCCAAGAGCAACTTGAAAGATGGCTCATACAGATGGAAAAGACAAGAAACGTGCAGCAGGGGTCCTGGAAAAAACAAGATGGCCTCAGGGCTCAGGTGGAAACCTTGTGGCCCCTTCCTCCTCCTTTCTGCAAAGGCAGGTTAAGTCAGCCCTACTAGGCATCCAGCACGAGAGGCCGGGAAGTCCAGGAGGCGCACGCCGGCAGCTTAGATGGGCTGGGCACGCATAGTAATGAAGGTCTCACCACATCTTTCTTCAAGGGAATGCCAAGCTCTCCGTCTCTGATTTAATTCCCAGAACTAGGAGGCTGGTGAACTTGGCATCCGCATAGGCAAAGCCTGACTTTGACCTTCAGAAGGTCATTTGACCTATGGGACTCATTTCTTTCTCAGCTATAAAATAAGAGGGTTCGATGAAGTCAACCCTAATGTCCCTCCATCTCTGTGGCTTTATGATTTCTATGACTGTGAGAATGAACCAAGTAGAATCTGACAACCAGGGGAAGAAAGTATCCTCTACAGAGATGCACAAAGCAAATAAAAGAGAAAGCCAAGCTCAGCACCCAGGTACCAAGATTCCTAGCCCAAGGCTCTACTTCATCAAAGGAAGATCTTCAGAATAACAATTTGCACTATTACATTTTTTATGCCCCACCAAAAGTAAAATCCCCACTACAAAGCTGATGCGTATTTGTCCTCCCATGACCCGATCCTTTGTTTTCAGTCTGCTCGCGCCTTGCTCCTTCTAGACAGCATTTGAAATATATTTTCTTAAATTATGGATTATTGACAAGATGGAATGCTATAGACCATGAAAAACTAAACGTGGGAACTGGGTCACTACCGGAATATGTGAATGCAGACTAACTTCACCTGGAAAGGAGGAGGCCCCTTGGGGACAAGACACGCTGATCCCATGGGTGGGAAGTGACCGCGTGCTCATTGTTTACTGACCAAGATGAGAGGCAAATTTAGGTTGTATTCTTCTATTAGTAAAGATAAAATAAATGAACTCTTATTATTTTAAAATTCTGGCTGTCTTTGGCATCTGGGCCACTGTTTTGGACAAAATGTGACCAAGATGACCAGGTCCACAGAATTCTCTGTTTTTGGAGGGGAGGGGATTTGGTTCTTATTTATTTATTTATTTTTATTGGCGGTACTGGGGACTGAACCCAGGACCTCGTGATGTGAAGTATGTGCTCTTGCACTGAGGTATACCCTCCTCTCCCCCTAGAATCATTTTTCAAGCAGTAGGTTCCCCCCTCCTCCTTCTCCCTTCAAGCCCCACACCTTTGCTCCCACCCTCACTGGGCACACAGCCTCCGCGACACACACACACACACACACACACCCCACCTTGGAAGTCAGCAGCTAAAAGGCCAACTTGCCTGGCTGGCTGGGAAGACAGAGCAGCAGCAGGCTGGGGAGAGGGAGGGAGTTGGGGCAGAACCTGCTGGCAGAGCTCTGCCTCAACCATGGCTGAGGATGGTGTGGACCCTAAGGTGACCCCACCAGCCTGGGCACAGAGGGGACCACTCAGCCTTGGCTCAGGCGATCAGTTTCAAACCCCTGGACCTCACATCGACAACATTCTATTACCATGAGAGCTGGAGTTAGAGACCCCTCAAAGCTCAAGGAGACAAAAACACTTCCCGCAGATGACAGACTCCCCTGTCCAGAGAATCCTTGGGGGCTGCAGTTCCTCCCGTTCTGGCTGAGCCAACACAGCACAGAAGTGATAATCATGGGAGTTGGAATCAGACACAGCTGGGGAGAAGAACCAGTCCCGCCGCTTAGCAGCTGGGTGACATGAGGTGTTTCTTACTTCCTCTGCGTGGGCCTTCTGATGTGTAAAATGTGGTATCAGTGCAGGTGTCTCTGGTGAAAGTCAGACCAATGTCTGTGGAGCCCTTGGCACAGGCGAGGCATGCATGTAGCAGACACTCGAGACGCGGGGAGCTGTCTAGTCTAGTGTTATTATCTTGCACCACCTCCCTGAAATGTTCTGGCCCCTCTTCTTCCCCACTCTTCCCTGGGGGCATCTGGAGTCTGGCTGTGCTGAGATGCAAGGGCCTGGATCAGGTCTCGGGCTCCACCGAGCATGATGTTTTCTCAACTGAAAACTGAAACCTGGTATCAAGCTGCAAAGCTCTGACCAGAGGCTCTGGCCAAGGGGTTGACTCCGTTCAGGAAATGAGTCCCAGTTTGGGAGAAAGCAGGCAGTGACTAAGAGCCATCTGGACGAGGTGGCGTCTCCAACTAGTACTCGGAAAAGCCAGACAATGATCCAAGCAGTGGGGCGATTAACACAAGTATAGACGGATTAGGGGGACTAGACAGCCTAGAAACAGACCCTAACATATATTTAAAGACATAATAAATGATAACAGGACCATCCTAAATTATTAGAGAACGTGTGAGTTATGCAAAAGCTGCAATTGGGGAAAATCGGCCATTTTAAAAGGAATCAATTTTGATCTTCATCTCATGGTATAGACTAAAACTTCACTTAGATCAAACGGTTAAACCTGTAAAAACAAAGGGAAGGGGAAAAAAACTAGAACATGTCATTTTTCCCAAATGGTAAGACTGAATAGTATAAAGATGCTAATGGCTCATGAATTAAGATATATGTTGAACCCAATCCCTTTCAAAGTCCCAAATGGGACTTTTTTTTTTTTTCTGAAGCTAAACAGCATGCTTCTGAAATTCATCTGGAAAATGAGCAGGAATAGCCAATGTAAAAAAAAAAAAAAAGAGTCATTGTGGGAGATTTGTTCTACTAGATAATAAAATGCTACATTTCATATAAAAATATGTCATATTTTAAAATATGTGAATGTATAAAGATACAATAATTAAAACAGTGTGATTATAATAGAAGAACTAACTGAACAGAATAAGAAAGCTCAGAATAGTCTACTGTATATTAAAAGAAAATTTAGCATGTGATAAAGGTGGCATCCAAGCCAATGGGAGAAAAAAACATTCTTTAATACATGATGCTGGGATGAATGTTAACTATTTAGTGGGAAAACCTATTTAAATCCTTGTCATACAACATAGAATAACATAAATTTCAGATGCATTAAAGAGTTAAATGTAAAAAACAAAAAGAAACCATAAAATACTTAGAATAAAATACAGATTGCTATTTCTATCTCAGTGTGGAGCTGGAATTTCTAAGCATAAAAGCAATCAGAGAAGTCACAAAGGAAAAAAATAGATATATTTAGCTGCATAAAAATTCGAACCATCTCTCAATAAAAAACATCACAGAAAGTAAAAATAAACAGCAAAATCAACCTGAGAAAAATGTCTGCAACAAAAACATCAAAAAATTAATGTTCTTAAAATATGAAATAGCGTTTACACATAACAGAAACCACTAACGCAAAAGAAAAATGTGCAAAGAACAAGAATAGGCTATTTGCAGAAGAAACACAAATAATGGTTTAAATATACAAAAGACTATTAAACCATGCTGGCAATCAATATATGTGAAGACAACACAGTAAGGAAATATATTTTTTCCCCTATTGAATTAGCAAATACTTGTAAAAGTCAATGCAGAGTATTGATGAAGGTGTAACGCAGTGACGGGCCTTCTCACACGCTGCTGGCATGATAGAAATGTGTGCAGTATTTCTAGAATGCAACATGGCAATACGCCTCAAGGGTCCTTAAGATATTCATTCTCCTTGTTGCAATAATTCCATTTTGAATTCGAGCAAGTAAAACTGAGGACAAACACATACATTCACCTCTTTTCTTTTTAATGGTAAGTAGATATAACTTCAACATCCACTGAGTTTTGGAAAGTTAAGTAAATTATAGTATATTCACAAGATGGGATTTTATACTATCATTTAAAATTATGCCCACGTAGACTCTTTTTAAAATTTTTTTTTAAAATTGAAGTATAGTTGATTTACTAGAATGTTCATTGATTCGGAAAAATATTCATAACATGCTACAGTGGGCTCTGAACTAGACAGTGGGATCATGAGTGAATTTTATTTTATTTCTTCCTGGTTCTGTTTCCCACTCCACCCCCCAATTTCTACAAGGTAATAATGATGATACTTTTTAAAAAGATGCTTGTACTCCTGAACCTGTCTTTCATCATCACTCCTGCGATGTAGCCAAAGAACTCTCCCATGCTTTTGTGTCATCAGCCCCTCTTCGTCCCAGTCCTAAACTAAACTGTCTTCATTGGTGGCGTCCTTTACTCCTCTGAGGTTGCCCAGCTGGGAAGGAGGTGGGCCCTCACATGGTACACATTGTGGTGGCCACACCCCCGCAGGACCTTGTGCCCAGGAGAAGGAAAAGTGATTTCCCCGGCTTTGGCTTTGGCACAGCCAACCTGGGTTCCTATCTTAATCCTGCTGGGCTAAGTTTGGATGCTGGCTGGTGACCCGGGGCAGATCCCCATCTGAGCCAAAAATACGCTGCAGGAGGGCAGGCTGTATCTCACCCACCGTCGTCTTTCCAAAGGGGATTCAACAAATATTGAATAAATGAATGGGTAACGTTTCTTTTGCGAAGTGGGTGAAATAAGCCCACTCAGTGGTTGTGAGAACCACGTGCAGTAGTGGATGCCAACGGGCCCATCCTAGACACCACACCCAGCTGACCACCGCCGTGGCCTTCGCCTCCCTGCCCCCCTACAGTTAGACAGCTCCGCTGAAGGTATAAACGATTCAGCCTTGTCTCTTTGAGTTTTCCCAGACGATCTGAAACCCGTGGCTTTCTTCCTCTCCTTCTTCTTTTCCTTTTGGTTTCCTCTGGATCGATTCTGCCACTGATGAAGGGCAGTAAATTAATAACTAGATTTCCCCCCACGCCAACAAGCCCAACAACTAATTGGCTCGATACCTCCCTGCTGCTGTATCACTTTGGGATTTTCTGGGTGAGATATAAATAAGCCGATTCTATTAATAAGCCATTTGGCCGAGGGAAGAATATACTCTTCCGAGATCCCGAGGGGCCTGGGGAAGCTGCCCGGTGGCCCGTGGAGCGACAAGACTTGATTACAGGAATGTCGCCTCCGCCTGCCTGTGCCCCTCCCTGCAAATGTGCACTCCGGGCAGATTCCTCTCAGTCCTGGGGGTCGAGGGTGGGGAAGCTTTGTTAAGTCTAAAAATGATAATTTAGATAAATCTGTGCCTTCATTGGCCTGAGCGTGTCTCTGGAAAATAATAGAGAGCAGGGTAAAATCTGTTGCATTTCAGGGGCTTTATTGTCTCCTTATAATTAAGTCCTGCACAGAAATCCAATTACAAATGTTCTCCATCGCCCTCCAGCAAAGTGCTAACCCAACAGGGGAGGAAGGCTCTCGGACTTAAATAACTCTGGCTAAAAATTAATATCGTGGCCGTGTTGGCTAATTAAAAGTGCCGCCTCTATTAGTGGGCCTTTATATTAATAAATGAGACTATTATTATCATATCCGACAACCAGGGCCCTTATCAAGTCGGCTCTGTCAGCCTTGCTCTTGAAAGCACAAGTTCATTGCCCTGGGTCCAGGCTTCTGTGGGAGCAGAGGGGACGACTCCCTCCTGGCCAGCCGTTTACGGAGATGGACATCCTAGTCCACCCGCCTTGCCTGTTCCTCACGCCAGCCACGTCTGGCATGTGTTCCTGCTACGCCGCGGAGCAAGCTGAGGCTTCCGCGTCCAGGAATTTCCCCTAACAAGAGGCAAAGTGGGATTTAAACCTGCAGCCTCGGGACCCTAAGTGTAGACTCATCACATTATACCTGCTAAACCTTCCTTGCTGGATGGGTGGGATGGGGTGGGGGAGGGCTTCCTATGTATGGGTCCCTAGAAAGTGGGAAACTCCTCCCATCAGTGGATTTGACACACTCCTTTGCTCCCCGGTGACTTATTTACGAATTCCCTCCAGTGGGCAGGCACTGGCTGAGGCACCGGACACAGGCTGGTCCTGCTTTCAAGGGGCGAGCAGGTGTTTATAACAGCAGAACAGGCACAGGGCACCCTCGGAGCACACCAGGAAATAGCCAACCCAGGCCTGGGGGTGGAGAAGGGTTTTCCCGGGAGGTGGCAGCTAAGCTGAGTTTGGAAGGACCAAGAGAAGAGACCCAAGCCCAGAGGTGAACCAAAATGGTGGGGAGGAGGTTCCCAGGCAAGGAGATCCTGTGTGTAAAGGCCCAAGCAGCTGTACAGTGTCCACTATGCCTGAGACACAAAATTCCATAATTGCATTATGAAAAAATGAGAGGGCTACAGACGGCAGCAGAGCCAGATCGGGGTAGGGCCCTGCCACTTATGCTCATAGCTTGGGCAGCTTACCCAAGGGTGAGAACGAGTCTTCGAAGGGTTTTAAACAGGACTGCCATGGACAGAACCGCAAGCTATGCTCGTCTCTCTGGCAGAAATGTGGGGGTGAACTGGCCACAGGCCACCTGTGGGCAAGGGGCCAGTTAGGAGTAATGGAGGAGAGACGAGAGGGTGACAGTGGAGGTGGAGAGACGTGGCCCCATTCAAGGGATGTGCAAGACATAGACTCGACCCAACTCAGTGACTGGCCGCAAGCACGGTGTGCGGGAGAATCAGCTGTCACATCTAACCGTAGGTCTTTAGCTTGAGCAAAATGAAGGGATTCCAGAAGATGGGAAAGAGAGGACGGATGAGGGGAAGCTTTAAGTGAAAGAGAAGAAGTTCCATTTGGGGCCTGAAGAGCTTTCAGTTCAAGGGCAGTCGTCTAGGGAGCTGCTAGACACATGGGTCTGGAGCTCAAGAGAGAGAATGGCCTAGAGATGCTGCTTTGGAAATTACCGGGTCGTGAGTGATGACTGCGGTACGATCACAGATGAGCTCACCCAGGGGGAGCAGCTGGGGGCCAGGGAGGTCCTCAGTGGGCCTCCACCATTTTGTTCCCATTATTGCCCCAAAACCTTAGCATACGTCTCCTACAGGCAGAGCACTCATCTCTCGTCACCAGGCATCTCTTCTACTAGGATATTATTTCCTGGGTGACAAGAGATGAGGAATGCCAAGTCCCATTTCCCCCAGACCCACACAGGAACACTGGATTTCATTTGAGTCATCAGAGTCTGTTGGCAATCCAGTGAACAGGAACCAAATTCCAGTTCTCTGCCCCACCTTAAGTTGGCCTCTGATTACTCTGAGGCCGGAGTATCATGAGACCAGGGCAACCGAAAAAAAAATGGCCAAATACTGTCTCAGTCTCAGAGAATATTTATCCTAAGTCACCAGAGCCCCATGATGGAGCCCAGACCCGATCGTTTTAATGTCTAGATTCCAAAAATAATGATAATAATAAATGAAATACTGACTAGACTTAAAGAATGGAAGCTGTTAAGTGAGGTGGGAGTGGGGACAAGAGGGAGGGAAGAAAAATGTTTGAAAACAACATCTTGTTTTTACAAAGTAATGGGCCAGCCACTTTCCATCTGTCAGCTGACAAATGCAGGGAAGTCCGGATTGATAGGAATGCTAGAGAATAGTGAGGGCCTCGATGCAATGGGTTTTCTCAAGATAAGGAGGTTGTTTCAGCTTCCATTGAATATCCTTCTAGAGGGTCTGGTTAAGCTTTCCTGCTCTAATAAGTCAACTGATTTTCAGATCCTGCTTCTGGGTAGACCTGGGGCAGGTGGGAGGCAAGCCTTGCCAGGGGAGAATTCAGGAGGGAGCAGTTTCTTATACAAGTTTACATACTGTGAGGTCAGAAGGCAGGCCCCCAACATTGTGTCTGGAGACGTACCCTGGTCAAAGCCACATGATAAGGCCAAGACCTGACTGTCAACCCAAGCAGCTGGAGAAGGAGCTAAAGATGGAGTCAAAGCAAGGCATTAGGGGCTGGGAGATAGAATCAGGAAGCTAGAGAGCAGTAAGCAGGGACAGTGGTGAATGGAAGGAGTCACAGAAATCAAGAATTGGTGATATCTGGGTGTATTAGTTATCTGTTGCTGTGTAACAAATTATCTCAAAACTTAATGGCCTAAAACAACAAACATTTACTATCTCACAGTGTCTGTGGATCAAGAATTGGAGCATGTCTTAGCTGGATGCCTCTGGTTCAGTCTCTCATGAGGTCAAAGTCAAGCTGAAGGCCAGAGCTGTGCCTGCCTCTTAAGGCTTCACTCAGAGATAGGACAGAAAGAAAGATCCACTTCTAAGTTTACTCACGTGGTTGCTGGCATCTCATGGGACTCTCCGTAGGCTGTCTAAAGGTCCTCACAACATGGTAGCTGGTAAATGGAGAAAGACAGAGAGATGAGAATAGAAAGAGAGGGAGAAATTGAGAGCGCTGCACCCAAGATGGAAGCCACAGTCTTTTTATAACCCAATCTTGGAAGTGACATGTCATCACTTCTATGATATCCCGTTCATTGGAAGCAAGTCAGTAAGTCCAGCCCACACTAAAGGGGAAGGGACTACACAGGTGAGTGGATACCAAGGGGTAGGAATCACTGGAAGCCATCTTAAGGCTACCTACCACACTAGAGTTGTTTCTTTAGTTCCAAAGGCGGTACTGCATGTGTGGGCAAGCCAGGTTCATTTAAAGGGCCCTGACAGCTAGAAACCAGTATGTGGGAAAGAAATTTCTTTGAAGGATGAGAATCTTGCAGAATTTCTGGCTCACTGGTTATTATTTTCCATGGCAGCTGGTGTAGAAATAGAAGGCATAGACGGCTCAGGTAACTATATATTGATTTTCAGATATTTTCTAGAAGCTAATTTTTGACCAAATCACTGGTGACATCCTGACGCTTGTTCCCTCCATTCCACTGATCCCTCCCTCTCAGAAATTCCTCTACAATTATTGAATGTGTTACAAATTAGTCTCTTAAATGAAAGGCACCCAAACTCTAACTGTCTGCACTTTCTCACAATGGTACCTCGATTGATAAATCTTCTGGGAGCAGAGATCCAAGATCTAGTCAATCCCATGAGGAAAATAAGGCTTCTTTCTTGTGACGGTGTTTGAGAGGCCTCTACTTTTTTAAAGGAATGTCAAGTATCAGCAGGTGGAGTGAGAGCACGGGGTGATGTGTGGTCAGAGTGACACGACCAAGTCGCACTCTGGGCCAGCTCCGCCTGCCTGGATGCCGGCTGCCTCGGTCCTTTTGGTCCAGAGAGAGCTGTGAGCAGGTGGAGTCTGGGAAGGTCCGCAAAGGGAGTGCACAGTGGGACCCTGGCTGCACATTTTCATAGAGGGATTGGACCTTTGGGGAGGTCCCCACTGAGAAAACATGCTACAAACGTATGTGCCTGTGTGGTTGAGAACAACCAGGGACCAGGCCAGGGCTATGGAGAGGAAATAGGGAAAATGAGGAAAGAACAAAAGGCAGCTGCAGAATATGAAGAAAGGAGGGGATCCAAGAAGAGGAAGAAAGGAGATGGAAGAGCCCACGGTAGAAGGGGCGGGAAGCGCCCATGCCCGGCTCCAGGCCCAGCTGCGATACCGCCCTGCTGAGTAAATCCATTTAACCAGCTTCAGTGAGTTCCTACTAAGTTCTAATCCCAGAGGACACAGGATGAACAAAACAGACATTACTGCCGTTCAGTCCTACAGCTCCCTATAAACAGGGGGACAGAAATGAAGCAGAGCAGTGAGGCTCACAAGGGAAGTGGCGGGTTATGAAGATGAACCTGGATGAACACAGACACTGAAGCCACCACCCCCCCCCCCCCCCGCCAGCAGAGCGGACTCTGTCCTCCTGGTTTGCGCCCAGCCTGAGGGAAATGACCCTCCAAACTTTCCTCTTCCCACACCTCAGCCCTGGCTTTGAGCCCCAGCCCAGGAGTCCAGTGTTCAACTGTCTCAGCCGCTGCTCTCTTGGCCTCCCATGGCACTGGCCTGACGCCTGCCCTGACTCTCCCAGCATCTGTCCTCGGGCTCACTGGGACTGGCCAAGGCAAGAGGAAAGAGCCAACGGCCACCGCTTGCCGTGGGCTTGGATGCAGGCACATCTTCCCGTCTTGCTGACAGGAGGAGGAAGGAAGTAGGTCCACAGACTCCACATGGGAGAGGTCAAGGGGCACTTGGCCTAAAAGAGGCAGACCCAGAATCCCTCTCACCCTGCGCAGCTCGGACGGCACTGCGCCCCCTTGTGGTGCTAAGCGGGCACACCACACGGAAGTCAGTTCCGCTAAGGAAGGAAACGGAGCTGGTGAGGCCTTAGCCCCAAGGAGTGCATCCGGCCTCAGTCCGCTCAGAGAACCCTGAATGTCGGCAGTCAGTAGATTCCTCCCCGGCCTCCAGGGGCTGGCTGTCAACTTGACCCCTTTTGACTTTCTAGTCAGAGTTCTGAAATGTTGAGGTTGAGACAACCCTCAGTCATTTTTTCCCACTCCTCACCTACTTTTATGAGTTTCTTCCTGATGTCTGCCCTAAATCTCCCTTGCTGTTAATTCCTTCTACAATTCAAAGCAAAGAACTGGAATCGGCAAAATGCCACCTAGGCCGCACCCTTGGCCGCACACAGAAGTCAAGTCCACGAAGGTTTTAGCTGTTGACACAGGGGAGCCGAGGACGGGGCATCTCATGTAGGGGCTGGAGGACAGAAGGAAAGCCGGGGAGGGGGGCAGTCTCCCCCAGAGGCCACAGAGCCCCCCAAAAGCTGTGACCAGCACCCACCTCTCACACAGCTTGTAGCTCAAGTGACAGGCCTTGGGAAGCACTTTCAGATGAAACGGACCCGCCCCCTACGGGACGATGCCCCAAGCCCCGTCCCTGTCAGCGGCTGACACAGCCCCTCTCAGTAGCCCAGCGCCCCTCACTTCTCTGACTCTTGTCCTCCCATCCAGAGCTCCAGTGTGCATGTTGAGCCATCTTTTTAATTTTCTGGTTGGCTTAGCAAATTGCAGATGCTCTGTCCCGAGAGCTCCGGGCCGATGTACGACTTCCATCTGCACGTGGCTGCAGTGCTCCTCTCTGCTCTGCCCTGCTCGGTGAGCACCAGATCCCAGCCTCTCCGTCAGTTCAGCCTCCATGCCACTCCCTCTCCTCTGCCCTCCTAATCCCAGGGCTTCCTCCCTCCCTCCCTAACCTCCCCACACCCTGTCCCCAGACTCAGCAACAGGGCAGCTCCTGAAGCCAAAAGGGGAGGGAAAGGGAGTGGGGAAGGGAGGAGAGGCTGGGAACTGAAAGCCCCGGCTCCCCCCACATCTGCTGCTTCAGTCACATTCCACCCACCACCCCCCTCCAGCTGACAAAAGCCCTCGTTAGAGCCAATGGCTCTGGAGCCAGCTCAGCCCCTTGGAGCAATGACAGCCATGTGCTACGTTTGCCCAGTTCTGCAGCTGGGCTAATTACTGTGGTTCCTGAGCTTGGGGTCCAGCCCCAAACCAAACAAATTAGGACAAAAACCACAGCCTTCTTCATTCCTCTCATTCCCAGCCAGCAATTGCTGCAAAACCCCTGTAATTGATAACAATGCAATAAAAACCCACCACCTGTCCTTAATCTTAAGGACTTGGGAGCCCAGCCAACAGCACGGCCCATCCCATGAAGGCCACGGCAAAGTGGAGTTTAGAGATGCTGCATCTCCAAGCATTGCTTCTTCCAGGCTGGACCAGGTTCTGGAGTATGACAATGGGGGCCTGTCATATCCTCGGATATGGTCCAGCCTGGAAGAAGGACTGTAGCTGGTGGACAGGCTAAGAGGGGGGAGGACTCGGGGCCAGGACTGCCCACGGGGGTGGACCAGCCTTGTGAGGACTGATGCTGATGCCAGTGCTGGTGTGGACACAGGGGTGTGTGGAGGAAATGGCAGCGGTTGGTGGTCTGGGTTTTCACAAGTGAACAACCCAGTGGCTGGGAATCACCTCCCAGCAGACCAAACTCAGAAAACTGGGGAGGCAGGAGGAAGGGACTGGTAAAATCTGGCAGTCAGTAGGAGGGCTCTGGCTCCAGCATCCAGGTTCAGGAGCAGAAATTAAAACAAGGATCCAGTGATGCACCAGAGCTGGGTGTTAGGGAAAGAGATCAAAGCACAGTTCAGGCAAGACTCCACCAACAGTGAAGGGAACAGGACTGAGATCAGATGCTGGGCTCGGGTGCCCTGATCAGGGTCCCACTTAGGTCCTGAAATAGAGGTGGCAAAAGAGGCCTGGGACAGAGAACCAGCTCGCTGACATCTGTTAGGTGGACCTATCCCCCACCTCCGGTTTGATCCTGAAGTAAGAGGCAGCAGGGCTTCGGCGGACCTCTGGCCTGGGAGTGGCAGGCACCCAGCCCCCAACACCAGACCACGGGGGCGCTGAGCAGCCATCCAAGACAACGTAACCTCGGAAAGCAAGGACCAGTCAGGTCCAGGGTGACAGGGACGGAGAACACTTCAGACCTCAGTCCATGGTGAGCAGCTTTCTGGAAGAGCGCCCAGAAGAGCTCGCTGAAGGCAGTGGTTCCTGAACCACCAGCAGTGCCCCACCCACCGCCACGGGAACTTGTTAGAAATGCAAGTTCTCAAGCCTCACCTCAGGCCCCTGCACCAAAAACTCTACAGGTGGGGCTGGGCAATCTGTGTCTTGATAAGCTCTTTGGTGATGCTGATTCTAAAGGATGAGAATCTCAAAGCAAAGTTCTCGGGGTAGATTTTTATTTATTCATAATCGTTCTCTAACTCTCCCTGCATCAGAGTTGCTGGGAGGGCTCGCTGAAACACAGGTGGCCGGAGTCCCTGACTCAGGGGCTGGGGTGGGTGACTCGGTGCTAGGTGATGCCAACCTAGGAACCACACTTTGAGAACCACTGATTTAAGTATCTGGGGACAAGATATAATCCCCCAGGTAGTTTTCCCAGATGACATCTGGAGGGGGGGGGGAATCCCAGGAGCCAAGAGGAAGCACCAGTTTCAACTAGCCAATGTTACGGAATGAATGTTTGTGCTCCCCGCTCCCAAATCCATATGTCGGAGCCCAAAGTATTTGGAGATACAGCCTGTGAGAACCCGATAAAGGTGAAATGATGGCATGAAGTGGGGCCTGAAATCCCAGAGAGCTGATGCCCTGGTAGGAAGAGGAAGAGACCCCAGAGCTCTCTCTCTCGCTCCTCCCTGGGAGCACACAGCAAGAAGGCCGTCTGGAAGCCAGGAAGAGAGCCCTTCCCAGAGCCCGTGTGCGCCAGCACCTTGATCTGGACTTCCAGCCTCCAGAACTGTGAGAAATATATTTCATTGGTTAAGCCGCCCAGCCTGCGGCGTTTTGTCATGACAGCCCAAGCAGATTAAGATGGGCAGACCCAGGAAGCAGACAACTTTACGGAGATTTAATCAGAGAGAGAGAAAAAGATCTCCATGTACCCCATCTGTAGTCTTCTGCTCGTTCAGACCCATCCCCGCCTTCTAACTCACCTTCTCCTTTGCCTTCACGCCCAACCGACCCTACTGAACGGCCTTTAAAATCTCTTTCTGATCCCTCCTCCTGTCTCTGCTCCTCCATCACAGCCCCTGCCCAGCCCCAATGCAGGCCTTCATTTCTGGTTCAAGGTCATCCCCTGAGCTGCCAAGATGCCCTCTCTCCCTCTGCTTCCATCTCCTTTCACCTTTGCCCCCAGCTCTGGTCCAGATGCATCATCCAGAAACACAGTTAGGAGAAGAGGGGTCAGCCGGGCAGGGGAGGACCAGGCTTGCCAGTGTGTCCCTGCGGAAGTAGTAACCGTAGGTCAGGGAGGCTCGAGGAAGATTTATCAGCCACTAAACTCGGCCAGAGAGGGTGGAATAAGCAGGCAGACTGTAATCAAAGTGCTGCTTTATGTTGCTCCATCTCAGGAAAATAATTGTTCCACTGGAACATCATTACACTATCATTTTTCTACTCTGGTGCCACTTATAGGGAAATAGAAACTCACTTCCTTCTTCATCATAAGCCGCAATTTCAATAACTCAAAAGGCTTTTTCTGAGATGGAGTCATTCTCCCTCCTCCAGTGATGTAAAGACAGATGCCGCTCCAGACTCGAAGGCCGGGGGAAAGGCCTGAGTAGCTCCTAAGGACGGCTGTCCTCTCTCCTTGATGTTCTTCTTGTCCATCACCCAAGTGCCCATCTATCCCAATTTGCCAGGACTAAGGGGTTTTTCAAGAGGCTGGGCTTTTAGAGACAAAACCAGATCAGTCAGGCCCAGATGCCATCATCTGGCGACAAGGGAGCAGCATTATGCATTTAACAAGTATTTTTAAGTCCCTACCAGGTGCCAGGCACTTTTCCAGATTGCTGCGAAGCAAGCACTTGTACAAAGCCAGTAAGAACGCACGTTCTGGGAGCTTACATTCTAGTGGAGGAGAGGAGCAGTAAACGCGCTCAGTAAGTACATGATGTGATGCACCAGAAAATGGTACCTGCCATGGAGAAATACAACACAGGGAAGGGAGATTGACAATGACGGGTGGAGGCTTGTCATTTAAACAGGATGACAGGACTCATTAAGAAGGTGGCATTTGAGCCAAAGTTCGAGGGAGGTGAGGGAGCAAGTTATGAGGATATGTCAGGGAAGGGCATTCCAGACAGAGAGAACGGCCAGTGCAAAGGTTCAGAGGCAGAGCTTGACTTACATATTCAAGGAAGTCCATGGAGGCCCTTGGGGCCGGAGCAGAGTGAGTGAAGGGTAAGGGAAGGAGACAGGTGTGGCAAAGGTGGTCAAGAGGCCAGATTTTGTAGGGTTCTATAGATCATGGTGAGACCATTTGGCTTTTACCTGGAGGAGATGGAGAAAGGACATGATCTGATTTATCTTCTAATGGACTTGCTCTGACTGCTGTGGAAGACCACAGAAGACCAGTTAAGAGGCTGTCCCATAACACAAATAAGCAATGACTGTGCCTTAGGCCAAGATGGTAATAGCGGATGCGGACAAAAGAAGCTGGATTCTGGATATGACTTTGATAGATTTTCCTGATGGGGATAGATTGCCTGACGAGATATTACAGCAAAAGAAGAATCAGCATGACTTCCAATATTTGAACTCACAGGGGCCAGTAGGAGATCTCAGAACAGGTAATACATGTTTCAAAGACTCATTCTACCCAAAAAAAAATGCACTTGGGATATTGCTGGATTTAAGTTAGAGACTAAGATGCACTTCCAAATAGAATCATTAAGACTCTGGAGTATGGCCTTTAAATGCAGAATAGATTTACATTCATCTCTGGATCTAGGGCTGGATAACAGGGCCACCCACCGGAGGTCAGCTCTCTAGCCCGCTGACTGACTTAGCATAGTCCAGCACTTAAGAGGGTGGGTCTGCACTTAAACTGAGGCTCAGTTTTCTCATCCAATGATTGCTGTGAGAATGATGCTAAATAAAATGCATAACACATGGTCGAGTCCCTGGAAAGCGCTTCATTACAGGTGGAGGTGCTGAGCACTCGGAACCGTGCTGGACTTCTGACAGTGACCAGCAGAGGGCACCACAAGAAGGGGGATGTCGGCGCTGCACCGCTAGGGAGACTGGCATTTTCTGCCTTGGATCCACTAACCCGGCGGAAAAATAAACAAAATTAACTAGCTTCACATAAATAATAGACTGGGATTTATGTTTTTCCCCCAACCTCTTTCTCCCCACCTCTGCCAAATATCACGTTTCCCCCGGATTCTCCCCTGACATTGAAGAGACCTACTGCTGTGCAAAATGCATCCTCTGTTTTGGAGTTTCCCTTGTTCCGAACAGCCCCAAAGCCCTGGCTTTAGAGGGAAATAATGTACCCACCTCCACCTCCACCATCAGCCAGTTCTTAGCTCCTCCCTGGAGCCCTGCGGGAGACCAGATGACTCTCCCAGTACCCTGGGCATGGGGAGGACCGAGGTGAGCAAAGATAAGGTTTGTCCAATTTGCTCTGGTCCCTGGAGAGTCTGCTTCTTATCTCCCCTCCCACTGCTTCATCACATGGCCAAAATTACCTCGAAAATATATATATATATTTAATTTAGGTATTCATTTTCACTTCAAGAAAGAGGAACACTGCAGCCAGATAAGAAACTCCATCTGTCTTCAAGAAAAAGGGTCGTGGATTTGGGTGTCACGAATCCTGCCATGTCTTAAATTCAGGTGCCACTTCTGAATGCTTTCTTCATCTTTATGAAATGATTATTCTACCGAGGTGCCTTTAATACTGTTAGAATAATGATTATGCATGTTTAATACATCAATTTAAGTTATTATCTCCCATGCTATAAAATGCAGGATAATTTCATAAATAATTATAAAGCATTTACAAATGGAGCCTTAATGCAAAGCATTCTTGCTAATCCTTTATCTTTCACAAACACAGAAATAACAATTAGATTCCTGGAATGGAAAAGGGAGGTTATGTTCTAGAATGTGTCACCTCCTTACTGAATGCAAATAAGGAGGCAAGGGGAAAAAAAATCAGAGGCCTGGCTAGAACCAGTGCACTTCTTTCCTTCCTGACAGATGGGAGACGTTGGTCCGCAGTACCATTATCCTAGACCCCAGGCTTTCTCCCTGCAGGGACTGGGGAGGAGGGACTGTTGCCTCCGGGAAGGGAGGAGTCTTTGAACCTCTTTGAAGAAGAGTAATTCTGCCTCCTGCTATTTTTTTTTTTTTTTTTTTTTTTTTTTGATAAATGGAGAAGCTGCAGTACAGAGGTCTGACCATAGAGTTCAGATAAGAGGCACTTTTCCTGACCTGCCTGCCAGTCTCACACACACACACAGGCAGGATATCCCTAGATTCTTGGAATTTTGATCCAGATCGTCAACCGGTCCAAAGGACAAATTGAGTTACAAGTCACTAGGGACCATGTAAGATTTTTTTTAAATCCTTTCATTTCCATCCTTCAGTCTGCCTGTCAGTAATACAGACTTACGGAGGCAAGAGATCCCTGCAAGGAGTTTACACTCTGGAGTACAAGCCTGAATGTTCACATTTGAAACTACTCAATTATCACAGACAGCACAGAGCTGAGGAGAAATGAGCTGCAGTAAAATTCAGTTGATATTAAGTTAATCCAGGAAGGCTTTTTGCAAGAAGTGAGATGGAGCCAGGTTCTAGATCAATGGAATCAAATAAGTCAAAGACAGGCTGAAGATGCTAAAAGAGAAAACGCACAGTTCATTTCATTTGTGTCACACACATGCGCGCACACACGCACACATGCACACACACACACGCACACAGAGTAAGCACCAGCTCGGTATCTAAGGCAACAAGTGATTCAAGCCAGGACGTCAGGAGCCAGGCATGGTCAATCCTAGGAGATACTTGGGATAATGCCCTTTGACTCCCATCAAGTCGGTCTGTTTCTCAAAAGATGGACGGTGGCAGAGATGACTGAGTAGAGGCAGGAGGTCCTGAGCAGCCCTGCAGTCAACCAGACCCCAGCTCTGCAGAAACAGACAGCTCCCAAATTCAGACAGCAGTCTTTAAAGCTGAGAGGTGGAGGGAAAACAGAAGAGGCAAGACCTCAAGGGCCTGGATGCTGGGACATCGGCTCCTAAACGGTGTGTTACTGCCGCCACGTGCACCCCCGCAGAGCTAAAGGAGCCCCAGCTGTAGACTGACTCCCCGAGTCTGAGGAGAAGGAGGGGGTCGAGGATGTTGATGAAGAACAGATCACCAAACTGTGAGCTGGGCTGTGTCAGGCTGCAGCCCTACGGAGGAGGCGGCCCCCAGTTCCTGAAGGCTGGGAAGCAGCCTCCCGGCACAGCCCAGAAGTAAGACCCTCAAAGAAGCAGGAGGGCATCTCTGCCACTCTCTCAGTCCCAGGGCCAAGCGGGGAGGGCCAGCGGACAGGACAGACCAAATTCTTACAGCTGGCTGAGTCCCTGAGCTTTCCCTAGCAAAAGATGGTCAAGAATTCATTGCTAGGAACCCACCCGAACTGCACCTTTCTCTTCCCACATCTGCATCCCCACCACTTCCACCACCACCGGGATCACGTCTGCAGAGGCCCTGGCCAGGTTCTCAGCACACAACTAGTCCCAGCTCTGGCAACAAGCTGCTGGGTGACTGACCACAGGCAAAAGAATGAACCTCTCTGGCTCTCACGTCCAAATCCCTAGTCCTTGAGACCCCCCTCCCCCCCCATCCCATCCTGTGTCTCTCTCCCTCCTACGTCTTCTGCACTATAGTCATGGCAAAATCAACTAACCCGATAATGAACTCATGGAAGGAGGGGATCTGCATAGCTCCCAAGCATCTCCCCCAAAACGTGTACTGACTCCCTGGTGGTTTGTGCACATCTCCATCAATTCTTTGCCACTTTCCTCCAGAAAGTGGAGCTTATGGTTTCCATCCCCTTGACTGTGGGCTGGACTCAGTGAGCCCCTTGTAACAAAGAGCGTGCGGGAAGGGAAAACAGAGACTTTTCAGTAGAGAATCCTGATGAGTAATCTACCCAGAGAGGGTGAAGTGTGCAGCTTCTGGAATCCTTTTCTACTTCAGCTGGATAATAAGGTACATGTAGGCAGGATTGCCAGACTATTCTGGAAAATTAGGCTGACGCCCACCTGGAGAGCACTTAGAAGTGCTTACAGCCTCAGTTGAAGTCACGCTGAGATCATGAGTTGTGTGATATCATTCGATGAGATGGATACTCCACCTCAGTGGTATTCTTCCTAAAAGCCCATAGCCTCACTCAAATCGGAAGAATGGATCAGTGTATCAGAAAAACTCAAATAGGGGGACAATCTGCAAAAATGCCTGCCTGGTACTCATCAGCGCTGCCATGGTCGTGAAAGGTAAAGGGAAAGCTGAAAAACTGTCACAGGTTGGAGTGAAGAATGACTAAATGTAACATGGTATCTGGGATGGGATCCTGGAACAGAAAAAGAGCCTAAGTGGGAAAATTGGTGAAGTTAGAATAAAGTCTATGGTTTACTTATTAGTCTTGTACTGATGTTAATTATGTCTTAGTTTTGATAAACATATGATAATTATGTAAGATGTTAACATTAGGGGGCGCTGAGCAGCGGGGACATGGTACTTAGGACTCTGCCACTCTTCTGTACATCTGACAGTATTTCAAAACCAAAGGGTTTTGTTTTTTAAAAAAGAACTCATCTCTTTAGCGGGGAGGGTATAGCTCAGTGGTAAAGTGCATGCTTAGCATGTATGAGGTCCTGGGTTCAATCCCCAGTACCTCCAATAAAAAAATAATTAATTAGAAAAAAATCTTTAAGAAAAAAGAAACTTATTATTTTGCTCCCTCCTCATCCCCCCAAAACCTCTCTATCCTAACATCCCCATTTGTGTTGCTTTATGTCACAAAGTCATAACCTTGGAGTTATGACCCTTCCCTGAAACCACCAGGCTCCCTTTTGCCTCATAAGCCCGCCGCACGCTGGCCTTCCTTCTCTCTTCCTGCTGGTCCCATCCTGCCAGCCTGGACGAGCCAGTCCCAGGGTCACCTTCTCTGCGGCTCTCCCACCACCACCCTCCCGCCTTTGGACCTTAGGGCATTTGTGGTCCACATCACTCGTTTCCATCTTTATAAGTTGAGAGTGCCTTTGTAAGAGTAACACTCACCTTGGAGAAGTCCACTGCATTCCTCCCCTCCTGCTTTCCCTACCAACTAACTCCCTAAGGCTGGTACCCCAGCCCTCTAGAGAGCAGGGCAACAGTGCCTCCTGGTGACGGGCATGAGGAACTGCTGACTCGGCACCTCTTCTCCACATCCCAACATACCCTTCAGAGCCTGGGCCCCCACTGTTCCAGCCTGCCTTCTTTCTCTTTCATCACCCATCAAGGATCGGGGAATTTCAGCACAAGCAATCTCGTTCCCACGGAGGCATTCACCCTTTCCCAAATCTATACTGTTTTTTTCTTTCCCTCCTCAATTCTTGCCGGAACACCCCAGGATTCCTTTCTTCCTTCATTCCATCACATTTGTGAACAAACTAATGACCTTAACTGAGACCAATAAGAGCTGGCCTCATGATTTAACAATCAGTTAGGAGGAGGAATAACCCTGAGTTTTGCACAGAAATTAGATCAAATACTCACAGTCCCATCAACTTCTAAAACCCTTGAAAATACCCCAAAATTCTATTTAAATTTTCCATCAGTCTCTCTCTACTGGCTCCTCCTTTTCTAATCATTTTTCCTCAAACTCCAATATTGAAAACCATTTTTTACCTGTTTTTATTCAATGCTATCATATTTCTTTTTTAATTACTGTCTTTGCAAGAGTTTTGTTTTCTACTATTTTTCATGGCAAATGCACAGTACTTAATCTATACCACGGTTTAAATAGGTTTTTGGCAGCCAGCCCAGGAGCCTTGCCAGCACTGATATCCTTTTTGTTATGGGAAAAGCTTCAGACAACTAACTCAAATGAATTTTTGGAACTCAACCCATTTATAAGTCGGGAACGGCCTGGACTTCCTAGGATGGTTATTTGATTGGTTTTGGGGTGGGGGGGCAGTGTGTAGGTCTTTCTTGTCTCCCAAATGAACTCATTCAATGTGCAACAAATACATATTAAGGCCTATGACAGGCAAGCCCCATGCCAGGTCCAGGGGATGCTACAGGACCTGGTTTAGTTTCTGCCCTCACTGAAGGAGACAGACAGGGAAGCAGGCAAGTCCAAGGCCACGTGGTAACACAGGCAACAACAGATTATGTGTAACTTAGGGTTCACCAGACAAACAGAGCCAATAGATTTTTCATATATATAAATATATATATATATATAATTTAAAGAGAGAAAGATAAAAGAAAGATTTAAGGAATTGGCTATGTAATCGTGGGGGCTGGCAAGTCTGAAATCCGCAGGGCACACTGGCAGGCCAGAAATTCAGGTATAAGTTGATGCAGACTTGAGTCTGAAATTTGTAGGGCAGTTAGAAGGCAGGAAACTCAAGGGAGATTTCTTTGTTGCAGTCTTGAGGCAGCATTTCTTCTTATTCAAGAAACCCGTCTCTGCTCTTAAGGCCGTCAGCTGACTGGATGAGGCCCTCCCACATAATGGGAGGCAGTCTGCAGTCGACTCAAAACTCCACTGGTTGTAAAGGTTCATGACATCTAAAATATATCTTTGCAGCAATGTCTAGACTGGTGTTTGAGCCAACCACTGGCCACCATAGCCTAGCTGAGTTGACACATAAAATTAACCATAAAGCACAGTAAAAGCTCAGTGAGCCGTAGAGCCCAAAAGTGGGGCTCCTGCCGGAGTCTAGCAGAGTACGGTACAAGCTGAGACCTGAAATAGGCCTTAGCCAGGCAAGCATTTGGCAGAGGGAACCAGCACATCCTTCCACAGCCCCTGGGTGGTCTACTCGATGACAGGCCCATAGAGTATTACGCTGTACTCTGCACACCCCCACTCTCCACTGTGCACGTGCCCCCCACTTCCTCAAGACCCTAAGAGGGGCTGCGGGCCTTCTGTCGCTCTGACTGCGAACGGCGCGTTCAGCCTCGGTCCGCGGGGTTTCCACTTAAGGCCAACAACCCAGACTGGACGGCTCAGGAATGAGTGCGTCCCCTCCCCCTCTTCCAGGAGGGCTGGGCTCCTGCAGAAACACCCGCCCCTCCCAGGCATCGGCTTCACGTTCTCATCCAAGCCCGTGACTCTCTCCATTTGACCCCCGTGGACCCACCCCGGCAGCCCTCATGCCCAGGTCTGCCCGGTCGCCCCCTGCCCGCCTCCCTCCCGGCCCTGAGGACCCCTCCCCACCTCTAGAGGAAGGTGGAGGGGTGGCGGGGGGTAGCATCTGGCGCTGCCTCCTGAGCAGTCCATCAGCCTTCACACCGCTGTCACCACCAGACGTGGTGGAACGAAAACAAAAGACGTGACAAATGTGTCCTTTTCTCTTTCATAATTAACCAAAATATCTCAGCATGTAGCCAAGCACGGCTCCTAATTAACAGACAGGCGAGAGGCGATTAAGAAAAAAAAGCCGCAGCCCCTCTCAACACCCCTCCCACACGCACCACCCCCCTCCCCCGCCTCGCCGCCCCTCCCCCACCCCGGTAATTGTATTTGCAGGAGGGAATGATATTCTGGTCAGACACGACAGACAGAAAGAGCCCAGTCCCCAGTGAGGCAATTAATATTTCACACCTGCCAAAGCAAAGTGGCCAGGGGAGGGGGAGGCGCTGGGAAGGCGACCGCATTGTCACCAGGCCAGAGTGTGCAAAAGCCAAGCGGGGACTGTCCTTCTGTTGGGCTGAGGGAATGGGCAGGCCAGGCTGGCACTGAGAACAGCTCTTTGGGGTACGTATGGGGCGGGGGTAGGGGGCTCACTGGACAGAACAAAGAATCTGCCATGGTACCTACTCCTGAGCTGTTCTCCTACTTTGATACCCACCTGGGCAGGGGCGATATTTATATGCTGAAACCTGCCCACCACAACACACACACCCTCACACCCTCTCCGGTGCTCCCCCAGCGAGCCCACGTGCACACACACACACTCACACACACAACATTCCCAAGTCAAATGATCAGCAAAGAGCCAGTGACTGTTACGTCCCAGTGCCCTCTCCCTGAGATCCTAGCAGGAGCTTTGGAGACAAAACAAGTGGAGATTTTAAAAAAGCAACAGAAAAACGGAAGTAACCCTACAAAGCAGTCACTGGGAAGTGACAGTCGCGAAATACCAGGAGCTTCCTAGCATGCTCGGAGCACGTGCCAGTTGTCAGGTACACTCACCAGCCACTTCGCATCCCTTATCTCATTCACTGCCTATAAAAATCGTAAAAGTCACACAGCACACTTGCATTGTACATATAAGAACTCTGAGACTCCTGGAGGTTAGGTGTCTTTCCCAGTTAGAAGGTTAACAAAACTGAGATTTAAATTCTTCTGTCTGATGTCCAGCTCATGTGATCTCTTTGCAGTAGGCAAAAGACATAAGCATAAGCAATCCAAGTGTGGGTCCACCGATGAACAGATAAATGTGGACTGTGTGTGTATGTATATGTACATATATACGATGGAATACTATTCAGCCTTAAAAAGGAAGGGATCTATGACACATGTTACAACATGGATCAATCTTGAGGACATTGTGCCGAGTGAAATAAGTCAGTCACAGAAGGACAAGTGTTGTATGACTCTTATATGAGTTACTTACAATAGTAAAATTTATACAGACAAAAAATAGAATGGTGGTTTCCAGGGGCAGGGGGAGGGGAGAATGAAGAGTCCGTGTTTAATGGATACAGAATTTCAGTTGAGGAAGATGAGAAAGTTCTGGAAGTGGATGGTGGTGATGGTTGCACAACAGGGTGAACGTACTTAATGCCACTGAACTTAAAAATGGTTAGGATGGTAAGTTTTATGTTATGTGCATTTTACCACAATTTAAAAAAACAAAACAAAACCAACTGGTGGTGTTAACCACCACACCAAGGGAGCAGAGAAGGAAGAAAGATCACTGTGGGCTGGGGGCCAGAGCAAGCAGCATGGAGGAATGAGATGTGGATGGGGCCCTGAAAGGGGAGGAGGACTCTAATGGCAGGAGGTAGGGTGTGAGAACTGGCAAAATACACACGAGAAATTGGTGTCCCCTTGGGGGAGGGGACCTGTGGAGGCCACTTCAATGCAGAGGAAACCGTTTTATGAGAGATGGTTCTAGAAAGGATGCTTGCATTGAGCAATAGGTTGGATTAGGTGTCATTCAGTTCTCTGGATTCCAGAGTGAAGATTTTCAGATTTCCAAGGACAAAAAACCCCCTGCTGAAGATGCAGGCGGGTTGATGAGTCTGGCTGAAGTGCAGGGGCCTCAGGAGGAAAGAAGCTATGAAGATGAGATAGGAGGCTAGGACAGGGGCGCCTGAGGCCAAGCTGAGGAGTTTGAATGGCTAGAGAAAATGGGGGCCCTTGGTAGGACTGAGCAGGGAGTAGCGTGGGGACCCTGGGGCTTGAAAAGACAGATGGAGGTGCAGGTGGACGGAAACATAGGGAGAACCAGAGGATGAGAGGAGACGGGGCCTCCCGCAGGCAGAAGTCCCTGCTCTCGGGAATACACTGCAGGAGAGAACAGCCGTGAGGATGAAAGCGGGCTTGGGCTTTAGTGATGGAAAAGCAGGAGTGTGTCAGTATCAGGGACACAAACCCCCGCAGCAGAGGAGCATGGCCGGGTAGGAAGGAAACAATGACAGAGGGGGCCTTTCAGCTGGCCTGCTGTGCCGCCCTCCGTCCCCCAGCCTGGCTTGCGGTGCCGCCCACTGTCCCCAACTCAGGAACGGCGATACACATCCCTCGTGCTGCGAGCCTTGCCGATTCCTCCTCCAGGACAAGTCCAGGTCCCATTCGCTTCTTCCCAACTCCTTTGTTGCCACCCCAGTCCAAAGCCTGGCCCTCTGCGTTCCTGCGGCTTCGCTAAGTGACAGAAGTATTATTGTCCCCAATCAATTAGGAAGTGAGGTTCCATATGGTGGAATTACTTGTTACAAGGACGGCAAAATTCACCTGGATGGAACCTATTCAGGAACCTGAGTCTCAACTCAAAATCAGGGCTAAACTCTCCGGTGCAGGGACGTAGGAGAACGTTTGCCATCATTCCCTTCCCCCAAGGAATTTACAAGCAATTTAAGCTGACTGAAAATGCACATAGGTAAAAGGGACAGCGCCTACCTAACACTAATGTGAAATGAGTTCATAGAGGCAGGTGGGGGCACAAGCCTTAGGGACACACACGCGTGGCTGGAATCTCACTGTGGCCCCTTCCCTGAGTGAAATCAGGGGCACGTTACTTCATAAGCCTCAATATCTTCATCAGTCAACGGCTATCATTTCTTCATGTATTCACTCCTCCCATTCATTCATTTATTCGAAAGTAAATATCAAACAGTTGGACCAAGTTAGGCAATGTGCTCGGTACTGGAGATTAAGTGCTCAATGTGACATGCAAGCTCTGTGCTCAGGGAGCTTCTGTCCTGGTGGGGTGGGGTCTGGGATGGAGACCAGAATGAGGCGGTGCTGCAGCGCGGGCAGGAGACAGCAGTGCCTTGGGTTAGGGCGGTGGCGTGGAGCTGGAGACAGGGGAATGGATGCAAGTTATGTGCTAGGGGTAAAATCCACAGCACTGGCTGGTAGATCAGATGTTAGAACCAGAAGAAAGAAAGAGGACAAGAGAGTGACTCTTGTGACAAGAATTAGAAACAGCAAGATATCCATCTTGTTGCATCGTGCCCAGCACATACTGATGGTCAAAGATTATAGCTTTACGTGTTCTGAGCACTGCAGGAATTAGAAATGAATTCAAGTGAAGTTTCTGCAGAGGAGGACAGGAGCAATGAAGAGAGATTTTTGGAGGAGGTGAATTTCGAGCCAAGTTTAAACTGGGGGAAGAGTCGGCTGAGGACAGGGGTGGAGGGGGAGGGCGTCAGGAATTTCTGGTGGGAGGCGGAAAGGAATGGACCAAACATAGGTTTGGAGGTGGGAACTGTGAGTCATCAGACTCGAGAACCGGTTCGGGCTGCATACATGAGGATTCTGCTTCTATACAAGTAAGATGTGTGTAGGATTTTAAATGAAAATAGAACTCAATCCAGATCCTTAAAACAAATTCTTCATTCCTCTTCAGATCTATAAGCCCAGATTGGGAGATATTTTTTTCCCTCCATTTGTAGACGCTCCCCTTCTATGCACCAAAAGGAAGAAGAACATTGAGCCTAAAAGGCTCCCAGAGGATGTGGGGTGAGGGACCGGGAGGGCAGGGACCAGCGCAGGAGCCCAGAGCCAGCCCAGCACTTCTAGCCAGCTGTCCCCTTGGAGCATCTCCTAAAAAGAAGACCCAGCCAATGGCTCTTCTGGGTCTTCCTGTTCTAGCAACTGCAGCCCATGCAGCCTCTGCTTAATTTTCAGTCCCCACTCTCTGAAGCCTGCATAGTCTAACCCGGATAAGCAACTGAAGCTTCAGATTGGAGTGGCCCAAACCCTGGCACATACACCTCCCCCGTCTCAGACATCCTCTCCTGCCCCTGGCTGCTGTAGTCTGTGTGGCCACAGACCCCTGGGGTTCCGGGAGAGACTTTCAGGGATCCGCAAGGTCCAAATATTTTTATAATAATATTGACATTATTTCTTTTTTTCACTGTGTTGACATTTGCACGCTGGTCGCAAAGGCAGTGGTGGGAAAGTGGCTGACACCCACACGAACCACAGTAACAGGGCCAAACTGAACTGAATCGTTTGTGTTTTCCTCGTCGCATACTCACAGTGTTTCAAAAGCCACTTCTACTTCTGAATGTTCTTTGTGAAGCAGTAGAAATCCTTAATCTCATTAACTCTGAACCCCTGAGTGCACAGCTTTTTGTTTGGGTTTTTTGGGGGGGTGGGGGCGGTAATTAGGTTTATTTATTTAATTACTTTTTTTAATGGAGGTACTGGGGATTGAACCCAGGACCTCGTGCATGCTAAGCATGTGCTCTACCACTTGAGCTACACCCTCCCCCCTGAGTACACATCTATTTGAATGAGAAGTGCACACAGAGCCCTCGTGCAGCACACTGACACCCAGTCCTCAGTCCCAGGAAAAAGCCGCCGTGCGACTGACCTGTGAACACAACAAGTGACTCCTTTCCTGGAATGCCATCCTTATTTGAAAGAACAACTGACAAGCTATGGCTGTTTACACTTGCATTTTGGGTAGAACGTTCTCAAAAATGGGCAAAGTGAGCCTGTCACTTTAAGGAAAACCACTGCCAGATATGGGGCCAGGGATAAAATTTGACTTTCACGTGGAAATTTTGGAAAATTTGTGCTCACTAACATGAACTTGATAGCTTCCCAATCCTTAAAAATCTTTCCTGATGAGGTCAGTGATGATAGTAACCAGTCTGTTTTCTGGTTGGGGGATTTTTTTCTTTTAATCATCCGTGCTGAAATGTGTCAACATTTGGAAGGTCTACATAACTCACTGAAATAATATTTTCCAAATGTCCTATGCACGATTCTCCAAGACCGTGCATGGATAACAGAGCCACTGGAAGTAAAAGAATCAGCCATATTTTCATACAATACATACAATTGAGCATAAATGGTTCATGGATATGGTTTCAAATTCTAAACTGCAAATAAACTTTCAGAAACTGTCATGCTTTGAGTTTTAGTGTAAGATCAAAGGTGAACAACCATGATTATCTAACGGAGCTATTTAAAACTCCTACCTTTTCTAACTATACATTTAGATGAGATTTTCTTCACATATTTCAACCAAAACAACATATCCCAACAGACTGATCGCAGAGGCAAACGGGATCCAGTCAGACATCAGAGATTTTTTTTTTTTTTAATGTAAAACATAACCACTTTTCTCACAATTTTGTTTGTTTGGGAAAATATTTTCTATAAAAATGTATTATTTGTATTAACATGAAAGAGCTCTATTATTGTTTTTATTTTCTTACCATTATTTCCAAATACATTGAAAGTAAGTATTTTTGAGTTTCCATTTTAATTTCTAACACTAGGAATCTTGTATTAGAAATCCAACCCACATAAACAAATACTCTTTGGAGTCCTCAATCATTTCTATGAATGTAAAGGATTCTTGAGACCAAAATTTTGAGAATCCCTGTCTGGCTCACTGTCCCCATCACCTCTCCTCGGACCTGAGGTTCTGGTGCCCCTTCTTCAGCCAAGCCCTAGGATGTGGTTCCTAATTCATGTTGGCCCCAGATCCATAATACAACTCGGACCCTTCCAGGAATTCCATGAGAATGGCCTGTGAGGGCTCCAGCCTGCTATGTGATCCGTGTCCTCAGTACCTACCCCTGTGCGCGCGCGCAAACACACACACACACACACACACACACACACACACACACAGAACAACGGCTCCTAGAAACAGTAAAGACCCAAGTCTTCCTCAACACAGACGTTAAGACGTTAATAGTTAAAATTATCTGAATGGGGCTGTCGTGAGGATTAAATGAGACAATGGGTGATATTAGCTATTCCCCATCTGCAGACCCGTTCTCACCTTCCCCTACCCTGCTCTGTGGCCCTGGAGCCGTCCAGTTCGGTTTGGCCAATGGAAGGCGCTGGTGGGAGGTGCCAGAGGGCAGGAGGAAAAAGAGGTTGGAGGGCTTGTCACCCTCTGACATGTACACACGTGTACACACCCAGAGCTGGGCAGTGCCTCTAGAGGAGGCAGAGCTGCTGTTGGACAGCACCCTACACAGGGCACGTCCCCTTCCCGTTGTCCCTCAGCCCTCGGAATGGTCTTTGTTGTCCCCGGGGTGCTGGACCTCCCCCCCTTGTTGGTCACCTTTAACAGCCCGCATCTTTGTGAACAGCTCCTCCTGTCCGTCCTCCTCAGTCATGCCGTTCAGTTCCTGCCGGGACCTTGACTGATGGACGCAGGCTGTGAAATGCTGTAATCTTGCATGTGCTGGCACCAAAGTAAGTCCTATTCTTTCTGACCTGACGTCTTCTATGACCACTGGGCATCCCCAGCTCCTGGCTCACCCTCCTAGGAGGGCAGGAGGTGACAGGGATTTTTTCCCACTCAACACAGTTTATTCTCAGCACCACTTATGTTCAAGGAAAGGAACAAACACCCTGAGCTTTTCCATCTTTGTGTCTTTCCTCCTGTACCCGGATTATTCTTCCATCATCAAAACCCCCAGATGTCAGCTTCTTAAGAAAACTTTCCATACCCCCCAACCATAAACAATGTCTTTCTCCCCTAAGCACCTCTTTTAAAGCACACATCTCTTTTTAACTTGTATTATTCAATTAGATTCAACACACGTTTACCCAGTGCTTATCTTCTGCCAGGCCCTAAACCAGACACGAAACAGTGCAAGGAAAAATACTAGACAGTCCCTGCCCTCAGGGAGCTCTCACTCCCGCTGGGGAAATGCTGATGATGCAAAGGGAAAGAGGTCGTAAGAGAAGTTTATACAAATTCTATACCATGGTTAAGAGAAGCACTATGGAAACATCCAGATAGGTGAGGGCAGATCAAGAAAATTAGGACAGCAGTACCGTCTCCAGAGAGTAGGTTCAGGAAGGCTGGAAGCTTCCATCTAAGGGGTACTCAGCACACAGGCAGCCAACATGGCAGAGAACATACGAGTAGCCATTGGGGAGGGTGCCGGCTACATCAATGAGCCCCAGGCCATGCCCTTGGGTCCCTGCTGGGTCTGCTGATGGCCTGCAGGGATGACATAGGACCTCCACGTGCCCTGGGGAAGAAACTCAGCGCTGTCTGGTGGGCCTGGGGACCAGAAGAGGCTTGAGATCTGATGAAAAGCCTGCAGGGGCTTCCCACCCAGAGCCACAGAAATGGACCATAGACACTAAAGGTGGGAGCTAACACGCTGCCCCCACACAGCCAGACAGGACCTCAGGGGCCTCCAGGCCATGTACCCGCCACTCTGTAGGAGAAAGCAGACAATCTGAAATGGTGTTATGTGAGTCCAAGACATCCTTCTCCTTCACCCAAGGTCTTGTAGACCCTCTAGCATGATGGAGGAGACCAGAGAGGGGGAGAAGGTGTCCCCAGGATTGAGCATTTCCCCCAAAAGAATGAGTCACTGGATCCTGACGAGATGGCAAATGAGCATAAGCTGCTGGCTCCTTCCCCCAAAATTAATTTTGGAGAAACTACAGCAAAGAAAAAAGTCATGGATCTGAGGATCTAAACATAAAACTGTGAGAAATCCCTGGGAGACAGAAGGCTCCCGAAAGCTGAGAACAGTTGTGTGTGTGAAGAGGGTGGGTGGGTGGGTGAATGGGAACTGAGGGGGAGAAGCCCTGGTGGGAGATTAGGTTGGTTCTAAAGCTTTGGTTTTGTACTGCCCTTCTGTCCCCTAACAGCCGCCAACCCCCCACCCACAGAGCCACCCTGAGATGACCGCTGTCTGCATAGAGCAAGCGGCACCACGACCCAGGACTCCAGGGCTCCAAGAGTATTCGAGAAATCCTAAACCTCTACTGGGATAAGAGCTCGTGGGACCAGAAGTGTGCTTCCAGCTGCCCTTGGTGTTCACTCATCCATCCAACACTGCTTCCTCCGCATCCCCCAGCGGTCAAGGCTGGTGTATCCACTAAGGACATGGCTACCTCTCAAGTTCAGCTTCTTTCAAAGGCGAATGCCGGACAGAGGAGCTGCCCAGTAAGGGAACAGCATCTAAAAGGGACCCTAAATTGGGAAGGGGCCACAGGTTACTGGAACAAATCAAGAGGGTTTCTGCAGAAACAAAGTTTCTCTGCCTTGGAGCTCATCTTCTCCCTCCTTTTTTAAATTCACCAGGAGGTAACAAACTCGGGTTTTAGACGCTCCCCACTACATGTTACAGGCAGAACGACTGTATTCCCAAAGGAACATAAATTTACAGGTCAAAATATTTTGACCTCAAGAACTAAAAACCACTTTAAAAGAAAGATAATAAACTGAACATCATGTGTCCCATGAAGCAGGATAACTGGGGCAGACGGATCAAGATTTTTAAATAAGCATAATAAATGTCCTCAACGAAAGAGACAGAATTGAAATATGAAATAGGAAAAGTCATAAAAATAAACAAATAGAAATACTGTATATGAATAGTAATTGAAATAAATAAAAGAGATAAGTGGCTGGATGGGTAACCCTGAAGGCAGAATACGTAAGAAGGAAGATCACATTGAGGGATTCTCCTGGGAGATGGCAGAAGATGAATAAGAAAATTTTAAAGAAAGACGAAGACACGTTGTAAGTAAACAGAGGTACTAAAATTCAAATAATGGAATTCCAAGAAAGAAAGGAAAAAACGGAGGGTAGGAAATATTTGAAGAATTTAAAAGATGAGAGACCTCAGATTGAAAGGATTTATAGAGTGCCAAGTAGGATAATAAAGAAAAACTCACATCTAGAAATCAAAGATACAAAAAATTCTAAAAGTTTTCTCACAGAAAAGCAAATCATCTAAAAAGTAAAGACTCTGACTTTGTCAGATTTCTTAACAGTACATTGGATATAGGAAAACACAGAGAAATATTTTCAAAGCATTAAGGGAAAAGAACACTGAACCTAGGATGTTTTATATAGCCAAATCATCATTTATGTACAAGAGTGTCATTAAGGGATTTTCAGGCATATGAGGTTTACAACACAAAATCCCATTTTGATAACTCTTGGAAGAGCACACAAAGAAAAAGAGAAATAAATCCAGGAAAGTACTGCATAAGACATTCGATGGAAGAGTGATCAAATACCTTAGCAAATCTTGATGTTGTCTAAAAAAGCAAGGCTCAAACTAAAGATTTAAGAAGAAAAAACATATTTATAACCCTCAAAACCAGGATTTTGGACACTGTCAAACACATAAACATAAGATTAGGTCTTAAATTAAAAGCAACCATCATCACAACAAAAATAGGAGACATAACTTTTAAATAAGTTTAAGAAAGTTTATCTATGCAATGGAAAGCATAAAATAAGAAAAAATAAAAAATAAAAGGAATGTAGAGTGAATGGAAAATATGAAGTAATATGGAAATAACTCCTTATTTGGTTGCATTACAACACATAAGGGAATTTAGCTCACCGATTAAAACACTGAGGATCACTCTAAAATTAGAACAGTGTGGTGTTACTGCACAGGTAGGCAGATAATTAAAATAAATTAGTAGGTACAGAAATAGGCCCATGTACGCAAAGAAATTTATTATATGATAAAGCTGACATCTCAGATCACTGAAGAAAAGATAGAATTTTAAATAAATGGTGTTGAGACAACTGGATATCCATTTGGAAAAAGATATAATTGGACTCATACCCCACACCCTACCCAAGAATAAATAAACAGAAGTATATTAGAAATTTATGGCAGATCAGTGAAACCACACAAGTTTAGAGGAAAACAAGTGATTTACCTTATAATTTGGGGTTGGGAAAAGGCTTTCTCATTATAATTCTAAACTCAAAATCAAAAAAGATAATTCAATTATATATAAAAAAATCTTGCATGGCTAAAATAATCAACATAAAGTCAAAAGGCACATATTATACTGAGAAAAATACTTGGAGTGCATATCACAGGTAAAGGGCTGATAACCCTAGTAGGTAAACAGCTCATAAAAATAAAAAGGAAGAAGCCAGAGACTAATGAAAACACACACACGTACACACACAGAAAAAATGAGAACGAGAGAGAACACACTAAAAAGATGATCAGAAGAAGAGATACGGCAATTAAACCTACACAGATAACACTGAACTTTTTCTAACAGTACTGTTGGTAGTGACAAAAGCTCATTAGAACTTTTCCTCCCCTATAGGCAGAGTGTATTTCTTCTTCTAAATGCTTTCAAAGGTTTTGTTTTTCCTTTGCTTTCATTTTCACCATTTTTATTATGATGAGTCTGGGTGTGGTTTTCTTTTGAGTTTATCCTGCTTAGGGTTTGTTAAGCTTCTTGACTCTTGAATCCACCAACAGGAAATGAAATTAAAATTCAATTAAGGTGTTTGTAGAAGTATGGAGCACACACAGGAAAGGCCCCGAAGAGGAGTCAATCTACCAAGCTGGTGAAGGGAAGGAGACACCAGGAAGGGACTTGCGCAGGTGTACAGAGTGTGGGAGAGGCAGTCTGGGTACAGGGGGCACCGCGAGCAAACTGTGAGAGACACGACACACCCAGACCCAGCTCTTCGTTTCCCAGCACTCTTTCACTTCTCATCGCCTCTAAAAAAAATCAGCTGACTTTGTAAAGTTCTTAATGCCGTGTCTAGGAGGGACATGTCTTCTCATACTGTCCTGTCTTTTCAAGGGTGAGTGACATTCCCCTCTTTCCCGGCACCTCCTGAAGATAGCTAACGTGGGGCTTTGAAAACTTAAAGAAAAAAAGAATTGAATCCTGATCTTCGGACAGTACGTGGGGAACTGTCCTGGTTTGTCAGTTTATGAAGATACAGTGCCAGAATGAAAGGACAGTTTTCCCGATCAAAAAGGCACAAAATCTGCCTCTTTAGACAGTAACAAGTTAATTGGTTGAAGCAGTTTGAGACTCTTAGAGACAGAGTAAGTGAAGAATTTCATTTTATCACCCAAACTTGTACCTATTAAAACTAACCCTCCAAACCTTAGATGTTCATCCAGCATTAATTATGACATTTAAGGGGCTAAAATTAAGTGCTTTGTTAGCTCCTCTAGATAATTTACATATCATTACTTTATAATTTATGTTGCAGTGGTTTTTATTGAAACTAGTCAATGAAAATGGAATGATATTACCTCCAAGCTTTCAGGACCCTAGGGTCAGAGTCACTAAATTTTTTTCCTTTAAAAGTATAATTGTCAATTTAAAAAATATATATGTAGAACTTAATCATTTATTTTAAAAAGAAAAGCATGAAACTGAAATGAGTTAGTATTTATAATTTCACTGGGGTTGAATCAAACCCACAGTCAATGCTTTGTAATATAGAGGGTGAGAAGAAAAAAACCAAAGGATGGAGAAAAATCCAGCCAGAGTAGAGAAGAGAAAGCAAGCCAAAAAAAAAAAAAAAAAAAAAAAAGCAAAGCAGAGGAAATGACATTGTTTAACTTTGTTAGCCCAGAACCTTCCAAATTTATTTACCTGTGGAAGCCAAAGGGCAGCCCCAGCCCCGTGAATGCTCCCAAGGACACAGTCTAGGAAACCCTGGTTATAACCATCTTCAAACTCGCTCCAGGAGTAGTGTGTGTCATTTGTGCAAAGAGTTTAGACTCGAGACTTAGAATGCTTGTGGAGAGTCCTTCAGCATCCACCAGTTCCCAGCCAAGAGAAGTGGCCCTGGTGACCACACCTCAGCCTCCCACCAGTCCCTCTCCCACAGCCCCCTCTAGTCTGCTAGTCTGCAGTCTAGGGGGCTATGAAGTGTTTTGTGAAGCCCAGTACACATGTGAGAAGTTTCTGTTCTCTGTTCGGACCCTGGGCACCTGGCGCACCTCCACACTAAGCTGGGGGATGAGCTAGGGACGTACTCACCTACCTGGAGGCCAGCATCCTTGCTGTGCCCAGGGGGAGCAGGGCAGCAGAGGCCAAGGGAACAGAGATTCTCAAATCATGAGAGATGACCGCCCATCCTGAGAGCAGACATCGTGAGCTCTTGCCCTAAACTCCTTCTTGATTCCATCTCTATTCCATTTTCCCTTTCTCCTGGTCCTGCGGTGTTTTCTGGCTGTCTCCTCTGCCTGCCTGCCTCCCTTCCCATCCTGATTTTTAGCTCCTTCTTCTCTCTTTTGCAGTCCTACTGGCCAACAGGGTCATCCTGGTCAGATGAGGATCTGCCAGGACTTCCTGGGACCCTGTCTCCCACTCTGGATAAATCCACCCCACCTGCCACGACCCCTCCAAACCCACCTAAAGCCTTAATCCCTGGCACAGTGACAGGGGGATCCTGCCCTGAATGCTTCAGATGGGGTGGGGTGGGGTGTCTGTTGTCCATGTCCCTGTCTGCCTCTGAGTGGGGAGGGGGACAGTTGTTTCTGGAGCAGAGTCTCCTCCGAGTACCTGTCTCCACCCCTCTCCCGCCACAGAGAGAGGATCTGGCCAGCGTGACATTTCCTGACAGCTCTGACAGGCCTCAAGGAGACAATTAATGCCTCACAGCTGCCTCTACCAGGAAAGGTGCCGGAAGAGGAGGAAATGGTGGGGGGGGAGTGTGTAAATTTGCAAAAAGTTTTAAAGCAACAGTAAACAACAGGGAGGGAATTGAATTGAAACCTGATTGAACACATGCCTCTTGGAATCCCTTCAAGGGCCAAGAGTGGGCATCTGAGGCAAACCTAAGGAATTACCACAGAGAGAGGCCAACAGACTTCTCACTGTTGGAATTTCTAGAAAGAAGACGAAAGCTGGTGGCAGAGACTCCAGTCCCTGGCCTGGAGTCTTGAAATGTCTGACCTTGAACCCTGCCTGCCTCGTGGACGGGAGTGGGCATGGGCTAAGGTTGCAGGTGTCCAGCTGCCAGGGCCAGGGAGAGGGTGAGCAGCCCCTGGGAAAGCGGTTTCTGATGAAAAGGCAGACAGACAGACAGAGATGGACGGGTCTCCTTCCTTCCCAGACACCCCCACGTCTGCCTGGGCAGACAGATGGGCCCTTCCTCTGGGCTTTACAGATTAATGCGTCCTTCTTATCAATTATGGAGACAAGAAAGTGTAATTTTCTCCCCATGTTTATACTGTTCAGGATTAATCTGCCTATAAATGGATAATCTGTCAGCTTTCCGAGACACTGAAGTGGGGAGGGGGTGGGCAGGAAGTGGGGAAGAGATTTACCAGTGGGTAATGCCATCTGCTTTATTAGGTTGTTTTATAAACCTGACATTCAATTTGTTCTGGAGGACTTGGTGACGGATTATTCTGTAAATTCCCAAATAATTACGATAACCAGAGAAAGGGGGAAAAAGAAGAGAGGGAGGCGAGTTGGCAGGGGTGGGGGGCTGCCAATGCATCTGTGACTTATGGTTCTGGAGGTCAGCATCCATCCTCAGCCCCTCCGAGGGGGGCTGGAGAAAGGCCACCTTAGAGGGGGACTGACAAAAGGACCTGAATAGCCTTCAACTCCTGGTCTCATCCTCCACCCCAACCCTGCTTTTTAAGCACTCAGACTCCCTGCTCTCCACAACACGACAGTGAATTCACTTGAGTGGAGACTGTGTTATCAATAAGTATCTTATATTCTTTCTCCTGTCGCCTGGCTCTGAATCCCGGGCTCTCTTTACTAACATGTGGGCTTGGGTAAGTTCATTTTAACTCTGTGCCTCAGTTTCTTCAATGGTAAAATCGAGACAGTAGTAACACTTGCCTCCCATGGTTGTTGCCAGGATCAAATTAGATTTTATTTGGAAAGCACTTTAAAACAGTGCTTGGTGCATGCTAAGTGCTGTATGAACTATTTGCATTTTTATTATTTCTTTGTGTTTGTATCCCGCGGTCCTGATGGTATAGAACACTCTCAATAGATACCGGACGGTTGGGTCTGGAGAATCATCACAGTAGAATCAGAATCTCGGCGCTAATAAGGGCTTCAGCAATCTCAGGATTCACCTCTCGCCCCGCCCAGTCCCCTGCTTGAACCCTGCCGGGAACACACAGCTCCCTGCCCACGCTGCGTGGCTCAGACCTTCATTCTCACCTACAGCCAAGGGCTGCCTCTCCCGGGAAGCCCTCCGGGAGGGCTAGAGCCCCTGCATTCACAGCAAGGCTGGGCAGAGCCCCTCGGGTGAAGCACAGTCTTGGTTATGTACTCCGAGAGCTCATTTCTCAGCAGAATGCTATTCAATTACCCAGTGCACGTTTATCCTTTGAATTTCCAAGTGCTGCCGTCCGTGGCTTCAGTAATCTTATTTGCTGCTTGTGCTGAGGTGAAGGGAGTGGGTGGGGGAAGGAAGGCCACATGGTGTGTGTCCTCAAGGCCCATCTACCTGACACCGTCTTGTGTTCTGGGGTCCTAGCATGTGATTCCCTGGGTGCCCAGGCCAGGGGAGGGGAGAGGAGGGACTGGAATCCTTACTGCCTGCTCTTTCTGGCCATCTCTGTGCCTTTTGTCTTCCCAAGGACAGCTTTCTGTTAGTTTAGTTGGTTACCAAGATAAAGAAGTTCTGGGAGCGGAGTCCCTGTGGCTTCCCATAAAAATGGTGTTGAGCCATGGGCCACAGCTGGGTGGGATACGCACCCCCTTACATCTCAAAGTGCGTTCTTGACCGTCGGCCTCCATGTCACGCATGTGAAAGCACTACAGACACCAAGAATTCATTCCACTTTCAGAAACGGATGTATTATTAGGTTAAGTAGTTCGCTGCATCTAGTGATGCATGGAGTTAGGATCTGGAGGACAGAGGGGGCTTCTAGGGCGTTGCCTGTCCAGAACCCACCTCCCCACTTCTTCCGGTAAAAGAACTCTCATCCTTAGTGGTTTGGATAGGACTGTCGCTGCCCTTCGTCGGGGATGTGCACAAGACCCTGTCCTGGCCAATCAGAATAATTCTTGCTCTTGGCCAAAGAGCTTGAATCACAGGTGGTCACTTGACCCAAACCCAGGCAGTCAGATCCTTCCACAGGACTTCTCTGTCAAAGCTGTTGGGGAAGAAGACGTTTTATTCTTCCCGAGTTGCTAATCTGGCGGGATGCTAGCCTTCAGCTATTGGTGGGCACCATGCTCCCCAAGAGGACAGCACCTGGGAGAGGCAAAGCCCTGATGACATTGCAGAAATCGTGAACCCAGCCTTGCCTAAGCAGACATACCCTCTAGACTTTTCATGGGTCAGAATATTCCCTTTTTGCTGGACAGTATGAGTTGTGTTACTGTCATACAAGACCTCATTAACACAGGCTATAATTAGCACCTCCTCCCCATTTCTCAAGCTTTATCGCACAAAGTTAAGGCGTTTGTAAAGGAAGGATTGGGAGCTGGGGTGATCTCCTGCATCTCAGCCGGAGTCAGGTTGTACCACTTTGTGGGACTCTTCCAGTTCCCAGATGCTCCTCTTCTATTACAGGCCACCCCTCCACCAACACTTCCCTAGTATTATTCCTGTGCTGACCTGTGCTGACAGGTGACCTCCTTTTGGTTTATAAAGCTTCTCCTACACTCTTCCTAATGACCTTTGTCCCCATCAATAATCACAAACTCCCTAGGGATAGGGAGATCAACTGCTCCTTCCTTGTCTCCATCAATTTCTGGTCCAAGATTCTCAAGTGCCTGTTATGGAGTCTGGAGGTGTGAGGGTATCTACGTGTTTGTGTGTGTATGAGTGTGGTCTTGGGGATATGTAAGAATGAAGTTGGAGGGACTACCAAAATGCATGGATGCTGCAGACTGGAGGAAGAGAGGGAAAAAACATCTTAGAAAGGAGGACTCCTTGAGTTTGCAGAGTCTGAGAGATTCTGCTCAGCAACTTGAGCTGGCTTGTTCAGATCCCATCTTCTACCAAAAGAAGACCAAGGGAACTTCCAACCATGGTTGCTGAGATACAGACAAGGATGACATAAATGTGGTGTTCACTTCCTTAATTGTGTGTCCTTCTCTGGCACCAGGCCCACTCGAGGACCCCAAGAGTAGGCTCACTCTGCCAACTGTGGTCATCTCCATCTGGCCTGCCCAGAATCTCTGGCTAAGCTGATAAGCGTAGGGCTTTTCCCACTGAAGGCGACCTGTAAAGACTGGAAGAGGTGACTGCTTCTTCAAATGTGCAGGCACGAATGCAAGGCTATGAGGACCGTGAAGGATCAGGGAAACATGACACCACCAAAGAAACAAAATAAAGCTGCAGCAACCGGCCCTAAAGAAATGGACACACACAAACGGACTGACAAAGAAATTCAAAATAATTACCTTTAAAAATGAAAAGACAAGCCACAGACTGGGAAAGAACATTCACAACTTGTATGTCTCACATAAGACCCATATCCAGAATTTTTAAGGATTTTTACAACTCAATAATGTAAAAAAGAGGTGGGGAAGGTACAGCTCAGTGGTAGAATGTGTGCCTAGCATGCACAAGGTCCTGGGTTCAATCCCTAGTACCTCCATTAAAAATAAATAAAAAATAAATAAACCTAATTACCAACACCACCAAAAAAAAATCTTTTTTAACCAAAAAGACAAACAATTCACTCAAGAAGGTATAGAAATATCCAATAAGCACATTAAAAGATGGCCAACATCCATAGCTGTTCAGAAAATACAAATTAAAGCCATGATGAATACCACTTCATACCCAATAGAACAATTAAAATATTAAAAAGAAGAACAATGTCAAGTACCAGTGATGATGTGGAGCAGACAGAACTCTCACACACGGCTAATGGGGGTGCAAGATAGCACAACCTCCTTGGAAAAGAGTTTTGCAGTTTCTTAAAAAGTTAAACATACAACAGCCATTCAACTGTTAGGCATCTACCCAAGGGAAATGAAAACACGTGTTCACACAAAAGCTTACATACAAATGTTTACAGCAACTTTATTTGTAATAGCCTGAGACTGTAAACAACCTAAATGTCTATCAACAGTTGAATGGATAAGCAAATTGTTGTCCCTCCATACAATGGAATACTACTCAGCAATGAAAAAGAAAAGAATGAACTACTGGCATATATAACCACCTGCATGAATCTCAGAAACATTCTGCTGAGTAAAAGGAATCAGAGATACATAAAAAAGCACATAGTCTTTATTTCCATGTCTATGAAGTTGGAGAGCAGGCAAATTAATCTATGGTGCTAGTGTGTTCAGTGCACACACGTGCCAGGCATATCATCACACAGGTCTGTGCAGGGCCATTGTAGCCGTGTGTGAGTGCGTGCGTGTGCGTGCACACCTACATGCCCTGGCTGAGTGGACCCACGCATTGGGCTCCATGTTCAAGTCTTCGGTTTATATCAAACATGGGAGCCTCTGTCTCTAATAACAGTCTGGTTTTCTCCCCAACTCTGTCCTGGGACTCCTCACCTGCCCACAGGCCCCTGTGCTCACAAACAAAAGGAAGGGTTTTTAGTGACTTTCCACTCGTAAAATGAGTTACTTCCTGACTCGCAGATTTCCTCCTCTAATTAGACACTGATCTCCTCCATCAGCTTACTGAGGAGGGAAGACAAAAGGGCCGGGACACAGGGAGACTCAGGGTGCGTGCGCGCGCACACATACACACAGGGAGCGGATGAGGTGTGGTTCTCACAGTGTGGTGGGGACGCTGGGGTTCTTCCCAACTGAGATAAACATCTGCAGATTCCCTGGAGCACCTCACCCGCCTCACACCATCATGGTCTTCTATTCTAGACCTGCATAAATGTTTTCAGACACAAACACTAACATTAATATCTTTAAATATCCTTTAAAGATAAAAATACCAATAATAATTCATCCCCCCATCAAGTTACTCTAAGGCTTCTGCTGGCTTCTCCACTGGCAAGTGAGAACAGATGGGGTGAGGGAGGAAATTATCCAGTTCTCCCGCCTGCCTCCCCCCTTGAAATGGGGGTTCAGTAGGAAGCTGCGGCAGCCACTCCACCTGGTCTAGAAGTAACTGGGCAGGGGGCCGAGGCAACAGAGTCCCTCTGCCTCTTTTCAGAGAAATGCAGTTTATGAAAGTGAGAAGAAAGTTCGAGACCACGCTCCAACCTCTTCATTTTAAGGAAGGCTGAGGCCTGGGAAGGAATTCGGCACTGCCTAAGCTCAGGGATCCACTGTCTTCTGCCTCCTAGAATTCTTCCCGTCACCTCCTGCCTCCCCGACTCCATCTCACTGGGCTTTGGGGATGGGGGTGCTGGCGAGGGAGGGTGGAGGGAAGGATCCCTCATCCAGGGAAGATACAGAAAAGGACCACAGGAAAGAATCTCGTGAAACAGAGAAATCCCATCTCCGGATGATGAAGTCTCCACAGCCCAGACTTCCCACCCAGAAAGTCCAAGGTGCCCACCACCTGCCCCGCCCCCTCTGCTGACCTGCTTAACCCAGGACACTGTCGCTCCTGTGCTTTGATCTTGCCGACACCGGCAGCCTTTTGTTCTATTATTCACTGCAGAGTGGATGCTGGGTTGCCTCTCCTCATTACAGGCCAGGCTGGGCTGCCCACCGCCTCTCCAAGGCCACTGGATCATGTCATGTCCATCAATAAATCAGTAGCAGAGACTGGCTTTGAGATGCCTTTTGGGGAAGGGGTTTGCACCATTTCAGAACCAGCATTTTCTCTGCTTTTTAAGAAATAAGAAACATTCACCAACCGCAATGGATCTTGTTTGGATCCAGATGTAAGCTGTGCAAATCTGTGTAGGACACTTGGGTTAAGCATGAACACAGACTGGATGGGATATTAAGGGGCCGACCATGAGCTGATATAATTATTGAGGTTCCTGAACCACCATGATGGGACGTGGGGTTGGGGGGGTCTTTATATATTTTTTACTTCTGAAAAAAACTGGATAAGCTTCCTCTTGGGAAGAGAGTGGGAGAGGTTAAAATTAGCATAAGGATGACAGAAGTGCAGTTAAAGATGCTAAGAGGCATATCTCATCTGCCCAGCTGCCTGGGCAGCTTTTGAAGGCAGGCCCTGCTCTTAGGTGTGTGTTCCCCAGAGCAGCCAGCACACAGTGAGGCATCACTGGTGTTTACTCAACAAGTGAATGCATGAGTGAGTTCCTCCCAAATCTCAAACCCATTTCCTCCAAAGACAGAAAAGAAGCAAAGAGCACTTCTAACCACACGGCATTAGGGGATAAATTTCTTTGCTTACCCACAGTCTCTATGCTTACACACCCAAGGCTATAAGATCTATGCAGGCATTTCCTTTCGTTTACAGCTGTATCCCCAACACATAGTAGGTCCTCAACCAGTGTGTGCAATAAATGAATGAACTGGGGGTCAGGAGACCTGGGAACTAATTCCAGCTCGGCCGCCAGCTTGCCAGTCACCTCCCCTCTCTGGGTCTCAATTTGCTCCTCTGCGTGACGAGGGCTTTGTGCTAGATCCCTCGGGAGGTCACCCAGGCTAGACACTCCTTGAAGAACACAGAACATCGATGTCACCAGAGTCACGCTGTGACCCATATTCTGTCCCTGGCAGCATCCTCCACAGGAAATCTTTACAGGACACCTCATCACCAGGTGCTCTGATAACCTATGGAGAAGCAGGCGTGATGGGGTGATACAGTAAAACACAGGCATCTGCAGCCAGGATGAATGTTCAGAGACCAGAGAAAGAAAATGCTCAAGAATGGGATGCCTGACTTCCGCAAAAATGGCAAAACCTTTGTGACTTCATATTTTCATTCCGGAAGTTACTCTCCTCCCATCAAAATTCAGGCACTAAAAGCCCCTCCGGTGGCACTGGATGGTGTCCACCAAGGAGATAAAGTTAGAAGCTGGGACAGCGGAAAACACAAGGGAATCCCTAAAGAAGCCATTTGCCAGCCTGTAGCCCTAGAAATACAGGTGGAATTGAGCAGGGGGAGAGGCCAGTGACGCTTTTTATGACTAATCTTTAAATCTCCAAGGAGAGAAAACACATTCCAAAGTGACTGCGGGAGACAAAAACAGGGTGGGACCACAGAAGATCCAGCACAACTCAGAATCAGGGATTAGGGAAGGACTCCGCATGCCCAGCTAGCAACGGTGAATTTAAAGAGAACTGTATGCAGTGTGGTTCCCTAGGTGGACGAGGGCACACAGTTCTCAGTCTCTGTGAGGGTTCGCTCTCTCCAGCTAAACTCTCTGCTGTTGGGTGCCCTTCAGACATTGCTACGACTGAGTGAGTCCCCAGCGACCCCTCCGTCCTCACCCACCCCTTGCAGAAAATCTGCCTCTCTGGAATTGTTACTGGTCCATATATATTATGTATATATGTCTTTGTGGTGTGGCCAAAGAGGTGGGTGGGATCCTCCAGTTTACAGAACCAGGAGGTGGAATTTGCGGGTTGGCAGGGTTACTTCTTACTTCTAAGCCTTTACCTCCCTGCCGCCGCCTCCTCCCCTGAGCAGCAGCGCTGATTTGCCAGCGGTGCCTTGCTCAAGGTCAGGGCGCAGCCAAGGCCAGGAGGAGGGGGCGGCGGTTCCCGGCACTGCTGTCACCTGACATTTACTTTACAGGCTGTTGACTCCCAAACAATACAATACATGCCGATTTGCAAGGTACCTTCCGTCTAGTTTTCCAGTAATCCATTTCCACCAAACAAACAACGCAGGTTCCCCTGGCCCTGCGCGGACCTGGAAAAACACAGCGCTTGGCTGGGCTCCCGGACTCGGGTTTGCCGGTCCTCTCCCGGCCAGCGCCGGCCTCCGCTGGATGGAAGGGGCCATGCCATGGCGCCCAAGTTCCACGAGAGGGCAGCCGCGAGCCGCAGAACCTCCGACCGCACCCGTCTTCCCGGGGTGGGCCCGGCGTGCGCCTGCGCAGACCCGAGGCCGCTGCGGGCCCCGCGCCCCGCCCGCGCTTCCGGCGGCCTCAGAGGTGGGGGCTGCTGTGGGCCGCCCGCCCGCCCGCCCGCCGGGAGCGGTGGTTCTGCTGTCCCGGGAGGAAACAGTAGGTGGGTTTCAGCCCTCCGAGCCGGACAGCCTTCCTCCGAGGCCCCGGAGACGCGATGAGAGGCAGAGCGCTGCTTTCGCGTCGGGGGTCTGGGGAGAACTGCCTGCCGGCTGGGAGGCAGCGCCACCGCCGCGCCGCGAATCCCTGGCGGGTACCGCCGGCCGCCGCTGCCGCCTCCCCGGCCGGCCTCTGGCAGCCCCGCCGCCGTCCGTCTGCCTCCACTCGGAGCAAAGATCGCTTCCATCTCTTATTTTCAGAAGTCACTCCGTCCTGGAGGCCCGGGGCGTGGGGAAGAGCCCCAGGGACAGGCCTGTGGGCCGAATGCTCTTACAGCTTAAAGAGATTCAAGGCCAGAGCTGGAAACGCCTTCAGGGGTCAGCCAGGCGTGAATGAGAAAACGGGAAGTACATTGTCCAAGGCCACGAAGTTTGCTAGTGAGGAACACATCAAACCATGTCAGTCCCCTACTTGGGACCCTGTAATCGCTCCCCTAGACCTTGGGAGAAAGTCGGTGCTCCTTAAAAAGGCCATAAGGCCCTACAGCATCATCTGCCCCTGCTTACTCCCCCCACATATCCCCTCCCCTCTCCATCTCTTGCCTTTGCCTGTTCACCTCCATGAGCTCAGCCTCCCGCAGCCCGTCTCTGCAGACTAACTCATCTTACAGTTCTTAGTCCACACATCATTTTCTCTAGAAACCTTTCCAGTTTTACCTGCACTCCTCACGCGGAACCCCTATGCAACAGTGTTCCAGGCACCGCGTGCAGAATCTCCCTGCTTGTTCACCCCGGAGTCCCCTTTCCCCCCTAGTCCATGAAAGTTCCCACCAGCATCTAAGCCAGTCCTGGGCCCAGGACAGGGACTCCATACACATGTGACGTATTGATGAATGGGTCAGAGCCAGCCATCTAGGCCCCAGTACCTTTCACCATATTGCCCACTGGCCCTTTTACTCTTGTAACTAAAATCAGACTTACGGCGTGAAAGGGCCTGTGCCATACGGCAAAGGTAGGGGAACCAAGCCTCAGAATGAGAGCCAGTTCTTCAAAGAACGTTACGTTCCTTACTTCTGCAGCCACGGGAGTAATTTCCAACTGGTGTTTTCCCTGTCCCTGTACTCTGAGGGGCCACTTCTGACTTGCTATCCTTGTGATTTCACTCAGAAAAGTGACCTCACAAGACAGACTTCAAACCATGTTTTGAGAAATCTGAGTGCCCAAGGGGCCCCATGAGCCCTCTTCAATTGGAGCAGCGCCGCTTTTTTTTTTTCCCCCTTTTCAGGTATTTCTTGTGGAAAAGAAAAGGAGCCAAGGCTTCTATTAATGCTTTAAGAATGTTTAGAAGTCTTCAGCGCCAGAGGATTGCAGAGTAGAGCAGCTGAGGAGCTGTGAACAATTGTTAACAGCTGAGCATTTCAAAGGACTGGAGCCTACTTCCCAGTGAAGCGCATGTGACAAGTTGCCAACCTACTGAGCCTGTCTTCTTTCCTTTTATGTGGTGTCTGCCTGTTATTCGTCATTATTTCTTCTTCCCTAATAGCAGGGAACCTGATGCTTAATGGATACAGTAAGGAAATGAGAGGTACTTTTCTCAAAATTTGTTACATTTATTGAAAAAGGTTATGTTGCTTCTTCATTGCAGAAGAGAGTTGAATATTTTATATTTCTCTTTTTTAAAAAATTGTTGTTTGGGGCCCTATCTACTTTTTCTTTTTCTTCTGCAAGTAGCCGGGCTCCAAAGATGTTCAGGTCCTTGTCCCTGGAACCTGTGAATAAGCTACCTTGCAGGGCTAGAGGAACTTTACTGGTGCGATTATGTTAAGAATCTTAACCAGATTATCCTGGATTATCCATGTGAGCCCAGTGTAATCAGAAGGGTCCTTATGAGACAGGAGGGAAGAGGGCAGAGCAAAACCATTAAAAGAACACAGCTTCATTAAACACAGCAGTTAGCACCAAGATGAAGGAAGGTTCAACTCCCATCGACTTTGAGCTTCAATATGCGCTCATTGTAATACAATAGCCACCAAATGGCACGCCCAGAGGCGCCACGACAGTTCTGAGGCTGACCATAAAAGGTCAAAAAGTGGGTGATGGCCCAGTTCCTGGGAATCCCAGCCCCTTCCCCAAGGCAGTTGGAATAATCTTCCCACTTGTTAGCGTATGAAGTTACTAAGCCCGTAAAAACTAACAACCCCCCTGCCCCATGGCCACTCTGGCTTCCTGAGACAGTCTGCACCCTGTCTATGGAATACCATCTCTGAATAAATCTACCTTCACTCTACTATGGCTCACTCTTGCCCCTCAGCTGGAGGGGCACGTCCCAGGGGCTCGCCGGAGACCTGGGACACAGCCATCCTCGCACGCCCCACTTTTCCTGCGTCACTTACAAGTAGGCAGTTGAAGTGTCAGAGTCAGGGAAGGAGATGTGTTGGTGGAAGCAGAGGGTGGGTGTGAATGCAGTGCAGGAAAGACCCAGCTGCACACGGATGGCTTTGAAGATGGAGGACCAGAACATAGGCACGGAATTCAGGTGGCCTCCAAAAGGTAGAGAAAGGTGAGAAAACGGAGTCTCCCTTAGAGTCTCCGGAAAGAACCTAATGCTTGATTTTAAAACCTTGAATTTAGCCCAATGAGACCAATTTTGGACTTCTGGCCTTCAGAACCATTAAGAAAAGTTTGTGTTATTTTAAGCCACTAAATTTGTGGTAATTTATTACAGCAGCAAAAGGAAACTAATGCCACCTCCCCCAAGGGAAAAAAATACCCACCGTGGACCCACCTTAATGGAAAGAGGGGGATTAATTAGAAACAGGAGACAACAGGAGACTCGAGGAGAGAGGCTCCTGCAGTTGAAGGAGGAATGTGCGGGGCCACCCAGATGTACGTGGATTCTGTGTGATTCCAAAAAGAGCGTAAGCTGGTACCGCGAAGATACGTTTGTGCAGCACTCGCAGGCACTGACTTACGTTTTAACTGTTTGTACAGCCATTTTTATTTCCCCTGCTAGCCTGGAAGTTTCCCAGATGGTATTCATCTTTACGGTCCCATTGTATCCAGTGCCTTGTATGAATTTGTGAGGCATTTCACACTTGCCAAAAGCCCTGGTGTGGCCATTATCCATTATGAGTCTTACCACAACTCTCGCGGTGTCAGGCAAGACCGGTAGTATTTTTCGTTTTCCTAAAGATTCGCACCCAAATTTCTCTGACACCCAGGCCCTGCTCTCCCCAGTATCCCATCCATTTTATCTGCAAAGTGAAGGCTAGGCCACAAATGAGAAGACTGAGACCCACCCGGCCTGCCAGGGGTCCTGAGACTGGGCTCTGGGGGAGGCCAGCTCTACTCTGTGGACCACCTTGGGCTTTTTCTTTCCTTTAAACACAGGAGAAAATCCTTTTGCCCAACTGGTGGTGGAGAAAGAAGTTCCACAGCAGATGAAGCCATCCTGCTACTCAGAGACTTGGAGGATGCGGACGGAAAGTCGCCCTCTGGTTCTGGCTGCGGGCACAGGAGGCAGGCAAGGCTGCCTGTCAGCAGTCCCCACGCTGAGCCCCTGACACTTCCCCTGACACTGTCCTAAGGAAGTGTTGCTGTGGAGGTAGGGGTAGGAATGGTCATGCTTCCAGTCTGGACTTGAGGAACTGGCCTGAGGACAGGTCAGAAGAGAATGGTATTTATGACTGTTTTCCATTTAAAAGGTTCCCTGTATCCCATCAACATTCACATTTAGAAGCAGCACAGCCTCTGGCATTAGAGACAGTCTCAAGTCAGAGGTCCCCACTTACCAGTGGTGTGACCTTGGCAAGTCATCTTACCTGGATGCCATCCCACGTCATCTGCAGAACATAGATAACACCTACCCTGCATATCTTTGGGAAGATAAAAATAATATGTGTAAAATACCTGGAAATAGAAAAAGCACTCAAAGATAACTATATTATTTATAGTCAAGAAGACAGAGAGAGGGAGTGGATTTCTCAAGGTTGGACAGCTGGTAAATAAATGGTGGACCCAAGACCCCATCCTCAGCCCAAGTCTTCAGTTTCTTATCCAAAGGCCCGTCACTTCCCAGAACCTTTTGCGGCCAGGCGCCGGCCATCCAAGGCAAAGCTTCCTCACCGGGCTCACCCAGAGAAAACCAGGGGCTGCATATGAGCGCAGCCCCGTCCCAGAAACCGCAGGAAGCCGCGCGCCACACAGCTGCACACATCTGGACCCCACTCGGCTGGAGCCCCGAAACCTCTGCGCCGCCTGGGAAATGCCAGAGCGGCCTCCAGCATCGCCTCCGTCCTGCCGCTGCCCCCTCTCCCCCGGCTCCCGCCCGGGGCGCAGAGGAACACTGAGCCGGCGGTCACAGAGGACCCCTGACCGGGGCCTGGCACGGTCTCGGTGGGGCAGCTTCTTGCGCGTGTCCCTTTGGGGAGCCGGCCCTTCCAACCGAGGCTTGCAGGGACCCCCCGGGCGCGCACACGTCTGCAAACCGTTGAAGCCGAGCCCTCGCTTCTGCCCGCGTGGACGGTCGGCGCCGGGGCCGGGCTGGGGAGGAGGCCCCGCGAAGCCGCCCGGGGTGGCCGGGAAGCGCCGGGAGAGGGGCCTGGCGCGCGGCCCGCAGGGTTCAGGCGGGGCCGAGGCGGCCAGAGCGCGGCGGCCCGCGCCCGGGGCTGCGGCCAAGGCTGCCGCGGGGAGCTGGGTAACGTGGGGACGAGCCGGCGCAGCCCCCGGGGCTCCGCGGAGCCGCGCTGGACCGGCCCTCCCCGGGCGGCCTGCGCCGCGACCCCGCGACACCGCAGGGCGGCAGACACGGGCTTCCTCCCCGGCCTCATCACCTCGGGGCTCCCTGAGTTGACTGTGGAACGAACGAAAACGCGGCCCTGTTCTTCATTCTCTTGTGCAGTCCACCCGCGCACACGCAGGTCAGGCGCCCTTGGAGAACCACCGAGGGCTGAGTGCGCAACGGGGAGGAGGGGACAAAGTTCCAGAAAGTGAGCACCTGCTTTAGGAGGATGACAAACTCGAGGAACCCAGAAACTCACCTGTGCTGAGCTCTCCCGCCCCCGACCCCCGGGTGCCTTCCACAGCCCTGACTTATTTCCCCTTACTGTGATTAGTAAGACTGCAAATCACAAGGAGCTTTTGCATTTCCTCTTTATCCCTCTTTATCCTTGCAGCAACCTTGTGAAGCGGACAGGGCACTGGCACCTATCCGTCTCACAGGTAAGAAAGCACCGGCGTGGGAAAGGCCGAGGTTCTGTGCATGTTTGCCCAGCTAGGCTCTTAACAGAGGTCGAAATCCCCTCTCCTTTTTCTCCCTTGGCATAGGGGCCAAATTTCCAACCTCCAACATTTCTATGCAGGGATAACTCTACTTCTCAGAGAATTAAGCCGTAGAGTCACTGCCACCTGGAGAGGTGGTGACAGCAAGTGACAAGGAAGCAGGTTCTCCTTATTGCAGAAGAAGTTCTGCGTGTGGCCTCCAGCTGGAAGGAAGTTCAGTAATCTGTGCCTTAGAGCAGCGATCCTGAAAGTCTTGTCCCCAGACTAGCAGCAGGAACATCGCCTGGGAGCTTGTTAGAAAAGCACATTATCCTGGACCTACTGACTCAGACGCTCTGGAGGTGGAGGTCAGCAGTTTTGGCTTTAAGGAGCCCTCCAGTCGATTCTGTGATGCCCACTGGAGTTTGGAGAACCACTGTTCTAGAGAAGCCTGTGTGTCGGCTAGATGCAGACCCTGCATCCAAAAGGCGCGCTGCCTGGAGGCCCAAGAAGGCAAGAAGTGAACTGGGAAGTCAAGTGGCAGTGTGATAGCTCCATTCCCCAGAATCTCTGTTAACTCTGTGTTTGTGTGTGTGTGTGTGTGTGTGAGTGTGTGAGTGTGTGTAAACCTTTGAAGCCCTATAAAATATTGGAAAGAAAGGAGACTTTTAGGTACAAAATTGTACAAAATTGCATTTACAAACCCACTCAACTCCCAATCACTCTCTAAGTGTACCTGCTCTGGACCAGTCCCTGAACTGGTTAAGAATGAGCTGGATGTTAGCTGACTCTAAGAGTTGAAACAGGTGCAACCAGGTCATTTCATGAAATGGAACATCATTGTTAGGTGCATGAGGTAGTAAGTGGAGCAGACATTGCTGTGCCCTTCCCCTTGGCTAGCAGAAAGGTGGCGCTGGCTGGGTAGGAGTATAGAGCCAGCTGGGGTTTCAGGGGAGGCTGCATTCCTCCCTGCTGGCCCCAGTGATTGACTTAGGAATGGCACCAGGTATGATTCTGGCCAATGAGATATGGAGAGAGCTTGCTAGGGAGTTGATGAAGAATTTTCCTCCCTTCTTAAAAGGGACACAAGAAAAGTACATTCCCTTTTTTTGTATGTGGACGTCATTACCTGGAACTGCCATAGTCTTCCTAGACAAGGAAAGAAATTAGCCTAGAAGGACAGCAGCGTATTGAGGTGACGGGGGAGAAAGTCAGGAGGCACCTGGGATCTTCATGTTGAGCCACTAAATTAGTTGACTTTGGGTGTTGGCAGGGGTGGAGGGGTGGAGTGTCGGGGGAGAAGCCTTGAGATATTCTCATTAAATTAGATGAATTTGTTTTTTATTCAGACCATTTTTAGTTGGGTATTCTGTTACTTGCTACCCAAATCATCCTGATACTGTTAATGTGATTAGAATCTTACTGGAATATACAAGAAGGAAAAAAAGTCCAATAGGACGTCAAAGGGCGTTATCAGGAGGACATTCAGGACTTCTGGCAGCTCTAAGCATTGGATTGTCTTGTCTTCCACCTCTGTCTTGGGGGTGACCAGTGCCCCTACTCGTGGAGCTCTGTTACTTTTCGGCTGTTGGCCCCTTTTAGTGTCTGCTTTCCCTTTCTACGATCTGGCTGGGACTGTCCATGATTTTCAGTTCAAATTTCCAAGAATGAGGCCCCAGTTGGCCTACTTAACTACCATTGCTTCTGATAGGGAAGAGCTTTCCATGCCAGGCCACCCCATGGGCCACTGGTCAGTCTGTGGCTGTCCTTGAATTAGAATCCCACCCCTTATCTCATCAGCCATGGAAAGGAGGATGGATGCAGAACATGGCCAGCCCCACCCAGCCTGAGGCCAAGGCCGTGGGCTGGGAAGGTTCCCTTAGAAGGAAACAATGCTATTGGCAGGTACTGGGACTGACTTGCCAGCACAGCCTTCACGGGGAACAATGAAATGACAGTGTGAGCCAACCGGGGTCAGAGCAAAGGAATCCGCTCCTACTGCAATCGCTCTCTGCCATTGATCTGTTATACACTCAAGAGGAAGAGATGTCCGGCCAGAATGCCTTGCCCAGATGCCTAGATCTGCCCCCAAACACCCAGTCATACTGCTCAAAAAAAACATCTCCACCCCAGATGCACCCACCCATGCATCCACACAGGAAGCAGACACACTGCTGTTTTCCAGTACGCACAACCACACATGACTTTTCCATATGGCGCTTAGTGGCAACTGTTGTCAGAGTTGTTTTGTTGCTTCGGTCGTCTGTGAACCCCTTCGCAACACAGCAGTGCGTTGGGATATGGGAGCAGCAGCGGCACTGATGGAATGGGAGCAGAAGTGACGGCAGCAGAGTGTTTCCTGAATCCAAGCTTTAAAAACGCAGATGGGATTTAAGCAACTAGGAGCCCATGTGTGAGAGGGCGACACTGCCTCCACTGTGTGTGTGGCAGTCTGATAGTCTGTGTGTTATTCTTTCCTTAGGAGCAAGGAGTCTCTAGCGTGGAAGAGGTGCAGACGGAGGTGTTCCTGTCACTTGTTAGTTCTGTATCCTTAGGCAATTTGTTTGAACTTTCTGAGCCTCAGTGTTTTCATTGGTAAAATATGTCTAATGATACTCTGCTTGTAGGATTGCCAGGATCTTTACATATGGTAAGGCACCTGAGAAAATGTTAAGCACATAATATTGAAACATTTTAAAGCTGTGATTCTGAAAGACCCCTTCACTGGGGCAAGTGAATTATTTTGAGGAAATCATAGTCTGAAGTTCCAGATCGTGGTATTGACTGGGTCCGGTGATGTCTGTCAGCCAGCTCAACAAATGAGCTTGGAATTCAGTTTGGTCATCAGATCAGAAATGAGAAATGGCTGGAAGGTGCCAAGTGGGTGGTGGAATACTGGGAAGGAGGCACTTTTGTTTATGTGAATCTGACCAGGAAACGGATAGGAAGTCACAGTAGCGTCCAGAGCTGAACCCAGGTGTAATTCATCATTTGAGGCCATGAGGGGACTGCAGTTTGATGCTGCGTGGGAAGCGGGAAGCAGAACCCAGGCTCGATCCTGGCCGGGACCTTGGGGAAGAGGCTCAGGTTCAGCAGGGAGCAGAGGCCACTGTTGTCAGTCAGTGAATGGTGCTGAGGCAAGCCGCCCAGTGCTGAGACGTGGGTCGGCAGGGGCAGTGGGATTCTCAGGATCTGGGAGCCAAAGGACCTTTAGGGGAGTGATGAAAGATATTTAGGAATTCTTGGGGCTAGAGTCAGCAAAGGTCCATTAGACCCTTTATTACCAGAGAATACAGGTTCTTGTCACTGGAGAATACAGGTTCTTGTCTCTTACAGGAAAGAATTCAAGGGCGAGGCTTAGTAAAGTGAAAGTAAGTGTATTTAGAAAGATACATGCTCCATAGACAGAATGTGGGCCATCTCAAGAGGCAAGAGGAGAGGGGCCATGAAGACGAGGTGTGGGGGTGTTGAGTTTAAAGTAAAAGTAGCCACACACTCCCTAGACAGAGTGCGGGCCACCTCAGAAGGCAAGAGCTAGAGTGACCACGAGGTGACTGTTTCTTTGGGCTCAGTAATTTCATAAGCTAACAGGTAGGAGGATTAGTCCTACTACTTTGGGGAAAGGGTGAGGATTTCCAGGAATTGCCCCCGCTCGCCTACTTTTTGACCTTTCATGATCAGCCTAGGAACTGTCATGGCACCTGTGGGTGTGCCTGAGGCTCAAGGTCTACTGGAAGTCGAACCTTCTGCCATCTTGGTTCTAACCAGTTTGCCCTGTCCTCAATGGCTGCGTCATGCCTTCACTGGTTGTGCTCTGCCCGCTTCCCTCCTGTCTCACTGTGAGAACACTCACAAGTCCAGTATACCCACCTGCATCTCCAGATGGGAGCCCAGGCTCTCATCAACACCTTGACTTGAGGTTTGTAATGTCCTAAATGGGAACCCAGCCACTCCATACTTCTTTCAAAGCCTGAACTGTGAGATAATGTGGGTGTTGTGTTAAGCCACTAAGTCTGTGATGAGTTCTGTGCAGCAATAGAAAACTGATACAGATCAATGAAGAAATATGTGGTCCAGACTTAGGACTCAGAAAGATGCCAATCTTCATCTTATTTCCTTTCGTTCTTCCCACCTTTATTTCCTTTTTGTTTTCCATTAGCTTATTTATAGTTTTTTTAAAGTCACAATCTGATCACCGAGAACCAAAAAGAATTTGATTATTCCTAAGTGCTGATAAAATATAAGAAAAATATAAAGTCTGCATTCTGCTTCTGCCACTCAGTTGGTGTGGCTTTGGGAAAACTTCTTAACCTTCCTACGTCTTAGTTTCTCATCTATAAAACAAGGATTATAATATTTACTTACCACATTTAAGTCAGACTCAAGTCACATAAGGTATTCCAGTGTGCTTTATAAAATATCCTGTATACAAATGTAAGCTACTATTTTTATGAAGCCAGAACAACCAGCAGGGTACCTGGGGTAGCCAGATGAGCCAGTGGTGAAAGTCTCAGCCTGAAAATCTAGAATCCTAAAAGAGAAGAGAAAATTAACAGGAAGAGCCCTTTGGAGAAGGCTCTGGCAAGGAGCTGAGAGGGCTATTTCTCTTCTTGAGTGTGCTTTTATTCACAAGTCAGAAGAGCAGACCGAGAAACATGCCAGACTAATTCTCAGAATCACCAATAACCAGATTTTAAATCCTAGGTGGGAAAAAAAAGTAATAGGACCCCCACAAGGGCCAACTAAATTGCTTAGGGAGCCAAAGAAGAAAAGGAAGCCTCAGGATATTTATGTACAGGACATTAAGCAGAACAAATGAGTGCAACCGAACACCTATAAAGCAGAGGGGAAGCGGGAGGAAATTCCTTGGAGGAGATGTTATCATGGGTTAAAGACAGAACATGCCTGTGCTTAACAATGGTGAGTGAAGTGCACACAGGAAAGAGATTGTTGGAGAGCAAAGCTATGCAAGCCCTGGGTAGCAGCATATGGAAATTCAATCCATGGCAAAGAAAATCGGAGGAGATGGGTGCTAAGCACACTCAAGAAAAACAAAAAGACAGATGTGAAAAACGGATGAGTTCTCCAACTACTCACCGTCTCCAAATTAGCAGAATGATTATTAAGGGTCGGATGACCCTGGCTATAAAATACTTTGGAGAAACTTTAGGAAAGGAAAACCAGCACCAATGCTATATTTACCCAACAACTACAGCAACATGTTCTGTTTCCTGCCTGTGTCCATTGTTCATTGACAATGAAGCCGCGTTTTTAAAATGCGAACCCAGGTAATATGAAAAACGTAAATGCCAGATACATTTACAAAAGTCATAAAAGCTTTCGCAAGCCTACAGAATTTTGTACTCGTTCTAGAGAGAGGATAAATGGAGAACCAATTCCAGGAAGTAAGATCAGGTAACCCTATGCCACAGAGAAGATCCATGTTTAGGATCTTGAGTTAATTTAAGATTAGGTACAGGCTTGAGCTCAAAGCTCAGTTCTCCCGTATATTATTTGTGGGATGCTGAGAATATTAATTAGCCTCTATACAACTGAAATAATAAACACTTTATAGGGTTTTGGAGAGGACCAAGTGGAATAATGTACATACAATGGCTAGCATACAGTCAATGATCAAATATGCTTATTAATCTTTACTAACATCTCCTGTAGGGTCCTTTTCGCCCTTCCAGTCTTGTGGTTCTACCCTTGTACATTATTGGTGTTACTGTAAAATGGTGAAGTTGCTGTGGAAAATAGTTTGGCGGTTACTCAAAAAGCTAACTGTAGAATCATCATACAACTCAGCAATTCCACTGCTAGGTATACATTACTCAAGAGAATTGAAAGTGGGGATTTAAACAAATGCTAGTACACCAATGTTCATGATGGTGTTACTTACAGTAGCCAAAAGGTGGAAAGAACCTGGTGTCCATCAGCAAATGGGTGGACTGACAACACATGGTACGTATATACCACGGACTATTCTTCAGCCATGAAAAGGAATAAAGTTTGCTACACACTACAAAATAGTTGGAGCTTGATGACTTTATGCAGGTGAAATAAGCTAGAGACAAAAGGACAAATATTCTAAGATTCCATTTATATGAAATATATGGAATAGGAAATTTCATAGAGACAGAAAGTAGAGATTACCATGGGCTGGGGAAGGGAGAAGGGGAAGTTAGTGCTTAATGGGTACCGAGTTTCTACTTGGAATGATAGAAATGTTTTTGGAAACAGAATGTGGTGATGGTTGCACAACAGTATGAATGTAATTGATTTGAATTGTATGTTTAAAACTGGTTACGATGTCATATTTTATGCTATATTAATAATTTTCCAACAAAACAGTGCAGTTCAATCTCTCAGACTCTCCAAATTAAAGAAGAGAATGTTGCTAGCATTTTCATATCCTCTGCAGTCATGAGTGTGGGATTTAGAGTCAGTGTGCTTGCGTTCAAATCCCGCCTCTGTCACTACCTTTGCCATCTGGGGCAAGGTACTCAGATTTTTGAGCTTCAGTTTCCTCTTCAGGAAAATGGAGATAAAAATGATCCCTACCTGATTGGGTTGTTAGGAGGAAGCTGTGAAGATCTCGCATCATGACTGGTTCAAAGAGAGTGCATATAAAATATAGACCTTATTATTCCTTGCTAAGCACCACTCAAGCGGTAGCAGGAAGTAGAGAACATCAGACAGCGGAGTGTGGAACGGTGCCGGGGCGGAAGCTCTTGCCACCCTCAATCCTGATTTCCCAGGATGTTCCCACCGAGGCAGGAACTGAAGGGCTTGCTGCTCTCGGCTCTCACCTCACCGGTGATTGGAAGACAACAAAGTACTCTTGGAAGCTCTACGTCAAGCCCACTCTATCCTTCCCACTTCAGGCCAAGAGATCGCTCTAACCCTTTGTAATAGCATCTCACTACTCTTAGAATCCAGCCCAAACTCTTGAATAAGATTCACAAGGAGCCTCATGATCTAGCCATGCACTTCTCCCTTCTCAACTCCCACCACCCCTCATCTTACCCTTTATGCTCCAACCATGTTGACCTGCTCACAGCTCTGCCTGGAAGCTCCCTACCTCACCTCCTCACCTGGCTCTCTCCTCCCTGTTTTTTGTTTTTTTTTTTTTTCCTAGTCTATACTTGGATGTCATCTCTTCCAGGCAGGTTTCTCCGACTCACTAAGGCTGAGTTAGATGCTTCTCCTGTTTCTTCTCAGAACCAGCGGCATTATTTTATTGTCTTTGACACTAAAGAAATCTTCAGCAGTGGTTGAATTTGTACATTCATCATTGCCAGAAAAAAGACATTCATTAATATTAATTACATCACCATTAGATCATAGAAATAAATGTAAGCATTCATCAAAATTTAGAAGAGCAATTTTATACAATCTTCTCTACCTGGTCAAGTTGAACCATCCTGCCATTTAAGTTGCTTGTTTACACTGTTTATTATCCGTGGCAGCCAATGGACAACTTCTTCAGGAAAAAAGTACATAATAATAGAGAACTTTGCTTTGAGAAAGTGTAGACAGATGGTAACATCCAGCCTGATCACTTGTCAAGCTAAGGTCTTGTATTCCTAGGCAATATGCCCCAGACTACTTGCGTCTTGGGTCAGAGAGGCTTATATATGACCTTTGATTTCTCTGAAGTTTAGTTTCCTCAACTGAAGGACATAGATAATAATAATATCACCCTCCTAGAGTTATCTAGAACAGTGCCTGGCACATCATTCAACTGCCTACTGTGCCTCGCCCTCCCCCTGCCCCACCTTGGACAGTCACGCCTCTCCTGAAGTGGGCAGCCTGTCTGAGAAGCCTGCCCAGCTCTCAGCGTCCTAATAGAGAATCACACCCTTCTTTCTTTCCCATCTTGTATCGAATGTTTATAGCCTTCATTTTAATGAACAGTTCAGAAAAATCTATATTGTTTAGAGGACTTGGTCATTATTTGTAGCTATTTAGCACACGCCCAGAAATTGTTCAGGCGTCTGGTACTGGAGTCAAAGCATCTAAATCACCCATCCGAGAGCCTCCGAGTTCCAGTCATGTCATTCCAGCCCTGAGGGAAGCGCAGCATCACTTTTTTCTCAGCCTGTGGAGATGCTTTAACAAGCAGCAGGTTAGTATGGGAGGGCATCTGCTCTGACTTAAGAACAATATGACAACCAACTCTGAATGAATCTTCTGTGTCTCATAAAACCAGGGTTAGCTATTTTCCATGTTGTTATTTAATCCCTTTTATTTAAAGGCTCATACATTAATTCCTACTTGAGTTGTCTGCAGTGGAATTTTATTCTTCTTACTGTCAGGAGATGGGAACTCTGCAAGCTAATGTGTTTAGCTTTTGCTTTCACTGCCAGAAAGCTTCGTGCCAGATTATTGCCCACGTGTGCCAGGCAGTTCAAGGTAAGTGGCTAGCTGTCCTGCACCCTTCACCTGGACTCTGCAGGCCGTTACTGTTAATGATCTTTTCTAGGGCTATGTGTTCATCTTGAGGTTGTTCTGAAATAGAAGGCAGTGCAATATCCAACCTTAGATGAAAAAAAAAATCAATAGTTCATTCAATTCAACAATAGCAATAACAGCAAGAATACTGGGTTAAGTAGTGTAAGCAAATGTGAGTAAATCACCGTGTAGATGTTTAAGATTTTCTGTTCAGAAAGGATCAAATAGAAGTGATAAGTAAAAAAACTAGGGTTGCCTCACATATAAATACATATAAAGATATCAGATTCTAGAATTAGACTGCCTAGATTCGAACCCTAGGCTCACCCTGTGCCAGTGTTATGTTCTTGGGCAGGTAATTGAGCCTCTCATTGCTCCAGGCTCATCCTCTCAAAATGCCAGATGCGCACAGTCTCAGCTAATGTTGCTCTGAGGATTAATGAGATACTTAGGGTATGGCAAGCTCTCAGTAAATACTGGCTTTTACTCTTACATCTCCCCTTTTCCCATTTATGATAACAATGTTCCTCACAGTGGATCCTGACAGTGTTTGAAAGTCCAATATTCAGAAGTTAAACAACAGGCTTACATGTTGGCGAGATGGGGCATCTTCTCAAAATACTGACGATTAGAAAGTCCTTAAATTTGCTTCCTATAGACATCGCCTCACTTAAGCTCCAGGAATCTGGAACATGAAGCTCATCAGGCCCACCTGCCCAGGGCGGAAGCAGCTGTGGTCACAGAAAGGGGCTGAAGGTTCAGTAAGCCACAGGGTCAGGGAAACACGCACCCCCCTTCCTTGACCCTCCTGCCAGACGTTCAGGATACAAAGGATAAGGTGGGGGGGAGGAGATCTCGTTCCTTGCTTCTGAAACAAAGGCTGAATGAAGGCTTGATCTTTTGTTTCCTCCAAGCTCACCCATGAGTAAGGTTCTTCACCCAGTGGCCAGCCTTCCTGGTACATGTGCTCAGAGAGGAGGGGGCCTCGCAAGACACCAGCTTGACATCATGGCCTCATGTGGTCATGATGGTCATGAGCAAGCTCCAGACACTGACAGTCAAGGGGTGGGCCACGGGTTGGGGAGGAAGTTGGTGATGAGGACAACTGCTCTTTAGAAGCCCAGCCTCAGCTCTCAACCATCACCCTCGGCCCCCTCTCCACTCTCAGTGGCAGCAACAGCAAATGGACAAGAGCACCAACTCTTTGGGTTCAAAATCATCAGCAATCAGACGACAGAGGGAAACAAATGCAAAATTGTGTTGTTTATTATGCTCCAGACATTGTGTTAAATGGTTTACGTGGAATAGATTTTTGATATAACATGTAATAAACAAAAATGTGGAGCGTGTGAAAGCTAGATTTCTGAAAGATGAGTTTTTTTTCACTCTTAATTTATATTGTTAGTTCATTACATCCTTATTTAGAGGAATCACAATGAATTACAGCCTAAGCGTTTTTTTTTAAAAAACATCTGTCCATGTGTATTTCTAAACATTCACGCAGGGAAATGGAATCAAAATCCCTTTATGGAGGGTTTTTACATTCAGCTAGGAGTGGACCGGGTGTAGTCAGTGGCAATCTGAGGCTGCATTATCCAATATGGTCACCAGTAGCCACGTGTGGCCACTAGCACTGGAAACGCAGCTAGTGTACTGTGGTCCCGCACTTTTTATTTTACTTCCTTGTAAGAGTTTACATTTAGAAACCGAAGCAGTGCGAAATATTTTTCCAACAACACAACTTGATTATTTTGTTAGGACTGCATTTCATGTTTACCGTTTCTCACACTGTCATATTACATGTATTGTTTCTAGTATTATATGTAAACACATCACTGACCAAGTTGATGTCCATGCATTGATTAAGTTCTAATGATTTTTTTCTGTGTATCAATGTAATATATCATGTGTACATTTGAATGTTTTATGGAGACACCACAAGTTCCAGTGACACCTATATAAATCATAATTGATAATTAAATCAAAAATATTATTACCTTAATTGTAACACAATTAAATTACTTTTCTAGTTTAAAAAAGTAAAAATGGACAAGTTTTTAAATTCAAAATGAAGGCATACTGCTGATGTAGAATTGTATTCAGGTGTAAAGGCTGGCACTTTGTCAGGAACATTAAAAAAAAGATTGGAAAAGGTATACTGTAAATTTCCCAATAAATGTCAATTGTAATTTGCTGACATGGAGCAAAATGAGAAAGATTGTTGTGTAAACGTTTCTTAGAGATAATAAAGCGTACCATTTTAAGAGACTTTTTCAGAAAATATGTAATGAATTTGATATATTTCTTCTACAAAGAATTGATGAAATTAGCTCCCTGAAATCTCAAAGAATTTTTTTCTTTTTGTCCCTTCTGTAGACAATTTATTTTCTTTTTCTTTTTCACAGCTTTGTTGAGGTGTAATTGAAACACAAAAAAAACCTCACGTATTTGATGTACATAATTTGTTGAGTTTGGACAATGCATGTACCTGTGAAACTATCCCTACAATCAAGGAAGTAAACATCTCTGTCACCTCCAAAAGTTGCCTTGGGTTCCTTTACTTTTGTGTGTGTGTGTGTGTGTGTGTGTGTGTGTGTGTGTGTGTGTGTGTGCACAAGAACCCCTAACATGAGATTTATCCTCTTGACAAAATTTAAATGCACAATACCATATTGTTAATTACAGGCAGCTCTCTACAACTTACCCATCTTGTGTAACTGTAACTTTTAACTAGTTGAACAGCAACCCCCCACTCTCCCCTCCCCCAACGCTCTGGCAACCAACATTCTATTTTCTACTTCTCATATAAGTAAACTCATGCAGTGTTTGCCCTTCTGTGACTGACTGATTTCACTTGGTGTAATGTCTTCCAGATCTATCCATGTTGTCCCAAATTTTTAAGACTTTTAATAGGATCTGGGCTTGTTACTTTTGCCAGATATAAAATTGTTTTGATTTTTCACACACACACAGTTTTAGAAGGAGAGGTGGTAAAACAAACTTATTTCAGTTACAGAAATTTTTGTTAGAAAATTATGAGGAAAATACTAAAAAAGATATTTCACAAAAAGTGAGAACTTCAATTAAGCCACCAAACTATTGTTTATAAAATACAAGCTCTTTTTAACTATCAAAGATCAATTGATTCAAAATCTGAAATATGGCAAGCTTTTTTTGGTAGGGAGTAACTTTAAATGAGTCACAAGATATAAGACAATGCCCAGTTAGTACTTTGGGTATGTTTTGTAACAAGGGATTTATTAATTTACAAAGAAATATTGTCCTTTCATGGCCTAAAATATCAAACTCATAGCGTAAGTATTTTTCAATATTTTACATCTGTCAAAGAAGAATTTTGGCTAGATATTAAAAAATTAGTTTCTAACACAACTAACACTTTTCCAGCTGTGTTAGGTCAAAAACACAGATTTATTGGAATTTTTTTTAAAAGGAACTGATGTTTCCTTTAAGTCTTTGTTTCACTGTATGATACATCTTACAAATATTTATGCTTAGCTTTCTGAAGTAGACTCCATGAAATCTGTCGTGGATAAAGTTGTTAAAATAATTCAGTTGTTAAAATCATATGTATATGTATATGTGTGTGTATATATATGTTATAATTATAATGAATCATTATAAATGAATAACTGTTGAAAGAAATAAAAAGACAGTGATTTTAATGGCCTTATGACTGCTTTGCCAATGCTCTTTGGTTGAGTTGAGAGTTTTACAAAGATTTGCTGTATTGTTAACTCAATTCAAGATTTTTTTGAAAATAAAGGAATATTTGCCAAATATCCAATAATCAAAGACCAAAAAAAGTCAGTGTGGTTTACATTTTTACACTAATATCACACTGCATGTGAATGAACTAAATTTAAAACTCCAAGGAAAGGAAAAGCTTATCTGTGACCTAGCTAGAGAGATACCAGATTTTAAGTTGAAATTGAAACTTGTCATAATATGATCAATTAGTAACAATTTTATGCTTTTCTTATATGAGTACATATCAAGAAGATTTTAATTATAATTGATCACATCATGTAAACTGCCTACAAAAACAAGAAAAATGTGAAGAAGTCTGATGAAGAGTTGCTTTTCAATCTGTCAGTATCATTTTGCTTTCAAGACTAACATACTGAGTTAACACAAGAGTTAACAAATTAACTTAGATGTATATTTGAAACTGACATCTTTTGCTTTGAAGTTAAAGCAATTATTTTTACAAAGATAAACCAGTTTTGTTAATGTGGATGCCCTATAAAAGGAGAATAATTTATTAGTTATGGGAAAAATTTAAGTATGTTTGGAACCCCTTAACTATGTGAATATATTTTTCCAATTGTGAACTATATAAAATAATGCACTTCACCTATTCCTCATACAAACTGAGCATCCAAATTTGGTGTGCTGTAAGTGTGAAGTAAGAAGAAAACAACCTAAAATATCTCATTAATGTGTTTTGTATTAATTATATGATCGAGTGTATTGTGTTATTTAAAGCACATTATGAAAATTAATTTACACGTTTATTTTTGCTTTTTAATGTGGCTATGAAAAGTTCTAAATTACATATATGGCTTTACAATATATTTCTAGCAGACAAAGCTAGCCTGGGGGAGCCTGCAAATTGTCTCCTCAATAAATCCTGCACTTAGGTGACTCAAAGGGCAAAGAGGGGAGGAAATCAGCCTGAGTGAATGGCAGGTGCCCTGACTACTAGGAGAATTTTTTTTCCCTTTTTTAAAAAAATTGAAGTATAGTCAGTTTACAATGTTGTGTCAATTTCTGGTGTACAGCATAATGCTTCAGTCATACATATACATATGTATTTCCTTTCATATTCTTTTTCATTATATGTTACTACAAGACATTGAATGCAGTTGCCTGTGCTATACAATATACACTTGTTATTTACTGGTTTTGTGAGGATTTCCTTGTATTTTTGATGTAAAAGATACTCTGCCAAAGTTCAGAAGGCATTCTGTGTGATGTGTTCCGTATGCAGGTGTAGAGTTTGCTGTCTTCGTAGAAGAGGGTGAGCTGGGCGTCCTCCTACTTTGCCATCTTGGTCCAGCCCTGAGAACATTTTGCCCTGTCGGGTATATAAGTGTTTGTCAGTGCTTATCATTGTCTTTCCGCTCTTTCCTCTCTTAACCACAAAAAGAAAAGAAAGAGGAAGGTCACTTCTAGAAGCTTAAAGCCAGATTTCCTCTGGAAGTCTAGCAGGCCAGTCAAAATACGTCAGAGTCTATTCAGAGAATCTAACAGTGAAATAGAATGCCCTTTCCCTAGTAAGTGTAAGCAAATAGCTACAGGGTTTTGACTCCAGGTCTATCAGAAGCCCTGAACCAGAGAAAGGGAGAAACTCTGAGCTTCTCAGACCCTTTGAAGAGCTCAGACTTTTTGACACTGGAAACTCCATCTAAGAAAGTAAAAGGTTGTTTTTGCAAAATAAGAAAAGTGGGGTTAGCTGAAGAAGTGATTAGGGCTAAAACTGAAGTTTAATGGGAGAAGGCTATTTAATTTGCCCTTATGTATTTTTTATTTCTATTTTTCTCTGAAATATACAAGAATCATATACAAGGATTAGTGATTTGTCATGACCTAATAATTCATGCTTTTATTTTAATAATCACATTTTGGAGGAACGTCAGTATAAATGATCAGGCTGTTAGCTATCTTAGCACAGTTAGGGGAAAGTTTTGTTTGTCTGGAGGTGTTATGGAGAAATAACTCATTTACCTGGTGGCAGATATACAGAATCCAGACATGGAAACTGGGAGGAAGCAACCACTTTCTGAACAAGTTTACACACTCAGCCACACTGCTCCATCTGTGTGATACTCAGCTCTCTGCCTGGCACAGTGCCTGCCACCACGTAGGCGGCCAGAATCACTTGTTGGATTGAATTATAAAATGAGGTCATTTCCACAAAGAGGCTTGTTGCCTAATGGGAAGACAGAATGAAAATTAAACAAATATAATTGGTTTTATTTTTTTTTTGTATTTGTGTATTGTGTTTGTTTTGTTAATTATAAAAACCTATTTACAGTTTTGAGGGGGTTTTCCGTTTGTTTGTTTGTTTGTTTAGAAAAGACAGTGGGCACACAGGTCACAATACAGATAATGCATTTACTACCTGAATTCTCACTCTCCAAATATTCCCTGTAATGACTTGGAATCATTTTATCCCACATTCGTTGCCCTAATTGAAAACCTGTTATACAGTATCTGCATGCTGGGGCCAGTAAAAACTCATCATTTGAACACAAGTCTGGGCAAGAGGACGCAGGGTGCCTTGCGGTCTGTCTTAGCCATTTCCCCTGCAAGATGGCTTCTCTCCTGCCTGCGCTGCTGATGGTATTGTTTAAACTTGTGTGTTATCGCCGTCATCTTCCCCACATTGTGAAGTGAAAATGCCTTCTAAGAAAGTGGCAAAGCTTGTGAACAAAGTACATCAACCAAAGAGGCCTAGAAAAACCCAATCACTAAAAATAGTTGAGAGTGAAAAAGTGCTTTGAGAGAGGAGAATGAATAGAAAACACGAGCAGGTAAAAAAGACAATATAACGTCCATTGGCTGTTGAACTCCATGGCTGCACAGAGCATCTGTCTATACTCACTAATGAGTTCATGAAATGCAATTGGTGTTTTAAATCCTTTATATTTCAGAAATCCTCCATGAATTATTGTACAGATTTGTAAAAGTGTTTTCATAATGTGGGGAAATTGGTTATGGTTTTAAGAAATGCTTTTTTAAGTTTTCTCACTTAAAACAATGAAATATGGGCTCAAGCTATTTGAAATTTCAATATACAAAATATTTGCAGAAATAAACTGGATTTATATAACACAAGATGCCTGAGGTCACAGAGTGAAAATAGAATTAGATGGTGTTATAAACTGACTGGTGTTATGAAATAATCTGTTTTAGAGTTTTCACATCTAGAAAGGCCTTTTAAACTACAAAGAACTTAATATTTTTATGTTACTTAGAGATATTTGGCAAATATATGATAGATAATTTCCAAACAGAACTTCAAAGCAATCCTGTGATGTTGAAATTAAGTTGGAATCCTAAATAAAATTTCAGAAAACACATTTGAATTTTTTGATATCTTTATAAACTCTTCTTAAAAAAGAAAAAAAAAAAAAAAGAGCATGTAAGTCATAAGCCGATCCTTGGGCTGTATGGCTGTTCCTAGCTGGTTTCTTTATCTCCAGTCATCCCCACCCTTCCCTGTCCCAGGGGTCAGCACAAAGCTTTCAGAATTTTCAGTGAAAATTAATCTGGCATATCATTGACTATGTCCTCTGACCAAATGGAATTAAGTGTATTTTTAAAATAACATAACAAACCCAATATGTTTGAAAATTCTAAAATACACTTCTAAAAAAAAAATCCGTGGATCAACAGACAAACCAAGGTAGAAATTGGAAAATGCATAAATTCAGAAGATAATAAAATAGCACATATAAAATATATGTAAACAGCAAAATTGATATTAGTGGGGGTTTTACAGACTTTAATGTTTATTTTGAAAATAAGAAAAGATGGAAATTAATGAGCTAAGTGTCTTAAGAAATCACAAAAACAACAATGCACACAGAGCAAAGCCAAAAGCTTATATTTTTGAAAATCTTAAAAATTGTATCTTTGACTAGATCGATTTTTAAAAAGGAAAATAATTAACATTAGGTTTAAAAAATTATTTGTAACTATAGATATGAGATAATTTAAAATATTAAGTGAATGGTATGAACAATTATATCCCTTTAAGTTTAAAAACAGATGAAAGGGAAAATATTACATACCAAAATTGACTCAAGAAGAAACAGAAGATCTGCATATTACTGTAACTATTAAGTAAATTAAATAAATGGTTTAAAAATAACCCTCACACATACACAAGACTCAGAAGTTTTAGTGGTGAGGTCTATAGAACAATCAAGAAGCAACTGATTCTAGCTTTATACAAATACTTTCATATAGTAAAGAAGGAAATACTCAATAAAAAATGTTAAAAAAAGAAGGAAATACTAACCAATTTATTCTATATTTTTAATACAATTTTAAAGCAAAAGTATACCAGAACAGTAAGAGAAAGAATGACAACATATTAACCTATTAATAATAGATGTGCAAATTCAAGGCAAAATACTAGCAAACAAAAGCTAGCAATGTATTAAAATTCAGTTACATTCACACATATACACACACAAATGGTACAAGGTGGGGGTCTTCAACTGTATTAATAATGTTCTATTTCTTAAGGTGAGGGCTCAAAAGTTCTTTCCATTACTCTCTATAGCCTTTTTTAATGCCTAAATTACTTCAAAATATATTCTTAAGCAGCTAAAAGACCTTTGAGATATAACTGAGGTTGTCCAAGAATTGGGCAATTTTAAACTGAAATGTTAATATAGTCGTTTCTGGAGATGTTTAGACTCATAAAATATAGTTCATCCATGTTTTATTCTTGACTCAATCTTCTTTACTCCCCGGAAATACACTAAATTTCCTCTGTCAATAGACTGTATCTTCAATGACATATATGTTCTACTTTTCCCTCTCAACTTTCACCACCTCCTTAGCTTATGAATATACTCAAGCCTCTTCCATCCCTCGTAAATTTAAAACAAGAATTCCTGTCACGGAAACCTGCTGTGAATGCCTTGTTCCCCTCTTACCCAGAGTTCTTAGAAGAGTGGTCTGTCCTTCCTTTCTTCGACCCATCACTTCCACTCCCTCGGCAAACCAATGCAATCTGGTTCCTGTCCACTTCGGTGGAAGAGCTCACGCTTTGGTCTCAACTACCATGGGAAAATCAGATTCAAAATGACTGTTCCGTTTAAGGGACATCTGCGGCAGTCGACGCCACTGATCCCTTCCTCCTCCCTGAAGTCCTTTCGGCCCTTGGTTGTGTGATGCTCTGCCTGCCTTGTTTCCTCACATCTCTTTATTCTGCTTCTGCATTCTTCATAACCGCTGAGTTGTCACCTTTGTTTAAATCAGGTGACCCAATGCCTGTGGGTGGATTTCTGAATTCTCTATCTGTTCCGTTCATCAGTTTGTCTATCCTTGTTCCAAAACCACACTATCTTATTTACTATCTCTTTATAATTCTAGGCTAATAGAAGTGCTCCAGCTTTGTTTCTCTTCAAGATTGTCTTGGCTGTTACTGGCTCTCCAAATTTCCATATACATTTTAGAAAATTGCTCTTTTGAAGTCTTTTTTACCCTCTAAATCTGGCCCCAAAATGTTTTGGAAATTTTTGAAATTCTAAAGTCTGAGAGTATCCAACTTAGTTATTCCTACTCGTTTTAAGGATTAATTTAGAGGGTGGTTTCATCAGAAAGTTTCCTGTCCACCCCAACATAGATTCCTTAGCCTCCCATTTTATTATTGTCCCATTTAATATATTATTAAATGATTTAAATATTTACTATGTTATTCACATGAGACAGAAAAGTAAATCTACCTGTCTTTCACACAACTGGCAAGTTTTAAATTTGGAATTCAAATCCAGGTCTGATTCCAAAGCTTAATTTTTCTTTTTTCACCATTTACTCCTCTTCTAATAATATAAAACTTAATCATGGAATTTAAATGTGTTAAATATTTGATGTTTACTTTTTAAAACCCAATGAATTATTAACTTTATAGCAAATAATATTCAATATCTGTAAATACAGGTTCAAGTTAAACTTTCATTTTTTAAAATATCATATCTATTTTTTCCTATTCTACATAAAAATAGTGTTTACTTTTAAATTATTTATTTCCCTGGAATGTGTTGGCATAAAACAATAAGTATGTTATCCTATTTGTGAATTCTGTGGGTCAGGGCACAGCCTGAAGGTCTTCTCTCTGCTTTACCAGGTCTGGCGCCTCAGCTGGGAGGACTGGAGTGGCTGGCGGCTCCTTTATTTATAGATCTGGTGCCTGATCCAGGATGACTGAAAGGCAGGGCTCTGCTGAGTCTGTCAACCAGGGAGCCTAGATGGGGCCTCTCCTTGTGGCATGTGTTCCAAGAAACGGATCATGTCAGGAGAGTGAGCATCCCTGAGAAACAGGAGGAAGATGCAGTCTCAGACGTCACACACCATCAGACTCTACGGGTGGAAGGAGTCACAAGTCCCCAGCTTTAGAGGGAGGGGACTTAGAGCCTACCTCTCAATGGTAGGAGTGACAACAAATTTGGGGGCAACATATCTTAAAACCACCAAAGTTTATATAAATTTCTACACTTGAATCATGTTTTTGATATCTGCATGCTGGTTTCTCTCTTTGCTGCCAGTATTGAGCCTGAGAGTGATGCCTTCATAGGATCCAGAGTTAGATACATTCTGCAGGAGAGAGGTGACAGTTTAACACAAGGTCCCATCACCTTTCACATTAGCAGGATTTTGGGCTGGTGCTAGAAACAAATTCTAAATCTTCCATCCCTCTCTTCTGGGATTTTTCCATCATCATGGACTGTGAAAGGACTGGCACCTAAGGGATGGAACAAGGAAGTGTTTGCCTGACTTCAGAAACATTCTTTTAGATTATGATAATAAGTAATATATGGGGAGATATCTAAATGAAGATAAATGAACATTTTAATATTTCATTTGAGCAGTAATAGGGTACATGTCTTGAGCACTTAACTTACCACCTGTCAGCACTGTACTCAGCATTTGTTTGCTCTTTTAACATTCCGTTCCCTTGCCACTAAGAGCGTGGTCCTCACACAACAGCATCACGTCCCCTGGGAGCTTTTTAACAACACAGAATCTTGGGCCCCAGTCCAGGCCCCTCGAATGCGAACATGCCTTTTAGCAAAGTCCTCGAGAAATTCATGATCACGTTAACATTTTAGACATACTGCTCGATGAAGGAGGCACTGCTGCTTACCTGCCTTGGGAAACCTGCTGAAGAGTGTGCACAACTTATGAGTTAACAGAGCCAGAATCCAAATCCAGGTTTGACTGGCTCCAAACCTATGCTCCTAACAAATGCTCCAAAATGCCCCTCAGTAAATTTCATCCTCAGACCAGCAAGGGATTTGCTATCTTGTTTAAAGGGACGTTGTGAAAATCTTCAGTGATTCAGAAAAAGAGGCTCTGGAACAGGTTTCTCCACCAAAGCAGTATTTATTGCTCCAACACTCCGCAAATTCTTCAGCCCTTCTCTTTCCCCTGGGAGATGGAGACGTCCTTAAGAGGTGGCACTATTGCCTGGTTTGTTTTTACATCTCCAGAAATCAACACCCAAGCTGCAGGTAACGTACGATCTGCTGATCTGCTCCTTACACGCTCATTAATGAATCAACAATGGACCTGTTTGTTCAAGTGAGCGGTATGGATTGTGGACAGCTAGCTGGGAGCTGATGTTATATGGCAAGAAAAGAAGATATAGGGGTCCTCTCTGGGGTTTGCCACAAGCCCAAGAATTCAGGTGCAGAAAAACCAAGGTGCAAAGCTGCTGCTCCTGGCTTGTCAGTAGGGCTTATCTCTCCATCCAGGCCTCCCCCTCCACCCCAGCCAAGCAATGGACTTCCTGAGAAAGTTCCCCTTTCTTTCCCAGCTTTGGGGCATAACTCCTCTGCAGCAATAATTAACTTCCACTTGATTTATGAAGGAACGGACCTGTAAAATGCAGGGAAGCTTAATCATAACCCCCCAGGTTTCTGTGGTCCCTCAATTTCTAAAGCTCTTTTTTTAATGTAGTCCATCTCACCTCTTCTTATTGAGAAGTCTAGGGGGAGGGAGCTAGCACAGCCAGCCGGCAGTGCTTGGTGGTTGGAGAAACCAGATGTCTGGCTTTCAAGGGACAGTTTTCACTACGCTTGCTCTCCTGCGTAGTTATTAACGACATCCTCTTTGCTGTCAGAAACACCCCTGTTTGGATGATAAATTATATGGTCTGCCTAGTCATGGGGGCCTAGCGATGGTCCTGAAGTTCCCTCCTGCAGGGAACTGCTTTCTGGACTGCTCAGCCGTCACTGCTTGGTTGTTCCTGCAAATGTGGTCTTCAGACCAGCTGCTTCAGCCAGCTGCAGATCTGAGTATCCATGTGGGTGCTCAGGGCTCACCTTGGTCCTCCTCACTCAGAACCAGGAGCTCCTTTTCCCTCGGGGCCATAGTTTGACATTCTCTGCTGTAACTTTAGCTTCCCTTGAAGACCCCTGATAACCTTCTCTCTGCCCCAAGCACACATCCTCCCAACTCTTGGCACCCAGAATTGCTAGTTTTGTTTTCTTTTTTTCTGGTGGGGGAGGTAATTAAGTTTGTTTGTTTGTTTATTTATCTATCTATCTATTTATTTATTTGATGGAGGTGCCAGGGATTGAACCCAGGACCTCGTGCATGCTAAGCAGACACTCCACCACTGAGCTACGCCCTACCCCCCAGAACTGTTCGTTTTCAGCATCCCACCAGCCTTCAGCGGCAGTGACCCGCCTACACCACCCGCCTCTGCCCCGCGTACCAGAGCACTATTATTAGGTGGTAGTGTCAGAAACGAGCACTCCCTGGCGGCCCTTTGATCCCCAGAGCGGGGGAGAGAATGGCCGGAAGGGACAGCCCAGCCTGAGGTTACAAGGTCCGGCTCCCCTTCCTCTGGGCTCCGGAGGCCTGCGGGCCAGCAGGAAGGAGTAGAGCTATTCTTAGCCAAGGTGTGGGAGCCTGGCAGGAGCTGCAGGCACTGCCCCCAGGGTCAGAGACAGGAACTGGCCACCCACTCTGGCTGCTTCCCCTCTCTCCCTTGGCCACCCCTCACCCAAGGAAATGACCACCACACTCCCCCCACCCACCCGCCAGCAGCTAATGGCTCAGACGCGGGCCACCCTCTCTGTCCCCTCAGCTGGCTCAGCCGGCCTCTTATAGGGCAGCCTGGGGGTCCAGTTAGAACCGGGAGGTGCCTTGGTGACCACCTCTGTGTTCCTTCACTGAACCCTCTCATTCCACAGGTGCCAGGACGGGGCCCCACAGAGGAGCAGTTCTGTGCTCAGGTCCACCAGGCTGTTTAGGGCCTGAACATTTAGGCAGTGCTGGGCGGGGTCATAGGCGTTAGGGGCCCTACGATTGGGCTGAGGTTTCCAGATGCCAGTCAGAGGACATGAGCTCTCCGTGACAACATTTCCACAAGTCCTCAGTAGAATAAGGAAAATTAAGAAAAGTTCACCAGCTGTGCTCTTGTGGAAAGGGCTTTCTTTTGAGGTGATGCTCTTCTTACCTCGAGGTTGTAAAAATGACCTTGTTTTTAAGAAACGACTATAATCATATATAATAATCCTGTGTTAGTCCCTAACATTAAAACATTTTCTCTTATTGAAGTGTAGGGGGCAAAAAAGGAACCAATAGAATGGAGAAAACTCAAAAGAAAATAAAGGCACAGTTCATTTATTTGTTTGGGAAATATTCAGAGGGGCTTTTGTTTGTCTGCACTGGACCAGAGGACAAAATACACATGGTTTCTGCCTACGTGTTGCTTATAGTCAAATGGGGATGACAAGTAACAAGCAAATAAATGTGTGGCTGTAAAATGTGACACGTGCCATGGATGAATTTTTAAAGGGCAGGGGGCACAAGGGGTGAAAGAGAACAGAAGGGACCGGGGGTGGGGAGGAACGCATTTTCTACTGGCTGGTGAGGGAAGACCAGAAGATGAGGAGCCAGTTTACAGAACGTGGGCAGGGAAGAGGAGGAGTCAGGCGAAGGGACAGCTTGGGACAAGACTTGAGGTGGGAAAAGACGTGGCAAAGTTTGAGGAACCCAAAATTGCCAGAATGGTGGAGAGATCGGGCAGAGAGGTAAGGCTTAGGGAGGACGCTGAGAGGTGAGTTGGTGTCCAGCCCGGCCAGCTCTCTCGGTCACGGTGAAGAGTTTGGATTTTATTTTAGAGCAAAGGGAAGTCATAGAAGGGTTTTCAGCAAGAGAATGAAATGGCCCAGTTTTAATTGTAAATACATGATCTCTGCCTCTGGCTGCCGTATGAAGAAAGAAAAGAAGAAATTCAAGAATGGTCGTAAGGAGACCGGATTAGAAGCCACTGATGTTCCAGGTGAGCCATGCAAGAGCAATGGAGATACTGAGAAATGGCAGACTCAAGACTTCCCCAGAGAAGATTATGTTCTACTTGTCAAGCAAATACACACACACACACACACACACACACACACACACACACACACACGAGTCAGGTTATCTGGCAAGTGTAGTAAAGTCACATGTTTGGACACAGATTTTTGGAGAGAAGAGTCAAAAACAGTCCAGGACTTTCCCACACTTTCTCCAGTTCAAATCCTCTGGCTTTGCTCTGGGGTCTTCCGATGGTTGCTGTGCTCATGCCCCTAGATCAAAACATCCTCAGAGGAACCTCCCAGACCTCGTCCCTACTGTCCCCAACCAATTGTCTCAAAGCTCCCCAGTTTGGATTTGGCCATCTCTGGAGAAAACACACATCTGGGAAGCAGCTGCCTGGACACTCAGAAAATCATCTTTGTCTAATCCAGTTGAAGCCGGAGTGGAGAAGAGGCGTGGAGAACTGAGAAAAAACATAAAGTCTGTCCAAGATGGGATCTGGGTAGTCTGTCAGGGGCACCACCCCAGATCTTCGGAGACAAGCCTCCAGGGTAGCCACTGGGCTTCCAACTGGCCTTTGTGCCTTCTTCTGATCCCTGCGAGACCACATGTATCCCACAGCTGTGTACCATCTGCTACCCTGCACCCAAATGAAGCTACAGTTTGGGTTAAAGACGTGAGGGGGAAGAGGCTGACTCTTCCCTGGCTCTGGAGAGTGAGTTATGGGAATAGGCATCCAGACTCCCCACGAAGTAGGCAAGTGGCCTGACAGCTATCTGCACAGTGGCTCCCCCAAAACTCAAAGAAAACTCAATGTTCTGGGGTTTCCCAACTCCTTCCCTACTAAACGTTTCAGACTCTAGCTTAGAAACCTCATCTTTCCTATTTACTCTCTGCCCTTCTCCTTTTCTCCACACCCCAAACATTTGCACCCCGAGTCCCCAACCTGGGTCGTCACGAGTCTAACAGCCTCTAGTCAGGCTGACATGCAATCCTCCCCAAAGGGAGAGAACTGTACTCCCACCCAGCACATGATGTTATCGGCCCCTCCCTGAACTCAGAAGCTTGGTGCAGCCCAGACATATGGATCTTTTTAGAGACTCTTGCAATTTGGCAATCCTGTTTCACACCCTCCAAGTCCTGCTGCTCCGACACTGCTCTGCCGGGACTGCAGCACGAGCGGGGAGGAGGGGACCTGGGAGCTCTTTCATTCTCCTTCTTCTTGTGTCGTTGCTCCTGGCAACTGCCTACTGAATCTGGAAAACAATTGTTTCTCTCCTGGCCTCGTCTTTGGCTGAAAACAGGAAGGAAGAGAGAGAGAGAAAAGACAGAACACAGAACTACTCTGGTTAGTTTTCCAAGACAGAGCCTGGGAGGCCCTCAACCAACCACGCGCTCGGTCTTGCTTCTCCTCCTCCTCTCCATTGCTGGCCACTCCAGGAGGAGCCATTTACGTCCCCCAAGGTCTGTGTGAACAGCGCCGCTGGGTCTGTGCAGTGTGGGGCCAGAGCACCATGTGATGCATCTCCGCCTCCATCATGTAATCCAGCCTGAACCTCTGTGAGTAAATTCAGAAATGATGGAAAATGCATCTCTGGAGACCAGAAGATGTCCCTGCAACTTTGCAGGCACGCTTGTCCCTTTTTCTGCCCCAGCCAGACGCACAGGAGGCTGCCATGTCTTGAAGGAAAGGGAACCTTCTTGCTGTCTCCGGAAGAAAGAATGACTTCTCTGCTCAGGGACCAGAAGCCAGAACTGCCAAGGAGAAGGTTCTGACACTTAGAGGTTTTATTCTCCTGGTGCGAGACCTCTGGTGACTCCCAACTGGGGAGTCTGTGAAATTTGCTCCCTAAAGGGAAGGGCCATCTTGGATAAAGATGTTAAATTAAGAAGGGTCCAAAAATTTATGGGAATTGGGCTGGTGTTGACCCATTCTCCCACCCTCTGCCTCCGAGGTGGTCTCTTCCAAGCGCAGGCTTAACTCAGAAGATGTGCAGTGGGAGAAAGGAGAAGGGAGAAATGCTCCCAGAACCAGGCCTGGACCAACCGCCTTACTTTATGTGTTGGTTTCAAGACAGAAAAGATCTCCACATAAAGTGCAACAGTCAATAGTTTGGGACAGATGTTTCCTTTCCAGTTGCATTTTCCTGTCCCAAGTTAAAAATAGCGACCCTCTCTTACTTTGTTTTCCATCAAATGTATGTCATTAAAGCTGTCCATTGGGTTTCCAGGACAAAGACTGATAGGTTCCTGGATTTTATAGCTTGTTGGCCCAAGAAATAGATGCAGTGCTGGGTGCAAGATGATTCAGCCCTTTGAGGGGATTCTTGGACCATCTGGTGAAGGAAATCGTTTCTCTGCTCCTACCTTTAAGTAGCACCAAAGAGAGAATTTCCAAGTGAGGAAGGACAGTTTGCCAAGGAGCTCCACTTTTGTTGCTCCAAATAAATCCTTCATCTTGGAATTTCCTTGAAACCATCACACCACCCCTCCCGGATAGCGTGGACCCTCTTTGGTACTCTGGCTTTAATGGAAATATAAATGTTGTCTGGTAGCACTCCTGAGTGATGCTGAAATAGGCCTGCACTGGCAAGAAAATTTATGGAAAAGCTAGTAAAGACACAAGGGAAATAAACAGAGACAATACCAGAAGCACAGACACACTCACATTCACAAACAATGGATTTCTGCTTCCCAGGGTTTCGAAAATCTTTACCCAAGTTGCCCTCATCACTGACAGAATTGATTCACTCTTTAGCCAAGATGTTTGTAGCTATTAGCTGGCTGCTCCCTCAAACAACCCAGGTCCTAACAAATCTAAAGAAAAGAACTACAATCATGAATAATCACCACACCTTTTCCCTTTTCAAATGAAAATAGCTTTTCTGGTTATTTCTGTTTGTGAAAGTAATGCAGTTATTGTAAAATGAATAAATAAAAAGTCTGTGCTCCATACAGAAGCAAAAGTGACATCTGGCCCTAACTCCGCTGCCCCGAGATGACCAGTGATTATGTAAGTCATACATATGATCCCTTCAGACACTGCCCTTTCCTCCCTCCCCACAGCAAAGGAGCATCGCACTGTGACATGCTTTTTTCCACCCACATGTCCTGTCACTAGCTCTTCATCGCTATAGCAATGCACAGAAAAGCTGTGCATATATTCAAGTCTAGCTGAAACGCCACATCTATCTCTCTTACCCAGAAGCCTGTGCCTTAGGAAGCAAAACTGGGATGGCAGCCCCGGGCCAATGTCAGAGGGAGGCAGGAATGAGGCATTGTGTTTTGCGCCTCCTTTCTGAACATCATTACATTTTTGCCTTTATGCTATCCCAAAGGGCCTATGAAAGATGCCAACAGATTATCTCGAGTGCCTGCCCTGATTTATCAGCTCAAGCTCACTCCCTTTTAAGGAACAGCCCCACCCGCTCAAGTGCAAGAGAAGGATGTTTTCCCAGCATAAGAATGATCTCCAACCCTCTTGAAGTATATAAATATATATATATGCAATTTGAAAACTTTTATAACTTAAATATTTGTAACAAATTCAGGCACAAATTATTCACAAACAAGTAATGCTATAATGAAAAAGAAGACATACTCCAGTTAAAGTACAGATTAACAAGATAAAAGGAATTTTATCCACAACAATTTGAAAACTTTCATAAACACATAATTCCCTAGGAAAACAGCAAAATTTACTCAAGAGGAAATGTTTTAAACCTGAGAACTCTTAAAACAGTTACAGAAATGGAAATAGGGTTTTAAAATAATTCTATACTAAATAAAAAGACCAAATGATTTCACAGGAAACTTTTAACAAATCTTTAAAGAAGTGATCATTCCAACCTTACAAAAATTCCTCCTGAGAATATAAAAAAAGGAAATGCTCACCAGCTCACTTTATAAGGACTTCATAACCCCAGTACCCAAATCAGACAATAACAAAATGATGAAGAAATACAGACCCATTTCATCTATGAATATAGAAACAAAAGTCGTAAATAGAAGATTGCATTAGCAAATTAAATTCTACAGTATATAAAAAAGATAATAAACCATGACAAAGGTGGATTTAATGCAAAGTTGGTTTAATGTTAGAGAGTCTATAAATGTAATTCACTACATGACCATATAAAAGAGGAAAAATCATATATCATTTCAATAGTTACAGATATTTTTAAAATCGTCATAAGTTCACTAGTAAAGAAAGAAATCTTTTAATAAATTAGGAATAGGAGGTAATTTCTTTAGCATGATATAAAAAGTACATTTAAAAAATTAAGCAAATGTAGTCCTAAGTAGGGAAACATTAGAACATTACCCTTTAAAATCTGCAATGAGGCAAAGATAAGATCAACACATTTGTCATTCCTGTAGTAGATGTTCTTGCCAGTACATTCACTTAAAAAAAAATTCAGAGGGAGAAGGATTGGAAAAAAAAAATCACTATTTGTAATTGATATGATCATTTACATAGGAAACCCAAAAGAGTTCTACAAATACTGAGAAATAATAGGAGAATTTAACAAGTAACTCAATAGAAGATTAACATAAAACAATGAACTGTCATTTCATACACTAGCAACAAAAATAATTGAATAGAAGATACTATTTACAACAGTATTAGAGGACTTCAGTTACGTGGGAATAAATCTAACAAAAACTGAATTAAAGCCACTATAGGGAAAATCATAAATTCAAAGAAGATCCAAACAATGGAGAACTATTCCAACTTCACTGAATTAAAGATTCCGTTCTCTCCAAATTCATCTACAGGGAAATTTTGATCAAAATCCAAAAGGTCATTTTGGGGAGGAACCCAAAAACAGATTCTAATCGGTATGGAAGCGCAAAGAGCCAAGAATACCCAGGCCACTTTTCCAAGGAAAATTTGAGTCTTTACTTAACATACCCATATCAGGACTTATTTGAAGCAGCAGTAAATGAAGCAGTGGTACAGGCACTGGGATACATATGACGACCAATGGGTAGGGAGCCCGGAAACAGGCCCACATATCTACGAAATGTCGGCACATTAACAGTCACAGCATTTCAGATCAGTAGGGAATGGAGGGACCACACCATGAACAAAGCTGGGAAAGTGTTTCTCTGTAGGAAAAAATACATGAAACTGAATTAGTGCCGGTTATGCACCCTGCATCTCAGTCTCAACCCCACGCTTCTCTACTCTTCTCTATAATACTAGATAAAACGTGTGTTGGCTCTATTATGTGAGAATATTCAATTCTGCTCCAGAGGACCAAGAAAGCAAACAGGATGGGTGAAATTCATCAGACGTATTGACTATAGATGGTAAGCAAGCAAGCAGTTTGTGAGATCTAGGCAGAATTCAGATGTGCTGAAAACAGGAGCGAGTTTGTAATCCGTAAGACATGCAAAAACAGAAAAAATGGAGCACATTACAAAAAGAAGAGGACAAACAAGAGTGTTACTTACAGATAGAAATGAATAGAAAGATCAAGCCACAGGTCACTAAGTATAGAGCATGCTTCCTCGGGGCTGACAGCCAGGCCACCCCACGTTGTCTCCCTATTGGTGACACCATTCTGGTCCCTGTAGGCTCTGCCCTAGAAATGCTGACAAAAGGAATGCCACCCTGAAGAACACTAAGGAGCTGCGTGCATAAACCTGCCGCCAGGCCTGCTTGTCCTGTGTCCCTCAGTAGAGCAAGGATACGTTGGTTCCAAGCATCTTTCATCTGCTGATACCTTAACCTCAATGCTGGTCCTCGTAGCCACAGTATTGGAGTGAAACACACGATTGAGATGCTGTGATCCTTTCGCACCCTATCCCAAGTGGGTTAACCCCAATTCTTTCCTCTTGGCTCTGGCTGTATGCTTTAAATAGATTCAGTAACCTCTGTGGTTTGATCATCATTATTCAGTCTGAGCCTTCTTGGTCCGTGGCCTCTACAGCCTGCACACTGGGAGGCTTCCACTGAATGGAGCCAGTTCCCCCAAGACACTGGGGCTGGGAATCTATATGCCACGTTTCCCAGACTCCCTGGTCAGCTGGTTTCTGGTTAGGTTCTGCCAAGAGGAAGCACTGGAGAGAAATTGGCAGGTGGGAAGAGGAAAGGGGGCTCACTTCTGACCTCTGGTTCTCATCACCCGACCCCTCCACTATCTGAACACCTCCACTACCAAAGATCCCTCTGCCAAACTGGGATCCCTGAAAGCTTTCAAAGACCCAAAACAAGTTAGCCATGTGGGGAAAAAAAGGCCTTAATTCCAAAATATGAAGATGGAAAATTGAAATGAACAAACGTTTCATTAAATGCCTCCAAAAAGTAAACTTAGCCAACTTGTAAACTGCAATCCAATTCTTCAGCAGCTATCCAGAAATGCAATGAAGTTTGAATTACAAGGACAAAATGAAGACTATGTCTTAAAACTCGAACATTTTAAAAACAATTTTCCTTTTTTTTTTTTTTTTTTTTTTACGTCAAAGAAGTTATATTTAACATGGGATGAGGGTCTATTTTAAATGGATTGATATGATGTGGGTGTATTTTGGGGCTGGGAGGTGGGATGTTCAATGGTAAGGGTGGTCATGACCTAGAGGTCTATAAAGGGCCGGGCAGAACCTCTTACTCTTGAGATTTCTGTTGTACCCTCCACTATGTCCAGTGTAGTTAACATCCCCTTCACAACAGCTTCTGTAATGAGGTAGGGGAGCAGAGACGGCGAGGAGCAGTTAAGAAAGCTAGCGTTTTGAAGAGATGTGCTAGCTCAACTCTATCTGGCCTGTGAAGAAACATAAGGTCCCAGGGCAGACTTGTGTCCAGTGGCTGGAACCTGAGTCTGTGGGTGGTCAGGGCAAGGTTGTGTGTGCTTGGAGTAATGAGTTTCAGGGAACCTGGAGAATAGAAAGAGTTGCCAGTTATCACCTAGTGTCATGGTTCTGGTGTCATCCGTAGCCTTGCAGAGAACAATTCTGGTTTCTCAGAGGAAAGGAGTTGTCAGCCTCCAATCTTCTTACTCCTACATCCTTCCCTGATGTCTGATATCCACTCTGTCCCTGGCATGTCTTCCTTCTACACCAGGGCTTCTTAAATTGAGCGTGTATAAGAGAGAGCGCCCGTTAAAAGTGCAGATTCCCAAACCTTACCCTTGATCCTGTGTAGGCCACGTCTAAGAAGCTCTGCTCCGTAGGATCCTCTCTCTCCTCTGCCCCCAAAGCTAGTTGAAAAATTCAGGTGCCAGAGACAAGTTCTTCCCTGTTCCCCGAAGCTTGCGCAGACAAATGGCATCTGAAGCAACCAGAAGAATTTACTGAGAATGAAGGAAGAGCCGAGGGGGCCAAATTGGTTTTCATACATAGCAAGGATTGCTGACCCACATTTTGTTCACAGCCTCTCAGTGGGTGTAAAGCAGATCCAGGTCCTGGAACTGAGAGAGTTGGGGTTGGGGGAAGGCAACACTCTTTCTGTTAATTGGGATTTCCAAGGACAAAGGCCCAGTTTTAAAAATTTTGTAGCCCTTTCTGTCCCCAGCTGCAGGCCCTTGAGATCAAAATGTGGTCAGATCCAAATCACCACTTGCATTTTGAAACAGATTCATACTCTACCATCAAGTGCTACCGAATTTGCATTATAAGCCTTTGGTTTCATTATGTGATGAAAGGCTTTGTTTCCTCTGTAAAGGAAAGTCAGGCAGCACGATCAGAATGGAGGTTTGGGGGTTTTCTTTTAGACCTGGACACCCTTCTACTTTCATAATGCTAGGGGATCTGCAGAGAAATAAATCAGAAAGAGCAAAGAGTGCTGGGCTTTCCTCTCTCTCCCGTTGGGCTTTGTGGCACAGACATCATGGAAGGGACTGGACTGGGTATCTGTGGTCCTGTGATCATGTTTACCCGCTTCCGGTGCCATTATCTGCTCCTCCTGGCTTTTCTCTTCTCCAGTCTCCATCTCCCCCGTCCAATCCATGACTGGGCTGACTGCTCAGCTCGAAGTTCCTGCATTTCAGATTACCAACATCCAGAGCAGTCCGTGAGAAATAGGGAGCTCCAGGGTCAGTTCGGTAGAAGAGGCTGGAGTCAGGGGAAGTCTTTTTTTTTTTTTTTTTTTTTCTGATAGGAAAGCAAGATGAAGCCCCTAGAGTCTCAGACGCGGGCTTAGAGAGGATGTAACTGGAGAGGAGGCATCCCAGGTGCTTGCGGGAGTCCTTTGTCTTTATGATGATGGTGACAGGATCAAAATTATGTGGGAAAATCAGGACGGTCCAGGAAAAAAACCCCTGCAAATTAAAATAGACTTTGTAGGAAAAAAAGTGAAAGGAAAACTTGACAAGGACAGTTTGGGAGGGTAAAATGGATGATTACAGTCACATATGTGTCCTGCTCAAGCTTTATGCATCATTAATATACAGCACAGCCTCAGGTATGACTTTCCCTAAATGCATCAGATTGGACATGGGGTAAGTTTTACATGATTAGCAAAAGGCTCCCACTTATCAACTCAGGTCCTCACCAGTAGATTCCTTCTGCAAGATTGTTCTCAGCTTAAAACTTTAAAATAAAGAAAAACAAAGGAAAGGAAATGGAAAAAAAAAAATCAGAGGAAACTTGCCCCTTGCCCTGGCCCCTGGCAAGGCTGACGTTAAAGTTAAGTGGAAGTCGAGCTGGAATAAGATGGGGCCGCTATATAAAGTTGAACTAGGCATCTGGGGCCCTCGCTAAATCTTTTTGGCCTCGACGGCGGCAACCCCAGCCTCCCTGCTGTCGTCCCCCGCCTCTGGGACTGAGCAGGGAAGCTCACGTTAGTGGCAGCCAAGGAGAGGGGCCGGCCGTGCCAGGACTAAAGAGGGAGGGGAGGGGAAAAAGCAAGTTTCGCCCACCCCACGTTCGGGCGGAGGGGCGGGAGCAGCGCGTCCGGGCCGGGCGGAGCAGTGTCTTGGGCTCTGTGCATCTCTTCGGGAGCGGCGCGGGAAGGATGCTGGTCCGCAGGGGCGCGCCCGCGGGGCGCGGGATGTCGCGGGGCTGGACCGCGCTCTGCTTCCTGAGTCTGCTGAGTGAGTATGGGCCGCGCGCCCGGCCCTCCCGACTTGGCGGCGGGGAGGGTGGATGCTGTCCCGGAGGCTCAGCGCGCAGAGCCGAGTAACTCGGAGGGAAGGGACCCCTGCCCCAATCCACACCCCCACGCCCACGGCAGCGCCTGGCTTTGGTGGGGCGGGGACCGCTCGATCTCAGCCCAATGGAGACCGGCGGCTCACCTGGGAATCGGTGGGGGTGGGACGCGACGGGAAGGCGACCACACCGTGAGAGTGAACGAGCCCAGGTGTAAACCGGGCAGCCAGCCCGAGGCTTCCCAGAGTCAGACAATGCGACACGCTCGAATTGTCTCTAAAATAAAGTGCTTTGAAGATGCCAGTGTCTCTTCACGTTGCCAAAGGTGCGGAGGGCAGAGTTAGAGCCAGAACCAGGAGAGGGGAGGAAGGGAAGCAAGAAAGTTTTGAGGCTGATGGTTGATGCAGAAAGCCGCGACCTGAGTGGGTTTCTAGGAAGAGAGCCCTTGCGCCCGCCAACCGCTAGGACAGGGGGAGTCAGAGCTGGACGTTCAAGGAACCAGAGCAAAGCCAATCTGGTACCGGGCCCCAGGTCCGAGGCCCAGGAGGCCCAGGAGGCAGGCTGAGTTAGGTGTCCAGGGGAGTTTGGAATGAAGAACAGTCCGTAAAAATGTTCTTGCTTTTAAGATCGTAAAGCTAAGTTACAACTCCCTCTTCTGACACCTACACCCGTTGCACTGGTGGATGGAGTCTGTTCCGGGCCTGGCCCCCTTTCCCCACCACAACCCCTTGCCCTGGCACAAACTCAGATTTGTTACAATTGGGAATTTTCTTCCCTGCCCCTCTCCAAGTTCTAAAACTAGTGGAGAGGTCTGCAGACTGGTGGCCACCACCCCTCTGCTCAGCCACCCATACCCTTACTTCTTAAGCTCTTGCTCTTACTTTGGTTTAAAAAAAAATAGTAGGCATCCAATAAATATTCTTAATTGCTTTCATTTGGGGAGAACATTCTCCATTTCATCTCCTTGCTCTTAGAAGGTTTTAAACATTCTAAGTTGTTCTCCTTTGTGCTCAAGATTTTGCTTCCAGGCCTCCAGGGCTCCCAATTCCCTATTCTTGCTACATCCTAGAGGCCACCCACCATGGCCCCAGAGAGTGACCTGGGCCAGCCAGCTAGGCCTCTTTGCTCTCAGTCTCCTCCGCTGTCCCCCTTTGGGTCCACCCAGTCAAAGAGAGACTCTGGGACGGATGGAAGCTCTAAGTTAGGCCCTGGGTTGACCTGTTAGGCAGCCCCAGACATGCCCTTTGGGACAGGGAAAAAACTGTCACTAAGGTGTTGAAGCCCTAGAATGGGGAACTGCCCAGGGGTCTAGCCTGCGACCTCACAACCCAGTGAGTTGACCAGCAGCTCAGATTCCTATCCAATGCTCCAGTCTCCTTTGGCTACACAGCTCATGATGACCTGGTCCTGGGCCGAGTGAGGCCCACCCTTTTCTTATTTCCTCAGCTGGCTGGTCTCAGTCTCGCCTTGGCCTGCAGCAGTGAGGATGGGGAGAGCAATTTAACCTCTGCAGAACCTTGGGCAGATACATAAGAATTTCAGTATCTCTGCTTTGAGGATGAAGGGTGGGGCCTGGGTCTCTATTCTCCATCGTGCCAGACTGCTCTGTCCAATTCGTAGCTTTATGCCTTCCCTGAGAGCTTTCTAGGGCTTGTTTTTATTTAACACTAGGAGTTGTTTTCTGTTGCATAGTGGAGTAAATGAAATGACTGCCTTGAAATACTCACAAAGGGGCATTGCAGAAATTCCTCTCTGACCCTGGCAAAGAGCTTTGTTCTGGGAAGGACTCTTTTCTGTAAGAAGTTGGCCTGGGGATGGTACAGCAGCCAACCCAAAGTAGACCTTCTTTGTTGGAGGTGAGGTGGCTCTGCGTGGTGACCAGAGGCAGGGTGGGGGCTGAGAGGCCACCAGGCAGCATTGCCACTCACCAGCTGCGAAGAGAAATCTTTCAGGTAATTAGGGAACCCCATCTGTCAGGCCCAGGGTATCTGTTTCCAAGCCCTCCTCGGCCTGTCCTTCCTCTTGCCCTGATAAGTCCCACCCCCCAGTCCCACCCCTTCACATTCCTCTTCTTCCTTTGGGTCCTTCGTGCCTGCTGACCCCACACCCATATCCTGTCTGGGGCTACATGTAAGAGGGGAAAAAGAAAAAGGAAAAGAATTTTATCAGATATTTTCCAGAGGGGAGAGGACTCCACCCTTTGAATCCCTGCCACATAGTGACCAAGAAAGAGCAGCCTTGGGACCTCTGACTAATTCAGTGGTCCCCAGTGCTCCCCCTTGTAGGGCCAAACCAATTGGCACAACCTTTGCAAACGCAAGTCTTTAGCAGCATTCCTGTTTAACTGATAAAATGCGCCTGGGCATCTTTTTCTTATCCTTTTGGCTCCACCTCCTGGGCCTCTTCCTTCACTTGTCTTCATTGCCTTCCTTCTCTGAGTCTTTGTCTCCAAAATCTTAGGGGCAAGGAGCACCAATGTGCCACAGATAAACTCAGGCGCACAGCCTTGCAAAAACAAACCAGAGGGAGGAACAAATTCCACTTCTTACCATCTCACTGCCCGGTTTCCTTTAGAGCCTGGGCAGGAGGGCCTGGGCTTGCTTTCAGGGCTGGATAGTTACCCAGCTCCACCCTCAGGGTGCCTGGGCCTCCTTCTCCCATTGACTTTGCTGGATGTCACTAAATGGCCCTGAGTGTGGAGCACTGAAAATGTGAAGGTGTGGAAAAAGAACAAAACACCACCCTCCGAAAGAAAAATGCTCAGTTGCCAGGGTAGAATTTCCATATTTTTCTGGGCTTTGACTTCTCTAATGAGAACATTCTCTTCCTTCCTCAGCTAAGAAATAAAAACACAGGAGCTACAATTTTTAGTCCCAAGGGCTCTTGACTTTGCTAAGGAGAAAGACACATGCGTCTTGGGAGAATGTGATACGCACGAATAGGGATGTAGACCAAGGTGTACTTCCTAGGACCTACACTCCGGAGCCCACCAGAATGAATCACGCCCCTTTGGACATAAAGGAAAAGATGTCTGGCTTAACTGGGAAGTCTTCTTCTGATTTAAGGGGGGGGGAACCCCAAAGAACCCACAATTGATACCTTCTAGGGGAGCAACCTCTCCAGATAGCCAGCTCCATTGTTTAAGAAAATGCCTTAATGAGTCTTTGGGTAAGAAAACCTAGACCCCTGGACAAACCTTTGAGGTCCAAAGCAGACAGGCGGTTGAATTGCTGAGCATGAGAAAATAAAGTGGCACTTTGTATTTGATGGGCCCAAGAGACAAAAGACTATAGGACTCCAGAGCCCAGGAGAGCATAGAGAGAAGAGGGGAGGTACCCAGAGCAACAGGGAACAGTAGTGAGTAGAAGGTGGAAAAGACCTGGCTGGGAAAATTCCTTCCGGTGTGGCATGGCTGTTGAGCACAGGAATGTCTAGTAGTCCAAGAAGGTGCTGTTGTCTCTTCTGGGCTGGGCTGTAATCTCACCCTGTGATCTCCAGCTCACCAATATCCACAGCAAGGATGCTTCCTGAATGCTTCCAGGAAGGATGGGTGGCTCCCTATCTCTCAGAATTATTCATTCTAGTTTTTAGAAAACATAATCCCATGATGATAAGTTTTTCTTTGTATTGCAGTGAAATTAGCCTTTGTAAAACTTCTAGTCATTAATTCTAATTCTCTTCTTTGAACTCACAGAATTAATCTGATTTTTCTTGATTGCCAGCCTTAACAATCTTTCCAGTCTACCTCACTAGATTATAAGCTCCTTGAGGACGGGGTTTATTTAAACTCTAGTGACACACGTAACATCAGAAAAGAATCTTCTCTTAGTTTGTGCTCTGTTCCACACAGTGTCAAGCTTGGTCCTTTGCACATCATGGGTGCTTCGGAAAAATAAGAATGAATGAGTAAGTGAAGTCAATCTTGAAGAAAGGTATCTGTTCTCTCTCCCCAAATTCTTTTCTGGATCAAAGTTCAGCAATTTTTTTTTTTCCAGTGAAAGGCCAGATAGAAAATCTTTCAGGCACTGAAATCCATTGTGGTCTCTGATATATGTTCTATTTTGTTTAATTTTACAACACTTTAACATATAGAAGCCAACCTGGGCTCACTGGTCAAACAACACACAGCTCCTGGGTGGGATTCGATCCACCAGAGGAAGTTGCCAACCCCTGATCTAGATGGAAAAACACTCAGCCCTCAACCATATGACTTAGTTTGTAGAACTTTTGTAATTCTGGTTATCTCCTCAGGGGCACTCCCTTGATTGAAAACATTCCCTCTTAAGAGATAGCGTTGAATGAGGTGGCCCTACCCGGAAGTGGTCAGCGTGAACAGGCCTGCTGCAGCTGCCTTTCACACCAAGCACTTATTGCGACGCTTGTGCTAAGGACCCTGAGTAATACAAACAATTGTGAGAGATGGTTCCGGCACTCAGGAAATCTGTAATGGAACAGAGGTGACAAGATCTATACTTAGGAAGCAGCATATATGATCTTGCGCCAGATAAGCCAGGCCGCGGTCTGATTACAGAGCCCAGGCTCTGTGTTTTGAGGGCCTCCTGTCTTCTTATCAACACAGACTGTGGGCTCCCAGCAGAGGCCGGCTTGTTCCTTCCTCCAAGTACTGCATCCCTTGGGATTAAGATACCCAGAATCTCTTCCAGCAGACTCCTCTTGCTTGTGCCGGGTGCTAGAACTTGAAAGGATGGGCAGAATGGGGCTGCCTGGCGAGGAGATCAGAAGACAGCCCCAACAAAGAGGAACATAAGAGGGTCTGTGAAAAACAAGACCGAGTATAGGAAAAACCAGTCTCCTAACGGACAGGGATTTAGGAGTTTCGGTAGCAGAACATCCTGGATCTCTGAGGGTTTGTAGAACTTCTTTAAAGACTAAAAGAATCTTCAATTGACTAATTGTAAGTAGAAATTTTTTAAAAATGTATATCTTATGTCTCTGCTTCCTTAGAGTACTGGAAAAAAAGAAAAAGGACTTTAACCTTCATGACTCAACATAATTCTGTTATGGTGCAACTTAGCAGCATCAGTAATGCTGCTGAAGGTGTACATGTTTATTTACTCCTACCGTAAGTGCTTCCAGACCAGTGTGCGTTTTCATGCTCGTGTCTGTCTTTCATTTATTGCTGTTTATTCATTTTCAGCTGTTGCTTCTCCCTATTGTTTGTTTTGTCTCTTTCTAAGTTTCAGCTTCAGTTAGGTTATCAGATAACCATGCTTGTTAGAATTGTGTGTAAAAGAAGAAAAACTCTCTGAAACAAGTACCTGTAGGTTAAATGCACCACTTTTGCAACGTGAGTTTTGGGACATCTATTTGGCTTCTTAGAATCTTCATTTCACTAACTTCCTGATACCCTGTCTCCTCCTTTTGTTCTAAGTTCATGAGTTGAGATCAAATAAGGTACCTAGGGTCAAATAGGGTACTTAGGGAGACACCATTAATAAAGATGGAGTGAGAAGTAAATAACAGAAGATAGCCTTTTGTTCAATTTTAAGTCATACTATAATGCTCTGTTGGGTTGGAGGTGAGGGCTGTTCCTCCAGTCTGGAGTGAAATGGAGCGGAGGTTTCACTGACTGTGTCTTAGAATCTGGTTGGTTGGTTGCCATGACTCCCATTCAGAGTTGGTGATCAGAAGCTCAGATAAGAGATCAACATTGGATGGTTTAAGGCCATCGGGTTTGGAGGGATAGGATTAAAAACAGATCTGTGGTCTTGATTCTTCTAAATGTCACACCTCCAAGACCTATCTCTTCATGGGAGCACTAGAAAGAGTGCACTAGGGACTCTGAAAATAAGGAAGTTCCTTATGGAACAGTCTCTAGGCTGCAGGGCCTAGGTCAGGATTGGTCCCCAGGGCTCTGCCAAAGTGGCCCCTTGCCCTACACCAGCTCATATGTACCCCGTTGCTTAAGCTGTTGCTCAGCCTTGGCTTCCTGCCCTCTCTCTTTATCCTGTTTCCCCAGGGTCTCCGAGGCTCACCCTAGGCTCAGGGACGTGAATCTGAGGTTGGGGGTCCCTTCTCATTGGCAGACAGATCCAGCAACCTGTCCCTCAGTTCTTGGCCAAGCGGTGGGTGGGAGGAGGTGGCTGCAGCCGGGAGCCCGACCCTAGTGGCTGGGTAGCTGGCCTGGGTCCGGGATTGCTTCACTCATCTGGAACAGGCACCTCTGTCCTCCAAACTTGCAGCGGGTCTCTGTTCACATCTGGAAAAGTTCAAAACTGTTTGTCTGGGTGAGGGAGGCCCTGGGGGAGGGGGATCAAAAGTGTGACATCACCTCAGCCAGGCCCAGCTTTCTTTGGGGAGAAAAGAGGGCTGGGCCAGGCTGGGCCAGATGGGATTCCCAGGAACTGATGTATTGGAGGGTGGAAGAAAAAGGCTGGGCAGGAAGAGTGATGTCAAGGAGAAGTTCCAGTGGTACCTTAAGAGGATAATCCTTCAAGTCCATGTCCAAATGTTCCCACCACCTGCCCCCTACACTGAGGTCATACCTTAGGGTCAGATTGCCCAGAGAGGCCTTAAATAGGCAAAAGAAGACTGGATCTGCTTCTCCATCTATTTTATTTTGACAACCTTCCCCCTACCCCTACACCTGAGCCAGACAGGAAGCCATCCTTTTCTCTCCAGAGTGTGGAAGATGTATCTGATTCTTAGCAGTTTGTACCCCCTGACCCTCTTGCTACTTCCACTCAAGAGTGAGCTAAACCTCAGTGCCCATTGCTCCTTGCCCCGTATGAGCCCGGGCCTTCCCTTTTGGCTAAAACCTTGGTGACCCAGGTTCCTATCTCCAAAATAGAGATAGTAACAGCCCTTGTTTCTCCAGCTCACCTGCCACACGATTTTAAGGTATGATTGTTGACTCACCATGAATGTCAGTCTACCTGCAGCAGGCTGGGTAGAGAGGCAGATGCGGGAGGCTGAGATTTGTCACCACCTTTAGGAGAAGCATTCTTGGCTTCAGGTTAATTGCCTTGAAACCAATGCCTAACTTCCGTCTGGATGCTGAGGGAAAGAAGAGGTGTCATTCTGTATTGCTCTGTACCTGGAAACCTCTGAAAAAAGATACACCTACATCTTAATCAGGAAAAGTCAGAGGCAAGCTTGAGGGTGGCTTAGGACCCTTAGGGGCCTTTCTCTGAGGATGGTACTGCTACGTGTGAACTCCGGATACCAAGGCTACCCCTAACATTTATAGGGCTCAAGCCAAGAGTACACTGGAGGCCCACAGACTCTATGTCTAAATACTTCAAAGTTGTAAGTCAGGCCTCCTAACTGGTAAATAAAATATCTTCTATCCTCTCACCTTGAAAAACATACCTTCTTGGCCACCTGGAAGGCCAGATTTGAATTTGGGCTTTGGCTCACACCGCAGGGGATCCTGCATGCATGCAAGGCTCACCTCGCCCACATGCTTAAGCCCTAACCCTTCTCCCTGCAAACAGCCACCCCTTGGGCCTGGGAGGCATACACCCTGGTTCTTCAGATCACCCTCAGAAGGATGGGCTGGGAGAAGAGGCCCATGTAAGTCCTCAAGTGAGCAAAGAGCTACGTGGGCAAGAAATCTAGGACTTCTGGTCCCCAATGTATGATCTACAAGAGATAGTACATCTCTGTTGGCCCCCTGGGCTCCTCATGGTTTGGGGAAGGGCAGGGCAAGACGAGGAACAGAATGTGGCCTTTAACGTGCAGGGTCCAGACAGGTAGCTTCTCCTTCCTGGGTCTAAGGATGGCACTGCTGGGGACCCTCGGAAACGTGGAAGGGTAAGGACCTGCAGGAAGATCTTCGAGAATAACTAGATCCAGGAACATTACGCTCTAGCAATTTAACATTTGTTATCTCATTGATTTTTCCCAACAATCCACACAAGGAATGACTCTCACTTTAAAGATGAGTAAACTGAGATACACACACACACATACACACATATACACACATTAAATTACATAGTTAAAACAAGTCTCAAAAAATTTAAAAATTAAAAACAATAAATTGCAGTTATTGACAGAGTTTGGACTGAGCTCTCGCACTTCCCACCACATTTGGTGAGAAACCAGGCCTTACCGTCTCTAGTCCCTCAGCTGGATTCCTAGGTCAGAAATTCCCAAAAGAAATCTTGGGATTGCTTGCTGCGGTTCCTCAGTGAAAGAGAAGCAGAACAGATTTGAAGGTCATGAAAGAATGAAGGGCTTTGGGAATGGGGAAGCTTAGGGAGGGTGGAAGGTATATCAGAGGGCTGCACAGAGATGCTGTGAACTTTGTGATTATTCCAAGAGTTAAGATATTGAATGGAGAGTGACAAAAAGAAAGAAGGATACATTAAAAAGGAAATGAAGGTGCATCCTTTCCCACGTGTTAGATCTTTGCCAAGAAATTGAGTCAGGTGATGCCACGAGGCTCCAGAATGATTTATGTCCTGATTTTTCTTCTTTGTTTCTCTATAGGCTCTGGGTTCACAAATGCAAACTTGACATCTGCTACCACAAAGCCATCTACCACAGGAACAGCAAGAATGTCTTTACCTGTTCCTACAAATACAACCAACCAGGAAACCACCACACCAAGTACTCGGAGAAGCACCAGCCTCTACACTGTCACTCAGGGCAGCAATGGGACCACAGCAGCCATCTCAGGTAAGAAGTGTTTGTCTCCTGAGGCCCCAGAAGGAGGCTGCTGGCACTTGGGTAAATCATCAGAAGGTTTGCAAGCAACCCCCACCCTCTATTTCCCCGACCGATGGAAACATACAAGCCCCTTGTAATAACCGCTTGGGCGTCATGCCTAGGGTGCCCTGAAGCAGTTCCAGACAATCCTTCCTATTGTGACAGCTTTCTCAAGTCAGCACCCTGGCAGCTGATCCTCATCAGTAATCTTCCTTGTATTTCTCAAGTTTAGCTTAGAGATAAAATCGGCATCCTTCTCTGATCTCTTCTAAGTGAAGCAAAGTGTGTCCAGGTTCAGACCGGGTGTCTGAATTCTGTAGGGTGAGCCAGTCTCCAGTTCAGTTTCAGAATCCTGAGGATACCGCTAATACATTCTGGATGATAGCTCTGGTTCCAAACAGCTGGCTGGAAATGAGTTCTGGTTTAAGGTAAGAGTTAGGACGTGAAATAACTTAACTTCCCAAATTCCCTTTTCTGGATGGAGGTCCATACCTATGTCAGTGAACTGAGATGTGTGTGTGTGTGTGTGTGTGTGTTTATGCAAGCATGCATGTATTCATACTTATGTTTTGGTCTCTTCCAGAGACTACAGTCAGTTTCACATCTACCTCTGGGATCACCTCAGTCACTGAAACCATGAACTCTTCTGTCCAGTCACAGACCTCTTTAGCCACCACAGTGTCTTCTACCTTCATCAGTTTTACAACTTCCGAGATGACCTTGAAGCCCAGCACATCATCTGGAAATATTTCTGATTCTCCGTACAACAGTACCAGCCCTGTGACATCTTACACTCGCCCTTATACCCCATCTACTCCTACCCCAAGTATCGTCAAGGTGAGTGAATTGGGCCAAAAATGACAGATTACCCCCTCACTGCATATGTATGCAAGCTCTCTCGTCCCCTTAACCTCTCCTTATGCCAACCAATGAGATTGGGGTCGTGTAGGTTAGCATGAAAAATGTGCAGCTTAAATACTGCTGGAAAGGATAGGAAGGGGAGGTGAGGGGTGGAGTTGGGCAGCAAGGCTGATCTGTGCCATGGGTACTGTATTTCTAGGGAGTGGAGAGTGAGAAGGATTTTCAGAGATCCATCCCGTACTCTTTGGTCCTTCCCAGTACCAATCGCTCTGGTCCTTGGCCAGGGTGTCACCTGACTTCAAGCATATTTGGAAACCATCCTCCACCTAATGGTATTGCTTTTCCCAGAATGTCTAAAGCGAGTACCATCTCCTCTGCGTGAGAGGGTTTGGCGGTGTGCCGGGGGTAGAGAGGCAGTGGGGAAGAGGCACACCAGGGATGCTGAGCTCAGTTGCTTGTCTCAGCCTTGGGGCCTGCGGCTGTCAACAGTTCTCAACAGGAAGGGTAGAAACTATGAAGGTATGGAGCCTGGGGACAGGCATGGAGAGCCTGCCTGGTTTCTATCTTTAAAGGAGGTAGAATAGAAATCTGGAGAGTCCCAGGGACCAGGAGGAAAATGAGTGTCACCAGAATCTGCCTGGACACCTCATTATCTGTTTAGAAGCGTGTAATTCACTGTAGAGAAAACAGCCCAAATGAGAAAAGATCCTCCTCTCTTCCATTTCTGCATGATCCAAGCCAATGTTTACCAAGATTGCAAATAGCTACTTGCCTGCAAGTTCTGGCTGGTAAGGAAAGTCTTGATTATCTGATGGGGAAAGGACGTGAATTGAAGGAAGAATATAACTGTTGAAAGTCTCTAGTCTCCTAACAAATTTTTCAATTTCCTTTTTCTAAAACCTCTTAAGAAAATATCTCACAGAAATCAAACCAAAAGAAGAGATGGGGAAGGATCAAGGGGCAAAGATCCTGGCTTCTTTACTTTGTTTTTGTTTTAATACAGGGAGAAGTCAAGTGTTCCCAAATCAAAGAAGTGAGATTGACCCTAGGTATCTGCCTGGAGCTAAATAAGACCTCCAGTTGTGTAAGTCAAACTCTCCCGCCTCTATTCCTCTCCCTCCCTCTCCCGCCACAATTCCTTCTGAACATCCTTAAGCTGTGTCTTGGACTGGACAGACTTGAGTTGGGGGGGGGTGCTTAGCATGGAAAGGTGACTTCCAATACTGAACTTTGGGTTTAGGGAGTGAGAGGCCCCATCTGGTGGACAAAGAAGGCAAAGACAATTTTATTTAAATTTAATTACTTTTCCCCACCCCTATTGTACATTTAATATATACATATTGTCAGATTTAAGTTTGCTTTTTATGTTAAGAAAGTCCTTCATGAAATGTAATGTAGTCACCTAAAACAGCAATTCATTTATTATTATTTGCATATAACTCTTTAATATACACATAGAATTTCTTTTGTTGTAACACTGCCTTTTCCATATACTATTTTCCCCAACATTATTTATCGAATGATCCTCTCCTCTATTTATTGGAGTGCTCACTGTAGTTTATATTATGTTTTTATATGTCATAGGGCATATTCTTCAGAGATATTTTATTTGTTCAGTTTGTCTTTTTTTTTTTTTTTGCCTGTTTTAATCTTTTAAAATTATTATGCTTTTATATTACAGCACTTTTAGTATCCAGCCAAGCAGGTCTTTGCTCATTACACTGTAAAAATGTAAGGCATTTTTCATCTAATCTTTTAGAAAAACTTTAGAAACATCTTTTCAAGATGCAAAAAAGCACAAAACCGTTAAAATTTTAATTGGAATTGCTCTAAAATCCCTTTGAGTAATAACTTTCTGGTTTTCTCTGGCATTGTTCAGTATCTTCTTTTCTTAGTTTTTAAAGTATTCTTTCCTGTAGATTTTATGGATTTCTTTTAGGTTATTTATAATATAGATTTCCATGATACATTCCAACTGATTGTTGTTGCTGTATTAGAAAGTTCATTGAGTTTTTAATATTTATCTTGACTTTAGTCATTTTCTTTAACTTGCTCATTAATTACAAGAACTTTTTAGTTATTTGGTTATTTTCTGGTTTTAAGGTGAGCTATCACGTTATCTATCATAATATGCTGTTTTTCTCTTTGCTTTTAGTAGTGATGTCTCTTCTTTCAGTTTCATGTCTTATTGCATTTGTAAACTGTACAGCACAATGTAAATTTTTAATGATGATAGCAGACCTCCTTGCTTTGTTTCAGTAAATCCAATTTCCTGACAGTAAAAATTTCCTGAATGAAGGATAGGATCACAGGAAGAGTGGTATTTACTTATATAAAAAAAAAACATTTTCTTACAAGTTGGGAATTCATTTAAGGGAATCATGTATATGATGTGTGACATGCATAGACTGGAAAGAGCCTGAGTAAATCCTGTAGCGTGTAGAGGGTGTTAATATCTTATTTTGTCCATTCTGACTGTTGGTGTCTATGATTATCAGTTGGGTCTTTCTGAATCACAGTCCTTTTAAAATAGTACCTAAGAAAATTGTTTAACTGAAGACTTTAAAAAACAACAGAAATTTTGAAGACATAGGTGCACACAATGGAATCAACTACATGTAATTTACAAAACAGTTAACTTAAGCATGAATATGCAATGAACAAGTAAGAATCTGGATGTTTCTGATACTGATTTTCTACTCTATGCATTAAAAAAAATTTTTTTGCCAAACACTTTGCTAATTATAACTAAGAAAAATGACCATCTTTTCTTTCTCTCTCTCTCTTTTTGTGTCATCTTGGTCGAGCCCTTATCTTCCTGAGTTTCACACTGCTCTGTGCCAGAATGCTAATTCTTTGTACAAACGATTTGGAGCTAATTGCAGAGGATTCATGCTAAGTGTCTGTCCATTGCTCTTCAAAGTTCACGTTTAACGAGGGTCATCATACAAAATAAGAGCTGGAAACTTAATGCTGCTCCAAAAATAACTCCTCTTACTGTGCTGCGCTCTCTTTCTCTGTGATGTCTTTACTGTCTAATCTATTTTGTACCACAGCTGAGAAGGTCTGCACTCTACTCTGAGATGTGGGGAGGATCTGTGAGTAGGGATGTGGAAAGACAGCAGCTCCTCCAGTCCCCTAAAGAAGGCTTCCGCCCTGTGCCTAATGAATCAACTCTGTGGTAGCACCCGGTGTCGGGCTACTGTGTCCCCAGTTCTACCACTGCTGTGGCTCCCCCTTTCTTCCTGAGGGCTCCTCTTCCCCAGCACCCAAGTAGCAGCGCCTCCTAAGGTGATTTTTTTCCCACTCAGTAATCCTAGTTCCAGAATTTTGGGCCACAGCTCTGGACTGTGTCCCAGATTCCTCTTCCTTGAGTCCTACCGCATGCTTGTCTGACAATCGGTCTGTTCCAAAGGCTGTGAGTGATGTCGTGCCTCCCAACTTTCCTTAGGTTGCATTTGTATTTTTGGTGTCAGAGGGCCCCACGGCACTGGTTCTAGGATATGGGTTCCCCTAATATCCCATCCTTGTCATGCCCTCCCGTCTACTATGTTCCCATAACAGAAAGATGCATGCATTGTTCTCAGCTATCCAGACATGCGTTTTTGCACTGGTACATAGTGAGTACCCTCGCTGTTAGCTCTCACTTTGTGGATTACTTAGGTCTGTCTTCTGTACATGCATCCTATAGACACTGATATCCCAACTTCTCCCCTTCTGCTCCCCATCCTTCCTCTCCAGGCAGCAATTACCTATATCTAGGGTGCAGGGAGGTAATCCCACACTCTTGCTAAGCACCTGTTACCACATCTCAGAATTCTCATTAGCAGAATGTATCATCTGATGTGTGACATTCATTCTCTCTGCTGGACCATCGGGTCAATTTAGTTTTTGTGGTTGTGGTTTCCCAAATAGTTTCCAAATGAGATGACTCTATTCTCTTATGCTATACCGATTTGTCCAGGGAAAGCGACCAAGAAGTTGTTTTAATGGTGGTAAAATTTACACATAAGATAAAATTCACTGCCTTCACCATTTTTAAGTGTACAGTTCCGTAGTGTTAAGTATATTCACACTGTTGTACAATCGACCTTCAGAACTTTTTTCATCTCCTAGAACTGAAACTCTATACCCATTAAAAAAACTCCCTGTCCCCTCTCCTCCCAGCCTCTGGCAACTACTCTTCTACTTTCTGCTTCTATGAATTTGATCTTTCCAGGTACCTCATGTGAGTAGAATCATATACTGCTTGTCTTTTTGTGACTGGCTTATATCGCTTAGCATAATGTCCTCAAGGTTCATCCATGTGGTAGCAGGTGTCAGAATTTCCTTCCTTTTTAAGGCTGAACAATTGTGTGTTCGTACCCCATTTTGTTTATCCATTCATCCACCAATGGACACTTAGGGTGCTTCCACCTTTTGGCGATTGTTAATAATACTGTTATGAATGTGGCTGTACAAATCTCTCTTCAACACTCTGATTTTATTTCTTTTTGAGTATATACCCAGAAGTGGAATTGCTAGATCATATAATAGTGCTATTTTTAAAAATTTGAGGAATTGCCGTACTGTCTTCCACGGCAACTGGCTGCACCATTTTCTATTCCTTCCCACAAGGTATAAGGGTTCCAGTTTCTCCACGTCCTCACCAACACTTGTTATTTTCTTTTTTTTTTTTTTTTTGATAGTAGCCATCTTAATTGGTGTGTGGTGGTACCTCATTGTGCTTTTGACTGGCATTTCCTAATGATTAACGACACTGAGCATCTTTTCATGTGCTGACGGACCATTTGCACGTCTTCTTTGGAGAAATCTCTATTCAAGTCATTTGCCCACGAGTTCGTTTTTCAGAGCTGCCTTTCTTTAGAACCACGTGTGTTTATGTGCAGAGGCTGTATTTACTCAGCTAACTCACATCCCCCATTGACTTCATCTGAGGCAGGCTGCCTCCAGCCTCCAGACCATACCCCCAAGCCCACGCCTTCCCTGCTCTCTGCCCAAACACTAAAGATCAGCTTCTATGCAGAAAAAATAACTTACAGGTGGAGGACTGATGAAGACAGTGTGTTTTCTGGAAAGAGCCTGAGATCTGGGGGACAACCTCGCTTCTCATCTCTGGTCAGATGCCCACTTGTGTGACTTGTAGCGGGTCCTTTAATGATTCCAGTCTCTATCTGAAAATAGAGTTTACCTGCATTGTCATACTCACACTGAAGCTGATAAAATTATTGAAAGGGAGGGAGGAAAAGAGAGAGAGAGGCGACTGATCCTAGAAACTCAACATTGGGAAATATCTTAAAGGTTGTTTAGAAAAATACTTGTCCCTCTCTCCCCCCCACTCCAGTGCTTAATGTGTTTCTTTAGCATGTTGAATCTTTGCAAAGTCTGAGACTGTTACTCTAGCAAGGTTAGGTGGTTTTATTACTATGGTTATTATTTTTACAAAATAACATGTACCAGCAGATGTAGTTAGGGGTCCACAAATCTGATTCTCATGAGCAAAATGCTGAAGCTGTGGCTTCCTCCTGCCCACTCTCCCATGATGTCTGCCCACTGGCTCTCAGGGGGCAGGATGTTTATTTCAAGCATCCGGAGAAGCATTGTGCTTTGTTCAGGATCCACCTGCTCCTCTCCGGGCCCAAACACAATTCACTGATGCTGCTGGGTTCCAGAGTGGGAGGCTGGCCACTGCTATTCCCTTGAATTGAGTCCAGGAAACAACACAAGGGGCGGAGGGACCTTGTGTGGAAGCCAAGCCATTTGGGACGTTAGGATGAACAACAATTCTCTGAGTTCTTATTTGTTTGGTGCTCTGGTTAGTGCAGACTGGGTTCAAAATTATGTCATGTACCCCCTACTCCCGCCACTGAGAGGTCTTACAGTCTGGTCAGAGAGAAATGACAATTAGCAGTTAGGCAGAATATGATTAAACATCAAAAAAGTGGATTCTAGAGGATATGGTAGATAAGGTGTTGCTATTATTAAGAATAATAGTAACACCTGCCATTTCTCCAGCCCATTTGGTTCTAAACACTTTGCTGGGCACTCTTCCTACAACCGCTCTTCAGCCACCACCACGACCAAGGAACCTGCCCTCACACTAGTTGCCTGACATGCAAAGAATCTAGCAAATAGCAGAGCAAGGGCTGCTTCCCAATCTGATGGAAGCAGGACTGGCTTCCTGGAGGAGGTGAGACGTGAGCTGAGTCTTGAAGGATGGAAATCCAAGGGAGAAGGAAGTGCTCTTCATGCTCCTGGCATCCAGGGCTGTGAAGGTGTCAGGCTGTCACTTGGCTGGGCTTCCTGGCGATGGTGCCCCTACTCCAAAGGCCTCTCCCCACCAGCTTCTCCTGTAAACAGTCTACTCATAACTCAAGGGCTATTTCACGATGTGTCTGATAACCCCAAACCAGATGTGGGCTCACCCTCCTCTGAATGTCCAAAGCACTTGGCTGTACTTTTCTTGTGACACATACCAGGTAACTAGGTCTGTCACCTCGTGGTCTCTTGGTGCCTCAGTTTCTCCATCTATAAAATGGGGAGGATGAGACTACCCATCTCCTAGGGTTGTGTGAGGCCAACCAGAGTCCCCGTGCCTAAAGCACTCAGAACAGTGCCTGAGACACAGGCAGCGTCCATTGTCTTTGCTATGCACACTGACAGCTCGGACCATGTAGAGTTCATAGCTTCTCCCCACCCCCACCCCCAGACACAACCCACGTGACACATGCAAGAGGATTTCACAGCGTCTCATAGTCAGGTCCTGACAGACGTCTCAACAGCTGGATCTGGCTGGGGTAGAGATTCTCTGGACTCAGCAGACCGAGGAGGTGCTGCTTTGTTTGGCTCGTTTCGACTGTGCCGGAGCCCAGTCCCACTGCCTCTCTCAGGAAGGAGACACATTTCAACCACTCAACCTTCAGAAGCTCAGAGTCCTCCAGGCAGGGGTTTCCCTCCTCCTCATGCAGAAGGCGAGGTGCTCGGGAGCGTGTGATGTTCACGAGAAGGCAATGGAAGTCTCTCCAAGGGGAGCTGGGCCCAGGGAGGAGGGGACCACTGAGCACATGCAATGTGGTTCCATCCACATGTGAAGAACCTCCATCCAAGGACTTCCTTGGAAACCTGCATAATCTAGCCCTTTCCTGAGGGGTGGAGCCACAGAGGCCTGAAAATTCACTTCTCTGTCCCCCTGGCTCTCGGGGACCTTCTGAGGTTACCCTTGGACTCATCTCTCTGTGATCAGGAGGTTTGCTAGCCCTGCTCTCTGGCCTGACCAAAGCCTCGAATTCCAGCTGGCAGAAGGAAGCTGGGACGTGAATCCAATCCTGACCTTGCCTGTGCCGGAGCAAAGGAGCCTGGGGTTTCCTCCCTGGGGCCACAGCACTAGGAAAACACCCAGGCTGCGCTCCAAGCCGGGAGGGGCCCTCTGGCCTCGCCCCGAGGAGCAGTCCTGCTTCACAAACAGGAAGCTTTCTCCTCCACGGAGGATCCGTCCTGAGGGCCCTCGCACGCCCCACAGATCTCCCCCCACCGGAAAGCTGTCAAAGCCGGCCAGGCATTTCCTCCTCCGCCATCTGCCATCCGGACAGAGGAGGGAGTCTTGGTTTCGGTTCCTTTCCTGTGTAGGGTCGGGGGCCGCTCCGACTGGAGGCTGCTGGGATGAATCCTGGGAGGCCTGAGAACAGGGTGCTGGACGGGTCCAGCCAGTGCTTCCAATTCATCCTTTCTGGGACTCTGATCATTGAGGACCAGTCAGCAACCTGGAGCAATCTGTGTCCTTCATATAAAACTGAGTTCCATGTTATTAATGGGAAAAGGGAATGGAAGACTAGACAAAAAACACCACTTCAGGGTGAGCCGTGCTTTTTGTGAGACCCTCTGGAGAGTGAGAGGGAAGGGACGGAGGACCCCATGGAATCTGTAGTCATAGATTTGTCCTCTGCTCCTCACCTCCCTTGGCTTTTCCTCCAATATTTGGGGCTATTGGAACCTGTAAACAAAAGATTTTCTCTTCATTAGTATTGCACTATTAATACTTTCTGTTACTGGCAATTTCTTTTGAATTTACTCTGAATAGTGTATGTGTACATAGGCCATCCTTAAGTAAGACAGTATTTCCCAAATTTGTTCTCTGGCATCTCATAGTGCCGCTAATAGAGAAATACTTTGGTCCTGGAAGATTTTGGACTTTTTTTCTTATTGTGTTTTTGCACATCTATAGACTGCAGGATTTTTTTTTTTCGGTTGGAATTTTAGGGAAAAAAAAGATTCTTCTCGTTAAGAGGATAATAGAATAACTTTAAGCAGAATTATTGCCTGACACTCTGGAGGCAACTCAGGGTGTACCAGTGCCCTCATGTCCTGCTCCCCATCTTCCTCTGTCATCCCAGGAGGAGTTTAAGAAGGACAAGGGAGAAAAGCTAATGCAAATCCTGTGTGGGAAGGAGCAGGCCGGGGCTGGGGCCGGGGTGTGCTCCACGCTGCTTGTCCAGTCTGAGGTGAAACCTCACTGCCTGCTGCTGGTCTTGGCCAACAGAACAGGTAAGGGGCACACCTGTCTTTGGGTCCAGGGAGGGGGAGGGGCTAAAGCGAGAGGAGGCTGGGTAGAAGCCAGGCATCATAGCTCAGAGAGCACAGGGGCTGGGGAGCGGGGCTGTGCCGACTTTGGGAGAGACCCTCTGAGGTGGACTCTGCTCACCATCAGAGCGTCTTCTAGGACAGCATTGGAGGGTGGAGCAGGATGAGCTGCTCCAGCCGCTAGATTCAGCAACCCTTGTTTCTAATTCTAGAACTTTCCAGCAAGCTCCAACTTCTGGAAAAGCACCAGTCTGACCTGAGTGAGGTAAGTTTTCTGAGATGATGGTTCTCGGAGGATTGCTGGGTCAGGGGAGTTCACTGGAGCAGGGTAGAGAGGAATTAATTATCTTCTCCAGACCGGCCCTTCCAGCCTCTCTGTCCATCTCCAACAGTTTTCAGACATCCATGTTTGAAACAAAATTACACAATGCAGCTTAGGAGATGTCAGCCTTCATTCTTATTTAGAAAATCCCTGAGGTCCGTGTCTGCTTGGGTTTATTTGCTGTGGGTCACACACAGGAGTTGAGCGTGGGTTCCTCTTCTAGAACCTACATTCCACAAATGACAGACACTCTTTTCTGTGTCTTCTCTTCAAGCTGGGCATCCAAGACTTCAGAGAGCAAGATGTCAGGAGCCACCAGAGCTATTCCCAAAGTACCTTGATTGCACTGGTCACCTCGGGGATTCTGCTGGCTGTCTTGGGCATCACCGGCTATTTCCTGATGAACCGTCGAAGCTGGAGCCCTACAGGAGAAAGGCTGGTCAGTTCTGGGGTCCAGGGCAAAGGAAATGAGAGATAGGTCTCCTGGGGAGGTCCATGAAAGTCATGGAGTAGGGAGGAGAGACATCGGACAAGGTGCTTCTGTGCCCATGCATAGGAATACACGTGGTGTCTTTCTGGGTGAGCACCTTACTGTACCCGTGCGTGAGTCAGAACAGCATGTAGCAGGCTGGGGAGGAGGCACTAACCGGGGCCCTGCTCCCCGTGATAGCAGATGGTTCATGTCATCCATTTATTACTTCCCCTGGGCTAGTTTAGCTGGGTACAAACCAGAACAGATTTGTTCTAAATTTGCCACTAAGTTGCAAGCATATTAAACGCCCACGGGCACCAACTGGCTCCCAAGAAGGGGACACATGGAAGGAAAAGCTACACTTGAAGTGTTCTGGATGAGGGAAGACAAGGCCAGGGTTTGACTCTCAGCCTTTGGCCCATGACCTCCTCTAGGGAGGTTATTCCACCCTGGGGGCTGCCCGGTGTCTGGCGGGAGCTGGCTCGGGAGGTGCCTCGGCCCGGTCAGGTGCCTTTCCTCTGTCCTTTCCCCTCTAGGAGCTGGAACCCTGACTGGTCTCCGGGAAGAAAGGAGTCTGCACAGGCAGCTGCAACCCACCCACCTCCTCCTGCTCCCTTCCCCCACCCCCATCTTGCTTCCCTGCTTACCAGATAATGCTCCTTTATTTATACACCATCTAGGGTGAAGACCCTTATTACACGGAGAATGGTGGAGGCCAGAGCTATAGCTCGGGTCCTGAGGCCTCCCCTGAGGCTCAGGGAAAGGCCAGTGTGAATCCAGGGGCTCAGGAGAACGGGACCGGCCAGGCCACCTCCAGAAACGGTCATTCAGCGAGACAACACGTGGTGGCTGATACTGAACTGTGACTCGGCCGGGCGGGGCGAAGCTGGGCAAGGCCTGCGGGAGGAGCCCCTCCCCGCGTCTGAGCAAGGGCTGCCGCGGTGCTGGAGGAGCCACCCCTTACCTGAGACCCCTTTCCCTCCACACACACCCTCGGGAAGCCGTCCCCGGGCCCCTGCACTGTGCCGCCTAGGGGAGAGGCAGGTCACATCTGCCCTTTACACACTCAGCTCCCTGAATCAGACTCTGGGCTACTTTGAAGAAAGATGTGACGGGGAAAGTCAAGGTGCAGAGAGACTCCTCGGGTCCCTTCCCTCACCCTCCTCTCTGCCTCCTTACAGGCACTCCCAGGGGAAGCATGGGCTTTTCTGGGCTACCATTTCCTCCCAGGAGGGTTTGCCTTTTGCTGTTTCTGCCTTATATTTTCTTTCCCTACTGTAGGAAAACTAAAGCAGCCCGTTGCCCTTGCCCCTCTCTAAGGCACTGTGGATTCGATCACCAGATTCCCTCTTGTTCTCCAAATTCCCCAGACTTCCCCTGCCCCCTGCCTCTGTGGACAGAGATGTGCATAGCTTTCTGGCTGAGCTTGGAACTGGGCTCCAAGTTTTAGAACAAAGTCCTGTGTCTGTGTGTTTGGGGGACAGGGTGAGGGTGGGTGGACACACGTGTTCCCCCCAGAGCGGCAGATGGGACAGGACCCACAGCTCCGTCCTGGTCTCGGAGGGGCCGCACGGACCCCTGTGGGTCAGAGCAGACAGGACCGTGGGGCCAGATCTCTGAGCCACGCCTGTTGACCTACGCTCTTCAGAGGGAGCCTCTTGCTCCGAGGCTAGGTCCTGGCCTTAACCTCTGTCTCCATGGCTTCCTCCCTCCTCTCCCTGACTCCTGGGTTGAGCTGTGGCCTCAGTCCCCCAGCAGACTCCTTACTGTCTCTGCCTCCCCCACCCTGACCCCTCTTACTTCTCTGCACCTCTGGGCCCCTGGACATCTCCAGAGGACCCTCACCACAAGCTACTCTGTGAGCGACCCAGGTTCTCATTTTTGTTTTTTTCTGGAGGGGTGAACAGGGATCCTGGTTTCAATGACGGCTGGAAATAGAACTTTCCAGAGATAGGAAGATGGGTTGGGTTTTTTTTTTCTGAATAAAAAGTAGCGTGTGTAAATACTGTAATTAAAGTGACATATTGGAACACATCTGTTCTGTGGCTCTGTCCAGGAGACCTGGCCGGATTGTGCAGCTATGTGATTGGAGGGGCTAGCCGGGGAGAAGTGGGACCATCTCAGGGGACATAGGTACCAGCCAAGACGCCACCCTTTGCCTAAGTCTGCTGAGTACCCCCCTCTCTGGGGGCCACAGGGGTGCTCACAGGGAAGCTCACATTTCCAGTGGCAGAAGGAAAGCAGACAGAATGCAGCACGGCCTTCAGGAGGGAGGGGGATGGTACCGAGGACTAGAAGCTACACCCTTCGGGAACACCTTTCTGAGAAGAGGCACGTTTTGGTCACAGCAAGCAACAGATGCCAAACAAAGGGAAGGAGCCAGGGCCCTTCGCCCTCTGTTATTGCACCATCCCCACCCCCAAGCTAGGGGGCAGAACATTGTGGGAACTTCTTTCTAGAGACCTGGCCACCGACTCCTGGAGGCCATGCTTTCCACCTCTGCATTAAGATAGCAGCCTAACTGCAAAAGCATCTGTAACCATCCCCCTGCCCCACCTCCTCCAAGAGCCCAGACACCCCACCTCCATCCCAGACCAGAGGAAGTGGGGGAGGGAGCCCTGCCGGACACTCTGAGGAGCTTCAGGAAACACTCCCAAGTATGTCAACAGTGGCAGCAGCAGTTAGAGCCAAACAAAGGACCCTTCCATTCTTATCTGGCCAGAGCCAGACCTTTCCCCTTGGCACCCCCCCCCCCTGCTCCCCACTTCCCCCTCATTTCTCTTCAACTGCTCTAACCGGAGCTTCCTCCCCAGGACTCAGGGGAGACAGAGGGAGGAGATCTCGAGGTTTCTCTCCAAGGTGATGGCTGGGGGGTTGGAGAAAGGCAAGATGGTAATGAGGAAGAGAAGTCAGGTTGCCCTCCATCTGGTCCCACATCCGACCACAAGAGTGATCGGAAGAGGGTCTCGCCAGGTAGGGCTGGCAGGGAGATGGGTGGTACAGGGTGCAGAATCCCCCAGGGAAACAAGGGAGGAGGAGAAAGGGCAGCTGGGTCTTTGAACCGCCTCCAGCCTCAGGTCCAGCAGCTTCTAATAGTACATTACCCTGAGTTTGTCAGAGTGTGTAGACTTTGGGAGGAAGAGGTGCATGTGTGCATGTGTGCGTGCGTGCTTGCGTGTGTGTGTGTGTGTGTGTGTGTGTTTAGGGGGTAGGGTGGGGTGGCGACTGGTTCTTTTTGAGGCTGGACAGCTTGCCTTGAAGGACTCGCTGCTTTCCTGAAAATCAAAGTTTCCCACCTCTGGCCTGAACATCCTGGTGCGGCAATGGCTCCACCTGCTGGCCACACTGGGCTCCTACCGCCCAGCTTCAGTTGCATTGCCTCCATGTTGCTTTCTTTCCCTGGCTGCCCCGCCCTTCAACAGCGAGGTCCAGTTGATCCCACACATGAGGCTCATTTAAATATAGAAAGTCACTTCTGGAGGAGCCTTGAAGGATGCACTCAACTCAATTCCCTATGGTATAGATGAAAATAAACTAAGGTCCTGGGAGGGGATGTGGCTTGCCCAAATCACCTGGAATTCAGGTGCCCTGAATCCAAAGCTTTCCCTACTCCTCGGCCAGCTCCTCAGGGTTCCTCCAGTTGGCTGCCCTGAAGCTGGCAAAGGCAGTGTCAGGGTAGATGCAGGGCTTCGCCTCTGGAGCATTTCATCCATGCGTGCTCTTCCAGGCCTGGGTAGCCAAGCAGGTCCTGGAATCTTAGCTTCCTCTGTGGTGCCTGCAGTCAGCTCTGAAGAATTAACCCTGGAATATTACATAGTTCATTATGGAAGGCATATCTTCTGCCAGACTTTCATCTATCCTTTCACGGATAAATAAGAGTGTCCCCTAAGTCTGGATAAATCAGGCACCCCCATCCCAGCCCCTCCAAGTAGAACAATCCCACATTTCCTCCTCACCCAAACCACGTAGCAGGTGAGCAATTGAGAGCGACAGGATGCTGCTTCTATTCCTACAGCCCCCTTCCAAGGAGTCCACAGCTAGCCGTCAGTCATCCAGCAAGTCTTACGAACACCTGCCACGTGCCAGACCCTGTTCTAGAGGCTGGGGCAGAGCAACGAACAAATCCTCAGGGAGCTGATGATTCTAGGGCAGGAGAAAGACAATAAACAAACACATTTATCTACTTAAATATATCCACACATTTTCAGGTAGTATTAAGAGTTATGAAAAGTAGAAAATATATTGAGAGTAGTGGTTGGAATTTACCCGTGGTGGTTACTCTCCAAGAGGTAAGAACTGAGAACATAGTTCACCTGAATGAAGTGGAGGAGAGGTCATGCCACGCAGAGGGAGCAGCAAGTGCAGAGGCCTGTGACACAAACCCTGGCAGGTGCAAGATGCTGTTGGTGAAGGAGGGCAAGGAGGCCTTTGAGGCTGCATCAGAGTGAGTCAGGGGAAGGGTGGTAGCTGGCCACGTTGCACCAGGCCCTTTCAGCCCGAGTAAGTTGCTTGGATTTTATTAGTGGATCAGGAAACCATTGGAGGGTTTTGAGTAGAGGAGAAATAGTACCTGATTTGTGTTTTCAAGGGATCATGCTGGCTGCTAAGTAGAGAAGGGAGGTGGCAGGAAAACAGAAGCAAAGAGACCAGGTAGACTACAGTGATTGTCTCAAGAGGAATGGTGGTAGCTGGGAGCAGAGTGACCACAGTGGTAGCGGTGAGATGAAGTGAAATTCAAAAGACGTTTTGAAGGTAAAGCTCATAGGATTTGCTCCATCCATTTATTCCCTCAAATAATAATCATAATAACAACAATAATGGTTAACATGTATTGAGCACTGACTGTACCAAAATTGGGACGCTGTATCAAAATTTCAATAATGTATTTTATTTACTAGTGACAGAAACCCTATGAAGTAGGTACTATTATCTCCGAAAAAGAAATAGAAACTCAGAGAGTATCAGGGGACCGTGCTAGATGCTCAGCGGTGGAGGCAAAGATGAATAAGATATGAGCTCATTTGAACCCACAGATTTTTTTTTTCAATTCATATGGGCTGTGAGTGCTTTTATGAAGGTTGGTATTCATGGCCTGAGTGTAGAATGATGTATGTTCCAGAAGATTCCAGAGCATCCTCCCCGACCTTGTTGTAGGCAAGGACATCGTCTTTCTTGCCTTCCACATGGCCACCACTTAAATGCCTCCTACTTAAATGCCTCTAAATTTCGACGATTGCTTGGAGAAAAAGAATTCCACCCTTCTTGATAATTTTAACTCAATTCTTTGGATTTAAAAGATCTAGGTAAATTTGGGCAAAGCTTAGCAATTTCATAGCCTGTGGAAAACTCAGCCCTGAAAGATTTACAGGAATTTCAGGACCTGTCTTGCTTCTGCACTCTGTTTCTTGAACCCACAGATTTTTACATCTTGGAGTGAATCCTACAAGTCCATTCAAATAAACAAACAAACAAACAACAACAACAAGAAAAAATGCAAGGCAGTAAGTGAGAGAGAACACAGGAAAAAAGTAAATGAAGTGCCGTGTATCCAGAGGTGGGCAGGACCCCCTTCCAGAGCGGGAGGTCAGGGGCTGGGTCATGGAGAGGCGGTGTCTGAGCGGGGCTGTAAAATTGGGTAAGAATTTGATGGCAAAAATGGGTGAGGATGTTTGAGGCTGAGAGAAGGGCAATACATGTGTGTACGTGGAGACAAGGATATGGGAACAAATACTTTGAAAATGATGTGTTTCCAGTGTGGCAGAGAAGTCGGCCGCATGAAGGGAAGAGATATGTACCACAGTTTGTCTAGGACGTTTAACACCAGCCCACAGAGTTTAGATTTATTCAGTGGAAGAATGAAGTTTCCATTTATTCATTGATTTATTCACTTATTCAGCACATTTGTTTTGAGTGCTTATTATAAGCCAGGTACTAGGCCAAGCACCTGAGGTAAGACAGCCCCTCTGTTTAGTCTTTACACTGGGTGGGAGTGGAGGGACAGATGACAGAAGAATTAGCATTGAGTGTGAGTGCTGCCCTGCAGGGAGCTTTGAAAGGCAGGGGTGTGGAAGCCACGGAAGGCTTCCCAGAAGAGATGACATCTCAGCTGACCCTGAGGGACAGGCAGGATTTAAAAAGGAGAAGAGGAGACATGGATTTTCCAGGGAGAGGAGAGGGCCTTGGCCCAGGCACAGTGAGGGTGGTCATTCCAGAAATGTGAGTGGTCCTTTTAAGGCCCAAGCAAAGGTTATAATCCATCCTTCTTTATAGCTTTTATTTCTGTGCTGGACTTTCTATTCGTTCTTTTTTTAAAATAATTTTTTTATTGAAATACAGTTGATTTACAATGTTGTGTTAGTTTCTGGTGTACAACAAAGTAATTCAACTATACATATAAACATATTTTTTTAGTCTTTTCCAGATGGTTTATTACATGATACTGAATATAGTTCCCTGTGCTATACAATAGGACCTTGTTGTTTATCTATTTTATACATAGTAGTTTGTATCTGCTAATCCTAAACTCTCAATTTATCCCTCTCCCACCTCCTTTCCCTACTGGTAATCCTAAATTTGTTTTCTATGTCTGTGAGTCTGTTTCTGTTTTGTAAATAAATTCATTTGTATCATATTTTAGATTCCCAATATAAGTGATATCATATGATATTTGCCTTTCTCTGTCTGACTTACTTCACTTAGAATGATAATCTCTAGTTCATCCACGTTGCTGCCAATGGCATTATTTCATTCTTTTCTATGTCTCAGTAGTATTCCATTGTGTATATATATATATACATACATACACATATACGTATATATATCACATCTTCTTTATCCATTCACCTGTTGATGCTCTTTTGTTTTAAGCATGTTATAATTGTTCATTGAAGCATTTATGATAGTTGTTTTTAAATCCTTCTCAGATAATTCCAACATTTCCGTCCACTCTGTTGGCATCTGTTAATTATCTTTTCTCATTCAAGTTGAGATTTTCCTGGTTCTCGGTATTACTAGTGATTTTAAATTCTATCCTGGACAGTTGGGGTATTCTGTTATGAGTCTCTGGATCTTATTTAAATCTTCTGTTTCAGCGGGGCCCCTCTGATACTGCGCTGGTGGAGTACCTCCTGGTTACCGCCAGATGGGGGCGGAAGTCCAGGATCCCCACTCAGCTGATGACACCTGGGGAGTGGTGGGGCCTCATTATTGCTGAGCCAGAGTGGGAGTTCAGGGCCCTCGCTAGGTCTCTGCTGATACCACCCTGGTGCCCTGTCACTCCTTGAGTCCTAGGGTCCCGAGCCTTCTTCTCTTTACCTTACAGATGTTTGCTTTATCTGATGTTCGGGGTTTTTACAAGTACTTAGCCAGAAGAATAGAGAGAAGTGTGTCTGCTTCATCTTGACTGGAACCGGAAGTTCATGCAAAAACCACGAGGGAGGAGCAGAAATCACTAGCCATGAGGCTGAAGAGTTAGTCTGGCTCTAGACCGGTTGTTCTCAGTGCCCTCCTACACCTTTAAAAGTTATCGAGAATTTCCAAGACTTTTGATCTTGAGAGTTCTATCTATCGATGACTGCTGTATCAGAAACTAAAACAGAACATTTCAGACTACTCATTAATTCATTTAAAAATAATAATTACCTCACTGAGTCTATAAGTAACACGTTTTAGTGAAAAATAATTCTATTTTCCAAAAACAAACAAACAAAAAAAACCCTAAAACAACAATTGGGGAAGAGAGCAGAACTGTTTTACATTTTGGTAAATCTCTTCAATATCTGGCTTCATAGAACACTGCAGATTTTCTTACGTGTTTTCATAGTCAGTCTGTTGTCATATTTAATGTTGTGGCCTCTGGAACATTCCACTGTACATGACTTGTGGGAAAATGAAAGAGAAAGAAGGCAAATAACATTTAATATTATTATGAAAATAACTTTGACCTTAGAGACCCCTTGGCGATGTCCTGGGGACCCCGAGGAGACCCTGGGCCCCTGCTGCGCTAGAATTCACTCCTTCAGGAGCCACTAGTGCATGTGGCTACTGAGCACTTGAGATGTGGCCCGAGTGAATGAGGAGCAGAACTTCTAATTTTATTCAATTTGAATTAATTCAAATGTTAAGACCAGAATAATACAAACTTTTTGTTAAATATAATCTTGTTATTTTAGTAGGAATACATTTCACTTTAGCCCTTGAAAATTTAGCATCTGAATTAAGATGTGCTGTACATGTGAAAGAGAAGCCAGATTTTGTGGACTTAGAAAAAAAATAAGACATTAATAATTTTTTATATTGGGCTTATGTTGCTATGATAATGTTTTAAATATACTGGATTAAATAAAATGCATTTTAAAAATTAATTTCACCTTTTTAAAACTTTTTAATAAAAGGGTGTCTTTGAAATCTAGATGGTAATGGAAGGGGAGCACTCTGGTGGCAAGGGTGTGTGTGGAGAGAGAGAAGACAGGAGGCGTGAGGCTGGAACCCTGGGGAACGCTGACTTTTGAGGGTCAGCCAAGAAGGCTGCCATGGTAGATAGCCTTCAGGAGGTTCCCCCAGTGCTGCCTCCTCATGATCACCATATCCTTGCCTCATCCTCTTCCACGTTGTACCAGTGTCAGTCTGTGACAAGGGCGGGTGTGATGGTACGTCCCTCGTGAGATTAGGTTATAAAAGACACTGGCTTTCATCTTGGCCCCATGTGCTCATTCTTCTTGGATCTCCCACTCTGAGGGAAGCCAGAGCAGCCCCGTGGAGAGGTCCACGTGTGAAGAACTGAAGCCTCCTACCAAGAGCCAAGCAAGTGGGCTTGGAAGAGCTTGAAAGATAATCTTCATGAATGAATGAATGAATGAATGAATGAACAAGACAGCAATCTCATGAGAAATACTGAGACAGATCAACCCAGCTTATCTTCTCCCAGATTCTGGACCCTAACAAACTAGCTGAGATCATCCATGCTATTTCACACTGCTAAATTTGGGGGTGATTTCTTACACAGCAACAGATAACTAATACAGATGCCTCAAATGGAGACTGAGAAAGGTGATCAAGGAAACATGAAAACTTTGAGACGGGGGTCATAAGGAACCAGGGAAAAGACCATTTCATGGAGGAAGCTCTTTGTTATACATCGTCAAATGCTACCAAGTCGTAGCATTTGAAATGGAATTTTCAGCAGAGGGGTGATTGGGAACCTTGGTGAGGGCAATCGGTGGAGTGTGGGAGGGCAGAAGACTGAAGAGTAAGAACAAAAGCTAGAATTTGTGCATTATCACCCTCAATTGGTGATAGGTACCAAGTCCCCACTTTAGGGATGAGAAAGCCAGGGTCACATTGTTACTATGTGGTAAAATGTGTACCCAAGCCCCACCACTCCCCCAGTGGCTTGTTAAAGAACTTTTTCTAACTACGTTCATGTTCATTACTCTTTCTGGGAAGAGCTCTGATAAATTCCACTTTCCTCACCTCATCCCATGTCTGGTGATGTTCTTGCATCCTTACGATTTTGGTACCCAGCCGGCTGCCCAGTAGGGATGGATGCTCCTTGGTCTGGTTCTGCCTAACTCACCCCTCCTGCCTTGGAAGGAGAACTGGCAAATTCAATTCAGTGAAGAACCATTCTTTCATTCATTCTGTCACTATTTATCGAGTTCTTTGTAAGAGTCTCAGCTACCCAGCCAGCCTTCTTAGACCAGAATGAGCTACCAATGTGATGTTGTACGTATGAAGCCAGTACTCCACAAGCAAAAGTAAGTCTGCCTTATCCTCCCAGTGAGGAGGCCCCTACCCAAGGTTGAATAAAGCCCAGAAAAATTCAGCAACTGCAGCGTCAACAAATTGAAGCAATCAGAATAATCATTCAGCAGTGATTAATCGCAACAACCCCGCTTGGATCTCATACATGGAGCTAGAGATACGTAGCTATTTCTAGCTCTGAATCTGTTTTAATGTCTTTGGCCTTCAGTCAATCAGTTCACCTTCCTGTGACCCACACCGCCTCCTTCACAGGAAGATTTCCTGAAAAAGGTTTGCCCTGGGAGTAGAACCACTTCAGACCAGCTTGAGCTACATGAAGTGACCACGTGGGGTCATGGTCGGTCTCCCTGGCCCGCCCTGGGAGTACAGCTCTGACATGAGCTATGTGACTTGAGTGGGTTACTTTTTAAAACCTCTTTTGCTCTCAGGCTCCTCATCTGGAAAAATAAATGAGGATAATAATATCTACCTCATAGCATGATCATGAGAATAACAGAAAGGAAAAAAAGGTTGATGTAAAAACACGACGGCCATATTTCTTCATTCCAAGTGAGGCAGTATTCGTCTTGGAGATGCCTGCCTCATTTGTGAAGGAAAACACTTTGGTTAATATTTGTGGCTGAGAAATGTGGCCCAGTGCCTTTATACTCACCCATCGCCTTAGCCCCTCCTCTAGAATGGAGACATATGTACAAAACAGCTAAATTTCTTTGTGTGATAAAGCAATAGAAAGCTGATGTTTTCAGGGAGAGGTGAGGAATCGTAGAAAGGTGGAGGAGAGGGCTCTCCCGAGGAAAAAAGGCTGCAGGTGGGGCTCTGGGGGGCAGAGCCGCCGGGAAGGAGGGCAAGCGGGCCAGGGAGGTAGGGAGCCTCCTTGCGGAGGCGCCCAGCTATTGCTTGCTCTCAGTGCTGCTATAACTGTCCTATCTTGCCCCTGGCCTTCAGTAAGAGTCTTCCATGCAAAGTGACCCTACGTTCTGGGGGCTTCAAGGAAGGAAGGAAAGAGCTCAACTTATTCTGACAATAATGGGACAAGAGGATGGTCAGGAGGCTGGAATGTGAGCTTGAATTCAGCCAGAGCGGGAATTCACAAGGAAAAGAGATCATGAACATATCAACCCATCCCCCCAGGAATCCTTCGAAATCTTGGGATGGGGAACACAGACATCACACAAAATTTGGTCATGGGGACTCAGGCTATTTAAGGAAAACATGTTTAAAGAAGGCTGGTAAAAATCAGGTTACATAAGGCTTCAATGAGAGAATGTAACTAAAGCAATGAGCTCCCAGCCCAGCCAGGGATAAGCACTCAACGAAAGGTAGCTTCTTATTAAGATTTAGTGGGCAATTTCCTCTTTTCTTCACCCTTTTGAACTTCAAGGACTCACCCTCTACTTGAAAATTGTGATACAGTCATTCATTTATTCTACAATCATTTATCAAATTCCTTTTAGGTATCTGGTAGGTTAAATAACTTCAGGCAGATTATCAGACCTAACGCCCTCGGGTTTAGTATGTGCTCGCTGCTGAGCTAAGTGCCTTACCTGACTGGTATCATTTAACCCTCACCACCGTCCTAAGGAGGCACGATTGTATTCCTACTTTATAATGAAGAAGCTGAGGTAACAGCAAGGCTAAGTGACTTGCCCAGACCACTCAGCCAGCCAGTGGGAGAGCCCAGGTCTGAACCCAGGCAGTCGGGTTTCATGCACTCCTTAAAACTGCCAACTGCTCCTGACAGGTGTGTGAGTTACAGCCGAGGACGGAGAGGGATCATGAGGGAAGGGTCATGTGGAGGGAAACCTACAAGTGTGGGCAGGATCTTCTTGCCTTCTTTTCCCTCCCAGTTCTCATTTCCATTCTAGCCTTGAGCTCTCAGGAGCAAGGTGGCACCAGCATCCTAACACTGACATCTGTTCAGAGCTGCTCATCCCCTGGTTTGAGGTTTCCCATTCTGTTTGTGCCCCCCCATTAGCCAGGGGAAGGAGGAAAAGGGAGCGAAGGAAAAGACCCATTGAACCAACCAACAGAAGATCAGAAGCTGACCATTTTGCCATAATACAGTACAACAGCACTAAATAAATCAATCACTTGGCGGGGTGGGGAACGACTTGCCTATAATCAGCTATTAAAGGCTTGTACCACTTAATTAGTCTATTAATTAAAACTGTTCTCCTCCTTCCACATGTTATCAGCCTGCCGAGGCAGAGAAAACTCAAGCCCCAGGGGCAGGAGATAAGAGAAGTAAGAAGGACTGAAGTAGCAGATTCAAACAGCTGGGCATGTGTGTGTTTTAAAAGCACAGCTCTCAGTGCCCGGGGCAAATCCACCTGCTAGTCGGAATGGAACGTTTATCAAAAACCAAAGGGCTGTTGTCTCTGTTGAACAGAAAGGGGAGAAAAATGATTTAATCTTTAAAGAGAAAAACCACCATAACCACACACAGGGATCTGTGAAGGGCAGTTCCACTGGGTGTTCCCTGGGGCTCTGGACACAGTGAGAAACAAACATGCTTAGTGCAAAGGTAGTGTTATCAGAAGACTCAGGAGCATGGGGACGATGCCCTGATGCTGATGTGTGTCCCTCTTCAGGAACTAACACATATTGAGTTCCTACTACGTGCCGGGTACCACCTCCGCTCTTTATGTCTGTAACATCGTGTTTGATGATTTCATAGACATTCTTCGAGTTATTTCTGGGAGTTCTCAAAAAGGAACCTCACGTGAGTCTTCACAGCTGTGGTCGCCAAAGGATGGCTGCTCTGCTCTTCCCCTCCTGTTCTGGCTCTCAGTGGTCCACGCCCCCTGCCCACCGAGAGCTCGGAAAAGCCTCTCATCACTGTGGCTGACCGTGTCATACACACTCAAAGGCCCCAGAGACTCACAAGTCATTCTTAAGCAGTTCAAACAGGCTCTGAGCCCCACAGGTCTCTCCATGTTCCTGGGGGCACTGTGGCCTTCATACGCCTTTCCTCTCTTTTCCAGCCAGTGAATGAAAAATATTGCCAGCCATGTCTGTAAACAAAGGATGCGGCAGCCATCAAGTCATGGACCACCACCACCGCTCCTGGCAGTGAGCAGAGGGAACTCAGGATGCAGACTAGCAGGCAGCCCAGCCCCAGCTGCCATCCCCAGTGGTGCACCCTGAGGGGACTCAGAATGTGAAAGAACAGGACACTGGCCCTCGATGGCTAGGGGCATATCAAAGGAATGATTTCCACCAGCCCAGACTTTTGCATCTTCCTATACACAGAAAAGCGCTAAATTCCTTAACTTGAGATACCTGGTTTTCTTTAATTAACAGTAATCTTTTGATGTTTTGACTACTTGGTCTTTATTGCAAACACTTCTGTATATCCCGGCTCCTCCTCTGCCTCTTTGGAGCAGTCCCTCAGAGCAACCTGGGGGGCTGCCTCTAGGGCTTGAGTCCTCAGAAATGTCGGCCGAATAAAACATAACTCTCAGTTTTTAGGTTGTGCTTTTTTATTTTCAGTCAACAAGCCCCTCTGCTCCCCTCCGTCCTCCTCAAGTTACTAAAGACACAGTCCCATGCGCTCGAATGAACAGGAGCAGACACAGAGGAGGGTGTTGGGAGGCAGGGGTCTCCACCAGCCACAGCCCACCAGCGGTGGTTAGGTTACCTGGTTTCATCCTCACAACAGCCATGTGACAGACTATTAGCAATTCCACTTTGCAAGATGGGGAAACTGTGGCTCAGAGAGGTTGAGCCATTTGGCCAGGATTCTGCAGGCAGTGGCAAAGCGCTTAGCAAGAGCTCAGTAAGTATCTGCTGACAGTTGGGACTGGGACCATGGAGGCAGGACAAGGTCGAAGGTCTCCAGCACCTGGGAACTTCAGAGCCCGCAGGAGTCCGACTATGTGGTAAAAGGGAAATGTCGATTGAGGCAACCCCTCTAGGAAGGGAGAAGGGGCATGTGGAGCACAGGGTCAGCTCCAAGGTCAGGTGCTCCCAAACCCACCTCTCCTGCCTGGATACCTGTTGTTACACAGTCCACTTTCTACCAACAACCCATTACATTCCCCACCCTCCCTTCAAAAAATAACACCTTCAGAAATGGTAAGCGGTAACCTTTGTAAGCTGCGCAATCCTCATGATGTCAACACGTCCAAACACTCCCACTTTGGGGATGGAAGGGAGGGGGAGGGGGAGGGGTAACGTGATGGAGAGAGCCTGGACTTGGAGCCTGGTGACAGGCTTCTGTTCCCTGCTAACCAGCTAGGGGACCTTAGGCAAGGTGTTTGCATTCATTGTCTACCTTCAGTTTCCTCATATGGAAAATGGGAACTGCCAGCCGCCTCCCTCAAAATGTTATTGTGAGGATTAAACAAAGTAATACAATCCTGCTATTACATACAGACAGAGAGAACTACCAAACTACAAAGCGCCTCCGTATATATCTCTGGCAACCTTCCGGGCAACCCAGAGTATTATTATCCCCATTTTTCAGTTGAGGAAATCAGGCTCAGAAAGACTGCAATTCACCTGAAAACAGTGAGTGGTGCTATGATTCAAAAGCAGTGGCCCTGGCCCCACCACGTCTGATTTTCAGATCATGCCGCTTCATTGTGTCTGCCTCAGACTCCCTCAACTGGGGGGTGTGCGTCATGTTCTAAGCTTTCATTCATCCACGAGCAGTGGGTGAACATTTGTGTTTCCATCTGGCACCAGGTACTGTGCCTGGCAGTGAGGATACTGTCGCAGTGGTCCTAGCATGGTCTGGAAAGCAGACATCGGGTAAGTGAGGACCAATGTGTGCATGAACATTACAGCTGGGGAAGGACAAAGGTGTGCAGGTGAGGGCAGAGACAGGTGGGAAGCCGGAAGAATGAGTAGGACAGAGCCTCACAAATCCGGGAAGGGGGTTCTCAGCTCCGGGTGGGAAAGAGCTTGGTGTTTAGTACGAGTGAAGCACAAAGGGTGAGAGAGAAGTGGCAAGAGAGGAGGCTGTGGGGGTTAGCTGAGAGCCAGGTCCTGGAGGCCTCATGAGCCGCGTGAGGGAGTGAGGACTCATCCTTAGTAAATGCAGAGCTTCCTAAGCCTTCTCAGCAGGGAAGTGACTGATACTTTTGGAAGATCCTTTTGACTGGGATGTGGAGACTAGAACTGAGCCTGGTGAGGCTGGAGGCAGGTAGGTCAGTTAGGATGGAGACAGATGCAGAAATTCAGGCAAGAAGACATAATGGTGGTCTGATCCTGGGATAGGGCCATGGGGATGGAGAGAAGGACAATCTGAAATAGATTTAGGACAAGGTGATTGATAAGGAGTGTGCATGGAGGGAAGGGAGGGAAGGGGAGGAGTCAGGGATGATACCAGCTTGTCTCTGGCACATGCAACTGGTGGGTGGTGGTGTCCCTTATTGGATAAGGGGACATTTTGGGTAGAAAATCTGCTATCTGTCAGGCGTATTCTGCAAGAACTTGTATCCCAACTTCACCCAGGGACCTCTAAATGATGTCTGTTTTGCCCAGAGGAGAAGAAATAGATGAAAAGATCCTGCCTACTTGAGCATTCGGCTTGCCAGGAGCCAAGGTGCCTGCGGTGGATATATGTTGATGGTGGAGCATCCCATACGAGGGGCATCAGACTCCTCTGCAGCAACGGCATTCATCTCCCTGGGCCTCCTCCAGTGGGCCTCCTGGTCCCTCAACCCAGCTTCCCTTTGATTATTATTTGCCAAGGGCATAGCATGCAAGATACCCTCATAGGTGCAGCTGGGGAAACTGTTCTTAAAAGAGTTCATAACCTAAAGGAGCGATAGGATAACCAACTGCAAAAATGACGTCAGGTCCACACGTAGAGTGTTAATAGCCACACACGGCAGAAAGAACACGCTCCCGGAAAACCGAAGTCACAGACAACACTTCTGAATGGGAAAATCAGGGAGGAAGCAGTATTCAAGCTGGTCTTAAAGGAGAGGTGGGATTTCTCTAGGCAGAAATGTGAGATTGGAGTAGGAGGAGGTGTTCCGGAAGGAAGAAACAGCATGAGCAAAGATGGCAGCGGGCACAGGTAATCAGCAGCTCCACCTCCTGCTGTCTTAGGGTACTGGCAGAGAGGGAGTTCTAAAGCTGGGGTCCATGGAGCTTTGAGAAAGTCTGAGAATACCCCACCATGCCAAATTATGTTTATGTATGTATGTGCACTTTTCTGGAGCGAGGGCCCACAGCTCTCCTCCCATTCTCAAAAGAGTTTAGATCCTAGAAAAGGTTAAAAAAACAGTAATCCAGATCTCCCGAATGACAATTTACAGGTGGGTTGAAGCAGCTGTGTTTTGGTTTTTGTTTTTTTTTTAAACAAGCTCCTTCGAGAACTGTCCAGTGCACACCTCGGATCTCTAGACAGGCCCAAGGGGGCTTTGAAATGCTAGCCTCACACAGGCTTCTTTCCCTTCGCCCACTCGAATTCCCCACCCCCACCCCAGTCTCCACTGCCTTAAAAGAGTTAAGGGAGGCCGGGTCAGAGGAGTAGAGAGGAAAATCAGGGACTCAAGCAAAGACTCTGGAATCTCCTTCAGAGATGGCGGTGGGTGGGAGCCTTTCCACCCTAAGGCTGGAGAAGGTCAGAACGCCCGGTCGGGTCCCCTCCGCCCCACAGCAAACCTATGGTCAAATTCTGGGAAATTCCAAACCAGTCGGCATTGCTGCGGCAGACATTCCCGGACGCCGGCGCGCGATGCCCGCCGCGGCCGCTGGGTGGCGCGTCGCCGGGCGCCGAGCGTGGGAAGCGCGGGCGCGCGGGCGGGCTGAGCTCACACACCCGGGAAGCGGCCGCGGGAGAGCTGGCGTCCGCAGCGGCTGCGCATCTCGCTCCTCCCGCTGGGCGCTTGGGGGGCGGCGAGGCGGTTGTGCGGTCCCCCGGGAGGGAGGCGGCTAAGAAAGGTAAGAGCGGGGCCCCGGCCGGGTGGGAGGGGGCGCCGCGGCTGGGCCTGCGGACGGCCTCCAAGGGCCCCAGGGCAGGGGTGGGCCCCCTGGGGGCGATACCCCGGTCCCCGCCGCGCTCGGGTCGCGCCCCACCCTCGCTGCGGCGCGGCCTCCCCGCGCTGCTGCCCGCGCCGCGTGGGTGGGAGCGGATCGGGGCCGGGAGCAGCCCTGGCCGGTCCCCGGGCTCCGCGGCCGGGGCCAGCAGGGCGGGGGAGGTGGATGAGCAGCCCCCTGGGCCCGGCCGGCGAGCCCCAGCCCACTCCTCACCTTCCGTTCCTCCGCTCCGCAGTGGGCGTGGTGCCCCTCTGCTGCAGAGGGGGCGCCTGGAGTTGAGGAAGGCAGTGGGGGAGGGAGAGCGCAGAGACAGGTGGTTGAGGGGGCGAGCGATGGTGCGCGAAGGCTCGTGATATTAATGCGGATTTCTTTCTCCCCCCTTCTTCAGGGGGCGCGGAGGTGCGCGTGGAGGAGGAGGCGGGAAGGCCAGAGGCATAGCTCGGGAGAGGCAGGCGCTGGCGGAGATGCCGCTGGGCAGTGTCTCTGTTCAGTAATTCCCCCCTCCTTCCAAAATTAATAAAGGGGGTGTGGTGGTGCGAGTGGAGGAGTTTGATGAAGACCTGGCCCAGAACTGCCCTGAACTGCCCCAGGCCGGCTGTCTGGCTCCCGCGTGCATATCCGGGAGCCACAAGCATGAAGCATCTGCAGAGGCTGGGAGTGGGGGCTGGGGGTGACCATGCCCTGGATCATAGCCGCTCCAGCAACAGAGACAGCTCCAGAGAAGGGGCTGGGAGAAGGACGGTGGTTGTGGGGGGAGGGTCCGGAAGCGAAGGAGAATCTCCAGGCCTACAAACCAAGTTCATAGATGGTGGGTTGGCCAGGATGTGGTGGGAGGTGGGGGCTCCAGGGAAATAGGGTAATGTCCTGAGGACCCTCTCCTTCCAGCTTTGTAGCCGTAGACCAAAATTTGGGATTCGGCATTTGCCAAATGTGCCTAATTTTTTTTTTTCTTTCCCTTTCGGTTTGTTTTGTTTTTTAGAGGAACGGCAAATGACAGAGCAGAGGAAAGGCTGGCCCAGCCAATCCTGGAGCCGCTGCAGCACTGGTTCCCCAAACAAACACATTCTGGTGCAAGGACAGAGAGGAGGGGGCTGCTGGCACACACCCCTCCCCTGCCCCTGGCCCCGTTGCTTCTCCCCTTTGGGAAGGGCAGCCTGGCCGCCTTAGGCTGCGTGGACAGAGGCTGCCTTGGGCCAGGGTGGTGATGGTGCTGCGGCCCCTCCCTGCTGCCCAGCGTGGGAAGAAGAATGCAGAGCCAGGCAAGTCTCCCTCTGTGTCCTCCGGGGTGGAAGGAGCAGGTATAGACAGGGCTGGGGCAGCCAGGGCCTGGTGTTGCTTTGGCATTGGTGGCTAGAGGGCTGTGCCTCCAGCCCCTTGGGTTTGGTTCCACTCCCGGCCTGTCCCTGGCACTTGGCAACTGCGTCTGTGTGCTTATTGGTGCCACCATGTTATATAACGCTTATATAATCTCCCAGGGCGAGCACTGTCTCCGCTCTCAGGTCACGCAGACACTGTGTCCGTGTGGGAGTCAGGATCTGGGGAGGCTTGTGGGTGGACTTACGCTCCCATTCTCAACCTGGCTCCTTCTCCTGATCCCGGCTGTAAGAGGGGGAGATAGGAGAGGAGGGACCCAGTCCACACCAGCTGTCTGGGGCGGAGGAAGATGGGCATCCTTCCTCATCTTCTTGCCCCTCTCGTGTCCCCCTTGCCCAGTGGACCATCTGGTGGAGTGATGCCATTCTTGTGCCTTGAGGCCAGCTTTTTGTTCTCGGGGGTCCCCTGGCATGGCAGGTGGGTGTGGTGAGATGACACTCAAAATGTTGTGGTGGAGGAATACCTGGTCTATAGGGTTGGATAAAGAGAGCGAGAAATTAGCTCTGCCTTTGAGGTTTTGAGCATTAGTGACTAGAAGGATGGGGTTGTGGTGGCATTCTAAGAGATTTGGAGCCGGCCCAGGGGCTAGAGGATGGTCAGGGAAGGGTGTACAGGGAAGTGGATCAGACAGCAAAGATAAACATGGTGTTCTTTTACTGTACTCTCCACTGGGCTGTCCCTGGTTACCAGGGCAACAGAAGCAGTGATGAAAATCATGCCTTTCGTTTAGTGGAAAAATCTGGCTCCTCCTCCCTCCTCTTCCTTCTCTAATCGCCTACAGCCTATTGGGAGGGTGATGACTCCAGGGATCACAGGCCCCAACGTGGCCCTTTCAGGCCCCCCGCTTCCCCATTTGTTATCCTCTCCCCTCTTCCTGCATCCCCTGTCTCCCCCAGAGCTCTGTAATTGGCAGTTGCGTAGGAGTTGGACTGGATGGAGGGGGAAGGGCGTGGACGTCATTACAGGGCAGGGTGAGCAGAGCGTGGGCAGAGCTGTGGATGTGGGAATGGCTGGCACACAAGGAGGGTCAGGCATTGATCATCTAGATGGCCCTTGTTTCTGGGATGGTGGGAAGGGTGGGTGTGATGATGGGAGGCCCACAGAGCCTGGCAGTCTGGTGTGGCGGTGGTGGGGAATAGGAAGGCCTTGAGGTTTTCTGGTGTGGTCGTGGCTCCGGGAAAAAGCTAGGATTCATTCATTCAGCACTTTTTGGGTGTCTACCGTGTTAGGTAAGGTTTGGGGAGCTAGGAAGACACAGGTTAAGTAGAGCTTGGCCTGGACCTTGAAGAGATTGTGGTAGACGGGAGGAGGATGGGCATTTGGGGGAAGATCAGCTGGTGTTGCTACAAACCTCGAATCTGGGGTCTCAGGCAGGAGACTGGCAGTATTCCAGACTGGAGGTGATGGATGAGGGTGGAGCCTGTGGGATGCGGGGGAAGGGGTAGTTCAGAGAGCCCCTCTGGCTTGGGGACAGGACCTGGCGGAGAGAAAGTGCTGACATTTGGAGCCTTCATGATTGACAGAAAAATCAGGGTTCAAACTTCTTTGGGGGGAGTCATGTTTGATTTGCTTTTGGACATATTCCTCAAGACGATGGTAGGGTATCTAGATGGAAATGTTTACGGTCAGGCCAATAAAGTTTGCAATACAAGTCAGTTCTGGGAAGCGATTTGGAGGAAATTGTAGTATGAAGCCTGGAAGGTGTGAGGTTGCTGAGAAGGTGTGGAGAGAGAGATCCAGGGCCTAGGGCATCGGCCTAGAACTGGGTGAGGCTGGATGCCTCGTACTTGTTTATTATCCCAGGGCCCGTCCAGACTGCTGGACCAGTTTCTGCTAATGAACACCCACGTCTTCTACCAAACCACACCCCTTTTTGAAGTTCAGGTTTCTGTTTTAAGTTTTCTTCTCCCTAGTAACTATGTCGGGAAGGGTAAGTCCTGGAAAGACAGATACCTATACACTCATCTCTCCAAGCTCTCCCCTTGACCTTTGCTGTACCGTTCACTTACAAATTACTCAGGCTCTGAGGTGTGCTGTGAAGATGTACCATAGGTCCTTAGCCTCCACCAGCACTGCTTTTTTTTCTGGTTCCTTTCCAGTCATCACTCGGGAGGAATAAGAGCAGTGGACAGAGCTAGGAGGCCTTTGCCAGCTACGTGATCTTGGACAAATCACTTCTTTTTCTAGGCCTCCGTGCCTAGTCTCAGGGTCTAGTTTCTTTCGGCTCTGAAGCCTTCAGATTTGATGTCGAAAGCTTTTTCCACGTTTGCCCAGGTTTCTGATGCAGGCTTTTGAAATCACCAGCCCATGTTTCTTTGGTGCCTTGTGGGAGGGAGTGGCAGGGATCTGGGCTGCTGGTCCCTAAAGCAGGCTTCTGTCTCCAGAGGAGCCAGCCCTCCAGGCAGAGAGTGGCCCCTGTTCCTCTTGGGAGCTAGGAACTGCTAGAAAAGCAGGTTTTGCCAGTGACCAGGAGTTGGCCAACTACGGCCCATGGACCGGATGCCTGCTTTTGTAAATAAAGTTTTATTGGCACATAGACATGCCCACTGTCCATGTGTTGTCTGTGGCAGCTTTCATGCTGCACTGGTGTAGCTGAGTAGTTGCAACGGAGAACTTGTAACCTACAAGCCTAAAGTCTTTACTGTCCTGCCCTTCAAGAAAAAATTTGCTAACCCCTATCCTAGACTACCAGAAAAGTGTTTGGATCTCCACTGGGGATGCTTACTGTGGTCATTTTGGATCCCTAGGGTTCTTGAAAATTCTGCCTTGGGCCTTCCTTTGTGATCCTGTGAGAGGCTGATGTGGCAGTTGAGATGGTCAATTCTTAGAGTCAGTCCCAAGATAGTAGTCCTGTATCTGGGAAACCCCGTTCATTTTCATCCCTTTCCCTGAAGCCTGGAGGGGGTCTGTTCCCCTGACCCTCCCCTCCCCCCAACAATACTACTTTGAGCCTGGAGGCCTGAATTCCTCATCAGGGACAAGCTACCCTCCCTCTCATTTCCCAGGCCTATGCGGAGGAGGATGGACCAGCCCAAGCCCAGTGTCTGGTGAGAAGGAGTGGCTCCCGGGTCCTGCCAAGTCCTACACACACTTCCCTTGATAGCTTTGCTTTGTCACTTCCGGGCTCAGTGTGCCCTTTAGTTCTGAGGCCCTGGAGGTGCATGTGCAGAGAGAGCTCGCACCCCAGCCTGGCTCATCTGCCTCAGCCTGGCACCCGTCCCTCTCTGCCAGAACAAGGGCCTGCAGCTTGGGGTTTGTGGGGTTTGTTTCTGCGTTGACTTGGGGCCAGGATCGGCACTCAGTATTCTTGTGGCCAACGTCACAGAGTCCCCGTGTGTCCTGGTCCCCACCTTTTTTGACATGGTCCTCAGACTGGAGTCTTGGGGAGACCCCTGGCTGGGAACAGGATGGGGTTCACGTTCTTGCTTTTACACACCAGTAGCACAGAGCAGTTGGGTCACTTCTGCTCATGGCTGAGATAGGAAGTGAGACACTTTGGTGGCAAGAGGAAACCACGTGCTCGGAGCAGCACTGGGCGGGCGGGGGTGGGGCGGGGAGGATGACTGAGGTTTATTCCCATTGCAGCTGGAAGGGAGGAGGCTGGCAGTGGGAGGAGGGAGCAGACGACCCAGAATAGCAAAGAAGACAGAAGCTGAGCGCACCAGAGCTGCTTTTAGCCGGTAATGGTAAGCCTGACTCTAGCAGTCTTATTTCTCACCTCCCCTACACACACGTTTTCCCCAGAGGCCGGATCTCTGACTGTTCTCATCAAAAAAGAAAAAAAGGAAGGTCTTAACCAAAAATCCTCTCTAAATACCTTTCTTTGCAGAGTGTAGGGTGACCCCACACTACACAGGTTTACAGGAATGTTCAGCCAAGTGCACTGACGTGGAGAAACATTCATCTACTACAGAATTACTAAGGATCTGTTCCTTGTGGGGCACTATGTGAAGCTCAGAGGATACAGAGATAAGCAAAGGATTCACAGTGTGGTCTGGAAGGTATATGGGCAGTTGAACCAGTTTTAATACGATCTGCACTAACTAGATCGTGAGCTTTAGGCCAGCACATCTGTGTCAGTCATGTTCATGGCCATCGCCCGCGTGTGGGGTATCATGCTTGGCACGAGGGGGCACACACGTGTTTACCTGGCTGGCCCATCCTTATTTGATCTGTCCTGGAAATGTGCAGGAGGGCTCTGAGGAGGTGAGTGGAGAGAGAGGAGCTCATGGCAGCGTGTGTGACAATCTGGGGCAGAGGTGGACTTAGCTGGGTGCCCTGGTAATGCGAGTGCCATTAAGGAGAAAGCAGGTGGAAGGGTTGACCGTGTGGGAATGAGGGACGCCTTTGGCATCAGGACCAGGAGGAAGCAGGAGAGTGACCTGGTACAGAGAGGTGAGTTAGCGGCCCCACCTCTCTGGATAAAGCCGGGGGCTGGGGAAGAAGGAAGAAGCGACCAGTGGCAGGGAAGGTGGGACTGGGGTGAAAACCAGCATGAGAGGGAACCTAGAGGCATCTCCAGGCCCAGGGTGGATGCACAGCTGAAGCAGGTGAGTCCCAGGCGAAGATGACAGCAGTGACGGAGAGAAAGCAGGGCTCTCAGCCCTGTCCCGCAGTCTCCTCAGAAATGACCGTGTCCAGGTGTGACCCAGAGAACCACGTTTCCCCGCAGTGGGGCAGATGCAAGGAGATTATCTACAGTTTGAAATTACAGTTACTCTTCTTTCTGAAGTTCTTACCTTGGACATTTTCACGCATCTGTGAAGGTAGAGAGAGTGTAAGAATCCTCAGTGTTCCCATCACCCAGGTCCCACCTGTCATCAGCACATGGCCCCTGTCGTGTCATGTGTACTTTCGCCTTCCTTATTCCTCACTCCCTTCTTGGATTATTTCACAGCAAATCCCAGATGTCATAATTTCATCCACAAATACTCCATTATGAATCTCTAAAAAGCAATATGTTTTAAAACATAACCCCAGTAGTAATATCACCCCTTGCAAAGGCACTGTCATTCTTAATAACACCGATCATCTGTTCAGTTGTGTCCCTGGCTTGTCTTATTTTTTTTTTTTTTTTAATATTGGTTTTGTTTGAATCAGGCTCCAAACAAGATCCACATGTTTCATACAGTTCATGATTGGTCTCAACGTCTCTGTTCATAAAGATTATGCTCAGTCTTAAAAGAATTATAGGAGGAGGGTAATAGTTCAGTGGTAGAGTGCATGCCTAGCAGGCACGAGGTCCTGGGTTCAATCCTCAGTACCTGCATTTAAAAAAAAAAAGAAGGAAAAAAAAGAATCATGTATTGCAATTCTGCTGTGTAGAATTACGTAGCTGCCTCCATCCCGCCAGTCAGCCGCCCTCAGCAGCTTTCCTGAGTTTTGTTGAACCGGTTGTGATTTTTGGAGCATTCTTCATCATTCCTCTTGTCTTGTGGCTTTCTGTAAGGAGTCATTTTCTCCTTCCTTCAGTAAGTGTTTCTGGAGAGCCTGCTCTGTTGCCAGGCACTGTACCAGGCCCTGGGCATACGGCTGTGAAAATGCAGGCTGGGCCCTGGGCTCCTGGAGCTTACAGTCTGGCCACGTGGGAGCTGTTGTGGGTCTGCTTGTTGCCCACCCCCCACCCCATGTTCATCACGGCCGAGCTGCGTCACCACGACAGTCACTTCCATGCTGACAGATCTGCCACGTCCTAGGGCTTGGTACTTATGTCCTCATGCTGTCCTTTTATGTGGTTGATTGGTGGTGTCCCCTGGACTGATGAAGAAGCCAGGTGTGGCTTCTGTGGCAGGTCCCTGTTTCCTAGCCATGCCCTGGGATTCTAGCAGCGTCACCAGCTGAGTTTGCGTGTGTCCATTTGACACTCCGGGCTTGAGCGTGTGCCGCTCAGCTGGTTAGCGTGGAGAGCTTGCTCAGCTGGCGGATTGTGGAGAGGCTGAGTGAAAACATCTGGAAGATGCTCGGAACCATTAAAGGGCTCAGCACACGCCACGGTGCCAGCATGTTCTTTGAGCAGGTCGGCTGTTTCCGTGTCTTTGTGGACTTCTGGTAGGTTTGAGGCGTTTGCTCATAACGATGAGACTGTCTGCCTAATAGGCCCGTTTTCTCAGCTTGCCGTTCTTTGCCGAGCAGGACGGTATGGGGTGACCGTGCTGCGTCAGAGGCAGAATCTGATGGAACAGATCAGGCCAGTTTGCTAATAATGGTCTGTCTGGGATTTGCATTTGCATTTGTCTGTGAATAAATAATCAGACTTAAGTTTGGATGCTATGACTTTCGATTTTGAGAATGCTCTACGATTCCTGTTGTATTTTTCCATTTGCAGTTCAAATGCAGCTATATTGCAGTTCCTGGATTATAATGTCTGAGCCTTTAAAAAAAAAACCTTAGTTAATAAAAATCAATATATTCTCAGATACAAAGACTAGTTTTCCTTCACCTCTCCAAGATCTTTCTTTGTGGGCTTAAGAGAGTCATACAGACTATATGAATATGCTGTGATTGTCACTAAGGGCCACATCATTTAGAGTCTGATGATATGTTTTATTTTCTTCTAATTAAGTCATCTTTAATTATTTTGATGATTACTGGTATTGGTTAAAACTTTTGAGCAGATTTCTCTGTGTGTGTGTGTTTATATGTACAGTATCGATGTGCCAGTACGTTACACGCATTATGAAACACAAAATGAAAAGTTAAAAATGGTCAGATGTGTTGTATTCTCTGCCTCCTTCCTGCGTAAACTACTTGGGTCCTGCCTGAGGGCAGCCCCTCTTCTTCGTGCTCAGTTTCAGCCCCTGAGACGTACTCAGACTTCTCTCCGGCCTTTCCCTGTCCTCGCGTGTCCAGATGCTACTGTTCTTCTCATCTTACAAAAAGTCTCCTTTGACCACCCCCCTCTTACAGCTACTGCCTGTTTCTCCGGCCCCAGCCCCAAGAGCGTTCGGGTCTTGCTCCCTTCACTTCCTCTCTCGGGTCCCCTCCAGGCAGGCTTGTCCCCACCACTCCGGACGACGGTGCTCTTGTCCAGGCCAGCGGTGACCTCCGTGTTCCTGAATCTTGTGGCCCTTCATCACAGTCGCTTCAGCTAGACTCGGCACAGCTGGTCGTGCTCTCTTCCTTGAAGCTCTTTTGTCACTTGGCTTCCGGGGCATGGATTTCTGGTTTCCCAACCTGTCTCATTGGCCATCCCTTCTCAGCATCTCATCTCCCCAACTGCCCAATGTTAGAAGGCCTAGGGCACCTCCTCTCCATCTTCTCTCTTTCTGTTTGTGAGCTGCTCCCACCTCATGGCTTTAAATACCATCTATGTGGATTTTGTCTTAAATTTGCTTCCGAGTAATCCCAGGAGATAAGCAAGACTGACCATGAGCTGATAAAGGTTGAAGCTGGGTAATGGGTACCTGGGGGTTTATTATACTGTTCTGTCTAGTTTTGTTTGTGTTTGAAGTTTTCCATAATGAAAAGTTAAAAAAAAACTTACACACTGATGACCCCAGTTATTTGTCTCAAGCCCAGTCTTTCTCCTGAAGTGTAGTTCTACGTAGCTGTCTGCCTACTTAATGTTTTAACTTGAATGCTAATAGACATGCCCCAAACTGAATTGATTTTCCCACACAAATATATTCCCCTTCTGCTCCCTGATCTTGGTTGTGAGAGTGCCATCCTTCCTGTTTCTCTTCCAAAATACCTATGGTCATGCCTCACTTTTCTTTCTTATGTCCTTCAATCAGTCCATCAGCAAATATTGTTGACTCTACCTGCAAAATATATCTAGAGTATGACCAGTCAGAACTGCTCCCACGGCCGTCACCCTGGTCCAAGCTGCCTTCATCTCTCATCTGCCTCTCCTTTGCCCCTTACGGGCTGTAGTCCTCACAGTAGCCAGAAGGATCCCGTGAGACGTAGGCCACATCATGCCTGGGCTCCAAGCCCTGCTGTGGCTTCTTTCCACACTCAGTGGAAGCCGTGGTCCGTGGAGTGGTCCACCAGACCCTGCAGCTTACACTGTCGGGTAGAAATATAACGAGTTACACATGGGCACGATGTATGTAATTTAACATTTTCTAGTAGTTAAATTGAAAAGGAAAAGGAAAGAGGTGACGTTAGTAATTTACTTAACCCTGTATGTCCAAGCTGTTTTCATTTCTGATGTGTATTTCATTGCTGGTTTCGCACTAAGTCACGCCCGTAGCACATCGCAGTTAGGACTCGCTGCATTTCGTGTGCTCAGTAGCCTCGTGTGCCTGGTGGCTGCCGTGCTGGAAATGCAGGTCTGTGCATTCTGGCCCCACTTTGCTTCTGTGTCCTCCTCTCCTGTTGCTATTCTCTTCTTTCACTTTGCACCAGCCACACTGGCCTCCGTGCTGTTCCTCAAATAAACTAGACGTTTCCTGCCTTAGGGCCTCTATACCCGCTGTTCCCTCCCTTGGGGGTGCTTTTCCCCAGGTAGCCACCTAGCTGACTCTCAGTTCCTTTGGGTCTGTGCTTGGGTCCTGCCTACCTATTGCCTCACCCTCCCCTGTGCACACACTTGCTACCATTTCCTGCATCTCTTCCCCACGATGCTTTTTCTCCATAGCACCACCACCATTTAGCCCACTGTGAATTTCTGTTACTTCATATATTTGCTCTCGCTCTCCACTGGAGTGTGTGTGAGCTCTGTGAGGGCAGGGGTTTGTGTATGGTTTGTTCCCTGCTGTATTTGCAGAGCGTGGAAAAGTATCTGGCACGTGGGAGAGGTGAATAGATGTTGTTGAGGAATTAAATGAAATGTACTGTTGAGAATGATTCTTTTTCAGTGAGAGCCATTGAATTGAGTATACGTTATTGTTTCAGAATATCTGGGTGTCATATTTTGCAATATGACAGTTTGAGGGTCTGGTTCAAGTCACGGTACTTTCAGAGTCCTCTCTCTAAAGATGTTAGTATGGGTTCAACTTATAAATGTTTCAAGACCCCTGAAACAGTGTATTTCATGCATTTCATTGAGAGATTTACAAACTAGCTGGGTATTCTGTCTTAAGTGTTTGCATAGATACAAGCTTTTAGAGATAGTGTCCTTCCACCGAATTTGGTTAACATCATCACGTGACAGTGGAAATGATTTCCGAATGCCGGTTTTTGAAATGCTCTTTCTGTGACGTAAGTCTCTTTCAAAAAGTAAAGGCTTTCTTTCCCATTTTTAAAATGTTGCCTTTACCTTAAAGAGACAGGTTAAATATTTAATTTGTTCAAAAAGTATTCATTACTCAGCACTCTCCCAACAGGCACTCATTGTAGAAGAGGTCAACAAATTTTGGAACCTTGTTTCTGGCTTAAAAAGGAGTATATAATTTCTGTTTTAAGTAGAGCCACTCTTCCAGGTAGTCCACCGTGAGGTGTCTGTGACAGTGTGGTCCAGTGCTTGGCAGGTCTCATCCCTTCGCCCAGGAGGCCCCGTGCACACGTGCTGCCCTGGAGGTGAGCACGGCAGGGATTGCTGGAAGAGATGGCCGAGGTAGCGAGAGGAGCCAGCTGTCTTCCTAAAGGGAGAGGTGCCATGTCTCTGAAGCATTGTGACCGTCTTTCATCAGCTCACCTGTACGTGGAAGATGCTGGTGCATATGCTTCACACCCGTGTTGTTGATCTCCAGGGTGTATCAGCTGTCTACATGCCGTTGGAGTCGTCGTTCCAATTGCGGTGACCAGAAGTACCATTTAAAAGATGAACGGCTGGATTGAGAACTGTAGCTCTTGCGGGGAACAGAGGCCCTGGGTACTTCCTGCTGCAGTAGAGACCGTCTCCCACGTGCCCTGGACTCGACATCGATGAGTAAGGCTTGTCCCCAGTGGGTCAGTCTTCATTACTTAGAACACTAGCCAACCCCTCAGCATCCGTTCTTGACACACGTTTGCACAGGGCCTCCTGTGGGAGAGGCTCCATGTTTCTGGATGGAGTGGGTGGGCACAGGAAAGAGGGAGTGTGCCGCTGTGAATGGGACCTGGCCTCCGTCCTCAGGGAGCTGGCAGTTAGTGAGGGAGACAGACACCCGTGCTAAATACAAGACAAAGCATGAGAAGGATGTGGATGGAGTGTAGGAAAGTGTTACATTAGCTGGAAGGGGTTGGGATTTGGAGGATGTCTCTTGGAAAATGAGCAAGGAGTATCTTGTTCGTGGCTGAATCCTCAGAGCCTCACACTGAGCTTCAGCCCTATCAGTAAATACAAATTTGATAATAGTTGGGTATTGAAGGAGTGGGGCTTCCCCCGGAGGTGCAGTGTGGAAGCCCAGGGACGGAGGAAGAGAGGTCTCGCTGGGAGGAGGTGGTCGGCGTGCCCCGAGGGATGTGTGCCCCAGGAGAGGGGCTGTGTATCGCCAGGTTAGGGCCAGTCTCTTAGGGCCTTGACCAGCCTCCTAGGAATTTGATTTTGGCAGTTTTCAACCTCTTTTTGTACCACTTCTCCTTGGGAATTGGGTGGAAACTATAGTCTCTTTCTCTAGGAGAAAATACATCACGACAGCACGTGATGTGACATCTACCATCAGCGAACTCACAGATCCCAAGTTATAAAACCCTGCCAGAGGCCGGGGAACCGTCAGTGCTTACTGAGCTCTTTAAACGGGGATAAGATGCTTTTTTCCCGCTGGAGTCTTCAGGAACTGACTCAGATGAGTGTGTAGGCATTCTGGATTTTAAGGGCACTGGTAAGTGGCAGGCACAGTATTGGCCCGTTTGAGCCTGGGGAAGCAATGGAGAATTGCCCGGGGAGGGGGGCCCTCTGTCCGCTGACATGGAGAGATCTAGTGTTTGCTCCATTGAGTAGGGGATGAAAAATTTTACCTGAGGAAAGATAGAAAAAATTAACTTTTAAAACTTACTAATTCAAAATATGAAATGCTTATGCTAATTTTTTTTTTTTCTGTGATAATGGTTTCCTGCTCAGATACCCAGCCAAGCAGTAATTACAGACATAGAGAGGCAGTGTATTGCATTTCCGGGAACAATGCATATGGAAGGGAGTCATTAGAGTTTCATATCACCAAGGTATTGGGTTCAGAGAACTCCTTGGCAATCCTGACTCATCAGGGAGGGCTGCCTGGTGGAGGAGTGCAGCAAGATTTCACAGGCTGCTTAGAAAAGCAGAAAGACTGAGCTAAGGGCTGGGCTTCTTTTAAAATTGCTTGGTTTTTGTTTGTGTTGTCATAAAAATTCCTATAAAGAGTATCTGTTAAATAAATTAAAAAAGCAAACTTCCTGTCCTATAGGAAGGACTCGTGACATGCGAAAGGAGGCATACAGATAGACTTTTTGGAGATTTAAGAAAACCCGTTGTGGGCAGCACAGTGTTGCCATTTCTGCCTTTGTGTGTGGTAGGTAAGTTCATTCACAGAGGGGTGAGTTTGAGGGGCAGTGAGGCAGTGTTTTGTCCCAGGGAACAGCATTGATTGAAAATTGGCCCTGTGCCAGGCGGTGCTAGCTGCTAGTGAGCACCAGAAGGCACCACTGGAATGGAAGGGGCTGGCTCTCGCCCTCCTGCACGGGGTAGACCCTGGGGTCTTGAGAGCAGCCGTTGTCTGATGTGTATGGCAGGGCAAGGACTTGGTGGTGGCGATGCAGGCTCTGCGTCCCCTTGGCTGACGTCTTCCACTCATGGGATTTTGCTTTGTGGGGAGGTTAGTCTGTGACGGAGTTTTAAATGTTCTTTCAAGAAGAAGAGCCCCCCCCCCCCATTTTCTCCAGAGTGGTGTTCAGACTGCAAGTCCAGACACCTTAATGGATCGTGAAATCAATTTACTGGGTTGGGACCAACATGAAAAAAAAGAACATAATAGAAAATATTGGATTGTGTGGTGTGTAGTAAAGATGAGTATGATTTCATGAGGCTGTTTCAGTTATAAGTGTAGACGTGTCTATATCTACACAGATACATAGATATATACATGTACGTACCTACACACATGTGTGTATGTACTGGGCCACCTTGTAAACTTTTTTTATTTTTTTATAAGGGGAAAAGGTAACTAGATTTATTTATTTACTTATTTTTTAAGTGGAGGTACTGGGGATTAAACCCAGGACCTTGTGCATGCTAGGCAAGCATTCTACCACTGAGCTACCTCTTCCCCTAAACTTTCTTTCTTCCTGTGGGTTAGGGTCCAAAAAGTTTGAGAAACAGGTGCTGGAAGGATTTCTTTGCTCTTGGTGTAGACAGCGGGTTCCAGCCGCTTCCCCTCCCGTGGAGGCCATCTCTGTGGAGACAGATGTGGTGACAGGGCTTTTTTTAAAGAGCAGCAGAGTCAGGCTCTCACAGCGTGATGTGAGGTTTGTCTGCGGCTGCTCGCCCGCCCCGTCCCCACTTCCCTGTGCCCAGTGTTTCCTGCCGTGGAGAGCTGGGGAGAGAGGCCAGGCGGACCTCCCCAGGGATGGGAGCAGAGGTCGCCTCCCTTCGCATGTCTCCAGGTGTGAGTCCCTGGAGGAAGAGGGCCAGCCCTGGGCCTTTCCTCTCCCTTCCAGGCCTGATTAACTGCTCCCATACCAAGGTCAGGGCAGGGGGAGGAAGGGCGTTCTGACTTACTACTCTGCCCCACCGTGGTTCTCTGTTTCTCAGGTTCACAGGGAGGGAGGTTAGAGGTCACACCATCTGGGATGGCTTGAGGGGTTCCTGGTAGGTGGGAGTGAGCCAGTTCCCCCCTCAGAATTACCACTCAGCTCCGTAGTTCTCTGGCTCCATCTTTCCCGCAAAGGAGAGGAGCCTTTCTGGGATGGTAGTTGCTTCTCCTTCCGCCAGCCGTGCTGACCGGCCTGCAGAGCGCTGACCCACTTGTTATACCTCAAATAGAGGTTTAAATTAGGACCTTTAATCTGTAAGAGGCTTACAGCGTGTTGGGTGGCCAGCTGCTCCGGACTCCCTTGTGGACAGCGCAGCACTTTGCCTGGCTGTTGTTGGGTTGAGGGAATCACGGGGGTCGGTGGCTTCATTGCAGGAGCGACCGGGCATGTGGCCTCCCTCGTCGAGGCCTGGGAATAGCAGGGGTCCCAGGGAGGCAGAGCTGTTTGCCCGATGACATTCCTTTTGCTGTCGGCACTTAGAAGCATGGGCCCTAGGAGTGGATGGGTGCTTCTGGGGATGGAGTGGGGTGCTGGTCTGTCCTCGTGATGGTGGAGTCGGGGGCCCAGAATTCCACGGGTCTTGGATGCTGGTGCTGCTTCTCCTGGGCCCCGAGCCTGGCTCCTTGCTGATAAGCAGTCAACTCTGCTGGCTCCACATGGATTTCCCTTCCACCTGTCCATCAAGAGCTATGTGTCCAGCACGGTGCTGGGTGCCCTAGGGGACACACAGAAGCCTAGGACTTGGGGCTGCCCCCAGATTGCTCATTGTCTTTTCGAAAAGGCCCAGCCAGTGCCTATCAAAGCATTCATTCATCCCACAGACATGTACTTACTTGGCTGGGAGCTGATCGTGGTAGCCAATTATAAAGTTCCAGAGTCACGGGTATGGGGGGAGTACTGTGGGAGAGAGCCCCGGGGCGCTGAGAGCTGGGCCTGAGGGGTGGGATTTGGAGGAATGCGGAGAAGGGAGGATGTGGAAGGTGGGAGGAGTAGCGGGAACAGAGGTGGGGAGAGTGGTCCTCCCCTACGTGCAGGTGGCTGGGACCTCTTCCTCCCCTCCCACTTCTTGAAACAGCCCCAGTTTTAGTCCTAGAGACTCACTCCTCGGACAACATAGACATAGTTCTCAGGTTCCTTCTTATTTTCTCCCCCTGTTTATCATTATAACAACAGTAATGGCTCCTGGCTTTTATTGAGCACTTACTGCATACCACCATTCTATGTGCTTTATGTGGATGGTCTCATTAAGTCTTCCTCTGAGACTGCTGTTAACATATTATTGTGCGCATTTTACAGTTGATAAAATGGAGGCACAGAAAGGTTGAATAACTTGCCCACAGTCACAGAACAAGGATGTGGTTGGGTCAGGAGTCCACCTGGGGCAGCCTGAAGGCAGAGGCTCTGCTCTTAACCCACTGGTTCCCGAACTCGTCTGAATATTGGAATCACCAGGGGATCTTTTAAAATTTCCAAAGCCTGGGCCAGTTACATTACCTCCCAGACCAGTCACATCGCAGTCTCTTGGGGGTGGGACTCAGGCATGAGTAGTTTTGGAAGTTTCCCAGGTGATTTCAGTGTACCAGGTTTAGAAAACACTATCTTAATGTCTGCATTCTCAGGCTTGTGAGTATTTGATTGAATACCTTTTTATCTCTAAGGCAGAGGGGCCTTCCCCCAGGCCCGTGTCACCCTCCATTCCTTGGGGAGTAACTCCAGCTTCTTGTCTGAGGGAGCAGGACCCTCTCGCCCTACATCATCTGGAGCTCCCCAAGAGTGAATCCTGAATTTGGCTAAGCTTCTGAGAAGCTTAGGGCAGAGGGAAGGCTGGTCCCTGGGCGTCAGTGCCCCCTTTTCCCGCCGACTGCTGCCATGGGGCAGAGACAGCTTTCAGAAGCCTGGAGACCTCCGACTGTGGTTTCTCACGTCTTCTGCTCCCCTGGGCCCCTGACTTCAGCGGGGAAGGGAGAGGGTCACATGAGGGCAGATCGCTTCTCGACAAGTCTCGCTCCTCTCTCCTGTCCCCGGGTGAACCTGAAATGGACACGAAGAGCAGCGTCCTTTGGGTGGCTGGGAATGGCACTAAATTTAGCAAAACTGTCGCTGGTGGGGGGCCACCCTGTAGTGAGCCAAAGCCAGCCCCAAGTGGACTAGATTTATAGTCAGCCACACAGCCAGCGTCCTCTGTGCTTGAGCACGTCTGCGGTTATATAGGATCTTTCCATTTCTAAAGCCCGGAAGCTTGTCTGCTGTCCTGTGGGGTCCCCTGGCTCTGCCCCTGTCAGACTTGGGTCCGCCTCCACCGTCCCTCGGGTTGGTTTTCCATCTGTCCTTCCCTCCTGAGTCTGGAGTTCTCACTTCAGTACCTTTGCCTTGGCCTGCAAATTCTTCTATGCCTCTTGGCCAGCGTTGCCAGCCTTCCTTCATTCGCAAGGCTGGCCCTGGAGCGCAGGACCTGAACTTTGGTCAATTTTTCATAGGGCATCTGGCATCTTTGGACACCTTTTGGTCAAAGTTGCTGAGTGGAGAGAAGGAAAGAGCCAGGTGATTAGTTGAACAAGGCTTTGAGGGATGGAGATTTCTGTTCCTTCTTCTCAGAAGCTTAGCCAAATACTTGGTACCCAGCACCCAGAGTGAATGATGATGGGGAGTGGCTGTGGGTGGGCTTTGAGAACCTGACGCTTGGGGATTTCTTTGGTTGGCTCAGTCTTCTGCCGTGACACGGACCATATCTGGGAGGAGGTGAGCTTTGTGGAACTGAAGAGTAGAGATCTGCTGGTGATGGAACATTCACCCCTCCTGGGCCTCCTCCTCCTTCTCAGATCTGAAAGTGGTCCTTGCTTGACACAGCCTCTTTTGCCTTAATGCTCTGGGAAATAATGAGCGGGTTACGTTTACTCAGCCCTTTCCAAAGTGGATGATTACACTTTGGTCAGGGCTGGGGTCTTGTCTATGTGACATGATTTGTTAGTTCAAGGCATGTTCTCAGGTGAGGCAATTTTGCCCCCAGGGGACATTTGACAGTGTCCAGAGACATTTTTGGTTGTCACAACTGGGGAAAAGAAGGGGTCTTATTAATTAATGTCTAGTGGGTAGAGTCCGGGGGTACTGTTAAGTACTGTACAATGTACAGGGCATCCCTTCTCACAAAAAAGAATTATCCAGTCCAGAACGCTGATAGCACTGAGGTGAAGAAGCCCTCGGATAGGCGGACAGTCTTGAAAAAATGGCCTGGAGAGGTTGTTTCATCCAGATCCCTCCTCTGTTGGAAATGTCTTGAGCCCAGGAGCTATCTAGCCGTCGCCTTCGCCCTTTTACCCCTGCTTCCCCCGTCCCCCACCGCGGCATGTGCAGTGCCCTATAATAATTGTGCTAAGAGGTTGTTTCTAGGGAGCTGCTTAAACCTCTTATGGTCCAGTTTCCCATAGAATCCCTCCTTAAGCACCTGCATGCTCGGTGGTCATCTGGGTAGCTTGGTCAGCTGTGTTCCTGGTGAGGTTCCAGGAGCTGAGGGATGAACTTTCCCAGCACAGCAGGGAAGCCATTCCGTGCGAACATCACAGGGGAGTGATAAGAGTCTAGCCTGGAGCTGTTTTCCTTCGCTCTCCCTGTTGTCGAGGTGTTTGCTCTGCCTCGCAGAACCCAGTTCTGCTTGCTAAAGTTCTCGTAAATGCAGGAAACACATACTCATTGCCCCAGAGAACATGATGTTGCTTCCCAGATAAAACATCCAACCTGCTGCCAGATACCTCGGCAGCCCAGTGATCTCTGCCCTGCCAGCACCGGTCTCCTGCAGTCGACAGGGCTGCTGCGAGGCCAGAGCAGGGGAATGAGACGTCTCCCAAAGTGAGGGCTTCAGCTCTCTCTCCTTGGGGTGTGGAGGTTAGCTGCGGGTGTATTCTAGAATACGCTGGCATTTTCCTTTTCAAGACCAGCTTCACGGTTCTTCCCATGTGACTTCACTGCCTAGACGCCTTAGTTGTGATGTCAAATAGGGAAGGTGGAGGGGAACTTCGTGTGTGATGTGGGGGAAGAGGAGGCTGTGGGAGTGATGGCAAAGGAGATGCGAAGGGCAGATGCCAGGGTGAGGCCAGCAGCCTGAGAGATGTACACATTCTCTCCTGAGTGCCTCTGACATCCTTGCCCCAGGTGACTTCTCAGGGTTGTTCTCCTGCCTCCAACACAGTCACTCAATTTCCATGAGTGGGAGGGAGACCACTGTGTTTTTAGATGGGCCCAAGTCAAACAGGAAGGTAATTCTACTTAGTGGAGTAAATACAAGTGTTGTTGGAGTTACCTATTTTTCACTCTTTTTATTTTGAGTTTTCTGTTTCCTTTTGTTGTCAGAAGTCACTGAGGGATGGGTCACCTGGCAAATACCCGTCTTCTTGGAGTTCAGGGTCACTGCTTTCCTTGTTCCTAAGTAAAGGGCTAGGAAGATGACTGTGGGCTCAGGAATTGGGTTCTGGATTTCTGCTGTCTGAGCTGGCAACCAGGGCCGTCGAAACCAAGAGCCTCCAAAGTCCTGTTCAGCAATGGTGAACATTTGAGTGGACTGAACGGATGAGTGTGTGTTTATTCAAGAGCAGGAGCCTCCGGGTGAGTCCGGCTTGCTCATCCCAGCCGCAGGTCTGAGCACACCCAGGGTCACATCCTCTTAGTCCAGGATTGGCTGAAGTCACTTCCTTGTGTACCCAGGGCTGCCCACACCCAACCACTGTTTCCTGCGCTGGGTCAGGGCGTGCCCTTCGTTCTCCTCATGACCTCTTGGTAGCTTATCATCATCTGCCAGCTTTCTGGGTTCTTTGGTCTTGGTCCCTGAGCCTCCTTCCAACTTAGCTACCACCTTACTCTGGGTCCTGAGGCTTCTGCTGGGACTTCCTGGCTTCTGAGCCCAGAGCCACTTCCGTGCTGCAGCTGCCACTGGACACGAAAGCCCTGGGTTGCTGATTTGGAGCTGTGTCGTCTCCTGAGTCATCTTGGTCCTCACTCCCTTCAACCCCGGCCTCCATCATTCTGTCTTATCAAAAAATCTTGCTTCTTATAAAAATTATCTTATATTTCAGCATGCATCCATAAAACCCAAATACATTTTCAAACTCAGTCTCCTGGAACGTGCAGCTTGACAAATTAATTTGGAGTTTTGAAAACGTGTTTATTTAATATGGTTTTGAAGTTCTGTAGAGTAACATTTCTGCCATTTATTAAAAGGCAATTGGAAAGCGATCAGAAATATGTATGTATCTTTTAGATTTCGTGAGCAGAGACCACAGGCACTGAAATCTGTTGGGGCAACAACCATTTGGATAAAGATTCATTTTTCTTAATTTTTTTCTTATTAGCTATTTTTTAAGTAGTTTTTTAACTGACACATAAAACACACACAGAGCAAATCCTATGTGTTGGGCAACAACCATTTGGATAAAGATTCATTTTTCTTAATTTTTTTCTTATTAGCTATTTTTTAAGTAGTTTTTTAACTGACACATAAAACAGACACAGAGCAAATCCTATGTGTTGGGCACAGAGTGCACACAGCCTGTAACCAGCACCCACGTCAAGCAGAAGAACAGAATGTTACCAGACCCCACTCCAGAACATGCCTTGTGCATCTTTCCAGTAACTGACCGCCCTTCCGAGGGTAACCTCTGTTTTGACTGCTAAAATTACAGATTGGTTTTGCCTGCTTGGCGTCTTTATGTAAATGGTATCACACAGTATGTTCTCTTTTGTGTTTGACCTCTTTCACTCGCCACGTTGTCCGTCACACTCCTCTCCGCCGTGCGCCGCTGTAGTTTCCCGCTCTTGTGTCTGTGTAGTGTTCCTCTTGACTCACGGAGCACAGCTGATGGGCCGTCGTATGGTTGATGGACACTTGGGCTGTGTGCAGATTTTGGCCATCAAACAGCACTACTCTGAATATGTTGGAATGTGTCTTTTGACGAATGAAGATATGCACATATACACACACAGGTATGTGTGTGTAAAACATGCGTATTTTATGTACGTGCGTGTTTCTGTTGGGTACACACCCAGCCATGGGGCTGCTGGATCACAGTTGTAGTAGACAGTGCCGAAGCAGTTGGACCAGTCGTTCTTCCACTAGCTAAGCAGGAAAGTTCTGGCTGCTCCATGCCCTTGCCAGTGTTTGGTATTGTCTTCTTTCTTCATTGTACTCATTCTGGTGGCTATGAAGTAATACTGTACTGTGGTCTGAACTTGCCTTTTCATGATGCTGACCACTTGGGTATCCTCTTCTGTGAAGTGCCTGTTCAGGTCTCTTGCTTATTTTTCCTGTTGGATTGCCGGTCTTTCTCATATTGGTTTATAGGAAGCTCTTCATATCCTGTTGAGGCTATGAACTGCACATATCTTCTCCCTTCTACAACTTTTGGTGTCTGTATCTTGAGTGATCTCGTGGAGGTTAACCCACGTGAAAGCATTAGGGTTATATGTAGTACTTTGCACGGGAATCTTTCTTTGTTAGTGGTGTTGAAGTTGGGGCTACGTCCTGTCATTGCTCATCTACAAAGGCGCTCTTGTAGTGTTGGTTGTGTAGGGTCAAGGGACTCTTGAAGTTCTTGGCATATTTAGGTACTGGCGCCTTTGAGATCACGTAGAAATAAAAATTGTTAATATCCAAGTGCTTGCTGTGTGCTATAGACTGTTCCAAACTTTCACAATGAACAGTCTCATTTATTCTGTACATGTGCTTATCTGCTAGTCACTATTATTACCCCCATTTTCAAATAAGGAAACTGAGGCTCAGAGACGTTTTGTAATTACTTAAAGGTCACATAACTAGGATTTTTTGACTGCAAAGCTCATGCTCTGTAATCAAGTATACTGCATAAAAAATTGCTGTTCCTAAAATTGATGCTTTATTAGAATGCCTGGAAGAGTGCCTGGCACGTAAGTACTGAATAAACACCTGTCGAGTGAAAGGATTTGACAGTGGTGAGTTGGATGACGTCTTTGTTGAGCAGGGAGGTTTGTTCTGGCAGGAGGATGTATTGGTGTGAGAAGCAGTTGTGCTCCGTCACGTTGTATCTCTGGCCTAGAGCAGTGCTGTTCCCGAGGAGACATCATAGTGGACATTTGTGGAGCGAATGGCTCAGGCGCAGGCAGACTGTAAACCCGGCTTAGCAGAAGGGTGCCGCAGAAGCCACTGCAGGGCCAGGGGCTAAGACAGGCACATCAGCAGGGGCCGTGGTGGTGGCCCAGGGAGAACTCAAGAGTCCAGCTTGCCGCATCCTGCTTGTACGGCCGCAGGGCAGCCCAGTTTGTGGAAACAGAACAGGGTCCGGTGTCAGCGGGGGAGGCTGTCCCAGTTACGGGCAGTCAGGTCAGAAGAGGTCCCGGCAGCAGTGCAGGGCTGGCAGGCTCCAAGGTCAGGTAATCCAGAGTCACAAGGTTGCAAGCAGTAAAAGTTCAGGCAGGCAGGAGAGGGAGCCAAGGAGCTCTTGCAGGGAGCCATTGCCCCAGCCGGCCGGCTTCCCTCCTGAATGAGGCCTTTCTTCTCTGGCCGCTGAGGGCCTGCGAGGAACACACCAGCCCTCGCAGGGCTGGGCTGGGTGGGGTGAACCCCACTTAGCCTGTGCCGGAGCCAGAACTGTCGCAAACGTCTCGTCAATCCCTTCATTTAACGGGCGAGGAAATTAAAGCTTAAGTGCAAGATTTCTCAAAGCCAAGGGGAAAGCCAGCCTTGGAGCCAGGCACCGCAGAGTGTTTCCTCCTTCCTCATGTTTTCCACCCAAAATTAAGAGGTGGTGAGAATTGCGGTCCTGGGAAGGAGGAAAGACCATGGTGACAGCCTTAAAGAAGAAAGATGGAGAGTCCCAGGAGATGGGGAGAAGGAGGAATCTGACTACAGGGCGAGGCCTGTGAGAATGGCAGTGCCAGTGACGGGGCGTGGGAAGGACGATGCTTGGCTGATGACTGCAGTCTTGTCTAGAATGTAAGTTCCAGGAAGATGGAGACTTTTTCATTGTTACTGAAACATAACAGGCAGAAAAGTACAGAGAGAGCAAGGAATTTTTTCCCCCGTTTCTTTTCTTTTTTTTTTATTGTGGTGACTACGTATAACATAAAATTTACCACTTTAACCATTTTTAAGTGTACAGTTCATTGGTATTAAGTACCTTCATATTTTTGTACAACCATCACCACCATCCATCTCCAGAATTCTCTTCATCTTGCAGAATTGAAACTGTACCCATTAAAGAACTCCCCACCCCCTGCGCCCCCCCGCCCCCAGCCCCTGGCAAACACCCATCTACTCTCTCCTACTCTAGGCGCCTTATGGAAGTGGAATCAGACAGTATTTGCCTTTCTGTGCCTGCGCTTACTTGACGTAACATAATGTCGTTAGGTTTATCCATGCTGTAGCACGTGTCAGGATTCCCTTCCTTTTAAAGGCTGGATATTATCCCATTGTATGGATGTACCACATTTCATTTATCCATTCATCTGTTGCTGGACACTTGGGACAAGAACTTTTATATGGTTTACTTTCCAATGACTGGAACAGAACCTGGCTGAACAAATAATTGTGGATGAATTTTAGTTACGTTGAACATAAACTGGCAGCGGGCAACCCAGGTGGGCTGTCCAACAGGGGTTCCAAGATGAGTCAGGACTCAAGGTGAGGTGAGGGATAAGGCCAGCAATGAGAGAGTACTCCCAGGGCACAGGGGCCGAGATAGGAGCAGGGGCCTGGGCTCAGCTCACGTGGGAGCAGAGCCATGAAAGATGCAGGAAAGGTGGTTTCAGTAAGTGCCATGTACTTGAAGTGCCACATACTTAAAAACAGGAGAGAGGTTGTAAGAAGGGGATGCTGAGCGCCATCCAAGTAAAGGAGGGTGGGAGTTGGCAAATAGTGTTGGAGCCAAGTTGAACTCGGCTCTGTCTGATGTCTTTGTTGACCTCAGAAAGAAATTGCTATAGCATAGTGGAGAAGGTACACGCCAGAACTTGAGATTGGGGGAAACACGTGAAAGAGAAACCAGAACTACTGAATGCTGGGCGCTAGGAGGCACCCGGACTAGCAGCAGGTGAAGCAGCAGCAGAGAAAGATACATGAATCACGGATTGTTCTAAGATTTCATGGAAGTCTTGAACTTGAGTGTGACCTTGAAATATGGCTGGGCTCTGTACAATAAAGAGGAGAGAGGAGGATGCCCCAAGTAGATAAGCCATGAGAAAAAGAGGCTGGTGGAAGGAATAGGGGCGTGCATGAGGGCAGTGATGAAGCCAGATCGACGAGGCAGAGGATATGGGAGGGGGAGTGGAAAATATGGTTGGTACGTATATTATTTCCCCCCTTTTAAAGTTGATAAATAATGGTGATTGGGAAGCTTGAGTAATCCGCATCTAAACACTACATCTAATGTAACTTAGCAGTCACGTTTGTGATCACTGGACACCAATCTCCAGGCAGCCCCACTGCCTGTAAATATAGTAGAATATTTGACCGTGGACATTGGTAGATGGAAAGGCTCGGGTGTGTGTGACGGGCACACCAGCCCCCACTACGAGTGTGGCTGTTTCTGAGCTGTGTGCTAGAGAGTCAGAGCCCCCCCACTCAGTGTGACTGGTGTTCACTGAGCTCCAGCTGCGAGCCATGCCTGGTGCCAGACGCTTGGCTATAAAGACAGAAAGGCTGAGATCTTTAAAGTGAGACTTGAGCCTGGACTGTTCCTAGACTTTTATCTGAGTCTTACAGACTTTCCTTTCCGCAGAGCCTGGGGAGATGTTGGGCTGATGACTGAGAAAGTAGATGTCACATCTGCCACCATCTCACTCTTAGCAGCTTCTACACAGACGCTGAGCAGCCGCCGCTCTGCCCTGGGTCTAGGCAAAAGTCTGCACTCTCACGCATGGCCCCTTCTGAAAAAGCAGTTTGATAAATTCTTACGTAGACCCACAAGATTGGCCCCAGATTGTAAGGAAATATTCAGGACTGGTTTTTAAAGATGATATCCAGCTAACTCCCCCCAATCCAGGATGCCTGGAAACTGTTTATCTGAAGGAAAATGCCCAGAGAATTCCCATAGGATGTAAATGAAGGATCCAAGTGTGTGAAATGCGAGTCCTCTGTACAGGGTACCAGTGCAGGGACCGAGGCAGGAGAGACCAGAGTCCTCACCTGCTCCTGAGTACCAGGGTTTTTCTGGCAGAGCTGGGAGGCACGAAGCATCACCCTACCTGCTTCCAGCTCTGAGATGCCAACAGGGAAGCCAGGAGCCTGTAGGAGGCTTTGGATCTATGCAGGCTCTGACCTGTTTTATCTCTGGCACCACTGTTTACTCCAGCCCCACAGCAGGTTACCTTTTACATCCAGCCTAGTCCAGCCTGGCACTTCAGAGGCTGGGTTTTAGAGCGCCTTACATACAAACAGTAAAATAATAATGATAGCTAAATTCATCATGTGTTTACTGTGTTCCAGATGCTGGTCTGTTTTTATTAATTTATTTAAACCTTACAGTGAGTCTGTAGGATAATTGTTACGTGGGATAGATGAGGAAATTGAGTCACAAAGAGGCACGGTGTCTTCCCTGCAATCACTCGGCTAGTCACAGGTGGAAGTGGAAACTGAACCCGCCTGCCCCGAAAGCCTGTCCTCTTCGCGGGGGGACGGCCCCAGTGGGATGTGTAGGAGCCACCAGAGGTCAGAGCAGAGAGGTCAGCTGCTGACCAGTCAGACTCCGAGATCCGGTTTCTCCCTGCTGGAGCTGGCTGCCCCCACTGCTTGCGGCCGGGGGATGGGGGGGACTGCCACACTGTTGTATTACCCAAGGTTGCCAGGATTAGCCTCTTCCTCGTGTCAAAACAAGCCAAGCAGGAAAAATAATCAACAAACAGCTCATGACTTCCAGCAGAAAAAGCTCTGCAGCTTCTCCAGCAGGAGGGAGACGTCTGCTGCAGAGGCTCGAATGTCCCAGGTTATGTCCTGGTGGTAGGCATATGCTGAAGGGACCCCGAGACCCCTGGTTTTGCAGGTCAGTGCCCTGAGGCCCAGCCCACGGGGTGCCCTTTCCCTGCAGCAGCCCTCCTCCTCTGCCCCCCATCACGCCGCATGAGACTTGCTGCTATCCTGTCCTGCCACGGGCTAGCTTTGGGTCCACGGTAATCCCAGTTTCCATCTGCAGGGTAATGAGATTGGCTTTGAGCAAGAAAAATTTTTTTTTTTATTGCAGTGGAACACTTTCTTCAAGTAAAAAGCTTTCTCAGAGGCACACCGTATGAAACTGTTAATATCGAAGGTGTACATTTTCAAAAAAGTAAACACAGGGAAAGAACCTTAGGCCAGTCAGAACTCCCTACAGATTGCTCCCCGAGCCTGCCTGGTTCTGCTTCTGCACTTTTCTGCACGTCACTCCTGCCCCTTGGGTTGCCTTTGCTCTTTCCATTTTTATTGAAAGTTTTGGATTCATCAGAGCCCCCTTCAGCTTCTCCCTCCTTCATGGAGCCTCTGCCTCTGGTGAATCCTGCTCCTCCAGGTCCCTTTTGCATTTATTAACTGCTTTAATCATTGGACTCCCCCATACTGCCTAGTGGTGGCTTCAAAAAATTTATGTGTATAAGATATTTGCACATACATGATATTATTCATAATATTATATATCCAGATAGCATACATTTGCATATGCATTTATGTATATACATATACATGCATGTGCATACATATGTGTAAGCACACACACAGCCTTTAAAGAAAGGCTGTCTTCATGTCCCTCAGCTCCTGATAAATAATAGGCCCGCAATAAAGTTTTGATTGTGGGGATCATCTTCTGTGTCCTCTAGAGCATCTTGCCCGTGTTAGGTACTCAGTAAATATTAGCGTCAAATGAGTGCATGATATGGTGCATTGAACCTGGGAAGCCCTGGATATGAATCTTGGTTCCGCTGGGGAAATACACTCACTTTTCTCATCTGTAAGATGGAGATGATAATGCACACCTTCCACGAGTACTTACTGAGTGCCCATCACATTCCAGGCACGGTTCTAGGCTGTGGGGATTCAGCCGTTCTCAGACAGAAGTCCGTGTCCTCGTGGAGCTTACATCCCAGCCAGTTTCAGGAGGAGCCCCCCAGAGTTGCTGAGAGAAGAGTAGGAACAAAGGGTCCCCTCTTCCTCATCAGAGGTGGAGCCACAACCTGGGGCTGCGGCAGGATGGAAGCTGCCCTGGTGACCTGCTTGGGGCACAGGGAGTCCCAGGGTGGGATTTCCACTGTGAGAGAAGAGGAGGAGGAAAGGCCATCTGGGTTGCTCTGACGGGGCAGCAAGTCTCTCTCCCGCTCCCCAGCCATGTTGCCGTGCCTGACCGTGAGGCTGCACACCTCCACCGCCCCTCCTGCCCTGCCCCTGACACACTTACTGCCCCCTGGGCGGGAGGAACAGCACCGGCTGGAGGTTCCCTGGTCTCAGGGCTGCAGCCCAAGAGCCCTGCCCGCCTGTGCCTCAGAGTTGCACCAGCTTCCCCGTTCCAACCCTCCCCTGTGGCAGCAAAGGCTGACCTGGCGCAGGTGCAGAAGGCACGGGGAGTTCTTGGCCACATGGAGCCCACCCAAAGAAGAAGCCTTTCAGTACCCCACGGAGACCCCCTCCCCAGCTTGTGCCAGAGGCAGGACACTGGAATCACTGAACTCCCAACAGATCTGGGGTCAAGTTCTCCCACCGAGTGGCCCCGGGTTAATGTTGATGCTGGGTGGATTTGCTGTGGATTTGGGCTCCTCGTTGCCTTGTGCTATAACCATTGGCTGATGCTCATACACATGTCCCTTCCTGCTTTCTGCTTTCTTCCTAGAATGAGGGAGGGCAGCCTTGGGTGATGTGTTACCTGCCCCCTCCGTGTGTCTTTTCCGTGTGGGAAGTACCCATTTCTAGGGTGTCTCTTTGGGAAGTAGAGGCGGGGTGCCGTGGCCATAGCCATCCTTGCACTTGGCTCTGTCCATGGCTGTGGTCACCTCTGACTGCCCTGCTGGGCCTCAGCCCATGCCAACCTCTCTGCACGGGGGCCCAGTGTCCATAGAAGTTTGTCCCTCACTTGGGCTGATTTTGAGTAAGTTTTACTTTACCTTTGTAAACTTCAGTTCATTCATCTCTAAAATGCGAATGATAATAATTCCACTTACCTCACAGTTATTGAAAGGATTCCATAAAATAATGTCTGGCTCATAGGAAGTGCTCTGTCTCTGTTCCCCCTGGATTACTCACCACATCTGTGTGTTTTGGGTGGGCTTGTTTGCCTGGCCCTATGACCATGAGCTCACTGTGGGCAGGATATGTCTTCTTTATTCCTGTGGTCTCAGTGCCTAGCGCAGTGCCTGGTACGTGGTAGGCATTCAACAAATACGTGCTAAGAGAACAGTGACCTCTGGATTGGGGCTGTGGAGAGGGACAGACTCGGCATATGTGGAAGCATATAGGAGTGCGGCGTATGGAAGGGCAGTTAAGCGGAATCAGAGGGTCCAGAATGGGAGAAAGCGAAAACCGGTTGGCGGGGTGGATTGGGAGTAGACACGTGGGGCCCTGGTGGACGTGAGGAGAAAGCCTAGGGGAGGCATCAGGGACCCATTTCAGAGCAGGGGAGGGACATGAAGGTCCAGGATTTTTAGGGAAGATCCTGGTGGAATAGTCTGGACTCGAGAGCCTGGAGCCGTCAGGGTGACCAGTTAGGAGGTGCTGGGGACACACAGCTGGGAGTCACAAGCTGATGAGCCATGTGGGCAGGCAGCGTGCTATCTGCTCACCCTCCACCTCCCCCTAGTGCCATGAGGAGCCAGGCCAGCCCTTTGTGACCTTCCCTGTCCAGGTCTGACCGTTCCGGCCTCGGTGCTTGGCTCTTCACAGCCTCCTCACTCTGACACACCTTGTGCAGGTTGCCAGGTTACCGCCGAGTCCTTGCCCTGCAGCCCCCATGCCACTCGATTCCCCCTCACTCTCTAGCCTCTCTGTGTCTGTGTGTTTATTTACTATTACAAGGCCACATGCTTGTATTTGCTCTTCTCACCAAGGACAGGCACGTTCCCGAGCCCAGGAGCAGGACCTGGAGCCCGGGAGGGAGGTGCGAGGCAGAGTGTGGAGAGTTCTCCTGGGACAGCGCAGGTCCTGGGACAGCGCAGGTCCTGGACCAGACAGCGACCGTTTGGTCCTGCAGTGGGAACCTGAGTCTGCCTGCTCGCAGGTCCCCGGTCCCGGAGCACATCCATCAGGGCAGGCGCTGCTGTTCAGAGCTACTGTGGCAGGGGTTGGGTCCCAGCCTCAACCATGGGAGAGCACAGGTCTTGACCATTGAAGTCACTGGCTTATTTCTGCTGCCTGCACCCTTGTCAGATGCATGGCTGGGGTAAAGGAGTTGCTTGTTGCCAACCTGTGTTAAGCACCTGCTGCATACAGGGTTGTACCTGGTCTCCACTAGACTGGCACATACAGAGCTAAGGCGACAGCACAGGTCTGCGTGGGCAGGGGGGTCTCCTCACCATCCCTGCCATTTCACGAGTGTTTACTAGGTGTTGGCCAGTGCGCTAAGCACTTCACATACATGATCTCATTTAATCCTCAGGGTAACCGCATGTCACAGTTGTTATTAGCAGTTTTATGGATGAAGAAACTGAGACAAGATGAGGTTAATTAACTTGCCCCAGGTCACACAGCCAGTAAATTGAGTCTTCCTGAGCTGGAGCCTCCCTGTCGGTCCCTGTGCTATGCCTCTCACATGGTGGGCACCCAGAACTTGAGGCTGCGCCCTGGGAAGTCCTGGGGTCAGCTTATTGCTCTGCCCGCTCGTCTCCTGGCTGAACCGTCTTGGCTGATCCTCCTTGCTTTTCTCATTTGCTCATCTGTAAAATGGGAATAACTGCATATGCTCCACTAGGCTTCAGAGGGGGGATGAAACGGGATAATTTGTCATGGAACTGCTTTGTGCACTAGAAGGAGTTGTACACACATTATACCTCATTTAAATAAGCCAGTAGTAAAAGCCTATTTTAAAAATACTTAGGAAAAAGGCACATGTGCATTTGCCTTTTTCTCCCTAAGGCAATGTGGTTGGTTAGTCCCACCTTTGTACTTGGAGTTGTCAAGTGTGAAACGGGGAGTGGCTCATCAGGGAAGGCCCGTGTTGGGAGGAAGTCTCCTAAGAGGAAGATGTTGCCGGCTTGCCTAGCGCAGTGGTTAAAAGCCTGTGCTTACGAGTCTGGTCCTGGCTGTGTATCCTTGCACTGGCTCCTTATTCCCTAACTTGTGAAGTGGAGGTGATGGTAATCCCGGCTTCTGAGTGCTGTTGTGAGGACTGAGTGAGCTGTGATGCACGCGGAGGGCGGGTACCAGGCCTGACACATGGTGGGCGCTTAATGCATATTGAGGTCCGTGTTCGTGATGAGGAGGATGCTGTTTGGGCAGCTAAGAGGCAAGGGTCATCCTGGTTTGGGGGCTAGCCTTATGTGAAGGCTCTGTCAGAAGGGGTGTAGGGAGCATCCACATCTGGTGGGAATGAGGGCCAAGGCCACAGGGCAGCCTTGGGAGGAGGCCAGACCCTTGTTTAGGGCTGTCAGCCAAATGGAGGCTCTGCTTCTCCCAACCCTCCTCTCCCAAAGCTGGGGTCAGTGGGGGTCAGGGCTGCGGGAGAGGTGTGGTCCTCCCGCGGTCCCCAGGGAGAAGGCCATGTCCTGGAGGTCAGCTGGTCAGGCTCCAGCCTGGGCCTGAGCAGGTTATGAGTCAGCAGGAGGAGAGATGCTCTCCATGGCGTAGCTTGGCTTTGTCATTGTGGCCAGGGAGCAAAGTTCACTCCCGAAGGGTTTCTGCCATTTTTTAACTTGTTAACTTGGTTCTGCATGTGAGAACATGAAAGGGGACAGGGAGGTAAGAGTTGGGGTTGGGGTGGGAGGGAGGTTAATGGTGGGAGTGGCTCACTGGGGCCCATTTCTCTATTTCTTGCTCAAAGGTGATACAGTAACTGGGTACAGCCTAAAGGTAGACAGTAGTCAGTCAGTATCTGGGCATTTTATGATTCGAAAACGAGAATTAAGCATTGGTATTTTTGGGTGCTTAGAAGAAGTTGTGCTGTGTTTCCATTCCTGTGTTCATTTGTCCATTCAGCCAGCAGACGATTGCTGGAAATGGATGTACCATCCGTGGTGACGTAAAGGGCTGTGAGACACAGTCCAGGGCCACAAGAAGCTTCCTTGCGGTTAGGCTGTTTTATAACTGTTCCCAAATCATGTTAGCTCTGGAATCTATTTTAGGAACTCCTTTGGTTATGAACCATATCTTATATTTAATTTTGATTCTCTTTCTCCTCCTGTCCTGGATTCTGTAGCCCCGTCTACAAAACGCCGTGTGCCTGGTGTTATCTTAGGTGCTGGAAATATTCAGACGAATTAGAGATCCTTGGTAAGAACGTGGTAACTAACTAGAACCGGTGCCTGGAACCGGAGCTTCCCGAGGACTTGAAGCCTTTTCCGTGTACTCACCACTTCTGTGTCTCAGAGGACCCTGAGCTGCTGTCTGGGGCCTGTCAGTGTGTGAGATGCCTGGACCTGGGCGTCAAGGCAGAAGGCGTTGCTCCTCTGGTTCCCTGGCTGGTGCATGCTCCTAAGAACGGTAAGGATGTCGGCCCACCCCGAGGCGCACCCGAAGGCCAGTGAGGCTCCGTCTGTCCTCCTGCCTCCTGAGGGCAGTGACACTCCTCCTTTGTTCCTTTCTCTTGGTCTGCTGCCGTCTCCAGTGAGGATGGCGGTCTGCTCTTTGCCTAGCCCACACCTATAGTTGAGTAGCCACGGGGAGCTGTTAGAATCTCTGGTCTTTGATCCTCTGGGAGAGAGTGGGTTTGACAGTGCCTTCCCATCTCTGAGATGAGGACGGCTGATTTCTCTCTCCTCTGTTCTCAGCCTCGCGTAGGGCCACGTGGCAAAGGAAACCTTGTGACCCGTCCCCAAGGTTCAGAGTTGACACTGCACTGTTTTCAGTCCAGGACAAGCCGCCTTTAGCATCCTTTGGCCAGAAGGTGTTTGCGAAAGCACAGGTTGGGTGTCCCTTTGATATTTGCTTGGGGACCCTTTCCAGAAGCTGGAGTAAGAGGAGGAAACTCATGTGTGACAAGCCTAGATCAAAGGAAGGAGAGACTAGCAGGAACCTCAGAGGACCAGGGCGTCCGGGAAAACCAAGTGAGCCCATTTCTGGTGTGTTTACTGGGGCCTCGGGGGGTCATGTCAGCAGGGAGGCCTGCCTAGCCTGAGCAGCCAATCAACAAGTACTGATTGAGTGCCACTGAGAGCTTAGCACTGGGGAGAAAGAAAGAGAATTCTACACCTGGCCAGGCCGTGGCTTTGAAACATTGAGACTCTAGTTTGGAGGCACAGGTGAGCACTCGTTACAAGACGTGACAGTGTATTATCAGTCTCTAAACTGTAGCACAGGGTCACACGTGCTGTTGGCATTTGGAGAAGGGAGGAAAGTCATTGTGGCAAACATGGATTGCCATCTGTCCTGCTTGGGAAAGACTGAAGAAGAATAGAGATAGACACGTTGTTCCATCAAGCAGAGACTGAGGGTGTCAGTTCCTGGTCCGGTGTCAGCAGTGTCAGCAGGCCTTCTCCTTGTAGGGGCTTGGCCAGGGGAAAGGCTCTATCCAGGGAGCACTCAGGACAGGGGCAGTGAGCTCTGGGGTCGGAGAACAGGGTTCGGTTCCCAGCTAAGGGAAATTGAGCAGATTGGTGGACATTATCAGGCTGAGTGTTTTTCACATAGACATATTCGGCAAAGGTTTGCTTGATATATTCCTAAGATCACGATTGAGAGATGCCCAAGGAAGACACCACAGCAAAGTTTTAAATGGGGTGTGGAGGGTGAGGGTGCGGATGGAGGGGCGGAGCAGCTGCACTAGGGGAGCAACAGGAGGGAGGGAGGGAGAGCTCTTGCGGGGGAAGAAGTTTCTGCTTGGAGGTCAGTCCGCTGGCCTCTGGCCAGCTCAGGCCGCTTGTGGAGGGTGGTTCCTGTTCTTGATCCCAATTAGGAGGGAGAATGTCAAACTGGAAGGAGCACAGAGGAGGGCTGTTGGCGTGGGGGGAATGGTTCGAAGCGTGGGAATATTTACCCCCGAGAGGGGAAGATTTCAGCAGAATGGGTTTGCTGGGCAGTTTTGTGCCTCTAAGGGACTGTCACGTGACGTGGGTGTCAGGCTTGCTCTGTGGCACTCCAGAGGGCAGCCCCGGGGCCAGTGGGCGACAGTGGCTGGGAGGCCGACGTTGGTGTGGGGAACCGGGTCATCGCCCCCTCGTCTGAGCTGTGGAGGACGAGAGAGGGAAGATGGGAGACCCTCCGAGGTCGTGAGCACCTTCAGTAGGGCCTCTGGTGTTTACAGGGAAGCTGAGTGGCCGCCTCCCAGGGACGCCGATCACGAAAACAGTGATAACAGCTTTGGCTTCCTGAACGCCTGGCGCGCACCAGGCAGCGTCACCAAGTGCTTCGCTTGTGTGGACTCGTTTAATCTCTTGCAGCCCCGGGCAGGGGTATGAGTAGCTTTTTAACCACTCAGGAAAAAATGTATAGATGAAAAAGTTTACGGATGAGAACGTTTAGGCAGAGAATGAAGTAGCCCACCCCAGGTCCCACACCCTGGCCTCTGGCCCGAGGCCAGTCTCCTGGTCTTGGTGAAAGGTGAGGCCAGATGTCCCCCAGGGAGCCTTACAACCCCGGGTTTCTAAAGGCCACTCACTCCAGCCGTTTGGACGGGGTCGGGCAGCTCTGTCGGGTCTGGGGCAGGAATGGTGGTTCCTGCTCTCAACGGTAGCTCCACGGGGCCTGAGGTCAGTGTGGGGAGCTCTGTAGGTAGGGGCGTTCCAGCTGGTGTCAGGACCTGGCCTCTCTGGGGAGGTGTCTGGGGAGGCCCCAGGCTTATCTTAGCATCTCGGCTCCTTCTGTCCGGTGTCCTCTAATCCTCTGGTGACTCTGGGCTCTCGGAAGCACCAGGGTCCTTTTCCCGTGTCAGCCTCCCCAGAAGCTTCTTGACTGTGTCTTCAGGGCGCCCAGCCTGCAGGTGTCCCCTCAAGCCCACTTAGCTCTGTCACCTCAGAAGGGCACAAAATGCTGTCTAGGGGTCATGACCCAGAGGGGTGGCAGGACTCGAGCTGTCTTGTTTAGGGGGCGAGGGGGGATTAGGAGCCAGCTGTCTTCCTCCTGCCCTGATTTCCTGGTTCTCCAGCCTGTGGCGGCCAGCACAGCCCCTGCTGGCCAGGGGTAGGGGGTCTAAGAAGAGGGCCCAGCACCGTGCCTGACACACGGTCAGCCCAGACACATTTTTTTTTGAATAAATAAACAGCCCCTCCTTGTTCTAGGACTCACTGCCTTCTCAGTGCTCACACTGGGCCCTGAGGATTTTGGAGATTTTGGAGGGAGGATGTTGGAAAGTGGTGAGGTGCCCCTCTCACCCCAGATTACGTGGCACTGGGAGAAACTTCTCTGCGTCATCTTTTGTGTTTTAAGACAGAGCTGTTAACTGCTGCTCTGCTTTGGGGGAAAGAACAATGACCTCAGAGGCCTGAGCCAGATCCTGTTCTGAGAGTGACGGCTGCCTGCCAGTCCCAGAGGGCTTCAGAGAGCTGAACCCACAAGTGTTGTTTGAACACCTTCTGTCTGTAAATAAAACAATCACAGGACCGCCTCTCACCCCCTGATTCTGGCCATCAGCCCCTCCTGACTCTTGAGCTCTCTCTATGCCCGGGATGTACTCACATCGTCAAAGATTTTGTGGAACCTTACTTTCATTCAGGCTTCATATTATGAAAGCCATATAAAATGCATCCCAAATATTGCCCCAAAGTATGACATTAAATATTATGTTTTAGCCTCCCTCAGCCCCTCTCCCACCCATCAGATGAGAGCCTTGTCCCTGCTCCAGCTCCTGACAAGGCCGGCACTTTGCTGAAAGTCCAGACCTGCGCCCTGGTGTGCATGGTGGCCCCTGCGTCTTTCCTCTTCCTTCTTAGGCTGCGGACAAGGTCATGGGCGTGCCCCTGCCTGGGGGGAGAAGGCAGTATGGAAATTAAAGCACAAGTCACAGTTGTGTGGGGAACCCCCATCCTACTCGTGTTTGTGGCTCCTCTGTCCAGTTCTGACTCAGCTGAGCAAAGCAATAGCTGGTCCTGGGGCAGGAAAGAAGCTCCATCTTTGAGACTCACAGTGCTACGCTCACGTGGTCACCCAGAAGTCAGTACAGCCCCGTGAGTCATCACTTGCCCATGTTCCGCGTACCCTCCTGCCTGAGCTTCCCTTCTCGATTGAGATGAAGAACCCCAGGGGCAGCAGTAACATCTGAGGGTCTCGGCCTGTGCCTGGAGGGCATCTGGCTGAGACCCCTCATTCCCCCCGGCCGCATCTGGCCTGTGGCACACCATGCAGGGGTGGGGTCAAGCTCTCTTTGGTCCACCTCACGTGGCCTAGCCACACTCCATCTCGCTGGAAATTATTTCCATCCGTTGACAGGGCTAGGGTTTCAAGAGCAGCCAGCCAAGAGGCGCGTTGGGTTACTCCCTGAGTCCCAGGAAGGGTCTGCCCCCTGCATTCGGGGCAGCACTAGAAGCCCCTGGTCCGGGGCTTGGCCACTGGGGTGACCATGTTCACTGAGCCCCAGCCTATCATCGGAATGGCAGGTGCCCATCCCGTTACCACCCTGGGTTTTGCTGGAGGCTGAGCCGCGAGCCTTCTGGAGCAGTGGCTTAGATTGAACATTCAGTGGCCTAGGACGGGACAGGCATTTTGGGCTCTTTCATTTTCTCAGGATGTGATGGGCGCCAGCTTGGGCAGGACACTTTGGAGCCTGGCTTTTTGGCCTGAGAGGCAGACTGACTCAGTCTTGCCCAGCAGAGAGCATCCACTTACAAACAGGGCATCTGCCATCCCAGGCCTGACCTTCCCCTCAAACAGACACGCGCCGTCATCATGCTGCCCTTGGCGTGTTCCTCACCGGAGTCTGTGTCAGTGCCGGGGCTCCCTTCCATTTGTTCAGGACTTCATGGGCCCTCACTCACCCTCCATCACCCTGCAGTCAGGGGAGTCCCGTGTTCGCTGGGCCAGCGCCTGCCAGGCCACTTACTGTCTGCTGCCTGGCTCCAGCTCCCCGCCTATGGCGGCATTCAGTGTCTGCAGCTCACCTCTGCCAGGACCTGCCCTCCAGCACAGGCTGTCCCCAGCCCTTGTCTCTCGGATTTTCGCTTGGCACATGGCGCCGCATTGTGTCCTTGGAGTGTTTGTTGTCACTGCTGGGGCCTTGTTTCGCTTCAGCTCAGCAACCCGGGGCGGAAGTGCCATGGTCCCTTGGGTTGGGAATTTGATGGGAAAGACTCCTCGGTGGTTCTGGACTAGTTGTTCCAGGGCACTGACGAGGTGTGGTCTTTAAGGCTGTAGGACTGACCACGTCATGGTCATTAGTGTTGATGGAAGCTGTTAAGGGCAGTGTGCATCCAGGAAACTCCTCTGCATGGATACTGCCAGACTTCTAATCCACGAGCACCATTTTTGACATCCCCCTCCCCACCCCATCCCCCTCCCCACCAGCGTATTTTCAGACTTTTTCTGATTATGTATATTTATAAATTCTGTTTATGTTCCTTCTTACAGCTCCCTGAGATTAGAATTTCCTTACCAAGTATTTAATTGCTCCACCAGCTTGGCTTTTAATTGCCACCTCAGCCCTTTTTTTTTTTTTTTTTTTTTCCCTCCAGTCCCCTTCTCTGTCTTGGGCCTGCCACCTGAACACACTCAGTCCTATCTACTTAGTCATGTCAGTATGAAGCTAGGCGTGGTTGTGCTGGGTCAGGGCGCGGTTGAAAGACGGAGACTGCCAGGTACTGTAGGTCTTCGGAGATGTTAGGGGACCTTCTCTTCCAGTGCCTGGTGTGGTACCAGGCACAAAATCATCAATGTCTGTTGACATTGTCATCATCGTCGTGATAGCTGGTATCAGCTGAATATTAACTTCGTGTTGGGCATTGTGCTGGATGCTTCTGTATCTCATACCATCCTCAGCCTCGGAAGTATGGATGAAGCTGAAACTAGAAACTTAGGAAAGTCAAGTAAGATGTTCAAGTCCATTAACTGATAAAGAGGCTGTAGTTGAATGCAGATTCAAGCCTGTCTCATTTCAGAGTCGGAGTTTCTCGCCGTCTGTATTACCTGTGTTTGGTAGTAGCGTGCCCACCGGATGCTCGCTGAATGGCAGGAATCGCTCCGCCCTCTGGCTGGTCCCTGTGGTAGCACTGTCCGTGGAGGGGGTAGCATCCTACATTGCTGAGTGCTTAGATTGCTAGGCTGTGTATTGATGGGGTGTAAGTGATACACAACAAATGAATCTGTTTAATCTACACAGTTTAATGAGGAAGATTTCTTCCATTTTGCAGATTAGGAAACTGAGGCTCAGAAAGGCTGAGTTAACTTGCCCAAGATCACACAGCCAAAGAGTATACAGTCCGAATTTGGGTGCCAGTTATCTCTTAAACAGTACAAGTCTGTTCTTGCTGTGTTATTGTCCACAGAAACAAGGCTCATTCCTTCCTCTGTCCTTTTCTTCTTGCTGCCCCCCTTCCTTAGCATGGGACGCTCTCTCTGGGCCTATTTCTTTTCATCCTACTCTTTCTGACAGGCCCAGGGTGGGGTCCTCTTCTCAGACAATGCCTTCCACACTGACCTTTGCAAAGTTGGTTCTTCAGTTTTAATATCTCGAAACTTTACTTGTGGACATGTCCTCCTGTTAAAAATCATCTGATTTAAGATTGGTGCTCCATACTCTGTAGTAGACCTATTTGTCTATCTTATTTCTGACCAAAGGAATGGAACAGAGAGCCTAGAAACAGACTCATCTATATCTGGACACCTGATTTATGACAAAGGGGGCACTGCTGGGCAGTAGGGAATGGACGGTCATTTTAATAATAAACAGTTCTGGGTCAGTTGAATGTCCACAAGGAAAGAAATGAATCTTGACCGCTACCTCACGTCATACACAAAAATAAATTCCAGCAAGATCATTGATCTCAATGTGAAAGTTAAGACGAAATAAAACTTCGTTTGCAAGATAACATAGAATATTTTTATAACCTTTAGGTAGCCATGCATTTTTTTAAAGAAGACACTGAGAGCACTAACTGTAAAGAAAAAGATTGGTAAATTGAATGACATTAAAATGAGGAACGTCTCATCATTAGACATCAGTAAAAAAAAAAAGACAAGCAAAGTGGAGAGGATACACATAGGACCTACAACTGGCAAGTGGATTTGCATCCAGAATATATAAAGAATCCAACAGATACATAAGGAAGAGAACCCTTCCCCCAGATGGGCAAGAAATGCCCCATCCTTATAAACTGAGCGGTACATAGTTTTCATCTCCCAATTCCAGGTTTTAACCAGTTTGTCCTGGATCGTTGGCACAGCCTGGTGGCTGGCCTTGGGAACTGTCTAACCCGGCGGCTCATCTCGACCTTTTCTTCTACGTGCAGACTGTGGACCCTTCCTTCTGCATGCCTACATCACTCAGCTGTTTATTCTGCCACAAGTGCCTCCGTTCTCGTGAATACGTAATGCGTATGTCTCTTCCTCTTTCCCTTTGCCTTGTTAACTTTTGGTCAGCTATTTTAAGACTATTTCTCTCTGGCTGCTTCTCCCCCACCATCCCTCCTGCCCCCTCCCCCTTTTTCATTTCCCTTTTTGTACCTCCTTGTTTAAACTTGTAGTCGTAAAAGTTATCCTAAAATATCCGAAAGCCTTTGGGGGAGTAGACTCGTTCTGTGGGCTCCAGAGGCAGAGAGAAGACTTGAGGCTGGCAGCTAGCTACCTCGAGAGAGATGGCATCTCAGCTATGTTCTCATTGTCTGAGTCTCCCAGAGGTGGGATGGCAGGTGGTGAATGAAGTAGAGGCCAGGTGGGGCCTTGGTCATAGTGATGTTTGTGGAGGGCCCTGTGCTTTGGATGGGCAGCTGGATTATGATAATCCTTTCCAATCTTATCAACAAAGCCCTGCGCAGACCCTCGGAGGATGTCCAGAGCAGCAGCCCTCCCCTGGGGGAGAGGGGCAGTGTATCGGAATGATTGCTTTGTCCTTCTGGTAGGCCGGGGTGGGGCACACATAGTAGCACTTTAATGGTTTCATGTATAGTTAAAAATGATTCTGAAGCACCCTTAACATGGGGCCGGCTGACAACCACTGACCTCAAGGGTAACACAGCCCTCGTCGTCTTCTGTGCCCCTTTTTTTCTCCAATTGCAGCATCTCTGAGTTACATCTTTTCAGTTACATTCCTCTTTGTTTCTTTATTTTATTTAAATCCTCACTGGGGCAGGGCTTGCTCCTGTAGCGTATTTTGGACACGGTACCACAGAGAAAACACAATGGAATCTCTGTAGATGTTTTGACTTTAAAAATTTAGGGACAGTGTTTAGAAATCAGGAGTTTAATGTAATAAATTTAGATTCTCTCCTTCTCCTGAAAAATTGGACGATCTTGGCCCTTAGGGGTCTCCAGCTCCAGGTGGCCCCAAGCGGGCAGGCCTGGGGAGGGGGCTGTTCCTTCCCCGGACACATTCCCTCCCAATGGCTTCCATCCTTTGTTATCTGCCGAGCACCGCCCCAACCCCGCACCGAGGTGTTGGAGTTTGTGACTTCCTCCAGGGGGTAAAACAGGCCTTTGTGTGTTGGCCTGAGAACCCAACCAGTACATTCAATATTGTTTCAGTGGGAGGATGAATTCCAGTTCTTTAAAGAGCAGGTTTTGGAAATATCAAAGTGCCAATTTGGGGATGCTTGTAGGGTCCTCAATTAGAATGTGTCTTGAGGTCATGGCCCGTGTCTTGTACTTCTCCTGTGTTGAATGTTGGCTTAGCACCTAGTAGGTACTTAATGATTTACCTTGTGGGGTCACTGAGTGCCCTTTGCCTGCCCCCTCCCAGGCGGTGAACAGAAACACCTTCTCACTGTGGACCCGAACCTGTCGGTGCTGCCTGAGCCCAGCCCGCAGCCTGTGATTCATCTAGAACACCCACTCTGGCCTTTGATACTCCGGTGGTGCTTGGGACCAGTCCCCTGCCCAGCTCCGTACCCTGAGAGAAATGACTTCTTTCCTGGTGACAGGTCCAGGCCGTGTTCAGGAGGCCCCAGTGAGGAGAGGGGAGGACGGAGAGGCCTGCCCTGGGCCTGCACTCTTGGCTGATGTCCGCCAAACTGGCATTTGTGGCAATTACCGAGTGCTTGCATTCCAAACCCAGGGCAAGGGCTGGGTAAAAGTTCAGCTCATTCCCTTTAAAGAAAAAAAAAATCTTCCTCTTTGACATTTCAAAGTTGTGACCCAGATCAGTCAGAGGCCACGGAGAGCTCGTGATGTCTGGAGAGTGTGTTTAGTTCCCGAGGCCTGAAGCTGCAGAGAGGCTGAAGAGAGCCAGTGACCTGCTGGGCTTGAGTCGAAGCCCCTGCCTTTTCAAGTTTGCCCCGGCCCAGCCTCCCAGGACCTCACAGGGTAGACGGAAGGAGCCAGCACCTTCCCCTCACTCCGAAGTTACCTTTACCCCCTGAAATCAAACACTGCGTGCGGCACCCTGTAAAATTGCTTCCTCGTAGGCTCGAGCATGCTCACAAAGTAAACATCCTCCCGTGTTTTTGGAACGGAATCCATTTCTGCTTCCTGGTCATCCCATTTGGGTTCTCCTGTTCTGGGCGCCACGCAGAATCAGGTTAATAGAAGGAAGACCTAGAATTGGGCAGAGGCACCTCAAATGACTGTTGGAGTCCTCGTTGAAGCGTCAGGAGAGTAATGGGGTTGTGGGAAGAAAATGAAACGACATAGTTGAAAAGTGAAATGAAACAGAGCCTCCCGAATGTAGTGCTGTCACAATGCTTTGCAAGTCAGAGTTGGTTCCTGCCGAGCCGCTGAGCCGGGGCCTGCCTTTGCATGGACCCAAGCTCAGTGGTGCTGTGGTTGAACCACAGCCGGCCTCTGTCTGTAAGTTCTGCGGCTTGAGCTCTCCTGACCCTAACTTGCTCTTGCTCCGTCTCTCGTGACTTATTTGCCTCTTCTCTCTCGCTTCCACCCACCCATGACATCTCCATCGCCATGGCAGTGAGCAGCCACGTCATTCTCCAGGTTCACGGGGTGATGGGCCAACCCTGTGCTGAGCCCTACTTCCTTCTCGTTCTCCCTCCTGAAGCAGGAGGCTCCCTGGCAGTGCTCAAAGCCCTTTGTTTATTTGATCCTGGGCTCTTGGATAAATCAGGAATGTCCTGACATGAACTTAGGCATGTTTTTCTTCCATGGAAAAGGAAACTACGGCAAATGGTATTTAAGTAGGCAGAGGACCATTCTGGGGGACTTGCTTTGGTGCCATCAAGGCCACATTCCTTTGGTCATCAGACCAGTAGGTGACTTCTTTATTGGCATGCTCTACCCTGGAGCCCAGAAGGTGTGAATTTGAAGCACTTTCTCCCCTGCTGAGAGCTTGGCACAGATGCTCCGGGTTTCTTTTAAAGCCGTGGAGTGCCATGGTTGTCTTCCAAGTGGTCTTCTTTCTGCTGGGTGAAACCTTGGCCCAGAGTGGTTGCTGGAAGGAGGCTGCTTGGAAGGCGAGATACAGGATAAGGTGGCCGCCTGGCCTCTCATTCTCAAGCCATCTTGAAGTTGCAAGGATCCTGATGTGGTATACGTTGAGTCAGCTGTCCCAGGACCTGACTGTGTCTCTCACTTCCCATCCCGGCTAGGCTCTTGTGGTGCAACTGGTCGTCAGAAACCTTTGCGGGTCTGTATTCTTTGGGTGTGGTGGTGTGGGGACCCAAGACTCCCTGGGTCTGGTGAGGTATGCGGGGTCCAGTGAGCTGTTCTGGAAACATTTCTGGGCCTGGGGGCAGGAAAATGTTGGGAGCTGTGTGTTCTGCTGCAGCGGAGATCTGTCAGTATCCAAAAACAACCCCACTCAGTCTCCAGAGCATTGGTGGGAACCCCCGTCCCTGTTGGAGTTTCCAGGTTTCCAGGTGTGTGAACGGCCCTGCGTGACACGGCCAGTGGTGGTGGTGGGTGGGCTGGTGGACGCTCGTCTCGCTTGGCTGCCTGCCCTGGAGAAAGGAAGCCAGTCGTTGGCCACTCCAGGACCAGGCTTGGCGGCTGCTCTGTTTTGCCGCTTTTCATGTTGTCAGAGGATCTTCTTGGGAACAAATGACTCAGCAACCTGAATCTCTGGGACTGAGCAGCCTAAGTGCCTTTTGAGAAGTGATTGGACGTATTCACCTAGGCCCTAAAATTCTGATCCCGGGAGGAGTGGACGTCCAGACTGCTTTCACTCTTGGTTCTCCAGGCTGCCGTTCAATATGGTTTCTCCAGATCCTGCCCCAATGGAAGGATCTCACTCACGGGGTAAGCAGGCAGTATTTTAATTACCCTTCTGGTCCTTAGGAAATTCCAGGGAGAAAAAGGTCCTGGTTTGGGGCCAAAAAAGCAGACAGCAACAAAAATCAGCTACGGCTGTAATTCTGGACTTGTCTGTGGCAGAAAGAGTTAATAGGATGGTGGTCTCAGGGTGGGGACCATTTTTCTCTCATGTTCAGGAGAAACTCATATAGTTCAAGAAAGGATGACGCCACAGCTAGCGTGGGACAGCCCGGTCTGGATTCTGGGTGCTGTCACTCAAAGAGTTAAGCTAGTGTTGAGGCCGAGAAGCCCTCAGAGAAGGCGTGAGCCTTCGGGGACCAGGCCCTGTGTGCCCCAGAGCAGGGAGGTCTGGGCTAGGAGAGAGGCTGAGAAGAGTGGCCAGGGAAGTGGAGTGTAGGCCTAACTTTTTTTTGCCTTGTTTGACCAGCCTTGGCACTGCCCTCCGGCTCTCCAGGGGAAAAGCTGCAGTTCTGCTCTTGCAACACAAGGAGCAGACTGGAGAATTTAGATCTGCGTCACAGAGCTCAGAGAGAGAGAGAGAGAGAGAGAGAGGAGAGGGGAGAGAGGGAGAGAGAGCGAGCGCTCCGTCGATACGTCTGCTAGCAACAGCCGTGCTGCAGCAGAGAGAGAGAGAGAAATCAAGAAACAAGTCATAGCAACACCGGGCACCAGGTTCTGCCAGCTCACTTGCCAAGCGTTCAGAAATCTGTCCGGGGCCGGAGGCCTCTGAGTAGCCTAGACTAAGGAGATGACACGCAAGGTGGCACGGGCGGTTCCCGCGGGGAGGAGGTGGGGTGGCTGTGGGGGGCAGGGGTGGGAGCAGGAGGTTTCGGGGCGACGGTGGAAGGTTTAATGGGACCAGTTTCTGGAACATTCGGGACTGCGGCACCTTACGGCCGACCGAGATTTGGGTCTGCGCAGGCGACGATGGGTGGTCCGATGGGCTTCAGGACTTGATGGCGTAACCCCCTTCTTCCCCCACGTACGTATTTGCTGGGATCGGGGGCGATGTCTCTGCGTATGTGGGTGCTCTGTCTTTCTCACCTTCTTTCTCGCTTTTTGCTATTTTTTTTCTCTGAGGGAGGGTTTTTTTCCACTTTAATTTCTGTTTCCTTAGTGTCAGCTGCTCAAGCCTGACCAGGGTAGAGGAGAGAGGAGCAAGCCGTCCCCGGCGTCCCACCTGACCTCCCGGCCTTTACCCCCATTTCCTTCTGTTGGACAGACAGACAGACAGACTGGTTTTCCAGGTTGTTTGGGTGTCAGCATCTGTCTGTCTGTCTGTGCGGTTCTCAGGTGGAAGGTAGGGAGTGAGGAGGAAGGCGAGGGGGCAGTTTTCCAGGGCTTGCCTCGTTGAAACGTTCGGCCCTGGGAATCTGGGGCTGGTGGGGAGCAGGTGGGCAGGATGGGGCGTGGGCTGGGAGAAGTGGGGTAAAGCTGGTAGGTCTGTCACTGCGTAGTTGGGGAAAGTGGGGAATGGTGACGCAGTCACTGTTGGATCTTGTTAGGAGCTCTTGGGGGACAGGTAGTGAGGCTCCCAGGATCTGTAGGACCAGCCAAGAGGGGTTAAGGATGAGCTGAGAAGGGAAGCTCGCATTTAGAGATTAAATGTCATCCTTTTGGCGTTGGAAAGTTGTTTACCTTGCGCTCTCTGTGTCTCCATGTTGGCACCCTTCCAGTTCACATGTGATGGCCTTCCTTGTACTGCTGCATCATTAACTAAGTGACTGAGCTGGCCTTCCATTGGCCAGGGGAGGGCTCTCACTCCAGACACTTCCTCTGATTGGTGGGTGGGCCAGTGGCAGGTGAAAACCTTTTTTTGATTGGCTGAGGGCAGGGTATCAAATCTGAATTTGCATTTCACTTGCTTAAAGGAGAGGGGGGGAGAAGCCCAGCAGCTTTCTAAAATCTGTTTAGGGGTGTGCGTATGCTCCTGTGTCTGCCTGCTTTTGACTGACCAGTTGAAGCCTCTTCCTGTGCCTTTTTTATTTCATGCACTATTAGGAAGAGGAGCTGAGGGCTCCCCAAACTTTTTCTCAAAGGGGCGAAGGTTGGGGGAGAGGGGTGGGCAGAGGGTTGACCAAACTGGAAGGAAATATTTATTATTTAGTTTGGTGTCAGAAAAGGGAATTTTCCGATCAGCCACACCTCAGTGTTGCGGCAAAATAATTCTTGGCTCCCCTGGAAACGCATGGGCAAGGTAGGGCAGAGCTGCTGCCTCCGCTGTTGCCACCACCCTGGGCTTCCTGCTGACTCTGGGCTACTCCCCGGGGACAAGAGATTTGCATTGACGTCCCCGGCTGTCCAGAGCCCATTATGGGAAGGACCTGCCTTCTGGAAGCTGCTGCTCCCTGGTGCCCGGAAAGGTGAGGATGGGGACTGGCCCGGGGACGCTGCTCAGAAACTGCGTGTTTGGTGGGGTCTCTGGGAAAGCCATGGGCCACGAGAGGTTTGGAGGTCCCAGGTTAGAAGGGCTTGTCATCCTGGGGAGTGAGGAGAGTGAGAACAAAACTAGGGCAGCAGGCTGCTCGCCTCTGGTTGGGGGAGGAGGACTTGGAAAAAATCAGGGTCCCCGCTCCCCATCCGGTCCTTGATGCAGTCCCTGCGTCCGTGGGGAGGGGGTTTCGGAGCCCTGCGCCTTGCGCAGTGGCCCCCACCCATGACTGCGCATCTGGGAGCGCAGTGCGCCCTGGGTCTCCGGCCTAGGACAGCACCGCCCTTCTTATTACATAACAGAGGGCACGCTGTGCCTTCTCGGCCCCTCCTTGCAACCCCACCTCCTGGCTCCCCAGGGCCCACAGAGCTGGGGAGGGTCTGAAGGGGGAGCAGTGGAAGACTTCACCCCTGGAGGGTGGCCCTTGTCCAGTCAGTGATAGGAACTGGGTTTGAAGATGGAAAGGGGCTGCGGTCCCCTGTCTTGGGGTATGGAAGGAGAATGCCCTTCTGAATGCCCCGTGTCACCTATGGCCCCCAAGACCTCTCGGGGGATAGGGCGATGCCCTTCTTTCTCTCTTGTGCTTTCTGCTTTTTGAGAGGAAGTTTGTGAAGGGAAAGACATGACAGTTGTGAGAGTAAAGAAGTTGGGGGGGCACCCAGTTGGGAGGTGGTTGACAGTTCCCTCCCCTTGTCTCTGGTTTTTCCCTTTCCCTGGGTCGGTGGAGAATATGTTTGAACTGCCTTTATCATAAGGCTGCCATTTTGGAGGCATTTCTGCTGGTCTCCGACATGGTGGCGTTGGTTTTTCTGGTCCTGCTGTGCCAGTTCCGCAGAGTGGGCGGGGGGCGGGGGCTATGACGGAGGAGGGGAGGGGGGGCAGACGCGCAGCAGAGGCGGGCACAGCGGTGGCTGCCGCAGTGACGGTGGCCTCGGGCAGGACCGCCCAGTCCCACCCTCGGACGCAGCCCTGGGTGGGGGTCCCACTGGCTGGGACCCTGGCTTTGCCAGAGCATGGGCACTGCTAACCGTAGGCCTGGGTCTCCCATGCCTTCCTCAGCCTGAGGCTTAGAGCAGTTCAGGGGGTGGTGGGGCGAGCTGAGTTTGGTGGAGAGGGAGTGGAGGCAGAGATACGGCAGCTCGTCTTGGACGTGTCGGACCTGTGGTTTGTGTTCCCCAAATAGGCTGTGTCCCTGGCAGTCTCCCCATGGGGACAGGGAGTGGGATCCATGGCAGCTCTGAGGATGTGTTTGGATGGCCCTGCCTTTTTGCCGTTCTCTCTCTCCTCTGTCCCTCCCCATACCCCCTGCCAGAGCCGTGGTTCCAGCTGTAGTCCTCCAGCGAGGCTCCCTGCTGCCCGTCCGGCCCTCTGCTCTCCAGGCCCTTCTGCGTGCAGCGGCCATCTTGTCTTCCTTGCTCAGAAATTTAAAATGGTTTCTCGTCCTTTCCAGAATGAGGTCCCTTCCCTCCAGCAGGACGCTGAGGGCTGTCTGTAACTTAGTCTTGTCTTAGCTTTCCCATGCAGTCTCTCTCGGTTTCCCTCGGTGGACCACGTATTCCAGCAGAACCAAGCGACTTACTTTCTCCTGCTTTTTCTCTCTCTCTCTGTCCTCACTAGTGATGCTTTCCACGCCTCCTCTCCACCGCACCCACCTGCGGCAGCCCCGCCGTCTTCCGCGGACCTTTCCTGATCACCTTCGCGGGCGGCAGTTCTCGTAACCACCCCTGCCCCCTTCGCCTAGGCTCCCATGTGCTTTACCCCTCTTTTATGCCCCTTTGGTGGTGCTGTGGCTCTTTGTGCAAGTCTCGTGTCCTCTGTTAGATTGTGATCTCCAGGAAGCCAGGGAAAAGAAGAAGGGAAGCGTGTACCTATTTGGTGCTTTCTGTTTGCCAGGTATCGCATCAAGCTCGTTCTCGGCAAGAATTTCGTCTGTTCTTCACCGCAGCCCTGCGAGGCACGTCCCATGGCCGGTAAGTGTTCTGATCGTGATTCGAACCCTGGTCTCTCAAAACCTTTGCCTTTTTCTTCTCTCAGTCTTCAGTGTCTGCAAAATGCCTCTTACGAGGTCGATCCTCAAAATGTGTCTATTTAAGGAGTTTCTAAGTCCCTGATGTTCTGTGGGAGTTTGGGTGGCTCATCTTCCTGCGCCCAAGATCTGGGTGGCTTAGCTCTTCTGTGCCACCCTCCCTACTGCCTTATTGATTTTCTCCTCTTCCTTTGAGGCCAGGTTCACCCAAGATGGTGGGGGGGTTTTTTGGTAGCTGAAATTGATGGACTCACAAACTTCAGTTATCCTGGTCACCTTCCTCTTGGAGGAGGTGGGGTGGTCTGTAGCATCTTCGGAGCAGAATGAGCTCCAGAACCCGGAGGTCAGTGGAGGCCACAGAAGGCAGGGAGCAGAGACATTGCACTTGGGCAGACCTGCGTGTGCATCCTGACTCTGCGTCATCTTAGCTGGGTGGTTTTAGACGAGTCATTTGATTTTTTTGTCTTACTGTCCTCAGCCAGTGAGATGGAGCCACTATACCTACTACACAGAAACACCTAATATATTTCCAGGCAAATAGGTTCCCAAGAGAAAGTGATGCAGCTCCCTTCCCCTTGCCCAGTTGTCTACCGGGGACTTAAGAAAGAGACATAGCAGGTGGCTCAAGAAGAAATGGGGGAGAAGGGAGTGTGTGTGCCTTCAGCAGAGGTATCAGCAGGGGCAGGGGAGGTGGTAACTGGGCAGCATGCACCTGAGACCTGCACGGTGGTGCCTTCCCCCACCCTGGAGTAAGTACCCGCTTTTGCATCAGGAACACCTGCGTCAGGAAGACGCCATGGGCACGGAGCCGTGAGCATTGGCAGTGGCAGAGTGAGGGTTAACCAGTGAACCTTCCTGGGAGCCTTCTGATGCCAGGTTAGTTTCCCTTCTTTGCAGTGACTGCCTGCTCCCTGGCACTCTTGCATCCCCGTGGGAGGGGAGTTGGATGCCCTGAAGCCCCTCGTCACTGGTTCCGGGGCTGCAGAGCAGAGAATGACGACAGCCCGTGAGTCGTCAGCCGACGGCAGCGGGGACCCTGGTGACGGCTGCTTTGTTGTTTTTTTCCTCTTTGGATGATGACTCAGTGTGTCGGGAGCCGAGAGATGGAGCACTCAAGCCGAGTGGCCAGGATGTTCTGTCAACATGAAAGCAGCAAAAACAGCTTGTCGGGGCTCAGAGCTGACCCTGAGCTGGGGTCATTTTCAGGAGGGTCTTGGCAGGGGAAGGGCCACTCCCAGGCATCGAGTTGGGGGCGACATCGGGTAACCCAGCTAGGTTTTGTGGACCCTGTGTTTTAGAATCTGAAAAGAAAATGCAGCTGTTTGTGTTATTAGATGAGTTTGGCAAACAGGATCGTGGCTTGAGGTCTTCTCGCTGGTCCCCACTGAGAGGCATTTTCCCAGGTCCAGAAAACTCTTTGGGGTTTCTCACTGTGGCTCATTGCCTTGGATGGAGGGCAAGTCCCTTCTTGGGGCAGGGGTGGGCCCGACAGTCCTACTGCCTGTCATGGGGATGTGGTGTCTTAGGTTTTCTCTGCTGGCGTCACGTGAAGACGGTGGATCCACATCACCAGCTTCAAGCTGAAGACCACCTCCCAGCGTCCCCTTCCCTTATCATCCCAAATCACAGCTTTTCTTCCCCGCTTCATCTTCCTCACCTCCGCCTTAGGTGAAATGGCGGACCTTGAGTTCTCGACCTTGTGTGTGTGCGTGTCATCATGGCGGCTCAGGGTTCTAGGCTTTTCTTGAATCTGCAGCATTGCGCTCCATGCGCGTGACATCCCCCCAGCCCCGCCCCGCCCGGCCTGCCCGGCCCCGCCCCACCCCGCCCCGCCGTGCCTTCTCAGGAGCAAGAGAGAAGATGGGCCTCCATTGCCACTGAGCCTCAGCCAAACCACTATCCCCGGCATCTGGCTTCCCGTCTCTCCTCCCGCTTCTCGGCCAGTGTCTGGGGCAGAGGAGCAAACAACTTGTGGGAAGAGATGGAGGGGCAGCCTGGCCGCAGAGCCCCCTGCCTCCTTTCCCCGTGTGCCACTTCTCAACCTCACGCTTTCCCGTGGATGATGCCAGCACTGACATTTGTCACCGAGCACCTCCTCCTCTCCCCATGGACCTCCCCGCGTGACTCATGTGGGATCCAGAAGGAGTGGCTCTGGGGCCTTGGGAGCCAGAGGGAGCAGGGAGACCTGGTCCAGGTCATAGCGGAGAGAGACAGGCAAGGGATAGGGGCTCGCCATCCCCAGCTGAGCCTTGAGTGGGCTTTGGGTTCAGCCCCAGCCCCTTTGCGTCATGTCTTTTTCAGCCTGAGTAGAGAACAGCTTGACCTAAAAAAATTGTATATATGTGGGTGTTGGATCCTTTGTGGCTCTTTGTCCAGAAGCTGTGCATGTGATGAGAGCCCGGCTCTGTACTTCAGAGCACTCTGTTGTGGCTCAGGTTTGTTTTCGGAAAGAGGTGATGGACGGGCCGTCCTTGATGAGACCCTGTGCCCACTGGGACTGGCATGGTCTTGCCTCTGTCAACGGATGGTGAGCCGTAGTAGAGGGCCGGGTCTGGGGGCCGCATATTAAGCCCAGAGGGGACCCTGACTGGGGCCTGCACATGCACTGCCTGGTTGGCCCTGGGAGCTGAGCCCACCTTTCACTTCTTCCTTGCAGAGAACTCAGAGAAGTTCAGCTCCACGAATCGGTGACGGCCTTTTGGAGACTCGGGCTCAGCTGACGATGGTGCTGGTGAGCAGAAGACAGTCGTCATCCTGGGGGATAAATGTGTATCCGTTTGCGTTTATTTGGAACAAAAAAAAAAAAAAAAAAGGAGATGCCTGGCAGCCTGGCTCTCTGCAGTAAGTATTCGTCTGCATTCTTTTATTCCCTCAAACGTCGGAAGTGGATAGATGCTTATCGAACCCAGCCAGCTCCTGTGCCTTCTCCATTCTTCCCTGCACACCCCCGCCCCTGGTCCTCCAGAAGAGAGGACTAGATCGATTTTCTTGTGCTGCTGGAGAGCTGCAGAGAGGCTAGAACTCAGTGTTCAGCCTCCACACATCCCCCTCACATTCAGGAGAAGAAGTCGATTCTCCCTAAAACGGAGCCAAAAGGCCAGGTCCCTCAAAGCAGAGTGTTTACGGGCTGAATGGAAGGGCCCTGCCTGCCCTCACTGCCCGCAGCAGGGAGGTGAGGCTCTCAGTTGGCTGGCTGGGGGAGTGTGGGCCTTGCCAGAATCTAGCATGGTTCTCTGCCAAGTTCTAGCTCCAAATCTCTAGGCCGGTAGGAACCTAGACTATATATAGCATTGTGCTAAGCAATTCTTATCGGACGTGTCTGCCCTCCCCTTCGGGAGAGGAGCGCTCTGTCAGAGAACCAGAGCCTGGAGAGTGTGAGCCAGCTCCGTGGGGCCTTTTATTCCAGGAAGGGCTGTGCACACATGCATGTGTGCGTATGTGTGTGCGTGTGCATGCGTGCACACACAGGAGGGCCAGGAGGGACTGGTGGTTCTTGATGGATACCGGGTTTGGAGGAATGGCTGGGGCACACAATGTGGCTGAAAGCACAGTGTGGTCTCCGGTGTGTCTTCCTGGTTTCCTGTTTGCCTTGCTTTGCCCAAGGATGCCTTTTGACCTCTCTCTTCCTCCTTTTGGACCTCCTGTCTTCCCTGCCTTCCTCCAGCCCTCCCTCGTCCTTCCTTTGATTTTCTGTAGGCTATATGGGGCAGGCCCAGCTGTGGGCATCCGGGAGCTTGTCTGCTCTCCACCCTCACCCGCCTTTGGGCTTTCTGGGAATCTGGCTGGACTGGCAGAAGGGGGTCAGCTGTCCTCAGAGTTGCTGGGTGGTACAGGGCAGAGTGGGCTGGGTATCTGCCTCCGCCCTTTGAGAGGTGCTGTTGAGCCCCCAGTTTGCGTGATTCTGTGACCGCAAGTGCTAATAGATATGACCTGATAGATGTGTCTTGTCAGCGTGTCATCATGAGGCTGCTTGTTGGCAACCAGATGCGGCAAGGAAGATAGGATTTAACCCCGTCCTTGCCTCCCAGGTAAGTCAGGTGTGGGCCGCCCTGTTTCCCTGCCCACCCAGGGCGTTTTCCTTATTCAGTGGGGAATCCTCAGACTTCTTCATTCAGAATCTCCCAAACAATTGCTCTCTTCTTCCCATTCTCCTCCTCCTGGCTTTTCTGTGAATGGGGTTAGTAACCAGCCAGGGTTGGGGGCAGGGCGGCCAGCCTGAGTGGTCAGGCGCTGGACGTGTGGGAGATGGCGGGGTGTGGCGGTTGGCAGAACACTTGGGGCTCCCACAGTGACTGACCGACTGGGAGTTTGCTCCGGCCCCTGCGTCTGGCACGAGATTCTGGGTGCTGAGCCCTCAGAGGAGCGGGGAGCCTGCCTGGCCCCTGGGCCTTCTCTTTCCCGTGTCCTCTTGTCCTGAGACCTGAGTCCAGGGCAGTGCTTGGCGTTTATAGACTGTGGGCCTGGTAGTGGACATCTTTCCTTACTTTGATTTTTTTTTTTGGTTTTTGGGGGGTTTTTTTGAGTGAATCACTTTTTCTTTCTAGGCCCTCAGTGCCTTACTTTAAAAAAAATTCCCAGCGAACCATTACAGAGCATCTCCAGGCAGTTGACGCAGAAATGTTTTTTTGCCTCTGCCTCACTTGGTGCTGGTCGCGGTGGTAGCAATGGTGATTAAAAATGACGAGGCCTGAGGAACTGGGGAGGCCTGTGGCCTCACGGAGACGGGGCAGAAAGCAGGCCGTAGGCGGCCGCCACACCGCCGGGAAGTCTCTCTTCTGTCAAGTGGTTTTCCTGCCACGTTCTGGGCCAGCAGGGCCCGTTGAAATGGGCTGACTGCAGATTTGTCTGGGGTCTAATGATAAAAGGGATGGTGCTGGTCACTTTATGATGCTCTTGGCTAGTATCAGGGGGCACCTGGGGGATCCCAGCCCTCTGCCCATGCCCGTGGATGTGGGTGTTGTCTCACCTCCCCACCCCCACCCACCCCCACCCCCGGAAGTCTGGTGCATTCTGCCTCCCAGTGTTTTACCTTCTCCCTTCCCATCTGAGATGAGTCTCTGAGTTGGCTGCGAGCAGCCTGAGATCCTCGCTGAACGAGGAATCCAGGGCTGTTTGGAAGAGTCCGGTGTCTCTTCCTTCAAGGAATTTGACAAGTCTCAGCCCCTCCAGCAGTAACGTAGGGAGGAATGGCTAGGGGTGTTGGACCTGGAACTTGAATAAAGAGGAGAGATCAGCTTTGGTGCAGCTGGGGAGACGAAGAGGAGCGGCCAAGTCCCTCAAGATGTGTCGGCTGGAGTCTGGCCAGCGCCGGCTGTCGGGCTGGAGCCAGATGGGGCTGCCGGCCGTACCCGGGAGCCTCCACTCGCCTCTGTGCAGTGCGCCCCCGTTCACAGCCCTGCCCTTGGCTTGGCTGGCATCACCAGAGTGGGAAGCAAAGGGGAAGCTGGTTTTGCTCTTTGAGACACATTTGTCTCTGCAGCCTCTGGTGTTCCGGGAATTGCAGTTGGTGCTTCCCTGCTGCTGCTTCTGGTTTTGTCCCTCATCTGGTTCTTTCCTCCCTGCTCACCAGCGGGGCTTCTCCTGACATGACGTGGAGCATTATGTGTCAGCAGTCGGGCGAGCAGAACAGTTGGCATCCCCTGAGAGGGGGGCCTCTCAGGCCAGGCGTCGCTGGCATGGCTTTCTTGACCTTTGGATCCCTGCGGTCTGGGAGCCGGGAGGCAGCGTGGGGCCTTTCCCACGTGGGGTCCAGCAGAGGTTAACAGAGCTGGTGGCACTGGAGCCCTGGTGGTGTGGCTTGGCCAGGAGATGTGGGGGAGGGGCTCTGCCAGGGGACCTGATTGGTCGGCACCTCCCCAGTCCATTGAATCCTGGTCTGGTCGGGGCTGTGAATTGTTTAATGCATATCTTGGCTGCGTCCCCTGGCGCGAGTGCCCCCGAGGCTGCAGCCGCAGCTTTAGAGAGGATCTGTACCTCGTGCGGGTCACCGTTTTGGGCGTGTTGCCTCCCTCTGAAATATGTGAGAGAGAGCGCCTTTTGCACTAGCCGGCTGTCTGTGGGAGGCCCTCGTTTTGCGCTGCTTTTCTGGGATTTGGAGTGTCTGGGAGGAAAGTGGAGACTGGGTTGGGTTTCTTGCTAGCTCTTTCCACAGGAGCTGCTCGTGGGCTGATGAGGCCAGAGAACACCTGCAGGTCCGCAGGCCGGTACGGAGCCTGACGCAGCAGTGTGGAGCCCCGGCAGGGGAGGAGCTGGGGGCGACGAGGAGGGAGAGAGCCATGCCGGGGATGGTTGTGCAGCGTCTGACCACAGGATCAAGTCCAGGAGAGGGTCGGAGGATGTGTCCGTTGCTCAGCCGAGGCTGTCTGCTGCAGCCTGAGTGGACATGTGTGTGCGTGGAGCCCAGATCAGGGTCTGTAACGAGGCATGAAGGCCTGAGACGGGCATCAGAGTTCTCGGTCTCAGGGGTGCAGTCCAGGGAAAGGGAAACTGACCTTTGTTAAGGGCCCCCCTTTGCTTATCTGATTTCGTCCTATGGTGTAGGTGTTACTTCCCTTTTATGGTTAAAGACACTGTGATTGTTAAGAGACTTAACCACGGTCACACACGTGGTAGAGGTGGCCTTGTTGAGATTTAAACCCAAGTCTTTCTGACTCCAACGCCTGTACTCTTTCTTCACCCTCTTGGGCTAAAGTCAGAAATTTTGAGGAGGTAAGACCCGCAGAGGATAGGCCGCCAAACCAACTGATGTAACCCAGAGTGAGAGGCCAGGCACCCAGGTGACTTTGCAGTCACAGGGATGACTGCACCACGTCCCTTTTTGGGGAGACAGAGCAGATGCATGTACCCTTTGGTGTCCGTGGACAGGCAGCGGAATACATTCCTTCTATGAATATGTATTCAGCCTCTGCTGTATGTGTGCGGGGGATTGTTCTAGGTGCTGGGATGCAGAACTCAGTACAACCAAGTTTCTGCTCTCGTGGGGTATACATTCTAGTGGGCAGAGATCATTAATAATAGTGAATAGAATTTAAAAATAAAGCAGACATATGTGGAAAAGGAGGGGACCCATGCATAAGGACGGGGATCCAGCTGTTGATCGGAGAGGGAATTCGAGAGACTACAGGACCTCGGCTACCTGGGGAAACCATATTGACTGAGCCTCCAAAGAGTTAGAGCTGATAGGGCTGCTAAGCCCTCTCTGTGCCTATCAGCTCTGAAAATCCCTCCAGGGTGCACGGAGCTCACAGGAACTTGTGGTGAGTCAGGAATCGAGGCGGCAGTAGACGCCAAGCCCTTGGTCACCGGCAGACTCGGGTTTTTTCCATCAGCCGTGGTTGCGCCTGACCTTCCGACTCCCACCCTTCCCGGTCGCCAGCTGGCACCTCTGCTTCAGCCCGGTCACCGTGCCCCTCTCTTGTCCACGCACCCCAGGGGAACATGTGGGTTACGTCTCTGCCGAGTCACTGGTCAAACACAGGCCTGCAGGAGGCAGAACTCAGCTGAGCCTCTCCTGCCAGAGGGCCTGATTCCAAGATTATGGCGATTGGGAAGGGACGGGCGGAGGGGAGGCGGGGAGAGTCACCTTGTGTCAGATGCATGGACAAGCTTTGTGTCTGGAGAGTTGAGGCAGGCTGGTGGCTGGAGGCGGGGGGAGGGGTGTTTCCTGTGTGCGGCTCCAGGGCCCAGGACTTGTTTACCCGGCGGGAGTGGAGTGGCTGCCGCCCGGGTGAGTCAGGCCACGTGATTCTCCCTCTTTGGCACCGCAGTCCTTGACGCCTGGTCCACCCTGACCGCGGAGGCTGCCACCTGCTGCCAGGGGGCTGATGTTGCACAAAGGTGGGGTGTAGGTTTTGGTGGCATGTGGTTGAGGGGGCACAGAGAAAGTGGGCCTGTGTCCCCTGGTGGAGACAAGTCAGCAGCCACGGGTTCTGGACTTGCTCACTTCACCTCTTTGGGCTCAGTTTCGTTACCTGTAAAGCGAGAGGGTTGAGCCAGAATCTTTTTGGAGGTTCCTGCCAACTTTGATCTGGGGGCGCCCTGGATGTTCGTGGAGATGTTTCTTAGCCAGAAACTCAAGATGAAGAAGACTAGATCTGAGTGGCAAGAGAGGTGAGGAGCCTTGAAGACACCTCTTAGAGCAGCTGGAGTCCTGTTTTCCGCAGGGAGACGGTCGGCATGATTTAGGGCAGGTGGGTGGAGTTTTCAAAGGACCCTCCTGAGAAAAGTGCGAAGGTAACGATGGTGTGAAGGTAACTGAAGGTGATGGATGAGGAGCCTCCAGGTGACCGAGGACGTGGACCCCTGCTCCCAGCAAGAGGCTTGTCTGGAGATGGGCCGTGGAGTGGCAGGGGGTGGCTTGACATGCCGTGTTCTAGGAAAGATGTGCCATCCTTTCTGGCCCTGAATCCTGGAGAAGACAGGACTGCAGGGCCCTTGTGTCCTGTGCCTTTGCTGAGACTCATCTTCAGAGCCTGTGCCCCTTTGCTGTCAGAAAGTTTTCCTTTATATTTAGCCTTCTTTTCTGATGTGGTTGTTTAAGCCCTTGTATTTAAAAAAAAAAAGAAAGAAAGAAGAAGACAGAAACAAAAATATCTCAGAGCCACCAGTCCCATTTTGGGTTTTTAGTCTTGAGTCACTCTTTAAAAGACAGCAGAAATGAAATGCATACAGCAAAGCCCAGGGTCGCAGACCCTTCTGGACGGTTGTGCAAGACCAGGCTGGGGCCAGGAGTGGCGGGGCCTCAGCCTTGCTTCTCCATGGCAGCCTTCGTCCTTGCCGTCCGCTACGTCTCCTGGGCTGCGTGGGTAGGAGCCCTGAGGCTGAGGCACACATTGTGCAATCTGCTAGACAGAATGCAGAGCTTTAAAAATAGCTACACTTCTGCAAGATGCTATCTGCTTGCCACTGTACTGGACACTTACCTGGGGTTTGTAACTATGAGGCCCCCTGCCCCGGATGGTGTGGGGACCAGGGATTTGGGCTAGGATGCCAGAGGGAGAGGAATTGACTAGTCTCATGCACCATGCGATGTTTCACGGCTCTTTTCACCTTTGCTCGCTCTTTTGGCCCCCATGCAGCCCTGTGAGGGCAGGTGGGTGGTGTCACCCCTGTAGTGGATGACACCGAGCCAGAGAGAGTCCTTCCCAGATCCAGCTGCTTCAACCTGCTTCATTTGGGCCACCACGCAGGTCCCCTGACTCCACGGTTGTTACTTTCTCGGGTTCTAGTTGTGTTCTTCCAAGGGCCAGTGGGGTGGGGCAGGGATGGGGGCGTGGATCTTGGACAAGTTCACTTGATCTCTTTGGGCCTGGGGTCCCTTCTCTATGTATTGAAGGGGTGGGAAACCTCAGAATATCTAGCTCGTCCTGTTCTCCATTCTTTCACCTTCTTGGAACTCTTGTGAAAGCTGGCCTGGACTTCTTGGCTGGGAAGCCAGCCATTCACCATGGGTTTCTGGTGAGGTTCCCTACCCATGGAAGCTTCTGGAATATGTGGTGCTTCAGACCATTCTGACACATCTGTATGGCCTTTCCAGCATGTGCATAGAGCCATGTTTCTGCTAAGTAACATCCTTAGAAACCGAGGCCCCAGCGTGAGGTCTTTGAGGTTTTTCCATTGGATTCATAAGGCCCTCCTGGGGCTTTCCCAGCATTCACGTTGCATGTGTGTTACCTGTTCCTTAGCTGCTTGCTGTGCAGTGCCCGTTGGAAGAATTGGCTAAGGTACAATGTCAGGTAAGATACTGGAAATGCTGGCTTCAGCTCTGATGGTTTGCTCTGTGATTGACCTGGAGAAATGGCCTTTCCCATGGTGGAGAAGGTGGGCTGGAGCATTCTTGGATGTCAGTTTTCCTGAGTACTCAGCACCACCCCAACCCTTGACAAGGGATGCCGAGGCAAAGCGCAGGCTGCACGTCTTCCTGGCCAAGTGGCCTGCGTGATCTTCATTTAAATAGACCAGAACTTGTGTGAAGGGGCGAGAGCAGCGTTTATTTTATTTATAGCACCTTTAGCCATGACGGCTTAGGCTTTATCCCGGGCTGTTCCTTGAGGAAGCATTGGGATTGGACAGGGGGCAGTGTGCTTACAGGTCTGTAAGCGTCTCTCTATTTGTACCCCGAGTGCAGCCTCGGCTTGTTGAGAAACCCTGTGATGGGGAGGCCCCAGGGAGTTGTTATGGAGGATGCAGCCCTCAGTGACTTTACGTGTGAAGATGTGTCTTGTCGGACCCTGTTTTCCTGGAGGATGAGAACGAGGATGGCTGGACCTGCAGTGGGGAGGCTGACTCAGGCTAGACTTGAGGGAGAACCATGGCGTTCCCTTTGCTCCGGGCTCCCAAGGAAAGACAAGTCTTCTTTATCTGAGACGGGGAGACTGGATGTCCTGGACAGGGTCCTTCTGGGCCTGAATCTGAGGCTGCCCTGGAGTGGCTTGAGGTGGGGGTGCCAGGGTCCAGTGGGAACTCTGTGATGGGTCCCTCCATCTTTCCTTCCTGCCTTTGAGGCAAGCCTGAGCCTGGGGTGGGGGCCATGAGCATCGCGTCCGAAGCGCTGACCGCGTTCCCCTTGCAGAGAGAACATCTGGCGCTGGCCCTGTAGGACTGATGTTACTTGCAAATAAAAAAGGGAGAAAATCCCCCTCAGCCCTGCCAGGAAAGAGCCCTGAGCTACTCTGATTCTGAATTTGTGTCACCACCACCCACCCCTGCCGACTCCCCCAGCCCTAGGGACCTTCAGTAGGCATCGGAGATGTGAATGAGTGTGTGTTGGCGGGGGTGCAGACATGGTGTGCTGGAAAAAGACAGGAGCTGGAAGAGAAATATCTCAGGCAGGTCCACCCCTCAGGGACCACCAGCATTGCCTGCTATGCTAAGGGCGAGATGTGTGTTGAGCTGGGCATACTATTTAGAGGTGACCCAAAGCCTGAAATCAACCAGTTAATGGCTAAATGAAGGTTGTATTAAATCCGGAGAATCTTGTAGCCTTTTGTATTATTACTGCTTACGGATTCAGCACCAAAAGGCCTGACAGGTCAGGAACCTTTCAGTCCCCTCCCTGATCTGTAAGGTCATGCTTATTTTATATCACTTTTTTTTGTCTCCGTTCTCTTCTGTTTCCCACTCTCACTCACCCCTTAGGTATACAGGAACATTTGTCCATGCGTTTGTGTTGTCATTTCTTTAGGGTGCAGTTCTTCCAGTGTCTCTGACATTGTCCAGTGTATTACTTTTATTTCAAATGTAAACAAAACACAGGCTCACTGCAGAGATGAACCATCTCTGAGATGGGGCATCTCCCCACCTGGTCCTGGAGCGAGTCACCCAGACCCATGAGGAGCTGGGAATCAAGTGTGTCCTTGCTAGGACCAGCTCAGCCCACATCATGCCTTCATCTGGGGTGGGAGCTGCTTAGGCATGAATCCCCCCGGTCCTATGAGCTGTTTCTTCTTTTAAGCTTGAACCCTGAGTAGTGGCCTTGAAAGTCTGAGACCACGTGTTACTCTGCTAGGGGAGGAGGGGGACAGAGAGGGAAGAGAGGGACACAGACAGTGAGGAAGGGAACACGGGCTCCTGGCCCCTGGCCTCTCTCCAAGACAGGTGAACTCTGTGTTCAAAAAGGAACTCATTTAATCTTTTGGCCCTCGTGGTAGTTATTTGTGTTTTCTCTCCCTTTCTCTTTTCCCTCCTCTCTCTCCCTCACCGCCCCCCTGAGCACGCCCCCCCCCCCCGCCACCTCCAAAAGAATTTAATCTGCTGGACAACAAACAATACTGTTATAAAACTTTGAAAACAAGAGGGCGAGGCCTCCCTGACAAGGAGAAGAGCATGCCGGGTAACGGCCGAGGGAGCCTGCCAGGCCCGAGATGGAGCCAGGCGAGAGCCCTGTTGGCTGGGCACCTGGGCGCCCGCCCCCGCCCAGCCCACCAGCCGTGCCATCCCCGGTCCAGAGGGGAAGGAACTGAAACGAAAGTGGGGGCAGAGAAACACCCGAAAAGGGGAAGTTGTACGTGTTGCCCTCTCTCCCATCTGATGGGAATGCACCAGACTGTGAAACTTCCTCCTCCACCTCCCTCCTTTCCCTCCCTCCTCCTCCCTCCTCCTCCCTCCCTCCTCCCTCCCTCCTCCCTCCCTCCCTCCTCCCTCCTCCCTCCTCCCTCCTCTTCCTGCCTCCTCCCACCACCCACTGTTCCAGGTCCTGAGACTGGCAGACAGAGGTCCTGATAACAGAAAGAGGCTGGCACAGCAGTGCAGGTCCAGCTACTGGCCAGGCCGGCTGCCGGGGAAGCAGGAGAGCAGGGTGCTCCAAGTTTGGACTCCAGAACACCCTCTGCCTGCCTGGCCTCCCTCCCCTCACCTAGGGAAGTAGAGCCAGGCCACAGGGTGTGCCCGGTGCTTGGGCTCCGCCAGGTGGATGCCCAGGTTCTGGGTAGGTCCACCGCTAGGAGGTTAGCGGGCGCAGCCCTGCCTCCCTAGTGCCTGCCAGGGCCGTGCTCCAGTGGGGGGTGTCTGCCTTGGGGAGATGCTCTGCTCTCCTTCCAGGAGAAATGGGGGCTGTGCCACAGAGGCCAGGCACACCTCTGGAAAGCCTCCTGGGGACGGAGATGTGTTCCTCCCAGCAAGCAGGCGTGCGGTCCTGTGAGTGGGGCTCCTGGTCAGAGACTGCATCTGTAGTGTCTTGTGGTGGCTGAAGGAGGGGGCAGCCCAGCTCCACCTGGGGAGGTGGGGAAGCTGGGTTCTGGGCATCTCTCCCTCAACTTCTAAAGTTAGATTTCACCTAAGGCTGAAGTTTCACTTCTGAGTCCGTCTGCACTGAGTCAAGTAGATGATTTGGGAGTGAAGAGGGAGCAGCGCTGGTGGTTCTCCTTTGGATACATGTTGGTTTGGACCCGTGAGCTGGGGGGAGGGCACTGTGCGTGTGTAAGAGACCATAGGCACGCTCACTCTTCCTCTTGTGGAAAGCACTGGCTTCCCTGAAAGCAGTTCCGGGCTGTGCCCGTCCTCTGCCCAGGCTAAGCCACTCTCTGGGGAACGGGGAGGGATCCCCGATCCTGTCTTCACTCCACCCCTCCTCCTTCCCTTCGCTGCCCACTGTCTCTGCTGCCCCTCGGGCCCCATGGCATCCCCAGGGCAGGGTGGCTGTGCACATCCTTCCAGCCAGCCAGCCATCCTGAGCGACGGGGCGTCCGTGCCCTGTCCTGAGTCTGGGAGATTTCCAGACCCAAGTTTTTCCGGTGGTGTTGAGGCAGAACAGAGGCCGAGGAACACAGGCCCCCATACCCCTGCCCCAAGGGCAGCCAAAATTGCCGATGCTCTGCCCACGCAAGCTGGGAGGGCAGTGACTTCTTGCCTTGTCCCCTCAGGGAGTGTTTGAGGGGCTCACTGGGTGCTGAGTGTGTCATCCGCACTTTGGGATCCAGGCCCTGGGGAGTGTGCTGGTCCCTGGGTGCTGAGCTCTCCTTTCCAGGACTGAGCTGCCAGAAAGAGAGAGCCATCCCCGTGTTGCCCCCGCCCCAGCCCCATATTCATAGACCTTTCATCTTATCACCCTTTCCTCTGATTCATTAACCACAGCTCGTTGGCAGCAGGCCCCACCCTGACAGCTCAAGACAAAATGTCCAGGACAGTGGCCCGGGGCTCGAGCCGAGAGTGACCGGAAGCTGGGCTGGGCCTCTCGGTTCCGACATACAGTGGTCTGGGGCTCACTCAAGGGCAGAAGTTCCCCCTTTTCCAAAAGGGCCTTCTCCAGGCCCCTCTCTCACCAAGATGACCCTTCCTCACTGCCAGGAGCCCTGAAACCAGCATTCCCAGTGGCAGGAAGATGGATGAGCTGGGCTCCACGTCCAGCGCTCCTCCCCCGCTCTGGCTGGAACTTGCGTCAGTCATGTAAGTAGCTGTGACTCAGCACCCAGCCGGGTCGGGAGGGAGGGAGAAGCCGCTGCCTCGCAGGAGCCTTCGCAGCGCTCTGGATCTGAACGGGCAGTGGGAGCGAGCGCAGAGCAGGCTGGCAGCACAGGGCTCCTGGAGGCGAATATCTGTTTGTTCCGTGGGTTTGCTTACAGATTTCATAAACAAGCCTTCCTCTCCTTCCCGTCTCCCACCCCTGTTATTTCTGGGGGCACCATGCTGGGCTTAGGGTTTCTCAGACTTTAAACGGCGCAGACAGCATCATTCATGGAACGCAGTGGACGCTCTGTCTGCAACCTCCAGACTGTTCTTTAAGCCGAAGCCCGTGAATGGTATTTAACCCTCAGATGTTTTCGTTTGCCCTGCACGGAGTTTTTTGTTTCTTTTTTCTTTCTTTTTTTTAATGTATCCGGTTCTGCATGCCTTTAGACAAAACGTGGCCTCTCCAGATCACTGTACTTCTGCTGCCCATGGTGGCTGCTTCTCTGTCTCGAGTTTCCTGCCCAACCTCTCCATGAATTGTAAGGCACAGTGACCAGTCTGTGCTAGCTCCTCTCTTTTTGCGGGGACCATCGGCGCCTGTTCCAGAGGAGGGCAGGCCCCAGTTCCTAGAGCCCGGGCTGAGCAGGAGTCACAGCCGCTGTGTTATGATTCACAGTGCGGTGACCTTTCCTCCACCCTCGGGTCCCTGCCCAGGCAGAGGAGTGTCATAGGCACGAGGGGGTGGAAAACCTCCAAATCGGATGTGGGCACAGAAGTGGACTGGGGCGGCAGCAGGCTCCCCAGGCCCTCTTCCGGCACCACCAGCACCTCCTGGAGCCGACACGCCCTCGGAGTCCTTCCCCCTTGCTGGTCAGCTTGCGTGGTGGGGCCACTAGGCTGAGGGGGGAGAACCCCGCCACCCGCCTTTGACGGCAGAACGCTGAGCAGGCTGGGGCTTCTCAGGCTGCCTTCTTCCAGATCGAGTTGGCCCTCGGGCTGAGTGCCAGGAAGAGCACACCCGTTCTGGCTACATCAAACCACCTGGCTGCGTGCAACTAGGGAGTAAAATCAGCAGCTGGCCTCAGGTAAGTGAGTCCCTGCTTGGCTGACTTGGAGAGAGAAGCCTGATTCTGTTGGGAGGCCTGAGACCTCAACAGACCCCTGTGTCTGATGGACTTGGAAGGCAAAAGCTTCGGGTACTAAGATGACTATTCCCTTCCTCTTCTTTTAGGGTGTTTATAGCAATGCACTGTTAATGATTTTTTTGTCTCTTTTTTCAGAGGACTAAGAGTATTTTAGAACTCGAGTTGGGAGCCCAAACACGGGCTCATGTCCCTTAGTTCCCTTGGTGACAGTGCGTCCTCTGCTCTGTGCAGCCTCTCCTCTGAGCTCAGGGCTGATGCTTCCTGGGTAGCAGGAGAGACGTGGATTGATCCCCCCAACGACCAGGTGTCAGAAGCGTGTTCTGAAGGGAAAGAGCTTGATGGTGTGAGAGGGCGGCTTAACCGAGAGCCGGGCTAGACGAGGGAGCTTTCCTGAGCACGGAGTGGCCGAGCTGAGACCTGCAGGAGGACTTCAGACCACCCTGCTGACCTGGGTCGGGGGTTGGGGGTGGTAGGTATGGGAGGGTGGATGCAGAGTGTTCCAGAAGGCGGGAGCAGCATAGGCAGAGGCCTTCTGGTGGAGGAAGAGGCAGTCTGGGTCACTGTAGGACGCCCTAGGAGAGGATTCTGTGGATAGTGGCAGTTGGAAGTTGCTAAGGAAGAAGAATTTGGCTAAAGTGAAAAGCAGGAAGGCTGAGAATTACCAAATGTTGGTCTTCTCCAACCACTCATTTCATAGGATTCAGACCACATAGTAATGACTGTCATTGATACTCACTTCTGACCTTAGACCCTTAGTTGTGACCTGACTCACAGCACCTTCCCCCACCAGCTGTTGACTGCAATGGTCCTTATTCAGAGCCCTTGCAGGCACTGCCAAGTCCTAGCCCCAGCTCTCCCATCTGTGGCCAAGGTCTGGAGAGCCCAGTGCTGGTGTCAGATCCCGCAGGCGTCCAGCACGGGCACTGCAGGGCAGCTCATCTCCAGTGTCCCCCCAGCTCCCACAGCCAGGCCATGGAGACCCCAAAAGGCACCGGAGGTGCAGGAGAAAAAGCAGGTATCAAAGCACCACGCCTCTTGCAGAACAGATGTGCTCCCATCTCCCCTCAAGTTTTACATGTTGTACAGTCAGGTACACCCCCCACTTTCCATGCAGAAATACTGCCTGGGATTCCCACCTGCCCTCAATCTTGTTCATAATTTAAGTTCAAAACCAGAATGAGACAATGGTCCAGCTGCAGAGCAGACGGCAGTGGGCAGAGGCGCAGGGACACAGACGTCGGAGTTACAGTGGGATCAGCACCGCTCACCAGTCCTGTGACTGTGGGCAAGTTTTTGAACCATTTTGAGGATCAGTTGCTTCTGCAAAAATGGGAATAACACCTGCTTCACAGGGCTGTTGTGAGAACTGAAGAGCACAGCTTGGTGTTCAAATTTTATTTCCTTCTCTTCCCTAAAGCAGCACATCATGTTATTTTCAGGAGGCATAAAAAAATATAAGCCTTTATCTCAAGACCTGAAGAGTTGGTAGGGAACCTGAGAGATCAGTCTCTGTCTCTTCTTTTTCTTGGTTAAGGAATCAGAGGAAATGCAGGCATATATCCTTAACTTCAAACAGCCAAAAAAAGATGGTGCAATTAGGAGATGGGAAATCTCATTTGAACACCATTTGTGAATTTCAGTTTCAGGCAAAATTTGAAAACAACACAAAACAAAACTCCATTCTTGTATTAGAGGATTATCTTCTTAATACAATTTAGGACACCGATTTTTTGTGTCACAGTAGAGGATAAATCAGTTTGCCAGTTCATGGGGTGATATTGGAATGTCCCGACAATTACCTTGGGCTGGGAAGGAGGAGCCCACGCTCCTCCCGAACGGGACACGTGGGAAAGTTGCCCTGCTTCAGGTGCAGCTGGCCTTCGCAGAGAGGCTGGAGCCTCCCGGGCAGACGGGGAGCTTGTTTCCTGATGAAGTGAGATAATATTAGAAAATGCTTTGGATACTGTGAAATACTGTACAAAGCAGGGCAAAACGGATGTAAATGTTAACACAGTTTAATAATAGTTTTGATTGTTTTATTTTACTATATATATAATAATTTGTAGGGACTGGTTGTGGAATTGAATAAATTAACCTAGAATTTGTGAGTTTCTGTATTTCGACTGTCTATGTGAATTACCAGCTTTGACATTCATGTTCTTTGGAAATTACTGTGTAAGTCTCCTCCCTGCCTTTCTAATGGGTCCGTATATTATGTCCCATCACAAGTGGAACTGCAAGAAGACGTTACTGCTCGGGGCAGAGACTGGGTCTTCTGATCGCATCTCCCTTCTTTCTTCAGTGAGATCCTCTTCTTCTGGAAGCTGGTTTCACATGGTGGCTTAGATTTTTCCATCTTTGTATCTAGCACCATTTGAAATCAGTGTTTTAGGAGTAAGAATTGCAGCACAGCCAAGGGCCGACTGCAGAGGAGCTGCCGCTTGTGGGACCGGCTCTCCTCCTCCTGCTGCCTGAGCTGGCTCAAAAAAGGATGAACTTGAAAAGCAAAGTCACTCTTGAGTATGTTGGGTTGTGGAGGCAACAGTGCAGGGACTGGGTTGTGTCCAAAGTGAACTCGGTGGATTGAGCAGGGCCAGGCGTTGTTATCTTTCTGAGGACAGGTAGCAGCAGCCGCCAGCAGTAACCTGTTGGCAGGGCTTTGAGCGCGTGACTGGGCAATGATGGGTTGGGTACTGGATTGCAGTAGGGAAGGGGGAGGTATGAGTCCCGGGAGGACTGTCTCCCCACATCAGCGCCGTCCGCCTGCTCCTAGATGCCCTGGAACATTCAGCCGCAGGTGCCGCACAGCTGAAGTCAGACTTGCCACCTGCACTGCCAAGGTGCAGGACCCCCGGAGCACCACTGGACCCATCTCTTACACAGGCTGACCGATTTCTCCTGGTGTTCAGAGTCTGTTTTTGTCTAGCACCATTTGAAATCGGTTATGATGTAGGGGGAAAAGCAGCAGCCTCGAGGTCTCATGCCAAGTGTGGTGAGCAACAGCCTGTGGCTTCCTGGAAGATGGATGGGCAGAGAGAGGGGAGGGGATCACGCTTTTCCTATGAACTTCCTTAGCTGCATTCGTGATACGTTATACACAGGTAATAGATCATTTAATGGATTTTTCAAAACAAATAACTGTAAGTTTCCTGATGTCCTCAGTTTGCTGAATTGTGGTAGTACTGTAAACTATAAATTGGTTGCTGTTAAGTTACCTTTCTGTTAAAAGAAGTCTGTTCATGCATCTTCACCTTAATAAATGTTTTATTATATTCAGTTTATCATGTCTCTGTTTTTCATTTATTACTTTCTATTCATCATTCCATGATGATGAACAGTGGGGCCTGAGAAGTTAATTTGCTGTGCAGACTTACCTACTTCACAGAAAATCTGAAGTAGGTTACAGCAGACAGGTTTTAAAATGTAGCCCTTTAAGACGAGAATGAATTCTCTGAGCCACGAAACAGAATGAGAAAAGATCACAGAAGAGAGCAGGGCTGCAGACCTGGGCGAAGGAGCCTATTTGCTGATGAGGACCTGGGTGCCCAGTGGGCTGCAGCCCTGGCACCTCCGTGGTCAGCGCTCCTTCAGGAACGTGGGCTTAACTGAACCTGTGCTCGCGCGGCTCTTAGAGGGAGGAACACTGACGAATTCAGGTGCAATAGGAGATGCAGGAGCCCTACTTTGGTTCTTAGTTTCTATCAACCCTTGAAGTCAAAGCGAATCAGTTCTGTAAAGGTATTCAGAGAGTAGCCAAAGTCGACTTCACAGGGGAGTAAACTTGGGGACTCTATGTCCCCTTGACTGACCTTTTTGCACAGGAGATGTGTGGCCACCTCTGAGCAACTGTGGGACTTTTTATTTCACGCCAGTGCTTCTTCGTAAGTGGTGGCATCTCAGCCACCTGGGAAGCCTGTCTGAGTCCACATCCTGCCAGTCTTCCCAGATGCCTGCCCTGCCTGGTGCAGTGAGGGTGGGACGGGTGAAGCACTGCTGGTTAAGCTCCCCAGTGAATGGGACCCCCCTCAACCCTGCAGCCACAGCACTATTTCAGGCTGTTGTCTGAAGAGTCACATGTCCCCAGGATGTGGCGGTGGGAATAGTTAGGACCCTGAATTGATTTATCACTTCTCCACTGAGGTAAATGTAGACCTGTTGGCATAACCGCTTTGGGTCAGGTGTAACAAACTGATCAACTTTTGATGCATCTACATGTCCCAGGCTCCAGCCTAGGAATTTCCAATAAAGTGAGTAAGGCACGGATTCTGCCAGCAGGTTGCTCTGACGCCAGCCCCCAGATGAGAAAGTGCTAGAAGATGGAGTTCAGTGTCAACACACAAAAACAATGACTTGGGACCCCTTTTCCATAAAAGTAGTTTCTGGTGCTCCCATGAATGCTTAACTTTACACAGTGCACATGGGTAGGTCATGAGGAGCAAAATGCACTCCCCAGGTAACTGAGGTGCCACTCCCACAAAACTATTTTTCTTTGTTCATCTGGAGGCTGACAGTTCTTTACCTAAAATGCCCATTCCAGCTGGTTTTCCCTAATTGTTAAGCAGAATGTTTCTCCTGGAGACATCTTGAGTCTGGCTTTCGAGGCCGTTCTTCCCACCCAGGTAGAAGATGCTTTGTCAGGCGTGGGTCCTGCTTACCGAAGTTTTGTCAGATATTTACTGTAAGCATGTAAGTGGAGAGGGAGTTGGACTGAAGGCGCGGCCAGCCTCATGCATGTTGTGCCGGCAAAGAATTCCCACCCCTGGAACTAAGTGCTGGTGAGTCCTAGTAAATGTGAGTCCAGGAATCTTTCTCCAACTTAGGGGAAACAATGTGCTAAATCTCCAACCTGGAAAGTCTTCATGTAAGATGTTGGCCCAGCCCTGCGTTTTGAGAAGCTGGTGTATGGTTTCGTGGGGGTACCCAGCAGACTAGTGCGTCCATATTTTGGGGTGGTTTAAGAGTTTTCCATGACAACTAGGAATGTTATGTTTTGTGTTTATTTTGCCGTGATAGGGCCCCATGCTGTGTTCTTATTACATTCACCCAGGTGAAGAATAGTAGAAGAGTGATTTTCAGGTCTCACCCCTACAGTTCCTGGTTATATACCACTGAAGGAATGGGGTGTGGACACTTATTTGTTTGTTAGAATGTTTCCCCAGGTGGTTCCTCGTGCAGTCTGGGTGGAGGGCCCCTCCTCTGTGGTCTTGCTTCTACTCCAGGTGTGGCCTGAGGACCCCTGGCATCGATGCATTAGTTTGCTGTGGCTGCACTTCAACAAGACCGTCGCGTGACGTCACCTGCACACTAAAATTTGAGAAGCATGGTTGTATGGGGTCCTACCCAGGGATCGTCCAGTCACTGAGTCCATGTCAAATACAGACGAAAGGGGTATTTTCCCTTGAACCTGTTTTAGGTGGCGGTGGGTGATCGGATGACTGGTCTTTTTCCCGAACACCATGAATCGTGCTCGTCTAAAGGACGGTAATCTCCAGAATTCTCAATGAAGCTACGAGCCCTCAGCATCAGGATGCCAGATCTTCTGCTTTCCTTCCCCGTGAGGCTGGCCCCTGTGAATACAATAGTTCATTTTTTAAAAAGCTACGTAAGAACGCTGAATGTTTTGAGCCTAAGTGGTTGCCCAGCTAATACGAGTTTTACGACCCCAGACAGATTTTCTGGACTAGGAAGTCAGGAATCAAGGCGGGAAACTTTCTCAGTTTCAGCAATTTTATCACATTCTGCTGGACTGTAAGTCAGAGGGAAGGAAAAATAGTTTATTGACCACAGACCGCGATATTATGCTTCACCCATATGTGAGCCGTAAGGGACAGAGTTTAGCCCTTTGGCAAAAGTTAATTTCCTAGAAGGCAAGCAGAAAAGAGCTAGTTAATTAAAATGAAATTAAAAATGGCTTATGGGAATCCCAGCAATGACTGAAACCTCTGACTAATGACAAAGTTTGATCAACTAAGGAAGGGACTGTCAAATGCCCTAACTGTCCACAGGAGGGCAGCAGTGCTATGAGAATAAAGGCTGACCACTTTGTTCTAGAGGATCCTTTTCTGGATGAGCCTAGAAATGATGAAAGCAATATAGTTTAGGAAAAAGAACAGTCTGTGTACACTGTTTTTTGCATTGTTTCTGGGAGTCAATGGACTCTTCAGGTTAAACCCTGATCTTGAGTACAAATACAGAAATTTTTAGTGTGCGAAAGTTCTTGGCTACAATATTGGCAGGAATTAACTAAGTTTTAGAATACCAGAGTTGCCTATTTTTCCTTTTTTTTAATTTTTCTAATTTTTATTTTTTAACACCTTTATTGTGGTATGGTTCCTGTGCAGTAAACTACACGTATTTCAGATGTACAATTTGATCAATTTTGATAGGTGTCTACGCCCACCACAATCAAGATAGCTGACATTTCCATCACTTCCCAAGAGGTGTAATTTTCAAATTCCCAATTTATCCTTTCCCATACCCTTTAGCCTCTTGGAATCATAAGTTTGTTCTCTATGTCTGTTTCTGTCTTGTAGATAAGTTAATTTGTGAATTTTAAGATTCCACATATAAGTGATATATGGCATTTTTCTTTCTCTTTTTGGCTTACTTCACTTAGAATGATGGCCTTAAGATCGATCCATGTTGCTGCAATGGCATTATTTTATTTTTTATGGCTGAGTAGTATTCCATTGTGTGTGTGTGTACACACCACATCTTTATCCAGTCATCTGTCAATAGGCATTTGGTTTGTTTCCATATCTTGGCTATTGTAAATAGTGCTACTGTGAACACTGGGGTGCATGTGTCTTTTTGAATTACACTTTTCTCCAGATAAATGCCCAGGAGTAGGATTACTGGATCATATGGTAAGTCTATTTTTACTTTTTTAAGGCACCACCATACTGTCTTCCATTGTGGTTGCACCAATTTACATTCCCACCACAAGGGTAGGAGGGTTCCTGAGAGTAACCTATTTTTCTTAAACCTAGAATATTCTTTATTAATTTTAAATTCCTGCCTACTCCAGCTGTCTTCAGAATTCTTGAGAGGATTCTTATTGTTAGTTACCATAAAAGCTCTAACTATTTATTTTATGCCATTAAAAAAATATATACCATGGTCTCTGCATCCTTTAATTATAGTCAAAGTGATGTTCATCTAGTGTTGATATTAGAAAGACTGCTTCCGGGCTTTTTTTTTTTTTTTTTTTTTTTTTTTTTAAAACACAGATAGCCTCCTTCGGTTAGCCAGACAACGAGATCTTAATTCAAGTTTTAGGAGTTTTCTGACTTCTTTAATAATCTGAATTACAAAATCACAATTTTATTCTATAAGTATAAGCATTCACTTTATGTCTTCATAAGTTCATATGCAGAAGTGGACTGTGGGGCTTGAGAACCAGTAATGCAGATGTTTGCAACCTTAGCTGCATATTAGAATCACCTGGGAAGCTTTAAAGAAACCCGATGCCCAGGTCACACCAGGTCATCGACAAGACACGTCTGGGGGGTGGGACCCAGGCATCAATAAAACTCCCTAGGGGTCCCAGTGTGCAGCAATGGTTCAGAAACACCATGAGGCCTGATCTCAGAGGTTTAGTAACCTTATTTGATACAAATCTGCAAAAAGCAATAATTTTTTTGCATAAATTAAAACAAACTCCGTTATTAGTTACACACACAAAAAAACGTTTATACATTCGTGGTTGGGACTTGGGTTTTCAATGACTCAGCCACACCCATGCATTACAGTGATGTGGAAGGTACGTCTTCTACCACACACACGTATATAGACACACATGATTCACACAAGGCCAGGGGATAACGAAGGCGTGAGCGCTGGGCAGACATCAGGAAGTGCTGCACAGAATGGACAACGTGAGCTGGGCCTTGGAAGATGCCCAGGATCAGACAGCACCAGAGGCACTTCTGGACAACAGTGAGCTAGGAGTTCAGCAGAGAGCACAGGGCAGACGGTCTGGCTTCAATGAGGGCAGGTTCTTCTGAAGTGTAGCAGAAAGAAGGCTTGGGAAGAAAAAGGGACAATAGTACAAAGCCGTCAAGTATCATGAAAGAAACGTGGACTTCATGCTGTAGGTAACGTGGTGGACGGAACACCTTTGAGCAGGGGAGGCACAGGACGGGCTGGGAGGGGAGATGCCTGGACACAGTTAAGGCTCAGACGTGGAGGACAGGAGTGATGATTGTGGGAGGAGAGTCCTTCCAGAAGAGGGACCTCAATTAGGAGCATGCTCTGATTCAAGATAAAACACATGGAAATAAACTCATCATCACGAATAAAAACCTCTCCAAACCTGCATTTTATTTTTCAGAATTCAAGTCTCAAAAAATGAACAATAAAGACAGGGGGGCTTCCCATTCAACTATGAATATATTCTTGCAGTTTTAAGAAAATTGTAAATTAAAATACATTTTTTCCCTCTTATTTAAATAAATATTTCTAGAGAAAAATGGTTTCCTCATTATGTGACAAATTATTTAAGACGTAATTTATATTTGCATACATATTTCAATTTCACATATAAATATGTTCAATTGGAAAGACTAATTTTGAAGTGGCAATTACTATAAAAAGCAGTTTATTTTGTAAGCAGAATGATCTTTGGTTGAAAACACTTGAGGGCTTTAGCAAGTACTAGTCACACCTTTCTTCTGAGCAGGTGCTACATTTTTGAGAACTATGTGAAAATGGGTACAGTAAAGCTTCAACTCTAATTAAGAATTCCTGTTAAGTTTTGCTCAAACTTGTCTTCCTAAGATGCCTCACCAGAGATTACAAAGGGAAGGGACACTTCCAGGACCTTATAAACAGGTCCTTAGGGAGTAAAACTGTTTACTCTGGTTCACTCTTGATCCACTCATATCCTTCTCAAGGCAACATTTCTTTGGCCCAATTTGTGCTACTAATTGGAAAATTGTACATCAAAACCTGTACAAATGTTGTTTGGGGCAGAGGGCAGCCCCTCCTCTTTGACCGCTGGCTCCTTTGAAAGCGGCCCTGCCTGGTGTGAGGACTGAGAAGGGGCTGGGAGCTGCCCCACCTGAGATAAAGAGCTACCTGAGCTGTTCCTCTTTCCTTCCCTTTGTATGACCGACAGCAAGTCCACAAAGTTAAGTTTGCTTTTCTGAAATACGTGGCTGAATCTTTACTCTGCCCTTTACAGATGAGAGGTGCCCATGGAGACAAAGATCCTGATGCAACTTGAGGTTACCTGATGAATTTACTCCCCACAAAACTGCCTACCGTCAGATGATGGGTTTGACATCTCCTTACTCAAGGAGAGAGAAAACCACCTAGAGCCAGAATTCAGCGTGGATTCTAATTCTCTTAAAGAGGGGACTTCTTTTTAAGAAGACTACAAGGCCACAGTGTTCACGTCTCACTGAGCTGGCCTTCCTGTTATGTGTGTGAGAGCCTCACTTTTCACAGAAGCAGGCAACTGAGGCTGAATTCTTCTTGATTTCTCAGACTGGCTTATTGTTATCAAAAGAGATGAAGAACAAGGCCGGACATAAACTTTATAGCTTCTCTAAATCATCAAGGAGTGACAAATAACTTTTAAGAATACTATTTTACCCTATTAAGTTTGAGAGTATTTTCCAGTAATTCTCTTAAAGAAGTCAAACTAGTTCAAATTCCCAGCATTCACTGTTCTTGTTCTTAATGTCCAAGGCCCAAAATAGTGTACACAGATTTGTCAAGGCTTTTTATGATAAATACATAAAGCACATTTTGTGGTTGTTAAAGAATGAGTCTTCAGAGTTGGCTTTAATCTTTGAAAAGAAAAAAAATTCAAAAAAATGACTTTCTTTACAAATGAAATGCAATTTCATTTTGAATCGTCATGCTGACACTGGAGATTTTATAGAGAAAATACTTTCCCACATTTAACACTACCAGGAATACTGTGTTGACTTGCCCTCTAAATAGAAGGGTTAAGGGAAAAAAGCAAGGTGTTCAAACTCAAATTCTTACACGTTTCAAAGAAGCATAAAGGAGGGTGCCTATTCTCAAGCCACGGTAAAATGTTAGCATTATCGCTTAACAGTTGCATTGCTGACAGTGTATGAAATCAGCTGATGATTTTTATAGATGTTTTCTTTTAGTATTGAGATATAATTTACGTCTAACATTGTGTAAATTTAAGGTGAACGGCATGATTTGATAATGTGTATGTTACAAAATGATTAACACACGAAATTTAGTTAACATCCATCACTTCCATGTGGTTTGAACTTTATAAAGATTTACTTTCTTAGCAACTTGGCAACATACAATATAGTGTCACCGCCTTAACTCCAGTCCCTGTCCTGTCCTTTACATCCCAGTCCTTGTCTGGCTGATAACTGCTGGTTCCTTTTCTGAGCACTTTCACTCAATTCCTGTCCCCACACACCCTGCCTCTGACAACCACGAATCTGATTTCTTTTCTACTGGCTTGGTTTTTTTTTTGGACTCCACATATAAAGTGAGATCATACAAGTATATCGTCCCTCTCTGTATGATTTATTCACTTAGCATAATTTCCTCAAGGTCCATCTGTGTTGTTGCAAATGGCAGGATTTCCTTCATTTTCATGGCTAAACTGTAGTCCACTATACATCAATTTTTCATCCACTCATCCATCAGTGGGCACTTGGGCTGTTTCCATGTCTCAGTTCTGTAAATAAGGCCGCAGTACACGGGGAGGGGCAGGGATCTCTTCCACTTGGTGATTCTGTTTCCTGAAATATACACCCAGGGTGGCATTACTGGCTCACATGTTGGTTCTGTTTTTGATTTTTTGAGGCCTCCGTTCCATTTTTCATCGTAGCTATACAAATTTACTGTAGGCTTAACATTTTAATAAAATAAAAACAAGGTGATGCATGGTTTTGGGGAAACCATTTAGGGCGTCTGCTCTCCTGAGGTAGTTGATTTATCCCGGTAAGCGCTGTATGAAGTACTAATCTCTGTTTTCCTACGAAGCAAGGTAAGGAGACAGCATCAGAGATGAACATACTTAAGTACAGAAATTACACTCCAGAAGCCCGTTTAGAACATGGACAATTATAAAAAACTATTACTAGTAAGAGTCGTTGAACTAGGAAATAAATTATTCTTTTCAACTAATTTCAAATGTTCAACCAGTTGCCCTCTAGACCCTTTTCTCTGTCCCTATATTATATATATATATTTTTTTCTCTCCAAGACAAGAAATGGAATAGTTACATATACTTAGTAAATATTTCTTTGTTTTAATTTAGGGCCAGTGGGGAGAGACTAGAGAGAAACACACATTCTCTTAACATTGCAATTTAAAAAGTGGCTCTGAGATGAAACCTTTAAAAAGCAATGATTCCAGCTGTGTTCAAGTTCAGTTTTGCCTTATTTACTCCTCACTGTCAAGGAAATGATGTGTTCTGGTAAGAGAATCTCCTAAGTGACTAAAACTCACAACACACTTTTTTTGTAAAAACAGACATCTTTCCAAAAGCTATCAATCAAGTCCAGCCTTGTCCAAAGAAATATAATGCAAGTCATACAGGAAATTGTGAATTTTCTAGAAGTCACATTAAAAAAAGGAAAAGAAGCAAGATTAGTTTTAATATAGCTCGCTTAACCCAGTATTCACGTACTATACATTCCTTTGCACTAAGTCTCTGAATCTGGTGTGTCCTTCGCACTCAAGCTCATCTTATGTAGGATAAGCCTCGTTTGCCGTCACAGCAGCCACCGAGGGCTACGGAGTCTGGAGCTGGAAAACGCAGTCCCAGTTCCTCCTCAGGAAACAGGGTAGACAGACCACACCAAATGTGGACCAGTCGGTTACTCAGAGCGTGCCCGCCCCAGCAAGCACTTTGGGATGCCGACCCCACGTCAGAGCTAACGGTGTTAATTTTGGAGATTCTACTAGTTCTCCTGGTGGGCGAGGCTTCACTGAACCACCACCGTCACAGCACTGTGTTTGTAACAGAGCCATCTTCCTAAGGACTACTGTGGTGGGTGACTCCTCCTGAATCCTCCAAAACCACTATATTTGTCTATTTTTTGAAAGCACTTCATTTTTTTCTAGTGGTACTGGACTCTTAAAAAAAAATAGAATTATAAATAGAAATTTAACATATGAGAAAAATAAATAAGCACTAATATAATTTTAAAGAAACATTCATTAGATATAACAAAAAAGCTATTCGAAGATGATTAAAATGTGAGTGTGAATGACTAATTCCAGTTATGTTATTACCTTCAGCATTCATTAAGTTATCTTCAGATGTTTACAGACACTTTGAAGTTCAGGTCTGTCTGAAAACTACCTTCCTAGTTGGCTTTAGCCTCAAAGGAACCCTAGGAGAACCACGCAGACACACAGGGCTAACCATTCTAGACTGCCGTTCTAGTTGGCATGTTTTGTCTTCCCCTTTGCTCCTGTGATCAAAGACACCACTTTGCTTTTAACAAGAAATTGCCCCTCCCCTTCCTGTTGGCCTTTGTAGAATCTGCTCCCAAACTCATGACTGTAACCTAGGGTAGAGCCTCAGATTATAAATCGTGGGAACGTATCTCCTCTCTTCCCAGCTACGCAGACACACGTTCTGGCACAAAAGAAGAGCTTCCAGTTCATCTCACATTCAAAGACAGAAGGTGGAGGGGGTTAAGTGACTTAAGGCAATGCATTTCATGATTGTTCAAAATCTGAGCATATTTTTGGTTGGTTTCTCTTCCATATGCTAGAAATATCCTGGTCAAGGGAAACACGTAAGTACCTTTACAGAGTTATTTACAAGGTGAAATTGAATAGCTTCACAAAACTAAAATGTGTTTTGGTTTCTGTCAAAGAACATTTTTCCTCCCTGCATTTAAAATGAACACATTCTATGATTTTTTCCCATTGGGCTAAAAATTCCAAGTTTTGGACTCGCAGCTGCTAGAAGGCAGAGGAAGGCAGACAGTCTGATGAAAGGATGAGGGGACACTGCTCTACTGGGGTCAAAGCCAAAGCTTGTCAGTGCACATTATTTTATATTAAATAGGGAAGGTCTGAGAAAACATCAATAATCTGGCAAAGGGAGCAGGAATCCTAGTGTCCTCTGAGGTGTTTACTGCTCACACATCTGAGCTCAGGTCATCCATATCTAAATAGTTATCGAATGTTTTTTCAGAAGAAAGGACATCTCTGAAAAGAAATGCAACAGAAAGCAAGATACCTTTTTTTTGATAAAAGCAAACCTTTCTTTCATCTCCTCTTCTCTGGGAGAAATACGATTGACTTCTCTGTGGCTCTCATCAGTTAGATACGCACTGAACAGAGGAAGGGAAAGGGCCGAATAAAATAGTGACGTCAAACCAAAAGGAAGCAAGATTGGCTAATAAGTGGGGTAAAATCAATGACAGCGGAAAATGGAAGTAAAGCTGACAATTAGGTTCATAAATTATGACTCTCCTGATTCTCCCTAGGAACTTGAAACAGAATTTAGTGCAAGAAGTGACTTTAACTTTGAAGGCTTATAGACCATGAAGCAGATCGAGTCTAAATGTCTGTGCAATCTGTCTGTCTCTGAAACCACTTAGCCTGAAATGAATAATGGAAAACTCAACATGATGAGATTGTATGAGGAGAAGTGGTCCTGGTCTCTGGCACCACAGAATCTAAGGCGACACACAGAGCTGGTATTAACTCCGGGTAATACTGTCTCAGAAATCAGTTTTATGATGCTGTGTATTTTCAGATGGATCTTCTGCACTGAAGACAGTTTCTTCCTGTGGCACAACTGTTTTTGCCCTAGGGAAGATTTCTGTAAAACTTCCATGACCCCTTGTTCTTCTGGAATGGTTCTAAGTTTTATAAATGTGCTCTCTCAACTAATTACAAAATCTTTGTTATTCATTAGTTTCTGTTTCAAAATTTTTGAAGTGCCTGATGAATACTCAAGAATTTGAGAACCAGGGATGTTTAAGTTAATTTGTAAGTTTTTGCCCCATGTCATTATACACCCCATCACCTCAACTGCATTTACCATTTATAATCTATCAAAAAGCTTTAATAAGATTCATTTAAGCAGACCACTTAAAAAATTATAAAGTTACTGAATCAGTCATTATTAATGTAAACATTAAAATAGTTTAAAAATTACAACAAATAATAAATATCCTTAATGGAAAAAAGAAAAAGAATCTAGTTACAGTTACTAAAATATATAAATTATGCAGTAACTCTAATGAACTTAGCGAACTCTCACTTAACCAGTGATGATTTACCGTGAGTAGAGAAAATCATGCATTTATGAAAACAGTATTCACAACAAATAATTGAAAACATTAAAGTAAACAAAAGGCATTTGTTTTTTGGAACCACACAGTTAGGACATGCAAAACAGGACTCAAGCAGTAGCAAAAGAGAGGGCAAGGGCTAGACTCCAAGTCTGCAAGGTGTGGCAGAAGAATTGCTAAGAAAGGAGACTGGAGGGAAAAGGAAGGAGGGTGTAATGATCCCATCAGACCAGCTGGGGTCCTAGTCTATTCTTAGTTGAGAACTAACACACAGAAAACTGTAGCAGAATACTTTAACCTTGTGTCCATTTTTCATCATAATTTAAATGATGTTTAACGATCTTAAAGATGGCTACTTACACAATTTTTGTGCTTTGCTATAAAGCCTGTAGCAGGGAAATTTTGTCCCCAAATTATCCTAAATACAAGTGTACATCAAATCCAGTCTGTATCAAGTTTTAACAGTTTGGGATCATCTGTGCACGGTATCCTGCTTCCAAAGTTATCCTTAGAGAAGTAACTGTATACATTTTTCAGTCTTATAAAAGAATTTCTAACGCAACAAAAGCAATTTGGGCGGGGGTGGTGTGGAGAGAATATAGACACTGAACAGTACTAAGAATATAATAAAAATATTTACTTTTGGAAAAGAAAAGCAAACTAAAGCTACGAATTACCCAACATCCTTTTAAAAAAGCATACACATAGAAGAGGAGTCTTTAAAAAATCCAGTTACTTTAAGCAGGTGAGGCATTTCCCAGTAAGCTTGCTGGTGCCTCTCACATTCACATGGGCACATCGGTAACAGTCTACACCCTGGTATTCATAGTGCAGTCAGGCCAGCAGCAGCATCAAGATGCTCGTGAGGCATGAGGTCTCAGACCTCTACTGCTACTGAAATTGTAGCCTGGGGGTACGATGCTCAGATAACTGTTCACCTTTGAAACCGGTATTATCATTAACGAGTAGCTAGATGAGAGTTTGGTTAATACTTGTTAGGGAACCTTCAAGTATTTTAGTGCAGGAATGGTTTATACAAAGAAGGAGAGTGAGGAGCAGAAAGCTATTTTGTTTTGCTTTCTTTTGAGGTTATTTCTAAATAAGCCTTTTTGACTTCTCAAATATTTCACTGACGGTGCTTCCTACTCAGACTGTTTTGTATCTGTAACTTTAAAAATATACTGCTGATAGAGAAATCAGATATGCGTATCATGTGTTCTGTAGGTATAAGATTTAAGATTCAAATTCAAATGTGGGTATTTTTAAAAGATAATTGAGAAATATAAAACAAGTTTGTGCCCTATATGAGTGAAGAATGTACTTTTATTACATGTTCCAAACCCGGTGATTAATATAAAACGAATATATATCATGAAACTATGAATACCAATAGTTTTTAATTATTAGTTTGATTCCAAAGCTATTTCCAATGCAATAGGGCAAAAAAAAAAAAAAACAAAAAACCACTAAAAATCAGAAATATCAAAGTGCCTAATCTTGGTCTATGCTCCAAGTTTTATTCTAAGTATTTCATTAGATTTTAATTATTTCATTAAAATTGAAGTTTGATTTTTAAAAACTCTATTCTCCTTAGAAGATACATATTTGTATCTGTTTTGAATTCTAAGTCCCCCCCCTTTACTTCATTTCTATAAATTAAAAGACAGATAAAATTAGTGAGGTGCCTTGTAAATCTTACCCCTCTCAGCAACTTTTAAGTTTAACCCCATCAGTTTTACTGCAACCTAGTAAATTAAAAGAACATAAGAGGGAAATCAAACAGTGTTGCTTTTAATTCTCCAGTTTAACTTGTATAAATAACAGCTCTAAAGGAAAGGAAATCAAATCAGGTATCTGGTAGCTTCTTACAACTACCCAAGTTAAACAGACAAACGGAAGCTTTCACCATAAAAATTCCAGTGAATCCAGCTGTCAATGTCTCCACAGCAAACCAATTTAAATTTAATCTTGGCCATTAGTTCAATCTAGGAACTAGGGTACATCTAGGGCAGGGAAGGCCCCATAATGACCTATGATTTGCTGCAGAATTTAAGCCTCAAATCCCACGGAAATTTTTCTTACATCATAACAGCTCAAGTGACCTGCACGGATTACTCTTGTTGCAATGATTTTAAAAGCAGCTGAAAATATTTTTAGCAAAGAAATGTTAATTCGGACAGCACACTCATGCAGGCACATTTTTAAAAGACAACACACAATACAGAGTACAAACAAAAACTGCACAAAAGTATGTCAACAGTAAGAAAGATCAGTAAGTTAAAAAGCATGCTTGATTTTACCTTTTGTTTTTGGAAAGACATTTGTATACGCAGGCACCAACTATTCCTCCCAAGACGACAGCTACAAGAGATTAGGAAACAAATGATACATGTAACTGTGAAAAATCATTGCCAAGATTCAAAATCTAACAGCAGAGATAAATTTGGGTCAGATTTCCATGGTCAGAAAATGTTATTTTATTTAAGAACATATACACTTATATTCCATCTGGACTCTTCAGCATCTAAATCCAATTCCCTGGATTAAACAGTCCACAATTAAGTCCCAGAAGAGCCCTTGATTAATTCAGAAAATAACTCAGAGCATATTTGGGAGACAAACTCATATGAGTAATTATCTTGAAACAACACACTTTATTTAGAGTTTGTTAGTACGTGGACATGTAGAATATAAAGCAGTAGACAAACGGCAATACAAGGGAGTATATTATATAAAAGTAAGTAATAATTTACTTTATTTCCAGCTATAGAGCTACAGGAACTCAGTAATCAATTAAAAATATTGCTCTTCTTTAAAGTAATGTCTTGATTTAATTGGTATCAAAGTTTGAGGTACTTACATACAGCAACAAAGATGCCAATGATGGGTCCTACACCTGAGGAAAAATGAAGATGGTTTGGGAGACAATTGAGCTCACAGGGTTCTCCAGACAGCAGCTGCATTGTAATTTGATCAGATCATCCCTAACTATAAAGAAAAAGGTATCAATCTAGTTTTGGCAGGACTGCTAGTGCTTCCACGTTATTTTGATCACAGAACCCTTCTAAACAGAGTCCAAGGTTAGGATCCACCTTAGCAAACGCTTAGCAGAAACCTCACTTTTCACTGTTTTGTGCTATAAATACCACAGCAGATTATTAGTAAAGGTTACTAAGGCAATCAGAATTGCCTAGATTAGAGCAAAATCTTTTAAAAAATGTACTGTCCCATTATAGGTGGTTTAGGGAGGTGGGGTGTAGCTCAGTGGTAGAGTGCCTGCCTAGCATGCACGAGGTCCTGGGTTCAATTCCCCATACCTCCATCTAAAAAAACCAAATAAATCTAATCACCTCCCCCTTAAAAACAAAACAAAAAAAAGGACTCCATTATAGTTTAGTTCAACATTCAGTCTATTATTACTAATGGTTTTGTTAGAAATTTAACATGTCTTTTTCCCTAAGTGGGTCCGTTCAATAAGTCATAAATGGGCTTCTATTAATCTATCACAGAGATGCTTTTTCAGAGTCTTGACAAACAATACTTTATCATATCATCACAGCTCCTATTCCCTCTTCCCTCCAATTAAGGCATCGTCCTAATTCCCAAGAGGACTCTCTAAGAATGTAAATGAAACACCAGGACACATGGATAGCAATTACACACAGAAATGTAAACATGCATTTCTGACTACCCAGAGAGCTATAAATAATACTACCAAGTCTTAATTCTTCTTAGCCATGTTCATCAGTAGTACCTCTGCTTCTGACTGTCATTATTTTTATCATCTGTAACTCAGAGTATAAAATGTCACGTTCAGCTCTGCCTTTTTCATTTCATAAATATCATCAAGTGAAAGCATCCTAAGATGGCACTAGATTTACTTGGCACAGTGGCAGTTTGACCACAGTGTTCAGAGGGAAAACGTAACAAGCCTAAAGTGCATTTTATAAAGTAAGATTACCTTTACTAAACTAATCTAATGTAAAGAAAAGTTATAGATATTTTCTTCATTTCCTTATCAATAAATCTTTAACTTTCATTACAACTATACTTCATCAAGCTCTTTGACACAGACTGGGTGAACTGTGAGCCTGCATAAAGTGTGCTTCCCCAACTGGTAGAACTTTAAGGCCTGTGTATACAAGGTACCAACAGAAAGAAAATGTATCTAAAAATAGCCAGTATGAAGTAACAGTATCACATGGAAAGCAAGTTATGTTTTATATATTTTAAACTACATATAACCATATTATTTAAGAAAGTAAACTTATCATGTTAGGAATCCTAAGTTGAGGAACCTCTTAAAAACTGTATTATCTATATGTGTCCACACATACTACCACTTACATTTGTCATGGTACCTGTGACTTTACAATTATTTAGAATGTACAATTTTACAATCACAAATAGAACAATTATTCCTTCTCTAACTACAGATAGAGGTAATATGTAGAAAACTAGGGCCTCATAATTCAGAGTAATTAACAACCAAAATAATACCTAAATGCTTATTGTCTTCAGGTGCTGATTCATCAGTGGGCCTGGGATGTCCTAGAAAAAAGGAAAATGGAAGTAAAAAATAGGAGAAAAGAAAAAACTATAAAGCTTAAAGTGCTCTAAATACGTAGGCTTTGACTTTATTTTTGTATAAAACCCTTATAATTTCATTTTCCTTAATAAAATATATTAATGTTTCTCATTAAAAGTAGTACCAAAATATTATATATTTATATTCAATGTCAAAGTATTATTCTTCCTGTCTAGTAACATTTCCTGGGACAATACTCTGTGGTGCAGCAAGCAAATTTATCATTAATGTGTTGTCAGAATTAGCCTATCAATTCAACATGATTATACTTAAATTTAAAGATATAAAAAACACAAACATGTGGAGGCAAACAAGATGCTATCAAACAAGTAGCGGATAACTGATGTAATCAAGGAAGGAATTTTAAAAGACACCTGGAGACAAATGAAAACAAAATATAACAATCCAAAATCTCTGGGACACAGCAAAAGTAGTTCTAAGAGAGAAGTGTATATCAACACAAGTCTACCTCAGGCAACAAGAAAAATCTCAAATAACCAAAACTTCCACCAAACCAACTAGAAAAAGAACAAACAAAAGCCAAAGCTAGTAGAAGGAAAGAAACCACAAAGATCAGAATAAAAATAAGTGAAACAGAAACTAAAAAAAAAAAAAGAAACAAACAAAAACAGGAAAGATCAATGAAACTAAGAGCTGGTTCTTTGAAAAGATAAACAAAATTGATAAACCTTTAGCCAGGCTCATTGAGAAAAAAAGAGACATGGCTTAAATAAATAAAACCAGAAATGAAAAAGAAAGTACAACCCAAATCACAGAAACACAAAGGATCATTAAGAGATTACTATGAATAATTATAAGCTAGTAAGATGGACAACCTAGAACAAATGGACAAATTCCTAAAAATACACAATCTTCAAAGACTGACTCAGGAAGAAATAGAAAATATGAACAGATCAATTACCAGTAAAGAAACTGAATCAGTAATTTAAAAACTCCCAAGAAACAAAAGTCCAGGACCAGATGGCTTCACAGGTAAATTCAACCAGACTTTAAAAGAAGAATTTTAACACCGCTCTTTCTCAAGCTATTATAAAACACTGCAGAGGAAGTACCCTTCTGACCACATTCTACAAGGCCAGCATCACCCTAATACCAAAATCAGACAAAGAAATTACAAAAAAAAAAAAAAAAAAAAAAAAGAAATTACAAGCCAATATCACTGATGAACACAGATATAAAAGTCCTCAACAAAATATGAGCAAGCCAAATCCAACAACACATTAAAAGGATCACACACCATGATCAAGTGAGATTTATCCCAGGGATGCAAGGATGGTGCAACACCCACAAATTAATCAATGTATAACCATATTAACAAACTGAAGAATAAGAATCATTTGATCATCTCAGCAGATGCAAAAAGAGCTTCTGACAAAATTCAGCATCCAATTACGATAAAAACTCTCCACAAAGTGGATATAGAATGAACATACCTCAACATAATAAAGGCAATATATGACAAGCCCACAGCTAATATCATACTCAACAGTAAAAAGCTGAAAGTATTTCCTCTAAGATCTGGAACAAGACAAGGATGCCCACTCTTGCCACTTTTATTCAACATAGTTTTCCAAGTCCTAGCCATAAGCAACCAGACTAATCCAAATTGGAAAGGAAGAAATGAAATTGTCACTGTTTGCAAATGACATACTATACATAGGAAAATCACATAGATGCCACCAAAAACCTTCTAGATCTTATCAATAAATGTAAAGTTGCATGATACAAAATTAATACAGAGATCTGCTGTGTTTTTATACACTAACAACAGACCATTGGAAAGAGAAATTAAGAAAACAATCCTGTTTGCAATCACATCAAAAGAATAAAATACCAAGGAATAAGGAGGTAAAAGACTTGTACTCACAAAACTGTAAGACACTGATGAAAGAAACTGAGGACTACATAAACAGATGGAAAGACATACCTTGCTCATGGATTGCAAGAATTAATATTGTTAAAATGACCATATATCCCAAGGTAATCTACAGATTCAATGCAATCCCTATCAAAATACCAATGGCGTTTCTCACAGAATAGAAACAATAATTCTAAGATTTATATGGAAACACAGAAGACACCAAATAGCCAAAACAATCTTAAGAAAGAATAACAAAGCTAGAGGTATCACATGCCCTGATTTAAAATCATACTACAAAGCTATAGTCATCAAAACAGTATGGCACTGCCATTAAAACAGACACACAGATGAGTGGAATACAAGAGAATGTCCAGAAATGAACCCACCCCTATATGGGAAATTATCTACAATAAAGGAGGCAAGAATATACAATGGGGCAGAGATAGCCTCTTCAATAAATGGTATTGGGCAAACTGGAAAGCTACCTGAAAAAGAATCAAACTGGACTACCCACTCACAAAATATACAAAAATAAATTCAAAATGGATTAAAGACTTAAATGTAAGACCTGAAACCATAATACTTGTAGAATAAAACATAGGGAATATACTTTTTTACTTCTGCCTTAGAAATATTTTTTTGGATATATCTCCTCAGGAAAGGGAAATAAAAGTTAAAAAAAAAAAAAAGGGATTACATCAAGCTAAAAAGCTTTTGCACAGCAAAAGAAAAGTCAGTAAAAGGAAAAGGCTACATACTAAATTGGAGAAGATACTTGCAAATGATGTATCTGACAGGGGGTTAATATTCAAAATATACAAAGAACTCATACAGCTCAACATAAATAAAAAAAAGATCCAATTAAAAAATGGGCAGAACACCTGAATAGACATTTTTCTAAAGAACTCATACAGATGGCTAACAGGCACAAGAAAAGATGCTCAAGATCACTACTCATCAGGAAATGCAAATCACAAGAACAATGAGGTATCACCTGTCAGAATGGCTATCATCAAAAAGACAACAAATAACAAATATTGGTGGGGATGTGGAATAAAATAAGTTATTGTACACTATTGGCAGGAATGTAAATTGATGCAGCTACTATTGAAAACACTATGGAGAGTCCTCCAAAAATTAAAACTAGAACCACCATTCAATCCAGCACTGCGTATTCCACTTCTGAGTATTTCTCCTAGTGAAATAAAAACACTTATTCAAAAAGCATATGCATCCCTATGTTCTGGAGCATTATTTACAATAGCCAAGATATGGAAGCAATGTAAGTGCCCATCCATAGATGAATGGGTATATATACATATCTCATATCTTCTTTATCCATTCATACACACACACACACATATACACACACATATTAATACACAGAATGGAATATTACAGCCATAAGAAAGGATGAAATCTTGTCACCTGCAACAACATGGATAGACCTAGAGGGGATTATGCTAAGCGAAATAAGTCAGACTACACATATAAAAATGTTGATGTACAGAAATAGATAAAAAGACACCCTAAACTATTAAGTGATGATTCAGAAAATGGACTAGAAAAAGAGAAAGAGAAATACTCTTTTACTCTGTATGCTTACATAGTGTTTGAAATTATACAAATTTATATTCATATACTATTTATGTAATAAAAAGTTCGAAAAAGCAATATATGTCCATTCATATAAAATCTTTTTAAATGACTAGTAAAAAATAAGCCAAAGGGGGAAAAAAAAAAACCTAGGAAAAAAGTTCATTTTAAACCAGCTTTAATTTACAATGATTTCAACAAGAAAAATATTTTAGAAACCAAACAGAAAAATGAGGAAAGGACATGAATAAATAAATATAAATGAAAAGAAGTTCAGCTACATTGATAATAAAAGAAATGCAAATTATACATGATATCATGTCTCACCCCTCACTGTATAAAGTTCTAAACAATGTAAGTAGGATAAAGAACTACTGATACTCAACCTGGATGACTTGATCCTGGAGACACAGTTGGAGAAGTGGGCTTGGAACCTGGAAAAATAAATTTGATTCAATTCACCAGCCTTATCAATACAAAATTATGCATTTAATTTTGATTTGTGATTTTTTTTAAAAGATTATTTCACAAAACGAGTTATTTCTCAAAATAAGAAATACATATACTTCCTAAACTTTGCTATTCTCCTTCTTGGAAGTTAACCTAAATATATATTTATATAAGTACATAAGAATGTATGCATAAGAACACTCACTATGGCTTTGTATTATATAATGGAAATCTGAGAAGTTAACTAATGATAAATCATAAAAATAATGTGTTCAGAATAAATATGAATCTTTCAAAAATACCATTCACACAGTATCATATTACATAATTTGTAATATGTAACAAATTTTCCACTTAGCATTTTGCTCAGATTTTTTCATATTTGCACAATCAGATCTACCTTATCACCATTTTATGTCACCACTGACCCTTTTCATTGTCTTTCTCTAACTGATGATAAAAAATGTTTGATAGACTCATGTGGAATCTTGATTTTCAATATTTAAAAAAAGATCCCTGTAGTTTATCTTCTTTACAAACTTGTCCTTACAACCAATTCTCTCTTCTTTCAAACACTGAACTGTATCAGTGTTTTTAAATCCTTTATGAAATGCTTATTATGGTCATCTCTTTCTAAAGAGGATATCAACAAACACAGTATATCAACAGTGCATATTCCCATGAGGACCATGTGAGAAAACATGGATGGGTCAATGAGTATAAATTTTATATGCAATCTTTATATATCATCCACCAAAAAATCATCTCTTTTCCACCAAAACTTCATAGCACTCACCAAGGTACTCAAGGGGCTACTGAGTATCATGTTTACAGGACTTAGAAAAAAGTGCCCTAATTACCATGTCAGCATGAATAGTTCCCATCAATCCTTTAAAATATTAGGACAATATGAAATAAACAAATTAGAAGTCAATAATGGACATCTGTTTGAGTCATTAAACAATGGTAAACTAGAGCCCACAGAAGTGATGCTAGTTGAGTAAGCAGAGCCTCCCTAGCACCCTGAGCCCCCTCTGCCCAGGCTAATGCTCTCTACTCTTCCTCTTGCTTCTGCTGCAGCCAGAGAGAAGCCAGAGACAGCAGCTCTGAAATCAGGGAGACAATTCCTTCTACCTGAAATAGTCTCTCAAGATTTAAGCAGAGCAGCTGATCAGCAGTCCATGCCGGAAAGCACCCATTTCATTTCAATAAGTAAGGATTTTTCCTGCCTTTTAGTTGCTATGAAATTTACTTTCTGTTGCCACATAAAAATGCTCAGTAAAGAGAAAAATAATAACTGTATGAGGTGGGGAGTGGTAGGGGTGCCAGAAATACAGGTCTTCTTCTGGTGACAATAGAAATTTCCAAGTTTGTAAAATGAACGAAACTGGTTGCGGTCCAGGAAATGAATGAAACATAGTCCCGAACCCAGAAGGTACTCTGTGAAGGTGTGAACAGATCACTTTTCATTTTAAAATAATCAAGTTGATGACATAGAAAACATACATATTAAAAAAAAAAAAAGCCATGGACCTTCTTCCTCACTAATATTAATTTTAGAGATATTGTAATTCATTCAAGCTATTTTTAAGTGCTTCCTAGATGCCAAGCACTCTGCTGTTTTTAATCTATCCCATTTTAAATTTACTATCACTCAGTAAGGAAGGCATTACATTATTTTACATGTAAGTAAATATGTTTAAAGTTTACTTAACTTGCCACCTGCTTATATCTGCAGACTACAGAAAATGATTTTAGAATCACTAAGTGTAACAACTAAAATAGCTGTTAATATATTCTTCCTCCTTTCATTATTAAATTGATGAACGAGTGTAAATCATAGGAATTTAAAAAATTTTTTAAAAATCACAAGGAATTCAAAGGATTTTGAAATATATAAGCAGGAAGTTACTAAACCTGGGACACTGGGAATTGGAGGTTGAGTCGACACTGGAAAACAAAAAATGGAGATTGGATCAAACACTTGGGAGTGACTGCTGGCATTTCCACCAGGAACTTAAACGATTTTTGAAAAATACACGCAGGCAGTTACTAAACCTGAGACACTGGAAATTGGAGATTGGGTACTGGGAATAGTCGACTCTGGAAAACAAAATAATGTAGACCGAATCAAACACTTGGGAAGTACTACTTTCTTTTCATTATTATGAATTATGCCTCTCATTCTTGACTGACTTAGCTAAAACTTCCTATGCTTCAATTTACTCTGAAAAATGGTCACTATTCATTTTTATAGAAGTGCCGAACTAGAGAAATTTATACACCTGTATAATGTACATAAAATGCTAAGACACTATAAAGACATACAAAATTACAACAGCAGACTTCTTTGTGAATGTGAAGTCATACACCTATCACAGAAATGAGTATTAGACAGTTCAATACAAAAAGTGTTTCTTTTCAATTATTCTGTATCACTGATATTTAATGTCCTTAAAATATAACAAAGAAAACAAAAAGGAAAAATAATATTCATACCTTTAACACATTTTGGTATTGGAGGCTCCCATGCACTGTTTGCATTACAGAAAACTGTGTTGCTGCCAATAAGAGTAAAACCTTCCTTGCATTTAAATATAACTTTCGCTTTGTAGTAAAATTTTGTTCCAAATCCTGATATGATTTCTCCATCTTGGAGTACTGGATATTCACATTTGACCACTGAAAAGTGAGGAAGTTCTAGAATTAATGGAAAGCTACTTTCACATTATGACCAGAAAAACTAGTACAAAGTTATAATTTCCAGTGGGAAGAAAGAGGCAAGGAATGAAAAGCAAGATGTTAACTGAAAAGAAAAAAAAAAAAAAGGCTTTATTTGTGCATTTGAATTCCAGGCAAACAGATTTAGACAAATGTAATCTTTCCAACCTGAGACAGACTATCATTACAGTTTATTGGTCTTTCTTACATTTTCTTTACATTACTGTCAAGTTCTGAGAAAGGTCTGACTACCAGATAACAAATTCAGGGTAAGTTTAAAAGCAACTTTTATACTCTTCAGCTTTTTTTTTTTTTTTAATCATGCTGACACTAATTACGTACTCTGCTTTTTTAAAAAGGTAGCAAAGACTTTTCTGAGAAGGTAATACTTGAGGTCAAATTTAAAAGTTGCAAAGAAGCTACTCATGCTAAGATATGAAAAAGGAAGATTTCAGGTAGCAACAATACTTAGGAACTGGGATGTTCAAGAAATACAAAGGCCACTGGAGTTTGGGCAGTGTTTTCCAAACATTCCGGACTGCAACCCAGACATTAAGAAACACATTTAAAGTTGTAAACTAGTATATAAGCACACAGGCCTGAGATAATGTTATGTGATAATGTTAAAAGTTAATATTTAGCCTTCACACCAGTGTGCTCTGATATTTCTCACTCCTCTTTGTAAAGAGTAAAATACTCAAGGTTGACATCAGGGTTCATTAATGGGTTTGGCAGAATTCAGAGAAAAAACAAAACTAAAAAACACTGGGCTGGGCAGTGAGTTCCAGAGAACATCTTACAAGATTAAATCTGAGCAGTGGATGAGGGCCAGATAGCAGAAAGCCTTTTAAACCAGAAGAGTGTTCTTCCTCCTTTCCTGTGGATCTGAATTTCCAGCAGGTATCATTTCTCTTCCACCGGCAGAACTTCCTTATTAATTCTCGTGTTCAGGTCAGGTAATGACAAATTCTCTTAGCTTTTATTTAGCTACAACTGGTTTTATTTGTTTCACCTTCAGTTTTGAAAGGTTTCTCCTTGATAGACAATTCTAGCTTAAGTGCTTCATTCTTCTTTCAGCACGTTAGCAGAAATCATCGCCCTTTAGTCTCTGCAGTTCCTTAAGAAAAGTCACTTATTGTTCTTACCTTGGGGCCAGGAGAGTGAGGATGTAATAGGTTTAGGTTTTGTTTTTCCCTCTCACTGGGTGCTTTTTTCTTTTGTCTTCAATAGTTTTTCAATGATGTGTTTAGTTTAGTGGGGGTTTCTTGGTAAATTTTTGACATTTATTCTGCTAGGGTCAGTGAATTTCCTGGACCTGTAGGGTTGTTGTTTTGGATGAAATTTGGATAATTTGGGGCCAGTATTTACTGAAATGATTTTCTACCTTGTTCTCTGTCCTCTCTTCTGAAACATCAATTGCATATATGTTTGACTCCTTGCTTTCCCTCCCATAGGGCTATCTTTTTTCTGGTTTTTTTTTTTTTTTCCTGTTTCTTTTTTGAACCATTCTTTTCAAATCATGTTGCATTTCTACTGTCCTATCTTCATATTCACTGATTTTTTTTCACTTTTGGGCCTATCCATTTTTTTTTTTTTACTTTACATTAGGGTTCACTCCTGATGTTGTACATTCTATGGGTTTTGACAAATGCATGACATGTAGCCACCACTATAGTATCATACAGAGTAATTTCATTGCCCTAAAAATCCCTTGTGCTCCATCTATTTATCTGTCCCTCCCTCTCCCCAAACCACTGGAAACCACGATCTTTTTATTGCTTCTCCAGCTGTGCCTTTTCCAGAATGTCATTTGGTTGGAATTGTACAGTTTGTAGCCTTTTCAAACTGACTTCTTTCATTTAGTAATATGTCTTTTAAATTTCATTTAGTTTCATTTAGTAATATGTCTTTCATGGCTTGATAGATTTTTTTTTTTTACTGCACATATATTTTTAAATTTAGGTATATGTATTGTTCATTGTTTCTAAGAATATTTAGAGCTTTAGCTTTTTAAACTTACAGTTAACAAAAAAATAAAGCTAACCACAAAATAAGAATTAACTCAAAAAAATACTCACACCCTGCTATTAACAGCAACATTATTTATAATTGCCAAGATATGGAAGCATCCTAAGTGCATAACAATAGTTGAATAGATAATGGAGATGAAGTATATATACACACACACACACACACACACACACACACATATATATATATATACATATATTTGGAATACAACTCACCCATAAAAAAGGATATTTTGCCATTTGCGTGGGCCTATCCACTCTTAATTGCACCTAATGATTTTCTTTTAAGTTAGTTTCACTAGATATAAAGTACACACAAGAAAACTCACTCTTTTAAGTCTACAGCTGTATTAGTTTTGATAAATTTAAATAATCATGTAATAACTACAATAACATGAGAAAATTCTGTTACCTCCAAACACTTTATGCCACTTTGTAATTAACCCTCCCAACCTTTCAACTACCTTCCCTAACTAACCAACCACTGATCCGTTTTCTATCTCTATAGTGTTGCTTTTTCAGAATGTCATGCGTTGCTCCCATGCTTGGCTATTGTAAATAGTGCTGCTACGAGCACTAGGATTCATGTATCTTTTTGAATTAGAGTTTTCACTTTTTCTGGATATATATCCAAGGAGTGAGATTGCTCAATCAAATAGAGAGCTCTATTTTTAGTTTTTTAAGGAACTGCACAGGTTTTCACAGTGGCTGCACCAATTTGTTTATTTTTGCTTTTACTCCTTTTGGCTTGGGAGACTAACCTAAGAAAATATTGATACAACTTATGTCAGAGTGTTTTGCCTATGTTTTATAGTGTCATATCTTTTTATGTTTTATATATGTCACATCATATATTTAGATCTTTAAACACCGTTTTGAGTTTATTTTTGTATACGGTTTGAGGGAATGTTCTCATTTCACTGTTTCACATGCAGCTGTCCAGCTTTCCCAAGACCACTTGTTGAAGAGACTGTCTTTTCTCCATTGTATATTCTTGCCTCCTCTGTCATAGATTAGTTGACCATAGGTGTGTGGGTTTATTTCTGGGCTCTCTATTCTGTTCCATTGATCTGTGTGTCTGTTTTTGGGTCAATACCACACTGTTTTGATGTCTATAGCTTTGTAGCATCGTCTGAAGTCTGGAAGGATTATACCTTGAGTTTTGTACTTTTTTCTCAGGATTGCTTTGGCAATTCTGGGTCTTTTATGGTTCCATATAAATTTTAGGATTATCTGTCCTACTTCTGTGGAAAATGTCATGGGTACTCTGATACAGGTGGCATTAAATGTACAGACTGCTGTAGGTAGTATGGCTATTTTAACAATGTCAATTCTTCCAATCCAAGAGCACAGAATATCTTTCCATTTCTTTGAATCATTTTCAGATTCCTTTATCAATGTTTTATACTTTTCAGTGTATAGGTCTTTCACTTTCTTGGTTAATTTTATTCCTAGGTTGTTTTTTTTTTTTTCCAGATGTGATTTTCAAACAGGATTTTTTTTTTTAACTTTCTCTTTCTAGTATTTCATCATTAGGGTAAAGAATGCAACAGATTTCTGTATATTAATCTTGTGTCCTGCTACCTTGCTGAATTCATACATTACTTCTAATAGCTTTTGTGTAGAGACTTTCTCTATATAGACTATCATGTTATTTTCAAATAGTGACAGCTTGACTTCTTCCCTTCTATTTTGGATAGTGTTTATTTTCTTTTCCCTGTCTGATCGCTGTGGCTAGGATTTCTGGTATTATGCTGAACAGAGTTAGTGAGAGTGTGCATCCTTGTCTTCCTGAATTTCAGGAAGGCTTTCAGCTTTTCACTTTTGAGTGCTATGTTGGCTATGGGTTTGTCGTAAATGAACTTTATTATGTTGAGAGATGTTCCCACTATGTGTGGCTTGGTAAGAGTTCTTATCATGAACAGATGTTGAATTTTGTCAAATGTTTTTATGCATTTGACAAAATTTCCTTCTGCACAAGTATGGTTTGACATACAGAAATCAGTGCGATACACCACAGTAATAAAAAGGAAAGACAAAAACTACACACTAGAAGGTTTAAGTTGTCAAATTTACAGGCATAAAGTTGGTTATTTCCTTATTGTCCTTTAAATGTCTGCAAGATACTTAGTAGTCTCTTTTCACTCTGAATATCGGTAATTTTTACCTTGTTTTCCCGTCAAACTGGCTATAGGTTTACCCACTTTATCAACCTTTTTCAAGAACCAGGTATTGATTTCTTTGATTCTTTCTATTTTCAATTTCATTCATTTCTCTGTATCTTTATTGTTTCCTTCTATTTCCTTATTCTGGGTTTAATTTGCACTTCTTTTTTGTATCTTATGGTGGAAGGTTAGATTACTGATTTGAGACTTCTCTTTTTCTAATATAAGTATTTCATGCCATGAATAGACTTCTAAGCAATGCCTTTGCTGAGTCCCACAGGTTTTGATATTTTGATATGTTGTGTTTTCATTTTTATTATATTCAAAGTACTTTCCAAATAGCCTTCTTACTTTGTCTTTGATTCAGGAGTTACACATGTCTTGCCTAAATATTTGGGGGTATTCTAGATTATTTCTGTTTTGATTTCTATATTCATCTCATTTTGATCAGGTAATGTACTCTGAATAATTTTCAGTTCTTTGAAATTTGGTTAAAAAATTATCTTATTGCATAGACTATGGTATTACAGAATGTTCTGTGTTCACTTGAGAATAGTAAATATTTTGCTAAATATTCAGTGGATCCTTTATTTCAAGAGTCCAAACCCCTCCAGGGCCTCCCCACTTTTGGTCATGTGCTAATGACTTAAATACTGTTTTTTAAATAAGATTTGTCCAGAGTTTTCTAATCATTATCTGTGAGGCAATTAGACTTTTACAATTTACTCTACCATTTCCTACAGCCAAAACTCTTGTAGTAAAAAATAACACTTTCTTATGTGTGAGACAGTGTGTGTTCAGTTTTTTGATGCTATCATGGAAAAAATCCTACACAAATAGCTCACAACGCAGAGTGAGAGGTGGCAAACTCTACTACTAGAAGTATTACTATTTGATTTGACTCATATTAAATTAAATTAGAAACCATTTAACAGAGGAGCAAGCACATATGGCTGTTTTTACTTGTAGGTAAAACTATTTAGATAGTGTTTCCACAGTATTTACAAATGAAGAAGGAAATGAATGGAAATGTCATTACCTTTACACTCAGGAGGCTCACTATTCCACTTGTCATTCCCAACGCAAACAAGCGTGCTGTTTCCAACAAGTGAATATTCATCTGGTCCATTAGAAGGATCACAACTATAAGTTACCACTTCATTGTATTCAAATACTTCCTTGTGGCTATTGGTGTATTTTCCATTTAGAATTTTTCCAGGTGGTTGACAAAAAATCTCTTAAAAACGGGAAAAAAAAAAAAAAGAGGACATGAAAAGCAAAAGGAAAGGTAAAAGATTAAACAGCACTAGTAAAGTCCTATGAATTGCCTTCAATAAAGTCAGTAACGTATGATTCCTACAAGCCAGTTGTGAATCCAATATCCATTTAGAAGGAAGTTTCTATGAGAAAATGTATTATCCTAAATTCAAACTATTAATGTAGAAGCAAACATTTAGCATATAACTTCTTAAGTAACTATTTTAAATACCTATCTGAAATACATATATTTATCTGCAAGGTCATACTGAGTTCTGTTCTCATCATTAGAGATGCAGAAAATTTAATGATATAATATAATTATGATTAAGAAGAGAACTCAGTGCTAGTTGAGAAATGCTTCATAATTTGTAAATATAGCTATTTGCTAAAATCAGTTGTTCACATTAATACCAAGCATTACTGTTACTTTTCACTTTCATCTTTACAAGTGTATGGTGAAATTTCCCAGAGGCGTCAGATTGTGTGAATTTGCAAAAGACTGAATCCAGATGTCTTTCTTTAAGCCAGATACTGAAGAAATTTGAAAATATGTAAACCAATGCCGCTATTCTCATTATTTGTTTTGGAAAGGTTTGATTTTTCATGAAAATTATGTTGCATATATTAACCAGCACTGAGCTTATTCTTCTTAAAAATGAAGTAATAAGTAATTATTTTAAAAACTTTTCAGTTTTAATTCTAGTATAACAAATATCAATAGATACAACCCATATAAAGAAAAGCTCTTTGGTGTCAATGCTAATTTAAAAGCATAAAAAGGTCTGAGGTCAAAAGTTACAGAACTGCCGCTCCATATTCTAAAGAGGGAATATACTTACTTTCACATATTGGGGAGCTATCACTCCAGTACACAGAATTGTCATTAGCTTGACAATACCGAATAGCTGGCCCAGCTAAGTAATAACTAAATGAGAAAAGAAAAGTTACTATATTCTTCAGCAATTACAAGATGGACATCATAAAAACAATTTTATATGGTTGTTTTTCTGAACTACAGTAACTTGAGGGAGAAGTTTCTTAAAAAAGTATAATGGAAGTGCTAACTAAATCTGCAACTTAATCAAATAAAGAGTTTTAAAACATGCACACACATTGACCTACAGCAAAATGTCCAAATAATTCTGTCGTGCCTGTCAGTCTGGCCCCCTTTGCTGTCTCAGGCAAACGCATCACACATTCACTTCTATGCTTCTGCTCACATGATTCTGCTCAGTGAGGACTGAGCAGAGAGATCAGGCCCTAGAGCTTGCCTGCCTGCATTCAGGTTCCAGCTCTGAGACTGGCTTCTTAATTTGAGCTTGGACAAGCCCCTAATGTTTCTTTTGCTCAGTTTCCTCATCTATGAAAAGGGGGATAATAGAACATACTTCAAGGGCTTGAGGATTGGATGAATTAGTATCTGGCACATAGTGAGTACTAGGTAAGTTTTAGCTCTTATTAATACTCTTTACATCAGAACACAAGCACATCTCATTTCATTGTTCTTCACTTTATTGAGTTTTTAATAAATTGAAGGTGTGTGGCAACTCTGTATTGAGCAAAACTATTTGCACCATTTTCCCAACAATGTTTGCTCACTTCATATCTCTGTGTCACATTTTGGTAAATCTCACACATATCAAACATCATCATCATCATCATCATCATCATTCTTCTTTGTTTTGGTGATCCGTGATCTGTGGTCAGTGCTCTTTAATGTTACTACTGCAACTCACTGAAGGCCCAGATTACGGCTAGCATTTTTTGGCAACATAGTATTTTTAAATTAAGGTATATACATCTTTTTAGACATAATTCTATCGCATACTTAATAGACTACAGTAGACTGTAAACATATGTAAAAAACTTAATTTGATTTGCTTTACGCAGTGGTCTAGAACTCAAAGTGCACTACACCCAAGGCATGCCTGTATCTTTTCCAGTAGCAGCTCAGGAATACTCCTACTCAATGAAGTCTTCTCTGATGATTTAAATTCACAGTACGCTCTCTTCCTTCTGGACTCTCATTGGAATCATCATGAATGACTGAACAGCCTATTTGGTACTTTTCATTTACAATTTTGTTTGATGCCTCTCTGTATATATCATGTTTCTCAATAAGACTACGACTTCTCTGAGAAGAGTCTATGTCTTAAACTTTTGATACACCTAAAAGTCCCTAGCAGGCTCTCCCTATATAATCAGTCACTTCGTGTTTCACTACTTTTCCTTGGTCAAGTTAAAAAATACGGAGTGTAACTGCCTGTACCTTACTTCCAGCTGACTTTTTCCCAAAGGCTAATTCATTGCTTCTAGATTATAATGTGTTAGGAGAGGATTCTGGGATGATGGCAAAGTAGGTGGCACCAGGAATCTGTTTCTCCACCTTGACAACAATTTCATTCGTAGACTCTGCCTGCTATCACTATTTTGGAAGTCTGGAATCTGTTCATGGCTTGCAATTTCTGGAAGACTTGGACAGGTAGATTATCTTAATTTTGGTCAATTTTAGCTCTTAGCACAGTGGCAGCTACCCGTCTCCCACCCCAGCAGGCATCTGTGAATGTGTTCCACGTGGACAAAAAGGACACTGCCCTCCAAGTATCAGGGACTTGGGCTCTGATCACTGACCGCTGCTTCTGATCACAGAGAAGCAGAAAAGGAGGTGAGAAGCCATTGTTGTCATACCTCCCCCAACTTCTGGAAGCTCCTTCAACACTGGGATTTAAATACCAGCTCCCACTGTTCCCCTGCTTCAGTTTTACTTTTTCCACTAGCAGGAGCCAGACATTAAACACTGGGACATTCAAAAACAACTGCTATGTGGGAAAAAAAAATTAGGAAACGATTGCACATGCCCAGGGAAAGGCTCAGAAAAGACCTGAGATGACCTTCAGTTTATACGTCAGACTGATCCTCAGCACAGAGACATCACGCGACAATCAAAAAAACAATAGCATAAAACAACAAGCTGTAGGAAAGGGAAAGATTTCCAGAATTACCACATTATTGGATTCAAATGTTCAGCTCAACAACAACAGTAAAAATCACAAGGTATACAAAGAAATAGGAAAGAAAAATATGGCTCACTCCAGGGAGAAAAATAAATCAACAGAAATTTTTTTTCTGAAGGAGACTTCATGGCAGATCTATTAGACAAAGACTTATTTTAATAAGTGTCATGGGAAGGCATTCTCAGTGGAAATTGGTGGATGGCAGCCCTGCCACGCCACTTTCCTTCAGCAAAGTGGCCCAGCAGCAGACAGAGAGATGCAGATGTTTGTGAAGACCCTGATGGGCAAGACCATCACTCTCAAGCTCAAGCTCACCATTGAGAATGTCAAAGCCAAAATCCAAGACACGGAGGGCATCCTGTTACATCAACAGTCTGATTTCTGCAGACAAACAGATGAGGGGAACCACACTCTCTCAGACTACAATATCCAGGAAGAATCCACCCTGCACTTGGTGCTTTGCCTGTGGGGTAGCATCATCAGGCCTTCCCTCTGCCAGCTTTCCCAGAAGTACAACTGCAAGAAGATGGTCTGCTGCAAGTGTTAGGATCACCTGCACCCTCGTGCTGTCCACTGCCTCAGGAAGAAGTGTAGCTAAACCAACAAACTGTGCCCCAAGAGGAAACTCAAATATGTCCTCTCCATTGGCTCCTCTTCTGCCTACAGGGTGGCCTCCTGCCTAAGCCCCATGGCCTTGGAGCCTCAATGAAGTCTGAAAGAAAAATAACTGTCAAATGGATGCACAAAGAACTAAAGGAAGAAATGTAGAAAAGTCAGGAGAATAATATACGAATAAAATGGAAATATCAATAGGAGATAGGAAACCTAAAAAGAATCCAAAAGGGAATTCTGGAGTTGAGAAGTACAATATCGGAAATGAACAGGCACTGGAGGAATTAAAGGCACGTGTGAGAAGAAAGAATTAGTGAAACTGAAGACAGGGTAAGATAAATTTTTGCCTGAGCAACAGAAGAAAAAAAGATTGAAGAAAAGTGAACAGAGCCTGTGGGACCCATGGGACACCAATAAGTAGACCAACATATACACAGTAGGACTCTCAGACGGAGACTAGAGAGGGAAAGGTGCAGAAAGAATACTTGAAAAAATAATGGCTGAAAAAATTTGATAAAAGACATGAATATAAATATGCCAAAAGCTCAAAATTCTAAGTAAGGTGAATACAAAGAGACCCACACGAAGACACACAATGATAAGACTTTCAAAAGACAAAGACAAAGAGAGACTATTGAAAGCTGCAAGAAAGAAGTGAATCATCACATACAAGGGACCCTCATGAAGATTATCAGCGGATTTGTCATCAGAAACTCAGAGGCCATAAGACAGAAGACTGATATACTCAAAGTGCTAAAAGAAAAAACAAAAAACAAAAAAACTGTCAACCCCAAATCCTCTATCCAGCAAAATGGAGCTTCGTAAGTGAGGGAGAAATGATAACATTCCCACAATTAAAAGCTGAGCAAGTGTGTGATCACTATATCCTCCAGAAGAAATGCTCACTCTATACAATAACCAAGACATAGAAACAATCTGAAGTCCATTGACAGATGACTGGATAAAGAAGCTGTGGTATATTTATAAATGGAATACTATTCAGCCATAAAAAGAATATATAATGCCATCTGTAGCAATAAGGATGGACCTGGAGATTGTCATTCTAAGTGAAGTAAGCCAGAAAGAGAAAGAAACATACCATATGATATCACTCATATATGGAATCTAAAAAAAGAAAAAAGAAGACACTAATAAACTTATCTACAAAACAGAAACAGACTCACAGACATAATAAAGAAACTTATGATTACTGGGGGAAAGGGGGTGGGAAGGGATAAATTGGGAGTTCAATATTTGCAAATATTAACTACCATATATAGAATAGATAAACAACAAGTTTCTTCTGTATAGCATAGGGAACTATATTCAATATCTTGTAGTAACCTAAAATGGAAAAGAAGATGAAAACGAATGTATGTATTTATGTCTGACTGAGAAATTATGCTGTATATCAGAAATTGACACACTGTAAACTGACTATACTTCAATTAAAAAAAATAGTCAAACAAACAAAAAAAAGAAATGCTCAAGAGAATACTAAAAAGGGAAATGAAGGCACTCAAAGCCCTATGTATAAATGAATATCTCAGTAAAGGTAAATACACAGTCAGTTATAAAAGCTAATATTGTAACCTTGGTTTGCAACTATACTTTTTGCTTTCTATGTGACTTAAAAGATGAAATATTAAAATAAATAAGTAAATTATTAGAGTAGAAGCTAGTATTACAATTATTAGTGTAGAGGGTAGTATGACAGCAGCAGCCAAAAGGGGTGGGGATGAAGCTGTAAAGGACTGGGTTTTGTAATTCACTGAAGTTAAGCTGGTATAAATTCAAACTGGAGTCTTGTAACTGTAGGATGTTAAACGTAATTCCCATGGTAACCACAAACAGTATAGCTACAGAATATACACAAAAGGAAATGAGAAAGGAATTTAAACATTTCAATACAAAAATCAATTACACACAAAAGAAAACTGTAATGCAGGAAATGAGGGACCAGAAGAAAGCTATAAGGCATATAAAAAAACAAAGAGTACAATGATGGAAATAAGTCCCTCCTTATCAATAATCGTATGAAATGCAAATAGATTAAATTCTCCAATCAAAAAACAGAGATTGGCAGAATGAGTAAAAACACATGATCCAACTATATTTTTTCTACAAGTGACTCATCTGACATCCAAAGACACAAATAGGGTGAAAATTAAAGGCTGGAAAAAGATACTTCATGCAAACAGTAACCAAAAGAGAGTAGAGTGGCTATTCTAAAATCAGATAAAATAGACTTTCAATGAAAAAAAGGTTACAAGAGTCAAAGAAGAAATTTTATACTAATAAGGGTTCAATACTGCAAGAAGATATAATAATTATATACATTTATGCATCTAACAACAGGCCATCAAAATATATGAAGCAAAAATTATGGAACTGAAGGGAGAAAAACAGATTTCTACATAATAAGCATTTCAGCAATAATAGTTGAAGACTTCAATACCTCACTCACAATAATGGATAAAAAAACTAGACAGAAGATAAATAAGGAAATAGACTTCAACAAAAAAGTAAAACAACCTGATTTCACAGACAAATACAGAGCACTCTACCCAACAACAGAATACACAGTGTTCTTTTTTTTTTTTTTTTTTTTTTGAATACAGTGTTCTTAAGAGCACATGCGGCATTTTCCAGGAAAGACCACACATTAGGCCATAAATTAGTAATGTAAATTAATGTTATTCAAAACATAATTAATTATATAATAAGTAATACATAAGGAATAATACAATAATTTTATGCCACAAATTAATATTAATCAAGATTTTAAAAGATGGATACCATACAAAGTATCTTCTTTGACCATAACAGGATGAAGTTAAAAATCAGTATCAAAAGGAAACTGGAAAATTCATAAAACTGTGAAAATTAAACAACATGATTTTAAACAACCAATGGATCAAAGAAGAAATCAGGGCAATTAGAAAATACTTTGACATGAATGAAAATGAAAATGTAACATACCAAAACTCATGAGATGCAGCAAGAGCAGTACCAAGGGGGAAATTTATAGCTATAAATGCTTACGTTAAGAAGCAATAGCTCTGAAACAACAGACCAAGTTTACAATTTAAGGAACCAGAAAAGGAACTAAACCCAAAGCTAGCAGATGGAAGTAAATAATAAAGGTCAGAGCAGAGATAAACAAAATAGAAAAGAGCAAAACAATAGAGAAAAATCAATGAAAAAAATGTGGGTTCTCCAAAAAGGGCAACAAAATTGACAAAGCCTTAGTTAGAGGGGCTAAAACAAAAAGAGATTAGATTCAAATTACTAAAATCAGAATGAAAGTAGAGACATTACTACTGATTTGACAGCAATAAAAAATATTATGGGAGTACTATGAATAATTTTATGCCACAAATGGGTAAGTCAGATATATTGGACTAATTTCTAGACACACAAAACCTCCAAGATTTAATCACAAAAAAACAGATAATCTGAACAGACTTATAAGTAGTAAGGAGATTGAATCAGTAATCAAACATCTCCCAATAAAGAAAAGTCCTGGATTTGATAGTTTCACTGGTAAATTCCACCAAACATTTAAAGAAGTAATACCAATCCTCAAATTTTTACAAAAAATTGAAAGAGAGGGACGTCTCCCAGACTCAGTCTGTGAGACAAGCATTACTGTGATAGCAAAATTAGACAAAGTCATTTCAAGAAAAGAAAGCTAGAGACCAACATTCCTTAAGAACACTGATGCAAACCTCCTCAACACGATACTAGCACACAATTCACTGGCATGTTGAAAGGATTAAACACCATGACCAAGTGGGAGTTATTCGTAGAATGCAAGGGATGGCTCATGTACAAATTAATCCATATTGAAAGGAAAAAAAAAGCATGATTACCTCAATTGATACAGAAAAAGCAGAGAAAACTTCAATATTTTTCATGACAAAAATACTCAACAAACAAGGAACAGATGGAACTGCATCAAGATAATACACTCCATACATGAACATCTCACAGCAAACATCATGCTCAATCATGAAAAGCTGGACTCTTTCTTCTAAGATCAGATCAGGTACGGACAATTGCTTTTACCACTTTTATTCAGCATGAAACTGAAAGTTCTAGCCAGAGCAATTAAGCAAGAAAATGAAATAAAAGTCATCCAAATTGAAAAGTAAGAAGTAAAATAATCACTGTTTGCAGAGCATATGATCTTCTACATAGAAAGTTCTAAAGATTACAAACACACACAAACACACACACACACGAAGTGTGAGAACAATAAATGAATTCAGCAAAGCAGCAAGATACACAGATATTTTAAAAAGTGCATTTCCATAGTGTATTACATTTACCCTCTAAATTCACATTTTTAATAAATGTTCAGTATCCCCAATATATACTATCAAAAGAGCTCTGTAGAACAAAGGCTATTATCAAATGCTCAGTACCTCTTTTTGAGATGCTTCACTCCTTTGTAGCAGTCTCAAATATAAGGTTTCCAACCAAGAGATCTTGACCAACATTATTGTCTAAGCTAATCGGTCAGTTTTGGTCTGGTAACAGCTTATAGATTACCTTGCTATAAGAATATCTTTAGTTGGAAATTCTACCTCCCAGTTCCATAAACCCTATTTCAACTCTGAGAATTGGTCGCTTTAAACAGGGTGCACTGTATTGTCATAAGTCACCATGATTAATACATTTTTAATGTTTATGATAGGATTATTATTACATATAGTAGTAGTATACAACTTTGCTTTTCTACAATGTAAATGTCTTTCTATTCATTACACATCTTTTCAGTCTCCATAAGAAGCCCAGAAGTTATTTGGCTATAGTACGACTTGTCAGAGAGAAAGCAAAATGAAATCAACTTTATGGTAGCAAAATGAAAGTGCATTTAGTAACATGTAACTGTATTCCCTCTAAAGAGCATCTTACTTACCCAGCATTACAAACATAGTGAACCTGTGAACCAAATTCAGTACTTCCATTGACATAGTTAATGTTGCCATTTTCGGGATCTCCTAGATTCGGACATGATTTTTCTAAAAGAAAAATTTCAAATTTGTTGTTTTATATCAAGTACAAAATACATTTGAATCAAATTCAAAATTCTACATTGCTCATTTGCATTCACGGGAATATAATTATTTTTTAACGATTCGTTTCCTTTTTTAACTATTCTAAGGCCAATCAAGATTCATATTTACCCAGGCAACCAACTGTGAAAAAAAAAAAGACTCCCTGGAGATTTTTCAAAGCCTGGAAAAATGCATTGCTATCTAAAAACCTACATTCACATGAGAAAACTATCATTGCAGTAGTAAAACATTCACCCTAAAAAGTGCGAAAATCTCTAGAACAAGAAAAAAAATTTTTTTTAATTAAAACAAAATGTTTTACTTACTTTTACAGGATTCCTGGAGAGGTGACCAAGTATTATTTTCCCAACAAACAGTAGAGATGAGACTACCAGGAGACAGGGACTGGTAACCTGGGCGACACTCATACCGTACAGTGTCCCCAGGACTATAACTGGGTTTAAGTTCATCCTGGGGCTTCATACCTTGGAATCTCGGTGGCTCATCACAGGCATCTAGGACTAAGAGATTAAGAACATGAATATATTTTATCTCTTTTACCAGCCAAGGACCATGATCTGGCATCAACTAGGCAGGACCAAATAAATGAAAGGTTCTTAGCAAGATTTTAAATGACTGTCCCATGCTTTTACCCAAGTGATGGCAGCAGTGGAGTATGTGCCTTGCTTGTTTTAATTAACAACTTATTAGCTTTGTTTGTTTGGGGGAATAAGGTGAATTTTCGTCAACAGTAAATTGAAGAGATGGCATCACTATTTTTGGTTTTGAAATATAAATATATTTTAGGTATGCATCCTTCTCTATTTTTTTTCTAAATTCATTTCAAAACTCACCTCTCCTCTAAGAAGTTTTCTATAGTACATAGCACTCTGCTCAGATTACTCTTCCATAGTTTGAAATACAAACATATGATCACTTGTCACTTTAGGCTCAGTTTCCTCTCAGGAGCAAAGTCCTAGAGGTCAGGGATCATATGCCTTCTTTTTATACCAAACTCTATCTACTCAGTTGGCACTCAGGAAATGCTATGGTGGGGGAGGGTATAGCTCCGTGGTAGAGCACATGCTTAGCATGCACAAGGTCCTGGGTTCAATCCCCAATACCTCCATTTAAAATAAATAAATAAACCTAATTACCTCCCCACCAACCCCCTAAAAAATTCTTGAAAAAAAAAAAAAAAAAAGAAATGCTACAGTAAGAGGTGAGTATAAAATATGCATTGTGGGATTCATAAATCAAAATAAATATGGACCAAAATATTTCAAAATATAATGCTTATTTTTGTTTCCTATTAGTGAATTGAGCATTTTGTAAGTGATGAAGAGACACCATTTAAATATCAAAATCTACTATTTGCTTAGCATTACATGAAAAAGATTTTGCTTGCATTCCTCAGAAGCTCGCTGAGGTAGCTGTGTGGACTGTTAATCCATCATATTCTGACAGTAAAGCCACTATATTGCTATGCTTTTAGAATTTTTCACTTCTAGGGTTTTTTGAGGGAAAGGATTTTTTTCTCCCTAGAATAATGTCATTTCTACTTCACCAAGTCCTCTTCCTTTTAATTATCTGTGTACTTGAAAACCTAACAAATCTGTTATAAAACTTCTGTAAAATAATGTGATGGAGGCACATCAAGTCCTAAAGGGTTAAGGAAAGCAGAGGCTCTTCCTATAAGGCTAAGGACCCAAGAAGAAAGGAGACAGACCTACTTTGATCCCTGAGGAATCTTTTGTTTCTATCTCCCTGGACTTCAATCTTCAAGAGATTGGTCAAGAGAACTCTATAAACAAGTGAAATGTTAGCCTCCTTTCACACCATATTCTAAACTCTAAAGTCCTCTCTCGTTACACTGTAAACCTTTCATTTACATCATGTCATGAAATTGTTTCAACATTTAGCAAACGTCTTCAACACTTCCACTGAGCTGCTCTTGATACGTGAATGTTCCTCAAGCCACTGCCCAAATCAAAAGCAAAAACCAAACAAAAAGCCTTAGTTATTAAAAATGTTGTTTAAAAAACAAAGATTAGTATAGAGTTGAATTTTATTAATGATATTAAATGTGCTGAATACCTTGAGCCAGACATTCTCATTTTACAATAGGAAAAAAAAAATGAGGTAGAAATGCCAAATAATTCTGTTCTAGATAAATGCACATACCATCATTTTAGAATATCCTGGAAGCGCCAAGAAAGAAATCAAGTAACAACATGCACGTGATTAAATTATACAAGTGTTCTTTGTTTTACACCTTCAATTTCAGTAACCATCTTGAAAGTACAAAAAGAAGAGAGAATTCCTAATATGACTCTCACATACAGTGCTCTGTATGGAAAAGGAAATGACAATTGGATAGTTTAATCCGTTCAACTAACTTGAAGTATTTCTTCCCAATAACAAGCATCATGAAAGACATGCTTTCAACGATGTGCAGTTTAGAATGTTTACTTTGGCAACCAGCTGATTACAACTTCATACGCTGTAATAACTGAGTCTAATATCACACTTAAAAAAAATTTAAAAACCCCTTTTATTGTTTATCTTTTTTGGGGGGAGGGAAGAGATAATTAGGTTTGTTTGTTTGTTTGTTTGTTTGTTTACTTACTTACTTATTGTAGTGGGGGTACTAGTGACTGAACCCAGGACCTCATGCATGCTACACATGCCCTCTACCACTGAGCTATATATACCCGCCCCCAATATCACACTTTTTTTTTAATCATCAAATTTTGTCTCTTGCTTAGAATACTGGTTTCTTTTTTCTCTATGAGAATTTTCAAACTAAACATTCCCAGCTTCAGAAAAATAGTATCTTGACTGAGTTTCTTCTAGGTAGTTTACAATATAATCATGATTAGGCTGCAATGTTCTGCTTTAACACTAGATACCATGACACAATGTGATAGGCTGCGTTCAGAAAATTCCCCAGCATTCCAGGCAGGTTTCAGGAAGGTGAAGCAGCCCTCTGCTACGGATCAAGAGAACTTACTCACTTTCCACACACTTACAAAACCTGTGCCAGCACTTCCTACTTGTTTGCATAAACTAAAAATAATTCTGACACAAGCACACACCCACAACCCTGACCGGGTGGTACAAATCGTGGTCTCTCCAAAACCAGAATCTCAATGAAACCTGACCATCCTGCCCCTTCTCTCACTGTCTACAAAGCCTATTTTTAAACTTTCTTTCCTTCCTCAAAATGGACACCCTAACATCTATACCTGTCGATTTTATTTCTCATATCCCACCCATTTCTAGGCCTATAAAAATCACTTAAATCACGGTCAATGTAATTCAGTAGTAGTAATTAAGTAATCCTTCTTGGTAAATTCACTCTGACATGTTCTCCCCCAGTAATTTTAGTTACCCTGTCTATACCGTCTGGAGCTATTGATCATTCTCTCTCTACTCCCTCCTACCTAAGAAGCTCTCTCTCCTTGGTTTCCAGGTAGCAAACCACCACCTGGTTTTCATCCTGTCCTCTGGCTACTCTCCCTTCTCTGCCTGATTGGATAATGTGATGTCCCTCGTAGGTTGTTCAAGGAATGCTGCTGATTTCGTTCTGCAAAGTCCCCCCGGGTGAGAATATATACTCTCATGACGTCACTACTACTGAAAGGAGGGAGCTGCCTCCCAAGTCCCTCTCTCCATCCCACATCTCTAGCTGGGATGCCTCGTATATGTATTCAGTTGCCTCCCCAGCACGGCTGCACTTGGAATGTATTACGCTCTCTCAAATACACAATGAAGCCTCAGTGTGGTCTCTTTTGACTCTTACGCCCAGCACATAAGAACATGGTTTCCACAACTTAAAATACCTGTTCCATCTCTATTTCTACCCTTACTGTATTTCAAGCCACTCACATTTATTTTCTGGATTGCTTCAGGAGCTCCTGAAAAGGCCTCCCTAATGAGTCCTGCCACCTGTCATTCAGGTCACTGTCACAGTGCTACCCGAGTAATACTGACATGCTGCAGTGGCCAAGGCTCTTCCAAGTCAGATCCTTTCAGTGGCTCCCTGTTGTCCTCATGGGAAGTCTAAGGCTCCATGCCACAGCTCGGACAGCTTTAACACCAGCTCACTCCAGCACACTGCTCTAAGCCCAATTCAACCCACTCGCAGTGCCCACTAAATAATTTACTGCAGCACGCTCGACCTCCATGCACCATGTCACCTCAGCTTTGACCACAGACTGTCGTTCCTCCCACCCACTCATCCTTCAGTTTCCTCTGAGATGCCATTTCTTCCTTGAGGCTCCTGCCACCTCTCATTCAAAAAAACCGGGTTAAGTGTCCCCATGATGCCCCGATTTGCTTCTTTGATGAAACTTTTCATACTGCAATTGTTTGTTTATACTCCCTACGAGGCTGTAACCTTCTTAGGACCATGTCTCATCTGTCACTGCATTTCTAGCGCCTAGCACCAGAGCTGAAGCAGCACTGTTATCAGTTTTGCACACTCTTGGAGCAAATTCGTTACCGTTCAGCCAAGCTGTTCCAGGGGTATTTTCAAATCATCACTTTTTCCACTGCTGGTTTGTGCCTTTTGTCAAACGTTTTTCATTGGTTTCGTTACAGACATTTCCCTTTATCAGAGTTTTAATTTCTTTCAGGTGAAAACATTTATGCTTTATTATTTTATTATGAACACATTCTTCATTATTGCTATGATTAGAAACTGTATTTTAACAAATCGAACTCCAAATACTGTGGGTTATATTTTTTTCCTGAAGTATGGTAATGAAAGATCCCAGAAATTGTTTCTAAGAACAGAGGTGATATTGATCATTTTGTAAATAGCACATTTAAGTACTATCTGGACCAACTGTATTTTAGGTGCTTTTAAACTAATTTACTCTTCGTAGTCATTCTATGGGTTAGGTACGATTTCAACCTCTTTAAAATGAGCAGTCTGAGCCATGGCAAGGTGAAGTAATTTGCCCAAGAATATATTCCCAGTAGGCAGCAGACGCACGGTCAAGCCAGGCAACCTCGTTCCACTAGCAACACTACTTTCCATCACTGGCTGTCATCTGGAACCCTCCCATGGTTACAACAACACACCGTGTCTGCAATTTAATCCTCAACAAATGGACTTCTACTGAGCCTGGGGAAGTTAAAGCAAACTTACTTTAGATTTACATTGTGCTAAATCAAACAAAAGGTCTCAAGGTGCCCAACAAGAACAGAGAATAACATCATAGTCTGAATTTTATGATAGTCTCTCTTTGTTCTTTCCTAACTATCCTGTTTTCCACACTTATTCACTCTGTGATCTACTCCTTGGCCTTCCTCCGGCCTCCTTTGTCTACTGTTGCCACACTGGGTAGCTAGGCAGTCCATGAGCCCTGCCACATCTCTCAGCCTTTGCTCACACTGCTCCCTCTGCTCTGAGCACCCTTCCTCCTGCTCAGGAGCAACTCCTGCTCAGCTCTCATCTTCGTTGACTTAATCCACTCAACATCTCTTCTAGGAAGTACCCTCTGCTTCCTGTGGGGAGGCAGTGACCAGCCCCTTCTCTTGGACTCTCCTCCGCATGGCTCTCTCAGCTCACTATCACGTGATTTTGTGTTTAATACATAATATAGTGGACTCCACTCATCCATGTGGCCACGGCACCTAGCACAGTATGTCCCACATCGTAGCTATTCACAAGACTTTGGTTTTCAGGTACCACTGCTGTCAAACAGAAAACAATGGTAAAGAACAGAATATAATGAATCTAATATTGAAAGTAATCATCTTAAAGTTTTATGCACTGGAGGAAGATTTGACCACCTCTTTTGTTTCCTGTCTGCCAGTATTATGGTAACCCAGCAGCTGGCCAATAAGCAGTGCTCTCCTTGTACTGTAATACGCAGAGTAAGGAAGCCAAGCACCTACTGTGGGAGCACTTGTTGATCTTGGCTTCTTTCACCAGGAAGAAAGAAAACACCAAAAATGGGCAGATGAGATCACCCATAAAAGGAGAATGTGGGTTTTGTCCCCCGAAGTAGACCCATTCTGGAGGAATGAGACTCGTCCTGAAATTCGACAAAGGGTCCGTTTTGTGTTCTCCTACCATTTGGCAGCTACCTCTGAAGTGGCAGGGCTCCCGGGTACAACACTGTCTGCTTACAAAACCTCGTCGTGAGCTGCTTCAGTGAAGTGTTTATTTTATCCAATACTTTCCCTGCCCTGCGTAGTGAGTTCTCTTTGGTACTTCATCCAAGTTTCCTACCTAAACAGATTTATCTTTCAGCCTTAAACTTAACCTTGTTTTTCCTCCTCTTCATTTCTTAGTTCTATTACCTTCCATGATGCATCTTATTCATTTCATCCATTTCCCTCCATTTTAAATAGTTTTCATCATCCCCTGCAACTCCCTACCTTTAAGCCTCTTCTAAACATTGTTATTTTTTAAAAACTTCCTTTGATTTCTTGTTACTACCACTGTTCCATCACCCACACCACTCCTACCTAGAAATAAATGTTTAAAATGATAAGTAACAAGCAAGACTGGACAATTGTGAGCCTTGAGGAGTCTACAATCAGGGGAAGATAGATTCTTTCTGACCCTCAGCTGCCCCGGCCTTAGATTTGTAGGCACCACAGAAAGGCCATCCTAAGCATGGGTCTTTAGAGAACCTTCCTCCTGGAAGGAGAAGTTTCTCCTGGGCTCTAAGCCTCAGCCAAATGTTACCTTTAATTTTCTGGTACTTGACAGTGACACAAGAGTGTTGATAATGCGCAAAAGAAGATGGGCATGTGGAACCAACAGTGTGACAAGACAGCTAAGATCCCTGCAGTCTAGTGAGGAGGGAACAGAAAACATAGTTTGGGAGGCTGACTACCCGTTAGGGAGGATTTGAGCTAGAGTGTGTATTTCTACTGGAAATAGTGGGTCAGAGAAGGTCCCTCTGAGGAGGGGCATCACAACCAAGTAAGAATAAGAAGGAGTCAATAACCCAAGAGGCAGGAGGAGAATGTTTCAAGGCCACGGGAACAGCAAGTGCAGAAGCACCAAACTGGTGGAGTTTGGACTGTTTGATGAGCAGAAAAGTCTTCTCTTGCACCAGGCATTTTTTAAATGTTGTCAAGAGAACCTTGCTCCCTTCCTCCAGGCCTCTCTTGGGTTATAACATATTCATTAGTATTATGTTTTGCCTACTTGTCTGCCACACCCAATACATTTTAGCAAATATTTGATTTCCTAATGTTGCCTGGCACTGGGGATCTCACAGAGAGCAAAACACAGCCCCTGCATGTATTCGTGTGTGTGCACAGACAGACAAATAGTGAACGAAGGCTCATGAAAACAGGAATGGTGTGTTATTGCTCACCAATGCATCCTCATGACCAGCTCAGGACCTGGCATATAGAAAGCAAATATTTGTGGACTGAATGCTGCTAAGGAAAAATGCAGAATACAAACTGTATATGTAATTTAGGATCCTAAAACTAACTTGGGCATGGAAAGACATCTGCATATAAAGTATTGAAAATGGTTGTCCTTTTGTAAGTCTTATACAATAAGCATGCTTTCTTTAGAATATATATATTTTTAATCGAAGTATAGTCAGTTATGTCAATTTCTGATGTACAGCACAATGTCCCAGTCACGCATACACATACAAATATTCGTTTTCTAGAATATATATACATATATATTTTAAAGTACTTATTCCACTCCATGAAACACAAAACAAACTTGGAGGTTTAGTTTATGAGCTGTAAGGGATAACCAGATGAACAGCATATGTTGTTCATTTCTTATGATATTCATTATACTTGGCTACCAGTGTTTTTTAGGTTGTTCTGGATATCCCCTCAAACACGACCCAAACGTATGAAAGAAGGAAAGCAATGTCAAAAAGCCATTTGGCTACAAAACTGAATACTGCCTATTGAATGAAAACAGGAAGATGAAAACTCTTGGGAAAAAAAAAACCCAAAGCCTGCAAATCAATGTCGATAATGATCTTGGGTATAAGGTAACCCGTTAAATTTAGTTACAAAAAGCACCTTCGCCCTTCCCAAACCCTATAAAATCTAGGATTCCAGAGCCTGCCGGAATGCTGGAGTGCTACCTGCACAAAACGTGCTTCCCATTCCAATATTAAGGAAGTAGTTGCTTCCTTGCCCCACACTCGGCAAGGCAGGGCTGGTCACTTCCCCTAAGGTCACACCCGCGTACAACTGGCCCCGGCTTCCCCAGCCTACCGAGCGGGGCACAAAGCATTACCCGGCCCAGGGAGCGCAGGGCAAACACTCCCACGGGCTCAGCACCAGCCTAGCAACATCCCCAGGCACCTGGGCACTCAAGAGCAAGGCGTCACCACCAGCGCGGGTTCCGTAAACACCCAGCAAGCTTTTGCTAGGGACCCAGCTTGGACCCGGTTAAACCCCAGGCGCGGCCACCACCAAGCAAGCCTTCCCCTCGGGTACTATGTGGTACCCTCCCGCCACCACATCCCCTCAAAGCACGACCCGCGGACACTCTGGCTACGCCTCCTACCCCGACCCCCGGACGAACCAAGACCCGCGCGCCCGCCCCAGCCACCAAGCAAAGCTCCCCCCGCCCTCGCCTTCGGTCGACCTGCCTCCCCCGTCATCCCTCCACGTCCTCCGACCGCTCCAGTTCGCCCCCAGGGCGCACACGCTCTCCAGGCTCCTACCGGAGAATATGGGTATCAGGAACATTGGGGCGTTCAAAAGAATCCCAACGAAGCACCTGGAAGAAAAGGAACTCGCGGGGCTGCAGGGACGCGCCTTGCGCGGCCCGCAAGACGCCGTCATTTTCGGGGTGATCAGCAGGAAACCCGAGACCTGCCCAGCAGAGACCCTTCTGGAGTCTAGTTCCCAAAGATAAACGCAAAGCGTCAAGTGCGTTCACGCGGACACGCCCAAGTCGTAAATAACTGTCCGAACGGGGACTGGCAAGGCCAATGGGCGGGCTGCGCGGCGAGGACGCGGGGGCGGGGAGGGGCGGGGCCCGGGCGGGAGGCGGGCACTCGGGGAGTGCGGTCCGCGCCGCGCCCCCTCCCTCGCGGCCTGGCGGCCTCTGGCTCCTCCCTCTGCAGACCTACCCGGAAGCGCCGCGGCCGCTGCCGAGTAACTGCTGTTTCATGGCCGCTGAGTAAGCAAGGCTGTTACCACCCCACGCCGGAAGGGTGGGAAGGAAACAAGGGCTGGCGCTGTTATCATAGTCCCTTTTCCGGAACACTGACTTAATAAAGGGTATCGACTTAAAAATAGAATCCTAGCGCCCAGGCAGCGGGTCACCATGAGGCAGACACCCCTCAGGACTCCACTTTGGTCCTGGAGCGCTGCAGCCTGTCCGCACACCTGGGCCCTTGCTCAGTGTTTGGCATTAAGTCAGGCGTAATTCGGGACAATAGTTGAGATTTCCGTGGTGAGCGGCTGCTCCTGAAGCCTCTCATGGCCTGACGGATTTCAGAATCACGAGAGTTTTGGCCGTTGCTCTCCCAGCTGCTAATGTCAACTAGTCACCCCTGTACTCCCAGGAGAGCACCCCTGGGAAGGTGAACTATTAAACAACGCTTGGCCATTGGTATATTGGGTCCCAGCTCTATGGCCTTGTCTTGAAACAACTAAATGCTTTATTGAAGAAGAAATGTACATGCATGAAAAAGGTAAGGACAGGGGTGCGTTAAGTGCCATGTTTCTAGAAAAAATGAATGTCATTAGGGTTGGGGTGGGTAGGAGTGGGTAAGAGTGAGAACTTTTCTGTTGAAACATCTCTCAAACAATGCTGGAAAATTAAGAATCAGTAAGATTTATTTGCATAGTTGTGAGTAAACCTGTAATGACTACTACAAGGTAAGAAAAGTAACATGACAGGTATTAAACAGCAAATCAAAGGAGTTAACATTTTCTTCCTATTAGTTGGCAAAGAATAAAAAATGTCAACCAATATGTGAACATATTGGGGGGGACCAGCACCCTCAAAATTTTAATTTTTAACGTAACTTTTTCGTGTGTTAGAAGTTTTAAATATACATAACATTCAAACTACTAGTTACATTTAGAGTTTATCCCAAAGAAATCATTAGAACTATGAGCAAAGATGTAAAATTTTGGAGAAAATATAAACTCTTAAATGTCTCGCAGAAGTATAAGGAATTTTTTACAGGCAGCTTTATGGAGTAAAATTCTGTGCAGCAAGCAGTGAAAAAATTTATTAATGTGAGAAACTACAGTGTATTTGTAAGTAGAAAAAGCAAACTCCAAATCAGTATGTTCCTTTTGCCATTACTTTTATTAAAACAAAAGTAGTATTTTGATACACTTAAAAAAAGATTAGTTAGAAGTAAATCAAAATTAAGTAATAGTTGAAAAGCTTATGAGTATTTCATTTTTTGTGTGCTTTTTCAGTTTTCTGTTCTGATCCTTTGCTACCTTTGGAATCAGGTAAAGAAAATTTTTTTTTAAAAATCCAACCTGTATGTCAACTGCTATTTTATTCATAGGATGAGAATAGAACCTGTATCACAAAGGGTTAAGGTATGAGAGGATGGTAAGAAAATGGAAGCTTTCTGAGTAAACCTTTTAATGTGTCTTCCGCAATTATAGAACTTTATATATATTTAAACAATTTTATATCTGAGATGTACTAAAGATTTTCTGGGTTCAACAAACTTTGGAATTCCCTCCTCCTTTCAGTCCAACACAATGCTTAGATTCTTGACCAAGCATCCAAGACACTAAGTGTGGAGGCGATGGATAAAACAAACACCTTACTATCTTGGATTATAAAATCTAGAGACTCCACAATGACAATTAAGGGAGATATAATTAAGGGAATAGTGAATAGGAAACTCAATGAGGGGGAAGTATCATTTCTGTTAATTCTTATAGATTTAAAAGTGTGACATAACAACTGTTCTATGGCTTCATGTTGACACTTATTTACAAAAACAGAAGAATTTATTGTTCTCTGTTAACTATCTGTACATACTGTTATATGTCAGTTATATCTGAATAAAGTTGAAAAAAATTTTCCCATCTATTTCTAATCTTGAAAGTGTTTTTTTTTTTTTCTTTCATGAGAAAATTTAAAAGGGAAAAAAATGGCTAGTGTTTGGTTTCCTAGTTACAGGTGCAAGATTAGATTTAAGAATTGGAGTTTTACTGGCACTTTGTTTCAGTCAGTAAAATTTCTATACCTGGGGTTCATCAACCATTCTTAATATAATTGAAGGCTGTCATATGGATTTCTTTAACTTATTTTGAGGCTCCATTTGAAAGGTTCTGAGCCTTGTTCCCTATGTTTCTGAACAAGCTCCATGAGGCAAGAACAGAGTTTTCTTGCTGTAGCTCCAGTGCTGAGACAGTTCTAGACCTCTACTAAGTGCATAGTAAATACCCTTTAAATACTGAATGAAATAAATGGGTGTTGCCATCAAGTGCATTTAACATGTCTCTGCCAATCCTTCCCCAGCGTGGACTTACAAATGCTGGGGAGGTTCTGAGAGATTTTGATTTTAATAATTTTAGATACTAGGAACAAAGTAGGATTTGTCTCTGAAAGAAATGAGCTACAACTGTCTGCACAGAAATCTTTTCTAAATCAGGCACGGCAAGCTGACCTGTGAGGGGGAGCTACTGTCTACCTATTAGCCTCGAGGTCATTTTAGTGACTGAGTTCAAAGGGAGAGTAATGACTGTAAACTTCCTAAAGTCCTGAGAGGAATAGAACTCAAGAGTTAAGGCTTTGAGTGAAGTAGGGGCTTAAACACTAGTGGTTCCTCCAACTCCCCTAAAGATCTTGTCAACTGCCAAGAGACAATGAGGAGACAATGGAGAATATGCTTGTTTGTAGACCAGGTTTGGAGCTATGTGGTCGCTCTCCTGTAGCTTTAGGAATGGTGGTAGGGTGGAGGTAGGTGTCTGGGGATGTCATTAAACAGAAGCCAACTTCGTTAAATAAAACAGTGTTAGATGATATTTTGCTGCCTAAATTGGTATATTTACATTTTGCTTTTCAGAGGCAGGGGTAGCAGCAGGAAGGGGCTTTCCCTGTCATGGTGGTTTACAGGTTAGGTATTTGTGAAAACCTGAAAGAGAATGGCTAAACAGAGGATAGTTGAGCCATCTGTTTGATGTTGGTCCTGGGAGCTCTGCCACCTTTACTTGCATCTCGAAGGCACCTGCCAGACAGTTGACCTTCTTACTTAGCTGTTATCTCAAAGGCATTACTGTGCTATGCCACACCCACCACAGGGATTCTGAACCCAGCCAAATACAGAAGGGAGGGCATTTCTTAGAAGGAAATGGTATTCATTTTGTTTTCTCTTGGCTTTTGAAGGCTTTAAAAAGTAAATATATTACAAAGCCTATGCCACAAGATGAAATCTTTTATTCCTTTTTCTTTATAATGGTGGAGACAGAAAAGTGCATTTAAATGCCATAGACTTAAACTAACTTACATCTCACACTTAAGTGTACAAAAAGGCAAACAAAACAAAATAAAATTAGAATGTTAGCACTAGGAATAGCTTTGGAGATCAGCTGGTCCAGCTCTTGCTTTTCAGATGAAAAATGTAAGGCCAGAAGTGAGAATTGCTCCATGATACAAGTTAGGCAATATAGTACTTTACCCAGCATTAGCAGAAACAGTATTTCCCATAAGTAACTGATATAATGGGGAAAAACTCACCGATTTCTTGCAATTAAAAAGTCACAACCATCAAATATTTGTTAATCTTATTGCTCACTGACCCATTCCATTATGGGGGAGAAAAACAACATTTTTTCTTGTGATGGAGAATTTTAATTCTAAGAAAGGCCTATTTCCAAGAATTTAATTTTTAGGTTTTTTAAAAGTTATTTCTTCAAAAACCTAAGAAATAACGGAGAGTTACTGAAGTTTCAGCTAAGCAAAACGATTGAGCATTTTTTCATATATTCTTGGGCTACTTGCCTTTCTTTTTTTGGTGACTTGGGTGCATGTCCTTTGGCCAATACTTTGGAAGATTAGGGGAGGGTTAGTCTTTGAATTTTAAATTCTAACGAAGCCAACTACCCTTGTTTGTGATAGAAGTTGCAATTATTTGTCCCAGTTTGTCAGTTGCTTTTGTTTGTTTTCTTCCTCTTTGTTGCATGGTTTTAAATTGAAATTCAAATCGATGTCCAGCTTACTCTTTATATTTATCAGGGTAAATATGGCAGAATACAATCTAAAAACAACTATTAAGATCCAGAATTACACAGTCATCTGTGAATCTGTTGTGCAACATCCAGAAATGTCCTGTTATTTTTCTAGAGATCATTAGCAAGGCACGTAATATCATACCAAATACATTTTTGATCTACAAAGATGTGGACCCATTGAGACTCCAGGGCCACTCATTTAGAAACTATCAATATATGTTTATTAATTTGACAAATTCTTAAAAGCCGTGCTTTCTTAGTTCATTTAGTGTATTCTGAATCCATATAAAAATAAGCTAGCTACTTCTATGATAAAAATTATTCTTTTATTTAAATTTTAGTGTGTTTTTTGTATAGATCATAATATAAAATTTTTTGGAAATAGAGATTAGGAAATATTAATTTCCTTAATTTTCTTCTAGGCATTTTCCTTGACCCCTCTTTCTGTCGTCATTTGATGCCTTTTTAATAAACAGAAATTAATTTTTTTCCTGAAGAAAGTAAAAACTGATATAGCGTACATTTTATTCCAGTCTGTCTCTAAGGAGTGGGTTCTGTTCTATAAAAGAAGAAGAAGGTGTTTTTAAAAGAAAGCTATCTGTGTGTATATAGAAATATATATGAAGAAAGATTAGCAGAAAAAGAATTAAAATATTAACAGTAGTTATCACGAGGCAGTATAATTATATGTGACTGATTAGTTTTTCGTATCTTCCTCCTACATTTTCCAAATTCTCCTCAATGAGCCCGTTCCATATCATAAACATTTGAAAATAAGAAAGAAAAATGACAAACTTGGAAACAGAAATACTGTGTGACATCTTCCTTCTTTAAGTAATCGAGACTATTTATATATCCTAAGTGTATTTTTCCCGACTAGATAATGTGTGCTTTCAGCACAAGAGAAGAGAATGTAAGAATAACAGCAATCCAACCAAGAGAAAGGAGCTTCGCTAGATACTGGGGGAGCTTCAGCATCTTCAAGTGCACGAGTTTGAATCTCTGTGAAGTCACTTGACAGATTTTATGAGTCTCAGCTCTTATTCTGTTGAAATGAATTGGCCCTTTTCCAGACAAGATTTTAATTGAGGTGTTCTCCAGGATTACAGTAACTTTGTCAAGGAAGGACACTGAACTAACAGGATATTTTTATTTAGATGACAGCATGGTTGATTACTGAATTCCCCGGAATTTATTTGTTGATAATCACAATGCCAGCATTTCACATAAATTACAAGTTCCAAAGAAGTGTTTATTGCCCTCTGTTGTGGTTGCTATGTTGCACACAAGAAAGTATGGCGTAAATTGAGATACTGAGTAGATAAGAGTGAGAATAATGAATGACTTGACCTTTCCACGTTGCTTCTTCATCAAAGGAAGAGTGTTCTCAGAGCTGAGCAACTAAATAAAAAGAGCCTCATTTCAGAACACGTACAGGTCTCTCATAACACAGAAATTATTTCCTTGAGCCTCCTTTTCTTAATGATGGTTTTATCAGAAGAAAGTAAACAGGATCTTGGTAGTTTGGAGGTGAGTCAGCTTCAAATACCATATCCTCCTTCCCTACTCACAGTCAAGATTGAAAGAAGCTACTGTATAATCCAGGATATCAGTGTGGCTCCCTTGGCCACACTGAGGCCGCTCCTTTATTTTTAAGGATAGGAACACTGTCCTTCCACCAATGGACAAACCCTGATGAGGCCCGTCTGCTCGCCTGACATCCCCACATCCCTCATCATTGTTCTCCTACCTCACAAGACTTCCCAGCATCACGTATTACCTGCATCACCTTTGAACACTCTCATGTCCTTCAACATGGGGCTGTGTCTTCAGAGTCTGCTTCTTTACCTGTATTGCCCTCTCTGCCCCTGCACCTGCCCTGGGTAAACACCTTTTAAGCTCAGTACAGACTCTAACTGACTCCTTGTTTCTACCATATGTTGCCACAAATGATTAACTTTGCTCCTGTGGCACAGTGTGGTCAAACTTCCAATTTTAAAAGGAAAATTTGAGACAATTTCTTAAAGACTTACTACTTTTTTTATTAAAAGGGGGAAGGTAGTCAATGTGCACAATTTGAGATGCACCTTGATGTAAAATATGGTTTCCAAAAAGTTGAAGATAAATGAAATTCTGATAAGTTCATTCTCAAATACTTACTGTATACTTCTCATTTGATTAAGTCTATAGTCAGAAATTTGGGGAGAATTTAAAAAGTGGCCTTTACTCATAAGTGAATTTAGTATGGGAAAGAAAACACATAAGCACAAAGTTTGGTACCTTACAAGTGACTACTCAGTGTTTGAAGAATGAATGAATGAGCAAGCGAATGAATGTAATAGAGTTAATAGGTAAAAAACAAGACATGAGATGTCAAATACAATGGAATGTGTTTAGATAAAACTTGGGGGAAATGATGGGAGAAATGGTTGTCATTTGGTGAAAAAAAAATCAGAATTCAATGTTATATGGTCAATAGAATTTCAAAGTATAATCTTGCAAATGTAAAATACTAACTACTGGTGAGGCTTTTATAGGCAATTTTAATATTCTTTATATCTTTCTGTATTTCATATGTTTTCAATAATGAGCTCATGTTAGTTTTCAAGAAAACAATTTAATTTTTTTTAATGGCATAGAAAGGAAGCTGCTGTGGGTTCCAAAGAAAGACATCACTTTGGACTGAAGCTTCTTGGGTGAGTGAATTCTCAGCTGGGTGAATGCAACCTAGACCGGGAGAAAGGTGGAACCATGTTTTAGGCAGGAAACCTGGCAGGAATGAGGCCACATCAAATGATATTTTAAGCACTTTGTAGAATATTTTTTAAATGAACTCTTGTAAAGACAACCATTTGACTTCACATTCTGCCATTGTTTTGTCTATTTATATTTGGTGGCAGCACGAATGGCTATGAATCAGTTTTGCACAACTTTTCCATCCTCGTACCCCGATAGCAAAGGAAAAGGAATGCATCACTCAGGAGCCTTGGAGGCACAACTTAAAGTATCCCTGAAAGCACAATATTCTCTGTCTTATTTATCTTAAAATATCTTGCTTCGTTTGGCTTCTGGTTCTTCACATATGTATTTGTGTTTAATACAGAAATACTGCTGTTTTCCATTTGAACTATTGGAATAACATGAGAAAAATATTCTAGAAAGCAATGCAATTTTTACTTCATGACTTCTGTATCCTATTGGTAATTTTGATTAGTAGATATCATTTACCACAACATTGAGACATTTAGGCTTCACAATGTGAGCGGCTTTGCACTGCAGTCTTACACAAGGCTTCCTTCTTCCCCTGCAGTGACGGTGTGAGTTCTGTTTTCTGTTCAGTGAATGCTCACAATTAGGAGAGCAGCAGTAGTTCTCAGGAGAGTATATGAAAACTGACAATAAGTAGAAGTATTTAATCACTTTTAAATGTCAGTAATAATAATCATGTATAAATAACAATAATTAACATTTTCTGACATTCATCATGAGGTGCTGTATTAAGTGAGGTAGAAACTACTATTTTCCCTACTTTACATGGAAGGAAAATAAAGTTTCGGTAGGATAAGTATTTTGCTGAGGGTCCCGTAGCTAGTAAATGAGTGTGAACACAGGTCTTACTAATTACAAAGCCCAGGGTCTTTACCTGGAGTGCGCCTCTGCCTCTTTGCGGGTTATTTAATGAGCACTTTCTTTTCCGTGAATGAGATGATGAGTTACACCATACCAGTTCCTTCAGGTTTCAAGTACAGGCTGGCGTTAGGGATTTAAGATTGGAACACAGATTGTTCACTCACTCCACACTTACCAGTGCTTCCTCATTCCTCAGGTAGTCTTTACCTTCTTATGGAAGTTAGCTGATGGCCTCACTTGAGACAAAGAGGAGACTGTGAGTCAGAGCAGAAGTTTCACAGCACGAGGAAGGGCAACACTGAGACTCATGCATGAGGAGGAGTAGAGGGGTGTACGGCCACGCGATACGGGCCTCCAAGGAGAAGAGACTAAGTGGTTCCATGACTAATGGCCTGAAAGTGGTCTTGGATGATGAGTGGTCCACGGGCTGTGAGAGGATGCAACCTTAGTGAGTATATGGTCAGGAAACGGTTGTGCTGTTGGTTGATGGCGGTTAATGTGAACAGAGGGTAATGCAGGAAACAGAGTGGCCTTAATAGCTTTGAACTCCATGCATAATTCCAATGAAGATTTAAGGCTTTGTCTGACTGTGGACAAAGAGGCTTTCTGTACAGAAATGGGAACGGATTAGAAGCAGAAACAGTAGGCAAGGATTAATGGGCTCTGAAGGGAGGAGTCAGTATTATTCCTCAGTGATCACGACTTTCTTGTTTAACATTCATCACCAATTACTGATGCAGTAAATACACAGTAAAATATCAAATGTGCAGATAATATTTTTTTCACTCGTGAGTTGTCAAGCTGGGGAGGTTAGATTGGAGAAAAAACTTACAAGTCTTGTGAATGAACCAGAAAGTTTTCGTAAAACCTTAATATGGACAGATACCGTTACAGAAATATTGTCATTTTGTTATAGGCTAATAACTCAGAACAGAGTGTAAGAGGAGAGATTGCGTACTGTTCTCTAGGATACTGGCTCAATATACCAGAGGAGCTAAAACAAATCCAATTAAATAGAGAAAAAAGGAATATTGAAAGAGAAAAAGGAAATGTTTCAGCTTTGTACAATACAGTTCTGGATCCTGAATTTCAGTGATACAGAATCAGGTTCCGAAATGGGCAACTACAATTATCAATGGAATATGCAGGTGGTTTCAAAATTTTGAGTTAGATAATTGGGACTAAAGCCCTAACTCTTAATGACATCGTACTCACGTGTTTAAGCAAGTCACTGAATTTCTCTATACCTCAAATTCTTCTCGGCTTTGGGAAAACAAAACTGTTGGGCCTCTCTACTGCACAGAGTTGCTTTGGGGAGCAAAGAAGACAGTAAATGGTAAAGCATTTTGCAAACAAACATGTTGACTCTTGCTCTTCTTATTATTAATCTTGACTACTGTACAAGTGGGGATCAAAAATCATTCAATGCAAATTATTTTGTGTGCCTGTAGGTGGTCCCTGCTCACAGTGGGCTCATTGTCCTGGAGGAGGGAGGTGATGAGGAAGGTAGCGGAGACTCAGAGGACAAGATGAGAGAGGATTTAATGAGCGTGGGGAAAGCCCACACAATGCGGGGGAAGGGAGGAAAGGCATGTGGTAACTAGACATCCTGCACCTGGGAAAGCTGAGGATTGAGGAGGCATATGAAATCATCAGTTATGTGATAAGAGTCTAAGACAGATCTGCTCACCAAGTTCAGTGTTAGGAGGTTAAAACTGTGAAACCTGGGGTGAGTTTAGGACAAGGTGAAGACGCACCATCTAACTTGGTAGAGAGTTGGGGCAGCATTCCCTGAAGGAGACGAGCAGCAGTTTTACCCAACAAAATCCTTCTTTCTCCCGATGCAGCAAAAGCCCTGGAAGGTATCACTAACTGATCACAACGCTGCTTTCTGCTGGATACTGACCGTCACCTCAGCGCTTTCACTAGTATTTCTAGCTGGTCCTTCCCCTGCTAGTCTCACTGTCAGGCCACCCACCCCATTCCAACTTCCCTCTCTAACCAGGGCATAAAAAAGAATCTCCTCTTTTTTTTTTTTTTTTGAAAAAGCATAAGCAGTTTGAAGACTTACTAGGAAATTAAAATGAGACGAAAATAGAAAGATACACACACAGAAAAGATCTCACTTTAAAAACACTCCTCAACGAGGCCTACTCTCACCACCGTGTTAAAGATGGTATCTCCCCCACATCCGCATGCCTGATCGCTCTTACTCTGCTCTATTTTTTCACAGCCTTTATCCCCTGTGATATAATTTATTAATTATCTTATTTCTAGTCTCTTCCTTCACTAGAAAGCAAACTCCATCAAGGCAGGGATTTCTGTCCATCTTCACTGATGGACACATAGCAAGCCTTAGAACTGCCCCTGGTCCAGAGAGGTGCTCCGTAAATATTTACTAAATGAAAGGTGTGCTGAACACCACTTAAGAGAGTTACCACAACGCGCAGCTTCAGTAGTTTCTGAATTGTCTCCCGGATCAGAGGTTGACTCAGCCTCGCCCTTCCAGGCTTGGCTTGGTCCTGCGTCTCCCACAGAGCAGGCCACTTTGTTCCACACAATGCCATCTCTTATCAGTCTTTTTGGCTCTGAGATAAACTGCTCTTCTGGCTAAATGACCAGTAAGTCTCTCACATGGCTTTTTCTTCTTTACCGTAAGGACCTTTGGGTCTTTCTCTTCTGTGAGGAAATCTCGAGCTGCAGATAAAAATAATCAGCCCGCCGTATGTAACCACACTTACTTAGCTGACTATCAGCTTCACTCCCGTGGACAATGTGACTGAAGGAGTCCTCGGCCCCATTGTTTCTAAAAGGAGGGACTCTGCATTCTGGTAATTTAAACTTAGTACTTCCCTCTAATTTTAGTGACGCATTATTTCTAACATGCAAATAAATGGCATTTTGTTATCTCAAGAAGTGAATCAAGCCAAAAATAAAATTTTTTTTAATGTTTTGAAATCTTTATGAATTATACCTACATAAGAGGTTTCATTATAAGTTGCTTACCTGTTTGGAACATTTGCTCCCTGACCTTTAAAATGAAAGAGGACCGTGATCTTTTCCTTTTTCCAGCCACACCCCTGGTTGCTGTTAGTTAGAGAAAATGTTCCTGCCATGGACATTATACTTTTATAGAATGTGGAAAAATCAAGAGGCAGGTTTTAAGAGATATAACACATGAAGAAATGGTGTATGATGAGATTGTTCAGATTAGGCAAGATAAAAATTTCTAAAGAAATTTTTTATAAAATGGTTATTGAATCCTATTTATGCTTGAGGATGACTAATGTGAGCATCACGTGGGTGAAACAAATCAATAGTTAGACTTGGGAATTTGATCATCCAGTTGACGAGCAAGGTCTAGTCTGTAAGGATGAGGAATGAAGTAGCTGAAGGGGAGGAGTGGGAGGATCATTTGACTGTCTCTCAGAGGAAGAGAGAATCATTTGCCCTGGATCATATTAACTGCAGACTAGCACAGAAATAGAAAATGAAAAGTCTCAACTAATTTAATTCAGTCTTAATTTTTCAAAAAGCCTAAAATTAAAAAAAAAAATAACATACATCAATGAGGAACATTAAGGGGAACAGATTATTGACATGAGGACTTTGGCCAAAGTAAAGCATCAAAATACTTTTTTTTTGGAATGGAAGAGGGCATAGTGTATTTATATGTCAAGCCACAATACAGAGGACATTAATTAGGAAGGATAAAGATTTAATTTAATTTTAACTCTCTACTCATTATTTTACCTTGAAATTGAGTTCCTGACTAGATTGTTTGTGAGAAGTTCTGCTGTGATATTCTGCCTTTTTTTTTTTTTGGAGTTTATGTTGGCATCCTCTGTGAAAATTCAAAACTTCGATTTCCATAAAGCCTCTCTAGGAGACTGTATTTGTTGGGAATGTTTGCTCTAGAAAACTGTTCATCTGAAGTTAAAAACTGTTTCTCATGAGTATAGAGTTTGCCCCACAAGCTTTTTAGCATTGATCTCATTAACGCTGACTTCACTGGTTTTGTTATTATTAAATCAACTGATATAGAAGCTGTGTGTGTTCTCTTCCCAGTCAAAATGTTGATTTAGTAAATGATGTTTATAAAAGATTTATTATTTTTTAAACACCCAAAGCAAAGTCTCAGTTCTTCCACGGTGGCTGCCTGTGGTATGTGTACCAGTGGGACACACTATGTACTTTAGTGCCCTCTAAGGGGTCTGTTTATAGAGGGCAGTGTCTGAAGTGTCCCGGCAAAACTCTGGGATACCAGTGTTCTCATTAATACCTTCGGAAAAATCCCTTCCTCCTCCTTTTTCTTTTGTAAAACTTGAGTCCTTAAAATTCTAAACTTCTTTAAAAACAAAGTTCTAAATGTCCTATATATTTATTTTACTGTAAATACTTTTCTATCCATAATGTATGTCAAAGCTCTTCTTTATAAAAATGACTCCATCAGTTCGGGGTTTTTTTGTTTTTTGTTTTTTGTTTTTGGAGGCTTTCTTTCACTGCTCTTTGGCTTCCAAGAAGAGGCAAGTACAGTTTTTAACATTTTCTAGGAGAATAAGGTTGTAGTTAACCCTTTTAGGGGGCTTTAGAATTATCCAACAGGGAACAGTGAGGGGTAAGATAAAGAAGACCACAGCAAACAACATGCCTAGGTGGTAAAACAAGGTCACTGAATGCATGAAAAATACAACCTCTCTCCTCTTAATATCTAGTCCCATTAGAGGATGCCAATGAGGTTTTTTAATATAACTATAAATTCTGCTGTTAAAAACACCCCCACACAGGCTTATCTTTCAATTTCCCCTCTGCTCCTGATTTAATCTATCTAGCGCAGTAGTCTTATTACCACAGGGTTATAAATAAGCAGGGAGACAGCAGTTTGAAACCTTTGCCCAGAACAAGCCCTGGAGCCCTGGGCTCAGCCCTCCATGGTCCTGCACATGTCTATTGTGTGAGGCACATGGTGGACGCTATTCCCCTCACACAGGTAGATTCGAAAACTGGTCTTTGTGGCTTTCAATTTCTGTAGATGGTCACAACCACCATCCTGAAGACTATTATGTTATAAACGAAAGGGGAACTCTATTCCTCCAGCCACATTAAAACAGGAAGAATGATTCTTTTTTGTAATGGTTCAAACAAAGTACAGAAACGTTGTACTATGGCCTGAATTCACTATTATTTTCTTTCTAATTGAAATTACAGTGTAAGATGTTTTAATCTCTCTTTTTACATTTCATTTATTATAAGTGGAGGCTTACTGTTAAGGATGCTAGGGTTCCTTCGCAAACCCTTCATAAAACTTACTAACTGTGAGACCATCACGTGTTCCCAAAAGGAAGAAAAAAGCCACAAAAACATTAGTCTGGCACACAACATGATCAAACAGGAGCTCTCACGCCGTGACAGTTCATCCTGATTTTTTTCTGTATGCAATCTTAATTTTTTTCTAATATAAAAAGTCACTGGTTTTATTTATACAATCTCATTTTGTGTATTCAGATAAGTCTGTTTTTTCTTTAAACTGTAATATTTTTGTCATAAAAATAACATAATTACAAAAGACTATAAAACAGAACAAAAGACAAATGTTATCCATAATCCTACTACTCATAAATGCTGGGTACTTTTTTGCCTTCCAGTACTTTTTTCCATGCATCTAAGGTTTACATAGTTATACAATAGAAATAAATATTATGACAGAAGCAAACTAATATAAATTATTCTAGTGGGTGTAACCTAGTGTACCCCAAGATTTCTACTGTAGAGTTAACCTGTTTCAAGTTTTATTTGTAATGAAACCCTAGGTCAAAATGCATGCAGTATTTTTGTATTTTGCATTGTCTCATTCGGCTGGATTCCTAGGAGCACTGGTTGGCATGAGTATTTGTATTATTCTCTGCATACATTGCATAAATGTTTTTCAAAGGGTTTTTGCCAATTATAGTGGGTAGGACTGGGGCCCAGAGGTTTCCAGGGATGGTGCCAGCTTATTGGTGGGTAGACTGGGTCATGCCATGGTAGACAGTGGGGCTGCAGCTGTCCTGGGGCTGGTGTCCACACACTGGTGGGTGTCGCTGAGTCCTCGGGTCTCTGGCTGCATGCAAGGGCCATGTGGGTTTAGGGGATCTTCAGGCAGCCTACTGGGGGGTGGGGCTGTGTCCACACCCAGCTAGTTGCTTGGCCTCAGGCCTCCCAGCAGTAGTGCCCGCAGGCCAGTGGGTGGATGCAGGGTTGGGTCCTGAGGCCAGTAAGCTAGAGGAAGGGAGTCCAGCATGGTACTTGCCAGCACCAGTGTCCATGTGTCAGAATGAGCTCCTCAAAATGGCCACTGCCAGTGTCTGTGTCCCCAGGGTGAATCCAGTTGCTTCCTGCCTCTCCAGGAGAGTCGCCAAGATCAGCAGGTGGGTCTGACCCAAGTTCCTTTCAAACAACTGCTTCTGCCCTGGGTCCTTGGGTGTGAGATTTTATGTGTGCCCTTTAAGAGGAGTCTGTTTCCCACAGCCCTCTGGCTCGACCAAAAGTAAACTTCACTGGCCTTCAAAGCCAAACATTCTGGGTGCTAGTTTTCCTGGTGCAGGACCTGCAGGCTGGAGAGCCCAGTGTGGGCTCAGACCCCTCACTCCTTAGACAACCCCTGCAATTGTAGTTATTCTGGCATCTGTGGGGGTCACCACCCAGGGGTGTGGGTCTTGAATTTATCACGACTCTGCCCCACCTACCCATCTTGTTGTGATTCCTTCTTTATATCTTTAGTTATGGAAGGTCTTTTTTGGTAGGTTCTGGTCATTCTCATCAATAGTTTCTCTGTAAATAGTTGTAATTTTGATGTGCCCGTGAAAGGAGATAGGCTTTGGGTCTTCCTACGCTGCCATCTCCTACACTCAATAATGTTATCAATTCTGAAGTAAATTACTGACATCAACTTGGGCTTTTTGCTCTGCACACCCATCCATCTAGTATAAAGACAACCAGGAAAAGAGACGGCACAAGCAGGGCATTTTCTGTGGCATTTGTTTTCAGTGCTTTGAAAATATGCTGTATAAAAGCTGGGCTTCACTGATTCTCCCCACTCTCTGCCCCCTCCTCTCCTCACCATCCCACACTCCTCACTCCAGAAGGAAGGGTCATCACAATATCGCCAATCTCAGGATAGTGTGGTACATTTGGAACCAGGTAGTTTTGCCTCTGACATTCATAACAAGGTCACGTTCACAAGCAAAAGTGACTGTCACTGTAGAAATATGCAGGTTTCACCAAGATGTGCTGATCCTTCTAGGGAGTGGGGTACACTGACCAGCAGGACCAGAATGTTTGCATTTGCAGGGCTGCTCCAAAACCCGTTCCCTTGACAGGCACTTGTGCAGCACACACTGGGCGCTCTCCCCAGTGAGGCTGAAGGTCATCTCTCTATCTGGGTGGGGGTCACATTGGTAAGATACAGTTGCCCTCGGTATCCACATGGAATTGGTTCCTGAATCCCCGTGGATACCAAAATCCATGGATACTCAAGTCCCTTATATAAAATGGCTTATATAGCGTTTGCATGTAACCTAGCATATCTTCCTATATACTTTTAAGTTATCTCCAGATTACTTATCATACCTAATATAATGTAAATGCTGTGTAAATAGTTGCCAGCCTGGGGTAAATTCATGTTGTGCCTTTTGGAGCTTTCTGGAGGTTTTTTTATTTTTTAATTTTTTGATCCCTAGTTGGTTGAATCCTCAGTTGGTTGAATCCTTGGATGTGGCATCTGTAGATACAGACGGCCTGTTGTACTTTTTTTCATAGGGAAGGTCTCCAGAGAAGCTCCTGTGTGGTTCCTGATAAGAATAGTTGGGGGTTTGGACAAAAAATTTCTGAAAAGAACACAAGAAATTTAGGTTCCCTTAGAGTTTCAGTCAAAATGGTTATACAGTAATTGTGCCCTGTAACTGTGTTATGAATAGTGTTTTTTTTTTCTATAAGAACATAAGTAGATGGAATTTAAATATGCAAGGCTTTTTCAGGGAGGGAACTCACTTGGGTGAGACTTAAATTACAGTTTATTGCAAAAGTAAAAACTACCCTCCAGCTAGGTAAGTTTTTAATCAGTTTGGAATGCAATTAGGTTCGTTTTTCAGCAACAGTTTGATTGCCTATTTTTATGTCAGGCATCATAAGAGTCTTGGGTTGACAGTGAGGTACAGGATAGACAGGGTTTTGGCCCTCAAAGATCTGAAGTTCCAGGGAAATCTTTGTGAAGTTTATTAAACGTGAACTATCATTTTCAGCTGATATAAATGTTTCTTGATGACTCAAGATCATTAACATCAGGACCAATACCAAACATACAATAGTGTCACCAGAACACATTGATTCCCGTAGGACACTTCGTAGCCAGATTAAAAGTTACAGGGAACGCCTTTTTTTCTTCTTCTTTTGTTTTTTAATTCTTCCAAGCTATCAGCTGTCACATCTTGCTGCTTTTGGTGTATCTCTTTCTAGCAGTTCTTTCCCTAAAACTAATCTGATGCTTGTAATCTGATAATAATTTAGGAAGATACCCAAGCTTGTCAATGTGTATATAAAAAAATGAGGACCTTAGTATGTCAAACAATGATTAAATTCTCCTACCTGGATTTTAGCTATGTGTTTATGTTTTTCCAAAGTTTACCTATATTTATTTTCAACTTTTTGTGTCTTGGGAAGGCTGAGTTTGTTGTATATATGAATTTTATATGTATTAGTGTTCTTAAAGTTCCATCTTAATTCCATAAGATGTTGAAATAGATTTCCAACAAATTAATTTAATGAAATCCAAAGTAAAATATTTTTAAATATTTTTTTAAATATCTTGCCTTGCCTTAGTAAATAGAGTAGGATACATGAGTGATGTCTTGGTATATAAAATATTTTTCTCTATTTATCAATTTCTGAATCTTTGGTGTACTTTATTTAAATGGGTAGTTTGGAAATTTATGGCACCTCACCTCATCATTTCAAATATTGACTCACCTCACTGTACCATAATAATTTATCATAGAAATGTTTTTGTTCTCTGTAACACATCACTTTTTAACATGCTATTTTATATATTCTATTTTTAATTTGTTTACTGATTTATTTTCTTGTTTATTGTCTGCCTACCTAAGTACAAAATGAACTCCATGAGAGCAGAGACAAGACTTCTCTATTGAGCCCTCTCCCTACGTGGAACGTCCTGGCACATGGGAAACCTTCCTCAGTAAATACTATGGAGTAAATAACATGCTGAATAAATAGTTCAGAAATATGAGGGAATAAAACTTTAAGAGAGATTACTCCTAAATGGTGAAATAAAAAAGTAAATAAATAAATACATTTTGGTGTAACTGTATGTCATCTACTTTCGCCCCACATCTTCCCCACAAAATTCAACACCACCATTAAACTAATTACTTATAGATTAAGTAACGTGAATACATGATGTATAAGACCTGCTAGACCTTTAAAAAATTCTTCCAACAAAGGACCATTTACCAATAATTCAGTTAAATGACATGTGAAACACACTAGGAAAAAAAATAAGGGAAGACATCCAGGCTGCAGAGTTACTCTTTCTACTCACCTTCACACACAGACACATTGCTTTTCCAAAGGCTTTTCACTCCAGCCAAGACACGGTGCCTAGCAGAGCTGCCTTTTAATTGGAACCTAAGTAGAAAAGGGTAGTAAATGGGTGAGTGATGCCCGTCTCTCCCTTTATCTTTTCATTCATAGATGCTCAACTTTTTCACTTCAGCCTAAATACCATTTGGTTCTTAGGTTCAGAACAAGCTAAAAGTCTCAGTTCACTGGGGACCTGAATTCAATAGCTGGAAGACACTCAGAAGCCAAATTATTCTTAAGTATTACAGTATCCCGTCATAGTGTCACCTCAGAAGTCCCTGAACACTGAGCTGGACTCTTCCCTGTGCTCTAGACTCACACCGCATCCCTCAGACAGCCCTCTGCCACCCCTCTTATCCTCCTTAGTGGGTCTTGAGGAAGAAGAGCTTCTGATCTGGGTGAGCAAAGCAGAGAACACCTGGAAAGAGACCTGGCATTGTTCTTGCCACTGCAGTTGTAATGGCCAGAAAGAGGCTCATGCAAGTCTCTGCCACCCTGGAATGACCAGATTATTATTGGATCCTGTTGCCCCTTTGAAATCTGCTGATCATTTCTGGGTGGTAGACTTCGTAAGGTCAAAGATTCCTGGAAATTAATTATTAAAAACGAGGAGTGTGGCTCTTTTGTGCACAAGCCACACATACTCCTTGCTTGGCCCAGCAATAAAACTTTCTCTGCTCAAAACAAAAACAAAAACAAAACAAACAAAAAAAACCCTACTATATTACTCGGTTTGCCACCTCCCGCAGACAGACAGTGCATACTACCGGGAGTACTAGATCCATATGAACAGCTAATAATACAACCTGAAACAGGGACATTGGCCACTATGACCCCAGTGTCAGGTACTGATGCAAAGGTGCACAACAATTAAAAATACTTATCCATGCACTATACTAATTCCACTGTTGATTGCTTTTTATTTCCCTGAAACAACCTATGCCTTTGTCATAATCACTCAAAGTTACGGTTTATACGAGGTTCCACTCTTGGTGTTACAAATTTTATGGGTTTTGACAAATACATAATGACATGTATGCAATATTATGGGATCAGGAAGAATATTTTCATTTTCCTAAAATTCCTCAGTGCTCTGCCTGTTAATCCCACCTCCCACCTAACCCCTGGGCACCACTGAGGTTTTCATTATCACCATAGTTTTGCCTTTTCTATAATTAATTTTTTAAACTCTGAATTATTTTACTACGAATTTAAATAACAAATAAAAAGAATCAAATGACTTCCTAAATTATAACTATAATGGTAACTGAGCCCAGCTGACATCTGGGTAAAAAGGCTAGAAGGATTCACAGAAAAACGTTAACTATCACGAGTGGTAGAATTATGGATGGTGATCTTTTTAATCTTTGGGTTATGCGTGAGTTCCAAATATGTCTACAATGAATATATATCAACTTTTACAATCCAATAAAATTCTATGTTTAATTTCTTTTTTAAAAAAATGAGGCCTGCTACAGAATCCTATCTGTGAACTACCTTTCATAATTTGTAGAATGTCTCTGTAGATTCCCCCTGCTGCTAATAGTTCAAAGCACATGAACCAATAGGAAAAGATAAAAATGACACCATATCCCAGCCCTTAATTCTCCCGTCCCTGGCCTTACTTAACGAGCTCTCCAGTGCCTCAGCGTGCTTCTCCACAGTGTGCATGATGCTTATGGGGAAAGTTGTCTCATGGCTTTTCTTGAACGATGGTTTAGATTCATGGGTAGATACTCAAATTTTCACCCAGGGGAGTGAAGTGGGTTCCAATAAAAGAACTTCACAGAGCTGGGAAATCAGGTCAGGAAAAATTACAACATAATCACTATTGTGGCATATTAGTTTCTTACAATATATTAAAAAATATTCACTTTTTTACAGCCATACAGAGGCTGGAAGCTGTACATTATACACAACACAAAAATTCTCGTTACCATCTGCCACCATACAACTTATTACAGTACTGTTGACTTATTCTCTATGCTGTACATGACATCACAGTGACATTTATTTTATTACTGAACGTTTGTACCTCCTAATCCCCTTCACCCATTTTGCTCATTCCCTCAATCCCCTGCCCGCTAGCAACCTGGAGTTTTCTCTCTATCTAGGAGTCTATTTCTGTTCTGTTTGTTCACTCATTTTGTTTTTAAGATTCCACACATAAGTGAAATCATATGCTATGTATAATCTCTGATCGACTTACTTCACTTAGCATAATCCCCTCTAGGTCCATTCATGTCATCACAAATGGCAAGATTTCATTTTTTATGACTGAGTAATACTCCATTGTACATGTATATCACATCTTATTTATCCGTTCATCTACTGATAGACACTTAGGTTGCTTCCATATCTGGGCTAATACAGATAGTACTTCAGTAAATATAGGGTACGTATATCTTTTCTAGTGTTCTTAGTTTCCTTTCAGAAAATACCCAGAAGTGGAATGGCTAGATCATATGGTAGTTCTATTTTAAATTTTTTGAAAAACATCCATACTGTTTTCCATGGTGGCTATGCCAATTTATACTGCCACCACTGGTGAGTGAGGCATCCTTTTTCTCCATATCCTCACCAACTATATTTGTTGTCTTTTTGATAATAGCCATTCTGACAAGTGTGAAGTGCTATCGCACAGTGGTTTTGATTTGCATTTCCCTGATGATTAGTGACATTGACCATTTTTCATGCTGGCTATCTGTCTTCTTTGGGAGAATGTTCAGGTTCTCTGCCCATTTTAAAAATCAGATTGTTTGTTCTTTTGATATTAAGTGGTGTGAATTCTTCATATAGTCTGGATATTAACACTTTATTGAATATATATGATTTGCAAATATTTTCTCGCTTTCAGTAGGTTGCTTTTTGTTTTGTTGCTGGTTTCCTTCACTGTATAAAAGCTTTTTTAGTTTGGTGTAAGTCCCATTTGTTTATTTTTGTTTTTGTTGCCTTTACCTGAAGAGACATCCCCAAAATATTGCTAAGTGTATATAATTTATAAATTATAAAAATAATTTATAAATAAAATAATAACTATATAAATAATAATAATTTATAAATATAAAATAATTTATAACATAGAATCATAATGTTGTACACCCAAACTGTTAATATTATAAATCAATATACTTTGATTAAAAATAAAAAGATGACAAGGACTGTCCACCAATCAACAACAAATACAACTAAGGGCATTGAGTCCTTATGAGCCCAAATAAGAATTTAAAAAATGAAAACAGCACAGAATGACCTGAGCTTTGGAGAAATTCTTTCATTGTTCAGAGGAGAATAATAAGGAATGAAGTAATCTACTTCCTGGGATTATATGTCAAGAACTGACACATTTAATTTCCTCAGTCTTTTAAGTTTAGTCACTAAGGAGAATGATCTTTATACTGGGAAGAGTTTACAATCAGAGTAAGGAAATAGGGCAGTTTTACCTAAGTTCAAGTCCCCAGTTTGAGATAAATATCCTCCTAAAAATAAAGAAAAACCAGGGGGACCATTCAGCACCTGACTCCAGTTTTCAAATATCTGACAGACTACTCTGTGCGAGACAGATTAGACTTTTTTTCTTTGTAGCTCCAGGAACAAATCAGGATCATGTGGAAGAAATTATGGGAAAATTTTAACTGATTCACAAATAGGTACCTCCTTATCCCAAATGACATCATTGCCTGAGAGGAGACAAGCAGCAGAAGGGAGACAAATGAGTCAACACCTAGAAGCAAAGAAGGAAAAATGATTATACTCTATACATATTTCCTGCTTAAGTCATCATGAGAAAAATAATAGGAGGATGTTACAAATGACTGATTTAAACATGGGAGACCTCAAAGAAGAAAACACATCTCCCTCAGCAAATTAATTAGTCCTTTATTTCTAAGGACAAGCTTAAATTCTTACCTCTTTTAATTCATCTTCTTTCCTGGCCTCTTAAGTGCTTAATGCAATGTTTTCCTTATTCATCACAGGACATTTTTGTACTTGTCTTTAGGCAATTTCACAGAATTATTTTACTCATGGGTACTTCCATCCATGAATTATAATCTCCTTGATTTAAGGGTCTTATTGAAAGATGTACACTCTCCAGCAGCTAGCCTAAAGACTGTTAAGCTTGGGGTGCTCAAAAAATATTTGTTGATTGAAGGAAAGAATGATGCCTTAACCTGGAAGACTCAGTAGATGAGAACCAGAGGAAACAGATAACCATCTTCACATTTTGAATGTGAAAAACAGGAGTACTTACTGTGCCATAAAATCATTTAGAGTGGGTCACAAAATTTCGACCATTTCATCATCATTTATTTTCCATGTATTAAATCTCTCAGTGCAATTACTGTGAGAAATGTCACAAAAGATACTCAGCCAAGCTATTCACGTGTTCCAATATACAGCAAGGCTAAAGCTGATAAAGTAAAAGATAAAGGGCACAATGCAATGTCATATAACAGTGAGATAGTTACTGGAACAGCAGAGAACTTTGCCTCTTTATTACCTAAGACATGTACCCATTCATAACAGAGACTGCTGGAATCTCCAGCATCCACTTTCCTCCTCTTCGTTAGTAACAGGACCCTGTATTTTGAACTGGGCCATTGGCCACCTTCAATGAAGACTTCGTTTCTCAGCTTCCCTTACAGCCATGTGACTACCTTCTGGCTAGAGGGATGAAAGTGGAGTTTCAGGAAAGTGACTTTATGGGCGTATGTGTTCCCTTCCTGCATTCTTCCTCTTTGCTGAATGGAGTTTGGACCATGAGTTGAGATGGGATCTCTAACGGCAGGATCCCAGGTTTCTGTGGATCATGGAGCCACTGGACGAGTCCCGGGCTGCCCATGGTTCTTAACCTGAGAGAAAAAGTAAATTGCTATTTTGTTGAAACTCCTGTTATTCGTGGGTTTTTTTTGTTTTTTTGTTTTTTGTTTTTTTTTTTTTGGTCTTTTACAGCTTAATCTAATCTTAACAGATAGACCAGCTCTTCCCCAAACAGTGATACGTAAAGATGATGGGAATCATAGGGGTTTAGCAGTGAGTGAATATTTTTGCAGACAGTTAGTCACTTTTATGTTTAAGCAGTGATTGAATTTTATTTATTATTGTTGTTTTTATTGTTTTTAGTTGGCTATGTTGTAAAATCTTTTAAGTGTGCCAACAAATATTTAATCTTTGAAATTTCTGCAAACATTTTGAGAGCCACTTGATTAAGGAAAGAAGATAATTCCTCCACTGCATGTGTTTCCTTCTGCCTGTCTCCTATAATACATTTCAAAGTTGAGTTAGGAGCATAGGGGCTTTTGACCTAATAAAGGCTACTCTTAACGTGCTTGCTATGGCTAAGCTAAAGTGTTGGGGTGAAAATGTGAAGCAGGTTTCAGAATCGGTATGACTGTAAAAAAGTGATTATTTTTTAATACATTGTAAGAAACTAATATGCCGCAATAGTGATTATGTTGTAATTTTCCCTGACCTGATTTCCCAGCTCTGTGAAGTTCTTTTATTGGAACCCACTTCACTCCCCTGGGTGAAAATTTGAGTATCTACCCACGAATCTAAACCATCGTTCAAGAAAAGCCATGAGACAACTTTCCCCATAAGCATCATGCACACTGTGGAGAAACACGCTGAGGCACTGGAGAGCTCGTTAAGTAAGGCCAGGGACGGGAGAATTAAGGGCTGGGATATGGTGTCATTTTTATCTTTTCCTATTGGTTCATGTGCTTTGAACTATTTAGCAGCAGGGAGAATCTATGGAGATATTTGGTAGGCTGCAAATTATGAAAGGTAGTTCACAGATAGGATTCTGTAGCAGGCCTCATTTTTAAAAAAAAAGAAATTAAACATAGAATTTTATTGGATTGTAAAAGTTGATATATATTCATTGTAGACATATTTGGAAGTCACGCATAACCCAAAGATTAAAAAGATCACCATCCATAATTCTACCACTCGTGATAGTTAACATTTTTCTATGAATCCTTCTAGCCCTTTTGGCCAGATGTCATCTGGGCTCAGTTACCATTACAGTGAGGCTGGTTAAATTGGACGCAAACACTAACTCCACATCTATAAAGTACAGATTCCCAGGTGCCGTCACCACCCCATCCCCCTGCCCCCAGCCACGAGTTCTCAGATTTCCTAGGGCTTACTTCCTCATGGGCGTCTCTGTTTCTATGCCTCTGTGTCCATATCTGCTGACTCAGGGTCCAATGTGCAATATTCACCTGCAAAGCCAAAGTCCTTTTTGAACTTTCGTGAAAGAGTCACTTGCATCTAATTACTTTATAACTTTATTAACTTCATTGAGGACTTGGAGGGGTCTCATTTTGAAGTGAGGTGGGAAGCCCCATAAAAAGACTGGCAGGACCCCCAAGCAGGGCCACTACTCTCCTGCTGGCACCGTCCAGTTCCCTGGCCCAGAAGCTCTGTCTCTTTTTTTGCCTCTGAAATGGCTTACTTACCCCTAAAATTCTATTGGTTCCCTGAGCTCACTTCTGATTGGTTATTTCCTTCACTCCTGATTGGCTATTACTCTCACTTCTGATTGGTCCATTTGTAGTACTTCATTTGCATGGAGCTCACTCCTATTGGTTATTTCTCTCACTCCTGATTGGTCCATTCCCCTCACTCCTGATTGGTTATTTCTCTCCCTCCTGAATGGCCTATTATATATATAAGTTAGCTTTTATATATTGTTATAATTTAAAGCAAATCTTTACACTCATACCTTATGTGATTTTATAATCTTCTTTATTATGAACTGTATTTTGAAAAATTTCCCCATTATTATGCACAATATCATCTAATAGTGGCTGTTGATTGGTTATTACTCGGATGGACCATAATCTATCTAATTTCCTATTGTTGGAAATTAATTTCTCATTTCGACCCTTGGAATAAGTGCCAGGAAAAGAAATGAGATGGAAACTTAAAAGACTTCAAAGAAAGCTTGAGGACTCAGATCTTAAAGACTATCCAAGAGAGAAGAGTTATAGATTTGGGCTATGCCTAGGTTTAAAAGGGCTTTTGGTACATGTTTCCAAATTGTCCTCCACAAAACTTTGACCATGATCTACTAGTAAATCATGACAGTGCCCACTTTCCTGAGCCTATATTACTACTAGATTTTGTCAGTTTGCCAATCTAATAAGCAAGCATGCGTTTCCTTTTGATTTTAAAGTATATTTCTCACATTATGTGAAGCTAAACTTTTTTATTTTTATTATTTCCATTTTTCTTTTATAAATTATTTGTTCTTAATTATTTACCATTTTTCTACTTGTGTGTTTTTATGTTTTCCCACTTGATTATCGTTAAATTATTTTTGTGTGTACAAAGGTTTTTTTTGATATTCAATTTTATCAATCTTACAGTAGAATTTTTCTTAATATACACCTGTAGAGGTCTCAAATCAGAAACATATTTGCCTAGATATTCATCTAGTTCTGTTATGGTCTTATTTTTAATATTTAATCTTTAATCCATATGGACTTTACTGTGGCAAATGACATGACGCAGGGATCTAACTTGTCTTTTCAGATAGCTACCTTATTAATCATTCCAGTTTTTCATGCCTTGAAATGCCATGTTTATCACTGCCAAATTCGTACAAAAACTTGTGCTATTTCTAGGACTCTGATTTGTTCTGTGGATCTATGTCTCTATTTCTGCATGATATCAATTATTTTATTCTTTTAAATAAATTTTAATGTCACTTCTATTTTATTCTGGTACTAAACACCCCTCTTTTACTATTTCAGGAATTCCTATTGGTCAGTCTCATGACATTTACAATTATCTCATCAAATTATAAAAAAAATGCTGTTGGAGCTCTGATTGGAATTACATTAAATTTGCAAACTAATTCAGAGATAACATCTCCATAACATTAAATCCTCTTTTAAATAAAATTCTTATTCTTTATTTCTTCAAGGATATTTTTTGTCTCTCCCCAAAGTATTTAAGTCTTCTAACTATACATACTACATCCTTCTTGTTAAATTTGTTTCTAGATGACTTTGTCACTATTGTGAGTGATATTTCCCTCCACTTTGTCCCACTGGTTGTTACTTATATAAAGAAAGTAACTAACTAATAAATATTTACTTTTTACTAGACATCTTACTAATATCTCCAATTAGGTCTGATAACTGTTTAGTTAATTCCTTTAGGTTTTGGGGTAAACATTCATCAGCTAATAAGAAGTTTTTCTTCTCTCTCTCAATATCTGTATATGGAGGAGATCAATCATTTTATTGATTTGAATTTCAACAACAACTTAACAAAATAGGAAGGATGTCAAGTGTTTTTTTCTTTCTCCTAGCTTAAATATATGCCTCAAACTTGCCTCTAGATTTTAGCCATTGATTATAATGTTGCTTTTTGGGGAGTAGTATCTTGGACTATATTTACATGACATATAAAGAAAGATAGGGTTTTCTATACTATTATAAAATAAATTTATGGATTTCCTAGTTTTGAACCATTTCTGGAGTAGTCCTACTTACTCATTTTGCATAATTCTTTTTATATTGCATTTACTTAATATTTCATTTAAGATATCATTTATTTTAGGAAATGAGCCAGAAATATATTTTCTTTTCATTTGCCATTTTTGTCAAATTTTAGAATGGGCATAATTTTATCTCTGCACTCTGTAACAGTTTAAATAATATTTTTATTATCTATTCTTGAGGTTAAAAAGAAGTTACAAAACTAGGCTATTTTCTTTATGTGGAGGCACTTGTTTGTGGTGCTTTTAAATACACCCACAAATTCTTCGATGCATCTCCCTTCAAGTGGTGGAACCTGATTCCTCTCCATTTCAATACAGATTCGGCTTAGTGACTTGATTCTAATGAATAAAATAAAAGTGTAAGGGATAGTGTGGAACTTCAGAAACTAGATCAGAAAAGGCACTGTGATGTCTTCCTCTGCCTTTCTGACTGTTCATTCTAGGAGAAGCCACCTGCCCTTAGGAGAGGTCCATGAGGTGAGGAGCTGAAGTCTCCCCCTAAAAACCCTGTGAGTGAGCCTTCTTGAAAGTTGATCTTCCAGCCCAGTCAAACCTTTAGATGACCACAGTCCTCATCAACATGAAAGACACTATCAAGAGAGGGAAAAGACAACCTACAGAATGGGAGAAAATATTTGCATATTAAGTACCTGGTCAGTGTTTAATACATAGACTACAGAAGGAAGTCCTGCAACTCAGTAACACAAAGACAAACAACCCAATTTTTAAAAAGGCCAAAGTTCTTGAATAGACTACATTATCCAAGGAGGACATACGAATGGCCAATAAACACATGAAAAGATCCTAAACATCACTAGACATTAGGGAAATGCAAATCAAACCCACTTCACAACACGTAGGATGGCTATAATAATATTTCTTTAATAGAAAATAAAATGTTGGTTAGAATGTGGAGAAAATGGAACCCTTGAACATTGCTAGTGAGACTATAAAAGCCATTGTGGAAAGCAGCTTGACGATTCCTTGAAAATTAAACACAGAATTACTGTTGTGGGGAAGAACAAGTCTGATTCTACATTAGATCTCTGTTTTTTTTTTTTTTTTTTTTTTGACCTTTGTATTCTACTCTTTTTGCTACAAGTTAAGAATGTTGCATATGGCCTGAAATGTCTAGGACAGCCCATTCTCAAGGCTCTGACCTTTAAGAGTATAATGCATTTTCACTTCCATAGAGATAAAAAGTTGCAGAACAGAGAATAACATTTGTCTTGGAGGTTTATAGGAACATCGTGACTTGACCCTACCTGACCTACATGGACAGCTGCAAGAACAAAAGATTCTGACATCAAGAAGTTTGCAACAATCAACCACATACCCTCCCCTTTTTAGCATAAAAGAAACATGTACGCTGACTTGGGTAAGAAGGTTCTTCCCGGGCAGTAGTCTACCAGTTTCTCCGTCAGGGGCTTTCTGAATAAACTCACTATTCTTTGCTTCAACAACTCTCTCGATTTATCGGCCTGTCGTATGACGAGCAGTGAGAGCTTGGACTCGGTAACGTTACCATATCACTCAGTACTTCCATTCCTAGCTATATATTGAAAAGGATTGAAAACAGAGACTTACAGAGACAGATAAATCACCTGATTGACATAGTTTTAAGTACAACCTGATAAATTGTATTTTTTCCTATGAAATGGTGTATTTCATGGATGTTCTCAATTTCAATACAATAGAGAGGATATGCTATTTTTAAAAAGTATTGAGTCTCTTCAGTATCTATGATGAAATCTCCTTTCTAATTCATGTGTAACTGCAGATTTGTTATTTTGTGACATTACAACTGGCCAAGCTCTGCTTGTTTAATTGGCTCCTTTAAAGAAACTAATCTTAGATTTATTTATTATTTCTATTCATTTTATTTCCCTGTTATTAATTTCTCTTCTTTATTTAATTCCTTGATCCAGCTTCCCTTATATGTTACCGTTTTAAGTCATTTGAACATTCTTAAGTAAAACGTTTTGTTCATGTATTTTGAAAATTTTCTTATCAAATAACCAAAGTACTGGCTATTTCTCTAAGGACAGTTTTGGCATCAGCATCCCAGAAATTTTCATGAGTAATGTTGGCATCGCATTGATAATGAGCAAGCTGAATAATGGAAGGTTAACCAACACAGGCTGTTGAGGCAGACTGGCCTCCAGTTAAATTCTAACCTCAACCTTTGGCCTGGGGATTTCGGCAAATTGGTTCATCTCTGTCTTGATTTCTTTCTTCTGTAAAATAAGGCTACTTGTAATTTTCACTTCAAAGAGTGACTTTTTAAGGTTAAGTAAGTTAATTCATGTAAAGCATGAGAAGAGTGCTTGGGGCGCCTGCACTCAACAGTCATTCTTTGTTGTCATTCGATAGGTCTTCTGCAGTGGTGGTTTTCATTTTCTCTTTGACCAGTATCCAAAACTTTGAATTTTTATGTATTCTTCTGTTAGTAATTCCTAGTACTATTGCATTATAATGAGAGTATATCGCTCTTTTGTTTTCTTCTATGTTCAAATTTATTGAGGTACACGCTGCGGAGTGGTATGATATCAACTCTTATAAATGGTTCTGAGAGAGAGAATTTACATTCTCTCTAAGGTACAGAGTTCAAAACACATGTCCCAAAGTGTCCTTATCCATCCACATCTTACATTTGATACCTTTGCTTATCCAATCTGGTGTTTTCAACTATTATTATTATTTTATTAATTTATCTTTGTAGTTCTTGCTAAAACTTCTCTGATTTGATTAACAACAGGAATCGAGGACAAAGAATGCTCATAATCCCTTCATCTCACCAGGGGTTGGCACCGTACATTCCGTAAGTTCCGCAGGCCCCACATATCCCACAACCTGCATTTGTAAATGAGGTCTTATAGGAAATTAGCCACTGGGGGATTGAACCCATGACCTCATACATGCTAAGCACGCACTCTTACCACTGAGCTCTACCTTCCCCCTAACACTTTTATTCTTTTTGATGGTGTTATAAATGGAATTTTTCTGTGTCATTTTTAAAGAAATGTGTCTTCAAATATGATGTGGTTTGAAGTTTTTATTGACTGTATTCAGAAAGCATTGTCCTTCAAAAGGGGAATTTAAGCCATTCACGTGTGCTGTTGTAACTGATGAGTTTGATCTTGCTTGTAGTGTCATTTCCCTTTTATTTATTTAACAATACCAGGGGCTGGGACCCAGCACTGAACCAGACCAGTTCTGTTCCTGCTCTGCTACTGCTGCTTCCAGCAAGAGAGGAGGAAGTTTCCTTGCTCTTCCTTCTCTCACTTCTTGTCTGTTGTAGGAACCAGGTGATTTTGCTCTTTTGATTGCCCTTGTGGTTTTAAAGTTACATTTTTCAATTTTATACTAGTATGGAACACTGTTTCTTGTTATTTATCATGTCAATAATATATATTAATCTACTTATCCCCTGTGTATTACAGGTTGAGCCTAGTTTTTTTCTTTACTTCATTCCCAACTTCCTATGTGTAGTGACAGAATCTGTTATTTTATATCAAGTTTGTTATTCTTCTTTCCGAAGTCCATTAGTTCTCTTTCCTAAAAATTAGTCCTGCCGTTATATTTAGTTTCAGATCCATATTAAAATATAATTTTGGTGACACTATTTAGCTAATTTTGTGCCCCATTACTATTTTGTCCATTTCTTCTTTAAAAATTTACTCATGGGTTTGTGAGAATTATTCTTTTTCTAGGAAGTATATCTAATTGGTGTATGTTTTGGGTTTTTGCTCATGTAGGACTTTATATCTGTGCCTTGTATGAACATAGAAATTGTATGGCATAATCTTTTTTTTTCAAAACACTAATCTCTGCTATTTAATGTTTAGAAGAGACACTTGTGGCGAATATGAATTTTTTTCTTTTTCTGTTTATTTTATCTCTGGGTAGTTACAGTATTTTTTCAGTATCTGAATTTCATAAGTTTCCTCCATGTATGGCCAAGTTTCCTCTTATCATTAACCTTGCGTTTGTTTGGTAAACCTTCAAGATTCAAACAACCTAGTTTTTTTCTCTCTGGCCTGGGAAACTGTCTTCATTATATGCTAATTAATGCTTTATCTCTTCCTTCTTTCTTTTATTTTTCTCATGTCTATAGATGTGTGTACACATGTGAGTGCATGTGTATGCACGTGTACAATTTACAATTTTGTCTTTGGTTAATTCTGGAGAATTTAATCCCATTTTCTCACGATCTCTTTGAGGTTTTTTTCTAGATTTATTTTTTACTGGATTATTGATGCTTTTTAGACTCCCCTATGTACATATTCATACGTAAAATGTATTGATATCAGGTCATTAAATCTTACAAGTGCCTCTTATTGCTTCATAGATTCTATGTTAAAAAAACAAGAGATTTCTAACATCCTGTTTTGGACTTGTTATTCCTCTGTTTGTTGGAGAACACTGATTTGTAGAGGAGTATTGTCTCTGATTTCTTAGATTGGTCTTTTTAAATTTTCAGTTGCTGTATCTTCTCTTGTGGTTGGCGATGTTTTGTTTGCTCACCACAGGGAGAGCTTTAGGCTTATTCACAATGAGAGGTGAGAAGGGATTGTGGAAAGCTTTAAAATCTCCTAATCTCAGACAAAGTGAGGAGGGGCAAATAATGATTTATCTTAGTTTAAACTTGCTGAATCATAGGTACAAGAGCTTGGTAGAATAGGATGAGGCCAATGATCAGGGGTAATTTTTGCAGGAAGATTTAATATAGATGTCTTTTATTCCCCCCTGAATTTATTGCAGCCATAACTGAAAATTAGTACGCATTCTTTAACTGCTCACCAAGTTGAGGCAATGGCTTCCAGCATGGTTCCCTGCCCCAGGGAAGAGTCAAGAGCAAGAACTTCATTAAAGTCCCCACTCTGTGTGCATTTTAATCCATTTCCCAGAGCTGCTGTTACATTTAGGATTTACCCTCCCAAGCCCTGCCCCGGGTGTACACCCATTAATCTTAGTTAAGCATGTTTGCTGGTTCAACCAGCATTTTTCCTTTTACTGATTTGGCAGGCTGGTCCTTTTTATCCAATGAATATCTGTTTTTAGGTTTTACATGTACCATATTCAGCAGAAGCATGGTGCCCTCCCCTAGTTTATAATACAGATACAGATTGCTCCTTTTCTAGATTCCTTGGTCATAAGCTTATGTTAAAGCTACCATCTCTGCCCAGAACTCCTATTGCTTACTTTTTGAAGTACAGACGTTGATAGTCTGGTTTGCCTATCTAAGATTGAGTGGGAGGTTGGCACTGCTGTTCACATTCCAGAGATAGCGCTCCCAATTAACCATTCATAACAAGAATAATTAACTGTTGATCCAAACTGGGTATCTGTGTTTACATGCACCATGCCACTGAAGAGTTCTGGAGGTTTCCACATGATTTTCTCATGAAAGATGCAGACTGGGTGTAGAGTTCAAATGGGTTTGTTTCTAAGATTCGGACTGGAGTGTAGCATACTGAACAGTCTGGATACTTCTGATTGTTCCACATAATTGACCCCTTTGAGGAAATGCCATACAACCTCAGAATCAAGCAGAAATGGAGCACCACTTAGTAAAAGACTAGCCTGCATCTCCAAATAAAGGTCATTCACGGCTAAAGAGTTGTTTTCTCATTCCATGGGCTGCAGAGCATGGTGCTGGTGTCAGAATCACTCAGATGATCAGCACGTGCATTGCAGAGTCGTTCATCCCCAGCTTCCCCCCACCCCACTCCCACTCCATGGAGACCCTGAAAGCACCGGAGGTGCAGGAGAACAAAGCATGTATCAAAGCACCCGTCCTCTTGCAGAGCAGGTGTGCTCTCATCTCCACCCAAGTTTTACATATTGTACAGTCAGTAACAGCCCCCTTCCATGCAGAAATACTGCCTGGGATTCCCACCTGCCCTCATTCTTGTTCATAATTAAGTTCAAAAACAGAACGAGACGATGGTCCAGCTGCAGAGCAGACGGGCCAGAACACAGACGTCAGAGTTACACTGCGATCAGCACCACTCACCAGTCCTGTGACTGTGCGCAAGTCTTTGAACCACACTAGAGATCAGCTTCCTCTTCTTCAAAAGTGAGAATAACACCTGCTTCACAGGGCTGTTGTGAGAATTAAAGAGCACAGCTTGGTGTTCAAATTTTATTTCCTTCTCTTCCATAGAGCAGCAAGTAATGTTATTTCCAGGAGGCATAAAAAATACAGGACTTAATCTAGAGGCCTGAACAATTGGTAGGGAATCTTCTTTCTCTTGGTTATGGAATCAGAGGAAATGCAGACATATCTTCTTAGCTTCAAAGAGCCAGAAGAAATGATGCAATTAGGAGACGGGAAATCTCATTGGAGCACTCTTTGCCAATCTCAGTTTCAGGCAAAACTTGAACACAGAACAAAACAAAACTCCATTCTTGTATTGGAGGATTATCTGCTCAATACAAGTTAGGACACTAATTTTCTGTGTCATAGTAGAGGATGAATAAGATTGCCAGCTCATGGGGTGATATCGGGATGTCCCGATGCTTCCCTGTGGCTGGGAAGGAGGAGCCCACGCTCTTCCCCAATAGAGCATGTGGAGGAGTTGCCCTCATTCAGGTGCAGCTGGCCTTCGCGTAGAGGCTGGAGCCTCCCAGGCAGATGAGGTGCTTGTTCTTTCGTTTTCTTTTTAAATTGAAGTATAGTTGATTTGCAATGTTGTGTCAAGTTTCAGGTGTACAGCAAAGTGACTCAGATAGACATACATACATCTTTAGATTATATACATACATATATTCTTTTCCACATTCTTTTCCATTATAGGTTATTACAAGCTATTGAATATAGTTCCCTGTGCTGTAGAGTTGTTGTATCCTTGTTTATCTATTTTATATATAGTAGTGTGTACATGTTAACCCCAAACTTCTAATTTTTCCCTCCCCGACCTTTCCCCTTTGGTTACAATAAGTTTGTTTTCTATGTCAGTGAGTCTATTTCTGGTTTGTAAATAAGTCCATTTGTATCTTTTTTTTAATATTCCACATGTAAGTGATATCATATGATGTTTGTCTTTCTCTGTCTGATTTACTCCACTTAACATGATAATCTCTGGGTTCATCCATGTTGCTGCAAATGGCGTTATTTCATTCTTTTTAATAGTTGAGTACTACTATTTCATTATATATATATAAATCAAATATCTTCTTTATCCATTCAACTGTCTATGGACACTTAGGTTTTTTCCATGTCTTGGCTATTGTAAATAGTGCTGCTATAAACAGTGGGGTGCTTGTACTTTTTCGAATTAGAGTTTTCTCTGGGTATATGCCCAGGAGTGACATTGTTGGATCATATGGTAATTCTATTTTTAGTTTTTAAGGAGCCTCCATACTGTCCCCCCTAATAGCTGCAGTAATTTACACTCCCACCAACAGTGTAGGAGGGTTCCTTTTTTTCCAGATCTTCCCCAGCATTTATTGTTTGTGGACTTTTTCAGTGATGACCATCCTGACTGGCGTGAGGTGCTAACTCACTGTAGTTTTGATTTGCATTTCTCTAACAGTTAGCTATATTGAGCATCTTTTCATGTGCCTGTTGGCCATCTGGATGTCTCCTTTGGAAAAATGTCTGTTTAGGTCTTCTGCCCATGTTTTGTGTAGGCTGTTTTTTTTTTTTTTTGGTATTAAGCTGTATGAACTCTTTGTATATTTTGGAAATTAATCCCTTGTCAGTCGCATTGTTTGCAAATATTTTCTCCTGTTCTGTAGTTTGTCTTTTTGTTTTGTTTGTGGTTTCCTTTGCTGTGGAAAAGCTTTTAAGTTAGATTAGGTCCCATTACTTTTGCTTTCATTTCCATTATTCTAGGAGCTGATTTGAAAAAACTATTGCTGCAATTTCTGTCAAAGAGTGTTATGCGTATGTTTTCCTCTTGAAGTCTTATAGTATCCAGTCTTACATTTAGGTCTTTACTCCATTTTGAGTTTATCTTTGTATATGGTGCTAGAGAATGTTCTAATTTCATTCTTTTACACGTAGTTGTTCAGTTTTCCCAACACCACTTATTGAAGAGACTATCTTTTCTCCATTGTATATTTTTGCCTCCTTTGTCATAGATCAATTGACCATAAGTGCATGGGTTTATTTCTGGGCTTTCTGTCCTGTTCCGTGGATCTGTATATCTGTTTTTGTGCCAGTATCATATTGTTTTGATCACTGTAACTATGTAGTACAGTGTGAAGCAAAGGAGGGTGATTACTCCAGCTTCATTCTTCTTTCTCAAGATTGTTTTGGCTATCTGGGGTCTTTTGTGTTTCTATATAAACTATTTTTCTTTTGTTCCAGTTCTGTAGAAAATGCCATGGGAACTTGATAGGGATTGCATCGAGGCTGTAGATTCCCTAGGGTAGTATGGCCATTTTAACAATGTTGATTCTTCCAGTCCTAGAACGTGGTATCTTTCCATGTATTTGTGTCATCTTCAGTTTCCTTCATCAGCATCTTATAGTTTTCAGAGTATAAGTCTTTAGACTCCTTATGTAGGTTTTTTCCCTAGCTATTTTATTCTCTTTGATGCAATGGTAAATGGAATTATTTCCTTAATTTCTTTTTCTGGTATTTCATAGTTAGTGTATAAAAATGCAATAGATTTCTGTATATTAATTTTGTATCCCACAACTTAACTGAATTCATTTTTGAGCTTTAGTAGTTTTCTGGTAGCGCCTTAAGGATTCTGTACCTATAGAATCATGTCACCTGCAAACAGTGACAGTTTTACTTCTTTTCCAATTTGGATCCCTTTTATTTCCTTTTCTTCTCTGATTGCTGTGGCTACGACTTCCAAAACTATGTTGAATCAAAGTGGCCAGCGTGGGCATCCTTGTCTTGTTCTTGATCTTAGAGGAAACGCTTTCAGTTTTTCACCATTGAGTCTTATGTTAGCTGTGGGTTTATCATTTATGACTTTTATTATGTTGAGGTATGTTCCCTCTATGCCCACTTTCTAGAGAGTTCCTATCATAAATGTATGTTGAATTTTATCAAAAGCTTTTTTTTTTTTGCATCTATTGAGATGTTCATATGGTTTTTATTCCTCAGTTTGTTAATATGGCGTATCACATTATCACATTGACTTGTGGATATTGAAAAATCCTTGCATTCCTGGGATAAATCCCACTTGACCATGGTGTTTGATCCTTTTAATGTGTTGTTGGATTCAATTTTCTAGTTTGTTGAGGAATTTTGCATCGCTATTCTTTAGTGATATTGGCCTGTAATTTTCTTTTTTGGTGGTATCTTTGTCTGATTTTGGAATCAGAGTGGTGGTGGCCTCATAGAATGAGTTTGAAAGTGTTCCTTCCTCTGCACTTTTTTGGAATAGTTTCAGAAGGCTAGGCGTTAGCTCTTCTCTAGATGTTTTGTAGCATTTATCTGGTCCTGGACTTCTGTTTGTTGGGGGTTTTTAAATTACTGATTCAATATCACTACTGGTAATTGATCTGTTCATATTTTCTGTTTCTTCCTGGTTCACTCTTAGAAGATTGTGTCTTCCTAAGAATTTGTCCATGTCTTCTAGGTTGTCCATTTCGTTGGTGTATAATTGCTCGTAGTAACCTCTTATGAGCTTTTGTATTTCTTTAATGTTGGTTGTAACTTCTTCTTTTTTATCTCTGATTTTATTAATTTGGGCCCTCTCTCTTTTTCTTTCTTGATGAGTCTGGCTAAAGCTTTATCAATTTTGTTTATCTTTTCAAGAAACTAGCTTTTACTTTCATTGATCTTTTCTGTTGTTGTTTTAGTCTCTATTTCATTTATTTCTGCTCTGATCTTTATGATTTCTTTCCTTCTGCTAACTTTGGGCTTTGTTTGTGCTTCTATCTCTAATTACTTTAGGTATAACATTAGGAGGGTGCTTTATCTTGATAAAGTGAGATAATGGAAAATGCTTTGCATACTGTGAAATATTTTACAAAGCAAGGGAATACTACGGTAAATATTAACACAGTTTAATAATAGCTGTAGCTATTTTATTTCATTGTATATGTGATAATTTGTAGAGGTTCATTGTGAAGTTAAATAAAGTAACTTAGAATTCATGATTTTTTGGTATTTTTGACTGTCTAGGTGAATTATCAGCTTTAACTTTCATGTTCTTTGAACATCTCTGTGTAACTCCCCATGGCTTTCTAATCGGTCCGTGTATCATGTCCTATCACAAGTGGAACTGCCAGAAGACATTTATGCTTGGGGCAGAGGCTGGGTCTTCTAATCACAACTCCCTTCTTTCCTCAGTGAGATCCTCTTCTTCTGGAAGCTGGTTTCACATGGTGGCTTAGATTTTTCCATCTTTGTATCTAGCACCATTTGAAATCAGTGTTTTAGGAGTGAGAATTGCAGCACAGCCAAGGGCCGACTGCAGAGGAGCTGCCGCTTGTGGGACTGGCTTTCCTTCTCCTGTCACCTAAGCTGGCTCAAGAAAGGATGAACTTGAAAAGCAAAGTCATTCTTGAGTGTCTTGGGTTGTGGAGGCAACAGTGCAGGGACTGGGTTGTGTCCAAAGTGAACTGAGTGGATTGAGCGGGGCCAGGCATTGTGATAGTCTTTCTGTGAAGAGGTAGCAGCAGCTGCCAGCAGTAACCTGGCAGGGCTTTGGCAGGGCTTTGAGTGTGTGATTGGGCAATGCTGGGTTGGGTACTGGATTGCAGTAGGGAAGGGGGAGGTATGTATCCCGGGAGGACTGTCTCCCCACATCAGCGCCGTCCGCCTGCTCCTAGATGCCCTGGAACGTTCAGCCGCAGGTGCTGCGCAGCTGAAGTCAGACTTGCCATCTGCACTGCCAAGGTGCAGGACCCCCGGAGCACCACTGGACCCATCTCTTACACAGGCTGACCGATTTCTCCTGGTGTTCAGAGTCTGTTTTTGTCTAGCACCATTTGAAATCGGTTGTGATGTAGGGGGAAAAGCAGCAGCGTCGAGGTCTCATGCCAAGTGTGGTGAGCAACAGCCTGTGGCTTCCTGGAAGATGGATGGTCAGAGAGAGGGGAGGAGATCACGCTTTTCCTATGAACTTCCTTAACTGCATTCATGATACTTTATGCACAGGTAATAGATCATTTAATGGATTTTAAAAAATCACTGTAATTTATCCTCACATGCATTTTGTTGAAATATGATAGTGCTGCAAACTCTAAAAATTGGTTGCTGTTGAAATATCTTTCTGTTAAGAGAAGTCTTCATGCATCCTAACTTTAATAAATGTTTTACTGTAATCAATTTATCATGTCTTTGTTTTTCATTTATTATTTTCTATTCATCATTCCATGATGATGAACAGAGGAGTGCTGAAAAGTTAATTTGCTGTGCAGATTTACCTACTTGATAAAGAATCTGAAGTTTCAGCAGACAGGTATTAAAAATGTAGCCCTTTAAGACGAGAATGAATTCTCTGAGCCACGAAACAGAATGAGAAAAGATCACAGAAGAGAGCAGGGCTGCAGACCTGGGCGAAGGAGCCTACTTGCTGATGAGGACCTGGGTGCCCAGTGGGCTGCAGCCCTGGCACCTCCGTGGTCAGCGCTCCTTCAGGAACGTGGGCTTAACTGAACCTGTGCTCGCGCGGCTCTTAGAGGGAGGAACACTGATGAATTCAGGTGCAATAGGAGATGCAGGAGCCCTACTTTGGTTCTTAGTTTCTATCAACCCTTGAAGTCAAAGCGAAACAGTTCTGTAAAGGTATTCAGAGAGTAGCCAAAGTTGACTTCACAGGGGAGTAAACTTGGGGACTCTATGTCCCCTTGACTGACCTTTTTGCACAGGAGATGTGTGGCCACCTCTGAGCACCTGCAGGACTTTTTATTTCACGCCAGTGCTTCTTCGTAAGTGGTGGCATCTCAGCCACCTGGGAAGCCTGTCTGAGTCCACATCCTGCCAGTCTTCCCAGATGCCTGCCCTGCCTGGTGCAGTGAGGGTGGGACGGGTGAAGCACTGCTGGTTAAGCTCCCCAGTGAATGGGACCCCCCTCAACCCTGCAGCCACAGCACTATTTCAGGCTGTTGTCTGAAGAGTCACATGTCCCCAGGATGTGGCGGTGGGAATAGTTAGGACCCTGAATTGATTTATCACTTCTCCACTGAGGTAAATGTAGACCTGTTGGCATAACCGCTTTGGGTCAGATGTAACAAACTGATCAACTTTTGATGCATCTACATGTCCCAGGCTCCAGCCTAGGAATTTCCAATAAAGTGAGTAAGGCACGGATTCTGCCAGCAGGTTGCTCTGACGCCAGCCCCCAAATGAGAAAGTGCTAGAAGATGGAGTTCAGTGTCAACACACAAAAACAATGACTTGGGACCCCTTTTCCATAAAAGTAGTTTCTGGTGCTCCCATGAATGCTTAACTTTACACATGGGTACACGTGGGTAGGTCATGCGGAGCAAAATGCACCCCCGAAGTAACTGAGGTGCTGCTCCGCATGGTTATATTTCTTTGTTCATCTGGAGGCTGACAGTTCTTTACCCAAAATTGCCATTCCGTGTACTTTTCCATAATAACTTGTTAAGGAGAATGTTTTTTTCTGCAGACATCTTGAGTCTGGTTTTCGAGGCCGTTCTTCCCATCTACATAGAAAATGCTTTGTCAGGCGTGGGTCCGGCTTACCTGTTTTATGATATGTTTACTACCCCATACAGGTTTTCTTGGGCCGGCAAGTGAGAAATCCTGGTGGGTAACTTTCTCAATGTGATTCATCCTCAAGGCAATGTGTCCACCTTCTGCTGTACTTAAGAGGGAAGGAAAAATAGTTTACTGACCACATAACCCAACTTCATGCTTCCCCCATACGTGAGCTGTAAGGGACAGAGGTTAGCCCTTTGGCAAAAGTCAATTTCCTAGAAGGGAAGCAGAAAAGAGCTAGTTAATTAAAATGAAATTAAAAATGGCTTCTGGGAATCCCAGCAATGACTGAAACCTCTGACTAATGACAGTTTCAACAACTTATGAAAGGGACTGTCAAATGCCCTAACCGTCCACAGGAGGGCAGTAGTGCTATGATTTATAAAGGCTGACCACTTCATTCTAGGGGATCCTTTTCTGGATAAGACTGGAAATGATGAAAGCAGTACTTACGGAAGAAAATATATCTTTGTGTGCAGAACAATTTTGTATCATTTCTGGAAGTTAAGAGACTGTTTATGTTAAATTTTGCTCTTGAACACAAATATGCAATTTTTAAAAATATGCGTATCATTTCATTCTTTTTTAAAATACTAGCTGTGAGACATTACTAACCTTTAGAATACTCTATGAGACTATTTTCCATAACCTTAGAATCTGCTTTAACACTGCAAATTCAGCTTCCTACCTATCCCAGGTATCTTTAGTATTCTTGCAGAAGCCATTCATTATCATCTTAAAAGCTCGGTTTAGTTTATGACCATTAGAAAAAAGTAAACAGTCTCAAGTTCAAGTCAAATAAAATTTGATAAAATGTTTTCTTTCTTACAGCCAACCTAATTTTCACCCAGTGTTGTCACTACAAAGTTTGCTCCTGTTTCTTTCTTTTAAACCACAAATAGCTTTGTTTGGTCATCCAAACAATAAGACCTTAATTCAAGTCTCAGACATTTTCTGATTTCTTTAATAGCCTGAATTACAAAACCACAATTTTCTCTTGTAAATATAGGCATTTACTTCTGTCTTTTTCAGTTCATATGTAGAAGTGGACTCTGGGGCTTGAGAAACATTAGTGCAGATGTTTGCAACCTTAGCTGCAATATTAGAATCACCTGGGAAGCTTTAAAGAATCCTGATGCCCAGGTCACACCCCACATCAACGACAAGACACATCTCTGGGGGGTGGGACCCAGGCATCAATGAAAATCCTGAGGGGTCCCAGTGTGCAGCAATGGTTCAGAAACACCATAAGGCCTGATCTCAGAGGTTTAGCAACCTTATTTAATACAAATCTGCAAACAGCAAGAATTTTTTTCTGCATAAAGAACCCTTTTATTAGTTACATAAATCAAATGTTACACTTTCACGGTTGGGACTTGGGTTTTCAATGACTCAGCCACACCCATGCATTACAGGCATGTCTTCTACCACACACGTGTATATAGGCACTTATACATACATGTGGTCCACTCAAGGCCAAGGGATAATGAGGGTGTGAGCCCTGGGCAGACATCAGGAAATGCTGCACGGAATGGACCTTGGAAGATGCCCAGGATCGGGCAGGACAAGAGGCGCTTCGGGCAACAGTGAGTTCAGCAGAGAGCACAGGGCAGGGGTTTTCTGAAGTAAAGCAGAAAGAGAAGGCTTGGGAAGAAAAGACAATGGTACAAAGCCTTGAAGTATCATGAAAGAAACGTGGACTTCATGCTGTAGGTAACATGGTGGACAGAACACCTTTGAGCAGGGGAGGCACAGGACGGGCTGGGAGGGGAGATGCCTGGACACAGTTAAGGCTCAGACGTGGAGGACAGGAGTGATGGTTGTGGGAGGAGAGTCCTTCCAGAAGAGGGACCCCAATTAGGAGCATGCTCTGATTTGAGATAAAACACATGGAAATAAATGCATCATCATGAATAAAAAATTTTTTCCAAAACTACATTTTATTTTATTATTATTTTTCACCAGATTGGGAGATCCAATTTTCAGAAAATGAACAATAAAGACATGGGACATCTCATTCTACTGAGAGTATATTCTTGCTGTTTTAAGAAACCTTAAAATTCATATATACTTTTTTTCTCTCTCATTTAAACATTTCTAGAGAAAGATGGTTTCCCTACATACTTGACAAATTCTTTAACAGAAGATCATTTAGATTTTCACACATATTTCGACCTCACATATAAATATATTACATTGGAAAAACTAAACCTGAAGAGGAAACAACTATGAGTTGGTTTATTTTGGCAAGCAGAATAATCTTTGGCTGAAAATAGTTACTTGAGAGATTTTAAAAATAAGGACTTAGTCACCCCCTTCTTCTAAGCAAGTGCTATATTCTTGACAATTATATGAAAATGGGTACAGTAAAACTTCAACTCTAATTTAATTCAGAATTCCTGTTAATTTTTGTTCAAACTTGTCTTCCTAAAGTGCCTCACCAGAGATTACAAAGGGAAGGGACACTTCCAGGACCTTATAAACAGATCCTTAGGGAGTAAAACTATTTCTCTGGTCCATTCTTGATTCACTCATATCTTTCTCAAGGCAACGTTTCTTTGGCCCAATTTGTGCTACTAACTCTAAAACTGTACATCAAAACCTGTACAAATGTTATTTGGGGTAGAGAGCAGCCCCTCCTCTTTGACCGCTGGCTCCTTTGAAAGCGGCCCTGCCTGGTTTGAGGACTGAGAAGGGGCTGGGAGCTGCCCCACCTGAGATAAAGAGCTACCTGAGCTGTTCCTCTTTCCTTCCCTTTGTATGACCGACAGCAAGTCCACAAAGTTAAGTTTGCTTTTCTGAAATACGTGGCTGAATCTTTACTCTGCCCTTTACAGATGAGAGGTGCCCATGGAGACAAAGATCCTGATGCAACTTGAGGTTACCTGATGAATTTACTCCCCACAAAACTGCCTACCGTCAGATGATGGGTTTGACATCTCCTTACTCAAGGAGAGAGAAAACCACCTAGAGCCAGAATTCAGCGTGGATTCTAATTCTCTTAAAGAGGGGAATTCTTTTTAAGAAGACTACAAGGCCACAGTGTTCACGTCTCACTGAGCTGGCCTTCCTGTTATGTGTGTGAGAGCCTCACTTTTCACAGAAGCAGGCAACTGAGGCTGAATTCTTCTTGATTTCTCAGACTGGCTTATTGTTATCAAAAGAGATGAAGAACAAGGCCGGACATAAACTTTATAGCTTCTCTAAATCATCAAGGAGTGACAAATAACTTTTAAGAATACTATTTTACCCTATTAAGTTTGAGAGTATTTTCCAGTAATTCTCTTAAAGAAGTCAAACTAGTTCAAATTCCCAGCATTCACTGTTCTTGTTTTTAATGTCCAAGGCCCAAAATAGTGTACACAGATTTGTAAAAGCTTCTTATGATAAACAATATATAAAACACATTTTGTGGTTGTTGAATGAATTTTAAGACTTGGCTTTAATCTTTAAACAGAAAAGATTTCAAAGTCCCTTCCTCTACAAATAAAATTTAATCATTTTGAGTTATATTTCTCTGAGTTTAGAGATTTTATTAAAAAAAAAAAACAACAAATACATTTCCAACCTTAATATTACCAGAGATTCAGGGAGAATGAGTTGACCTGCCCTCTACAAGCAAGTGTTACTTAATGGAAAACAGACAAGATATTCAATCCCAAATTCCTGTTTCAGAAAAACATAAAGAATGGCAACTACATTCACGCTGCAGTAAAATGTTAGCATTATGACTTTACAGTTGCATTCATGAGAGTGACGGAAACTAGACAATAACTTTTATAGACCCCTTTTATCTTTCTGGTTTCATCGGGACATAGTTGACATACAGGCATTCCCCGGAGACATTGCAGGTTTGATTCCAGACCATCCCATTAAAGTAGGCATTGCAACAAAGTGAGTCACAGGAACTGTTTGGTTTTCCAGTGCATATATAAGTTATGTTTACACTAGCCTGAAGTCTGTTAAGTGTGCAATAGCGTTATGTCTAAAAAATGTATATACCTTAATTTAAAAATATCTTATTGCCAAAAGATGCTAGCCATCATCTGAGCCTTCAGCAAGTTGTAGCAGTGACGGGAAAGATAACTGAACACACATCAACATAACAAAAAGAATTATCATTTCAAAAGTTTGAAATATTGCAAGAATTACCAAAATGTGACACAGAGACATGAAATGAGCAAATGCTGTTGGAAAAATGGCACCGATAGACTTGCTCAATGCAGGGTTGCCCAAACCTTCAAATACTAAAAACTGCAATGTCTGCAAAGCACAGTAAAGGGAAGAACAACAAAACGAGGTACACCTGCATAACAGTGTGAAAGTACAAAGTGTCCAGCAGGATTTGATAATATATATATTGTGAAATGATTACCACAATAAATTTTTTAACATCTATAATCTCACATAGTTACCCCCCACTTTTTCTTCTTATGATCAGAATATTTAAAACCTAAACTATTAGCAACTTGCCAGTGCAGTCATCCTTTGATATGAGAGGAAGACTGGTTCCAGATCCTCCCCCCCTTCCCCTGAAATAAAAATCTAAATGCTCAATTCCCTTGTATAATGCAGCACAGTACAGCTGGCCCTTCGGATCCAGGGATGCAGAACTGCCAAATACAGAGTGTCAGCGGCATACAATACAGCATTCTAATTATAGTCACTGTGTACACTATATCCTAGTACTTGTTTATCTGATAACTAGAAGTTTGTACCTTTTGGCTACTGTCCCCTAATTATTCCACTACTCCTCAGCTCCCACCTGTGGCAACCAGACATCTGATTTCTTTTTCTGAGTGTGGATATTTGGATTCCATATATAAGTGAGGTCACACAGTATTTGTCTCTGTATGATTCACTTAGCAAAATGCCTTCAAGGTCCATAAGCATTGTTGCAAATGGCAGGATTTCCTTCATTTTCATGGCTGTATCGTATTCCACTGCATGTATAACACCATATTTTCTTTATCCACTCATCCATCAATGGACACTTAGGTTGTTTCCATGTCTCAGTTATTATAAATAATGCTGCAATACACAGGGAGGTGCAGTGATCTCTTTCACACAGTGATTTCGTTTCCTTCAAATATACACCCAGGGTGGAATTAGTGGCTCATATGTTGGTTCTATTTTTAATTTTTTGAGGAACCTCCATACTGTTTTTCATAGCAGCTGTTCAAATTTACTGTAGTCTTAATATTTTAACAGAATTAAAATATAAATCAAAACACAGGTTTGTGGAAAACAATGAGTGCTTTGGTACTGCTGGAGTAGGTGGTTTTTTCTGGTGGGTCCAGCACTAACCTCTGTTTCTCTACCAGTAAAAAGACAGCATCAGAGGTGAACATAATTAAGTACAGAAATAAATTCCAGAAGCCCATTTAGAAATGGACAAGTAAAAAATGTATTTATAGTAGTATGAGTCACGAAATTAGGAAATAAATGATTAAATAAATAAATGATTCCTTAAAAGTAATTTCAAATGTTCAACCAGTCTAACTCTAGAAACCCTCCCTGTATTATATTTTTGATCTCCCATAAAACAAGAAACAGAGCAGTTGCACATACTGAGTAAATATTCTCTTATTATAGTTTAGATGGGGGAGGGGGTGGAAACACTAGAGAGAAACACACACTTTCTTAATATTGCTATTTAAAACCTGGCTCTGAGGTGAAACCTTTAAAAAGTAATGATTCCAGCTGTGTTCAAGTTCAGTTTTGCCTTATTTACCCCTCACTGTCAAGGAAATGATGTGTTCTGGTAAGAGAATCTCCTAAGTGACTAAAACTCACAACACACTTTTTGTAATAAAAGAGATTTTTCTAAAATCTATTATTCAAGTCCAGCATTGTCCAAAGAAATATAATCCAAGTCACACAGGTAATTTTGAATTTTCTAGAAGTCACATTAAAAAAAGGAAAAGAAGCAAGATTAGTTTTAATATAGCTCGCTTAACCCAGTATTCACGTACTATACATTCCTTTGCACTAAGTCTCTGAATCTGGTGTGTCCTTCGCACTCAAGCTCATCTTATGTAGGGTAAGCCTCGTTTGCCGTCACAGCAGCCACCGAGGGCTACGGAGTCTGGAGCTGGAAAACGCAGTCCCAGTCCCTCCTCAGGAAACAGGGTGGAGTAGACAGACCACAACCAAACGTGGACCAGTCGGTTACTCAGAGCGTGCCCTCTCCAGCAAGCACTTTGGGATGCTGACCCCACGTCAGAGCTAACGGTGTTAATTTTGGAGATTCTACTATTTCTCCTGGTGGGCGAGGCTTCACTGAACCACCACTGTCACAGCACTGTGCTTGTAACAGAGTCGTTTTCCTAAGGACTACTGTGGTGGGCGACTCCTCCTGAATCTTCCAAAACCACTGTATTTGTCTATTTTTTGAAGTCAGTACATTTTTCTTTGTTGTAGTAAAACTCTTTTCTTTAAGTAAAATTTTAAATAGAATTCCAATATTCGACAAAGATAAATAAGTATTAATATAAACTGAATGAAACATCTGATATAACAGAAAAGCTATTCGAAGATGATTAAAATGTGAGTGTGAATTACTAATTACAGTTATACTATTACCTTCAGCATTCATTAAGTTATCTTCAGATGTTTACAGACACTTTGAAGTTCAGGTCTGTCTGAAAACTACCTTCCTAGTTGGCTTTAGCCTCCAAGGAACCCTAGGAGAACCACGCAGACACACAGGGCTAACCATTCTAGACTGCCGTTCTAGTTGGCATGTTTTGTCTTCCCCTTTGCTCCTGTGATCAAAGACACCACTTTGCTTTTAACAAGAAATTGCCCCTCCCCTTCCTGTTGGCCTTTGTAGAATCTGCTCCCAAACTCATGACTGTAACCTAGGGTAGAGCCTTAGATTATAAGTCATGGAAACATATCTCCTCTCTTACCAGCTACACAGACACACGTTCTGGCACAAAAAAACTTCCAGTTCATCTCATTCAAAGACAGAAGGTGGACAGGTTTAGTGACTTAAGGCAATGCATTTCATGATTTTCAAAATCTGAGCATATTTTTAGTTGGTTTCTCTTTCATATGCTAAAAATATTCTGGTCAAGGGAAACACGTAAGTACCTTTACGGAGTTATTTACAAGGTGAAATTGAATATCTTCACAAAATTAAAATACGAAGAGAACATTTTTCCTCCCTGCACTTAAAATGAACACATTCTGTGATTACTTACCATTGGGCTAAAAATTCCCCGAGTTTTGGACTCGCAGCTGCCTGAAGGCAGAGGAAGGCAGACAGTCTGATGAAAGGATGAGGGGACACTGCTCTACTGGGGTCAAAGCCAAAGCCTGTCAGTGCACATTATTTTATATTAAATAGGGAAGGTCTGAGAAAACATCAATAATCTGGGAAAGGGAGCAGGAATCCTAGTGTCCTCTGGGGTGTTTACTGCTCACACATCTGAGCTCAGGTCATCCATATCTAAATAGTCATTGAATATTTTTCAAGAAGCAACTTTAATTTTGAAACCTTAGATCATCCAGCAGATAGAGTCTAAATTTCTATGCAGTCTGTCTACCTCTGAATCCACTTAGCCTGAAGTGAATAAGGTAAAACTCTCTTTCACAGAACAAGATTGTATGAGGAGCAACAGTCCTGGTCCCCCACACTGTAGAATATGAGGCGATCAATACACAGAGCTTGTGCCAATTTCATTATAATACTGTCTCAGAAATCCATTTTATGATGTACATTCTCAGATGAATCTTTTGCACTGAAGACAGTTTCTTCCTGTGGCACAATTGTTTTCACCCTAGGGAAGATGTCTGTAAAACTTATTTATTATATAACCTCCTGTTTTTCTGTTGACGGATCTAAACTTTGTAAATGTGCTCTCTCAACTACTCAGAAATCTTTGTTACTTACTAGTTTCTGTTTAAAATTTTTTGAAGCTTTGATGAATGCTGAAGAACTTGAGAATGAAGTAGAAACAAGTTCAAGTTAAGCTGATCCTTTTAAGTTTTTGCCCCATGTCATTATACATCCCATCACTTGACTAAACTTACTATTTATATTAAAGCCAAAGACTTAAGTAAGATTCATTTAAACAGACTGTTTAAAAATTACAAAATTTCTGGATCAGTCATTATTAATATAAACATTAAAATAGTTTAAAATTACAAAGAATAATAAATATCCTGAATGGAAAAAGAGAAAAAGAATCTAGTTACAGTTACTAACATACATAAATTATGCAATAATTCTAATGACCTTAGCAAACTCTTACTTATCCAGTGATGATTTAACGTGAGTAGAGAAAGTCATTCATTTATGAACACAGTATTTATAACAAATAGTTGAAAACATTAAAGTAAACAAAAGGCATTTGTTTTTTGGAACCACACAGTTAGGACATGCAAAACAGGACTCAAGCAGTAGCAAAAGAGAGGGCAAGGGCTAGACTCCAAGTCTGCAAGGTGTGGCAGAAGAATTGCTAAGAAAGGAGACTGGAGGGAAAAGGAAGGAGGGTGTAATGATCCCATCAGACCAGCTGGGGTCCTAGTCTGTTCTCAGCTGAGAACTAACACACAGAAAACTGTAGCAGAATGCTCTAACCTTGTAGCCATTTTTCATCATAATTTAGATGATGTTTAATGATCTTAAACGTTAAATGACTTTGACTATTTTTGTGACTTGGTGTGAAGGTTGTAGAAGGCCAAATCATCATAAATGGAAATCTACATCAAATCTGTTTTGTATTAAGTTTTAAAAGCAATTTTGGTTTATCTGTGCCTGGCATCCTGCTTCCAGAGTTATCCCTAGAAATAGAGAAGTAACTGAATGCATTTTACAGTCTTGCAAAGAAGTTTCTAAAGTAACAAAAGAAATTGGGGCGGGTGAAAATATGGACATTAAACAGTACAAAGAATATAATGAAAGAAAATTATCTTGAAAGAAGAGCAAACTAAAGCCAAGAATTACCCCACATCCTTTTAAAAAGCATACACATAGATGGGGAGTCTTTAAAAAATCCAATTACCTTAAGCAGGTGAGACATTTCCCAGTAAGCTTGCTGGTGCCTCTCACATATAAAGGACACGGCACATCAGTAACAGTCTACACCCTGGTGACTCGTAGCGCAGTCAGGCCAGCAGCATCACCAAGATGCTCATGGGACATGAGGTCTCAGACCTCTAATGCTACTGAAAAGGCAATCTGGGGGTACGATGCTCAGATAACTGTTCAGCTTTAAAAGGCCCACTAACAGGTAGCTAGAGAGAGTTTGGTTAATAATTAGGGAACCTTTAAATATTTTAGTGCAGGGATGGTTTAAACAAAGAAGGAGAGTGAGGAGCAGAAAGCTATCTGTTTTACTTCTTTAGAGGTTATTTCTATATAAGCCTTTTGGTGCTTTAAAGATATTTCACGCATATAGTATTTTCTACTTAGACTGCTGTGTATATACATTGTTTAAAAAATATACTGCTGATAGAGAACTCAAATATGCATATCATGTGTTCCATAAATATAAGATGTAAGATTCAAATGAAGGAATTGTGGGTATTTAAAAAAGATAACCAAGTAACACTTAAAAAGTTTGTATTCTGTATGAGTGAAGAAAGTATTTTTATTACATAATCCAAACTCAATCATTAATATAAAAGTATATATTAAAAGCAGAAACAAACCATGAATTCCAGAAGTCTTAAAATTATTAGCTTGATTTTAAAGCTATTTCCAAAGCATTATAAGGAAAAATCACTGAAAAATCAGAAATTTAAAAGTACGTAATCTTAGTCTACGCTCCATGATTTGTTCTTTAATTAAGTTGTAGGTTATTTCATTAAAATTTAAGCTTGATTAAAAAACCCTATTTTTCTTAGAAGATATGTATTTGTACTTTAAAAAAACTAAGCTCCCTTGCTTTTTCCATTTATATAGATAAAAAGACAGAAAAAATTAATGAAGTGCCTTGTAAATCTTACCCCTCTCAGCAACTTTTAGTTTAACCCCATCAGTTTTACCGCCACCTAGTAAATTAAGAGAACATACGAGGAAAATCAGTGTTGCTTTTCATTCCCCAGTTTAACTTGTATAAGTAACTTCTCTAAATGAAAAGAAATCAAATTGGGTATTTGAATGAGACACCTAGGTACCTTCATACAACTACCCAAGTTATGCAGACAAATGGGAACATTTCACCATAAAAATTCAAGTGGAAACAGTTGTCAAAGTCTCCACAGTGAACAAATTTAAATTTAATCTTGGCCACTAGTTCAGTGTAGAAAGTAGGGTACATCGAGGGCAGGGAAGGCCTCATCATGGTTTGATCTGCTTCAGAACTTGAACCTCAAATATCACAGAAGTCTTTCTTGCATCTCAATATCTGAAGCGACCTGCAACAGGTTACTCTTGTGGGGTTGATATTAAAAGCAGCTAAAAATATTTTTAGTAAATAAATGAAATCCAAACAACATACTCATGTAGGCCGATTTAAAAAATAGTATGTAACACAGAGTACAAATAAACTGCACAAAAATATGTTAAGAGTGAGAAGGACCAATAAATTAAAGAAACATGCTTTAATTTTCTTCCTGTCTCCGCATGGAAAATTTGTACAAGCAGGCAGCAGATACCGTGATGGCGGCAACTACAAGAAACCAGGAAACAAATGACATGTAACTGTGAAAAATCATCACCAAGATTTGAAATCTAGCAGAAGAGACAAATGTTGGTTAGATTTTCATGGTCAGAAAATGTTATTTTATCTAAGCACATAACATGTTTATATTCTACCTGGTCTCTTCCCGATCTGAATCCAATTCCCGGGAATCATTTAAAAAGTTCACAGTAAGTCAGACGAATTCCTGATTAATTTAGAAAACTACCCAAACTCTATTTGAGATGCAAACTTGTATGACTAATCATCTCGAAAAAACATATGTTATTTAGGGCTTGTTAGTAAGTGTATGTAAAAGAATGCACAGTCACCAACACACGGTAGTGTATTATATCAAAGGTTTTCCTAAACTGGTTTACTTTATTTCACACTATAAGAATTAAGGAAGCTGAAAAAGTGACTAACAAGAAACACACTTCTTCAGAGTAATGTCTCGACTTAAGCGGTAGCGAAGTTTGAGATACTCACCTACAGTAAGAACAATCACAGCAATGAGTCCTACATCTGAGAAAAAAACGACCACAGTTTGAAGAAAATTGAGCACATAGGTGTCTCCAAATAGCTATTGCATTTTAATTTGACCAGATCAGCTATAAGTACAGCAAAGAAAAAAGATTGTATCAATTTGGGTTTAGCTAGTCATTCTGATCACAGAACTCAGCTAAACAGATCCCAGGGTTAGGATCCAGCTTGTGAAACTCTTAACAGAAGCCTTACTTTTTATCATTGTGTGCTCTAGCTACCACACCAAGTTATTTAGCACCAGTTACTAGGACAGTTAGATTCACTAGATTAGAAGAAAATTGTTTTAAAACATATTATCCCATTATAGTTGGTTTAGTTCGCTATTCAATTTATTTCTTATGATTTTGTTAGGAATTTAACTTATCCCCCAAAAATATGATTGTAGAAGAAGTCATAAGAAAGCTCTGTTAATCTATTACACACATGCTATTTGCAGTCTTTACAAACAATGCTTTATCTTATCATCACCCCTCCTTATTTCCCCTCCCCTAAATTAAGAAGTACTCCTAATTACAAGGAAATTTTCTCTAACAATGTAAATGAAATACTGGGGCACATGCATGAAAATTATGCATAGAGACATACACTTGGATTTCTGACTATCCAGAGAGCAGTAAACAATATCACCAAATCTTAATTCTTAGAATATTTGTCAGTACTACCTCTACTTCTGTTATTAGTTTTAATATCTATGACTCAGAATATAAAATGTCATGCTCAGCTCTGCTTCTTTATTTCATAAATATTATCAAGTGAAAACATCTTAAGATGGCACTGAATTTACTTGGCACAGTGGCAGTTTGACCACAGTGTTCAGAAGGAAAACGTAGCAAGCCTGAAGTGCATTTTATAAAATATATTAACTTTACTAAAGCGGTTTGATGTAAAGAAAAGTAAGAGCTACTTTCCTTCATTTTCTTATCAAGAAATCTTTATACTTTATTTAACTGTCACATATTTACTTCATCAAGTTCTTTAACATATATTGTGTGAACCTGCATGTGTTTGTTACAGAGAAACTAACCCAACTAGCAGTACTTTCAGGTGTATGTACACAAGGCACAAATAGAAAGAAAACTTATCTGCAAGTTGCCATCACAAAATAACACTATTACATAGGAAGCAAGTGAAAGTTTATGTATTTTAACCTACATATGATCATAGCATTTGAAAAAGTTACCTTACCCGACTAGGGAGCCTAAGTTGGGCACCTATTAAAAGCTGTATTTGTCATGGGATCTGCACTATTAAAATAACTACAAATGTCAATTGTCACCAGGTTGTGACATGTTGTTTCTTCTCTAAACAGGTAATTGAAATAGTTCTATGTAGAACTCTAGGATTTCATAATTCAGGGTTATTTATAACCAACATAATACCTAAATCCTCCGGGTGTTCAGGATGTAAATCATCAGGTAGACTGGGATGTCCTGAAAAAAGAAAAAACAGAAATAAGAAAAAAAAAAAAAGGTAGAAGAAAATAATAAAGCTTTACAGACCTATAAATTTATTTGCCTTTGTACAAAACCCCTGATAATTTCATTCTCTGTAACATGAATTGTATTAGTGCTTCTCTTTAAAAGTAGTATCATAAAATACTATAAATTTATACTCAGTGTCAAAACATTTTTCTTCTTGCCCATTGACATTTCCTGGCACAATATTCTGTGATACAGCAAGCAAGTTTATCATTAGTGTATTGTCAAAATTAGCCTATGGATTCAATGGGGTTCTACTTAAAATTAGAAGACATAGGAGGGCAAGCAGTTTAACAGTTGATCTACAATAGAATGAAATTTCAGCATAATAAAGGCCATTAATAAAAACCCATAGCTAACATCATACTCAACAGTGAAAGACTGAAAAATTTTTGTTTAGGTCAGGAATGATGTAGGATGCTCACTTTTATCACTTCTACAACATAAAAGTATTTTTATTTATTTTTCTCGCCTAGTCAGAGCAATTCATCAAGAAAAAGAACCAAGAAGCATCCAAACTGGGAAAGAAGAAGAAAATGATCTCTGTTCCAGATTACATAATCTTTTAAGTGGAAAACTCTAAAGATCACACACACAAACATGTTAGACTTAATAAATGAATTCAACAAAGTTGGAGGCAACAAAATCAACAAACAAAAATCAATTGCATTTCTTTACACAGTCCATAAATAAAGTTCCCCAAACCCCTCCATTTCAATAGCATCAGAAAGAATAAAATACTTAGGAATAAACATAACCAAGGAGGTGAAAGCCTTGTACACTGAAAACTATAAAACATTGCTTAAAGAAATTGAAAAAGACAAAAAACAATGAAAGGACACCCTGTGTTCATAGACTGGAAGACAATATTGTTAAGATGTTAATTCCAGACAAAGCAATCTACAGATTAAATGTAAATCCTATGACCATCTTGAAAGTGCATTTTGCAGAAATAGACAAATTCAACCTATTCCTATGGAATCTCAAATGACTTAGAAGTAGCCAAGAAAATCTTGATAAATAAATACAAAGTTGGCTGACATGTCCCAATTCCAAAACTTATTAAAAAGCTACAGTAATCAAAACACAGTTGTATTAGCATAGAGACAGACACACAGACCAATGGAATAGAACAGAGAACCCAGAAGCAACAATGATATATTGTGCAGCACAGGGAAATATGCTATTATTTTATAATAACTGTTTTTTCTATGTTTGTTTATTTATTTATTTATTTATTGGCGCCGAGAAGGGTTTATTGAAGGGCCAAGCAAGGAGAACTGGTGGCTTGTGCTCAAAATCCCCAAACTCCCAGACGGTTTTGGGGAAGAAGTTTTCACAGGCAAAACCTGGGGTGAAGGCTGCAGGCTGTGTGTCTTTCTTCTGATTGGTTGGTGGTGAGGTAACAGGGCAGTGTTCCAAGAATCTTGCACTAAGGCTCTGTTTTGTAATAACTTTAAATGGAATATAACTTTAAAAATATTGAATCACTATGCTGTACACCTGAAACTAATATAATCTTTTAAATTAACTATACTTTAATTAAAAAAGGAACAGAAATCCCAGAAATAAACTCTCACTTACATGGTCAAATGATTGTCACAAGGGTGCTAAGAACATTTAATGGGGAAAGAGCAATCTTTTCAACAAATTGTTCTTGGAAAACTGGGTATCCACATGCAAAAGAATGAAGTTTGACACCTGCCTTATGATATATACAAAAAATTAATTAAAAAAGGATAAAAGAACTAAACCTCAGAGCTAGGGAAGTGGCCAAGACAGTGGAGTAGGAATACTCTGAGCTCGCCTCCTTCCTTGGATGCGTGAACATTACAACTATTTACAGAACAACTATGGAGGAGAGTAACCTGAAGATTAGCAGAAATGATCTTCTACAACTAAAGATATAAAGAAGGAACCACAATGAGATAGGAAAGAGGGCCAGAGACATGGTACAATCAAGATCCATACCCCATGGCAGGCAACTGACAAACTAGGAGGAAAATTACAGTTGCAGAATCTCTCCCCAAAGAGAGAGGGGTCTGAGCCTCATATCGTGATCCCCAGCCTAGGGGTCCTGCACCAGAAAGATGAGCCCCCAGAATGTTTGTCTTTGAAGGCCACTGGGGCTTGCTTTTTGGGGATCCAGGGGGCTATAGGAAATAAAGACTAATCTTAAAGAGAAAACACAAAATATTACATGCTTTTGAGACCCAGGCAGAAGGAGTAATTTGAAAGAAGCCTAGTCAGACCTCCTTACTAATCTTGGAGAGCCTCTTGGAGAGGCAGGAGGCAACTGGGACTCACCCTGGGGACACAGATGCTGGCAGCAGCCATTGTTAGGAGCTCATATCACAAGGACTCTGGTGCTGGCAAGTGCCATTTTGGAATCCTCCCTCTAGCTTATTAGCAACCTGATCTGTCCTCTTCCTCCAACAAGTGGGCACCAGTTCTGGTACACCCCAGGCCAAGCAGTTAGTGGAGTGTGGTAACAGCCCCGCTCTCAAGCAGCCTGGCTGCCTTAGGACTCCTTATCTTCCCACTGCTCTGCGACCCATCCCTGACCACCAGAGGCCCAGGACCTGGCCCCAAACACCGCAGTCAGACACCAGGACCCAGCTCTGCTCACCAGTGGGCCAGCACTAGCCCTGGGAACCCCATGGGCCAGCCTCACCCACCAGCAGGTCAACACCAACTCCAGGACCTTCAGAACCCAGTAGCCAGAGACCCTAGGTCTTGGCTCTGCCCACCAGTGGGACAGCACAAGCCCCAGAACTCCATGGGACCAAGCCCCACCCACCAGCAATCTGATACCAGCTCTAGGAACTTTTGGGCTCCTCAGCTAGCTTCCGCAGGATCAGACCCACCCACCAGTGGGCCAACACCAGCTCTAGGACACCCTGAACACTACAGGCAGCCAAGTCAGGAAATGGCTTCACTTACCAGCAGGCTGACACCAGCCCCAAGACTCCAGAGCATACCTCCATGCACTAGTAGGCCAACACTTGCTCTAGGATCCCCAGCTCCACAGCCTGCTGCCCTATTATCTGGCTCAACCAACCAGTGGGCCAGTACTAACCCTAGTAGTAGTAAAATCATCTTTATCCACAATAAGTAGTTAAGGGATTCACAAAATAAAAACATGTAAAATATGATGTTGAAAACATTAAATGTGACAGGATGGAGTAAAACTGCAGGGTTGTTAGAATGTATTCACATTTAAGAAACAGGCAACTTCAAATAAGCCAGAAAGAGAAAGAGAAATACCATATAATATCACTCATGTGGAATATTAAAAAAAAAGTAAAAAGAAATAAAGGACACTATGAACTCATCTATAAAACAGAAACAGACTCGCAGACATAGTGAACAATCTTATGGTGTCTGGGGAAAGGAGGTGGGAAGGGATAAATTTGGAATTTTGAGATTTGCAAATGTTAGCCACTATAAATAAAAATAGATTAAAATTAAGTGTCTTCTGTATAGCATGGGGAACTAGATTCAATATCTTGTAATAGCTTTTAATGGAAAATATGAAAATGAATATATGTATATGCATGACTAGGACATTGTGCTGTACACCAGAAACTGGCACATTGTAACTCTGACTGTGCATTAATAAAAAAACTTAAAAATTAAAAAAATTTTAAAAAGAAACTAGAAAAAAGGAAAAGGTAATCCTCTTAATGGAAGGAAACATCAGCAAATTATATATGTGATAATGGATTAATATTCAAAATACATTATGAACTTCTAAAAATTAAAAAAAAACCCAATTCAAAAATGAGCAAAAGACTTGAATGGATAGTTTCCAACGAAGGTATACAAAAGATCAATATGCACATAAAAAGATGAACAATCACTAATCATTACAGAAATGCAAATAAAAACCACAATGAGATACTAGTTCATATATTTTGAGATGGCTATTATCAAAAAACAGGAAATAACAAGTCCTGGCAAATAGGTGAAGAAATTGTAACATTTGTGCATCACTGGAGGGAATGTAAAATGGTTCAACTGCTGTGGAAGACATTATTGTTGTTCCTCAAAAAAGTAAATCTAGAACTAATATTCTAGTCTTAGGTATATACCCACCCAAATGGAAAATAGGGACTCAGATACTTGAATGCCAATGTTCAGAGCAGCATTATTCAGAATAGTGAAATGGTGGAAACAAACAGTCTATCAACAAATGAATGGATAAAGGAAATGTGGTATGTACAATGGAATAATATTAAGTCATAAAAAGGAATAAACTTCTGATACTTGCTACAAAGTGGATGAACCTTGAAAACATTATGCTAAGTGAAATAAGCCAGACATGATTCCAATTCTATGAGGTATCTATAATAGTCAAATTCATAGACAAAGAAAATAGTGGTTAACAGGGCTAGGGGAAGGGGGAATAGAGAGTTATTGTTTAATAAGTATGATGTTTCATTTTGAGATATGAACACCTTTTAGAGATAGATAGTAGTAATGGTTGCACAAAAATGTGAATGTAATTAAAGCTAACCGAAATGTACATTGAAAATAGTCAAAATCGTCAAAAAATAAAATAATAGTTGATCTAGAAAAATTAAGAGACTAGCCTGAGCATTTCTGAAAGGGAAGTGTTTTGCCAGATATGAAAACATATCATAGTACTGCAGTAAAAAATTGATTTGGTGCTGGCACAGGAAAGTAGAGTTCAAGGGGACAGAAAGAAGACTAGAATACCTGTGAGTTTAATGTGTGATAAAAACTGACACTTCAACACAGTGGGAGAGAAGACAACTTATTCAACAAATGGTGCTACTTCAACTATTGGATAAAGATAGGAGGAGTGTGGGGGAACACAATCTCATTCCATAGACAATAATGAATTTGAGATAAATCAAGGATTTAATGCAATTATGCAATCACATGGTTGGAATGTTTATATAATTTCAGCATGGGGAAGCTTTTATAAGAAGGACACAGTACTCATAACCATTAGGGTAAAGATCAACATATCCCGTTACCTATTAATGTAAAACTTCTGTACATATAAATGACCACTGATAGGAGAAAAGTTAGATGAAATATGGTATATGTTAAAATCATCATTAAAAAAGATGAGAACAAATCTAAATACAACCCAATTCAAGACATTAAGTGGAAAAACTAAGTTACAGAAGAATATGAACAGCATGATGCTATTTTTGGTTAATAAAAAGACAAAATGCCAAAATATGTATAGCTACAATATATAAGAATGCTGATGTATAGAAATAGATAAAAAGACATCCTGAACTATTAAGAGATTAACTTTGGTAATGGACCAGAGAAAGAGACAGAAAACTAATCTTATTCTGTGTGATTTTCTAACGTTTGAAACTTTACAAATTCATCTTAGTATACTACTTATATAATTAAAAGTTATAAAAAGTAATCTATATCCAATCGTACAAAATCTTAAAAGAAAACTGACTAGTAAAAATAAGGCAAAAAAAAAAAAAAAAAACAAACCTAGAAGAAAAATTTACTCCATGTTTAAAGGGCTGAATTTAAAATGAGTTCTGATAAATCAACAAGAAAATATTTAGAAATCATATAAGAAAAATGAACAAAGGACAAAAATAAATGTATACTCCCCCAAATTCAGCTCCATTGATAATTAAAGAAATGCAAATTAGTACATGAGATCATTTTTCACCCGTCACCTTATTAAGTTCTAAACAATATAAGCAGGATAAAGAGGTACTAAACCTGTAGAACTTGATACTGGAGTGGTAGGTGGACGAGAAGATTGAGAACCTGGAAAAATAATTTTGATTCAACTCACCAGCCTCATCAACACAAAATTATAAAACTAATTTTGATTTTTTTTATTTTTAAAAAAGATTATTTCTCAAAATGAAAAACATACATACTTTCCAAACTTTGCTACTCTACTTCTGGGAAGTTAATCTAAATATATATTTAACACAGGTACAAAAGAATGTATGCATAAGAGTGTTCACTATGACTTTGTGTTACATAATGGAAATCCTAGAAGTTAATAACAAATCATAAAAATCCTGTTTAGAATAAATATGAATCTTTTAAAAATACCATCCACATAGTATTATATTACATAATTTTCCACTCAGCATTTTTGCTCATATTTTTTCATATTCACACAATCAGATCTACCTTATCACATTATATGTCGGAGATGATCCATTTCACAATCTTTCTCTAACTGATGATAAAAATGACAGTCTCGTGAGGAATTTTGATTTTTGATATTTAAAAATAATCCCTGTAGTTTATCTTCTTTATAAACTTGTCCTCACAATCAATTTTCTTTTCTTTCAAACACTAAAATGTATCAGTGTTTTAGAAACCCTTTATGAAATGCTTATAGCCAACTCTTTCAAAAAGCATATTAACATAGTATACACAGTGAATATTGCCACTAAGACCATGTAAGTAAAGATGGACGGGTCAATGAGTATAAATTTCATATGTAATCTTTATATATCATCCACCAAAACAACTCTTCCCCCAAAACTACATAGCACTCACTAAGGTACTCTAGGCAGCTACTGGGTACCAGCCTTACAGGAATTACAGAAAGGAGTTCTAATTACCATATTAACATGAATAATCCCCCTCAATCCTTTAAGATATTAGGACAATAGGAAATAGGCAAATAAATTAGAAGCCAGTAACGGAGCTTTGAGTTCCACACCTTCATTAAACAGGAAACTAGAGCCCACAGAAGTGATGTTACTTGAGTGAGCAGAGCCTCCCTAGCACCCTGAGCACCCTCTGCCCAGGCTCATGCTCTACCCATTCTTCCTCTTGTCTCTTGCTTCTGCTGCAATCAAAGAGAAGCCAGAGGTGGCAGCCCTGAAATCAGGAAGATAATTCCTTCCACCATATCAAAATAGCCTCTCAAGACTTAAGCAGAACAGCTGATCAGTAGTCGCGGCCAGCAATCACCCACTTCATTTCAATAAATAAGGACTTTCCCTGCCTTTCAGTTGCTGTGAGATTTCCTTTCTGTTGCCAAATGAAAATGCCCAGGAGAGAGAAAAATAATAATATGAGGTGGCAGGAATGGGGTGAGTACAAATACCATTCTGTTCTGGAGACAGCAGAAATTTCCCAGTTGAAATGGTACTATATAAAAAGAACAAAACTTGTTGTTGTCTGGGAAATGAAACATAGTCCTGGACCCGGATGATACCCTGAAAAGGTATCAACAGATCACTTTTAAAATGAATAAAAATAGCAATGTTGATGACACAGAAAATATACATGTTAAAAAAAGAGAAGCCATGGACCTTCCTCTATACTAACACTAATTCAAGTGAAACCGTAAATCAGATGAGCTACCTTAAGAGCTTTCCTGACGCTGGGCGCTGTTCTAAGTGCTTTAAATGAATCCCATTGTAACTTTACTATCACACAGTGAGGAAGGCATTAATTCATTATACATGTAAGTAAACACGTTTGAAGTGTACATAACTTGCCCAAGTTTGCACGCTTGTTTATATCTGTGGACTATGGCGAATAATTTTAGAATCACTAAATATAACAACTAAAATGGCTATAAATATGTTCTTCCTCCTTTTATTATAAAAATGATGGATGAGTGTAAATCATCAGACATTTAAAGGTTTTGAAAAATCACAAAGAATTCAAAGGACATTGAAAAATATAAGCAGGACTTTGTGAAACCTGAGACACTGGAATATGGATGTTTTGTAGTGGCAGGAATCGATGCTGGAAAACAAAAAAAACGTAAATTTGTTAAAATATTTGGAATTTATTGCTTTCTTTTCATTTATATGAATTATGCCTTTTGTGCTTATTTAGGTAAACATGCACATACTTTAATTTATTCTGAAAAATGATTGCTATCCCCTTTACATGTAAAAATGCTCAACAAGATACATTTATATGCCTGTGTGATGTAAATAGCCTATAAAAAGATAGAAACATCATGCCAGATTTCTTTGTTAATTTGAAGTCATGCATCTATCGTGGAAATGAATACAAGAAAGATAATTACTAAAGTTGTTTCTTTTCAATTAGTCTGTATCATTGATATCTAATGTCAAAAAAATAAAAATCTTAAAAAAAAAAAGAAGGAAAAAGATACTCTTTGTACCTTTAACACATGTTGGCAACTCAGGCTCCCAAGTACTGTCTGCGCCACAGACAATTCTGCTTTTGCCACGAAGGCTAAAACCCTCGTCACATTCAAATACAACTTCTGCTTTGTAGTAATATTTTGCTCTAAATCCTGATACCATGGTTCCATGATCGACAATTGGATAGATACATTTGACCACTGAAGAGTGAAAAAATTCCAAAATTATTGGAAAGTTACTTTCACATAGCACAAAGCAGTAATTTCCAGTGGGAAGAAAGAGGCAAGAAATGAAAGGCAAGATGTTAACTGAAAAAACAAAAAGACTTTATATTTGTGCATTTGATTTCCAAGCAAACAGATTTAGAGAAATCCAAGAACGTTTTTCCACCTAGAACAGACTGCCATTACAGTTTATTGGCTTTCCTAATTTTTTCCCCATTACTATAAAGTTTTGAGAAAGGTCTGAGTACCAAATACAAATTCAGGTTAAATTCAAAAGCAACTTTTGATACCATTTAGCTCTGGGACTGGTTTTTTAAAAGATCATGGTGACACTAGTTAGAGTTCCCTGCTCTTTTAGAAAGATAGTGAAGACTTTCCTGAGAAGGTAATACTTTAAATACTCAAACTTAATTAAAAGTTGAAAAATCCAGCCATGCAAAATGCTTAGTCTTCATGCTAATGTACTCTGGTATTCCCCACTCTACTCTACTTCTTCAGAAGTAAAACACAGGTCATGCCCTCTAGATTGACTTCAAGATTACGTTTTGCAGAATCTGGAAAAAAAAAAGAAACCAAAACCAAAAAGCGCTGGGCTGGGCAGGGAGTTCAGAGGACATCTTATGAGGGTAAATCTGAGCAATAACTGAGGGCCAGATAGCAGAAAGCCTTTTAAACCAGAAGTGTTCCTCCTCCTCTCCTGTGGATCTGAATTTCCATCAGGTATCATTTCTCTTCCACCAGAACTTCCTTATCAATTCTTGTGTTCAGGTCAGCTAATCACAAGTTCTCTTAACTTTTGTTTATCTGAAACTGTTTTTATTTATTTCACCTTCAGCTGAAAGACTCCTCTTTGATAGGGAATTCTAGGTGCTTTATTCATTCCTGTTGTTGCATGGATTAAAAGCTCATTCATTTTTACTGCAGAGTGTTATATATTATATTGTATGGATATACCAAGGTTGTTCCTCCATTCACCAGTTGAAGGACATGTGGCTTGTTTCTATTGTAGGATGACGATGACTAAGGATGCTATGAAAATTCTCATGCAGGTTTCTATATGTAAATGTTTTCATTTCACTGAAATTTCTGAGTAGTGCCTTAAGTGTATGCTTCACTCTATAAGAAATCGCCAATTGTGTTCCAAAATGGTCATATTACTTTGCATTCTTATAGCAATGTATTAGAGTTCCAAATACTTAAACTTCATCAAAATGTGGTATTAGTTTTTCTTTTTAATTTCAGCCATTCGAATAGGCGTTTAGTGGTATCTCATTGTGGTGTTAAATTACATTTATGTTATTACTTACTAATGATATTGAAAATTTTTCATATACTTTTTTGGCACCCACATATCTTCTTTGGTGAAATAAGTCTATTTGAATATGTTGTGAGAAGGTTTAAGTTGTCAAATTTATAGGCATAAAGTGGTTTGTTTTATTCTCGTTTATTCTTAAACGTCTTCAGGATATTTAGTAATGTCCTCTTTTTCACTCTTAATATTGGTAACTTCTATCTTCTTTTTTCTGTCAGATTGTCTATAGATTTATCTTTTTTATCACCTTCTCCAAGAACCAGGTGTTTATTTCTTTAATTATCTCTATTTTGTTTCTTTTTCAATTTTATTGATTTCTCTCTGTATTATTCCCTTGTGTTTTCCTGTTTGGGGTCTAATTTGCTTTTCTTTTTTAGTATCTTAAGGGGGAAGCTTAGATTATTGATTTGAGATTTTTCTCTTTTTCTAATACAGGCATTTCATACTACAGGTACTCTGCTAAACGATGCTGCTTTTGCTGTCCCACAATTTTGATATATTAATATGTTGTGTTTTCATTTTTATTTAATTCAAAACACTTCCTAATTTCCGTGAGACTGCTTCTTTGAATCATGGGTTACTTAGAAGTGTCTTGCATACTTTTCAAATATTTGGATGTCTAACATATACCTTCTTTTGAGTTCTACATTCATTCTATTATGATCAGAAAATGTACTGGTAATAGTTTCAATTTTTTAGAAATGTGTTAAAATTACTACCTAAAATATGGTGTTAGAGAATGTTCCATGTACACTTGAAAGGAATAAATATTTTATTATTATTTTGTGGATCCTTCTTTAAGAGTCAAAGCCCCTTCAGTGTCTCCCTGCTTTTGATCACTGTGTAACGATTAAACATTGTTGTTTAAGTAAGTTTCGTCTAGAGTTTAACAATCTTATTAGTCTTTTACAATTTACCATTTCCTGTGCCCAGAACTTTCAGAGGTCTTGTAATACATGATAAAACTTTCTAATTTTTAAAGCCAATATGTGCTGAGTTTTCTGATGCTTTCAAACAAACAAACAAAAATCCTAACTCATACGTATCGCAGTAGTTCATGATGTGTAAACTGGAAAGTGAAGGACGTGGGGTGACAGGTGGGGAGCTCTACAACTAGAACTATTTTTTATTTGATTTGACCTATATTAGATTAACTTGGAAGTCAATTTAGCAGGAGGAGCAAGTACATATGGCTATTTCATTTACTTGTTGGTAAAACTATTTACAAAGTGTTTCCGCAGTATTTACACATGAAGAAGGAAATAAATGGAAATTATTACCTTTACACTGAGGAGCGTCACTACTCCATGTGTCACTCCCAACACAAACAAGCCTGCTCTCTCCAACAAGTGAATATTCATCTGGTCCACTCGAAGGATCACAAATATAAGTTACTGCTTCATTATATTCAAAAACATCCTTGTGGCTATTGGTGTATCTTCCATTTTCTATTTTTGTAGGTGGTGAACACTTAATCTCTTAAAAAGGGGAGAAAAGGGCATGAGGTAAAGGTAAAAGATCGATGGTATTAGTAAAGTCCCATGAATTGCCTTTAAAAAATTTATTTACATATGATCTATAAGCTAGTTGTGAATCCAACATCCATTTAGAAGAAAGTCTCTATGTGAAAATATATTATCCTAAGTTTAAATCATTAATATAGAAATTAACTTTTAGAATAAAACTTGTTTTCTTAAATACTTATATAAAACATGAAATACATACATTTACCTGCAAGGGTATGCTAAGTTTTGCTATCATCATAAAAGGTGCTGACAATATAATGCTAAAATATATTTGTGATTAAAAATACAACTCAGTGCTAGTTGAGAAATACTTTATGATTTATAAATATCCACTCACTAAATTGGTAGTTCACTTTAATACCAAGTATTACTGTCATTTTTCACTGTCATTCTTATAAGCATATGGTGAAATTTTCTAGAGGCTACAAATTGTGTGATTTTGCAACAGAGTGAGTCCAGATATTAAAGAAAGTTGGAAAACTGTAAAACAATGTCACTATTCTCACTTTTGGCTTTGGAAAATTTTGATTTTTTTTATAAAAATATATTGCATATATTAGCATGTATTAAGTTTACTCTTCTTAAAAATGAACTAATAAATAATTATTTAAAAATCTTTTCAGTTTTAATTTCAGTGTAATACATATTAAGAGACATAACCCACATAAAGTAAAGTTCTTTGGTGTCTATGTTAATTTAAAAGCCAAAAAAAATCTGAGAACTGCTGCTCTATAGTCTAAAAAGAGAACATGCTTACTTTCACATATTGGAGGATTATCATTCCAGGCCACAGTATTTTCAGAAATTTCACAATGTAGAATTTTTTCTCCAATTATGTAAAAACTATATGAGAAAAGAAAAGTTACTATGTTCTTTAGCAAATACAAGATACACTTAATAAGGAAAACATTTGTATATGGCTATTTTTCTGCACTATAGTAATTTGAGGGAGAAGTTTCTTTAAAAATATAAATGGAAGTGCTAAATTTGCAACTTAATCAAATAAAGAGATTCTGCATGTGAATACACATTGGCCTACAGCAAGATGTCCAAATTGCTCTGTAATGCCTGTCAGTCTGGCCCTCTTTGCTGTCTCAGGCAAACGCATCACACATTCACTTCTATGCTTTTGCTCACACCATTCTGCTCAGTGGGGACTGAGTAGAGAGATCAAGCTCTAGAGCTTGCCTGCCTGCATTCAAGTTCCAGCTCTGAGACTCACTTCTTATTTGAGCTTGGATGAGTCCCTCAATGTTTCTTTTGCTCAGTTTCCTCATCTACGAAAAGGAGAATAATAGTACATACCTCATGTGACTGTTTTGAGGACTGGGTGAGTTAGCATCTGGCACATAGTGAGTACTAGGTAAATTTAAGCTCTTATTAATACTCTTTAGATCAGGATACAGGCATATCTGATCTTATGGTTCTTCACTTTATTAAATTTCTAACAAACGGAAGTTTTGTGGCAATCCTGCACTGAACAAGTCAATGGGCACCATTTTTCCAACAGTGTTTGCTCACTTTGTGTTGCTGTGTCACATTTTGGTAAATCTCACATATTTCAAGACCTAAACAGAGCTGAAGAATATGATAATTGAAATAAAAAATACACTAGAAGGGTTCAACAGCAGATTAGATAATACTGAATAATGGATTAGCAACTGGGAGACAGAATAGTGAAAATCACTCAAGCTGATTAGGAAAAAAAAGAATTTGAAAATGTGAGGATGGTTTAAGAGACCTCTGGGACAATAAAAAAAGTATACTAAATAATTCACATGATAGACACCCCAGAAAAAGAAGAAAGAGAGAAAGGAGCAGGGAACTTATTTTTAAAAAGAGTAGCTGGAAACTTCCCTAACCTGGAAAACATGGCATGAGACTAGACATCAACTAGAAACAGAAACACATGGAGGCTAAACAATGTGCTACTAAACAACCAATGGATCACTAATGTAATCAAAGAAGAAATTAAAAAAAAAAAAAAACCTGGAGACAAATGAAACAAAAACACAATGATCCAAAATCTATGGGACACACCAAAGGCATTTCTATGAGGATAGTTTATAGCAATACAGTCTTACCTCAGGAAGTAAGAAAAATCTCAATTAAACAACATAATCTTACACCTAATGAAACTAGAAAAAGAACAAACAAAACCCTAAGTTAGTAGAAGGAAAGAAATCATAAAGATCAAGGCAGAAATAAATGAGACTAAAACAAATAGAAATGATCAATGAAACAAAGAGCTGGTACTTTGAAAAGATAAGCAAAAGTGATAAACCTTTAGCCAGACTCATCAAAAAAAAAAAAAAAAAAGGACCCAAATCAAGAAAATCTGAAGTCAAAAATGAGAACTTACAACCAACATCCCAGAAATACAAAGGATCATAAAAGATTACTATGAAAACTATATGGCAATAAAATGAATAACCTAGAAGAAATGCACAAATTCCTAGAAATGTACAATCTCCTAAGATTGAACAAGGAAGAAATAGAAAATACAAATTGACCAAATATCAGTAATTAAATTAAATTACTAATAAAAATACTCTCAATAAACAAAAGTCCAGAACCAGATGGCTTCACACAGGGGAGTTCAAGCAAATATTTAGAGAAGAGTTGACATCTATCCTTTTCAAACTATATTTCACAGCACAGGGAATATTGCCAATATTTTATGATAACTATAAATGGAGTATCATCTATTAAAATTCTGATTCACTATGTTGTACATCTGAAACTAATATAATATTGTAAATCAACTATAACTCATTTAAAAAAAAAGAGTTAACACCTATCTGTATCAAACTATTCCAAAACATTGAAGTGGAAGGAATGCTTCCAAAGCATTTTACAAGACTAGCATTACCCTGATATTAAAACCATACAAAGATGCCACAACAAAAGAAAATTACAGACCAACATCCTTGTGAACACAGATGCAAAAATCCTTAACAAAATACTAGCAAACAAATTAAAAATATTTGAAAAGTATCATACACCACAATCAAGTGAGATTTATCCTAGGGATGCATGAATGGTTCAATATTGCAAATCAATGTGATAGACCACATTAACAAGTTGAAGAGTAAAAATCACAGATTATCACACAGATTGCAGAGAAAGTTTTTCAACAAACTCGACTTTTATTTATGATGAAAATTCTCAACAATGTGAATATAGAGGGAATATACCTTAACATAATAAAGGCCATATATGACAAGCTTACAGCTAATATCATAACCACCAGTAAGAAGATGAAAACTTTTCCTCTAAGATAGGAACAAGACAGGGATTCACACTCTAGCCACTTTTATTCAACATAGTATTAGAAGTCATTGCCACAGTCATCAAACAAGAAAAAAACATAAAAGGAATCCATATTGGAAAGGAGGAACTAAAACTGCCATACAGAAAATCCTAAAGATGCTGTCAAAACTCCCAGAACTAAAAAATAAATTCAGTAAAGTTGCAGGATACAAAATTAATATACAGAAATTGGTTGTGTTTCTATATACTAACAACAAACTATCAGCAAGATAAATTAATAAAACAATTCCATTTATAACTGCATCAAAAGAATAATGCACACAGGAATAAACCTAACCAAGGAAGTAAAAGACCTGTACTTAGAAAACTACACACTGTGATGAGAGAAATTGAAGATGACAGAAAAAAACGGAATGGTATACCACACTGCTGAATTAGAAGAACAAATATTGTTAAAATGGCCATATTCCCCAAGACTATCTACAGATTCACTGCAATTCCTATTAAAATACTAACGGCATTTTTCACAGCATTGGAACGAATTCTAAAATTTGTATGATAACATGATAAACTCCATGTAACCAAAATAATCTTGAGAAAGAACAAAGCTGGAGGTATAACACTCCTTTATTTCAAAGCACACTTTGAAGCTACAGTAATCAAAACAATGTGTTATAAAAACCAAACACATAGATCAATGAAACAGAATAGAGAGACTGGAAATATACCCATGCTTATATGGTCAATCTAGGGCAAAAGAGGCAAGAATATACAATGGGGCAAAGACAGTCTCTTGAATAAATAGTGCTGGGAAAAATGGATAGATACATGCAAAAGAATCAAACTGGACTACTTTCTTAAACCATAAGCAAAAATAAAATAAAAATGGATTGAAGACTTAAATATAAGACCTGAAACCGTACAACTTTTAGCAGAAAACATAGGTAATATGTTCTTTGATACCAGTCTTAGAAATATTTTTTCAGATATGTCTCCCCTGTAAGGGAAGCAAAAGCAAACATAAACAAATGGGACTACCTCAGACTAAACATTTTTCACACAGCAAAGGAAATTATCAACAAATGAAATGGGAGAAGATATTTCTAAATGATATATCTAATAGAATGCTATACTCAAAATATACAACTTATACAACTCAACATAAAAAAAATGGGCAGGGCACTTGAATAGACATTTTTCCAGAGAAGACCCACAGATGGCCACCAGGCATATGAAAAGATGATCAACATCTAGTCATCAGGGAAATGCAAAACAAAACCACAATGATCAATCATCTCACACTTATCAGAATGACTGTGATCAAAAAGACAACAAATAACAAGTGTTGGTCAGGATGTGGAGAAAAAGAAAAATCACGTAAGTTGATACAGCCATTTTGGAAAACACTATGGAGGCTCCTCAAAAAGATAAAAATAGAACCTCCATATGATCCATCAATTCCACTTCTGAGTATTTTTCTGAAGATAAGAAAACCATTCATTCGAAAACCATTAATTCGAAAAAAGTATATGCACCCATACGTTCATTTCAACATTCTTTAAAACAGCCAAAATATATATGGTAGCAAACTATGTGCCCTTCAACAGAATGACTGGATTAAGAAGATGTGATACACACACACACACACTGGAATCTAGCAGTCATAAAACAGGGAAATCTTGCCATTTGCAACAACATGGATGGGCTCAAAAGAATATTATGCTAAGTGAGATAAGTCTGACAGAAAAATACAAATACTGTATTATTTCACCTACATGCTCAATTTAAACACAAAACAAATGAAGAAATACAAAGAAATGGAAACAGACTCCTGTTACAGAGAACAAAAGGGTGGTTGGCAGAGGAAAGGGGTGGAGGGAGGAGTGAAGAGGGTGAGGGGAATTAAGAGGCACAAACTCCTAGTTACAAAAGAAATAAGTCACAAAGATGAAATGTACAGTATGGGAGAAATAGTCAATAAATTGTAGTAACTTTGTATGATGACAGATGGTAACTAGACTTATTGTGATCATTTTGAAATGTATAAAAATATCAAAATCCTATGTGGTGCACCTGGAACTAACATAATTTGTAGGTAAATTATTCTTCAATTGAAAGTAAGAAGACATAAAATAAACAACATAACTACTATATATAAAATAAATAAGCAAGAAAGTCCTACAGTATAGCTCAGGGAACTATATTCAATACCTTGTAATGGCCTATAAGGAAAAAGAATATAAAGAGAAATATATATGTGTATATATATACACGTATATATGTATAAATGAAACACTATGCTATACACCAGAAATTAACACAGCATTGTAAATCGACTATACTTCAATAAAATGGAAGAAAATAAACAACCTAACTTTACAACTTAAGGAACCAGAGAAAGATAAACTAAACTCAAAACTAGCAGAGGGAATTAAAGTCTTCCAAACCTATTCTGAGACCAGTATTACCATGATACCAAAACCAGATAAAGATATTACAAGAAAGCAAGCTACAAAATAACATCACTTATAAACACTGATACAAAAATCCTCAACATAATGCTGGCAAGCAGTTCATCAATGTATAAAAAGGATTAAAAACTATGACCAACTGAGAATTATTTCTGAAATGCCAAGATGGCTTAACATATGAAAGTCAATCATTGTAATTAATATGCCACATCAACAGCATGAAGGGAAACAAAAACCCAACATGATCATCTCAATTGATGCAGAAAGAGCATTTGACAAAATTCAACATATTTCATAATAAAAATATCCAACAAACTAGGAGAAGATGGAAACTGTCTCAAAATAATAAATGCAATACATGAAACGCATAGCAAATACCACACTTAATGGGGAAAAGCTAAAAACTTTTTCTCCAAGATGAGAAAAGGCAAGGATGGCCACTTTTACCACTTCTATTCAATATGGTGCTGGAAGTTCTGGCTAGAGCAATTAAACAAGAAAAAGAAATAAAAAGCATCCAACTTGGAAGGGAAGAAGTAAAATTATCACTGTTTGCAGATGATATAATTTTATATTTATAAAACTCGGAAGATTCCTCACATACACAAAAATATTAGAACTATTAAATGAATTCAACAAAGTATGATTAAAGCAAATATTTAAAAACCTGTTTCATTTCCACACTGTATTACATTTACCCTCTAAATTAATATTTAAAATAAATGCCCAGGATCCCCAATACATATTATTAAAGAAATTTTGTAGAACAAAAGCTATTATTAAATATTCAGTACTTCTTTTTGAGATGCTTCATTCGTTTGTAGCAGTCTCAAAAATAAGGTTTTCCAACTAAGAGATTATCATCAACATTATGGTCTGGGCTAAGCAGGTCAATTTAGATCTGGTAAAACTTTACAGATTATCTCAATATAAGAATATCTTTGGTTGGCAACTCTACCTCCCATTTCCATAAGCCCCACTTCAACTCTGAGAATTGGCCATTTATACAGGGTACACTTTATTGCCAAGAATAAAGTTACCATGATTACTACATTTTAATGCTTAAAATAGGCTTATTATTACATATGGTAAGTATTATACAGTTTTGCTTTCCTTCAATTTAAATTTCTTTCTAATTACCCACCTTTTCAGTCTTCATAAATTAGCAAGAGTTGTTTGGCTACAAGTGTGACATCACATAGAAAGCAAAATGAAATCAACTTTACAGGAAATGCTTAAGAAGAATAGCAATACAAAAATGGAATTAGTCACATTCAACCTTATTTCCTCTAAGAAGCATCTTACTTACCCCTCATTACAAACAAAATGAGCTTGTGTACCAAATGCAAAGCTTTCATTTACGTAGATAACTTGGCCATTAACAGGATCTCCTAGATTAGGACATAATTTTCCTAAAAGAAAATATTCAAATTTGTTGTTTTATACCAATTTCAAAATAGATTTGAGTCAAATTCAGAATTCTACATCGCTTGCTTGAATTCATGGGAATCTTATTATTTACTTAAATATGATTTTCCTTCTTTACTATATGGCCAAACATGATTCACACTTACCCAGGCAACCAATTGCGAAGAAGATTCCTTGGGGATTTTTTAGCCTAAACAATTGCATTGCCATCTAAAACCTACATTCACACGAGAAAAGCATTACTGCAGTAGTAGAATACACATGCTAAGATGTGTGAAATTCTCCAGAGCAATAAAAAAAATTTTTGTTTACTTACGTGTACAAGCCTCCATTAGTGGTGCCCATGTATTATCATCCTGACAAACTGTGGAGGTGGGAAGAGGAGGAAAAATGGGCTTGTAACCTGGGCGACACTCATATTTTACAGTTTCTCCAGAACTGTAGCTGGGTTTAGCTGCACCTCGGAGCTTCATAGTTTGAAATCTTGGTGGACTATCACAGGCATCTAGGTATAAGCGAGTAAGAACATGAAAATGAAGCACTTCATCTCATTCACCAGTCAGGGACTGCGGCCCTGGCATCAGTTAGGTAGTGTGGAATACATAGAAAGGCTCTTGGCAAGATTTTAAATTCTTTTGGGTCCCATGCTTTTACCCAAGTGGTGGCAGCAGTGGAGTATGTGCCTTGCTTACTTTAAAGAACAACCTATTAGCTTTTGGTTTGTTGGGGAACAAGGCGAACTTTCATTCAACAGTAAATTGAAGAGAGGCATCAGTGTTTTTGTTTTTCAAATATACATAGCTACAGGTATGCATCCTTTCCACTTCTTTCTAAATTCATCTCAAAACTGCATTATTTTCTTATAGTATATAGCACTCTGTTCGAATTACTAGTCCATAATTTTAAACAAAAGCATATGATCACTTATCACTTCAGGCTCAGTTTCCTCTCGGAATACAACGTCTTAGAGGTCAGGGATCATATGTTTTCTTTTTCTACTACGTTCTGTAGTCAGTTGATACTCAAGAAATGCTATGGTAAGAGGTAAATGTCAAATGAGCATTGTGGATTTCATAGATCAAAATCAATATGGGCCAAAGTATTTTAAAAATATAACTTCCTTTCATTTGTTTCACATTAGTAAATTGAACATTTTATAAATAAATGGACACTCTTTAAATATAAAATTTTACTACTTTGAATAGCCTTACATAAAAAAATTGCTTTCTTGAACATTGCTGTAGACATAATTTAATCTTCCTTTACTGATTAATGGATCATGTATTCCCTTAGAAGCTCCCTGAAGTAGCTGTTTGGGCTGTTCATCCAATATATCTTAACAGTAAGGCTGCTATGTTGCTATGCTTTTAGAATTTTAAACTTCTGGTCTTTTTTGGGGGGGTTCACCCCTAGAATAATTTCATTCCTACTTCAGCAAGTCCTCTTCCCTTTAATTATCTGTCCACTTGAAAACCTTATAAAACTGCTAGAGAATTAGGTTAAATAATGTGATGGAGACACATCAAGTCCTTAAAGGGCTAAAAGAATGCAGAGGGACTCTCCCGTAAGGCTAAGGACCTAAGGAGAAAGGACGTAGACCTGTTTTGATGCCTGAGGAACACTTTCTTTCTTACTCCCTGGATCTCTGTCTTTAGACTTAGAGATCAATCAAGAGAGAACTCTAAACAAGTGACATGTTACCCTCCTTTCCTATTGTATTCTAAGTTTTGAACTTCTCTCTCCAAACACTGTACAACATTTCATTGCATCAGGTCCTGAAATTGTTTCAACAGTTAGCAAGTGTTTTCAACGTTTCCACTGTGCTGAGCTTGATACATGAATAGTCCTCAATCAACTGTCCCCAAAGAAAACAAAGGCAAAAAGCAAACAAAAAGGTATAGTTATTAAAAACATTGTTTAAAGAGATTAGCATAGAGTTGAATTTTATTAATAACATTACATTTACTGAATGCCCTGAATCAGACATCCTCATTTTACAATTGGAAAAAACATGGGCTAGAAATACTACATAATTCCGTTCTAGATAGAAATATATAACATCGTTCTAGAATTTCCTGCAAGCATCAAGAAAGAAATCAAATTAACAGCATGCTCATAATTAAATTATACAAGTGTCCTTTGTTTTATACATTCAGTTTCAGTAACTATCTTGAAAGCATATAATAAAGAAAGAATTTCTAATATGACTCTCATATATAGTGCTTTGTATGGAGAAAGAAATGTCAGTTGGATGGTTTAACCCATTCAAATAACTGGAAATATTTCTTCCCAGTAACAAGCATCATGAAAGACATGCTTTCAACGATGTGCAATTTAGAATGTTTGCTTTGGCAACCAGTTGATTACATGCTTTATACACTGTAATAATTGCGTCTCATATCACACGTTTTTTATCATCAAATTTCTTCTCTTTCTCAGAACATTGAATTGTCTTCCTGTGGAGACTTTCAAACTAAACATTCCTAATTCCAGAAAAATAGTCTCCTCACTGAGTTTTTATTTTTAAGACACTTTACACATTATTATTAAGCTGCAATGCTCTACTTTAACAATAGATGCCATTACATAATATGATTGGCTGCATTCAGAAAATTCCCCAATGTTACAGGTGAGATTGAGGAAGGTGAAATAGTGCTCTGCTATGAATCAAAAGGACTGTTTGTTTTCTATACATCTGCAAAAATTGTGCAAGCACACTCTACTTGCATGCAAATACTAAAATTAACTCTGACACAAGCACACACCCACACCCCTGCCCAGCTGGTACCTTCAGAGAATCATGGTCTCTGACCCAAAATGGAACCTCAGCAAAACCTGACCATCCTGCTGCTTCTCCACAGTCTGCATAACCCATGTTAAAACTTTCTTTGCTTTCCCAAAACGCGAATTGAACCTATCAATTTTATTTCTCAATTCCCACTCATTCATAGGCCACTTAAATTACTTTCAAAGTCATTAAGTAGCTTCCTTTTTGGTAAATTCATTCTAACACTTGCTGCCTCAGTAATTTTAGTTACCCTGACTCTAACACCTGGAGCTATTGATCACTCTCTCCTGCCTGAAAAGCTCTCTCTCTCCTTGGTTTCCAGGTAGCAAACCACCACCTCGTTTTCATCCTGTCTTCTGTCTACTCTCCCTTCTCTGCTCGATTGGATACTGTGATGTTCCTCATGGGTTGTTTGAGGAACTCTCTTGATTGCATTCTGCACCCTCCTCCTCCAGGTGAGAATGTATACTCTCATGACATCATCACCACCGAAAAGAGCTGCTTCTCAAATCCCCTTCTCCACCCTCGATCTCATGTCTGGTTGTGGAGTCTATGTATTCGATTGCTCTGCGCTGGGGAGCCTGATGTGAAGCACTGACGCCTCACTCCTTGGGGAGAGCTTCTGCAACTGTAATTATGACAATTGTAATGACAACGTCCGTTTATGGATCGCCTATCCGGAGGTAGATATCTTGACTAAACAACATCTCTGCCCCACCTATCCATCTCGTTGTGGTCCCTTTTTTACACCTCTAGTTGTAGAAGATCGTTTCTATTAGTCTTCAGGTTTTTCTCATCAGTAGTCACTTTGTAAATAGTTGTAATTTTGATGTACCCCTGGGAGGAGGTGAGCTCAGAGTCTTACGATTATGCCATCCTGGCCATTCCGTCTTCCAGATACCGTTCATTGGCTCTCTGATGCCCTCATTATAATGTCTAAGGTTTCTTGACATGGTTAATGAGAGTTTTAAAATCTATCATTATCAGGATCCTGCTCACTCTTGCACACAATATTCAGTTTCGTGTAGTGCCCGTTAAATTACTTAACTTACTGCAGCACGCTCGACCCCCATGCACCATGTCACTTCAGCTTTGACCACAGACCCTGCTGTTCCTGCCACCCACTCATCCTTCAGTTTCATCTCAGATGCCACTTCCTCCTTGAGACTCTTGACATCTCTCACTCAAAAAAATTGGTTGTGTCCCCATGATGTCCCAATTTACTTCTTTTATGCCCTTTTCAAATTGTAATTATTTATTGTTTATACTCCCTACAAGTCTGTAACCTTCTTAGGACCATGTCTCATTCATCACTGCATTTCTAGTGTCTCGTGCCAGAGCTGAAGGAGCACTGTTACCAGTTCTACACACTCTTGGAGCAAAATTCAAATTCATTACTGTTCAGCCAAACTATTCCAGAAATATCTTCAAATCATCATTTTTTTTCACTGCTAGTTTGTGCCTTTCTTCAAATGTTTTTCCTTGGTTTAGTTACAGACATTTCCCTTTATCAGAGTTTTCATTTCTTTCATGTTAAAATATTTATATGTTTTATTACTTTATTATGAACCCATTCTCCATTACTGCTGTAATTAGAAATGGTATTTTAACATTATCAAAGGTGAACTCCAAATATTGTGGGCTATATTTTTTTCCTTAGACATGGCAATGAAAGATTCCAGAACTTGTTTCTTAAAACAATAGTGATGGTATTAATCATCTTAGAAAGAGAAAAGTCAGTTGCTACCTGTGCCAACAATTATTTTAAGTATTTTATTTCTGTTCGGAGAGCTCCTTTCAACATTTCTTATAAGAAAGGTCTGGTGTGGAACTCCCTCAACTTTTGTTTGTCTAGGAAAGTATTTTGCCTTCATATCTAAATGATATCTTTGCTGGGTAGAGTACTCTTGGGTGACAGTTTTATCTTTCAGTTTTCTTGAGAATGTCATTCTGTTCCTTACTGGTTTTCTGCTGAAAAATCTGCTGATAGTCTAATGAGGGTTTCTTTGTAGGTTACCATCCTTTTTTTCCCCCCTGGCTGCTTTAAATATTCTTCGTCATTGACTTTGGACAATTTCAATGTGTGTCTTGGAGAAGGTCTTTTTCCATTGAGGTACTGAGGTTGTTAGATGCCTTCTTAGCTTCATGAAATTCTATATCCAGTTCCTTCCCAAGTTGAGGAAGTTCCTAGTTATTACTTCTTTAAGTAAACTCTCTGCCCTCTTCTCCCTCTCTTCTGGGATATCCATTACCTTAAGGTTGCCATACCTTAAAAAGTTGGATAGCTTTTGGAGAATCTTCTCATTTAAAAAAATATTTTATTTCTCTTTCGTCTCTTACTTGTATAGTTTTTAGATTTCTATCTTTGAACTCACTAATTTTCTATTCCTTATGGTTTCCTGTATTTCCAGTGCTTTCTAACGCATTCTTCATCTCATTTGTTGAATTCTTCACCTCCAGGAATTCCGTTTGGGCCTTTTTTTATTTTTAGCATTTTAATCCTTGTGGTATAGTATTAATTCTGTTTGTTAATTTTATTCCTGAGTTCATCGAACTGCTTTTCAAAGTTTTCTTATGGTTCACTGAATTTCTTCATGACAGCTAATGAATTCTCTATCAGTTAGATCACAATATTCCTGACTTTAAGTTTAGTTTCTAGGAGTTGTCATTTTATTCTTGGTACAGTGTTACTGTGGTTCTTCATAGTTCTTGATGATGCTTCATGGTTCCTCTGTCAGTGCCTCCGATGTAGTGAACACCTATTTGATTCTAATGATTCAACGGGTTAGAAATCAGAGGCCTTTCTTTTGTTCTCCAGTTGGTGGCATTATAGCACAAGCTTTTGGTTTCTATTACCTGAGCTGCCTCTGGTAATATTTGCAAGTGGGCACTTTTCATCCTCTACTGCCTCTGTCCAAGGTGTTAACCTTATCACTCCTTATGCCTCCGTGACCGTTGGTGCCTGGCAGCCGCTAGTGCCACTGGCATCACCACATAGGTCACAGGTATGGTGGGTTCTTCTGCCGCATCTGGCATCCTAAGTCACACCTCCATCACTGCAGGGGGACCGGAAGGGTGGGGCTGTAGCTGGAGTCCCACCCAGAGCCTGCTCCCACCTGAGCGCTAAATGCAAAACATGAGCGTCCCAGCCCCACACAAAGCAAGCACAAGCTTTCATGCCCCACAACCAGCACCACTGGGCTGGCCAATTCTACAAAGAACACACCAGATGCCATCCCGCAGGGTCTCCTCCAGACAATTTCAGCAGGGCACAAACACTCCACTCACAAGGCATCACCCCTCCCAGAGAACACAGGGCAAACCCTCCGCACAACACAGCACCAGACTAACAATATCCCAAGCACCTGGGTACTCAAAAGCAAGCAGTCTACCAGCACCAGATCTGTGTTCCTGTCCAGAATTGGCTCAGTCCTGGAAACCCCCTACAAGCTTTTGCTTGGGACTCCACTTGGCCCCAGTAAACCCTGGCGGTGCCTACCACCCCGCACTGCTCAGTGCCCATCACCAAGAAAATCTTCTCCTTGGACATTGGGTGGTCCCCATTCCCGTGGGTCCCCGCACAACACAACCCAGGGACACTCTGGCCAAGCTTTCTACCCCAACTCCTTAAGACCCCAGGTGGACCCAGCCCCGAGAGTCCGACCCAAGCCACCAAGCAAAGCTCCCCCTTCCCTCGGCTCTGGTAAGCTTGCCCCCTGACCCGCTCCACTTCGCCTCTGGTGCGCACAGGCTCTCCAGGCACCTACCGGAGAATATTGGTAGCAGGAGCACTAGGGCCGTCAAAAGAATCCCAAAGAAGCACCAAGTCAAAAGGGGACTCTCAGGGCGGCCAGAAGGTGCCACGAGCGATGTGTAAGACGCTGCCATTTTCGAGAAGATCAGCGGGGGACAAGATCAGCGGGGGACCAGCCCAGCGGAGATCTTTTAAAGATCAGTTAACAGACGCAATAATCCCCGGATTCAGTGTCTAGCGCCGATGCAGGTGGGCGTGGCCTGGGCCACTGCCGGGTGGAAGTGAGGGTCTGGCGGGGCCAATGGGCGGGCTGTAAGGCGGGGCCTCGGCGCCGGGGAGGCTCTCAGGCCTGCGGAGGGGGCGCCGGCCCAGGCTGGGGTTTAACCCTCCCTGGGCCAGGTCAGCTTTGAGCCTCATTCTTGAGGCATGACTGACTCTGGTTCCTCCCTCTGCAGACTTACCTTGCGGTTAATGGCGGGTTCACCGCCGCTTTGTAAACAGACTGTTAACCCCCTCCGAGGTAGGAAGGGTGGAAAGAAATCTAGGGTTGGCACGGTCATCATTGTCCCTTTTCCGAAACACCGGTTTAAAGAAGAAAGTGCATCGACCTGAGAATAGAAACCTGGGGCCTAGACAGCGGGTCACCATGGGGCAGACACTCCTCAAGACTCCACACTGGTCCTGGGCACCTGGTCAGTATTTGGCATTAGTCAGGCGTAATTCGGGAAAATAGTTGAGATTTCCGTGGTTGAGTATCTGCTCCAGAAGTCTCTCATGGCCTGATAGATTTCAAGATCACGAGAGGTTTGGCCATTGCTCTCCCAGACGCTAATGTGTCTCCCCTGTACTCCTAGGAGAGCACCCTGGGAAAGCGAACTATTAAACAACACCAGGTCATTATCATATTGGGTCTCAACTCTATGGGGCCCTTGCTTTTGAGCAACTAAATACTTTATTGAAGATGAAATATACATGCATGAGAAAAGTAAGGACGGGTGTATTACAAATTCTTGGGAATAATGAATGTCATTAGAGTTGTGATGGTAAGGAATTGGTTAGATGAAATGGATAAAGGAGAGAACTTTTCTGTTGAAACAATCTCTCAAACAACGCTGGAGAAATAACAGTAAGCAAGATTTATTTGTGGAAGTGTAAGTAAATCTGTATGACTAGTAAGTGAAAAGTAACAGGGCTGGTATTAAAGAGCAAACAAAAAGAGTTGACATTTTCTTCCTATTAGTTGCCAAAGAATAAAAAAGTCAAACAGTGTGAGTAAACATATTGGAAGACCAACAAACTCATACTTTTAGTTTTTAATGTAACTTTTTTGTAGGTTAAAAGTTTTGAAATGGCATGACTTTTGAACTGCCAGTACCACTTAGAGTTTATCATAAAGAAATAATCAAAGCTGTGAGCAAAGATGTACAGTTTTGGAAGAAATTTAAGTCTTATGTGTCTAGTAATAGAAGTAGTAAGAGCTTATGGTAGGTAAATTATGGAATTTATGAAATTCAGTGCAGCAAGCAGTGTAAAAAAATCAATGTAAGAAACTATGATATATCTAAGTGGAAAAAGCAGACTCCAAATCACTATATACATTTTACCATTTCTTTTATTAAAACAAAAGTAATAAATGATACAGATAAAACAGATCAGCTGGAAATATGCCCCAATTAACCAATACTTGACAGGATTATGGACATTTCTTTCTTAATAGTTTTCTGTATTGATCCTATGTTATATTTGGAATCAGGCAGAAAAAAAGTTATTTGCATTCAACCTATATTTCAACTACTACTTTATTCATAGAATGGTGGGGAAAGACCCCTGTATCACACAGAATAAGGTATGAGAGGATGGTGGGGAAATGGAAATTCTCCCTATAGACCTCAAATGCATCACCTGGAATTACAAAATTTTATATATATTGAAATAATTTTATATCTGAGATGTGCCAAAGATATTCTGGGTTCAACAAACCATAGAATTTCCTCTTCATCCCAGATCAAGAAAAAATTTTGAATTCTTAGTAAAGCATATAAAACACAATGTACAAGTGTGATGTGTAAAATAAAAACACCTCAGTGTCTTGGATTATTAAATCCCAACACTCCATTATAACACAGTTAAAAGAGATGTAATTAAGGAGATAGTAAAGGCAAAGGAAAGTATAATGAGGGGGAATTGTCATTTCTGTTCATTCTTAGGGTTGTGAAGAGTGATAGAAATGTTCTGCGGCTCAATGTTGGCGATTATCTATGAAAAGAAAGAATCTATTTATTGTTCTCTGCAGCCATTTGTACACAATATTATGTGTAAGTTATACCTCAATAAAGCTGGAAAAAACTTTCGCATCTATTTTTAGACTTGAAGTAAGTTTATTTTTCCCATGGCAATATTTAAAGATAGGGAAAGAAATATGGTTAGTTTTTGATTTCCTAGTGACAGGTGCTCCATTAGATTCAAAGGTTGGGTTTTATGAAACTTTCTTTCAATCAGTGAAATTTCTATACCTGGGGTTCATCAAACCATCCTAAATAGAATTGAAGACTATCACTAAATTTCTTTAACTTATGTTCATTTAACCCAACTGAGTCTCCATCTGACAGGTTCTGAGCTTTGTTCCTTGTTTTTCTGGTCAAGATCCAAGCCAGGGATGGAGTCTTCTTGCTGTGTGGGATAGTTCTACACCTTTACTAGGTGCATAATAAATACCCATTAAATACTAAATGAAATAAATGGGTGTAGCTTTCAAGTGCATTTAACATGTCTCTGCCAATCTTCCCCCAGCGTGGACTTACAAATGCTGGGGAAGTTCTGAGAGATTTTGATTTTAATAATTTGATAATCTAAACAAAGTAGGGTTTGTCTTTGAAAGAAACAAACTACAACTGTCTGCACAGAAAACTCTTCTAAATCAGGCATGGCAAGCTGACCTGTGAAGTGAAGCTACTGTCTACCTGCTAAGCTTGAGGTCATTTTAGTGACTGAGCTCCAAGACTGTGAACTTCCTAATGTCCTGAGAGGACTAGTACTCAAGAGTTCAGGCTTTGAGTGAAGTAGGGGCTTAAACACCAGTGGTTCCTCCAACTCCTCTAAAGATTTTGTCAACTGCTAAGAGAAAATGAGGAGAGAAAGGAGAATATGCTTGTTTGTAGACCAGGTTTGAAGCTATGTGGTCACTCTCTTGTAGCTTTAGGAATGGTGGCAGGGTAGAGGTAGGTGTCTGGGGGTGTCATTGAACAGAAGCCAACTTTGTTTAATAAAACAGTGTTAGATGATATTTTGGTGCCTAAATTGGTATATTTACATTTTGCTTTTCAGAGGCAGGGGTAGCAGCCCAAAGGGACCTGTGAATGCTCTCTGAAGAGGCTTTCCCTGTCATGGTGGCTTACAAGTTAGGTATTTGTGAAACTCTGAAAGAGAATGGCCAAACAGAGGATAGTTAAGCCATTGTTTTAATGTTGGCCCTGGGAGCTCTGCCACCTTTACTTACAACTGCCATACAGTTGATCTTCTTACTTAGCTATTACTTCAAGGGCATTAATGTGGTATGCCACACACAACACAGGGGTTCTAAACTCAGCCAAGTACAGAAAGGAGGGCACCTCTCAGATGGGAAAGGTATTCATTTTGTTTCCTCTTGTCTTCTGGAGGTTTTAAAAATTAAATATATTACAAAGCACATTCCACAAGTAGGTTTATAAAGATAAAATCTTTCATTGCTTTCTCATTGTAATGGTGGAGACAGAAAAGTACATTTAAACATCATAGACTTTAACTTAACATCTCACACTTAAATGTACAAAAAGGCAAACAAAACAAAATTAAAATGTTAGCACTGGGAACAGCTTTGGAGATCAATTGTTCCAGCCCCTACTTCTCAGATAAAAAAATGTAAGGCCAGAGGTAAACAGAGTAGTCTCAATAGTACAAGTTAAGTTAGGCAATATGGAATTTTATGCATCATTAGTATATACAGCATTTCCTAAAGATAACTGAAGTTTAAAAATACCATGGATTTATTGAAATTACATTTTTCCATTGAGAAAGTGAAAACTGATACAGCATATATATTATACCAATCTGTCTAACCAGAATATATTCTGATCTATGAAAGAATAATAGCTATCTAAGGAAAAAAGGCATGAAGAAACATGAAGAAATATTAGCAAATAATGAATTAGTATTAGCAGTGGTTCTCGTCAGTAATATAATTCATGTGACATATGTTTTTATATCTTCCTCCTGTGTTTTTGAAATTCTCCTTAATAAGCCCATGCTACATGATATCATTTTTAAAATAAGAAAAATGACACACTTGGAAAAAGAAATCCTGGGTGACATCTTCTTTCTTTAAGCAATTGAGACAATTTATATATCTTAAGTGTAGTTTCCCCCGACTAGATAATGTGTGCTTTTAGCACAAGAGAAGAGGATGTAGGAATGACAGAAATCCAAATCAAGAGAAGGGAGCTTCACTAGATACTGGGGGAGCTTCAGCATCTTCATGTGCACATATTTGCATCTCTGTGAAGTCACTTCAAAGATTTTACGAGTCTCAGATCTTATTCTGTTGAAATGTATTGGCTCTTTTCCAGTCAAAATTTTAATTGAGGTGTTCTCCAGCTTTATAGTAACTTTGTCAAGGAAGGACACTGAACTAACAGGATATTTTTGTTTAGATGACAGCATGGTTGACAACTGAACTCCCCAGAATTTATATGCTGATAATCGTGATGCTAGCATTTCACATAAATTGAAACCAAAACTGTAATAAGAGATAAAGAAAGGGATTACATCATGATAAGGTCAATCAAATAAGAGATACAACATTTGTAAAAATTTATGCACCCAAAAAGGAGGACCTAAATATATTAACCAAATATTAACAAACCTAAAGGAAGAAGTAGACAACAATACAGTAATAGTATGGGACTTCAATGCTGCACTTATATAAATGGATAGATCATTTAGACAGAAAATCAACAAGGAGACATTCGCTTTAAACAGCACATTAGATTAGGTAGATATTTACAAAATAGTTGATCTATAAGGAGCAGAATACACATTCTTCTCAAATGCACATGGAACAATTTCCAATCTAGACCCTTTTTTAGGCCATAAAACAATTCTCAGTAAATTTAAGAGGATTTGGATCATAGCAAACACCTTTTCTGACCACAATGATAGTAAACAAGAAATTAATTACGTGAAGAAAACTCGAAAAATCACAGATATGTGGTGATTAAACTACTGATCAGTTGATTGGTAAGAGAAAAAATAAAAAACACACTGAGATAAATGAAAATGGAAACATAACATATCAAAAATTATGGGATACAAAAAAACTATTCTAAGATAATATTCTTATTGATAAATGCCTATATCAATAACAAGAAAATTCTCAAACAACCCAACCAGATACCTGAAGGAAGAAGAAAAAGGAGAACAAAGAAAATCCAAAGCTGGTAAAAAGAAGGAAATAAAGAACAGAGCAGAAATAAATGAAGAAGAGAATTAAAAGACAATAGAAAAGATCAATGAAACCAAGAATGATTATTTGAAAAAATAAACAAAGTATGCAAACCTTTAGTTAGACTCATCAAGGAAAAAAAAAGAGGACTCAAATAATTTCAGAAATGAGAGAGGTATTACAATGATGCCACAGAAATACAAATGATCATAAAAGACTACCATAAATAATTATACACTAAAAAATTAGACAACCTAGAAGAAGTGGATAAATTCCTAGAAATTTAAAACTTGTCAGGACTGAATCAAGGTAAAAGAGAAAATCTGAAAAGAATGATTACTGGTAAGGATACTGAATAATTTAAAAATCTCAACAAACAAAAGTCCAAGACAAGTTGGTTTCACAGGTGAATTCTACCAAACAGCTAAAGAAGAATTAACAACTATTCTTATCAAACTTTTCCAAAAAATAGAAGAGGAAGAAACACTTTCAAACTCATTCTAAGAAGCCAGCATTATCTTGATGGTAAAACCAGACGAAGAGGGCACAAAAATTACAGGGCAGTATCTCTGATGAATATTAAAGGTAAAAACCCTCAACAAAATATTAGCAAACTAATTCAACAGTACAATAAGTGGATCATACATCTTGAGAAAGTGGGATTTATTCCAGGGATGCAAGGATGATTCAACATCTGAAAATCAACCAACATGATACACCAAATTAATAACATAAAGGATAAAAATTATATGATTATCTTAATAGATGCATACGTTTTTTGATAAATTTCAACATCCATTTATGATAAAAAATCTCAACAACGTGGGTATGGAGAGAAGTTATCTCAGTGTAATAAAAGTCACATATGACAAGTCCACAGCTAACATTATACTCAATGATGAAAAACTTAAAGCATTTCTTCTAAGATCATGAACAAGACAAGGATGTTGCCAGTTTTACTTCAGCATTAATATTGGAAGTTCTAACCACAGGAATCAGAAAAAAAAAAAAAAAAGACAGAGAAGAAATCCAAATTGGAAAGGAAGAATCAAAAGTGTTACTGCTTGCAGATGACATGATATGTTTTATATATAGAACATCCTAAAGAAGCCATCACAAGCTGTTATTACTCAACAATGAATTCAGTAAATTTGCAGGATTCAAAATTAATATACAAAAATCTGATGTGATTCTATCCACTAACAATGAACAATAAGAAAGAGAAATTAAGAAAACAATCTCATTTACAATTGAATCAAAATCAACAAAATGCCTAGGAATAAATCTAATTAAGGAGGTAAAAGACCTGTTCTTGGAAAACTGTATGACATTGATGAAAAAACTGAAGATGACACAAACAAATGGAAAGATATAATATGCTCATGGACTGGAAGAACTACTATTGTTAAAATGACCATACTCCCCAGGGCACTGTGAGCTGGACTTTGGAAGATGACCAGGATCAGATAGGACCAGAGGCACTTTGGGCAACAGTGAGCTAGGAGTTCAGCAGAGAGCACAGGGCAGATAGTCTGGCTTGACTGAGGGCACGTTTTCTGAAGTGTAGCAGAAAGAGAAGGCTTGGGAAGAAACAGGGACAATGGTACAAAGCCTTCAATTATCGTGAAAGAAATGTGGACTTCATGCTGTAGGTAATGTGGTGGACAGAACACCTTTGAGCAGGGGAGGCACAGGACAGGCTGGGAGGAGAGGAGCCTGGACACAGTTAGGGCTCTGAGATGTGAGGGGAGGTGATTGTAGGAGGGGAGTCCTTCCAGAAGAGGGACCTCAATTAGGAGTATGCTCTGATTTGAGATAAAACACATGGAAGTAAATGCATCCTCATGAATAAAATTTCTCCAAATCTACATTTTATTTTTAAAACAGATTTGAAAATTCAAATCTCAAAAAATGAACTATAAAGACAAGAGACTTTTCATTCCACTGAGAGTACATTCCTGCACTTTTAAGAAATGTTTAAATCCAAATATACATTTTCTCTCTCACTTGAACCTATTTTTCTAGAGAAGAAATGGTTTCCCCATTATTTAGGTAATTTAACAAATTATTTAACGAATAGAACTTAATTTATATTTATACACATATTTCAATCTCACATATAAATATATTGAATTGAAAACACTAACTTTGAAGCAGAAATAATTATAAGTCAATTTATTTCAATAAGCGTAATATTTTTGGTTCAAAAATTCTTCAATTAGCATAAAAAAAAGTACAGTCATCCCTTGTGTCTAAGCAAGTGCTTCATTTTTGAAAACTATATAAAAATGGGTACAGTAAAACTTCAACTCTAATTTAATTCAGAATTTGTGTTAACTTTTGCTCAAACTTATCTTTCTAAGGTGACTCACTGGAGATTACAAAAGGAAGGAACACTTACAGGGCTCTATAAAGAAGTCCTTAGGGAGTAAAACTATTTACTCTGGTTCACTCTTGATCCACTCATATCCTTCTCAAGGCAACATTTCTTTGGCCCAATTTGTGCTACTAATTGGAAAATTGTACATCAAAACCTGTACAAATGTTGTTTGGGGCAGAGGGCAGCCCCTCCTCTTTGACCGCTGGCTCCTTTGAAAGCGGCCCTGCCTGGTGTGAGGACTGAGAAGGGGCTGGGAGCTGCCCCACCTGAGATAAAGAGCTACCTGAGTTGTTTCTCTTTCCTTCCCTTTGTATGACTGACAGCAAATCCACAAAGTTTGCTTTTCTGAAATACGTGGCTGAGTCTTTATGCTGCCTTTTTACAGATGAGGTGAGGTGCCCACAAAGACAAAGATTCTGATGCAACTTGATATTATCTGATAGGTTTCTTCCCCCCACAAAACTGCCTACCTTCATTGCTGGTAGATGTAGCTGGTGTCCAGATTCTTTTCACATCCCACGAAGAATTGAGATGAGACACAGAGCTTAAGAAAGTAGAGTGCGGGTTTATTAAGGGATGGATGGTACACTCTCAAGGGGAGAACCGGCAGGCTCAGGCACGTGACTGCCCTGAGTTTTTTTGGCAAGTTGGTTACATAGAGTGTAAAAATGAATGGGCAGAATATTCATTGAGGAGGGAAGGTTTTTGGTTGTATTCCCTGATTTTCATTCCAACTCCACCTTCCGGAAGAGAAGCTGTTCTTATTTAGTCTGGATTGAAAGTGTCATGACATCAGTGCATGATGGGTATTTCTAATCTGCAAGGATAATTTTATTGAAATGAGGGCATAATGAACTAAAGTTTACATTTGAACACTGGAGATTCCTACCTTTTCCCACCTTTCCTTACTAGCTTCCAGGCTGCTCATCACCCCAAAATGTGTGACCACTTATCAGCCCAGAGGTTCCTGCTTTTCTTTGTCTGCCCAGGGACCCCTAGTGCTTACGTGATATATGTTTTCCTGTGTTTGGCCTGTGTCCCATTTTCTCTGCTCATATTTAGCTATCTGTCTGCTCTAATACCTTCAGATGACATGTTTAAAGTAAGACATCCTGTCATTCAAGTAGGGAGAAAAAAACACCTAGAGCCAGAATTTAGAGTGATTCTAATTGTCTTAAAGAGGGGAATTCTTTTTAGGAAAACTACAAGACCACAGTGTTCACACCTTACTGAGCTGACACTCCTGTTATGGCTGTGAAAGCCTCTAACTTTTTTCAGAAGCAGGCAACTGAGGCTGAATTCTTTTTGATTTCTCAGGTTGGCTTATTTTTATTAAAAGAGGTGAAGAACAAGTGCTAGACATAAACTTCATAGCTTTTCTAAATCACCAAGGAGTTACAAATAATTTTTAAAAATAAAACTTTCCCCTATTACTTTAAGAATATTTTTCTGGTAATATTCTTAGTTAAGACAAATTTGTTCAAATTCCCCATATTCAGTGCTCTTACTTTTAATGATTATGGGCTGAAATAGTGTTCACATATTTGTAAAGGCTTTTAGTAATAAATAATATATAAAACACATTTTGTGGTTGTTGAATGAATCTTAAGAGTTGGCTTTAATCTTTAAACAGAGGGGTTTCAAAGTCCCTTTCTTTACAAATAAAATTTAATCATTTTGAGGAATATTCCTCTGAGTTTGGAAATTTTATCAAAAAAATATATTTCCAACCTTAATACTTCGAGAGATCCAGGGAGCTGACTTGCCCTATAAATGTAAGTGTTATTTAAGGGAAAACAGGCAAGATGTTCAATCCCAAATTCCTACATGTTTCAGAGAAGATTAAAGGACTGTGGCTACATTCAAACAATAGTAAAATGTTAGCATTATTATAATAGAAAATAACTAATCCGACTCCAATATTAGATCTGTTCCTTTGGCTTTAACCCTGTGGTGTACTTCCTAGGCTCAGTCTTGCTAGTTCTGCAGCTTTTGTAAAGGAATGTTGCCTGTACCCTGAAATATACAGGATAGCCTATTCTCAGCACTAAACCTTTAAGGATATTAACACTTTTTCTTTCATATAAAGACAACAAGATGCAGAATAGAAAATAACATTTGTTTTATTGGAGGTTTTACAGGGACAGCATAACCTGACCCATGTGGACAGTTGCAAGAAGAAAGGATTCTAAGAACAAAGATTTCTTACACCAAGATTTTTCTAACAACCAAGCATACGCTCTCCCCCTTTTAGTATAAAAGGAGGCTGAATTCTGACTTTGGAAAGATGGTTCTCCAGGACGTTAGTTTGCCATCTTCTCCATTTGCTGGCTTTCCAAATAAAGTTGCTATTCCTTGCCCCAACACCTCGTTTCCTAATTTATTGGCTTGTGGTGTGACAAGCAGAATGAGATTGGACTCGGTAACATGAAGACTTTACACTAGCATTTATGAGAGTGAAATAATCTAGAGAATTATCTTTGTAGATCTCTCTTTTCCTTCTGTTTTCATTGAGATATAATTGACATCCAGGCATACCTCAGAGACACTGTGGGTTTGATTCTAGATCACTGCATTAAAACAGACATTGCAGTAAAGCAAATCATATGAATTGTTTGGTTTCCCAGTTTTATGTGACCACTGTCCTGTAGTCTATTAAATGTGCAAAAGCATTATGTCTAAAAAAACAAGGTACATTTCTTGATGAAAAAATAATTTATTTCTAAAACTTCTAACCATTATCTGAGCCTTCAGTGAGTCCTGGCAGTGACATGAAAGATAACTGAAAACAGATCATTGTAACAAATAGAATAATAATAAAAAATTGAATACTGAAAGAATGACCAAAATGTCATACAGAGACATAAAAGGAGCAAATGTTGTTGGCACCAATAAACTTGCTGATGTAAGACTGACACAAACCTATAATTTCCAAACAAACAAACAAACAAAAACAAACAAACAACAAAAAAATGAGGTATGCCTGAATAACACTGTGTAAGTTCAAAGTGCCCAACTTGAGTTGGTAATGTATATATTGTGAAATGATTACTGCACTAAATTTCTTAACATCTATCATCTCACATAGTTACCCCCCAAATTTATTTTCTTCTTTGTGATCAGAACTTTTAAGACCTACTTTCTTAGCAACTTGCCAATACAGTTATCCCCTGACATCTGAGGTGGATTGGTTCCAGATCCCTACCCACTTCCCCTACAAATAAATCTAAATGCTCAAGTTCCTTGTATAAGGCATAGCACAGCCAGCCCTCCTTATCCAAGGATGCAGAACTGTCGGGTACAGAGTGTCAGAGGTATGCAATACAGCATTCTAATTACAGTCACCATGCTGTGCATTACATACTAGTCTTAACTTATCTGATAACTAGAAGTTTGTGCCTTTTGAACCTCTTTACTCAATTCCTCCACCTTCTCAGAACTCCCCTACCTCTGGTAACCAGAAATCTGATTTTTTTTTCTATGAATGTGGATTGTTGGATTCCACATATAAGTGAGACTGCAGTATTTGTCTCTTCATGTATGCCTCATTCACTTAGAGAAAAGCCATGAAGGTGCATAAGTGTTGTCACAAATGGAAGGAATTCCCTCTTTTTCATGGCTGAATAGTATTCCACTCTATGTATGCATGTGTGTGTGTGTTTATATATAAATATATTTCACTTTTTTTAATCTATTCATCTGTCGATGGAGGTAGTCTCAGTTATTGTAAGTAATGCTGCCATACACAGGGAGGTGCAGTGATCTCTTCCACATGGAAGATTTTGTTTCCTCTCAATATATACCTATACTGGAATTGCTGGATCATATGGCGATTCTATTTTTAATTTTTGAGGAATCTGCATACTATTTTCCATAGTTGTATGAATTTACTGTAGATATTAATATATTAACAGACTCAAAAGATAAATTAATATGTGGCTTTGTAGAAAACAATTAGTGCTTCCGTACTGATGGGCTGGTCGGTTTTTTCTGGTGAGCTGTGGGTCTAGCAGTAACTTCTCTTTTCCTATAAGACAAGACAAAAAAGATAGCATCAGCAGTAAACATAAGTACAGAAATTAAATTCCAGAAGCTTATTTAGAAAATGGACAATTAAAAGCATATTTATAGTAGTAAGAGTCACATAACTAGGAAATGATTCTTTTCAAGTAATTTCAAATGTTCAACTAGTCTCACTCCAGAAACCCTTTTTCTATCCCTGTGTTATATTTTTGATGCCCCCCAAAATGAAAAACAGAGCAGTTGCATATACTTAGTAAATATTTTAGTTTGGGGTCAGTGGGAAAGATTAAAGAGAAACATGCATTTTCCCCTAATAATGGAGTTTTAAATCTGGCTCTGAGATAAAACCTTTAAAAAGACAATAATTCCAGGAGTGTTCAAGTTTAATAATGCCTCATTTACCCCTCACTGTCAAGGAAATGATGTGTTGCAATAAGAGAGACTCCTAAGTAGGTAAAATCCACATCACACTTTTATTGTAAAAGCAGACATCTTTCTAAAACCTATTATTCAAATCAGTGCTATGCAAAGAAATATAATGTGCATCACATGGGTAATTTTGAATTTTCTGGAAGTCACATTAAAATATGAAAAGAAGCAGGCTTAGTTTTAATATATTTCATTTAACCTAGTACCCTTATACTATACATTTCTTTGCACTAAGTCTTTGAACCTGGTGTGTACTTTGCACTCAAGCTCATCTTACGTAGGATAAGCCATGTTTGAAGTCACAGCAGCCACTCAGGGCTACGGAGTCTGGAGCTGGAAAATGCAGTCCCCGTCCCTCCTCAGGAAACAGGGTAGACAGACCACAACCAAATGTGGACCAGTCGGTTACTCAGAGTGTTCCCGCCCCAGCAAACACTTCGGGATGCCGACCCCACGTAAGAGCTAACTGTGTTAATTTTGGAGATTCTACTATTTCTCCTGGTGGGCGAGGCATCACTGAACCACCACTGACACAGCACTGTGCTTGTAATAGAGCTGTTTTCCTAAGGACCACTGTGGTGGGCGACTCCTCCTGAATCCTCCAAAACCAATATATTTGTCTACTTTTTGAAATCAGTTCATTTTTTTCTAGTGGTACTGGACTCTTTTAAAAAATAGAATTATAAATAGAAATTTAATATATGAGAAAAATAAATAAGCATTAATATAATTTTAAAGAAACATTCATTAGATATAACAAAAAAGCTATTCAAAGATGATTAAAATGTGAGTGTGAATGACTAATTACAGTTATGTTATTACCTTCAGCATTCATTAAGTTATCTTCAAATGTTTACAGACACTTTGAAGTTCATGTCTATCTGAAAACTACTGTCCTAGTTGGCTTTAGTCTCAAAGAAATCCTAAGAGAACCATGCAGACACACTGGGCTGGATAGGCCCAGACTGTCATTGTAGTTGGTATAAAATTGTGTCTTCCCCTTTACTCCTGTAATCAAAGACATCACTTTGCTTTTAACAAGAAATTGCTCATAGGGAGTGAAAGGAGTCAAAAGTTAGAAACTTTCGTTAAATAAGTCATGAGGATATAACGCACAGCAGAGTGAGTATAATTATTAATACTGTATTTCATGTTTGATAGTTGCTGAGTTTCTACCTTAAAAGTTCTTATTTTTATGGCTGAATAGTATTCCATTGTATAAATATATCACATCTTCTTTATCCAGTCATCTGTCAATGGACATTTAGGTTGTTTCCATGTCTTGGCTATTGTAAATACCGCTGCTGTGCACACTAGGGTGAATGTATCTTTTCAAATTAGAGCTGCCTTTGGATATATATACCCAGAAGTGGGATTGCAGGATCATATGGTAAGTCTATTTTTAGTTTTTTGAGGAATTTCCATACTGTTTTCCATAATGGCTGCACCAAACTACATTCCCACCAGCTGTGTGGGAGGGCCCCCTTCTCTCCACACTATGAACACTTACATTGTCTCCATACTTAGGCTATTATAAATAATGCCACAATGAACATGGGAGTGCAGATATCTTTTCAAGTTAGTGTTTTCATTTCCTTTGGATAAATACCCAGAAGTGGAATTGCTGGATTGTATGGTTGTTCTAGTTTGGATATTTTGAGGAACCTCAATACTGCAGGGTGATATTATATTGAGGTTTTGAATCACACTTCCCTGATGATTAGTAATGTTGAGCATCTTTTCATGTACCTGATGGATGAAGACCTGTATGTCTTCTTAAGAAAATGTCCATTTAAATCCTCTGCCCATTGTTAATTAAATTGTTTGATATTCTACTATTGAGATGTATGAGTGGTCACATATTTTGGATATTCATCTTTTATCAAATACATAGTTTGCTATTATTTTCTTCCATTCAGTAGATTGCCCTTTTATTTTGTTGATGGTTTCCTTTGCTGTGTGGAAGCTTTTTCAGTTTGACATAGTGCTACTTGTTTCTTTTTGATTTTCTTGCCTTTGCTTTTGGTGCCAAATCCAAATAATAATAATAATAATAATAATAATAATAATAATAATAATAATAATAATAATAATAATAATAGCCAAGATGGATATCAATGAGTTTCTGCTTATGTTTTCTTCTAGGAGTTTTATGATTTCAGGTCTTACTCTCAAGTCTTCAACAGATTTTTGAGTTAATTTTGTGTATAGTTTAAGATGGTGGTCCATTTTCATTCTTTTGCATGTAGCTGTCTAGTTTTCCTAACACCATTTATTGAAGAGACTGTTCTTTCTTCACCATATATTCTTGCCTCCTTTGTCATAAATTAACTGACTTTATACATGTAGGTTTATTTCTGGGCTCCGTATTCTGTTCCATTGATCTATGTGTGTGTTTTTATGTCAATATCATACGGTTTTGATTACTTGAGCATTATAATATAGTTTGACACCAGCGAGCATGATGTTTACAGTTTAAGGGTGCTTTGGCTATTTAGGGTCTTTTGTGGTTCTATACAGATATTTTTAAGATTGCTTGTTTTGTTTCTGTAAAAAATGCCAATGGAATTTTGATGGGGGTTGCGTTGAATCCATAGATTACTTTGTGTAGTATGGGCATTTTAACAATGTGAATTCTTCCAATCCATGAGCATGAAATATCTTTCTATTTATTTGTATCTTTCTCAATTTCCTTAATTAATGACATTTTTGGGGGACTTTTGCGTCTATGTTCATTATGTTTATTGGCCTTGATTTATTTTAAGTCTTTCATTAAATTGTAATTTTTTTCATTAAAATTTAAGTTTAATGTTTAAAATCCCAATTTACCTTAGTAGATATGAATTTTTATTCTTTTTTTTCTATTCTAAGCCCCCTGACTTTTTTCATTTTTACAGATAAAGAGAAGGACAAAATTAAAGAGATGTCTTGTAAATATTACCTTTCAGTAACTTTAGCCCCATCAGTTTTACTGCCATTTAGTAAATTAAGAGAACATAAAAGGGAAATCAAATAATGCTGCTTTTAATTTCACAGCTTAACTTATATAGATAACAACTGTAAATGAAATGAAATCAAATTGTGGCTACATAGCTTCTTACTACTCCCTAAGCTGTATAGACAAATGGAGATTTTCATCATAAAATGCAAGTGAATGCAAATGTCAAAGTTTCTACTGTGAACCATTTAATCTTGGCTACTAGCCCAATCTAGGAAGTAGGGCACACCTAGGGTAGGGAAGGCCTCATAATATTCCATGGGTTACTGCAGAGCTTAAACATCTAATGCCACTGAAATGTTTCTTGCAGTTGTAATAGTTGAAGAAACTCTGCATAAATTTCTCCTGTTGCAATGATATGAAAAGTAGCTAAAAATATTTTCAGTAATGAAATGCAATTCAGACAGCACCCTCACGCAAGCACATTTTAAAAAAACACTGCATGCAACGTGGACTACAAACAACTGCACAAATGCATGTCAAGAGTGAAAAGGTTAGACTAAGAGGAAATGAGCTGTAATTTACCCTTTGTTCTCTTTCTCTTTCTTTTCTTTCTCTTTCTTCTCCTTCTCTTCCTTCTCTTTCTTCTCCTTCTCTTCCTTCTCTTTCTTCTCCTCCTCTTTCTTCTTCTCTTCTTTCTCTTTCTTCTCCTTCTCTTCCTTCTCTTTCTTCTCTTTCTCCTCCTCTTCTTTCTTCTTCTGTTTCTTAATGAAAAGACATCTGCACAGGCAGATGCAAACTAATAAAATGGCAACAACTAAAAGAAAAAAAGAAGCAAATGATATGTAACTCTGAAACTAATTATTAAGATTCCAAACCTAAGAGAAGAAATAAATGTTGGTTACATTTTTTGTAGTTAGAAAATGCAACTTTATTTAAGCCCATATACATTTATATTCCATTTAAACTCTTAAGGATCTAAATCAACTCCCTGGAGTCACTTAAACAGTTCACAGTAGGTCAGAGTCCTTGTTTAATTTAGAAGATAGTACAAAGCATATTCAAGAAGCAGACTCATATGACTGCTCATATTGAAAAAAACATTTATTATTGAGGGCTTGTTACTAAGTGAAGTTACAGAATATAAAAGAAGGTACAGTGGTACATTGTACCAGCACAAAGTGGTATATCATAAAAGATCAGGTTTTTCTAGACTGTTTTTACTTAATATCAAGCTATAAAAAAAACTACAGTAACTGAAAAATCACTGAAAAAAATAATGGACTTCTTCATACTACATTGCGATTTAAGAGGTATTGAAGTTTGGATACGTACTTGCAATTAGAATAAGCAGAGAAATGGTTCTTGAATCTGAGGAAAAAATGAACAATTTTGAAGATATTGAGCATGTATGGGTCCTAGATAGCTACTGTATTTTAATTTTGTTCAGAATCTAAAAACGACAGCAAAAAAGTTTATTAATGTACTTTTGGCATGACTGCTAGTGCATCCAAGTCATTTTGATCACAGAACCCCTTTAAAGAGATTTCAGGGTTAGGATCCACCTTGTGATACTCTTAACAGGAGCCTAACTTTTCACTGTTTTGTGATATAGCTATCATGTCATGGTAGTTAGTACAGGTTACTACGACAGAATTCACTAGATTAGAGAAAATTACATATATGCATCTATAGAAATTACTACTTGCATTTGTCATGGTATCTGCATTACTAAAATAACAGTAAATGTCAGTTATTACTAATTATTTATGACACATTGCTTCTTTCCTACCTACAAATGATTGGAACATGATATTTCTATGTAGAACTCTAAGGTCTAATGATGTAGGGTTATTAATAATTAAAATGATACCTAGTTTGTCAAAGTCCCCAAGTAATGATAATTCTTTTGGAGTGGAATATTCTAGAAAAAAAATGGAAATAGGTAAAGAAAAAGACTAAATAAATCTTAAAGATCTATACATTCATTGGTGTTTATTTTTTGCCTTTCTATAATCCATAATTATAGTTCATAATTTTAATTTAGTTTTCCTTATAAATGATATTAAAATTTCTCTTTAAAATCTGCAACATAAAATATAAATTTATATTTAATGCTATCAAACTCTTCTTCTTGTCCTCTGATATTCCTTGTGTCAAATTCTGTGGTACAATAAGCAAAATTACCATTAGTGTATATTTAAAATTAGCCTTGAATTCAATGTGATTCTACTTAAAATTAAATGATAGAGGAAGGCTTAAAATGATTTAGTGGTTACTCTGGAATAGAAAGTCTCTTCAAAAAACAGGACATTGGTAAAAAACTTATAGCTAATGTTATACTTAATGTTGAAATGTTAAAAATTTTTTTCCCTTAAGATCAAAAATAAGACAGGATGCCTAATTTTGCCTCTATACTTCAATTCAACATAATATTGGAAGTTTTGGTCAGAAAGATTTAGTAAAAAAGAAATAAAAATACCCAAATGAGAAAGGAGTAATAAAATAATGTCTATTTATAGATAACATGATCTTTTACATAGAAAGATTCATAAAGATCACACACACACAACTGTTATAACAAATATATACCTTCAGCAAAGTTGAAGAACAAAAAATCAACACACAAAAATCAGTTATCTTTCTGCACACTAATAATAAACAATCCAGAATGAAAATTAAGCAAAAAATTTCATTTGAAATAGCATCAAAAAGAATAAAATTCTCAGAAATAAATTTAACCAAAAAGGGAAAGTCTTGTCCTCTAAAAATTATAAAACACTGCTGAAAGAAAGGGAAGAAGACATAAATGAATTAAAAGACATCTTGTGTTCATGGACTGGAAGACTTAATATTGTTAAGTTGTTAATATAACACAAAGTAATTTACAGATTGGAGGGACGTGCCAAGATGGCAGAATCGAGAGACTCACAGCTCTCCTTCTCCCACATATGCACCAAGAATTACATCTACAAACCCTCTGTATAGCACAGAACACCTCCTGAAATCTGGCAGAGTGTCTCTTACTTTGAAATACAGGATGATTTAGGCAAAACCCAATAAGAGAAAAAAAAAAATTGGTGTGGGACCAGTCCTGTGTGGAGGGAGTGGCAAAAGAAGAAAGGCACCCTCACACTGGGATTCCCTCAATTTAAATAAAAACAAACAAACAAATAAAAAACAGCTCTTCAAGAGCAGAGTAGATAACTGATACTGCTAAATCAATAAATCCAGAGAAACATAAGTAAAAGGAAGAAGCAGAAGAATTACTCCCAATTAAAAAAAAAAAAAAAAAAGGAAAGTCCCCTGAAAGAACAATGAGATAGATCTCAACAATATGCTTGATCATGGGGTGATAAAAGCACTTAAGGAAACTAGAGAAACTACAGATAGAGACAGAGAATACTGTAACAGGAAGTAGAAACTATAAAGAGGAGTCAATTAAAAGCAGAAAACTCAATGGCTGAGATAAGAGCCAAGCTAAAGGCAGTCAAAAGCAGATCAGGTAACACAGAGGAATGAATAAGTGACTTAGAAAACAGGATAACAGAAGTCACTCAAACAGAACAACAGACATAAAAGCAAGTAAAAACCAATGAAAGCAATATAACGGACTTATAGGATAATATACAGCATTCCAACCTGCACATAATAGGGATCCCAGAAGAAGAAGAAAGAGAAAGGGGATTTGAAAATGTATTTAAAGAAATCATGACTGAAAACTTTCCAAGCCTAAAGAAGGAAACAGATGGGTATAGAAGCAGCATATCTCAACATAATGAAAGCTATTTATGACACTCCTACAGCCAGCATAATACTCAATCGTGAAAAGCTGAAAGCTTTCCTGCTAAAATCTGGAGTAAGACAAGGATGCCCAATATTCAGTACAGTACTGGAAGTCCTAACCTTTGCAATTGGACATAAAAAAAGAAATAAAAGGGACCCAAATTGGAAGAGACAAGGTAAAATTGTCACTATATGAGGATGACATGATACTTTATATAGAAAACCCTAAAGGCTCCACACAAAAACTACTAGAGCTGATAAAAGAATTTGGCAAGGTAGCAGGAAACAAGATTAACATACAGAAATAAGTTGCAATTCTTTACACTAATAAGTAGATATCAGAAAAGGAAAGTAAAGAAACAATTGCTTTTAAAATTGCATCCAAAAAATAAAATACTTAGGAATAAATCTGACCAGGGCTGTTAAATACTTATATGTGGAGAATTACAAAACATTGACTAAGGAAATTAAAGATGACTTAAAGAAATGGAAAGATATCCCATGTTCTTGGATTGGAAGAATTAATATTGCTAAAATGGCTATACTACCATAGCAATCTACAGATTTAAGGTGATCCCTATCAAACTACCCAGGACATTTTTCACAGAACTAGAACAAACAATCCTAAAATACATATGGAATAACAAAAGACCCAGAATTGCCAAAGCAATACTGAGGAAAAAGAACGAAGTGGAGGAATAACCCTCTCGGCCTTCAGACAATACTACAGAGCTACAGTAATCAAAACAGTGTGGTATTGGTACAAAAACAGACAGATGGATCAATGGAATAAAATAGAGAACCCAGAAATAAATCCACAAACTTTTGGTCAATTCATCTTTGACAAAGGAGGCAAGAACATACAATGGAGTAAAGAGAGTCTCTTCAGCAAATGGTGTTGTGTAACTGGACAGCTGCATGTAAATCCACGAATTTAGACTATTCCCTCACACCATACACAAAAATAAACTCAAAATTACTTAAAGAATTAAACATAAGACAAGACAGTATAAATCTTCTGGAAGAAAACATATGCAAAACATCATCTGACATAAGTTGTAGCAATGTTCTCATAGGGAAGTCTACCCAAACAATAGAAATAAAAGCATAAATAAACAAATGGGACCTAATTCAACTTATAAGCTTTTACATAGCAAAAGAAATCATAAGCAAAACAAAAAGACAACTTATGGAATTGGAGAAAATATTTGCAAAAGATGAGACTGACAAGGGCTTAATCTCCAGAATATATAAACAGCTCATACAATTTAATGAGAAAAAACAAACAGCCCAATCCAAAAGTGGGCAGAAGACCTAAACAAGCAATTCTCCAATGAAGATATACAAATGGCCAATAGGCACATGAAAAAATGCTCTATTTCGCTAATTATCAGAGAAATGCAAATCAAGACTACAAGGAGGTATCACCTCACACCAGTCAGGATGGCCATCATTCAAAAGCCCACAAATGATAAATACCAAAGAGGGTATGGAGAAAATGGAGCACTCCTACACTGTTGGTGGGAATGTAGTTTGGTGCAGCTGTTATGGAAGACAGTATGGGGAGTCCTCAAAAGACTAAAAATAGACTTACCATATGATCCTGCAATACCACTCCTGGGATACATGCACCCCAATGTTCACAGCAGCACTATTTACAATAGTTAAGACATGGAAACAACCTAAATGTCCATTGAGAGATGACTGGATAAAGAAGCATATTTATACAATGAAATACTACTCAGCCCTAGAAAATAGTAAAATACTGGTATTTGTAGCAACATAGATGGACCTAGAGATTATCATTCTAAATGAAGTAAGCCAGAGAGAGAAAGAGAAATACTATATGATATCACTTACATGTGGAGTCTTAAAATAAATGAAAAAGGACAAATGAACTTATTTTCAAAACAGGAACAGTCTCACAGACATAGAAAACAAACTTATGGTTACCAGGGAGACAATGGGTGGGAAGGGATAATTTGGGAGTTTGAGATTTGCAGATACTAATATGCATAAAATAGATAAACAACAAGTTCATACTGTATAGCACAGGGAACTATATTCAATATCTTATAGTAATTTATGGTGAAAAAGAATATGAAAATGAATACATGTATGTTCATGTATGAGTGAAGCATTATGCTATACATCAGAAATGACACAACATTTGAAACTGACTATACTTCAATCAAATACATATATATACAATTTAAAAAGTTATTTACAGATTAATTACACTCCCCATCACCATCTTGAAAATGCATTTTGCAGACACAGAAACATGTAATCTATAATTCACATGGAATCTTAAGGGACTAACAGTCAAGACAATCTTGAAAAAGAAAAGTTGAGAGAACTCACACTTTCCGATTTTAAAATTTACCAAAAAGCTACAATAATTAAACAAAATGTTACTGGCATAAAGACAGACATATAGAGCAATGGTATAGAATATAGAGCCCATATATAAACCCTCACTTATATGGACAAAACAATTGCTTACAAGGATGCAAAGAACATTCCTTGGGTAAATGGTGGTCTTTTCAACCAACAATTTCGGAAAACTGGATATTCACATCAAAAAGAGTGAAGTTTTACACTTATAAGGTATTAATATCCAAAATATGCAATAAACTCCTAAAACTCAATAACAATGACAAAAAATATTTTACAAATAGTCAAGGGGCTTGAATAAACATTTCTCCAAAGAAGATATGCAAATAGTCAAGAAGCACTTGAAAGCTGTTCAACATCACTAATTATTAGGGAAATGTAAATAAAAGCCACAATGATATACTATTTCACATTTATTAACTAACAGATTATAATAACTATTATCAAAACTCAGAAATTAACATGTATTGGCAAAGAGGTCAAGAAATTGGAAACTTTGTGCATCACTGTTGGGAATGAAAATGATGGCACTTAAAAACATTTTTTTAAAATGGAAGACAGTATGGCTGTTCCTTCCCCAAATTGGGCAAGTACTAATCTATAACTCAACAATTCCATTCCTAGGTATATACCCCCAAAAGTTGAAAATAAAGATTCAAACAGATACTTAGATGCCAATATTCTGAGAAGCAGAATTTAGAATATTAGCCAAAAGGTAAAAGCAACAGAGTATCTATCAACAGATGAATGAATAAACAAAATGTTGCATATACAAACACCGGAATATTTTTAGCCATAAAAAGAAATAAAGTTCTGATACATGATACCTTGTGGATGAACTTTGCAGACATTATGCTAAGTGAAATAAGCTAGACACAAAAGACACATATAAAAGTCCACTTATACACAGTACCTAGGTAAGTCAAATTCATAGAGACAGAAAGGAGAACAGAGGTTACTGAAGCTGGGAAGCGGTTTGGGAATGGAGAATTACTGCTTAATGAGTATAAAGTTTTAGTTTGAGATAATGAACAAGTTTTAAAGATAAATAGTAATGATGGTTGTACAACAATGTGAATGTACTTAATGCTACTGAGTTGGCTGAAATGATAAGAAAAATTAAATAAAAGTTGATCTAGAAAAATTATCATGAGCATAGCCTGTACACTTCTGAACAGGAAGTGTTCTGCCAGACATTAAAACATATTATGTTACTAGAACAAAAAAAAAATGATTTGGTTTTGACACAGACAGGCACAGAATTCAAGAGAGCCTATAGAAGGCTAGAATGCCTATGGATTTAACATGTGATAAAAGCTAGCCTTTCAAAACAGTTTGGAGGGAAGACAACTTATTCAACAAATGATACTACTTTTCCATTGGATGGGGGTAGGTGGAGTGAAGAGGGACACAAGCTCATTCCACATACCTTAATGATTTCAAATGTACCAAAGATTTAAATGCAAACAATGTAATTAGGATGCATGGTTGAAATGTTTATATGATTTCAGCATGGGGAAGTCCTAAAGCTTTTATAAGAAAGACACAACATTCACAGCCATTAGGGAAAAGATTGATACAACCAACTACCTATGAATGTAAAACTTTAGCACATATAAATGACCAGATTGAAGGATAGTTAGATAAAATGTGATGATATATATTAAAGTCATCACGAATAAGGATAAGAATAAATCAAAATACAATTCCAAACCAGACGTTAAATATAAAAAGTGTAAGTTTCAGAAAAATATGAAGAGAGTGATACCATTTCTGTATAAGAAAAAAAGAGGAAAAAACCCCACCAAACTAAATGTATAACTACACATAAAAGGATTTTGATCTACAGAAATATATAGAGACACTCTAAACTATAAACAGTGATTAACTCAGGTAATAGGCTAGAGAGAGATCAGGGGATCTAATTTCACTCTGTGTACTTTTGCAATGTTTGAAAATTTACAAAAATATATTTGTGTACCACTCATATAACAAAAATTTATAAAAAGCAACCTACATCTAATAGTATAGTATAAAAATCTTAAAAGAAAACTGATAGTGAAAATAAGGCAAAAAAAAAAAAACTTAGGAAAATAGATCACTTCACATGAAAAAGGTTTAATTTATAATAAATTCAAATCAACAAGAAAAATATTTTGGAAACCTACTAGAAAAAGGAACAAAGAATATGAATAAATAAATGTAGACAAGAAAAAGTTCAACCTCATTGATAATTAAAGAAATGCAAATTAAATAAGACATGATTTTGTACCCATCACCTGATAAAGTTCTTAACAATATAAGTACAGAGTTACTGAACCTGGATAGTTTGAAACTGGCTCCTTGGTTGTATCAGTAGAATCATAACCTGAAAAAATAAATTTGACTCAATGCACCAGCCTTATCAATATAAAATTATGCATTTAATTTTTATATTTTAGAGAAAGATTAATTATTTCTCAAAATAAGTAATACAGATACACTCAGAAATTTGCAATTCTGCTCTTGGGAATTTAGTCTAAACATATATTTGCATGAGTAGGCAAGGAAGTATGCATAAAATGTTCAATACAACTTTTTACTTTATAATGGAAATCCTAGTAGTTAAGTAGCTATAAATCATAAAACTTAGTATTCTTTTAAAAAAGACCTTCCTCAAAGAAAGGAGGGTGGGTTAGATTGTCAAATAAACAACCTAACCTACCAGCTAAAAGAATTAGAAAAAGAAGAGCAAAAAACCCAAAAGTCAGCAGAAGGAAGGAAATAATGAAGATCAGGGAGGAAATAAATAAAATAGAGATTAAAAAAAACAACAGAAAAAAATCAATCAAACCAAAAGCTGTTTTTTGGAAAGAGTAAAAGATGCAAGCACTATTTTATTCCACAATTTGTATCTTTTTTTTTTCACTTAGTATTTTGGACATTTTTTCTTAGCAGTTTTAAAACTGACTTAACACCATTTTATGTTTCTACTGATGCTTTTAGTAGCCTTTCTCTAACTGATGATAAAAGCTGATTAACAATCCAATAGGAGAACTGATATTCATTTTTTTAAAAAAAGATCCCTACAGTTTCTTCTCTCTATGAGCTTTTTCTCACAAACAATTCCCCTCTTCTTCAAACGCTCAACTGTATCATTATTTTATAAGTCTTTAAAAAATGTTTATGGTCAAACCTTTAAAAACAGCATATCAACAAACATAGTCTGCCACAGTGCATATTCTTACTAGGACCATGTGACTAAACAGGGATGGGCCAATAAGTACAAATTTATATGTGGTCTTGACATATCATCGAACAAAAATCACCTCTTTCCCCCTAAAATTCCCAGCATTCACCAAGCTACTCTAGGAGGCTACAGGCTACCAGCTTTACAGAAATTATAAAAAGGTGTTCTAATTATCATGCTAACATAATTGTAAGTGTGTTCTTCCTCTTTTTGTTACTAAAAATGGTGACTGTAAATCCCAGGAACTTAAAGGATGCTTTTGTAAATTATCAGCAAGACATTACTTAATGTGAATGGCTTAATATTGGAAGTCTATAGAGAGGAAACAGCACTGAAAAACAAAATAACATAGGATCGACCACTTGGGAGTACTGCTTTCCCCTCATTTAAGTAATATGAATTGTGCCTCTCATTCTTGACTTATTACAAGGTAAAATTCCCATGTTTCAATTTACTCTGAAAAATGATTCTTATCTCTTTTCAGACATAAAAATACCGAAGGAGAGAAATTAGTATACCTGTGTAATGTGCTAGCACATAATGTGCTGACTCTCTAAAAGCATGCAAAACCACAACAGCAGAATTTTATGTAAATTTTGTCAAATATCTGTCATGGAAATGAATATAAGTCCGAATTAAATACTCAGAGTGCTTCTTTTCACTTATTCTTTTCACTGAGAAAAAAAATAAAAACTAAAAGGGAAAGTTAAAAGACAGAAGGAAAAGACATTTGTACCTTTAATGCACTTTGGCATCTCAGGCTCCCAAGTACTGTTGCCACCACAGAAGACTGCATGGCTGCCATTAAGGGAAAAGCCCTGGAGGCATTCAAGTATCACCACGTCTCTGTAGGAAAATAATTCTCTACTTTCTGATATCACTTTTCCATGCTCGAGCACTGGAGGTTTACATGTGGCTTCTGAAAAGTGAAGAAATTCCAGAATTAATAGAAAGCTACATTCACACAGAAAAACTAGCGCAAGGTAGTAATTTCAAGTGGAGGGAAAGAGGCAAGAGATGAAAGGCAAGATGTTAAGTGAAGAAACAAAAAGACTTTATTTGTGCATTTGAATTCTAGGCAAAAAGATTTAGAGAAATCTAAGAACGTTTTTCCACCTAGAACAGAATGTATTATAGTTCATTGGCTTTCTTCATTTTTTTTCCCATTAGTGACAAGTTTTGAGGAAGATCTCACTACCAGATACAAATTCAAGGTAAGTTCAAAAGCAACTTTTGATACTCTAGCTCTAGGACTGCTTTTTTTTTTTTTTTTTTTTTTAAGATCATGGTGACACTAGTTAGAGTTCCCTGCTCTTTTAGAAAGGTAGCAAAGACTTTTTGGAGAAGGTAATACTTTAAATACTCAAACTTAAAAGTTGAAAAGTCCAGCCATGCAAAATGCTTAGGCCTCACGCTGGTGTACTGTGGTATTCCCCACTCTACTCTACTTGTTCAGAAGTAAAATACAGGTCATGCCCTCTAGACTGATTTCAAGATTACTTTTGCAGAATTGGGAAAAAAAGAACCAAAACTAAAAAACACTGGGCTGGGCAGTGAGTTCCAGAGAACATCTTATGAGGTGACATCTGAGCAGTGGATGATGGCCAGATAACATAAAGCTTTTTAAACCTGAAGAGTATTCTTCCTCCTTTTCCTTGGATCAAAATTTCAATCAGATATCATTTCTCTTCAACTATGTGAACTTCGTTTATCAATTCTCGTGTTCAAGTCACTAATAACAAATTCCCTTAGATTTTGTATATCTAAAACAAGTTTTGTTTATTTCACTTTCAGCTTTGAAAGATGTCTCCCTGAAAAGAATTCTAGTTTAAGTGCTTAATTTTTCTTATAACACATTAGCAGCAATTATTTTTTTACAGTTCCTTAAGAGAAGTGAAGTTGAGTAAGGTGGTGGTTAGGTGGGTATGACTTTAATATATCTTTTACCACTCTCACTGGCTCCCTTTTATTTCTTTCTCTCTTCCTTCCTTCGTTCTTTTTCTTCCTTCTTTCATCCCTCCTTCCTTCCTTCCATTCTTCATTTCTTTATCTCTTTTGCTTTGTTTTCAGTAGTTTTATAATAACGTGTTTAGTTAGCTGGGAGTTTCTTGGTAAATTGAAAGTTTTTATTTAACCCACTAGTGTCACTGCATTTCTTAGGTAGCAACATAGGACCCTGAGTGCCCTCTGCCCAGGCTAAGGCTCTACCAATTCTTCCTTTTCTCTCTTGCTTCTGCTGCTCGAAAGAGAACCAAGAGGTGGAAGCCCTGAAATCAGTAAGATAATTCCTTCTACCATGTCAAAATAGTTTCCAAAGACTTAAGCAGAGGAGATGATCAGTAGTCCTAGCCAGAAAGGACCTACATCATTTCGATAAATAAAGACTTTTCCTGCCTTTCAGTGGCTATGAGATTTCCTTTCTGTTGCCAAATAAGAATGCCCAGGAGGGAGAAAAATAATAACTCTATGAGGTGGGGAACAGTGCAGATAGGGGAAATATTGGCCTTATTTGGAAGATGACAGAAATGTCACAGTATGAAAGATGAAGCAAACTGGTTATAGTCTGGGAAATCAAGCACAGTTTTGGACCTGAAAGTGAATTTATTAAAGCTGCTTAATTAGCTGAAATGGTAAGAAAAAGAAAATAAAAGTTGACCTGGAAACATTAACATGAGCGTAGCCTGTACACTTAAGGACAGGAAGCATTCTGCCTGACATTAAAACACATTCTAGAAGTAGAGTTAAAAGAATGATTTACTGTTGGCACAGACTGGGACAAAGTTCAAGGGAGCCTACAGAAGACTAGAACACCTATGGATTTAATGGGTGACAAAAATTGGCCCCTCAAAACAGTTGGAGAGAAGACAATTTACTCAACAAATGGTACTACTTTGCCATTGGCTGGGGGTGGGTGGAGTGAAGAGGAACACAAGGTCATTCCACGTACCTGAACGATTTCAAATGTACCAAAGATTTAAATGCGAACAATGCAATCAGGATGCATGGTTGCAATGTTTCTATGATTTCAGCATGGGGAAGTCCTGAAGCTTTTATAAGAAAGACACAACACTCATAGCCATTAAGGAAAAGATTGATTCATCCAACTCCCTATGAATGTAAAACTTTAGCACATATAATGACCACTGATTGGAGAACAGTTATATAAAATATGGTGACATATAGTAAGGTCATCATGATAAGGGTAAGAAGAAATCAAAATATAATTCCAAACAAGACGTTAATTAGAAAAAGTGTAAGCTTCAGAAACATATGAACAGAATGATACAATTTCTGTGTAAGAAAAAAGGAGGAAAAATCCATAAAACTAAATGTATAACTATACCATAAGGATTTTGATCTACAAAAATATATATAGACACTCTAAACAATTAACAGTGATTAACTCACATAATAGGCTAGAGAAAGATCAGGGGATCTAATTTGACCCTGAATATTTTAAAATGTTTGAAAACTTACAAAATTATATTTGTGTACCCATCATGTAGCTAAATTTTATACAAAGCAAACTACATCTAATAGCATAGTATAAAAAACTTAAAGACAATAACTGACTAGTGAAAATAAGGCAAAAATACAAACGACAGAAAAAAGTTCACTTCATGGTAATTGGGGCTTCATTTTATAGTGTCAAATAACTGAAAAACTAATTTAGAAAGCCAATAGAAAAAGGAAGAAAAAATACAATACAGAAACATAGAGAAGAAAAAGTTGAATCTCACTGATAATTAAAGGAATGTAAAATAAAATAAAACATGATTTGGAACATCACCTATAAAGTTCTTAATAATACAAGAAGGATAAAGAGTTACTGAACCTGGATAGTTAGGACCTGCAGGATTGGCTGAAGAGGCAGTCTTGCTACCTGTAATAAAATTTGAGTCAATGCACCAGCATAATCAAAACAAAATTACGTATTCATCTTTTTGTTTAAGAAAGAAAAGATTATTACTCAAGTGAAAAACACAATTACATTCAGATCTTTGCAAGACTACTACAAAGAATTCAGTCTAAATATCTATTTGCACATAGGTAAGGATGTAGGCATAAAATGAACAACACAACTCTGTAGTTTATAATGGAAATCCTAGTAGTCAAGTATAAATCATAAAACTTAGCAGGCTTTAAAAGCTTCAAGTAGTATTATATTCCATAGTTTGTATATTTTTCTGGTTGGCATAGTATGTCTTGGACATTCGTTCGTATTAGCACATTTAAAACTGACTTAACAATATTCATGTTAGTACTGGTGTTTTGGTATGCTCTTACTAAAACTGATGATTAAAAAATGATTAACAATCCCATAAAGAGAGTTGATACTGATTTTTCTTTTAATCCCAGTAGATTCTTCTCCACATAAGCTTTGTCTCGCAAAAAATTAATTCAACTCGTCTTCAAAGATGAAAGAGTATCAATGTTTTCTCAGTCCTTAAGAAGTGTTTACAGTCCACTGTTCCAAACAAGCATATCAACAAATATAGTCACAGTGCATATTTTCACTAGGACCTTGTAACTAAACACGGATGGGTCAATGAGTATACTTCTTTATATATCGTCCAACAAAATCATCTCTTTCCCCCTGAATCTTCAGAGCCCTCACCTCACCACGGTACTCTAGAGAGATACAGGGAAACAGCTTTACAGCATTTCTAAACAGGAGATCTAATTACCATGTTAAGATGAATAATACCACTCAATCTTTGAAAATAGTAGGACAACATGAAAAAGACAAACACAATAAAAGGCAGTAATGGAGCTGTCAGTTCCACACCATCATTAAACAGGAAAGTAAACTCACAGCAGTGATGTTACTTGAGTGAGCAGAGCCTCACTAGCAAACCTGGGTACCCTATGCCAGGTTCGTGCTCTATCCATTCTTGCTCTTGTTTTATGCTTCTACTGCTGAAAAGAGAAGCCAGAGGTGCAATCCCTAAAATCAGGAAGATAATTCCTTTCATCACATTCAAATAGCCTCACAAGACTTAAACAGAGCAGCTGAACAGTAGCCCAGCCAAAAATCACCCAGTTCATTTCAATCGATAAAGACTTTTCCTGCCTTTCAGTGGCTATGAGATTTCCTTTGTGTTGCCAAATAAGAATGCCCAGGAGAGAGAAAAATTATAACACTATGCGGTGGAGAATGGTGTGGGTGGTAGGAATACTGGTCTTAATGGGGGGACAACAGAAATGTTCCAATTTGTAAAATGAAGCCAACTGGTTGCAGTCTGGGAAATGGAGCACAGTCTTGGACGTGAATGTGCATGGACACAATGCTACTAAATTAGCTGAAATGTTCCGAAAAAGAAAATAAAAGTTGACCTTAAAACATTAACATGAGCGTAGCCTGTACATTTCAAGACAAAAGCGTTCTATCAGACATTACGACCTATTCTAGAAGAAGAGTGAAAAGAATGATTTCCTGTTGGCACAACCTGAGACAGAGTTCAAGGGAGCTTAAAGAAGACTAGATCACCGGTAGATTTAACGGGTGACAACAACTGACCACTCAAAACTGTTGGAGAGAGGACAATTTGCTCAACAAATGATACTACTTTGCCATTGGCTGGGGGTGGGTGGAGTGAAGAGGAACACAAGGTCGTTCCACATACCTGAACGATTTCAAATGTACCAAAGATTTAAATGCAAACAATGCAATCAGGATGCATGCTTGCAATGTTTCTATGATTTCAGCGTGGGGTATTCTTGAGGATTTTAGAAGAGAGACACAACACTCATAGCCAGGAGGGAAAAGACTGATACATGCAACTATCTGTTAATGTCAAACCTTAGCACATAGAAGGACCGCAGGTTGGAGAACAGTTCGAATATGACGACGTATATTGAAGTGATCATGAGTAAGTATAAAAATAAATCAAATCATATTCCAAACAAAACACTAAATTCAAAAAGAGTAAGTTTTTAGAAACATACGAAAACAATGATAACATTTCTCTGTAAGAAAAACAGAGGAAAAATCACCCAAAATAAATGTGCAATTACACATTTAAGAATTTTGATCTACAAAAACATATAGAGACACTCTAAACTATTAACCGTGATTAACTCAGGTAATAGGCTAGAGAAAGATCAGGCGATCAAATTTGGCTCTGCGTAATTTTGCAATGATCGAACACTTACAAAATTCTATTAGTGTACCCCCGATATAACTAAATATTATGCAAAGCAACCTACAACTTATAGCACAGTATAAAAATATGAAAGATAAAACTGACTAGTGAAAATAAGGCAAAAATAGAAACGTCGGAGAAAAGTTCACTTCATGGTACTAGGGATTCATTTTATAGTGTCACATCACTGAAAAACTATTTTAGAAAGCCAGTAGAAAAAGGAAGAAAGAATATAAGAAATAAAGAAATACAGAGAAGAAAAAGTTGAATCTCACTGATAACCGAAGAAATGCAAATTAAAATAAGACGTGATTTGGTAGCCATCACCTACAAAGTTGTGAACAATATTAGAAGGATAAAAGGTTACTGTACCTGGATAGTTTAGACCTGCAGGACTGGCTGAAGCGGGAGGCTTGCTTCCTGCAGAAAGAAATTGGAATCAATGCACCAGCCTTATCAATACAAAATTATGCATTTCATTTTTTTGCTTGATTTAGAAAAAGATTGATGGTTTCTCAAGTAAAAAATCCACATACACCCAGAACATTGCAAGTTTACTCCCAGGAATTCAGTCTAAATATACATTTTTACACATAGGTGAGGATGTATGCATAAAATGTACAACACAACTCTGCAGTATATAATGGAAATCCTAGTAGTCAAGTATAAATCATAAAAGTTAGTGTGCTTTAAAAGCTCTTCAAGTAGTATTATACTCCATACTTTGTATCTTTTTCTGGTCGGCATAGTATGTCTTGGACATTCTTTCGTATTAGCACATTTAAACCTGACTTAACATCATTTATGTTGCTCCTGGTGCTTTTGGTGTAGTCTATCTGAAACTGATGATTAGAAAATGATTAACAATCCCATAAGGAGAGTTGATTTTGATTTTTGTTTTAATCCCAGTAATGTCTTCTCCACATAAGCTTTGTCTCACAAAAAAATTAATTCCCATTGAATTCAAAGACAGAAGAGTATCAATGTTTTTTCAGTCCTTAAGAAGTGTTTACGGCCCACAGTTTCAAAAGAGCATACCAGAAAACATAGTCACAGTGCATATTTTCACTAGGACCTTGTGAGTAAACAGGGATGGTCAATGAGTATAACTTCTTCATGTATCATCCAACAAAATCGTCTGTGTCCCCCTGAATATTCACAGCCCTCAACTCACCACGGTACTCTAGGGCGATCCGGGGTACCAGCTTTACAGCATTTCTAAACAGGAGCTCTAATTACCATGTTAATACGAATAATTCCCCTCAATCTTTGAAAATAGTAGGACAACAGGAAAAAGACAAACACAACAGAAGCCAGTAATGGAGCTGTGAGTTCCACACCTTCATTAAACAGGAAAGTAAACTCACAGCTTGATGTGACTTGAGTGAGCAGAGCCTCCCTAGCACCCTGAGTACCCTCTGCCCAGGCTCGTGCTCTACCCATTCTTGCTCTTGTCTCGTGCTTCTGCTGCTTTAAAGAGATGCCAGAGGTGCAGTCCCTAAAATCAGGAAGATAATTCCTTCCATCGCATTCAAAAAGACTCTCTAGGCTTAAGCAGAGCAGCTGATCAGTAGTCCCGGCCAGCAATCACCCAGTTCATTTCAATAGATAAAGACTTTTCCTGCCTTTCAGTGGCTATGAGATTTCCTTTGTGTTGCCAAATAAGAATGCCCAGGAGAGAGAAAAATAATAACTCTATGCGGTGGAGAATGGTGCGGGTGGTAGGAATACTGGTCTTAATGGGGGGACAACAGAAATGTCCCAGTTTGCAAAATGAAGCCAACTGGTCGAAGTCTGGGAAATGGAGCACAGTCTTGGACCTGAAAGTGAAAGGACTCAGTGCTTCTAATTGAGCTGAAATGTTCCGAAAAAGAAAATAAAAGTTGACCTGGAAACATTAACATGAGCGTAGCCTGTAGACTAGAGGACAGGAAGCGTTCTGCCAGACATTATGACCTATTCTATAAGTAGAGTGAAAAGAATGATTTGCTGTTGGCACAGACTGGGACAGAGTTCAAGGGAGCATACAGAACACTAGAACGCCTATGGATTTAACGGGTGACAACAGCTGGCCCCTGAAAACTGTTGGAGAGAGGACAATTTACTCAACAAATGATACTACTTTGCCATTGGCTGGGGGTGGTTGGACTGAAGAGGAACACAAGTTCGTTCCACATACCTGAACGATTTCAAGGGTACCAAAGATTTAAATGCACCAAGGATTTAAATGCAAACAATGCAGTCAGGATGCATGCTTGCAATGTTTCTATGATTTTAGCATGGGGAAGTCTGGAGGATTTTAGAAGAAAGACACAACACTCATAGCCAGGAGGGAAAAGACTGATACATGCAAATATCTGTTAATGTGAAACTTTAGCACATAGAAGGACCGCTGATTGGAGAACAGTTCGAATATGAGGATGTATATTGAATTCATCATGAGTAAGGATAAATATAAATCAAATCATATTCCAAACAATACTCTAAATTCAAAAGAATAAGTTTTTAGAAACATATGAACACAATGATACCATTTCTGTGTAAGAAAAACAGAGGAAATATCCCCCAAACTAAATGTGCAACTACACATATAAGAATTTTGATCTACAAAAACATATAGATACACTCTAAACTATTAACAGAGATTAACTCAGATAATATGCTAGAGGAAGATCAGGGGATCTAATTTGACTCTGCGTACTTTTGAAATGATCGAACACTTACAAAATTCTATTTGTGTACCCCTGATATAGCTAAATATTATGCAAAGCAACCTACATCTTATAGCATCGTATAAAAATCTTAAAGATAAAACTGACTTGTGAAAATAAGGCAAAAATAGAAACGTCGGAGAAAAGTTCAGTTCATGGTACTAGGTCTTCATTTTATACTGTCACATCACCGAAAGACTATTTTAGAAAGCCAGTAGAAAAAGGAAGAAAGAGTATAAGAAATAAAGAAATACAGAGAAGAAAAAGTTGAATCTCACTGATAAGCGAAGATATGCAAATTAAAATAAGAATGATTTGGTAGCCATCACCTATAAAGTTCTGAACAATATTAGAAGGATAAAAGGTTACTGAACCTGGATAGTTTGCACCTGCAGGATTGGCTGAAGCGGGAGGATTGCTACCTGCAAAAATAAATTTGAATCAATGCACCATCCGTATGAATACAAAATTATGCATTTCAATTTTTTGTTTGATTTAGAAAAAGACTGATTGTTTCTCAAATAAAAAAATCCACATACACCTAGAACACTGCAAGTTTACTCCCAGGAATTCAGTCTAAATAAATATTTGCACATGTAGGTGAGGATGTATGCATAAAATGTACAACACAGCTCTGTAGTTTACAATGGAAATCCTAGTAGTGAAGTATAAATCATAAAACTTAGTGTGCTTTAAAAGCTCTTCAAGTAGTAGTATACTCCATACTTTGTATCTTTTCCTGGTCGGCATAGTATGTCTTGGACATTCTTTCGTATTAGCACATTTAAACCTGACTTAACATCATTTATGTTGCTCCTGGTGCTTTTGGTGTAGTCTATCTGAAACTGATGATTAGAAAATGATTAACAATCCCGTAAGGAGAGTTGATTTTGATTTTTGTTTTAATCCCAGTAATGTCTTCTCCACATAAGCTTTGTCTCACAAAAGATTAATTCCCATCGAATTTAAAGACAGAAGAGTATCAATGTTTTCTCAGTCCTTAAGAAGTGTTTACGGCCCACAGTTTCAAAAGAGCATACCAGCAAATATAGTCACAGTGCATATTTTCACTAGGACCTTGTGAGTAAACTGGGATGGTCAATGTGTATAACTTCTTCATGTATCATCCAACAAAATCGTCTCCATCCCCCTGAATTCACAGCCCTCAACTCACCACGGTACTCTAGGGCGATACGGGGTACCAGCTTTACAGCATTTCTAAACAGGAGCTCTAATTACCATGTTAATACGAATAATTCCCCTCAATCTTTGAAAATAGTAGGACAACAGGAAAAAGACAAACACAACAGAAGCCAGTAATGGAGCTGTGAGTTCCACACCTTCATTAAACAGGAAAGTAAACTAACAGCAGTGATGTGACTTGAGTGAGCAGAGCCTCCCTAGCACCCTGAGTACCCTCTGCCCAGGCTCGTGCTCTATCCATTCTTGCTCTTTTCATGCGCCTCTGCTGTTGTAAAGAGAAGGCAGAGATGCAGTCCCTAAAATCAGGAAGATAATTGCTTCCATCACATTCAAATAGTCTCTCAAGTCTTAAGGAGAGCAGCTGATCAGATATCCCGGCCAGCAATCACCCAGTTCATTTCAATAGATAAAGACTTTTCCTGCCTTTCAGTGGCTATGAGATTTCCTTTGTGTTGTGAAATAAGAATGCCCAGGAGAGAGAAAAATAATAACTCTATGCGGTGGAGAATGGTGCGGGTGGTAGGAATACTGGTCTTAATGGGGGGACAACAGAAATGTCCCAGTTTGCAAAATGAAGCCAACTGGTCGAAGTCTGGGAAATGGAGCACAGTCTTGGACCTGAAAGTGAAAGGACTCAGTGCTTCTAATTGAGCTGAAATGGTCCGAAAAAGAAAATAAAAGTTGACCTGGAAACATTAACATGAGCGTAGCCTGTAGACTAGAGGACAGGAAGCGTTCTGCCAGACATTATGACCTATTCTATAAGTAGAGTGAAAAGAATGATTTGCTGTTGGCACAGACTGGGACAGAGTTCAAGGGAGCATACAGAACACTAGAACGCCTATGGATTTAACGGGTGACAACAGCTGGCCCCTGAAAACTGTTGGAGAGAGGACAATTTACTCAACAAATGATACTACTTTGCCATTGGCTGGGGGTGGGTGGAGTGAAGAGGAACACAAGGTCGTCCCACATACCTGAACGATTTCAAATGTACCAAAGATTTAAATGCAAACAATGCAATCAGGATGCATGCTTGCAATGTTTCTATGATTTCAGCATGGGGAAGTCTTGAGGATTTTAGAAGAAAGATACGACACTCATAGCCAGGAGGGAAAAGACCGATATATGCAACTGTCTCTTAATGTAAACTTTAGCACATAGAAGGACCGCTGATTTCAGAACAGTTCGAATGTGATGACGTATATTGAAGTCATCAAGAGTAAGGATAAGAATAAATCAAAGGACAATTCCAAACAAGACACTAAATTCAAAAAGAGTAAGTTTTTAGAAACATATGAACACAATGATACCATTTCTGTGTAAGAAAAACAGAGGAAATATCCCCCAAACTAAATGTGCAACTACACATATAAGAATTTTGATCAACAAAAACATATAGAGACACTCTAATGTATTAACCGTGATAAATTCAGGTAATAGGCTAGAGAAAGATCACGGGATCTAATTTGGCTCTTTGTAATTTTGCAATGATCGAACACTTAAAAAATTCTATTTGTGTTCCCCGGTATAGCTAAATATTATGCAAAGCAACCTACAACTTATAGCACAGTATAAAAATCTGAAAGATAAAACTGACTAGTGAACATAAGGCAAAAATAGAAACGTCGGAGAAAAGTTCAATTCATGGTACTAGGGCTTCATTTTATAGTGTCACATCACCGAAAAACTATTTTAGAAAGCCAGTAGAAAAAGGAAGAAAGAATATAAGAAATAAAGAAATACAGAGAAGAAAAAGTTGAATCTCACTGATAAGCGAAGATATGCAAATTAAAATAAGACGTGATTTTGTAGCCATCACCTATGAAGTTCTGAACAATATTAGAAGGATAAAAGGCTACTGTACCTGGATAGTTTGGACCTGCAGGACTGGCTGAAGCGGGAGGCTTGCTTCCTGCAAAAATAAATTTGAATCATGCACCATCCGTATGAATACAAAATTATGCATTTCATTTTTTTGCTTGATTTAGAAAAAGACTGATGGTTTCTCAAGTAAAAAATCCACATACACCCAGAACATTGCAAGTTTACTCCCAGGAATTCAGTCTAAATACATATTTGCACATGTAGGTGAGGATGTATGCATAAAATGTACAACACAACTCTGTAGTTTATTATGGAAATCCTAGTAGTGAAGTATAAATCATAAAACTTAGTGTGCTTTAAAAGCTCTTCAAGTAGTAGTATACTCCATACTTTGTATCTTTTCCTGGTCGGCATAGTATGTCTTGGACATTCTTTCGTATTAGCACATTTAAATCTGACTTAACATCATTTATGTTGCTCCTGGTGCTTTTGGTGTAGTCTATCTGAAACTGATGATTAGAAAATGATTAACAATCTCATAAGGAGAGTTGATTTTGATTTTTGTTTTAATCCCAGTAATGTCTTCTCCACATAAGCTTTGTCTCACAAAAAATTAATTCCCATCGAATTTAAAGACAGAAGAGTATCAATGTTTTCTCAGTCCTTAAGAAGTGTTTACGGCCCACAGTTTCAAAAGAGCATACCAGAAAACATAGTCACAGTGCATATTTTCACTAGGATCTTGTGAGTAAACAGGGATGGTCAATGAGTATAACTTCTTCTTGTATCATCCAACAAAATTATCTCTGTCTCCCTGAATATTCACAGCCCTCAACTCACCACGGTACTCTAGGGCGATACGGGGTACCAGCTTTACAGCATTTCTAAACAGGAGCTCTAATTACCATGTTAATATGAATAATTCCCCTCAATCTTTGAAAATAGTAGGACAATAGGAAACGACAAACACAAGAGAAGCCAGTAATGGAGTTGTGAGTTCCACACCTTCATTAAACAGGAAAGTAAACTCACAGCTTGATGTGACTTGAGTGAGCAGAGCCTCCCTAGCACCCTGAGTACCCTCTGCCCAGGCTCGTGCTCTACCCATTCTTGCTCTTGTCTCGTGCTTCTGCTGCTTTAAAGAGATGCCAGAGGTGCAGTCCCTAAAATCAGGAAGATAATTCCTTCCATCGCATTCAAAAAGACTCTCTAGGCTTAAGCAGAGCAGCTGATCAGTAGTCCCGGCCAGCAATCACCCAGTTCATTTCAATAGATAAAGACTTTTCCTGCCTTTCAGTGGCTATGAGATTTCCTTTGTGTTGCCAAATAAGAATGCCCAGGAGAGAGAAAAATAATAACTCTATGCGGTGGAGAATGGTGCGGGTGGTAGGAATACTGGTCTTAATGGGGGGACAACAGAAATGTCCCAGTTTGCAAAATGAAGCCAACTGGTTGCAGTCTGGGAAATGCACCACAGTCTTGGATGTGAATGTGCATAGACCCAATGCTACTAAATTAGGTGAAATGTTCCGAAAAAGAAAATAAAAGTAGACCTGGAAACATTAAGATGAGTGTAGCCTGTACATTTCAGGGCAAAAGCGTTCTGCCAGACATTACGACCTATTCTAGAAGAAGAGTGAAAAGAATGATTTTCTGTTGGCACAGATTGGGATAGAGTTCAAGGGAGCTTACAGAAGAGTAGAATGCCGGTGGATTTAACGGGTGACAACAGCTGGCCCCTCAAAAGTGTTGGAGAGAGGACAACTTACTCAACAAATGATACTACTTTGCCATTGGCTGGGGGTGGTTGGACTGAAGAGGAACACAAGTTCGTTCCACATATCTGAACGATTTCAAGGGTACCAAAGATTTAAATGCACCAAGGATTTAAATGCAAACAATGCAGTCAGGATGCATGCTTGCAATGTTTCTATGATTTTACCATGGGGAAGTCTGGAGGATTTTAGAAGAAAGACACACCACTCATAGCCAGGAGGGAAAAGACTGATACATGCAAATATCTGTTAATGTGAAATTTTAGCACATAGAAGGACCGCTGATTGGAGAACAGTTCGAATATGAGGATGTATATTGAATTCATCATGAGTAAGGATAAATATAAATCAAATCATATTCCAAACAATACTCTAAATTCAAAAGAATAAGTTTTTAGAAACATATGAACACAATGATACCATTTCTGTGTAAGAAAAACAGAGGAAATATCCCCCAAACTAAATGTGCAACTACACATATAAGAATTTTGATCTACAAAAACATATAGATACACTCTAAACTATTAACAGAGATTAACTCAGATAATATGCTAGAGGAAGATCAGGGGATCTAATTTGACTCTGCGTACTTTTGAAATGATCGAACACTTACAAAATTCTATTTGTGTACCCCTGATATAGCTAAATATTATGCAAAGCAACCTACATCTTATAGCATCGTATAAAAATCTTAAAGATAAAACTGACTTGTGAAAATAAGGCAAAAATAGAAACGTCGGAGAAAAGTTCAGTTCATGGTACTAGGTCTTCATTTTATACTGTCACATCACCGAAAGACTATTTTAGAAAGCCAGTAGAAAAAGGAAGAAAGAGTATAAGAAATAAAGAAATACAGAGAAGAAAAAGTTGAATCTCACTGATAAGCGAAGATATGCAAATTAAAATAAGAATGATTTGGTAGCCATCACCTATAAAGTTCTGAACAATATTAGAAGGATAAAAGGTTACTGAACCTGGATAGTTTGCACCTGCAGGATTGGCTGAAGCGGGAGGATTGCTACCTGCAAAAATAAATTTGAATCAATGCACCATCCGTATGAATACAAAATTATGCATTTCAATTTTTTGTTTGATTTAGAAAAAGACTGATTGTTTCTCAAATAAAAAAATCCACATACACCTAGAACACTGCAAGTTTACTCCCAGGAATTCAGTCTAAATACATATTTGCACATGTAGGTGAGGATGTATGCATAAAATGTACAACACAACTCTGTAGTTTATAATGGAAATCCTAGTAGTGAAGTATAAATCATAAAACTTAGTGTGCTTTAAAAGCTCTTCAAGTAGTAGTATACTCCATACTTTGTATCTTTTCCTGGTCGGCATAGTATGTCTTGGACATTCTTTCGTATTAGCACATTTAAACCTGACTTAACATCATTTATGTTGCTCCTGGTGCTTTTGGTGTAGTCTATCTGAAACTGATGATTAGAAAATGATTAACAATCCCATAAGGAGAGTTGATTTTGATTTTTGTTTTAATCCCAGTAGTGTCTTCTCCACATAAGCTTTGTCTCACAAAAAATTAATTCCCCTCGTCTTCAAAGACGAAGAGTATCAATGTTTTCTCAGTCCTTAAGAAGTGTTTACGGCCCACACTTTCAAAAGATCATACCAGAAAACATAGTCACAGTGCATATTTTCACTAGGATCTTGTGAGTAAACAGGGATGGTCAATGAGTATAACTTCTTCATGTATCATCCAACAAAATTATCTCTGTCTCCCTGAATATTCACAGCCCTCAACTCACCACGGTACTCTAGGGCGATACGGGGTACCAGCTTTACAGCATTTCTAAACAGGAGCTCTAATTACCATGTTAATATGAATAATTCCCCTCAATCTTTGAAAATAGTAGGACAACAGGAAAAAGACAAACACAACAGAAGCCAGTAATGGAGCTGTGAGTTCCACACCTTCATTAAACAGGAAAGTAAACTCACAGCAGTGATGTGACTCGAGTGAGCAGAGCCTCCCTAGCACCCTGAGTACCCTCTGCCCAGGCTCGTGCTCTATCCATTCTTGCTCTTGTCATGCGCCTCTGCTGTTGTAAAGAGAAGGCAGAGATGCAGTCCCTAAAATCAGGAAGATAATTGCTTCCATCACATTCAAATAGTCTCTCAAGTCTTAAGGAGAGCAGCTGATCAGTTATCCCGGCCAGCAATCACGCAGTTCATTTCAATAGATAAAGACTTTTCCTGCCTTTCAGTGGCTATGAGATTTCCTTTGTGTTGTGAAATAAGAATGCCCAGGAGAGAGAAAAATAATAACTCTATGCGGTGGAGAATGGTGCGGGTGGTAGGAATACTGGTCTTAATGGGGGGACAACAGAAATGTCCCAGTTTGCAAAATGAAGCCAACTGGTCGAAGTCTGGGAAATGGAGCACAGTCTTGGACCTGAAAGTGAAAGGACTCAGTGCTTCTAATTGAGCTGAAATGGTCCGAAAAGAAAATAAAAGTTGATCTGGAAACATTAACATGAGCGTAGCCTGTAGACTTGAGGACAGGAAGCGTTCTGCCAGACATTATGACCTATTCTAGAAGAAGAGTGAAAAGAATGATTTGCTGTTGGCACAGACTGGGACAGAGTACAAGGGAGCTTACAGAAGCCTAGAACGCCGATGGATTTAACGGGTGACAACAGCTGGCCCTCAAAACTGTTGGAGAGAGGACAATTTACTCAACAAATGATACTACTTTGCCATTGGCTGGGGGTGGGTGGAGTGAAGAGGAACACAAGGTCGTCCCACATACCTGAACAATTTCAAATGTACCAAAGATTTAAATGCAAACAATGCAATCAAGATGCATGCTTGCAATGTTTCTATGATTTCAGCGTGGTGTATTCTTGAGGATTTTAGAAGAGAGACACACCACTCATAGCCAGGAGGGAAAAGACTGATACATGCAATTATCTGTTAATGTGAAACCTTAGCACACAGAAGGACCGCTGGTTGGAGAACAGTTCGAATATGACGACGTGTATTGAAGTGATCATGAGTAAGGATAAAAATAAATCAAATCATATTCCAAACAAGACACTAAATTCAAAAAGAATAAGTTTTTAGAAACATATGAATAGAATGATACAATTTCTGTGTAAGAAAAACAGAGGAAAAATCCAGCAAACTGAATGTGCACTACACACCTAAGAATTTTGATCTACAAAATCTTATAGAGACACTCTAAACTATTAACCGAGATTAACTCTGATAATAGGCTAGAGAAAGATCAGGGGGATCTAATTTGACTCTGCGTGCTTTTGCAATGATCGAACACTTAGAAAATTCTATTTGTGTACCCCTCATGTAGCTAAATATTATGCAAAGCGTTCTACATCTTATAGCATCGTATAAAAATCTTAAAGATAAAACTGACTAGTGAAAATAAGGCAAAAATAGAAATGTCGGAGAAAAGTTCACTTCATGGTACTAGGGCTTCATTTTATAGTGTCACATCACCTAATAACTATTTTAGAAACCCAATAGAAAAAGGAAGAAATAATATGAGAAATAAAGAAATACAGAGAAGAAAAAGTTGAAACTCACTGATAAGCGAAGAAATGCAAATTAAAATTAAGCATGTTTTGTATCCGTCTCCTATAAAGTTCTGAACAATATAAGTAGGGTAAAGAGTTACTGAACCTGGATAGTTTGCACCTGCAGGATTGGCTGAAGCGGGAGGATTGCTACCTGTAAAAATAAATTGAAATCAATGCACCATCCGTATGAATACAAAATTATGCATTTCATTTTTTTGGTTGATTTAGAAAAAGACTGATTGTTTCTCAAATAAAAAATCCACATACACCCAGAACATTGCAAGTTTACTCCCAGGAATTCAGTCTAAATACATATTTGCACATGTAGGTGAGGATGTATGCATAAAATTTACAACACAACTCTGTAGTTTATTATGGAAATCCTAGTAGTGAAGTATAAATCATAAAACTTAGTGTGCTTTAAAAGCTCTTCAAGTAGTAGTATACTCCACACTTTGTATCTTTTCCTGGTCGGCATAGTATGTCTTGGACATTCTTTCGTATTAGCACATTTAAACCTGACTTAACATCATTTATGTTGCTCCTGGTGCTTTTGGTGTAGTCTATCTGAAACTGATGATTAGAAAATGATTAACAATCCCATAAGGCGAGTTGATTTTGATTTTTGTTTTAATCCCAGTAATGTCTTCTCCACATAAGCTCTGTCTCACAAAAAATTAATTCCCATCGAATTTAAAGACAGAAGAGTATCAATGTTTTCTCAGTCCTTAAGAAGTGTTTACGGCCCACACTTTCAAAAGAGCATACCAGAAAACATAGTCACAGTGCATATTTTCACTAGGATCTTGTGAGTAAACAGGGATGGTCAATGAGTATAACTTCTTCATGTATCATCCAACAAAATTATCTCTGTCTCCCTGAATATTCACAGCCCTCAACTCACCACGGTACTCTAGGGCGATACGGGGTACCAGCTTTACAGCATTTCTAAACAGGAGCTCTAATTACCATGTTAATATGAATAATTCCCCTCAATCTTTGAAAATAGTAGGACAACAGGAAAAAGACAAACACAACAGAAGCCAGTAATGGAGCTGTGAGTTCCACACCTTCATTAAACAGGAAAGTAAACTCACAGCTTGATGTGACTCGAGTGAGCAGAGCCTCCCTAGCACCCTGAGTACCCTCTGCCCAGGCTCGTGCTCTATCCATTCTTGCTCTTGTCATGCGCCTCTGCTGTTGTAAAGAGAAGGCAGAGATGCAGTCCCTAAAATCAGGAAGATAATTGCTTCCATCACATTCAAATAGTCTCTCAAGTCTTAAGGAGAGCAGCTTATCAGTTATCCAGGCCAGCAATCACGCAGTTCATTTCAATAGATAAAGACTTTTCCTGCCTTTCAGTGGCTATGAGATTTCCTTTGTGTTGCCAAATAAGAATGCCCAGGAGAGAGAAAAATAATAACTCTATGCGGTGGAGAATGGTGCGGGTGGTAGGAATACTGGTCTTAATGGGGGGACAACAGAAATGTCCCAGTTTGCAAAATGAAGCCAACTGGTCGAAGTCTGGGAAATGGAGCACAGTCTTGGACCTGAAAGTGAAAGGACTCAGTGCTTCTAATTGAGGTGAAATGGTCCGAAAAGAAAATAAAAGTTGATCTGGAAACATTAACATGAGCGTAGCCTGTAGACTTGAGGACAGGAAGCGTTCTGCCAGACATTATGACCTATTCTAGAAGAAGAGTGAAAAGAATGATTTGCTGTTGGCACAGACTGGGACAGAGTTCAAGGGAGCTTACAGAAGCCTAGAACGCCGATGGATTTAACGGGTGACAACAGCTGGCCCTCAAAACTGTTGGAGAGAGGACAATTTACTCAACAAATGATACTACTTTGCCATTGGCTGGGGGTGGGTGGAGTGAAGAGGAACACAAGGTCGTCCCACATACCTGAACGATTTCAAATGTACCAAAGATTTAAATGCAAACAATGCAATCAGGATGCATGCTTGCAATGTTTCTATGATTTCAGCGTGGGGTATTCTTGAGGAACTTAGAAGAGAGACACACCACTCATAGCCAGGAGGGAAAAGAATGATACATGCAACTATATGTCAATGTGAAACCTTAGCACACAGAAGGACCGCTGGTTGGAGAACAGTTCGAATATGACGACGTATATTGAAGTGATCATGAGTAAGGATAAAAATAAATCAAATCATATTCCAAACAAGACACTAAATTCAAAAAGAATAAGTTTTTAGAAACATATGAATAGAATGATACAATTTCTGTGTAAGAAAAACAGAGGAAAAATCCAGCAAACTGAATGTGCTCTACACACCTAAGAATTTTGATCTACAACATCTTATAGAGACACTCTAAACTATTAACGGAGATTAACTCAGATAATAGGCTAGAGAAAGATCAGGGGATCTTATTTGACTCTGCGTGCTTTTGCAATGATCGAACACTTAGAAAATTCTATTTGTGTACCCCTCATGTAGCTAAATATTATGCAAAGCGTTCTACATCTTATAGCATCGTATAAAAATCTTAAAGATAAAACTGACTAGTGAAAATAAGGCAAAAATAGAAATGTCGGAGAAAAGTTCACTTCATGGTACTAGGGCTTCATTTTATAGTGTCACATCACCTAATAACTATTTTAGAAACCCAATAGAAAAAGGAAGAAATAATATGAGAAATAAAGAAATACAGAGAAGAAAAATTGAAACTCACTGATAAGCGAAGAAATGCAAATTAAAATAAAGCATGTTTTGTATCCGTCTCCTATAAAGTTCTGAACAATATAAGTAGGGTAAAGAGTTACTGAACCTGGATAGTTTGCACCTGCAGGATTGGCTGAAGCGGGAGGATTGCTTCCTGCAGAAAGAAATTGAAATCAATGCACCATCCGTATGAATACAAAATTATGCATTTCATTTTTTTGGTTGATTTAGAAAAAGACTGATTGTTTCTCAAATAAAAAAACCACATACACCCAGAACATTGCAAGTTTACTCCCAGGAATTCAGTCTAAATACATATTTGCACATGTAGGTGAGGATGTATGCATAAAATTTACAACACAACTCTGTAGTTTATTATGGAAATCCTAGTAGTGAAGTATAAATCATAAAACTTAGTGTGCTTTAAAAGCTCTTCAAGTAGTATTATACTCCATACTTTGTATCTTTTCCTGGTCGGCATAGTATGTCTTGGACATTCTTTCGTATTAGCACATTTAAACCTGACTTAACATCATTTATGTTGCTCCTGGTGCTTTTGGTGTAGTCTATCTGAAACTGATGATTAGAAAATGATTAACAATCCCATAAGGAGAGTTGATTTTGATTTTTGTTTTAATCCCAGTAATGTCTTCTCCACATAAGCTTTGTCTCACAAAAAATTAATTCCCATCGAATTTAAAGACAGAAGAGTATCAATGTTTTCTCAGTCCTTAAGAAGTGTTTACGGCCCACACTTTCAAAAGAGCATACCAGAAAACATAGTCACAGTGCATATTTTCACTAGGATCTTGTGAGTAAACAGGGATGGTCAATGAGTATAACTTCTTCATGTATCATCCAACAAAATTATCTCTGTCTCCCTGAATATTCACAGCCCTCAACTCACCACGGTACTCTAGGGCGACCCGGGGTACCAGCTTTACAGCATTTCTAAACAGGAGCTCTAATTACCATGTTAATACGAATAATTCCCCTCAATCTTTGAAAATAGTAGGACAATAGGAAACGACAAACACAAGAGAAGCCAGTAATGGAGTTGTGAGTTCCACACCTTCATTAAACAGGAAAGTAAACTCACAGCTTGATGTGACTTGAGTGAGCAGAGCCTCCCTAGCACCCTGAGTACCCTCTGCCCAGGCTCGTGCTCTACCCATTCTTGCTCTTGTCTCGTGCTTCTGCTGCTTTAAAGAGATGCCAGAGGTGCAGTCCCTAAAATCAGGAAGATAATTCCTTCCATCGCATTCAAAAAGACTCTCTAGGCTTAAGCAGAGCAGCTGATCAGTAGTCCCGGCCAGCAATCACCCAGTTCATTTCAATAGATAAAGACTTTTCCTGCCTTTCAGTGGCTATGAGATTTCCTTTGTGTTGCCAAATAAGAATGCCCAGGAGAGAGAAAAATAATAACTCTATGCGGTGGAGAATGGTGCGGGTGGTAGGAATACTGGTCTTAATGGGGGGACAACAGAAATGTCCCAGTTTGCAAAATGAAGCCAACTGGTTGCAGTCTGGGAAATGCACCACAGTCTTGGATGTGAATGTGCATAGACCCAATGCTACTAAATTAGGTGAAATGTTCCGAAAAAGAAAATAAAAGTAGACCTGGAAACATTAAGATGAGTGTAGCCTGTACATTTCAGGGCAAAAGCGTTCTGCCAGACATTACGACCTATTCTAGAAGAAGAGTGAAAAGAATGATTTTCTGTTGGCACAGATTGGGATAGAGTTCAAGGGAGCTTACAGAAGAGTAGAATGCCGGTGGATTTAACGGGTGACAACAGCTGGCCCCTCAAAAGTGTTGGAGAGAGGACAACTTACTCAACAAATGATACTACTTTGCCATTGGCTGGGGGTGGTTGGACTGAAGAGGAACACAAGTTCGTTCCACATACCTGAACGATTTCAAGGGTACCAAAGATTTAAATGCACCAAGGATTTAAATGCAAACAATGCAGTCAGGATGCATGCTTGCAATGTTTCTATGATTTTAGCATGGGGAAGTCTGGAGGATTTTAGAAGAAAGACACAACACTCATAGCCAGGAGGGAAAAGACTGATACATGCAAATATCTGTTAATGTGAAACTTTAGCACATAGAAGGACCGCTGATTGGAGAACAGTTCGAATATGAGGATGTATATTGAATTCATCATGAGTAAGGATAAATATAAATCAAATCATATTCCAAACAATACTCTAAATTCAAAAGAATAAGTTTTTAGAAACATATGAACACAATGATACCATTTCTGTGTAAGAAAAACAGAGGAAATATCCCCCAAACTAAATGTGCAACTACACATATAAGAATTTTGATCTACAAAAACATATAGATACACTCTAAACTATTAACAGAGATTAACTCAGATAATATGCTAGAGGAAGATCAGGGGATCTAATTTGACTCTGCGTACTTTTGAAATGATCGAACACTTACAAAATTCTATTTGTGTACCCCTGATATAGCTAAATATTATGCAAAGCAACCTACATCTTATAGCATCGTATAAAAATCTTAAAGATAAAACTGACTTGTGAAAATAAGGCAAAAATAGAAACGTCGGAGAAAAGTTCAGTTCATGGTACTAGGTCTTCATTTTATACTGTCACATCACCGAAAGACTATTTTAGAAAGCCAGTAGAAAAAGGAAGAAAGAGTATAAGAAATAAAGAAGTACAGAGAAGAAAAAGTTGAATCTCACTGATAAGCGAAGATATGCAAATTAAAATAAGAATGATTTGGTAGCCATCACCTATAAAGTTCTGAACAATATTAGAAGGATAAAAGGTTACTGAACCTGGATAGTTTGCACCTGCAGGATTGGCTGAAGCGGGAGGATTGCTACCTGCAAAAATAAATTTGAATCAATGCACCATCCGTATGAATACAAAATTATGCATTTCAATTTTTTGTTTGATTTAGAAAAAGACTGATGGTTTCTCAAGTAAAAAAATCCACATACACCTAGAACACTGCAAGTTTACTCCCAGGAATTCAGTCTAAATACATATTTGCACATGTAGGTGAGGATGTATGCATAAAATGTACAACACAGCTCTGTAGTTTACAATGGAAATCCTAGTAGTGAAGTATAAATCATAAAACTTAGTGTGCTTTAAAAGCTCTTCAAGTAGTAGTATACTCCATACTTTGTATCTTTTCCTGGTCGGCATAGTATGTCTTGGACATTCTTTCGTATTAGCACATTTAAACCTGACTTAACATCATTTATGTTGCTCCTGGTGCTTTTGGTGTAGTCTATCTGAAACTGATGATTAGAAAATGATTAACAATCCCATAAGGAGAGTTGATTTTGATTTTTGTTTTAATCCCAGTAATGTCTTCTCCACATAAGCTTTGTCTCACAAAAGATTAATTCCCATCGAATTTAAAGACAGAAGAGTATCAATGTTTTCTCAGTCCTTAAGAAGTGTTTACGGCCCACAGTTTCAAAAGAGCATACCAGCAAATATAGTCACAGTGCATATTTTCACTAGGACCTTGTGAGTAAACTGGGATGGTCAATGTGTATAACTTCTTCATGTATCATCCAACAAAATCGTCTCCATCCCCCTGAATTCACAGCCCTCAACTCACCACGGTACTCTAGGGCGATACGGGGTACCAGCTTTACAGCATTTCTAAACAGGAGCTCTAATTACCATGTTAATACGAATAATTCCCCTCAATCTTTGAAAATAGTAGGACAACAGGAAAAAGACAAACACAACAGAAGCCAGTAATGGAGCTGTGAGTTCCACACCTTCATTAAACAGGAAAGTAAACTAACAGCAGTGATGTGACTTGAGTGAGCAGAGCCTCCCTAGCACCCTGAGTACCCTCTGCCCAGGCTCGTGCTCTATCCATTCTTGCTCTTTTCATGCGCCTCTGCTGTTGTAAAGAGAAGGCAGAGATGCAGTCCCTAAAATCAGGAAGATAATTGCTTCCATCACATTCAAATAGTCTCTCAAGTCTTAAGGAGAGCAGCTGATCAGATATCCCGGCCAGCAATCACCCAGTTCATTTCAATAGATAAAGACTTTTCCTGCCTTTCAGTGGCTATGAGATTTCCTTTGTGTTGCCAAATAAGAATGCCCAGGAGAGAGAAAAATAATAACTCTATGCGGTGGAGAATGGTGCGGGTGGTAGGAATACTGGTCTTAATGGGGGGACAACAGAAATGTCCCAGTTTGCAAAATGAAGCCAACTGGTCGAAGTCTGGGAAATGGAGCACAGTCTTGGACCTGAAAGTGAAAGGACTCAGTGCTTCTAATTGAGCTGAAATGGTCCGAAAAAGAAAATAAAAGTTGACCTGGAAACATTAACATGAGCGTAGCCTGTAGACTTGAGGACAGGAAGCGTTCTGCCAGACATTATGACCTATTCTATAAGTAGAGTGAAAAGAATGATTTGCTGTTGGCACAGACTGGGACAGAGTTCAAGGGAGCATACAGAACACTAGAACGCCTATGGATTTAACGGGTGACAACAGCTGGCCCCTGAAAACTGTTGGAGAGAGGACAATTTACTCAACAAATGATACTACTTTGCCATTGGCTGGGGGTGGGTGGAGTGAAGAGGAACACAAGGTCGTCCCACATACCTGAACGATTTCAAATGTACCAAAGATTTAAATGCAAACAATGCAATCAGGATGCATGCTTGCAATGTTTCTATGATTTCAGCATGGGGAAGTCTTGAGGATTTTAGAAGAAAGATACGACACTCATAGCCAGGAGGGAAAAGACCGATATATGCAACTGTCTCTTAATGTAAACTTTAGCACATAGAAGGACCGCTGATTTCAGAACAGTTCGAATGTGATGACGTATATTGAAGTCATCAAGAGTAAGGATAAGAATAAATCAAAGGACAATTCCAAACAAGACACTAAATTCAAAAAGAGTAAGTTTTTAGAAACATATGAACACAATGATACCATTTCTGTGTAAGAAAAACAGAGGAAATATCCCCCAAACTAAATGTGCAACTACACATATAAGAATTTTGATCAACAAAAACATATAGAGACACTCTAATGTATTAACCGTGATAAATTCAGGTAATAGGCTAGAGAAAGATCACGGGATCTAATTTGGCTCTTTGTAATTTTGCAATGATCGAACACTTAAAAAATTCTATTTGTGTTCCCCGGTATAGCTAAATATTATGCAAAGCAACCTACAACTTATAGCACAGTATAAAAATCTGAAAGATAAAACTGACTAGTGAACATAAGGCAAAAATAGAAACGTCGGAGAAAAGTTCACTTCATGGTACTAGGGCTTCATTTTATAGTGTCACATCACCGAAAAACTATTTTAGAAAGCCAGTAGAAAAAGGAAGAAAGAATATAAGAAATAAAGAAATACAGAGAAGAAAAAGTTGAATCTCACTGATAAGCGAAGATATGCAAATTAAAATAAGACGTGATTTTGTAGCCATCACCTATGAAGTTCTGAACAATATTAGAAGGATAAAAGGCTACTGTACCTGGATAGTTTGGACCTGCAGGACTGGCTGAAGCGGGAGGCTTGCTTCCTGCAAAAATAAATTTGAATCATGCACCATCCGTATGAATACAAAATTATGCATTTCATTTTTTTGCTTGATTTAGAAAAAGACTGATGGTTTCTCAAGTAAAAAATCCACATACACCCAGAACATTGCAAGTTTACTCCCAGGAATTCAGTCTAAATACATATTTGCACATGTAGGTGAGGATGTATGCATAAAATGTACAACACAACTCTGTAGTTTATTATGGAAATCCTAGTAGTGAAGTATAAATCATAAAACTTAGTGTGCTTTAAAAGCTCTTCAAGTAGTAGTATACTCCATACTTTGTATCTTTTCCTGGTCGGCATAGTATGTCTTGGACATTCTTTCGTATTAGCACATTTAAATCTGACTTAACATCATTTATGTTGCTCCTGGTGCTTTTGGTGTAGTCTATCTGAAACTGATGATTAGAAAATGATTAACAATCCCATAGGGAGAGTTGATTTTGATTTTTGTTTTAATCCCAGTAATGTCTTCTCCACATAAGCTTTGTCTCACAAAAGATTAATTCCCATCGAATTTAAAGACAGAAGAGTATCAATGTTTTCTCAGTCCTTAAGAAGTGTTTACGGCCCACAGTTTCAAAAGAGCATACCAGCAAATATAGTCACAGTGCATATTTTCACTAGGACCTTGTGAGTAAACTGGGATGGTCAATGTGTATAACTTCTTCATGTATCATCCAACAAAATCGTCTCCATCCCCCTGAATTCACAGCCCTCAACTCACCACGGTACTCTAGGGCGATACGGGGTACCAGCTTTACAGCATTTCTAAACAGGAGCTCTAATTACCATGTTAATACGAATAATTCCCCTCAATCTTTGAAAATAGTAGGACAACAGGAAAAAGACAAACACAACAGAAGCCAGTAATGGAGCTGTGAGTTCCACACCTTCATTAAACAGGAAAGTAAACTAACAGCAGTGATGTGACTTGAGTGAGCAGAGCCTCCCTAGCACCCTGAGTACCCTCTGCCCAGGCTCGTGCTCTATCCATTCTTGCTCTTTTCATGCGCCTCTGCTGTTGTAAAGAGAAGGCAGAGATGCAGTCCCTAAAATCAGGAAGATAATTGCTTCCATCACATTCAAATAGTCTCTCAAGTCTTAAGGAGAGCAGCTGATCAGATATCCCGGCCAGCAATCACCCAGTTCATTTCAATAGATAAAGACTTTCCCTGCCTTTCAGTGGCTATGAGATTTCCTTTGTGTTGTGAAATAAGAATGCCCAGGAGAGAGAAAAATAATAACTCTATGCGGTGGAGAATGGTGCGGGTGGTAGGAATACTGGTCTTAATGGGGGGACAACAGAAATGTCCCAGTTTGCAAAATGAAGCCAACTGGTCGAAGTCTGGGAAATGGAGCACAGTCTTGGACCTGAAAGTGAAAGGACTCAGTGCTTCTAATTGAGCTGAAATGGTCCGAAAAAGAAAATAAAAGTTGACCTGGAAACATTAACATGAGCGTAGCCTGTAGACTAGAGGACAGGAAGCGTTCTGCCAGACATTATGACCTATTCTATAAGTAGAGTGAAAAGAATGATTTGCTGTTGGCACAGACTGGGACAGAGTTCAAGGGAGCATACAGAACACTAGAACGCCTATGGATTTAACGGGTGACAACAGCTGGCCCCTGAAAACTGTTGGAGAGAGGACAATTTACTCAACAAATGATACTACTTTGCCATTGGCTGGGGGTGGGTGGAGTGAAGAGGAACACAAGGTCGTCCCACATACCTGAACGATTTCAAATGTACCAAAGATTTAAATGCAAACAATGCAATCAGGATGCATGCTTGCAATGTTTCTATGATTTCAGCATGGGGAAGTCTTGAGGATTTTAGAAGAAAGATACGACACTCATAGCCAGGAGGGAAAAGACCGATATATGCAACTGTCTCTTAATGTAAACTTTAGCACATAGAAGGACCGCTGATTTCAGAACAGTTCGAATGTGATGACGTATATTGAAGTCATCAAGAGTAAGGATAAGAATAAATCAAAGGACAATTCCAAACAAGACACTAAATTCAAAAAGAGTAAGTTTTTAGAAACATATGAACACAATGATACCATTTCTGTGTAAGAAAAACAGAGGAAATATCCCCCAAACTAAATGTGCAACTACACATATAAGAATTTTGATCAACAAAAACATATAGAGACACTCTAATGTATTAACCGTGATAAATTCAGGTAATAGGCTAGAGAAAGATCACGGGATCTAATTTGGCTCTTTGTAATTTTGCAATGATCGAACACTTAAAAAATTCTATTTGTGTTCCCCGGTATAGCTAAATATTATGCAAAGCAACCTACAACTTATAGCACAGTATAAAAATCTGAAAGATAAAACTGACTAGTGAACATAAGGCAAAAATAGAAACGTCGGAGAAAAGTTCACTTCATGGTACTAGGGCTTCATTTTATAGTGTCACATCACCGAAAAACTATTTTAGAAAGCCAGTAGAAAAAGGAAGAAAGAATATAAGAAATAAAGAAATACAGAGAAGAAAAAGTTGAATCTCACTGATAAGCGAAGATATGCAAATTAAAATAAGACGTGATTTTGTAGCCATCACCTATGAAGTTCTGAACAATATTAGAAGGATAAAAGGCTACTGTACCTGGATAGTTTGGACCTGCAGGACTGGCTGAAGCGGGAGGCTTGCTTCCTGCAAAAATAAATTTGAATCATGCACCATCCGTATGAATACAAAATTATGCATTTCAATTTTTTGCTTGATTTAGAAAAAGACTGATGGTTTCTCAAGTAAAAAATCCACATACACCCAGAACATTGCAAGTTTACTCCCAGGAATTCAGTCTAAATACATATTTGCACATGTAGGTGAGGATGTATGCATAAAATGTACAACACAACTCTGTAGTTTATTATGGAAATCCTAGTAGTGAAGTATAAATCATAAAACTTAGTGTGCTTTAAAAGCTCTTCAAGTAGTAGTATACTCCATACTTTGTATCTTTTCCTGGTCGGCATAGTATGTCTTGGACATTCTTTCGTATTAGCACATTTAAATCTGACTTAACATCATTTATGTTGCTCCTGGTGCTTTTGGTGTAGTCTATCTGAAACTGATGATTAGAAAATGATTAACAATCCCATAGGGAGAGTTGATTTTGATTTTTGTTTTAATCCCAGTAATGTCTTCTCCACATAAGCTTTGTCTCAGAAAAAATTAATTCCCATCGAATTTAAAGACAGAAGAGTATCAATGTTTTCTCAGTCCTTAAGAAGTGTTTACGGCCCACAGTTTCAAAAGAGCATACAAGAAAACATAGTCACAGTGCATATTTTCACTAGGATCTTGTGAGTAAACACGGATGGTCAATGAGTATAACTTCTTCATGTATCATCCAACAAAATTATCTCTGTCTCCCTGAATATTCACAGCCCTCAACTCACCAGGGTACTCTAGGGCGATACGGGGTACCAGCTTTACAGCATTTCTAAACAGGAGCTCTAATTACCATGTTAATACGAATAATTCCCCTCAATCTTTGAAAATAGTAGGACAATAGGAAACGACAAACACAAGAGAAGCCAGTAATGGAGTTGTGAGTTCCACACCTTCATTAAACAGGAAAGTAAACTCACAGCTTGATGTGACTTGAGTGAGCAGAGCCTCCCTAGCACCCTGAGTACCCTCTGCCCAGGCTCGTGCTCTACCCATTCTTGCTCTTGTCTCGTGCTTCTGCTGCTTTAAAGAGATGCCAGAGGTGCAGTCCCTAAAATCAGGAAGATAATTCCTTCCATCGCATTCAAAAAGACTCTCTAGGCTTAAGCAGAGCAGCTGATCAGTAGTCCCGGCCAGCAATCACCCAGTTCATTTCAATAGATAAAGACTTTTCCTGCCTTTCAGTGGCTATGAGATTTCCTTTGTGTTGCCAAATAAGAATGCCCAGGAGAGAGAAAAATAATAACTCTATGCGGTGGAGAATGGTGCGGGTGGTAGGAATACTGGTCTTAATGGGGGGGACAACAGAAATGTCCCAGTTTGCAAAATGAAGCCAACTGGTTGCAGTCTGGGAAATGCACCACAGTCTTGGATGTGAATGTGCATAGACCCAATGCTACTAAATTAGGTGAAATGTTCCGAAAAAGAAAATAAAAGTAGACCTGGAAACATTAAGATGAGTGTAGCCTGTACATTTCAGGGCAAAAGCGTTCTGCCAGACATTACGACCTATTCTAGAAGAAGAGTGAAAAGAATGATTTTCTGTTGGCACAGATTGGGATAGAGTTCAAGGGAGCTTACAGAAGAGTAGAATGCCGGTGGATTTAACGGGTGACAACAGCTGGCCCCTCAAAAGTGTTGGAGAGAGGACAACTTACTCAACAAATGATACTACTTTGCCATTGGCTGGGGGTGGTTGGACTGAAGAGGAACACAAGTTCGTTCCACATACCTGAACGATTTCAAGGGTACCAAAGATTTAAATGCACCAAGGATTTAAATGCAAACAATGCAGTCAGGATGCATGCTTGCAATGTTTCTATGATTTTAGCATGGGGAAGTCTGGAGGATTTTAGAAGAAAGACACAACACTCATAGCCAGGAGGGAAAAGACTGATACATGCAAATATCTGTTAATGTGAAACTTTAGCACATAGAAGGACCGCTGATTGGAGAACAGTTCGAATATGAGGATGTATATTGAATTCATCATGAGTAAGGATAAATATAAATCAAATCATATTCCAAACAATACTCTAAATTCAAAAGAATAAGTTTTAGAAACATATGAACACAATGATACCATTTCTGTGTAAGAAAAACAGAGGAAATATCCCCCAAACTAAATGTGCAACTACACATATAAGAATTTTGATCTACAAAAACATATAGATACACTCTAAACTATTAACAGAGATTAACTCAGATAATATGCTAGAGGAAGATCAGGGGATCTAATTTGACTCTGCGTACTTTTGAAATGATCGAACACTTACAAAATTCTATTTGTGTACCCCTGATATAGCTAAATATTATGCAAAGCAACCTACATCTTATAGCATCGTATAAAAATCTTAAAGATAAAACTGACTTGTGAAAATAAGGCAAAAATAGAAACGTCGGAGAAAAGTTCAGTTCATGGTACTAGGTCTTCATTTTATACTGTCACATCACCGAAAGACTATTTTAGAAAGCCAGTAGAAAAAGGAAGAAAGAGTATAAGAAATAAAGAAATACAGAGAAGAAAAAGTTGAATCTCACTGATAAGCGAAGATATGCAAATTAAAATAAGAATGATTTGGTAGCCATCACCTATAAAGTTCTGAACAATATTAGAAGGATAAAAGGTTACTGAACCTGGATAGTTTGCACCTGCAGGATTGGCTGAAGCGGGAGGATTGCTACCTGCAAAAATAAATTTGAATCAATGCACCATCCGTATGAATACAAAATTACGCATTTCAATTTTTTGTTTGATTTAGAAAAAGACTGATTGTTTCTCAAGTAAAAAAATCCACATACACCTAGAACACTGCAAGTTTACTCCCAGGAATTCAGTCTAAATACATATTTGCACATGTAGGTGAGGATGTATGCATAAAATGTACAACACAGCTCTGTAGTTTATAATGGAAATCCTAGTAGTGAAGTATAAATCATAAAACTTAGTGTGCTTTAAAAGCTCTTCAAGTAGTAGTATACTCCATACTTTGTATCTTTTCCTGGTCGGCATAGTATGTCTTGGACATTCTTTCGTATTAGCACATTTAAACCTGACTTAACATCATTTATGTTGCTCCTGGTGCTTTTGGTGTAGTCTATCTGAAACTGATGATTAGAAAATGATTAACAATCCCATAAGGAGAGTTGATTTTGATTTTTGTTTTAATCCCAGTAGTGTCTTCTCCACATAAGCTTTGTCTCACAAAAAATTAATTCCCCTCGTCTTCAAAGACGAAGAGTATCAATGTTTTCTCAGTCCTTAAGAAGTGTTTATGGTCCACAGTTTCAAAAGAGCATACCAGCAAACATAGTCACAGTGCATATTTTCACTAGGACCTTGTGAGTAAACAGGGATGATCAATGAGTATAACTTCTTCATGTATCATCCAACAAAATCGTCTGTGTCCCCCTGAATATTCACAGCCCTCAACTCACCACGGTACTCTAGGGCGATCCGGGGTACCAGCTTTACAGCATTTCTAAACAGGAGCTCTAATTACCATGTTAATACGAATAATTCCCCTCAATCTTTGAAAATAGTAGGACAATAGGAAACGACAAACACAAGAGAAGCCAGTAATGGAGTTGTGAGTTCCACACCTTCATTAAACAGGAAAGTAAACTCACAGCTTGATGTGACTTGAGTGAGCAGAGCCTCCCTAGCACCCTGAGTACCCTCTGCCCAGGCTCGTGCTCTACCCATTCTTGCTCTTGTCTCGTGCTTCTGCTGCTTTAAAGAGATGCCAGAGGTGCAGTCCCTAAAATCAGGAAGATAATTCCTTCCATCGCATTCAAAAAGACTCTCTAGGCTTAAGCAGAGCAGCTGATCAGTAGTCCCGGCCAGCAATCACCCAGTTCATTTCAATAGATAAAGACTTTTCCTGCCTTTCAGTGGCTATGAGATTTCCTTTGTGTTGCCAAATAAGAATGCCCAGGAGAGAGAAAAATAATAACTCTATGCGGTGGAGAATGGTGCGGGTGGTAGGAATACTGGTCTTAATGGGGGGACAACAGAAATGTCCCAGTTTGCAAAATGAAGCCAACTGGTTGCAGTCTGGGAAATGCACCACAGTCTTGGATGTGAATGTGCATAGACCCAATGCTACTAAATTAGGTGAAATGTTCCGAAAAAGAAAATAAAAGTAGACCTGGAAACATTAAGATGAGTGTAGCCTGTACATTTCAGGGCAAAAGCGTTCTGCCAGACATTACGACCTATTCTAGAAGAAGAGTGAAAAGAATGATTTTCTGTTGGCACAGATTGGGATAGAGTTCAAGGGAGCTTACAGAAGAGTAGAATGCCGGTGGATTTAACGGGTGACAACAGCTGGCCCCTCAAAAGTGTTGGAGAGAGGACAACTTACTCAACAAATGATACTACTTTGCCATTGGCTGGGGGTGGTTGGACTGAAGAGGAACACAAGTTCGTTCCACATACCTGAACGATTTCAAGGGTACCAAAGATTTAAATGCACCAAGGATTTAAATGCAAACAATGCAGTCAGGATGCATGCTTGCAATGTTTCTATGATTTTAGCATGGGGAAGTCTGGAGGATTTTAGAAGAAAGACACAACACTCATAGCCAGGAGGGAAAAGACTGATACATGCAAATATCTGTTAATGTGAAACTTTAGCACATAGAAGGACCGCTGATTGGAGAACAGTTCGAATATGAGGATGTATATTGAATTCATCATGAGTAAGGATAAATATAAATCAAATCATATTCCAAACAATACTCTAAATTCAAAAGAATAAGTTTTAGAAACATATGAACACAATGATACCATTTCTGTGTAAGAAAAACAGAGGAAATATCCCCCAAACTAAATGTGCAACTACACATATAAGAATTTTGATCTACAAAAACATATAGATACACTCTAAACTATTAACAGAGATTAACTCAGATAATATGCTAGAGGAAGATCAGGGGATCTAATTTGACTCTGCGTACTTTTGAAATGATCGAACACTTACAAAATTCTATTTGTGTACCCCTGATATAGCTAAATATTATGCAAAGCAACCTACATCTTATAGCATCGTATAAAAATCTTAAAGATAAAACTGACTTGTGAAAATAAGGCAAAAATAGAAACGTCGGAGAAAAGTTCAGTTCATGGTACTAGGTCTTCATTTTATACTGTCACATCACCGAAAGACTATTTTAGAAAGCCAGTAGAAAAAGGAAGAAAGAGTATAAGAAATAAAGAAATACAGAGAAGAAAAAGTTGAAACTCACTGATAAGCGAAGAAATGCAAATTAAAATAAAGCATGTTTTGTATCCGTCTCCTATAAAGTTCTGAACAATATAAGTAGGGTAAAGAGTTAGTGAACCTGGATAGTTTGCACCTGCAGGATTGGCTGAAGCGGGAGGATTGCTTCCTGCAGAAAGAAATTGAAATCAATGCACCATCCGTATGAATACAAAATTATGCATTTCATTTTTTTGGTTGATTTAGAAAAAGACTGATTGTTTCTCAAATAAAAAAACCACATACACCCAGAACATTGCAAGTTTACTCCCAGGAATTCAGTCTAAATACATATTTGCACATGTAGGTGAGGATGTATGCATAAAATTTACAACACAACCCTGTAGTTTATTATGGAAATCCTAGTAGTGAAGTATAAATCATAAAACTTAGTGTGCTTTAAAAGCTCTTCAAGTAGTAGTATATTCCATACTTTGTATCTTTTCCTGGTCGGCATAGTATGTCTTGGACATTCTTTCGTATTAGCACATTTAAACCTGACTTAACATCATTTATGTTGCTCCTGGTGCTTTTGGTGTAGTCTATCTGAAACTGATGATTAGAAAATGATTAACAATCCCATAAGGAGAGTTGATTTTGATTTTTGTTTTAATCCCAGTAATGTCTTCTCCACATAAGCTTTGTCTCACAAAAAATTAATTCCCATCGAATTTAAAGACAGAAGAGTATCAATGTTTTCTCAGTCCTTAAGAAGTGTTTACGGCCCACACTTTCAAAAGAGCATACCAGAAAACATAGTCACAGTGCATATTTTCACTAGGATCTTGTGAGTAAACAGGGATGGTCAATGAGTATAACTTCTTCATGTATCATCCAACAAAATTATCTCTGTCTCCCTGAATATTCACAGCCCTCAACTCACCACGGTACTCTAGGGCGATCCGGGGTACCAGCTTTACAGCATTTCTAAACAGGAGCTCTAATTACCATGTTAATACGAATAATTCCCCTCAATCTTTGAAAATAGTAGGACAATAGGAAACGACAAACACAAGAGAAGCCAGTAATGGAGTTGTGAGTTCCACACCTTCATTAAACAGGAAAGTAAACTCACAGCTTGATGTGACTTGAGTGAGCAGAGCCTCCCTAGCACCCTGAGTACCCTCTGCCCAGGCTCGTGCTCTACCCATTCTTGCTCTTGTCTCGTGCTTCTGCTGCTTTAAAGAGATGCCAGAGGTGCAGTCCCTAAAATCAGGAAGATAATTCCTTCCATCGCATTCAAAAAGACTCTCTAGGCTTAAGCAGAGCAGCTGATCAGTAGTCCCGGCCAGCAATCACCCAGTTCATTTCAATAGATAAAGACTTTTCCTGCCTTTCAGTGGCTATGAGATTTCCTTTGTGTTGCCAAATAAGAATGCCCAGGAGAGAGAAAAATAATAACTCTATGCGGTGGAGAATGGTGCGGGTGGTAGGAATACTGGTCTTAATGGGGGGACAACAGAAATGTCCCAGTTTGCAAAATGAAGCCAACTGGTTGCAGTCTGGGAAATGCACCACAGTCTTGGATGTGAATGTGCATAGACCCAATGCTACTAAATTAGGTGAAATGTTCCGAAAAAGAAAATAAAAGTAGACCTGGAAACATTAAGATGAGTGTAGCCTGTACATTTCAGGGCAAAAGCGTTCTGCCAGACATTACGACCTATTCTAGAAGAAGAGTGAAAAGAATGATTTTCTGTTGGCACAGATTGGGATAGAGTTCAAGGGAGCTTACAGAAGAGTAGAATGCCGGTGGATTTAACGGGTGACAACAGCTGGCCCCTCAAAAGTGTTGGAGAGAGGACAACTTACTCAACAAATGATACTACTTTGCCATTGGCTGGGGGTGGTTGGACTGAAGAGGAACACAAGTTCGTTCCACATACCTGAACGATTTCAAGGGTACCAAAGACTTAAATGCACCAAGGATTTAAATGCAAACAATGCAGTTAGGATGCATGCTTGCAATGTTTCTATGATTTTAGCATGGGGAAGTCTGGAGGATTTTAGAAGAAAGACACAACACTCATAGCCAGGAGGGAAAAGACTGATACATGCAAATATCTGTTAATGTGAAACTTTAGCACATAGAAGGACCGCTGATTGGAGAACAGTTCGAATATGAGGATGTATATTGAATTCATCATGAGTAAGGATAAATATAAATCAAATCATATTCCAAACAATACTCTAAATTCAAAAGAATAAGTTTTAGAAACATATGAACACAATGATACCATTTCTGTGTAAGAAAAACAGAGGAAATATCCCCCAAACTAAATGTGCAACTACACATATAAGAATTTTGATCTACAAAAACATATAGATACACTCTAAACTATTAACAGAGATTAACTCAGATAATATGCTAGAGGAAGATCAGGGGATCTAATTTGACTCTGCGTACTTTTGAAGTGATCGAACACTTACAAAATTCTATTTGTGTACCCCTGATATAGCTAAATATTATGCAAAGCAACCTACATCTTATAGCATCGTATAAAAATCTTAAAGATAAAACTGACTTGTGAAAATAAGGCAAAAATAGAAACGTCGGAGAAAAGTTCAGTTCATGGTACTAGGTCTTCATTTTATACTGTCACATCACCGAAAGACTATTTTAGAAAGCCAGTAGAAAAAGGAAGAAAGAGTATAAGAAATAAAGAAATACAGAGAAGAAAAAGTTGAATCTCACTGATAAGCGAAGATATGCAAATTAAAATAAGAATGATTTGGTAGCCATCACCTATAAAGTTCTGAACAATATTAGAAGGATAAAAGGTTACTGAACCTGGATAGTTTGCACCTGCAGGATTGGCTGAAGCGGGAGGATTGCTACCTGCAAAAATAAATTTGAATCAATGCACCATCCGTATGAATACAAAATTATGCATTTCAATTTTTTGTTTGATTTAGAAAAAGACTGATAGTTTCTCAAGTAAAAAAATCCACATACACCTAGAACACTGCAAGTTTACTCCCAGGAATTCAGTCTAAATACATATTTGCACATGTAGGTGAGGATGTATGCATAAAATGTACAACACAGCTCTGTAGTTTATAATGGAAATCCTAGTAGTGAAGTATAAATCATAAAACTTAGTGTGCTTTAAAAGCTCTTCAAGTAGTAGTATACTCCATACTTTGTATCTTTTCCTGGTCGGCATAGTATGTCTTGGACATTCTTTCGTATTAGCACATTTAAACCTGACTTAACATCATTTATGTTGCTCCTGGTGCTTTTGGTGTAGTCTATCTGAAACTGATGATTAGAAAATGATTAACAATCCCATAAGGAGAGTTGATTTTGATTTTTGTTTTAATCCCAGTAGTGTCTTCTCCACATAAGCTTTGTCTCACAAAAAATTAATTCCCCTCGTCTTCAAAGACGAAGAGTATTAATGTTTTCTCAGTCCTTAAGAAGTGTTTATGGTCCACAGTTTCAAAAGAGCATACCAGCAAACATAGTCACAGTGCATATTTTCACTAGGACCTTGTGAGTAAACAGGGATGATCAATGAGTATAACTTCTTCATGTATCATCCAACAAAATCGTCTGTGTCCCCCTGAATATTCACAGCCCTCAACTCACCACGGTACTCTAGGGCGATCCGGGGTACCAGCTTTACAGCATTTCTAAACAGGAGCTCTAATTACCATGTTAATACGAATAATTCCCCTCAATCTTTGAAAATAGTAGGACAATAGGAAACGACAAACACAAGAGAAGCCAGTAATGGAGTTGTGAGTTCCACACCTTCATTAAACAGGAAAGTAAACTCACAGCTTGATGTGACTTGAGTGAGCAGAGCTTCCCTAGCACCCTGAGTACCCTCTGCCCAGGCTCGTGCTCTACCCATTCTTGCTCTTGTCTCGTGCTTCTGCTGCTTTAAAGAGATGCCAGAGGTGCAGTCCCTAAAATCAGGAAGATAATTCCTTCCATCGCATTCAAAAAGACTCTCTAGGCTTAAGCAGAGCAGCTGATCAGTAGTCCCGGCCAGCAATCACCCAGTTCATTTCAATAGATAAAGACTTTTCCTGCCTTTCAGTGGCTATGAGATTTCCTTTGTGTTGCCAAATAAGAATGCCCAGGAGAGAGAAAAATAATAACTCTATGCGGTGGAGAATGGTGCGGGTGGTAGGAATACTGGTCTTAATGGGGGGACAACAGAAATGTCCCAGTTTGCAAAATGAAGCCAACTGGTTGCAGTCTGGGAAATGCACCACAGTCTTGGATGTGAATGTGCATAGACCCAATGCTACTAAATTAGGTGAAATGTTCCGAAAAAGAAAATAAAAGTAGACCTGGAAACATTAAGATGAGTGTAGCCTGTACATTTCAGGGCAAAAGCGTTCTGCCAGACATTACGACCTATTCTAGAAGAAGAGTGAAAAGAATGATTTTCTGTTGGTACAGATTGGGATAGAGTTCAAGGGAGCTTACAGAAGAGTAGAATGCCGGTGGATTTAACGGGTGACAACAGCTGGCCCCTCAAAAGTGTTGGAGAGAGGACAACTTACTCAACAAATGATACTACTTTGCCATTGGCTGGGGGTGGTTGGACTGAAGAGGAACACAAGTTCGTTCCACATACCTGAACGATTTCAAGGGTACCAAAGATTTAAATGCACCAAGGATTTAAATGCAAACAATGCAGTCAGGATGCATGCTTGCAATGTTTCTATGATTTTAGCATGGGGAAGTCTGGAGGATTTTAGAAGAAAGACACAACACTCATAGCCAGGAGGGAAAAGACTGATACATGCAAATATCTGTTAATGTGAAACTTTAGCACATAGAAGGACCGCTGATTGGAGAACAGTTCGAATATGAGGATGTATATTGAATTCATCATGAGTAAGGATAAATATAAATCAAATCATATTCCAAACAATACTCTAAATTCAAAAGAATAAGTTTTAGAAACATATGAACACAATGATGCCATTTCTGTGTAAGAAAAACAGAGGAAATATCCCCCAAACTAAATGTGCAACTACACATATAAGAATTTTGATCTACAAAAACATATAGATACACTCTAAACTATTAACAGAGATTAACTCAGATAATATGCTAGAGGAAGATCAGGGGATCTAATTTGACTCTGCGTACTTTTGAAGTGATCGAACACTTACAAAATTCTATTTGTGTACCCCTGATATAGCTAAATATTATGCAAAGCAACCTACATCTTATAGCATCGTATAAAAATCTTAAAGATAAAACTGACTTGTGAAAATAAGGCAAAAATAGAAACGTCGGAGAAAAGTTCAGTTCATGGTACTAGGTCTTCATTTTATACTGTCACATCACCGAAAGACTATTTTAGAAAGCCAGTAGAAAAAGGAAGAAAGAGTATAAGAAATAAAGAAATACAGAGAAGAAAAAGTTGAATCTCACTGATAAGCGAAGATATGCAAATTAAAATAAGAATGATTTGGTAGCCATCACCTATAAAGTTCTGAACAATATTAGAAGGATAAAAGGTTACTGAACCTGGATAGTTTGCACCTGCAGGATTGGCTGAAGCGGGAGGATTGCTACCTGCAAAAATAAATTTGAATCAATGCACCATCCGTATGAATACAAAATTATGCATTTCAATTTTTTGTTTGATTTAGAAAAAGACTGATAGTTTCTCAAGTAAAAAAATCCACATACACCTAGAACACTGCAAGTTTACTCCCAGGAATTCAGTCTAAATACATATTTGCACATGTAGGTGAGGATGTATGCATAAAATGTACAACACAGCTCTGTAGTTTATAATGGAAATCCTAGTAGTGAAGTATAAATCATAAAACTTAGTGTGCTTTAAAAGCTCTTCAAGTAGTAGTATACTCCATACTTTGTATCTTTTCCTGGTCGGCATAGTATGTCTTGGACATTCTTTCGTATTAGCACATTTAAACCTGACTTAACATCATTTATGTTGCTCCTGGTGCTTTTGGTGTAGTCTATCTGAAACTGATGATTAGAAAATGATTAACAATCCCATAAGGAGAGTTGATTTTGATTTTTGTTTTAATCCCAGTAGTGTCTTCTCCACATAAGCTTTGTCTCACAAAAAATTAATTCCCCTCGTCTTCAAAGACGAAGAGTATTAATGTTTTCTCAGTCCTTAAGAAGTGTTTATGGTCCACAGTTTCAAAAGAGCATACCAGCAAACATAGTCACAGTGCATATTTTCACTAGGACCTTGTGAGTAAACAGGGATGATCAATGAGTATAACTTCTTCATGTATCATCCAACAAAATCGTCTGTGTCCCCCTGAATATTCACAGCCCTCAACTCACCACGGTACTCTAGGGCGATCCGGGGTACCAGCTTTACAGCATTTCTAAACAGGAGCTCTAATTACCATGTTAATACGAATAATTCCCCTCAATCTTTGAAAATAGTAGGACAATAGGAAACGACAAACACAAGAGAAGCCAGTAATGGAGTTGTGAGTTCCACACCTTCATTAAACAGGAAAGTAAACTCACAGCTTGATGTGACTTGAGTGAGCAGAGCCTCCCTAGCACCCTGAGTACCCTCTGCCCAGGCTCGTGCTCTACCCATTCTTGCTCTTGTCTCGTGCTTCTGCTGCTTTAAAGAGATGCCAGAGGTGCAGTCCCTAAAATCAGGAAGATAATTCCTTCCATCGCATTCAAAAAGACTCTCTAGGCTTAAGCAGAGCAGCTGATCAGTAGTCCCGGCCAGCAATCACCCAGTTCATTTCAATAGATAAAGACTTTTCCTGCCTTTCAGTGGCTATGAGATTTCCTTTGTGTTGCCAAATAAGAATGCCCAGGAGAGAGAAAAATAATAACTCTATGCGGTGGAGAATGGTGCGGGTGGTAGGAATACTGGTCTTAATGGGGGGACAACAGAAATGTCCCAGTTTGCAAAATGAAGCCAACTGGTTGCAGTCTGGGAAATGCACCACAGTCTTGGATGTGAATGTGCATAGACCCAATGCTACTAAATTAGGTGAAATGTTCCGAAAAAGAAAATAAAAGTAGACCTGGAAACATTAAGATGAGTGTAGCCTGTACATTTCAGGGCAAAAGCGTTCTGCCAGACATTACGACCTATTCTAGAAGAAGAGTGAAAAGAATGATTTTCTGTTGGCACAGATTGGGATAGAGTTCAAGGGAGCTTACAGAAGAGTAGAATGCCGGTGGATTTAACGGGTGACAACAGCTGGCCCCTCAAAAGTGTTGGAGAGAGGACAACTTACTCAACAAATGATACTACTTTGCCATTGGCTGGGGGTGGTTGGACTGAAGAGGAACACAAGTTCGTTCCACATACCTGAACGATTTCAAGGGTACCAAAGATTTAAATGCACCAAGGATTTAAATGCAAACAATGCAGTCAGGATGCATGCTTGCAATGTTTCTATGATTTTAGCATGGGGAAGTCTGGAGGATTTTAGAAGAAAGACACAACACTCATAGCCAGGAGGGAAAAGACTGATACATGCAAATATCTGTTAATGTGAAACTTTAGCACATAGAAGGACCGCTGATTGGAGAACAGTTCGAATATGAGGATGTATATTGAATTCATCATGAGTAAGGATAAATATAAATCAAATCATATTCCAAACAATACTCTAAATTCAAAAGAATAAGTTTTAGAAACATATGAACACAATGATGCCATTTCTGTGTAAGAAAAACAGAGGAAATATCCCCCAAACTAAATGTGCAACTACACATATAAGAATTTTGATCTACAAAAACATATAGATACACTCTAAACTATTAACAGAGATTAACTCAGATAATATGCTAGAGGAAGATCAGGGGATCTAATTTGACTCTGCGTACTTTTGAAGTGATCGAACACTTACAAAATTCTATTTGTGTACCCCTGATATAGCTAAATATTATGCAAAGCAACCTACATCTTATAGCATCGTATAAAAATCTTAAAGATAAAACTGACTTGTGAAAATAAGGCAAAAATAGAAACGTCGGAGAAAAGTTCAGTTCATGGTACTAGGTCTTCATTTTATACTGTCACATCACCGAAAGACTATTTTAGAAAGCCAGTAGAAAAAGGAAGAAAGAGTATAAGAAATAAAGAAATACAGAGAAGAAAAAGTTGAATCTCACTGATAAGCGAAGATATGCAAATTAAAATAAGAATGATTTGGTAGCCATCACCTATAAAGTTCTGAACAATATTAGAAGGATAAAAGGTTACTGAACCTGGATAGTTTGCACCTGCAGGATTGGCTGAAGCGGGAGGATTGCTACCTGCAAAAATAAATTTGAATCAATGCACCATCCGTATGAATACAAAATTATGCATTTCAATTTTTTGTTTGATTTAGAAAAAGACTGATTGTTTCTCAAGTAAAAAAATCCACATACACCTAGAACACTGCAAGTTTACTCCCAGGAATTCAGTCTAAATACATATTTGCACATGTAGGTGAGGATGTATGCATAAAATGTACAACACAGCTCTGTAGTTTATAATGGAAATCCTAGTAGTGAAGTATAAATCATAAAACTTAGTGTGCTTTAAAAGCTCTTCAAGTAGTAGTATACTCCATACTTTGTATCTTTTCCTGGTCGGCATAGTATGTCTTGGACATTCTTTCGTATTAGCACATTTAAACCTGACTTAACATCATTTATGTTGCTCCTGGTGCTTTTGGTGTAGTCTATCTGAAACTGATGATTAGAAAATGATTAACAATCCCATAAGGAGAGTTGATTTTGATTTTTGTTTTAATCCCAGTAGTGTCTTCTCCACATAAGCTTTGTCTCACAAAAAATTAATTCCCCTCGTCTTCAAAGACGAAGAGTATCAATGTTTTCTCAGTCCTTAAGAAGTGTTTATGGTCCACAGTTTCAAAAGAGCATACCAGCAAACATAGTCACAGTGCATATTTTCACTAGGACCTTGTGAGTAAACAGGGATGATCAATGAGTATAACTTCTTCATGTATCATCCAACAAAATCGTCTGTGTCCCCCTGAATATTCACAGCCCTCAACTCACCACGGTACTCTAGGGCGATCCGGGGTACCAGCTTTACAGCATTTCTAAACAGGAGCTCTAATTACCATGTTAATACGAATAATTCCCCTCAATCTTTGAAAATAGTAGGACAATAGGAAACGACAAACACAAGAGAAGCCAGTAATGGAGTTGTGAGTTCCACACCTTCATTAAACAGGAAAGTAAACTCACAGCTTGATGTGACTTGAGTGAGCAGAGCCTCCCTAGCACCCTGAGTACCCTCTGCCCAGGCTCGTGCTCTACCCATTCTTGCTCTTGTCTCGTGCTTCTGCTGCTTTAAAGAGATGCCAGAGGTGCAGTCCCTAAAATCAGGAAGATAATTCCTTCCATCGCATTCAAAAAGACTCTCTAGGCTTAAGCAGAGCAGCTGATCAGTAGTCCCGGCCAGCAATCACCCAGTTCATTTCAATAGATAAAGACTTTTCCTGCCTTTCAGTGGCTATGAGATTTCCTTTGTGTTGCCAAATAAGAATGCCCAGGAGAGAGAAAAATAATAACTCTATGCGGTGGAGAATGGTGCGGGTGGTAGGAATACTGGTCTTAATGGGGGGACAACAGAAATGTCCCAGTTTGCAAAATGAAGCCAACTGGTTGCAGTCTGGGAAATGCACCACAGTCTTGGATGTGAATGTGCATAGACCCAATGCTACTAAATTAGGTGAAATGTTCCGAAAAAGAAAATAAAAGTAGACCTGGAAACATTAAGATGAGTGTAGCCTGTACATTTCAGGGCAAAAGCGTTCTGCCAGACATTACGACCTATTCTAGAAGAAGAGTGAAAAGAATGATTTTCTGTTGGCACAGATTGGGATAGAGTTCAAGGGAGCTTACAGAAGAGTAGAATGCCGGTGGATTTAACGGGTGACAACAGCTGGCCCCTCAAAAGTGTTGGAGAGAGGACAACTTACTCAACAAATGATACTACTTTGCCATTGGCTGGGGGTGGTTGGACTGAAGAGGAACACAAGTTCGTTCCACATACCTGAACGATTTCAAGGGTACCAAAGATTTAAATGCACCAAGGATTTAAATGCAAACAATGCAGTCAGGATGCATGCTTGCAATGTTTCTATGATTTTAGCATGGGGAAGTCTGGAGGATTTTAGAAGAAAGACACAACACTCATAGCCAGGAGGGAAAAGACTGATACATGCAAATATCTGTTAATGTGAAACTTTAGCACATAGAAGGACCGCTGATTGGAGAACAGTTCGAATATGAGGATGTATATTGAATTCATCATGAGTAAGGATAAATATAAATCAAATCATATTCCAAACAATACTCTAAATTCAAAAGAATAAGTTTTAGAAACATATGAACACAATGATACCATTTCTGTGTAAGAAAAACAGAGGAAATATCCCCCAAACTAAATGTGCAACTACACATATAAGAATTTTGATCTACAAAAACATATAGATACACTCTAAACTATTAACAGAGATTAACTCAGATAATATGCTAGAGGAAGATCAGGGGATCTAATTTGACTCTGCGTACTTTTGAAGTGATCGAACACTTACAAAATTCTATTTGTGTACCCCTGATATAGCTAAATATTATGCAAAGCAACCTACATCTTATAGCATCGTATAAAAATCTTAAAGATAAAACTGACTTGTGAAAATAAGGCAAAAATAGAAACGTCGGAGAAAAGTTCAGTTCATGGTACTAGGTCTTCATTTTATACTGTCACATCACCGAAAGACTATTTTAGAAAGCCAGTAGAAAAAGGAAGAAAGAGTATAAGAAATAAAGAAATACAGAGAAGAAAAAGTTGAATCTCACTGATAAGCGAAGATATGCAAATTAAAATAAGAATGATTTGGTAGCCATCACCTATAAAGTTCTGAACAATATTAGAAGGATAAAAGGTTACTGAACCTGGATAGTTTGCACCTGCAGGATTGGCTGAAGCGGGAGGATTGCTACCTGCAAAAATAAATTTGAATCAATGCACCATCCGTATGAATACAAAATTATGCATTTCAATTTTTTGTTTGATTTAGAAAAAGACTGATGGTTTCTCAAGTAAAAAAATCCACATACACCTAGAACACTGCAAGTTTACTCCCAGGAATTCAGTCTAAATACATATTTGCACATGTAGGTGAGGATGTATGCATAAAATGTACAACACAGCTCTGTAGTTTATAATGGAAATCCTAGTAGTGAAGTATAAATCATAAAACTTAGTGTGCTTTAAAAGCTCTTCAAGTAGTAGTATACTCCATACTTTGTATCTTTTCCTGGTCGGCATAGTATGTCTTGGACATTCTTTCGTATTAGCACATTTAAACCTGACTTAACATCATTTATGTTGCTCCTGGTGCTTTTGGTGTAGTCTATCTGAAACTGATGATTAGAAAATGATTAACAATCCCATAAGGAGAGTTGATTTTGATTTTTGTTTTAATCCCAGTAGTGTCTTCTCCACATAAGCTTTGTCTCACAAAAAATTAATTCCCCTCGTCTTCAAAGACGAAGAGTATTAATGTTTTCTCAGTCCTTAAGAAGTGTTTATGGTCCACAGTTTCAAAAGAGCATACCAGCAAACATAGTCACAGTGCATATTTTCACTAGGACCTTGTGAGTAAACAGGGATGATCAATGAGTATAACTTCTTCATGTATCATCCAACAAAATCGTCTGTGTCCCCCTGAATATTCACAGCCCTCAACTCACCACGGTACTCTAGGGCGATCCGGGGTACCAGCTTTACAGCATTTCTAAACAGGAGCTCTAATTACCATGTTAATACGAATAATTCCCCTCAATCTTTGAAAATAGTAGGACAATAGGAAACGACAAACACAAGAGAAGCCAGTAATGGAGTTGTGAGTTCCACACCTTCATTAAACAGGAAAGTAAACTCACAGCTTGATGTGACTTGAGTGAGCAGAGCTTCCCTAGCACCCTGAGTACCCTCTGCCCAGGCTCGTGCTCTACCCATTCTTGCTCTTGTCTCGTGCTTCTGCTGCTTTAAAGAGATGCCAGAGGTGCAGTCCCTAAAATCAGGAAGATAATTCCTTCCATCGCATTCAAAAAGACTCTCTAGGCTTAAGCAGAGCAGCTGATCAGTAGTCCCGGCCAGCAATCACCCAGTTCATTTCAATAGATAAAGACTTTTCCTGCCTTTCAGTGGCTATGAGATTTCCTTTGTGTTGCCAAATAAGAATGCCCAGGAGAGAGAAAAATAATAACTCTATGCGGTGGAGAATGGTGCGGGTGGTAGGAATACTGGTCTTAATGGGGGGACAACAGAAATGTCCCAGTTTGCAAAATGAAGCCAACTGGTTGCAGTCTGGGAAATGCACCACAGTCTTGGATGTGAATGTGCATAGACCCAATGCTACTAAATTAGGTGAAATGTTCCGAAAAAGAAAATAAAAGTAGACCTGGAAACATTAAGATGAGTGTAGCCTGTACATTTCAGGGCAAAAGCGTTCTGCCAGACATTACGACCTATTCTAGAAGAAGAGTGAAAAGAATGATTTTCTGTTGGCACAGATTGGGATAGAGTTCAAGGGAGCTTACAGAAGAGTAGAATGCCGGTGGATTTAACGGGTGACAACAGCTGGCCCCTCAAAAGTGTTGGAGAGAGGACAACTTACTCAACAAATGATACTACTTTGCCATTGGCTGGGGGTGGTTGGACTGAAGAGGAACACAAGTTCGTTCCACATACCTGAACGATTTCAAGGGTACCAAAGATTTAAATGCACCAAGGATTTAAATGCAAACAATGCAGTCAGGATGCATGCTTGCAATGTTTCTATGATTTTAGCATGGGGAAGTCTGGAGGATTTTAGAAGAAAGACACAACACTCATAGCCAGGAGGGAAAAGACTGATACATGCAAATATCTGTTAATGTGAAACTTTAGCACATAGAAGGACCGCTGATTGGAGAACAGTTCGAATATGAGGATGTATATTGAATTCATCATGAGTAAGGATAAATATAAATCAAATCATATTCCAAACAATACTCTAAATTCAAAAGAATAAGTTTTAGAAACATATGAACACAATGATACCATTTCTGTGTAAGAAAAACAGAGGAAATATCCCCCAAACTAAATGTGCAACTACACATATAAGAATTTTGATCTACAAAAACATATAGATACACTCTAAACTATTAACAGAGATTAACTCAGATAATATGCTAGAGGAAGATCAGGGGATCTAATTTGACTCTGCGTACTTTTGAAGTGATCGAACACTTACAAAATTCTATTTGTGTACCCCTGATATAGCTAAATATTATGCAAAGCAACCTACATCTTATAGCATCGTATAAAAATCTTAAAGATAAAACTGACTTGTGAAAATAAGGCAAAAATAGAAACGTCGGAGAAAAGTTCAGTTCATGGTACTAGGTCTTCATTTTATACTGTCACATCACCGAAAGACTATTTTAGAAAGCCAGTAGAAAAAGGAAGAAAGAGTATAAGAAATAAAGAAATACAGAGAAGAAAAAGTTGAATCTCACTGATAAGCGAAGATATGCAAATTAAAATAAGAATGATTTGGTAGCCATCACCTATAAAGTTCTGAACAATATTAGAAGGATAAAAGGTTACTGAACCTGGATAGTTTGCACCTGCAGGATTGGCTGAAGCGGGAGGATTGCTACCTGCAAAAATAAATTTGGATCAATGCACCATCCGTATGAATACAAAATTATGCATTTCAATTTTTTGTTTGATTTAGAAAAAGACTGATGGTTTCTCAAGTAAAAAAATCCACATACACCTAGAACACTGCAAGTTTACTCCCAGGAATTCAGTCTAAATACATATTTGCACATGTAGGTGAGGATGTATGCATAAAATGTACAACACAGCTCTGTAGTTTATAATGGAAATCCTAGTAGTGAAGTATAAATCATAAAACTTAGTGTGCTTTAAAAGCTCTTCAAGTAGTAGTATACTCCATACTTTGTATCTTTTCCTGGTCGGCATAGTATGTCTTGGACATTCTTTCGTATTAGCACATTTAAACCTGACTTAACATCATTTATGTTGCTCCTGGTGCTTTTGGTGTAGTCTATCTGAAACTGATGATTAGAAAATGATTAACAATCCCATAAGGAGAGTTGATTTTGATTTTTGTTTTAATCCCAGTAGTGTCTTCTCCACATAAGCTTTGTCTCACAAAAAATTAATTCCCCTCGTCTTCAAAGACGAAGAGTATTAATGTTTTCTCAGTCCTTAAGAAGTGTTTATGGTCCACAGTTTCAAAAGAGCATACCAGCAAACATAGTCACAGTGCATATTTTCACTAGGACCTTGTGAGTAAACAGGGATGATCAATGAGTATAACTTCTTCATGTATCATCCAACAAAATCGTCTGTGTCCCCCTGAATATTCACAGCCCTCAACTCACCACGGTACTCTAGGGCGATCCGGGGTACCAGCTTTACAGCATTTCTAAACAGGAGCTCTAATTACCATGTTAATACGAATAATTCCCCTCAATCTTTGAAAATAGTAGGACAATAGGAAACGACAAACACAAGAGAAGCCAGTAATGGAGTTGTGAGTTCCACACCTTCATTAAACAGGAAAGTAAACTCACAGCTTGATGTGACTTGAGTGAGCAGAGCTTCCCTAGCACCCTGAGTACCCTCTGCCCAGGCTCGTGCTCTACCCATTCTTGCTCTTGTCTCGTGCTTCTGCTGCTTTAAAGAGATGCCAGAGGTGCAGTCCCTAAAATCAGGAAGATAATTCCTTCCATCGCATTCAAAAAGACTCTCTAGGCTTAAGCAGAGCAGCTGATCAGTAGTCCCGGCCAGCAATCACCCAGTTCATTTCAATAGATAAAGACTTTTCCTGCCTTTCAGTGGCTATGAGATTTCCTTTGTGTTGCCAAATAAGAATGCCCAGGAGAGAGAAAAATAATAACTCTATGCGGTGGAGAATGGTGCGGGTGGTAGGAATACTGGTCTTAATGGGGGGACAACAGAAATGTCCCAGTTTGCAAAATGAAGCCAACTGGTTGCAGTCTGGGAAATGCACCACAGTCTTGGATGTGAATGTGCATAGACCCAATGCTACTAAATTAGGTGAAATGTTCCGAAAAAGAAAATAAAAGTAGACCTGGAAACATTAAGATGAGTGTAGCCTGTACATTTCAGGGCAAAAGCGTTCTGCCAGACATTACGACCTATTCTAGAAGAAGAGTGAAAAGAATGATTTTCTGTTGGCACAGATTGGGATAGAGTTCAAGGGAGCTTACAGAAGAGTAGAATGCCGGTGGATTTAACGGGTGACAACAGCTGGCCCCTCAAAAGTGTTGGAGAGAGGACAACTTACTCAACAAATGATACTACTTTGCCATTGGCTGGGGGTGGTTGGACTGAAGAGGAACACAAGTTCGTTCCACATACCTGAACGATTTCAAGGGTACCAAAGATTTAAATGCACCAAGGATTTAAATGCAAACAATGCAGTCAGGATGCATGCTTGCAATGTTTCTATGATTTTAGCATGGGGAAGTCTGGAGGATTTTAGAAGAAAGACACAACACTCATAGCCAGGAGGGAAAAGACTGATACATGCAAATATCTGTTAATGTGAAACTTTAGCACATAGAAGGACCGCTGATTGGAGAACAGTTCGAATATGAGGATGTATATTGAATTCATCATGAGTAAGGATAAATATAAATCAAATCATATTCCAAACAATACTCTAAATTCAAAAGAATAAGTTTTAGAAACATATGAACACAATGATGCCATTTCTGTGTAAGAAAAACAGAGGAAATATCCCCCAAACTAAATGTGCAACTACACATATAAGAATTTTGATCTACAAAAACATATAGATACACTCTAAACTATTAACAGAGATTAACTCAGATAATATGCTAGAGGAAGATCAGGGGATCTAATTTGACTCTGCGTACTTTTGAAGTGATCGAACACTTACAAAATTCTATTTGTGTACCCCTGATATAGCTAAATATTATGCAAAGCAACCTACATCTTATAGCATCGTATAAAAATCTTAAAGATAAAACTGACTTGTGAAAATAAGGCAAAAATAGAAACGTCGGAGAAAAGTTCAGTTCATGGTACTAGGTCTTCATTTTATACTGTCACATCACCGAAAGACTATTTTAGAAAGCCAGTAGAAAAAGGAAGAAAGAGTATAAGAAATAAAGAAATACAGAGAAGAAAAAGTTGAATCTCACTGATAAGCGAAGATATGCAAATTAAAATAAGAATGATTTGGTAGCCATCACCTATAAAGTTCTGAACAATATTAGAAGGATAAAAGGTTACTGAACCTGGATAGTTTGCACCTGCAGGATTGGCTGAAGCGGGAGGATTGCTACCTGCAAAAATAAATTTGAATCAATGCACCATCCGTATGAATACAAAATTATGCATTTCAATTTTTTGTTTGATTTAGAAAAAGACTGATGGTTTCTCAAGTAAAAAAATCCACATACACCTAGAACACTGCAAGTTTACTCCCAGGAATTCAGTCTAAATACATATTTGCACATGTAGGTGAGGATGTATGCATAAAATGTACAACACAGCTCTGTAGTTTATAATGGAAATCCTAGTAGTGAAGTATAAATCATAAAACTTAGTGTGCTTTAAAAGCTCTTCAAGTAGTAGTATACTCCATACTTTGTATCTTTTCCTGGTCGGCATAGTATGTCTTGGACATTCTTTCGTATTAGCACATTTAAACCTGACTTAACATCATTTATGTTGCTCCTGGTGCTTTTGGTGTAGTCTATCTGAAACTGATGATTAGAAAATGATTAACAATCCCATAAGGAGAGTTGATTTTGATTTTTGTTTTAATCCCAGTAGTGTCTTCTCCACATAAGCTTTGTCTCACAAAAAATTAATTCCCCTCGTCTTCAAAGACGAAGAGTATTAATGTTTTCTCAGTCCTTAAGAAGTGTTTATGGTCCACAGTTTCAAAAGAGCATACCAGCAAACATAGTCACAGTGCATATTTTCACTAGGACCTTGTGAGTAAACAGGGATGATCAATGAGTATAACTTCTTCATGTATCATCCAACAAAATCGTCTGTGTCCCCCTGAATATTCACAGCCCTCAACTCACCACGGTACTCTAGGGCGATCCGGGGTACCAGCTTTACAGCATTTCTAAACAGGAGCTCTAATTACCATGTTAATACGAATAATTCCCCTCAATCTTTGAAAATAGTAGGACAATAGGAAACGACAAACACAAGAGAAGCCAGTAATGGAGTTGTGAGTTCCACACCTTCATTAAACAGGAAAGTAAACTCACAGCTTGATGTGACTTGAGTGAGCAGAGCTTCCCTAGCACCCTGAGTACCCTCTGCCCAGGCTCGTGCTCTACCCATTCTTGCTCTTGTCTCGTGCTTCTGCTGCTTTAAAGAGATGCCAGAGGTGCAGTCCCTAAAATCAGGAAGATAATTCCTTCCATCGCATTCAAAAAGACTCTCTAGGCTTAAGCAGAGCAGCTGATCAGTAGTCCCGGCCAGCAATCACCCAGTTCATTTCAATAGATAAAGACTTTTCCTGCCTTTCAGTGGCTATGAGATTTCCTTTGTGTTGCCAAATAAGAATGCCCAGGAGAGAGAAAAATAATAACTCTATGCGGTGGAGAATGGTGCGGGTGGTAGGAATACTGGTCTTAATGGGGGGACAACAGAAATGTCCCAGTTTGCAAAATGAAGCCAACTGGTTGCAGTCTGGGAAATGCACCACAGTCTTGGATGTGAATGTGCATAGACCCAATGCTACTAAATTAGGTGAAATGTTCCGAAAAAGAAAATAAAAGTAGACCTGGAAACATTAAGATGAGTGTAGCCTGTACATTTCAGGGCAAAAGCGTTCTGCCAGACATTACGACCTATTCTAGAAGAAGAGTGAAAAGAATGATTTTCTGTTGGCACAGATTGGGATAGAGTTCAAGGGAGCTTACAGAAGAGTAGAATGCCGGTGGATTTAACGGGTGACAACAGCTGGCCCCTCAAAAGTGTTGGAGAGAGGACAACTTACTCAACAAATGATACTACTTTGCCATTGGCTGGGGGTGGTTGGACTGAAGAGGAACACAAGTTCGTTCCACATACCTGAACGATTTCAAGGGTACCAAAGATTTAAATGCACCAAGGATTTAAATGCAAACAATGCAGTCAGGATGCATGCTTGCAATGTTTCTATGATTTTACCATGGGGAAGTCTGGAGGATTTTAGAAGAAAGACACACCACTCATAGCCAGGAGGGAAAAGACTGATACATGCAAATATCTGTTAATGTGAAATTTTAGCACATAGAAGGACCGCTGATTGGAGAACAGTTCGAATATGAGGATGTATATTGAATTCATCATGAGTAAGGATAAATATAAATCAAATCATATTCCAAACAATACTCTAAATTCAAAAGAATAAGTTTTTAGAAACATATGAACACAATGATACCATTTCTGTGTAAGAAAAACAGAGGAAATATCCCCCAAACTAAATGTGCAACTACACATATAAGAATTTTGATCTACAAAAACATATAGATACACTCTAAACTATTAACAGAGATTAACTCAGATAATATGCTAGAGGAAGATCAGGGGATCTAATTTGACTCTGCGTACTTTTGAAGTGATCGAACACTTACAAAATTCTATTTGTGTACCCCTGATATAGCTAAATATTATGCAAAGCAACCTACATCTTATAGCATCGTATAAAAATCTTAAAGATAAAACTGACTTGTGAAAATAAGGCAAAAATAGAAACGTCGGAGAAAAGTTCAGTTCATGGTACTAGGTCTTCATTTTATACTGTCACATCACCGAAAGACTATTTTAGAAAGCCAGTAGAAAAAGGAAGAAAGAGTATAAGAAATAAAGAAATACAGAGAAGAAAAAGTTGAATCTCACTGATAAGCGAAGATATGCAAATTAAAATAAGAATGATTTGGTAGCCATCACCTATAAAGTTCTGAACAATATTAGAAGGATAAAAGGTTACTGAACCTGGATAGTTTGCACCTGCAGGATTGGCTGAAGCGGGAGGATTGCTACCTGCAAAAATAAATTTGAATCAATGCACCATCCGTATGAATACAAAATTATGCATTTCAATTTTTTGTTTGATTTAGAAAAAGACTGATGGTTTCTCAAGTAAAAAAATCCACATACACCTAGAACACTGCAAGTTTACTCCCAGGAATTCAGTCTAAATACATATTTGCACATGTAGGTGAGGATGTATGCATAAAATGTACAACACAGCTCTGTAGTTTATAATGGAAATCCTAGTAGTGAAGTATAAATCATAAAACTTAGTGTGCTTTAAAAGCTCTTCAAGTAGTAGTATACTCCATACTTTGTATCTTTTCCTGGTCGGCATAGTATGTCTTGGACATTCTTTCGTATTAGCACATTTAAACCTGACTTAACATCATTTATGTTGCTCCTGGTGCTTTTGGTGTAGTCTATCTGAAACTGATGATTAGAAAATGATTAACAATCCCATAAGGAGAGTTGATTTTGATTTTTGTTTTAATCCCAGTAGTGTCTTCTCCACATAAGCTTTGTCTCACAAAAAATTAATTCCCCTCGTCTTCAAAGACGAAGAGTATTAATGTTTTCTCAGTCCTTAAGAAGTGTTTATGGTCCACAGTTTCAAAAGAGCATACCAGCAAACATAGTCACAGTGCATATTTTCACTAGGACCTTGTGAGTAAACAGGGATGATCAATGAGTATAACTTCTTCATGTATCATCCAACAAAATCGTCTGTGTCCCCCTGAATATTCACAGCCCTCAACTCACCACGGTACTCTAGGGCGATCCGGGGTACCAGCTTTACAGCATTTCTAAACAGGAGCTCTAATTACCATGTTAATACGAATAATTCCCCTCAATCTTTGAAAATAGTAGGACAATAGGAAACGACAAACACAAGAGAAGCCAGTAATGGAGTTGTGAGTTCCACACCTTCATTAAACAGGAAAGTAAACTCACAGCTTGATGTGACTTGAGTGAGCAGAGCTTCCCTAGCACCCTGAGTACCCTCTGCCCAGGCTCGTGTTCTACCCATTCTTGCTCTTGTCTCGTGCTTCTGCTGCTTTAAAGAGATGCCAGAGGTGCAGTCCCTAAAATCAGGAAGATAATTCCTTCCATCGCATTCAAAAAGACTCTCTAGGCTTAAGCAGAGCAGCTGATCAGTAGTCCCGGCCAGCAATCACCCAGTTCATTTCAATAGATAAAGACTTTTCCTGCCTTTCAGTGGCTATGAGATTTCCTTTGTGTTGCCAAATAAGAATGCCCAGGAGAGAGAAAAATAATAACTCTATGCGGTGGAGAATGGTGCGGGTGGTAGGAATACTGGTCTTAATGGGGGGACAACAGAAATGTCCCAGTTTGCAAAATGAAGCCAACTGGTTGCAGTCTGGGAAATGCACCACAGTCTTGGATGTGAATGTGCATAGACCCAATGCTACTAAATTAGGTGAAATGTTCCGAAAAAGAAAATAAAAGTAGACCTGGAAACATTAAGATGAGTGTAGCCTGTACATTTCAGGGCAAAAGCGTTCTGCCAGACATTACGACCTATTCTAGAAGAAGAGTGAAAAGAGTGATTTTCTGTTGGCACAGATTGGGATAGAGTTCAAGGGAGCTTACAGAAGAGTAGAATGCCGGTGGATTTAACGGGTGACAACAGCTGGCCCCTCAAAAGTGTTGGAGAGAGGACAACTTACTCAACAAATGATACTACTTTGCCATTGGCTGGGGGTGGTTGGACTGAAGAGGAACACAAGTTCGTTCCACATACCTGAACGATTTCAAGGGTACCAAAGATTTAAATGCACCAAGGATTTAAATGCAAACAATGCAGTCAGGATGCATGCTTGCAATGTTTCTATGATTTTAGCATGGGGAAGTCTGGAGGATTTTAGAAGAAAGACACAACACTCATAGCCAGGAGGGAAAAGACTGATACATGCAAATATCTGTTAATGTGAAACTTTAGCACATAGAAGGACCGCTGATTGGAGAACAGTTCGAATATGAGGATGTATATTGAATTCATCATGAGTAAGGATAAATATAAATCAAATCATATTCCAAACAATACTCTAAATTCAAAAGAATAAGTTTTAGAAACATATGAACACAATGATGCCATTTCTGTGTAAGAAAAACAGAGGAAATATCCCCCAAACTAAATGTGCAACTACACATATAAGAATTTTGATCTACAAAAACATATAGATACACTCTAAACTATTAACAGAGATTAACTCAGATAATATGCTAGAGGAAGATCAGGGGATCTAATTTGACTCTGCGTACTTTTGAAGTGATCGAACACTTACAAAATTCTATTTGTGTACCCCTGATATAGCTAAATATTATGCAAAGCAACCTACATCTTATAGCATCGTATAAAAATCTTAAAGATAAAACTGACTTGTGAAAATAAGGCAAAAATAGAAACGTCGGAGAAAAGTTCAGTTCATGGTACTAGGTCTTCATTTTATACTGTCACATCACCGAAAGACTATTTTAGAAAGCCAGTAGAAAAAGGAAGAAAGAGTATAAGAAATAAAGAAATACAGAGAAGAAAAAGTTGAATCTCACTGATAAGCGAAGATATGCAAATTAAAATAAGAATGATTTGGTAGCCATCACCTATAAAGTTCTGAACAATATTAGAAGGATAAAAGGTTACTGAACCTGGATAGTTTGCACCTGCAGGATTGGCTGAAGCGGGAGGATTGCTACCTGCAAAAATAAATTTGAATCAATGCACCATCCGTATGAATACAAAATTATGCATTTCAATTTTTTGTTTGATTTAGAAAAAGACTGATTGTTTCTCAAGTAAAAAAATCCACATACACCTAGAACACTGCAAGTTTACTCCCAGGAATTCAGTCTAAATACATATTTGCACATGTAGGTGAGGATGTATGCATAAAATGTACAACACAGCTCTGTAGTTTATAATGGAAATCCTAGTAGTGAAGTATAAATCATAAAACTTAGTGTGCTTTAAAAGCTCTTCAAGTAGTAGTATACTCCATACTTTGTATCTTTTCCTGGTCGGCATAGTATGTCTTGGACATTCTTTCGTATTAGCACATTTAAACCTGACTTAACATCATTTATGTTGCTCCTGGTGCTTTTGGTGTAGTCTATCTGAAACTGATGATTAGAAAATGATTAACAATCCCATAAGGAGAGTTGATTTTGATTTTTGTTTTAATCCCAGTAGTGTCTTCTCCACATAAGCTTTGTCTCACAAAAAATTAATTCCCCTCGTCTTCAAAGACGAAGAGTATCAATGTTTTCTCAGTCCTTAAGAAGTGTTTATGGTCCACAGTTTCAAAAGAGCATACCAGCAAACATAGTCACAGTGCATATTTTCACTAGGACCTTGTGAGTAAACAGGGATGATCAATGAGTATAACTTCTTCATGTATCATCCAACAAAATCGTCTGTGTCCCCCTGAATATTCACAGCCCTCAACTCACCACGGTACTCTAGGGCGATCCGGGGTACCAGCTTTACAGCATTTCTAAACAGGAGCTCTAATTACCATGTTAATACGAATAATTCCCCTCAATCTTTGAAAATAGTAGGACAATAGGAAACGACAAACACAAGAGAAGCCAGTAATGGAGTTGTGAGTTCCACACCTTCATTAAACAGGAAAGTAAACTCACAGCTTGATGTGACTTGAGTGAGCAGAGCCTCCCTAGCACCCTGAGTACCCTCTGCCCAGGCTCGTGCTCTACCCATTCTTGCTCTTGTCTCGTGCTTCTGCTGCTTTAAAGAGATGCCAGAGGTGCAGTCCCTAAAATCAGGAAGATAATTCCTTCCATCGCATTCAAAAAGACTCTCTAGGCTTAAGCAGAGCAGCTGATCAGTAGTCCCGGCCAGCAATCACCCAGTTCATTTCAATAGATAAAGACTTTTCCTGCCTTTCAGTGGCTATGAGATTTCCTTTGTGTTGCCAAATAAGAATGCCCAGGAGAGAGAAAAATAATAACTCTATGCGGTGGAGAATGGTGCGGGTGGTAGGAATACTGGTCTTAATGGGGGGACAACAGAAATGTCCCAGTTTGCAAAATGAAGCCAACTGGTTGCAGTCTGGGAAATGCACCACAGTCTTGGATGTGAATGTGCATAGACCCAATGCTACTAAATTAGGTGAAATGTTCCGAAAAAGAAAATAAAAGTAGACCTGGAAACATTAAGATGAGTGTAGCCTGTACATTTCAGGGCAAAAGCGTTCTGCCAGACATTACGACCTATTCTAGAAGAAGAGTGAAAAGAATGATTTTCTGTTGGCACAGATTGGGATAGAGTTCAAGGGAGCTTACAGAAGAGTAGAATGCCGGTGGATTTAACGGGTGACAACAGCTGGCCCCTCAAAAGTGTTGGAGAGAGGACAACTTACTCAACAAATGATACTACTTTGCCATTGGCTGGGGGTGGTTGGACTGAAGAGGAACACAAGTTCGTTCCACATACCTGAACGATTTCAAGGGTACCAAAGATTTAAATGCACCAAGGATTTAAATGCAAACAATGCAGTCAGGATGCATGCTTGCAATGTTTCTATGATTTTAGCATGGGGAAGTCTGGAGGATTTTAGAAGAAAGACACAACACTCATAGCCAGGAGGGAAAAGACTGATACATGCAAATATCTGTTAATGTGAAACTTTAGCACATAGAAGGACCGCTGATTGGAGAACAGTTCGAATATGAGGATGTATATTGAATTCATCATGAGTAAGGATAAATATAAATCAAATCATATTCCAAACAATACTCTAAATTCAAAAGAATAAGTTTTAGAAACATATGAACACAATGATACCATTTCTGTGTAAGAAAAACAGAGGAAATATCCCCCAAACTAAATGTGCAACTACACATATAAGAATTTTGATCTACAAAAACATATAGATACACTCTAAACTATTAACAGAGATTAACTCAGATAATATGCTAGAGGAAGATCAGGGGATCTAATTTGACTCTGCGTACTTTTGAAGTGATCGAACACTTACAAAATTCTATTTGTGTACCCCTGATATAGCTAAATATTATGCAAAGCAACCTACATCTTATAGCATCGTATAAAAATCTTAAAGATAAAACTGACTTGTGAAAATAAGGCAAAAATAGAAACGTCGGAGAAAAGTTCAGTTCATGGTACTAGGTCTTCATTTTATACTGTCACATCACCGAAAGACTATTTTAGAAAGCCAGTAGAAAAAGGAAGAAAGAGTATAAGAAATAAAGAAATACAGAGAAGAAAAAGTTGAATCTCACTGATAAGCGAAGATATGCAAATTAAAATAAGAATGATTTGGTAGCCATCACCTATAAAGTTCTGAACAATATTAGAAGGATAAAAGGTTACTGAACCTGGATAGTTTGCACCTGCAGGATTGGCTGAAGCGGGAGGATTGCTACCTGCAAAAATAAATTTGAATCAATGCACCATCCGTATGAATACAAAATTATGCATTTCAATTTTTTGTTTGATTTAGAAAAAGACTGATGGTTTCTCAAGTAAAAAAATCCACATACACCTAGAACACTGCAAGTTTACTCCCAGGAATTCAGTCTAAATACATATTTGCACATGTAGGTGAGGATGTATGCATAAAATGTACAACACAGCTCTGTAGTTTATAATGGAAATCCTAGTAGTGAAGTATAAATCATAAAACTTAGTGTGCTTTAAAAGCTCTTCAAGTAGTAGTATACTCCATACTTTGTATCTTTTCCTGGTCGGCATAGTATGTCTTGGACATTCTTTCGTATTAGCACATTTAAACCTGACTTAACATCATTTATGTTGCTCCTGGTGCTTTTGGTGTAGTCTATCTGAAACTGATGATTAGAAAATGATTAACAATCCCATAAGGAGAGTTGATTTTGATTTTTGTTTTAATCCCAGTAGTGTCTTCTCCACATAAGCTTTGTCTCACAAAAAATTAATTCCCCTCGTCTTCAAAGACGAAGAGTATCAATGTTTTCTCAGTCCTTAAGAAGTGTTTATGGTCCACAGTTTCAAAAGAGCATACCAGCAAACATAGTCACAGTGCATATTTTCACTAGGACCTTGTGAGTAAACAGGGATGATCAATGAGTATAACTTCTTCATGTATCATCCAACAAAATCGTCTGTGTCCCCCTGAATATTCACAGCCCTCAACTCACCACGGTACTCTAGGGCGATCCGGGGTACCAGCTTTACAGCATTTCTAAACAGGAGCTCTAATTACCATGTTAATACGAATAATTCCCCTCAATCTTTGAAAATAGTAGGACAATAGGAAACGACAAACACAAGAGAAGCCAGTAATGGAGTTGTGAGTTCCACACCTTCATTAAACAGGAAAGTAAACTCACAGCTTGATGTGACTTGAGTGAGCAGAGCCTCCCTAGCACCCTGAGTACCCTCTGCCCAGGCTCGTGCTCTACCCATTCTTGCTCTTGTCTCGTGCTTCTGCTGCTTTAAAGAGATGCCAGAGGTGCAGTCCCTAAAATCAGGAAGATAATTCCTTCCATCGCATTCAAAAAGACTCTCTAGGCTTAAGCAGAGCAGCTGATCAGTAGTCCCGGCCAGCAATCACCCAGTTCATTTCAATAGATAAAGACTTTTCCTGCCTTTCAGTGGCTATGAGATTTCCTTTGTGTTGCCAAATAAGAATGCCCAGGAGAGAGAAAAATAATAACTCTATGCGGTGGAGAATGGTGCGGGTGGTAGGAATACTGGTCTTAATGGGGGGACAACAGAAATGTCCCAGTTTGCAAAATGAAGCCAACTGGTTGCAGTCTGGGAAATGCACCACAGTCTTGGATGTGAATGTGCATAGACCCAATGCTACTAAATTAGGTGAAATGTTCCGAAAAAGAAAATAAAAGTAGACCTGGAAACATTAAGATGAGTGTAGCCTGTACATTTCAGGGCAAAAGCGTTCTGCCAGACATTACGACCTATTCTAGAAGAAGAGTGAAAAGAATGATTTTCTGTTGGCACAGATTGGGATAGAGTTCAAGGGAGCTTACAGAAGAGTAGAATGCCGGTGGATTTAACGGGTGACAACAGCTGGCCCCTCAAAAGTGTTGGAGAGAGGACAACTTACTCAACAAATGATACTACTTTGCCATTGGCTGGGGGTGGTTGGACTGAAGAGGAACACAAGTTCGTTCCACATACCTGAACGATTTCAAGGGTACCAAAGATTTAAATGCACCAAGGATTTAAATGCAAACAATGCAGTCAGGATGCATGCTTGCAATGTTTCTATGATTTTAGCATGGGGAAGTCTGGAGGATTTTAGAAGAAAGACACAACACTCATAGCCAGGAGGGAAAAGACTGATACATGCAAATATCTGTTAATGTGAAACTTTAGCACATAGAAGGACCGCTGATTGGAGAACAGTTCGAATATGAGGATGTATATTGAATTCATCATGAGTAAGGATAAATATAAATCAAATCATATTCCAAACAATACTCTAAATTCAAAAGAATAAGTTTTAGAAACATATGAACACAATGATACCATTTCTGTGTAAGAAAAACAGAGGAAATATCCCCCAAACTAAATGTGCAACTACACATATAAGAATTTTGATCTACAAAAACATATAGATACACTCTAAACTATTAACAGAGATTAACTCAGATAATATGCTAGAGGAAGATCAGGGGATCTAATTTGACTCTGCGTACTTTTGAAGTGATCGAACACTTACAAAATTCTATTTGTGTACCCCTGATATAGCTAAATATTATGCAAAGCAACCTACATCTTATAGCATCGTATAAAAATCTTAAAGATAAAACTGACTTGTGAAAATAAGGCAAAAATAGAAACGTCGGAGAAAAGTTCAGTTCATGGTACTAGGTCTTCATTTTATACTGTCACATCACCGAAAGACTATTTTAGAAAGCCAGTAGAAAAAGGAAGAAAGAGTATAAGAAATAAAGAAATACAGAGAAGAAAAAGTTGAATCTCACTGATAAGCGAAGATATGCAAATTAAAATAAGAATGATTTGGTAGCCATCACCTATAAAGTTCTGAACAATATTAGAAGGATAAAAGGTTACTGAACCTGGATAGTTTGCACCTGCAGGATTGGCTGAAGCGGGAGGATTGCTACCTGCAAAAATAAATTTGAATCAATGCACCATCCGTATGAATACAAAATTATGCATTTCAATTTTTTGTTTGATTTAGAAAAAGACTGATTGTTTCTCAAGTAAAAAAATCCACATACACCTAGAACACTGCAAGTTTACTCCCAGGAATTCAGTCTAAATACATATTTGCACATGTAGGTGAGGATGTATGCATAAAATGTACAACACAGCTCTGTAGTTTATAATGGAAATCCTAGTAGTGAAGTATAAATCATAAAACTTAGTGTGCTTTAAAAGCTCTTCAAGTAGTAGTATACTCCATACTTTGTATCTTTTCCTGGTCGGCATAGTATGTCTTGGACATTCTTTCGTATTAGCACATTTAAACCTGACTTAACATCATTTATGTTGCTCCTGGTGCTTTTGGTGTAGTCTATCTGAAACTGATGATTAGAAAATGATTAACAATCCCATAAGGAGAGTTGATTTTGATTTTTGTTTTAATCCCAGTAGTGTCTTCTCCACATAAGCTTTGTCTCACAAAAAATTAATTCCCCTCGTCTTCAAAGACGAAGAGTATCAATGTTTTCTCAGTCCTTAAGAAGTGTTTATGGTCCACAGTTTCAAAAGAGCATACCAGCAAACATAGTCACAGTGCATATTTTCACTAGGACCTTGTGAGTAAACAGGGATGATCAATGAGTATAACTTCTTCATGTATCATCCAACAAAATCGTCTGTGTCCCCCTGAATATTCACAGCCCTCAACTCACCACGGTACTCTAGGGCGATCCGGGGTACCAGCTTTACAGCATTTCTAAACAGGAGCTCTAATTACCATGTTAATACGAATAATTCCCCTCAATCTTTGAAAATAGTAGGACAATAGGAAACGACAAACACAAGAGAAGCCAGAAATGGAGTTGTGAGTTCCACACCTTCATTAAACAGGAAAGTAAACTCACAGCTTGATGTGACTTGAGTGAGCAGAGCCTCCCTAGCACCCTGAGTACCCTCTGCCCAGGCTCGTGCTCTACCCATTCTTGCTCTTGTCTCGTGCTTCTGCTGCTTTAAAGAGATGCCAGAGGTGCAGTCCCTAAAATCAGGAAGATAATTCCTTCCATCGCATTCAAAAAGACTCTCTAGGCTTAAGCAGAGCAGCTGATCAGTAGTCCCGGCCAGCAATCACCCAGTTCATTTCAATAGATAAAGACTTTTCCTGCCTTTCAGTGGCTATGAGATTTCCTTTGTGTTGCCAAATAAGAATGCCCAGGAGAGAGAAAAATAATAACTCTATGCGGTGGAGAATGGTGCGGGTGGTAGGAATACTGGTCTTAATGGGGGGACAACAGAAATGTCCCAGTTTGCAAAATGAAGCCAACTGGTTGCAGTCTGGGAAATGCACCACAGTCTTGGATGTGAATGTGCATAGACCCAATGCTACTAAATTAGGTGAAATGTTCCGAAAAAGAAAATAAAAGTAGACCTGGAAACATTAAGATGAGTGTAGCCTGTACATTTCAGGGCAAAAGCGTTCTGCCAGACATTACGACCTATTCTAGAAGAAGAGTGAAAAGAATGATTTTCTGTTGGCACAGATTGGGATAGAGTTCAAGGGAGCTTACAGAAGAGTAGAATGCCGGTGGATTTAACGGGTGACAACAGCTGGCCCCTCAAAAGTGTTGGAGAGAGGACAACTTACTCAACAAATGATACTACTTTGCCATTGGCTGGGGGTGGTTGGACTGAAGAGGAACACAAGTTCGTTCCACATACCTGAACGATTTCAAGGGTACCAAAGATTTAAATGCACCAAGGATTTAAATGCAAACAATGCAGTCAGGATGCATGCTTGCAATGTTTCTATGATTTTAGCATGGGGAAGTCTGGAGGATTTTAGAAGAAAGACACAACACTCATAGCCAGGAGGGAAAAGACTGATACATGCAAATATCTGTTAATGTGAAACTTTAGCACATAGAAGGACCGCTGATTGGAGAACAGTTCGAATATGAGGATGTATATTGAATTCATCATGAGTAAGGATAAATATAAATCAAATCATATTCCAAACAATACTCTAAATTCAAAAGAATAAGTTTTAGAAACATATGAACACAATGATACCATTTCTGTGTAAGAAAAACAGAGGAAATATCCCCCAAACTAAATGTGCAACTACACATATAAGAATTTTGATCTACAAAAACATATAGATACACTCTAAACTATTAACAGAGATTAACTCAGATAATATGCTAGAGGAAGATCAGGGGATCTAATTTGACTCTGCGTACTTTTGAAGTGATCGAACACTTACAAAATTCTATTTGTGTACCCCTGATATAGCTAAATATTATGCAAAGCAACCTACATCTTATAGCATCGTATAAAAATCTTAAAGATAAAACTGACTTGTGAAAATAAGGCAAAAATAGAAACGTCGGAGAAAAGTTCAGTTCATGGTACTAGGTCTTCATTTTATACTGTCACATCACCGAAAGACTATTTTAGAAAGCCAGTAGAAAAAGGAAGAAAGAGTATAAGAAATAAAGAAATACAGAGAAGAAAAAGTTGAATCTCACTGATAAGCGAAGATATGCAAATTAAAATAAGAATGATTTGGTAGCCATCACCTATAAAGTTCTGAACAATATTAGAAGGATAAAAGGTTACTGAACCTGGATAGTTTGCACCTGCAGGATTGGCTGAAGCGGGAGGATTGCTACCTGCAAAAATAAATTTGAATCAATGCACCATCCGTATGAATACAAAATTATGCATTTCAATTTTTTGTTTGATTTAGAAAAAGACTGATTGTTTCTCAAGTAAAAAAATCCACATACACCTAGAACACTGCAAGTTTACTCCCAGGAATTCAGTCTAAATACATATTTGCACATGTAGGTGAGGATGTATGCATAAAATGTACAACACAGCTCTGTAGTTTATAATGGAAATCCTAGTAGTGAAGTATAAATCATAAAACTTAGTGTGCTTTAAAAGCTCTTCAAGTAGTAGTATACTCCATACTTTGTATCTTTTCCTGGTCGGCATAGTATGTCTTGGACATTCTTTCGTATTAGCACATTTAAACCTGACTTAACATCATTTATGTTGCTCCTGGTGCTTTTGGTGTAGTCTATCTGAAACTGATGATTAGAAAATGATTAACAATCCCATAAGGAGAGTTGATTTTGATTTTTGTTTTAATCCCAGTAGTGTCTTCTCCACATAAGCTTTGTCTCACAAAAAATTAATTCCCCTCGTCTTCAAAGACGAAGAGTATCAATGTTTTCTCAGTCCTTAAGAAGTGTTTATGGTCCACAGTTTCAAAAGAGCATACCAGCAAACATAGTCACAGTGCATATTTTCACTAGGACCTTGTGAGTAAACAGGGATGATCAATGAGTATAACTTCTTCATGTATCATCCAACAAAATCGTCTGTGTCCCCCTGAATATTCACAGCCCTCAACTCACCACGGTACTCTAGGGCGATCCGGGGTACCAGCTTTACAGCATTTCTAAACAGGAGCTCTAATTACCATGTTAATACGAATAATTCCCCTCAATCTTTGAAAATAGTAGGACAATAGGAAACGACAAACACAAGAGAAGCCAGTAATGGAGTTGTGAGTTCCACACCTTCATTAAACAGGAAAGTAAACTCACAGCTTGATGTGACTTGAGTGAGCAGAGCCTCCCTAGCACCCTGAGTACCCTCTGCCCAGGCTCGTGCTCTACCCATTCTTGCTCTTGTCTCGTGCTTCTGCTGCTTTAAAGAGATGCCAGAGGTGCAGTCCCTAAAATCAGGAAGATAATTCCTTCCATCGCATTCAAAAAGACTCTCTAGGCTTAAGCAGAGCAGCTGATCAGTAGTCCCGGCCAGCAATCACCCAGTTCATTTCAATAGATAAAGACTTTTCCTGCCTTTCAGTGGCTATGAGATTTCCTTTGTGTTGCCAAATAAGAATGCCCAGGAGAGAGAAAAATAATAACTCTATGCGGTGGAGAATGGTGCGGGTGGTAGGAATACTGGTCTTAATGGGGGGACAACAGAAATGTCCCAGTTTGCAAAATGAAGCCAACTGGTTGCAGTCTGGGAAATGCACCACAGTCTTGGATGTGAATGTGCATAGACCCAATGCTACTAAATTAGGTGAAATGTTCCGAAAAAGAAAATAAAAGTAGACCTGGAAACATTAAGATGAGTGTAGCCTGTACATTTCAGGGCAAAAGCGTTCTGCCAGACATTACGACCTATTCTAGAAGAAGAGTGAAAAGAATGATTTTCTGTTGGCACAGATTGGGATAGAGTTCAAGGGAGCTTACAGAAGAGTAGAATGCCGGTGGATTTAACGGGTGACAACAGCTGGCCCCTCAAAAGTGTTGGAGAGAGGACAACTTACTCAACAAATGATACTACTTTGCCATTGGCTGGGGGTGGTTGGACTGAAGAGGAACACAAGTTCGTTCCACATACCTGAACGATTTCAAGGGTACCAAAGATTTAAATGCACCAAGGATTTAAATGCAAACAATGCAGTCAGGATGCATGCTTGCAATGTTTCTATGATTTTAGCATGGGGAAGTCTGGAGGATTTTAGAAGAAAGACACAACACTCATAGCCAGGAGGGAAAAGACTGATACATGCAAATATCTGTTAATGTGAAACTTTAGCACATAGAAGGACCGCTGATTGGAGAACAGTTCGAATATGAGGATGTATATTGAATTCATCATGAGTAAGGATAAATATAAATCAAATCATATTCCAAACAATACTCTAAATTCAAAAGAATAAGTTTTAGAAACATATGAACACAATGATACCATTTCTGTGTAAGAAAAACAGAGGAAATATCCCCCAAACTAAATGTGCAACTACACATATAAGAATTTTGATCTACAAAAACATATAGATACACTCTAAACTATTAACAGAGATTAACTCAGATAATATGCTAGAGGAAGATCAGGGGATCTAATTTGACTCTGCGTACTTTTGAAGTGATCGAACACTTACAAAATTCTATTTGTGTACCCCTGATATAGCTAAATATTATGCAAAGCAACCTACATCTTATAGCATCGTATAAAAATCTTAAAGATAAAACTGACTTGTGAAAATAAGGCAAAAATAGAAACGTCGGAGAAAAGTTCAGTTCATGGTACTAGGTCTTCATTTTATACTGTCACATCACCGAAAGACTATTTTAGAAAGCCAGTAGAAAAAGGAAGAAAGAGTATAAGAAATAAAGAAATACAGAGAAGAAAAAGTTGAATCTCACTGATAAGCGAAGATATGCAAATTAAAATAAGAATGATTTGGTAGCCATCACCTATAAAGTTCTGAACAATATTAGAAGGATAAAAGGTTACTGAACCTGGATAGTTTGCACCTGCAGGATTGGCTGAAGCGGGAGGATTGCTACCTGCAAAAATAAATTTGAATCAATGCACCATCCGTATGAATACAAAATTATGCATTTCAATTTTTTGTTTGATTTAGAAAAAGACTGATTGTTTCTCAAGTAAAAAAATCCACATACACCTAGAACACTGCAAGTTTACTCCCAGGAATTCAGTCTAAATACATATTTGCACATGTAGGTGAGGATGTATGCATAAAATGTACAACACAGCTCTGTAGTTTATAATGGAAATCCTAGTAGTGAAGTATAAATCATAAAACTTAGTGTGCTTTAAAAGCTCTTCAAGTAGTAGTATACTCCATACTTTGTATCTTTTCCTGGTCGGCATAGTATGTCTTGGACATTCTTTCGTATTAGCACATTTAAACCTGACTTAACATCATTTATGTTGCTCCTGGTGCTTTTGGTGTAGTCTATCTGAAACTGATGATTAGAAAATGATTAACAATCCCATAAGGAGAGTTGATTTTGATTTTTGTTTTAATCCCAGTAGTGTCTTCTCCACATAAGCTTTGTCTCACAAAAAATTAATTCCCCTCGTCTTCAAAGACGAAGAGTATCAATGTTTTCTCAGTCCTTAAGAAGTGTTTATGGTCCACAGTTTCAAAAGAGCATACCAGCAAACATAGTCACAGTGCATATTTTCACTAGGACCTTGTGAGTAAACAGGGATGATCAATGAGTATAACTTCTTCATGTATCATCCAACAAAATCGTCTGTGTCCCCCTGAATATTCACAGCCCTCAACTCACCACGGTACTCTAGGGCGATCCGGGGTACCAGCTTTACAGCATTTCTAAACAGGAGCTCTAATTACCATGTTAATACGAATAATTCCCCTCAATCTTTGAAAATAGTAGGACAATAGGAAACGACAAACACAAGAGAAGCCAGTAATGGAGTTGTGAGTTCCACACCTTCATTAAACAGGAAAGTAAACTCACAGCTTGATGTGACTTGAGTGAGCAGAGCCTCCCTAGCACCCTGAGTACCCTCTGCCCAGGCTCGTGCTCTACCCATTCTTGCTCTTGTCTCGTGCTTCTGCTGCTTTAAAGAGATGCCAGAGGTGCAGTCCCTAAAATCAGGAAGATAATTCCTTCCATCGCATTCAAAAAGACTCTCTAGGCTTAAGCAGAGCAGCTGATCAGTAGTCCCGGCCAGCAATCACCCAGTTCATTTCAATAGATAAAGACTTTTCCTGCCTTTCAGTGGCTATGAGATTTCCTTTGTGTTGCCAAATAAGAATGCCCAGGAGAGAGAAAAATAATAACTCTATGCGGTGGAGAATGGTGCGGGTGGTAGGAATACTGGTCTTAATGGGGGGACAACAGAAATGTCCCAGTTTGCAAAATGAAGCCAACTGGTTGCAGTCTGGGAAATGCACCACAGTCTTGGATGTGAATGTGCATAGACCCAATGCTACTAAATTAGGTGAAATGTTCCGAAAAAGAAAATAAAAGTAGACCTGGAAACATTAAGATGAGTGTAGCCTGTACATTTCAGGGCAAAAGCGTTCTGCCAGACATTACGACCTATTCTAGAAGAAGAGTGAAAAGAATGATTTTCTGTTGGCACAGATTGGGATAGAGTTCAAGGGAGCTTACAGAAGAGTAGAATGCCGGTGGATTTAACGGGTGACAACAGCTGGCCCCTCAAAAGTGTTGGAGAGAGGACAACTTACTCAACAAATGATACTACTTTGCCATTGGCTGGGGGTGGTTGGACTGAAGAGGAACACAAGTTCGTTCCACATACCTGAACGATTTCAAGGGTACCAAAGATTTAAATGCACCAAGGATTTAAATGCAAACAATGCAGTCAGGATGCATGCTTGCAATGTTTCTATGATTTTAGCATGGGGAAGTCTGGAGGATTTTAGAAGAAAGACACAACACTCATAGCCAGGAGGGAAAAGACTGATACATGCAAATATCTGTTAATGTGAAACTTTAGCACATAGAAGGACCGCTGATTGGAGAACAGTTCGAATATGAGGATGTATATTGAATTCATCATGAGTAAGGATAAATATAAATCAAATCATATTCCAAACAATACTCTAAATTCAAAAGAATAAGTTTTAGAAACATATGAACACAATGATACCATTTCTGTGTAAGAAAAACAGAGGAAATATCCCCCAAACTAAATGTGCAACTACACATATAAGAATTTTGATCTACAAAAACATATAGATACACTCTAAACTATTAACAGAGATTAACTCAGATAATATGCTAGAGGAAGATCAGGGGATCTAATTTGACTCTGCGTACTTTTGAAGTGATCGAACACTTACAAAATTCTATTTGTGTACCCCTGATATAGCTAAATATTATGCAAAGCAACCTACATCTTATAGCATCGTATAAAAATCTTAAAGATAAAACTGACTTGTGAAAATAAGGCAAAAATAGAAACGTCGGAGAAAAGTTCAGTTCATGGTACTAGGTCTTCATTTTATACTGTCACATCACCGAAAGACTATTTTAGAAAGCCAGTAGAAAAAGGAAGAAAGAGTATAAGAAATAAAGAAATACAGAGAAGAAAAAGTTGAATCTCACTGATAAGCGAAGATATGCAAATTAAAATAAGAATGATTTGGTAGCCATCACCTATAAAGTTCTGAACAATATTAGAAGGATAAAAGGTTACTGAACCTGGATAGTTTGCACCTGCAGGATTGGCTGAAGCGGGAGGATTGCTACCTGCAAAAATAAATTTGAATCAATGCACCATCCGTATGAATACAAAATTATGCATTTCAATTTTTTGTTTGATTTAGAAAAAGACTGATTGTTTCTCAAGTAAAAAAATCCACATACACCTAGAACACTGCAAGTTTACTCCCAGGAATTCAGTCTAAATACATATTTGCACATGTAGGTGAGGATGTATGCATAAAATGTACAACACAGCTCTGTAGTTTATAATGGAAATCCTAGTAGTGAAGTATAAATCATAAAACTTAGTGTGCTTTAAAAGCTCTTCAAGTAGTAGTATACTCCATACTTTGTATCTTTTCCTGGTCGGCATAGTATGTCTTGGACATTCTTTCGTATTAGCACATTTAAACCTGACTTAACATCATTTATGTTGCTCCTGGTGCTTTTGGTGTAGTCTATCTGAAACTGATGATTAGAAAATGATTAACAATCCCATAAGGAGAGTTGATTTTGATTTTTGTTTTAATCCCAGTAGTGTCTTCTCCACATAAGCTTTGTCTCACAAAAAATTAATTCCCCTCGTCTTCAAAGACGAAGAGTATCAATGTTTTCTCAGTCCTTAAGAAGTGTTTATGGTCCACAGTTTCAAAAGAGCATACCAGCAAACATAGTCACAGTGCATATTTTCACTAGGACCTTGTGAGTAAACAGGGATGATCAATGAGTATAACTTCTTCATGTATCATCCAACAAAATCGTCTGTGTCCCCCTGAATATTCACAGCCCTCAACTCACCACGGTACTCTAGGGCGATCCGGGGTACCAGCTTTACAGCATTTCTAAACAGGAGCTCTAATTACCATGTTAATACGAATAATTCCCCTCAATCTTTGAAAATAGTAGGACAATAGGAAACGACAAACACAAGAGAAGCCAGAAATGGAGTTGTGAGTTCCACACCTTCATTAAACAGGAAAGTAAACTCACAGCTTGATGTGACTTGAGTGAGCAGAGCCTCCCTAGCACCCTGAGTACCCTCTGCCCAGGCTCGTGCTCTACCCATTCTTGCTCTTGTCTCGTGCTTCTGCTGCTTTAAAGAGATGCCAGAGGTGCAGTCCCTAAAATCAGGAAGATAATTCCTTCCATCGCATTCAAAAAGACTCTCTAGGCTTAAGCAGAGCAGCTGATCAGTAGTCCCGGCCAGCAATCACCCAGTTCATTTCAATAGATAAAGACTTTTCCTGCCTTTCAGTGGCTATGAGATTTCCTTTGTGTTGCCAAATAAGAATGCCCAGGAGAGAGAAAAATAATAACTCTATGCGGTGGAGAATGGTGCGGGTGGTAGGAATACTGGTCTTAATGGGGGGACAACAGAAATGTCCCAGTTTGCAAAATGAAGCCAACTGGTTGCAGTCTGGGAAATGCACCACAGTCTTGGATGTGAATGTGCATAGACCCAATGCTACTAAATTAGGTGAAATGTTCCGAAAAAGAAAATAAAAGTAGACCTGGAAACATTAAGATGAGTGTAGCCTGTACATTTCAGGGCAAAAGCGTTCTGCCAGACATTACGACCTATTCTAGAAGAAGAGTGAAAAGAATGATTTTCTGTTGGCACAGATTGGGATAGAGTTCAAGGGAGCTTACAGAAGAGTAGAATGCCGGTGGATTTAACGGGTGACAACAGCTGGCCCCTCAAAACTGTTGGAGAGAGGACAATTTACTCAACAAATGATACTACTTTGCCATTGGCTGGGGTTGAGTGGAGTGAAGAGGAACACAATGTCGTTCCTCATACCTGAAGGATTTCAAATGTACCAAAGTTGTAAATGCAAACAATGCAATCAGGACGCATGTTTGCAATGTTTGTATTATTTCAGCATGGGGAAGTCCTGAAGCTTCAATAAGAAATACACAACACTCGCAGCAAGGAGGGAACAGATTGATACATGCAACTATCTGTTAATGTGAAACCTTAGCACATAGAAGGACCGCTGATTGGAGAACAGTTCAAATATGACTACGTAATTTGAATTCATCATGAGTAAGTATAAGAATAAATCAAAATACAATTCCAATGAAGGTACTAAATTCAAAGAATGTAAGTTGTAGAAATATATGAACAGAATGATACAATTTGTGTGTGAGAAAAACAGAGGAAAAATCCCCCAAACTTAATGTTCCACTACATATATCAGAATTTTGATCTATAGAAATATATAGAGATACTCTATACTAATAACTGTGATTAACTCAGGTAATAGTCTAGAGAAAGATCAGGGGATCTATTTTGACTCTGCGTGCTTTTGCAATGATCGAATACTTACAAAATTCTATTTGTGTACCCCTTATGTAGCTAAATTTTATACGAATCAACCTTCATCTTATAGCATAGTATAGAAATCTTAAAGATAAAACTGACTTGTGAAAATAAGGCAAAAATAGAAACGTCGTAAAAAAGTTCAGTTCATGGTACTAGGGCTTCATTTTATAGTGTCAGATCACCGAAAATCTATTTTAGAAAGTCAATAGAAAAGGGTAGAAACAACATAAGAAATAAAGAAATACAGAGAAGAAAAATTTGAATCTCACTGATAACCGAAGAAATGCAAATTAAAATAAGGCATGATTTGGTAGCCATCACCTATAAAGTTCTGAAGAATATTAGAAGGATAAAAGGTTACTGAACCTGGATAGTTTGGACCTGCAGGATTGGCTGAAGCGGGAGCATTGCTTCCTGCAAAAATAAATTTGAATCAATGCAGCAGCCTTATCAATACAAAATTATGCATTCCAATTTTTTGTTTGATTTAGAAAAAGACTGATTGTTTCTCAAATAAAAAATCCACATACACCCAGAACATTGCATGTCTACTCCCAGGAATTCAGTCTAAATATATATTTGCACATGTAGGTTAGGATATATGCATAAAATGTACAACACAACTGTGTAGTTATAGTGAAAATCCTAGTAGTCAACTATAAATCATAAAACTTTGTGTTGTCTAAATGGTTCACGTAGTATTATGTTCCATAATTTGTATTTTTTCGTGTTTGACATGTTATGTCTTGGACATGTTTGTATATTTGCACATTTTATTCTGACGTAACAGTATGTTCCTCCTGGTGCTTTTGGTATAGTCTTCCTCAAACTGATGATAAAAAATGATTAACAATCCCAGAAGGATATTTGCTTTTGATTTTTGTGTTTATCCTAGTTGTTTCTTCCCTTCATGAGCTTTTTCTCACAAACAGTTCACCCGTACTTCAAATCTAAAGGTTATGAATTTTTTCTAAATCCTCAAGAAGTGTTTATGGTCAACACTTTCCAAACAGCATATTAACAGTCATCGTATATCATATTGCATATTCTCACTAGCACCCCTGACTAAACAGGGATGGGTCAATGAATATAACTTTATATGCAGTCTTTACATATTGTCCAACAAAGGTAATCTCTTTCCCTCCAAATCTTCACAGCCCTCACCTCACCAATATACTGTAGTCGGTTACTGGGTACCAGCTTTACAGCAATTCTAAAAAGGTGCTCTAATTACATGTTAACATGAATTATTCCCCTCAGTCCTTTAAAATATTAGGACAACAGAAAAAAGACAAACAGAGTAGAAGCCAGTCATTGAGCTTTGAGTTTCACATCTTCATTAAAAAGGAAGCTAGAGCCGATAGAAATGATGGTACTTGAGTGAGCAGAGCCTCCTTAGCACCCTGAGCACCCTCTGCCCAGGCTCATGCTCTACCCATTCTTGCTCTTGTCTCTTGCTTCTGCTGCAATCAAAGGGAAGCCAGAGGTTGCAGCCCTGAAATCAGGAATATAATTCCTTCCATCATATCAAAATAGTCTCTCAATACGTAAGCAGAGCAGCTGATCAGCAGTCCCAACCAGAAATCACCCACTTCATTTCAGTAAATAAAGGCTTTTCCTGACTTTCAGTGGCTATGAGATTTACCCTCTGTGCCAAATAAGAATAACCAGTATAGAGAAATATAATAGCTCTATGATGTGTAGAATAGTGCAGGTGGCAGAAATATTGGTCTTATTTGGGTGACAAAGGAAATTCCCAGTTTGTAAAATGAAGCAAACTTATTGCAGTCTTGGAAATCGCCCATAGTCTTGGACCTGAATTTGAATGTACTCAATGCTACTTAATTAGCTGACATGGTAAGGAAAAGAAAATAAAAGTTGACCTGGAAACATTAACATGAGCATAGCCTGTACACTTCTGAATAGGAAGCATTCTCCCAGACAGTAAAACATATTATAGTACTCGAGTTAAGAAAATGATTTGGTGTTGGCATAGACAGGGACAGAGTTTAAGAGAGCCTATAAAAGACTAGAATGCCTATGGATTTAACGGTGACAAACCTGGCCCCTCAAAACAGTTGGAGAGAGATAATTTATTCAACAAATGATACTACTTTGTCATTGGCTGGGGGTGGGTGGAGTGAAGAGGAACACAAAGTCGTTCAACATACCTTAACGATTTCAAATGTACCAAAGATTTAAATGCAAACAATGCAATCAGGATGCATGGTTGCAATGTTTCTATGATTTATATGTCTTTTATAAGAAAGACAAAACACTCACAGGCATTAGGAAAAAGATTGATACATCCAAGTACTTCTTAATGTAAAATTTTTGCACGTATAAATGACAACTGATTGTAGTATATTTAATAAGTTATGATGACATATATTAAAGTCATTGTGAATAAGGATAAGAATAAATTAAAATACAGTTCCAAACGACATTAAATTCAAAAAGTGTGTAATTTTCATAAAAATAAGAACAGAATGATACCATTTCTGCATAAGAAGAAAAAGAGGAAAAAACCCATCAAAATAAATGTATAACTAGACATATAAGGATTTTGATCTTCAGAAGTATATAGAGGCATTCTAAACTATTATCAGTGATTAACACAGGTAATAAGCTATGGAACGATAAGGGGAAATAATTTTACTCTGTGTACTTTTGTAATGTTCGAAAATTTACAAGTATGTACTTGTGTACTCATGTAACAAAAATTTATAAACGCAGTCTACATCTAAAAGTATAGTATAAAAACCTAAAAAATTCTAACTACTGAAAATAAGGCAAAAATATATCTGATAAAGTTCATTTCATGTTAAAAGGGTTTTAATTTATAAGTTGAAATCAATAAGGAAAATAATTTAGATTCCTAATGAAAAAGGAAGAAAGAATACAATAAATAGATACAGATAAGAAAAAGTTCAATCTCACTGATAATTAGAGAAACACAAATTAAAATAAGACATGATTTTGTACCCATCACCTTATAAAGTTCTTAACAATATAAGAAGGATAAAGTGTTACTGAACCTGGATAGTTTGGAACTGGAGGCTTGGTTGGAGAGTGAGGCTTGTAACCTGCAAAAAATAAATTTGACTCAATGCAGCAGCCTTATCAATACAAAATTATGTATTTCATTTTTTTTTGTTTTAGAAAAAGATTGATTATTTCTCAAATCAAAAATACACATACACTCAGATGTTTGCAAGTCTACTCCTTGGAATTCAGTCTAGATATATATTTGCACAAGTAGGTAAGGATGTATGCATAAAATGTACAACACAACTTTGTATTTTATAATGGAAATCCCTGTAGTCAACTATAAATGATAAAACTTAGTGTTCTTTAAATGGTTCAAGTAGTAGTATATTCCATAATTTGTATGTTTTTCTTGTTGGCATAGTATTGCTTGGACTTTTTTCATATTAGCATATTTGAATCTGATTTACACCATTTATGTTGCTACTGTGCTTTTCGTATACTCTTCCTCAAAGTGATATTAAAAATATGATTAACAACCCCATAAGGAGAGTTGATTTTGATTTTTTAAAAAATCCCAGTAGTTTCTTCTCTTCATAAGCTTTTTCTCACAAACAAACACTAACGTGTATCAATGTTTTCTAAGTCCTCAATAAGTGTTTATGTTCCACACTTTCAAAACAGCAAATCAACAAAAATAGTTTATCATAGTGCATATTCTCAACAGGACTCTGTGACTACACAGGGATGGGTCAGTGAGTATAACTTCATATGCAGTCTTTATAGATCATCCAAAAAATTTCATCTCTTTCCCCCTGAATCTTCACAGCCCTTACCTCACCACGGTACTCTAGGCGGATACGGGTACCAGCTTTACAGCAATTCTAAAAAGGTGCTCTAATTACCATGTTAACATGAATAATTCCCCTCAATCCTTTAAAATGTTAGGACAACTGAAAAAAGACAAACAGAGTAGAAGCCAGTCATTGAGCTTTGACTTCCACAGCTTCATTAAACAGGAAACTAGAGCCCACAGAAGTGATGTTACTTGAGTGAGCAGAGCCTCCCTAGCACCCTGAGCCCCCTCTGCCCAGGCTCGTGCTCTACCCATTCTTGCTCTTGTCTCTTGCTTCTGCTGCAATCAAAGGGAAGCCAGAGGTTGCAGCCCTGAAATCAGGAAGATAATTCCTTCCACCATATCAAAATAGCCTCTCAAGACTTAAGCAGAGCAGCTGATCAGTAGTCCTGGCCAGAAATCACCCACTTCATTTCAATAAATAAAGACTTTTCCTGCCTTTCAGTGGCTATGAGATTTCCTTTCTGTTGCCAAATAAGAATGTCCAGGAGAGAGAAAAATTATAAATCTCTGATGTGTGGAATAGTGAGGTTGATGGAAATACTGGCCTTACTCTGGTGATAACAGAAATTTCCCAGTTTGTAAAATGAAGCAAACTGGTTCCAGTCTGGGAAATCAACCATAATCCTGGACCTGAAAAATACCCTGTAAAGCGGATGCTGTAAGTCATGGGAGCTACCTTAAGAGCTTTCTAGATGCTAGGTACTGTGCTAAGCGCTTTAAATGCACCACATTTTAACTTTGCTATTACAGGTATTAAATCACTCTGTACTCAGATGTAAGGTTTACATAGTTTGCCCATGTTTACTTACTGTTGGTATCTGAACTATGGCAAATACTTTTAGAATTACTAAGTATCACAACTAAAATGACTGTAAGTATATTCTTCATCTCTTTGGTACTGTAAATGATGACTGTTTATCCCATGAATTTAAAAAATGTTTTGTAAACTATAAATAGAAAATTACTGTACCTGAATGGCCTGAAATTGGAAGTGATGTATTGAGAAGAATCAGCACTGGAAAGCAAAACAGTGTAGGACCAACCACCTGGGATTACTGCTTTCCCCTCATTTATATGAATTATGCCTCTCATTCTTGACTTATTTCAAGGTAAAAATTCCCATGCTTCAATTTACTCTGAAAAATGATTCCCATCTCTTTTTATACCTTAAAATACTGAACAAGAGGTATTAATACACCTGTGTTAAGTGCTAACATATAATGTGCTGACTCTCTAACAGCCTGCGAAACCACAGCAGCAGAATTGTATGTAAATTTTTTGTATATCTGCCATGCAAATGAATACATATCCGAGTTAAGTACTAAGTTTGCTTCTTTTCACTTATTCTTATCAATGTGAACAAAATAAGAACTAAAAAAGAAAGTTAAAAGACAAAGAAGAGACAACATTTGTACTTTTATTACACTTCGGCATCTCAGGTTCCCACGTATCTTCACTACCACAGGACACTGAGAGGCTGCCAGTAAGCATAAATCCTTGGAGTCATTCAAATGTCACCACATCTTTGTAGGAAAAAAAAATTCTACTTTCTGTTAACATTTTTCCATTTTCAAATACTGGAAGTTTACATTTGACCAATGAAAAGTGGAAAAATTCCAGAATTAATAGAAAGCTGCTTTCACACAGAAAATACTGGTGGAAAGTTGTAATTTCCAGTGGGATGAAAGAGGAAAGAAATGAAAGGCAAGATGTTAATTGAAAAAAACAAAAAGACTTTATTTGTGCATTTGAATTCTAGGCACAAATTTAGAGAAATCTAATGATGTTTTTCCACCTAGAACAGAATGTCATTATAGTTTATTGGCCTTCCTAATTTTTTCTTATTGCTGACAAGTTTTGAGAAAGGTCTAACTACCAGATACAAATTGAAGGTAAGTTCAAAAGCAACTTTTGATACTCTAGCTCTAGGACAGTTTTTTAAAGATCATAGTGACTCTAGTTAGAGTTCCCTGCTCTTTTAGAAAGGTAGCAAAGACTTTTTGGAGAAGGTAATACTTTAAATATTCAAACTTAAAAGTTGAAAAATCCAGCCATGCAAAATGCTCAGGCTTCATGCTGGTGTAGTTTGGTATTCCCCTCTCTACTCTACTTCTTCAGAAGTAAAACACAGGTCATGCCCTCTAGATTGACTTCAGGATTACTTTTGCAGAATTGGGGAAAAAAGAACCAAAACTAAAAAACACTGGGCTGGGCAGTAAGTTCCAGAGAACATCTTATGAGGTAAAATCTGAGCAATGGATGATGGCCAGATAACATAAAGCCTTTTAAACCAGAAGTATGTTCTTCCTCTTTTTCCTTGGATCTGAATTTCCATCAGGTATCATTTGTCTTCAGCTGCTGAACTTCCTTATCAATCCTTGTGGTCAGGTCAGCTAATGACAAATTCTTTTAGCTTTCTTTTTTTTCAATCTAAAACTGGTTTTATTTATTTCCCCTTCAGTTTTGAAAGATTTCTTCTTGACAGAGAATTCTAGTTTAAGTGCTTCACTTTTCTTTCAACACATTAGCAGCAGCGACTGTGTTCTATTCTTCACAGTTCCTTAAGAGCAGTCAGCTTGGGTAAGGTGGGGGTTGGTGGGTATGTCTTCAGTATACTACCTTTTCCACCTCTCACTGGTTTTTCTTTCTTCCTCTCTTCCTTCCTTTTATTCCCTTCCTTTCTCCCTTCCATGTTTTTGTTTTGTTTTGTTTTCAGTAGTTTTACCATGATGTATTTAGTTTGGTGGTTGTTTCTTAGTAAATTAGAAATTTTATTTATCCTGCTAGTGTCACTGAATTTCGTGGACTGGGTTGGTAGTGTTGTTATTTGGATCAAAGATAAATTATTTTGGCCCATATTTATTGAAATATTTTCCTATATTGCCTTCTCTTCTCTCTTTCTGAGACTTCAATTATGTGTATATTTGACCACTTGGGGTGCAATGTTATATACAAAGTATACATTTAACTTTATAGGAAATTTACAAACTGTGTTCCAAAGTGGTTGTACCCCTTTGCATTCCTACCAGCAATGTATGAGAGTTTCAACTGTTCCATAGCTTCACCAGTACTTAGTATTATTGTTTTTCTATTTAATTTCAGACAATCTAATAGGTGGTTAGTAATTACTAATAATATAGAGCAACTTTTCACATCCTTTTTTTTTGCCATCTGCCTATCATATTTGATGAAATATGTCTATTAAAATTTTGCTCATTTATAAAAATTAGCTTGTTTTCTTATTGTGTTTTGAAAGTTCTTTATATATCAAAGACACAAATCAACTATTAGATGTATACTTTGTAAATATTTTCTCCCAGTCTATTGGTTTTTTGTTGTTGTTGTTTCCTTCATATCTTTTGCAGTCTAGAAGTTTTGAGTTTGGAATATCCAATTTCTTTAAAGCATCTTGCTTTATGGATTATATTAAAGAAATATTTATCTGGGCCACAAATGTTTTTTTTTTTCCCTTTTCTCTTGAAAGTGTTGTAGTTGTAGGCTTTACATAAATGCCTGTGCTCCTTTTTGAATGAATGTTTGCATATGGTACAAATGTGGGCTGAGGTTCTTTTTTTTTAAGCATCTGGGTGTCCAATTGTGCCTGTATCATTTATTGAAAAAAAATGTTTTTTCACTGAATTGTTTGTATACCTGTGATGAAAATCAACTGGACGTATATGCAAGGGTCTAATCCTGGACTCACTGTTCTGTTCCATTGCTCTAAATGGCTATCCTTTCACCAATACCAAACTGTCTTGCTTATGTGCTTTATAGTATGCTTTATACCAAGTCTTGACATCAGATATCCTCCAGTTTTTTTCAAAATTGTTTTAGCTATACTAGTTCTTTTGTCTTTCCATCTGTCATTTCAGGATCAATTTGTCAATTTATACAAAAAGGTCTACTGGGATTTTTATTGGGATTGTGTTTAAAGATTTTCAATTTGTAATGAATTGTTACTAGTATATAGACATTCAATTGATTTCTGTATGTCGATCTTATATTTTGCAACCTTGCTAAAACTTCAGTTTTCAGAATTTTCTTTGTAGACAATCATGTCATAAATGAATAGAAACTTTTATCTCTTTCTTTCCAATATATGTACGCCTTTTTCTTTCTCCTGTCTTACCAGAGTGGGTAGGACCTCCAGTACAATATTGAACAGAGTGGTGAGTATAGATACACTTCTTCTTACCTTGAAGGGGAAAGAAATTAGTCTTTTACCTCTAAGTATAATGTTGGTTGTGAGATTTCTGATATTCCTTTCATCAGGTTGAGACAGCTAGTTCCCTTCTATTCCTACTTTGCTGATAAGTTTTATCATGGAAAGATGATGAATTCTGCCAGTTGCTCTTTTTTTTTGCCTTTATTGAGATCATCATATTAATTTTTTCTTTACAGTCTCTTGATATGATAAAAAATACTGATTTTTAAAAATTTGACCAATCTTGCATTTATGGAACAAATTTATTTGTTTATGATGCATTTTTATCTTTATATATGGCAGGATTTGGTTCGTTGATATTTTGTTAAGAAGTTCTATATTCATTAAGGATATTGTTTATAATTTTCTGTCAATGTTTTTGTCTGAGTTAGGTATCAGGGTAATGTTCTCATGAAATCTTCTTACATTTCTTGAAGAGTTTGTGTAGAGGTGCTATTACTTATTTCTGCGATGTTTGGTACAATTCCCCAAGGACTCCATCAGGGCCTCAGTTGTCTCTGTGGAAAGGTTTTTAACAACACACTATATGTCCTTAATAGATATAGGACTATTCAGGTTACCTGTATCTTTGTGTGAAGTTATTTTGGTACTTTTTATCTTTCAAGGAATTTGTCAATTTCATGTAAGTTGTCAAATTTATAGACATAAGGTTGTTTGTGTACTATTCCCTTATTATCCCTTTAAATTCTGAAGAATATTTAGTGTTGTTCTCTTTTTCATTCTTTTTTGGAAAAACTCATTCATTTTAATTTTTATACATTTTTAAAGGTTACACTCCATTTACAGTTATTGCAAAATATTTGCTATATTCCCCATGTTGTACAACACATCCTTGTAGCCTGTCTTACACACAATAGTTTGTACCTCCAACTTCCCCACCCCTGTCTTTCCCCTTCACCCCTATTCCATTGGTAACCACTATATCTGTGAGTCTGCTTCTTTTTTGTTACATTTACTAGTTTGTTGTACTTTTTAGATTCCACGTATAAGTGATAACACACAGATTTTTGTCTTTCTCTGATTTATTAAATGTCTTTTCCTTTTTTGTCAGCCCAGCTGTAGCTTTATCTATTACATTGATCTGCTCCAAGAATCAGGGCTGTTTTCATGGTTTTCTCTGTTACTTTCTCTTTACAATTTCACTGATTTCTTTCTATCTTTATAATCATTTTATTTCTCCTTGTTTTGTGTTTGTTTGCTTTTTTATTTTTTTATTTTTAATTATTTTTTTATTTTAATTATTTTTTTATTTTTAATTTTTGTTTTTAGTTTCTTAAGGTAAAAATAAAAATCTCAAATCAATAAGTATTTTATGATATAAATTTCCCTTTAAGCAATGCTTTTGTTGTATCACATAAATTTTAATATTTTGATATGTCGTGTTTTCATTTTTATTTAGCTCAAAACACTTTCTAACATCCTCGTTACTTCATCTTTGACTCATGGGTTAGTTAGAAGTGTCTTGCATAATTTTCAAATATTTGGGAATTTTCTAGATTATCTCTGTTTTAATTCTACATTCATTCAATTGTGATCAGATAATGCACTCAGAATGATTTCAACCCTCTGGAATTTGTTAAAAATAACCTTACTGTCTACCTTAGAGAATGTTCCATATATACTTAGAAAGAGTATTTTCCTGTTATTCAGTGGTTGTTTTCTTTTGAGAATCAAATTCCCTCTAGCATCTCCCTACTTTATTTCAGTCTCTAGTGCTTTAAATATTGTTTTTAAAATATATTTTGTCCAGAATTTATCATTCTTATCAATGAGAGAGTTAGTCTTTTAAAATTTATTCCATCATTATTTGTAGCCAGAGCTTTCAGATGTTTTGAAATATAAGAAAAATCTTTCTTATTTTCAGGTAGTGTGTGTTGAGTTATTTTTTTAAGAAAAATAATTGTAACTCATATATATATTTTATATATATATAATATATATACACACACAGTAGTTCACAATGTGCAAACTGGAATGCCAAAAACATCGGGGGTGAGGGCTGGGAAACCCTACAGCTAGAAATATTTCCCATTAGATTTGGCCTAAATTAAATTAGAAGTCAAGTTAACAGGAGGAGGAATCACAAATGACTGTTTTGTGTGCTTATAGGTAAAACTATTTACAAAGTGTTTCACAGTATTTAGAAATGAAGAAGGAAACATATGGAAGTATTACATTTACACTTAGAAGCATCACTGCTCCAATTGCCACGTGCAGAACAAGTAAGCTTGCTCTCTCCAACAAGTGAACATTGATCTGGTCTATTTAACAGATTACAACTATAAGTCACTTATTCTTTATATTGAAATACATTCTTGTAGCTATTGGTATATTTTCCATTTTTTATGTTTGAAGGCAGTCCACATGAAATCTCTTAAAAAGGGAAAAAAAGGGGAAATAAAGGCGAAAGAAGGTGAATGATTAAGACAGCATTAGTAAAGTCCTATAAACTACCTACAATAAATTCTTTAGGATATGATTTCTAGAAGTTAGCTGTGAATCCAGTATCCATTTAGAAGTTGCCATGAGAAAATGTATTATCCCAAATTCAAATCATGTAGCAATGAACTTTCAAGAACAAAACTCATTTTCTTAAATACCTATATAAAGTATCTACAGGAGGATAAATTAGGAGCTTGAGAATTGCGAATATTAAATACTATATAAAATAGATAAACAGCAAGGTTCTACTGTATAGCACAAGGAACTATATTCAATATCTTGTAACCTGTAACAAGAAAGAATATGAAAATAAAATATTTATGTATATGTATGACTGAAACATTATGCTGTACATCAGAAATTGACACATTGCAACTGACCATACTTGAATAAAGAAAAAAGAAGAACCTATATGAAATACCTGTATTTATCTATAAGAGCATGCTAAGTTTTGTTCTAGTCATTATAAGAGATGGAAATTTAATGGGAAAATATGTTTATGGTTAAAAATAAAAATCATTGCTAGTTGAGAAGTACTTTATGTTTTATAAATGTATCCATTTACTACAGTGGTTCACAATAATACTGAGATATTGTCTTTTTCGCTGTTATCCTTATAAGTGTATGCTAAAATTTTCCAGAATGTACAAATTATATGATTTTTTTCAACAGATTGAATCCAGATGTTTTACTTTAATCCAGATATTGAAGAGATTTGCAAAAATGTAATACGTTGCCACTATTCTCATTGTTTGTCTTAGAAAATTTTGATTATTTCATAAAAGTATGTTGTATATGATAACATATATTGAGCTTACTGTTTTTAAAATTGAGTTAATAATAAACTATTTAAAAAACTTTTGTTTTAAGTCCAATATAATGCATACCAATAAACATAACCCACATAAAGAAAAGCTCTTCGGGACTACTGTTGATTTAAAAGCATAAACCGTGTCCTGAGGCCAAAAAGTTTGAAAATTCCTGGTCTAAATTCTAAAGTGAGAATTTACTTACTTTCACATATTGGGTACTTGCCACTCCACTGTATATTATTTCCAACAACAGTACAAGTTAGAACTTCTCTTCCTTTTAAGTAATAACTAAATGAAAAAAGAAGAGGTTACTGTTTCTTTACCAGTTAACACAACACCCATAATAAAGAAGAACATTTTTATATGGCTGTGTTTCTGCAACACAGTAGTTTGAGGGAGATGTTCCTTAAAAGACACAATATATGGAAGTGCTAACCAAATCTTCCATTTTAATCAAATAAAGAGTTTCTGCATGTGAACACACATTGGCCCAGAGTAAAATGTTTAAATTACTCTGTCATGCCTGTCAGTCTGGCCCCCTTTGCTGTCTCTGGCAAATGCATCACACATTCACTTCTATGCTTTTGCTCACACCACTCTGCTCAGTCCTTATTGAGAAGAGAGACCAGGCTCTAGAACTTGCCTGTCTGCATTTAAATCCCGGCTCTAAGACTGACTTGTTATTTGAGCTTGGGCAAGTGTCTTAATGTTTCTCTTGCTCAGTTTCCTCATCTATATAAAAAGGATAATAGTATACACGTCATGGGTTGTTTTGAGAATTAGATGAGCTAGCATCTGACATAGTGAGTGCTAGGTGAGTTTTAGCTCTTATTACGCTCTTTAGATCAGAATATCTTTCTAGGAATAAATAGCTCCGGACACTACTTGATGAACTCTTCTCTGATGATTTAAATTCACAGAACTCTCTCCTCCTTCTGGACTCTCATTGTAATGATCCTAAATAGTTCTATATTTTTGTCACTTCTTACTTACAATTTTACTTTAATATATTGCATTAGTATATACTGTGTTTCTGAATAGGCTACAACTTTTTTTGAAGAGAGTCTATGACTTGAACTGTTGGTGCCCCTTAAAGTGCCCAGTAGGCTCTCTCTGTATAAATATGGAGAGGATGATTTAATATTTTTACTTGATCAATTAAAAAATAGTCAGCAAAACTGCTTGTACATGGTTCCAGTTGACTTTTGTCAAGGCTCACTCATTTCATGAATATTGCAGAGTTTTAGGAGAGACTTTAGGGAAAGTGGCAGAGTTGGAAGCACTAAGGATCTGTCTGCATAACTAGACAGTAATTGCAATGTCAGAATATGCCTGATGTCACTATTTTGGAACTCTGGAGTCTGTTGAGGGCTTGCAAATTCCAGGGGAAAACTAGGGCAGGTAAATTGCATTAATATCAGTCATTGTCAGCTCTTTGGAAAATAGTAGCTCCCGTCCCCACCCTCAGCAGTGTGGCAGGCAGCTCTGCATAGGTTTCTGAAGCAGTGTACACGTGGGTTGCAGGAGTTAGGGTAGCTGAAAAGGACTCTGTCCTCCAAGTACCAAGAATCTGTGCTCTGATTGCTGAGTGCTGTTTCTGGTCACAGACAAAGAGGTGGGCAGCCATTGTTGTCACACCTCCCCCAGTCTTGCAAACCCCTTTCTTGTTAGCTACAGTGACTAACATGGGATTTAAAGTTCTAACACTCTTTACTTCCCACTTCATTTTTCATGGTTCCCCTCTCAGAAGCTAGGCATTAAATACTAGAACATTCAAAAACAACTGCATATGTAGGGAAAATCGGCAAGTTAGTGTCCATGTTCAGGGAAAGCCTCAGAAACATCCGGAGAAGACCTTCAGTTTACACCTCAGGCTGATCCTTGGTACAGGAACATTCTATCACAATTAAAAACAAAAAACAATAACAAAAATGCAATGCCTAGAGAAGGGGAAAATTGGATTTCCAGAGTTATCATGTTATTAGTTATTAATGTCCAGTATTCCATAAAAAAATCACCAGGCATACAAAGACACAGGAAAGTATATGGCCCACTCAAAAGAAAAACAACAACAAGAACAACAACTAAAGAAACTGTTCCTGAAAAATGTTTGATGGCAGACAGATTAGACAAAGACTTCAAAATAACCATCTTAAAGATGCTCAAAGAACTATGGAAGAAGTGGAGAAAGTTAAGAAAATGATTTATGAACAAAATGGAAATATCATGAAGAGACAGAAAAGTGAAAAAAAAAAAAAGAAAAGAGATTCTGGAGCTCAAAAATTACAATACATTGTCTGAAAAGTTCAATAGAGGGATTATAGGCAAATTTGAGCAGGCAAAAGAAGAATCAATGAACATGAATATAGAATGATTGAAATTGTTGAGTCTGAGGAACAGAAAGGAAAAAGAGTGAAGAAAAGTGAGCAGAGTCTAAAGGACCTATGGGACACTGCAAGTGGACCAATATACACACTGAGGGAGTCTCAGAGGGAGAAGAGAGAGAAAGGGGTGAAGAGAATATTTGGAAAAAAACTAATGGGGGACAGCTTCCCAGATTTTATGAAAGACATAAATACAAGCAACCTAGAAGCTCAACAACCTCCAGGTAAAATGAACTCAAAGAGGCCCACACTGAGATACATCGTAATCAAACTTTCAAAAGACAAAGAATAAAGGACACTCTTGAAAGCAGGAAGAGAAAAGTGAATTATCACATGCAAGGATCCTCAGTAAGATTATAAGCAGATTTCTCAGCAGAAATTTTGAAGGCCAGAAGACTGTGGGACAATATAATTAAAGTGCTAAAAGAAAAAAAAAATCAACTCAAAATCCTCTGTCCAGCAAACTGTCCCTCAAAAGTGAGGGAGAAATTAAGATACTTCCAGATAAACAAAATCTGAGGGAGTTCATGACCAGTAGACCTTCTCTACAAGAAATGTCCAAGGTGACATGAAAGGATACCAGAAAGTAACTTTGAGCCATATGAAGAAATAAACATCTCACTAAAGGTAAATACATGGGCAATTATAAAGGTAGTATCATAAAAATAATTTGTAACTGAAATGTTTGTTTTCTTCATAACTTAAGAGACTAATGCATTTAAAAAAACAAAAAACAATTATTAGTGTAAAAACAAGAATTTAACTTTTGTTTTAAACTCCAAATCTTGTTATATATTATTCATATGACATATATTATATAGAAAACATAACTGAAGTAGCAGAGTTTTTTTATGTTATTAAGTTAAGCTGATATAAATTCAAATTAGAATGTTATAATTTTACGATGTTAAATGTAATTTCCATGGTAACCACAAGGACAACAGCCATAGAATATACGCAAAAGAAATGAGAGATGAATTTAACATTTCACTATAAAAAGTCAGCTAAACAAAAGGAAGACAGTATAGCACGAAATGAGGGGCCAAAAGAAGATATAAATCATGTAGAAAACAAACAGCACAATTACAGATGTAAGTCACCCATTATCAGTAATTACTTCAAGTTTAAATGAGTTAAATATTCTAATCAAAAGACAGAGGTTGGCAAAAATGCATAAAAACTCGTGATCCAACTATGTGCTGTGTGTAAGAGACAGTACATCCACATACACAAACAGGCTGAAAGTTAAAGGATATTCCATGCAAATAGAAGCCAAAAGTAAGCAGGGTTGGCTATACTAATATCAGACAGAAAAGACTTTAAATGAAGAAAGGTTACAATAGACAAAGGACATTATATTATAACCATAAAAGGTTTAATACTTCAATAAGGTAGAACAGTTATAAACGTTTGTGCGCCTAATGACAGACCATCAGAATATACAAGGCAAAAGCTAAAAAAACTGAAGGAAGAAATACACATATGTACCCAATAGATATTTCTATAATAACCGTTGGAAAGTTCAATACCCCACTAACAAAAATGGATAGAATAACCAGACAGAAGATAAGTAAGGAAATAGAGAACTTCTACAATGCAACATTTGGTGAGTCCTCCTTCAGTTTTGAGAGTTGGCCATTTTAAATAGGATGCACTTTGTGGTTAAGGATAAAGTCACCATGATTACTACATTTTTGATGCTTTCAATAGGCTTAATACTACATATAGTTAAGTATACAATTTCACTTTTCTTCAATTTAAATTTCTATTAATGACACATCTTTTCAGTCTCCTTAAAAAGCCCCAGAGCTGTCTGGCTACAAGAATATCTTGTCTCCTAGAAAGTAAAGTGAAATCAGCTTTCAGCTGAGAAGCAAAGAAATCATAACATTTACCTTATTTCATCTAAGGAGCAATGTACTTACCCCCTTTTACAATAAATGTGAATCTGTGTTCCCAACAAAAATGATACACCCCGGGGGAATACGTCACCATTTTTTATTTCTGGCCTTAAACATGATGATTCTAAAAGAAAAATTTCAAATTCATTTTTAATACCAGTTTCAAAACATTTAAATCAAGATCAAAATTCTAGTGATGAAATATTACTTTAATTATTATGAGGCCAAACTTAAAACAGCAACCAATCATCAAGAAAAGATTCCCTGGAGCTTTCTCACAGCTTGAAAAATAAATGCACTGATATCTAAAATCTAGTTTTGCATAAGAAAATCATCATTGTTGTAGCAGAAAACAGACCTTAAAATGTGTAAAAATCTCTAGAGAAAGCAAAAAACAACAAACCAAAGAGTTTTGTTTCCTTACTTATGCAGGTTTTTTTAGGATTTTGCCATGTGCCATTTGGCAGACATACAGCTGTGAAGTAAAAAGGCCACTCCTTATAAGAGTATCCCGGATGACAGCGGTAGCGTACCACTTCCCCACTTTCGTAACGGGTTTTATTGACAGAACTGATGGTCATGTAATCCATGACTGGAGGAGAAACACAGAAACCTAAGGATAAGAGAATAAAAAGAGAAAATTAAGGATTTTATCTCTTTCACCAGCCAGGTACTATGGCGTAGCAGCAAGTAGGTAGTACAGAGAAAATGGAAAAGTTCATGGCGAGATTTTTAGCGATTGTCAGATGCTTTTACCCAAGTGGTTGGAGCAGTGGAGTAGGTGCCTTGCTTACTTTAAATAACATCCCATTAGCTTTTGATTTGTTGAGGAACAAGCTAAATTTTCATTCAACAGTAAATGGAAGACAACAAGAATCGATCTACCTGGTATTAAATGTATACACATAGATATAGGTATGCATCCTTTTCCACTTTTTTCTAAATTCACTCCAAAACTCACCTTTCCTCTAAGAGGTCTTCTATAGCACAAAGGACTCTGCTCAGATTACTTCTCCATAGTGTGAAACACAATCCTATGATCACTTGTCACTTCAGGCTCAGATTCCTCTCAGAAGGCAAGTTCCTAGGGGTCAGGGTCATATGCCTTCTTTTCTTATTACACATTCTAGGCAGTGGGTTCTCAAGAAATGCTACGGTAAGAGGTGATTATTAAGTGAACATTGTGGGTTTCATTGATCAAAATAGGTGTGGACTAAGTATTTCAATATATGACTTTCATATATTTCATATTCATGAATTAAAGAATGTTATGAATAGATGCCATTTAAATATAAAAACTTACTACTTTGAATAGACTTACATTTAAAAATTGCTTTCTTGACATTGCTTTAAATATAATTCAATTTTCCTTCACTGATCATTAGACCATGCATTTCCTTAGAAGCTCCCTGAAGTAGCGGTTGGGCTGTTTATCTAATAGATCCTGACAGGAAAGATACTATATTGCTATGCTTTTAGAATGTTTTATTCTGGGGTGTTTTTTTGGGGGAGAGGAGGAGTTCCTCCCTAGAAGAGTGTCATTCCTACTTCAGCAATTCCTCTTCCTTTTAATTATCTGTGGGCTTGACAACCTAACAAATCTGTTAGAAAACTTATGTAAAATAATGTGATGGAGGCACATCTAGTCTTAAAGGGTTAAAGGAAAGCAGCGGCCCCTCCTTTAAGGCTAAGGACCCAAGAAGAAGGGAGACAGACCTACTTTGATCCCTGAGGAATCTTTTTTTTCTTACTCCCTGGATCCTGGTGTTAATTCAGATTGAGAGACTGCTCAAGAGAGAACTCTAAACAAGTGAAATGTTTCCCACTTTTCACACCATATTCTCAATTCTAAACTCCTCTCTTGACATACTGCCCAACATTTCATTTACATCATGGCCTGAAATTGTTTCAACATTTAGCTTTCAACATTCCCACTATGCAGATCTTGATACATGAACGTTCCTCAATAAAATTCCCCAAATAAAAGCAAAAACCAAAAAGCTGTAGTCATTAAAAGCATTGTTTAAAAACAAGATTAATATAGAGTTGAATTTTATTAATAGCAGTAAATTTACTGAATACCCTGAGCCAGACATTCTCATGTTAATATGGGTAAAAAACATGGGATAGAAATGGTATCTAATTCCATGCTAGAAACAAATGTATTACGTCATTCTAGCATTTCCCAGAATCACCCAGAAAGAGCTCAAGTTAACAGCATGCTTGTAATTAAATTATACAAGTGTTCTTTGTTTATGCATTTGATTTCAGTGACTATCTTGAAGTCACAGGAGAGAGAATTCCTAATATGACTCTCACATGTAGTGCTCTGTCTATATGGAAAAAGAAATGTCAGTTGGAGAGTTTAGTCCCTTCGACTAGCTTGAAGTATTTCTCTTCACTAAAATGCATCATGAGAGACATACTTTCATCCATGTGCAGCCTAGAATCTGCTTGGGCAATCAGTAGACTGCACACTTCTTACACTGTAATAATTGACTCTCATATCACACATTTTTATAATCAAATTCATCTTCTGCTCAGAACATTGAATTTTCTTCTTATGAGGATTTTCAAATTAAAGATTCTCAGCTCCAGAAAAAGAACATCTTGACTGAGGTTTTTCTGGATAGTTTACAATACAATTATTATTAGGCTGCAATGCTCTTCTTTAACTCTAGACGCCATTACATGGGATAGGCTGCATTCAGAAAATTCCCCAATGTTCCAGGTTAGTTTCAGGAATGTGAAGTAGTGCTCTGCTGTGAACCAAGAGAATTGTTTATTCTCTATATACTTTCAAAGACTATGCAAGCACTCTCTGCCTGCTTGCAAAAATTAAAAGTAAACCTATGACATAAGCACAAACCCACACCCCTGCCCAGGCGGCACCTTCAAGAATCACGGTCTCTGACCAAAACTGGAAACTCAGTGAAACCTGACTATCCTGCCCCTTCTCTCACTGTCTACACAACCTATTTTAAAACTTTCTTTGCTTCTTCAAAGCACAGGCTTTAATATTGAACCTATAAATTTTATTTCTCAGTTCCCACTCAGTTATAAGTCACTTAACTTACTTTCAAAGTAATTAAGTAAGCTTGTTCTTGGTAAACTCACTCTGACATGCTATCCCTCAGTAATTTTAGGTGCCCTGTTTATAACATGGGGAGCTAATGGTCGTTCTTTCTCCATTCCCCTCCCTGCTTTAAAAGCTCTCTCTCCTTGGTTTCCAGGTAGCAAACCACCACCTGGTTTTCATCCTGTCCTCTCCTGCGCTCCTTTCTCTGCCTGATTGGATAATGTGATGTCCCTCGTAGGTTGTTCAAGGAATGCTGCTGATTTCGTTCTGCAAAGTCCCCCAGGTGAGAATATATACTCTCATGACGTCACTACTACTGAAAGGAGGGAGCTGCCTCCCAAGTCCCTCTCTCCATCCCACATCTCTAGCTGGGACGCCTCGTCTATGTATTCAGTTGCCTCCCCAGCACGGCTGCACTTGGAATGTATTACGCTCTCTCAAATAACACAATGAAGCCTCAGTGTGGTCTCTCTTGACTCTTACACCCGGCACACAAGAACACGGTTTCCACAACTGAAAAATACCTGTTCCGTCTGTTTCTATCTCTACTTCATTATTTTCTTGTTGTTTTGTTTTTTATTGAAGTATAATCAGTTACATTCTGTCAATCTCTGGTGTACTAGCTTTAATTCAAGCCACTCTCATTTCTTTTCTGGATTGCTACAAGAGTCCCTGAATAGATCTCCTTACCAGTCTTTCTACCTGTCATTCAGGTCACTTTCACAGTGCTACCCGAGTAATACTGACATGGCGCAGTGGCCAAGGCTCTTCCAAGTCAAATCCTTTCAGTGGCTCCCTGTTGCCCTCGTGGAAAGTCTATAGGGCTCCATGCCACAGCTCGGAGAGTTTTAACACCAGCTCACTCCAGCACGCTGCTCTAAGCCCCATTCAACTCCACTCGCAGTGCCCACTAAATAACTTACTGCAGCACGCTCGACCTCCGTGCACCATGTCACTTCAGCTTTGACCACAGACCCTGCCATTCCTCCCACCCACTCATCTTTCAGTTTCCTCTCAGATGCCACATCTTCCTTAAGGCTTTTGACATGTCACTCAAAAAACTGGGTGAAGTTTCCTCATGATGCCCCAATTTAGTTCTTTCACAGCACTTTTCACACTGTAATTGATTATTGTTTATACTCCCAAGAGGCTGTAACCTTCTTAGCACCATGTTTAATTTGTCACTGCGTTTCCAGTGCCTTGTGCCAGAACTGAAGGAGCAGTGTTATCAGTTCTGCACACTCTTGGAGCAAAATTCAAATTCATTACTGTTCAGCCAAACTATTCCAGTAATATCTTCAAATCATCACTTTTTTCACTTCTGTTTCTGTGCCTGTTTCCATTTTTTTTTCTTTTCTATTGGTTAATTTACAACTGTTTCCCTTTATCAGAATTTTTAATTTCTTTCAAGTCAAAATATTTTTTATTTTATTTTAAACCCATTCTACATTACTTCTAAGATTAAAAATAGGATTTTAACATTGTTAAAAGTGAACTCAAATCTAAAAATAAAAGACAAATGAACTTATTTATAAAAGAGTAACAGACTCACAGATATAGAAAACAAACTTATGTTTACCAGAGGGGAAGGGGATTGGAAGGGATAAACTGGGAGTTCAAGATTTGTGGATACTGATGGTATATATAAAACAGATAAATAGTTTATGGTGTATGTTAGATATCTTGTAGCTTATGGTGAAAAAGAGCCTGAAAATGAATATATATATATATATATATATATATATATATATATATATATATATATATATATATTCATATATGGCTGAAACATTGTGCGGTACACCAGAAATTGACACAACATTGTAAACTGACTATACTTCAATTTAAAAAAAGTAAAAAAAAAAAGTGAACTCGAAAGAGTTTATGAAATTTTTTCCTAAAGATTGGCAATAGACAACTCCAGAACTTGTTTCTTAGAACAACAGTGGTGATATTAATCATTTTAAAAATAGCCAGTTAAGGACTACCTGTGATAATCATTATTTTAGTGGTTTTAAACTAACTTATCCTTCATAATCTTCCTATGAGTTGGGTACTGTTTCCACTTCTTTAAGATGAGCAGTCTGAGCCATGGCAAGGTGAAGTAGCTTGCCCAAAAATATATTTCCAATAGGTAGCAGACCAGGGTCAAGCCAGGCAGGCTGGTTCCACTACCAGCACTAATTTCCATCACTGGCTGTCATCTGGAACCCTTGTATGATTATGACAACAAAGTCTGTCTGCAATTTATTCCTCAAAAAACGGACTTCTATTGAGCCTGGGGAAGTTAAAGGAAACTTAGGTTAGATTTGCATCGTGCTAAATCAAATGAAAGATCTCAAATTGCCCCAAAAGAACAAGGAACAACATCATAGTCTGGATTTTATGATAGTCTTTGTTCTTTCCTAACTATCCTGTTTTCCCATAACTATTCACTCTGTGATCTACTCCTTGGCCTTCCTCCGGCCTCCTTTGTCTACTGTTGCCACACTGGGTAGCTAGGCAGTCCATGAGCCCTACCACGTCTCTCAGCCTTTGCTCACACTGCTCCCTCTGCTCTGAGCACCCTTCCTCCTGCTCAGGAGCAACTCCTGCTCAGCTCTCATCTTCCTTGACTTAATCCACTCAACATCTCCTCTAGGAAGTACCCTCTGCTTCCTGTGGGGAGGCAGTGACCAGCCCCTTCTCTTGGACTCTCCTCCGCATGGCTCTCTCAGCTCACTATCATGTGTTTTTGTGTTTAATACATAATATAGTGGACTCCACTCATCCATGTGGCCACGGCACCTAGCCCAGTATGTCCCGCATCGTAGCTATTCACAAGACTTTGGTTTTCAGGTACCACTGCTGTCAAACAGAAAACGATGGTAAAGAACAGAATATAATGAATCTAATACTGAAAGTAATCATCTTAAAGCTTTATGCACTGGAGAAAGATTTGACCACCTAATTTCTTTTGTTTCCTGTCTGCCAGTATTAAATATGGTAACCCAGCAGCTGACCAATAAGCAGTGCTCTCCTTGTACTGTAATACGCAGAGTAAGGAAACCAAGCAACTACTGTGGGAGCACTTGTTGATCCTGGCTTCTTTCATTAGGAAGAATCAAAACACCAAAAATAAGCAGATGAGATCACACATAAAAGGAGACTATGGGTTTTGCCCCCAAACGCAGACCCATTATGAAGGAATAAGACTCACCTTGAAATTCGACAAAGGGTCCGTTTTGTGATCTCCTACCAGTTGGCAACTACCTCTGAGGTGGCAGGGCTCCCAGGCACAACACTGCTTACAAAACCTCGTCGTGAGCTGCTTCAGTGAAGTGTTTATTTTATCCAATACTTTCCCTACATGGTATAGTGGGTTCTCATTGGTACTTTATCTAAGTCTCCTATCTCTCCTGATTCACCTTTCAGCCTTAAACTTAAACTTGTTTTCCTCCTTTTCATTTCTAGTTCTGTTATCTTCCATGATGCATCCTATTCATTTTACTTCATCCATTTTCCTCCATTTTAATAGTTTTCATCATCTCCTTCAACTTCTACCTTTAAGCTTTTTGCTCTAAACATTATTATTCTTTCAAATATTCCCTGTGATTTCTTGTTACTACCACTGTTCCATCACCCGCACCACTCCTACCTAGAAATGAAGTTTTCAAATACTCAGTAACAAGCAAGACTGGACAATTGTGAGCCCTGAGGAGCCTACAATCAGGGGAAGATTGATCCTTTCTGAACCTCATTGCCCGGCCTTAGATTTGTAGGCACCACAGAAAGGCCATCCTAAGCATGGGTCTTTAGAGAACCTTCCTCCTGGAAGAAGAAGTTTCTCCTGGGCTCTAAGTCCCAGCCAAATGTTACCTTTAATTTTCTGGTATTTGATAGTGATACAAGAGTGTTGATAATGTGGCAAAAGAAAATGGTCATGTGGAACCACCAGTGTGACAAGACAGCTAAGATCCCTGCAGTCTAGTGAGGAGGGAACAGAAAACATAGTTTGGGAGGGTGACTACCCGTTAGGGAGGATTTGAGCTAGAGTGTGTATTTCTACTGGAAATAGTGGGTCAGAGAAGGTCCCTCTGAGGAGGGGGCATCACAACCAAGTAAGAATAAGAAGGAGTCAATAACCCAAGAGGCAGGAGGAGAATGTTCCAAGGCCATGGGAACAGCAAGTGTAGAAGCACCAAAGTGGCAGAGTTTGGGCTGTTTGATGAGCAGAAAAGTCTTCCCTTGCACCAGACATTTGTTATATTCTGTCAGAGAATCCTGCTCCCTTCCTCCAGGCCTCTCTTGGGTTATAACATATTCATTAGTATTATGTTTTGCCTACTGTCTGCCACACCCAATACATTTTAGCAAATATTTGATTTCCTAATGTGTTCCTGGCACCGGGGATCTCACAGAGAGCAAAACACAGCCCCTGCATGTATTCGTGTGAGTGCACAGACAGACAAATAGTGAACGAAGGCTCATGAAAATGGGAATGGTGTGTTATTGCTCACCGGTGCATTCTCATGACCAACCCACCAGGATCTCCCACATAGACGGCAAATATTTGGGGGCTGAATGCTGCTAAGGAAAAAATGCAGAATACAAACTGTATATGTAATTTAGGATCCTAAAAATAACTTGGGCCTGGAAAGACATCTACATATAAAGACAGAAGGAAATATACCAAAGTTTTTAAAATGGGTGTTCTTTGTTGTGAATGTTTTCTACGTTAAGCATGTCTTTTTTAGCATGTATTTATTTTAAAGTATTTACTCAATTCTATGAAACACGAAAAAGAAAAAAAAAACTTAGTGAATGAGCCTCAGCTTTAGTCTCTCAGCTACATGGGAAAAACTCATGGACATCATTTATAGTTCATTTTCAGGATCTCATTTTTCACTAGGTTTGGCTGTCATTTTTTTTTTTTATGTTGTTTTGGTAAGCCCCATACAAAGCAAATAGTTCATTTCCTTGTCCCACCCTGGGCACGACTGGGCTGACGACTTCCACAAAGCACATACTAGGGTACACTCGGCCCAGGCTCCCCAATCTCAGCTGACTAGGGCACAAACACCCTACACATAAGTTGTCACCCCACCCAGGGCCACAGGGCAAACCCTCCCCATAGGCACAGCACCAGCCTGGCAACATCTGCAGCACTGGGTACTCAGGAGCAAGCAGTCCCCACCATCACCAGGTCCACGTTCCTGTCCTGAGCTGGCTCAGTCCTGAAAACACCCTACAAGCTTTTGCTAAGGACCCAGCTTGGCCCTGGGTAAACTCCTGCGGTGATCACCACCCCACAACACTCAGCGCCCACCTCCAAGCGAACCTTCTCCTCGAGCACTATGTGATCCCCTCCCCCGTGGGTACCAACAGGAAGACTCAGGGAGACTCTGGCCATGCCTTCCACCCTAACTCTTTAGGACGCCAGCCTGGCGCCTCGGCCCCGAGCCGCCAAGCGATGGTCCCTCCACCCTCTGTCCTCCCCGACACGCTCGTTTACTACGTGGGTCATTCTCCAGGCTCCTACCAGAGATCATGTGTATTGGTAGCACTAGGGCTATCAAAAGAATTCCCACGAAGCTCCAAGGAAAAGGGGGACTCTTGGGGCAGGATGGAGGCTCCTTGCGAGGGGCATAAGATGCTCTCATTTTCCAGGAGATCAAGGGTAAACCTGACACCAGCCAGAAGAGACCTTTATGTGTTCAGTTACCAGACGCAATAATCCCCGGATTCTGTGTCAAGTTTGGTCATGCAGGTGGGCGTGGCCTGGGCCACTCCAAGGATGAATGTGAGGGTCTGGCGGGGCCAATGGGCGGGCTGTAAGGCGGGGCGTTGGCGCCCTGGCGGCTCTTTGGCCTGGAGAGGTAGAGTACCGCCCTGATTGGAGCATAACCCTTACTGCACGAGGACAGCTTTGAGACTTCCTCATGGGGCCGTCTCTGGCTCCTCCCTCTGCAAATCTATGGGAACATTGAAACCCCTTTAGGGAAGTGGCTTGTTCCCCGCTGCTTTGTAAACAGACTTGCCGCCTGATGCAGGAAGGTAGAAATCAATCTACGGCTGGCGAGGTCATCTTTGTCTCTTTTCCAGAACGTTGGATTAAAGAATGGAGTGCATCGACCTGAAAAGAGAAACCTGGCGCCCAGGGCAGCGGGTCACCATGGGGCAGACACCCCTCAGGACTCCACTCTGGTCCTGGGCCCCTGCTCAGTATTTGGCATTAATCAGGCATAATTCGGGAATAGAGTTGAGATTTCCGTGGTAGTGATCTGCTCCTGAAGTCTCTCATGGCCTGATAGATTTCAGGATCACGAGAGGTTTGGCCTTTGTTCTCCCAGCAGCTAATGTCAACTAGTCTCCCTCTTCTCCTAGGAAAGCACCCCTGGGGAAGGTAAGCTATTAACACCGAGTCATTATCATATTGGGTCTCAACTCTGTGGGGCCCTTGCCCTTGAGCAACTAAATGTTTTATTGCCCTTGACAACTAAATGCATGAAAAAGACAAGGACAGGGGAGCATTAGGTACCAAACTCTTGGAAACAGTGAATGTCATTAGACTTGAGATGGTAAGGTATTGGTTAGATGAAATGGATAAAGGGAAAATATTTTCTGTTGAAACAATCTCCCAAACATAGCTGGAAAATTAGCAGTAAGCAAGATTTATTTGTATAATTGCAAGTAAATCTGTATGACAATTAAAAGAAAAGTAACAGGGCTGGTATTAAAGAGCAAACAAAAGGAGCTGACAATTTCTTGCAATTAGTTGCCAAAGAATAAAAAGGTCAATCAATGTGATTAAACATATTGGTAGGCCAGAACCCTCAACTTTTATTTTTTATTTTTTTAATTTAAAATTTTAAAAATATATTTTATTGAAGTACAGTCATTTTACAATGTGTCAATTTCTCATGTGCCGCACAATACGTCACTCACATAAGAACATACATACATTTGTTTTCATATTCTTCTTCACCATATGTTACTGCAAGATATTGAATATGGTTCCTTGTGCTGTACAGCATAAACTTGTTTATCTATTTTATATATATTGTTAATATCTGCAAATCTCAAACTTCTGATATATCCCTTCCCATCCCCTTCCCACTTGGTAACCATAAGTTTGTTTTCTATGTCTGTGAGTCAGTTTCTGTTTTGTAAGTAAGTTTGTCTTTTTTTTTTTTTTTAAGATTCCACATATAAGTGATATCATGTGGTATTTTTCTTTCTCTTTGTGGCTTACTTCACTTAATGACAATCTCCAGGTTCATCCATGCTGCAGCAGATGGCATTATTTTATTATTTTTTATGGCTGAGTAGTATTCCATTGTATAAATATGCACAGCATCTTTATCCAGTCATCTGTTGATGGACATTTACATTGTTTCCATGTCTTGGCTATTGTAAATAGTGCTGATATGAACATTGGGGTGCATGTATCCTTTTTTATAAAGTTCCCTTTGGATATTTGCTCAGGAATCAGATTGCTGGATTATATGGTAAGTCTATTTTTAGTTTTTTGAGGAATTTCCATACTGTTTTCCATAATGGCTGCACCAAACTGCACTCCCACCAATAGTGTAGAAGAGTTCCCTTTTCTCCACACCCTCTCCAGTATTTATCATTTGTGGACTTCTGAATGATGGCAATTCTGACTGGTATGAGGTGATATCTCATTGTAGTTTTGATTTGCATTTCTCTGATAATTAGTGATACTGAGCATTTTTTCATGTGCCTATTGGACATTTGTATATATTCATTGGAGAATTGTTTGTTTAGGTCTTCTGCCCATTTTTGGATTGGGTTGTTTGTTTTTTCTTATTAAGTTGTATGAGCTGTTTATATATTCTGGAGATTAAGCCCTTTTGCAAATATTTTCTCCCATTCTGTTTGTTGTCCTTTTGCTTATAGTTTCCTTTGCTGTGCAAAAGCTTATAAGTTGAATTAGGTCCCATTTGTTATTTTTGCTTTTATTTTTATTGCTTGGGTAGACTGCCCTAGGAGAATATTGCTGAGATTTATATCAGATAATATTTTGCCTATGTTTTCTTCTAAGAAGTTTATAGTGTCTTGTTTTATGTTTCAGTCTTTAAGCCATTTTGAGTTTATTTTTGTGTACAGGATGAGGGAGTGATCTAACTTCATTGATTTACATGCAGCTGTCCAGTTCTCCCAATACCATTTGCTGAACAAACTGTCTTTACTCCACTGTATGTTCTTGACTCCTTCGTCAAAGATTAATTGACTGAAAGTTTGTGGATTTATTCTGGATTGTCTATTCTGTTGCATTGATCCATTTGCCTATTTTTGTACCAATACCATGCAGTTTTGATTACTGTAGCTCTGTGGTACTGCCTGAAGTTTGGGAGGGTTATTCTTCTAGCTTCATTCTTTTTCTTCAGTAATGCTCTAGTAATTCTGGGTCTTTTGTTGTTCCATATAAATTTTAGGATTATTTGTTTTAATTCTGTGAAAAATGTCCTCGGTAATTTGATAGGGATCATATTAAATCTGTAGATTGCTTGGGGTAGTAAAGCCATTTTAGCAATATTAATTCTTCCAATTCAAGAACATGGAATATCTTTCCTTTAAGTCATCTTTAATTTCCTTAGTCAATGTTTTATAGTTCTCTGTGTATAAGTGTTTCACTGCCTTGGTCAGATTTATTCTTAAGTGTTTTCTATTTTTGTATGCAATTTTAAAAGTGATTGTTTTTTTACTTTCCTTTTCTGATATCTCCTTGTTAGTGTAAAGAATTGCAACTTGAATTTCTGTATGTTAATCTTGTATCCTACTACCTTGCCAAATTCTAATATTAGCTCTAGTAGTTTCTGTGTGGAGCCTTTAGGGTTTTCTCTGTATAGTATCATGTCATCCACATATAATGACAATTTTACCTCTTCTCTTCCAATGTGGATCCCTTTTATTTCCTTTTGTTGTCTAATTGCCATGGCTAGGACTTCCAATTCTGTATTGAATAGAAGTGGTGAGAGTGGGCATCCTTGTCTTGTTCCAGATTTTAGCTGGAAAGCTGTCAGCTTTTCTCCATTGAGTATTATGCTGGCTCCAGGTTTGTCATAAATAGCTTTTATTATGTTAAAAGATGTTCCACGTATACCCACTTTGTTAAGAGTTTTTCTCATAAATGGGTATTGAATTTTATCAATGGCTTTTTCTGCATCTATTGAGATGATCATATGATTTTTGTTCTTTCTCTTGTTGATGTGGTGTGTCACGTTGATTGATTTGTGTGTGTTGAACCATCCTTGTGCCCCTGGGATGAATCCAATGTAATCATGGTGTATGATATTTTTAATGTTTGTTGGATTCTATTTGCTAATATTTTGTTAAGGATTTTGCATCTATGTTCATCAACAATATTGGCCTATAGTTTTCTTTTCTGGTGGTGTCTTTGTCTGGCTTTGGTATTAAGGTGAATGGTGGCTTCATAGAATGAGTTTGGAAGTGTTCCCTCCTCTTCAAACTTTTGGAAGAGTTTGAGAAGGATCAGTATGAACTCTCCTTTGTATATTTGATAGAATTCCCCAGTGAAGCCATCTGATCCTGGACTTTTGTTTGCAGGGAGTATTTTTTTTTTTTCTGATTCTATTTCACTTCTAGTGATTGGTCTTCTCAAGTGATCTATTTCTTCTTGATTCATTTTTGGTGAAGTGTATGTTTCTAGAAACTTGCCCATTTTTCTAAGTTGTCCAATTTATTGCCATATAGTTGTTTTACCCAGAAGTCTTATTGCTTCTTTTTTGAAGTACAGATGTTAATAGTCTTGTTTGCTTATCTAAGACTGAGTGGGAAGTTGACATTGCTGTTCTGAAACTCACATTGCAGAGACAGTGCTCCCAACTCACCATTCATAACAAGAATAATTAACCATTGAACCAAACTGGGCATCTGTGTTTATATGTGCAATGCCACTGAAGAGTTCTAGAGGTTTCCACATGATTTTCCCATGAAAGAAACAGAATTTAGGACTAGGTGTAGAGTTCAATATACTGCTTTAAAGGTTCAGGCTGGAATGTAGCATACTGAACAGCCTGTATACTTCTGATTGTTCCACAGAATTGACCCCTTTGAGGAAACACCCTACAACCTCAGAATCAAGCAGATATAGAGCACCACTTTGAAAAAGACTACCTGCATCTCCCAACAAAGGTCATTCATGGGGAAAGAGTTGTTTTCTCATATCATGGGCTGGAGAGCATGGTGCTGGTGTCACAATCGTGCAGGTGTCCGGCACATGCACCACAGGGACGTTCATCCCCAGTTTCCCCCGCCCCACTCCCACTGCCATTCCATGGAGACCCTAAAGGCACCTGGAGGTGAAGGAAACAAAGCAAGTATCAAAGCACCTGTCCTCTTGCAGAACAAGTGTTGTCCCATCTCCACCCAAGTTTTACATGTTGTACAGTCAGTAATGACCCTCTTCTATGCAGAAATATTGTCTAGGATTCCCACCTGCTCTCAATTACACTATAATTAAGTTCAAGAATAAAGAATAAACAAATGGGACCTAATGAAACTTACAAGCTTCTGTACAGCAAGGGAAACCATAAATAAGACAAAACGACAACCTAGGAATGGGAGAAAATTTTTGCAAATAAAACCGACAAAGGCCTCATCTCCAGAATATATAAGCAGCTCATATGACTTAATAAGAAAAAAGGAAACAACCCAATCCAAAAATGGGCAGAAGTCCTAAACAAGCAATTCTCCAAGGAAGAAATACAAATGATCAATAGACACATGAAGAAATGCTCAGTATCACTAATTATCAGAGAAATGCAAATCAAAACTACAATGAGTTACATAACCTCACACCAGTCAGACTGGTCTTCATTCAAAAGCCCACAAATGGCAAATGCTGGAGAGGCTGTGGAGAAAAGGGAACCTTCCTACACTGCTGGTGGGAATGCAGTTTGGTGCATCCACTGTGGAAACCAGTATGGAGATTCCTCAAAAGACTAGGAATAGACTTATCATATGATCCAGGAATTCCACTCCTGGGCATATATCCAGAAGGAACCCTACTTCAAAAAGATACTTGCACCCCAATGTTCATAGCAGCACTATTTACAATAGCCAAGACATGGAAAAAGCCGAAATGTCCATCAACAGATGACTGGATAAGAAGAAGTGGTACATTTATACAATGGAATACTATTTAGCCATAAAACCAACAACATAACGCCATTTGCAGCAACATAGATATTCCTGGAGAATGTCATTCTAAGTGAAGTAAGCCAGAAAGGGAAAGAAAAATACCATATGAGATCACTCATATGTGGGATCTAAAAAAAAAAAAAATAGAAGAAGAAGAACATAAATACAAAACAGAAACAGACTCATAGACATAGAATACAAACTTGTGGTTGCCAAGGGGGCGGAGGGTGGGAAGGGACAGACTGGGATTTCAAAATATTAGATACTGACAGGCATATGCAGAATAGATAAACAAGATTATACTGTATAGCACAGGGAAATATATACAAGATCTTGTGGTAGCTCACAGCGAAAAACAACTGACAATGAATATATGTATGTTCATGTATAACTGAAAAATTGTATTCTACACTGGAATTTGACACAGTATTGTAAAATGACTATAACTCAATTAAAAAAAGTTTTAAAAAAGTTCAAGAATAGAATGAAACAGTAGTCCAGCTACAGAGTGGGTGGCTGTGAGCAGAGGGGCAGGAACACAGACTTTGGAGTTAGACTGGGATCTACATTATTCACTAGTCATATGCTTTTGGACAAATTTTTCAACCAGTTTAGGATCAGTTTCCTGATGAAGTTAGATAATATTGCAAAATACTTCACATATTCTATAAATGCAAAGCAGTACTAACATAGATATTAATGCATTTAAGTACTTTCAGCTGTTTTATCATATGCATACTAATTTGGAGAGAATGGTTGTGAAATTAAACAGAATTAACCTAGAATTCATGTTTTGTATTGCTCTCATCTGTGTGAAGCATGAGCTGTGAGTCTCATGTTCCCTGAGCATAATGTAAGTCTCCTCCCTGCCTTTCTAATGAGTCCTTATAATATGTCCCATCACAAGTGGAACTACAAGAAGACATTTCTGCTCGGGGCAGAAGCTGGTCTTTCGATCAAAACTCCCTTCTTTCCTCAGTGAGATCCTTTTCTGGAAGCTGGTTTCACATGGTGGCTTAGATTTTTCCATCTTTGTATCTAGCACCATTTGAAACCAATGTTTTAGGAGTGAGGATTGCAGCACAGCCAAGGGCCAACTGCAGAGGAGCTGCTGTTTGTGGGACCGGCTCTCCTCCTCCTGCTGCCTGAGCTGGCTCAAAAAAGAATGAACTTGAAAAGTAAAGTCACCCTTGAGTGTGTTGGGTTATGGAAGCGACAGCACAGGGACTGGGTTGTGTCCAAAGTGAACTCAGTGGATTGAGCAGGGCCAGGCGTTGTTATCTTTCTGAGGACAGGAAGCAGCAGCCGCCAGCAGTAACCTGTTGGCAGGGCTTTGAGCGCGTGACTGGGCAATGCTGGGTTGGGTACTGGATTGCAGTAGGGAAGGGGGAGGTATGTATCCCGGGAGGACTGTCTCCCCACATCAGCGCCGTCCGCCTGCTCCTAGATGCCCTGGAACATTCAGCTGCAGGTGCCGCGCAGCTGAAGTCAGACTTGCCACCTGCACTGCCAAGGTGCAGGACCCCCGGACCACCACTGGACCCATCTCTTACACAGGCTGACCGATTTCTCCTGGTGTTCAGAGTCTGTTTTTGTCTAGCACCATTTGAAATCGGTTGTGATGTAGGGGGAAAAGCAGCAGCGTCGAGGTCTCATGCCAAGTGTGGTGAGCAACAGCCTGTGGCTTCCTGGAAGATGGATGGGCAGAGAGAGGGGAGGGAATCACGCTTTTCCTATGAACTTCCTTAACTGCATTCGTGATACGTTATGCACAGGTAGTAGATCATTTAATGGATTTTTCAGAGCAAATAACTATAAGTTTCCTGATGTCCTCAGTTTGCTGAAATGTGGTAGTACTATCAATTCTGTAAATTGGTTGCTGTTAAATTATCCTCTGTTAAGAAAAGTCTATCCATGCATCCTAACCTTAATAAACGTATTACTATATTCAATTTATCATGACTTTTTTCATGTTTTATTTTCCATTCATAATTGCATGATAATGAGAAGTGAGATCTTGAAAAGTTAATTTGCTGTGCAGACTTACCTACTTCACAGAAAATCTGAAGTAGGTTACAGCAGACAGGTTTTAAAATGTAGCCCTTTAAGATGAGAATGAATTCTCTGAGCCACGAAACAGAATGAGAAAAGATCACAGAAGAGAGCAGGGCTGCAGACCTGGGCGAAGGAGCCTATTTGCTGATGAGGAAACGGACCTGGGTGCCCAGTGGGCTGCAGCCCGGACACCTCTGTGGTCAGTGCTCCTTCAGGAACGTGGGCTTAACTGAACCTGTACTCGTGCGGCTCTTAGAGGGAGGAACACTGACGAATTCAGGTGCAACAGGAGATTCAGGAGCCCTACTTTGGTTCTTAGTTTCTATCAACCCTTGAAGACAGGGTGAACCAGTTCTGTAAAGGTATTCAGAGAGTAGCCAAAGTCGACTTCACAGGGGAGTAAACTTGGGGACTCTATGTCCCCTTGACTGACCTTTTTGCACAGATGTGTGGCCACCTCTGAGCAACTGTGGGACTTCTATTTCACGCCAGTGCTTCTTCGTAAGTGGTGGCATCTCAGCCACCTGGGAAGCCTGTCTGAGTCCACATCCTGCCAGTCTTCCCAGATGCCTGCCCTGCCTGGTGCAGTGAGGGTGGGACGGGTGAAGCACTGCTGGTTAAGCTCCCCAGTGAATGGGACCCCCCTCAACCCTGCAGCCACAGCACTATTTCAGGCTGTTGTCTGAAGAGTCACATGTCCCCAGGATGTGGCAGTGGGAATAGTTAGGACCCTGAATTGATTTATCACTTCTCCACTGAGGTAAATGTAGACCTGTTGGCATAACCGCTTTGGGTCAGGTGTAACAAACTGATTAACTTTTGATGCATCTACATGTCCCAGGCTCCAGCCTAGGAATTTCCAATAAAGTGAGTAAGGCACGGATTCTGCCAGCAGGTTGCTCTGACGCCAGCCCCCAGATGAGAAAGTGCTAGAAGATGGAGTTCAGTGTCAACACACAAAAACAATGACTTGGGACCCCTTTTCCATAAAAGTAGTTTCTGGTGCTCCCATGAATGCTTAACTTTACACAGTGCACATGGGTAGGTCATGCGGAGCAAAATGCACTCCCCAGGTAACTGAGGTGCCACTCCCACAAAACTATTTTTCTTTGTTCATCTGGAGGCTGACAGTTCTTTACCTAAAATGCCCATTCCAGCTGGTTTTCCCTAATTGTTAAGCAGAATGTTTCTCCTGGAGACATCTTGAGTCTGGCTTTCGAGGCCATTCTTCCCACCCAGGTAGAAGATGCTTTGTCAGGCGTGGGTCCTGCTTACCGAAGTTTTGTCAGATATTTACTGTAAGCATGTAAGTGGAGAGGGAGTTGGACTGAAGGCGTGGCCAGCCTCATGCATGTTGTGCCGGCAAAGAATTCCCACCCCTGGAACTAAGTGCTGGTGAGTCCTAGTAAATGTGAGTCCAGGAATCTTTCTCCAACTTAGGGGAAACAATGTGCTAAATCTTGAACATGAAATGTCTTCATGTAAGATGTTGGCCCAGCCCTGCATTTTGAGAAGCTGGTGTTTGGTTTTGTGGGGGTACCCAGCAGACTAGTGTGTCCATATTTTGGGGCAATTTAAGAGTTTTGCATGAGTACAAGAAAAATTATATTTTGTGTTTATTCTACTGTGCTACTGCTGCACCGACCTCTGATTACACTCATCCAAGGAGCCATCAGAATAGAGATTTTCATGTCCCACCCCTACAGGTTCTGATTATATTTTTGCAGGAATAGGTTGTGGACATTCATTTTTTTTTGTTTGACCATTTCCCCAGGTGATTCTACTGTGCAGTCTGGGTGGAGGGCCTCTCCTCTGTGGTCTTGCTTCTACTCCAAGTGCAGCCTGAGGATCCCCAGCATCAGTGCATTAGATCGCTGTGGCTGCTGTCACAAATTATAGCAGGCTTGGTGTCTGTCTTAATCTCTTTGGGCTGCTTTAATATAATACTACAGGCAGGGAAGCTTATAAACAGCAGATTTATTTCTCATAGTTTGGAGGCTGGGATGACCAAGATCGTTCACACAGCCACAGCGTCTAAAACAGCACACCTCTATTCTGTCATTTCTCGAGGTCAGAGTCTGGAATCAAGTTACAGACAGGGCCACGCTCCCTCCAGATGCACTGGCACAGAATCAGTTTCCTTGTCTTGTCCTTCCAGAGCTGCGTTTGTTGTCTTGCAGCCCCTTCCTCCATCTTCAAGGCCAGCACTGTAGGGTGTTGCTTCAGTGGTCCTGTTGCCTTCTGTGATAGTCAAATCTCTCTCTGCCTTCTTCTTGTAAGGATTAAGTGTGATTACATTCAGGGCCCCGCCTGGATAATCCAGGATAATCCCCCCATCCAAGATCACATCTCCAAAGACCTTTTGCATATCAGGCAACATTCACAGTTTGCAGGTATTATGACTCCAGCATCTCAGGAGGCCTTTATAAAGCCTCCACAGACCAGTGTGTGAAATCCATAGAAATGCAGAAACTTGGGCCCGACCTGAGACTCACTGATTTAGAATCTGCGTTTTACCGAGATCACCATGTGATTCACCTACACACTAAATTTTGCGATTCATGTTTCTATGGAATCCTACCTGTGGATTCTCCATATATTGGGTCCATATCAATACAGATTAAAGGAATATTTTTCCTTGGGCCCTTTCCAGGTGGTGGTGAGTGATCAGGTGCCTGATCACTTTCCTGTGTACTATATTCATACAGTGCTCATCTAAATGACACTAGTCTCCAAACTTCTCAGTGAAGCCACAGGCCCCAAGCACCAGGATGCCAGGTCTCTTGCTTATTTCTGATAATCCCTCACAAGGCTTCTTGTGTGTCTTACAATAGTTCTGTTTCTAAAAACTACATTCAAGTGGTGAATGATAGATACATAATTGGCTTCACTGCTAATAGAATATTTACCACCTCATACAGGTTTTCTTGGGCTATGAAATCAACAGTCAGTGTTGGTAACTTTCTCATTTAGGTCCATACTTAAGGCAACTTTGTCACTTTCTGCTGGCCTATAAACCAGAGGGTAGGAAAAATAGTTCATGGACCGCAGACCTCAATTTTATGCTTCACCCATGTGTGAGCTGTAAGGAACAGAGCTTGGGAAGAAAAGGGGACTTAATGGTACAAAGCCTTCAAGTATCATGAAAGAAACTTGGACTTCAAGCTGTAGGTAATGTGGTGGGGGAGATGCCTGGACACAGTTAAGGCTCTGAGATGTGAGGGACAGGAGTGGTGATTGTGCGAGGGGAGTCCTTACAGAAGAGGGGCCCCAAGTAGGAGTATACTCTGATTTGGGATAAAACACACAGAAGTAAACTCATTATCATGAATAAAAACTTCTCAAAGCTACATTTTATTTTCTTAAATAGATTTGAAATTCCAATTCTCAAAAAATGAACTATAAAGACATGAGACTTTTCATTCCACTGAGAGTACATTCTTGCACTTTTAAGAAACGTTTAAATTAAAATGTATGTTTTCTCTCTCACTTTAGCAAATTTTCTAGAGAAAAAATGGTTTCCCCATTATTTAGGTAATTTAACAGATTATTTGACAAATAGAACTTAGTTTATAAGTATACATACATTTCGATTTCACATATAAATATATCAAATTGAAAACACTAAATTTGAAGCAGAACCACCTACTTTCAATTTATTTTGATAAGCATAAAATCTTTGGTTCAGAAGTTATTCAGTTAGCATTAAAAAGAATAAATAGTACAATCATCCCTTACTTCTAATTAAGTGCGTCATTCTTGGAAGCTATGTGAAATGGGTACAGCAAAACTTCAGCTCTAATTCAGAATTCCTGTTAATTTTTGTTCAAACTTATCTTCCTAAGATGCCTCACCAGAGATTACAAAGGGAAGGGACACTTACAGGACCTTATAAACAGATCCTTAGGGAGTAAAACTATTTCTCTGGTCCATTCTTGATTCACTCATATCTTTCTCAAGGCAACGTTTCTTTGGCCCAATTTGTGCTACTAACTCTAAAACTGTACATCAAAACCTGTACAAATGTTATTTGGGGTAGAGAGCAGCCCCTCCTCTTTGACCGCTGGCTCCTTTGAAAGCGGCCCTGCCTGGTGTGAGGACTGAGAAGGGGCTGGGAGCTGCCCCACCTGAGATAAAGAGCTACCTGAGCTGTTTCTCTTTCCTTCCCTTTGTATGACCAACAGCAAGTCCACAAAGTTAAGTTTGCTTTTCTGAAATACGTGGCTGAATCTTTACTCTGCCCTTTGAAGATGAGGTGAGGTGCCCACGGAGATAAAGATTCTGTTGCAACTTGAGGTTACCTGATGAATTTACTCCCCACAAAACTGCCTACCTTCAGATGATGGGTTTAAGACATCTCCTTACTCAAGAAGGGAGAGAAAACGACCTAGAGCCAGAATTCAGCGTGGATTCTAATTATCTTAAAAAGAGGAATTCTTTTTAAGGCCACAGTGTTCACGTCTCACTGAGCTGGCCTTCCTGTTATGTGTGTGAGAGCCTCACTTTTCACAGAAGCAGGCAACTGAGGCTGAATTCTTCTTGATTTCTCAGACTGGCTTATTGTTATCAAAAGAGATGAAGAACAAATGCCAGACATAAACTTTACAGCTTCTCTAAATCATCAAGGAGTTACAAACAGTTTTTTAAAATAAAAGTTTCCCTTATTACTTTCAGTGTATTTTTTCTGGTAATGTTCTTCGTGAAATCAAACTTGTTCAAATTCCCAATATTCAGTGTTCTTGTTTTTAATGACTATGGGATGAAATAGTGTACACATATTTGTAAGGGCTTTTTATAATGAACAGAATATAAAACACATTTTGTGGTTGTTAAAGAATGCATCTTAAGAGTTGGCTTTAATCTTTGAACAAAAATATTTCAAAATCACTTTTTTTAAACAAATGGAATGTATTTTCATTTTGAATTATATTTCTCCAAGTTTGGAGATTTTATGAAGAAATAACCATTCCCTCACTTCACTACTACCAGGGACACTGAGTTGACTTGCCCTATAAATTCAAGGGTTGTTTAAGGGAAAACAGGCAAGATGTTCAATCCTAAATCCCTACATGATTCAGAGAAGCAGAAAGGATGGTTACTACATTCAAGCCACAGTAAAATGTTAACATTTGCATTCATGGGAGCAAAAAGATCTAGAGAATTACATTTGTAGATTTTTTTTTCCTTCTGCTTTCATTAAGATATAATTGACACACAGGCATACCTCGGAGATACTGTGGGCTTGATTCTAGACCATTGCACTAAAACAGGCATTGCAATAAAGCAAATCATATGGTTTGGTTTCCCAGTTTTATGTTTAATCTATTAAGCGTGCAAAAGCATTATGTCTAAAAAACAATGTACATACCTTAATGAAAAATAATTTGCTGCTAAAACTGCTAATTATTATCTGAGCCTTCAGTGAGTCTAGGCAGTGACATGAAAGATAACTGAACACAGATCACTGTAGCAAACAGAATAATAATAAAAATCTGCAATACTGCGAGAATGACCAAAATGTGACACAGAGACACAAAAGGAGGAAATATTTTTGGAAAGATGGCACCAATAAACTTGCTGATGCAAGACTGCCATGAGCCTATAATTTGTAAAAAATGCAGTATCTGCAAGGCACATCAAAGTTAATGACAACAAAACGAGGTATGCCTGGATAACACTGTGTAAGATCAAAGTGTCCAGCATGAGTTGGTAATGTATATATTGTGAAATGATTACCACACTAAATTTCTTAACATCTATCACCTCACAGAGTTACCCCCCAAATTTATTTTCTTCTTTGTGATCAGAACTTTTAAGACCTACTTTCTTAACAACTTGCCAATGCAGTTATCCCCTGACATCTGAGAGGGGATTGGTTCCAGATCCCTACCCACTTCCCCTACAAATAAAAATCTAAATGCTCAAGTCCCTTGTATAAGGCATAGTACAACCAGCCCTCCTTATCCAGGGATGAAGAACTATCGGGTACAGAGTGTCAGAGGTATAAAATACAGCATTCTAATTACAGTCACCACATGTGCATTATATCTTAGTACTTGTTTACCTGATAACTGGAAATTTGTACTTTTTGAACCTCTTTACCCAATTCCTCCACCCTCTAAGACCCTTTACCGTTGGCAACCAGAAATCTGATTTCTTTTTCTATGAGCATGGACTTTTGGATTCCACTTATAAGTGAGACTATGCAGTATATGTCTCTTTGTGTATGATTCATTCACTTAGCGTAATGTCATGAAGGTGCGTAAGTGTTGTCACAAATGGAAAGATTTCCTTCTTTTTCATGGCCAAATAGCATTCCACCCTGTGTATGTATGCATATGTGTATGTATATATGTGTGTGTATGTGTGCTTTTATATATACCTATATATATCTCACATTTTCTTTATCCATTCATCTATCGATGGACGTAGTCTCGGTTATTGTAAATATTGCTGCCGTACACAGGGAGGTTCAGTGATCTCTTCCACGTGGAAGATTTTGTTTCCTTCTGACATATACCTATACTGGAATTGCTGGATCATACGGTGATTCCATTTTTTAAGTTTTGAGGAATCTACATACTGTTTTCCATAGTTGTATAAATTTACTGTAGATCTTAATATATTAACTGACTCAAAAGATAAATTGATATGCAGGTTTGTAGAAAACAATTAGTGCTTCCGTACTGATGGGCTGGTTGGCCTTTTCTGGTGAGCAGTGTGTCTAGTGCTAACATCTCTTTTCCTGTAAGACAAGACAAAACAAAAAAGATAGCATCAGAGGTAAACAGAAGCACAGAAATTAAATTCCAGAAGCTTACTTAGAAAATGGACAATTAAAACTGTATTTATAGTAGTAAGAGTCACATAACTAGAAAAGAAATGATTCTTTTCAAGTAATTTCAAATGTTCAACGAGTCTCACTCCAGAAACCCTTTTTCTATCCCTGTATTGTATTTTTGATGTCCCCCAAAATGAAAAACAGAGCAGTCACACATACTTAGTAAATATTCTGTTATCTTAGTTTGGGGGTCAGTGGGAAATATTAAAGAGAAACATGCATTTTCCCTAATAATGGAATTTTAAATCTGGCTCTGAGATAAAACCTCTAAAAAGACAATAATTCCACGAGTGTTCAAGTTTAATAATGCCTTATTTACCCCTCACTGTTAAGGAAATGATATGTTGTGGTAATAGAGACTCCTAAATAAGTAAAATCCACATCACACTTTTATTGTAGCAGCAGACATCTTTCTTATATCTATTATTCAAGTCAGTGTTATTCAAAGAAATATAGTGTGTCACATAGGTAATTTGGAATTTTTCTAGAAACCACATTAAAAGAAGGAAAAGAAGCAGGATTAGTTTTAATATATTTCACTTGATGCAGTGCACTAAGTCTTTGAATCTGGTGTGTACTTCGCACTCAAGCTCATCTTACATAGGATAAGCCACACTTGACGTCACAGCAGCCACTCAGGGCTACAGAGTCTGGAGCTGGAAAACACAGTCCCAGTCCCTCCTCAGGAAACAGGGTAGACAGACCACAACCAAATGTGGAATAGTCAGTTACTCAGAGTGTGCCCACCCCAGCAAACACTTCGAGATACCAACCCCACATAACAGCTAACCGTGTTAATTTTGGAGATTCTACTATTTCTCCTGGTGGGCAAGGCATCACTGAACCACCACTGTCACAGCACCGTAGTTGTAATAGAGCCATTTCCTAAGGACTACTGTGGTGGGCGACTCCTCTTTCATCCTCCAAAACCACTATATTCTTCTGTTTTTTGAAGTCAATGCATTTTTTTTTCTGTTGCAGTAAAATCCTTTTTTTTAGGTAGAATTTTAAATTGAAATCCAGTATTTGACAAAGATAAATAAGCATTAATATAAACTGAATGAAACATTCATTTGATATAACAAAAATGCTATTTCAAGATGATTAAAATGTGAGTGTGAATGACTAATTACAGTTATTACTTTCAGCATTTATTAAGTTATCTTCAAATGTTTACATATACTTTGAAGTTCATGTCTGTCTGAAAATTACTTTCCTAGTTGGCTTTATCCTCACAGGCACACAGGGCTGGATAGGCCCAGACTGTCATTGTAGTTGGTATATTTTGTCTTCTCCTTTGCTACTGTGATCAAAGACATCACTTTGCTTTTAAAAAGAAATTGCCCATGTGGAGTGAAAGGAGTCAAAAGTTACAAACTTCCAATTATAAAATGAGTCATGAGGATGTAATGTACAGAAGAGTGAGTATAGTTATTAATACTGTATTTCATGTTTGATAGTTGCTAAGAGTTTATATTAAAAGTTCTTATTCTTTTTTATGGTTGAGTAGTATTCCATTGTATAAATATACACAACTTTTTTATCCATTCCTCTGTCGATGGACATTTAGGTTGCTTCCATGTCTAGACTATTGTATATACTGCTGCTATGAATATTGGGTTGCATGTATCATTTCAAATTAGAGTTCCCTCCAGATATATATTCCCAGAAGTGGGATTGTAAGATCATAGGGTAAGTCTATTTTTAGTTTTTTGGGGAATTTCCATACTTTTCCATAATGGCTGCACCAAACTACATTCCCACCAGCTGTGTGGGAGGGTCTCCTTCTCTCCACACTATGGACACTTGTGTTGTCTCCATACCTAGGCTATTATAAATAATGATGCAATGAACATGGGAGTGAAGATATCTTTTCAAGTTAGTGTTTTCATTTCCTTTGGATAAATACCCAGAAGTGGAACTGCTGGATTGCATGATTGTTCTAGTTTTGATATTTTGAGGAAACTTAATACTGCGGGGTGATATCATATTGAGGTTTTGAATCACACTTCCCTGATGATTAGTAATGTTGAGCATCTTTTCATGTACCTGTTGGATATCTGTATGTCTTCTCCGGAAAATGTCCATTTAAATCCTCTGCCCATTGTTAATTAAATTGTTTGATATTCTACCATTGAGTTGTATGAGTGGTCACATATTTTGGAATATTCATCTTTTATCAAATACATAGTTTGCCATTATTTTCTTCCATTCAGTAGATTGCCCTTTTATTTTGTTGATGGTTTCCTTCGCTATGAGGAAGCTTTTTCAGTTTGACGTAGTGCTACTTGTTTCTTTTTGATTTTCTTGCCTTTGCTTTTGGTGCCAAATCCAAAATAATAATAATAATAATAATAATAATAATAATAATAATAATAATAATAATAATAATAATAATAATAATAATAATAATAATAATAATAAATTGCCAAGATGGATATCAATGAGTTTCTGCTGATGTTTTCTTCCAGGAGTTTTATGATTTCAGGTCTTACTCTCAAGTCTTCAACAGATTTTGAGTTAATTTTGTGTATAGTGTAAGATGGTGGTCCATTTTCATTCTTTTGCATGTAGCTGTCCAGTTCCAAACACCATTTGTTGAAGGGACTGTTCTTTCTTCATATATTCTTGCCTCCTTTGTCATAAATTAACTGACTTTATACATGTAGGTTTATTTCTGGGCTCCGTATTCTGTTCCATTGATCTATGTGTGTGTTTTTATGTCAATATCATACGGTTTTGATTACTTGAGCATTATAATATAGTTTGACACCAGCGAGCATGATGTTTACAGTTTAAGGGTGCTTTGGCTATTTAGGGTCTTTTGTGGTTCTATACAGATATTTTTAAGATTGCTTGTTCTGTTTCTGTGAAAAATGCCATTGGAATTTTGATGGGGGTTGCGTTGAATCTGTAGATTACTTTGCATAGTATGGGCATTTTAACAATGTGAATTCTTCCAATCCATGAGCATGAAATATCTTTCTATTTATTTGTATCTTTCTCAATTTCCTTAATTAATGACATTTTTGGGGGACTTTTGTGTCTATGTTCATTATGTTTATTGCCCTTGATTTAAGTCTTTCATTAAATTGTAAATTATTTCATTAAAATTTAAGTTTTATATTTAACATCTCGGTTTTCCTTAGTAGATATGATTTTTTCTTCTTTTTTTCTATTCTTAGCCCCCCTGACTTTTTTTCATTTTTACAGATAAAGAGAAGGATATAATTAAAGAGATGTCTTGTAAATATTACCTTTCAGTAACTTTAGCCCCATCAGTTTTACTGCCACTTAGTAAATTAAGAGAACATAAAAGGGAAATCAAATAATGCTGCTTTTAATTCCACAGCTTAACTTATATAGATAACAACTCTAAATGAAGTGAAACCGAATTGTGGCTACATAGCTTCTTACTACTACCTAAGCTGTGCAGACAAATGGATATTTTCATCATAAAATGCAAGTGAATACAAATGTTAAAGTTTCTACCATGAACCACTTAAACTTTAATCTTGGCTACTAGCCCAATCTAGGAAGTAGGTTACACCTAGAGTAGGGAAGGCCTCATAATAGTCCATGGTTTACTGCAGAACTTAAACATCAAATACCACTGAAATGTTTCTTGCAGTTGTAATAGTTGAAGAAACTGCATAAATTTCTCCTGTTGCAATGATATGAAAAGTAGCTAAAAATATTTTCAGTAATGAAATGCATTTCAGACAGCACCCTCATGCACGAACATAAAAAAAGAAAACACAGCATGCAACATGGACTACAAATAATAACTGCACAAAAGTATGTCAAGAGTAAAAAGGTTAGACTAAGAGAAAATGCACTGTAGTTGACCGTTTCTGCTCTTTCTCTTTCTTCTCCTTCTCCTCCTTCTCTTTCTTCTCCTTCTCCTCCTTCTCTTTCTTCTCCTTCTCTTCCTTCTCTTTCTTCTCTTTCTCCTCCTCTTCTTTCTTCTCCTTCTCCTGCTGCTTCCTTCTTTGAAGACATCTGTACAGGCAGGTCAAAACTAGTAAAATGGCAACAACTGAAAGAAAACAGGAAACAAATGACATGTCACTAACTAATTACCAAGATTCCAAACCTAGCAGCAGAAATAAATGTTAGTTACATTTCCGTGGTCAGAAAATGTTATTTTATTTAAGCATTTATATTCCATCTTGACTCTTCAGTATCTAAATCCAATTCCCTGGAAGTCACTAAAGCAGTTTAGAGTAGGTCCAACTCCTTGTTTAATTTAGGAAATAATCAAAAGCATATTCAAGAAACAGACTCGCATGACTACTCATCTTGAAAAAAAATTTATTTTTTACTGCTTATTACCAAGTGGATATACAGAATATAAAAGCATGTACCGTCACCAGCACAAAGTGGTGTATCATATAAAAGGTCGGGTTTTTCTAGACTGTTTTTACTTAATTTCAAGCTATTAAAACTATAGCAAATGAAAAATCGTTGAAAAAATAATGCATTTCTTTATACTACATTATGATTTAAATGATATAAAAATTTGGGATACTTACTTACTGTTAGGATAAACACAGCAAAGCTTCCTACATCTGAGAAAAAAATGAACAGTGTTGAAGACATTGAGCATGTATGGGTCCTAAAGAGCAACTATGTTTTGATTTTGATCAGATCATCTAAATACTACAGCAAAAAAAAAAAAAAAGGTTTATCAATATAATTTTGGCATGACTGCTAGTGCATCCAAGTCATTTTGATCACAGAACCCTTGTAAACAGGTTTCAGGGTTAGGATCCACCTTGTGAAACTCTTAACAGGAGCCTCACTTTTCACTGTTTTGTGTTCTAGCGACCATGTCAGGGTAGTTAGTACAGGTTACTAAGACAGTTAGAATTCACTAGATTAAAGAAAATTGCCTATATGCATCTATGCAAATTACCACTTACATTTGTCATGGTATCTGCACTACTAAAATAACTATAAATGTCAATTATTACTAATTGTGACACATTGTTTCTTCCCTACCTACAAATGATTGGAAAATGATATTTCCATGTAGAACTAACTCTAAGGTCTCATAATGTGGGGTTGTTAATAATTAAAATAATACCTAATTCTTCAAAGTCTTCAAGTGACGGTAATTCTTTGGGATTGGGATATCCTAGAAAAAAATGGAAATAGGTTAAAAAAAAAGACTAAATAAGTCTTGAAGATCTATACATTCACAATTATAATTTATAATTATAACTTATAATTATAATTTAATATTCCTTATACATTATATTAATGTTTCTCATTAAAAGCTGCATCATAAAATATTATAAATTTATATTCAGTGCCATCAACATTCTTCCTCCTGTCCACTGATGTTCCTTGTCACTAATTCTGTGGTACGGCAAACAAACTAATCATCAGTGTATATTCAAAAGTAGCCTGGAATTCAATGTGATTCTACTTAAAATTAAAAGAGGAGTACTTAAAAATGATTTAGAGATTACTCTGGAATAGAAAGACTCCTCAACACACAGGCCATGGATAGAAAAACTCATGGCTAATGTCAAACTCAATGTTGAAATATTAAAATTTTTTTCACTTAATATCAAGAATATTTTTTCACTTAATATCAAGAATATTTTTTCACTTAATATCAAGAATATCAGGCTGCACAATTCTGCCACTCCACTTCTATTCAACATAATATTGGAAGTTTGGGTCAGAATAATTTACTAAAAAATAAAAATAAAAAATATCCAAATGGGAAAGAAGTAATAAAATAATGTCTGTTTATAGATGACATGATCTTTTACATAAAAATCTCTAAAAAGATCACACACACATGCACAGAAACACTCCCACACAACTATTAGAACTAATATATAAATTCAGCAAAGTTAACGGATACAAAATCAGCACACAAAAATAAGTTATCTTTCTATACACTAATAATGAACAATCCAAACGGGGAATTAAGCAAACAATTTCATTTCATAGCATCAAAAAATTCTCAGAAATACGTTTAACCAAGAAGGTTGAAAAACTTGTCCACAAAAATTATAAAAACATTGAAAAAAAGGGAAGAAGACATAAATAAATGGAAAGACAGCCTGTGTTCATAGATTGGAAGATTTAATATTGTTAAGACGTTAATATGACACAAAGTAATTTACAGATTAATTATATGTCTTATCACCGTCTTGAAAATACATTTTACATAGAAAAATCCAATTTACTTCATATGGAATCTCAAGGGGCTAGCAATAGCCAAGAAAATCTTGAAAAAGAAGAGCAGAGTTGAGAGGACTTACACTTCCTGATTTCAAAACATACTAAAAAGCTACAATAATCAAGCAGAATGCTACTAGCAGAAAGACATACACATGGACCAATGCTCTAAATTAGAACCCATAAATAAACCCTCACTTATATGGACAAATGATCGCTCACAAGGGTACAAAGAACACTCAGTGGGGAAAGGGCAGTCTTTTCAACTAACAATTTTTGGAAAACTGGATATCCACATGCAAAACAGTGAAGTTTTACAACTACCTTATAAGGGATTAATATCCAAAATATGTAACAAACTCCTAAAACTCAATAACAACAACAACAACAACAACAACAACAACACATTTCACAAATAGGCAAGGGATTGAATAAACATTTCTCCAAAGAGAAATGGCTTCTTGGCAATTTGTATATCTTCACTTGAAACGATGCTCAACATCACTAACCATTAGGGAAATGCAAATAAAAGCCACAATGAGATATTGCTTCAAGTCAATTAACTAACATAAATTATAATAATTATTATCAAAACCCAGAAATCAATATATGTTGGCAAAGAGGTTGAGAAATTGGAAACTTTGTGCATCACTGGTTGGAATGAAAATGGTGCTGGCACTTAAAAACATTTCTGTATAAGAAAAAGAGAGGAAAAAACCACCAAACTAAATGTATAACTACACATATAAGGATTTTGATCTACAGAAATATATAGAGACACTCTAGACTATTAATAGTGATTAACTCAGGTAATAGGCTAGAGAAAGATCAGGGGATCTAATTTCACTCTGCATACTTTTGCAATGTTTGAAAATTTACAAAATTATATTTGTGTACCACTCATGTAACAAAAATTTATAAAAAGCAACCTACATCTAATAGTACAGTATAAAAATCATAAAAAAAAACTGACTAGTGAAAATAAGGCTAAAATATAAACATAGGAAAAAAGTTCACTTCATGTTAAAAGGGCTTTAATTTATAAGTTCAAATCAACAAGAAAAATATTTAAGAAACCTAATAGAAAAAGTAAGAAAGAATATAATAAATAAATGTAGATAAGAAAAAGTTCAATCTCACTGATAATTAAAGAAATGCAAATTAAGCAAGACATGATTTTGTACCCATCACCTTATAAAGTTCTTAACAATATATGAAGGATAAAGAGTTACTGAACCTGGATAGTTTGAAACTGGAGGCTTCTTTGGATAGGTAGGCTTGTAACCTGCAAAATTAAATTTGACTCAATGCACCAGCCTTATCAACACAAAATTATGTATCTATTTTTTCTAATTTTAGAAAAAGATAAATTATTTCTCAAATAAAAAATACAATACACTCAGAACTTTGCAAGTCTACTCCTGGGAATTTAGTCTAAGTGTATATTTGCACATGTAGGTAAGGATGTATGCATAAAATGTACAACACAACTTTGTATTTTATAATGGAAATCCCTGTAGTCAACTATAAATCATAAAACTCAGTGTTCTTTAAAAGGGTCAGGCACTATTATATTCCATAATTTGTATCTTTTTTTGTGTTTGTCTTTTGGCATAGTATTTCCTAGACATTTTTTCATATTAGCACATTTAAACCTGACCTAACATCATTTATGATGCTACTGATGCTTTTGGTATAGTCTTTCTCAAACTGATGATAAAAAAATGATTAACAATCCCATAAGGAGAGTTGATTTTGATTTTTTTTAAATCCCTGTAGTTTCTTCTTTTCATAAGTTTTTTTCTCACAATTTCTCTGTTCTTCAAACACTAAACTGTATCAATGTTTTCTAAGTCCTTAAGAAGTGTTTACGGTCCACTCTTTCAAAACAGCGTATCAACAAACATAGTATATTGTAGTGCATATTCTCACTAGGACCCTGTGACTAAACAGGGATGGGTCAATGAGTATAACTTCTTTATATATCGTCCAATAAAAATCATCTCTTTCCCCCCAAATCTTCACAGCCCTCACCTCATCCTGGTACTCTAGGGTGATACGAGGTACCAGATTTACAGCCGTTCTAAAAAGGAGCTCTAATTACCCTGTTAATATGAATAATTCTCCTCAATCTTTGAAAATATTAGGACAACAGGAAAAAGACAAACACAACAGAAGCCAGTCATGGAGCTTTGAGTTCCACACCTTCATTAAACAGGAAAGTAAACTCACAGAAGTGATGTTACTTGAGTGAGCAGAGCCTCCCTAGCACCCTGAGCACCCTCTGCCCAGGCTCGTGCTCTACCCATTCTTGCTCTTGTCTCGTGCTTCTGCTGCTGTAAAGAGAAGCCAGAGGTGCGATCCCTAAAATCAGGAAGATAATTCCTTCCATCACATTCAAAGTCTCTCAAGACTTAAGCAGAGCAGCTGATCAGTAGTCCTGGCCAGAAATCACCCACTTCATTTCAATAGATACTTTTCCTGCCATTCAGTGGCTATGAGATTTACCCGCTGTTGCCAAATAAGAATGCCCAGGAGAGAGAAAAATAATAACTCTGTGCGGTGCAGAATGGTGTGGATGGTAGAAATACTGGTTTTAATCAGGTGACAACAGAAATTTCCCAGTTTGTAAAATTAAGCAAACTGGTTGCAGTCTGGGAAATGAACCATAGTCCTGGACCTGGAAGATACTCTGTAAAGGGGATGCTGTAAGTCATGGGAGCTACTTTTAAGAGCTTTCTAGATGCTAGGTACTTTGCTAAGTGTTTCAAATGCCCTCCATTCCAACTTTGCTATCACCCAGTGAGAAAGGTATTAGATCATCCTACATGTAAGTAAACACATATAAGGTTTACATAACTTGCCCAAGTTTACACACGGTTGATATCTGCGGACTATGGCAAATGCTTTGAGAATTACTAAGTATCACAACTAAAATGACTGTAACTATATTCTTTAACTTTTCGTTACTAAAAATGATGACTGTAAATCACATGAATTTAAAAGATTTTTTTGTAAACTATAAACAGGAAATTACTATATCTGAATGGCATGAAACTAGAAGTGTTGTATTGAGAAGAATCAGCACTGAAAAACAAAATAATGTAGGATTAACCACTTGGGATTACTGCTTTCCCCTCATTTATATGAATTATGCCTCTCATTTTTGACCAATTTCAAGGTAAAAATTCCCATGCTTCAAATTATTCTGAAAAGTGATTCCTATCTCTTTTTATACATTAAAATACTGAACAAGAGGTATTAATACGCCTGTGTAATGTGCTAACAAGCAATGTGCTGACTCTCTAACAGCATGAGAAACCACAGCAGCAGAATTGTATGTAAATTTTGTCATATATCTGCCATGGAAATGAATACATGTCCCAGTTAAGTATTAAGTTTGCTTCTTTTCACTTATTCTTATCAATGTGAACAAAATAAGAACTAAAAGAGAAAGTTAAAAGACAGAAAAAAAAAAAAAGACAAACAGTTGTACCTTTAATACACTTCGGCATCTCAGGTTCCCAAGTATTTTCACCACCACAGAAGACTGCATGGCTGCCATTAAGGTAAAAACCCTGGAGGCATTCAAGTATCACCACGTCTTTGTAGGTAAAAACTTCTCTAATTTCTGATATTGCTTTTCCATGTTCGAGTACTGGAGGTTTACATTTGACCACTGAAAAGTGGAGAAATTTCAGAATTAAAAGAAAGGTAATTTCACATAGAAAAACTAGTGCCAAGCAGTAATTTCCAGTGGGAAGAAAGAGGCAAGGAATGAAAGGCAAGATGCTAATTGAAAAAAAAAAAAAAAGACTTTATTTATGCATTTGAATTCTAGGCAAAAAGATTTAGAGAAATCTAATGTTTTTTCACCTAGAGCAGACTGTCACTATAGTTTATTGTCTTTCCTAATTTATTTTTCCATTACTGACAAGTTTTAAGAAAGATCTATCAGATACAAATTGAAGGTAAGTTCAAATGCAACTTTTGATACTCTAGCTCTAGGACTGTTTTTTTAAAGATCATGGTGACACTAGTTAGAGTTCCCTGCTCTTTTAGAAAGGTAGCGAAGACTTTTTGGAGAAGGTAATACTTTAAATACTCAAACTTAAAAGTTGAAAAATCCAGCCATGCAAAATGGTTAGGCTTCACACTGGTGTACTCTGGTATTCCCCACTCTACTCTACTTCTTCAGAAGTAAAACACAGGCCATGCCCTCTAGATTGACTTGAGGATTACTTTTGCAGAAGTTGGAAAAGAAAGAAACCAAAACCAAAAAACACTGGGCTGGGCAGTGAGTTCCAGAGAACATCTTATCAGAATAAATGTGAGCAATAGATGAAGGCCAGATATCATAAAGCCTTTTAAACCAGAAGAGTGTTCTTCCTCCTTTTCCGTGGATCTGAATTTCCATCAAGTACATGGACTTCCTTATCAATCCTTGTGTTCAAGTCAGCTAATGACTAATTCTTTCAGCTTTTGCTTATCTAAAACTGTTTTTATTTCCCCTTCAGTTTTGAAAGGTTTCTCCTTGACAGAGAATTCTAGCTTAAGTGCTTTATTTTCTTTCAGAACATTAGCAGAAATTACTGTCTTCTATTCTTCACAGGTCCTTAAGAGCAGTCAGCCTGGCTAAAGTGGTGGTTGGGTAGGTATGTCCTCAATATAATACCTTTTACTCTGTCACTGACTCCCTTTTCTTTCTTTCTCTCTTTCTCCCTCTCTTGTTTCCTTCCTTCCTTCCCTCCTTTCTTTTTTCCTTCCTTCCTTCCTTCCTTCCTTCCTCTCTTCCTTCCTTCTGTTTTTGTTTTGTTTTCAGTAGGCTTTTTTTTTTTTTTTTTTTTTTTTTTACCATGGTGTATTTAGTTTGCTGGGAGTTTCTTGGTAAATTTAAAATTCTCATTTATCCTGACAGTGTGTGTCACTACATTTCTTGGATTGGTTTGGGTAGGGTTGTTGTTTGGATCAAATTTGAAATATTTTGGTACATATTTATTCAAATGATTTTTTATATTGCCCTCTCTTCTCTATTTCTGAAACTTCAATTACATGTATATCTGACTGCTTAGACTGCCAGGTTATATAGAAAGTATATATACAACTTTTTGCAAAATTGACAAACTGTTCCAAAGTGGTTGTACACCTTTATATTCTTACCAGCGATGTATGAGAGTTTCAACTGCTCCATAGATTCACCACTACTTAGTATTATTCTTCATTTTTGTTTTAAATTTCAGCCATTCTGATAGGTGGTTAGTGGGATCTCATTTTGGTTTTAATTACATTCCTGTAATTACTAATAATATAGACCAAATTTTCATGTACTTTTTTGCCATTTTCTTATCATGTTTGGTGAAATATGTCTACTAAAATTTTTGCTCATTTAAAGAAAATTGGCTTATTTTCTTGTTATTGTGTTTTGAAAGTTCTTTGTAGATCATAAACACAAGCCAGCTATTAGATATGTACTTTGCAACATTTTCTCCTAGTCTCTTGCTTTTTTCCCCCCCTAAATGTCTTTTGAAGTACAGAAGTTTTGAGTTTAGAATGTCCAATTTATTAATTTTTTTCTTTAAAGCATCATGCTTTATGGATTGTATTAAAGGAACATTTGGCTGGTTCAAATATTTTCTATGTTTTCTCATTAAAGTATTGTAGTTGTAGGCTTTACATGTATGCCTGTGCTCCATTTTGAATAAATGTTTGCATGTGGAACTAACACAGGCTGAGCATATGGGTATCCAGTTGTGCCTGTATCATTTGTTGAAAAAACTGTTTTCCCACTGAGTTGTTTGTATATCTGTGATGAAAACCAACTGGACATATTTTCAAGGGTCTAATCCTGGACTCACTATTCTATTCCACTGCTCTACATGGCTATCCTTTCACCAATACCAAACTGTCTTGCTTATATGTTGTAGAGTATGCTTTATACTATGTCTTGACATCAACTAGAGTGTATCCTGCAGTTTTTTCAAAATTGTTTTAGCTATTTTAGTTCTTTTGTCTTTCCATATATATTTCAGAATCAGTTTGCCAATTTATACAAAAAGCTCTACTGGAGGCCCAAGATAAACCCACAGACTCACAGTCAATTAATCTTTGACAAAGGAGGCAAGGATAAACAATGGAATAAGGACAATCTCTTCAGCGAGTAGTGCTGGGAAAACTGGACAGCTGCATGTAAATCAACCAAGTTAGAACACTCCCTCACACCATAAACAAAAATAAATTCAAAATGGCATAAAGACTTACATATAAAACAAGACACTATAAACCTCTTAGAAGAAAACATAGGCAAAACATCCTCTGACATAATCTTAGCAATGTTCTCCTAGAGTAGCCTACCCAGGCAATAAAAATAAAAGCAAAAATAAACAAATGGGACCTAATTAACTTATAAGCTTTTGCACAGTAAAAGAAAGCATAAGCAAAACAAAATGACAACCTACAGAATGGGACAAAATATTTGCAAATTATGTGATTGGCAAAGGCTTAATTTCCAGAATATATAAAAAGCTCATACAATTTAATAACAAATAAATCAAACAGCCCAATCAAAAATGGACAGAAGACCTAAACAAAAATTCTCCAGTGAAGACATTCAAATGGCCAATAGGTACATAAACAAATGCTCAATATGGCTAATTATCAAAGAAATGCAAATCAAAAACATTGAGATATCACTTCACACTGGTCAGAATGGCCATCATTAAAAAGTCCACAAACAATAAATGCTGGAGAGGTTGTAGAGAAAAGGGAACCCTCCTACACTGTTGGTGGAAATGTAGTGTAATGCAGCCATTAAGAAAAACAGTATGGAGAGTCCTCAAAAGACTAAAAATAGACTTACCATATGATCCAGAAATCCCACTCCTGGGTATGTATCAGCAGGGAACTCAAATTAAAAAAATGTACACGCATCCCAATGTTCACAGCAGCACTATATACAATAGTCAAGACATGGAAACAAAAATGTCCATTGACAGATGACTATATAAAGAAGCTGTGGTGTATTTATACAATGAAATACTACTCAGCAATGAGAAAGAATAAAACAATGCCATTTGTAGTAACATGGATGGATCTGGAGATCATCATTCTAAGTGAAGTAAGCCAGAAAGAGAAACAAAAATACCACATGATATCCCTCATGTGTAGAATCTTAAAAAAAAGAAAAAAAGAAAGAAAGAAGACACTAATGAACTTGTCTGCCAAAGAGAAAGAGACTCACAGGCATAATAAACAAACTTATGATTACCTGGGGGGTAAAGATGGTGGGAAGGGATGAACTGGGGGTTTGAGATTTGCAAATACTAACTACTATATATAACACAGAATTAAAAAAAAAAACAAATTTCTTCTGTATAGCAAAGGGAACCATATTCAATATCTTGTAGTCAACTATAAGGAAAAGGAATATGAAAGCAAATACATGTATATATATGTATGACTGAAACATTATAATGTACATGAGAATTGACAATTTTAACTGACTATACGTCAATAAAAAAAAGCTCTACTCGGATTGTTACTGGGATTGTGTTGAATTTATAGATTAATTACAAAGAATTTACATTTTTATTATTTTGAATCTCCATTTCATGGCCAATGAATATCCTTTTATTTATTAAGATCTTGTTTAATTTCTTTTATTAGTGTTTAATACTTTCTTACTATTTAAATCTTTCACATATGTTAGATTTAGATGCAGATATTTCATGCTTTGGGGTTGTTATAAATAGTACATTAAAGATTTTCAATTTGTAATGAATTGTTACTAGTATATAGGCATTCAATTGATTTCTGTATGCTGATCTTATATTTTGCAACCTTGCTAAAACTTCAGTTTGCAGAATTTTCTTTGTAGACAATCATGTCATAAATGAATAGAAACTTTTATCTCTTTCTTTCCAATACATGTACGCCTTTTTCTTTCTCCTGTCTTACCAGAGTGGGTGGGACCTCCAGTACAATATTGAACAGAGTGGTGAGTATAGATACACTTCTTCTTACCCTGAAGGGGAAAGAAATTAGTCTTTTACCTCTAAGTATAATGTTGGTTGTGAGATTTCTGATATTCCTTTCATCAGGTTGAGACAGCTAGTTCCCTTCTATTCCTACTTTGCTGATAAGTTTTATAATGAAAAGATGATGAATTCTGCCAGTTGCTCTTTTTTTTTTGCCTTTATTGAGATGATCATATTAATTTTTTCTTTATAGTCTCTTGATATGGTAAATAATACTGATTAATTTTTTTAAATTTGACCAATCTTGAATTTATGTAATAAATTTATTTGTTTATGATGCATTTTTATCTTTATATATGGCAGGATTTGGTTTGTTGATATTTTGTTAAGAAGTTCTATATTCATTAAGGATATTGTTTATAATTTTCTGTCAATGTTTTTGTCTGAGTTAGGTATCAGGGTAATGTTCTCATGAAATCTTCTTACATTTCTTGAAGAGTTTGTGTAGAGGTGCTATTACTTATTTCTGCGATGTTTGGTACAATTCCCCAAGGAGTCCATCAGGGCCTCAGCTGTCACTGTGGGAAGGTTTTTAACAACACACTATATGTCCTTAATAGATATAGGACTATTCAGGTTACCTGTATCTTTGTGTGAAGTTATTTTGGTACTTTTTATCTTTCAAGGAGTTTGTCAATTTCATGTAAGTTGTCAAATTTATAGACATAAGGTTGTTTGTGTACTATTCCCTTATTATCCCTTTAAATTCTGAAGAATATTTAGTGTTGTTCTCTTTTTCATTCTTTTTTGGAAAAACTCATTCATTTTTAATTTTTATACATTTTTAAAGGTTACACTCCATTTACAGTTATTGCAAAATATTTGCTATATTCCCCATGTTGTACAACACATCCTTGTAGCCTGTCTTACACACAATAGTTTGTACCTCCAACTTCCCCACCCCTGTCTTTCCCCTTCACCCCTATTCCATTGATAACCACTATATCTGTGAGTCTGCTTCTTTTCTGTTATATTTAGTAGTTTGTTGTATTTTTTAGATTCCAAGTATAAGTGATAACACACAGATTTTTGTCTTTCTTTGATTTATTAAATGTCTTTTCTTTTTTTGTCAGCCCAGCTGTAGCTTTATGTATTACATTGATCTGCTCCAAGAACCAGGGTTGTTTTCATTGGTTTTCTCTGTTACTTTCTCTTTACAATTTCATTGATTTCTGTCTATCTTTATAATCATTTTATTTCTCCTTGTTTTGTGTTTGTTTGCTTTTTAATTTTTAATTTTTTTTTTTTAGTTTCTTAAGGTAGAAGTTTAGAATATTGATTTGAGACTTTTACTTTTTTCTAATATAAGTATTTTATGATGTAAATTTCCCTTTAAGCAAAGCTTTTGTTGTATCACACAAATTTTAATATTTCATTTTTATTCAGCTCAAAATACTTTCTAATGTCCTCGTTACTTCATCTTTGACTCATGGGTTAGTTAGAAGTGTTTTGCATAATTTTAAAATATTTGGGAATGTTTAGATTATCTCTGTTTTAATTCTACATTCATTTGATTGTGATCAGATAGTGCACTCAGAATGATTTCAACCCTTTGAAATTTGTTAAAAATAACCTTACTGCCTAGAATATGGTCTACCTTAGAGAATGTTCCATATATACTTAGAAAGAGTATTTTCCTGTTATTCAGTGGTTGTTTTCTCTTGAGAATCAAATTCCCTCTAGCATCTCCCTACTTTATTTCAGTCTCTAGTGCCTTAAACATTGTTTTTAAAATATATTTTGTCCAGAGTTTATCATCCTTATCAATGAGAGAGTTAGTCTTTTAAAATTTATTCCACCATTATTTGTAGCCAGAACTTTCAGATGTTTTGAAATGTAAGAAGAAACTTTCATATTTTCGAGGTAGTGTGTGTTGAGTTTTTTAATTTTTTTCAAGAAAAAAATCATATACATACACACATAGTAGTTCACGATGTGTAAACTGGAATGCTAGGGGTAAGGTGTGGGAAACCCACAACTGGAAATATTTCCTATTGGATTTGGCCTAAATTAAATTAGTCAGGAGGAAGCACAAATGACTGCTTCCTTTGCTGACAGGTAAAACTATTTACAAAGTGTTTCACAGTATTTAGAAATGAAGAAGGAAACATACGGAAATATTGTTACCTTTACATTTAGGAGCATCACTGCTCCAATTGCCATGTGCAGAACAAATAAGCTTGCTGTCTCCAACAAGTGAATATTGATCTGGTCCATTTAACGGATCACAACTGTAAGTCACTAATTCACTATATTCAAATATATTTCTGTAGCTATTGGTGTGTTTTCCATTTTCTATTTTTGGAGGTCGTCCGCATAAAACTCCTTAAAAGGGGAAAGAAAGAGAAAATAAAGACAAAAGAAGGTGAACAATTAAGGCAGCATTAATAAAGTCCTATAAATGTCCTTTAGTAACTGATTTCATATATGATTTCTAGAAGTTAGCTGTGAATTCAATATCCATTTAGAAGTTTCCATGAGAAAAGGTATTACCCTAAATTCAAATCATGTAGAAATGTACTGTCAAGAACAAAACTCATTTTCTTAAATATCTATATTTATCTCTTAGGGCATGCTAAGTTTTATTCTAGTCATCATAAAAGATGGAAATTTAATGAAAAAATTTGTTTATGGTGAAAAATGAAATTCATTGCTAGTTGAGAAGTACTTTATAATTTATAAACGTATCAGTTTACTACATCAGTGGTTCACAATAATACCAAGATATTGTCTTTTTTCACTGTTATCCATGTAAGTGTATAGTGAAATTTTCCATAAATTGTGATTTTTTCAACAGATTGAGTCCTAATGTCCTCCTTTAAGCCAGATATTGAAGAGATTTGCAAAAACGTAAAACAATGCCACATTCTCACTGTTTGTTTTGGAAACTTTGATTTTTCCATAAAAATATGTGTATATCTTAACATGTATTGAGTTTACTTTTCTTAAAAATGAATTAATAATTGAGTGTTTTAAAATCTTTTAATTCCAATATAAAGAACATCAATAGACATAACTCACATAAAGAAAAGCTCTTTGGGACCACTGTTGATTCAAAAGAATAAACAGGTCCCTAGGCCCAAAAAGTTTGAAAATTCCTGGTCTAAATTCTAAAGTGAGAATTTACTTACTTTCACATACTGGGTACTTGTCATCCCAATAAACTTCTCCTCCAATAAGGTTACAAGTTAGGGTTTTTTTTCCATTTAAGTAATAACTAAATGAAAAAAGAAGAGGTTACTGTTTCTTTACCAGTTAACACAACACCCATAATAAAGAAGAACATTTTTATATGGCTGTGTTTCTGCAACACAGTAGTTTGAGGGAGATGTTCCTTAAAAGACACAATATATGGAAGTGCTAACCAAATCTTCCATTTTAATCAAATAAAGAGTTTCTGCATGTGAACACACATTGGCCCAGAGTAAAATGTTTAAATTACTCTGTCATGCCTGTCAGTCTGGCCCCCTTTGCTGTCTCTGGCAAATGCATCACACATTCACTTCTATGCTTTTGCTCACACCACTCTGCTCAGTCCTTATTGAGAAGAGAGACCAGGCTCTAGAACTTGCCTGTCTGCATTTAAATCCCGGCTCTAAGACTGACTTGTTATTTGAGCTTGGGCAAGTGTCTTAATGTTTCTCTTGCTCAGTTTCCTCATCTATATAAAAAGGATAATAGTATACATGTCATGGGTTGTTTTGAGAATTAGATGAGTTAGCATCTGACATAGTGAGTGCTAGGTGAGTTTTAGCTCATATTACATTCTTTAAATCAGAATATCTTTCTAGGAATAAATAGCTCCGGACACTACTTGATGAACTCTTCTCTGATGATTTAAATTCACAGAACTCTCTCCTCCTTCTGGACTCTCATTGTAATGATCCTAAATAGTTCTATGTTTTTGTCACTTCTTACTTACAATTTTACTTTAATATATTGCATTAGTATACACTGTGTTTGTGAATAGGCTACAACTTTTTTTGAAGAGAGTCTATAACTTGAACTGTTGGTGCCCCTCAAAGTGCCCGGTAGGTTCTCTCTGTATAACTATGGAGAGGATGATTTAATATTTTAAACCATTTTTCATTGATCAATTAAAAAATAGTCAGCAAAACTGCTTGTACATGATTCCAGTTGACTTTTGTCAAGGCTCAATCATTTTCTGAATATTATAGTGTTTCAGGAGGGGATTTTGGGAGGTGGTAGTTTTGGAAGCACTAAAAATCTGTCTCCATAACTAGACAGTAATTGCAATGTCAGAATATGCCTGATGTCACTATTTTGGAACTCTGGAGTCTGTTGAGGGCTTGCAAATTCCAGGGGAAAGCTAGGGCAGGTAAATTGCATTAATATCAGTCATTATCAGCTCTTTGGAAAATAGTAGCTCCAGTCCCCACCCTCAGCAGTGTGGCAGGCAGCTCTGCATATGTTTCTGAAGCAGTGTACACGTGGGTTGCAGGAGTTAGGGTAGCTGAAAAGGAAGAATCTGTGCTCTGTTTGCTGACTGTTTCTGGTCACAGATAAAGAAATTAAGATACTCCCAGATAAACAAAATCTGAAGTAGTTCACGACCAGTAGACCTCCCCTGCAAGAAATGCCCAAGGTGATATGAAAGGATACTGGAAAGTAACTTTGAGCCATATAAAGAAATAAACATCTCACTAAAGGTAAATACATGGGTAATTATAAAGGTAGTATTGTAAAAATAGTTTGTAACTGAAATTTTTGTTTTCTTCATACTTTAAAGAGTAACACATTTAAAGAAACAAACAAAAAAAAAACTATCAGTGTAAAAATTAGAATTACTTTAACTTTTGTTTTTAACCCCAATTATTATTATATATTATTTATATAATACATATTATATAGAAAACCAAATTTAAAATGACTAATCCATTTTAAAGAACTATTAGTCTATGTTTTGGTACACATAATACATAAAGATTTAATTTGCTAATATTAACAACCAAATGGGTGGGGACAAAGCTGTAAAGGAGAGCAGAGTTTTTGTATGTTATTAAGTTAAGCTGATATAAATTCAAATTAGAATGTTATAACTTTAGGATGTTAAATGTAATCCCCACAAGGACAACAGCCATAGAATATACACAAAAGAAATGAGTGAGGAATTTAACATTTCACTTTAAAAAGTCAATAAACAAAAAAGAAGACAGTACAGCATGAAATGAAGGGCCAAGAAAGCTATAAGGCATATAGTAAACAAATAGCACAATTACTCATACAAGTCTCCCATTATCAGTAATTACTTCAAATTTAAATGAGTTAAATATTCTAATCAAAAGACAGAGGTTGGAAAAATGCATAAAAACTCATGATCCAACTATAGGTTGTGTATAAAGAGATGCATTGTACATCCACATACACAAATAGGCTGAAAGTTAAAGGATATTCCATGCAAATAGAAGCAAAAGTAAGCAGGGTTGGCTATACTAATATCAGACAGAACAGACTTTAAATGAAAAAAGCTTACAATAGACAAAGGACATAACATAACAATAAAAGATTCGATACTGCAATAAGGTATAACAGTTATAAACATTTATGCACCTAATGACAGACCATCAAAATATATGAAGCAAAACCTGAAAAAAATTGAAGGAAGAAATATACATATGTGCCTAATAGGCATTTCTATAATAATTGTTGGAAACTTTCATTTCAATACCCTACTCACAATAATGAATAGAACAAGCAAACAGGAAGATAAGAAAGGAAATAGACGAAAGACCATAGATAAGAAAGGAAAATGTATGTTCAACAACACAACATTTGGTGAGCCCTCCTTCAGCTCTGAGTGTTGGCCATTTTAAATAAGATGCACTTTGTGGTTAAGGATAAAGTCACGATGATTACTACATTTCTGATACTTTCAATAGGCTTAATACTACATATAATAAGTATACAATTTCACTTTTCTTCAATTTAAATTTCTATTAGGGACACATCTTTTAAATCTCCTTAAACAGCCCTAGGGCTGTCTGGCTACAAGCATAGCTTGTCTCCTAGAAAGTAAAATGAAAGCAACTTTTAGGTGAGAAACAAAGAAATCGTAACATTTACCTTATTTCCTCCAAGGAGCAATTTACTTACCCCACATTACAAGATATCAGAATTGCATTTCCAAACGACAAGCTGTCATTTGGGGCAAATATTTCACTATTTTCGATTTCTGGCTCTGGACATGCTTTTTCTAAAAGAAAATTTTCAAATTCATTTTCAATACCAATTTCAAAACATTTAAATCAAGATCAAAATTCTACACTGCTCTTTTCTAGTGATGAAATATTGCTTTAATTATTATAAGGACAAATTTAAAACAGCAACCAAGTATCAAGAGAAAGCTTTCCTGGCGATTTCTCAGAGTCTGAAAAAATGCCTTGATATCTAAAACCTAATTTTGCATAAGAAAACCATGATTGTTGTAGCAGAAAACAGACCTTAAATGTGTAAACATTTCCAGAGAAAGCAAAAAACAACAAACAAAATGGTTTTGTTTCCTTACTTAAACAAGCTTCTTCAAGAAAGCTCCATGAGCCATTTGGCTCACAAGTAGTTAAGAGGTAATAAGGCCACATATAAGTGTATCCTGTTTTACACGCATACTCCAGTGTTTCCCCAGTCTGATAACGGCTTTTAAGGGGAGACTTGAGATACATACTCTGCATTACTGGTGGATTAATACAGTAACCTAGGGATAAAAGAATAAAAACAGAAAATTAAAAATTTTATCTCTTTTCCAGCCAAGGACTGTAACCTAGCAGCAAGTAGGTCGTACAGAATAAATGGAGAAGTTCTTGGCAAGATTTTAAATGACTGTCTCGTGCTTTTACCCAAATGGTGGTAGCAGTGGAGTATGTGCCTTGCTTACTTTATTTATTTATTTTTTGGTATATATTATATTCTTATTGAAGTATAGTAAGTTTACAATGTTGTGTCAATTTCTGGTGTACAGCATAATACTTCAGTCATACATGAACATACATATATTCGTTTTCATATTCTTTTTCACCATAAGTTACTACAAGATATTGAATATAGTTCCCTGTGCTATACAGTATGAACTTATTGTTTATCTATTTTATATATATTAGTAACTACAAATCTTGAACTCCCAGTTTATCCCTTCTCATCACACCCTCCCCTGGTAACCATTAAGTTCATTTTCTACATCTGTGAGTCTGTTTCTGTTTTGTAAATAAGTTCATTTGTCTTTTTTTTTTTTTTGAGGGGGGGAGTCCACATATGACTGGTATAATACGGTATTTTTCTTTTCTTTTTAACATTTTTTATTGATTTATAATCATTTGACAATGTTGTGTCAAATTCCAGTGTTCAGCACAATTTTTCAGTTATTCATGGACATATACACACTCATTGTCACATTTTTTTCTCTGTGAGTTATCATAACATTTTGTGTATATTTCCCTGTGCTATACAGTGTAGACTATTCCACATTTGGGGTGGAGGGTGGGAAGGGATAGACTGGGATTTCAAAATTACGGTATTTTTCTTTCTCTTTCTGGTTTACTTCACTTTGAATGACAATCTCCGTGTCCATCCATGCTGCTGCAAATGGCAGTATTTTAATCTTTTTTATGGCTGAGTAGTATTCCATTGTATAAATATACCACAACTTCTTTATCCAGTCATCTGTTGATGGACGTTTAGGTTGTTTCCATGTCTTGGCCATTGTAAATATTGCTGCTATGAACACTGAGATGCATGTGTATTTTTGAATTAAGGTTCCCTCTGGATATATGCCCATGAGTGGGATTCCTGGGTCATATGGTAAGTCTATTTTTAACCTTTTGAGGAATCTCCATACTATTTTCCATAGTGGCTGCACCAAACTACATTCCAACCAACAGTGTAGGACAGTCCCCTTTTCTACACACCCTTTCTAGCATTTATCATTTGTAAACTTTTTAATGATGGCCATTTTGACTAGTGTGAGATGATACCTCATTGTAGTTTAGCCTTGAATTTCTCTGATAATTAGTGATAACTGAGCATTTTTTCATGTGCCTATTGGCCATTTGTATGTCTTCATTGGAGAATTGTTTGGATTTCTGCCCATTTTGGGATTGGGTTGTTTGTTTAAAAACTTAGGAATTAATCTGACCAAGAAGAGAAAGACTTATATGTGGAGAACTACAAAACATTGATTAAGGAAATTAAAGAGGACTTAAAGAAATGAAAAGATATCCCATGTTCTTGGATTGGAAAATTAATATTGATAAATGGCCATACTACCCAAAGCAATCTATAGATTTAATGTGATCCCTATCAAAATATCCAGGACATTTTTCATAGAACTGGAACAAATAATCCTAAAATTTGTATGGAATAACAAAAGATCCATTATTCTCAAAGAAAAACTGAAGAAAAAGAATGAAGCTGGAGGAATAACCCAGTCAGACTTCAGACAATACTACAGAGCTACAGTAATCAAAACAGCAAACAGCATAGTATTGGTGTAAAAACAGACATATGGATCAATGGAACAGAATAGAGAGCCCAGAAATAAACCCACAAACTTTTGGTCAATTAATCTTTGACAAAGATGCAAGATCATACAATGGAGTAAAGACATTCTCCTCAGCAAATGGTGGTGGGGAAACTGGAGAGCTGCATGCAAATCAATGAAGTTACAGCACTCCCTCCCTCACACCATATACAAAAATTAACTCAAAATGGTGTAAAGACTTACATATAAGACAAGACACTATAAACCTCTTCGAAGAAAACATAGGAAAAACATTATCTGACATAAATCTCAGTAAAGTTCTCCTAGGGCAGTCTACCCAGGCAATAGAAAAAAAAGCAAATGTAAACAAATGGGACCTAATTAAACTTATAAGCTTTTGCACAGCAAAGGAAAGCATAAGTAAAACAAAAACCTATGGAATCGGAGAAAATATTTGCAAAAGGTGAGACTGACAAGAGCTTAATTTCCAGAATATATAAACATCTCATACAACTCATAAAAAAACAAACAGCCCTATCCTTGCTTACTTTAAATAATATTTTATTACTTTCTGATTTGTTGAAGAGTAAGCTAAATTTACACTCAACAGTAAATGGAAAGAGACAAACACCAATGTATTTGTTACTTTATATATATATATATATATATAAATAATGAATATATATATGAATCCTTCCCCACTTTTTTCTAAATTCATTCGAAACCTCCCCTCTCCTCTGAGAAGTCTCCTAAGTACATAGCACTCTGCTCAGATTATCCTTCCATAGTTTGAAACACAAGCATATGATCGCCTGTCACATCAGGCTCAGATTCCTCTCAGAAGGCAAGTTCCTAGGGGTCAGGGGTCATATGCCTTCTTTCTCTATTACTATCTTGAAATCTCTGTAGGCAGTGGGTCCTCAAAAAATGCTATGGTAAGAGGTGATTATTAAGTAAGCATTGTGGGTTTCATTGATCAAAATAGGTGTGAACTAAGTATTTCAATATATGACTTTCATATATTTCATATTCATGAATTAAAGAATGTTATGAATAGATGCCATTTAAATATAAAAACTTACTACTTTGAATAGACTTACATTTAAAAATTGCTTTCTTGACATTGCTTTAAATATAATTCAATTTTCCTTCACTGATCATTAGACCATGCATTTCCTTAGAAGCTCCCTGAAGTAGCAGTTGGGCTGTTTATCTAATAGATCCTGACAGGAAAGATACTATATTGCTATGCTTTTAGAATGTTTTATTCTGGGGTGTTTTTTTGGGGGAGAGGAGGAGTTCCTCCCTAGAAGAGTGTCATTCCTACTTCAGCAATTCCTCTTCCTTTTAATTATCTGTGGGCTTGACAACCTAACAAATCTGTTAGAAAACTTATGTAAAATAATGTGATGGAGGCACATCTAGTCTTAAAGGGTTAAAGGAAAGCAGCGGCCCCTCCTTTAAGGCTAAGGACCCAAGAAGAAGGGAGACAGACCTACTTTGATCCCTGAGGAATCTTTTTTTTCTTACTCCCTGGATCCTGGTGTTACTTCAGATTGAGAGACTGCTCAAGAGAGAACTCTAAACAAGTGAAATGTTTCCCACTTTTCACACCATATTCTCAATTCTAAACTCCTCTCTTGACATACTGCCCAACATTTCATTTACATCATGGCCTGAAATTGTTTCAACATTTAGCTTTCAACATTCCCACTATGCAGATCTTGATACATGAACGTTCCTCAATAAAATTCCCCAAATAAAAGCAAAAACCAAAAAGCTGTAGTTATTAAAAGCATTGTTTAAAAAACAAGATTAGTATAGAGTTGAGTTTTATTAATAGCAGTAAATTTACTGAATACCCTGAGCCAGACATTCTCATGTTAATATGGGTAAAAAACATGGGATAGAAATGGTATCTAATTCCATACTAGAAACAAATGTATTACGTCATTCTAGCATTTCCCAGAATCACCCAGAAAGAGCTCAAGTTAACAGCATGCTTATAATTAAATTATACAAGTGTTCTTTGTTTATGCACTTGATTTCAGTGACTATCTTGAAGTCACAGGAGAGAGAATTCCTAATATGACTCTCACATGTAGTGCTCTGTCTATATGGAAAAAGAAATGTCAGTTGGAGAGTTTAGTCCCTTCGACTAGCTTGAAGTATTTCTCTTCACTAAAATGCATCATGAGAGACATACTTTTATCCATGTGCAGCCTAGAATCTGCTTGGGCAATCAGTAGACTGCACACTTCTTACACTGTAATAATTGACTCTCATATCACACATTTTTATAATCAAATTCATCTTCTGCTCAGAACATTGAATTTTCTTCTTATGAGGATTTTCAAATTAAAGATTCTCAGCTCCAGAAAAAGAACATCTTGACTGAGGTTTTTCTGGATAGTTTACAATACAATTATTAGGCTGCAATGCTCTTCTTTAACTCTAGACGCCATTACATAATGCGATAGGCTGCATTCAGAAAATTCCCCAATGTTCCAGGTTAGTTTCAGGAATGTGAAGTAGTGCTCTGCTGTGAACCAAGAGAATTGTTTATTCTCTATATACTTTCAAAGACTATGCAAGCACTCACTGCCTGCTTGCAAAAATTAAAACAAAACAAAACAAAACAGAAACCTGTGACATAAGCACACACCCTGCCCAGGAGTTACCTTCAGAGAATCATGGTCTCTGATCAAAACTGGAAACTCAGTGAAACCTGACTATCCTGCTCCTTCTCTCACTGTCTACACAATCTATTTTAAAATTTTCTTTGCTTCCTCAAAGTTCGATCTTTAGTACTGAAACTATAAATTTTATTTCTCAATTCCCACTAATTTATAAGTCACTTAAATTAATTTCAAAGTAAGTAAGCTCGTTCTTGGTAAACTCACGCTAATACTTTCTCCCTCAGTAATTTTAGGTACCCTGTCTATAACATCTGTAGCTACTGATCATTCTCTCACCATTCCCTCCTGGCTAAAAAGCTCTCTCTCCTTGGTTTCCAGGTAGTAAACCACCACCTGGTTTTCATCCTGTCCTCTCCTGCTCTCCCTTCTCTGCCTGATTGGATAATGTGATATCCCTTGTAGGCTATTGGAGGAACTTTACTGATTTCATTCTGCAAAGTCCCCAGGTGAGAATATATACACTCATGACGTCATTACCACTGAAGCAAGCTGCCTCCCAAGTCCCTCTCTCCATCCCACATCTCTAGCTGGGACGCCACGTCTATGTATTCAGTTGCCTCCCCAGCACGGCTGCACTTGGAATGTATTACGCTCTCTCAAATAACACAATGAAGCCTCAGTGTGGTCTCTCTTGACTCTTACGCCCGGCACACAAGAACACGGTTTCCACAACTGAAAATACCTGTTCTGTCTGTTTCTATCTCTACTTCATTATTTTTTTTGTTGTTTTGTTTTTTATTGAAGTATAGTCAGTTACATTGTGTCAGTCTCTGGTGTACTATCTACTTTTAATTCAAGCCACTCTCATTTCTTTTCTGGATTGCTGCAACAGTCCCTGAATAGGTCTCCTTACCAGTATTTCCACTTGTCATTCAGGTCACTTTCACAGTGCTACCCGAGTAATACTGACACGGTGCAGTGGCCAAGGCTCCTCCAAGTCAGATCCTTTCGGTGGCTCCCTCGTGGGAAGTCTAAGGCTCCATGCCACAGGTTGGAGAGCTTTAAAACCAGCTCACTCCAGCACACTGCTCTAAGCCCTATTCAACCCACTCGCAGTGCCCACTAAATAACTTACTGCAGCACCCTCGACCTCCATGCACCATGGCACTTCAGCTTTGACCACAGACCCTGCTGCTCCTCCCACCCACTCATCTTTCTGTTTCCTCTCAGATGCCACTTCTTCCTCGAGGCTCTTGACTTGTCGCTCAAAAAACTGGGTGAAGTTTCCTCATGATGCCCCAGTTTGGTTCTTTCACAGCACTATTCACACTGTAATTGTTTATTGTTTATACTCCCAAAGAGGCTGTAAATTTCTTAGCACCATGTCTCATTTATCACTGCATTTCCAGTGCCTCATGCCAGAGCTGAAGGAGCACTGTTATCAGTTCTGTACACTCTTGGAGCAAAATTCAAATTCATTACTGTTCAGCCAAACCATTCCAGAAACACATTCAAATCATCACTTTTTTCACTTCTGTTTTTATTTTTTTTCCATTTTTTTCCTTTTCTATTTGTTAATTTACAGCTATTTCCCTTTATCAGAATTTTTAATTTCTTCCATGTCAAAATATTTGTTTTATCACTTTATTTTAAACCCATTCTACATTACTTGTAAGACTAGAAACAGTATTTTAACATTATTAAAAGTGAACATGAAAGACTTTGGGAAATTTTTCCCTAAAGATTGGCAATAGACAACTCCAGAACTTGTTTCTTAGAACAACAGTGGTGATGTTAATCAATTTAGAAATAGCCAGTTAAGCACTACCTGTGACAATCATTATTTTAGTGATTTTAAACTAACTTATCCTTCATAATCTTCCTATGTGTCGGGTACTGTTTCCACTTCTTTAAGAAGAGCAATCTGAGCCATGGCAAGGTGAAGCAGCTTGCCCAAGAATATATTTCCAATAGGTAGCAGACCAGAGTCAAGCCAGGCAGGCTGGTTCCACTACCAGCACTAATTTCCATCACTGGCCATCATCTGGAACCCTTGTATGGTTATGCCAGCAAAGTCTGTCTGCAATTTACTCCTCAAGAAATGGACTTCTATTGAGCCTGGGGAAGTTAAAGCAACCGTAGGTTAGATTTGCATTGTGCTGAATCAGATGAAAAGTCTCAAGTTGCCCCAAAACAACAGGGAATGACATCATGCTCTGAATTTTATGATAGTCTTTGTTCTTTCCTAACTATCCTGTTTTCCATAATTATTCACTCTGTGATCTACTCCTTGGCCTTCCTCCTGCCCCCTTTGTCTACTGTTGCCACACTGGGTAGCTAGGCTGTCCATGAGCCCTGCCACATCTCTCAACCTTTGCTCACACTGCTCCCTCTGCTCTGAGCACCCTTCCTCCTGCTCAGGAGCAACTCCTCCTCAACTCTCATCTTCCTTGACTTAATCCACTCAACATCTCCTTTAGGAAGTACTCTCTGCTTCCTGTGGGGAGTCAGTGACCAGCCACCTTCTCTTGGACTCTCCTCCGCATGGCTCTCTCAGCTCACTATCACATGTTTTTGTGTTTAATACATAATATAGTGGACTCCACTCATCCACGTGGCCACGGCACCTAGCACAGTATGTCCCGCATCGTAGCTATTCACAAGACTTTGGTTTTCAGGTACCACTGCTGTCAAACAGAAAACGATGGTAAAGAACAGAATATAATGAATCTAATACTGAAAGTAATCATCTTAAAGCTTTATGCACTGGAGAAAGATTTGACCACCTAATTTCTTTTGTTTCCTGTCTGCCAGTATTAAATATGGTAACCTAGCAGGTCACCAATAAGCAGTGCTCTTCTTGTACTGTAATACGCAGAGTAAGGAAACCAAGAAACTACTGTGGAAGCACTTGTTGATCCTGGCTTCTTTCATTAGGAAGAATCAAAACACCAAAAATAAGCAGAAGAGATCACACATAAAAGGAGACTGCGGGTTTTGTCCCCAAACGCAGACCCATTATGGAGCAATGAGACTCACCCTGAAATTCCACAAAGGGTCCCTTTTGTGATCTCCTACCAGTTGGCAACTACCTCTGAGGTGGCAGGGCTCCCAGGCACAACACTGTCTGCTTACAAAACCTCCTCATGAGCTGCTTCAGTGAAATGTTTATTTTATCCAATACTTTCCCTGCATTTCTTTACACTAATGATGAATCAACAGAAAAAGAAAGTAAAGAAACAATCCTCTTTAAAATAGCATCCAAAGTAATAACATACCTAGGAATAAATCTAAGCAAAGAGGGAAAGAATTGTACATAGAAAAATATAAACCATTGATGAAGAAAATTAAAGAAGACTTTAAAACATGGAAAGGTATCCCATGCTCCTGGATTGGAAGAATCAATATTGTTAAAATGGTCACGCTGCCCAAGGCAATCGACAGATTTAATGCAATCCCTATCAAATTACCCAGGACATATTTCAGAGGACTAGAACAAATCATAATAAAATTTATAAGGAACCACAAAAGACCTAGAATTGCCAAAGCATTATTGAAGAAAAAGAAAGCCTGGAAGAACAACTCTCCTAGACTTCAGACAATACTATAGAGCTACAGTCATCAAGACAGCATGGTATTGGTACAAAAACAGACATATAGACCAATGGAACAGAATAGAGAGTCCAGAAATGAACCCACAAACTTTTGGTCAACCAATCTTCGACAAAGAAGGCAAGAATATACAATGGAATAAAGACAGTCTCTTCAGCAAATGGTGTTGGGAAAACTGGGCAGCAGCATGTAAAGCAATGAAGCTAGAACACTCTCTTACACCATACCCAAAAATAAACTCAAAATACATCAAAGACTTAAACATAAGATAAGATACAATAAACCTCCTAGAAGAAAATATGGGCAAAATGTTATCTGACATACATCTCAAAAATGTTCTCCTAGAACAGGATACCCAAGCAATAGAAATAAAAACAAGAATAAACAAATGGACCTAATGAAACTTACAAGATTCTGCACAGCAAAGGAAATTGTAAGTAAAACAAACCGACAACCTACGGAATGGGAGAAAATTTTTGCAAATGAAACTGACAAAGGCTTGATCTCCAGAATATTTAAACATCTCATATAGCTTAATAAGAAACAAACAAACAACCCAATCCAAAAATGGGCAGAAGACCTAAACAAGCAATTCTCCAAGGAAGCAACACAAATGATCAATAGGCACATGAAGAAATGCTCAATATCACTAATTATCAGAGAAATGCAAATCAAAACTACACTGAGGTATCACCTCACACCAGTCAGACTGGCCATCATTTAAAAGCCCACAAATGACAAATGCTGGGGAGGCTGTGAAGAAAGGGGAACCCTCCTTCACTGCTGGTGGGAATGCAGTTTGGTGCAGCCACTGTGGAAAACAGTATGGAGATTCCTGAAAAGACTAGGAATAGACTTACTATATGACCCAGGAATCCCACTCCTGAGCATATATCCAGAAGGAACCTTACTTCAAAAAGACACTTGAACCCCAATGTTCATAGCAGCACTATTTACAATAGCCAAAACAAGGAAACAGACTAAATGTCCATCAACAATGACTGGATAAAGAAGATGTGGTATTTATACATTTGAATACTATTCAGCCATAAAAACCAACAGCATAACACCATTTGCAGCAACACGGATGTCATTCTAAGTGAAGTAAGCCAGAAAAAGAAAGAAAAATACCATATGAGATCGCTCATATGTGGAATCTAAAAAAAAAAAAAAAAAGCAAAACATAAATACAAAACAGAAATGGACTCATAGAAATAGAATACAAACTTGTGGTTGCCAAGGGGGTGGGGGATGGGAAGGGACAGACTGGGATTTCAAAATGTAGAATAGATAAGATTATACTGTACAGCACAGTGAAATACATACAAGATCTTATGGTAGCTCACAGAGAAAAAAAATGTGACAATGAATATATATATATGTTCATGTATAACTGAAAAATTGTGCTCTACACTGGAATTTTATACAACATTGTAAAATGATTATAACTCAATAAAAAATATTTTAAAAAAAAGGTAACTTGGGCCTGGAAAGACATCTACATATAAAGACAGAAGGAAATATACCAAAGTTTTTAAAATGGGTGTTCTTTGTTGTGAATGTTTTCTACAATAAGCATGTCTTTTTTGGCATATACTTATTTTAAAGTATTTACTCAATTCTATGAAACACACACACACAAAAAAAAAACAACAAAATCTTAGTGAATGAGCCTCAGCTTTAGTCTCTCAGCTACATGGGAAAAACTCATGGATGTCATTTATAAGTCATTTTCAGGATCTCATTTTTCACTAGGTTTGGCTGTCAATTTTTGTTTTAGGTTGTTTTGGTAAGCCCCATACAAAGCAAATAGTTCATTTCCTTGTCCCACCCTGGGCACGACTGGGCTGACGACTTCCACAAAGCACATACTAGGGTACACTCGGCCCAGGCTCCCCAATCTCAGCTGACTAGGGCACAAACACCCTACACATAAGTTGTCACCCCACCCAGGGCCACAGGGCAAACCTTCCCCATAGGCACAGCACCAGCCTGGCAACAACTGCAGCACTGGGTACTCAGGAGCAAGCAGTCCCCACCATCACCAGGTCCACGTTCCTGTCCTGAGCTGGCTCAGTCCTGAAAACACCCTACAAGCTTTTGCTAAGGACCCAGCTTGGCCCTGGGTAAACTCCTGCGGTGATCACCACCCCACAACACTCAGCACCCACCTCCAAGCAAACCTTCTCCTCGAGCACTATGTGATCCCCTCCCCCGTGGGTACCAACAGGAAGACTCAGGGAGACTCTGGCCATGCCTTCCACCCTAACTCTTTAGGACACGGCTTGGTGCCTCGACCCCGAGCTGACAAGCAATGGTCCCTCCACCCTCCGTCCTCCACGACACGCTCCATTTCACCACCTGGGCAAATACCCTCTCCAGGCTCCTACCAGAGATCATGTGTATTGGTAGCACTAGGGCTATCAAAATAATCCCCACGAAGCGCCAAGGAAAAGGGGGACTCTTGGGGCAGGATGGAGGCTCCTTGCGAGGGGCATAAGATGCTCTCATTTTCCAGGAGATCAAGGGGAAACCTGACACCAGCCAGAAGAGACCTTTTTCTGTTCGGTTACCAGGCGCAATAATCCCCAGATTCTGTGTCAAGTTTGGTCATGCAGGTGGGCGTGGCCTGGGCCACTCCAAGGATGAATGTGAGGGTCTGGCGGGGCCAATGGGCGGGCTGTGAGGCGGGGTCTTGTCGTAGGGTGGGCTCTCTGGCCTGGAGAGGCGGAGGACATCCGTGGTTGGGACCTAAGCCTCCCTGTGCGAGAGCAGCCTGAGACACCCTCGTGTAGCCGTCTCTGGCTCCTCCCTCTGCAGACCTATGGGAGCATTGAAACCTCTTTTGCGAAATGGCTGGTTCACTGCCGCTTTGTAAACAGACTGTTACCACCTTATGCAGGAAGAGTAGAAAGAAATCCAGGGCTGGCGCGGTCATCTTGTCCCATTTCTGGAATGCTGGAGTAAAGAATAGAGCGCTTCGAGCTGAAAAAAGAAACCTAGGGCCTCGGCAGCGGGTCACCGTGGGGCAGACACTCCTCAGGACTCCACTTTGGTCCTGGGCCCCTCCAGACTGTCTGGATACTTAGGCCTTTGCTCCATATTTGGCATTAGTCACGCATAATTTCGGAAAATAGTTGAAATTTCCATGATTGAGAGACTGTTCCTGAAGTCTCTCATGGCCTGATAGATTTCAAGATCAGGTCAGATTTGGCCGTTGCTCTCCCAGCTCTAATGCCAGTTAGTCTCCACTGTACTCCTAGGAGAGCACCCCTGGGAAGGTGAACTATTAAACAACACAGTCATTAGCATATTGATTCTCAACTCTATGGGCCCTTTGCCCTTGAACAACTGAATGTTTTATTGAAGATGAAATATACATACATGAAAAAGGTAAGGACTGGGTGCATTAGGTGCCAAATTCATAGAGACAATAAATGTCATTAGAGTTGTGATGGGAAAGAATTGGTTAGGAGAAGTAGATAAGGGGAAGAGCTTTTCTGTTGAAACAATCTCACAAACAACGCTGGAAAATTAGCAGTAAGCAAGATTTATTTGTAGAACTGTAAGCAAATCTGCTTGACTATTAAAAGAGAAATAACAGGACAGGTATTAAAGATCAGATAAAAGAAGTTGACATTTTCTTCCTGTTAGTTGCCAAAGAATAAAAAGGCCAATCAATGTGAGTAAACATACTGGGGGGGGGGGTGGCACCCTAAAATTTATTATTTGACATGACCTTTCTTTATGTCAAAATTTAAAAATGGACATGACTTTTAAACCATTAGTTCCATTCAGGATTTATCCCAAAGAAATCATCAGAGTTGTGAGCAAAAATGTAGAGTTTTGGAAAAAAAATTATATCCTATGTGTCTAGTGAAAGTATTAAGGATTTTATGGTAGGTGGTTTATGGAATGGAACTGTGTGCAACAAGCAGTGTAAAAGTTATCAATGTGGGAAAATATGGTACATCCCTAAGCAGAAAAAGCAGACTCCAAATCACTCTATACCTTTAGTCTTTTTTTAATTAAAACAAAAATGATATACTGATACACATAAAAAGAGATTAGTTGGACATATACCCAAATTAATCAATAGTTGACAGGATTATAGATATTTCATATTCTTTGTGTTTTTCAGATTTCCATTTAATGCTGTTACAGTTGGAATCAGGTAAAATAAAATTACATCCAACCTATATTTCAACTGCTATTTTGCTCATAGAATGGTGGGGATAGAATCTGTATCACACAGAGTTAACATATGAGAGGATGGTGAGGAAATGGCTATTCTCCCTATAAACCTCAAATGCTCCAGCTAGAATTACATAATTATATGTATATTTAAATAATTTTATATCTGAGATGTGTTATAAATATTTAGTATATCTCAGATATAAAATTTAGTACATCTAGAGAACTCAGGTCCAGCTGCTCACTGCTCAAAAATCAGTACTTAGAAAGACAAATGTTGGTAGAAAGAAAAGTTACTTTTAATCAGAATGCCAGCAGTCTGGGGATATGGTGGGCTATTGTCTGCAAAAACTAACTTTGAAGATTCTGCTCAGCTGTGAAAGTTTTAGAGGGAAAAGGGGAAGTAATCTCAGTTAATCATTGAGATAGGGGATGGGAGTTGTTGCCATCCCAGTCTGTGTGCATACTTGTTGTGCAGGCATGTCAACTTCTTGTGATTTTTTAGACGCTGCCTTGTTCCTACAGTTTGCGAGATTACTAAAAGGGAAACTGTCTTCTGTTATCTGTTGATTACTTATTCCTCTTTTCTACTTCTTTGATCTCGGAGAGAACCAACATATTAGGCAAGGTACTGTGTGATCAAGAGATTTGAAAAGTGTGCTAGGGGGAGAGATGAGTATGGGGGTGGCTGGCTTAAGGTTAGAGACAAGACAAAAGGGAACTCCTGAAGAGAGCTCTTTCCTGTAAGGAGCCCTTTCCTGCCAAAAGCTGCTTACAAATCCCCACTTATCAGAATATCATTCCATTTCTATAGGACTATGGGCAAAGGTCCATCTTCTGTAACTTCTTCATGCTGACATATGGCACTATATTCTTTGGGTAGAAAATGTTAACATGGATTTGTAGCGTCTCTTTACTGACAGATGTAGTTGTCTGTTTACTTAAATGGGCGGAACAAGCTACAATTATTTTGATGCCCATATAGATCATTGTGAGCAACAGTGTTAATCCCATTCTCTTAAGGCCAGTTCTTGGAATTGTGCTAGCCATGGATTCAGTGCTCTCAAGATGGAGCAGTTTTTGTGATGGCTGCAGTCTGGTCATCATGCAGTTAGACTTTTTCCCTCTGGTGGCATGTGTAGTGTTTGTGAAGCAGTGCATGAAAGGTCATCAAACAGATTCTGTGACTCTACTGTCCTAATCACCAGCTACTTGAGCCTACTCTTTTGTGACTCAGAGAGGCCTAGGGGACTTCAGCTTTCCTACAAACAAGATACAGGGTTTGGGGAGCCCCACAGGATCCTGCTCAGCTCCAGTATAAACCATGAAATTTCCTCTTCCTCCCAGACCAACATAATTTTTTTGAATTCTTGGAAGAGCATATAAAATACAAAGTATGGATGTAATATGTAAAATAAACACCCTAGGTAAAAAAGATCATACTGTATAGCACAGGGAAATATATGCAAGATCTTGTGGTAGCTCACAGCGAAAAAAAAATGTGACAATGAATATATGTATGTTCTTGTATAACTGAAAAATTGTGCTCTACACTGAAATTTGACATAACATTGTAAAATGACTATAACTCAATTTAAAAAGTTTAAAAAAATAAATAAACACCTTAGTCTTTTGAATTATAAAATCTATTATTTTCCATGAAAGGAAATGCGGTGAGGAGGAATTATCATTTCTGTTAATTCTTACAGTTGTGAAGAAGTGATATAACAGAAATGTTCTGCGTCTCAAAGTTGACATTTATTTATGAAAACAAAGAATCTACTTCTTGTTCTCTGCAACTATATAAATAATGTTATATATCAATTATATCATAATAAAGCTGAAAAAAATTTTCCCATCTATTTTTAGGCTTGAAAGTTAATTTTTTTTCCTCATAAGAGAATTTAAAAGCAAGGAAAGAAATATAGCTAGTTTTTGGTTTCCTGGTAACAGATGTATTTTAGATTCAAGGATTGGGATTTTATAGGAGATCTCTTTCAGTCAGTGAAATTTCTGTACTGGGGGTTCATCAAATCATTTCAAATATAATTGAAAACATTCACATAGGTTTCTTTAACTTACTCTGATTTAACCCAACTGAGGCTCCATTTGAAAGGTTCTGAGCCTTGTTCCCTCTTTTTCTGGACAAACTCCACGGGGCAGGGATCGAGTTTTCTTGCTGTGTCTCCCATGCGAAGACAAGTCTAGACCTATACTAGGCCCATAGTAAATACTCATTAAATGTTGAATGACATAAATGGGTGTTGCCATCAAGCGCATTTTACATGTTTCTGCTGAATCTCCCCAAGTGTGGATGTACAAACGCTGGGAAAATTCTGAGAGATTTTGATTTTAATTATTTTAGCACTAGGAACAAAGTAGGATTTGTCTCTGAAAGAAACAAGCTACAACTGTCTGCACAGAAAACTTCTAAATCAGGCATGGCAAGCTGACCTGTGAGGGGGAGCTACTGTCTACCTATGAGCCTCGAGGTCATTTTAGTATCTGAGTTCAAAGGGAGAGAATTGACTGTGAACTTCCTAACATCCTGAGAGGAATAGAACTCAATAGTTAAGGCTTTGAGTGAAGTAGGGGCTTAAACATTAGTGGTTCCTCCAACTCCCCTAAAGATCTTGTCAACTGCCAAGAGACAATGAGGAGACAATGGAGAATATGCTTGTTTGTAGACCAGGTTTGGAGCTATGTGGTCGCTCTCCTGTAGCTTTAGGAATGGTCATAGGGTGGAGGTAGGTGTCTGGGATGTCACTGAACAGAAGCCAACTTTGTTAAATAAAACAGTGTTAGATGATATTTTGCTGCCTAAATTGCTATATTTACATTTTTGCTTTTAGAGGCAGGGGTAGCAGCAGGAAGGGGCCTGTGAATGTTCTCAGAAGAGGCTTTCCCTGTCATGGTGGTATCCAGGTTAGGTATTTGTGAAAACCTGAAAGAGAATGGCCAGAGGATAGTTAAGCCATCTTTTTGATGTTGGTCCTGGGAGCTCTGCCACCTTTACTTGCATCTCATAGGCACCTGCCAGACGGTTGACCTTCTTATTTAGCTATTATTTCAAGGGCATTACTGTGATATGCCACACCCAACACAGGGATTCTGAACCCAGCCAAGTATAGAAAGGAGGGCTTTTCTCAGAAGGCACAGGTATTCATTTTGTTTTCTCTTGGCTTTTGAAGGCTTTAAAAAGTAAGTATATTACAAACCTTATTCTGCAGATAGATTTGCAAAAATAAAATCTTTCATTCTTTCTCATTGTAATGGTAGAGACAGAAAAGTACATTTAAATATCATAGACTTAAACTAATTTACACCTCACACTTAAGTGTACAAAAAGACAAACAAGATAAAATTAGAATGTTAGCACTGAGAATGGCTTTGGAGATCAATTGGCCCAGCCCCTACTTTTTGGATGAAATATGTAAAGCCAGAGGTGAACAGAATTGCTCAATAATACAAGTTAAGTTGGGCAATATAGTATTTTACCCGTAGTTAGTTGTAAAGAAAAAAATCTTTGCCTGCCATCTCAGTTCTTCAAGGTTCAAACCATTAGCTACTGTGGTTGCTCATGGACAGTGCATCCTGTGGGGAATTTAGGATGGAGAAAAACAGAAAGTATTCTGTACTTTGGATTTACAGGCCTCTGGACAGTTAAGAAACATATCTAAAGAAAACTATTAATGTCCGCAGATTCTTGCATTTTTCCTTTACATAGAAAAGCACTAAAATAATTAATTTGAAATACCTGTTCATTGTGATTAGCAGTAATCTTTTGAGGTTTGATTACAAGTTTTTTTTCCAGCAAAAAAATTTATGTGTAACCTGACTCTTCTTTTACCTCTTTAGAGCAGTTCCTCAGAGCTGAGAGGCTGTTTCCTGGGCTATAATTCTTGATAAGTTCCCCAAATAAAACTTAACTCACAACTTTCACCTTGTGACTTTTTCTTTCAGTGGACAGTACATAAATTATTACATAGTGTACTACTGCATAATTGGTATATATAGAGTTAGTGTGTACATAATTTATACATACGAATTTCCCATAGCTAACTGATGTTTTAAAAATCTCACAGATTTCTTGCAGTTAAAAAGTCACAAGCATCAGATATTTTTAATCACAATGCTCACTGACATAATACATTCTGGGGGGAAAATAATTCAGAATTTTTTTCTTGTGTTGGGAAATTTTGATTCTAAGAATGGTCAATTCTCAAAGAATTAATTTCTAGTTATCCTTTATTTATTTATTTATTTTAACTTTTTTTTTTGAGTTATAGTCATTTCACAATGTTGTGTCAAATTCCAGTGTAGAGCACAATTTTTCAGTTATACATGAAGATATATATACTCATTGTCACATCTTTTTTCGCTGTGAGCTGCCGTAAGATCTTGTATATATTTCCCTGTGCTATACAGTATAATCTTATTCATCTATTCTACATTTTGAAGTCCCAGTCTAGTTATCCTTCAATATTTACTTCTTTAGAAACCCAGCAAATAATAGAGATTGTTAAAGTTTCGACTAAGCAAAACCATTGAACAACTTTTCATATATTTGTGGGCTATTTGTCTTTCTTTTTTTGATGACTTAGGTATGTGTCCTTTGCCTGTATTTTGCAAGGGATTGGAAAGGTTGTCTTTGAATTTTTAAGTCTCAAGTAAGCCATTTACCCTTTGCCTGTGAATAGGTTGTATTTTTTTTTCTTTCATTTTTCAGTTGACTTAACTTATGCTGTTTTTTTGCCCTATCTTGTATGATTTTAAATTGAAATTTAAATTGATATCCAGTTCACTCTTGATATTTAAGGTAAATGTTGAAAAAATATACATTAAGCCCAGAATTATAAATCTATTGTCAAATATCCAGAAAGATTTGTGTTTTCTAGAGATCATTAGAGTGTCTGATAGTATCATTCCAGATAAATTTTTGATCTACAGCCTTCAGAGATTATAGGGGCTCTTAATTAGAAAGTGTCTGTACATGCTTATTGTAGGGGAACCAAGTTTGTCACCTGAAAAGTGTCTTTTTGCCATGAAGATTAATTAGGCTGATTATTCTGAAGAAATAGAAGACTCAGGAAATTACCACCCTCTTAGCTGCTTAAAAAAATTTTAGGTAAAGTAACTGTTTCTGGAATAGAACTATCACCAGAGATATATACAAAGAATACAGGTTAAGTATGGTGGTGGAAACCACAAGGCCTAGAAATCAAAGTCCACTCTGTGTCCCATTGTCTCTGTATGGCCCAGCAAACATTTATCAAACATTTGTTTTTCTACTTCCATGTAAATTGCCTTCCTCCCCTTTAAAGTCCCAAACCACTACCCTCAACATCCTCTTTTGTCTTTGGCTGAACACAGTATTTAAGTTGAGGGCTTCAACCATTTTGGGAGTTACTCAGTTTTCCTAGGTTTCTTCCATGTATACATGTTATTAAACCTGTTTTGATTTTCTCCTGCTAATCTGTCTGATGTCAGTTTAATTCTTAGGCCAGTCAGAATTTCTAGAGGGAAAATTTTTCTCCTTGACATTACTAACTTGATAAATTCTTAATAGCCATAGTTAGTTTTCTGTATTCTGAACTGATATAACAGTAAGCTAGTTACTTTTATAATAAAAATGATTCTGTTATTTAAATTTTAGGTTTTTTATGCAGAACATAGGTCAAAGTGCTTTTGAAATAGACCTTAGAAAATATCCAAAGCTTGTTTTTTTCCAGATATTTCTCTTAAGTAGTCTTGACCCATCTCCTCTATAATTATTTAATGTCTTTTTAATAAATAGAAATGAATTTATTTTATTTTGAAAAAGTGAAAACTGATATAGCATATATTTTACTCCAAACTATCTAAAATGAGTGAATTCTACTTGATAAAAAAGGAGATATTTAAGAAAGAAAAACCTATGTGTGTAAAAAGAAACATAAAAAGAAAGATTAACAGAACATGAATTAAAATTTTAACAGTGGTTATCAATGGGTAGTAAAATTATAGACATTTGTTTTTCATATCTTCTCCCTGCATTTCACAAATTTGCCTTAATGAACCATTCCTATTATAAACATTTGAAAATAAAGAAAAATGACAAACTTGTAGACAGAAATCTTAGGCAACATTTTCTTCCTTTGAGTAATTGAGACTATTTATATATCCTAAGTGTAGTTTTCCCCTGACTAAATAATGGGTGCTTTCAGCACAAGAGAAGAGGGTGTAGGAATGACAGCAGTCCAACCAAGAGAAGGGTGCTTCTCTAGATACTGGAAGAGCTTCAGCATCTTCAAGTGCACATATTTGCATCTCTGTGAAGTCACTTCAAAGATTTTATGAGTTTCAGACCTTATTCTGTTGAAATGAATTGGCTCCTTTCCAAGTCAAGGTGTTTTCCAGCTTTATAATAACTTTGTCAAGGAAGGACTCTGAAATAACAGGATATTATTATTTAGATGACAGTATGGTTAGCAACTAAACCCCCAGAATTTATATGCTGATAATCGTGATGCTAGAATTTTACATAAATTACAGACTTAAAAGAAGCATTTACTGCCCTCTGCTGTGGCTGCTACGTTGGGCACAAGAAAGTATGGCATAAATTGATAAGAAAGAGATTAATAAGTAACTTGAGCTTTCCGCATTGCTTCATCAAAGGAAAAGTGTTCCTGGAGGTGAGCAACTAAATAAAAAAAACCTTGTTCTAGAAAACATACAGGCCACTTATAATACACAAAATGATTCCTCTTTTCTGCAGGGTGGTTTTGTCAGAGGAAAGTAAACAGGAGCTGGTAGTTTGGAGGTGAGTCAGCTTCAGATAGCATGTCCTCCTCTCCCAATTACCATCAAGACTGAAAGAAGGTATCATATAGTCCAAGATATCAGAATGCTCCCTTGGCCACGCTGAGGCCTCTCCTATTTTGTAAGGACAGGATCACTGTCCTTCCACCAATGGACAAACCCTGATGAGGCTCATGAGCTCACCTGACACCCCTACATCCCTCATCATTGTTCTCCTCCTACCTCACAAGACTTCCCAACAGCATGTGTTACCTGCATCAGCTTTGAACACTCTCATGTCCTTCAACATGGGGCTGTGTCTTTGGAGTCTGCTTCTTTACCTGTATTGCTCTCTCTGCCCCTGCATTTGGCCTGGGGACACAGGTTTTAAGCTTTGTACAGATTGCAGCTCATATCCTGTCTACCATATGTTGCCACAAATGATTAACCTATCTCCTGTAAAGTATTGTGGCCCAAACTCCAATTTTAAAAGGGAAATTTGAGACCAATTCATTAAGGAATGTCTACCTTTTTTTTCAAAAGGTGGTTAACGTTCAATGTGCACAAATTGAGATGCACCTTGTTTCAAGTGCTTGGGATCCACAAGAAAAAGAAAACCCTACTATTCTCAAAGGTTCTTAGCATTATTCACAAAAATATAAAAGTGCTTTGAAAAAATAAAACAGTGCCTGTGCACAGCACTGTCAGTCATTCCAAATCATTGGAAACAACAGTAATACAAGAAAACACAACAACAACAATGACGTTTCCAGCTCCTGAAATATGTCCCAACTTCTTTGGTATCATATCAGTGATCCAACTAGTGCAATATTTGAATTTTACTTTCGTTGGAGTCACTGAAAATGTTTTGAAGTCAGTGTATGTATTAGGTACCTGCTGTTTTCCTGATTTGTTTGCAGAGTTTGAGGATGAATACCACAAACTTCCTCGGGGTGTACATAGATGTGTCCTTCTTTCAACTGTATTTTATAGCTAATTGGCAGAGGGGAAAATAGAGAAAATATTTTAAATATATAACATTTTAGTTTTGAAAGAAATTAGTAGCTTTTATTTTGAACGTTAGGGTTTATTTGGTTCAAGTTTCTCAAATCTTTGCAAGATAGCTAAAAAGAAAAACATAAGCAAACCCCACATTTCAAGATTAAGGAAAAACTTGTATTCAAAAATAATAATAAAAATATTTCATACATTTGTCAGAAGGCCCTAAAGTGATCATAGACAGCATTCATCACAAGCAAAGCCTGTGTTAAGAGAAGTAGAAACTATTGTTTTCTCTATTTTACAGGGAAGGAAAATAAAGTTTAGACAGGATAGGTATCTTGCTGAGGAACACAGGTGTTCCTTACTGTAAAGCCCAGGGTCTTTACCTGGAGTGCACCTCTGCCTCTTTGCGGGTTATTTAATGAGCACTTCATTTTCCGTGAATGAGATGATGAGTCACACCATACCAGTTCCTTTAGGTTTCAGGTATGGGCTGGCGTTAGGGATTTAAGATTGGAACACAGATTGTTCACTCACTCCACACTTACCAGTGCTTCCTCATTCCTCAGGTAGTCTTTACCTTCTCATGGAAGTTAGCTGATGGCCTCACTTGAGACAAAGAGGAGACTGTGAGTCAGAGCAGAAGTTTCACAGCACGAGGAAGGGCAACACTGAGACTCATGCATGAGGAAGAGTAGAGGGTTGTACGGCCACGCGATACGGGCCTCCAAGGAGAAGAGACTAAGTGGTTCCATGACTAATGGCCTGAAAGTGGTCTTGGATGATGAGTGGTCCACGGGCTGTGAGAGGATGCAACCTTAGTGAGTATATGGTCAGGAAACGGTTGTGCTGTTGGTTGATGGCGGTTAATGTGAACAGAGGGTAATGCAGGGAGCCTTTCCAGAGAGTGGCCTTAATAGCTTTGAACTCCCCGCATAATTCCAGTGAAGATTTAAGGTTTTATCTGACTGTGGACAAGGAGGCTTTCTGTATAGAAATGGGAATAGATTAGAAGCAGAAACAAGAGGCAAGGATTAATGGGCTCTGAAGGGAGGAGTCAGTATCATTCCTCAGTGATCAGTGTGTGAGTTATCTTGTTTAACATTTGTCACAAATGACTGATGTAGTGAATACACAGTAAAATATCAAATGTGCAGATAAGAACATTTTTTTAAAATAGTGAAATGTCAAGCCAGTGATGCTAAATCACAGAAGGAACTTGTGTGAGCATAAAAACTGTTACTAAATCTTAACACAGGCAGAGGCCCTTACAGGGATATTGTAATTCTCTTATAGGCTAATCACGCAAAATAGAGTGAAAAGGAGAGTTTGCATATTGTTCTCTAGAAAGATACTGGCTCATTGTACCAGAGTAGATAAAGACAAGTCTAATAAAATAGAGGGAGAAAAAAGAATTAGTGAAAGAAAAAAATGAAATATTTCAGCCTTGTACACTATACAGTTCTGGATACTGAATTTCTGTGATACAGAATCAGATTCAGAAATAGCAAAGAAAATTATCAACAGAATATGTGAAAGGGTTCAAGATTTTAGATCAGCTGGTTGGGACGAAAGCCTTAACTCTTTACAACTTTCTACTGGTATGATTTAAGTAAGTCCCTGAATTTCTCTGCATCTGAGAGTCTTCTCTGCTTTGGATAATACCATTATTGGGCCTACATACTTCACGGAGTTGCTTTGAGGACCAAAGAAGACCATAAATGGTAAAGCATTTTGTAAACAACACGTTAGCTGTTGCTTTTCTTATTATTAATCTTGACTACCATACAAGAGGATATCAAAAATCATTAAGTAAAAATTATTCTGAGTGCCCCTAGATGGCGCCTGACCACAAGGAGCTCATTATCCTGGAGTGTAGTACAGACCAAGAAGACGAGAAAATTTTAACACAGTGTGAGAAAGGAAAATACAGGGAGAGGCCAGAAATGACTAGATTTCTTGCAAGAAATTCTGCTGTGATATTCTGCTTTTTAAAAAGTTTATATTGACATCCTCTGTGAAATATCAGAACTTCAATTTCTGTAAGACTTCTTTAGGATAATGCATTTTCTGAGAATGTTTGCTATAGAAAACTGTTCATTTAAAGTTATAAAGTGTTTCTTGTAGAGTTTATGAAGCTTATAGCATTGATCTCATTGATTATGACCTCACTGATTTTGTTATAATTAAATCAGCTGATACAAAAGCTGTGTATGTTCTCTTCCCAGTCAAAAATGTACCTTTAAGTCTTAATGCTTTTAAGTCTTCGCAGTTTAAAAAGTAAAGGTTTTTTTTTTTTTTTTTTTTTAAGATGTACTGCTTTTTTTTAAATGTCCATGCAAAACCTCAGTTCTTCCACACTGGAGCCCATGGTACATGTGCCAATGGCACACACTATCTACCTCCTAATGCCCTGAGAAGGGTCTGTGTATAGAGGTTGGAGTCTGAAATATTTAAGCAAAACTAGGATACCAGCATTCTCATCAACACCCTTATAAAAATTCCTTCCATATTTTCTCTCTTGCAAAATGCAAATCCTAAAATTCAAAGCTTTTTAGAAACGTGTTCTTAGTATTATATATACATATTTATTTTTCTTTTAAAAAAATAATAGACCCCAAATGAAATCATTTGACTCAGACAAAGACTTAACTGCAATTTTGACCTTCTGCAGAAATGTAATCTCAACCAACCACTCTGAAATTTTCTGGTCAGCATCAATGAGGAAATCTTTCATGTAGGCCCTCTCCATCTCCAGAGGAAGAAAAGGCAATCAGCTTCATAAATCCTTGCTATCCACTGCCCCCCACCCCCCACAAAGAAGATGTCTTTTTTTAACAACGTTATTGTGGTATGATTTCTGTACAGTAAACTACGCATAATTCAGATGTACAATTCAATGCATTTTGATAGATGTATACACCAATGAAACCACCACCACAATCAAGATAGTTAACGTTTCCATCACTCCCCTAGAGGTGCAAATTTCAAATTCCTAATTTATCCCTCCCTACCCCTTTTACCCACTGGTAACCATAAGTTCGTTCTCTATGTCTATGAGTCTGTTTCTGTTTTGTAGATAAGTTTATTTGTGTCCGTTTTTTCAGATTCCACATATAAGTAATACCATATGGTATTTTTTTTTCTCTTTCTGGCTTACTTCACTTAGAATGATGATCTCTAGGTCCATCCATGTTGCTGCAAGTGACATTATTTTATTCTTTTTTATGGCTGAGTAGTGTTCCATTGTATAAATATACCAAAACTTCTTTATCCAGTCATCTGTCTGTGGACATTTGAGTTGTTTCCATGTCTTGGCTATTGTAAATAGTGCTGCTGTGAACACTGGGGTGCATGTGTCTTTTTGAATTATATTTTCCTCTGGATATATGCCCAGAAGTGGGATTGCAGGATCATATGGTAAGCTTATCATTAGTTTTTTGAAGAGCCTCCATACTGTCCTCCATAGCAGCTGCACCAATCTACACTCCCACCAACAGTGTAGAAGGGTTCCTTTTTCTCTACACCCTCTCCAGCATTTATCATTTGTGGACTTTTCTCCATTGTATATTCTTGCTTCCTTTGTCCTAGGTTAATTGAGCATAACTGTGTGGGTTTATTTCTGTACTTTCTATCTTGTTCCGTTGTGTCTGTGTTTGTGCAAGTACCATACTATTTTGATTACTGTAGCTTTGTATTATTGTCTGAAGTCAGGGAGTATGATTTTCCCAGCTCCATTCTCCTTTTGTAAGACTGTTTTGGCTATTTGGGGTCTTTTGTGTTATCATACAAATTTTAAGAGTTTTTGTTCTGGCTCTGTGAAAAATGTCATTGGTAATTTGGTAGGGATTGCACTGAATCGCTGTATTGCCTTGGGTAGTATGGCTATTTTAACAATATTGATTCTTCCAAATCCAAGAACATGGTATGTCTTTCCATCTGTTTATGTTGTCTTCAATTTCTTTCATCAATGTCCTATAGTTTTTAGAGTACAGGTCCTTTGCCTCCTTGTGTAGGTTTAGTCCTAGGTATTTTATTCTTTTTGGTGCAATGGTAAATGATATTGTTCCCTTAATTTCTTTTCCTGCTATTTCATTGTTAGCATATAGAAATACAACTGATTTCTATGTATTAATTTTGTATCCTGAGATTTTACCAAATTCATTGCTGAGCTTTAGTCCTTTTCTGGTTGCTTATTTAGGGTCTTCTATGTATAGTATCATGCCATCTGTGAATAGTGACAGTTTTATTTCTTATTTTCTGATTTGGATTTCCTTTATTACTTTTTCTTCTCTGATTGCTATGGCTAGGACTTTCAAAACTATGTTGAATAAAAGTGGTGAGAGTGGGCATCTTTGTCTTGTTCCTGATCTTAGAGGAAATGCTTTCAGCTTTTCACCATTAAGTATGTTTGTCATATAAGGCCTTTGTTATGTTGAGATCTGTTCCCCCTGTGCCCACTTTCTGGAGGGTTTTTATCATAAATGGATGTTGAATTTTATCAAAAGTATTTACATGCAATATACATTTGTTTTGTAGGTATTTTTTTCTTCTTTTGTTCTCTTTTCTTGTGGTTTGATGACTGTAAGGTTACATAGGTTTGTGGTTACAATGAGGTTTTGGCATAGAAGTTTATATATGTATATAATATGTTTTTATATATGTGTGTGTATATATATATATATATATACATATATATATATATATATAATCATGTGTGCATATATATACACACACACACACATGATTATTTTAAGTTGCTGATTGCTTAATTTCAAATGCATTTTAGATACCTTGCATTTATTTGTACCCTTCTCCCCTCATGATTACTTTTCTTGTTTCTAGCTGTGGCCTTTTCTTTATTTTTACCTAGAGTAATTCCTTTAACATTTGTTGTAATACTGGTTTGGTGATGCTGAATTCCTTTAGCTTTTGTTTTTCTGTGAAGCTTTTGTTTTCTCCATCAAATCTGAATGGGAGCCTTGTTAGATAAAACATTCTTGGTTGTAAGTTTTTCCCTTTCATCACTAAATATATCATGCTACCCACTTCTGGCCTATAGAGCTTCTGCTGAAAAATCAGCTGAGAACCTTATGACAGTTCCCTTGTATGTTATTTGTTGCTTTCCTCTTGCTGATTTTAATATTTTCTCCTTATCCTCAATTTTTGTCAATTTGATTACTATGTGCCTTGGTGTGTTCCTCTTTGGATTAATCCTGTGTGGAACTCTCTGCACTTCCTGGACTTGGGTAACTGTTTCCTTTCCCAAGTTAGGGAAGTTTTCAGTTATTATCTCTTTTAATATTTTCTCAGGTCCTTTCTCCCTCTCTTCTCTTTCTGGGACCCCCTATAATGTGAATATTGTCCAAAAGTTCTCTTAAACTATCCTCATTTGATTCTTTTTGCTTTTTTCTGTTCTGTAGCAGTGATTTCCACTAATCTGTCTTCTAGCTCACTGATCTGTTCTTCTGCATCATTTAGTCTATTCTTGGCTCCTTCTACTGTGTTATTCATTTCAGTGATTTTATTCTTCAACTCTATTTAAGTATTCTTCATATATTCCAACTTTTTGCTAAAAACTTTGCTCTGTGCATTTATACTCCTCTTGAGCTCTCTGAACATCTTCACCATCATTAGTCTAAACTCTTTCTTTAATAGAGTGCTTATCTCCTCATCACTTATTTCTTCTTCTGGGATTTTTATCTTGTGCCTTGGCCAGGAAGATATTCCTCTGCTGCCTCATATTGTCTAACCATCTACTTGTATTTTTAGGTAGGATAGTTATATTTCTCGACCTTGGAGAAATGGCCCTCTATGGAAGATGTTCTATGTATCCCAGCAGTCCACTCCTCTCTTGTCACCCAAAAGCCAGGGTCCAGCTGGTCCTATGGTAGAGTCTGGCCTGCGCTTGTGGATTCTTTCAAGCTTTGAGATTTTTTTCCCCAAGCTTTGGGATTATTGTTTTCTTATTTCTGGTATCTGCTGCCTAGTGGATGAGGCTGGACTAGAGGTTTATGCAGGTTTCCTGGCAGGAGGAGACACTGCCTGTCCATTGCTGGGTGGAGATTGGTCTTGGTGGGTAGGACCATGTCTATGGGTATGTCTAGAGTCAGTTGAAGGCTCAGAAGTCTGCTGATGGGTGGGCCTGTGTTCCCACCCAGTAAGCTGTTTAGCCTGAAGCTTCCCTGGGCTTAAGTCTACAGGCTATTGGGTGGGACTAGATCTTGGTGCTAATGACCCAAGCAAGATGTCAGCCCCCAGGAAAGCTCATATAGATGAATGCTCCCCAAATGTCTGACACCAGCTTTTTTGTCCCCAGGGTGAGCCACAGCTTCCAAAACCAGCAGGCAGGTCTGGCCCAGGTTCCTATGAAGTCACTGTCTCTGCCCTTGGACACAACATGCGTGAAATTCTGTGTGCACTTCCCAAGACAGTGAAGTCTCTGTTTCCCCCAGTCCTGTGGAGCTCCTGGGGTTAATCCCTACTGGCGTTCATAACCAGATGTTCTGTAGTCTTCTCCTCCCAATGCTGGAACCCCAGGCTGGGGAGCCTGATGTGGGGCTCAGAACTTTTACTCATGTGGGAAGGTCTCTGCAACTTAATTATTCTTTAGCTTGTGGTTCACCCACCTGGGGGTATGGGACCTGATTATATTGGAAACACATCCCTCCTACCATCCCACTGAGGTTCCCTCTTTATGTTCCCATTTGAAGAGGATATTTTTTGCTAGGCTCCAGTCTTTTTTTTTTTCAGTGGTGGTTTAGCAGTCTTGGTTTTGTTGTAGTCATAAGGAGAGATGAGCTTGTGGTCTTACTACTCCACCATCTTGACCAGAAGTCGAAGATGTCTTGATTTTAAAATAATCTTTTTTTCCCAAATAGCTCCCTTACTCCACCATTCTTCATATAAAACCCTTCTATTTGGACAACTCCTCTATGCACATTTCTAGTTGCTAAGTGGGATGCTGCCCAACTCATGAATCCTTAAGTGAAGCCAATTAGATCTTCAAATTAACCCAGCTGAATTTTGTTTTTTAACAGTGTGAATACTTTTCTGTGCATAATGTGTGTCATCAGCTTTCTTTATAAGAAATATCACATCTGTTTATGTAGTACTTTTTTTTTTTTGAAATTTTCTTTGTTAAAAAAAATAAACAGAAACATCAATTAGATAGAATCAAAAGACCAAAAAGAGGTGCTTTCCTGCCCTGGAAAGACAGCATAGGCCAACTGGAGGAAGAAAGATTCCTATTCCTTCTGGGCAAAGACTCAGCCAATGAAAAGCCAGGGACTCTTTGTTTACTAGAGCCCTTCTAACTTCCTTTTCCTCCCAAGAAAAGTGCTCTCTTTCTCTCGCCATGCAGGGACTTGCATGAGGCTCCCCATGGTTGCAGATCTTCAACTGCAATTCTCTGCAGAGCACAAATAAACTAATTTGGGTAGAAAAATAACCAGCAGTCTGTTTTAGGTCCACATCATTTACTTTTCTTTGGCTTCCAAGAAGAAACAAGTACAGTTATAAACAATTTCTAGGTGAATAAGGCTCTGCTTACCTCTTTTTGCGTTTTAGACTTATCCAGCAGGGAACAGTGATGGTTAAAATAAGGAGGATCACACCAAAGAATATGCCTAGGCAGTAAAACAAGGTAATTGAAGGCATGGAAAATATAACTTATACGTTTTAAGCTCTATCTTAATATCCAGTCCCACTACAGGTTTCCAATGAGTTTTTTTTTTTAATTTAACTATAAATTCTACTATTAAACACTACCCTACTCCTCCCCGCCCCTCCACACACAGGGTTATCTTTAAAATTTCCCCTCTGCTCCTGGTTTAATCTAGCACATTAGTCTTATTACCACAGGGTTATAAATAAGCAAGGAGACAGCAGTTTGTAACCTTTGCCCAGAACAAGCCCTGGAGCCCTGCACATGTCTCTTGTGTGAGGTACACAGCACAAACTATCCTATGCAATGGACTCTGCTGACTCTCTGAACTCGGTCACAAAGCTGTTCCTCTCACATAGGCAGATCACAGAAATAGGATCACAATATCGGTCTTTACAACTTTTAATGTGTGCAGATGGTCACAACCACCATCCTGAAGACTATTCCCAGTTTATAAGCCAAAGAGGAAGTTGCCTTCTCCTGCCACATTTAAATAGGAAAAATGATTTTTTTTTTTTTTTGGTAATAGTTCAAAGGTAGTATAGAAAGTTCGATAAAGGACACTCCCTCTATATGCATATAAGGATACCAATTTTGCCACATTGTGGCCCGAATTCATTATTATTTTCTTTCTAATTGAAATTGCAGTGTAAGATATTTTGATCTCTCTTTTTACATTTTACTTATTATAAGTGGATACCTACTGTTAAGGATGCTAGGGTTCCTCAGCAAACCCTTCATAAAACTTACCAACTATGAGACCATCATGTGTGCCTAAAAGGGAGACAAAAGCCACAAAAACATCAGTGTGGGACACAACATGATCAAACAGGAACTCTCAGCCAGTGACAATTCATCCTATTTTTTTTTTCAATACACAGTCTAATTTTATTTTAACATAAAAAGTCATTGGTTTTACTCACACAAAATCATTTTGTGTACTCGGCAAAATCTGTTCTTTCTTTTTAACTTAATATTTTGTCATAAAAGTATAATTAGAGCAGAAAATTAATAAAACAGGACAAAAGAAAAATATCATCTATAGTCTTACTATCCTGAAATGTTTTGGTACTTTTTCTTCTGGTACATTTTCCCCATGCATCTAAGTTTTTATATAGCTATAGAATCTCTGTATCTATCTAATCTTTGAACAACAGAATTAAGTGCTCAATCTATGTTAACTTTTACAACCCTTACTACCACCACAACCATCACTACTGCTACATGTATTGTAACACTATTAACCCTTCATTATGTTTTTTATGCATTTCTCATTTGTCTACTGCTTTCTTACTTTTCAAAAGTCTTAAGTCCTAAATCAAATTTGTTGGCTGTTTTTAGTTTTTTCTATCATATCAAAAACTTCAAAAAATATTTTTTCTAGCTGTTTTATATTTTTTTCTTTTTTTATTTTAGTTTTCCTATGTTGACTTTTAAAACTTTGCTTTATTACATCTGATATTACATCTGATATTTATTATATCTGATAAAAGGAAAGGTTCTAAATTTTTTCAATGCGATCTATATTATTTGATCATCTTTTTTCCCCTTGGATTGATTATATCTCAGTTATTATATTTTTTTCTATAAAGTATTTATATTTTATTTATACTTTTATTTTATTAATATTTTTAGTTCCATTTTTAATAAAAATAAGCTAATTTTTGCTGGTGTAAAGTGATTTGTATATTGTGGCTTTCTATTTTAATATCTGGCAGGGTCAGTCCACCCCCAAATACTCTGTCTCTTACAGCCACATTGTTAGAATACTCAAAAGGCATTCAATCAGTTAGTGAGTTTTTGCCAAAGGAATAAATGTAATTTGATATTAAGGGAGTGTCAAGTTTATAATTTAGAAATATTATTTGTGAGTGAGCTTAGTTAACATGTTTAAGGAATTAACTGCAAAAAAAACCCTGCATCTTGGACAATCTTGGTATTCTACCATATATTTTAAATAAGAGTCAAGAACAAATGGAGAAGGAAGCCTAGCACTAATTTAGATTAAGAAAGATTACTCACTGTTAATTTTGCCCATCTGATTCTTTATGTGTTCAAGTTTAAGGTTTAGGATTTTGTACTTTGCATCACCCTATAGTTGCCAGCAGAGGGCGACTCTTCTACAGAGCTCAGTGACACATAGCTTCTAAGTCACTATATCCAACTGTACTACGTTAAAATCCTGTAGCCTACACCAATGAGGGAGACCAACCAGCTAGTCTTTGCAGTTTTGAGGGTGCTCCCTGACTCATGCTGAAAACATTCTTGAAGGCCTGCTATGACACTAATGTGCTGCTAAATTTTAAGGCCCACAGGCTGTAATCAAATTATTACTGTACAATGCATTTAACAATAGAGTGATATGGACATAAAAGGTTCAGAGGGGGCCCTGAAGAGAGATGAATGGGTTGAGAAGTGCGAGGAGTAAACCTTGCCTTATTCTCACTGCTAAGGATTTTGGGGGAACAATTAGGGGCTCTCATTGCACTCCTTAGCTCTTAGCACATGCCATAAACTTCCACATGCCACATTCAATGACAGTATGGATGAATGAATGAACAGTGATCATGACTGGGAAGGATCTACATTCCTTGCAACTGCACATACGAGATGTACATATGGCCAGAGGAGGGTCCCATATGTCATCTTCCTGGCACTGGCTCCAGGGACTGCCTTCCAGAGTACATCCATCTTCGCACTCCAAAGTTACATTATCTCCATAGTGATAAACTTTTCTCATTTCCAGTTCCTTCTGGATTACATTCATAGTCTGTGGGAGGCTACATTTTACTTCTGGAATCAGAAAAATCAGAAGGAAATTGGTATTTTATTGTTAATTGTTAGCTGAAACTTTGACTTCAGCAAAGATGAGTCGTGGTTTTTTTTGTTTTGTTTTGTTTTTTGTTTTTAATTTTTTTCCTTGGAAAGAGGAGGTAATTAGGTTTATTTATTTAAATGAAGGTACTGGAGATTGAGTCCAGGACCTCATGCATGCTAGGTAGGCACTCTACCACTGAGCTATATCCTCCCCCTAGGTCATGTTTTCAATAAAAGATTGTTGATAACTTTCCCAAAACATCTAATGATTTAACATTCTCTGACTTTCACTTCGTATGTAAAGTGAGGGAATATGAATTTATTGCTTAAAATTATTTTTAATTGTTATACTTTAAATTATTGACAACTCTTTAATGGGAAAGCTGTGGAAAGATTAAGGATTTGGAAAACCATGTTCCAGGCCTGGAGCCACTTGGATCACATTATAAGAAAATAGGAATACCATCTTAACTCTAGGTATACAACTAATACTTGCATTTTGCCCCAGAGTAAATGCATATTTCTGACTCATTTCTATACACAGAACCAAGAAATTAATAAATCATGAGTCTGGATTTAAAGTATTATTTCTCTACCTAATTTACTTTACCTTATTTAGCGTGTAAAAATTAATAAACAGAAACCTTAATTAAAGACTAGAGACCAGAAGGGGAGCTTTCACACCCTGCAATGATAGTAGAACTCAACGGGAAAAAGACTCCTTTCCTGGCAGCAAGTCAGCCAATGAAAAACCATGGATTCTTTGTTTTCTAGAGCCCTCCCAACTTCCTCTTCCCAACATAAAAGAGTCCTTCTTCTCTTGCTATGTGAGGACTTGCATATGGCTCACAGACCCCACATTGCAATTCTCTGCTGATCCCAAATAAACTGCAATAACCCTCACACATATCAGAATGGCTAATATCAAAAAGATAACTAGAGGAGATCAAGATGGTGGAGTAGAAGGACATGGAACTCACCTCCTCCTACAAATACACCAAAAATACATCAACATGTGGAACAGTTCTCACAGTATGTTACTGTGAGGTACTACTGAATGCTGACAGAAGATCTCATACAACCAAAATTGCAAGAAATATTGCCACATAACCAGGTAAAGCAAAAGAGAGAGAGAAAAAAATTTAGGACATGATCTGCATCCCTGGGAGGGAATTGTGAAAGAGGAAAGTTTCCCTCACCCTGGGAACTTTGTTCACTGGCTGGGAGAGCAGCTAGGACAGAAAGGGAGCTTCAGAGGCTCAGAGGAGAGTGCAGCAACCAGCTTACAGCAGGCAGAACAGAGAGACACCAGCACAGAGGGTCCATCTCACCTTGCTGCCTTCCCCAGGCCAAGATGCATGTCTGCTGTTGTGTGGGGGCTGGGAGCTAAAACTCAAGCTTCAGTGCACAGACCCAGGGAGAGGACTGGTATTGGCTGTGTCCAGGGCAACCTGAAGGGTCTGGAGTGTGATCCAGACAGCAACCAGGGGTGTTCACAGGATGGAGCCTGGATAAGCCATAAAAGCCCCATTTTTAGCATACATGCAAAGGGAGAGGTAGGGCCTTAACATAGCAGCCATTTTGGTCACAGCAGGTGCAGCTCCACCCCTGTGAGCTCTGGGAGTGTACAAGTGCCAGTGGGTTGCTCATACACAGAGGTGGGGCTGAAATCTGAATAGATCCCTGGGGGCTGTATTACTCTGGAAGCAGGGCTGGAATCTGAGCCGTGTCCCAGTGCCTGTGCAATCCATGGATTTACTCACCACCAGTGACTTTGTAAGGTTCACACATGTGGGACAATTGAGCACATTACTGATGTTCTCATGGCTGGGACAGGTCCAGTGTTAGTGGCTGTGGGCTTTGCCAGCACCTGAATATGGAGGTGGGGCCAGGGTCTGGACTCATTCCAGAGCTCCCATGGTGGGTCCAGGTGTGTGACTATAGCAGTCCTGGTACCTGAGTTCAGTGGATCTGAGCTGGTGGTTTTGTGAGCACAGTGCCTGAGGGACATACTGGCTGATTGCCTGCTTTCCCATGGTTGAGGTGGGGCCGAAGGCAGTGTCAACAAGAGTGTACTTTGTGAGTCCACACAATGGGTGACAGGTGACACCACAGAGGGCACGTCACAATGGATAGCCCCTACAGAGGAACATTCAGTGGCTCCTCTCCCACTGCAAGTGCTCCAATCCACCTACCTCACATCGCAGCTCAGAAGCAGACCTGGGGCATCTACTCCAAAACCTGGGGAGCAGACCCTGCCCCTGACAGGGCTAAGACAACCACAGAGCAAAGAGGAAGCCCTGCTCAACATCAAGTGCAGGCTCTGACCACCACAATGCCAATCATAACCCCCATCAAGGGGATAACAACCAGTATGCGCTGAGGAAAGATGTGTCAGACATCCATATTAAAAACAGCCTTTGCACCAAAAATATTAGACTCATGTGACCACACAAGGATGTTCCCACATAAAAACAGCCTTTCAAGACCTCAGTAGATAACTGTTTCTCCTAAACTCATAGAGTCAGATAAATATAAGTTAAATGAAGAAGGAGGATCAAATAAAAGATCAAGAGAATTTCCCTGAAAGGACAAACAATGAAACAGACCTGTGCAGTCTACTGGATCCTAAGTTCAAAAAGGGGATGATAAAAATACAAGAGGAATTAAGAAAGGCTATTGATAGAAGTGCAGATTACTATAAAAAGGAACTAGAAACAATAAAGTGGAGCCAATTAAAATTAGGAAACTCATTTACTAAGATAAAAGCTGAGCTAAAGCAATAAATAGCAAACTGAATGATGCAGAAGAACAAATAAGTCATCTGGAAGATAGAATTATGGAAATTACCCAATCAGAACAGCAGACAGAAAGACAAATGAAAAATAGTGAAAGCAATATATAAAATCTATAGGATAATATAAGGTGTGCCAATCTACACATAATAGGGGTCTCAGAAGGAGAAGGAAGAGAAAAGGGGATCAAAAGTGTATTTGGAGAAATTACGGCTGAAATTTTCTCAAACCTAAAGGAGGAAATAGATATCCAGGTACAAGAAGTCTAAAGAGCTCCAAACAAGATGAATCCAAACAGACCTACACCAAGGCATATTCTAATTAAAAATGGCAAAATTTAAAGATAAAGAGAGGATTCTAAAGGGAGCAAAAGAAAAGCAAAGAGTTAATTACAAGAGATACCCCATAAGTCTATCAGCTGATTTCTCTACAGAAATGTTGCAAGCCAGAAGGAAGTGGCAAGATATATTCAAAGTTCTGAAAGGGAGTAATAATCTAGGATACTCTACCCAGCAATATTATCATTTAGAATAGAAGGAGAGATAGAAAAAATTTCTCAGACAAGATAAAACTAAAAGAATACGGTAAAACGAAACCTATAACAAAACAAATATTGAAAGATCTTCTCTAAATAGAAAAGAAACAAGAGTTTATAGGAAAGAGAAAATCACAAATGGAAATGTGATGATAAGTACAATGAACAGCAAAAGAATAAACTTGAATATGTAAAAGATAACTTCAAAATCAAAAAAGTGGGGAAGGGGAGTAAGAAGATGTAGACTTTTTTAAAAGAATGTGTTTGAGCCTACATGACTAGCAGTCTAAATAAAGTTGATATAGTAATAGGTTAACATAATTGAGACAAATCAAAAACATAGAAATAATTACAAAGACCAAAAAAAAAAAAAAAAAAAAAGAGAGAGAGTGAGAAAGAGAGAGAGAGAGCACACAAGCATAATACAAAAGAAAACTGTCAAATCTAAAAGGAAAAACAAAAAGACAAAGATAGGAACAAAAAAGAAATACAAAATGAACTGACAAATAAGGTTTAAAATGGCAATGAATACATATCTGTCAATAATTACCTTAAATGTCAATGGACTAAATGCTCCAATCAAAAGACACAGAGTAGCAGATTGGATAATGAAACAAGAGCCTACAATATGCTGCCTACAAGAAACCCACCTTAAGGTGAAGGACATAAATAGACTGAAAGTGAAGAGATGGAAAAAGATATTTCATGCAAACAGAAATGACAAGAAAGCAGGGGTAGCAATATTCATATCACACAAAATAGACTTTAAAACAAAAGCCATAACAAAAGATGAAAAAGGACACAATATAATGATCAAAGGAGCAATACAAGATGAGGATATTATACTTGTTAACATCTATGCACCCAATATAGGAGCACCTAAATACATAGAACAAATACTAACAGACATAAAGGGAAAAAAATGAAGAGAATACAATAGTAGGATACTTTAACACCCCACTGACACCAATGACAGATCTTCCAGAAAGAAAATCAATAAGGCAATATAGATCTTAATTGACATAATAGAACTGTTAGACTTAATTGATATTTTCAAGACAATACATCAAAAACAAACAAAAATCCAAACCCAGAATACACATTCTTTTCAAGTGAATATGGAACATTCTCTATGACAGGTCACATACTAGGACACAAAACAAGTCTCAAAAAGTTTCAGAGGATAGAAATGAATTTAAGCATCTTTTCTGATCACAATGACATGAAACTGGAAATCAAACATAGAAAGATAAATAATAAAAAATTATATGGAGACTAAACAATCTGCTACTAAAAATCAATGGGTCAATGATGAAATCAAAAAGGAAATTAAAAAATACCTTGAGACAAATGACAATTAAAAAAATACAAAATCTGAGAGGAAGCAAAAGCAGTCCTTACAAGGAAGTTCATAGTGATACAAGCCCTCTTCAGAAAACAAGAAAAATCTCAACTAAACATCCTAACCTACAACCCAAAATAATTAGAAAAAGAAGAACAAACAAAACCTAAAGTCCTTAAGGAAATAATAAAGATTAGAAAATAAAAAATAGAGATTAAAAAATAGAGATTATCAATAAAATCAAGAGCCGGTTCTTTGAAAGGGTAAAAATTGACAAACCTCTGGCCAGGCTCACTACAAATAAAAAGAGAGGATCTAAATAAACAAAATAAGAAATGAAAGAGGATAAATAACAACCAATACTGCAGAAATATTAAAAAAAAAAAAGAGAGAGAGACTATGAACAATTATATAGCAACAGATTGGACAACCTAGAAGAAATGGACAAGTTTCTAGAAACAAACAGCCAACCAAAACTGAATCAAGAAGAAACAGATAATTTGAACAGACTGATCACTATAAGTGAAATAAAATCTGTAATTAAAAAAAAAAACTTCCTGCAAACAAAAGTCCAGAAGCAGATGGCTTCACTGGGGAACTCTACCAAACATACAAAGAAGAACTCATACCAGTTCTTCTCCTCAAACTTTTCCAAAAGATTGAAGAGGAGGGAACATTCCCAAAGTCATCCTCTGAAACCACCATCTCCCTAATACCAAAACCAGACAAACACTATCAAAAAAGAAAATTGCAAGTCAGTATCTTTGGGGAACATAGATGCAAAAATTCTCAACAAAATACTAGCAAATCAACCCCAACAACACATAAAAAAAGATCACACACCATGGACAAGTTGGATTCATCAGAGTCACAAGGATGATTCAACATATGCAAATCAACCAATGTAATACGTCACATCAACAAAAGAAAAGACAAAGAAGACATGATCATCTCAATAGATGTAGAAAAAGCATTTAACAAAATTCAACATCCATTCATGATAAAAACTCTTACCAAAGTGGGTATAGAGGAAACATATCTCAACATAATAAAAGCTATTTATGACAAACCTACAATCAGCATAATACTCAATGGTGAAAAGTTGAAAGCCTTGCCACTAAAATCTGGAACAAGACAAGGATGCTCACTCTCACCACTTCTATTCAATATAGTATTGGATGTCCTACCATCGCCATTAGACAACAAAAGGAAATAAATGGGATCCAAGTTGGAAGAGAGAGGGTGAAACTGTCACTATATGCAGATGACATTATACTGTATATATATAACCCTAAAGGCTCCACACATAAAACTACTAGAGCTGATAAAAGAATTTGGAAGGTAGCAGGATACAGGATTAACATACAGAAATCAGTGGCATTTCTTTACACTAACAATGAAATATCAGAAAAGGAAAGTAAAGAAACAATGGAGTAAAGAGAGTCTCTTCAGCAAATGGTGTTGGGAAAACTGGACAGCTGCATGTAAATAAATAAAGTTAAAATACTCCCTCACACCATACACAAAAATAAACTCAAAATGGCTTAAAGAGTTAAACATAAGACAAAACACTATAAACCTCTTAGAAGAAAACAGACAAAACATTCTCTGACATATGTCATAGCAATGTTCTCTTAGGGCAGTCTATCCAGGCAATAGAAATAAAAGCAAAACTAAACAAATGGGAACTAATTAAACTTATAAGCTTTTACACAGCAAAGGAAACCATAAGCAAAATAAATAAATAAATAAATAAATAAGTAAGTAAGTAAGTAAGAAAACCTACAGAATGGGAGAAAATATTTGCAAAAGGTGAGACTGACAAGGGTTTAATTTCCAGAATATATAAACAACTCATGCAACTTAATAATTAAAAAAAAAAAAACAAACAAATCCATCCAAAAATAGGCAGAAGAACTAAACAAGGAATTCTCCAATGAAGACACACAAAAGGCCAATAGGCATATGAAAAAATGCTCAATATTGCTAATTATCAGAGAAATGCAAATCAAAGCTGCAATGAGGTATCACCTCACACCAGTCAGAATGGCCATCATTCAAAAGTTCACAAATAATAAGTGCTAGAGAGGATGTGGAGAAAAGGGTACCCTTCTACATTGTTGGTGGGAATGCAGTTTGGTGCAGCCACTGTGGAAAACAGTATGGAGATTCCTCAAAAAACTAAAAATAGACTTATCATATAATCCAGCAATACCACTCCTGGGCACATATCCAGAGGGAACCTTAATTTGAAAAGATACATGCACCCCAATGTTCATAGCAGCACTATTTACAATAGCTAAGACATGGAAACAACCTAAATGTCCATCGACAGATGACTGGATAAAGAAGATGTGCTATATTTATACAATGGAATACTACTCAGCCATAAAAAATAATAAAATAGTGCAATTTGCAGCAACATGGATGGACCTGGAGATTGTCATTCTAAGTGATGTAAGCCAGAAAGAGAAAGAAAAAATACCATATGATATCACTTATATGTTGAACCTAAAAACAACAACAACAAAAAAGACAAATGAACTTATTTACAAGACAGAAACAGACTCACAGACATGGAAAACAAACTTATGGTTACCAGGGTGGATGGGGTGGGAAAGCATAAATTAAGAGTTCAAGATTTGCAGATACTAACTAACATATACATATATAAAGTAGATGAGAAACCAGCTCATACTGTATAGCACCAGGAACTATATTCAATATCTTGTAGTAACTTATGGTGAAAAAGAATATGAAAATGAATATATGTATGTTCATGTATGACTGAAGCGTTATGCTGTACACCAGAAATTAACACACTGTAAACTGACTATACTTCAATAAAAATACATTAAAAAACAAGGATACCAACTACCTTTGCCATAGCAATCAAATGGGCTTCAGGCCCCCCTGATGTGTACAGAAAAAGAAGGCCTTTCCCACTGACGTGTAGTCTGGGTCACAAGTGTATCTGACTATCATCCCAGGAAGATATGGAGATGCATGTCCTTCAGTGTGGTGGCTATTGTGAATCTTGGGTGGATGTGGACAAGCTAAAAACAAGTTCACCCAAAACACAAGAAAAGATATTTAGTTAAACTTAGAAGTATGAACATGCCAATACATCTAATAACATCTCTGTCTATTAGAACCACATGAAGACTCAAGACAGGAAGTTCCCAAGGCACTAAATGTTTGCTGATCAGTGGGAAGACCAATTTCCTAGAAGAAATACAGTCTCTCTTTACAGAGGATGGAGCTTGTGTGGATTATCACAGCCATAAATGAGCCTGATTCTCAGGTAACTGCCATTTAAAGCCAGACTAATACGTGAAAGGAATGAGCTTACAGAGGTTAGGAGCACAACTTTACGCTCATCTTCTCCAGGGCATCCTGAGTTCCCTTGGCTAAAGGTGAGATGAAGGGTCAAGAAAATGTGTTCACAGGCTAGATCAGAACTCTTAGGAGTAACAGAAGGAGGATGAGTGCTCACATCAGATTTTCCTTAGTATTTCTACAGTATTGTCAATTCTGAAGTAAATTACTGACATCAACATGTGCTTCTTGCTCTGCACACCCATCCATCTAGTACAAAGACAACTAGTAAAAGAGATGGCAAACAGACTATTTTCTATGGTATTTAAGTGCTTTGAAAATATTCCCTGTAAAATCTGGGCTTCACCGATTCTCCGCACTCTCTGCCCCCTCCTCTCCTCACCATCCCACACTCCTCACCCCAGAAGGAAGGGTCATCAGAATACTGACAATCTGGGGATGGTGGGCCACATCTGGAGCCATCTGTTATTCATCTGGCAGGCAATTCTGTCTCTGATATTCATAACAAAGCCATGTTCACAAGCAAAAATAACTTCACTATAGAAATATGGACGTTTCACATAGGTATGCTAATCTTTCTAGGGTGTGGGGAAATGTGCACTGACCAGCAGGACCAGAATGTTCGCAGAGAGGGGCAGGGCCGCTCCAAACCCCATTCCCCTGACTGTCATTTGTGCAGCGAATGGTGCTCTCCCCAGTGAGGCTGAAGGTCTTCCCTCTCTCTGGGTGAGAGACACATGTGTAAGTTATTTCTTTTCCAAAAGGAAAGACTTCCAGAGATTTTCCTGTGTGGTTCCCGTTAAGAATAGCCGGAGGATTTGGACAAAAGATTTCTAGAAAGAACACAAAAGTTTTAGATTCCATTAGTTTTGATCAAAATAATTATAAAATAATTATGCCCTGTGGCTGTTGCATTGATACCCTGTTTTTTTTTTTTTTTTTATGAGAACATAACCAAGTGGGACGGAATTTAAATATGTAAGGCTCGCTCTGAGAAGGAACTAACTTAGGTAAGACAAATTGCAGTTCATTATGAAAGTCCAAAGTTCCCTCCAGGTAGCTAAGTTTTTAATCTGTTTGGCAGTTAATTAATTAGGTGTTTTTCCAGTAGCCATTTTATTATCTAAGTTATGTCAGACATCAAAAGAGTCCTCAGTTGACAATGGGGTACATGATAGGCAAGGTTTGGCCCTCAAAGATTTGAAGGTCCAGGGAAATCTTGGTGAAGCTTATTAAAAGTGGACCATCATTTACAGCAGATGTAAATGTTTCTTGATGAGTCAAGACCTTATCATCTGTACCAATACCAAATATATAAGAATGTCATCAGAATACATAATTCCCAGAGGGCTCTTTATAGCCAGATTAAAGGGCTCCACAGAGACTTTTTCTTCTTGTTTTGTTTTTTAATTTCAGACTCTCAGCTTTCATTTCTTTCTGTCAATGTTTCTTTTTCTAACAGTTCCCTCCCTAAAACTGATTTGGTGCTTTTAATTTTAAATCAACTTAGGAAGAGATTTCAGAGCTTTTCAGAAATGTGTGTGTTAACAAAATGAGGGCCTCCAGACATCAGACAACGGTTGACTTCTCATACCTGGATTCTAATTACATGCTTGTTTTTCCAAAGTTTACTCATATATTTATTTTCAGCTTTAATGTCACAAGAAGGTTGAGCTTGCTGGATATCTGAGTTTAATACATATTTAATGTTCTTATAAAGTTCCACTGTAATCCCATAAAATGTTCAAATAGATTTCTTGTAAGGCATTTAAACAAAATCCAAAATAAAATGAACATTTTCCAAAAATCAGAGAAAGGGTATTTTAAAATAGTCTAGCCTTGCTTTAGTAAACAGAGTAGGATAAATCAGTATTGTTTTGGTATATATAACACTTTAATGTAATTATTAGTTTCTGAATCTTTTTTTAAGTGGGTTTTATTGAAATTTATGGCACTTTACCTAATCATTTCAAATACTGACATACCTTCCGGCACTGTAGTAATTTATCATATAACTCTGTTTTCTTTTCTCTGTAACACATCACATTTTAACAAATTATTTATATATTTTATTTTATAATTTGTTAAAAGATTTATTTCCTTGTTCATTCTCTGCCTTTCCAAATACAAAATGAACTTCATCAGAACAGGGACAAGACTTCCCTACTCGACACTCTCCCCTCAGCCAAAGTCCTGGCACATGGGAAACCTTCCTCAGTAAATACTATGCAGTAAATAACAAGCTGAATAAATAGCTCAGGTATGTGAGGGGATTAAAGGACATAAACATTTAAGAGAGATTCTGCCCTGGTGATAAAACTGAAAAAATAAATGAGCAAGTAAATTTTGTTGTAACTTTTATGTCATCTACTATCTCCCTACATCTTCCCCACTAAATTCTACACCAGAATTGAACTAATTACTTACAGATTACTAAAACATGAACACATGATGTATAAGACCTGCTAGTCCTTTAAAAACTTCTTCCAACAAAGGACTATTTTTGCCAATAATTTAGTTAAATAAAGAACCAGACAGTAAGTGATTTCATGACACATGAAACACACTTGAAAAAAAAAAAAATAAGGGAAGCTATCTAGGCTGCAGAGTTATTCTTTCTACTCACGTTCACACACAGGAGCAGTGCTGTTCCAAAAGCTTTTCACTCCAACCAAGGCACAATGACTAGTTGAGCTGCCTTTTAATCGAAACCTAAGGAAAAAAGGGGGTAGCAAATGGGTGAGCAATTCCCGTCTCTCCTTCACCTCTTCTCTGATGGGTGCTCAGTTTTCTCACTTCAGACTAACTATCATTTAGTTCTTAGGCTCAGGCCCAGTTAAAAGTCAGTTCATTAGGGACCTGAATTCAGTACTTGGCAGAAATTTAGAAGCCAAGTTATTCTAAAGAATCACAGTAGACTGTGATGAGCACAGCACTCAGAACTTGTACACTTAATAGTCAAACAGACATCATAGCCCAGTGTCACCCCAGAAGTCCCTGAACTCTGGGCTGGACTCTCCCCTGTGCTCTAGACTCACACCCCATCCCTCAGACAGCCCCCTGACACCCCTCTTATCCTCCTTAGTGGGTCGTGAGGAAGAACAGCTCCTGATCCGGGTGAGCAAAGCAGAGAACACCTGGAAAGAGACCTGGCATTGTTCTTGCCACTGCAGTTGTAATGGCCAGAAAGAGGCTCATGCAAGTCTCTGCCACCCTGGAATGACCGGATTATTATTGGATCCTGTTGTCCTTCTGAAATCTGCTGATCATTTCTGGGTGGTAGACTTTGTAAAGTCAAAGACTCCCTGGCAATTATTAAAATTAACTGCTGTATTGCCCAGTCTTGTTACCTCCCACAGACAGTGTACACTAACAAGAGTGCTAGAGCCACAGAAACAACTAATAATGTCACCTGAGACAATAACATTGGCCAACAGGACCCCAATGTCAGACACTCCTGATGCAAAAAGATATGACTGGATTCAAAGTACTTACCCATATACTACTATGAATTCCACTATTGATTAGTTTTTTACTTTCCTAAAACAACCCTTGCCTGATTTATCACATTGCAAACAATTTTTGCCCTACATGTCAAATTTTTTATTAGCAAATTTCCCACAGAAGTATATTTTTCTGCTTCCAAACAACTATCTTCCTGTTTACTTCAAGTTCCAACTGTGAATTCAAGGTCAGTGTCTACATTTATGTGCATACTCGACATTGAATTACATGTGCCATTTTCTTTATTTCCTAGTAGTGGTTCCCCTGAGTCTTGACACATTTCAAAACTGCTTAGAAGATAGTCTCCCCGGGTACTTCCACAGGTTAGCCTCTCTTTTTGGATTAATTCCTGAATCCAAGAGAGTCACTCTCCAGCATTGTGTCTCTAGTATCTGCTCTAGGTCACACTCACCCTTCATCACAAATGAAGGTCACTTTGGCCCCAATTTGGAAATTAAGTGGAAGGAGTACACGTCCATTAGGGAGTTGGTCCAAGAAGTCAGCACAAGATTTCACTGGGGAAAAAAAAATAAGTGAGATGTCCAAGTAAGAGACAAAGAGATTGATCTGTAAACCAGACAAGAGTACAGGCACTTGCACACCCAGACGCTGCTGGGTTCCAGTCTCCTTGGACCTCTAATCTCTTATTCAGATATTAAATTTACTTGTGGCCTTGTATCTTACCAGTATAAAAATTTTTTTCCTACCTTGTTATTCAAACAGTTTCTCTCTCCCTGACAATTTTTTTCCTGGTAGTTGGAGTAATTCATTATTTACTTCCCTACAAAGAATGGACTTTTCTTGCAAATACTCTTTGAAACATTTTCATGCCATTAACATTTTAGCAGATAATTAGGGATGACCTACAAGACCAACTCTTACATCCACCTATCTGAACATATTTAGCAAACACATTTATCTTATCTCTAAAATTGGGAAAAATAAAAGAACACCCTACAGATACTTTGATAAACGTGGGACTGCTCCAAGGCAGGGTTTATTCACGTTTACAGACATCTTTGACACTGGACCACGTGAGGTTTGCTAGACACGTGATAGAGAATGAGTACCTGCGGTACTCAGGGTGGCATTCATACTTTAAAGATGTCCCAATGGGAAACTCAGATTCATTGGTTGGGATTTTCAACTTGGCAAGCTCAAAAGGATCTGGGGTGGTACAGTGACCTAGAGACCAAGAAATCAAGAACATTAGAGTGAACAAAAAAATTCCCAATGCCATACTTATTTGTCTTTTTCTTGTTAGATTTGATGTCTGATCACAAGAAACTGTTAGTTTCGGAAAGATAATTTCTTTGTAACCTTTGGAGGGGAAATTCCACTAGCATGTGCCCATTAGAGATTATACTATCTGAAAAGGCTCGAAGTTTCACTGAGTATTTTCACCAGAAGTATGCTGCAGGTGCTGCAGTTGGTGCTACCTCAAAACATGAAGGCCATGACAGTATACGTTAGGCCTTTGATGAGACTGATGAAATGAAATAGCAGCCTATAATGAAACAGAATATCAAAAGCCATACACACACACACACACACACACACACACACATACACATAATTGAATCACTATGTTGTATAATAGGAATTAACACAATATTATGAAATGACTATACTTCAATTTTTAAAAAAATTAAAAATAACAACAACAACAAAAAACCCACATGTCACAACACATGAAAAACAAAAAAAGCTATTTTGGCATGTTTTGTTCTCCTGTCCTCTGCTTCTCTCCAAATCCTATAAAGACAGTATAACTTATATTAAGGTTGACAGATATTTACTTTCAATTCTTACATTTTGAAAATAAGTTTTTTTTCTAATTCTGACTAGGACTAGAGCCATCACCCACTGACTCCCTCTCTTTTCACCAGCCCTCTAGAAGCTAAGAGCATCAGAGACTTGCTGATTGATGTTCATATATCTTAAAACACTTTATTAATGATTTGGCATTTAATTGGTTCAGAAGCACAAATAAACAGCACATTGTAATGACAGAAATTTGGAGTCTGGTTTAGATATTCTGAAGCCATTTGGAATGCGGGGCAGTGAGCACTGACCAAGAAGTTCACAGCGAGGGGCAGAGCTGCTCCAAATCCCGTTCCCGTGACCATCACTGGTGCAGCGGATGGTGCTCTCCCCAGTGAGGCTGAAGATCACCCCCGTCTCTGGGTGCGAGTCACACATGTAAGTCACTTCTGTTCCAAAAGGAAAGACTTCCAGAGGGTTTCCTGTGTGTCTCCCGTTAAGGATGTCTGGAGGATTTGGACACAAAATTTCTGGAAAGAAGACAAAAGACTTAAGTTTCACTGAAGAGTCTCACCAGAAGTACGCTACAGACAGGGTGCTAAGGTTGGTGCTACCTAAAAACACGAAGGCTACGACAGCGTACATCCGGCTTTTGATGAGATGGACAAAATGAAATGAGACTTCAGGCTCAGGGTATTTTTTTAATGAAAAAGTACAAAAGAACTTGCTTATCCTGAATCTTTCAGATTTTTAAGTTTTCTGGATAATAGGAACTTGACACCTTTAATGAAGCAGTAAAAGTTTTGGTTTTACTACTGGTATGAAAGATTCAGGACAGGCAAAGAGCACAGATGAAGTCTGTCTTCCAAGGTGCGTACATTCTCGGGAAATATTTCTACAGAGTATTTCATGTGTACTAATCACCTTAAACAGACGAAATCTCTCCGTGATGGCTTATCAATGCTGATCATCAGTCTTGAGTATGACAACAGTGCTGTCACAATGAGTTGAAACAAATATGGTTCATTGTAAAAACTCTAAATGATTCACTGCTTTTTTTTTAAATGCATAGATTTGTTTATGATTTATTATTTTTCCTTTACTTTCTGTTAGGCTTCAAATTGTTGCTTTTTTTCAGGGCTCTTCTTGGGGGTTTAAGAGAGTCATTTCCTCACTTCTAACTGGTGGTTCTAATGAGGCTTGGGATTTGGAAGGAGCTACTTAAACTAGAAAGAGTCGAGAAGAATAAGAGAAAGAGTGCAATCAATAACTGACCTGAAAGGCACGCCATTATGACAGCCATCTGTCATGTTACTTCAGTGACTGTGGAGTTTCTCAGGTAGCAAGGGTCTATACATGTTATGTTTTTTGTAAAGTTTTAGTATTAAAAAGCACCATCTGATGACTGAGCAGATTTCTAGCAACATGAATATTTTTAGTAAAATTTGATTGTTTAAGAATGTTTACAAATTCCAATCTTTAGGATCAAGAGATGAAGCAAATTCCTATCTTCTATTAAGGAACGGACAAACAGCTAGCTTAGGAGAAATCAGTGCAGGCATTGCATACAGAAAATTCATGTTTCAAAGAGGTTATTTCTGAATCTTTCAGCATAATTTATTGACATGCATATTTTGAGAGTTTAAAGACTCTTAAAATGCACCCTATCTAATGTTGCTTCTCACATCCTCCTCATTCCTGCATTGCTCTGATCTATCATCTCCACATTATTTAATTTGTTTTCTTTTGTCCATCTCCCCCTTGAGTATAAATAACATGGGCACAGGGAATACACTCATCCTGTTAACTACTATAACGCCAGTGCCTAGAAGAACGTTAAGCACAGAGTATCTGCTCAATAAATGATTAAAGGAATGAATGTGTCTTATTTGTATATTAGAAAATATGTAAGAAAATTGTAGAATGATTGCACCTTGATGGCACAAAAAACAAAAGGAAAGATGGAAGGGATGAAGAAAAAAAGAAATTTTTCAAAGTTTTACATTCTCTAGTCTCTACTGAACTAGAGGCAAAATATGAGAAGATTTATCACAAAGAATGTAACATTCAAAATGACAGAGACTGATTAGACGGTTCCCAAAACACATGATGCACAACAAAATGCATCACAACAAATTAACTAACAGTAAAATGCTATGAAAATAAGCTACTGATAGCAATAATTCAGATTAGAAGATAGAAAAACCACAGCTTGGGAGGCCATGGGTCAAATTATCAAACAGACTACAGGGAGAGATTGGCATGAGGTGCCAGCCCCTCTACTCACGCTCACACACAGGAGCACTGCTGTTCCAAAGGCTTTCCATTCCAACCAAGACACAGTAACTAGCAGAACTGCCTTTTAACTGGAATCTAAGGAAGAAAATGGTAGTGGATAGGTGAGTTTCTCAGCCAAAATGCCATCCTGTTTGCCAAGATGTCAGCATTTGGAGGATCTGAAGCCAGTAGGTGACAGAGGTTTAGAGGCCACACCAATCTGGGAAAGTCACAGCCTCCACTGAAGGAGAATGTCCTTAGCACAGTCTCTTGGTTACATAATACTGTAGTCCTAGGCTAAACTGAAGAAGGCTGCCATCTCCTACATCCAGGACCCAGACTCAGAGAAATCAATCTCTCCCTGGTCATTCCCTAATAAAGGTGACAAATGTGCTCAAAGTCACTATCAAAATGCAACAGCCTTCCAGTGCTGATGCTGGAATAGCAAGTAAAACAGCTCCCAGTATGGACTGGAAGAGCAGAGATTAACTGGAAGGAAAATAAAGATTGTTCTTTTGTGCCAACATTTAAGACACATTTGTGCAGAAGGCTCACAACAGCATGTTGGGCTATGGAAGTGTGACTCATCCAGAGGGGAAATAAAAGGAGATTGGAAAGGACTTTGGCAGGTAGTCATCCAAAACTCTCAATGTACATTGGAGCCTGATGGCTCCTAAATTTTCTTGGGTGCTTGTATTTCATGCCTGCCAAGGACTCTGTGGGTCATTTTGAGATCAGGTGCTTTGTTGCTCATTTTTGGAACTTCTCAGGGAGAGGTGTGCACAGTGTAAGGAGTCTGAGGTTCACATAAACAAGTTAATGATCTTACTGAAAACATTAACATCAGCCACCATGATCTCAGTTCAGAGCCCTTGGCCCATTACTAACCAGGTGACACAGGATTGGATTAAAAAATGCTTATTCATATACTTTCACTCCTATTACAAAATTCATTTTAGATGATTAATCTTTTTTCTGAAATAAGTATTAAATGATTTTAGTTATTTTAATAAGCTTTTTGTCATATATAAAACTTATTCTGGAACTCTTCAAATTTCTTATTTTGCTTTCCTGCTTGGAAAATATAATTTCTTCACTTTATGTATCATCTATATATACCCATAACTAGTAGTTTTATTGGTCTTTGAACCTACTATTTAATTTATGTCTCAGTTTTAACTTCATATATTATTGGTTCTACCTATTCATTACATTTCTTTCCTATATACACTCCCCAAATTTAGTATCCCTGAATGTTTCCCTTTTTTTTAAGTCACACTAAACCTACCCTTTTTGAATAAACCTCAATTTCAGTGCCTGGGAGATCAGGCAACTTCACACTCACCCCTCATCACAAATGAAGGACAATTTTGCCCCAAGCTGGAGATTAAGTGGAGCTAGCACTCGGCCATTAGGGAGCTGGTCCAACAAGGCAGCACATGATTTGACTGGAGAAAAAGAAGAACATACAGACATAACACTGGCACATGGACAATAAAAACAAAAGCTAAAAATGTCAGAGTGGCTGAGCATGTAGGCACCTGCACACGTGGGGGCTGCCGGGCTCCAGTCTCCCTGAGGCGTACAGCGCAGAGAAGCAGCCCCTCTGAGATCATAGCCGGGCTCACAGCTGTAGAACACTTCCTGCCCAGCGGAAAAGTCATCCTTGTCGTTGGGGCTGTGGTGACCATGCAGGATTTGGGGAGGTGGCTGACATACTGGGAAAGAACAGTCAAGTACTTGTCAGTTATAGGGAAATAGCTTTTCCTAAATTTCATCTTTTCCAAGGAGTTAGAGGCTCATGATTAAAGAGGATCAGATATAACAAAGGAATTCCAGTGATAATCCAGAGCCCCCTTGTTTCCATGTGGAAGTTAAGAGTAGGGAAGAGGTATGGCCAACAACCTCACAGATAGTGAGGGGTAGATGGTTAGAACCCAGTTATCCCACGACCAGCCCTAAAACACATTCTTAAGTTTATAGGCATGGGGTCCCTTCTTCCACTGCTGATTATCCAGCACAGAGTAATAAGTATTGGTGGGCTGCTACCCCACCCACCTATGTGCTGAAGTGGCAATCCAAGTTAAGCCTTTATCTTTCCGGTCATGAGAAGGTTTCCTGAGCCTAAATCTGTTAAAAAGATTTCCCCTTAACTCTTTGCTTGCACCTCTATGATCAAAGTGCAGTAACAATCCTTATTTATATCTCTTGTCTTTTGTCCTCCAGCTGCTCTGTCAGTGATTTTAAGAGACTGATGTGGGTGGGTGGAAAGGTTGTAAGCTCCATCCCTGTCCCTAGGTATCAGCCGCATTTACCCATCCACCCATAAGCCAGCTATTGTGGCATGAGAAGACAGGACTAGTCATCAAGAACAAATTCCACTACACAAGCCTGTCTGTGTAAGGAGAGGGCACATTTATTAGAGAGTGTGTGACTCAAGGAGTGGCTGCCTCCACTCATAGTCCTTTGGGTGTGTGCTCGGGTACCATCAGAACTCATCTGAATTTCAACCTAAGCTGTAGTTAATTAAAGATGTACAGACTTATAAATCAATGGAACCGTGTAGAAACTCTGGAAATAGACCCTTGCTCATATGGTCAATTAATACATGACAAAAGAGACAAGAATATACCATAGAGAAAACACGGTCTCTTCAATAAGTGGTGCAGGCAAAATTCGACAGCTACATGTAAAAGATTGAAATTAGAACTTTCTTTAATACCCTAAGCAAATATAAAATCTAAATGGATTAAAGACCTAAATGTAAGACTGGATACTGTAAAACTAGAGGAAAATATAGACAGATTACACTTTGACATAAATTCCAGCAATATTTTATTGATTATGTCTCCGAGAAAAATAAAATAGAAATATAAAAGCAAAAATGAACAAATGGGACCTAATTAAATTTAAAACTTTTGCACAGCAGGAAAACCATAAGAAAGTGAAAGGACAACACACTGAATGGAAGAAAATATTTGCAAAGGAAGCGTTTGAAAAGGGATTAATTTCCAAGATACACAAACAGCTCATTCAGCTTAATATTAAGAAAAATCCAAATTCCTCATACAAAAAAATGGGCAGAAAACCTAAATAGACATTTCTCCAAAGAAGACATACTGATGGACAAGAGACATATGAAAAGATGCTCAACACCACTAATTATTAGAAAAATGCAAATCAAGTCTACAAGGAAGTACCATCTCACAACGGTCAGAACGCCCATCATCAAAAAGTCTTAAATAATAAATGCTGGAGAGGGTATGGAAAATAGGTAACCCTCCTACACTATTGGTGGAAATGCAAATTGGTGGAGCCACTTTGGAGAACACTATGGAGGTTTCTTGAAAAACTAAAGAGTTTTTAGAGTTACCATATGATCCAGTAATCCAACTCTGGGACAATTATCCACAGAAAACTCTAACTGGAAAAGACACATGCACCCGATGTTCACAGAGGTACTATTTACAATGGCCAAGACATGGAAGCAACCTAAATGTTCATCAACAGATGAACGGATGAATCAGGAAGATGGGGTGAAATCTAACCAAGGAGGTGAAAGAATTATACACAGAAAACTATACACCATTGATGAATAAAATTAAAGAAGACTTTAAAAATGGAAAGATATCCCATGTTCCTGGATTGGAAGAATCAATACTGTTAAAATGGTCACACTACCCAAGGCAATCTACAGATTTAATGCAATCCCTATCAAATTACCTAGGACATATTTCACAGAACTAGAACAAATCATAATAAAATTTATATGGAACCACCAAAGACATAGAGTTGCCAAAGCATTACTGAAGAAAAAGAAAGAGGCTGGAGGAATAACTCTCCCAGACTTCAGACAATACTATAGAGCTACAGTCATCAAGACAGCATGGTATTGGTACAAACACAGACATATAGACCAATGAAACAAAACAGAGAGCCCAGAAATGAACCCACAAACTTTTGGTCAACCAATCTTCGACAAAGAAGGCAAGAATATACAATGGAATAAAGACAGTCTCTTCAGCAAATTGTTTTGGGAAATCTGGACAGCAGCATGTAAAACAATGAATCTAGAACACACCCTTACACCATACACAAAAATAAACTCAAATGCATCAAAGACTTAAACATAAGATACAATAAACCTCCTAGAAGAAAATATAGGCAAAATGTTATCTGACATACATCTCAAAAATGTTCTCCTAGAACAGGATACCTTAGCAATAGAAATAAAAGCAAGAATAAACAAATGGGACCTAATGAAACTTACAAGCTTCTGCACAGAAAAGGAAACCATAAGTGAAACAAAAGACAACCAACAGAATGGGAGAAAATTTTTGCAAATGAAACTGACAAAGGCTTGATCTCCAGAATATATAAGCAGCTTATATGACTTAATAAGAAACAAACAAACAACCCAATCCAAAAATGGGCAGAAGACCTAAACAAGCAATTCTCCAAGGAAGAAGTAGAAATGATCAATAGGCACATTAAAAAATGCTCAATATCACTAATTATCAGAGAAATGCAAATGAAAACTACAATGAGGTATCACCTCACACCAGTCAGAATGGCCATCATTCAAAAGTCCATAAATGACAAATGCTGGAGAGGCTGTGGAGAAAAGGGAACCCTCCTACACTGCTGGTGGGAATGCAGTTTGGTACAGCCACTGTGGAGAACAGTATGGAGATTCCTGAAAAGAATAGTAATAGACTTACCATATGACCCAGGAATCCCGCTCCTGGGCGTATGTCCAGAAGGAACCCTACTTCAAAATTACACCTGCACCCCAATGTTAATAGCAGCATCATTTACAATAGCCAAGATATGGGAACAGCTTAAATGTCCATCAACAGAAGACTGGATAAAGAAGAAGTGGTATATTTATAGAATGGATACTATTCAGCCGTAAAACCTGACAACATAATGCCATTTGCAGCAACATGGATGCTCCTGGAGAATGTCATTCTAAGTGAAGTAAGCCAGAAAGAGAAAGAAAAATACCATATGAGATCACTCATATGTGGAATCTAAAAAAGAAACAAACAAACAAACAAAAAACCCATAAATACAAAAGAGAAACAGACTCATAGACATAGAATGCAAACTTGTGGTTGCCAAGGGGGTAGGCAGTGGGAAGGGATAGACTGGGATTTCAAAATGTAGAATAGATAAACAAGATTATACTGTATGGCACAGGGAAATATATACAAGATCTTATGGTAATCACAGAGAAAATAATGTGACAATGAATTATATATATGTTCATGTATAACTGAAAAATTGTGCTCTACACTGAAATTTGACACAAAATTGTAAAATGGTTATAAATCGATAAAAAATGTTAAAAAAAATATGGAGTGTACACACACACACACACACACACACACACACACACACACACACTCAGGAATATTACTCAGGCATAAAAAAGCATGAAAAATGCCATATGCAGCAACATGGATGGACCTAGGGATTATCATACTAAGAGTGAAGTAAAAGTCAGACAAAAAAAGAAAAATATCATGTGATATCACTTACATGTGTAATCCAAAAAAAAAAGAGATATAAATGAATTTATTGACAAAACATAAACAGACTCACAGACACAGAAACCAAATGTATGGTTACCAAAAAGAAAGGATGGGGCCAGTGAGGGATAAATTAGGACTTTGAGAGGAAAAGATAAACACCACTATATATAAAATAGATGAACAAAAGTGATCTACTGTATAGCACAGAAAACTATATTCAATATCTTTAATAACTTAAAATGGAAAAGAATCTGAAAAGAAATTATATGTGTATATATACATATATACACACATATATGTATGTATGTATAACTGAATCACTTCACTATACACCTGAAATTAATAAAACATTGCAAAACAACTATATTTTAATTTTTAAAAAGATGAAAGAAAAATCTGCTTGACTTTGAGCAAGAAAGTTTCACTTTCAGATTCCTAATAATAAATGTACGAGGTGGAGCAGAACAGACAACCTCTAAGAGCCTTGTCCCTATTCTGAGGCTATGCTATCTTTCTTCATATATTACTTTCTTTCTGTGATAAATGCTGATAAAAGTGTGGCAAGAAGCAGAGCATCCCGCCTCTGGATTGACACACTGCAGCCTGTTCCTGGGTAAGCCACTCAGTAGGACATAATTTAGATAATTTACTAAACCTCTGAAAAGCTAAACTAATTTCATTGTAACACGGATGTAAGAATCACACAATTTAAAGGCATGTGGTAAAGAGTAGACCAGATTACTACCAAGCTATCCAGAAAGTCCTCATCATTCTTCAGTATAACTGAGAGATATTGGAGTTGGTCTTGTGTCTAGAGAATTGGTCAGTAGGAGAGGCCCTAATGTCCCCTTCCTTGATGAATTAAATCTTGCTTCTCAAATGAAGGCACATACACACGAGTGCACACATCGGTACATGTGCACACATCCCTTTAATTTCATGCTGCCTCTCCCCAAATGTACTCACACCACTCACCACACATCCTTTTCCCCAGAACAAGCACTAATCTCCTCATCCTCCTACAACTCCCGTCATTTAGGGGCCCCTTCAAAGCCTCAGTCAGACTCACCCCTGGAGCAGCTGGGCAGCTCCGGCACCCACTGGTTTGGGGCTTGGCATTGAACAGTGGAGGGTCCTTTCATGGTAAAGCCAGGCTGACACGTAAACCTCACCATTTCATGTAAAAAGAATAAGCTTCTGTTCTCAGATATCCTGATGCCGTTTTCAACTTCTGGAGGCGTGCACTTGTTAATAATGCAGCGAGGGGGAGGGCCGCTCCAGATGCCAACTTGATTGTCTTTGCTGGTGCAGTATATGGATGGCTCACCCACGAGGTCAAACAGATTGATCCCTCTCTCTCCAAGGTTGCAGCGGTAGGTCACCACTGTTCTGTATGGAAAATATTTTCTATTGGTGCTAATGAACACTCCATTGGCGATGGCTGGAGGTGGTCCACAAAGAATACCTGGGAAAAAGGACAGCAAGTTAAAACTCCAATTTCTTAAAGATATATTCAGTTAGACTTTTGCTAACCACTTAGAAAAATGACCCAAATGGCAATATTCAGAAGACTTCTGCTCTTCTCTAATCTTTACTAACATACAGACGTCTGCTCACACAACTGCAGACTAGATAACCACAATATCATGACTCCTGCTCTTCTCAATTTGGGTTATTTCAATAAATGTACTCATATATTATACAGTCCATATACTTTTCATTATAAATGAGAATTTTTACATGTTACTGAACTCTTTTTTTTAAAATTCAATTCCCTCTCCGTTGAAGGCAGTTTAATTTTCAATTGGTTATTAATACAGTACTGCATACAAAATGGATTATCAAATACATAAAATCCAAACTGAAGCACAAGAAATGAAAAATAGAGCACAAGCATACAAAAATACACATGGCAAACAGTCACAGATTCAGAAGGAATAAAAATAGCTGAATATCTGTTTTATTCTGTGCTAATAAATTTGAAAATGAGGATACTAGAAATAAAGATATATTTTGCCAATATTGACTCAAGAAGAGGCAGCATATTGAAGAATCAGGAAAAATGTACTGAAAACGCTGCTAGTAACAAGATATGAAGCATAGGTCATTTTACAGGCAAATTTAATTTAATCTACAAGTAACAGATAACTGCTTGGCATTGAGATCATTCCAGAGTATAAAATATTTCTGTCTTTCTTGGCAGGTATACCTCAAAATACACATTTGTTTATTTTTACTTTTAAAGGTATATTTAAGAAGATGCATATTTCTTATGGAAAACTTATAAAAGACCTTTTAGCCAGTTGCTAGAAAGAACCACTGTTAACTACTTAATGTGTAATCTTTAATACACACACCTTCACTTAGTTTTTACTACAATATCTCTGTTTCTCGGTTGGCTGAGTAATATTTCAGAGCAATAATATATTATCTGATTTCATTTGGAAGAGTTCCATGCCTTGCCTATGCATTCAGGCATATTTTAATCTATTCTTTTAAACAGAACATATGCCTTATTCCTTTTAGCAGGTGATTTCCAGAACAGTGTTCATAAAATGCTCCACATTTAGATTCTTTTGACTTTTTCACTTTCATAAATAATAACGTAGGTAACATCTGTACATCAATCCTTGCAAAAACCCATGGTGACTACTTTTTTTAGGAATAATTCAAACTGTAGAATTTCCGAATTAAAAGCATGCAACCCCTTAAGGTTTTTGATACATGTTAAGTACTGGCCTGTGAGAAAGTTTCTTACCACTAATTCTACCAGTTGGGTTGGAGAATGTAGACTTCTTCAGATTAGCACCAAACCCAGCGTTACAGCCTCTTTATGTTCTTTGTGAATTTGCAGCTGCTCCCTCCTCTAAGTGCCTCACAGTGTAGGAATCTCATAGCCCAAAAAGCTTGTAGGAAATATGGCCTGTCACTGTTCAGACAGAGAAGAAGAAAGCAGGGAGGGCCCAGGACTTGAACACATGACCTGGGAGTAAGAGTTGGCAGAGAAGACGCAGGACACCTTCACCAATGTTGTGCTCCTTTACTTCACTAAAGAGAGTCACCTTCAACTGGAAGGTGTTCAACCAACAAAGGGACATTTGGGGCTGTTCGAATTGAGTTCAACACGACTGTTTAAACTAAATAAAATAAATGATTCCCCAGGATAAGGAAAAACCAGGAGGAACCGGAAGCTTGAAACATCGTGAACACTTTGAAGGATATGAGTGTTTTCTTCAAATACCATCAGGAGGATCCCGTTGCCAAGAGGGATGAAATGTGTTCCTTGTAATTCTAGGGGGCAGCTCTAGGATTGACCACGGGATAAACGGGGAAAGAGATTTCAACTCACGTTCACAAACTGGTCGCCCCGTGTCCCACATGACAGAATCGCCTGAGATGATACATTCAGCAGATGAGTGACCAATGAGTCGATACCTAAAAGCAAAAAGGGGAAAGATCACTGTGCTCTACACATCCCATCAACTTGCTCAGCTCGCCTGCATGGCACAGCCGAAAGGCTCCAATCTGAGAGAAGTCCAGGGACGCGCCTAAACTCCATCCATTTTATCTGGCTTTCCTACATCTGTTTTTCTATCCTCTCACTATTGAAAGGAATATTGCCTTTCTAACTGCTCATGGCTCCCACTGCTTCTTAATTTCTTGTTTTCATTTCAGATTGAATCAAGTGCCAATATAAAACAATCCTTTTGTAGACCTATCTGTTTTCTTCTTAAAGTCTGTTTTTTCCCCTCATGTTTTGCCATTTAAATTTATTTTGCATATTCTTGATATACACATATATACACATATTGCGTATAAACCCCTTATGTAATTTTAGTTTAGGCATGTTTCTTGTGAATATGTCAAGATTGTGACACTTGATCCCATGTGGAAGCTTTTGTTTTTTGGCAGGGAGATTAAACTATCCACCTTTGCTGGCATAAATGATATATTTGATCTTGCTTTTGTCATCACTGCCTCCTTCATAATGTCCAATGGTAAGGATGTCTGCCCCAAACATACTAGGGCTTATTTCTGACAGAACAGACAGATATAATCTCTGTTACTGCTTTCCCTTCCCCCTCATTTGCTACATGAAACACAGCTGAACATCTTTTGGGTGCTCTAGTAATTTGGAAGCTAAACACCCAAGCATGTTCCTTTAAAAATTTCATTTCATATGGGTATGCTATATATATACACAATGGGTGAATTTAAACCTGTTTTCTCAATTTTGGTGTTCAAATAAGTATAGTCTGCCCGTCTCTTCTGCAACAGAAGTCTAGCGTGTGTTCTTTTGCTTTTTCTCATTTTCTAGTTTATGGATATGTTTTATGACTTTAGAAATTGTTATTACATTATGATTACATAGAAAAGTTTTACTTGGTACTAATTCATTCTGTCATTATATTTAATTTTATTACTTTGTTAAAATACTTGATCATGTGTTTTTAAATTTGTTTTTGTCTTTTTTGTTTTGGCCAATATTCTACCTCACTGGTATTTATCATTCTCCTTTTTTAAAAAATGCTCATACACTGCCTGAGTTTATCTTTTTCTGTTTCTCCATAACTATGCTTCCTGGAAGTATACAGGTGTGGTTTGGGGTCCTTGTTTATACTTGAATGTACATCTGGAGCCCCCTGACGTGACTACCAGATTGGCTTATGAGGAAATCTTCTGCAGTTTAGCCACGTGAAAGATCAATGTGATGTCAGCATAAATTAATTTATTATGTAGGTTTTTTAAATAACTTTATTAATTTGCTTTCTGGATTCTTGAAGTTTTTTGTTTTTGTTATTATTATCTCTAAAATACGGAAGGACATTCCCTAGTGATGGGAATGCTATGGGCTTATTGTTTCCCCTTCTGCAATTTTTGTTACATGGAATTTGAATCCTTGTACTTTTTCACACGTATCTTCTCTTTCTCCTTTTCTACTGAATTCTGGAAGAATTTGATTAATTTTTCTTCTTACATTCTCTTTTAATTCTCTGCAATATTCAGTGTGTTTATCACAAATATTTTTAGTTTGACAATTGTGGTTTAAATTCATGTGAAAACATTCTCAGTTTCCTAACTAGTTTCATAGAAGCAGTGTGCAACTGGATCTGGTTAAATAAATAAACAGGAGATTGTTTTAAAAGTGCCACCTATTTCTTGAAAGGAATTCTATTTTGTAAGTGGAAATTCCTTCTCATTCTTCATATTGATTCTTATTACCTTAATTTCCTATAACATACCATAAACTTGATGATTTTCTGTTCTGTACCACTTAAGTGTTCACCCATATTCAGTATTACAGGATAAACAGGGAACAGTAATTAAATTACAGATTGCACTTAGAAATGTTCAGAGCAGTGACGAGTATATAGATTTACTCTAAATTTTCTTTGTCACCTTATAGGTACTACCCTCTGTAAGGCCTTGTTTGGCAAATATGCTGAAGGCACAAGTTTCTTTTCCGTGTTTATCATGGCAGTACACATTTGTCCTGTATTCTCTAACTGGCTCAGATGCTATATTGGGAGAGAGGCTGAAATTCCACTGTGTGCTGAGCAAGAGTAAGCATGGAAGGTGGGTCCGCTGCCCAGGGAAACCTTTACACCTGACATTTTCACAGGGGTCTCTGTTATGGGTAGACTAGTGCTCCCCAAAAAGGTATGTAGAAGCCTTGACGTGAAACCCCCAGGAATGTGACCTTATTTGGAAATAGGGTCTTGAAGATAACATCACATTAAGATAAGGTCATTAGGGTGGGCCCATATCCAATATGGCTGGCATACTTTTAAAAAGAGAGAACTTTGGACATGGACCACACAGAGAGGACAACGCCATGCGAGGACAGAGACAGGGTGAAGATGCCCATAAGACAAAAACTGAGGAGTCAGTGCCACATGCCAAGGAAGGTCTGAGACTCCCATGAGCTGGAGAAGGCAAGGAGGGAACCTGCCTCAAGACTTTGGAGGGAATACGTCCTGCCAACACCTTGATTTTGGACTTCTGGTCTCCATAACTATGAGCATATAAATTTCTGAGGTTGTCCTAAGGCACCCAGTTTGTGACACTTTGTTATGGCAGCCTTGGGAGTCAAATAGTGCACTTACCTTTAAGATTTGCTTTCTCACCTCGTTGCTCCATGGCCTTCCCTTTCTTCCAGCAATGTCTCCTCCGGTTTGAGGATTTCATGTGGTTTGACCATGCACTTTCCCCACCTTCCTCCTTTCTACCTGGTGAATACCTGACTTTTCTTGTATGCACTGCCCTGGTCTCTAGCAATGATACAGATTTTCCTTGGAATCTTCCTGTATCTTTGTTCATTTCCATCAGAACTTAAGCACCTATGTTCAACCTCGATAAGAACAGATGGTAAGAGCCTATCTTTCCTTTCTGAGATGTGACCAGAGGTAGTATTGTTGTTCTGCAACTCTTGACCCAAGCGATATTGCTGCCAACTCACCCTGTGTTACAAGAATAAGTAATTCTGGATCCGAACTGGGTGTTTGTGTCTATGTGCACCACGCCATTGACAGGATCTGCAGGAGTTTCACATGACTTCCCTTGAAAAAGAAACAGAATTTGGAGCCAGGAAGTGTCATATGAACTCTTGTTAGTCCATAACACGTTAGTACCCACCTGACTGCAGCTTCCCGAAAAGCATATGAAATTCTAGGGAGCCACAGATTTTGCCAACTTGAGGAGCTTCACCAGACTCCTCAAGATCAGCCACCTCCCACCACCACGTTAGAAAATACCGCATTATATTTGCCTCAAATCTCTCAACCAAATATTAACATTATGTTTGAGTTTGTAGCCTACCAGTATAAAACTTTTTCTCTTACCTTCTTATTCAAACAGTTTCTCTCCTGAAATTTTTTTCCTGCTTTGGAGTAATTCAATATTTACTTCCCCATAAAAGATGGACTTTTCCCACACACAAATATTCCTTGAAACATTCTCATGACATAAATATTTCAACCAATCTTTCAGGATGACCTATAAGACGAACTCTTACATTCACCTATCTGAACAAGTTTAACTAACACACTTTTCTTATTTTGAAACTGGGTAAAAAAACATAGTAAGATGCTACAGATACTTTGATAAACATGGGACTTATCCAGGAAGGGTTTACTCACGTTTACAGACATCTTCGACACTGGACCACGTGAGGTTTGCTAGACACGTGATAGAGAATGAGTACCTGCGGTACTCAGGGTGGCATTCATACTTTAAAGAGGTCCCAATGGGAAACTCAGATTCATTGGTTGGGATTTTCAACTTGGCAAACTGAAAAGGATCTGGGGCGGTACAGCGACCTAGAGACCAAGAAAACAAGAACATTAGAGTGAACAAAAAGTTTCCCAATGCCATTCTTACTTGTCTTTTTCTTGTTAGATGTGATGTCAGATTTGGAACGGTGATTTCCTTGTGACCTTCGGGGAGAAAGATCCTTGAGCACAATCCCATGAGAAAAGAAACTATCTGGAGCACTCTTGCTCTCTGGGCATTTTACGCATACAATTTACTGTAAAACACAGCACCAGTTCAATTTTCCACATTTTTACGGAGCCAGAAAGAGTGCTTCCGCCCAGGGTTCCTGTCTGGTTTCCTTGTACTTCAGTGCATCAGACTCCAGTGGGTGGCTTAGGAGCAGGAATGGGGACCTCAAGGTGTTTATTTTTTACAACTAGGAAGCAATCACTGACTTTCTAGGTCTGATTCTCAAGCCGAACATTTCAACACAATGTGGAAAAAGGAATATCTCTTCAAAGAAAAAACAAATACAGTTCTTACTATAAGAAAACACTGTTAGAAGTGCATATGAGTTCACTCATATGTGGAATCTAAAAAAAATAAAGAAAGAACATAAATACAAAACAGAAACAGACTCCTAGACATAGAATACAAACTTGTGGTTGCCAAGGCAGAGTGGGATGGGAAGGGACAGACTGGGAGTTCAAAATTTGTAGATACTGTCAGGGATTATGTAGGCTAGATAAACAAGATTATACCGTATAGCACAGGGAAATATATACAAGATCTTGTGGTAGCTCACAGCGAAAAACAATGAGACAATGAATATATGTGTGAACGTGTGTAACTGAAAAATTGTGTCTACTGTGGAAATTGACACAACATTGTAAAATGACTATAACTCAATAAAGACAAGGTGTTAAAAAAAAAAAAAGAAATGCATGTTAAATGATATTCTAGGTAGAGCTCCCACCCGCTATAGGTTGGAGCTCTAGGCTTGAGGAGTACAAACTCACTGTGGATTTAAGCAGTATGAGATCAAAACAGTGCACAGGCTTTGAAAACTAGAGATTGTTCCCACTATTTTGGGAAATAACTTCTCCTGTAGTTTCTTCCGAAGCTGTCTTCCACATCCCTTTCAATTATTTCTTCCATTAGTAAAATTATGCTAGAGCCATCTGCACTGAAACAGTTTTCCATGTGAAGATTTGCAAATCAATTTCTTATGTCTTTAACATAAATGATAATTCTCAGAATGAACATATGGCTTGGTTTCAAGGTGCCATCACATCTACTTTGCCTGTTTCTTATTTCTTTAGACCTTGAAATTTAGCCAACATATCTTGTAGTTGAAGGAGTCCCCCTTTACGACTAAAACCTACCAGCTAAGGCTAAATCACACATGAAGATGGTCTGGCAGGTCTCCATGTAAAATTCTAGCTGATAAAACTAGAGCTGCCATCTCACAATAGGGTACTGGTGAGAAAAAAATCGTAGAACTTAGGAGATTGCCTCTGCCTGTTGATTCAGTGAATCTGACAGGTCTCTGCATTTGTCAACAGGCCCAGAGGGACACCTATGTTGAAGCCATGGTGGTAGAGGAGGCAAATGAGGACAAAAATATCTTCTGAGTGTCTACACTTGGTACCTTTATTTTTCAAAACTCCTCTACACCGTTAGAGTTCCCCAGGGGTCAGTCTGTTATGCCAGGACCAGGGTCACTTCTACAACTTACTTCCTCCTTCTCAACTTTACATTCTGGTGTGGGTGTCTTAGCTCTGTCGGGTGCCTTAGGAAACCTTCTGCAGACCTTAGGAATACTCACTCTATTTTGCACTTTTCCTTCGTGTTCACATCCTTTGATCTTTCTTTCTACCAAAGTGGGAAGACATGAATGGCTAAATTACCATGGGGCTAAGGAGCAAGTAAGCTTCATTTTAGCTTAGAATTTAACCCAAGATGACTAAAGGAATTATTGTGGGGGTCTACAATGCAGCCCGATGTTCATAGACAGTGCACAGTGTTCTTAGGTGAAACAGGTTATTAAAAGCCATTTTGGCAGATTTTGTTCTCTGGGGCCTGTACTTCTCTCCAAAACCGTGGAAATGGTATAACATGGTCCTTTTAGGTTCCTAGGTAATTGGTCCAATGCCTATGCTTTGAAAACCTTTTCCCCCTAATTCTGATTAGAACTGGTGCCACTGTCCACAGCCTCCCTCTGTTTCACCAGCCCCCAAGGATGTAAGAGCGTCAGGATTTTGCTGATTCATGATCGTGCATCTGAAAACATTACATTACTGAGCTGGCATTTGATTGGTTGAATGGCACATTGTAATGACAGAAATTTGGAGAGTCTGGTTCAGATAATCCAAAGCCATTTGGAATGCGGGCAGTGAGCACTGACCAGGAAGTTCACAGTGAGGGGCAGGGCTGCTCCAAATCCCGTTCCCGTGACCATCACTGGTGCAGCGGATGGTGCTCTCCCCAGTGAGGCTGAAGATCACCCCCTTCTCTGGGTGCGAGTCACATGTGTAAGTCACTTCTGTTCCAAAAGGAAAGACTTCCAGAGGGTTTCCTGTGTGTCTCCCGTTAAGGATGTCTGGAGGATTTGGACACAAAATTTCTGGAAAGAGGACAAAAGCTTTAAGTTTCATTGAAGAGTGTCACCAGAGGTATGCTACAGACATAGGGTGCTAAGGGTGGTGCTACCTAAAAACATGAAAGCTACAACACAGTCCATTAGGCCTTTGATGAGATGGACAAAATGAAATGAGATTTCAGTCTCAGTTTGTTCTTTTTCTTGAACGAAAAAATACAATAGAATTTGCTTAACCCGATCCTCCAGTCCTTTCAGCTTTCTGCAGAATGTATAGAAGTTTGGCACATTTAGTGAAGCACCGAAAGTGTTAGAGAACTAAAAGAACCTATTGAAGGGTAACTCATTCATTTACTCAACATATATTAATTGAGAACTTACTCTGTGTGAGCCTCTCATCAGGGCCCTGAGGACACATGGCAAAGAACACAGATGATGTCCTTGTCCTCCAAGGAGCTTACATTCTCTGCAAACAGCCCTACAATGTCCTCCATGTGTGCTCATCACCTTACAGACTTGAAACCTTTCCTTTATGACTTATGGAAACTGACCATCAATCTTGATTATCATGGACGTGCTGTCACAATGAGTGGAAACATGTATGGTTCATTGTAAATATTCTGAGTGGCTCAGACTGCCTTGTTTCTTCATACGCATAGGTTTGTTATGATTTATTTTTTATTCTGTACTTTCTATCTGATGTCAAATTGTTACTGTTTTCTAGGGTCTGCTTCTGTGTTTAAAACAGTTCCTCCCTCACTTATAACTGGGCTTGGAATTTGGAAGGAGCTACTCAAACTAGAAAGAGTCATGAATAATAAGAGGTAGAGTCCACTCAATAGCTGAGCTCTAACACATGGCAGTAGGACAACCATTTGTCATGATACGTCAGTGGATGTCGAGTTTCCTGAAGAGCAAGGGTCTCTAAAAGATTTGTTTTTAAAGAAAGTTTTGCTACACAACACAGCAGAGGATGACTGAGTAGTTTTCCAGCAACATGAACATTTTAGTAACATTTGATTGTTTAAGTATATTTATAGTTTCCAGTCTTTAGGATCAAGAGGTGAAGCAAAGTCCTATCTTCCATTGGGAAAATACAAATGGGTAGATTAGGAGAAATCACTAGTGGCATTGCCTATAGGAAACTCTCAGTTTTTAATGAGGTCATTATCTGAATCTTTCAGCATAATTCATTTAGATACATGTTTTGAGTATTTAAGGAATCATAAACTGTTCACTCTGTGTAATGACGTTTCCACTTTCCCCTCGTTCCTAAGTTGTGTGATCTATCATTTCCTTAGCAATGATATTGTCGTTTGTTTTTGTTGTTGTTGTTGTTGTTGTTGTTTTTTTTTTTTTTGCTACTCGATTTCCCCACTTGACCAGAAATAAGACATGGATAAAAGTTTCACACATTACGTTCACTGCTATAACACTAATGCCTAAAAAACATCAAGCACATACTTGTGCTCAATAAATGACTAAACGAGTGAATATTTCTTATTTGTATATTTGCCAATATAAAAAAAAAACTGTAGAATGACTGCACCTTGGTGAAAGAAAAAGAAAGAAGGGAAGAAGGAAAAAGAAAAATAACAAAATTTTCAAAACTTTGTGTTACCTAATCTCTCCTGACCTAGAGGCAAACAGCAACAGGATTTATCACAATGAAGGGGAAATTTAAAATGACACAGAATGATTAGATGGTTCCCAAAACACATGATGCACAACAAAGTACATCATTACAAATTGATTCCCAATAAAATACTATCAAAATATGTGACACTGTTTATCAATAATTCTGATTAGAAAATGGAAGAACCCTTGCCCTTCAGGTCATGCCTCAAATTACCAAACAGATTAAAGGGAGAAATTGGCATGAGGTGCCAGCCCCTCTACTCACGCTCACACACAGGAGCACTGCTGTTCCAAAGGCTTTCCGTTCCAACCAAGACACAATAAATAGCAGAACTGCCTTTTAACTGGAATCTAAGGAAGAAAATGGTAGTGAATAGGTGAGTTTCTCAGCCAAAATGCCATCCTGTTTGCCAAGATGTCAGTATTTGGAGGATCTGAAGCCAGTAGGTGACAGAGGTTTAGAGGCCACATCAATGTGGGAAAGTCACAGCCTCCACTAAAGAAGAATAGCAAAGCACAATAACTTGGTCACATAATAATAGAGTCTTGGACTAAATTGAAGTAGGCTGCCATCTCCTACATTCTGGTTCTAGACTCAGATAATTCAATCCCTGCTAGTCATTCCCGAATAAAGGTGATAAATGTACTCATGGTCACTATCAAAATGCAACAGCCTCCCAGTGCTGACACTGGAACAGCCAGTAACACAGCTCCCAGTATGAACTGGAAGAGCAGAGATTAACTGGAAACAGAAGAATGATTGTTCTTTTGTGTCTACATTTAAGAGATGTTTATTCAGAAGGCTCACAACAGCATGTTGGGCTATGGAAGTGTGACTCATCCAGAGGGGAAATAAAAGGAGATTGGAAAGGACTTTGGCAGGTAGTCATCCAAAACTCTCAATGTACGTTGGATCCTGATGGCTCCTAAATTTTCTTGGGTGCTTGTATTTCATGCCTGCCAAGGACTCTGTGGGACATTTTGAGATTGGGTGCTTTCTTGCTCATGTTTAAGAATTTCCATGTAGACATTTGCACACTGTAAAGGGCCTGAGGTTCACATAAACAAGTTAATGCCCTCTGGAAACATTAACATCAGCCACCATGATCTCAGTTCAGAGCCCTTGGCCCATTACTAACCAGGTGACACATGACTGGATAAAGAAAAGCTTGTTCTCATCCTTTCACTCCTATTACAAAATTCACTTTTGATAGCTAAAAATTTTTCAGAAATAATTCTTAAATGATCTTAGCTATTTGTAATCAGCTTTTTGTCACATATCAAACTTTTTTGGAACTCTCCACATTACCCTTTTTACTTTCCTGCTTGGTACATGTGATTTCCTCCCTCTACGTGCCGCCTATATGTACTCATACCTAGTGATGGTATTGGTCTTTGAACCTGCCGTGTAATACATGTCTCCATTTTTCCTTATTAGCTATTAGTTCCATCTGTTCTTTACTCTTACTTCCCAAATGCACTCCCCAATGTTAACATCCTTGAATGACTCCCTTCTTAAGTCACGCTAAACCTTCCCTTTTTAAAATAACCCCAATTTCAGTGTCCAGCAGGCCACACAACCTCACACTCACCCCTCATCACAAACGAAGGACACTTTTGCCCCAAGCTGGAGATTAAGTGGAACTAGCACTCGGCCATTAGGGAGCTGGTCCAACAAGGCAGCACATGATTTGACTGGAGAAAAAGAAGAACATACAGGCATAACACTGGTGCTTAGACAATAAGACAAAACCTAAATTTGTCGGAGCGGCTGAGCATGTCGGCACCTGCACACGTGGGGGCTGCCAGGCTCCAGTCTCCCTGGAGCGTACAGTGCAGAGAAGCAGCCCCTATGAGATCATAGCCGGGCTCACAGCTGTAGAACACTTCCTGCCCAGCGGAAAAGTCATCCTTGTCGTTTGGGCTGTGATGACCATGCAGGATTTGGGGAGGTGGCTGACATACTTGGAAAGAACAGTCAAGTACCCGTCAGTTATAGGGAAATATATTTTCCAAAATTTGAACTCTTCCAAGGAGTTAAAGTTCCATGATTAAACAGATCAGATCTAACAAAGTCTAGTGATAATCAGGAAACCCTTTTTTTCTCTGTGGAAATAAAGATCAGGGAAGAGGGGTAGCCAATGACCTCACAGAAATTGAGGGCTAGAAAGGTAGAACCCATTCTTCCCAAGACAAGTTCTAAAATGATTTTAAGTCAACCAGGCATGGGCTTCTTTCTACCACTGCTGCTACCTAGTCTAGAGTTAATAGTTTTGGTGGGCTTCTACCCCACCCACATATTTGCTAGAAAAGCAATCTAGTTCACAGCGTCACCTTTCAGGTAATGAGAAGTTTGCCTGAGACTCAAAATATTGAACAGATTTCCCATTAATCTTTTCTTGCACTTCTATGATCAAAGTGTAGTGACAATCTCCATTTATATCTCTGGCTGCTCTTTTTCTTCCCAGTTGCTCTGTCAGTGGCTGTAAGAGACTGAGATGGGTGGGTGGAAAGACTGTAAGGTCCATCCTTGTCCCTAGGTATCAGCCACGACATTTATCCATCCAAACCTAATCCAGCTCGTGTGACATAAGACGGTCCATCAAAGACAAGACTGTCCGTCAAAAACAAAATCCTCTAAGCAAGCAGGTCCGTGAAAGGAGAGGGCACACTTCTTGCAGAGTGAATGATTCAAGGTGTGCCTGCCTCCATTCACAGTCTTTGGGTATGTGCTCGGGCATCAGACCTCATTTGAACTTCAACCTAATCTATATCTATTAAGAGGAATGAAAATCTGTTGAATTTTCAGCAAGTTACTTTCGCTTTCTTTTTCAGATTTCTAGTGATAAAATGTAGGAGGTGGAGCAGAACTGACAACCTCTGAGAGCCTTGTTCCTATTCGGAGGCTGTGTTATCTTTCTTCTTATGTCAGTTTCTTTCTGTGATAAATGCTGTGGCAAGAAGCAGAGCATCCCGCCTCTGCGCCAACACAATGCAGCCTGCTCCTGGGTAAGCCACTTAGAAGCACGTAATTTAGGTAATTTCTTAAACCTCTGTAAAGTTAAGCTAATCTCATTGTCACATCGATGTAAGAATCACACAATTTAAAGGCATGTTTTAAAGAGTGGGCAAGATTATCACAGGACTAACCAGAGAGTTCTCATGATTCTTCAGTATAACTGAGAAATAACGGAGCTGGTCTTGTGTCTAGAGAATTGGTCAGTAGGAGAGGCCCTAATGTCCCCTTCCTTGATGAATTAAATCTTGCTTCTCAAATGAAGGCACATACACACGAGTGCACACGTCCGTACACGCACACACGTCCCCTTAATTTCATGCTGCCTCTCCCCAAATGTACTCACACCGCTCACCACACATCCTTCCCCCAGAACAAGCACTAATCTCCTCATCCTCCTACAACTCCTGTCATCTGGGGGCCTCTTCAAAGCCTCAGTCAGACTCACCCCTGGAGCATCTGGGCAGCCCCGGCACCCACTGGTCTTGGCCTTGGCACTGAACAGTGGAGGGTCCTTTCATGGTAAAGCCAGGCTGACACGCAAACCTCACCATTTCATGTAAGGAGAATAAGCTTCTGTTCTCAGACATCATGATGCCGTTTTCAACTTCTGGACGCGTGCACTTGTTAGGCATAATGCAGCGAGGGGGAGGGCCGCTCCAGATGCCAACTTGATTGTCCTCGCTGCTGCAGTATATGGACGGCTCACCCACGAGGTCAAACAGCTTCCTCTTTCTCTCTCCAAGGTTGCAACGGTAGGTCACCACCGTTCCATATGGAAAATATTCTCTGCTGGTGCTGACAAAGTCTCCGTTGGCGATGGCTGGGGGTGGCCCACAAAGAATACCTGGGAAAAGGGACAGCAAGTTAAAACCCCAATTCCTTAAACTTGTATTCAATCATGACTTTTGCTAACCACTTAGAAAAATGACCCAAATGACAATGTTCAGAACACTTCTGCTCTTCTCTTCTCTTGGCTAATATACAGACATCTGTTCACACAACTGCAGACTAGCTAACCACAATATCATGACTCCTGCTCTTCTGAATATTATTTCAGTAAATGTACTCACATATTATTACCGTCCATATACTTTTCATTGTAAGTGAGAACTTTTACATATCACTGAATTCCTTTTTAAATTTAATTCTCTCTCTGTTGAAGGCATTGGTATTTATTCAATTGGTTATTACTGAGGTACAGCATGGAATATGGATTATCAAATACATAAAATCCAAAGCTCAAGCACAACTAACACAAAATAGATAGAGCACAAGCATACAAAATACACATGGCAGACCAGTCAGAGATTCAGAAGGAATAAAAATAACTGAACATCTGTTTTATTCTATGCTAATGAATCTGAAAATGAGAATACTAGAAATAAAGTTATATTTTGACAATACAGACTTGAGAAGAGGCAGCATATTGAAGAAGCAGGAAAAAAAACATCAAAAACACTGCTAGTAACAAGATATGAAGCACAAGTCTTTTTACAGACAAATTTAACCTAATATGCAAGTAACAGATAAATCCTAGGCATTTAAAATCATTCCAGAGCACCCAAATATTTCTATCTCTATGACAGATACCTTAAGTAGATACTTATTGACTTATTTATTATAACTTTTAAAAGCAAATTTCAGAAGATGCATATTTCTTGTAGAAAATTTGTAAAATACAAATGTCAATCACCTTTTAGCCCATTGCTAGAAAGAACCACTGTTAACTACTTAATGTGTAATCTTTAATACACACGCCTGCACTTCGCTATTTCTACGGTATCTCTGTTAGGTGAGTAATGCTTCAGAGTAAGAATGTGCTTTCTGATTCCATTTGGAAGATTTCTCTCTCTTGTCTATATCCATTCGGGCATATTTTAATCTTTCTTTTTTTAATAGATCACGTGCCTTGTTCCTTTTATCAGATTATTTCCAGAACATTATTTGGAACAGGCACCACATACGGATTCTTTGAGTTTTTCACCATAATAAATAATAACGTAGGTAACACCTGTACATTAATCCTGGCCAAAACCTGCGGTGACTACTTTCTTTTAAGAGTAAGCCAAATTGTAGAATTTCAGGATTAAAGTCATGTTATTCCTTAAAGTTTCTGATGCATATTTGGTACTGGCCTGTGAGAAAGTTTCTTACCACTAGTCCTACTACCAGTTGGGTTGGAGAATGTTGAATTCTTCAGATTAGCACCAAACCCAGCGTTACAGCCTCTTTATGTTCTTTGTGAATTTGCAGCTGCTCCCTCCTCTAAGTGCCTCACAGTGTAGGAATCTCATAGCCCAAACAGCTTGTAGGAAACATGGCTTGTCACTGTTCAGACAGAGAAGAAAGCAGGGAGGGCCCAGGACTTGAACACATGACCTGGGAGTAAGAGTTGACAGAGAAGACGCAGGGCACCTTCACCAATGTTGTGCTCCTTTACTTCAGTAAAGAGAGTCACCTTCAACTGGAAGGTGTTCAACCAACAAAGGGACACTTGGGGCTGTTCGAATTGAGTTCAACACGACTGTTTAAACTAAATAAAATAAATGATTCCCCAGGATAAGGAAAAACCAGGAGGAACTAGAAGCTTGAAACATCGTGAACACTTTGAAGGATATGAGTGTTTTCTTCAAATACCATCAGGAGGATCCCGTTGCCAAGAGGGATGAAATGTGTTCCTTGTAATTCTAGGGGGCAGCTCTAGGATTGACCACGGGATAAACGGGGAAAGAGATTTCAACTCACGTTCACAAACTGGTGGCTCCGTCTCCCAAATGACAGAATAGCCTGAGATGATACATTCAGCAGATGAGTGACCAATGAGTCGATACCTAAAAGCAAAAAAGGGAAAGATCACTGTGCTCTACACATCCCATCAACTTGCTCAGCTCGCCTGCATGGCACAGCCGAAAGGCTCCAATCTGAGAGAAGTCCAGGGACGCGCCTAAACTCCATCCATTTTATCTGGCTTTCCTACATCTGTTTTTCTATTCTCTCACTATTGAAAGGAATATTGCCTTTCTAACTGCTCATGGCTCCCACTGCTTCTTAATTTCTTGGTTTCATTTTGGATTCAATGAAGTACCAAAATAAAACAATCCCTTTACAGACCTGTCTGATTATTTTCTTCTTAACATCTGGGTTTTCCCCTCTTATTTTTGTTGCCATTTAAATTCATTTTGTATTTTCCTGATACACACACACACACACACACATACACACACACACGCTGTATATTAACCCTGTTATGTCATCTTAGTTTAGGCATGTATCTTGTGAATATGTCTAGATTGTGAAGCTTCTGATTCTATTTGGAAGTTTCTGTTTTACAACAAGGAGATTAAACTATCCACCTTTACTGACCTAAATCATGTGTTTGATCTTGCTTTTGTCATCACTGCCTCCTTCATAACGTCCAATGGTAAGGATGTCTGCCCCAAACATTTCTGACAGAACAGACAGATATAATCTCTGTTATTGCTTTCCCTTCCCCCTCATTTGCTACATGAAACAGAGAGTTGAACATCTTTTGAGTGCTGTAATAATTTGGAAGCTAAATACCTAATGTTCCTTTAAAAGTTTCTCAATAAGGAAATGTTAAAATAAATAAATAAATATAATTTTCATTTCATATGCATGTGCTATATGTATACACGATGCATGAATTTAAACCAATTTTCTCAATTTTGGTGTCAAAGTAACTATAATCTGCCCCTTTCCTCTTTAATAGAAATCTAGCTTGTTTTCTTGCTTTCTCCCATTTTTCTAGTTTTGTGGATATGCTCTATGACTGTACAAATTCTAATTACTTTATGATTACATAGAAATGTTTTTCCTTGTACCAACTCATTCTGTCGTTATACTTAGTTTTATTACTTTGTTAAAATATTTGATCATGTTTCTTAAAATTTGGTTTTGCCTTTTTTGTTTTGGCCAATATTCTGCCTCACTGGTACTTATCATTCTCCCTTTTTTTTCAATGCTTGTGGACTGCCTGAGTTTATCTTTTTTCTATTTCTCCACAAGTATGCTTCCTGGAAAGTATACAGGTGTGGTCTGGGGACCTTGTTTATACTGAATGTACATCTGGAGCCCCTTGACGTGACTACCAGGTTGGCTCATGAGGAAATCTATCTTCGGCGGTTTAGCCATGTGAAAGATCAATGTGATGTCAGCATAAATTAATTTCTTTTGTCGGCTTTTTACAAATTTATTAATTTCCTTTCTGTGTTCTTGAAGGTTTATTTTGGTGGTGGTGTTTTCTCTGAAATACAAAAGGACATTCTTTAGTTGTGGGAATGCTATGGGCTTATTGTTTCCTCTTCTGCAACTTTTGTTACGTGGAATTTAAATCCTCATTCTCTTTAACACATATCTTCTTTTCCCCCCTTTCCTTTATCCTATTCTACTGAATTCTGGGAGAATTTGATTAATTTTTCTTCTTGCATTCTCCTTAATTTTCTATATATTCAGTGTGTTTATCACAGATTTTTTTAGTTTGACAATTGTACTTTTAATTCATATGCAAACATTCTCAATTTTCTAACTAGCTTCACAGAAGCAGTGTGCAACTGAATCTGGCTCAATATGTAAACAGGAGATTGTTCTAAAAGTTCCACCTATTTCTTGAAAGTAATTCTAATTTATAAGCGGAGATACCTTCTCATTTTTTCACATTGATCTTTTTTACAGTAATTTCCTGCAACATATCATAAGCTCTATGGTTTTTTCTCTAATACCACAGAGATGTTCACCCTTACTCAGTATTACAGGATAAAAAGGACACAGTCATTAAATGACAGATTGCACTCAGAAAAGCTCAGAGCAGTAACAAGTATATAGATTTACTCTAATTTTACTCTGATAGATTATAGGTACTACCATCTGTTACACCTTCTTTTGCAAATATACTGAAGGTACAAGTTTCTTTTCCGTGTTTATCATGGCAGTACACATTTGTCCTGTATTCTCTATCTGGCTCAGATGCTCACATTGGGTGAGAGGCTGAAACTCCACTGTGTGCTGAGCAAGACTAAGCATGGAAGGTGGGACTGCTGCCCAGGGTACCCTTTAAACCTGACATTTTCACAGGGGGCTCTGTTATGGGTAGACTAGTGCTCCCCAAAAAGGTATGTAGAAGCCTTGACGTGAAACCCCCAGGAATGTGACCTTATTTGGAAATAGGGTCTTGAAGATAACATCACATTAAGATAAGGTCATTAGGGTGGGCCCATATCCAATATGACTGGCATACTTTTAAAAAGAGAGAACTTTGGACATGGACCACACAGAGAGGACAATGCCATGCGAGGACAGAGACAGGGTGAAGATGGCCATGGAAGATGGAGGCAAAAATTAGAGAGGCAGTGCCACATGCCAAGGAAGGTCTGAGACTCCCATGAGATGCAGGAGGCAAGGAGGGAAACTGCCTCGGGGCTTTGGAGGGAGTACATCCTGTTGACACCTTGATTTCCTTCATAACTATGAGAATATAAATTTTTGAGGTTGCCCTAAGCCACCCAGTTTGTCATACTTTGTTATGGCAGCCATGCCAGACCCATAGTGAATCTACCTTTAAGATGTGCTTTCTCATCTGGTTGCTCCATGGCCTCCCCTTCCTTCAGTATCTGTCCTGGGTCAGGGATTTCGTATGCTTTGACTATGCCCTCCGTCCACCCTCCTCCTTTCTACCTGGTGAATACCTCGCTCTTCTTCTATGCACTGCCCTGGTTTCCAGCAAGAATGCAGATTATCCCTCGAATCCTCCTGTAACGTTGTTCATTTCAATCAGGAGTTAAACGCCTGTATTCTAGCTTTTTAAGAGCAGATGGTAACAGCCTAGCTTTCCTTTCTGAGATGTGGCCCGAAGGTAGTATTGCTGTTCTGCAACTCTTGACCCAAGAGATGTTGCTGTCAACTCACCCTCTATTACAAGTATACATAATTCTGGATCCAAACTGGGTGTTTGTGTCTATGTGCACCATGCCATTCACAGGATCTGCAGGAGTTTCACATGACTTTCCTTGAAAAAGAAACAGAGTTTTGGAGCCAGGAAGAATTGTCTGAACTTTTGTTGGTCCATAACACATTAGTCCCCACCTGACTGCAGCTTCCCGAACAGTGTCCGCAATTCTGAGGGATCCGCACATTTTTCTCACCTTGAGGAACATCACCAGACTCCTCAGGATCAGCCACTTCCCAAGCACCACACTAGAAATACCTCCTTTCCAGATCTATCTTATATTTGCCTCAAATCTTTTATCAAACTATTAACGTTATGTGTGAGTTTGTATCCCACCAGTATAAAAATTTTTCTCTTACCTTCTTATTCAAGCAGTTTATGTCTCCTGAAATTCTGTTTCCTGATTTGGAGTAATTCAATATTTACTTCCCCATAAAAGATGGACTTTTCCCACACACAAATATTCCTTGAAACATTCTAATGACATAAATATTTCAACCAATATTTCAGGATGACCTACAAGACTAAGTCTTACACTCACCTATCTGAACAAGTTTAACGAATAGACTTTTCTTATTTTGAAATTGGGTTAAAAAAAAAAAGTAAGATACTACAGATACTTTGATAAATGTGGGACTGCTCCAAGGCAGGGTTTACTCACGTTTACAGACATCTTTGACACTGGACCACGTGAGGTTTGCTAGACACGTGATAGAGAATGAGTACCTGCGGTACTCAGGGCGGCATTCATACTTTAAAGAGGTCCCAATGGGAAACTCAGATTCATTGGTTGGGATTTTCAACTTGGCAAACTGAAAAGGATCTGGGGCGGTACAGCGACCTAGAGACCAAGAAATCAAGAACATCAGAGTGAACAAAAAGGTACCCGATACCATTCTTACTTGTCTTTTTCTTGTTAGATGTGATGTCAGATTTGGAACGGTGATTTCCTTGTGACCTTCGGAGAGAAAGATCCTTGAGCACGTGTCCATGAGGAAAGAAACTATCTGGAGCACTCTTGCTCTCTGGGCATTTTACGCATACAATTTACTGTAAAACACAGCACCAGTTCAATTTTCCACATTTTTACGGAGCCAGAAAGAGTGCTTCCGCCCAGGGTTCCTGTCTGGTTTCCTTGTACTTCAGTGCCTCAGACTCCACTGGGGGGCTTAGGAGCATGAATGGGCACCTCAAGGTGTGTATTTCTTACAATTAGGAAGCAACCACCAACTTTCTAGGTCTGATTTTCAAGCCGACCATGTCAACACAATGTAGAAAAAGGAGCATCTCTTCAAAGAAAAAACAAAGAAACAGAAAGTACAGTTCTTATTATAAGAAAACACTGTTAGAAGTGTATGTTGAATGTGATTCTAGGTGGAGTTCCCGGCCCCTATAAATTATAGCTCTAAGCTTGAGGAGTACAGACTCGCTGTGGATTCAAGTAGAATGAAATGTAAAAAGTGCATAGGTTTGGAAAAATAGAAGTTGTTTCCTTTTTGGTTTTGACAATAACTTCTCCTTTAATTTCTTCTGTAGCTGTCCTCCACCTTCCTTTCAAATATCTCTCCAAATAGTAAAAGTTATACTAGAGCCAATTTTGCATCCAGACAGTTCTCCGTGTCAAGATTTGAAAAACAGTTTCTCATCCCTTTAATACAGTTTAATACTTTACCTCACTGAAAATGTGCTTAATTTCAACGTGTCATCACAGGAAACTCATTCATCTACTTTACCTGGTTCCCTTTTATTTTTGACGTTGAATTTTAGCTGTAATGGCTTCTAGTAAAAGGAATCCCCCTTTACGACTAAAACCTACCAGCTAAGGCTAAATCACACATGAAGATGGTCTGGCAGGTCTCCATGTAAAATTCTAGCTGATAAAACTACAGCTGCCATCTCACGATAGGGTTCTGGTGGGGAAAAAAAAAATCATAGAACTTAGGAGAAGATTGCCTCTGGCTGTTGATTCAGTGAATCTGACAGGTCTCTGCATTTGTCAAGAGGCCCAGAGGGACACCTGTGTTGAAGCCATGGTGGTAGAGAAGGAAAGTGAGGGCAAAAAATACCTTCTGAGTGTCTGCACTTGGTCCCTTTTTCTCTAGAACTGCTCTTGTCTCTCAGAGTTCCCCAGGGGTCAGTCTGTTATGCCAGGACCAGGGTCACTTCTACAACGTACTCTCTCCTTCCCAACTTTACATTCTGGTGTGCGTGTCTTAGCTCTGTCGGGTGTCTTAGGAAACCTTCTGCAGGCCTTAGAAATACACACTCTATTTTGCACTTTTCCTTAGCGTTCACAATCCTTTGATCTTTGTTCCATCAAAGTGGGAAGATATCAATGGTTAAATTAGTATGGGGCTAAGGAGCAAGTAAGCTTCACTTTATCTTAGAAGTTAACCCAAGTTGGCTAAAGGAATTTTTGTAGGGGACTACGATGCAGCCCGATGTTCACAGACAGTGCACAGTGGTCTCAGGTCAAACAGGTTATTAAAAGCCATTTTGGCAGATTTTGTTCTCTGCTGGCCTGTGCTTCTCTCCAGATCCTGTGAAATGATATAGCATGGTCCAGTTAAGGCTCATAGGTATTTGCTTTCAATGCTTAGGCTTTGAAAACACCTTCCTTCTAATTCTGATTAGGAAGAGAGCCAGCCGCCACTGCTTCCCTCACTTTACCTCAGACCTCTAGAAAAAAGATCATCAGAATCTTGCATGTTCATGTATCTCAAAACATTTTGTTAGTGATTTGGCATTTAATTGGTTCAGGAGCACAAATAAACACAACATTATATGACAGAAATTTAGAGTCTGGTTTAGATATTCCAAAGCCATTTGGAATGTGGGGCAGTGAGCACTGACCAGGAAGTTCACAGCGAGGGGCAGGGCTGCTCCAAATCCCGTTCCCGTGACCATCACTGGTGCAGCGGATGGTGCTCTCCCCAGTGAGGCTGAAGATCACCCCCGTCTCTGGGTGCGAGTCACACGTATAAGTCACTTCTGTTCCAAAAGGAAAGACTTCCAGAGGGTTTCCTGTGTGTCTCCCGTTAAGGATGTCTGGAGGATTTGGACACAAAATTTCTGGAAAGAAGACAAAAGCTTTAAGTTTCACTGAAGAGTCTCACCAGAGGTACGCTACAGACATAGGGTGCTAAGGTTGGTGCTACCTAAAGACACGAAGGCTATGACATGGTCCGTAAGGCCTTTGATGAGATGGACAAAATGAAATGAGATTTCAGTCTTTTTTTTTTTTTTAATGAAAAGGTCCAAAATTTTGGCTATCCCAATCTTTCAGACCTTTAATTTTCTGCAGAATAGAAACTTGGCACTGTTAATTATCAAAACTGTTAAAGAAGAAAAAATAACCTATTGGAAGGTAACTAATTCATTTACTCAACGTATATTAATTGAGCACTTGTTCTGTGTCAGCCTCTCATCAGGGCCCTGGGGATACACAGCAAAGGGCGCTGATAAATTCTTGTCCTCCAAGGAGCTTACATTCTCTGCAAACAGCTCTACAGTGTATTCCATGTGTGCTCATCACCTTACAGACTTGAAACCTTTCCTTTATGACTTATGGAAACTGACCATCAATCTTGATTATCATGGACGTGCTGTCACAATGAGTGGAAACATGTATGGTTCATTGTAAATATTCTGAGTGGCTCAGACTGCCTTGTTTCTTCATACGCATATTTGTTTATGAGTTATTATTTTTTTCTAACTTTCTGTCCAACGTCAAATTGTTACTGTTTTCTAGGATCTGCTTGTGTGTTTAAAACGGTTCCTCCCTCACTTCTAACTGGTGCTTCTAACTGGGCTTGGGATTTGGAAGGAGCTACTCAAACTAGAAAGAGTCATGAATAATAAGAGGTAGAGTCCACTCAATAGCTGAGCTCTAACACACGGCAGTAGGACAACCATTTGTCATGATACGTCAGTGGATGCCGAGTTTCATGAAGAGCAAGGGTCTCTAAAAGATTTGTTTTTTAAAGAAAGTTTTGCTACACAACACAGCAGAGGATGACTGAGTAGTTTTCCAGCAACATGAACATTTTAGTAACATTTGATTGTTTAAGTATATTTATAGTTTCCAGTCTTTAGGATCAAGAGGTGAAGCAAAGTCCTATCTTCCATTGGGAAAATACAAATGGGTAGATTAGGAGAAATCACTAGTGGCATTGCCTATAGGAAACTCTCAGTTTTTAATGGGGTAATTATCTGAATCTTCAGCATAATTTATTTAGATACATGTTTTGAGTGTTTAAGGAATCGTAAACTGTTCACTCTGTGTAATGACGTTTCCACTTTCCCCTCACTCCTATGTTGTGTGATCTATCATTTCCATAGCAATGATGTCGTCTTTCGTTTTTTTTTTTTTTTTCTTTTTTTGCTTCTCGATTTCACCACTTGACCAGAAATAACATGTGGACAAAAAATTCGCTCATCATGTTCATTGCTATAACACCAATGCCTAGAAAAACATCAAGCACATAGTATGTGTTTAATAAATGATTAAATGAATGAATGTTTCTTATTTGTATATTTGCCAATATAAAAAAATGTAGAATGACTCCACTTAATGGAAAAAAGAAAAATAAAGAAGGAAAGTACGAAAAAAGAAAATAATTGCCAACACTTTACATTATTAATGTCTCCTGACCTAGAGGCAACCCCAGCAGGAGTTATGACAAAGAAGACAAAATTCAAAATGACTGATACTGATTAGATGGTTCCCAAAACATGTGATGCATAGCAAAGTACATCACTACACACTGACTCACACTAAAATACTACTGAAATATGTGATACTATTCATCAATAATTCAGATTAGAATCAAACGCTAATGAAGCCATGCCTCAAATTACCAAACAGATCAAAGGGAGAGATTGGCATGAGGTGCCAGCCCCTCTACTCACGCTCACACACAGGAGCACTGCTGTTCCAAAGGCTTTCCGTTCCAACCAAGACACAGTAACTAGCAGAACTGCCTTTTAACTGGAATCTAAGGAAAATAATGGTTGTGAATAGGTGAGTTCCTCAGCCAAAATGCCATCCTGTTTGCAAAAAACTCAGCATTTGGAGGACCTGAAACCAGTAGTTGCCAGAGGCCACATCAATCTGGGAAAGTCACAGCCTCCACTGAAGGAGAATGGCAAAGCACAATCACTTGGTCACATAATAATAGAGTCTTGGACTAAATTGAAGTAGGCTGCCATCTCCTACATTCTGGTTCTAGACTCAGATAATTCAATCCCTGCTAGTCATTCCCGAATAAAGGTGATAAATGTACTCATGGTCACTATCAAAATGCAACAGCCTCCCAGTGCTGACACTGGAACAGCCAGTAACACAGCTCCCAGTATGAACTGGAAGAGCAGAGATTAACTGGAAACAGAAGAATGATTGTTCTTTTGTGTCTACATTTAAGAGATGTTTATTCAGAAGGCTCACAACAGCATGTTGGGCTATGGAAGTGTGACTCATCCAGAGGGGAAATAAAAGGAGATTGGAAAGGACTTTGGCAGGTAGTCATCCAAAACTCTCAATGTACGTTGGATCCTGATGGCTCCTAAATTTTCTTGGGTGCTTGTATTTCATGCCTGCCAAGGACTCTGTGGGACATTTTGAGATTGGGTGCTTTCTTGCTCATGTTTAAGAATTTCCATGTAGACATTTGCACACTGTAAAGGGCCTGAGGTTCACATAAACAAGTTAATGCCCTCTGGAAACATTAACATCAGCCACCATGATCTCAGTTCAGAGCCCTTGGCCCATTACTAACCAGGTGACACATGACTGGATAAAGAAAAGCTTGTTCTCATCCTTTCACTCCTATTACAAAATTCACTTTTGATAGCTAAAAATTTTTCAGAAATAATTCTTAAATGATCTTAGCTATTTGTAATCAGCTTTTTGTCACATATCAAACTTTTTTGGAACTCTCCACATTACCCTTTTTACTTTCCTGCTTGGTACATGTGATTTCCTCCCTCTACGTGCCGCCTATATGTACTCATACCTAGTGATGGTATTGGTCTTTGAACCTGCCGTGTAATACATGTCTCCATTTTTCCTTATTAGCTATTAGTTCCATCTGTTCTTTACTCTTACTTCCCAAATGCACTCCCCAATGTTAACATCCTTGAATGACTCCCTTCTTAAGTCACGCTAAACCTTCCCTTTTTAAAATAACCCCAATTTCAGTGTCCAGCAGGCCACACAACCTCACACTCACCCCTCATCACAAACGAAGGACACTTTTGCCCCAAGCTGGAGATTAAGTGGAACTAGCACTCGGCCATTAGGGAGCTGGTCCAACAAGGCAGCACATGATTTGACTGGAGAAAAAGAAGAACATACAGGCATAACACTGGTGCTTAGACAATAAGACAAAACCTAAATTTGTCGGAGCGGCTGAGCATGTCGGCACCTGCACACGTGGGGGCTGCCAGGCTCCAGTCTCCCTGGAGCGTACAGTGCAGAGAAGCAGCCCCTATGAGATCATAGCCGGGCTCACAGCTGTAGAACACTTCCTGCCCAGCGGAAAAGTCATCCTTGTCGTTTGGGCTGTGATGACCATGCAGGATTTGGGGAGGTGGCTGACATACTTGGAAAGAACAGTCAAGTACCCGTCAGTTATAGGGAAATATATTTTCCAAAATTTGAACTCTTCCAAGGAGTTAAAGTTCCATGATTAAACAGATCAGATCTAACAAAGTCTAGTGATAATCAGGAAACCCTTTTTTTCTCTGTGGAAATAAAGATCAGGGAAGAGGGGTAGCCAATGACCTCACAGAAATTGAGGGCTAGAAAGGTAGAACCCATTCTTCCCAAGACAAGTTCTAAAATGATTTTAAGTCAACCAGGCATGGGCTTCTTTCTACCACTGCTGCTACCTAGTCTAGAGTTAATAGTTTTGGTGGGCTTCTACCCCACCCACATATTTGCTAGAAAAGCAATCTAGTTCACAGCGTCACCTTTCAGGTAATGAGAAGTTTGCCTGAGACTCAAAATATTGAACAGATTTCCCATTAATCTTTTCTTGCACTTCTATGATCAAAGTGTAGTGACAATCTCCATTTATATCTCTGGCTGCTCTTTTTCTTCCCAGTTGCTCTGTCAGTGGCTGTAAGAGACTGAGATGGGTGGGTGGAAAGACTGTAAGGTCCATCCTTGTCCCTAGGTATCAGCCACGACATTTATCCATCCAAACCTAATCCAGCTCGTGTGACATAAGACGGTCCATCAAAGACAAGACTGTCCGTCAAAAACAAAATCCTCTAAGCAAGCAGGTCCGTGAAAGGAGAGGGCACACTTCTTGCAGAGTGAATGATTCAAGGTGTGCCTGCCTCCATTCACAGTCTTTGGGTATGTGCTCGGGCATCAGACCTCATTTGAACTTCAACCTAATCTATATCTATTAAGAGGAATGAAAATCTGTTGAATTTTCAGCAAGTTACTTTCGCTTTCTTTTTCAGATTTCTAGTGATAAAATGTAGGAGGTGGAGCAGAACTGACAACCTCTGAGAGCCTTGTTCCTATTCGGAGGCTGTGTTATCTTTCTTCTTATGTCAGTTTCTTTCTGTGATAAATGCTGTGGCAAGAAGCAGAGCATCCCGCCTCTGCGCCAACACAATGCAGCCTGCTCCTGGGTAAGCCACTTAGAAGCACGTAATTTAGGTAATTTCTTAAACCTCTGTAAAGTTAAGCTAATCTCATTGTCACATCGATGTAAGAATCACACAATTTAAAGGCATGTTTTAAAGAGTGGGCAAGATTATCACAGGACTAACCAGAGAGTTCTCATGATTCTTCAGTATAACTGAGAAATAACGGAGCTGGTCTTGTGTCTAGAGAATTGGTCAGTAGGAGAGGCCCTAATGTCCCCTTCCTTGATGAATTAAATCTTGCTTCTCAAATGAAGGCACATACACACGAGTGCACACGTCCGTACACGCACACACGTCCCCTTAATTTCATGCTGCCTCTCCCCAAATGTACTCACACCGCTCACCACACATCCTTCCCCCAGAACAAGCACTAATCTCCTCATCCTCCTACAACTCCTGTCATCTGGGGGCCTCTTCAAAGCCTCAGTCAGACTCACCCCTGGAGCATCTGGGCAGCCCCGGCACCCACTGGTCTTGGCCTTGGCACTGAACAGTGGAGGGTCCTTTCATGGTAAAGCCAGGCTGACACGCAAACCTCACCATTTCATGTAAGGAGAATAAGCTTCTGTTCTCAGACATCATGATGCCGTTTTCAACTTCTGGACGCGTGCACTTGTTAGGCATAATGCAGCGAGGGGGAGGGCCGCTCCAGATGCCAACTTGATTGTCCTCGCTGCTGCAGTATATGGACGGCTCACCCACGAGGTCAAACAGCTTCCTCTTTCTCTCTCCAAGGTTGCAACGGTAGGTCACCACCGTTCCATATGGAAAATATTCTCTGCTGGTGCTGACAAAGTCTCCGTTGGCGATGGCTGGGGGTGGCCCACAAAGAATACCTGGGAAAAGGGACAGCAAGTTAAAACCCCAATTCCTTAAACTTGTATTCAATCATGACTTTTGCTAACCACTTAGAAAAATGACCCAAATGACAATGTTCAGAACACTTCTGCTCTTCTCTTCTCTTGGCTAATATACAGACATCTGTTCACACAACTGCAGACTAGCTAACCACAATATCATGACTCCTGCTCTTCTGAATATTATTTCAGTAAATGTACTCACATATTATTACCGTCCATATACTTTTCATTGTAAGTGAGAACTTTTACATATCACTGAATTCCTTTTTAAATTTAATTCTCTCTCTGTTGAAGGCATTGGTATTTATTCAATTGGTTATTACTGAGGTACAGCATGGAATATGGATTATCAAATACATAAAATCCAAAGCTCAAGCACAACTAACACAAAATAGATAGAGCACAAGCATACAAAATACACATGGCAGACCAGTCAGAGATTCAGAAGGAATAAAAATAACTGAACATCTGTTTTATTCTATGCTAATGAATCTGAAAATGAGAATACTAGAAATAAAGTTATATTTTGACAATACAGACTTGAGAAGAGGCAGCATATTGAAGAAGCAGGAAAAAAAACATCAAAAACACTGCTAGTAACAAGATATGAAGCACAAGTCTTTTTACAGACAAATTTAACCTAATATGCAAGTAACAGATAAATCCTAGGCATTTAAAATCATTCCAGAGCACCCAAATATTTCTATCTCTATGACAGATACCTTAAGTAGATACTTATTGACTTATTTATTATAACTTTTAAAAGCAAATTTCAGAAGATGCATATTTCTTGTAGAAAATTTGTAAAATACAAATGTCAATCACCTTTTAGCCCATTGCTAGAAAGAACCACTGTTAACTACTTAATGTGTAATCTTTAATACACACGCCTGCACTTCGCTATTTCTACGGTATCTCTGTTAGGTGAGTAATGCTTCAGAGTAAGAATGTGCTTTCTGATTCCATTTGGAAGATTTCTCTCTCTTGTCTATATCCATTCGGGCATATTTTAATCTTTCTTTTTTTAATAGATCACGTGCCTTGTTCCTTTTATCAGATTATTTCCAGAACATTATTTGGAACAGGCACCACATACGGATTCTTTGAGTTTTTCACCATAATAAATAATAACGTAGGTAACACCTGTACATTAATCCTGGCCAAAACCTGCGGTGACTACTTTCTTTTAAGAGTAAGCCAAATTGTAGAATTTCAGGATTAAAGTCATGTTATTCCTTAAAGTTTCTGATGCATATTTGGTACTGGCCTGTGAGAAAGTTTCTTACCACTAGTCCTACTACCAGTTGGGTTGGAGAATGTTGAATTCTTCAGATTAGCACCAAACCCAGCGTTACAGCCTCTTTATGTTCTTTGTGAATTTGCAGCTGCTCCCTCCTCTAAGTGCCTCACAGTGTAGGAATCTCATAGCCCAAACAGCTTGTAGGAAACATGGCTTGTCACTGTTCAGACAGAGAAGAAAGCAGGGAGGGCCCAGGACTTGAACACATGACCTGGGAGTAAGAGTTGACAGAGAAGACGCAGGGCACCTTCACCAATGTTGTGCTCCTTTACTTCAGTAAAGAGAGTCACCTTCAACTGGAAGGTGTTCAACCAACAAAGGGACACTTGGGGCTGTTCGAATTGAGTTCAACACGACTGTTTAAACTAAATAAAATAAATGATTCCCCAGGATAAGGAAAAACCAGGAGGAACTAGAAGCTTGAAACATCGTGAACACTTTGAAGGATATGAGTGTTTTCTTCAAATACCATCAGGAGGATCCCGTTGCCAAGAGGGATGAAATGTGTTCCTTGTAATTCTAGGGGGCAGCTCTAGGATTGACCACGGGATAAACGGGGAAAGAGATTTCAACTCACGTTCACAAACTGGTGGCTCCGTCTCCCAAATGACAGAATAGCCTGAGATGATACATTCAGCAGATGAGTGACCAATGAGTCGATACCTAAAAGCAAAAAAGGGAAAGATCACTGTGCTCTACACATCCCATCAACTTGCTCAGCTCGCCTGCATGGCACAGCCGAAAGGCTCCAATCTGAGAGAAGTCCAGGGACGCGCCTAAACTCCATCCATTTTATCTGGCTTTCCTACATCTGTTTTTCTATTCTCTCACTATTGAAAGGAATATTGCCTTTCTAACTGCTCATGGCTCCCACTGCTTCTTAATTTCTTGGTTTCATTTTGGATTCAATGAAGTACCAAAATAAAACAATCCCTTTACAGACCTGTCTGATTATTTTCTTCTTAACATCTGGGTTTTCCCCTCTTATTTTTGTTGCCATTTAAATTCATTTTGTATTTTCCTGATACACACACACACACACACACATACACACACACACGCTGTATATTAACCCTGTTATGTCATCTTAGTTTAGGCATGTATCTTGTGAATATGTCTAGATTGTGAAGCTTCTGATTCTATTTGGAAGTTTCTGTTTTACAACAAGGAGATTAAACTATCCACCTTTACTGACCTAAATCATGTGTTTGATCTTGCTTTTGTCATCACTGCCTCCTTCATAACGTCCAATGGTAAGGATGTCTGCCCCAAACATTTCTGACAGAACAGACAGATATAATCTCTGTTATTGCTTTCCCTTCCCCCTCATTTGCTACATGAAACAGAGAGTTGAACATCTTTTGAGTGCTGTAATAATTTGGAAGCTAAATACCTAATGTTCCTTTAAAAGTTTCTCAATAAGGAAATGTTAAAATAAATAAATAAATATAATTTTCATTTCATATGCATGTGCTATATGTATACACGATGCATGAATTTAAACCAATTTTCTCAATTTTGGTGTCAAAGTAACTATAATCTGCCCCTTTCCTCTTTAATAGAAATCTAGCTTGTTTTCTTGCTTTCTCCCATTTTTCTAGTTTTGTGGATATGCTCTATGACTGTACAAATTCTAATTACTTTATGATTACATAGAAATGTTTTTCCTTGTACCAACTCATTCTGTCGTTATACTTAGTTTTATTACTTTGTTAAAATATTTGATCATGTTTCTTAAAATTTGGTTTTGCCTTTTTTGTTTTGGCCAATATTCTGCCTCACTGGTACTTATCATTCTCCCTTTTTTTTCAATGCTTGTGGACTGCCTGAGTTTATCTTTTTTCTATTTCTCCACAAGTATGCTTCCTGGAAAGTATACAGGTGTGGTCTGGGGACCTTGTTTATACTGAATGTACATCTGGAGCCCCTTGACGTGACTACCAGGTTGGCTCATGAGGAAATCTATCTTCGGCGGTTTAGCCATGTGAAAGATCAATGTGATGTCAGCATAAATTAATTTCTTTTGTCGGCTTTTTACAAATTTATTAATTTCCTTTCTGTGTTCTTGAAGGTTTATTTTGGTGGTGGTGTTTTCTCTGAAATACAAAAGGACGTTCTTTAGTTGTGGGAATGCTATGGGCTTATTGTTTCCTCTTCTGCAACTTTTGTTACGTGGAATTTAAATCCTCATTCTCTTTAACACATATCTTCTTTTCCCCCCTTTCCTTTATCCTATTCTACTGAATTCTGGGAGAATTTGATTAATTTTTCTTCTTGCATTCTCCTTAATTTTCTATATATTCAGTGTGTTTATCACAGATTTTTTTAGTTTGACAATTGTACTTTTAATTCATATGCAAACATTCTCAATTTTCTAACTAGCTTCACAGAAGCAGTGTGCAACTGAATCTGGCTCAATATGTAAACAGGAGATTGTTCTAAAAGTTCCACCTATTTCTTGAAAGTAATTCTAATTTATAAGCGGAGATACCTTCTCATTTTTTCACATTGATCTTTTTTACAGTAATTTCCTGCAACATATCATAAGCTCTATGGTTTTTTCTCTAATACCACAGAGATGTTCACCCTTACTCAGTATTACAGGATAAAAAGGACACAGTCATTAAATGACAGATTGCACTCAGAAAAGCTCAGAGCAGTAACAAGTATATAGATTTACTCTAATTTTACTCTGATAGATTATAGGTACTACCATCTGTTACACCTTCTTTTGCAAATATACTGAAGGTACAAGTTTCTTTTCCGTGTTTATCATGGCAGTACACATTTGTCCTGTATTCTCTATCTGGCTCAGATGCTCACATTGGGTGAGAGGCTGAAACTCCACTGTGTGCTGAGCAAGACTAAGCATGGAAGGTGGGACTGCTGCCCAGGGTACCCTTTAAACCTGACATTTTCACAGGGGGCTCTGTTATGGGTAGACTAGTGCTCCCCAAAAAGGTATGTAGAAGCCTTGACGTGAAACCCCCAGGAATGTGACCTTATTTGGAAATAGGGTCTTGAAGATAACATCACATTAAGATAAGGTCATTAGGGTGGGCCCATATCCAATATGACTGGCATACTTTTAAAAAGAGAGAACTTTGGACATGGACCACACAGAGAGGACAATGCCATGCGAGGACAGAGACAGGGTGAAGATGGCCATGGAAGATGGAGGCAAAAATTAGAGAGGCAGTGCCACATGCCAAGGAAGGTCTGAGACTCCCATGAGATGCAGGAGGCAAGGAGGGAAACTGCCTCGGGGCTTTGGAGGGAGTACATCCTGTTGACACCTTGATTTCCTTCATAACTATGAGAATATAAATTTTTGAGGTTGCCCTAAGCCACCCAGTTTGTCATACTTTGTTATGGCAGCCATGCCAGACCCATAGTGAATCTACCTTTAAGATGTGCTTTCTCATCTGGTTGCTCCATGGCCTCCCCTTCCTTCAGTATCTGTCCTGGGTCAGGGATTTCGTATGCTTTGACTATGCCCTCCGTCCACCCTCCTCCTTTCTACCTGGTGAATACCTCGCTCTTCTTCTATGCACTGCCCTGGTTTCCAGCAAGAATGCAGATTATCCCTCGAATCCTCCTGTAACGTTGTTCATTTCAATCAGGAGTTAAACGCCTGTATTCTAGCTTTTTAAGAGCAGATGGTAACAGCCTAGCTTTCCTTTCTGAGATGTGGCCCGAAGGTAGTATTGCTGTTCTGCAACTCTTGACCCAAGAGATGTTGCTGTCAACTCACCCTCTATTACAAGTATACATAATTCTGGATCCAAACTGGGTGTTTGTGTCTATGTGCACCATGCCATTCACAGGATCTGCAGGAGTTTCACATGACTTTCCTTGAAAAAGAAACAGAGTTTTGGAGCCAGGAAGAATTGTCTGAACTTTTGTTGGTCCATAACACATTAGTCCCCACCTGACTGCAGCTTCCCGAACAGTGTCCGCAATTCTGAGGGATCTGCACATTTTTCTCACCTTGAGGAACATCACCAGACTCCTCAGGATCAGCCACTTCCCAAGCACCACACTAGAAATACCTCCTTTCCAGATCTATCTTATATTTGCCTCAAATCTTTTATCAAACTATTAACGTTATGTGTGAGTTTGTATCCCACCAGTATAAAAATTTTTCTCTTACCTTCTTATTCAAGCAGTTTATGTCTCCTGAAATTCTGTTTCCTGATTTGGAGTAATTCAATATTTACTTCCCCATAAAAGATGGACTTTTCCCACACACAAATATTCCTTGAAACATTCTAATGACATAAATATTTCAACCAATATTTCAGGATGACCTACAAGACTAAGTCTTACACTCACCTATCTGAACAAGTTTAACGAATAGACTTTTCTTATTTTGAAATTGGGTTAAAAAAAAAAAGTAAGATACTACAGATACTTTGATAAATGTGGGACTGCTCCAAGGCAGGGTTTACTCACGTTTACAGACATCTTTGACACTGGACCACGTGAGGTTTGCTAGACACGTGATAGAGAATGAGTACCTGCGGTACTCAGGGCGGCATTCATACTTTAAAGAGGTCCCAATGGGAAACTCAGATTCATTGGTTGGGATTTTCAACTTGGCAAACTGAAAAGGATCTGGGGCGGTACAGCGACCTAGAGACCAAGAAATCAAGAACATCAGAGTGAACAAAAAGGTACCCGATACCATTCTTACTTGTCTTTTTCTTGTTAGATGTGATGTCAGATTTGGAACGGTGATTTCCTTGTGACCTTCGGAGAGAAAGATCCTTGAGCACGTGTCCATGAGGAAAGAAACTATCTGGAGCACTCTTGCTCTCTGGGCATTTTACGCATACAATTTACTGTAAAACACAGCACCAGTTCAATTTTCCACATTTTTACGGAGCCAGAAAGAGTGCTTCCGCCCAGGGTTCCTGTCTGGTTTCCTTGTACTTCAGTGCCTCAGACTCCACTGGGGGGCTTAGGAGCATGAATGGGCACCTCAAGGTGTGTATTTCTTACAATTAGGAAGCAACCACCAACTTTCTAGGTCTGATTTTCAAGCCGACCATGTCAACACAATGTAGAAAAAGGAGCATCTCTTCAAAGAAAAAACAAAGAAACAGAAAGTACAGTTCTTATTATAAGAAAACACTGTTAGAAGTGTATGTTGAATGTGATTCTAGGTGGAGTTCCCGGCCCCTATAAATTATAGCTCTAAGCTTGAGGAGTACAGACTCGCTGTGGATTCAAGTAGAATGAAATGTAAAAAGTGCATAGGTTTGGAAAAATAGAAGTTGTTTCCTTTTTGGTTTTGACAATAACTTCTCCTTTAATTTCTTCTGTAGCTGTCCTCCACCTTCCTTTCAAATATCTCTCCAAATAGTAAAAGTTATACTAGAGCCAATTTTGCATCCAGACAGTTCTCCGTGTCAAGATTTGAAAAACAGTTTCTCATCCCTTTAATACAGTTTAATACTTTACCTCACTGAAAATGTGCTTAATTTCAACGTGTCATCACAGGAAACTCATTCATCTACTTTACCTGGTTCCCTTTTATTTTTGACGTTGAATTTTAGCTGTAATGGCTTCTAGTAAAAGGAATCCCCCTTTACGACTAAAACCTACCAGCTAAGGCTAAATCACACATGAAGATGGTCTGGCAGGTCTCCATGTAAAATTCTAGCTGATAAAACTACAGCTGCCATCTCACGATAGGGTTCTGGTGGGGAAAAAAAAATCATAGAACTTAGGAGAAGATTGCCTCTGGCTGTTGATTCAGTGAATCTGACAGGTCTCTGCATTTGTCAAGAGGCCCAGAGGGACACCTGTGTTGAAGCCATGGTGGTAGAGAAGGAAAGTGAGGGCAAAAAATACCTTCTGAGTGTCTGCACTTGGTCCCTTTTTCTCTAGAACTGCTCTTGTCTCTCAGAGTTCCCCAGGGGTCAGTCTGTTATGCCAGGACCAGGGTCACTTCTACAACGTACTCTCTCCTTCCCAACTTTACATTCTGGTGTGCGTGTCTTAGCTCTGTCGGGTGTCTTAGGAAACCTTCTGCAGGCCTTAGAAATACACACTCTATTTTGCACTTTTCCTTAGCGTTCACAATCCTTTGATCTTTGTTCCATCAAAGTGGGAAGATATCAATGGTTAAATTAGTATGGGGCTAAGGAGCAAGTAAGCTTCACTTTATCTTAGAAGTTAACCCAAGTTGGCTAAAGGAATTTTTGTAGGGGACTACGATGCAGCCCGATGTTCACAGACAGTGCACAGTGGTCTCAGGTCAAACAGGTTATTAAAAGCCATTTTGGCAGATTTTGTTCTCTGCTGGCCTGTGCTTCTCTCCAGATCCTGTGAAATGATATAGCATGGTCCAGTTAAGGCTCATAGGTATTTGCTTTCAATGCTTAGGCTTTGAAAACACCTTCCTTCTAATTCTGATTAGGAAGAGAGCCAGCCGCCACTGCTTCCCTCACTTTACCTCAGACCTCTAGAAAAAAGATCATCAGAATCTTGCATGTTCATGTATCTCAAAACATTTTGTTAGTGATTTGGCATTTAATTGGTTCAGGAGCACAAATAAACACAACATTATATGACAGAAATTTAGAGTCTGGTTTAGATATTCCAAAGCCATTTGGAATGTGGGGCAGTGAGCACTGACCAGGAAGTTCACAGCGAGGGGCAGGGCTGCTCCAAATCCCGTTCCCGTGACCATCACTGGTGCAGCGGATGGTGCTCTCCCCAGTGAGGCTGAAGATCACCCCCGTCTCTGGGTGCGAGTCACACGTATAAGTCACTTCTGTTCCAAAAGGAAAGACTTCCAGAGGGTTTCCTGTGTGTCTCCCGTTAAGGATGTCTGGAGGATTTGGACACAAAATTTCTGGAAAGAAGACAAAAGCTTTAAGTTTCACTGAAGAGTCTCACCAGAGGTACGCTACAGACATAGGGTGCTAAGGTTGGTGCTACCTAAAGACACGAAGGCTATGACATGGTCCGTAAGGCCTTTGATGAGATGGACAAAATGAAATGAGATTTCAGTCTTTTTTTTTTTTTTAATGAAAAGGTCCAAAATTTTGGCTATCCCAATCTTTCAGACCTTTAATTTTCTGCAGAATAGAAACTTGGCACTGTTAATTATCAAAACTGTTAAAGAAGAAAAAATAACCTATTGGAAGGTAACTAATTCATTTACTCAACGTATATTAATTGAGCACTTGTTCTGTGTCAGCCTCTCATCAAGGCCCTGGGGATACACAGCAAAGGGCGCTGATAAATTCTTGTCCTCCAAGGAGCTTACATTCTCTGCAAACAGCTCTACAGTGTATTCCATGTGTGCTCATCACCTTACAGACTTGAAACCTTTCCTTTATGACTTATGGAAACTGACCATCAATCTTGATTATCATGGACGTGCTGTCACAATGAGTGGAAACATGTATGGTTCATTGTAAATATTCTGAGTGGCTCAGACTGCCTTGTTTCTTCATACGCATATTTGTTTATGAGTTATTATTTTTTTCTAACTTTCTGTCCAACGTCAAATTGTTACTGTTTTCTAGGATCTGCTTGTGTGTTTAAAACGGTTCCTCCCTCACTTCTAACTGGTGCTTCTAACTGGGCTTGGGATTTGGAAGGAGCTACTCAAACTAGAAAGAGTCATGAATAATAAGAGGTAGAGTCCACTCAATAGCTGAGCTCTAACACACGGCAGTAGGACAACCATTTGTCATGATACGTCAGTGGATGCCGAGTTTCATGAAGAGCAAGGGTCTCTAAAAGATTTGTTTTTTAAAGAAAGTTTTGCTACACAACACAGCAGAGGATGACTGAGTAGTTTTCCAGCAACATGAACATTTTAGTAACATTTGATTGTTTAAGTATATTTATAGTTTCCAGTCTTTAGGATCAAGAGGTGAAGCAAAGTCCTATCTTCCATTGGGAAAATACAAATGGGTAGATTAGGAGAAATCACTAGTGGCATTGCCTATAGGAAACTCTCAGTTTTTAATGGGGTAATTATCTGAATCTTCAGCATAATTTATTTAGATACATGTTTTGAGTGTTTAAGGAATCGTAAACTGTTCACTCTGTGTAATGACGTTTCCACTTTCCCCTCACTCCTATGTTGTGTGATCTATCATTTCCATAGCAATGATGTCGTCTTTCGTTTTTTTTTTTTTTTTCTTTTTTTGCTTCTCGATTTCTCCACTTGACCAGAAATAACATGTGGACAAAAAATTCGCTCATCATGTTCATTGCTATAACACCAATGCCTAGAAAAACATCAAGCACATAGTATGTGTTTAATAAATGATTAAATGAATGAATGTTTCTTATTTGTATATTTGCCAATATAAAAAAAATGTAGAATGACTCCACTTAATGGAAAAAAGAAAAATAAAGAAGGAAAGTACGAAAAAAGAAAATAATTGCCAACACTTTACATTATTAATGTCTCCTGACCTAGAGGCAACCCCAGCAGGAGTTATGACAAAGAAGACAAAATTCAAAATGACTGATACTGATTAGATGGTTCCCAAAACATGTGATGCATAGCAAAGTACATCACTACACACTGACTCACACTAAAATACTACTGAAATATGTGATACTATTCATCAATAATTCAGATTAGAATCAAACGCTAATGAAGCCATGCCTCAAATTACCAAACAGATCAAAGGGAGAGATTGGCATGAGGTGCCAGCCCCTCTACTCACGCTCACACACAGGAGCACTGCTGTTCCAAAGGCTTTCCGTTCCAACCAAGACACAGTAACTAGCAGAACTGCCTTTTAACTGGAATCTAAGGAAAATAATGGTTGTGAATAGGTGAGTTCCTCAGCCAAAATGCCATCCTGTTTGCAAAAAACTCAGCATTTGGAGGACCTGAAACCAGTAGTTGCCAGAGGCCACATCAATCTGGGAAAGTCACAGCCTCCACTGAAGGAGAATGGCAAAGCACAATCACTTGGTCACATAATAATAGAGTCTTGAACTAAATTGAAGTAGGCTGCCATCTCCTACATTCTGGTTCTAGACTCAGATAATTCAATCCCTGCTAGTCATTCCCGAATAAAGGTGATAAATGTACTCATGGTCACTATCAAAATGCAACAGCCTCCCAGTGCTGACACTGGAACAGCCAGTAACACAGCTCCCAGTATGAACTGGAAGAGCAGAGATTAACTGGAAACAGAAGAATGATTGTTCTTTTGTGTCTACATTTAAGAGATGTTTATTCAGAAGGCTCACAACAGCATGTTGGGCTATGGAAGTGTGACTCATCCAGAGGGGAAATAAAAGGAGATTGGAAAGGACTTTGGCAGGTAGTCATCCAAAACTCTCAATGTACGTTGGATCCTGATGGCTCCTAAATTTTCTTGGGTGCTTGTATTTCATGCCTGCCAAGGACTCTGTGGGACATTTTGAGATTGGGTGCTTTCTTGCTCATGTTTAAGAATTTCCATGTAGACATTTGCACACTGTAAAGGGCCTGAGGTTCACATAAACAAGTTAATGCCCTCTGGAAACATTAACATCAGCCACCATGATCTCAGTTCAGAGCCCTTGGCCCATTACTAACCAGGTGACACATGACTGGATAAAGAAAAGCTTGTTCTCATCCTTTCACTCCTATTACAAAATTCACTTTTGATAGCTAAAAATTTTTCAGAAATAATTCTTAAATGATCTTAGCTATTTGTAATCAGCTTTTTGTCACATATCAAACTTTTTTGGAACTCTCCACATTACCCTTTTTACTTTCCTGCTTGGTACATGTGATTTCCTCCCTCTACGTGCCGCCTATATGTACTCATACCTAGTGATGGTATTGGTCTTTGAACCTGCCGTGTAATACATGTCTCCATTTTTCCTTATTAGCTATTAGTTCCATCTGTTCTTTACTCTTACTTCCCAAATGCACTCCCCAATGTTAACATCCTTGAATGACTCCCTTCTTAAGTCACGCTAAACCTTCCCTTTTTAAAATAACCCCAATTTCAGTGTCCAGCAGGCCACACAACCTCACACTCACCCCTCATCACAAACGAAGGACACTTTTGCCCCAAGCTGGAGATTAAGTGGAACTAGCACTCGGCCATTAGGGAGCTGGTCCAACAAGGCAGCACATGATTTGACTGGAGAAAAAGAAGAACATACAGGCATAACACTGGTGCTTAGACAATAAGACAAAACCTAAATTTGTCGGAGCGGCTGAGCATGTCGGCACCTGCACACGTGGGGGCTGCCAGGCTCCAGTCTCCCTGGAGCGTACAGTGCAGAGAAGCAGCCCCTATGAGATCATAGCCGGGCTCACAGCTGTAGAACACTTCCTGCCCAGCGGAAAAGTCATCCTTGTCGTTTGGGCTGTGATGACCATGCAGGATTTGGGGAGGTGGCTGACATACTGGGAAAGAACAGTCAAGTACTTGTCAGTTATAGGGAAATAGCTTTTCCTAAATTTCATCTTTTCCAAGGAGTTAGAGGCTCATGATTAAAGAGGATCAGATATAACAAAGGAATTCCAGTGATAATCCAGAGCTCCCTTGTTTCCATGTGGAAGTTAAGAGTAGGGAAGAGGTATGGCCAACAACCTCACAGATGGTGAGGGGTAGACAGTTAGAACCCAGTTCTTCCCACAACCAGCTCTAAAATGCATTCATAAGTTTACTAGGCATGTGGTCCCTTCTTCCACTGCTAACTATTCAGCACAGAGTAAAAAGTATTGGTGGGCTGCTACCCCACCCACCTATGTGCTGAAGTGGCAATCCAAGTTACAGCTTTATCTTCCCAGTAATAAGAAGGTTGACTGAGCCTAAATCTATTAAAAAGATTTCCCCTTAACTCTTTTCTTGCACCTCTATGATCAAAGTGCAGTAACAATTCTTATTCGTATCTCTGGCCTTTTGTCCTCCAGCTGCTCTGTCAGTGGTTTTAAGAGGCTGATGCGGATGGGTGGAAAGGTTGTAAGCTCTATCCCTGTCCCTAGGTATCAGCCGCATTTACCCATCCACCCATAAGCCAGCTATTGTGGCATGAGAAGACAGGACTAGTCATCAAGAACAAATTCCACTACACAAGCCTGTCTGTGTAAGGAGAGGGCACATTTATTAGAGAGTGTGTGACTCAAGGAGTCGCTGCCTCCACTCATAGTCCTTTGGGTGTGTGCTCAGGCATCATCAGAACTCATCTGAACTTCAACCTAATCTATATCTAATTCTGAATGAAAAATCGATTGGACTTTGAACAAGTTACTTTCACTTTCATTTTCAGATTTCTAATGACAAATGTAGGAGTTGGACCCAGAACAAAATTTACCATCTCTGTCCCTATTCCTAGCCTAGGATATTTTTCTTTATGAGTCGGTTACTTTCTGTGATAAATGCTGATAAAAGTGTGGCAAGAAGCTCAGCATCCTGCCTCTGGGCCGACACACTGCAGCCTGCTCCTGGGTAAGCCACTTAGTAGCACATAATTTAGATAATTTATTAAACCTCTGAAAAGCCAAGCTAACTTCATTGTCATATGGATATAAGACTAGCACAAGTTAAAGGTGAGTTGTAAAGAGTCACTGAGATTATCATAGGCCTGACCAGAAAGTCCTCATCATTCTTCAATATAACTGAGAGATATTGGAGCTGGTCTTGTGTCTAGAGAATTGGTCAGTAGGAGAGGCCCTAATGTCCCCTTCCTTGATGAATTAAATCTTGTTTCTCAAATGAAGGCACATACACACGAGTGCACACGTCCGTACACGCACACACGTCCCCTTAATTTCATGCTGCCTCTCCCCAAATGTACTCACACCACTCACCACACATCCTTCCCCCAGAACAAGCACTAATCTCCTCATCCTCCTACAACTCCTGTCATCTGGGGGCCCCTTCAAAGCCTCAGTCAGACTCACCCCTGGAGCATCTGGGCAGCCCCGGCACCCACTGGTCTTGGCCTTGGCACTGAACAGTGGAGGGTCCTTTCATGGTAAAGCCAGGCTGACACGTAAACCTCACCATTTCATGTAAGGAGAATAAGCTTCTGTTCTCAGACATCATGATGCCGTTTTCAACTTCTGGACGCGTGCACTTGTTAGGCATAATGCAGCGAGGGGGAGGGCCGCTCCAGATGCCAACTTGATTGTCCTCGCTGCTGCAGTATATGGACGGCTCACCCATGAGGTCAAACAGCTTCCTCTTTCTCTCTCCAAGGTTGCAACGGTAGGTCACCACCGTTCCATATGGAAAATATTCTCTGTTGGTGCTGACAAAGTCTCCGTTGGCGATGGCTGGGGGTGGCCCACAAAGAATACCTGGGAAAAGGGACAGCAAGTTAAAACCCCAATTCCTTAAACTTGTATTCAATCATGACTTTTGCTAACCACTTAGAAAAATGACCCAAATGACAATGTTCAGAACACTTCTGCTCTTCTCTTCTCTTGGCTAATATACAGACATCTGTTCACACAACTGCAGACTAGCTAACCACAATATCATGACTCCTGCTCTTCTGAATATTATTTCAGTAAATGTACTCACATATTATTACCGTCCATATACTTTTCATTGTAAGTGAGAACTTTTACATATCACTGAATTCCTTTTTAAATTTAATTCTCTCTCTGTTGAAGGCATTGGTATTTATTCAGTTCGTTATTACTGAGGTACAGCATGGAATATGGATTATCAAATACATAAAATCCAAAGCTCAAGCACAACTAACACAAAATAAATAGAGCACAAGCATACAAAATACACATGGCCGACCAGTCACAGATTCAGAAGGAATAAAAATAACTGAACATCTGTTTTATTCTATGCTAATGAATCTGAAAATGAGAATACTAGAAGTAAAGATATATTTTGCTAATATTGACTCAAGAAGAGGCAGCATTTTGAAGAATCAGGAAAAATACATCAAAAACGCTGCTCCTAAAAACATATGAAGCACAGGTCATTTTACAGACAAATTTAATCTAACATGCAAGTAACAGATAACTCCTAGACATTTAAAATCATTTCCAAGCATTTAAAATATTTCAATCTTTTTTTAAACATTTTTTATTGAGTTATAGTCATTTTACAATGTTGTGTCAAATTCCAGTGTAGAGCACGATTTTTCAGTTACACATGAACATATATATATTCATTGTCACATTTTCTTTTTGCTGTGAGCTACCACAAGATCTTGTATATATTTCCCTGTGCTGTACAGTATAATCTTGTTTATATACTCTGCATTTCAATCTTTTTTGACAAGTACCTTAAGTAGATGCTCATTGACTTATTTATTTTAACTTTTAAAAGTAAATTTCAGAAGATGCATATTTCTTATAGAAAATTTGTAAAATGCAAATATAAATTACCTTCTAGCCCATTGCTAGAAAGAACCACTGTTGACTACTTAATGTGTAATCTTTAATACACACACCTGCACTTAGCTATTTCTACAACATCTCGGTTGGCTGAGTAATATTTCAGAGTAAGAATGTACTTTCTGATTCCATTTGGAAGATTTCTCTCTCTTGTCTATGCATTCGGGCATATTTTAATCTTTTTTCTTAACAGATCACATGCCTTGTTCCTTTTAGCAGATTATTTCCAGAACATTGTTTGGAACATATTCCACATTTAGATTCTTTTGACTTTTCCACTTTCATAAATAATAACATAGGTAACACCTGTACATCAATCCCCGCAAAAACCCGTGGTGACTACTTTTTTTAAAGAGTAAATCAATCTGTAGAATTTTGGGATTAAAGGCATGTTATTCCTTAAGGTTTTTGATACATGTTGAGTACTGGACTGTGAGAAAGTTTCTTACCACTAATCCTACTACCAGTTGGGTTGGAGAATGTTGAATTCTTCAGATTAGCACCAAACCCAGCGTTACAGCCTCTTTATGTTATTTGTGAATTTGCAGCTGCTCCCTCCTCTAAGTGCCTCACAGTGTAGGAATCTCATAGCCCAAACAGCTTGTAGGAAACATGGCTTGTCACTGTTCAGACAGAGAAGAAAGCAGGGAGGGCCCAGGACTTGAACACATGACCTGGGAGTAAGAGTTGACAGAGAAGACGCAGGGCACCTTCACCAATGTTGTGCTCCTTTACTTCAGTAAAGAGAGTCACCTTCAAAAGGAAGGTGTTCAACCAACAAAGGGACACTTGGGGCTGTTCGAATTGAGTTCAACACGACTGTTTAAACTAAATAAAATAAATGATTCCCCAGGATAAGGAAAAACCAGGAGGAACTAGAAGCTTGAAACATCGTGAACACTTTGAAGGATATGAGTGTTTTCTTCAAATACCATCAGGAGGATCCCGTTGCCAAGAGGGATGAATTATGTTCCTTTTAATTCTAGGGGGCAGCTCTAGGATTGACCACGGAATAAACGGGGAAAGAGATTTCAACTCACGTTCACAAACTGGTGGCTCCGTCTCCCAAATGACAGAATCGCCTGAGATGATACATTCAGCAGATGAGTAACCAACAAGTCGATACCTAAAAGCAAAAAGGGGAACGATCACTGTGCTCTACACATCCCATCAACTTGCTCAGCTCGCCTGCATGGCACAGCCGAAAGGCTCCAATCTGAGAGAAGTCCAGGGACCCGCCTAAACTCCATCCATTTTATCTGGCTTTCCTACATTTGTTTTTCTATCCTCTCACTACTGAAAGGAATATTGCCTTTCTAATTGCTCATGGCTCCCACTGCTTCTTAATTTCTTGGTTTCATTTTGGATTGAACCAAGTACCAAAATAAAATAATCCTTTCATAGACCTGTCTGGTAATTTTGTTCTTAACATCTGTTTTTTTCTCTCATTTAATTATTGCCACTTAAATTTATTTTGCATTTTCTTGATGTGTGTGTATATATATATTGTATATTAGCACTGTTATGTCATTTTAATTTAAGCATATTTCTTTTGAATATGTCAAGATTGTGATGCTTCTGATCCTATTTGGAAGCTTTTGTTTTTTGACAGGGAGATTAAACTATCCACCTTTACTGACCTAAATCATGTATTTGATCTTGCTTTTGTCATCACTGCCTCCAATGGTAAGGATGTAGCAATGAATAAAACAGATCTGCCCTGAACATATTAGGGCTTATTTCTGGCAGAAGAGACAGATATATTTCCCTGTTTTTTTTTTTTTCTTCCTTATCATTTGTTACAGGAACCAGACAGGTGCATGTACCGCTTCTAGTTTTTCTATTAACTTGGAAGCTAAATATCCAAATTTTGTTCCATTAGAAATTTCATTTTATGTATGTGTTCTATATATATGTATCATGTATATATATACATAATATATATACACACATACACAGGTTTAAAGTGTATTTTCTCAATTTTGTTGTCAAAATATGTATAGTCTACCCATCTCCTATGTAATAGAATTTTAGCATGTGTTTTTTGCTATCTCCCATTCTCTAGTTTTATGGATATATTTTTTGACTTTAAAAATGGTTATTAAAGTATGATTACTTTACAAAGTTTTTCTTTTTAATAATTAGTTCTGTCATTATATTCATATTCACCAAGGCTGAACCAAGAAGAAACTGACCACTTGAACAAACCGATCACTAGAAATGAAATTGAATTAGCAATAAAAAAAACCTGCCTACAAATAAAAGTCCAGGACCGGGCAGCTTCACCAGGGAATTCTACCAAACATACAAAGAAGAACTCATACCAGTCCTTCTCAGACTCTTCCAGAAGATTGAAAAGGAGGGAATACTCCCAAACTCATTCTATGAAGCCACCATCACCCTGATACCAAAACCAGGTAAAGACACTACCAAGAAAGAGAATTATAGGCCAATATCACTAATGAACATAGATGCAAAAATCCTCACCAAAATATTAGCAAATAGAATCCAACAACACAACTTGTTAAAAATATTTGATCTTGTCTTTTAAAATTTGGTTTTGTTTTTCGGGTTTTTTTGGCCAATTCTCTATCTCAGTGAGTTTTACCATTCTTCTTTGAAAAAGAAAAAATATGTGTTCATTGCCTGGGTTTATCTTTTTCTATTTCTGCACAAGTATGCTTCCTGGAAAGTATGCAGGTGTGGTCCCGGGGTCCTTGCTTATCCTTGAACGTTTATCTGGAGCCCCTTGCTGGGACTGCTAGCTTCACTCATTGGAAAATCTGTCTTCTGCAGTTTAGCCATGGAAAGGACCAATGTGATGTCAGTATAAATCAGCTTCTCTTGTAGGAATTATAGATTATTAATTTCCTTTCTGCATTCTTTCATTTTGTTGTTGTTGTTGTTGTTGTTCTTATCTCTGAAATACAGAAGGACATTCCCTAGTGATGGGAATATTAGGGGCTTATTGTTTCCCCTTCTGCAATTTTTGTTACATGAATTTTTAATCCTGGTATTCTTTTTCACATGTCGTCTATTTTCTCCTTTTCTTTATTCCTTTCCCCTGAAATCTGGGACAATTCAATTTTCTTCTTACTTTCTCCTTAATTTTCTACAATACTCAGTGTGTTTATCACAGATTTTTTTTTAGTTTGGTAATTGTCCTTTTAGTTCATATGCAAATATTCTTGATTTCCTAACTAGCTTCACAGAAGCAGTGTACAACTGAATCTTGTTAAAAGTGTGAACAGGAGATTTCTAAGAGTTCCTCCTATTTTTTGAAAGTAACTCTATTTTGTAAGCAGAAATTCCTTTTGATTTTTCCGATTGGCCTTTTTAATATTAATTTCCTATAATATATTATAAATTAAACTGTTTTCTGTTCTATACCATTGAGATATTAGTTCTTATTCAGTATTATATGACAAAGAAGGTATAGTCAGGGGAATTATAGACCGCACTTAAAAATGCTCAGAGAAAGAAACAAGACTGTAGATTTCTCTACTTTTACTTTGTCACATTATGCATTGTATAATCTGTAAGTCCTTGGTTAGCATATATGCTGAAGGCACAAGTTTCTTTTCTGTGTTTATCATGGCAATATATATTTGTCCTATATTTTTTTAACTGATTCAGCTGGTCACATTGGAAGAGAGGCTGATACTCCACTGGTGCTAAGCAAGGCTAAGCATGAAAGGTAGGACTGCTGCCCAGGGCACACTTTACATGTGACATTTTCACAAGGGGCTCTTTGCGAATTGAATAGTGTTTCCCCAAAAAGGTGTTTTGAAGCCCAACCCCAAACCGCATGAATATAATCTTATTTGAAAATAAGATCTTTGCAAATAAAATCACATTAAGATAAGGTCATTAGGGTGGGCTCACATCCAATACGATTGGCATCTTTATTGAAAAAAAGAACTTTGGACATTGACTAAACAGACAGCACAATGCCATGTGAAGACACAGATACAAAGTGAAGATGGGAAGATGGAGGCAAAAATTGGAAAGGCACTGCCACATGCCAAGGAAGGTCTGAGACTCCCATGAGCTGCAGGAGGCAAGGAGGGAACCTGACTCAGGGCTTTGGTGGGAGCATGTCCTGCCGACACCTTGATTTCGGACTTCCAGCCTCCATAACTGTGAGAGAATACATTTTTGAGGTTGCCCTAAGCCACCCAGTTTGTCATACTTTGTTACGGCAGCCCTCACAGACCAATAGTGAATCTACCTTTAAGATTTTCTTTCTCACCTGGTTGCTCCATGGTCTTCCCTTCCTTCAGTATCTGCTCTGGATCAGGGATTTCGTATGCTTTGACTATGCCCTCCGTCCACCCTCCTCCTTTGTACCTGGTGAATACCTCGCTCTTCTTCTATGGACTGCCCTGGTTTCAAGCAAGGATACAGATTATCCCCCGAATCCTCCTGTACCGTTTTTCATTTCAATAAGGAGTTAAACACCTGTATTCCAGCTTTTTAAGAACAGATGGTAACAGCCTCATTTTCCTTTCTGAGATGTGGCCAGATGGTAGTATTGCTGTTCTGCAACTCTTGACCCAAGAGGTGTTGCTGCCAACTCACCCTCTATTACAAGAATATGTAATTCTGGATCCAAACTGGGTGTTTGTGTCTATGTGCACCACGCCATTCAGAGGATCTGCAGGAGTTTTGCATGATCTTCCTTGAAAAAGAAACAGAATTTTGAAGCCAGAAAGAGTCATCTGAACTTTTGTTAGTCCATAACATGTTAGTCCCCACCTGACTGCAGCTTCCCGAAGAGCGTATGCAATTCTGGGAGCCACAGATTTTGCCACCTTGAGGAACTTCACCAGATTCCTCAGGATCAGCCACCTCCTAAGCACTGCTTTCGTTTTTTTAATTTTATTTATTTATTTTTATTCTTTGTTTTTTTAGGTGTACTTGATTTAAAATGTTAGTTTCAGGTATATAACAAAGTGATTAATTTATACATACACATACATACGTTTATTACAATACATATATATTCTTTCCCATTATGACTAAGCACCACTTTCAAAAAGACCTCCCCTACCGATCTTTCTCATTCCTATATTGCGCCTCTCTGAAAAATGTAAAACTTCACTTATTAACAAGTGTTTACGCTGTCATTCAACCAGTACAAGTTAAAAATCTTAAAGTCTGGGATTATCTCCCCGCCTACACTTTCCTTTCCTGACACATTTGTGAAAATAGGACGTCTCTAGTGAATAGAGATGTTCCTTCAGTCCTGCCTTGTGGTGGTCATTTCTCGTGAAATGAACTTGTAATGAACATGCCAGGAACTCAAGGCAGTAGGAAGAAATGACCGACAAGAACTTCCACATCTATTATAGACTAGGTGAACTTATCAAGACATGTCTCTGTTCCAAAATTTGAACATTGATCAGATTTATGGATTTTTGACTGACACAGATGAGTCCTCAATCTAGAGTTACTTATGATTACAGCTGTATTTAGGTCTTGACCAGATGGAGTTTCCTTGGCAAATGATAGAGAACACTCTCTTGAAGTAGCTATGGTAACCAGGGAGGCATTTAAAATTCACAGATGTCCTGATGGGAAACTCATCCTTGTCAATCAGTTCTGTAGGTATGGCAAATGGAGGATGCACCGGGGCTTTGCATCGACCTGGAGAGCAAGACCACAGTGACATTAAAGTTAGTGGAGAAACCTCAACTCTACTTTCTCTTTCTCCTCCAATAAGCTTCATAGATATAGCTGTCACCACTGTTGAAAGTCTGTTCCCAAGTCAATTATATTATTCGGCACAAGGAAATTTGAGCACATGCTTTGTAGACAAAGTTCAATAACTAAGACTATACTATATGAAAGGATATTGTTAAGCACATATTTTAAATACTAGCTTCAGCTACTTCCCCTTAAGCCCTCCCAGTTGTTAAGTTAAAGTAATGAAAATGCCATTTAGAGTCAGACAATATGAAATCACAAAGAAATATCTGCTGAAAAAAATATCATTTTATTTTAGTTCTGGAAATCTCTTTATTGTTTTGTTTTGTTTTTTAAATCCCATGTTCCCCCACTGGCACACTCCCTACTAATTAATTCAAATAATGGAGGATATGTTGGTCAATTTTATTAGTCTTCAAAGAACCAACTTTCGGCTTTATTGATTTACTCATTTTTATTTTATCTTTACTGAGATTTTCTTTACTTTATATGCTGTTCTTTTTTAAAAAATAATTTTTTGAGATGATTGCTTAGACCTTTTTTGTTTTTAGATTTTCTAATATCTAAATAAGCATTCAGACTATTATTTTTATTCTAAGTATAGTTATTTAGCTGTATTCCACAAGTTTTCACATGTCATATTTTCATTTTTCTGAGTTCAAAATATTTGATAAATTTTTAAACCAAAGCCATTGTTGTTTCATCATTGACCCATGGTTTATTTAGAAATGCTTTACTTAATTTATAAACATTTGAGGCAGTTAAAAAATTATATATTTATTTTCAAGTTTTGAAATTGACTGAGTTTCTGGCTCAGCATATGACCAACTGAGGTAATTGTATCATATGTGATTGTAAAAACTGTGTTTCTGTGGTAGTGGGTGCAGTGCTCTGGGTATGTTAGTAAGGCCCAACCTGTTATTCATATTTATTTAAATCTTCTAATACTTACTGATTTGTGGGGGTCTTATTCTACCAGATACTAAAGGGGTTGTGTTAAAATTTTCCACCTATTGTACATTTGTCTTATTTCTAACTCCGTCTATTTTTTACTTTGTGCATATACTTTTTTTTAACATTTTAATTTAAGTTCAGTAATGTACCTTTATTTTTTAAATCATATTTTCTGGTAGATAGACTCTTTTATCACTAGAAAATCTCTCTATCTCTAGTCTGTCTTTGCCTCACATTCTGTTTTGCCTGCTTTATTTGTAAGGCATATAAGAAACAAATAATAAGTTTGTCAATTTAATCCTCAATACATCTGTAATTATTATAAATATAAATACACAGTGATAATTTAATGACAGAGATCCTCATAATGCCACATTTGCCAAATCAGCTTTCTTTTGGTTCTGTATAGTATGTTTTTCATCCTTTTATATTCATCCATTCTGTCTCTGAACATGTACGTTGTTTGTTTTGTATAGAATGTTTAGTTTTAATTTTTAATTAATTGTGACAGAGGTTCCAAAACTTAGTTCACAGGGCTCTTATGGTCTCAGTAATTTTTTCATGTCATTCCTAGTCAAAAAAGAAATACTTAGCATTTCTATTTATTAAATAATTAGGCCCAAACAACTTAATAAGTCTTGTGCCCACCATAATTCTTAATATGGAATGTTGAGCACTGCTCAACTTCTCAAAGCTTGGAATCAGATCATAAACCACCACTTAATTTCCTATTCCACATTAATTTTCATTTGGTATTTTCTCTTTATTATGATCATAGCTGAAAACCCAGCTTTGCAAAGATTTGATGTCGACCAAGTGGAACCCTGGGAATCTAATGGAACTGAGCTAATTTGAGCCATTTTCACAATATGTGAGAGAATTCAAGTATTGCTGTGTAACTCACAGGTCCCCTGCGAATTCATAAACACCCCTAGGGCACCTCAGCCCACAGTGCGGGAAATGCAGCAGTATGACAACCTTTGTCTTTAAAGTGGAAATGTCTGTTTATATTTAATATAATTGTTGATGTATTTTGGACTCGATCTACCATCTATTTGTTTTTTTATTTGTCCTGTGTTGTCTATGGTTTTTATTCTCTTCTTTTGCCTTCTTTTTGATTATCAGTTGTGTTTATTATTTTACTTCTGTTTCTTTTATTACATGATTAGTGACACATTCCTTTAAAGAACATCCTTAATTATTAATATGCATCCTTAACACATTAACGTGTAACTAACAATTATAATTTCCCCAACAATTCATGAACTGTAGAAAATGCTAACTCCATTTAGTTCCCTCCTGTCTTTTGTACTATCATTATCATGTATTTAAATTCTACACATATGCTAAACTACCACAAGTCATGGTCAATATACACACTGCAGACTATGTCTTGGACTGTAACCATGTGCTACTAACCTGCACCTAATGTTAATGGGCTCCCTCAACAGACTCAGCTAAGGTTTTGAAAATCTGTGTGGAAATGTGTAGTAGGCTAAATAGTGAGCTCCCAAAAACATCCATGCCCTGATCCCTGGAAAGTGTGAACATTACCCAATGAGACCACAGGGCTTGGCAGATGTAATTAAGTGAAAAATCTTGAGATAGGAAGATAATCCTAGATTATTTGGGTGGGCCCTAAATTCAATCACAAAGGTCCTTATATGAAGGAAACAAAGGATCAAAGGAGGCAGAAGGAGCAAGAGTTTTGAAAATGCTACACTGCTGGCTTTGAAAGTAGAGGAAAGGGGCCATGAGCCAAAGGATGTAGGCAGCCTCTAGAAGATAGAAAGTGCAAAGAAACCTATACTTACTTCCCGGAGCATCCAGAAGGAACATCCAGAAGGAACACAGCCCTAAGGATCCACTTTAGATTTAGATCTCCAGAACCAGAAGAGAATAAATGTCTATTGTTTTAAGTCCTTAAGTTTGTGGTAACTTGTTATAGCAGCAATAAGAAACTAATACAAAAAATAATGGCATATGATGTTAAAAACTTTGGATTCATAGAGACCTGGCCTTGAATCTGATGTCTTCTACTTACTAGCTGTGAGGTCTTAGATGAGCTGCTTAAATTTCTCTGAGCTTCAGTTTCATCTTCAAAAAGCCAATGATAATATTTACCTAGTAAGTTTGTTGGAAGGGTCAAAGATACAAAACACTTTGTAGCATCTTACACATAGATGGCACTTGATTAATTGTAGTTACAGTTATTATCCCCAGAAAAAGGAAAATGCTAACATGTAGATTTGGATATTCTGCAAAAGTAGGCATGCTCACTTTGCTTCCAAGAGTTTATTTTCTACCTAAGTGTAGAGAGCTAGTTTGAAATAAACCTACTTTTCAGGAAAGCCCTGGAAGACCTCAGTGACCAGTGATCTCAGAAGTTCTGAATGAGTGTGTCCCAGATTCAACCTGGGATTTGATCTCTTCAGCCCATGAGCATGGTTCCCACTGGATCACTGACAGATAGGAGAATTCCTGAAGAAAGTGGATCCAGCTAGTCATTTGGCCTGCATAGCTGCTAAGTTGCCTTTTTCCTGTTTATTGGCTTTAATCAGAATCAAGAAATTTAATCTATGTAATTTACATAAGCAAAGGATGGTGATCAAAGAAAGCTCATATTTCTTACTTATTTTTCTCTAATATTAGACAGCCTTACATCTATCGCTACACATTCTCATTATTAAACCAGCAGTTGTTAAGCAAGAGTACCCTTGTCTATGTTTCTTGCCTCATCTTGTACCACTGTGTCCTCTGACTGAGCTGAAATCCTTTTGTCCCCCTTCTTTAGGTTTAAGCTATATGTTCTTTCTTCTGTCTATAATATTCCTTCCATGTGATATACTTTTGTCTTCATTCTAACTTCCACTGTTCTTCCAAATCTCTGCTAAAATGTTGCTTCCTCATTGAAGCCTTCTCTGAGCTTCCCAGGGATTTCAAATCTGAACTACTTCCCTCTACCCCTCCCCATAATAATTTATAGTCAGACCATTTACTTTTCCTTTTAAATCACTTATTACAAGTTGTGCTTATTACATTTATGTGCTTTAAAAGATATATCTATTTCTCTCAATAGATATTAGACATGCATAATAATCTGAGGGCAAGAAACCCAGTGATTTTTGGTCCTTTAAACTAATACCTAGTCCAGGTGCTTAGCACTCGAATGTAAGTACTCAGTGCATATTTGTTGCAATGAATAGATGAAAAATGAATTACCTATAAAACTTAAAAAAAAAATCAAGAGTCAAGGCTATATCCCCAAAAGCTGTTTCAGTGGGTCTGAGTTACAGCCCAGAAAACTGTATTTTGTGATTTTGATAAATAATAGCACTTAGGGAAACACTGCAACAAACAGAAAAAAAAAAAAAGTTAAAAAAACAAACAAAAACAAAAAAACTCCTGTGATGTGATTTCAAATGTTGTGTCTTCATCTTTTCTAGGTGATGTGTGGGATGAATGTAATTTTGATATTTGTCTTATTTAGTGATACTGGACAAGGTAAGAGGTTCCAAGTGGAGCTTCTGTTGCCAAGAGTTTTACCAGGAAAGGCTGAATGTCACAACAAAGTTCACAAGGAGAAGACAGAGATCTAAAACAACAAAGCAAATGGGACTATTCTTGGAATGGCATTCCTTTCCTTTAATTACCTAAAATTCTTTCCTGAGTCCTGGCTATGGTATATGTAATAATAAAAATGCAAATTTGAAAAATAGTCCAAATAAAAAGGAACACATGAGCCTTCACCAGAGAAAGCTTGATCAAGTTTTCTTTTCCTCCTTCAATACAAATCCCTCAAATTATGGCCCATTCCTATGATAAATATATTAATACGAACTCTATAAACTCAAGATCTACCATAGCTTATCAGAAAATCTTTTGGTTTAGCTTTATTAAGATACATTACATACAATAACTGAAAATATTTAAAGTATACAATTTGATGACTTTTGACACATGCACCATGAAACCATCACCACAATCAAGATGACAAACATTTCCATCACACTCCCTACAAGTTTTCTAATGTTTCTTTGTAATCCATCTACCTCTCTACCTCCTTTTCTAGGCAACCTCCAACCTGCTTCCTCTTACACAGATTGATCTGACTTCTGGAATTTCATATAAACTAAATCATTCAGTTTGTACTTGTTATTTTTGTCTAGCTTTTACGCAGCATAATTATTTTGAGAATGATCCAGATCGTTGCATATAAAAATTTGTTTTCTGTATTTTGTTTTTGCTGAGTAACATTCAGTTATAAAAATACATTTTAATTTAGTTTACTCATTCAGTTGTTCAAGGACATTTGAATGGTTTCCAGTTGTTGGCTATTACAAATAAAGCTGCTATAAAAATTCATGTACAAGTCTTTGTATGGACACAAGCTTTCATTTCTCTCGAGTAAATACTTAAGAGTAAAATGCCTAGTCATATGGCACATGTGCATTTAACTTTTTAAGAAATTGCCGAACTGTTTCCAAATTGGTTGTATCATTTTACCAATGAGCAATGTATGATTATTCCAGTTACTTCACCTTATAGCCAATACTTGGCATGGTCAGTTTTTAAAATTTTAGCCATTCTACCGGGCGTGTATTGTCATCTCTGTTATTTTTGTCCTGAATAACACAGTCTATCTTAAAATATTTCTGATTCAAATCTTCCATTCAAGGCAAGAATTGATGTATTCTATGCTATAAGCACAGTCTGCTCATTATTACTTGAATGTCTTCATACATGAGCTATCCACCTGGAGTATGCTCTGCCTTCCATTCTGCTCATTCTGTTCTTTATTGAAGGGTCCTGCAAATGCTTTCCTTAAGTAACTCTATCAGTTAAAGAAAAAAAGAGCATGTACTTTCAACTTTTATGTTTTATATTTAAATATTTAAACATACTTAAATATATATTATATATTATTCTATATATTTGGTGCATTGTATATAATATAATATGTATTATATGCTTTGGTATATAATGTAGCATATTATTTAATACATGTATCATTTATTATAAAGAATATTATATATTACATATGAACTATGTATACAAATTATAATTTACTATTAGATATTGAATTATAGTATATTATATAATTTAATGAAGCTATATAATTATATATTTGTAATATTTCATGTAATTGTATATGCTATATTATATAACAAAAATATCAGTACAACATAATATTATGTATGTCATATAATATAAATGTAGCATAATTTATGTGTATAAAAATTGTTATTATAACAATATAATTTATATGTGCTGTTACAGTATTTAATAATTATATAATATGTATAATATATGTGCTATATATATGCTATATAATGTATATAATGATATGCTAATATATGTAAATAGAAATTTTAAGAAATATGATACAGATAAAAAATGTTTTAAATGCTTTGCTACTCACGGTGACTTAATATGACTTAAGATGTCAGAACTAACATCTAAATGGACAAAATAGAGTCACAATGAGTTTCTCTGTTAATAATAGTGGATATAAAGCTATCTTTCAACTAGTCTTCTTGATGCTTTGTAGATTTTTTGTTTTTTCAGTTCTTGATCAGTTGTGATTAAACTGACCGTGTTTCTCCCTCTTAATGTCTATATGTGTGGAGGGGACTGTCAGCTATGCCATTCAATTCTTTGCTTGAGTTGGCCTTAGAATTATCTTCATTCAGTGTTTACATGAAGGGAAATCTTGAAGTTACTTGTCCAACTGTTGAGGTCATATTTAAAACTAAGTAATACAAACCACAAATCTATTCATCTTGAGCATATGTAAACTAAAGTAGGTCACAAATTACCGAAAACCAACTGAAACACCCCTCTTTTCTACCTTATATCTTTACACACTCAAGTCACAGAGAGATCTGATCCGACCAAATGAGGGCGCCACAGTCTGCCCTATGTTAAAATAAACATGGGTCCTAGTAATGCTTAATCAGTGTGCTGATTTTTATGTAAAATGAATATCACTGTGAATCATCCTGTACAATCTTTTTTGGGGGGCTCACTCCTCAAGTGCTGTTGAAGCCATGCTCCTTCCACTCAGCCTTTTCCTATCATTGGATCTGAGATGTCTCCCTTTTCAGTCACCTTATGGCCTTCAGGGTCCTGTGTGACTTTCTAGTCGTGGTTTTGGAGATCCCCATGGGGATTCTGAGGTTAATGCACACTGTCACAGACATTCCCTCATCTGATTTTCACAATAACCCTCTCAGATAGCAGAATATCAATTATGTTCATTTTATACATGTGGACTCTGGGAATTACGCAGGGATGTTAATTGACTTGCTGGGTACAAGGCTCCCAGCTAGTAGGTAACAGAAAGAAGCTGGAAAACCAGAACCCTGGCCTCCTAATTAAGGAGATTTCATAAAACCCCATCACCGTACTTCTCTACACATATATATTGCAGGCATAGCCCTCTCTTGCATTTCTTTCAAATTCCACAGTGCTGTGCACACTGTCAGCATTCCATCAGCATTTTCTTTACCTAAATTACTTTGGCAAATAAATACCAGACAGTTTAATTTAGGCTGCTTCATATTTTGAAGTTATTGTGATAACCTTAGTAAATATTTTTTTGCAATTAATAGTGTCTGCAATTGTACTCTAACAGTAACTTAATAAACATGGGTAAACTACAACAACATTCCAGTAAGAAGGGGCCGTATACTCACAAAGTCCACAAAAATTCTAACCACAGATTGCTTAATTTACTTGACAGTCTTCTGAAATTAAAGCTTTAGGTTTTATCCCATCTCTTCACCTGACAGCTTCCTTTATGATGTCTTAGGAGATGAAATATTAACAACAATTTTTGTGGAAACTTGTTTTTCCCTATTCCTTGCTCTCTTAGAAGTGAAGGCCCAATCAAATAGTGAATGCAACACGTCTAGTGACAACAAAGCAAACTTGTCCAGAAGAGATTGGACAAAAATAAATACTGTCACTTCAACTAAGAAATTGACAACAGTCCAAGCAACTAAGAAGACTTCTAAGGGAAGCCAAAAATAGGAAGAGAAGGGGCCTCATTAAAGGTGTTTACCTATTTGGAGTTAACGGTAAGAAAGGGTGAATGCTGCCTCGAAATTTTCATAATATCTGTAAAAGGCTTTGTTTTGTTCTAAACAGTTGACTAAAATATGACAATATGTAAACATCTCTACACTTCCGTTCTACCTGCAACCAGTGACACTGAGGGTTCTAGAGCCTGGCTCGCTCTTCCAACCCCAAGCACCTAGGATCCTCTTAATATAGATGCTTGGTAAGTGCACATTCATGCTAGTGGTGGTGGCTTGGGGTGTGAGTAGGGTGAATATAGCCCGATGCAGGGCAGTTTTCAAGGGATAACTGCACCCCCTGGACTGCGTGTCCAAAAACAATCGTGAACAAAGGGCTGAAGTAATGGTTGGGGGATAGAAATTAAGTTGCAGGCACTGCATTAGACCTTTGACATGCTTTATGCCATTTAGGTTAGCAGCCCCATGGGGCCGAGATCTCAGCATTCCCCTTGTACAGATGAGGAAACAGTGTAGTAACTTTCCACACAATTAATCTATTGCTAGGATTAGAACCCAAGTTGGTCGAATTTCCAACCCGCCTTTCTTTCACTATGATCAGTGCCACACTCTGCCGTGGCCAGAGGCAAGGAATTCCGTGCAGCACCTGTTGAGCGTCCGCACCCTTCTCTGCACTACACACAACAGAAGTCCCCGCAGAGGGGAACTGACCAGCGCCATCAGGGTCTCCGGGCGCAGAGGGGATCCCAAAGCCGACCTGCCTACTCGCACACTCAGCCCCCAAGAGCGACTCTGCGAGGCGCGAGCGCCAGCCGGGCCGTGCCTGCACCGCCCCAGCTGCCCCGCCCGCCCCGGCCGCTGCGCCGGCTCCCGCGCCCGCCAGCATCTCACCCCAGGCCGCCGGTAGCGCGAGCAGCGCCAGGACCGCCAGAAAGGCTCCTCCGGAGCAGGAGACAGAGGGCGCTGGCGGTCGGAGAGGCCCCGGACTCCTCTGGGAAGAAGTTCCCATCCTTCTGAAGCGCCTCTAATAACCTGACGCGATCTCGGAGAAAAGTCCAGATTGGGAGAAAGCAGAGCGGAGATGAGAGAGGTCCAACACTGGCTCTGCGCCCAGGGTGTGGGAAGTGCACCCCGCGTTATAGGAGGGGGAAAAAAGCCCTTTGACCGCAACTTCCCCTTGGTGGGCGAGACCTTGCTTACTCCCAATTTGCATTATTTCTAACAAGTCTAGCACCTGGAGACCACCTTAGAGGAGAAAAATCTGGCAGTGCTTTTAGTTCCTTGAAGTATTCTGCGAACGAAGATGGGCAGCTCCTGATTCAGAGCTTCACGTCCACACACCCCTGCACATTCCCTCTTCGCAAGAATCCGCGTGGGTAGGGCAGTTAATGAAATTCCTGCTCTCTGTGTTGAAGACACACTTGCAGGCAACATGTACAGGGAATATGAGGAATCAATTTCTTCGTGTTGAATTGAGATATACCATGCCATTAAAAGATTTTTAAAAAGAGAATGGTTTAAGCAGATTTGCATGTTTAAAAAATATAATTCTGTCTATAGGATAGAGACCAGATTGGAATAACGCAATAGTGGCTGGAGAGACAAGCAAAGAAACTCTTGCCAACATGGGGTGAGATTTGTTGGTGACCCTGACTAGGGATAAAGTAGACAATTAAGAAAGATATTGGAAATGCAATGAACAAGTTTTGCTTCAGCATTGTGTTTTGGTTATTTCCTTTCTTAAAGTTAGTGGCCAGAAAAAGAAGGAAATTAGTAATTAGCCCTGGGATTCCAAATGAACGGTAGTGCTAGTTATTGAAATAAGAAACATGGGAGAGGGACAAGTTTGGGGCAGAGGATTAAGCATTCAGAGGTGAGAGAAATGGGGGTGGGTGGTAGGCAGAATGAGGTCCCCAAGATGTCCCTGCCCTAATCCCAGAACCTGTGATATGCTACCTTCTGGGGCAAGAGGGATTTCGCAGGTGTGCTTAAATTAAGGATTTTGAGATGGAGAGATTATCCTGCATTATGTGGGAGGATAACAGTCACAGGGGTACTTATAAGAGGAAGGCAGCAGAACAGAGTGGAAGAAGGCACTGGCTGAGGCAGACTGGAGTTATGCTGCCGCAAACCAAGGAATGCCCGCTACCTCTAGAACCCGGAAGGGGCAAGGAAAGGATTCTCCCCCGGAGCTCTCAGAAGGAGTCAGTCCTACCAACACCTTGATCCAGCCCTCATTTTGGACTTTGACCTCCAGAATTGTTTAAAAAAAAAAAAAACAAAAAACAAAACCAAAACTGTGTTGTTTTAAGATTCAAGGTAATTTGTTATGACAGTTAACAGGACAGGGGACTAATATGGAAGGGGGAGGGTACCCTCAAGGGAGAGTGTCAATGGTTTTTTGGATTTTTAACTGAGAATGACGTAGTCAAGGGACAAATGGATTTTAGTGAGGGCCAGGAAGTGCGGAAATGTTATGGCAATATTCTAGGAAAAGGTTGGGAACACAGGAGTGGATAATGAAGCTGGACTCCCAGCAAGAGAACTTTTGAAAAGCACATGAGTGGAAAAGGCTCAAAAAAATCTCAGGAACTGATGGGTCTGTTGAAGAAGAACATGTCCAGTAAACAACAGGAAGGTCAGGATATGTTTATATGAACCACATTGATCCAGAGTTTTGTAAACTTTTTACCAAGGTATAGTGATATAGAGTATTATATCAGTTGCAGGTGTTCAACATAGTGATTAAAAAATTTTTAGGTTATACTCCGTTTATAGCTATTATAAAATAGTGGCTATGTCCCTGTGCTCTACAGGATATCCTTGTAGCTTATTTATTTTAGACACAGCAGTTTGTGTCTCTTAATCTCTACCCTTGTTTTGCCCTCCCTCCCTTCCCTCTCCGCATCGGTTACCACTAGTTTGTTCTCTGTATCTGTGAGTCTGTTTCTGGGCCACTATTTACTATTGCACATCCATTCAGAACTTCCTTTCCTCTTTCTCTGCTTCATATAATTTTTAAAAATTTTACTTTTGTTTTCATTTAATTTCCATCTGACAATCTGCTTATAGTCTGTCTCTCCTCACTAGAATAAAAGCTACGAAGGGTGTGTCCATTTATCACTGCTCTCTCCCACAACCTAAAACACTGCTTAGCACACAAGAATGATTTTCATAGCTACCTATTAAGTAAATGAATAAATTATTAAATTAGCTAACATCAACCACTGTTTCAGAAAATTTGGTGGTTTGAGAAGAGAGATGGTTTAAAAGAGAAAACCTGGATGGTATGGGGGAAGATTTGTTTTCAGATAGAAGGTATGGTGGGTATTTGTTGCTTTAACTGGGCCCCTTCTGGAACTGTGGCCCCTGATTTTTGCTCTGGGAAGTCGCCTCTCTAGCAGAGTTCTATGTAGCCATGGTTTCTCAAATACAAAACTATTGACACACTGAACCAGATAATCCTCTGTTTGGGGGGCTGTCCTGTGTACTGTAGGATGTTAAGCAGCATTTTTGGCCTCTGTCCACCAGTAGCTCTTCCCTCCTCCAGCTGTAACAATCACAATGTCAGCAGACATTGCCCAATGTCCTCTGGTGGGGGAGGGAGGCGGGGTATGAGAGCCTCTCTTGAAAACAACTGAGGTAGCTCAGTCCTATCCCCAGCCCCAAGCCTAGGCAAGCAGCTCAAGCCTTGTCATCTGCTTGTTTCACTGCTCTCACCCTAATAAGTGGTTCAGTTGAGGGGGGGGAGGGGCAGGTGACCCTATTTGGACAAATCAAAGGTAATGAAGGGATTTTTGAAGGAGTTATTAGACAAGAGAAGCTCTTTATGCTGGAGTGTGTGTTTGGCATGGTCAGCAAATATTTTGCCAGTTTTCAAGGAGTGTCTACCAGAGAATGAGGCCAGCAAGGAAAAACAGAACCAAAGAATAGAACAGATTCCTGAGGATGTAATTAGGATATTTAATTCTCATTTTGACTGAAGTGAGCTGCACCGTTCACTTTTTCTGTCATGTAATATAATAAAAATCCCTTTTTTGCCTAAGCCGGTATGGGATGGATTTCTGTCACTTGCAGCTGAATGGGTACTGGCTTGAACAGGTTTGTAGGTGGGAAAATGAAAAGAAGAAGCCAGTAATAAGAGAGTGTATTTGATGGAGCAGCGTTTTGGAAGAAACAGAGAGATGAGAGGAGAACTGTAGAGTCTGTGAAAAGTGGTTTGTGGAAATGAAGATAAGGATGAGTGGATATAGATAAGCTTGGAAGTAAAGGGAGAGGAAGTTGAGATATTTTCATCACCTGTTAAGATGAGAACAGAGATGAGTAGAGATAAAGTTATAATAAAATAGAAGGCTGGAGGGTAAGTTGGAGAAATGACAATGGTACCATGAGTGAACAGAAGATATGAAACAGCATACTACTTCTAGGTATATATTCAAAAGAATTGAAAAACATGCCTTGAAGAGATATTTGCACACCCATGTTCATAGCAGCATTATTCACAATAGCCACAAGGTGAAAACAACCTACATGTCCATTGATGGATGAATGGATACACAAAATGTTGTATCCACATAAAATGAAATGTTATTCAGTCTGAAAAAGAAAGAACATTCAGATACATGCTACAACATAGATGAAACCTAAAGACATACTAAGTGAAATAAACCAGCCACAGGAAGGAAAATACTGTGTGGTTCCACTTATGTGAGGTATCTAAAGTAGTCAACTTCATAAAAACAGGAAGTAGAATGGTGGTTGGCAGGGACTGAAGGAAGGGGGGAATGTGGAGTAGTTGTTTCATGGATATGGGTCAGTTTGGTAAGATGAAAAAGTTCTGGAGATCTGTTGCACAACAATGTGAATACGCTTAACACTTCCGAACTGTACGCTTAAAAATTATTAACTGTAAATTTTATATTACATGTTTTTTTACCACAATTATAAAAACAAAACAAAAGATGTCAAACAGAACGCACAGTCTTGGAGAAGTTGGGGGCAGGGAGCAAATTTGTGGTGGCCAGTAAGCAAGATTTTATTTTCTCAATAATTTAAATGCTATAAAGAAAAAAACTGACAGCTGGATTTAGCGTGTGGTGGGGAAGAATGAATGGGCTAGGTGAAAGCGTTGGCTGGATAAATATAAAAGGAAGTCTCAAGGATGACTGCCTTGAGTCTGTGGGTTGAGAGTTTGACTAACATGACAATGTGGTGGGATCCGGAATGCATAAACGTTAAATCAGGAACTCGAAAAACCCTAAGACTGTGTCTGTTTTCAGGAGTGCACTGACTCCAGGGGGAAAGAATAACATAGGGAAAATGTTTTTCTTTAAAGATAAAATTTATTTGAATGACTAACGTACATGCTATTACATGACATTTTACAAACAACTACAGCTTCTGACAAAGCTTTCAAGGAAACATTGAAATCTTGGATTGTACATCGAAACTTTAGAAATAAAACTTCACTCATGATTTTAAAAATAAAGTGCAAGTTGAAATTACTGAGTGATTATATATTATGAGAAAATCTCAAACCAAGGGGAAATAAGTGAAATGTTAAAACATATCAGAAAAAGATGCTACTGTAAAAATAAAACTAGACTCCCCATCAAACATATGCCCATGATAACCACAGGATATGCTTAATACTTTGCTTAAATAATTAAAAACACACTATAACTAAAAGAGTATGGTAACAGTAAGTATGCTGATTATAAAAGAAGAGTCTGGGCGTGAGGACAGCTCTTTTTAGTTCCACAAAAGGTAACACTTTTCAGAGTTATATAATTGTGTATAGTCAGAGCCCAGCTCCAGGCACATCACAAGTGAGGCTTCGAAAACTTCTTGAAGAGCGTGTGGAGGTAAAACTGGGCTCCCATCTTTATCATCAAGCACACTTTCTTTGTTCCGCTTGAGAATAAGTGCATATAGGAGTTGAAGCTTATGATAGAATCTCACTGATGTTGAGGACATACAAAAAGACTTGCTGATATTAGAATGGCTTCTTTCCAACCGATGTTCAGTTGGGTTCCAAGCAACAAGGCACACTGAAATAGATTAATTTCTATTTAGGAAAGGCATTGCTGCAACTTGAAGTTTAAATATGAGTATCAACATTCTCTTTATATATACCAGCTATAAGTCCTATAAACAATGAAGCATCAAGCTTCAATTAAGCATCAATTAAGTGGTCCTTCTTTGGACAACATGAAGTGAAGCAACTAATAACTAAATTTTTTGTTGATAAATATGAATAAAATAAATGAGGGAGAAGTTGAAACAATGTTCTCATCCTGACTCATTCAAATATTCATTCAACAAATATTTATGTCATAGCTCTACTTTGGGCTCCCACTGCTTTGGACCTGGAGATCACTCTGCAACAGTCTCTCCTGTTTCCTTCCCTTTTGCTCACCAGCAACAAGGCATCCTTTATTCCTCAACTGCCACAGCAGTTCTCCTGTGTCTTGTTTTTGGTACTTATTCTTACACTATGAAATGTATATGTCTTATTTTTCTTACTGAAATAAGTTCTAAGAGGGCAGAGGTGGTATCTTTATTTCATATTTTATAGACTGTGAAGGAGAAAGCAGTTTGAAGTCAGATTTGAGCTTGAATTCTACTTTTGCCAATTACTGACCCTGAGACCTTGGCCAAGAGAAACTTTGAGCCTTGGTTTCTCATCTGGGATATTATATTCTCACCTAGGTATTATCTTGGGATAATATACACCTTTCAAAGTTATACTGAAGCAAAATGAGATCAGGCATGAAAGACCCTCAGCATAATGCCTGGGTCTAATAAACCTTCACATGTTCACCCTTATTTTCTCCTGGGAAACTCGAGGGGACCCTTCACGTTGCGTGTCAACCTTTCTATACTTCCTGTCATTCAGTCTTCACCTCTCATGGTGCCTACTTAATACCTTCTTCTTTCTCCTTATATCTCTGATGTCTCAGTTGATCAATTTGCTTTTTATTCAGTGAGAAAACAGAAGCATCAGAAGAGAACCTCCACACATGCTTCTACGATCACATCTCCCTGTATGTTTTGCCGCCTCTCCTGTTGCTAATGCCACACTCCTATGTAAGTTCCCCTGCTTGAGTACAAGATCCCAGTCCTTCTAGCTTGCCCAGATGTGGCTCCAGCAATTCTTCCTTTTCTTTCCTGCCATCATTTCCCCCTTTCCTACTAGATCGTTCTCAACCACTTATAGGATTGGCAACATCACTGCTATTTCTTCATTCTTAAAAAAATACTGCCCTTTACTCTACTTCTTATTCTTGCCATCATTCTATTTATCCTCTCCTCTTCATAGAAAAACTCCTTGAAAGAGTTGTCTGTGGTTGATATCTCTAATTTCTCCCCTTTCATTCTCCCCCAGGCTCATTTCAATCAGGGTTTTGCATCCTTCCTGTACACCAAAACTGTTCCAGTCAAGTTCACCAGCAAAATTTGTGCTGCTAAACACAAATGTCGGTTTTCATTACTGATCTTTCTTGATCTGTATTTGACAGAGTTGATCACCCTCTCCTTCATAAAATTCTCTCTTCGCATGACTTCTAGAACATTGCTCTCTGGAGTCTTCTCCTGTATCAGAGCTGCTTCTTCACCCCTCTGTTGGTTCCTTCTCACTCCACGACTCTTAACGTTGGAGGATCCAGGGCTCAGCAGTTAGACCTTTCCTCTTCCCCAGCCTCTTTTGTCCCTTGCTGGTCATATTTGGTTTCATTATTCTGTACATCCATATATGGAAAAGCTCAAATTTGTGTACTGATCCTAGATCTATTCCCTGAAATGCTGACTTGTACATCCAGCTGCCTTCTCGGCACTTCTACTTGGATGTCTATTAGCTATCTCACATTTACCATCTCCAAAGTGGAACCCCTTGTTTTTCTCTCTAATCCTGCTTTTCCCATTCTCAGTTGTCTTAATTAATGGCAATTCTATCCTTCAATTGCTCAGGCCAAAAAACCCAGGCATCATCTTGACTTTTCCCTTCCACTTTTATCCTGATACAAACTGTTGGCAAACCCCACTGGCAGCATCTCGAAAATGCATGCAGAATTTGACCTCTTCTCACTAGCCTGGTGGTAGCCACTCACAACTTCTTGCCAGGATTTTTGTGATAGAACACATATTGATTCCCCACCTTTCACCCCTGGCTTCCTCCATTCTCTTCTTAATCCAGCCGTTAAAGTGATCACTTGTTTTTCTGCTTAAAACACTCTAAGAATTCTCATCTCAGAATAAATACCAAGTTCATTACAGTGACCTAGCATATGGTCTCTACAGGATCAGTCATCCTCACCTACCTCCCTGTACCTCTCTGATTTCATCTCTACCACTGTCTCCCTTGGTCAGTCCATGCAAGGCCACACTGGCTTCTTGCTGTGCCTGACACAGCAGGGACACACCACCTTATTATGGTCTTTGTGCTTGATCTTCTTTCTTCCTGGAATGCTCTTCCTCTGCAAGGCTAGCTCCTTACTTCACTCTAGTCTTTGCTCAAATCTCATTTTCTGAGTGAAGGCTTCCCTTCCAACTACCCTGCCCCCTCTGTCCCCTTTTCCTGCTTTATTTCTCTTCATAATACTTACCATCTTCTTACTTATTTTATTCTTAGTTATTTTGCTGCTTATTTAAATATTTGTTGAATGGATGAATAAGTTTAAAAAAACCCCAGGGACAGAAGTTGGCAATGTGAATTAGGTAAGTTAAGAATTTCTGTGCATAATTACTAAAGACTTGTGCAACAGAACGTTATACACTGAGTACTATGCTTATTGAGAAATATAAATTTAAGGAAATATTGACATAGAAATTAATAACAATATTCCAAATTTAATTGGATACCAGTTTGTCTTCTGATTAGCTTGCTGGGTTGTATGGATCAACAGAATATACGTCTAGTGTTTCTAAATGAAGATCTTCTTTACGTCTTTCCTTTGTGTAGTAACTGCTAAATGGAAGAAAAAAAGAATTATTTGCTCACTGATTACTATAAAGGTGTAACAGTTGTTTTCTTTCCATAATCCCAACATGGCAAATACTTTTCATGGATGATTTCATTTTATTGTCTTAAATATACTATGATGTAATCACTAAAACCCTCACTTTTTGGAAAGACCCAAAAAATAACTTGCTAAGCTGTTATGTGTCCAAGTCAGAAGTTGACATTAGGCAGCTTTATCCAAGATGTTTAATGACTAAAATCTATGACTCCCAGATCGAAAAAAAATTCATTTTAGAATATGATCATAAATTTACTTTTCTGGGAGCAATCTTCCAATATAACTTAAAAATTTTTTTATATTTGATGTTTACTTCAAAACCCTTGCAAAGTCATACAGCACTAAAAGCTTAAAATGATTTTTAAGATGTTTTTACTTTTATTCTTTGAAAGCACATATAGTTTGCTATGCTTCTAAAACACTTTGCCAAAATTAGCAAAGGACAATAAATATGTGATTGTGCAGTGGGGAAGGTAGAGCTCAAATGATAAAACACATGCTTAGCATGCACAAGGTCTTGGGTTCAATCCCCAGCACCTCCTCTAAAAATAAATAAATAAATAAGCCTAATTCCCTCCCCCCAAAAAATAAAAATATGAAAATGAATATATGTATGTATAGGCAGGACTGCTGTACACCAGAAATTGATCTATTATAATTGACTGTACTTCAATTTTAAAAAGTGTGATTGTGCTATAATGAAGAACTCTGAAATAAAGCACTACAAAATTACTGGTGAGAAAAATTACTATCAAAGCGTACTTACAGCATGTCACTCACTATCACATTTAAGAGGTCAACTTACTTATTTAAGAGGAATATACATTAAGATGACTAATAAATGGTAATTTTTAGGTCAATATGAAGTTTAGGTTTTATTACAATATCTTAGATGACAAGAAAAGAATTACATAGTCTCTTCCTCAAATGTTTGAGTGACTTTTCAAAATATCTAATTTTGTTACTACACATCCATTTTAAATGATCCATTTCCCATCTCACAAAAAGTATTTAAGGCAGCTCAAATGTCTATGTCAACTATCAGAAAATGAACTGAAGTCAGTTAGAAATTGGACATAGAACAAATGAGTGATGCTTAGGAATTAAGTTCAACATAAATTTGGTTCCCATCAACTGCGACACTTAAATATAGTATTTGCTATAACTATGTTAATAAACTTAATAATCAGACTGCAACATTTTGAATTTTTTGAGTTTGTAGGCATTGCTGAAGTTTGCAAAGTTTTCTACATATGCAGTGCCCTGATAGCAAACTTAGTAGCTGGAAGGAAAGATATAGAGACCACATTTTCTATTTATTTAAAATTTTAATTACTCTAAAATTATCTTCTGACTTCCTGTGAGGAAAGCCACACAAATGACATCCTTACTTTTGTTTTCTTGGGACCTTTTTCTCTCTTGGATTCTATGAAACTATTTTCTCCCAAATTTCCTCTTCCCTCTGACTGTTCCTTCTCCTCCTGCCACTTAAACATTACTGCCCTTCTGAGATCTGTTCTCATCTATATTTTAAACTTTTATGTTCTTCTTGGTCCCAAAGTTTCAACTGTGATTTAAATGTCACCTACCTGAGTCCAAAGCCCCTCTCGAGTCCTACCTATGTCATGGGTGCTTCAAAGTAACAGGTCAGACCTGCGTCTTTCCCCCACAAACCTGTCCCTCTCCTTTTTTGGTGAACCACTGGGTTTACCCAGTGACATCAGCTTGAATCATTCTTTGTGCCTGCCTCCTTTTCCCCACATTCAGCAATTCACTAAATCTGATCTTTATGGTAAAGATACTTTGCACAGCTGTTTCATCTTCTTGATCCCCACCACTGCTGCTTTGGTTGAGACCCCACTACTACCCACTCTTCTGAAAATACAAATCTGAACATACTGTTTCCTTGTTTAATCTCCTACAGGGTAAAGACCCAACTCCTTGTCCTGGCACGCAAGGCTTTGGATGATCTAGCTTCTGGCCACCTTTCTAGATCTCCTCAATGTTAAATTAAACATTAGTTCCACGGGATGTTAAAAGCATTATGCAAGAAAAAAGAGTTCTGCAGTTCAGTTGAGTTAGTTTGGAAGAGTATTTTTTTTTAATTAAACAGGCTTCTTTATTGTAGGACTTCAAACAGTCTCATGATCATTGCGAATCTCCGTAAGAAAAATGTAGTATGAAGTGTTTCCCAATCTCATTTGGTCATAGGACACTGTTACTCCTGAAATCAGTTATAGGACCAAGGATATGTGATGCACACTCTGATAAACACTGCAGCCTAAAGCTCATCCCAGTTGCAGACCCTCGAAAGACCTTCTGTGCTCAGGCTCTTCCAGGCTTTGAACAAACTATCCAGGTTCAAAGATACCGCCATTATACAGATTCAGTGTAACCCTTCAAGAGTTGCACTAGGCATTATAAAACCACAAACAGTGTAATTAGATGGCACTGGTGGCATACTAAATGATGGATCCAGGTGACTTGGCATGTTAAAGTAACTTTGCTGGAGTTTGCAGATGACAGGTTTGGGGTGACGTCATCCCCCATTGCAGGTTACCTAAGACCTGACAAGACTTCACGTGATTATCCTCCCTAATGCTAACATGTTCAGAGACTTAAGAATCTGTGTACAAGGAATATTTCCAGGCTGATGCTTGATGGTATCATTTGCTGAAAATGTATCCTTTGCACATATCACAATACTCTGTAATTTCCACAAAACTTAAGTGTCAGAGGGGTCATTTATGCCACTCTTCCACCTAAAATTATGCCACCTTCACTTTCAATCACCATCACATGTACTATTCCTTAGTCATGTCAGATGCTTATGCCATTCTCATAATATATGGTGGAATAACAAGCTCTGGGTCTTTACTCTAAATGCTCCTTCTACCTGGAATAACTTTCTCCCCTTGTCCATACTCTCTTGAAGCTCACCTGAAACATCTCCTCCACTATGGAATCCTTTCTGATCAAAATTCCCAAGTATTGACCATTTGCTTGTGTCCCCACCAAATATCACACAACCCACTACGGCAACATTACTTTATGCATACAAATGTTTAAAAATTAATAAATTAAAAATAAATGCTAAAAGTATGTCTAAGTTCTAGACAATAAAACATAACATAACGAAACATAGAAACCTAGTAATGTATTAAGTCATCATGAAAACAACAGCTGAGTGAGTTAAAGATTACTTGAACAAGTAGAAAGGCCTAGTATATTTCTGAATGGGAAAGCATTATAGAAAATATGCCAATTCTCAAAGACTAATCCATAGATTCAAATGCAATCACAAAATATCTGTTTTTAGAAAATGGCAAGTCGTCTAAAACTCATCTGTAAGAACAAACAGAAGATAGTAGAAAGGAAAAGCCCAAAAAATAATAAACAGTGAGGGGCTTCTTGCCTTATCAGATATTAGGATAGGAGACTATTTAAACGCAAAGTGGTTTGTGATGGAAGAATGGATGGATCAATAAAATGAAAAAGGAGTCCAGAAACACAATATATCCAGATACATTAATTATTTGATATACGATCAAGTTAGACCTAATTTCCAGAAGGTCATATGGCAATATTTTTTAAGCATCTAACGTTCATACACTTATCCCTAGCAATTCTAGAAATCTAGGCTAAGGAAATAAGTATGAGAAAAGTTTATTCAGGTTTTTCTCATACTGTATTCATTATCAAAATAAATGTGGAAGCAACCTAAAATATCTACAGTACAGAAATACATATAATTGAACAATATGCTATTAAGTACCTAAAAAGAAAACATGATTTAAAGACACAAGAAAAACTGTACATTAAGCTAAATAATTTTTTTTAAAAAGGCTGGAGACTATAAAGCTAAAATTTCAGTTTTAAAGGGGAAAACGGAGAAAGAATATAAGAAAATGATCAGATAGGAATATACCCAGTATCTGCAGTTGTTATGACTGGGGATTTTTTTTTTCTATTTTCTAGATATTTTATTGCGTGTCATCTGAATAAACATCATTCAAATAAAATAAGAATTTGTTATTTTTTAAGTTCTTACAGAAAGAGTCTTCTATTTAACACAAGATACCTTATTACAGTTACCACATTGCAATATTTATTTCATATAATTTGTGCTTCTGTGTTTAGTTTCAGGCAAGGAGTCAAAACCTTTTATGCTTTTTGGTCAAGTATGCGCTGAACTTACCGGCGTCCTCTGTATTTTAGTATCATGCATAAGGAGACAATAACCAAGCAGATGAGAACCACTCCACCTACAGAAAGACCTAGAAAAGAAAACGGAGTGTCAAATGCTAGAAAAAATGTGATCATCATTGTTTGAAGTGATTGTGGGGCCTAGTCCTAGTAGGGGAAGATATGTTATGTGACTTTTATGCTTATCTTTTCTTGGCCATAAATACCGAATTCATGAATGAGCATATGTGGGCTTAAAGTTTTTCGGATTCAACCCTGGTTAACACTTAATCTAAAGCACCAAGCATTTGATCACAGGGTTCCAGTCAAGCTCGTGTTGAGCTTTTCTGTTCCTTTCAGTTTTATTAGTAATATTCTCATCACTGGGGTGAAATTAGGAGCTCAGGACATGAGGATCCTATCACCTTGCACAACATTTAACTCTCAGTTGTGAAATATATTTTGCTGCTGCAGAATAAGCCAGTCTATTTTGATAGTAACCAAATCATGCAAAAGATCAAGAGTTTAATGTAAACTAAGCTTTCAATATAGACACTGGGAATGGCTATTTAAATCATTTATTCCATTCTATCCAAAGGTGACAGTTTGTGATGTGAAGTGCACATTAAAAAATCCTTAAAACACCAAAAAAGATAATTTCTTATAAGTGAAAAAAAATTAACAGGCCAGATACAGGGCCTCAAATTATACTTTTTTTCATATATAAAACACCATTAGAAGTCTTCTTCAAGTATTTAAGAAAACTTACCACCAAGAAGAGGAGAAAGTGAGCCTACAAAGAATACAAAAATTACAAAAATGTTAGTCTAGCTGCGTGGTTCCACGCAGCTCAGAGTCCCAGGGTAACGTCCCCGAAGTTAACACACAGCTCCCTCCTCTCTAAATCTACTTAAAAAGATGTACTGGAAACCTGGATTATACCCAATCTTCCTTCATTTCTTGTGTAAAACTGCCATTGGATTAAAAAAAAAAGATTTTTTTTTTCACTTTAAGTTGGGGTAGTTCACTAATGAAAAAAACAATAAACTCAACTTTATAATCAGGGATTTCCCAGGTTGGAATGCAAACATTAACTGTTACAACAGGTTGGTTAATGTATTTTTGGAGATCCCTGTCATATTAGTAAGCACTTGTTAATGAAGATTCAGGAATAACGGAAGTCTCAGCAGCCAACTGCTTTCAAAATACAGTTGGTTCTCCATATCTGTATCTGCAGATTCAACCAACCACAGACAGAAAATATTGGAAAAATCAAAAAATTCCAGAAAGTTCCAAAAAGCAAAACTTGAATTTACTATAAGCTCATTAACTATTTACATAGTATTTACAATGCATTAGGTATTATAAGTAATCTAGAAATGATTTAAAGTATATGGAAGGATGTGCACAGGTAACATGCAAATACTATACCATTTTATATAAGAGACCTGAGCATCTGCAGATTTTGGTATCCAAGGGGGTTCTGGAACCAAGCCCTCTGCGGATACCACGAGATAACGGCATAAGGTTGTTAGTTTTGCACCTTTTCAGTTAGTGCTCTTCTCTCTTTATGTTCTGTCTTTACTTCTCCCATCCTCAGAATAGACCACCAACTTCAAATTCGTCTGTTACTGCACCACTGGTCACAGTCCGAAGCCAGTTTAAAACCCAGGAGTCCCTAACATTGAGGGGTACCCCTTACTCTCTTCTCTCCAGTGAAACGAGTAGGAGCTTAGTGAAGCCCTTTGTACTCACTTGGTGATTTGCAAACAGCCAGGGGAGGGTTCCATCGGTGATCTTCCTGACACTGGCTCTGAGGACTGCCTTCCAGGGTATACCCATCTTCACACTCTAGAGTGACGACAGCTCCATACTGATACATCTTGCCAGGCTCTAGCCCATTCTGGATTCCATTTATATGCTCTGGGAAGCTACAGTTCACCTCTGAAATCAAAGGAATCGCGTTGAAGCTGGGTCATACTTTGGCTTTTTGCCATGAGCATAAATACTGCCCTTAATGGAAAGATTTATGAAACCAACTTAGTTTATTCTCAGTTAGTAAAGCTTCACTGAAACACAAAATGATGTCCTAGGCATAGACTTTTAGCATCAGCCATCTACATCAATAACTTCCAGGTAATTATGCCAGACTACATTCCTTCTTTGTGCTTTAGTTTCTAAGCCAAAATGATAATTTTAGTGGCTTCTTCGAGAAACTATGAGGGCTGAAAGGGTCATGTTAAGAACTCTGAATTATTGCTCCGTCAACTTCTACTCTTATTATCTAATTCTTCTTACTTGTAAATGCTTCCTCATTTCTGCTTCCATCTTTTCAGTGTAGGGGTCAATAGTGTGAGATTTTGGATTTGAACTTGACTCTAGGACTTCCTAGCTGTGTGACTTTGGGTAAGTTACAGATCTCTCCATTCTGCGGGGATCTCATCTACAATACGGGAACAATCAGGGCACCAGTTTCATATAGTTCTCATGAGGATTAAATGAGATAATGCATGCAAGGTGCACAAGGCACAGTATCCAGCATGTGGTAAAAAGTGCTTAGCAAGTGTTCGATATTAACTCACTACTCACATTTCATATGCATTGCTAATGATAATGAAAAAGATATTCTGAAACTTTTATAAAAAATATATCTATAATCTTACCACCACTTAGAGGAAATACACTGTAACAATCATTGTACTTTTTACTAGTATTTTGCCAGATGCACACTTACCATAATGTAACCACGGTGTAAATTCAGTTTGTACCTTAGTTTTTTAATTTATATAGACTTCAACTTTCCATATTTAAATGACTAAGTGATAGCTCAGATAGACTAGAGCCTCAGACACTTTCTTATTTTGCAATATTTAGATTACTTGATGTATTAATCCAATTAAATCCAATTAGATTAATTCAATTAAATGCATTTAACTAAATGGTCCAATTAATGCATTTATTTGGCTATTTTAAGTGGAAAGTAGCTAACAAATATATCTATTTGGGACAAATTTGATTTAAAAATAAGGAAAAATAAATAAACAACAAACCTTTACAATAAGGGGCAGGTCGGTTCCAGGTTCCCTCGTATGTGCAAAGAAGGAGTGCTTCACCTACCAGCAGGTAGCCTTGGCTGCAAGTGTACAGGACTGACATCCCAGGAGAAAATCGAGCTATGTCTCCACCAGTATGATTCCCATTGGGGATCTTAAATGGATGCTGACATCCTGTGAAAGCTTAGATACCAATATAAAAGGACCTTTAATTTAGTACAGAGGAACACATAGCCAATGCTATCTGTGGGTCATAGCAATACAGAATGAAGGCAGGCAGCAAGCCAACTGACTGGTTTCTAGAAATATTCATTCCACCCAGATCAAGCAGGACTCAGGAGAGATTTGCATTTCCTACCTATATCATATATGATCTGGAGACAAATCTCAAATGTAAGATGATGAAACATCAATGGTTTAAGCCCACAATTTTAATCTATCAACCAATAATATTCTTTTCTTTTCTTTTCTTTTCTTTTAAATGGTAGAAAGGCTGCAGTCAAGGGTCACACACTCAAATGCTTACAGAAGCTGACAAGTGAAGCCACCAGATATGATAAGTCAGAAAGCATCTGTCCTTCTAAAAAGGGTAGCCACTGCGCATTTCAAGCTACTAGTGCCTTGCAGAAAAGCAATGGCTGCCCTTCCTATATCACAGATTCACCCTTTGTCTTGGGCAGTGGAGACTGGTTTCACTTTAAATAAGACTACTGTGCTAGCCAGAGAAAACAGTTTTGAACTCAGTTCTTGGGTCACCGACTGGCAGCCTCTGTTGTAGATAGATACTAATGGAGGTAAAATTACCAATGATAACTAAAATTACAAGAAAGACAATTCAGTGGGTTTGAAGGCCAGCTCCATTCTACAGAACATCCAAAGATCTCTTTCTGGCTAGTATCACAGCCTTAAATATCAAATTATCAAGTAATATTACTGCCAAACAATTGCACTCCCCAAAAGGTATGTGCATTTTCCTATTCTAAATTAATAAAAAATAACAAACTGGGGAGACTCCATCAATTTAGAAGTTAACCATTATCTTTTCATGTACTTTTGTTCAACACACTTAGAAAGGAAAGGGAAAAAATCATGAGGTGAGATGGTAAGGCAGGTATTTCATAAAATAATGATTACATCTTAACTTTTACTTAGTTTTCTTTAGGCAGAATGGCAAGTGCGATTCAAAACCATTTTTCTTTACTTTGTGCAACATCCCATATTTTACTCCTTAAAATATCTTACCCTTTTTGATACAAGTTGGTACAGCTGGCTCCCATTTGTTGTTGGTATTACATTTAATCAAGTTACTGCCATTCATGATGAAGCCAGGATTGCAGGCAACATACACTATGTCATTGTGGGAATATGAAGACTGAGTTTTATTTAGTTTGTATCCATGTGTGACTTCTGGGTTAGGGCAGTGAGTCACAGGGGGAGATTTTAAGCACCGTGGGGGAGGTCCACTCCAAGATCCACGTCCTTTAGAATCCTTTATGCACCGTATACTTTTCTCTCCCAGAAGATAGAATCCTTGGTCACATTCATAAGAGACTTCGTTTCCATATAGAAAGTGTTCTACCATCACACCTTTGTGTCTTCCATTGTTAATCACTGGTGGAGGTTGACAGTCGATAACTGCAGAAGAGATTTAGGAAATTCTACTTCAGCTGGTACACCAAGGTGGACAGTCTTCATTCAGGCACAAATAAAACTATGCAACTGCATGTACTGCACATAGCTAATAAAATTATTTAAATTTTAGACCCTGGATTATGTTTTTTGTAAAACAGCTTTATTACATTTTCTGACCATATGAGTAATACACACTCATTCACTAAAAATTCAGAAAATTCATTAAAGTATTAAGAAAGGGATAAATACAGCTATGTTCCCATGAAATAGAGAAATAGTCTACATTTGTTATTTTAAAAATTTTGAGCAATTATCAGGTATATGGCAAATACGGTCATTTCTCAGTATTCGCAGGGGATGAGTTTCAGGACCCCTCCCGGCCATCAATAACAAATTCCAAGGATCCTCAAGTCCCTTATATAAATGGCATAGTATTTGCATATAATCTATGCATATCCTCCCACATACTTAAAATCATCTCTAGATGACTTATAATAACTTATACAATAGAAATGCTAGGTAAATAGTAGCCAGCACACAGCAAATCCAAGTTTTGCTTTTTGGAACTTTTGGGATTTGAAAAAATATATTTCTGACCTGCAGTTGGTTGAATCCATGGATGTGAAACCCACAAATACAGAGAGCCAACTATACTAATTTCCTACTTAATAATTTTGTTTCCCAAAACAAATGCTAGTGCCATCTAAACACTAAAAGATGTTTCTTAGTTTATGCACACTGAGCTGGAGTGCATAGACTGTTGACATATAGATTAGTTCTGCAGTGGCCTGTCATCTCTAACCCCTACTACCCCACTGACTTTTTTCTAACTTACCTTTACAAAGTGGACTCTTTTTGAACCAAACCCCATTCTTATCATCTTGACATTTCCAATAAGCATATCCAGTCAACTGGTACCTAGAGAGAGAGAATATATTTTCTCTTCCCAATATCAAATCTCTGAAACCTAGCCTTCTCAAACCACAAATACAGAGCCACTTCTAAATAAGAACTTTGGCAGACAGAAATTAAAGCCTTCGGCCCTCCAAGTAAGAAAACTACTTTAAACTTAAAATCGCTCACAGCAAAGCCATGTCCATGTCAAAAAAGGACTGAGACGTCAGAGTTGCTGGTTAGATTTTGAAACCTCACATTCTCAGTTAGCGTGAAGATGAGGAACCACTAAAGGGAGTCATCAAGACAAGCTGAGGGTAGAATTAATGCACAAAGCAAGATGGAGACCCTTTCTCAGGGTGGATCATCTTGTACTCACCCATCTTGGCAGGATGTATTAACTGGTACCACAGATGCATCAACTGGAAGCTCTCGAAGATCTTCTTTCAAAGGCTGGCATGGTGCTTCTAGAGGAGCGAAGTTGGAGTTACTTATACATGCCTGATATCAAAGACAAAGACAACTCTGGAACTGAAAGTACCTTCACACCGAGGGGCAGAAGGACTCCAATTTCCTGAAGGCATACAGTGAATGGATCTGTTTCCCACAAGCAAGTAGCCAGGGCCACAGGTGTAGTCTACAGTCATCCCAGGGATAAAGAAGACCCTGTTTCCACCTGTATGCTGACCATGGTAGAGCCCAGGAGGTGGCTGACAGCTTGAAGATAAAACTTCCCACAGAAATACCAACAAAAACAGAATTTATATTCAAGAACATCAAGTATACAATGTTTGCCAATAGACAGTGTGAAACCTGGCACCTTCAAAAAGATCCTCTCAATTATTTACCCCGAATATATACCAGATCCAAAGGGGCATTTGCACAAAGAACATATACAACAACACACAGAGACTATTCCATTAAACAATGGAAGAAATGGGACAGTAATCTATGCCCCCTTGCCTTTTTCCATGACTCTAGCTTTCAGTGAGCGATAATAAACAAGAACAAACAAGTTAATACTTGATTTTACTCCCCATTGGATTTTTACCTTTTTCGCAAACTGGTAATTCAGGATCCCAGGTGTTATTGGCTTTGCAACGAACCTGACTTCTGCCATTCAAAGTAAATCCATTATCACACTTGAATGTCACAGTGTCATTGTAGAAATACGGGGCTTCCTTGCCAAATATCTTGTATCCATTTGCAATGTGGACATGTGAGCACTGAACAGCAGGGAGGGAGAGTTTACAGAGAGGAGCAGGGCCACTCCAGATGCCTGTCTCTTGATCGTTGCTTGTACAACGGATGGTGCTCTCCCCAATGAGGATGAAATCCACTCCTCTCTCTGGCCCGGGGTTACATGTGTACGTGACTGTGGTTCCATATAGAACATCTTCTGAGGAACTCCCTGTGTGTGCTCCATTGTAGATAACAGGGGGTGGTGGGCAGGTGATTTCTGGAGAGATGAGAAGTTACTATACAATTCTGTTCCAGTATTAAACCCCAAAGAAGAGAAATGAAGCTGGTTATGAGTTATCAGGTTTCCTAGAGGATATGAGTGAGTCATGATGATATGTGTTATATCAAAGCTCACTGCATATGTAAAATCCAACTTAAAAGACTTCATAGGAAAGATACTTGTAAGTCTTTGTTAATAGTGAACATGTACATTGATATCAGATTGTGAGGCAGTAAAGTCTGGTGGTAAACTATTAATTTAAAAACAGAATTATTTCTTTTTAATAACTATTAGGTCAATAAAAAGCACAGGGAAATAGAATTAAGCTTTTTTGAGTATCATCTTTGTGCTGAGGTGATATGATAGATTAGCCAAGAATACTAACTTGAGTGAACATCAACTTTTTGACAGGTAATTTTCTCAGCTACAGGGTAGGAATAGTACCATTTAATTATAATAACTTTGAGGTCTGCAGCCTTATGCTAAGGTTATAGATAAGAGGCTAGAGATCAGAGAAGTTGCACAAATTGCCCCAAGTCATGTGAAGGAGCAGAAATAGAATCTGAGTTTGGATCCCAACCAGTCCCCTTTCTCTCCCCTAAACTACAGTGTGCCCAAAATTAAGGATGGCAGCTCATATATTCACTGACCTCATTATTCGTATTCTCCTGTATCATAAAAAGAGAATCAGTAACTAAATTGCTATGTTTTGAAGTAGAAAGAGGTGACAACAGAAAGCAAATCTTGTGCAGCTGTAACTATTGACAAAGTGAATAGAACAAAATCTAATATTCTTTTTTCCCATAACATGGAATCTCACAGGAAATGCAAAGAGCTCACATTATTTTAGATCCTCTGTTACTTTTCTACTCACCTTTACAAAGACGAATCTCCATAAACCAAGGAATTGTGCCTTGACACAGCTGATAAACACTCTCACTTAACCGGTACCTAGAGACAAAGAGCCATGATATTTTTCCATCTGGTAACCACTAACCTAAGCGAGAGCTGTTGGCTCAAAAGCAGACTCATTACTCTCAGGACAAGAAGCAATAGGAACAAAAATGTACACAGCATCAGCACGACCTGTCCATGGCATAAGCACAGGTTCCATTAATGGAAAAACAGAGTGATCAACGCTTCCACGAACACGTGATGGAGCAGGAGGTGGTCTCGGAGATGCACTTTTACACAGAGCTTGCGGTATGCACTGATGAGTCAGACCTAGTTCAAGCTGAAACAGCCCTCACTTACCCTTCATCACAAGAAGAGTTAACATCTGCTCTAATAAATTGGGCCTTGGGTTTTTTAAAGACTTGCTTTCCTATGGGTTCGCACTCTGCCACTAAGAAAAGAGACTAGGATAAGAAATCAACTCAAGGAATCTCAAAATAAAAAATCATCTGCATCCAAAGCCTGCTACCTCTGCACGTTGGGGCAGCAGGCCTCCACACTCCCTCAGAGGTACAACGTACGGATTCTTCTCCCGCCAGCACATAGCCAGGGTCGCAGCTGTATCTGATGGATGTTCCAGGGCCAAAGTGGATCATGTGTCTGTCTTTCGTTTGCCCATGGAGGATCCTGGGCGGAGCCTGACAATCTAAAGAAAAGGCAGAGAATTTTTCTGATGTAAACTACAACAGAGAGAAACTGAGCCAAAGAAATTGACATTAATGCTACAATTCCACTTTGGTGGCAGTTGTATGGTACAGAAGTTATCTTGCAGCCTCGTTTAAGGTAATTTTAAATCTGTGGTTTTCAATCTTTTTTTTAATTTTCTGCATTTAGGCTGCTGCAGATTTTGTTTAGTTCCCGCTATGTACACCAACTCCTCTCCTGTCTCTTCCTTTTTTAAGGAATCATCTTCCATGATTTTAATGTGAGATTCTGATCTACCTCTAGGGGAAAGTCTTTGCCGACATCTCTTTTAAGAAATCACTGTTAAGACAGACAAGCATCTTTGCCAGTTTTTTCCTTAAAGAAATGGGCAACTTAGTGACCCCTAATATTTTTTCCCCAATGATACTCCCACAAAATGAATGGAAGAGAGTGTTTAAAAAAATTCTATATAATTTATATTCACTATATTCAGTATAATTGAGGAGACTGGAAACTGGAAAAGGCCCTGCTGAAGTCCGTAACCCCTTCTCTAATGCTTCAAACGGATGAATAAGCAGCACCTGTTCCAATTATGGGGATACCTACCCTTTTCACAGACTGGTACCGATGGTTCCCATGTGCCTTGGGCATCGCATCGGATTTCCTTGCTGCCCTTCATTTTGAAGCCGGATACGCAAGCGAATACCACAGTGTCGTTATAGGAATATTGATCTTTCTGCCCAGATAATATTTTGCCTCTTAGGATCTGGGGAGGTGGGCAGTGAGCCTCAGGAATAGAAAGTTCACAGCGTGGGGCAGGGCTGCTCCAGATCCCAGTCTTCTGACTACCATTGGTACAGCGGATAGTGCTGTCCCCAATAAGGATGAAATTCACTCCTTTCTCTGGGCTCGGGTCACAAAAGTAAGTGACTGTGCTTCCGTACGGAACATTCACTGAAGAGCTGCCTGAATGTCTTCCATTGAGAATAGGAGGAGGTGGTGGACAAAGAATTTCTAGAGAAATTATGGAGAGAAATGACAAGATTGCAGCAGTATTAAAAACAAAGAATACCTCAGGTGTTGCTTGACGTCATTTTCATCCTAGATTTGAATCTAATGAACCTGTCAAAGCAGCTGTATATTATTCAAAAAAAGTATGATTTAGAGCTTTATTCTTTTGGGGAGGTAGGAGATAATTAGATTGACTGATTGATTGATTGATTGATGGGGGTACTGGGGACTGAACCCAGGACTTTGTGCTTGCTAGGCACATGCTCTACCACTGAGCTATACCCTCCCCACTAGAGCTTTATTCTTGAATATATATATATATGTATACTTTGATGATCCTTTGATTTCTTTTACCAATATACAATCCCTTTATGTGCATGGCATGAACAGCAACTCTGCATAGCTTTCAGAGAAAGATAAGTCTAGGAACCCTGTTTCACTTGAGTAAGCAGAGAATAAAGAGGTAATTCGAGGCTACTTCAGTGAAGAACATATCCCTTAAAGATTTCTAGGAGAGATCTTCACTCTATAAGACCCTGTATAGTAACAACTGAACAAAAAGATTTCAGCTAAGCTGAGACTGCAGTGTCCTGTTGAACCTCTGGTCAATAAGCTAGTTACAAATCACATCAGCCTAACCTACCTTCACAAACTGGCATCTTGGTCCAAAAAGTATTCTGTCCAACAATTACACACTGGCTAGAAGGTTGGCCATGTAATTGATACCTGGAGACAGAGGGAAGTCATTCAGAGCTATCAGGCAGAACAAAAGCTTCTATTTAAGGCAAAATCACTTAATTTCTGTGTACCCCTTTTATCAGCATTCTCTCTCATAACCTCAAGCTGTCCACAGACCCTCACAGAAGAGCCTTCTGCAGGTTTCACGGTTCACACCAGGCACATGTAACTCAAGGGAATTAAATCTCACTGGCTCTCTCGACACTCACCCTTCATTACATGAAAAGTCCACAGTTACACCAACCCGAAAACTTGTGGGCCTCTTTATCTGCCCATTGAGAAGCTGTCCTGGAGGTTCACACAGTGCCTCTAAGAAAACAAGCCAAAGATGAGCAAAATGTGGCAAGTAACATTATAACCCAAATCCTTAAAATTGATTGTAAATTTAGGGTACCTTTACACGTGGGAGTGACAGCACTCCAGACTCCTGAAGACAAACAGCGAATGGTCTTTTCGCCAAGAAGCAAGTAACCAGGTTCACAGCTGTAGGTCACAGAAAATCCTGGGGCAAAGGAGCTAACACGCTCCCCTGTGTGATGTCCGTGAGCGATTGTGGGAAGTGATGGACACTCCAGGGGAAAATCTTTACACACACACAGTAGGGAAATCAGATGATAGCTTCTACCCAAACTATATTTTGACTTAGTACATAAATCCAAGTAAATGATACATGATCTATGGTAAGCAGATATCATTCATTTTCAACTCAGTCTTTGAAAGATCAAACAGGCGTGGTTTAACTGTATCCATTTTATACCATAAATAGTACATTATTTATTTTTAGTTACACCTTATGAATTATCTTTGCCACATCTCAATAGAAAAATTTCAGTTACCAAAAATAAAAGTCCATTTTCACTCATACCTTCATCTTACCCTTAAGCCTATTCTCTGCTCCAAAAGTGGCATGCTATTATAAGGGGTCATCCTGTCAGATATTTGTAATACAGTTTCTTCGGATCCTCTATGTGATTTATGTACACACATATTTTGGGTGTGTATGTATACTCAATACATATTTTCCTATGCCTTACTTTCTTTGCTTAATAATCTATATCTTTCCATATTAACACATACAGGTCTATCTAATACTTGATAAGGCTTAATAGTTTTCTGTTGTCACTCCATTTTGTGACTATCTTCAGATCTTCCCTACCTCCAAGATTACATATCTATTTATGGATAGATAGACTCCTATTTCTCTAATAATAATTTGTTCAGCTCTTAAATCAATTTATAATTTATCAATAACATTCTTTATTAGGAAAATAAGTACCTAATTTTGATGGTATAATTTTTATCAAATATTGCATGGTTCCTGTCATTACATAACTGAAATTCAGATTTAGATTTCAGGAGCAACATATATCAAACCAAAGAAGAAGGAAATGAAGAGCTTATAGAAGTTCCTATTTTCAAACTTACTTGGTTTGAAATGTTATGGTTTAGGATACAAGTTGGGAAGATTAGCGGATCACTCAGAAAGCATTCATGGAGGCCAAAGACAATAGGGCATCATAGCGGCCAGGTGATATTAACAGCTATTTTTGGACAAATTTTAAATCCACTGAGTGTGTTTTTTGTTATTAGAGCCCACATTTATTCTCATTTTAACAATAACCCAGATATATAGTTTAAAACCACCCAATTCTCACAGTTCCAGTGAACTCTGGCCCCCATACTTGTGACACTCATTCCATTCAGTTATTAGTTGTGATCAGTCAGATTTTTCCATTGTACTTAAGAGTCTTTGCTCCGTTGATGTTTGTTGAATGAACATTTATACCCCCCCACAACTAAGAAAAAACAGGAAGCCATAATTTTCACCCTTTCCCTTGCTCCTTCCCTCCACCCCTACATTCACACATTCACAACGTTTTTACTTCAGAATGATACCAAACTTGATCTGCATAGAAATACAAGGATCCAACCTCCTGACTCAGTTTTATTTTTTTTCTACTCACCACTCTCACAGGTTGGCAGTGGTGTCGGCCCCCACTTTTTGTTTGCTTGGCACCAAACAGTTTTGTTTCCTTTCATGGTGAAGTTGGTATTACAGGCAAATGTCACAGAATCACCATGTCTGTATGGTGGTCTAGACTTTTTACTTCTGTAACCCCCTGGTACTGTGGGTTCAGGGCAAATAGAATTTCTATTGTAATATTCACAAATGGGAGCAGCTTTATCCCAGATTCCATTTACTTGGTCTTTACTTATACAAAAGAGAATACTTTCTCCAATGAGGCGGAAGGCACCCTGACAGCTGTACCTCACCACAGTGTTAAGAGGTGCGGGGCCAGAATAATAACTATTCCGTCCGTTCTTGACAAGAGGAGGAGGGTCACAAGAAATCCCTGCAAAGTAGAAAAGAAAATATGTGGTCACACTGATCATGACAAGAAGAAGATTCAAATTTAGATGAAGGGTCCAAACTTAAGTCATGCCCTTTTTTCAGAAATAGACTTAGAAATTTGTACAATTTGTTTCTTATTCATAGTCCCTACATAACCCCAGCCTCCTAAATTCTTACCTTTCTCTTGCTCCTCAGCAAACAAAGCAGTATAAGACTATAAGTCAACTTGACCAAACAGTAACAATGAGACAGAATTTATTGAATAGTTCTGTGTCTAATGAAAAACAAAAGGCAAACAGCACATGAAAAGAATATGTTAATGACACACTAATCACACGTGGAGAGACACCATGGACTAACGAAATTTGGACTCAGTAGCCCTGGTTTCAAATGCCCACAGTCATTCAATAGCTGTATGGCCATAGGCAAGTCTTACCCTATCCTAAGCCTCAGTTTTCTAGTCCAGTATAATTCAAGGCTGTAGTGAGAATCCAGTAAGATAAAAGTACCTGAAAGGGGCAAGTACAATATCTGGAACATGCTAACTATGCAATGCCTGTTTCAAACACACAACTGGGACTATAAGTAGTGAAACCACATTCTGTCCTGCTATTGAAGATACTGCAGCCTCATTGCAAGTCATTTGTTATCTTTTGATGCTGGACCTCTTTGAAAAGCCACAGGAAGTTATCAGATGTTTTGAATAATGACCTCGTGTCCTTTATTTACTTATCCTAATGGGTATGAAGAATATTAATTGTTTATATTGGTATAGATACACCTTTCCTGAGTGGGTCTCAGAATAAAGGGAAAATTGCCAACCTCCAAAACTTCTGGTTGATTTCCATTTAGCTCCAAGAGTTGTTCATACTGGCATAAGAGGAACTGGCATAAGAAGACACAGCCAAACCACTGTAGCACATCAGTGCTACTCATTTTCAGTAGGGGTAACTTTTGAGAGCCTCTATCTTTATGCACATAGACTACTCAATGCAAAATGTAATCAGTTGAATAAATTTAGTTTTAGTCTGCATTCTACAATGTACAGAAGAGCGGCATATATATGTTCAAAGCACACATATAGATAAGATTTTATAATTGATAAGTGCATGAGAGCACACCAGAAATCAAGAGGCACAGTCCGCACTTGATTATTTTTGCTTTCTACTCACGTTCACAGACAGGAAACTTATTATTCCAGAGTACTCTCATTCCTTCTGAGACACACTGACTAGAAGACTGGCCATTTAACCGGTACCTTAAACAATAAGGGGCAGAAAATCAGCTGTAGAACAAACCAGTTCTTGGTTGTATGGAACTAATCACTTCTTTCAAATATAAGGTATTAGTGGGCTCTATTTTTGTAAGCATTTCTGGCTTAAGGAAAAAGTCCAAGATTGTGAATCAGCTCAGCTACGTGAAGACTTCAGACCAGCTAAAAACCAGAGGAAAAAGATCCTAATGATCATATTCTTTTCTTTAATTTTTTCTTTCTTCCTTGGCATCCAAATATCAAGATTCTCTTGACCATGTAGAAGGAAATAACCTCGGTTCCTAGTGAAGAAAATATCAAAGACCTCATTTCCTAAGCTCACCATGAAGATCCCCTCTCACTAAACACCCATTGTCCATTCATTCTCCTAATAGAAGCCTTAACTTCTGAGCCCAAATCTTGCTTTTTTAATGATGAAAAGACAATTCCCAGCTTTGCCTGGCCATATGCAATACATACACATGGAGAAAACCAGTGGTATTTGCGTGATAACAGAAGTCTTAATCGTAAAGTATAAAGAAAAGGAGAAAAAAAATCAGAGAAAAAAAAATTAACTATCTTTAGAGATCACAGTTTGCAATACTTAGCTATGGATCATTGACTCTAATTCAAACTCCATCAGCTTGCACTCACCCCTTATTACAAACAAATGAAACCTTTGCCCCAAGCTGGAGATTAGGAGGAGCTACCACACGACCGTTGAGAAGCTGCTTTGGAATGGCATCACATGATTTCACTAGGAGAAAACAGACAAGGCTGATACATAGAGTCAGGAAACAGTTGCATTTCCTTAAGATGGAATAAACCTTTAGGCACCTTCACATTTGGGAGCTGTATGGCTCCAGGTTCCCAAGGATGTACACTGCATAGTGTTTGTTCCAATGAGAGTGTAGCCAGGCTCACAGCTGTAGGACACTTCCTGTCCGATTAGAAATAATTCCTTATCCATGTTTTTATAATTGCCATGGTGGATATGTGGAGGTGGTAGACACCCTGAGGAAAGAACAGGACCAGAGGCCTTTTATTTCTGAAATAAGAGCGTTCTTCTCTACAACCTAAGCCAACTTGGGATTGGCAGGAGTAAGATGAAGGTCATGTCAATTCTCCTAAGTGTAAGGAAGAGACTCTCTTGGGTGAGGTGGAGTGGGGTGAACATGTGTTACATTTTTAGACATGATGCTCCATGCAACTGTCTGCCTTCTATGTCTTGATCTATACCAGGAAGCATTACTCCCACTCATCATTTTCCCATTTCATTTAAGTGGATATCATCTCATTAAAATAGTCAAGGGAACCAAACTATTATAGTGCATTTTTACCACCAAAATCTCCTCTTTCTTCCTGCTCCCCAAATCACTGATGAAGTTTCCGAGCCTCGTGGGACACTCCCAAGTTGCCAGGTTTTTACTAAGTCGGGCGTTTCTCAATAAAAGTAGGGAAGGAAGGGAGAATGGGAAAAGAGACTCAATCTTAAGTCTAGCCTAATTCCATAAAGGCTATATTTTTCAATAGGAGAAGGTATAATACCTCCAGTAATTTGAATCAAATTCTGATCAGTCAATTTACCCCATTGACTTAGCCAATAGGATTGAAAGTTTATTTTCTCCTCATTTAAATAAAATCTAATCATACATGATTTTAATCATATAAAAATCTCTGATCATTGGCGCTGGTAGTATCTACTTTTTAAAAAGTGTCTTCTAATTTCCTCCACATTAATGCAGACCTAGCACTGTCCCAGAATGTAGTAAATTTCCCACCTTTTTAACATTTATATACTACTTTTAAGGTTTACTTTTTAATTCTTTAACCAGGATATCCAACCACATACACTATCTTTATTCTCCTCTTCTCATAAGTACCATTTATCTATTCCTCTAAAAGTCTCCTTTTATTTCTAGATCCCCAAAATTTCAGCCAGACTCACCCTTGAAGCACTTTGGCAGTGGAGGATTCCATGTGCTGTTTGGTTGACACCTTGCTATGTTGCTGCCTTTCATGGTAAAGCCAGGCTTACACTTAAACATCACAGAATCACTTAAGAAAAATGAAGGCCTAAATCCAGATTCCATGATTCCATTTTCAACTTCTGGAATTGGGCATTTGACTAGAGGAATACACTGAGGGGGAGGGCTGCTCCAAATGCCAACGTGATTATCTTTGCTGGTGCAATATATTGACTTCTCACCCACGAGGTCAAACAGCTTTTTCCCATTCTGTCCAACATGGCACTTATAAGTAACCACCATTCCGTAGTAAAAATTCTCTCTATTGCTGGTGTAAAAGTCTCCATTGGAGATGGCTGGGGGCGACTCACAAGGAATAGCTTTTTGGGGGGTAGATAGGAAAAGAGAGAAGTCATTTAAATGTTATACCTTCTGGGAATTTTGTCTGAACTCTTGCAAACCAAACCTCCACTTAACCTACAATTAACCCATATTATTGAAATTCTGGATGCTCATCTCAAAGATGGTTCTAAATGGGCAGTAGCAAGGTAGGCAAATACACAGAACTGGCCTGATAAAACCCCTGAAATATGATCTGGTCACCAGTCCCTACCCCCAGAATACAGATAAACTATTCCAAAAGACACCTAGGATGGTGTATGTTTTGCATGGAATAAAGTTGGCAGTGTGTAATCTTGTGGCATGTATTATATTTAAGCACTTTTTCACTATGAAATAACTTATCATCAAAGGACAGTAAGCAAAGGAAAGTGTTGTGGAATTGAGGGCACTGAATAAGATAAACCACAGGTCTGCATCCAGAACTACTCAAACCAAGTATAACCCTCTTGGGTACTTATTTTGATTGTGTAGATGTCCACTTTCCTCCTAGGAGAGACAAGGGGTGCAAGAAAGGGAAAATTTTACTCACATTCACAAAAAGGCATGCCCTTATCCCAGACTACAGCATTGTCTGAGATAATACATGTAGTGGATGAGTCACCAATGAGTCGATATCTAAATACAAAGAGAGGAGTAATCACCTCCCAGCTGGACATTTTAGGAAAGCTTAGTTCTTTTTCCACTGAAAGAATGGCAAAGAATAGAATATCATATGTGACAAATAATGGAGACTAAGGACTCATACAAAAGATTCAATAATCTAAATAGAAATGAAAGTTGACCTCCTGGTCAGTAATACTGAAGATTTAAAATTGGAAGAAGAGTGGCCCAAACTCCTTTCTCTTCTAGGAATCTTTGCTAGCGGGTAATCCTGAAGAATTGTCTCTGGGGCAGATCAGAGAGGTGATTCTCTTTTTGCCTATGTTTAAGGGTAGGTGGCAATTACTTAAGACTGGTGATTTCTGGTTGAAATTATTGTGCTAACATCCATGTACTCTGGAGGTAGCTCTTGCCAACTCACCCTTTATCACAAGAATATGTAATTGTTGACCCAAACATGAAACCCCTGGGTGCGAGGACAGAGCCATGGAGAAGTTCTCTAGGATTCATACATGATTTACCTACAAGGGAACATAAACAAAACAGAATTTGGGACTGGGATTTAGGGGACATTTTGTGTTTTATATTAAACTCCAACCTGACTGGACTTGCTTAGTAACCTAAGTTTATTCAGAAAAAAAATCTGACATTTACAAAACTTCTATCTTCCGAAGGATCAAGTCAACTCCATAACACTTTTCGTTCAAAGTACATCGTTTATATTTCTGAGCATGGATGCAAGCATTATTTGTAGTCAATCATAATTTATAATCTCTATTTCCCCTTTTTATATTCTGTAAGTGATGGCAAATTCTACCAAATCTTCTGGCTTAAGAAAAAACCTCACAGTCATCATTTCCTTTCTGTAACTGATTCTCTATCTGCTGCTCTTCATTCAATTGGTCATGAAGTTTTCGTGACTGGATTCCAGATCCCTCTCTCCAAACCAACTATTTTGCCACTGCTGTAATCTCTCACTGGATCATTAAGAAATAAAATTTAGCTTTCTAACTCTGGTTGCCATCAGTCCAGTACATCCTCTGTACCACTGCACACATTATCTTCCAGAAGCACAAATGTGGTCATGCCACTCCCCATATTTAAAAGCTTACAATGACTTGCCATTGTTTATTGGAAAAGAATGAACGGCCCATCACAATTAAGCTCCAATCCACTTAATCAACTACTGTGCCTCACCACGCACCCTATATTTCAACGACAGTGAATTTTTCTTTTTTCCAAAGACATCACGTTCTTCTACACCTTTATGTGTTGGCACATGCTGTTTGCTCTGTCAATAATGCCTAGATTTCCCTGTTCTCCTAGATAGCATTTATTATTTACTTCTCTATGATGTTTACAGACTTTTATCTCTACAAATAAAAAAAAAATACATCATAGCACAGTATCTGTTTAAAGTCAGTATTTACAACTAGCAGAGGAGTTCCTCAAACACAGAAACTAGCTGATTAATTTTTATGTCTCTCCCTAGTCCCATCATCTAGCCTAATGTTTCATATCCAGTGGTTACTCAAAAATATTTCTTTGAATTGAATGGGGTGATAATGAGGTGAAACTAGCATTCCTTGTATACTAACTTCTTAGCTCACACTAACACAGTACAGAAACCATAGAACAAGGTCAAGGAGATGATAGGATAAACAGAGTTGATCAGCTCTGATGACTTAACCCCAATAACCAATACTCTTAGGAGTAAAAGAAAACATGGGAACCCAAGAGCCCCTTTATTGAGTCATCACTGACTAATTTGCTCATCTTTTATCTTGAAAATAACAGGTTAGCCCATAGAGACATGCTATAGACCCAAAGATTCCTCTATTACAGATTACTCACGTTCACAGAATTGCTGAGTATTTGACCATTTGGAGGTCTTTAGGCAGGTGATAGAGAATGACTTCTTCTTATACCCAGGAAGACATTCATATTCCCAAATTGTCCCAACAGCAAACTCAGACTGATCACTCTGAACTTTAGGCTTAGCAAAAGGATAACTTGGCGGGAACTTACACTGACCTAGAGACAAAGACCACAGGAATATCAAGACTAAGAAAGGCTAAGATCTCAATCTGTTTCTGTTTTGTCACCAGTTACACTAACAACTTTGATCTTTAGAGATTAAACCTAAAATGGCAATATTTTCTGGGTCAAAGAATATATATCTTGCAGTATGAATGCATATACAGAGAAATAAGCTCAGGAGTTCAAAGATTTTTAGGATAGACTTTTGAGGAAAAGCTGGAGAAAATCATTTTTTAAACCAAAATTCCATGGAGACACTGGGGTTGTTCCATCTTCTTACAACCTCATAAATAAAAAGTTAAACCTTATCAATAAAAACTTTCCTGGGATAGCACAGGGAACAAATACATCAAAGGCCTTATAATCTCATCGCATGTATGACCTTCTAAAATTACTTCAATGAATTAATACTACTGTATTATTCATTAAATTTTAAGGTCGTAGCAAGAAGAAAATGAAGTTATTTGTTATCCTTCATTTATTTTATTCCATTAACCTAGTAGAGTAATATGCCCCCAAAATAGCTTAGTAAATACATCCTGATGGGTACCAGGTAAGATGAGCTAGCCATTTCAAGACACTTCCTTGTGATTTAAAATGATGATGATGATGATGAAGGAGATGAAGAAACAAATTTTATTCTAGGAAATGGGTAAGAAACTATAACGCCCATACTGTAATACTTGAGGATGTACCTGAAAAAGACATTTTTCTAAGTATGAAAGAGAGGTAAAGATTCAACTCCAGAATGGTGGTATATTTGAATATCAAATTTATAAATCTCCTTTCTTAAAGAAGTCTGAAACAGATACAGGTGAAAGTCAGATAACAAACATGGACTAACTGACACAAAGGCAAACACGAGGCTCCCAAGCCAGACCCAGCCTTTTTACAGCCCAACACTTCTGCTGAGAAGCCACAGACTGGATCTAAGAATAGCCGTCACTGTTGGACACAGATCTCACTGTAGGTCTCCTATTTCCTTCTTCAACTTCTTTGGTTTCCTCCATTAACACCTACAAATGTCCCCAAGTGCATGTTTTTGCAAACAGCAAGACTCTGGAGAGAAAGTCTGAGTTTGTCTTCAACGAAGGTCAAGTTCAGGACCCTGCTGTTATTTGTACCAAATTCACCCTAATCAAGTGATTTAACCTGTAATTATCAAACGTGAATAAGGACAATCCCAAATAATTCTCCACAAATTGGAAAATCGATTTTAGTTCACAAGATTTAATCAGTTTCAATGACATAGACTAAGATGCAACCAAGATCTTGAAGCAGCAAAAGTAGAAGGGTACTTTATAATATGACATTCGGAGGCGAAAAGAGATAAGAATCACACTTTCTGGATAAGAAACAGTGGGAAGTTCTTACTCCTAATAAGGAGACTTAGGGACTCTACCTCTTTTGAGGGACACTAGCTCTTCTTAGTAATGAAATTGACAAAATCCCAAGTCATATGACAGAATTTTCAGCAATCATGTTCTCTTCCACATCAGAAAAGGGAAAGTCTATGAGCCATTTAGTAACATAAATTTTCTTAAGGTTCACTGGACCCTCTTCACATCTTTTTTAAAATCAGGAGGAAAAATTAGTGTAGATCATGACTGGATCTAAAATAGAAGATAATGGCAAAGCACTGATATAAACATATCTATATACATGTCTCAAAACATGTTAAAAACTAAGGAGGCAAAGGAGTTTCTGGAAACAAGGATACATTTTACTCTTTATTTGGGTCCAAGGGGATTTACCTGGAATGGCTTAGAAATCCGTTTGAAATGAAGAACAAATACATAGGATAATAAAAATAAAACTGAAATTGAGAAAGCAGGTAGGAAGATAAACTATTATTGAGGATGAGAATTATTATAATCAAATACCATAACACAGGGTTTCCAGGCCACTTGATCATTTTTGAATGACGGTTATGCAGATTAACGAAGGTATTTTCTTAAGCACAGGATATGCATCAGTGAACATTAGACATAGGCTCCCACCCTCATGGAATTTATATTCCAATAGAAGGAGATAGATCATAAATAAATGCCAATAAATAAATAGATGGTATGTAGAAGAAATAAACAGAGTGATGTGTCAAAATGTAATCTAATGGAAAAGGGAGGGGACAGGGTGGCATACAATTTCAATTATGACGGTTAAGGAAGGCCTATGAGGAGGAGACATTTGAGTTGTGACTGAAGGATAAGGAGGAGTTAGCCAGGTAAAATGCCAGGTAAAGCCAGGTAAAGATGAAGATAATAGACGAATGATCATAAACACAAAACAGACTCATAGACATAGAATACAAACTTGTGGTTGCCAGGGGAGAGGGGGGTGGGCAGGGACAGACTGGAAGTTCGAAATTTGTAGATACTGACAGGTATATACAGAATAGATAAACAAGATTATACTGTATAGCACAGGGAAATATATACAAAATCCTGTGGTAGGTCACGGTGAAAAAGAATGCAATAATGAATATATGTATGTTCACGTATAACTGAATAATTGTGCTCTACGCTGGAAATTGACACAACATTGTAGACTGACTATAACTCAAAAAAATAAAATTAAAAAAATAAATAAAATAAAAGATGAAGATAATGTCTTGGAGAAATGTTCAACTAAGGGTCAGGAGAAAGTTAAATGTCAGGAAGCAGACCACGTAAGTAGTAATGGAACCAAAGTGTGCAATAACCCTTAACAAGCTAGGGATGGATAAGCTTAGATGCTGGCTTCATAAAAATAGGTCCAGACAATAATCTTATTACTCCTATTTAGTAATAACATCCAACATCTAACTTTCATTTCTCTAATCTCATCTGATTTTCAGGGCAGCTCAGGAAGGGTAGGGCTGCTAATCCCCACTAGCTTCATTTTACAGGTGAAGAAACTGAGGCTCAGGGAGCTAAATGACTTGCCAAAAGTCACACAGGTATTGAGGTCTGTATGCAGTAAACTTCTTAATAAACTAGGAATCCACTGGTCTCTGGAAATTATTAGAAAGTTAGACCTATCTGGTCACCAAGAGACTCTAAGCTTAGCAAATCACAATACTTCTTCAAAATTAAGGCAATCTGGAGGGGGAAAAGTTATAAAAAAGGTAGAATGACACCTCCGAGACCCCTCGCCATTACAGAAAGTAAGTAACACAAAGTACTGTCATTTTTATTCACGTATCAGCTTTTCTAAATTACTCAGGTGTCCATCCTTTAGGATCTCTTTACTTACATCACATTAAAGTTAAAAAAAAAACAAACAAAACAGAAAACAAACAAATAAACAAAAAACATGAGCACCATGCCTGGGGAGTCAGACGTTATTCTTATTCTGGGAAGGCAGCGGGAAGCCGTGCTGCTTCTACTGGGCGGGAGCGAGTTCACTGTGCGCAGAAACTCCCGCGCTCAGCGGAGCATGCAGCCGAGTTTTGCACTCATCACGAGACTGGTTTTGAATACGTGCCTAGCGTTAGCACTAGCAGACCTCAGACCCAGAGCACAGAGCACCTGCTGAGTCCAGGGGGCGGGGAGTGCAGAGAACGCAGAGAGCACACACCACCAGCCACACAGGGTAGATCATATAGTGCCTCTCTATGGTGCAGCCTGCAATTCTGACGGTCTCTGCCTGGGGAGTGAGTGAGGACATTCAGGACCAAGAGATCCAGAGATCCCCCAAAGCGAGCGGGAGGCAGGGAAGCGTCCAGCACGGCCCCCACCCCACTTTGTCGCTTTTGATTCGGCTTTGCATCCCGGCACAGAGGCCGTCCTGGCCCCAGATGCTTTCCTACCTCCGCGCTCCCCTTCCCAGCTCACCGAGGACCCCTGGCGCGATGAGAGCCAAGAAAACCCCGAACAGGCCCGCAGCGCCCATGTCACGGCGGCAGCCCCAGCGGTGGGATGCGTTCCGAGACTCGCGAGCCTCCGGCAGCTCCGGGAGGGCAGGGTTGGAGGAGGAGACAGCGGCAAGCAAGGGGAGGTGGCCCCTTAAGTAGTGTCTGGCACCACGTGCTATCTTGAACGCACACCTGCGGGCTGCTGGGGGCCGGACACCGTGCTGTGAGGATGGCACAGGCTGGGAGGAAGGGTTGGCCGGGGGCGGGCAGACGGAGGAACTCTGACCCAGTTTTTGGCTCAGACTCCAGTCCTCAGTGCTACCAGCGACTTTCCAATTTCTTTGACCGCACAACCCAGTGTATTCACTTTTGCCTCTCTTGAGATCTGGAACAAAATTTCACAAAATAGTACTCACCGTTATTAATCTACAATGCTCTATTCTACTCTTTTTTTCTTTTTCTCTCCTTCTTAAAAATTCTGATTTGGATTCACTAAATTCATTTCAAAAGCTATTAATGTTTCCAACTCTCCGTTTGAAAACAGTTTACTTAGAAAGGAAACTGAGGAACGGCAGCCACATTTTCTTTTGACATAATTTCTGCAGAAAAGTTGCGAGAATAATAAAAAGAATTCCTATCACCTAGATTCTTCAAATGCTAACATCTTCTCTTTCTAGTTAGATAGGTACAGATAGCATAATACAGTTTTATACACACACACACACACACACACACACACACATATATATACACACACACACATACACACTTATATGTGTACATAAATATAATTATATACGTTTTTTACTTTGGGACTCTGAGGTAAGTTACAGGCATGACACTCCTACTCTATATAGTTTGGTGTCAATTCCCTGAAAACAAGAACATACTCTTGCATAACTATAGGACTAGTATGATGAGCAAATACAGGAAATTAACACATTACCTAAGGGACAGACTGTGCTCAGATTTCTCCAGTCAGCTCAATATTCTTTATTATAGGAAACAGACACACACACACCCTTTTTTTTTTTTTTTTGGTCCAAGGTCATTCTGGGATGATGGGATGATGCGTTGCATTTGATTGTCGGTTTTTCTTATTTAATCTGGAAAAGGTCCTCCATCTTTTTTTGTTTTTTATGATCTTGACATTTTTGAAGAGTACACAGCAATTACTTTTGTAGAATGACTTATAAATTAGTTATCTATTGCATAGTAACAAATTACCTTAAACTTATTGATTAAAAGTGGGAATAATATTTATTGTCTCACACAATTTCTGTGTGTCAGGAATCTGCGAGCAGCTTAGTGAGGTGGTTCTGGCTTGGGGTTTTTCATGAGGTTTCAGTAGGGACATCCGCCAGAACTCCAGTCATCTGAAGGCTTGACTGGTCTTGGCTGGACGACCCATGTCTAAGATGACTCACTCACATGGCTGTTGGCTGGAGGCCTCATAGCCTCACCATGTGGACCTGATGTTAGGACTGTTTGAGTGCCCTTGTGACATGACAGCTGGCTTCTTGTAAAATAAGAGAGAAAGGCAGAAGCCACAATGTCTTTTATAATCTATCCCCAGAAGTTCCATTTGGCCATAAAGAAGATGAATGAATCTTGCCTATATTACTATATTACATAGTAAATTACTTCCACAATATCCTATTGGATACTGTGATGGTTAATTTTAAATGTTAACTTGACTGGGCTATGAGGTGCCCAGATATATGGTCAAACATTATTCTGGTCTTTCTGTAAGGGTGTTTTTGGATGAACTTAACTTTTTTTGGTAACTGATATCTTTATTTTAATTCTTTCCTTTTTTTCAGTTTTATTGAGGTATAATTGAGATAAAATATTGTATCAGTTTAAGGTATACAACATAATGATTTCATATATGTACATATCGCAAACTGACTACCACAGTAAGTTTAGTTAACATCCATCACCTCACATAGTTACAATTTTTTCTTATAACTTTTAAGATCCAGTCTCTTAGCAACCTTCAAATATACAGTATTGTTAAGCATAGCCTTCCCGCCGTACTTTTTTATCTTATAACTGAAATTTGTGCCTTTTGACCACCTTCACACATTTTTCCTACTCCCCCACTCCTTTGGCAACCATCAATCTGTTCTCTGTTTTTCATGAGTCTGATTTTTTTAGTATCCAATTATAAGTGATATACAGTATTTGTCTTTCTCTATTTGACTTATACCACTGGCATAATGAATTCAAAGTTCTCCCATGTTGTCAAAAATGGCAAGATTCATTCATCTTTTTATAGCCAAATGGAATTTTTTATGAAAAAAAATATATATATATACTTTCTTATTCATGCATCCACATCCTTGGAATAGTGATTTTTTTTCTTCTGATATATACTCAGAAGTGGAATTGCTGGATCATATAGCAGCTCTATTTTTAATTTTTTGAGGAACTGCCATACTGTTTTCCATAGTAGCTGCACTGATTTATATAAGGGTTCCTTTTTATCCACATCCTCTCCAATACTTGTTATCTCTTATCTTTTGAATAATAGCCATTCTAACAGGTATGAGGTGATACTTCATTTTGGTTTCAATTTGCATTTCCCTGGTGATTAATAATATTGAGCATCTTTTCATTTTTGCCATGCAGAAGCTTTTTAGTTTGATGTATTCATCGTTGTTTATTTTTGCTTTTGTTGCCTTTGCTTTTGATGTCAAATTAAAAAAAAAAATCATTGCCAAGATCAGTGTCAAGGAGCTAATCCCCTATATTTTCTTCTAGGAGTCTTATGGTTTCAGGTATTACATTCAAGTCTTTAATCCATTTTGCATTGATTTTTGTGTATGGTGTTAAGACTGAAATTTCATTTCATTCTTTTTGCATGTGATGGTTCAAGCTTACCAACACCATTTATTGAAGAGACTATCCTTTCATCATTGTATATTCTTGGCTCCTTTGTTTTGAATTAATTAACCAACCATACGTGGATATATTTCTGGGTGCTCTATTCTATCCCATTGATCCATGTGTCTGTTTTATGCAAATACCATGCTCTTTTGGTTTTTATAGCTTTGTAATATAGTTTACATTAGATAATAGAAAATATATATGTTGGTCTCTGTTCCCTAGTCCTGGCAGAGAGCTTCTAAAACTCTTGAAATCTTCTAAGTGATAAGAGCACTAGGGGCATCTTTTGTCCTAATATTTGTCTCTGACCCCATCCCTGACACAGGGCTCCTAAAATCCTTGTCAATTCCCATAATAAGAGCACTAGGAGCATCTTTTGTTCTATCGAAGTGACTCTGGATGGGCTCCTGAATGGCTCCTGGACGGGGACTGGTAACCAGAAAGACCAAGCCATCATTAGAAGCTTGGAAGTTTTGCTTCATGCCCCACTGTCCTCCAGAGAGGAGAGACTAGAAATGGAGTTTATAATTGACCTTTCGTATGTGAAGAAGACTCCATAAATCCCAATAGTGTGGAATTAGGAGAGCTTCTGGGCTGCTGAACACATCCACACCAGGGGATGACACACCTCCAGCTCCATGGGAACAGAAGCCCCTGCACTTGAGATGCTCCCAGATCCCACCCTGTGTATTTCTTCATCTATCTGTTCATCTGTGTCCTTTATTATATTCTTTAATAAGCTGGTAAATGTAAGTAAGTGTCCCCTAAGTTTTGTGAGCTGTTCTAGCAAATTAATCAAACCCAAGGAGGGGGTCATTGGAGCCTTCAATCTATAGCCTGTTGGTCACAAGCACAGGAGATAAAACTGGCATTCTGACTGGCATCTGAACTGAGACGGGGGCAGTCTTATGGGACTGAGTCCTTAATCTGTGAGATTTGACACTGTATCTGGGTAGATAGTGTCAGAATTGAGTAAAAGTGTAGGATACCCAGCTGGTGTCACAGGGACTTGCTTGATACGGGGAAAAACCTCAACACATTTGGCCACCAGAAGTGTCAGAAGTCACCAGAACTGTTCTATTAAAAGTAAAGGAGACACGCAGGAAAGAAACACACAATGGGGAAGAACTGGGTTTTTCCCTACATAGAAAAGAAAAAAGCTGAGTTTCTTCTTTATAGTTTGAAATTAGGAAGTGTGATGTTTACAGTTTTGTTTTTCTTTCTCAAGATTGCTTTGTCTATTTGGGGTATATGGTGACTCCATATAAATTTTAGTATTTTTTTTTATTTAGGTTGAAAATACCATTGAAATTTTGACTGAGATTGTGTTGAATCTATAGATCATTTTGGGTAGTATGTATATTATAACAATATTAATTCTTCCAATTCATGAACATAAGTTTTATCTTTCCATTTATTTGTGTCTTTTTTGTAAGTATTTATAATTTATTTTATTTATTTTATTAAAGTATAGTTTATTTACAATATTATATTAGTTTCAGGTGTACAACATAGTGATTCAATATTTTTATAGATTATATTCAATTTAAAGCTATTACAAATAATGGCTTTATCTCCCTGTGCTATTCAATATATTCTTGTAGCTCATCTATTTTATACGTGATAGTTTGTGTCTCTTAATCCCATACCCCTATCTCATACCATGCCTCTTCCCTCTACCCACTGGTAACCACTAGCTTGTTCTCTGTATCTGTGAGTCTGTTTCTGTTTTGTTACATACATTCATTTGTTTCATTTTTTAGATTCCACATATGTGATAATATAAAATATTTGTTTTTCTCTGTCTGACTTATTTCACTAAACATAATACTCTCTAGGCCCATCGTTGCAAACAGAATTTCATTCTTGTTTAAGGCTGAATAATATTTCATATATATATTTCCTTGTTCTTTCATGGACACTTGTGTCGATTCCATATCTTGGCTATCTTAAATAATGCTGCTATGAACATTGGGGGTGCATGTATCTTTTTGAACTAGTGTTTTCATTTTCTTTGGATATATTCAGGAGGGAAATTGCTGGATCATATGGTAGTTCTATTTTTAGTTTTTTGAGGAACCTTCATACTGCTTTCCTTAGTGGCTGCAACAATTTACAATCCCACAGTGTACTAGGGTTCCCTTTTCTCCACATCCTCACCAGTGTTTGTTACTTATAGACTTTTTGAAGAAAGCCATTTTAACAGGTGTAAGGTGATATCTCATTTTGATTTTGATTGTCATTTCTTTGATGGTTAGTGATATTGAACATTTTATTTCATTTTCTTGTTTGTTTTGGGCTAGGACTTCCTATACTATTTTAAATAGAAGTGGCAAGAGTGAGCATCTTTGTCTTGTTCCTGATTTTAGGGGAAAAGCATTCAGCTTTTCACCATTGAGTATTATATTAGCTGTAGGTTTGTCAAAAGTAGCCTTTATTATGTTGAGATATGATACCTCTATACTAACTTTGATGAGAGTTTTTATCATGAATGGATGTTGAATTTTGTCAAATGCTTTTTCTGCATCTATTAAGATTATCATATGACTTTATCCTTTTTGTTAATGTGTTGTATCACATTGGTTGATTTTGAATATTGAACAATCCTTGCATGCCTAAAATAAATCCCACTTGATCATGGTATGTGGCCGTTTCTATACATTGTTAAATTTGGTTTGCAAATATTTTGTTGAGGATTTTTGCATTTGTCAAAGATATTACTTGTAATTTTTTTTGTAGTGTCTTTGGTGTTGGTATCAGGGTCTTGATCTCATAGAAGGAACTTGGGAGTGTTCACAAAGGAAGAGATGAAGAGAAGAAGAAAGGAACAAAGGAATTACAAAATTCAGAAAATAATTAACAAAATAGCACTAGTAAATTCATACCTATCAATAATTACTTTAAATGTAAATTGACTGAATTCTCTAATCAAAAGACATAGAGTGACTGAGTGGATTAAAAAACACACACACACACAAGATCCAACTCTATGCTGCCTACAAGAGACACATGTCAGCTTTAAGGGCACACCCACACTGAAAGCGAAGGTCCCGAAAAGATATCACCTGCAAATGGAAACCAAAAGAAAGTGGAGGTAGCTGTGTTTGTATTGGACAAAATATATTTTTAGTTAAAGACTGCAGAAAAAGACAAAGATGGTCATTATATAATGATAAAGAAGCCAACCCAACAAGAAAATGTAACATTTGCAAATATTTATGTCCACAACATAGGAGCACCTAAATATATAAAGCAAATATTAACAGACCTGAAAGGAGAAATAGACAGCAATATAATAGTGGTAGGGGACTTCAGTACCCCACTTTCAGGAGTGGATATATCATCCAGACAGAAAATCGATAAAGAGACATTGAACTTAAATGACATGTTGATCTGACTCAGCAGCACTTCACAGAATATTCCACCTAACAACAGCGGAATGCACTAAAGCAGGACTTATCTATTCTGATGTTGGACTACTCTAAAGAATTTTTCAGTTCAGTTATTGTACTCTTCAGCTTTGTGATTTATGTTCTGTTGTTTGTTATATTTTCTATCTTTGTTGAAATTCTCACTTTGCTTATATATTGCTCTTCTGATCTCAGTGACCATCCTTATGACCATTATTTTGAACTCTTTTCTGGGTAAATCACTTATCTCCACTTCATTAAGGTCTGTTTCTGGAGTTTTATCTTATCCTTTAGTTTGTAACATATTTCAGTTTTGTTTTGCTTTGTTTTTCATTTTCCTTTATTCTCTCTGTTGGTGTCTGTGCATTAGATGAAACAGCTATCTCTTCCAGTTTTTGACAGAGTGGTCTTATGTAGGAGATGAGTCTTACTGTTTAGCCCAGCCCTAGCTCTTGGTTGTCTCTCAAACCTTCTTGATTGCCCAGTCTACCTCTTTGTGCTTAGTGGCTCCAAGTAGTTGCAGATGTACCAAGATCCTTCAGTGTCCCAAAGGAAAGATCTCAGTCAATACATAAGTGCTAACCCTCAGGAAGTAGCTGTTAAAGTATGCATGTAGACCTCTTTCAGGGAAAGACTGGTAGCCGGGCATTTGTCTGCTCCTCCTGCACTGAGCCCCACAGAGATTACTGGTTAAGAACTGTTTCCTTATTTGCTTCAGTCTTTAGGCACATGAACACAAGCCCTGTTTTCTACCACAGCCAGGTGATAAAGGGCACCTGGGTGACGGCCACAAAAAGCCAGGATGCCAGACTTGTGTACAAATTTGTTCCAGGGGGACTCTGGCCATCAGGAGTAGGTCAGAGGGAGAACATAGAGATGATACCAGCCAATCTCCCTGGTTTCCAGGGAAGATTACAGTCTGTCTGTAGGTGTCTGCTAAATTAGAAGCCTGACACTGGGGAAGGACTATTTAAAGGCTTCTTTTAGAGAAAAACTAGAAGATGGCCATTTCTGTCTGCTCCCTGAGCCCAGGGGAGTGGGGTGGAGATAACTCATTAAGAAGTGTTTTTTTTTGTTTTGTTTTGTTTTGTTTGTTTTTGCCAGTCATGTGGAAACTGGCACTATAAATATGCTGGTCACCAGGTGATCAAGGGGTACCTGCCAGATGTGTACACAAGTGCTTTCCAGGGTGATGCCAACAACCTGGCTACATCTTTTAAGATATGCAAATAAGCCTCTTTCAGGGAAAGATGGGGAAATGGATGTTTTGGTGTGTCCATGGGAAGAGGTGAGTTCAGCAGCCTCCTAGTTCACCATCTTGGACCAGAATCCCTGAGATGAACATTTAAATCAGTAGACTAAATAAAGCATATTGACCTGCCTAATGCAGGTGAGTCTTACCCAATCAGTTAAAGGCCTGAATAGAAGAAAAGGCTGACCATTCCCTACATAAGAGAGAATTCCTCCTGTCTGACTACCCTCAAACTGGGACACTGGCTTTTTTCTTGCCTTCAGACTCAAATCAAGTCAGCTTTTCCTATGGTTGAAGCCTACTGGCCTTCAGACGTAATCTACACTGTTGGCTCTCCTGGGTCTCCATCTTGCCAACTCACCTTGAAGATCTTGGGACTTGTCAGCCTCTGTAATTGTGTGTGCCAATTCTTTATAATATATCTCTGTCTGTCTCTGTCTCTCTTTCTGACTATCTCTGTCTTTCTCTGTATGTATGTGTGTCTCTCTCTGTGTCTTTGTGTCTCTCTGTCTCTCTGTCTCTTTCTCTGTAGAGAACCTTGATAATACAGACATGGACTAGCCCTTCTCAGTGTGAGAGGGCACTACACATGGATGGGAACACTAGGAGGCAAGGATCACTCGGGGCCATCCTGGAGGCTGGCTAGGACATGCCTCAATTTGGTTTTGTCTGATGTTTCTTCATTATATTAGAGTCAGATTATGCATTTTTGGCAGGAACACCACAGAAGGGGTGTTATGTCCTTTTCAGTGCATTATATCAGGATATATATATTATCTACTTGTCCCGTTACTGATGGTGTTAATTTTGATCAGTTAGTTAAGGTGGTGTCTGCTCAGTTGCTGGAGTGTTAAGTTAACACTTTACTTTTGTAACTAATAAGCAATTTGTGAGGATATTGTTAAAAACTATGTAAACATCTCATTTTTTATTAAGTTTTTACCCACTAACTTCATTATTTAGTATTTTTACAATTTTTGCCTGAATCAGTTGTTCCCTTGATGGTTGCCAAATTATATTTTTTCCTCATTCAATCATTACTTCTATGTTCATTAATTGGCATTCTACTACAAAAAAAAAAAAACTTTCCCTTCTCTTCCATTTATTTATTCATTTACTTATCTATGTCACCATTGACTCAATATCTGTATCAATATAGACTTCATTTATTCAATGGGTCAAAATCTATTATGATCATTATTTTGATTGCCCTTGATTTGGCCAGTGGGAGCCCTCAATGTAGCTCCTGTGTCATTTCAATCAATTCCCCTCATTCTTTGAATATTTCCTTTCTGGAAAAACAAACTATCTCAGGGCTCCCCTTGTGTATTTCCAGATGCAGCACTGGAACTTGCCATTTCTCCAAAGATTTTTGGTTCCTTTTAGCAGAGATTGGTATTTCAAAACCAAGACATGGATGCTGAGTGTGTTCATTGCCTTTGGAGTATCATTGCTCATGGACTCTTTGAGAAAGCAAAGCGAGGAAATATATGTGTATATATATGTGTGTGTGTATATATATTTACATATATATGTATATTTATATATATACACACACACGTATCTATTCCTATACCTATTTAAATCTAATTATATCTATATCTATATCGATATCGATATCTATATCTAAGTCATGAACTCATATCAGTTCTTCAAATTCCAGTCCAATATCATAGATGTTATTTTAACCTTCCTTTTTTTCTATATTTGTAGCTCCCTTCTCCAACAGTCAGATACCTAGTTCCCATTATCCACAATATATAAACTTATTTGTTCAGTCCTAGAATACATAGAAAGAAGTTTTGGAACTGCCAATCCTATACCACAGTGGAAAGCAAATTTACTAGTTAAAAAGTTTTGGTTTGTTTTTAGCCTGAGAGCATAAAAATAACATTGCTCTGTTCAAAAGTTGCTTAGATTAATTACCTCTACATCCCCCGCAGCGTGGTTATGTTATACCGCTAGATTCATGTGTTTTTCTTTATATTCCATTTTAGTTTTTTCCACAGCCTTTTTTATTTTATAATTTTTGCATAGGTACATATTGACATAGTTCCAAATATCAGAACTAGATAAAAAGATATGACCAGAGAAATGTTCTTTTTGCCCACTATTTCTATTTCCATCCTCTTCCTTTCCACCCCATTTCCACCCACTTTTTCTAGGTACCCAATTTCAGTAGTTTCTAGCCTATCTATCTTCTTTAATTTTGCCCAAATGAACAGACCCATGTGTGCCTTTTTATTTTTCTTTATTTATTACATAAAAAGAAATAATACTGTAGACACTTTTCCCCCCATTTAACAGATATGCTGGAATTCCTGCTCAGTTCAGTGATATTTCTCATTCTTTTATAGCTTACAGGATCTCACTATGTTGATATACCATAGTCTATTCAACAGTTTTCTTATATATGGGCATTTAGATTGTATTTAATGTTTTGCAATTCTGTGTAATGCTGTAAAGAATAACTTTGTGCATATTTATTTTTCTATTGTTGGAAGTGTATCTTCAGTGCAAATTCCTTGAAGTGGGATTCTTTGTTTTGAAAGTAAACATGTGTTTAGTTTTGTTGGATATTGCCAAATCCTCTCAATAAGAGGTGGATTGATTTACGTTTCTACCTGGAATGTATGAGAGTGCTCTGCTTCCCCAGAGTCTCACTAATCAGACGTGTTGTCATCATGGTTTTTAATTGTAGCCAATCTAATAGGTGAGAAATTTTATATCAGTGTATTATGAATTTGCATTTTTCTGAGTGAGTGTGAACATATCTTTATAGGTTAAATGGCCATTTCAATTTTTTATTCTTTTGTGAATTCTCTGTTCATGTTTTTGTCCTTTTTTCTATGTTTTGCAGGTATTTTCTCCTGGTTAGTCAATTATCTTTTGACTTTTTTTTTAAAGGTTGAACAGGATGAGCCTGAGGACCCAAGTTTTCAGCAAGAAGCTTCAGGGTGACCTGGATTCACTCATCAGCCCTTGTAGGACATGATGGTTGCCCATCATTAAGAAAGCCAGTAGCCATGCTCCTCAGCCTGCAAGTCTCCATCCTGCCCATGGAAACAGCACAGGGAACTTTGTGAAACCTCACTGAAATCTAGGCAGGCACGGTGTTGATTCTTGTTCATTCTTTTGAGGGTTGTTATCATGCCCTAATTCAAGGCTGTGTGATCTTAGGCAATTGCCTTGTCTTCTTCCTCCATCTCATTTGGGGTGGGGCAAGGGAAAGTTCAGGTGTATACGTTTGGCTTAGTCATGCTTCTTAGCATTATTAGTCCCTGAAAGACCCCTCTCTTGTTTTATTTAATTGATTATTCAGAATAGGTTAGGACTATGCTGTAGTAACAAACACATCCAAATATCCAAACCTTAAAATGACAAAAGTTTATTTCTCACTAAAAGTACCTGTCCGATGCACTTTAGTGGGCTGGGGACTGGGGGAGCCTCAGCTTCTTGTATTCACTCAGAGATCCAGGGTGATGGAAGTTTCTTCTTAATATGTGCCTTTATGATTATTAGCAGTACAGGACTAGAGCACTGGACACTCTCCCATGAGAAATTAACTCCTCTGGTCTAAAACTGGTGCACACGAATTCCACCTACAACTCTTCAGACAGAATTAACCTGTGACCTTGCCCAACTGAAGGGTTGAGGAGGGCAAGGAAGTGCTATCCTCCCATGTGTTTGAGAGGAAGGGAGAATTGCCCATAGATGAGCCTTTGAAGACTCCATGACGTTTGCTTTTATTTCCCTTCTTCTTGCCCATACCTCTTCCCCTTCTCCATAAACAGTCATTCTTTTTTTTTTTTTTTACATTTTTTATTGTTATATTCAGTGTACAATGTTGTCTCAACTTCCAGTGTAGAGCACAATTTTTCAATTATACATGAACATACGTATATTCATTGTCACATTCTTTTTCTCTGTGAGCTACCAGAAGATCTTGTATATATTTCTCTGTGCTACACTGTACAGTCTTGTTTATCTATTCTACATATGCCTGTCAGTATCCACAAATTTCGAACTCCACAGTCATTCTAATGGGTTTAATGTGTATCCTTTTATTTGCATGTGTTCTTTCAAAATATATAGTTTTATTTTATGGGTGTCTGCTTTTAATTTACATAGATGCTATTGTCCTATAGACCTAATTCTATTTCTTTTTTTTTCACTCAACACTATGTTTTTAATATCCATCCATTTTGTTAAATGTGCACTTACTCTGTTGCTTCTGACTGCTGCATGCACCATTTTACCTATCTACTCATCGTGGGGTTGGGCACCTAGATTGCCTCCAGCTCCCTGCTATTACAATGCTATCATGAATATCTTTACAGTACCTTATATTTGTACCATATGGGATTCTAAAAGAACTTCTTTGAGAAATTTACCTAGGAGCAGAATTACTGGGTTATAGAGTATGTGTATTATTCAATCCACAGTACCTCCATTAAAAAATAAATAAATAAACCTAATTACTTCCTCCCAAAAAAATTTTAAAAAGCAACCCGCTCTCCACAAACTGGTCTATAGATCCAATGTAGTTTTAATCAAAATTTAACAACATTTTTTCTAAGAATTTGATCATGTAATTCAAAAATATATATGGAAAAGCAAAATGAAAGAAACAAAGTGGCTCTTGGTGATACTTGTTCTACTAGGTGTCAAGACATAAATACTTAATATTTAGGGCACTGTGGTATTCATACATGCACAGACAAATAGACTAGTGGGAAAAAAAAAAAGAAAGACCTCATATAAAGAAGATAGATATATTCAATAAGTAAGTAGGAGAGTCAGTTACACATAATGAAATAAATTGAATCCCAAACTCACACACACTAAATTTATTCCAAACGGATAAAAGCTTAAATGTGAAAGACAAGACATTAAAACATTTAAAAGAAAACATGTGATGGTATTTTTATGACCTTGAGGTGAGGAAATATTTCTTACAATAGACATAAAAAATGAAAGCCCTATTCAACTATATTAAAATTTAGAACTTTGTTCATTGAAAGACAGTATTGAGTAAAACCATATAAACCACATAAGATATTTGCAACACACATCATTAATATTATTATGCAGAATATGCAAAGAACCCCTACATATCAATCAGAAAAAATTCCCTTCCAAAATGGACAAAAGAACAGATTTCTACTTTCAGTTATATTGTGTCCTAGGTTAATTAGACAAATCATTCCACTGAAAACAACTCTAATGCTAGAATGTGTGTGTGTGTGTGTGTGTGTGTGTGTGTATGGATATGGATCTGTCTAGATACCTATATAAGTATATGTGATCAGAATATATAAGTAGAATTATCAGGGCAAAATAAAAGAGAAAGAGGGAAGCCAGTTGGGCATTTTGGGGGATGTGGGAGAATTTAAGCTTTGATTCTGAACGACTTTTGGGCCACTAAGGACAGAAATCAAGACTCACTAGGATGGCTAGGATAACAAAATCAGATAGTACAAAGTGTTTTAAGATTATGGTGTAATTGAAACCCTCTTACATTGCTAATGGAAAGGTAAAATTGTGCAGATTCTTTGGAAAATAGTCTGAAAGTTTCTCAAATGATTAAACCCAGCAGTTTTACTCCTTGGTTTATACCCTAGAGAATGAAAACGTTTGCCCGTACTGAAACTTGTACACAAATGTTTATAGCAGCTTTATTCTTAATAGCCAAAAGGTGGAAATAACCCAAATGTCAATCGAGTTATGAATGGATAAACAATCCATGCAATGGAATATTATTCTACCATAAAATAAATGACTTACTGATACATTTACAGGTTGGATGAACCTTGTAAACATGCTAAGTCAAAGAAGCTAGTCACAAAATTCCATACATTGTATGATTCCATTCATATGAAAATCCACAAAAGGGAAATCCGTAGAGACAGTAAGTAGATTAGTGATATCGCCTCTTGGCCTTTTGGCTAAGATCAAGTGTGTTATCTGTTCTTATCAGAAAGTAGATTAGTAATTGCTTATTGGTAGAGAGGAAGATAATGAGGGGATAGGAGGGTGATAGCTGAACAGTACAGGTTTTCTTCTTGGGGTGATGAAAATGTTTTAAAATCAACAGTGCTGATGGTTGCATATATTTGTGAACATACTAAAAATCATCAAATTGTACATTTTTAATTAGAATAACTATATGGCATGTGAATTACTGCTCAATAAAGCCATTTAAAAAAAAAACCTAAGGATACAGAAAACTTGAAAATAAATAATGGAAAAAGATATGATACAAATACAGGAAAAGGAAACATATATAATTATATAAATTGCTGACAAAATAGAATTTAAGGCAGAAAACCTTAGTAGAGATAAACAGCATCACTTAACAATGATAAAAGAAGAATCCACTCAGATGATGTAATGATTTTAAATTTCCCATATAGCATAAAAGAGCCTCAAAGCATTTAAGGCAAGGACAGAACTATAAGAAGAAAAAAGACAAATTCACAATTCAAATTCAAAATCACAGATAAACTTTAACTTATTTGTCAATAATTGATAAAATAAGTAGACAGAAAATTAGCAAATATATTGAAAATATGTACAATATGTAACATGTTTGATATATATAGAACACTATACCCAACAAATGCAGAATACACCTGTTTTTCAAGTACACAGGGCAAATTTGCATATACTGATAACACACTAGCTAACAAAGCACATCCCAAAAAACCTCAAAGCTTGACATCATGCCGTGTATGTTCTCTGACCTCAATATCATCAAGATATCAATCAGTAACTAAAAGATAAATAATTTAAAAATTCTATGTTTGAAAATTAAGATAGGCATTTCTAAATAACACATGCATCAGAGAGATCATAATAGAAATTAATATATATTAGTATGTATTTCAAACTGAACCATAAAGGAAATAATCACATTAACATTTGTGGAATTCAACTAATGCAGGGTTCAGAAGAAAATTCAAAGTCTTTAATGCCAAGGAAAGTATTAAAAAGAAAAAAAGGTCTGAAAAACACCTGTTTCAAGAATTTAGAGGAAAGTTAGAAAAAGAAATCCAAAAGAAGTAGAAAGAAGGCAATACTAAAAATAAGAGTAAAAATCAATCAAGTATCATGTTTCAGTCATACATACACATTATGCTGTACACCAGCAACTAACACGTTATAAACTGACTATACTTCAGTTTTTAAAAAATGAGTGGTACAAATCGAAAACAAATCAATCGAGTAGAAAACAAATAAGAGCAAAGTTAGGTTCTTTAAAAGCTCTAATTAACTAGACAAATATTTAATAAGCGTGATCAAGAATAAAGAAAAGGGTAAATATAAAAGTAATGGTGAATATTGGAAATGAACAAGGAGTCATTACTGCAGATGGATCAAGAAGTCTTACGGGTGAATTGTACTCCATTACTTATATAGGCTGCATCTTCGTCTGTTCATCTATTGATGTGCACTTAGGATGCTTCCATATCTTGGCAATTATAAAGAATGTTGCTGTTAACAGTGGGGTATATGTATCTTTTTGAATTAATTCTTATTTTGTGATTGGCTTTATTCCTTTGATAACTATGTAAGTTTAAAAAGCTAAGGCTCTAAACGTTCTTAGAAACAACGAACTGTACCTATATGTAAATTTTTTAAATATGTGCATTACATTGTATGTATGTATTTACATGCAATATATTGTATGTGTGCAGTCAAACTGTAATAATCCTAACTAATAAAACCAAAAAATGAAAGAAAAAAAAAGACATGCTAAGTTTGTTGAACAAACCAACCCAGAAGTTCCTCACAAAATGCCTCCCAGTCTGTGATTTAGCCAAAGATACTGTCTATGACCATGATCAGTTTTGGAACTTCCAACCTTCTGGTGAAATATAAAGGGGATAAATATCAAGTCATGATAAACTATCTCCAATCTCCCTTTCTTCCCACAAAATGATATTCACACTCAGGTCACCCTGAGGCCATAGGTTGTGGGGGACCTCATTGCTCCAGCATGGAGCAATTGCCATTATACAAATGGGACTATCACATCTGCAAGCTATGGTGTTCAGTGGTGACAGGACCTGGGACCTGAATTTCCTGGGGTGTTGCCAGGATCAGATATGTGCAGTGGGTGTATGAGCATGGCAGAGATAGCTACAGAAGAAAATCATTCTTCGTGAGACTTAATGTTCCCCAACTTAGTGTTTAAAATCTGTCGTGACACTATCCTGTCATGACATTTATATGGAGCTTTAAAACAGCTGCATATTTCTACCATCTAATTAATTAAATTAACATCTCTTGGAATATGGGTCTCTTGAATACAACAAAAAGTAGTATGTGTGGAGAAAAAAAGAAAAATTAAAATCCTAAGGATTTCTTGGTAAAATAAATATGGTCAGTTCATTTAAAAAGCAAAAGAGGAACCGTTCCTTTGGGGAATTTCCACACTGGCTTGCTGGTGTGGAAGTTTAGATCCTCAATAGTAAAAGAAGTTCATTCAGGAGTCACATAAAGGAGAATGTTCTTTCCCTTTTAGAAAGCAAAATTAATGTAGATTCAGACTGAGTAGAAATAGTGTCTAGATCCTGACTAGGACAATTCCTTCCCCCTCCCAAACCACTTGATTATTTCAGTGAGCGGCCAGTTTAAATCAAGCACCCCGTACACTAAGTTACTTCAGAATACTTCTATCACATAATCTCAAACAGTGAATGAACTGTCCACGAGAATGGTCAAACATCAATTTGCAATTCAGAATCTTGAGATCAGGTGGTAGTGCTAGTGGTGATAATGGTGTGGGGTGGTCAGGAGGCTTGGGGACAGGGACGGTTACAGGGGCTTTCCAAGCCACCTAACTCTTTACAGGTATTTCATCGCCATTTCTGTTTTCATTCCTTTGAAGCCAAAGCAGAAGAGACTTTGCTGCCATTTGGATCTACCATCCTGCAAAACTCACGGACTTGCGTGTCATATATTACTACGTTTCACCTATTTCAGATCCTGTGCTTCTGGGCTACTGAAGCAAACACTTGACCAATTACAGTTTTCAGAGGTGGGGCACACCTGAATGTTCCTCCTAAGCCCCTGGGAATGGCGACTTCTGTCATCTGTGGCACCTGTCTTGCCTCCTCTGGTGGCCTGATTAAAAAGAGAATTGAGGGGACAGTAAGTAGCAGAGGAGGGTGTCCTTTCACACTCCTTCCAGACTTCACCATTCTTAATGGTGCCTTTGTTTTCTTACTTGGGTTTATCCAACTTTCCATTTAAACAAAGATCTTTGGTTTCCAGAAGACACCGGATTATCATGGCTCATTGTTTCCTATTTCTGCCTGACATGTGAAGAAGTCACTGGCTGATCTTCCTCACCTAGAGTTCATTTTAAAAAGAACTTTAGCAAACATTTACCAATGACAGTTAAATTCCAAACTCTTAAAACATAATCTTATTTTTAAAACATCACTTCCCCTAGTTCACTAAGCAATCAAGTATATTTCTTAAACTTTTCACTGAAGATTTGAAGACTGAGAAAAGGCAGCACCAAGTTATACAGATTGGTAATAGTTTGTTGAAATATATATACAAGTTTACAAAGAGCAAAGCATGATTTTAAAAAGGCATTTTTATAAGCCTAAGAGCATTGGATATTCTAACAAGAAGGAAATTTTTATAAGTTGGAATTCAGTTTGTGTATTAAGAGGACTTTGAATTATTCTCAACACTGGAAATAAGACAAAGAGTAACCAAGTGAAGTAGTTTTGAATTTCATCAAAATCTGTAAGTTCTAAAATTAGTAATAATATGACAATTAGTATAACAAACCCAGTGAAAACTTTAATTTGTTCATGAGAAGAAGAATAATATATATATAAAGTTGATACATTTATTAAAGCAATTTTAACACATCTGTAAAAGTACACTCACTTGAATTAAGATCAGTACACTCAACTTGAATTAAGAGGATTTGAAAATTAAAATAAAAGCAATGTCTCTTAATTCAGAGGCAATAAAAGCAATGGCAACAATAAACATAATAAAACTTTAATCTTGTAAACATTTTGAGAGATCCCTCTTTAAACTTCCTAGATCACTGGGTAATACAAAACAATCTGAAGTTACTCCATTTTTATATGTATTTGGTAGAAGTAGATAGCTAATATTTGCAAATATAGCAAGTAGATAAAAAGGTCAAAATTCATAAACAGTCTATAACTTGTAATAACAAGACAAGAGAAAGTCAATATACTACAGCACACAGCATATAAAATCTCACTTTTGATTCCAGTTGTTTTGAAGGAAAGAAACACAAAATATGCAGTGACAGCAGATAGGAAACTTAGACAATCTATCATTGCAGAAAGAAAGTCCATACATTCTTGCCAATTAAGATATAATTTTAGCTGATAGTAGCCATTTCAAGTTCCATTGTAATACATAGCAAATAAAGGAAAATAAAATTTTCTTTCCTTCAGAAGTTTTAGAAAACAATTCATGCACCAAAATTAAATAATACATGAAAATATTAATAATAAATCACTGGGTCTAAACATATTCTCTACTCCTATTAGTAACTATTTATCTCTTAACATCTTGGATGTTTGCAGCCACCATAAGTGATAGATAATAATTTCCTGGTCTATTGTAAATCATACATTTAAAATTTTACTTCTGCAAAACACTTTGAGAAGGAGCATAAGTAATAAAATGTGAACTTGCTCAGAGTGAGTAGACATGCAGTTTTTCCTCTTGAGATCCTTTGCTGCCTCTTTGGTTGGTGATTTTGAAATCTTAACAGCAGTCACGAAAATGTGTTGACATACTTGGTGTCACTTTGCAATAGCCTCTAGAACAGGGCTCCCTCTAAGCAAAAAGAGCCTTGTGCTGGGGAGCGTGGCTTGGACTGAACCTCAGTCTCTCCTTTAGCTTTGGGTAGAGCAAACTGCATCATCCCCTGGAGGGGCTGTTTAGGTCTCAGTTAAAAAAAAGGTTTTGATGTTCTTGTTGCTGTGTATCTCCCTTCTATTGCATTCATTCTGAATTGCTCCTACATTGCATCACTCTCTCCTCAGCCCTTTAACATTAGTTTCTGCAACTGTTAAGAATTCATTCAGGCATTGGTTCCCAAGTGTGTCACATGGTTTCCTCCCCCCATACCATCGTTTCTCATGGCTAAGAACTTGCTTTCAGTTCTTTTCCTCGTCTCAATATTCTGTGTGTCTGTATTTACTGTTTTTCATGAACTATTTCTGCCAGTATTAGCATATCACGGAAGGGGAAAGTCTTGAAGAATTTTGAGTAATTGTCAAGGAGCTTAAGGGTTTTGTTGTCATACTGATCAAATGAATGGCTAACAATGGTGTTTGTGGCATTTACCTTCCCAAGGAGTGTGGGCCCTGGTGGATAAGAAAGCTGCTAGTATGTCAGCTGCCAGTTTCTTTGAAAACATTGTCACTGCTTCTCCATAGCAAGCCTTCCTAAAGGGACTTCTATTTTGAGAAAAATCTGCCTACAAACTCTACATTCATATTAAATGTAAATTCAGTTTATCTTGTGCTTATCTTTGCTTTTCTGATGATTGAAAGGGCTGTATGTCCTTAGTGGTTTTAAATGCTGGGTCTCCAACAGAACTGGTCTTCCCTGCTATCATAGACTATTCCCTTTTGCTGCCATTTAAGAGCCATGTTCCTGTGGGTTCTGACATGGAGATAGGATTTCTTTTTGGTTAAAAAAACCACAGGCAAGGGCAATGATATCTTTACATGTTGCATCAATTTATTCACTCATTTTGTCATGTATTTTCGTTCATCCAACAAATGTTTATTGAACAAATGCTGTGGGCCAAGCATTATTCTAACTGCTGGGCAAAACAGACAAAATCTTAATCATGTGTAATTAAAAGTGATCCCAAAAGGTAGCTTCAAATATCTGTGAATAATGAAACGATCCCATATGTGTTCTAGTTCCCAAAAGATTTTGGAGCACTGAATCCTCCTCTTCTCTCTAGGAAGCTCCATGTATTGTGGGAAATGGTAATGTACATCCCCTGTATTTACTTGATCCATCATGAGACAGAAGTTTCTAGTAGATAAAATGTGGGGTTCACAAAAACAATGAAAAAGTCAGTCTCCTTTGCCAATGAGATGAAAGAATCCTTTTCTTCAAATAATTTCCATTGTATAATCCCAATCCTCTTTGTTTCTAAAATATTTAATTACATACACTTTGCACTTTCTGCTTTTATGCGACAATATGCTTTCAATACTTTTCTCCTATAATTCTATGTTATTTATAATAATGCATGATCAAATGGCTACTTAGTTCTCTATTTCCATTGATAAACATATTTTTGAAATATTTTATCCTGAAGAATATCAGAAATTTTTTCTATGCTGGCTAAAAATATTCATGACTTGTCTCCTAGCAAAGGAAAACTGTATAGCCAATATATATGAAAAGACGTTTAATCTCACTAGTAATCAAGGAATTACAAGTTAAAACTGATATTATTTTACACCCATCTGATTGGCAAAATTTTAAATTTGGTATTGGCAACAATACCAAGCATTGATAAGGGTGTGGCACAAACTTTCACACCCTGCTAGTGGGGAACTAAATTAGAACTTCTCTGGAGAATAATTTGGCCACATCCAGTAAAGTTAAAGATGCATATATATGTTGACCCAACAATTCCATTTCTAGATATATACCCAAAAGAAACTCTAGCATGGAAGCTACATTTATACAAATTTATATAACTGATTCATCAGTGAAAGTGGTTGAATTAAAGCTATGTGTATTAACATAATTAATTCTCCAAAACACACTCTTGATCAAAGACGGAAAATTGCAGGTTACATGGACAATAATGCCATTTATATAAAAACTACAGATACACAAAACAGTAGTGTTTTTGCATTCATTTAAAACATGCATCCATTTTGGATAAAAATGATATGTATAGAAATAATGAATACCACTTTAAAGATCATGCTTACCCCTAAGCAGAGAAGGAAGAAAATTGGATTGGACAAGAGAGTATAGGGGACTTAAATTTGTATTTGTAATTTTACAAAAAAATCTGAAGCAAATGTACAAAAAGGTTAGATTGGACAAAGTTTGGTTTTGGATTCACAGTTATTCATTATTCTAACTATTTTTCCTGGATGTTCAAAATATTCTAAAAATAAAAAAAGAAAGTATATGTCAATGGAACAGAAGTGGTTTGCAAAAAAAGCTAGAAAACCTGGGGTCAGAGACAGCAATGTGTCTTGTTCAGTGAAACAATGAATTTAGAGGGAAGTGAACGTCTATTCAGCAGAGAAGCTGTCTCATCAGGTCATACATATCAGGGCTTGGACCAGTGGCTGCATATTAGATTCATGTGAGAGGTTTATAAGAATAAATTGGGGCTCACTCCCAGAGACTCTGATTTAATTGGCCTAAGAAGGACATCAGTAATTTTAAAATTACTGAGTGATTCTAGCATATAATCAGGGTTAAGAGTCACAGGCTTGGGTGAAATCGGGTAAAATATCCCTCAACATCCTTTGTCTCTTTTCTTTGATTCTAACCTAAGAAGTGACTTTCCGAGGTCTCGACTTGAACACAGAGAAGGGAGGAGAGGCTCTGTGTAGGAGACATGAATATACTGATCACTGGAAAATCCATAAAGTTTACAGAAAAAGTTCCATAGAAGTTCCTGTTCGTGTGAGTCTATCCACCAGAGAACAATCCATGGTCCTTATGCTGATGAAAACCAGCTTCTGAAACTGTGATGTCAAAGATTAGGCCTTGGATGTGGGGACACAAAAATTAACCTTGAGAAACCTTGTCACATGGCCGGCCAGCCAGAAATCCTCACATGTCACCCTTTCCTTCTATCTGATGGTAGGATTCTATATAAAATCTTCGATTTATCATTGTCCTCAGGTAAAGGCCACTTATTTTAACATGACCAGTGAGATTTCTGATCAGGGTCCTTCAGGCCTTTGGGTCTTGTCTTCCCTCTCACACTGCTGAATTGCTCACTTCAGCGCCTGAAGTTGCCAAGTCTCTGAGCTTTCATCCTGGAACAAGCTGATGCCTTGCCTATGAGACTCTTCCAAATCCTCTTCCATGACCACTGTCACCACCCCCATTTTGGATGACTCATCTCTCAGTTTCCAAACTTAGAACTTACATTGCCTGGGGATCCTTCTCTTCTACTCAGTGTTATCAGAGCTAGAAGGAAGGACACAGTGGATTGGAAGGAAGTGCACTTTTTAAAGTTTGCAGTCACACTTCTATCTCTTGGAATGAATAGTTCTCTTCTTTATTATCAGTATTGTTCATCTCAGGTGGAGAGTCATGTCTTTCCCATCCATACTATGTCACTACCATTTACCCAAATGCAAAGTGATTTCTCCCAAGACATTCAGTCTCCTATATAATTTTTTATCCCTTGTCACTCTACCTCTCCACACCTAAGGCTGTTAACTGCAAACACTGGGGTCCTCTATCCTTAGGCTTTTTTCTCACTACGGAAGAATGCTGGGCTCAAAGACAGCAAGTCAGAGCTCTTGGAGAGTCCTGTTCCCCTAAGAAACTCTCAACTAATGACAAATGGGGTGCTGGTAGAAAAGCACCCCACCTCCTCTGCCCCTTTGTTGAGATAAATCTGAGGTGGGTTCTCCACTGTCAGAGTTCCCCAGTGGACCTGAGTGTGATAATGCTCACTTCATTGGTTTCTTTCCTTTCCGTGTCTCATCTTCTCATATCCCTACTAGTATTTCCTTGCACTGAAATTTGCTTCTGGGGCAACCCAAATCAGGATGGGGCCAATGAAAGAAGCATGTAAAGGGCCATTTAAAAACTTGAACCATCAAGATGTCTGTGACTTAGAGAAGCATTTTAAAAAAGAGAATGTCCTTTGTCCTCCCCAAGCTGTATAGGGTTTTTATGGTGGAATCAAAACAACCCAGAGTGGCATCTGAGGTATCTATATATGCTAGGATTTTCTTCTCCAACAGACTTGAGACTGGAGATTCGGATTCTAGTCCCAGTTCTAACACTATCTAAGGTGAAAAACTTAGGTCAAATCATATTCCTTCACTGGACCTTTGTTTTATTTTTTGTTTGTAAAAGGGGGATTAAACTCTTTAGTTTTCAACTCTTGTGTCTTATGATTTTTAAGTCTCTTAGCACTTTCAGGACTGATCTATTGAAAATAGGCTTATGGCTTCATCCATAGAAACTACTGTTATCCCAGCTTTGTCAGTTCAGCTATCTTTGCTGTGAAGTAAAGGAAACAAATTACTGTCCAAGGTCCTGGGGCCACATGTTTGAGCACACACAATGAAACCAGAATTCAGAAGGAGATAACAGATGTTGAAGAAACAATTCCTGAGTGTTACTGGCGTATGTTCATGCTGACTAAAGGGTATTTGTGCTTTGTGAAACTTTTAATCATAATAGTTTTCCTTCTAAGTTTTTTAAGTGAGCAGCAAGAGTAGACAGTACAGTTGGCTATTTGGACAAAAGATCCTTTGCTCCCTTTTGGAAAATCCCTACATCGATCTAAGAAAGACCGGTGCTTTCTGCAGGGTGGCAAAGGAGTATTATATCTGACCCCAGGAATTTCATGACATCCAACAAACATCAGTGTTCTTAATTAATCCAGTGGAATAACTAGACATTAAACAAACTAGTGTTTGTTTTTGTTTCTTAAATCTTCCAAATTTTCTTTCAAGTCATGTTTTTGGGCTATTCATGTGCGTTAACCAAACTAATAAGTTAAAAAAAAACTAATAAATACAAATTAAGTCTTAACCTCACTGAATATTTCATTAGATCATTTGGCCAACAGCATCATCTTTTGTCAAGTATTTGGAATTATAGTGCTTAGAGTTGGAATAGATTTTTGGAGACAGTATGATTCAAATATGGCTGGTCATCACAGTAACCTGGGAGCATGTTAAAGACCCAGATTCGTGTGCCACAATTCAAGTAAGTCCAAATAACTTAGAAGCCCCAGATGAAAGACCTGGGACTTTTGTTAATGGTCTCCCAGGTGATTATTTTGATGTAGTCAGTTTGGCACCAATATTTGAACAACTTTAGAAGGTCAATGAACATTTAATTCCTCTACCTTATGCAAGACTTTCTATGTTAGTTATTATCCCTAAAGAGTATTAGTCCCCTTTTGGCTTGAAATTTGTTAAGCTATTCTCTTCTTACTTGTTTCAGCATATGGACAAAATTCGTTTAGCTGCTCTTTTCCCATTGACCTTGCCAACAGTTGGAAATGCACAGAATGAATCTAATGCTACTTCACATATTTGACACCATCTGTGTCTTTCTCTTCTATAGGCCAAGTATGTTACTATTTAATTAATTATATTATGAATTCAAGTTCTTGCACCATTATCTTCATTCACAGCTGGATACAACCCACTTTGCTTATGCTCTTCCTAAAACATGGTGGGCAAAGTTGACCTCAACATCACGCAGTATAATCAGTGAAGAGAAGAATGAGAATCATCATTTCTCTCTTCCCAAACACTGTAACTTGTCTTAATGTGTTCCAAGACAACAGAAGTGGTTTAGACCATTTCATCACATTACTGGCTAATAAATAAATCTTGAAGTTGTTTTAACATGTGCTGCTTCTAAGCCACATTAGTTCTCATACTGAACATATCAATTTAAACATTTGAAGACATTTAAAAATTAACTAAGTGTAAGTACTTATAGCTATGTTTACAATATTTCTTCATGTTAGACTTGACAAACTTCTCCCAGGTCAGTATTATTTGGGATCCTCATCTTTTCAACCAGCTCTGCCTATTCATTCCTACTTCATATTAGTCACATATTTTATACACATGCTGTGAATAATTCTTCCAAGTCACCCAGAGGGTCATAGTCAGGCTTTTATTTAGGGTGAACTATCAATTGCAGAGAATAATTATTTTGTAAATACTAAGGTAAAAATAAAAAGAATTTACCTGAAGCACAAAATGGATCATGCATGTGCTTTACAGTAGTGTTTTGTAGTCACTGAACTATATTTCCCAACATGTGAACTTAAAAAGGGTTTAAGTCCTCTACCTGGAGTTGGTAAGTCTCACTACTATTTTATTCTAGCTTCTCTCTGGTTGACCTTATTTACATAATTGAATTCACTTCCTTCCTTCCCCTATGGGTTTTTTCTTAAATTCTTGTAAGACTTCCCATAGGAAATAGGAACCAAGGTACATTGCACTTGCTTCTCAATTCTTCTTTTCCTGATCCTTTTTAGGTTAAAGAATGTGACAATAGCAACTTTGAAAGCTGGTTTTAAGTCTCTGATTTTTTTGTTGTTGTTAAAGAAAAGCTAATACTAGGCATAATCGTATAATTCGAAATGGCTAAATGTACTGTCTTTAAACCAAGATAAAAAAGCTTTCTATTTTGGGGCACTTAGATATTAACTCATTTGAAGTTAGTTTTAGGTCTCCAGTAGAAATCAGAAGGTATCTCTATCCTGTCATAAATCACTTTTAATTTTCTCTCTTCTTTGGGTTCCTTTTGCTATTTTTGTATTTTCTGCCACCATTATCTCAAATGTAGTCTTCTACAATAGCTTCCCAAGTTCCCTCTCTTTATTCAGTCTCCAAAAATCAGATATGGAAGAGAATATTTTAAAAAATACGAAAACTCTGAAATTGACATCACAAATAATTATACTATTTCATAGTAAATTCTATCATATAATTATTATATAGTAATGTCACAATAAAATTATCATCTGGGGGTTACGCTTATAATAGAGAAATTGTGAAATAGCCCTTTCTCCTTTTTTAAAGACAACCAGAAGATAAAATTAATTTACCAGAAGGTAAAAAATAATAAAATGTTTCAATATTTTAAATTATTCAAAATCCATCAATTAGCTCCATAAAATGTAAATTTTGACTCCATTTGTTTATAGTCTATCGCTCCTCCTTCCAGCACTCCAGCTGGTTTCGTTGACATGTCTATCTCCTGAGGTTTATATTGAGGAGCTGATAAGTCAGGGGCAGAATACTTCCCCCACCCCCCAGGGCAATGGTTGCCATCCCTGGCGAATTGTCAGAATTACTTGGGTAGCTTTTTTTTAAATATACAGATTCTCACACCTCACCTGAGAACTCCTGAATCTGGTTAACCTTGGGCAGTCTGGGAATTTATAAATTTAAGTAACTCCACAGGTGATTCTGATGATCAGCCAAGGTTATGAAACCACAGCAGCTTTAGCAGCACCGGTAAATGGTAAGAGAAATTTGCATGCCTTTGAGAGGAAGTATGCCATCTAAATATAAAACTTTACTGTTGCTAGCCGGTGGACACATGTAAATGAAGTCTATGAGAAAGGATTCAGAGGCTGAACATGCAAAGCTATCCCTAGTGGATTTGTTAATGTTTTTTAATAATATAAACTCCAATGTCAGGATTAAAAATGATTATTGCTATTATATTGAACTTGAAGAATGAGGTTAAAATTCAGCGTGGTTTCCAGAAAGTTTTTCTAACAAACTACACCCTTGGTAACACCCTAGACTTTGTTACACATAATATTGCACCACAATATTGCACAAAAAATTACTAATTCGAACATCCTCTTCTTTGTCTATAACCTCCTCTACTATTCAGCTTACTTATTTAACTACTCACTCTTGACCTCTGTTTGACCTCACTGGGACCTTCTGTTGCTCTTCCCTACCCTCCTGATCCACCAGCCCACTGTTTCTTTAGTTCCTTAATCAATCTAGAGACTATAAAGAGCAAATTCAATAGCACTCTTGCCAATAACACAAGCACCTTTACCTTTCTGTTTTCTTATTACAGGTGTTTAGAAAGCCTCAAATCTGAAACAGTCTTATTTTTTTTTTCTCTACAACTTCTTTTTCAGCTGCAGGTTGTAGTGGCAGATAAATTTAGGGTAACCAATTTCAAATGGGTCTTCCACCTTGCATGGCAACTTAAAATTTTTTTTCTTCTTGTTAATTCACTTTCTCAATGATTATTTTGTACCTTCTTTATACTCCTTACCCTTCCAAACATATTGCCTCTTTCCTGCTGTCCCACCTGATTCTTAGCAGAGAAGTTTGTCTCTTTCTTCACTGAGAAGCCATCAGAGATATATTCTCCCATATCCTGCCACCAGTTTTATTAACTTCCATCTGCACTCATGTTTTCATTCTCTCCTGTCTCTACTCCTATTTAAGGTCAGTCGTTTCAGCAGCGTCTTGGATTCTACTCTTTACTGATTTTTCATAAACATTACACTACCAAACAACTCCTCTCTCTCTTCTGCATGTTAAAGTGCTTCCTAACATTGATAATTCCCAGTGACATTTAAACATACTTTAAAATGTTTTAAAGTCTTTTTTTTTAACCTCTATACCCAAACCGCTTTCTAGCTAACACCTCTCTTTCCACCTTTCTCTTCATTTTCAGAACCAAGCATTTTAACCTCTTTAAAGAGTTACAGATTTCCTGTTCTTTTTAACACCTTTTATTGATGTTCAATCTACTTTAACGTGACCTCTTCCTCTCGCCCTCAGAATAACAGTCACCTCCATACTGCCAAACCCAGTGGACATTTTTCAGTTCTGAGTAGATTTTGACATTGTTAATCACATTTTTCTTCTTGAAACAGTTTGTTCTGCTGGTCCATGGATACTGTTATCTATTGGCTTTCTACCTACCTCTCTGGCCATTCTTCCTTTCTGCAATTAAAAAATTCATAGTTTTTTCAGATCATCCTCCACTACTTGTTGATTCAATGTCTGAGTTTCTCAAAACTCAAGCCTAGTCTCTCTTCACATTCTGCTGTATCTCCACAGGCAAATAATCTATTACCAAATATATGTACATAAAGTAAAAAATTCTTAATCTAGCCCACACCTCTTTTAAGCCTAAGATGCTATAAATCTCATTCCACATCTCCATGTGGATGCTTCAGTCTCAACATGCCAAATACCAAACTCCCTCCAAAGTTCATTTGTTCTCTCTAATGTTTCTTATCTCATTGAATAGTTACATCATGCATATAGATGCATAACTTAAAAATCTTCAGATTCATCCATGATACTGGACTTTTCACATTTCAAAATTTAATCCATCTTTGAGATCCATCTCTTCTTGGTTCTAAATCTCTCTTCTATCCATTCACACTTTCCATATCTTCTGCCATTGTAGTCTAAGCTACCATCATCTCTAACCTGAAATAATGTACTAGTCATTTAATTAATGTTCCTTTAATAACTGTGCATCACCATTCTCATCCATTTTTGACAACGTACTTAGTAATCACTTCCAAATGCAATTCTCATTTTGTTCTTCTCAGTTAGGAAAAGTCCCTTACTATTATTGAAATAATAATAACAATTTTAAAAGAATGTTGCTATCTCCCTTAGTTTTACCAATGCCTCAGGCTTTAAAATCTTTAAAATCTTTCCAATGTTTTTAAGCTGAAGACCCAAATCCTTAACATCCTTGAAATCCTTGGTCTACAAGAAGCTGAATTGTCTGGCCCTTGGCAATCTTTCAAGTTTTGCCTTCCACTGCTATCCTCCTGGCTTTCCCTCTGTTCCTAAGTTATGCCACAGGCCTGTAATATTCTATAGAAAGGAGATATGATCAAGATCCCTACAGGCTAGATTAAGATAGAAGTGTTGAGAGTTGATGTAATAAGTAGAACAGAAAAGGTGTATTGATGGCCCTTCCAGGTGAAAGCAAACTACTTCTGGTAGTTTTTACTAACAGGTAGAAAGAGAAATATTTTCTGGATCAACAGCAATATAGCAGATGGGAAGGGCTGTGTTGATTGGCACTGTCAACTGGAGTCATCATCTCATTAAGTTAATGATAAGCCAATAACATTTTTATGACCCTTTCTCTTCTTCAGGAAAGTGAGATTGCTTTTGGTTTACACTTTTGGTAATAGCAGCAGTCCTAGGGGTTTCCACATTATGAGCTATATTTTCTTGTTTTTTGGCATAGGTGGTAATATTTTATTGGATGCTAGACATTATGAACTTTACCTTATTGGGTGCCAGATATTTTTGTACTTCTATATATTCTTGAGTATTTTTCCTAGGTGCAATTAGCCTACTTAAAAACTTTAATCCTTTTGTGTCTTATTTTTAATACGGGATCAGAGCAGTGCTCAATCCAGGGCTGAAAACTCTAGTGCCCTACATAATGCCCCAGGAGTTTTGAGGTTATTTTCTTAACTGGACTCTCCTATGCATTTAGAATCAATCAATGGACCACCCAGTCCTTAGCGTCTCTTCATTTCCATTAAAATTAGTTCCATAGGCTGATGAAAAAATAGAAATACATTTATTTCCTCCACAGCTGCATGAGGCACATGTAATGTTTGTTTACAGATCTCCTAAGCGTGGGATTGTGCAGCTTTGTCTAGTGTATGTTAAGCAGCTGAAGTCTGCAGCAAAGTTACCCAGGTGTTTCCTTGTGGACAGTTACTGTCATGCTCCATTGATAAAGCCTTGAAGAACATGCACTTGAAAATCATCACAGTGATTCTTACCTGGAATTTAAAAGCTAAATTCCACAAGATTTTGGAACAATAAAGTTAATGTTTTGAGTTATAATATTTTAGTCTAGTTTAAGTAAGATTAGTTTAGCTTTTGATCTTGGTTATATAATTTAAAGTCCTTTAGTCACCGTAAAGGTTTTGTCTTTTGAGTTTTCTAGAATCAGAACCATAAGTTTCATCTAGAACTCTTGCCTCAAGAACATTTACAGACATCTCCCCAAAATGATTAAGAGCATACTTATGTAATACTGAGAAGTGAAACAAGCAGCATGAAGCAGAAAGAAAAGCTGCCAGTTATTAAAAAAAAAAAAATTCCCAGGGGCTGCTTCAGCATTTTAGAAGAGTGGCAAAATTCTTCTGAGAGAAAAATTGCTCTTCCATTTAGGAAAAGTCGATGAAGGGAGGTCTCTGGCTCTGAAAAGGGTGGTCATGGGCCAGTCTCTATAGGGAGACAATCAGGAGCCAAATCACTCAGCATATTAATGGAACAAGAGTTTTACGTTTTTGCACTGGCAGCCTAAAACATAGAAAGTTGGAGCACTTGATCAGGAAAGAGAGAAGAAGCAAAAAAAAAAAATAAGTAAGCAAAAAGTCCAACACTACAGCAGCAGGCCAGAGACTAAGGAAAAGTTGCTTTTGTAATTAAAATGAACATCTAATTTCATAAAAATACTCGATCTAATTTTTAACTTTACATCACATATATTTGTATTTACATGGTGTTTACAATTAGAGGAGAATAATAAATGTTCAATATCAGTTAACATTTGGCTAAAAAAGATAATGGTTGCTTCACCCATCAGTTGCAGAACTGATAAACTAATTGGTTGGGTTTATGCACTGGGCTTGCAGGTTAGTGACCTTGAGCAACAGTGACACCTGCTATTTGTTTGTAAGTTATTTTCTGTGTTTTGCAATATTCCCCTGCTATTACTAAACGCTTATAAAATATGTATATATTTTTTTGACATCCAGGAGCAACGTGGTTTTGGTGTTTTGGGGAATGTGAGAGTGCGAGCTAAGTTATTGATGAGAGGAAATGATAGCATTGCGGGGAAGGCATCAGATGAGTTTGGGTGACCCTAAGCAGCGCTGTCCAGTGAAACTTCCTGCGGTGATGGAATACTCTCTGTCTGCGCTACTACAGGAGCCACTTGTCACATGGACTTATTGAATATTTACAATGTGGCCAGTCTATCTGGAGAACTGACTTTTCAATTTATTTAAATTTCCCTAAATTCAATGTGAGTAGCCACATGTGGTTAGTGGCTATTATAGTGTGAAACACAGAGTGCTTAGATAAAACCAGAAACAGTGGGTGAAAAAAAAATCAGAAGAACAGAAGCCGGTTCCCTGTCTTTCAGAAACCTCAGAACTGGTAGAGACAGCACTCAATTTCTGGGAATCACGTGAAATAGAAGCTTAAAATATTTTATTTAGTTACATAAGAAAGAGTGACTGAAATATTGACTGGGACTATATATACTGTGTGAAATTAAAGTTGTAAAATACATTTCTGTGTTCAGAGAAAAGACTGGAAGGTTATTTTTCAAAATGTTAACTTTAGGTGCTGTGATTACAAGTAATTTCTATTTTTTCCTTCCTGTTTATTGTAGTTCTCAAATTTTCTCCATAAGCATGTATAAGTTTTTATTTTTGTTTCAAATCTAAGTATTTGTTAGGCTGGATAATATTTTGAAGTATTAATGGTGCCCCCTACCCAAATCTTCCCATTTCCTTCCCCCATTCAATAGATCATTCAATTGACCAGACCATGGCCCACATTGCTTCTGGGAAAATATGTGGTTAACAGAAATGCAGAAGTTATAGTCAAGGTTTCTTGTCTTTTGTTGCAAGGTGTGAAGGTTTGCAAAATTTTTAAGAGAAATTGGGGATTTGAAAGAAACAAAAGGAAGGGGTGAAACTTGCCTCCAGAGAGCAAAATGAATTCTAGAGATTGAGAGAGGAGTCTGTGCATTTCAGGGTACCAGGGACCAGAATGGGCTTCTAATAATTCTGGGGCCTTCCATGGCCTCAGAGGGAAATGGCTGCATGTTACATGGAGCAGAACTTATAGACCCTGGGGTTTCCTGCCTTATAAGAATGCCCCATGTCTCCAGGGTAGTGAACGCAACAGAACTCTGCCAACACTGAAGGTGTCAAATAGAAGAAAAGAACATTTCAATGATGACTTGTGTGGACATAAGGGCCCAACTTCCAACACTCTGCCCCTTGGACTTCAACACATCCCTGGGGTGAGTGTGGAGGGCACAAGAAGGAATGAAGAGGAATTTTCAACCAGCTGGGTAGAAAGGATTTAAGAATTAAAATTAAAGTGACTTTAGTTTTTAAAAAGAATGTGAAGAAAAAGGAACCCTCATGCATTGCTGATCAGTATGGAAAATGGTTCAGCCCTGTGGAAATAGTTTGACAGTTCCTCAAAAAGTTAAACATAGAATTATCATATGATCCAGAAAGTCTGCTTCCAGGGACACACCCAAAAGAATTGAAAGCAAGGACTCCAAGATATACTTGAACACGAGTGTTTATTGCAGCATTATTCACAATAGCCAAAATGTGGAAACAATTCAAATGTCCATTACTAGAAAATGGATTTTTTTAATGTAGTATGTATATACATATGAATATGTGTGTGTATACACAACACACATACACACAATGGAATATTATTCAGCCTTTAAAAGGAATGGAATTCTGACACATGCCACAACATGGATGAAGACATTGTGTTAAGTGAAATAAGCCAGACTCAAAAGGACAAATACTGTATGATTCCATTTATGTGCTGTACCTGGAATAAGCAACTTCATAGAAATAGAAAGTCGAATAGAGGTTACCAAGGGCTGGAAGGAAGGGATAATGGGAGCTATCATTTAGTGGATATAGAGTTTCAGTTTGGGATGATTAAAAGATTCTGCAAATGGATATGTTTGGTGGTGATGGTTACACAATATGGTGGATGTATATGAACAATGTCACTGAATTATACACTTAGAAGTGGTTAAAATGGTAAATTTTATGTTATGCATGCTATACTATAATAAAAAAATCCTGAAAAGAAGGATTAGATTTTTTTTCTGTCCCTAAGTTTTATTAAATGGGTTCAGAACAGTCTTTACTTGAGTTAATTTGGCCCTGGTGGTAAGGCAATAATAATACCTTTTTAGGGTTCTACCTAATGGCCTATGTGTTGAGGTCTTCCCAGTGAGACAGAAACTATTCTCAGCCTGTTGAGCTTCCAGAATGTTCTGCCTTTGTCCCCCCAGTGTTGTTTCCAGTGTCCTTGAGAGGACCTCTCTGTAGAATTCTGTGCAGCTCCTCTTCTCTCTGATACTCAACCCTGCAAATTCTAGTCCCCTTGCCCACACTAAACTCCAGTCTCTGCCTGTCTATCCAGCGAGACTGCTGGCTCCCAGCGCTGCAGCCTGGTAACCGCCTCCAGGTAGAAGGTGTTCCTGCAGTGAAACCTTGTCTGTTTCCTTCTATCATGGATTACCCTTCTGCGCTGCTGCTTCTACAATATCTGATGCAAGGTGACCCTCAGGTGGATTTCAGGAGATCTTTCTGGGGGTAGCTCTCTCCACTGACCCCAGAAAACTCCTGCCACTTCAGACTCCCTGAACTCTGATCTCTTCAAGTCTCTGAGCCCACTCTGCTCTGCTTGGCCATGCCCTCTGCCAGCTGTCATCCAAAGTATGTCTCCACATAGAATCCAGAGTGATTGTAGAGGTCAGCTAATTTGTTTCCCTTTTCTCTGGCTGTTATTTCACGTCCAAAAATAATTATTCTCTATATTTTATCCAACTTACTTGTTTATGGAACAGGGCAAGCCTGGTACTAGTTATGCAGTCTGGCCAGATATGGAAGTATGAATTACTACATTTTTAATTTTTAGAACTTCTATTTTGCTCCACGTGTCTGATCCTTTTCATTATGTCTTGCTCTTGCAATACGATTTCAACTGTTTTCTTTGAACATAGTAAATATTCTTAACTGAAGGCATGTTCGTATTTTTCTATTATCTGTGTTTCTTTGGATGTGATTTCTCTAGGTCATTGCCTGCGCTCACACTCTCTTTCTCTCTCTCTCTCTCTCATCCCTAGTTCTTTGTCTCCTCTTGTGGGTTATACACTTTTACTAGGAACTCTTCTTCAGTGGAAGCTGTTTCCACAGGAATGAAGTGTCATAGTTTGTGGTTTCCCTATGGGACAGGAGCACTTTTGACTTTGCCAAGGCCCCAAGGGTTTCAGGGTTTATAAGACTTTACCATTTGGGGGTTTTCCATATAGACCAGACAATGCAAATTCATACAACATAGTGACTGAGGTTTAGGGGCAGTCTTTTGATTTCTTTTTTCCTCCTTCTTGCTTCTTTACTGACTTACTGGCTGAGGGAGCAAGGTGTTCTACTTTCCATTTTGTAGACTGGCTCTCAGGTTTATGAAAGGGCCCATTTCTAAGTGTCAATGTCTGAGACTTTGGGCTCAAGCCCAGAACTCTGGTCTGTGTCGAAACCATCATCCCCCTAAGGACTGACTTCATTCTGTCTTCTCCACGGGCCACTGGGTTTAGCTCTTTCTCACTACACTGATTTTGAATATTCATTTCTTCTACTTGGGGATTTCCCATTCTTAATTTCAAGGTCACGTGTATTTTCAAAATTAATTTGGATTTATTGTATCCAGTTTTTCTAATTATTTTGTGTGGGATGGGAAGCTTCAAAAGTCAACTCAGTCTACCATATTGCCTTGGTCCATGTACAGTATTAAGTGCATTATTCTTCCTCTCAAGTCATACATTTTCCAGAATCATGGTTTTTAACTTTTGATGAATATATTATTTATCCCATACTTTGCTCCAAGAAAGAATTTTAAATTCTAGCGTGTGAGTTTATTATCTCCTTATTTGATTATTAGGTACTTAAATGCCATGGAGCATGTTACTTTAATTTGCATACTCTCAGACTCCTAATGCAACACCAGCCTAATATAGTGTGAAATGAGTATCTGTTGGAAAGAACACAAGGGAATTTTCTAAAATTTTATTAAAAACTTGTGTGCATTAAGTTCAACTTCTTTAATGTGAAACTTAAGACAAAATTTCACCTTTTTTATTTGGCTCAAGATGACTATTAACTATTGAAGCATGTAAATGATCCTTAAACTAGTAGCTATTTTTAAAATTTTCTCTATTAATCTGATAAGAAAATATAACATTAGAAAAAACTCAGTAAGAAATAATACTTCCTGAAAAGAAGCAATTTTCCGATTAGCTAATGTGGGAAGTGACAAAATAGATCTAATCCTTTGAAATTGTTTTGGTTATTATTAAGTAATTCAGATGCACAAAGACCCACAGAGAATCATAAAATAAACATCTAGCAAGCAGCATAAGAAACAAAACCTCACAAATGGGGATGGGAGATCAGGAAGGAGTGGGTGATGGCACCTTTGGGAGTCTGTCATTGGACCAACCAAGGACAACCTAAGGATCTGGACCCAGAGCAGGGTGGGATGCAGGGGCAGGGGACCGTTCTGTGAGGAGGAGCTCTGAATTCTCACACTTGTTACTTGTAGCTCCACAAAGGGTGGTGTGTCCCAGAGGGCTCGTGTAATGCAGGGCCTCCAGTTGACCTGGCGGGAGACCTCAGACCCCATTCCTCCTTGCTTTAAGAAAATCCCTGGAGATACTTAGCTGGAAATTTATGCAACTGGGTTGCCCCAGACTTTCCTGAAGGAGGAGGAACTTCCTGCTGCTTTCTGCAAAGGAATGAATCATTTGGAAAACTTGGGACTCTCAATAGTCTTTGAGATGATTTACCTAAGGAGGACACAGAGAGAATGGAGAGGGGGTACATGATAAAAATTTGAGAAACCTGGGGAGCCCAGCAGGGGGATAATTTATTTGGGTGTCTGACTCCTACGTCAGGATCTTAGGGAACTTCTCTCCAGAAGGATCCAGGAGCAAGGCGGCTCCAGCACTAAGCACGACAGACTTCATGGGTCCACTGCCAAGTTGAGAACAGAGACAATGTTCCACCACACAGGCGACTCCTCCTTCAGAGAGGTGATTGAGAAGGACCCTTAAAGAAAAAACCCAAGCTGCTACTGAAAAAAAGTCAAATTCAATCCAATATCTGTGGTTTCCACGTATTTTTAAAATTTAGATTAGAGTTTAATAAAATAAATAAATAAATAAATAAATAAATAAATAAATAAATAAATGGAAAGAGGCCATGATACCAATGATTCTCCAAAGGCAGATAAAGACATCCCTGAAGTGGAGTCCTCTTGGCATTTGTAAAACAAAAGATCAACTTTGCTGACAAGGCAAATGTTAAATGCAAAGGGAAAGAGGAATCTTGTCTTGGAAGAAAGCATGCCAAGCTGGCTTTGGTTATTTTTACAGCAGACTCTCTGGAAGGATGGCTCATAGAATTGACTCACTCCATTACCAGGGACTTTTGCAGCAAAAGTCAGAAATTCATTTCTAGCTCTTGATTAAACTGTAGAATTAGCTTAGTAATGCCAGAAGAAACTTTTAAGAGTCTTCAGTTTAGCTCATTTAATTTGTAAGAGAGGGCATTACGGTTCTGAAAGGTACGTGAACATTCACGTCAATGACAGCTAGGGCTAGAATCTGATTTCTTGACACCCAGCTCATGTCCTTTCCGTATACAACTCAACAGCCCTTCTGGGCTGGAGAGCATGCTCAGAGTTGGCCAATCTGTGAAAGACAATTAAGATAATATTGACCTCAAGTTGGGAAGTCGTATGTCCAGACATAATGGAACCTTTCCCAGGGCAGAAAAAGGTATGGACTAGTCTGTACTTACTCATTACCTGTGATAGGAAGGAAGAAAGTCTAGGTTTCCAAACTCAATTTTAAGCCTAAAATTAAAATCTTTTGTGATTAGCTTTGAGTACACCTGGTTGGGTTATTTAAGGACACAAGTCATTCCAGTCCCCTCTGTCTTCAGTAATGGCTGACACAGAAGACTGAGTTTGAGATTAGACCCTTGGATTTTGCTTCTCACTATTTTTAAAAGGAGTGCGTGGGGGACAGTGGCAGGGGGGAGGCAGAAATTGAGCTTGTAATTCAGTTACCCTCCGATGTAGAGTATGTGCTCAGAATCTGCTTTTCTACGTGTACATGTAGCAGGTTCCTAAGGCGTCACTCAGTAGAGGGGAACTCCAACTGGATTTGGAGACTAGCTGCTCAGATGCTGTAGTAACTTGACAGGAACAGAAGAAGACATGACTCAGCATTTATCTTTCGCCTCCATTCCTGTTGTCTCACAGTTTTATATAAGTCACAATCCCTTTGGCGAGAATAGAGTGAAATGGGAAAGGGAAGTGTAGGAGGAGGGGAAACAAGAACTTTTTCAAGAGAAAGACCCTGACTTTACCCTTCTCCACAACTAGCCTCCAGCCCCCACATGCCAGCTTCTTACATTTAGTGCCTTATAGACACAATCAAAAAATATGGACACTTAGCTTCTTTCTTTTCCTTCTTTCTTTCATTCATTCTTTCTGTTCTTTCTTCCTCTATTATAAACAAATGTCTGTTCAGCTATATAGCATCTCCTCTTAGTCACTCTTCTAATTTATGACAGAAATCTTGACTTACCAACAATTCACCCAATAGTGTTTTAAGATGACTATAGGAAAAGAGTGGGGACATAGAAAATATATATTTGTATAGATTGCATGTATTTAAAACCTCTCAAGTTTCTGAAGATTTTTTATTTTAGTGGTCAGTTCAATTCTACCTGATATATATATATATGTATATCTATCTATCTATCTATCTCAGGTATGTATGTATATATATGTATACACATGCATTCACTTCTATGAAATATTTTTCTATCCTATCTGCCTATAAACTTCTTACATTCTGAGACCTTTATTATGTAATTTAACTTATATTACTATTTCATGTAAGCATTTGCATGAATATTAGCTCACTTAATCATTATCATTGCAAGTGGGGAGAGGTCTCATAAAAAGTCCTGAATTTTCCATCAGGAAATCTACCATAAATTTCCATCTCTGCCATTTCTCTGTTTATTGAGGTTGGATAAGTTAAAAGATCTCTCTGCACCACATTTTCTTCATCATAAGACAGAGTCATAAACACACTTTTTATCCTCCTGGCAAAGTTGCGGGAAGAGTTAAGTGAGACCGTGTGTATAAATGCAGGGAGTACTGTAGATTTGTTGAGTGTTTACTGATACTGTTATGGATATGAAGGCTCAGGAAGATTCAGCTGATAATTAAGGGAGAGTCATTACAAAGGTATTTAAATGTTATACCTGGAACTTTTTATTTTTAAGTAAAGTGTTAATAACTAACTTCAGCTCTAAAGTTTAGGACCAGGCAGAGCTGATAAAATGGCCATCGAGCTAGTCGACTTCATCACATAAGAAGCGCAAGTATCTTTAATATATGGTTTTAAATTAGAATTTTATATTTTATAGGGAAAGATCTTGTTCGTATTTCAAAAAACTTGATGCTACTATTTGAATGGAAGAAAGTAAAATTTAAATAAACGTATCGCTCAGCAGAAAATATTCCTTCCTGTATAACAGCAAGATAAATTGTGGCGGCCCTAGTGATATGTACCCAATAGCAACCACCGGAATTCCTATTTATTCAGCACTGCAGACATATCACAGTGTGAAAATACAGGAAATAAGGAAAATAAGGTTTCCTTATAGAACAAGTACTTGAAATATATTTCTACCACTAGATGGAGACATAACCATAGCTGATCAAAGTTCACTTACCTGTTTGAAAGCACGTCACCCTCTAATCATAACATATGGAAAAGTACATGTATCTTGGCTATACAATATAATAACTTGACAAATCATGTTTTAAATAATTATATACAGATATAAAACAATCACAATTGTGAAAATTACAATAACTCTCAAATTCGGTGTAACGTCTGCACTTTCGATGACGAAGATAAACAATTTCACTTGTTCCTCGTTCTGAGGCATCAGATGTTGTGAATCTAGACCATTCCTAGTTTTCCTCAAACCTAAACACAATATGGTGCTTTTTGTTTCGGTAATTTTTCCACAATGAATAGTTCTATTGTCTTGGTTTGAATTTTTTTTTCCCTACAGTAAATAATTGTTTTCTTGGGAGCAATGCCACATATTGCCCTGTCATAAATTACCCAAACTTAAAGAAAGACCTTTTTCTCTGAGTGGGACTTTCAGGAGGGGAAAGCCTCTGCTGACTGCTTAACTGTAAGTCAGCCTGGTTAAAACGTATTTCCCACAGTCTCTCCTACCAAGACTCTCAGAACCACACTATATAAAAGTTACCCTACAGTTAGCAACATATCCCCTGAAAGTATGGGAGTCTGATTGGTTATTTTAATAATGTTATTACCCCTAGTTGTAAAATTTAAATTCATGTTTCTGTTTTATCAAAGCTGTAGATACTTGTGAGTCTTACTTTGGGGGAAGATAAGGGGGGAGGTAATTAGGTTTTTATTTATTTATTTATAATGGAGGTACTGGGGATTAACCCAGGACCTCGTATATGCTAAGCACGCACTCTACCACTAAGTTATACCCTCCTTCTCTGAGCTATACCCTGCCCCATTGTGAGTCTTATTTTGAAAGAAGAGGTTTGAAATTTTGTGGGCTTTTTTCCCCCATCATTCAAAAGATAAAGTAAAATCCATAGATAGGTCGAATTCCTTATTTAGACAGAGAATTAAGATTCCTTGTCTCTTAAATTAACAACTGTTTGAGGGCTGAGTGATTAAGCTGAGGTGGGGGTGTATGCTGACAGAGGTGAGATTTACCTCCATCTGGGGCTCAGAGGGAAGGCTGTCTGAGACCCTCTGTCCCAGTTGCTGGTTGTTACTGACGGTGGATCCACACGGCCCAGTTTTGGTGTTTGTTTTTTGTTTTGTCTTTTGTTTTTAATGATGTGAGGAAGTCTACAAGCCTTCGAACTTGAGGATGGGTGGTTGAATTCCAAAATTCCGTGTTTCTGGTGTGATAGTTCACTTGATTAGAAACCTTAGTCTGATAAAAGGCAGGCAACAGGTTTCTTTCTTTGCACAAAGTGAGGGTCCAGCCAGGGAGGTTCTATTTTTGCAGAGTGAGTGGACAACAGCGGACCTCCAGAGCTCTGGAGACAAACCGCAGGCCTCCCCAGATACGTTGCTTAGTAACAGAGCCCTGCCACCCACCCTCGTGGATGAATATGCGATGTGCCGATCTGGTTCCCTGAAGCTCACTCGGCTTCTATTGTGAAACTTCTAGTAGAATGGTCCTCTGCAAGGCCATCTTCTACCTGCCTGGTTCAGAGTTCGCTCTCTCTTTCCATTCTTTCTCTGGGCAAAAAAAGATGGACATAACCTCCACTTTGCCCAAGCGTTTGATGAAATTCTGATCATGTTTTCTTCCCTGAATTGAAAGACAGGGAATGGGTTATCCGAGTGAAACTCACAAGTTCTAAATGTGGTAGTGGCCACAAGTGGGACTTCTATAGAGGAAAAAAGAGGGTAGAAATTGGGAATTACTTTTAGAGGCTGCAGAGCATGCTGGTTAAGCAGCACTGCTGGAGAGTATCCCGTTTCTACTCATTTGCCGAACCACAAGTAAGCACTTACCTAGTCTCTGTGCTTCAGTTTTATCATCTGGAAAAAGGAGATAACATTGATAACGCAGGAGTAGAGCACTGCACACTTCATGTTCAAATTCCTCTCTGCCTTTTTCCTTCTCTTCTGAAATTTTATTGTCTAGGGGTTCTACGGGAGTTCTAGTCTTTAATTTTGGAAATATACCACTGAAACAAATCCCAGTGAGATAAGAAAATGAAGAGAAAGTCAGTTCTGATAAACTGGTGAATTGAGAACAAACAAAACATAACACCAGTCTAACTCCTCTGTTCAATACAGAAGATCGTATAAAATGCTATAATCCTGTTGGCTTTTGTTTGACAAATATTCCTTTAAAAACATCCAGGCATCAAAATGATTGCTAACTCTTCTGAACTTTCATTGAAGTAATCCCACAAAGTCTGCAGTTGTGACTAGCTGTCTTACTTAAAATTTGTTGACCTGATAACTTAAGCGGACACCTCTGTTTTCTTAAAGGTATTAAATAACTTATGAGAAGTCTTTGTTTTGTGAGAGTAAGAATTTAGCAATTTCTTTTTTCCCCTTTGTGCATAAATATAAACAGAATCCTTTATTCTCTTGGATTGTTTATTAAAACACAGATTCTTTAAGGTCTTTGTCTTGTTTCCATTAACAAATAAAAATTGCATTGTAAAGTACAGGACAAAACATAGTGGAAATGCCTCTAAATGAACCTGCCTTCTTCTGCCTTCTCACCCCCATTTTTTCTGAACCATCTCAAAGTGTCTGCTGAGAACACATTTATCATACTGTGGGAAAGCAGGAGCACTGAGGAATTATGTTCTTGCAGCTTCTGCCCATTTTATTTGTAGAAAGCCACAGAACTGGTGCATCCAGCATGTAATTTTTAATTGATTTATTACTTTACTTAATGAAGTTGTAGGGGAGCAAAATTCACCACCCCACATTGTGTCTCTTTGGCATAAGGATTAGTTTTGTCTGAATATTTTTAAGACCCAAAAGTCTCAGGAAGAACTTCTGACCTTCCCCCAACTGCCTACCAGAATGTAGATAGAGGATGAGTTCCAGGAAAGGAGCTATCACCATACAGGACTACAGTCTGCACAAGGTGTGATAGGCAGGGAGGAACCTCGCAGAGTCTGTCAGTTAAAAGCCCTCTCTGTGTCCCAATGTCTTTGCACAGCTCAGCAAACGTTTTGTTTGTTTAACAAACATTTGCTTTTCCATCTCCATGTAAATTACCTACCTCCCCTTTGAAGTTCCAAACCCCTACCCCCAACTTCCTCTTTTGTCCTTAGCTGAAGGCAGTGTTGAAGGTGAGCGGTTCACTCATTTTGATGAGTTAGTCTGCCTGTGTCACTTGTATAACAAAGAATTATTCCCTGTCATTTTTCTATTGACTTTGTTCATTAAATCTGATTTTAATTTTCCCAGTGTCAGAAATGTCTGTACTTCATTGTGTAACTCTTAGGATTCTCAACTTTTGGTTGAGATCATAGATTTTACTGAATGTTTTGTTTTTGTATGTATCCTCACTGAAATGTTAGACTTTATTAATTCTCTTCTCCTGATGACTTTTGATTTGGTTTGCTGTCCTTTGTTTAATTTTGACAGATGAATTATGTATGTATGTGTGTGTGTATGTATGTATGTATGTCTGTATTTAGGCTTAAACAACAGAACTTTATTATCATAGTTCTGGAGGCTAGAAGTCTGAGATTATGATGTTTGTTAGCAGCAAAAGAATAGGAAGCTAACTAACAAGACAGCTTCCCTGATGCTAAAGCTGTTTGCTCATTCATTCTGACTTAAAATTCTTGCAACTTGTTTTTCTCTCTTTTCTCTGACAAGTCCCCGTCTCTGCTTCACTTGCTCAACTGCTTTTGCTAAACAGCCCCCAGCCTTCCCATTATACTCTCCACTCCCTATACATTCTTTATCCAGAATAATTTATCCTTTAACCCAGAAGCTGTGTTTCAGGAAGGGGGTCACAGGCTGATAGCTTCAAAAGAATGAACAGATACTCTGGAGTTTCTCTTGATGGCAGATGTATTCATCAAGATTAAAAAAAAAATACAGCATCCGGAAAAACACCCTGATTGTTGTCACCTTTCTGCCCAATCTGGCTTTTCTGTAAAACCTCAGGACACCAACCCCAAGATGGACTCACAGTCACTAAGGCACTAGCCTGCTATGACTCCCCTTTGCCTGGCAAAGCAATAAAGTTGTCCTTTCCCAATTGTCCCCGAACCCTGCTTCCAGTCTCAATTTGGCTATTGGGGTTCAGAGGCCAAGTTTTCAGCAACAGCAGGATAGACTTTATCTGAGAGCTGTGAGGGAAAAATCTGTTCCCCCTCTTTTTGGTTTGCAGATGGCTGTCTTCTCACTGCATCTTCTCTCCTGTTTCCGTGTCCACACTTTCCATTTTCATAGTTTCACCTGTCATACTGAATTAGGTTCCACTCTAATAACCTTACTTTAACTTGATTACCTCTGTAAAGACTCTATCTCCAAATGAGGTCACACTGATGTAGGTTAGGACTTCAATATATAAGTTTTGAGAGGGGGATGGGTAGAGCACATGCTTGGCATGTACAATGTCCTAGGTTCAATCCCCAGCACCTCTATCTCCAGGACCTCCATCAAAAAAAAAAAAAAAAAAAAAAATGACTGGAATAAGTTTTAAGGGAACACAGTTCATCCTATAGCAATACTTTTTTTCTCTTAGAACTTCTAAGCTACTCTTTTCTGATGTTGACTGTAGCTATGAAGAAGTTTGAAGCCAGCCCGATTTTCCCCCTTATGTATAATTTGCTTTTTTTTCCTAATCACCCAGAAAGTCCATCTTGACTTGAAATCATTTTACCAGAATATGTTTTGAATTTATTTATCTTTATAATATTTTTCCTGGGACACAGTTTGCCTTTTTGATTTTCAGACTAGTTTTTATTTCAGGGTTTCTTTTTTCCTGTTAATAAGTATTTTTCTTGTTAAAGCTTTGAAAAAAAAATTATTCCTGTTCTGTTTCTTCTTCTGAATCAATAATTATGCATATATTAGATCTCCTTTTGACTTCCACGTCTGTCATCTCTGAGGTATTTTTTTTTAATCATGGTATCATTTTTATGTTGTTTTGGATGCCTTTTCAAGACTAACTACTACAATTATGACTATATTTTCCCTTTTATTCTGTCTACTTTTTAGTATGACTAAGGAGGCTATCTTTATTTTATCTTCTTTTTAATCCAAAGCTCTGCCATTTTGCTTATATCATTATCCGTACATGTTTTCTGTTGGCTCAAAATCTCTCTTTTGACTTCTCTTTTATAGATCACATTATTATAATTTCTTTAAGATTGAAAAGAACTATATTTATCCGAACTCCTCCACTATTTTCTTGATCTTTCTTTGATAAAGTTGGAGAGGTTGAGAAGAGACAGTATCCATGCTTAGGTTACTTGCTTCTTCTTTCTATCTTTACTAATCTTTAAGTGAGGCCAGCTATTTGTCAAAATACAAGGTGGGAGGAACAGGCTGTTGTCTCGTGCATCCTACCAGCATGTCTGTTATGTCTCCTGTTGGAGATGCTCTTGCCCCAGTTTTTAGCATTATGGAGGTCATTTTGGCTCCCACTGGAGTCCCTTTTTCCAGTTTCCTGTGTTGGGATGTAGTCATTGCTACTTCCCCTTCCGCTTTCACCCTGCTTCACCTCTAGCAGCGTTCCGCGGTAGATTACTGGTTTATTATAAAAGGGTACAGCTCAGGCCCAACCAGCTGGGAGAGAAGCATGGGGCAGGGGACCATGAAAGAGTATGGAGTGCCCCTGCCCTCTCCAGGTGCGCCATTCTCCCTGCATCACCAAGCGTTCACCAACCTTTATTTTTAATCTTTTTTTCCCTTAGTAATAATAGCATTTAAAACCTACAGAAAAACAGTTTTCTCTATGTGCCACATAGTTTGCTGAAAATTGTTCTTCTTTTCACTATTCTTTCTTTCTTTTGGCATTTACTATTTATTATTGGCTTTGTGCCCTAATTAATCACCATGTTCATTGTTTTCTAAATTGTTTTTTTTTTTTTCAATTTTCTCTTTGACATAAGGGTGATCTAAGAGGATGTTTCTTCATTTTCAAGTAAAGCTTTTGGTAATCACCTTATTTTTTCTTATCATTTTCTATTTATTAATGGAACATTTTTTAAAAGCTAATATACTTTGTGACCAAGTATATGATGTCATGTACAAATGTTTCATGGACATAAGAAAAACAAACCAAAAAACCCTACTTTTTTATTCTAAAACACATTTCTCCCCACATTTGGATGTTTCTGGAGTTGAGATGCATCTCTTTATGGCTGTCAGTCCATAGCAATGGTCATGTGTAAAACACTCAGTTTACACATTTCAGTAAGATCAAGAAGCCAAGACAGCACCGGCATCAAAGTGTCTTAGAGCAGAGGAAAGCCATCATATTCTCTCTTTGAGTGATGTAAGATTCTTTTTCTATGTCCTGGGTTTCTTTCTTTCTACTGTATCTGTCATCTATCTATCTATCTATCTATCTATCTATCTATCTATCTATCTATGATTGTGACAGAGATATATTGAAATCTCCAGTCATAATTGTGTTTTATCAAACTTAGTGAATGACTAAAAATTTTATGTATTTAGATAGCTACTATGTAGTTTGATGTCTCCATATTTATGAATGTTTCATTTTTTCATAAAATTTGCCTATTATTATCATTCTTAACCTTAAATTTTATCTTTGCCCATCCTTCTATTTTCCACCTTTCTTTACTGTGCCCCTTGGAGACAACTTTTGTTTTCTAGCCCAAGCCACCAGTCTGTGTGCTTTAACGGAAGAAGAATACTGGAAGGAGAAGATAATCCATTCACATTTTCTGCAACACCTGTGACTTATTTTGTTGTTACCTGTTTTATATTCTTGTTTCCTTTTTTAACTTTTTCTTTTTGGAGGAGAGGGGGTTAGGTTTATTTATTTGTTTTTTGATGGAAGTACTGGGGATTGAACTCAAGACCTTGTGCACGCTAAGCATGTGGTCTGCCACTGAACTATACCCTTCCTCCTTTTTAACTTTTTTTCCTTTTCTTCTATTTTTTTTTTTGTTTGTATAGATTCATCTCATTCGTTCTCTCAAAGATCAGTTGTGTGTTTCCATCTTTTCCATTGTTCATAAGACCGCTCTCAAGACAGAGATATATGAATATATGTCTCTCCCCATAGAGCTGCATTAGCCCAAATTACTTCCTACATCAACTAGATGAGATCTCTGGATGAGATCTCTGGAACACTTCCTTCTTCCTTCCTCTTTTTCTCTTTCCTTCTCTGCTGATGAGACTTTTTGGAATGATTTTTCTTTGCCCTTTCGCGGACTTCTTCAATCCTTAACGTCTCACAAGTCATTATTTAAAACTTTCATTCCAAAAGAGTCTATATTTATTGAGAGTCAGGGAGGGTTCAGCCTACCTCTTTAGCACCTTCTTGAACTTTTTAATATTCATAAACAAAACTGCAATTGCAGGAATTTTTCATGCAATCTTAGTGATGTGTTATTTTTTATTAACTTTATAAAGTGAAATGGGAAGCTTTTTGATTTTTATATGATTTGGAATACTTTGAATAATAGCAAACAACTTATAAGAACTCACTTAAAAAACATCTGGTCTTAAAACTGGTGCCTTTTGAAATTAACAGTCTTTCTAATTAAGTTTTTTGTTATTTTTGAGGCATTCTATCCTCTTGGGTCAAATTTTTGTCATTTCTGCTTTACTAAGATTTTTTTTCTAAATTTTCAAATTTCATTGTCAAAGAGTTAATTTTTTAAACTAGTGTATATTTAGTGATAATATGTGCCAGGCTCTATCTATGCAATGAACAATAGAATGAAAAACAGTCCCATACCCTCATAGTTATATTTAGTCAAGTGGAGGCAGAAAGAAAGCAATCATGTCATTGTGTAAGTGTGCAAGGGTGTTTGTTTTTTCATCACATAGTTAAGTGACAGTGTTCTTTCCACAAATATTGAATTATACAGTATATATTGCATAGTTTTATTAATGACAAATGTCAATTTTCTCTAATTGTGTAATATGGGGTAAAATTTTACACTTTTACAAGCTTACACTTGGATAACAGGAAAGAATAACATATCTTTAGTAAATCATTAATTTCTGTGAATCTTATGATTGGTTTATATTCTTAATCTATAAGCAACAGACCCCAGTGAAAGCATCATGGTGGTGATATTATTAAAGGATCTGAGGAATGCATATGTAGATGAAGCATTACAGAATAAATAATTTAAGGTTTAGCACTATTTTTTACAACTATATGTGCCTGTTAAGTGTATTAATAAAGTTTAAATTCATTTAAATGAAAAGAAAAAAATTATTTGATCACCAGGCAAAGTGGTGTCAAGCCTTCAGAAGCTTCCCAACTCCCTGCCAAATTTTCATTAAAAAAACAAAAAGAAAAGAAAAGATCCTAAACAATCTGTATTATCAGATGGCTGAGAATAAAAGGTGGCTATAGATTGTCATACGTAGTGGCAAGTAGATGATGACTCCCCTTTCAAAAGGAGAAAAACAAAACTAGACTCAGATTTAAGTAGAAAAATAGCCCCATAAAATGGATACGTATAAATTTTTTAAAAAGTCTGTAAATATATCATTAAAGTATTTAGCAATCCACAAAACAAAACAAAAAAATCTATATCACAAAGGAGTACTTCTGTGATCTTGCCAGTCTTGAATTTAAATATAATTTTTTCAATGGAAACAGAATCAACTGATTTTATGCTCTTTGGAGAAGAAATGTGTATAGAAAAGGTGGATGATCTGTCTGGCCAAGATCAGGAGAAAATCAAAGATCTTGGAAATACTCCAAACACAGTAGAGTTAAAAAGCCCCATGACACAGCTTATTCCTTCACATTCCATGGCAAATTTATCACCACTGTGAACTTTATATCTAATTCCACTCTGTTTTTATGGAAATTAATAATGAGCATTGTGTTCCAAGAAAACTTAATGAAGATGAAAGCACATATCCAGATATTACTTTCAAATTTGCAGGATAAAGAAAAGATACAAGAAGCATCCAGGCAAATTAATTGAGTTATCCTCCAGTAATGAAATTTCAAAAAATTACCCCTTTGTAACTCTAAACACAGTAAAATAATAGCATAATACCAACAGAGCTTTCAAGGAAATACATGATTCTAAAGTTCAAAACACTCATGAAGGCAACTGCACACAGAATGGTTGCAGAAACCATTTTCTTCTTCTCTCTTTTGAATAGAACTCTCTATTTCTGCATCAGTACAGAGCCACGTGGAATAGACAATGTACCTAGCAGCCCCCACTGAGTTGCTATGGACTTTTGACTAAGTATAGGTCAACTGGATAAAAGGAGAATTGGTATGTGTTATTTCCAGAAAGTGAACCTAAAAGAAGAAGTATATATACTCTTTCTGCTCTTTCTTAATGTCTTCTCTCTGTAACGCAGACATAATCTTTGTGTTTTCAGCAGCCATCTTGGATCATAAATGGAAATTATGACTGAGGACGGCAGAGAAACAAGACAAAATGAACTGGGGTCTGTAACGATTTTGGTACCAGTCTTGAACTGTTTTCCTCTGAAGTTGGTTTATATAAGAAGCACATAAACTTCCATCTTACTTAAGCCATTTTTATTTTTGTTTTCTATTCTATGCAGTTGAAACTAATTCTGAGACAGCAATAAAAATTTATTCTTAGCTATAAAACAGTAATAAAAACTACTGGTTGCACACTCTGATACAAAAGCTCAAGTCTTTCTTTTATCACCCTGATTTTTCTCTCATCCAACCTGTTTCTTCCTGTTCTTCACAGTATTTAGTTACGTAGTAACTAATCAACAATATGCTCATTTATAAAGGAATGAACAAAGGATATCTCGTCCCTAATGAACACAGAGAGACACATGCTTCCATTATGAATAAGGATTTGAATAATTCAGTTGAAATTTAAAAATTGAAATCAAATTGTGTCCTTAAAGTAATATTTTTAAAAGGAATGTTAACTTGCAAAAATAAATTTTTATATTCCCTGCTTCCCTCTCAAGAGATAATCTTGAAAATAAAAAGTGAAATTAGAGAGATGATAACAAAACATTGACTCTTGAAAAGAAAAAGTGAAATTAGAGAAATGATATCAAAACATTGATTCTTTTGTTCACAGCACAGGACACCTGGGATCCATGAATCATGGCCACAGGAAAGCAGGTTCTTGCTTACCAGAAAAAAATTCAGAATTACAAGGAAATGTTGCAATAGCTATATATATATATATGAATCAAAAAGTAGTTATCCATTTAGAACAACAGAGAGTTCACAGAAGAAATAAAAACAGAAATCATTTTGTAAAAATAATAAATGAGATTTTAAAAGGCTATCTTCCTTTTGTCTTTATTTTACATTTTGAGAAAAAACTTAGAATATATAAAAGTATAAAATAATAAATATAACAAACACTCATGTACCCATAACTTCAAATTAGGTAGATTAAATTTTTGGTCAAACGTTTCAAATTTTTTCCTTTTTAATAAAATAAATAAAACATTACGGGTAAAGTTGAAGCACTCTCTAACTCCTACTCATTTCTATTTCTATTTGTCTTTTGTGTTCCTTACATCGTAAGTCCTTATCCTCTGACTCTAGCTATAAAGATTTTAATATACATGAAAGTATTCATGAACTACATATATATCTTTTTTGGACTTATTATTTTAAATTACATGTATTTTGTCCTTGTGACATGTCCTCTTTTTTGCTTTCAACATTACATTTTTCATAGGTATATATGACAAGAGTATATATTGTGCTTAGGGATTCTATTTTTCAATAATGGTGGCCTAAGTCATTTGGACTTTTCACCCTCTAAAAAGCAACCAAAGACAACTGGGTTAAAAAAATTAAAAATTATCTTAAAATCCATTGATGAGCCAACAGGACAGAGTGGAAATTGCCAGAGAAAATTCTAGGAGAAAAACTGAACCCAGAAAAGAAAGGGAGGATATCATTAACAAAATTAAATTTGCCCTGGGGGCATTTCCCAGAAGTGGTCCCAGCACTGCCTTGAACAAGCAAAGGAGTCCACCCTCAGGCTTAGAATGAACCAAAAGTTAATCGGCCTTTTCTGAACCCAAACCCAGAGGACTGCAGAGAAGGTTGCCAGAGTTTTGAATCAAGCAGAAGAAATTTAAAAGGAATAGAAATATAAAAACTTAACCCTGAGCATGTGTGGCCACTTCCCAATCATTGTGAGGATTCACAGCCCAAGTTTCCATGACCTGGGTGTGTCAGGAAATGTCACGCTCTAAATATGACTCTTAAATCATGCAGTGCCCAAACGATACTGGCAAATACATCTGATAGGTGAAAAATTATCTCTGGAGGGAAGTATCTCCACCCTATGCTTTGGGGAATCCCAACAAGTCATTTTACAGAGAGGAATGAGCAGCACACTCAAAGGCAACCAAGTACAGAAGGAGATAAGCCCTCCTGAATGAAAAGCTGAAGAAATAAGTGAAAGAATGACCGGGTGACTAGGAGGCAAAGAAACAATTCAGGCTTGAGAATTCTATTTAGCAAATTACTTGGTGGTGGCAACTGTCCCATGGTGTGCACTAGAAGCAAATAGACCAGAAGCCTACTGGGTTTTTGAGAGGATCGCATAGTCAGAGAGATTAAGAACATGGACTTAGAAGGATTTTGACCATTCAAGCTTTTGGGTGCCCCATATTTCATGTGCAGGAAGAGGGCTTCAAAAGCTGTACATTCCCCGAGGAGAACATAGACCCTGACCTCCATTCATGGTCATTCTGAAGTGGGCATGGAGGGAAATGAACAAGGAAGAGCCTCCCTGGGGCAGATCCACAACACCAGTGACAAATGGTGTTGACTACAATGAGACTTAGAACAATACGGAAATCAAAGTGAGAGCAGAGCATACAGGGTTCCTAAGCCCTTACTGATGTCCCGCAGAGAGAGATGTTTGGGCCAGCCGAGCAAAAACCCTGTGAAAGGTAATTTAACATAAGAAATCTTACTCTAGCACCACTTCACACATTTATAGGTTGGTCTAGTGGAGAGTATGGAACACCAGTATGACAAAGGGTTTCATAATTCTTTTTGAAATATCTATCTATTCTTAATCGCCTCCTCTTCGGGTAAACCAGGCTTCTTTGTGTCCATGCCATCCAAATCTGTTCAAAAAGATAAAACCATCTGCTAGGTATTACCTTCATCCTTTCAGAGGTCTTAATAAAGTGTGATGACAACACCCTTGCATTGGTCTTTGACGCAAGGCTATGTCTTAGATTCACTCTAAATTCAAGTTTTCTTAACTTTAGCTTCTATTATTTGGAGAAGAGAACTAGTTCCATTTCCCTACCCTACAAGTTTTGGACATTCTGGGCTCTTTACATATTTTTTTCAATTCTATGTGCACACTGGCCAGTTAAAGACTGAAAGTATCTTTTGCCTCTTGTCAAATATAGAAATAGTAACCATTTATATTATAAAAATTCTGCCACAAACCCTCTTTGCTCAGCACCACAAGTTGAATGGGTACATATCTGTCTTCCAAATTATGTCAGGCGAGAGTGATATCTAATGTGTCACCACTTCAGGGTTGCTATGTTTCCAGCCTCCTTTAATAGATGCATGTTTTAGGGTTTTTTACAGCAGAAACCTGCTAAGTATAAATTTCTTAGTCAATCTTTGCTGTAATAATAACTCCAAATCTTAGTGGCTTACAAAGCCAACTGTTTCCCTTTCTTTTAAGTTGCAAAGCAGGAGGCTGGATGGGGTTTTGCTAGGATTAGCTCCAGGCTTCAGGTCTGGCTCCAGTTTGTTCCCAAGCCTTGGCTCATGCAGATACCCAGCGCATCTTCATCTCACGGTTGATAATATGATCAGAAGAGGCCATGCCAAATCAAGTAAGGCATTTAAAATGCCTGCTTCCATTATGTTTGTTAACATTCTGCTGGCCAAGTCATACAGCCTCCCTCAGCATCAGTGGAGTGGGGAAGTTCATTATGCCTCTTATAGCGGGAGGTACTGAAAAGCCACCTAGCAAAGGGTGTCCAGGTAAAGTCTGTGAAATGGAAGGGGTGAGGAGTTATGACATTAATACAGTCTACAGGAGAATGAAACAAAAACGAAAATCCACTTTTAAAAATTTACCGCCTCTCTGACAGGTGTTCCCAGCATCCCTCTCTGACGAGGGGCATCCTCTCCTCTGAGGGTGTTCCCGTCATTCTTCTCTGACAGCCTGTTCTCAGCATTCCTTTCTCTGATGGCATGTTCCCTGCAATCTTCTCTCTGACAGGTGTTCCCAGGTTCCCAGCAGGACACAGCCAGCCCCATACAGGCACCACCTTCTTCTAGCGCCTTCTTCTAAATAACGATCAACTTTTCAGTTCAAAGGTCTTTTCCAGGGCAGCTCAGTCTCTGGTTTCCTCCTTAAAATGACTCTCAACATGTAAATCTACAATAATCTCAAAATAAAAACTTTAATTTAAAAAATAGAGTATTTGTTAAATATGTACATGTTGAAGCGTATCAAATTTAGTATTTATCTAAAGGATATTGGATATGCTCTGATGCACTATGCAGAATTTGTTATTGCTTCACTTTATCTAGCAACTTTTATAAATTGTATTTTAAGGTGTTAAATACACATTGGGAATCTTCAACTAAAAAGTAAAATAATAATAAAAAAAAAAAGGAGTGTTCAGAAATTTTGAGGGAGAAGTCCCTACTTGCTGGTATATTAAGACAGGCTATCTTTTTTAAAAAATTGCAAATCACAAATGCAAAATGTGAAAAAATGGAATGTTAGAAGAGACTGCCAATAGAAGTCAACATTTACACAAGAATTCACTATGGATGAGATTCTTTTTAATAAAAAACTACGATAAAAACACCAAAATAAATATTTGGGGGAAATTAATGAAGGATAAACATGCATTCATAACTAAACTAAAACAACAGTCAGGTGCGAAGCCCAGACTGTCAAATATGAAACAACTAGAAATCTTAGAAGTGGACAATGTAGTCATTTAAAATTGCAATTTCAATTAATTATATTACCTTTATAGTGGATACAGGTTACGACAGAATCAGTGGGTTGGTAAACCATAATTTATAGAAAAGAAAAAGAAATAGATTAACACAAAAATAATTAAGACTTGTGGAACATTGCATTAGTCACATTTCAGTGCAGAAAACAGAAATCTCTCTGTTTCAAAAAAATAAAGAAAGAAGAGCTGGGAAGACCAGAAGTCAGAGAAACATTTTTGGACTGTTAACTCCAAGGCCACATCACTGAAGTCATGATCTGGAGGTCAGATCTATCTTTCACGGTAGATTTTTATTCTCATGAAGTTGATGACTAGATAGAGGAAAGTGGAAAAGAGCCACCACAAACATTTACCTCTGTCTGCGCTTAGCTTTCTGAAAGTAGAAGCAGTAGCAGGAATTTGGACTGTGCCCGAATTCTGACCTCCAAATACTGTAGGACAGCTTTTACACGATAGCCGTAATTTCTCTCCAGACTCTCTGCTTCGATGGAGTCTGAGAAATTCAATCTTTAGTTTTCTGACCTCTTTTTAAAAATAACAACTGTGAAAAGAGGGCTAAGAGAGGAAATATATATATATATGTAAATTATATATAAAATAAAAATTATATATAATATGTATGAGGATCAGTTTCTTAAAAAATCCCTGCTGGGATTATAGATTAATGTGTGTAAAAGTGACATCTTAACATTATGCCTTTTAATTCACGAAGTGATATATCATTTGTTTAAGTTTATAATTTCTCTCAGCAAACTTCTAGTTTTCTTTTTTTAAAATTTTTTTCCTACTTTTAAAAATTGAGGTATAGTCAGTTTACACTGTTGGGTCAGTTTCTGGTGTGCAGCATGTTTCAGTCATACACATATATACATAGATTCCTTTTCATATTCTTTTTCATCATAGGTTACTACAAGATATTGAATACAGTTCCCTGTGCTATACAATAGAAATTTGTTGTTTATTTTATATATAGTAGTTAATATCTTCAGATCTTGGACTCCCAACTTATCCCTTTTCCCCACAACCATAAATTTGTTTTCTATGTCTGTGAGTCTGTTTCTGTTTTGTAAATAAGTTAATTTGTGCCGTTTTTGTAGATTCCACATATAAGTGATATCATATGGTATTTTTCTTTCTCTTTCTGGCTTACTTTACTTAGTTTGACAATCTCCAGGTCCATCCATGTTGCTGCAAATGGCATTTTAGTCTTTTTAATGGCTGAGTAGTAAGTATTCCACTGTATAAATATACCACATCTTTATCCAATCATCTGTCGATGGACATTTAGGTTGTTTCCATAAATAATGCTGCTATGAACACTGGGGTGCATGTTTCCTTTTGAATTATAGTGTTCTCTGGATATATGCCCAGGAGTGGGACTGCTGGATCACATAGTAAGTCTATTTTTTAATTGTTTAAGAAATCTCCATGCTGTTTTCTGTAATGGCTGCATCAAGCTACATTCCCACCAACAGTGTTGGAGGGTTCTTCATTCTCCATACCCTCTCCAGCATTTATTATTTGTAGACTTTTTAATGATGACCATTCTGACAGGTGTGAGGTTGGAACCCTTAATTTCTGATGCAACAAGATGGTCCAGACTTATACTTTTTCTGTCATAGCACTGGAATCAGTCATTTTCTCCAAGCAACTCTGATTTCTTTTATTGGAAAAAGGTATTTAGAAATGTGGATCTGGAATCTCATTGCTTCTAGGCTTTCTGAGCAGACAGATTTTATACATATATTTTATATATATATATATATAATTAACACAAATCAGTGTCCAGAAAGTAGGTTGATTGCGATAGAAAGGAAATGAAAAAGGAATGTACAGTGGGTTTAAATTTGCAAACAAATCTCCGGTAAGGCAAAAATCTCTCTCATTGATCTCCCTCACTCCACATATTAGCTGGCCTGGACGTGAAGTTTGTGCCCTATATTTTTCACCATTGCTACTTGTAAACTAATATCCTTCCTTCCTCAACACAAAACTCTTTCCTTCGAATCTCATGTCACAGAATACACCACCCACTCCGTGTCTTCTTTTCTGCGGTGATCTTTAGGTGTCCAGGCCACTCCAAGCTTAATGATTACAATCTAGATTCATGAGTGCTCACGTCAGCTGGGCCCTTAGCACTGTCCACACTATCCAGTAATTTTATTAAATTTCTCTAGTCCTTTCCTTCTCTTCCTCTCTTCAAACACATAACATCTCCTCGTGTATCTCATTTTCATGATGACCTTGCTTTATAGGTCGCTGAGAAAAAATAGAAGAAATTTGAAGAAAATTTCCAGAAGCCACCACCATGGCAACCTCACCCTACCCGCAACGTGCCCTTAAATGCTACTTCTCTTCCTGTTAGCTCTGAATGATCTGCCCTGTCTGCTTCTCTCTAAGGCCAATCTTTCCACTTGTGAACTGATAAGAATTAAAACTTATTCTGCATGTCCTGTGAAGCTAGCACTACTCTAAGCACGTTATATTTACTCACCCACTTCATTCTCACAGCAATCCTCGACAGATGGAAAACCATTTTCTAGATAGAAACTAAGGTACAGAGAAAGAGGACTTCCTAGAGTCACACAGTGTTAAATGGCAGGACTCCAGAAGTCTGTCTCCAGAATCCATGCTCTTAATCAGCAGCTACACTGCTTCTTGGAATGGAGGCAATTACCTCTCACCTCCTCGGGGACTTTAGAAATTCTCTCCCCTTTCTCTCTTTGCATCATATCCATTCAGCATACAGCTTGATATAATTTTCCCCAAATTTTAAAATAAAACCTCTCTTGATGCCACATTGTCTTCCAGCAAACATCTTATTTCTCTGCCCTGACTTTTCTGCAACATTTCTCAAAAAAGTTGTCTGCATTCACCTGTATTTGCCATCTCCAATTTCTCTCCTCCCAGTCTTCCACTACAGTGGAAGAGCTTTGGTCAAAGCCACCAGTGACCTCCATATTGTAAGCCTGAATGTTGAATATTAGTCTTGATCTTGCTTTCTTCACCTGGGTTCTTTGAGACCTGCTCTCCAACTGATGACTCCCAAATATGCATCTCAAGCTAGACAGCTTCTCGAAGCTCCAGATTTGTATTTTTGATTATTTATACAACATGTCCACTTTGATGTCTAAAAGCACGTCAAACTTATCATGCCTAAAAACAAACTCCTGATCTTTCTGTTTCAAACATCTTCCTTAGCTCAGTAGGTGGCAACTTCCCCCTTACTGTTATTCAGGCTAAAAATCATGGTGTCATCTTAGCTCCTTTCTTTCTTTTCTAACAGCACACCTAATCATTTAACAAATCCTGCTAGCCCCAACTTCAAAATCTAACACTACATTTTCCATCACTTATCTCTGAATCCTTACCTCCCTTCCCCAGAAACTATCAGGGTGCTTGGCTTGGAGACTTTGAGATTGTTAGCAATATCTGTCTTTGTTGTCATTTACAGGAATCTCTCCTCCTGGTTTTGCTTCTACCTCCCGCCCCACAGTTTAGTCTATGATGAGAGGGTAGGATTTCAGAGAAGAAAAAGCAAGGAAAAGAGTTGTCTTTAAGCTTCATTAAGTCATCTGCTTCCATCTTGTCATGATGTTCCCCTGTGGCAAAGAAGACCAAAATCTGGCTACCTCTTGAAATTGAGAGAGGAAAAGCTATAGGGAAAAGAATTTAATATTTTAATAAATTACCCTACCAGAGTAAAAGAACAATTACTCTTTTAAAGAGAGTATGGGAGACTTGAGAGGGAAGTAGTGGCAGGGGAAGAAAGGAAAACACCACCACACCTTTCAACACTGAGGTACACAGAGTGAGAAAATGAACCAGCCACCACTGGCATCGGCTGCAAAGGAAGCACCAACTTTAGGGAAGAGGCTGTTTCCAATTTAGGCAAGGAAGTGGAGGGAACCTTCAAACTGGGTGGGTAGAAAATGAGGTATTTCCACTTTGGGCGTTAACCAAAAAAACAGTGTTAGGGTGTAATACGACAAAAACTAGTAACGTGCAAGTGTTCTGAGAAATTAGATAGTAATCATGGGTTACACATAAAATGCAAACTTCTGTGGTGAGCAAGTATAATTTCCTTCAACAAATAAGCATCAATCTTGAGTAAAGGCAATGCCATCTTTGCAATTAAACTGTCACATTACAGAAGAGCTTACCTTGGGAAAATATAAAACTATTCAACTTCATGATAACAGAAGACAAATTATAAGCCCTACAAGAAAATCCCATTACCCCTAACAGGCCTGTTTCTATTATTATTTTCTTCAAGGTAAACTGGCTGTTAAATACTTTTTCAGCTTTTACCATCATATAAATAATAAGATATAAAGGCTAACTCAATGTATGTCTTGTCAAAGTTCACTGTTTCCCCAATATCTAAAATTCTTGCTATTATAAACCTGTGATCATTGCTTCCAACTTTTAATTTAATCATGGTAGAATAAAATACTTGAAATTTAAAATTTTACTTTTACACTGATCACATGACATGCCATCACCCTCTCTCCAAGCCTTTCCTACTTTGAACTTGCTGCACTATTTTCAGCCCCTAATCCTGCCACGTGAACCTCACCTACTTGTCCTTTCTCAATTTGCACCGTGTCTTGAATGCCTCCCCCACCAATACTCACCCACTTAGTAAAGACAGCATAAACACTCCCTGTGTTCTGCACAAGTGATAACTATAACGCAACTCTACATTCTTTCTCTCAGTAAGTGTATCCTTTTGGTCTTCCTATGGTAGACAATAAGCAACTTGTGGGCAGATACTGTGTGGTAGTCATTTGATAACCTCAGCCCATAGCACATGGTAACCTGCACATAGTAGGCTCTCGGGTACTTTGCTGAGCAACTGAATCAGTGTTACCCTTGCCACTACCTCAGGAAGCCCCAGATTGAAACAGAGTAGGCAGAGCAGACCCTCGAATTTAACAAACGAATGAATTAGTAGGTGGATACGAATCTATTTGTAGAACTTTTAAGAAACTTAAAAGAACTTCCTCATGTTAGAAACTGTTGGGAAGTTACCAATTTCCTAATAATTTAGGAAATTAACAATTATCTTGTTAGTTGTGATGGTTGTGGTACTTAGGGGGGAAAAGTATCGTTAGAAATTTACAAACTTAAGAATTCATAGTGAAATGCCATGATGCAACAAAGTAGATGAAGCAACATGACATAATAATTATTGTCAAATTTAGTTATGTGTACATTGTAGTCTATTCCAACACTTCACATGCAAGATGACAAGAACATACAAAGAATCTGGAAATTAGTGTGATTGCCTTTAGGTAAATCAGTAATAAGTAATACATTAAAAGTAACTGAAAATTATTCTCACTAGGATAACCAACCAAAGGATAGCATTTAAACTGCTCATGGGAAGCAGGAAAGGACTCTCTTATTTACAAATAAATTACCTACATTTACGAAAATAAATTTCAAATACCACATGAGACAAACATGTGATCAATTATTTATTTCTATTTAGGGAAAATAAATTTTTCTTTACATATCTTCTTGAACTTTTCTTGGTATACATGTAAAACTAATGTGTTTGCTGACATAAATAAATATAAATTAATCTTAATATTATTATAAAAGAATAAAATTTATGATTTGGCTATGAACATCTCACTTCAGAAATATAGAATCTTTCCTTATATTAATATCATAATATCTCTGGGTACTTTTAAAGACATTAAGTCAACAAGATATCTTTTGCCCTTTCACAGGGCTCTTTTTCCAAAAAAAAATAGTCCTAAGAACAAAATTATAGCTGATCCATCTTACAGATAAGGGGTGAATTCACTATCTGGGCTAGTATGACAAGGAAAGAATTATTCTTTCATTCTGTACTCCTCCTTTGCTACCAACTAACCCAAGAAACTCAACACTCGTGTCATTAGCATGTCTTTTCTTTAAAATATTTTGCCAAATGATGCAAACTCATTTTAATGGAATAAGAAAAGATGAAAATGCCTTACAGTCAAGAAGAAATTACTTTATAATGTGGGTCATCTCTCTTTGGCAATTTTTCTTAGAAGAGACTAGTTTTAGTATTTTGTCTGTTTGTTTTCAATATCCAAATAATGTTTTTAAACTTTATTTCCTTTGTAAGTAAAAGTAACATTACAGATTTGGTGAAAAAAAAAATCCCTTTCTTCCTTTTCTTCTTGCTCCGATTCTAAGCATGAACAAATCTCTTTACTTCCCCACATTTTTAGGAAAGTAATCACTCTCAGTCTTGGGAGTTGTTCTATTTTCAAGAGTCTTAGGAGTGTTGAGAATGTGATTCCAGGACAGATTCGTTTCTCCTTGCTTCATGGACATTCCTATGCAATTGAAGACATTGAAGGCATGCAAAACAAAGAGCACTAACACATACACTGTATCCACTCCACCAGAAAGTTCTAAGAAACTAGAAATAATCTGTGGTCTTGTGTGCACTTTCTTCTTAACTCTTCTTTGGCTAAGTCAGCTAGCCAATGGTAGCTAGCATCACAAGCAAAACTGTCAGTGTTATACATGCATGTCCTGAAAGTTAAAAAAAAAAAAAAAAGGTAAATCAAATTAATTTTATTTACTAGTGATATACATTAATTTTTTAGTTACTATGTGATAAACCATGAAAAAGAATTAATCGGTTAATTTGGCATGCAAAACAAATGCAAAGTTAGTTAGTTACAGAGTATGGACAACCTCAGCCAGCATGGAGTTTAGAGTTCAGTAGCTTTAGTAACATCAATGAAAATATGGCACTTAAGTTTTTAGTTTCTTGGGATTAAGCAGCCAAGTTAGAACCAACCCAGTTACTTTCACATTAAAAATCAATGAAAATCCACCAAAATAGAAGAAAGTTTCATCAAAAGAAGACACCTAGAAGGTTTCATAGATACATACACATTAAGTTACTTTTGCATAATAATTGGCACAACAATGTAAAAGATGTATCTCACAAGATCTACAAACATGACTTATAAAAGATATGTTAAAACAGATTTAATATTTCTTAAACACTGGAAACTCTAAAAGCCATCAAGCAGAAGGAGACGCAAATACAATTCAGGCCAATCATCTCAGGATGCAAACAGTCACAATGAAGGCATTCCTATTTGTAAGCCTGAATGTATTTCTGGGTTGTTTTTTTTTTTTTCCCCCAAATTTGTAGCATTGTGAGCAGCCAATCATTACAATAAACGGAGTGCAAAATCCAGGATGAGATGATGAGCATATTGCTGAAGAGTGGAGGATGGATGACATGTCATACTAATGGAAGAGTCAATGTGTTAGTCCCTCATTCAACAAAGAGAAACAATTCTGACTATAATAGAGGGTTAAGTCTCTATTATCCTTAAATAGTCACCGATAAATCCTAAGCCAACTATACTGGTGGACATTTTGCAAGACACAGAAATGGGATTTTATAATACCATATACCTTTTAGAAATTACCAGAAGGTCTTCCTTCTGTGGCATCGTCAGTCACTTACATTTTGAAACCTAACATTAAGCGCTTTGTTGTTCTCACGAGTATCGTAAGAGCTGAGTAGCAGAGAAGGAAAACACTCATTGAATTATGAAGGTATAACTTCAATCAAAAAGCAATTATCAGCATTTGCTTACAATCACATTCTTCTTGTAAACTAAAATGTATCATACATACCCAACACTAAAAGATGTGAATAAATCCTTTGACAGGCAAGCACAAAGGATCACCAGGTGAAGGTACATTATCACCTTCAATCATTCACATCAAATTTTTAATTAAATCTGTATGAAACTGGGAGAATAAGCAGGAATGTATAAAGTTAGCTCTCATCCTTCACAGCTTCCAAAATAAGGCAAGTGGAGTGGTTTTAAGAGCACATGAAAAAGGCAAAGTTTTTCTTAGGGGTTCGCATGAATTTCCCGATTCAGAAATAGAAGAATTAGATTTGCTGCAAAACCCAATGAAATACGAAACAAATATTCTCTCCTACATTTCAGCACTTTTCATCCTATTAAAAATATCATGGCCAATTATTTTACCAAAAAGTATCTAAAAAAACTGATGCTAGCCACGGGAGAGCCTCTTGTAAACTCATCACACTCCACCTCCTCTCACCTATTAAGCCCCAAAGCACTGGCTTTCGAAAGTAAATTGATAATGCTCCAATTCCAAAGGAGAGCTGGAAAAAACATAAGAAAGTACACAAGACTGGTGGTTTACTCTTTTTTCCAGAGTATTTTTCCTGAAGCATCTGTGCCAACTTAATTCACTTCATATGATTTAGAATTTCTGTTCGTTTTTGCTGGGCTCTAAACCACAGTCTTAAAAAGTTTCTGAAAAAATCTGAAGAGAAAGTTATATTTTTTCTACATTTGCTGTTACAGCATTTAGAATATTTTATTGGCCATAAACAAATATTTGTAAAAACTATTTAGAAAAAACCAGGACGTAATGGTCAAATATTTTAGTAAAAGATGGAACCATTGAGTAATTTAAAGAACGTTTACATACTTTAGCTTATAATGAGCTTAAATAATATTATCAATTTAAAGAAAAGGGAAAGAGCGACGGAGAATAAAAAGCAGATCGCTTAAATCACCCAAAGACTTGAAACAGGCAATTTAGTAAGAGTATTAAAATATAGTTGTTCTTAATAAAATTAATACAAAAATATAAGAAGCATTAGGGCACTTTGGAAAGAGATCAAGCTTGTGTGAACTCCACAGTTCGTTTTCTGAACAATGAAATCTATAAAACAGAAAAAGGTCAATTTAAATAATACCCTGTTTGTCTACAGGATACATCAGAGCCAACCACGACATCATATTTAACACATGTATTCAGTGCAGATCAGATGCTTCAGATACTGACTTTTGTGTACGTATGTTGCCGTTTCACCACGAGTCCTTACCATGCATGTGTCAAGTAAAGTTCTAATCTCTTTACAGGTGGCAATTCATTTGATCTCATGAAGCAGATACTACAAAGTAGGGACTGTATTTCCCCCCATTTGACAAATGAGAAAACTGAGAAGTTAAGCTGCTGACAGTCACATGGCATGTAAACAGTAGACCCAGAACTGGAATCAAGCAGTCACGTTCCAGACCCTCCTCTCTTAACCACTGAGCCGATTTTGAACAGACTGGCATCTACTAATAAATACAACTCAGAAAAAGCTCTAGTCACAGGCGACTTAGCCATATGTTAGAGGTTCTTTTCCTAGAATCTTTTGCGTCTGTTCAACACACAGACACTATCATAAATTGTACTGAACCGGGAAAAAGGTGAGTTGATTAATAGATTGCAAAATGAGACTCTGGCTTTCAAATCACTGTCCTGAATGCCCTTATACATATTGAGAAATTTAAAAAAAAAAATTTTAAATATATCAATTCTGCTCACCCAGGATAGTAATTATACACAAAAGGAATAAAGAAAGAGAATGTCAAAAAATACAATGAAGCTAAGAAAGTAATCTACTGGTACAGTGGCAAGTTTTACTGGAAAGAAGATAAGAAATTTTTTTAAATCATCAGAATTTCTGCTCACCCTGATTTTCCATAGTCCCAGAAAGTTTTGACTAGAATTAGGATACCAATTAATATAGTAGCAGCAACAATTCCTTGAGAGGGAAAAAATTTGGTAAAACAGTTAATACAGAAACATGGGCAAAATCACATATACAGTGTAGTTTCATAATGACAAATATAGTGATTATGAAGCAAGATCAAGAAAAAAACAGGAAACATGATTTGTATTTTGTATCTGGCTTACTTATGTCACAAGTTTGACAATAAAAACTGCATGTTATTTATCCTGTTATCTTTCAAGGAAAAATGATATATTTAAAATGAAGTATCACGATGCTCAAATAAGACTGGACAGCTTTGAGAGGATTCTCCCATGTTTCAACCCCACCACGCTCCATTTTAAAGGCTTTGATCATTGATTATTTAAATCTAATGATTGCCTTATGTAATTTCAGCACGTGAAGGTGTCTTGGAGTTCACTCTCATTTTGTAGATTAGTAAACTGAGCCTCAGAAGTGTGAAGCTTACATGTGTGGTTAATGGGAAAGCCATTTACTTAGTTCATAGCAAAGATGACAGAAATGGTGGCCTTTTTCCATCCTCTCCTTTGAGCATGGAGAGTAAAACTCACTTTGCCGACAGAATATGTTTTCCAGAATTCAGTCCATTGCAGATAAAATTTCATTTGCGGAAGCTAATATTTACTTTCAAGATTAAATGTATTATTTTGAGTTGAACAACAGCAAATAATTGGTCAATAAGTTGATCAACATCAAAAATATTTTCTAGTGTATTTTTACACATAAACCTTTCTTTTCAAAACCACCCATTTGCCCTTTCCCCTCACCACCTTTGATCTCCCTTTTCTTCCCCACTTCACCCTCCAAAGTCCTTGAACTCTACTTTTGATCTGTACTACGAAGAAAATTATAGATGACACTAGAAAAGCAACTGAAGCTAATGTGATTAATAAGTCTATCTAGTTCCAAATGAGCAAAATACTGTAGATGTTGCACAACTGAACCACCGTATGGATACAAAGTTAAACACAGCTATTTCTACCACAGGTTTTACAGTATTTTACCCAATCAACTCCTTTAACTGATCCATTAGCACCATGAAATTAGTTTGGAAAGACTGTATTCCTAAAATAAATCATGATTCTTCAAGAATATGGGGTTTCTTTTTCTTTCACCACTTCCCATTAATCCCACCATTTTCAAATGTCGCAGAAAAAAATCTCATTTTCAATTTGAATGATAAGTGAAGATAGAAAATTGTAAAGTGAATCAGAATACCTGGATGACAGAAATAAAAGCCTATTCTTAGGTCACTGGTCAGCACATATGGGTAATTCTAGAAGAAAAGTGTGTGAAGGTTGATATGTTAACAGAAAACCAGCGCAAAATACAGAAATACAAGAAATAGAATTCTAAGTAAAGGATTCCTCAGTAAATTAATGAGAGTATTAGTTCCCCAATTAGAAATAAAGAAAACTTTAAAGTACAAAGGCAGTAGTTTATGACCTTAAAAATCATCCAGCGGTGAATCAGTGTCAAGATTTACACAACCTGGGATAAGTGAAACTAGGAAATCATAAGTGAAATTATGATTATGATTCTAATGTTCTCAATTATTAATTGAAGAGCTCTTAGGTAGCAGAACTACATAATTTTAGAATATGTTTTCCTCCGAGTAAAAGGAGGTTTTTAGTAATGTTCCCCATTATGTAGAACTGTATTTACATAGTGCTTAAGACACGCAAAGCAGTTTGCCCCAGTTATCTTATTACATCCAATAACTAGCATGGTACTTGGTAAATACTCAGAAGTGTTTGGTAAATATTTATTAAATTGCACTGAATGACATTCTTTTTGCAAATGAGAAAACTGAGACCATAAAAGGATAAATCAAATAGTTTATCACCAGATGAAAAACCTATTTCTAACCCCAAGTTCAGGTCATGATTTTAACTGTTCATAATATTCTCAATAAACACACCTGAGATTATTCAAACAGAATTTATATTAGATGGGTATTACATTAATGTCTAGATGATCATCTCTATTCCTGAACAACCCAAGTCAGAATCTAAACACAAGATATGGTGTCATTAAGTGATGCTTGTCTCCTTTTCTGAAGAGAAGTGGATTCATCCTGGCACTTCAAAGAGCCTCGCTTATATAACCAACAAAGTGGAAATGTAGTCTACATACTATGAAAAACTAAGAAAGCTGGGAATAGGTTTTGTTCTTCTTTATAATCTTATTTAACATAAAAGGGACTGAGGTCTGTGGACAAGTGAAGTTACAAGGAAAGAGACTTTTGTAGAGAGAAAAAGAGTGCACTCGAGTAAATCTTAAATTTTTAGATTGTATAAATCAGGATTCAACACCTTTCCTCAGTAACATCCACAGGACCCTGGAATTGTCTTGCTGTTATCATTAGATTTTCTGTGCCTCTGTGATGCTTCAAAATTTTTAAGTAAGGGAAATTCACACACTTCTCTTTCCAGACTAAACAGATCACTGAAAAATTGCATGATTATCTGACTTCTTAACTCTGAATAATGTGTATTAGATAATTGAAGTGACTTTATAATGGGATTTAAGTTTGTCAGGCATCAAAATAGGTAATATGACACATTGAAGATCCCTGTATCAACAAATTATGCATTTCAAATCACCGCTGATGATTCAAGACTCTTGAAAGTGAGCTTCAATTTGGGCTGGTCTGTAACATACGCCATATTCAAGTAGATGTATAAAGCATAAGTAAATATGCATGTGGTATTTAAAGGATGCAGAAAAAGTATTTTAGCTATTTCACAAAGTATTCTTGAATTTTTTTCTTTAATATTCCTTCAATTGACCTAAACCTCATAAAGGACTTATGAATGTCACAATATAAGATTTCAGCAATGGAGAAAAAACAGTAATACTTATAAAGAATCAGGAGTATCTTAATTGTCAAATTTGAGTAGAGCCGTTCTAGGACATGAATCTTTCTATCCTTTCAAGGACCTAGTGCTAGAAAAACTACTCATCTGCCTCTATTTAAATGCCTAATAGCTGTGTGACCTTGAGCGAGTTAAAAATCTTGCAAAACCACAGTTCTCTCAGCTATAAAGTGGGACACGGCTACATGATAGAACTGTAGTGAGAAGTAAATGAAATAATGCATAGAAAATCTTCAGTACAATACTTGCCACACAGCAGATGTGCAAACATTACCCTAGTAAAGGCGTGGCCAGAGAGAATGATAAAATTACCAGAAACCCATCTTAGGATAAAAATAGTGACTGCATTCTATGAATTCTTTGAGCTAATATTTGTTCAATTTTTAGCATTATGCTAGTAGTTTTCACATCTATTATCTCATTAAGCTTCTGAGACTTTAAGCACAAATCATGATCTCCATCTCATAAATTAGAAAATTGGGACTCAGAGAGACTAAGTGAATCACTTGGGTTGAATTATTACTAAACGAAAAAAAAAAATCAATCCAGAATTCAAACCAAGGTCTGAGTCCAAAGCACAAGCCTTCCTTCCATAAGACATTGTAAACAAAAACAGAAGCAGAAAGCCCCACAACTACATGGAGAATGTATTTTTCAATGGGGGTTATATCATCCAAAAAGAGTGAAAAAATACTACTTTTTTATATATAAAGTACAGATATGCATATGGCATATAAGTAGATTTACAGTGTATCTGTAGTATTAATATTTCATGAGGATGACTAGGAAAAAAAATACCTAAAAAGCTCCTTGAGGAGGAAAGGGCAAGGATAAAAAAAAAAAAAATTGTTTTTGAAAATCACTGATACAGACCCAGTAGACTTAGCTTTAAAATTCACAATGCAGGCTTCACTTAAACGGCAGATGAGGAAGTTCTAAGACTAGTCAGTCTCTCTTTCTTAGCAGAATTAAATAGGAAGAAAATTCAAATACTTGCAAAGTTCTAATATCATTTGTATCATTCATGTACCTTGCCGTATAATCAGTAAGAGAAATTTCCTCACAGTAGAGTTTGCTTATCTTTAAAATACGAAAACTGACCTCATTCACATAACAAATTTAAGAAATAAAGATAATATTCAGGTTTATATTTTATAAGTATAGGATCCCAAAGAAAAATATTGCCATATGACTGATTCAAGAGGGAAGGAATTCCTCTATTTCTGAGCACAAGCTGGAATTGCAACTAACATTAAGATAAGGAAGGTTTCTGGGAAATCACACACTTAAAGAATTTCAGAGAAAATAGTAAGCACCTCCACCCTTCACTGAATGCTGCTGAGCTGGTAAGAAAAAGCTCATCTATTAAATTTGTCACTGTTGTTAACAGTAAATCATTAAATCATGAGATTTTCATTTAGAATGCATTTCTTTTTATTTAAAATATAGAACGAACACAGTGAATTCCAACTGTTGGAATCTTTCCACATAAATCTCTTAGCTTAAAAAAAGTTTCATCTAAAAAATAAAAGGTTAAAAAAGTTCATTTAAAATATAAAAACTATAATAAATAATAATAAAAAATAATAAAGTACCTGCTTTCAGTTTTAGAGTCCCTTGGCTAATTCACGCATGTGTAAGATATCAGATTTCAGCTTATAAGTACTTACATCCAAATATACACTTTTTTATAAGTGTACTTTCTGTTAGACATTACTTATCAATATGCCAATTTTAGCTGTAATTGTTTCTCAACAGACATTTCTTTTACCATCTTCTTTAGGAGCTTATGAATCTTGTTAATGCATAACATCAAATAATATATTTATGAACAAAGAAAGGCTGGACCAAATGCTAGAAGGAATTGCAACACGGGTATTTGTTTTTGGCTTCATGTCTATAGCAACAGAATATTTCTTTAAAGATAACTTTGCTTTAAACCACTGATAAGGAAAGGAAAAGGGAGAGGATATAATCAAAGGTAGCATTCTCTTTGTTTTACTTGGGATAGGATGGAAATCTAGAAATGATCAAAATGTAGTGTATGATTAATTATAAAATATTTGAGGATAAAAACTGTATTGATAATGCTCTCCCTTTCTGATTTGTTAGCCACTAGAATGATGAATTGAGACAATAGGCATGTAATAATACTCGATTGATTGGCCAAATGATCTGAAGTTGTCCTAGAATTACCTTGGAACAAGAACATGGTTGGGAATACTTAGGAACATACCGAGTACCTAATGGTGTCCACAAAACATGTCGATAAAATGCATTTACCTGCTTTCTCTTTGGCCCCCGTAAACACTGCATTTTAATAGTATTCCTAAGACATTTAAAAGACAATATTCTTTTCCAGGAATATGGATGGTACATTCCACAGTAATAACAATTTCTTTTAACTGCTGGAGAGCCAAACTTACCAGATGCAATGATGCTAGCACCTAAAGGAGAAAAAAAAAGAAAAAATTACAAAAATAAAAATATTTTGCAGTCACTGATTTGCTAGCCATTTAATATATTTATAGATCAATCAGCTGTACTTGAAAGTTCAAAAGTAACTCAGACTTTCATAGCCAAAAGAAATAATTATAAACGAATTAATGAAAACAATTAGACATTATTAACATAATCAAGGAACAGGAATACCAGTGCCTAGATCTATTAAACAGTCAACATGATAAACATAAAATATGAAAAAAAGTTATTGAACACTGAAACAAACAGCCTGTAAATCTGGTTATATGACTTGATGGCAAGTCAAGGTTGTTGTAAGGCCTCGCTAGTGTTGACAAATGGAAGGTGCATGGTGTAAGCCACCATGTTACACAGTCAATAAATAGCCACTATGACTTTGTAAATAAAAGCAAACAAAGGTATATAACATTTAAAGAATAAATTAATTGTACATAAAAGACAAATTTGATCCAGACATTGGTTGTATTTTTATCGTAATAATTGTTGACTCAGGTTCAAGTTAAATTTGTTAAATTATCTTGTATTTTTGCGGAAAGACAGTTCAACAAAGTTAGCTCTGTAACAAATTTGCATAAATAAAACTTGTTTCTCTCTGCCTTGTCTCATTAAAAAATTGGACATATTCAGCCTAAAACATTTAGGCCCAGAGATGTCATAAAAACTTAAGAAGTCAGTAACCCCATATAAGTGTTAGAATTAATGAACTGAATCTAAATGTATGAATATAACCCAGAAAAGCAATGTTGAGTGCAAAAAGTCAAGTTAGATAATGAAACATATGACATACTGTGGACATAAATTATAAAAAAAAAATACAAAAACAGTATTATGTATTATGCATGGTGACATAAAAAGAGATAGGAAGCCTGCACACCAAACGTGAGGCAGTGATGGCCTGAGAGCAAGTGAAATGGGAGTGGGGAAATGTGCAAGGGAACTTCACCAATAATATCTGTAATATTTAAATTCCTAAAAAGATTCAGGTAATGGCAAAATCGGCTTCCAGATAACCATTATTAAATGTATGAAATCATTATGAAAACATGGGCATGATGGGTAAAAACAATTTTAAAAAACAACTATTTGATACCACTAAAGAGTGCTCAAAAGCAGGCAGGAATTGAAGTTCCCCTTTTAAAGAGGGGAACTAAATGGCATGAGATTCTGTCTATCTGTGTGTATTTGGCTTTTTAGCTAATGGAATAAAGAAACATACAAAGGGAATTTCAATGATAATAATGTTTTAAGTTCTTAAAAATTCTGGGTGATGGCCAAATGGACTTGAGAGCAGCAATTCTGAAATCTGGACAAAATCTTGAAAAACAACAATCCACAAATACTTGAAGGCAGTAAGAGCAAAGTCACTTAGGCAGAAATTTAGCGAAACCTTGAGAGCTCAGGCCGGAGGTGAGCTGCCAGAATGAGATTTGCATACATGCAGCTGAGGGAAATCCCTATGTCACATGGCACAGGGAGCAGAAAACCAGAGTCTCACTTCAGAAGATGGAGTCCATGACCAACAGAGCATCTGGAAAGTGAGGGGCTGCTGATGCCCTATTTCTCAACATGTGTGGTGGTTATATGATTATTTGCTTCAGAAAAGTTATTAAGCCTTAAATGTATATTTTACATAGCTTTCTGCATGTCTGTGGATTTCAATGAAAAATTAAAATAATTTAAAAAATTATCTCCTGGTTCAGTGTCAATAAGATTTTCCAAAGAACTAAAAAAAAAAAAAAGTCTCTCTATTCGAGAACAGAAATGTCCATAAAAATGGCTAATACATTAGGCAAATTGTAAAACAAGAAGGCATCCTGGTGGCCCAAAGCAGCATGAATTAGGCAGAAGAGTTTCATTCACTCAACAGGTTTTTCTAAAGTCTACAGCATATTTTACTCTGCTTTCATAAAAACTGTCATTTAAAGAGTTAATATAAACTATTTCAAAGAACTTTGTGTTTTCAATTACTGAGAGGACACTATTAAGGTGCTTTACCGTGTTAGCAACTCTAGTGCTTTGGAGAGTTCCTTCAGTGGCTTTGTCAGTGAATCAGACCCAGAAATCAATTTTAAGGGTTATATATATTTAGTTCTTTGAAGAGTCTTGAAGAATTAAATGACTCTCTAGAGCTACTATTAAAAAAAAAAAAAACCAGCATTTCTTCACCAACCTTAATTTAGCATTGCTTTTCTGGACCCACAATGTTTTTTCTATATTATTGCAAACTGTTTCTTTCTTAAAGATTTGCCCTAGCACAATCCAAGCCTGCCTCTGAAAGACAGTCAGAACTTAAAAGTGTGAAGAAAAATTCTGCCTACAATACATCAGAGATTGTTTACTTTTACAACCCCAATCAAGTGGAAACTTCCACCCAAACACCTCAGATCCATACTCAGAAACTTGAACAGTCAACTGACCTGAAGAAGGGCTTTTATGTCCTTTTGAGGTGCTTGTTGTGTGAAAACGCGTGGTTGCCTTGGAAACAGTTGGACTCTTCGTTGCTGTAACATGAGCAGAGGTCAATCTTTGTGTTGTGTGGAAACCCTTGGTCACTGGGGGATGTAGAGCAGTGGAGTTTCGTGTTGCTCGAAGATTCTGTGTAAGTGAAGCTTTTGCTGTGGTGAATTTTTGGGTTGTTGGTACGGCCTGTGTAGCAGAAGCATTTGTCTTGAAGGGATTCTGGGCTGCTGGAGAGAGAGTGTTTGGTGTGGGGAAATTTGGGGGTTTTGTGACTGAATCATTTGTTTTGGTAGGTTTCTGAGGAGTTGGTGGGACTTCTGTAGCTGGAACATTTACCATATTGGGTTTCTGAGGAGTTAGTGGGGACTTTGTAGCTGAAGAAGTTATTATGATGGGTTTCTGAGGAGTTGATGAGGTTTCTGTAGCTGGAACATTTACAATGGCGAGTTTCTGAGGAGTTAGTGGGGACTTTGTAGCTGAAAAAGTTATTATGATGGATTTCTGAGGAGTTGATGGAGTTTCTGTAGCTGGAACATTTGTAGTGGTGTGTTTCTGAGGGTTGAGTGGGTTCTCTATATCTGAAGAATTTACTGTAGTGTGTTTCCGAGGAGTTGATGGGGTTTCTGTAGCTGGAACATTTACAGTGGTGAGTTTCTGAGGAGATGGTGGGGACTTCGTAGCTGGAGAACTCACTGAGGTGGGTTTCTGAGGAGCTGATGGGGCTTTGGTACCTGGAACAGTTACTGTGGTGGATTTCTGAACTGTTGGTCTGAACTCGGATACTCGAGAAGCTCCTATGGAGGAAAAATGTTACAAATAAAATTAGCTAAAGAAAGTATCCAAATTAAGATTTAGGAACCAATTGTTTGCTCTATGACTCTTCTCCTTCCCCACAAGCACCAAAACATGACTTTTAGGAAACCGAGTCTTCTCATATATTTCCCAAGGAACCAAAATGCTCTATTGTCTTCATTTTGATATAAATTATATTTATAGTAAACTAAAGTAGATTTATACTAGAGTAGTACCATTCTTAAACTGTTTTCTATGTGGAAAAAAAGGAAACCAAAGTCAGAGCTGGCAGCGATCTCATTCTGTGGCACACCCAAATAGAGATAGTTTCTCTCAAAGACTTTCTTCCTTGCCAAGACCAAAGAACAGCAGGATGCAACCTTGAACCAACAAAGATAATCCCAACACAGTTACTTTTCCCAAAGCTTTCAGGACACGTTAGTGACCTTGGAAACTTGTTTTGTTTCACTTCTTTTTTGAAGCAATAAAGTCAATCAGAATAAAATAACTCCCTTCCCCTCTCCTGATATTGGTTACCAACTTTATATACATTCGTTTAGTTTTCCCTTTGGATTTTATATGAGATAACCATCTGAAGTGCAAATTCGGTAAAGATTCTATTCTGAGAATCAAAAATCTAACGACATTAAAATTTTAGGTCTTCAGTGCCTGTTTGACTCTGTGTTGCATCTGCCCCCAAGGCAGGACCTATTAGTACCTGAGTCTGTTTGACCACATCCTAGAGACTGTTTTCAAGTTTTCTAATCCCTCTAAGCTTCGGTTTTTTCATCTGTAAAATGAAGATAAAACAAAGCAGATCTTATAGCGTTATTGTAGGGAACCAGGAAAATAAGTTAGCGAAGTTATCTCACAGTGTCTGTCCCTGAAGCAAAACACTCTACCACCCAGTATGTACTGCCACTGCCAGCACCATCAGCACGAATTCTGCCTAGCACTCAGATGTTGTGTGTCATTTATTCTGCTTCCTTTACCTATCTCACAGGATGCTATAAAGGATAATTATAAAGCATCTTCATGTTTTACCTGGAATTATTTTCATTCTACTTGAAGGATTCCCTTTAGTTTTTCATTTTGTACAGTTCTGGTCTGCTGGTGACAAAGTCCCTTAGTTTTTGTATGAGAACATCTTCATTATTTTGCATTCAGTTTTAAAGGATATATTCATTGCGTCTAGACCCCTAGGTGAGCAGCAATTTTCTTACAGTATTTTAAATTTCCTCCTATTGTCTTTTGGCTTCCATAGTTTTTGTTGAGAAGTCAGTTGATCAGTATTATTGTTGCTTCTTTGAAGATAATGTGTCTTTGTTTCTTGATGCTTTTATCATTGCTTTGAGTTTCCAAATCTTGCTATGAGTTGCTCCGAAGTTGGAAATTTTTCAGTCATTATCTCTTAGAATATTTCTTCTGTTTCTCTCTCCTACCCTCCACTCTCCTTTTTTTTTTTTAACATATGTTAGAAGAATTTTACATGTCCCAAATATCTCTTAAACCTGATCTATGTTTTGCATTCTTTTTCCTCTTTGTGTTTCACTTTGGGCATTTTTAATTAACCTCTCTTTCAGTTCCTGATACTGTCTTCTGCTATGTTCAAATTGCTGCTAAACTTATCTATTATGTTCTTAAATTTAGATATATTTTCCAGTTGCAGAATGTCTATTTTACTCCATTTTTATAGATTCCAATTCTCTCTTGTAGTTCTCTATTTATCTTTTCTTTTAATATCATAAATATATTGATCACTTATTTTAAAATCTCGTTTCTCTAACTCAATTATCTAGATTTTCTTTATCTAGTTTTGATTTCTTGTAATTTGGTTATAATTTCTTGCTTCTTTGCATGTCTAATAATTTTTATTGTATGCCATACATTGTATATAAAACATTCAGATGATATGCTCTTACAAAGGGAGGGTCTCCTTTTCTGACAGGCAGATTGGTTTGAGGTGATCACATCCTCAGCCTATAAGAGACTGAGCTAGGTTACAGTTTCAGTAAGATTTCCACTCTTGCCTCTGCTCCTTGTAAGTGGCTCTTCTGGGTTTTTAATCTGACAGCCTGGTGGATCTGTTTCCTCAGACCTAAGAGACTGCAGGAGATCCAGGTCTGTCCTTTAGCAGTGCCCCAGCCCAGCAACCTAGCCTCCTTCACCACACAGTTTCAAAGTGAGCTCGGATGTCATGAGGGGGAGACTATCTACATACTTGATACAGGCCTGCTTCTCCGATGGGTTTGTTGTCCAAACGCCATAAAGTTCAGGGAGATTTCATTTAGCACTTTGGAAGAATTGGGTCCAGCTCCCCAGTCTCACCTGTACCCCCAGAAATCAACAAATGGCTCTTGGGAAAAATTGGGTCTGCATTTGAAGACTTCAAATTTCCAGTGCATTATCCTAACTCACTACAACCATTGAAGGCTTTGCTAGTTTCTCTCTTTCCTGGCAGTGGTCTTTTATTTGAGTTAAGATGGATCCTCTGCCCAGGCACAGCTCAGAATGGTTTGCCCTCACTCCCCAACTCCAAGAATTTTGGTTCATTCAGCCCTAATTGATCCCATGAGAGAAGAACTTACTCCTTTAAAATATGATTTAAAGAAGAAAAAAAAAAAGCTACCCAGGTGTTTTAGTTATTTTGAAGGGAGCATTGATCTGCCATGACCTCCTTAGGCATTATCAGAGTTGTAAACTCTAAATAACTGATGATTTAATAAAACACAGGAAAATAAATATGAAGAGGATCAAGTGGCTAAATTTTTAAAATACCAAACTTCACTCATAATTAAGTGAATTCAAATAATAAAATGAAATTTTCACCACTTATATTGTCACATCTCCATATCATAATAACCATCATCATTTTTGGTGCAGAGAACCAGCACAACGATTGGTAGGAGAGTAAATTGGTACAGTTTCTTTGGAAACAACCTTGGTGACATCTATCAAAAAGTTAAAGGCATATACCTTTGATACAGTAATTACACTGCAAGAAATTTATCACAAAATATGTACTTACACACATGTGCAGTGATCAGATGTACAATAATATTTACTGTAGCAACCTTTGTAGTGATAATTTTTAAAAAACTAGAACAAAAACGAAATTTCCTTCAATAGGACACTGGTTAAATAAATGATATATATCCATACAACTGATATGATAAAAAAAAAAGAAATATGTGTATGTACATTTATTTTCTAGAATAAAACAAAAATTTGTAAACAGTGGTTACTTCTGGAGGAAAACTAGACAAGACTTTAACTTCTCATTTTATACAATCATCTACATGGTTTTCATTTTGCTTCATTATGTTTATGTGTGCCACTTATATGAAAAAACTATTTTTAACAAGCAATGATATTTAAAAATGCATGCTAATAGACTTCAAGTATAATTATAAAAGTAGCATTTGCTTGAGTCATATTCCACTATGACACTGCTTAAGCAAATGTCTCTTACTGGTCCTGTGAAATGTTACAATTCAGCTTCACTGATCATCTAAATACGTCTTCACAGATGTATTTAAGAAGCAGTTCAAAAGACTCTGAAAGAACAGCCCAGGTATCAAAAGGCAGTAAGGGTGGGTGGGGAGTTCTAGAAAGATGAAGAAGAGAGCATTCTCAATAAGAGAAGTTCTGGAGGCGGAAAATAGATAAATATAATTCAATGAAGTCAACAGACAGGCAAGAGTTTTTCTTAGTTGTCACAACATATATGATCATTATCTAGATTCCTCAGTTCAAGCTAAGATTCCCTCCAAATTAAATAAACTTTGTGTAAACAAAGAGATATCTGTATTAACTCATTGAAAATAACATGGTAAGAAACAGCAAATTTAAGCTAATTCACTAAAAACATGAGACGTGTGTATGTGTCTATATAACATGTGTGTGTGTATATAAACATACATAGATAAATGCATAGAGGTCATGTGTCTATTTATTTATTTATATATTACCGTATGTTCTCCATATCAGTGGTTCTTCCTTTTTGGAAGTCATAGACCCACTTAAGACTCTGGTGAAAATTTTAACCCCCTCCAAAAATACAAGCATACATATATACAGATTTTATATTCATTTCTCAAGGAGTTCATATATATATATATATAGACCTACGGGTAAGAATAAGACAGAAATATTGCTCTGCAAACTGATTACCTCTGCATTCAGGTGGGGGGCCACTCCACGCTCCTTGGTCATCTTTTACAGTGCAATAGATAGAGCGCTCTCCATACAGGGTGAAGCCTTCCATACACTTATATTTTACAGACTGTCTATACGCATAACTCTCCTGTTTCTCTAGAATTATTCCATTGTCAATTTCTGGTGGTTCTGGACAAAAAATTTCTTTAAAAAAAAAATCCAACACATTTTAAATTAATCAAACTGGCGAAGTAGTTTTACAAATAAGTAAGACTAAAATATGTTAAAGATTTTATTTAAAAAATATCAAAATCTACCATTTTTCTAAATTCAGGATTATCAACAAGGGATGCTTCTAAATACCTATTAAGTAATCGGTAGTATATTTGGAGCTTTGGATACGAGTGTTATAAAACATGAAGGCTAACTTTGAGACCAATTTATAGAAGCAGTAAGATTGAAAACACATATGTAAAACAAAAATTATTGTAAAGCTTGCACATGTTATATATCAAACCAGTGCTAGTAAAAGTAAATGCTGTAGGTTCAGAGGCAAAGGCAGGGCAGAGACTTTAAAGAATAAATGGACTTCAAATTTAAACCTGAGATGGATCCCTCTAAGAAAGAGCAGAGAAGAGGGCTCTTCATTCCAGGCAGTAATGATGCCAAATGAAAGGAGTTGGGAATGTAAGTGGCATGCTTGGGAAAGAGGAATAGATCATTCTGAATAGAACAAAAGATTTTAAATGGATTAAATGAAAAGTCAAGATTACACTTTGACTTTCAGGTTAAATAGAATTTGTAAAAACATTCAAGCAGAGTTATTCTAATTATATTACAAAAAGAGGCTCCTCCCAGGCAGATGCCCTGATAAAAAATTTAATGGTTCCACATTCTCTGGAAACAGGAAGTTGTATTTCTTTCCTCTTTTTTAAGCAAGAAAGCAATCTCACCACATTGTGAACATCAAATTATATTACAGCAAATGCTCTTAAATGCCCAGAGAACACTAGCAATTTATAAATTACTTTTCGGCCGTTGATCAAAGCAAGGAACAAAAACAAGCTAATCTGATTTACACTGGGCTGGGTGTCTGATGACAACACATATCACCATCAGTTCAGTTCAAATGTTTTCTGAGCGCTTAATACATATCAGACATTGTTCTGTAAATAGAAGGGCAAATCCAAGTAAGATAGAGTTTCAGTGTCTTAAAATACAGTGAGAAGAGACATTCAAAGAGATCATTTTAATACAAACGGTGAGGGTTATCACAGAGGGATGCACAGGGGTGTGGAAAGAAAGAAGGACAGTTAACCAGCCTGGGGGGCAGGGAGGTCAGGGAAAACTTCTAGAACTACCAGAGCAGACCCATAGTAAGAAAAGAAAAAGCCAAGCAAAAAAGGGGCCGAAGGACATTCCAGGCAGAGGCAGTAGCATAAGGAATGATGTAGATGCATGAAAAGCAATGAGGTACATGGAAACCAGGGCCATTTGCATGCGTAGAGTGTAAAGCATGAAGGCAAGACGTGCGTGGAGAAGCCGGTAGACCACGGCTAGCCTTGTACATTATATGAAAAAGTTTAGACTTTGTACGTGATGAGGAGACACTAATAGACATTAAGAAGGAAAGAGACAGGTCACATTTGTGTTTTGGATGAATCACCGGGAAGACTGAGTGAAACAATAACAGAGGGTTAAGAATGGAGACTGGAGGCCAATGTAATCAGTGTCATTTTTGCACTCAAGCAAGTGAAACTCCTGCCCTAGCTCCCACACCTAAAAGGCCATGCCCTGGCGCTCCTCTGGCTGTGCCTCTCTCTACTGGATGGAGAATCTGCAGGGCTGAGGGGATATGTCCAATAAGAGCTCCTCCCCCACCCCATTCTAAATCATTCTCCAGGAATTGGCACCCAGAACTCCCTGTGCCAAAACCAAACCCCTTTCAGGGCCTGAGGGCATCCTTTCTCCTGAGCCATATTCTTGAGGATGGTCTATACTTCTGAAGTGTCCACATTTAAGTCAAAGTTCAATGGAGTGGGGATAAGGGTCATAGGGGACACTAACTTGGGTGTGTAGGCCAAGCTGTCCATTTACATGCATCAGAGACCCCACACAGGGCAAGAAGGGGACCCCTTACTTAAGAACGGCTGGGTCTTACGCCAGGGACCTCCATTTATACTCGTGTCCTGGACCCTGAAAATGTTAGGGGTGGCCCTTACTGCAATAGTTCAGATAAGGGATAATAAACTATATTAGAAGTAACACAGATGGAGGATAAAACACAGATTTGAGAAGTAGATTGAGAAGGTAAAGGAAAATTATTTATAGTGATTAGGAGTGGGAAGTTAAGATAAAGAGAAGGGTCGGGATGACAGAAATGACATAACAGGGATTGACCCCAGGCTAGCACGTACCAGCAGGCAACTCAAATTAGTTCTGAAAATGAAAACACTGGCAGAGAGAAAGGGAAACAGATCCTTTTAACACTGAGGCTTCGTTCAGAGGTCAACGAGTATCACCTCTGATTGATGAATAACCAAGGATAGTTTTTAAATTGTTTGTTCCTTCTTTGTATGCAAACCTTCATATCCACCTCCACACATGGACATCAGTGCTGTCTCGTGTGTCTACAGAAGACAGGGCTGCATACTTGAGGTGAAACAGCTCGTTGTTTAAGAATTTATACTTTCCACTTGATCTTCTGGATACTGTCAAATGGAAAAGCTATGTGGAAAATAAGCGCCTAAAAGAAGTAGGGCTTTATTGGGAGAGTTGAAGGCACTGGGGTTGCTGAGGAAAAAGGACTCGTTCCGGCGGGACACAGATGTCAGTGCTTGCCGAGTTGGAGAGGGAGATAAGAGTCAGAGAGGAAAACATGAACATCAGGATGAAGTTGAAGATACCAGACAGGGAGCAGGGCCTGGCCTAGCCACAGGCAAGCACGAAGAGAGAGTGCGTTTGCTCTTCGATGCCGGAATGCATGCTTGGTGTCCACATTTCTGTGAAACTCATCACAGCAGTTGCTTGTAAAGATACTGGCCTCAGAGGGGGAGACTGCTTGTCCAGACATTGTAACAAGTTGCCTGTGTCAGAAAAAGATAAGGTCCAGCTCCTCCTGGCTTTCCATATTTGCTTTAGTATCATTTACAGCATCCCTTACTGGATGGTGCAAGCAGGAAAGGTGATGGTGAACAGTAATGGATATTTGAAAATAATAATGAGGAAAAAAGGAGAAATAGTAGATAGAGAGTGGGGTGCAAGGTGGGTGTGGCAGGAGTCAACTCCTGGTTGGCAAGGCTTCATTTTGTCTTTATATCCCATTCATTCCTTACCATAGGGTGTCAATCAATACATGCTTGATAAATTACACTACACCTACCCTAATTTTCTGCTCCTAATAACACCAAAAACTTCAACTTAGCGATATTTTTAATGAGGATGAGAGAAAGGAAGCTTACATTTTTAAATGTTGTATATATTTATTCCTGTCAATTTTTAAGAGACGTGGCTCTAATGCACATACATTTGACTTGATACATCCATTTATGAAATTATCTCTGTGCTCTGTCTCCCCTTGAGAAGACAAGGTTTCCAAGTTCAGAAACCATATTCCTTATTATATAGGCTTCTTTCTCTAATGATAAAAAATAGTCACACTTTAAAACATTTCTAGATAATTAGCTCAGTTAATAATCGTTAAAGAGGCATGGCGGTAACACCGGGTCTTGAGAAGAATGAAGAATGAAGGTTTGAAGTCAAGCGATCTGGGTTAAATGCTTTCTTTTGCCACATATTTTGGGACATAGGGTCAAGTGATACAAACTTTCTGATCAGTAGTGTTTTAATCCATAAAATTAAAAATTATGGGAGGAAAAAAAAGCCATATCTATTTCACTTGACTCTTAGAAGGAATGGTAAGATTATAAATGACCAAGCACAATATAAACCTTAGTTTGTGTTTAATCCTTTATCCCCACTGTCAATAAATTAAGGAGCATTACTAATAAAGGTCTTTACATTAGATAAGACACTCACAGGTTGGAAGGTAAAGGTACCACAGATATATACTGTGGATAATTCTTAATGAGCAGAAAGTAACTTATCATTGCCTATCCAGTCCCACAACCTTAGTGCTTAGAATTTTCCAGTCCTACCTTGGCATTTTGGCAATGGATCACTCCACCCAACAGTGTTTTCCACAAGAGAACAGTAAATAGAATCTGCACCAACTAATCTGTACCTAAACAATGAGGGGAGAAAAAAGTTAAGTTCACTGCACACATACTTGGACTTCCCTTAAATTCTCCACAATATCATCTTAAAATATTTATGGCACCAGTAGGTGGAGATAAAATAATGGCTGATAAAAGTTCATATGGTCCTTTAAAGGAAAATATAAAAATGATATTTAAAAGGGTGACATCAAAGGCTAAAAAATACAAGACGTTCAAAACATTTTTGATTTGGGTGGGGCACATGTCGGAAACTATTACAGTGTTTTAAAGCACTTTTAAAGGATACAGATGCTTAAATATTTTCTCTTTCTGAGTTCTAAAAGATTGATACAGACTTCCTAGAAAAATAGAATGTACTTATATTTAAAGGGCTCAAAGTACTCCCAGATTTTATATTAATGATATTAATGATCCAAACATCCGTGTTTAGTACAGGAGACAAGTGATGCTGTTATTTTTAATTTTATAACGAATAGGGACACACATAGAGTAAAATATCATAATTCAATTTGCAGATACTAAATGTGAAAATGAATATGGAGATTCTGGAGCATCTGAAACGCTGATGATACTGTATGAGGACATTCCTTTTCCCCGCACAGAGAACCTATGAAAGACCTTAGGTCAGAATGGTATTTTCACACCAGGAGCAATTGTTTTTAACCTATGGTATTTTATAACAGGTTGTTTGCATATAGAAAAAAACATAATCAAATTCATTATTTAAGTAAATTAAACATTAGTTACATATTTGCAGTGAAAGGATTTAATTTCTACAAGTATCATCAGCTTATCACAAGTTTTTTTCCTTTACTAATTACACTTAAAATTTTATAATGAATGCATATATACTAAAATCTAAGAATTGAGAGAATTTGGGTGCCATAAGAAGTCTTCCTTTCTTGCCCCATTTTATTAAACTTAACTGTGAAGAGCTCAGGATGAAGGATCTTTGAGCAGATGGGTTGTTTTACCGCTGCTAGCTTGTGAACACCGGCCACAAATCTAGAAGCTGCCATCTTAAATCCGAATTTGTTTTTTCACTTGTTAAATGTAGCGTTTAGTATGACCACACTTACCCTGTGTCACATGAGAAAGAGATGGACGCGCCAAATAATATGCCGTCTGGTATAATGACATGACCATTTTTTATTTCTCCAGGATTAGGACATGGTTTCTCTAGAAGAGAATACAAATTGATTTTTCTCATTAAATTATCAGGCACACCTATGCAAATTCATCATCTGAACTACTGATATTCCTTCTTTGTAGACTATTTAAATCCTACCTTCATTTCCCCAATTTCAAAATTTCAAAAATCCAAAATTTATTTAGAATATAAACTTATTTCACTTTAGGTAATCTTAAACTAATTAAATGTGAAGCTGGTGAGTAAATTAATATTCCTATCTCACAGGGATTTAGTTTGTCTAATTTAAAATAAAATGGTTCTAATGGTTCTTTTAAGAATCATTCTAAATGATGTACACTCAGACTTCTGCTATGCATGAAGGAAGAAACTCTTATTTCCCCAAATACCAAATGATTAAGAATACTCTTTAAAATTATACTCACTTTTACAAAATTCAGCGGGTTTGGACCATGTAAAATCCTGAAGGCAAGTTAGGTTTCCTGACAGAGTATGGTCCCTTCTGTAGCCCCTACGGCACTCATATTCCACAGTGGAACCCGCTGGGAAATAATTCTGTTTGCTGTAAGACTTTTTCAGTGACGCAAAAAGTAGCCTGGTTGGGACAACACAGCTACCTAAAAGTAGTAACAACAACAACAACAACAAAATTAATAAAAGCAACAACAAAAAAAATCACTTTATTTTATAATCTATGTTTAATTATCTGGTCCTTACATCACTCCTTTTTCTGTATTTCTTTGTACATGTTCGGTATTTAACTATATTAATATTACTATAGCATTTACAGCATATCAAGCGTATTCACATATAAATTTTCGCTTCCTAATTACTAGAAGCCTGTGAAGTAGATTTGGTACGTAGAAGTCACTCTGCCTACAATTCAGAAAATATAACCCATTTAAGTTGCCTGGCACAGTTCTGGCACTAACTCAATCACAGGGGTAGATGAGAACAGACATTTCTAGATCCTTAGGCTAGAGTCCTGGACAACAACAACAGTTAACACTAATGGCTAATATTTATCGAGTACTTTCATTTAATGTCCAGAACAACCCATGGGAGAAGGATCAGACGCACCAATGATGTACATAAAAGTATTTACTAACTGTAAACATCCAGGCAAATGTGAATTTATAGTATACAGTGTAGCAAAAGGGGCATTAGATTTATAGTCAAAAGACTCAAGTTTCAACCCTGGCTCTCCTGCATAAGGAGCTCCTGATCTCAAGGAAGCTATTTAACTGGGGGGCCTGCTTCCTGGACTGTAAAACGTGGGTTAAGTCCCTAACTCACTTCATGGAGTTGTCTGGAGGGTCAGATGAAGTACTATGTGTAGAAGAGTTGGAAACTCTAAAACATGATACAAGTGCAAGATTTATGTACTTCAACCTCCTGCCTTTTGTCACGGATAGATACAAACAAAAAGTTAAAGCTGACTTCACACCTGGTTTCAAAAAATATTTGTGGCAGTTTCTATATTTACTGTAGCTTCTACTGCTCCAAATTGTTCAAAGGTAGGAATCAAGTCTCATCTTTATCTTTACTTGTATATGTCCATTCTAGGCTATGCCTATAATGATAGATTTGGAGATTAAAAATAGGGAACTGTTTAAAATAGTACCATAGAATTTTATTTGGTAAGTCCTACTTCACAAAATGAAATTAAAAAAAAATAGAACACCTACGTTATGTGTCTCAAGGTATTTGCCAAACATAGTTACAGATAATTTACTCCCTAAACAGTACCTATTGTTTGTTTTCTCTGTTAATCAGTTCAGGAGTTACAGTGTTGGGGGGGGGGGAGAAACCTGTTAATGAACAGGCAGGACTAATTTCGAAAAGTAATGCCATCGCCATCAATTAGCTAGATTGTGAAATGCCAACAGGTATACACCCTGGGGTTTAATAATGCTAGAAAACTATCAATTACCAGTCACTCCAAAGAGGGCTAAAACTAAACTTAAGAAACGTTCCAGTCCCATAATTCTTCTGAAAAGAAAGGAAGAACTTACGATTACAAAACTCTGCAACCGTTGACCATTTACTGGTAAGACAGACCGCTGAGTCTGGCTTGCCAGGAACTTTTACAAAGCCTTCGTTACATTTGTAGGTTACTGTGCTTTTTTCAGGAAAATTTGTATTATCTCCCAAAGCTAGATGGGCATTAGGTACATCTGGGGGAAGACCGCAGTCACCTAGGGAGGAAAAATCAGAACTGAAGGAATTATCACTTTTCAATTCATAGCAACATTCCTTTCCCGAGACGAATAAGATAAACAGGCTTTTGAAGCACTCATAACACGTCCGTCCAATGCTGCACTGCCATACCAAGAACTTGCCAGGCTTCTTGTCAATTAATTTAAGACTAAAATAGTCAAAAATAAACACCTCCCTTTCGTTATTTAAAAAATATATTTTTTATATATCTAGTGGTTTAGACTTTCACATAGATACTGTTGCACATGTTTGTGTGATACTCGGCACACAGTAAAGACAGACACCCCCTTGAAATATTACAGCTGGAAGTGAGGCGCAAACTTGGAGCACTGCCTCTGTACACGACTGAACTCTGTTTAGAGGCTAGAGCTGTTAACTGTTTGGCCTCCCACCTTAGAGAGATGCTAAGAATGCAAACTATTCGAGCCCTGCATTTTGGCTTCCTGGCGTTTGTTTCCTCAGCCATCCACGCCTGAAGCCCTGCCAGCTGGGTCTGGCACAGCAAGCTTCCTAATTGCTGGCGAGCGGCGGAAGGACTCCTCCCGTCCCAAGGGATCGTGCCAGCAGGAGCTCTGATCCTTAAAGGTAGAGGATTCCGGGATCCATTAGGGATGCCCACATTCCCTCCCAAGTCCGCGGGCTTTTCGGTCGTCGCGAAGACCGGCCACGCCCCTCCCACACCGCCTAAAGATTTACGCCGCCAGCGGCGTCCCCGGGCCCCACTCACCCCGCACTGTCAGGGGACGCAGCAGCAGCAGCAGCAGCAGCAGCAGCCGAGGGGTCAGCCCGTCCAGCAGGCGCAGCACCGCGGGGGCCCTCGGCCGGGCGGGACTCATGACGCGCAGGGACAGGGACCCGGCGCCGGGATTCCGGGGCCTCCGCGGTTAGGTCGGGGCGGGCTCGAGCGAGGAGCTGGAAGAAGCAGCGGCGCGCGGTAGTTCTGCAATCCGCGTTCCGAGTTAAATTAGCGCCGTGGGCGGGGCCTGGGCTCTGAATCACCAAAAGACGCAGCGAAGTAGAGACCGGTGGAGAAAGGATTTGCGTGCACCAGGTGCTGGGCGGGGTGAGGGTGGGGGCTCTAGCGTCACTGGCCCCCGGGGACCCCAGCAGGAGAAAGAGGGAGAAGAGCTCCCTGGCGCGGAACGCTGAAACTTTGTCTTTGCATGGGAGGGGCCTGCAATGACGTGCCTTGTAAATATGTGCTTTCTTAAGTAAACCAAGGAATGGGGGGAAACGGAGGGGAGAGGAGTGGTTAAGTGGCGCAGGCTTTGCTTTCTGGGAACCTGAATTAGTTCAAGTGGAAATTAAGCGTGTTGAGTGTTTGCAAGCTGAGCGGTAGGTGCGGTGGATTTTGAGGTTGCTCCCGGGAGCTGAGAAATAGTGCCCACCCAGGGACGCGGTGCGTTCAACTAGGAGGTCTGTCAAATGCCAACAAGAGGAGGACTGGGGGAAAGACCACAGTGTGTATTGTGTCCTAGGACACTAATCTGAAAACGACAAGTGGGAAACACCCAAGAAAACAGGTCAAGCGACAAACACAGCAGGGAGTGAACATTGTTCGTACCATGTTTGCATGAGAATCGCTTTCTTCGCCAGGATTCTTACCAGGGACATCTCTTGAATTCTACTTGGCAACTACTGTAGTGTGACTACAGAGAGAAAGTCACCATCCTGCGGAGTATGCATGGGGCGGGGGGTCGGGGGGGGGGGGGGCGCGGTGAGCGGGGTGGGCAGGGAGAAAGATGAGAAAACAAACCAAGCGCTGGAAAGCTGAATGCTAGGGTGGTGGATGTGAAGAGGAAGGTTTTTTAGAAAACTTCAAGTTTATGCCAGTGATTTACGAGGCTGGCCACCCTTAAGATCACGCGGGGAGTGTTTTTAAAATCCAGATGTTTAAACTACACCTACAGACAACTTAAATTAGAATCTCTGGAGATGGGACCACACATCAGGATTGTTTAAAAGGCACCAGGTAATTCTACTTTGCAGCCAGGTTGAGAACCAGAGATCTACGTGGTGCTGGCCAGAGTAGAGACCCAGCCAACTCAGCACCACCTCTGTCAAAAACACTAAAGAACATTGATGAAAAGGCCAGTTTCTCACTTTCGTGGAGAGTAACCCCAAGAACATGTTTCCCTTGAGTAATTCACCTGCTCCAGTTAGCAGAGTCCTAGCCTATGTTTCCCATCCCCTCAAACACTTTACCAGACTAAGTGAAATTCCTGTCTTGGGATTCTGCCTTGATCCGCGGACGTCTGTAGGGTCCGTGCCTCCTATCACGATTTCCTTCCTAAATGCTTTCTGATCACTCTTTATTGGTTAGTATGAGCTTTATAAGGAGGCAAACAGCAGTTTTGACAATAGTGGTTTCTCTGATTTGTGTTTACTGAGCTGAACCTGGTGCCCCTCAACGCCGGATTCCAGGAAAGGAACTCCTATAGGCTTTCACTGAAACCTATCAGTATTCAAACAATCTAGATTTTAGAAGTCGGGGGTGCGTGGGGGATGCTTTTAAAATCCTCTCATGTGATCCTCAAATTTGATATTAAAGTATCTTATTTTTACTCCCATATTTGACATAAAGTCACCAAGTATATCAGAGCCCAGCCGTGTTTTAGAAGTAAAACCAGATCTCCATGTATTCTTCCAAAGAGCCTCTCATGACCTTAAACACCACTCCCTTCTGCCACACCAGTAGAGGCAGGAAGTCTTCATTCCTGCTTGAACTCATAGAATTGGTATGAAGGGCAAGGTGGCATCATGGGACATAGTTGGTCAAGGCCAGTTATGTAGCTGTTAGAAGAGTTAACTATGAGCCCTGTTAGACCTAAGTGTTTATTAAGTGAATATAATAACCTTTTACCCAGAAAAAACCATGAGTCCTGCAAATGCCAGAAAATATTATAATTAGCTACACTAATTCCCTAAGCATTTAGTACTTAGTTCATAGTACATTTTTAAAGGATCTTTTATGAGAAATAACTGGGTGGACTCTTTAGTGAGATGTTAGTAATACTACTCTCAGCATTTCAACATTCTCCTCAGAATGTTGAAAAAAGGAAGAAAAAGGGGAAAAAGAAATCCGGTATCAATTTACTCAACTTAGAAAAAGGATCTATGATTTAAAAAAAAAAAAAAAAAAAAGCTATGCATTATCAACAAGAAGTAAGTGAATTTGTAATTTACTGAAGACTATTTTAAATAATGGCCTCAATTTGTTGCGTTCCAGTCACTTCATATATATGACATACCATTTCTCCAACACAACTTCATAGAGATAACTGTCCACATTTTACAGATGAGGAAACCAGCTGAGAAGGTAGTCAATTTGCCCAAATCTGTGCCGCTAATAAGTGATCAGGCCAGAATTTAGTTTTTCTGGTTCCCAAACTTATATACTTATGTATCCTGCTGTGCCACACTGCATTCTTTTTGTTGAAACCATTCAGCAAAGATTTCTTCTATGTGGAGGATACTGAATTAGGCATTTTGGGGGAAGGTGGTTTGAGACTCTCAGTTGCGTCTGGTGTCAACATTGGACCTGAGTCTTCATACTTGATCTACCAAGAGCCAGCTATGTGTTCCCAGGGTCTCATTCACTCACTGATTAAGAGAGAGCTTGGGACTAGAATAGTCCCTATAGAACTATCCAATTCCAAAAATGTTTATATAACAAGGTTGAAAAACATTTGAAAATATAGAAAGTAGGTCTATGATTTTGGCAGAGGTTAAGAAACACGGCTCTCAGCCGTGTGCCAGGAACCATCCCATGACTACATCAAAGACTTTGAATAAATCAGAGCACACGCCGAGCACACTAAGAAAGTACTAATACTTGTGTTCAAGAATCTATAACCTAAGAGGGAGGTTTTATGTGATAAATGCTAGGAATCAATGTGATGCAGGGTTCAGAAAAGAGAAAGGAACACGGCAGTCGGAGTTGAGGAGGCTAACAGCCTAGTGATTCGGCTAAATATGACAAATGAATATCAATGCAATAGGGAAAAAATATGAAAAGAGATAAGAATGGTATGAGCAAAGTTTGGGGTCAGTAAAAGCTCAGTTGATTCTAAGAACAGTAAGGAGCTGAGTTTAGGAAGAGCAGGAGTAACTGAATTGGAGCAATAAAAGAAGAGGCTGAAGATAGTCTGGCAACAGACTTGAGAGATCTTTAAACACAGGCTTCTACATTTTACGATCTTCAGAAGCATTGGACAACTGACTGGAAGATTGTTGAAGTTGTTAATCAGGGAAGTACAAGGTTAGTTTGGGAGTAGTGTGTAAGATGTTGCCATGGGAGTGACTGAGCAAAGACTAGATTTAGCTAACGATGCAATAGTCCAATCATTTAAGATTAAAGGGCAGAAATGTCTTTAATTTGAGTTTTAAAATTAATAAATCAGAGGAGAGGGGATATAGCTCAGTGGTAGAATGTGTGCTTAGCATGCACAAGGTCCTGGGTCCCAGTACTTCCATTAAATAAATAAATAAATAAATAAACAAACAAACAAACAAACCTAATTACCTCCTCACCCCCAAAAAAAATTTTTTAATAAAATTAATAAATCTATTTTAAGGAAGCCATCTTGTTACTCTAAGAAACCCCTGCCACAATGACTAAAGCCTTGTGAGTTTCTATGTTCATTCTGACCAGACAAGTTTCAAAGGAAGAACTCATAGAATTTGGTGACTGACAGATAAGGAAAAGGAAAAAAGCGTTAAAGCTGAGTCAGAGGTTTGGTGCCTGTGAGACTGGGAGCCTTATTTGAAAGAATTATTTGTTCTGAAAAAGAAGACACTAATGTACTCATCTACAAAACAGAAACAGACTGGCAGACACAGTAAACAATTTTATGGTTAATGGGGTAAAGGGGGTGGGAAGGGATTAAATTTTGGAGCTTGAGATTTACAAATATTAACTACTATATATAAAAAATAGATTAAAAAACAAATTTCTTCTGTATAGCACAGGGGACTACATTCAATATTGTGTAGTAACCTTTAATGGAAAAGAATATGAAAATGAATATATGTATATGTATGTATGATTGGGACATTATGCTGTACACAGAAATTGACACATTGTAACTGACTATACTTCAATTAAAAAAATATTTTTTCCCAAAAAAAAAAGAATTATCTATTCCAAAGTCAAGAGGCAATTTAGGGAAGAAATAACAAATTTGGCTGCACACTTGTGGAATTTAGAAATGCCTTGGCAAGGTGTCTACATGGAGATGGACAGCATGAGATGAAAGTGTAGGAGGGATGGAGCCGGAGCGTGAGTGAGACATGGCTGAAGGCAAGGCAAGGGAGAGAGTGTCAACAGAAACTCAGAGAGGCCCAAGGAGTGAGCCTTGCCTCCCACACCACCCCCTACTCCCACACACACTTGAGTACAAATAATAAAGGGGAAGGAGAGAGCAGTGGAAAAAGAAGAGAATAATGCAATTTCCTTAGAGCCTAGGAACACAAAACTGTGAACCAAACATCACCCTAGTTGTCAGTGAGATAAGTGAGACGGTGTTTAAGGAAGTTAAGTAACCCCCCCCCCATCACTCGGTTTGTGAGGGATGGAGCTGGGGCTTGGGATCTTAACCCCTATGTTACACTGCTCAGCCATCACTTCCTCCAGGAAGGCATCCTGCTCCCAACGTCAGACCCAGAACCTTCCTCTACGCTACCAAAGTACCCCACGTGTCTGTCAGTTCCTCAGTTCTAAGAAACCAGTCTTTCACATTTGCATTCATAACTCGGCCTCAAATTATCCCCAATTAATTGTAAAATGGCCAAGGAAAAACACTTTTTTTGAGGTATGTTGTCATGCTGCTGCAGTCAAGGGCAGCTGTGCTTCGCAGATCAGTAAAGTATGTGTTTTAAAAATGAATGAAAACAAGGGCGCAGACTCCTATTTCTTATAAGGGAAGCTTATTCTCCAGGAATTCGCTAATCAGGGTAGCAGTGTGCAATATCAGATTATTTTTTTTTCCACTGGGTGGAGGTTGAACAGGACCCAGAAAACTGGCCTCATGCCTTGTGACGTTTTCATCTGCACAATGGCATCCTGCCCTGCCTCTGGCTTCCCTGTGTGTGTGAGGAAAGGCTCGGCAGGCAGATGGAAGTATGATGGAAGTGTGATGCTTGACTCGCATAAGCAGATGTTTCTTTGCCAAGCCATGGTTTTCTGAGACAGCAGTGAATTTTTGCCAAAGTGGAGGTGGTACAGTGGAGGAGACAGCAAACTTTGGGGTGCGCACGCACGTGCGTGCATGTGTTTGAATGTATCTGTATGCAAGTGAGTGTAGGTATGTTTACTAATGTGTATGTGGCTGGGTGTCTGAGTATATGTCGGGGGATGTGTATATGTGTGTGAGTATATGTGGATGTGTATCCATGTGTGTGGATGTGAGTGTGTGATGGGAGACAACATAGAACAAAGACCAAGTAGGCCGGTTTGGGAGTCATACTGACTTAGTCTCAAATACTGACTCTGTAGCTCCCTTACTGTGTGTGTGGCCTGGTACCCAACCACTCTGTGCCACAGATCCCTTATTTATAACTCAGGTTTGATAATGTTGCCTACTTCAGAGGGCTTTTGTGAAGGATAAATGAGATGACGTACGTAAAGTATTTGATACATTGCTTGGCCCACAGTAGATACTCAGTAAATATTAGCAACTATAGATGGTGATGATAGACAGGAATGAACACTTCATATACCAGGACTTGCCCACTTTTCATGCAATCTATAAAAAGAGCATGTGATGGCATATAATCTAAAAAAAAATCTATAATTTGTACCTCTTGGGGAGTGATGGAAATGTTAGCTATCTTGACTGTGGTAATGGATTCATTGGCATATACATCTATCAAAATTCATCAAACTGTATATCTGAAATACGTATAGTTTATTGTACAGAAATTATACTGCAATAAAGTTGTTTAAGAAAATTTAATTTAATTTAATTTAAATGTAAATTAAAAAGACTTCATATCATGAAAAAATAAAAATAATTTAAAAATTTAAAAATCTATAAAAGAAATATAAAATTTCCAAAGGAGATTCTAATAGTGTTGAGATCATTCAGTTACTCTCCTTATTCTGTCCCCACCCAGATGAATTTGTTCTTTGGCAAACATTAGTCATTTACAAAAATTCAGATTTGTTTAAACATTGTCCTTCTTTCTCTAACTCCCCTGTAGTCCCATCTGCATTTTGTTTGCCTTGATTTATGATCTTGCGAATTAAAAAGCAGAATTGCAATCTGAGCTCATTAGAATTGCACAAGGATGAGGAGAGAAGGAAGAAATTTGCATTTAAGCATCACATAGCATGTGCTACTCTTAGTCTGATGTTCAACCTCGCTGCTTAACCATCACAGCAATGCCATGGGTACATTAGTATTACGTGATAAAACAGAGTTTCAGAAGAGAAAATGATAGGACTAAAGGATACAGATGGCAAAGCCAAGGTTTGAACCCAAGTCTAACTAGCTTTAGAATTAGGCTCTTTTTGCTACATAGGTTACTTTATATTTGTTGGGACATAAAGTTAACTGTTCCTTGATATTTCTCAGGATTCACCTGTGGGTAAATATTTTCCTACAGCTCTTGTTTTTGTTGTCAAATTAAAGCCAATGACCTCTGTGAGGAGCATTTCCCTGGGATAAACTGCACTTTCTCATATAAAGCCAAAAAGTCTGCTGTAAAGAAGGCAATTTACCGCAAACAAGCAAAAACTGTAATTGCTGTTGAAAATGCTGCTCTTTTCTCAAGGTCTCCATCTGTTACCACCTCCTCTAAGATGCCTGTGATAGCCTTTCTTTCCTCCTCCCTCACACCAATCCTTGTGTTTCAAAGCACTTGGCCTCTCCTCGCTGGTACATTCTTAGTTCATTCTGCCACATCTGGGCTAGTTGAAGGGCAAGTCTAAGTGCAGGGAGGGTTGAACTCATTGAGGGCAAGTATAAGGTCTAATTTATCTTTGTATCTTTTTATCCCTAGTGCAATTCCATGCGCAGAGTAGGCACTGAATAAATGGCTGTTAAATTATATTTACCAGTCTATCTTCTTGATGGCCCTGGAATTTATTGGCTTGTTTGATAAATATTTGTTTAATAATTATTAAGATGAGGGCTGAAAACATTCTTTCAACCTTTGGCCATTTCTCTCTTATAATTCATAGTTTAGGTAAATCTTCCCTGACTGCTATATCCAATTGGAAAGAACTTTCCAGGATAAAAGACCTATTTAAGATGATTTTGAGTTTATTTGAGACGTATATGGAAGTGAGCTCATTTTTATATTTAATCACCTTTCTCTCTACTTCAAACCTGTTTTATCTCAAAGAATGGTACCATTATCCACCCAGACCTAGGCGTCTCCCCATATATTGCTTCCATTCCTTGAAGACATTTTACAGAAAAAAAAAAAGATATTGAATGGCCAAAGCAAGCACAGGGGGAAAAAAAACTCGACATCATTATTCATCAGGGAAATGAAAATCAAAAGCAATAAAATACTACTAAGCACCCACTGGAGCGACTAAAGTTTAAAAAGACCTTAAAAATACAGGCATCAGTGAGGATATAGAACACTTGGGATTCTCATACCTTGCTAGTGAGAATGTAAAATATCATAGCTGCTTTGGGAAACACTTTGGTCACATCTTATAAAGCTTAACAGATACGTTATGACCCAACAATTCCATTTCTAAGCATTGACCCAGGGGAAATAAAAACATATTTGCAAATGACTTGCACGCAGCTGTTCACAGCAGCTTTATTCATAATAGCCTCAACTGGAAAGAGTTCAAATGTCCATCAATAGCTGAATGGGTAAACGAATTACAGTGCTTCCATACATTGGTGCTTCTATACATTGTTACTTCCGGATAGCTACTCGGTACTGGTAAGGAACGTTTTAGTGATACAAACACCAATATGAGTGAAATGCAAAACCTTGCTGAGCAAGAGAAGCTAGACACATAAGAATACATACTCTATGATTCTATTTATGTGATGTTCTAGAACATACAAAACCAGTTTACAGTGATAGAAGTCAACTCAGTGGCTCCCTACAATGAGCACTGGAAATGGTCTGATTACAAAAGGGCAAGAAGGAACTTATGAGGGCAACGGAAATACTCTATGTATCAACTGGCGGTGGGGGATGGTTACATGTGTATGCATTGGTCAGCACTCATCAAATTGAATACTTTAAATGTTTCCATTTGGTTAATGTAAGTGGCACCTCGATAAAGGTGATTAAAAACCATAAAATGAGATCAAAGTTTTCAGTTCTGGAGTTGGTGGGCTTGAGCAACAAAGAACCAAGTAAGTTATAACATCAAGGATAGCACAATCAAATATACCCATTCCCTTTTTGCTCCTTAATTTAGCAGATCGGCTTTAATGAAGTAGTGTTAACTTTGCTTGTGAAATCATCTTAGCCTGTAAGGAACAACAGTACTTGGCTTTGCTGACTGAGTTACTATATATATATATAAGAAAGTTGACAACATGACAAAAACATTTATAAGCAGGTTGGATCAATCTTTCGATTTGGATAGGATAACCCAGGTTGTTCACTATATTCTGAGAGGCACAGGGTCAAATCAGAGGGCTCATCATTACCAGAACATCCATGGGAACTTCCAGTGTGACCTCCCATTGAATGACAATCAAGGAGATTCCAACATTCATACAGTTTTGACCCCAGTTTGTTCTCACTGCACCATCTCAGGAGCTGGTAATGTGTTCTAGGGCTAGTGAGGAGGGTTTCAGGCTCCCATGTTCAGTGAATCCCCACTAAATCTTGTGCCAGAATAACGCGGAGGTGATGTGATGACAGCAACAATTTAAGTGCAGGGAGGATCTTCTTGCCTCTGGGGTGTTTTTCACTGGTATCTCATTAGTCCTCCATCCATTTCATGAAGCAGGTGTTACGATCATCCTTAAGTGGATTTCAAGGATTACCTAACTAGTCCAGAGTCATACAGTTGGTAATGATCAGGGCAAGACTTGAACTCAATCATCTGAGGGCAGGTTTTGTGCTTAGTGCATCACACCTCTAACACCTCACAATGTAAGGTACCGCAAGATGAAACAACAACCCCTGCAGGGGCCGGGTTTTTAAAGGGTGCTGTGTATTTGGTCTGCTCACCCCAAGCACCATAGTTTTCACTGTGTCGGTGGGTACTAACTGACTCAGATATCTTTTCCACAATCTACTGTTTCCATGAATTCAGGATTTTAAAACACAACATGATGAATTAAGAGAATAATTATACCTATACTTAAGAATATACTGTGTTCATTGTCCCAGTTAACTTAAATGTAAATGCACGTAAATAAATGTAAAATGCTCTATAAAAACACACAAGTAGAGCTATAACTAGAGTGCACTTCTGCTGTTAATTGTCAAGCCGTTGTGCCTCCTTGGATGTTTCCTTTGCTAAGACTTTTTCCCATGTGTCATTATCAACTGACCTTCCTTCAGGGGCAGCAAAGTGGTTAAAATAAACAGTCATTTTGTTGTCTCACTAAGATTTGCAGTTTAACTGTTTCCTCCCCACCAAAATAGAAATTATGTTTAAATTGATTTCTAATTTCATACTCTCTCGTTTTTCCCTAAAGGTTTTTATCTGGAAAAATAGCCTAAGAAGGTTTTTCACAATTCAGCAAAAAGACTTTAAGCAAAAAGTTATCACAATTACATTAAAAAAAAAATTAGAAAGTACTTAAATATCCAACTATATTTGGTTAACTTTTAGTACATATACCTATATTCCTGAATGTTGTATAATTATTAAGAAGTATACATACAAATAAATTTGTAACAAAATATGAAATGTTTTATTAAAATGTTATTCAAACAAGATGAAAATTATAAATTCTGTACATAATATGATCATCAACCTGACTAGGTGTCAACATGGAAACAAAGTTATATATAAAAGAGACTGAAAAATAAAATAAAATAAAAAGGAGACTGAAAAAAATAAACCAAAATGTTAACTAAAATTTTATCTGTAGGGTAAGCTTACTGATTTTTTTCTTCTTTCTATTTCAATTTATTTCCTATATGAGCATATATTACTATTAATTCTAGAAATATTTACTTTCATTTTAACAGAAATCCTATCAGCTGATTCAAAATCATAATTGCTTAGTGTTTGTTCTGGGTTGTAATTTATTTAAATCCAGTGATTTGAAGGTATTCTACTTGAACTTCTTGCAGTTTAATTACATTTTAATCATATCTGTTCCATCCTTTCTAGTTTGAAAATTTTTCTCCTTGGTAGAGAAGACAGAAGCCAACATTTTTTTTTTTTCATAAGTCTTAGTTCTTCCCATCCAAAATCCAGACCTTTCTTTCCACTTTCACTAACCCCAGTCTGCTGGGAAACCCTTATCCAGACTTTCACAATCAGCCCTTAGCTTTTCTTCCCACCTCCTCTGCTCCTGGCAAGTGATTACCCATATTATGTCCAGATTAAGCTCTCAAATGATCAACAATTACTTCCCATTTCCACCAGATAAAATCCAGTCTTTTTGGCCTCCCCTCAAGGCCTTTTGTCATATGATATTAACCCTTCCTGCCTTGTTCTTGTTGCAGCAAAGTGTGTTACAGCTCAGTGTTATACGTCAGTTGTGACAGCAACCTGGATCCAGGCGAGAGACCAAGCAGCACTACGAGGGATGGAGAACTCAGGTTTATTATGCCAGCGGGCCCAAAGGAGTTAACACTCCAAGCTCTAGACCCCATCTATAGGTTTACATAGCCTTTTATAGGCTACCAGTCTAGACTTTGCAACATTTTGTAACATCATATGCAAATAAGGTATAATAAAGGTGACTGATTAGGAACAAGCTTTATAGAAATGGACCAATCAGGAGTTAGCTCAGGGAACCAATAGACTCTTAGGGGTAAGTTCCACTTTCCTAGAAGTAAGCCGTTTCAGAGTTTAAAAAGTGAGATAATGCCACTGGGCCAGGGAAGTGGATGGTGACCGCAGGAGAGTAGTGGCCCTGCCTGGCGGTCCTGCCAGTCTTTTTTCATGGGGCTTCCTACCTCACTCTCACTGGTCTCCTATGGATGAATAAAACTTGCTACAACCGAGTTAAATCACCTTCTTTGCTGACTTCTGGCACAGTTTCCCACGTCCGGTCTTGACTCACTCACAAGGAATGCCCTTCCTGCCCAGCTTGGTCCAAGTAGGTACTTCCTTGATCATCAGCCTGCCAGGTTCTCACTCTCTCCTGAGTCCTACAGTAATACATTTATTTTCCCTAAAGTAAACTTGCATCCCTTTGTGACATCTCTTCTAGCATTATGCTGAACTCTTTTCAGTCTTACTAGGGCATTTAGCTCTGTTTGTTTTTCTCAACCAGATCATAAAACAGTTTGACAAAGTGGATACCAGCACAGACTCTCAAGCCTTGTGCTTGGTTGGGGTTGAATCCTCGCTTCATCTCTTATGAGCTCCATGACCTGGACAAGTCACTTCATTTTACTGGGCCTCAGTTTCCTCTTCTGGAAAATAGAGGTAACAATAGTATCTAGGTAATAGAAAAGAACAAATCTGACCCCATGTTAGATCTGTTTCTTTTGCTTTAGCCCGGTGCCCTGTTTTCTAGGCTTAGTCTTGCCAGCTCTGCACCTTTTACAGAACAATGTTGCCTTTAGCCTGAAAAATACAGGAGACCCTATTCTCAAATCTCCAACCCTTAAGGATATTAACCCTTTTGCGCTTATATAAAGATAACAAATTGCAAAACGGAAAATAACATTTGTTTTGTTGGACGTTTACAGGGGCACCATGATCTGACCCACATGAACAGCTACAAGAACAAAGAATTCCTACAGCCAGAAGTTTGCAACAACCAACCACACCCCTCCCCCTTTTTAGTATAAAAGGAGCCTGAATTCTGACTTGAAAGATGTTTCTCTAGGACATTAGTCTGCCGTCTTCTCAGTCTACTGGCTTTCCGAAGAAAGTCACCGTTCCTTGCCCTAACACCTCATCTCCCGATTTATTGGCCTGTCATGCGGTGAGCAGAACGAGTTTGGACTCGGTAACATCTATCTTACAGTGAGATAATTTAAAGTACTTGACATAATGCTTGGTGTTCACTTTACAGCAATTACATATTAGCTGCCATGGCAGTTATTATTTTAGTGTAAGAATTATGTTTCATAGTTCTGTATATCTCCCACAGCTCTTAGTAAAGATTGTTTTACTAGGGAACAATGAGTAAAGATTTGTACATCTGTTGATTATTTTGTTAAGGAGACTGCCTTTATATTACAAAGTGGTAAATCTTAGGAATTTATTAATACTCTACAATGTAGCAACACTATATTGTGTGTTGTATGTACATTTTTTATTTTTTACTAAATATTCACAATACATCTTTTTTCCTACACAGCTTTATATGTGATTTTTAAATTTGAATTTAGGCTATATGTGTGTGTGTGCAATTTAAAAAGCCAAATAGTACTTTTTAAGGACATGAAGCAGCAATACTTTGACCCAGTATCCCCCGAAAAGGTAGCAATTTCCAACATCTTTAACTCTATCTTCAGGTATATAGTTCCATGTCTCTAATCTTCATGTTGAACTATTTATCAATTTTAGACCTTATTTGTTGACTTCCTATGATGGAAGATCAGAATTTAACTGTCTTACACCCTCACCTCCCACACATACTTCCCCTTCTCTCCCCCTCATGCTTTCAATATAGTTCCATTACCATTTTTACTTAAATTAGTATTCATTAAAATGTATATATATTAGTAGAACATAAATATTAACAGATTAGCATGTAGCATATTATTATTATTAAATTTCTTTTTTTGCACTAATTTTTAAAGATTTCGTTCCACTGATAAATGCCTCATTCTACTGCTTTCTCAGTTTTTCTATGTACATTTCAGTAACTACACGGAACTGTAAAATCCCCTGAAATATGCTCAAACATTAAATAAACTATGAGTTCCATTTTGTTCCTTCTTTTTGGAGTACAAACTTGTGTAGTCTTTCATTATCTTCTACAAATCTGTACCTCTGCCATCTTGGGACTTCCTTTTACCCGGATTCTGAGAATTAACTTTGCCTCTTTCGTTATTATTGTTACTGGATTTCCTGCTTCCAGCACCTTTGTCTTCTTCATCTTGTGTTTCTCCTCATTTTGATAGCTTCCTGAAAAGGGTGAGAGGCGTGGGAAGTAATTTTCTCACTTAAAATTTTTTTCAATATTTGAAAACTCTTTCCTTAACACACAAAGTTAATGGAAAGTTTGTCTAGATTTCTGTTGTTGTTGTTGTTGTTGTTGTTAGAGAATCTAAGTTGAAATTCCTTTTCTTAGAATTTTGAAGGCATTTCTTTATTGTCATCTATTTCCAGGATTACTACCTTCTAGAATTTGGATGTCATTCTGACTCCAAATTCTTTCTGTTTGACCCAGTTTTCTCCTCTAGAAGGTTACAGTTTCTTCTCTTTGACCTTGGAACTCTGACATTTTATCACAACATGCCTTGTATTAGGCTATTAGTCTTTTTTCATTCACTGTGTGGACAAGTCAGTCTAGAAATTCATGTCCTCCAGTTTTAGGAAGGCTTTTCCTATTATTCTTTTGTTATTTTTCTTCTATATTCTCTTTCTTGAACTCCTAGTTAGACCACTAGCCCTAGGATTCCTATTGGTTCTCTTAACTTTGTATTTTTTTTTCTATCTTTTATCACTTTGTCTTTTTGTTATAGTTCCTTAAAGGTTTGCTCAATTTTATTATGCATTCCTCCTATTAAACTTTTATTATTGCTATGATCTTTTTAATTGCCATCAGCCCCTACGTTCTGAATATCTTTTTTGCTTTTATTAGCATCCTTTTCTCATTTCATACATATATAGTAGTTTGTTTTATAGTTGATGATATTAATTATGCAGGTTTATTTTTTCTACTTTTGTTTTTGGTGGTGGGAATTTCTTCTGCTGTTCGCATTGTCTGTGTGTGTTTTCTGAGTTTTGTTGTTTTGGTTTTGGTTTTGGTTTTTTGTCTGTATTTTTTTCTTTTTTTTAGTTTTGGCTTTTGTTTTTCATGCTGGAGGCCTTTCTCAACTGTCTTATGGTTTATAACTTTCCTTTATAATTTAAGACTAAGGCTTCAAAAAAGCTGCTCTGTGTGTATGTGTTGGTCCAGGCTGATTTCCTGGTCGGCTTGACTGTAGGGTTATTGGGTTGGGAACTTATCAGTGTAGGAAGTAGCTCCATATGTTATTGTCTGAAAATATTTTCTCTTAGATTCATTTGTTTCTCTAGGAAGAAATCCTCCTGGGAGGGGGCAGAGAGGTTTAAGCCTCACTACCAACATCCTGTGTTCTTAATATTTTTCTTTCCCACCCTTCTTCTTTCACTTTCTGGTATCTTTGAGTCAAAAATTACTATGGCTTGATTTTTCAACTTAATACCCACTGCCTTCTGCCGGGATGGTCACCTGGATGCTCTGGATATGAGAAGGATCTTTGAGGTCTATATACTTCATGTAAATTTTCAATCCATTCTCCTATTTTCAGTCCATACCTTCAGTCCTCCATCTTCAGAGGCTCTTGGTGCCTCCAGTGTTTCAGCTTTTGTGAGGTTCTTCAGCATATAGACAGGCTTCTCCCTCCACAGACAGTTAGGTCTCAGCTTCCTACTCTCTGTTAAGTCAGGAACCATTCAAACACCTGTGTGTCTCTCCTTACCCTTCATCTTTCTCTTGTGTTCTTCTGCCTTTTAAAAAATGTCTCTCCTATCACTTCAGTGGCATTTTGGGAAAGAGTAGAAATAAACATGAATATGCATTTCATCATCATTTTAAACCAGAAGTCACTGTGTGTGTATATGAATTTTTTTCAGCTTAACTATTTCATGTGATGCTGTTACCACCTAAAGGACAGAGACTTCTTTATCAGCCAACATTTATTTAGCATCTGGATAGGACCTTGGAAAAAATTGACTGTATCAATGAAAAATAGAGAACAGAGTGCGAAAGTTGAAAAGTCTTCTTTGTTCTTAGGATAGAAACATCCAGCAAGTAAGGCAAACTGTGGATTAGCTCTTTCCTTTTAAATGACTTAGAGAGTAGGCTCTTCTTATCCAAAATATTTCCTAAAATGCCCCAAAGTGTATCAACACCTGTCCCCTGAAAAGCCAATGAACTTGTGAGTTACAGAAGAAAATCTGGTTCTACTCACGTTTCTTAATAAAATCATTTGACAAAATGCTAATTCAAAGTCCAAGATCTAATGGAAGTTACAGTATTTCAGATAGCAGACAGAGCTAACTTTTTTTCATGAATTTAGCAACTGTTTATCACGTGCCCCCATGTTGTGTGAGGAACTAGGCTCATTGGCCATTTGACACAAGTACCTCCCATGGATAAAGGAATGCGCACGTTGACCCGTGGGGAGCCTTCCTCTCTAAAGCACCCGATCCAGAAAGGCTGCCAAGGATCACAGGTGCTCAATCTGTGCACAGAGCACTAATGTTTTTACTTCTAGTTGAAGTACTGTTTGACAAACACAGTTTTCATCACTTCAAATATGGGACAAGCCTAAGTTTCCAAAAGAAGCTGACAAGTTGAGAATTTTTCTGTGATGATTGCAACATGTACTTTAGAGACAAATCAGGTTCTTTGAGAGATGTCGGTGGTTTTAATCCAGGAGCTGAAATGTTGTGGCTTCCTCTTCCTCATAGATTAAGACCAAAATGTGACAAAGAAATGTAAGTAGTTTTCGTGTGGATGACGCAGTTTGAAATCAATTTAGCCATTATCTTTATTTCTTCATTCCAAACCCACATCCAACTGACCATTTCTAGAAGACGTGATTCCCTCAAAGTCCTACCAAGTATGGGCAGCAGTTTTAGTTTGGCAATGTTCACACTGAAGAACATCTAAATATTGGTGGTGCTTCCAAAGGAAGCCTTTTCTGCTGTTAAGGACCCACAGTGTCCAGTATATTTTCACGATGAGCAGATATAATGTGCAGAGATTACAAACTGGTAGATAGCCTTGCACGCTGGACCCGGAACATGGTGTGCATCGTTTGTCTAGGCTCCCAACCTCTCCTCGGACCCTGGACCCCATCCTGCCTCTCCTACATTAGGACATTCTTCCAGCAATTGCTTCCCCTCTCACCTGCATCATCGGTTTTTTTCTCTCAGTTGGATCTTCCTTGCAAACATACACACATACTATAATTTCTCTGATCTTCAAAAAAACCCAAAAGTCCTCTCTTGACCCACTTCTCCCTTCAGCCACTGCTTCATTTTTATTTCCCTTAGAAATCTTCAAAAATATTTACAAATACTTCCTGGGTCTAATTTCCCTCCTCCGTCTTGAAACCGTTCCAATCAAGAGTTCGCCCACCCCCCCCCCATCACGCTACTAAAACTGCTCTTAATCCAGGTCATTAGTGATCCTCACATTGCTACATGGTCATTTCTTGGGATTGGCAACTGCATGGGTGCAAGTTGACCACTTCCTTCTTCTTAAAGCACTTTATTCTCTTGGATGCCACGTTGTCCTGGTTTTTCTTCTATTTTGCTGGTTGGCTTTGCTGGCTCCTATTCATTTCCCCAAATTCTAAAAAACAGTGCTTCGGTGCTCAGTCCTTTGACCTTTTCCTTTCTCTATCAACACTTATTTCCCTGATAACATCTTGTCTACAAGGACGCTATGAACTCATCTAAAACAGAAACAGATTCACAGACATAGTAAATTATCTTATGGTTACCGGGGAAAGGGGGTGGGATAGGATAAATTTGGGAGTTTGAAATTTACAAATGTTGGCCACTATATATAAAAATAGATTTTTAAAAAGTTTCTTCTGTATAGCACAGAGAAATATGTTCAATATCTGGTAACAACCTTTAATGAAAAAATATGAAAATGAATATATGAATGAAAGTATATGTATGACTGGGACATTGTGCTGTACACCAGAAACTGACACATTGTAATATACTGTACTTCAATAAAAAAATAAATAAATTTTTAAAAATTAAAAAATTAGTGCTATGACTCCTGAAACCATATGTCCAGTCTGAATTACTCCCCTGAATTGTAAACACATATACCCAATTGGCCAATTGACAAGCCAACTTGGAGATCTAATGGGCATTATTTCAAATCTACCAGGTAAAAAATACTGAGCTGCTGTATTTCACCCCACCCCTAACATCACAGTCTTCTCCATCTTCGTTAATGACAACCACATCCTTCCAGATCAGGCCAAAAATCCTGGGAGTCTTACTTGACGCTTCACTTTCTCTCTTACCCTACATGGAATCTATCAGCAAATTCTGTCATCTCTGCTTCCAAAATACATTCCAAATCTGACTCCATCTCCCCACCTCCACTCTTTCCAGTCTTGTCCAAGCAGCCTTCCTCTTTGGCTTGGGTTACTTCCTCTCAGGTCTCCTTCTCCTGACTCCGTAGAAGTATGCTCTCAACATAGCAAGCACAGAGTCACCGGGCTCAGACGCACCAGTGGCTTCCCGTCTCCCCCAGGATGACAGCCCAGACCTCACGATAGCTGATCAGACTCCACAGGATCCTGTTCTTTCTTACTTCTCCGATCTCATCTGCTCAGACTCTTTCTGGATCTCCCTGCTTTGGCTGCATCGGACTCTTTGAGCTCACTCATTTCTTGTGTTTATTGTATGTACCCCCACACTGGAATGCAAATTTCACCCAAGAAAGAGATTTTTGTCTCCTTTCTGTACTGCTAAGTCTCCAGATCCTAGAATAGTGCCTGGCACAGAGTGGGTATCTGACATACATTTGTTGAATAAATGAATTCATGCACAGGGTTTTTAAAATCTGAAAATTTCTCATAAAACATCGTGTTTATAGTTCTCCTTAAAATGTCAGAAGATTGGGCACCATGGGTTCTGCACCTTCCCAGGCCCACCATCACCTCAAGTGGAGCAGGGGCTTTCCTGCAGCTGATGGATGCCCTCCAGCCTCCCACCGTCTTTCATCCAGCTATGACGGTGCGTTGTCTGATTCTGCAGCAGCACCCACTTCTATCCCACTTGTGCTGGTAAGAGAACACTTTCTCATTTTCTTTCTTTTCAACAAAGATGATTTTCAAACTAGCAGGAAGGAAATTAAAAGAGAAAAAAAAAATTTCTCGGTGTCTGTTTCACAGATGCTCCAAAATTCATCTCAAGCCTCTCAGGCTGAACATCTGTGTTCTCTGTGTCTGCTTTCTAGGACCTACTTTCATGCTCTTTGTGAAACCTAGACACTGACATCTCAGTCATATTTTCAGCCTGAACTCTCTCCCGAGTTCCAGACTCAAATAAACAATTACTTTGTACAGAGACCATTAGCTGGGAGTTCTGAGAGACATCTCAAATCCATCCTATAAAAATGATCTTATCGTCTCCCTCCCTCACTGGCAACTCAAATCTCCTCTCCAGCCAAAACTCCATTTCCTCCAGGGTTTCTAGACATAAATGCCACCATAAGACACCAAGTAAATTTGGGCTGGACTTCGGCAGTCATTCTAGAAGTCCTCTACTTTTCTCTCATTTCCAACCTGACATCTCATTCAGCAAGTCCTATGAATTCAACCTTCTAAACCTCTCCTATTTTTTTTTCTTTTTTCCTTTACCATACCAATTTCTTTTTTTTTTTTTTTCCTTTGTCATAATCTGTTAAGTGATCTTCTGGCCTCAAGCAAACCCTATTCTCACCCCCGAGTCCATTGTCAATCGTGTTGCCAGCATTGCCATCTAAAAAAAAAAAAAAAAAAAAAAAAAAAAAAAATTATCTTAAATCCTATATAGCCTTGACTTTCCGTCGAATAGAATCCAACCTCCTGAGCATGGCATTCAAGGCCTCCAGGATCTGCTCCCTCTACACCCTCCCACTGATATCATTTCCTTCCTCTCCCCACACACCCTGTGCTAAAGCCTAGCTGAGCTGTTTGCTCTTTCCTAAGCTCTGTGCTCTTTTCACCTCAGCTGCTAAGCCCTTTACCTACGACTCTCTTATTTCAGGATGCAGGTTAACTACTGTGAGCTTGTGGCCTTCCCACACAGACATTTATAGCACTTTGTGCCATATTCTCTTACAACACTTTACAAAGGTCCGTAGTTACAGTTGACCCTTGAACAACAGAGAGAAATTGGTTCCAGGATCTGCTGAATGTTCCAAAATCTGTGGATACTCAAGTCCCACAGTCCACCCTCTGCATCCATGGTTCTGACTCCTGTATTTGACCATCCACAGATTCAACCATCATGTAATACTTGTAGTATTTATTGAAAAAAAAATGCCTGTAAAAGTGAACCCCTGAGGCTCAAACCACTGTTCAAGGGTCAATTGTCTTTTTTTATGCCACTAGACCACAGCCTCTCAAAGTCAAAGATTAAGAATTTGTCACCTTTATGTTTCTAGCAACTAACTTTATGTTTGTCTAGCAGTGGCTGACATAAAAAATATAGTCAATAAATAGGTGAATAAATGGATAAATGAGTGAAGCTGCCAAAGCAGAGATTTAATTCAAATCTCTTTTCTTTCATTAACACTCTTTGTCAAGGGGCTGTGGACACAGTAGCCACCATTTTATGGGCTTATAATAATATGATGTCAGATCACTTAGCTACAAATGAGGGATTAAATATCTCTTAATCTTTCCCAGGAACTGGGGTCTGGGTGTGGTACATTATATGCTTTGTCATGATATGTTACAGGGCTGTGCAAACAAGTAAACCCTTTGACCAGGCACAGAGCGGAGCAGAGCAGTTTTAGGAGAGCATAAAACTAGGATAAACTCAAGGGACAGAAAACATGACGTAAAGAAAATATACCAGCAAGAGAACAAACTACATGCCCCATTCAAGATGCTAATTCTTGTTCTATTTAAAATTTTCTAAAAGAGAAAGTTAAAACTACCAAGTCAGCCTTATCAATTCTGTGGTTTCTATGGTAAATAGTATGTTTTTCCACACTGTCAATTTCAGGTTCTTTCTCTTCCAACCTCTCATTAAAGAAAGATTCCCTGCCTCTGTGGAAGGAGCTCTCCGTAGAGCAATATGATGATTCCACGCCTTCTGCTGGCTGTCAGCTACTGGCCTCTCTTCCCCACTGCCCTTGATTCACTGAAGACTTTGGCATCCTCGTTGTCTTCTTTTCTATCCAACCTCGCCCATATTTCAGGATGATGTCATATCCATGTTTAACATCCTAAACACTTATTTCCTGGACGTAATCATTTCCAATGACTTCCCCACTTCACCCACCCATTCTCATAGACACACCCTGGAACTTGTCACCCAGAATTGCTCCAGATATGAACTTTTTTTTTTTTTTAAGACATCTGACTCTGAACATAACTAATCAGTTACTCACAAGCCACCATTCTTTGTTCTCCCTGAGGTCTCTAGTTCATAGGCTCCTCTACTTCCTATCGTTTCTCACCTCCTGTCTTTCATCCCTTCCTTTCTGATTGAGATTCTCTGATCCATCATTTCCCCCCTTTTTCTTTCCAGTGCCCTTAACTTTCTTACCCTCCTGTTCTCCCACTGGACCTGCCTGGCCAAACACCAAAGCTGGGTGGACCTCCTTGAAGCCCCTTTCTAAATCTTCAGGTCTTCTACTGGAGAAAATAAGACAGGCCGGTGGAAACTAAACCATCTGGACTGGACCTTCAACATTGCCTATGTTTTTCCATCAAATCTCTCAGTCTTTCTCTATCTCACCTATTTCACACTTTTTCCAGTTTTCTCAAATATCTACCCTTCCCTTCTGCCCAACACATTTCTCTTTACTCTCAATAGAGGATTTTCCCTAATTAGGGAAACACACTTCAAGATTGACGTCACCAGTGTTTTAAGAGAAGGAAGGCTTTGTCTCTTGAGCCTCTAGAAGCTCCTTGACCACAGTCTGCTCCTTCTCATTTCTCCTAACGCCTCCAGGAGAAGACCTCCCTTTGCTGCCGATCACCACCTGGAACACGTAGGCACAGCCTCCTCAAAGTTACGCTAGATTTCACTGAAGGGGTAAATGTAGGGCAGGCCACACTTTTCTTTCTTTCTTTCTTTTCTTGTTAAATTCTCCATCCATTTATTCTTTGCAACACTATCATGTAAAGCTATCCTGATGCATCAAACTTTTCTGATGAGTTACTGGTAGATCAAGAGATCCTATTGTGTAATGGGAAATTAAAAAGACAAGCAAATGAAAAACAAAATGATGGCAACCAAAACTCCTGGCTAAACATAATTGTAACCATAGTCCAAGAGAAAACAAGGGAAAAGGTCAAATTATTCACAAGAAGTGCCCTCCTGGACAGACCCCACTGAATGGCATCAGCCCCTGGTCCCGTAGGGCTGTACTTCAGTTTTACCACTTACTTTTGGAGTTTGCTCTAGCCATCGGATCACCAGGCTCCAGGAAATGCACATGTAAATGCAAAGGAGCAACAGTTAGGTCCAGGAGGGAAGAGACCAAATCTGTCTTGTTTGCTCTTGAAATCTAAGACCTAGCACAAAGCTTGAAAGAGAAGATTTCAGTAAATATTTGAGGCACCAGAGGAGAGAAAAGAGGAAGAAGATGTAAATGGAGACCATCTTGATGTTGACTCTGCCTAAGTCATATATTGGGTATTTTTGTATTTTCTTCGGACAAACACTGGCCATCTCTGACTTTATCTCCTTTTCTGTAGTCCCTCATATAGCCCCTTTGGAGTTCAAGTGGACCTTCTATAATGTCCATTTATTCTTGGACCTGAAGTTCTTGGTCTACCTATGACTAACAGAGTAAGTGCAAATCATGTCATGAATCTAGCATCCCTACAGAGTGCTATATTCTTGACATTTACCCATAAACATATATTTAATACTGGTTAATACATACTTTAGCAACAGGAGCCAATTTAATGTCAAGTCCCTCATAAATTACGTGGGTCACTCCCTCCCTGTTGTCATATATAAACACATCTTCATTAAAGAAGCTTACAATTTTGAGAAGCAGCAATTCTCACCCATCTCCTACCAAGCTAGTGAGGAGGGGAGAGGAGGAGTTGGTAACAGACTTATAAACGATAACAGAACCCTAAGCTCCTGATTCCAGACTGCTTGCTGTAACTGCAAGACCAGAAACTCCCACTGTGGCCTACTAGGACCTGTGCAAAAACAAACAAACAACTTTTCAGCTCAGAGAAATTAGCTGAGTCCAGCTCTGTAAGAGACAGAGATGCCGAGAATTACTTCCTTTAAATAAGGATATCCCTTCAAGACTTTGAGATTCTCAATATCTCTATTTTCTGATTATTTTACTCTCTCATACCTCAGTGTATCTGAAGTTTGGGGGAACACTCCTCCATTTTAAAGATCATTTTTGGCCTCAGTTCCACATGTGGCTCTTTGATGTTTGCTGTATGTTGTAATAATTGATTTGGCACCATTTCCGGATAATCAGTTGGGGGGGGCATTTTTTACTTTTATAAATAAATTATGTAACATTTTCATACAATTTGTGCATGCTATTATGAAAATATGCTGTTGGATTTATTGGGAAACACTCAGATTGTCATAATGTGAATCAAGGCGTTTCTTGGGCCAGCATCTCAGATCTTATACTAGGCTATTAATCTGAACAAGTGATTCCCAACCCAGTACTAGAATCCTTTTTCAATATCCAAACCTGGATGCTTGCATAAATAGTAGCTTTACTTTTCTTAGCCTCTTTGATTAAAAATATATATAGTGATTAAAAAGAAAGCTACCATGAATTTAGAAATACTTTAAAAGTAATATTAATTTTAGTTTATTAACTAATAGCATGCAATACTTTTTGAATATCAGTTTATTAATTTGTTTTAAAGAAAATGGTTCCACCAAGCCCAAAGATTCACAGACATCCTTAGCAAAGGTTTTAGTTAAAAGAAACCAGATCCCAAGCACGTCTTCCAGGCTTTTAGTTTTTCCACTGTATAGTGTCTGTTATGAGATGTCATATTGCTTTTAACATTTACATGGATCACCCATCATGTAACATCCCTTCTGGACCAATTTCTATTCTAGGTCCTGGACGAGGGCAGTAGGAACAAGTTCCACACATCAAGGTGCTTATGATATAGTAAGTATGATAAAGTAATGAATTTTTAAACAATGACTTAACACACCCAAAAGTAATTCTTTACCTTCAATGCGAATGTAATTTATCCATTTTTAAAAGCTGGTCATGTGTATTTCCCTTTCTCCACATTGCAGAGATGTACTACATACCTCCTTGTTGACAGAATCATTGGATAAAAGCAGTCAGAACCAAATTATAAAGATGCTATCATTATTTCAAATTCAGCGCCTGCTAAACCTTGCCAGGAATATGTTGGCCTCTGTGGAAGTCCCTGTAACCAAGCAAACATGATATTGCTATGGCATTGTCTCTTGGAACAAAATAATGCCCCAAGGTCTTGGGGAGTTGAGGCCACTCTGGACCTATAGATCAAATTGGAGTCTAAAGAAGCCAACCAGAAAGTACCCCAGAGGGATAGTATATGTTTATATACACACGGACGCACCCACAAATATAAACACTGGGTTCCCACTGTTAGTGTTCTAAATGTGTAACTTTTAGAACATCTTCTGCATCTTCTGCTGGGATGCCTATTTTTGTCTTTTGACAGAAGAGTAGAACTTCAACTTAAATATTTATTTTGGAAAACAAGATTGACTTATTTTAATAGTGCAAGCAACTGAAAGGAAAAGAAAACCAAGAGGTGGAAAGATTCATTTATTTGGGCGCGGGGGGGAAGCTCGAGTGTGGAAGAACCCGAAAGGGGACTGAACAAACATCAATAAGCAGGTTAGGAGGAAGGTGTAATTACAACAGAGTAAAAGCACTTTGATGTCCGAATATGGAAATTGCTTTTCAGACAAGAGTCCACGTGAACACACATTGCCAGAGCCCCTGTATTGAGGTTTGAAGCCTGTGTGAAAATGATGCCAGTAGGAAAGGGAAAAGAACATTTCTGCACAGCTGGAATTTCATTTCCCTTTGAAGCGAGATTCTCCTACTGCCTAAGCACTCCTGGCTTAGGTGCAAAGTCCTGGGCTTAGAATCAAGAAATGTGAGTGCTGGTATCAAATCTCATAGCAACGAACAGGCTCATACTAGGAAAAGCAAAGAATAATAGAATGACAGCCTTGGAAGAGAACTTCAAGTTTTTCTAAATCCATCACTTCACAGTGGCTGCAATGGAGCCAGGACCTGTCTATGCTGCAGTTTTCTGTTCTGTCAAATGCACTTATCACTTCCCCTGCTTCCATAATAGAATCATAGTGAGGATCAAATGAAATGGGAGGTTGGAGAGTGGGCTCATCCGCATCATCTCTTTCTTATCTGGATTCCTATGCTATTTGCTATTAGTTTCGTCATTTTTTTAAGTTTCCTTGACTTGTTAGCTACACTGCATTTGCCTACCTTTGATTTTACCTTGATTTTGAAAGCCAGGACCTATATGTTAAGAATACAGTGTATATTAAGCACATGAAGAGCCCGAATCATATTATTTGTTGACTGTATACTAACAACTGAAATTCACTATGTGGTTCCTAGGGCACCAGGCCCTGGGCTACTGTGTACAACAGTCCTTAGAAGTGGGTATCATTGATCGTCTTTTCCATCCAAGGAGACCGAAAACCTGAGAAGTTAAGCAGCTTCCCAAGAACACACAAATAAGAAGAGGTGGAGGAGGACCAGATTCAAATTTCTCTGGCTCCGGAGCCCTTACTCTTTTCATGCCAACAGGCCTGATTAAGTTTAAAGTCCAACAAAATTATGACAATCACTGCTTTTTCCCCAGGGACCTAGGAGATAAGTGCTGGAAAAATAAGGAGGAAGCAAAAGAAGAAAGATCCTTTTGATGTCATTGAAACCAGCGGTGAGAGAACTGGGAAACTGCCGTGGACCCTGTACTTCCAAGAATACTGCCCAGGAAATGTTATTCGTTATCTTCATCCCTTTCCCCAGCTTAGCTCCTGGCCCACCAGATAATCTCCTGCTCTTCTCTTCATATGCAAATGACGCAGAATTGTCTTTAAAAATTAGATTGCTTAAATTTAATCACTGTCCAAGTGTCTTCCATTTTATACTTTCAGGCCCTCTTGCCTCCACTCTCCCTCTCTGGTGGGGCAGTGCAGTGTGCTCAGACTGGGGCCTGACTCTCAAGATTTGATTCCATAATGAGTGGAAATCTACAAGCTGTGCCCTCAGGGAGCGCTTGAAGCCAGCTCTCTGCAGCTTCTACACTTTCAGGAGGCACTGGCCACCAAGGATACCTGGCACTGAAAACAACTGCAGTTTTCAACGGCAAATCCTCCAGGAAAAGACTGTGTTTATATCTTTCTCAGATTTTTCTACAATTTTTAACTCCTTTTTTGATGTATTCTCTCCCAAGTTTTTTTCTCTCATATGACTTTTACTTAATATTATATTGTGAACTTTCTTATTGGAATAAAAACTCTTTTAAAGTAGTTATACAATAGTCTATTTTTAACCTGTCAGTAATTTATTAATCATTCTCCTATTGTTGAATGCTTAGCTTATTTCCAGTTTTTCACTACTGTAAAAAGCAAAGATGAACATTCTCTATATATTTTCCCAGTATTTAAATTATTTCACTGGTGGACATTTATCCTTTACCTGCAAAAAGAAATCAATTCAAAATTGATTAAAGACTTAAACATAAGACCTGAAATCGTAAAACTTCTAGAAGAAAACATAGGGAAAATCTTCTTAACATTTACTTTGTCAAAGATTTTTGGATATGACACCAAACGCAAAGACAACAAAAGCAAAAAATAGACAAATGGGATTATATCAAACTAAAAAGCTTCTGCACAGCAAAGGGAATCACCAACAAAATGAAAAACCTCCTATGAAATGGCAGAAAACATTTGCAAACCATATATCTGATAGAGTTAACATCCCAAATACATAAGGAAACTTTTCAACTTGATAGCAAAAAACCAAAAATGTAAAAACGAGCAGAAGAACTGAACAGAAATTTGTGTAAAGAAAACATACAGATGGTCAACAGATATATGAAAAGGTGCTCAATATCACTAATCATCAGAGAAATGCAAACCAAAACCACAATGAGATATTTTCTCATACATCTTAGGATGACTGCTATCAACAAAATGAAAAATAACGTGTTGGTGAGGATGGTGAGACTATCAACAAAATGAAAAATAACGTGTTGGTGAGGATGGTGAGAAAAGGGAGCCTTTTTCACTGTTGGGAATGTGAATCAGTGTAGCCACTATGGAACACAATACGGAGGTTCCTCAGAAAACATAAAATGGTATGATCCAGCAATCCTGCTTCTAGTTACATGTGCAAAGGAACTGAAATCAATATCTTGAAGAGACGTCTGCTATCCGTGTTCAGTAAAGCATTGTACACAATAGCCAAGACATGGAAGCAATCTAAGTGTCCACTGACAGATGAATAGATAAAGAAAATATGGTATATACAATTTGCCCTTGAACAACAAAGGTTTGAACTGTGTTGACCCACTTATACCCAAATTTATTTCAATAAATACTACAGTACTACTACATGATCCACAGTTGGTTGAATCCATGGATGCAGAACCAAGGATACAAAGAGCCACTATAAAGTTACACAGGGATTTTTGACAGCACAGAGGTCAGCACCCCTAATCCCAGTGTTAGTCATGGGTCAACTGTACATGCAATGGAATATTACTCAGCTTTAAAAAAGAAGGAAATCCTACCACTTGCAACAAAGATGGACTCTGAGGATATTTTGCTAAGTGAAATAAGCCAGACACAGATGGACAAATACTACATGATACCACCTATGTGAGGGATCTAAAATAGTCAAAATCACAGAAGTAGAGAGTAGAATGGTAGGTGCCAAGGGCTGAGGGGAGGGGAAAACAGGGAGGTATTAGTCAAAGGGTACAAATTTTTGGTTGTACAAGATGAACACTTTTTACAGATCTCCTGTACAGCATACTGCCTACAGTAAACAATACTGTACTATCTACCTAAAACTTTGCTAAGATCTTATGTTAAGTAATCTTATCCCACACACAAAATAATAATAAACAGAGAGGACAGGAGAAGACTTTTGGAGGTGATGGATGTGTGTATGGCATAGATTGTGTTGGTGATGGTTTCATGGGTGTATACCGTTCTATCTCCAAACTCATCAAGTTGTCCACATTAAATATGTACAGCTCAGTCATACCTCAATAACAGGTCCATGTGGCTAGTGGCTACTACACTAGATAGTGCGCATATAGAACATTTCATCATTACAGAAAGTTCTGTTGGACAACGTTGCTCTAGAGTTTAGGTAGTTCAGAAGGCTCATTGTCTGGGAAAAACTCATTGTTTTCATGTACTCATCTTCACAACACTTCTGACACCAGGCATGTGGGTTTTCCACACCAAGAATTTCTGACCCTAACTCCCTGGAGTTCATGCAGACTCCACAAGTCAAGGGCTCAGTTACACAAGACTGCCCCTGCCCCTGCCCTTTCAGATGCCAATTGCAAGTAGTGGTTAACCACATCTTCTATCTGACTTAGCTACCAATCTGAGGTTCCCATGACCCTCTCCGTGGGTCAGTTATCAGTAATTTGCTAAAGTGGCTCAAAGAATCCAGGAAAATAATTTACTTACTATTGCTGATTTATTACAAAAGATATTTTAAAGGATACAAATGAGCAGGCAGAAGACATACCTAAGGCAAGGTCTGTAAGGGCCAACACACAGGAGTTTTTGTCCCTGCGGAGTTGTGGTGTGTCACCCTCTTGACAGTGATGTGATAACTGAGCTTCCAGTCCTTCCCCTCTCTGGAGAATAGGTGGGTGGGGCTAAAAGTTCCAAGCTTCTAACCATGGCTTGGTCTTTCTGATGACCAGTCTCCATTCAGTCCACTATGAGTCACCTCATTAGAGCAAGAGATGCTCCTATCACCTAGGCAACCAACGGAGCTAGGGGCTCTGTGTCAGATGCTCCTATAACTCAGGAAATTACAAGAGTTTTGCAAGGGTTTTGTCAGGAACGGGATTCAAAGACCAAATGTTAGCAGGAACCTGTGGCAGAGACCAATATATGTATTGCTATATTTCATACTCACAATAATGGCTCTGCAGTGGCCAATATTTAGAGATTTTATAATTAGAGATGAAAGATCCAATTTGCTAGGTATGAAGAAAGGGGACATGGTTCTCCTGTTTTCTAGGGTATAGTTAACTTTCTTTGAACATCAACTATTTTCAGCACATCTTTCTGTAAAATGCAATCTAGAATAAAGGCAAAGAGAGGCCTTCAATATTAAGATTTCTATATCTGTGAAATTTTTTTTTGGTTAGAGATAGATTAATTGTATGTCCCAATTTACCTGGGCAGTCCCAGTTTGCACCTGTTTTTCTTGATGCATAGTTATTATGAATTCTCTGTTTTAGTCTCAAAATGTCCCTGTTGGGATGATAAATTATTTGATCATCTTACTGATGACAAATTGAAATTACAATGGAGTAATCATAATTCAGGCATACAAAAATCAAGTCCAGGCAGTCATGGAGGATGTGGTCTCAGACATGTCTCTGCACCACTGAGAACTTGAACTTTCTTTGAACTGTACCAGATCCAAGGACACCATCAGCCGTATTCAGAACAACACCTGCCAGCTGCAACCTTATGGTCTCAAGGTCTTTCCTTGTAACTGAACAAACATTTTGGACCCCAGCAAATACTTAACAAGCACTCTTACTTCTTGCCAGCTCCAATTATAATTCTTGATAAGCAAACCAGATAACTAACGGTAATCTTGCGCTTTTGCGTTTTATAAGCCTCCCTCACTTTGTAGTCTGGAGGAACTCAATTCAAGTATGTCTTGAATCTTTACCTCCCAGACTGCAGTCCTAACAAAACCCAGATAAATGCCTTTTTATTTCAATCAAGTCTCAATTTCTCAAATTTGGTTCATACTACGTATAGTCTTGTGTCCTCCTTCCCCACTGAAACTTTGTAGATGGGCAAAACAAAAGCCCTCTGAATGCTGGTTTCCTGAAATCAGTTTTGCCCAGGTTCCATTCAGATCTATGGGCTCAAAGACTATAAAACTGTTTCCCATATATTCACTTACTTGCCAACTTACTTGTGACAAATTTCCACATGTATTTCTTGGACTTAAGGTATTTTCTTACGTATGAACAATCAGAGAGAACACTGTTGAACTAGAATGCAGAAAATATGTGAATAATTTGGGGATATGTAAACTACATCAAAAGCTTGCATATATTTATCTTCTGTATCAACAGGTTTCCATGAGTGTGCTGAGGGAATACACTGACAGAAATGTAGAAAGAGAATTACTTAGCAGAAAGAGAACTGATCTGGGAGGCAGAATATGTGAGGTTTTTTTTTGCTAATGTAGCCTCACATATATGAACTTGGGTTTCCACTTTTCACGTCTTGTCCCTGTAGATTTCAGTTTTTTAGAGGGAAACATTTGATGTAAATTTAAAGCATTCTTCATTTGAGCCAGTTTGAATTTCTAAACTTCTTTCAGTTCCTTCGGAATACCAGTCTGTCTCTCTCACTTCCTGACCTTTGCACATGCAGTTTCTTCATTCTTTAATTCTCAGCATATCACTTCCTCATGAAAATCTTCTCTGATCCCCTAAATCAGGTCAAGTGATCTCAAGGTCTCTATATCTTATCAAAGCACTGAGCTTTAATTTCTTGTTGAATGGTCAAAATACTCTTTGAGACCTTTAAGCTCTCTGAGAATAAAAACCATGTCTATTTGATTCGCTTTATAGCCCCAGCCCTAGAGCAGAATTCACATAGTTGATACGCAGTTATATCTGTGGAATGAATGAATGAGCAAGGCTGTGTGAAAGTCTTTGTATCCAAAGATATAGAGCCAAGAAAGACATGGTTCCTATCCTGAAGGAGCACACAGTTAAGGCCAAACTAGCATGACTTTAATACAAGCCAAATAAGTTTCAAAGAAGAGATACAAGAAAGAAATTCTGTAGGAATTCAGAGGGAAATGACAGCACATTAGAGTTAAGAAAAGGCTTCTTGAAAAAGGGAACTTTTACGATAGGCCTTAAAGGGAACCTAGAATTTCAACAGGCAGAGATAGTTAATAGACAGTTAACATTCAGTTTATTGTAAACCTATTATGTAAAGGAAGATATTGTTTGGGGCACTAAGTTTGTAGGAAGACAAATAAGACAAGGATCCTGCCTGAGAGGAGCCAGTGATCTAACTGAGAAACATATAAAAATTATATTAAAAGCTACGGCATGATGCAAAATGTATTCCATGTTAAAAACAGTGTAAACAGAGTGCTATGGGAGCTCAGAGGAGCAAGGTGGGGAGGTCAGACAGACAAGAGGGACCAGTTCTGACTGGGTCTGTCTCTTCCACTAGGGTGGAGAACAGTAGAGCAAAATCCTGCAGCTGTGGATTTTAATGAACTTCTTGGAGCTTGCCTTTGTTTCTGTTGTTGCTTGGCAACGCTCATGCTGGCTCATGAGATGGTCTCCATTGGGAACAATTTTTTTAAAGGCTAAACTTTAAATACCCCACTTACACACAGACTACACCTGTAAAATTTCCCTCCAGATAATTGCCTACTGGGGCAATGTCCTTGGCCATGTTAAGAGCATTTCATTCAGATCTTACCTTCCCTATATGTTTGCCATACCCTCATGGAGTAACCACTGGACTCTTTTTAACTTCAGTAACTCCTGGGGAGATCTGAGCTGGTTTCTTCCAAAGGGAGCTGTGACTGGTTAGAACGTATTTCAGGTAAGATCTATTTATTTCCCCCTTTCCCTCTTGGACTCTCACTCTGGGAATTATAGGCTGCACTGCTCTGCAGAGTCCCCGTGGTGTATGTGTCAAATGGCATGCCCAACCCAACTGGCTGCCTCAGCCCTTGGGATGCTCCAAGGTTGCTCAGCAGCAGCCTGGGGGAGAGAGGGGTTATTTTGTCTTCAATTAACCTGAGGCTAATACATGGATTCTAATTCCTGCGTGGGATCACATGCACTGTGTCCGTGTTAGTGTCCATGGAACTGAGTAGAACCCTGCAGGGGCCTCCTCAAGCACAAAGGCCCCCTCCAGGTCCCTTATCTCTTATTTGTAGAAAAGCTGAAATCCCCCAGGCCTCCCTGAGTCACAAAAGAGCAGGCTCAAGCAGCTAATGATTAGGACAATAGAGTCACAGACTCACTGTCTGATGCACACTTCTGAGTTGTTTTGTGGATACTGAACTGCCAACAGAGGGAAAAAGCTAACTGCATGGTGACCAGACTGCAGCCATGAAAGCCACTCCACCTTGAGCAGTACTGAAATGGCTAGCACATTTCCAAGAACTGGTCTTAAGGGCATGGGACTAACACTATTGCGCATAATAACCTAAATCTTTGTGGGGAGCAAAATAATTATAGCTTGCTCTACCCATATATATAGGCAAGAAACTAAAACTGTCAGCAAAGAGGTGCTTCAAGCCCGTGTTGTTATCTTTCACTCTAAGACCTAGACACCCTTTCTCAGGATGAAGAAGTTACAAAAGACTGATTTTCGTCCCTAATCCCATAGAAATGAAATGACACCCGATTGGGGATTTGTAAGCAGCTCTTTGCAGAAAACCACCCTCAGCAGGATACCCTTTTTTTTTTTTTTTGTCACTTTTGTAAAGCTATATTGTCACTAACTTTAAACCAGGAACCCCTCTGCTGTACTCATCTCCTGCCCAAGCACACCTTTAAATCTTTTGATCACACAATCCCTTGCCTAACATGTTGGTTCTTTCCATAGATCAAAGGCGTGAAAATAAAGAATAAATAATTAACAGGTGACCAAATCTTTTCCCTAGGTTTCCCCCCAGTAATCTCATGAACAGACTGTGTGAACAAGACGGCATCTAAAGAAAGATCACAAGGAGTCAAAAAGCCTGCAGGCAGTGGGAGACAGCTGTGAGTCTGATCCCCTATCTCAATGATCAACTAAGATTACTTACCCTTTTCCTGTTAGAAACTTCCAAGTCAAGCAGAATCTTCAGAGTTGGTATTGGGACATGAGTCTGCCGTCTCCCTAGACTGCCAGCTTCTGATTAAAAGCAAGTATCCTTTCTACCAACAATTCCCTCTCAGAATTGATTTCCAGCAGCTGGACCTGAGTTTGGTAACATCCAGGGGGATTGGAGCATCAGTGTCAATACAATTACTGACATGACAATTCTGGGGGGGTCCCCTGAGTCATCAGCATCATGGCCATTAGTTGTGACCACAGACCCCTACTACAGACCACTGAAGATATAAGGCCGGTATTAACATTTTCTATAAAGTTTTTGGATACATCAAGTCCTGTACACTGTTCTGTGGTTTATAGAATCCCACCACATCCACCCCCCCCGCCCCCACCGATATTTCTGAAAAGATGGGAAAGCTGGCAGGGAACTTGTATTTTTCTTGGAAGGGGGTGTCTTCTAGAAAGAAGGAACATTGTTAAATTAGTAATTGATCTGGGGCCACAGAATGGTATAATGAGACAAGAGATCATCTCTAAATGCCCAAATCCGTCTAGTTCTCACTAAGGAGAGAAATGTAATTTACACAAACGCCAGGTGACAGCACCAACGCTATCATCCATGCTGTCAGCACCTCCTGACTTTGCAACCTCTCCCCATTCCACAAAACTGTGTCTGTTTTGCAGATGAATTCTGTTGCAAAATCTGGAAGTGTTATTTTAGAGCAGGAAGGACGATATAGTTGCTAAAAGACACGAAAACATTCATTTTCTTGTTAACTTAAGCATAGCTAAAGCAAAGTCAAAATATAAAACATTTCAGAGCAAAAATAGTGTCCTCTTCCTGTCTCCAGAATTCCTGAGTGTGACCAGCCCACCCAAAGAGAATTATGCTGAGCAAGTCCTTTGTCATTTGTAAACCAGATGAAAATCTGTGGAAAAAACAACTTTCCCATTTAAAAAAACAAAACAAAACATCTGTGACTCTCATGGCTTACTCATGGGGCGGGTTTGATTTTTAATTTGTAGTTCTTTAAAATAGATACACCAATATCCATGCCTGAGAGGAAACATTTTCCTCTGCCCTTCCTGGTTCTTCTGGCTGGTATAATTAATAGAAGAAAATCAAACTTAGTCTTGTGTGGAAGGGGATCCTTAAGAATATGAGGCCCCAAAGGGCAGTCAGGCAATTCAGGATTATAGGCTACTCTGAGCTAAGGGAAGGGGGCAGGGACCTGGGAGAAAGACAATTCAGCAAATGTTTAGTAAACAAAAGTTTAACCGTGCCACTTAAAGGAGTCTTTCTTGTGTAAAACAACATTATCTTTGATGGCAGCTCTCTTCTGAATTCTTTTAGACAGTTAAGGGGGAGGTGGGGGGAAAAAAAAAACTTCCAGACTCTTCTTTCTTAAAAGTAATCAGCCTAAAATAATCCTCATGCCAAAGAGACAAATTTTGCTGTGGCAAATTTTGCTCCCCTACATCCAGAAGAAGATGAGTAAGGAAAAAGAAGAGAGAATTTAAAGAAAGAAATGCACACCCATATGATACCTATATAAATGCTTTATGAATTTATGTTTTGAAATCAGCAGTCATTGCTAGAAAGCTGAGAATCTGGTTACTATTGACTCTGAGCCATAAAAAAAACACTGCTGACCAAGACCCACATCCTTCCATTTCACTGATTCAGTTAACATTTTTCTCTCAACTGGAAATATCTTACTATGCATCTGGGAAATCCCTTACCACAATATTTGAAGCGCAAAGATCTAGAGAGGGCAGATTTTGGCTCAAAACAGCCCCTTAAACCAGGCATCTCATAGTGGCTCAGCCGATGCTGAAGCCAGTGAATTCTGGGCACGCTCATGCCTCTGGGACATGCCAGGAATATTACAGGAAAGAAATATGGGTTGCTGTGAAGGATTCTGTGAAGCATCCTTGTTGCTTACGGGAAAGTGATTACAAAGTGTACTTTGCTGGGTACATGTCACGCTCATCTGAATAACTCAAACCTTTATGTGCTGTCTTTTTTACAGCTATGAGGAAGTTAAAGGAGAAATAAAAGGCATGTACACAGATAAGAACTAAGATACCGCTGAGAACATTACCTGCCATCACTGTTCTTGGGATTGGAGATAATTCACAGGCAATCTCTATCAGACTAGTCATCATTCTGTTCTTTTTCCTTTTGTGCTCTCCATTCTTAGACTGTCCTCTCCCTGTGCCCGCCACCTTGTGAAATCTCATAGGAACATTCCCTTTTCTGCATATTTCTTTCCAGCATCTGAAGAGTGTGGCTTTTGCTCTTGTTAGCAGGCTTGTTCTTGCCACAGCTTCACATGGGGCAGGATCTTGTGAAGAATGGACAGAAATGTCTGAACTTAATTCTCAACTACGGCACCAGACGTTTCTGGGTGTCTTAAAATGCCTTTGGCTGAGCTCCAGGCATGGCTGGTGGCACCAGAACTGGAAAAGTTCAGCTATATTACCTTTCCAGGGTCACAAAGATAGGTTTTTGCTGTGTTCTAAGTCCCCCTTGAAAGAAAAAAAAAAAAAAAAAACTGTTTTTCTCCTGAGGTTTGAGCCTCGGTAGAACTCAGCACATGTAAAATAATCATGCCAATTCTGGGTGATCTTCTTTCACGAATCCTACTGACCTGTGGGAGCACCATGTCGCTTCTGCTCCATTCAGAACTGGGCTAATGTGGGTCTTTAAAACTGATAATATTCAAAATTCTTAGGCCTGCTCAATGGAAAGAGGCAATCAGTAAGTGTACATTTCGTGGCTAAAACCCCACCTCCTCCACAAAGCCTTCCAGCTAAAACTGTCTCCTTCTCAGCCCTGAATTTCCATACATAGCAGTGACATTCAACCAAAACAGCTCTGACCTTTCGCTTAGTGATTCTACTACAGTGTCTGACCTCTCCAGGTGGATTTTGGATTGTGAAAGGAAAGAGGCTTTGTTTTAGCTTTCCCTTTATGTCCTGGTAATGCCTGCTTCAATAAAGTTGTATTAAGCTGTCATTAAATATTTGCTTAACAAATAAAAGATTCTTCCTCCCTTCACCTCTTCCAACAGTCCCGTTAGACTAAATTGATTCCCTCAACATTTTACGTGCCAAAGTCTTTTGGGAGAAAAAAACAAACAAACAAATAAGAAACCCACAGGCCCACAATGGTGTCACTAGCGCCAATGCCCAGGACACCAAACCTAGTCTTTATACCTGACTTAATTGCAGTTTTGACCTCCCCCAGAAACATAGTCTTAATCAGCCATTCTGGAATTTTCTCATCAGCCCCACTGTGGTAAATCTGTTATGTGGGCCCTCTCCATTCCCTCCCACCCAACCCAGGAAGAAGCAATCTAAGTGAAAAACCCCTGGCATTCCCTCCCTGCCCCGAAAGCTGTCCTGAAATGAAAATATTTTCTTTGCTTCCTTGTCCCCACATTTTTTCCTACACAAACCTTCCATTTTGCAAATCTCCTCAGAGCAAACTTTTAGTTACTGGATTCATGAGTCACTTAATAAAGCCAATTAGTTTTTCAAATTTACTCAGTTGGATTTTGTTTTTTTAACAAGTCCAAGTATTGCACTGTTTTTGCGGTTCTGTTCGTTAATCTTCACAAGACTGACTGGAGTAAGTGAGACAGGCAGCATCTGGGAAAGACTGGCCAGTAACACTCTTACCAGGGGACATTCCATTTGCTGTCACCACTCTCATCCTTCAACCTGGCAACAACCTTCAGAGGAAGGGAGGGGACAGGACATGTTTTCCAGCCACACTGTCATTGAAAACAGTGCAAAACAGATAAAATAGTGAACTTACATAAATTATAATTAAAATTGGGATGAAAAGCTTGTGAAATGATACTCTTCTCGTGACACTTTGATGGCAATTTTAAAGGTCATTCTCATTTACAAACTGAAAGGAAATCTGGCCAGAAAAACAACTGTGACCAAGTCTAAGCAGACCAGACATAGGTAGTTTGTCCTAAGTGTGACTCATGTGCTCACTCTTCCATACCCACCCCTCTCCTGACCCCCTGGCCCAATTCCACTGTGTGTTCCACCACAGACTGGCCAGTTATTTACCATTATTCCTGACTTCAGAAAGTATGTTACAAACAAATGCAGCTTGATATCTTTTCCCATGTGGGAAAAAAATCCTTTTAAGAAGATGCAGAAAAGCAGTAATGAGAATCAGAAATGCATTGTTAGTGACAGAAATTCAACCATTAATTAGCCCAGTACACGTTTAAAAAAAGTGTTTTTGTTTTTTTTAATTTAAGGGTAAGCAACTACTGACATTAAGTATTAACAAGGTAGGCTCAAACTGTAATAATGTTACAGAAAAAAATGGCCTCTGCACACCAAAAGGTGAGTTCAAACTCTGAAACAGAGTTTGAGAACCAAAGGAGTGACTTTATATTGCTTTGCCGGGCAAAGGAGAGCCACAAGAGGTTAATACTTTAATAACTGTGAATCCACCTTGGGGTTGGGGCTTGGTGATTATATAGGCAAACAGGATGGAGCATATCGGTGATAACCAACAATAGAGACTTTTACAAAAGTTTATCTCATGTCACCAGAACTTTTGGTGGTTGTTGCCCAAGGCCTTGGTGTTATCTGGTCTGATCCCTCTGGCTCTTGGAAGATCTGACTGTTCCTTGGTTATTGTTCTGTGACCTTCTTTTTGGAAAACAGCTCCTGGGTACAAATTATTTAGGGTAGGACGTAAATCATAAGGTTGGGATTGCTAAGCACAGAGTCATTCAGGCAAGTTAAATAATAGCAGTAACAAGGAGAAAAACACGTTAGTCAGTCAGACGTAACTCAAAGCAAGTTAATTCATTACGATAAATTCCTAGAGCTGCCTTAGCATCAGGGAAGCCATTTTGTGACTCCTTCACTAAATGTCTTGGGCAGATATAAGAGGTCAAGTATTTCTGCACAAAGCACTTAAAGTTGTTTTAAGGGGTGAGATCATCTCACCCACCTGTTTGGTGATCAAGTATCCTGGGATGAAAACAGCTGAGGGTCAGTAATAAATATTTCCTAAGACTGTGATGATATTTATACTTTAGAGGTCTGGGTTTGCCTGGAAAGGAACTGCCAAATCCATTAATATAAGGAAGTAGGGTACTTCTAAGCTTTCATTTTATAAAAGAACTTTTAAGTGTGTTCCACAGCTGGCCAAGTGGCCTTGCTCTTCCCAGTCTACCTTCTACTCAAGGCCCTCAACTTTTGGTTGTTTCTGCCACCCTATACTGACCCCAACTTGAACTCTATGCCCTTTCATTTTGGCCAAATTGAGGACACAAACTCATTTCCCTGTTTCTCCCTTAGCATGGCTAAGACAGAATGAAACTTTCACAAAAGCTTTTCTAAACACCAATTAAAACCAGAAAAGAAAGGAAACCTAAAATACATAAGTACATGAAAACTCTGTGGTATGTAAACTACAATTTTCTCATTTTAGATGTGCTGATGTTGACCCAGGAGTTATAGACCTTGTCCTATTTTACACCCTGTCTGAGAAGGCTTTACTTAACTGTAAATGGCTGGCATACATTTACAGCCTTCTACCTGTGTTCTGACGTACAACGTGCTGGCCCTGCTTCCTGTGCAAGACATCATTTGAACATGCTGATTTCCTTCTAGACATCTTGGCTAAACTGTGGTCAAAATCAAGTGAGATGGGCTTCCACTAGGTCCCAGGGCCTTCCCCTTCATCTCGCCCAAACACTGACAGGGCTTTCTTCTATGTTCTGATCAATGCCGGCAGCAAAACTTGCTCCCCTCAAATGGTCTCTCTAGCATGAAGATTAATTTAGAATGATTATTTTTAAGAAACAGAAGACTTGGGAAGTTTTTCTTGTTACCACCTCTCCCTTAACTGCCTCAAAGAATTTAGATAAATGATCTGTTCTTGGGATACACTTTTTACCAGAGATATCCACAAAGAAATTGGGCTAGGTGTGGTGGAGACGTATCAGAGTCCACTCTGTGTGCCATTGTCTCTGCACAGCCCAGCAAACATTTGTTTATCAAACATCTGCTTTTTCATCTCCATATGAATTGCCTTCCTCCCCTTTGAAGTCCCAAAACCACGACCCCCAACATCCTCTTTTGTCTTTAGCTGAAGATGGTATTTAAAGTGAGGGCTTAGGCCATTTTGGTGAGTTACTCAGTTTTCCTGGGTCTCTCCCATTTATACATGTTATTAAACCTTTGTTTAATTTTCTCTTATTAATGTCATGTCAATTTAGTTCTTAGACCAGCCAGAAAAACCTAGAAGGGTAGATGAAAATTTTCCACCTCTACACAAAGAAACACAGACTTAGTCAAGTGACTGATGCCCTGAATGGCCCTGCTCCTTAGGTGAGAGTCTCCCATGCCCACACACCAGAAGATGCCTTCATCCTGTAAAGATTCAATGATACAAAATACCATCAATGATTAATTAACACAGCACTCCCATGTCCATACAGTGAGAGTGGGTAAGGAGGTGAGGGCAGCTCAAGAGCTGTACCTTCCCCCATAAAAATAAGGATAAGCTATTCCCCTCTCCTGAATTAACACTGGAAATTACCAAGATTTTTCTTTCCCTGTAGCTCCTCAGTGGGCTCATGTCTCTGAAAGAGTAGGAAACTAACAAAATGGCTTCCCTGATGCTAAAGCTGATTCATTCTGACTTAAAATTCTTGCAACTTATTTTTCTCTTTTCTCTGACAAATGCCAATCTCTGCTTCACTTGCTCAATTGCTTTTGAGCTTAACAGCCCCCAACGTGCCCATTACACTCTCCACCCCCTATACGCTCTTTACCCAGAATAGCTTATCCTTTAACTCAGAAGCTGTGTTCCAGGAAGGTGGTCACAGGCTGATAGTCTCAGAAGAATGAACAGACCCTCCTGAGCTTCTCTGTGACGTCAGGTGGATTTATCAAGATTCATCAAGAATACAGCACCCTGGGAAACATCCTGATTATAGTTTCCTTTCTGTTCCATCTGTTTTTTCTGTAAAACCTCAGGACACCAAGCCCAAGATGGATTCACAGTCACTAAGACATCAGCCTGCTGTGACTCCCCATTTGCCTGGGAAAGCAACAAAGCTACCCTTTTCTAATTCTCCCCAAACTCTGTCTCTGAGTCTCAATTTGGCCATCAGGATACAGAGGCCAGTTTTTCAGCAACATCATTAGAGTGCTTATTGAAGCAAAGAGGCTTGATGACTTTTCCACCACTATACTTTTTATATAAAATGACTACTACTGATTTATTTGTATAAGATTTCCATCACTAAAATCTTTCCTTTACTCTAGTCTCATGAAATCAGCTTTCCCAAACCTACACAGGAACCTGAATTTATCTGAAAAGGTTTCATGAGCCTTTGCAAGGAGAGTGGAGTCAGTCAGAAGAAACTGGGCCTGCAATGGACAAGCTGAAGTTCCAAAAATAGAGAATTAGCTATTTGGTCATTAATATTTGTCATTGTAAGTTCAGTCATTCTAATTGCATGACAAACCTCAGGAAAATAATGAGTAGGAAAAGGAACTGCTGACTTATGGCAGGACCTTCCTCCCCTTTAAAAACAAGGATGAATGGACTGAATCAAAAGGCTCCACTTCTCACTGGCTTCTGAAGCCTGAGAAAAGCAGGATATGGACTTCTGACCTCCTGACTCTACCGAATTCATAAACATGAATTCAGACAAAAATGAAGTGCTTTCTATTCACTGGAAAACAAAAGAGCTCTAGAAAGCATTTGTTGCTCAGCTCTCAAATATCTAAGTAAATTCAGGAGGGTTTATTTGGAATAAACTATGCCTACACGAATAAAGCTATCAATTTGGAATCTTCCTGCCACCCACCTCAACCTTCTTAACCAATAGGATTTGCTCTAGTTTGTTCTTCCCTGCCCTTGTGCTGAATTTTATTCCCAGCCTGCTACTTAAGCGTTCAGTTTCCTTCATCCCTGCTACTTAGTTACTACCTAAAAACAAAAACAAAGACAAACAAATCAAAAACATCACCTCTGTTTTCCCATCAAAATAAGCCAAGCCACTCCAACTCTACCCTCCATCATCAGACTTTCCTACAAGGACCAAACCCATAGCTGGTCTTGTTGAACAGGCTCACCCTGATTGCCTCTTATCTTAACAGAAACCTAGCTATCATGATGTTGTTTCATGCCCAGCTTGCTTTTCCTTGTGAAATCCCCACCTTCCACTCCCATCTGTTTTATGATAGAAGAGAAATTTCTATCCTGTCATGCCATTCAACCCATTCATCTATTTTTATTAGAAGTCTTGCCAACCCTTGATCCTTACATTTACTTACTTCTGGCATGTAAATTTGCTCACTGTCCACATGGCTTTTAGGGATGACATTTGCTCTCCCATTTTTCTTCTCCATCCAGATTCCTGCTACTTTCATTCACTTCATGAACTAACACTTTTAAAACATCACCTATGTTCCAGGTCTATTTGTTTCTACTGTGTTGTCCTCTTTGACATCTTTATGCTGCAATTCCTATTTCTCCAGCTCTGCTGATCTTCATCAGCTCTGCACTTCTGACTATGTCTACACTCTGACCCTAGTCATCCCAAAACTCCTGAACTCCATCTCCACACTCTCCCATTGAACCATTCCCTTGCTTTCTTCTATCTTTACCCACACATGTTCCATTTTCCTATATGCACTAAGCCAACTGTTCACTCTCACTAGAATCTCTCAATCAAAAATTTTTTCATTCAATCTATTATAATTATACAATTCCCAATTTTACCCTGAATCTAGATATTTCAATAGCTCCTGATAATCCACCCATTCATTCATTCTTCCTACAGATACATTTTAAACATTCACTATGTGATAAGTACTGAGATATGATTGAGGAAGAAAATACACATGACCTCTGCCTTCATGGAATTTGCAGTCTAACAGGAGAGTAAATGAACAAGTGCGTAATTACAAAATAAGTTGAGATCTATGAAAGGTACTAGGAGAAAATAATGAGGGATTCACTTTAGATTGGGAGGGTCATGGAAGTACTGTCCGAGGAAATAGAAAATGAAGAGGAATAACATGAATGTAGGACCTGAGATAGGAAACTGTTGGGTGTATTTGGGGCAAGGCCAGCATGGCAGGAGCAAGCAAGAAAGTGGGTCCAAATGAAGTTGGAGGGTTAGATAGGAATCAAGTCATCCAAGATCTCGTAAACTGTGTTATGGTGTTTGAAATATGTTCTAGGTGCAGTGGAAAGTCATCAGGAGTTTTAAGCAGATTAACATAATAAGCTTTGCATTTTAAAAAGGTCTCTGGGTTTGTTCAATGCAAAATGAATTAAAGATGGCAAAAATAGAAGTAGGAAGAACAGTTAGGAGGCTATGATAGTTATTATAAATCAGAGATAATGATCCTTGGACTAGAGAAATGGCAGAAGAGATAGAAGGAAGAAATATTTAAAATAGATTTTGGAAGTCAAATCAACAGAATATGAAAACAGATTAAACTGAGAATCTGAAAGCAGGGAAGAAATCAAGGTGATCCCTAAGATTCTCACTTGGGACCTAGATGGCTAATGATACTAACGTGGTCATGAAGGAAAGAAAAGAGATTTGGTAGTGTTAAAAAACAAAATTCAACTGAGCAAATTTGAAGATCTGATAGACTTTATTGAACGATTCATGAATCAGGCAGCATCCCATCTAGAAAACAGAAAGAATCTCTAAGAAGATGGATGGGACCAGGACATAAATAAAGGATTACTTCAGGCAAGGTCACCTTCCTTTGGAGGAAGGTAGGGTTCTATGTAGCAGATTACCTCACTAGTACAGACCAGGAATTTCCAGACTAACTGGTTAAAAGTCACATTCCTGGGAGAAGCTGAAAACACATTTAGGTTAAGTATCAAGACATGATTTGCTGATGTGGGGCTTAGCACAAGTAACTCCATTTTGTGCCTACTGTTTCTTTTAAACAGTAGCTATGGGTCAGACATGGCAGACAGAGCAGGTAAAGAGCTCCTGTTGGTACACATTAAATTTGAGATGACTACAAGATTTCCAAGTAGAGATGTCAAGCAGGCGGTCCTGCCCGCCCGCATCATACCTCCCCTGCAATTTTTCAACTCGGGAATACATTTAGTATCATCTCTTACTCAGTACTTGAGCACAGGCTACAGTACTCCTGAGGAAATACCCAGACCAGGAAAATCTGACTCACTGGATGTGTGGCAGAGGTGGCTGACTGCCCACCAAAGAGCTGGAATCCCCTCCTTTCTTAGAAAACAGCTTTAGCTGTGAAGCATCTGCTCAGACAGCTTTAAAGACAAGGTGATACAAAAATAGGTGAAGGAGAGGTGGTTAATACACGGGTCCCCCTTCTTTATATTCTCTCTTTTGCCTCCTGACAGTCTGATGAAGATGAATAGGGTGACTTTGGAAGCCATCTGTTGAAGACAATGGAGACACAAGAGCAGGAGCCTGAGTCCCCAGGTCACTATCTGGAGGAAAACTGACCAGGGACAACCTTTTTGGACTTTGCAAAATGAAGAAAGAAGCTTCAGCTGCATTAAACCACTGAAATTAAAGAGCTTATGTGTCATAGCCTCTAGCATACCTTCACATATTTAGCTAACATCCATTTCCCACTGGACTTCAATTTTTGCTTAAACATCTTTTGTATCAGGAGTTACAGTGGGATCTGACTTATATATTTTTGTAGGAACTCTGGGACATTAAGACAGACCATTTAGTCCCTCAGGGTAAATGCCACAGCGATTGACGGAAACTGAGAGTAAGGTTCCTGGATGCCTAGGTTTAACACCTACATTAAAAATCATAATAATAATTCAGACTGCCCAAAAACAAGATCCTACTGTAGGGCAGAGGGAACTGTATCCAATACCTTATAATAGCCTATTATGAAAAATAATATGAAAAGGAATATATGTATGTATAACTGAATCACTATGCTCTACACCAGAAATTAACACAGCATTACAAACAGACTACATTTCAATTAAAAAAAAAAAAAAAAGCTGCCCAGAACATTGCCCACAGACAGAAAAAAAGTTCAAGTTCGGTCAGAGGCTGGATATAACACCAATATCCCTCACTCCAACTCAGTCTATAGGAGAATTTGATCATAGACAGAAGGACATAGATCTTTTTTAAAAAGCAAGGCTACCATTTAGTAATCAAAAGAAAATGATTGCTTAGAGGCTGGATTATCTGAATTAAATTAGACTAAAAGACGTGACACTTCCTGTGGACATATTCATCCACTTGGAGTGGATGGAGCAGATCTCAGTGGAGGGGTTATTGACGAGAAACTGCATGGAGCAGGCGCCCCTGGCAGGGTGGAACCCCGTATTATAGTAGAATCGACAGAGTGGTGACCACCCACGAGGGAAATCGGAACCAGCACTGGTGGGTAGTGGTCAGTGAGTAACAACAGGAAAGAAAAACAGCCAAGGAAAACAGTGACACAGGGAAAGTCACCCAGAACCCTCTGTGTGCATCCCCCGCTCTGTCCTGACGGCCATAGTACAGTTCCTGATAGGCCGTGGTTGGAAGCAACGCAAGAGGGAGAGAGAAGGGGTGGGAGGAAAGCAACTTTATGGAGCCAAAAGTTAAAAATATTTGGCCGACTCTTTTCTAGGATCATACTTTCAATCCTCTGTCTCTTCATCTTTTTTTCCCCTGTAATTCATCTGTTTTTAGAGACAAAAGGTATGCATTTTTCTTGAATCATCTACTTGGTCTCTAAGGTACAGCCCCCAGCAGACACGCCGTGACTTCTTGCTGTAGAATGTGGATGCCACAGCTCCACGTCTCTCACTCAACCCGCCCTTGGACAGCCTCCCATCCCGCTTGACGGAGGTGGAATGCGTTCAGTGTAACCCCACTGAATTAATGCCTCCGATTATCCCTGTCTGTAACCATACTCCTGTACGTCAGGCTTAGCGCACATGAACGCATTTCTCTTATTTCCCTTCTCTGTCTTCCTTTTGGACCTTGTCCCTCCGTTATACCCTGTCATTAACTTTCTTAAGTTTAAAACACTCTATGGCCTGAAATCGATTTTTCTTCTTCCTTTTGATATAAAACTCTTCAAGTGTTGCTTTTATTTTTCTTTGTAGACCTAGAATGGAACTGCTTAATCCTAAAAAGGGTGTCTATTTTCCTGATAATGATGCCATTTTCAGGTGATCTTGAAATTCTTTTTTTTTTTTTCTTTTCAGTCTCCCTTTCCCATTTCACTGCCTACAATTCACAATACAAAGTCACTAACCCCATACAGTGGTCACTGAGTTGGTTATTAATTCATGCTTATTTATATCTAGTTATTAGTCACATCAGTTGTCTCATGAACTGTTGAAATAACTTTGTAAGAAGTTTCCTTCCTCCCTTCTGTCTCAAGGAATCATCTTCTAGGCAGGAAGCTAAAGTAATCTTTCTATATTGCATATCCGATCATATTCTTTCTCCTTTTTAAATTAATGATTCTCTGTAACCTAGGGTAAATTCCAAACTTCACACTTATAAAAGAACTTTATTGTGGCATCTTTCCAATTTTATTTTCTGACATGTCCCGCCTGCAAGTTTCACGTTGCTCATTCTATCCTTGTCAGACCTCTTATACATCCATATGCACATCACAGCGCTCTGTGCTCACCGCCTTCTCTTAATGGGACATCTGCTTTGCCCCACCGCCTGCCAGGGTAACTGACAAACCGCCACATATCCATGGGCACATCTGCGAAGCCTGCTTTTCACTTTTTAGAATGCATTAAGTGTTTTCTACTATATATGTCGTGTCACAATAGTTATTCAGTATAATCGTGGCAAGACCAGAGCACACCTGAGGAGGGTTCACCACCTTTCAACTGCACTAGGTACTGGATCTCACCAGGGTGGTGGCTGGACCGTTCTTAGAGCCATGAGTTTTCTGAGCATCCTGGACAGGAGTTTGACATGTTGTGCTTTAATAACTGATACCAGCTTATATTGGTTTTATTTTCATTTCAGTCCAATACTTACTTAGGAAAATGAGGTAAATAATAATAAGAAGAAAATGCATACTTAAATTATGTTAAAATTTATAACACAGGATTCATGAATCATAATTAGCATTCTCATCATCACCATAGCTAACGTTTATTGTTTACAATATATTACACGCTGTGATAAGTACCTTATATCCATTTCATTTCATCCTCAAACTATTTAATTCTACTCTCACTACCTTGTTTTAAGTTACCTCCCACCCACTCCTACCATTTCCAATCACCTTTACCCATTACGCTTCCTCTTCTTTCCCAAAGTAACTTTCACCTTCTAACGTGCTGCACTGTTTTCTTGTTCACTGTGCTTACTGTTCATTTCTGTCTTTTCTTTCCAAAATATAAATTCCACAAGGCAACAACCTTTGTCTATTTTTTATCCCATAAAAGTACAGTATAGGTCTATAAATATTTGTTTGTTTAGTAGCCACAACTTTATGAGGTAAATAATAGTTTTTAAATCCTCATTTTATGAATAAGGAAATTGAGACACAAAGAGTTTAGGACACATAGAAGGTAGATGGAGGACCCACGATTTGAATCGACAGTAGATTCCAGATTCTGCATTGAGAACATCACACTGAATGTAGCATAACAATTTATTTGAAATTCCAGTATCGTTCATTTAAAAATTATCATCAGTCATGCTCACAAAGGCTAGTGGTCAATTTTGGGAACACAGTCATCAAATGGTATTTGAAATATTTTTAGGGTTTTTTTTATTTGTGGCTCTCATGTTCCGAAAGTGTTTTGTCTTTAACATTGTTCATATTCTTCCTTCAGTTTTATTTATTTATTTGCATTATTATTGTTGCTTTCCAAACCAGGGGGTTTCTTTGGAAGTATATATAGGATGCTTAAATTTATATAATAAATTAAATCACTTTTTCCAGGCAATGATAATGTTACATCATGTGTTCTATGGTTTCAATATTCTAACTGCCAAATACAAGGGATTTTCAGCCAGCTGGTTCTTTCTGATGGTTGGCGTCACTGCTTTGAGTTGCATGTATTCACATCTCACAAAAATCCCCGGAGACGTGACACAGCCAGCAAGGGCTGGGAACCTCATTTTTTCCTAGGTAATGTCAGTATATAGATGAGCAGGAATAAGATTAATTTGCATTTTCTTTACTAAAGAAAAACACATTTCTCCTATCTCGCCCCTACTCTCAATACTTCACTACAACACTCCTTCACTTCTGAAACTTCCACACACCAAGCAATGCTGCAACACCGGCTGGATGTCCTACAATGCAACTCGATTCTGACTCTGTCCTCCTGGAGGTAGTATCAGGTCTCATAGTCCTACTAGACTCAGTCTTATTGGCTTCCCCCAACCCTTAGACACCAATCTTCAGACCAATTGGCCATAAATCTAGGGTTCCCTTGACTCCCTCCTCAGTTTCAATTAATTTGCTAGAGTGGCTCACAAAACTCAGGAAAACATTTTACTTACTAGATTACCAGTTTATTATAAAAGGACGTAACTCAGGAACAGCCAGATGGAAAAGATGCACAGGGCATGACATGGGGGAAGGGGCACAGGGCTTCCATGCCCTCTCCCTGCATCTCCATGTATTCACCAACACAGACACGCTCTGATCTCCAACATTTGGGGCTTTTTATGGTGGCTTCATTACATAGGCATGCTTGATTAAGTGACTGGCCATTGTGATGGAACTCAATCTCCAGCCTCCCCTCCCCCTTGGAAGTCAGGGAATGGAGCTAACATTTCAAACCACGTAATCACAAGTTTGGTTCCCCTGGCAACCAGGCCCCATTCTTAGAGAATTTCCAAAAGCCACCCCACTAACATAAACTCAGATGTGATTGAAAGAGGCTTTTTATAAATAACAAGACTGCCATTTCACCTTTATGGCTCTAAAACCATTTCAGGCTCTGAAGGCAATTGAGCAAATATTGTAGCAAAAGATGCTCCCATTGCTCTTTCTTCGTTTTTAAGTTTTTATTTTTATTTTTATTTTTTGCAGGGGGAGGTAATTAGGTTTACTTATTAATTTTTTTCATGGAGGTTCCCTCTCCCATTGCTCTTATCATTAAGGAAATTCCAAGGGTTTGGGGAGCTGTGAGCCAAGAACTGTGGCTAAAGACCAAAATATGTATTTGCTATAAATCATAATATTGCAATGATGCCATATACTTGAGCAGGAACGAGATTGATTTGCATTTTTCTACAGAGATGTTCAACATGAGGTTTTATGCAATGATTTTTATTTTCAAAAACATTGTGCTGAAATATTATTTGATTATTAAGTTTTTGATGCCCCTTTAAATATTATGCCAAAGATGAGTGCCTCAGTGGCTCGACCGTGGTCCCAGCCCGTGGCTCTGGGTACTGCAAGATCAGAAGTAGTTGTGTCAACTATTTGGACTCACCACCGTGGCATTTTGCAAATGCACAAGGAGAGGAAATGAGTTTACTGACTTGGTTCCTCCCCTTCAGGTTCTGAGTGACTGAATGAGCATGTTTCATACTTCTCTTGGGCCTTGTGGAGAACGTTCTGAAGGTCTTCCAGAAAGATCTTATCAGGTATTTATAAGAAGCTGAGGTTTTGGTGGTGTTCACTGGTTTGGTGAAGTGTCGATGATGAAAACAGTACTTTATATAAAATGGGTGCTTTCTGAGCTAGAGGATAAAGATGATGTAGAAAAAAAACACACACTGTGCTGGCAAATCGGTATCTAATTACTGCCTGCATTGTGGATAACTGTAAGGAATTATTTATTCCAGGATCCGTTAATATATTTTGTCTGATCCGGTTCAGTAAACACAAATGTGGAGAGCACTGAAGAGAGCTTTTAAAAAGTCAATTTTGAGAGGTGAAAGGTGACATTATGCAAATGGCAGGGTGGCCCCTGGGAGCTGGCTGAACTCTGCCTGGAAAAGCAGAAGTTTGGTTTTAAGTTAGAAGTCTACCACTTTGGAAAGTGCATCTCTAGGGGTACCTCAAAGTTGGCACGAATGCCAACGTCCAAGAATTAAAGCATAAAATGCAGACCAAATCTTTACTCTCAATATCATGGCATGCGTTTGGATGCTATAGGAAACAAAATTAGACATTATACCCGAAACAGTTTAATAGTTATTGTAAATATCTTATGAATATTTAATTTTCCAAATTTTTCAAGTTTGGTATTCTCATGCAGAAACAAGAATTTGTCGGTGCTGCCAGCAGCTGCTTCCTGTGGTTACAAAATTGTTTCTTCGTGACACTTCGTAGATCCTCACCTTCAACTGTCATCAGAAGAAGCACAAGATATTTGGGAGCTGCTTCATTTTTCCTTAATTTCTCCTTTTCTGCATATATCTTATAATAAGTGATTATATTCAGCTTGATGATCATTTATCATGAATGTTACATATGATTTAGAAGGTTCCCCATTTTATCACGTTTGGAGTGGCCAGAGCTGACATTCTCCTGTCCACTCTGCTTTTCTGAGCCCCTTACAGTACTTGCTCTTAGAAATCTAGTGGCCTAAATGAAATGAAATAACTCGATACAGCTATTAAAAGTCATTTTGTTTAACACCATGAGTACCACTATATCAAGTTTTATAAAAATTATCACTTTGATGCAATCTAATCTATCATTCTGCCTTGTGTAATTATTAATAATATTAGATGTTTGTTGGATGAAAAATTATGTTTTCCCTAGAGTTATCTATATAATGACCTCTCAGTATTTATATCAATTGTCAAACTATTTCTCTACTTATTTGAATATTTAAAATAGTTTTTTGTATATACAATCAATAGCTTTAATAGTCATCATTAATCACAGGGCGTATTTATAATAATACATGGATTTTATATATATATATCTCCTTCAAATGGCTGACAGTCATTTGAATCAATAGAATCTTAATATAAAACACATAAGGAGACTTTTTCACCCGGAGGTACATCTAGAATACCTACCTATATTTAAATGTTCAGTAGTGACTATAAATCCAAACAACATAATTTTTACACATTACCATCACTGTTACTCTGATTAGATGTGATTAGATACGGCTTTCAGGGATGCCAGAAATTACAATAGACATTCAGCTATTTGGCCTTTCAAATGACAAAGTACTGAGGCTACTAGTTCCATCTCTGGTAGCTATACCACTAAAATGGTATGGCAGGGCTGGAGGGGGAGTTGTTCTATTATGAGATCTAGTGCGATGGTTTTCCACATGGGGGGATGCATCGGCAGGGACAGGCGCATGCATTCCTGGCCTAGGTGCGTGTGTCACAAGTGGTGGTGAACGGAAGGATGTCAACTGTACACACATCACCAGAGACCCATTTGCCCCACCCTGCCACCAACTCAGCATTTTGGAAGTGCGCCCTTTTGCTTGGGTTATCCCTAGATAGGTTCTGGGTAAGCAGTCATCAAATATGGTTTACCATGATCCTCTTTACTTTGGTAGAAATTTTTTAAAAAATAGCGTTAGCTAAGACCCCCTTGATTGGAAATGCCCCCAGTATTATTCAGGACCATTCGGTGATGTTTAGGAGCAGATGTTAGGTTCCATGTGGATGACCATTAACTTCCTCCACCTTCTCCACCAGACTGAACACTGAAAACACCATCTCTTCTAATCGTCCCAAGAACCCACATTATTCATAAAAGATAGAAATTGCATCGTAAGCCTTAAAATGACTTTAGATGACTCTGTCATAGAAGTTCTGAAGTTTGGAATAAGAACAGTCCAGGGAAGGCAGGGAGGGCTGTAAAAAGCAGAGCCTGGGAGAGAGGGAAACATCTCCAGTAGAACCTCTACCAATTAGCCCTCAAGGGCTGCTGCCTCCCGGAGGGAGGAGGCCTGATCCTCTCTTGGTGCCCCATTGTGAATAGGCTGTGCCACAAACTAGACCTGGTAAATGGCATGAAAAAGGAAACGGATTCATAGCAAAACATCTGAGCCCTCTTCTTTGGAGGACCTGGAGCAGTGATCTAACAGGCCAGTGATGGAATTTCAGGTCTCAGGAGGCAAGAGCTAAGGCAGAGAACCCTGATCTCCAGAGATCAGGGATCTCATTATTAGAGACCCCACAGGGATTTGGGTGGCAATAAATAGCGTATGACCAAGGGACTCTGGAATGCCTGAATTATGCTTGCCAAATACGCCTCACCTTCCCTGTCATCACTCTATCCCCATCTCTACTCCCTTGGCCTGGCTTCCAAACTCAGAGATATAAGGTCAGGAAATGCCCACAGTGAGGACCTGGCCTCCTAGTTCCTTGAACTCTGTATCTCCTGTGATAATCTCCTCACTCTGTGACACACAGCATCCTCTCCAATGGCCACCCTAGACTTGGTCATTACTCACAACTGTTTTGCCTAAAGAATAGAAAATTCAGGTACGCCATGCTGTGACGACACTTTTGTCTTTCCAGTTTGTTCATTTTGAATAGTTTCCTGCTATTAAAATCCTCTTTTTTTCCCCCAACATCACCAGCCCCTCTTCAGACCAAGAGTCAGTGGCGCACATTCCAATCTTTTATCAGTATATTAAACTCTTTTCCCATGGTCCTTTCATCACGTCCATTTAACAAAACCCAAAGCTTAAATGACTCAGACCTCAGTTCTACACCAACAGAGCTCTGGGGGGAAGAAATATATAAAAATTAAACAGATTGGTACCACTATAAATTTATGACACCAACTTCACCTGGACCACAACTCAGATCCTCTGGAAATTGTAACTCCCTTCAGTAAGATTTCTACAACATTTTTAATCTTTCTCTAAGTTTCTTAAAATACAAACCTCCCTACTTCTTCCTGTTCTTTGAGGAGGTGCAGTTACTTTTTTTTTTTTAGGTTTTTTTAGGGTTTTTAAAATTGTATATATAAGTTTTTATTGCTGTATAGTCAGTTTATAATGTTGCATCAATTTCTGGTGCACAGCACAATGCTTCAGCCACACATGAACAGACATGTATTCATTTTCATACTTCAGTGGGAAAACAGAAGCTGTAATAAAGGACGCTTTATATACAACCAGACAGCATCCCCACCCATTCTTTCCTTTTATCCGCAGTAAAATGGAGACGTCCATTCTCCAATCTGACGTTTCTTCATCTGAGCCCTGGCCCTCATCTTCTGTGGCTTTATCAGGAAACGCGGGCCACTTTCCCACCCCAGCCTCCTTTATGCCACCTCCATCTGTTGTAGCCAATTCATCTCTTAACCGGACGTCAGCTAACCTGCTTTAGCTACTGCCTTCTCTTTGTCTTTACTTTAGCAGCCAAATATAATTTTTGTTAGTCTTTGAAATTTTAATAACGTTTTAATTTAATAATAATAAAATATAAAATAATAAAAATAATAAATAAAAATAATAACAAAATTTAATAATAATCCGTTACTATTATTAAGTATAAAAAATAGATTATTATGTTATATATAATCTACATATTATACATGCTCACATTATATGAATATAAAATGTCAAATAAATTCTTTCTCTTCCTAACCATCCCCCAAATACATACCCCAGAGATAATCACTATAAGAGTGTGTGTAAATGTATGTAATATAAATATATATATATATATACACACACATCTGTATAAAAATTTCTTATGCAAATAGGAGCCTAGGATGCATGTTGTCCTACAACATGTTTTTTTCATTTTATACATTTTAGAAATCTTTCCACATGAGTGCATAAAAATATACCTATTCTTTTTAATAGATACATTTAATTTTAATGTTTTTTTAATATTCACTGCTCTATGTTTAGTGCCTAGGACATTGCCTGGCACATAGCAGGCACTCTGAATATTTGATGAATAAGTGAATGAGTAAATTACATTTTTATAAGCACAGTATATTTGAAACCAGTCCTTTATTGATAAACATTTGGATTATTTTCAGTTTATTGCTTTTACAAATAATCTTGACCTGAACAGCAGTTCATACCTTTCCTGTTGAGTTTTCTGGTCCATAAATCTTCCTGACTCCCTCTGCCTCTGCTTCTCTATCTGTTTTTGTGAAAATAGTCTCTGCTTCCTTTGTGATCAGCCAAGAAATTGCCCTTGATTGACATCCACAAAAAACCCCAAAAGAATAAGCCTATATACATTATAGAACTTGCTAGAAATTTCTATATTCCCAGTAAGGTCATTAGTGTAGTTCACCAACGTTTCTGATCTTCTCTTTCCAGATACATAGAAGGGTTGTTCTTCCCTGGTGCCTTTAAAGGTCCCATAAAGTGACTTGCTTCCTCCTCCAGTAAAATGTGCATTCTTAAAGAGCCAGCATGATTGTTCCATTCCTTCCCTCTGCAGCAGATGCTTCTTTTGCATGGGCCCCCAGGCAAAGCCCACTGGGCCAACTCAAGATGGGTATGTGTGATAGCAAGAAATAAACCTTGTTTGTAAAGCCCTTGAGATTTGAGATTTATTTGTTACGTAAGCCAACCTACCTCCTCCCAACCTCCCTGTGGTCCAGAGAAGGACCACATCAAGTTCTTACAGCTTTGTTTCGTTTAAGAATGTTTAAATTAAGTAATAATTAAAATACAATATTATATTAGTTTCAGGTGTGCAACATAGTGATTTGATATTTGTATACATTATGAAATGATTAATAAAATCAGTTACATCTGTTAATACACAGATTTGTCAGAATGTTATTGATTGTATTCCCTAAGTGTACAGTTCAACCCTGTGACATATTTATCTTATAGAAGTTTGTATTTCTCAATTTTCTTTACCTATTTTGTCTAAGGCAAAGAAGGGGCAAATTTCTTTCATCAGCCAGCAAGTTAGCCTGGGCTTATTCACATGGTGGTGGATGGGGGGGATCCTAATGCACAAAGTGATTTGCAAGGCTCTGCTTGCATCATATTTGCTACTTTTTGACCCATTGGACAAAGCAAATGACAAAGCAGCCCACAAGGGATGAGTAAAGCTTCTACAATGGAAGGGATTATTAAAGATGTAGTTACAAGACCAGGAAGCATCTGTGGACATTTTTTGCCATCTGCCATAAGAGGGGAGTCTCCAACCCAGTCTCCTCTGAATAGCTTTCTGATTGGAGGTGGTGAATCCACTCAATTACTCATCCCACTCCCCCCAGGACCCTTCAGAAGCCTGAGCTCCTTCCTACACCATCTCTAGTTCCCCAAATCTGCACTGGTGTCTATAGTACAAAATGGCTGTTCTGTATGGCTTGAGATAAAAGTCTGTCACTTTTGTACACAATTGTAGAAATAGTTTCTAAATCAGAACTCAATATTTTAAGGTTTGGTAACTTACCATTACTATGTGAATCTTCAAGAGCTGGAGGAATTAGAGAATTGAGTTATTTTAATCTCGATTACTCCTTAACTTCCAGTACTAGCATTCCTGTAATATTTCATATCCTACCCATAGATTAAGATCCTCCTGTCTTGTATTTGGCATTGCATTCTCTGCATGTTTCTTCTTTACAGCTTCCCAATTCTCAGGTATACTTTAAAAGGTCAAATACATCCCCAGGATTATGAAAACATAAATATATATATTTTATTTTAATATTTGTTAACATCTGTATCGTGGAAAATCTAGAATTACATTATATAATATGGTAGCCATTAGCCATATGTTGTTTTGAGCACTTCAAATAGGGCTAGTTCAAATTTAGATGTACTGTAAATAAAAATATGCATAACACACTTTGAAGATACGGTATGATGAAAAGAATGTTATCTATTACACTAATAACTTTTATATTGATTACATGTTGAAGTGAGAACATTTTGCAAATTTGGGTTTAATAAATGTATTATTAAAATTAATTTCATGTGTTTATTTTTAACTTTTTAAAATTTAACTATTGAAAAATGACAGATTAGCCACCAATTTTACCTAACTGACTTTTATAGGAAGTGTGACTCAGCAGCTAAGTACACAGTCTTTACCAGAACACATGGAACATTTAGCAAGTGCCACATTCTAAGCCATAAAGCATGTAACAATAAAATTGATAAATCTATGGCAGATTGGCCAGGAAGAAAAAAGAGAGAAGACACAAACTAACAATAGCCAGAGTGAGCATCACTACAGATTCTACAGCTATTCAAAGGAGAATAGGAAGTCACAACTGTAGAAATTAGTAAGGTAAAAAAATGCTGTATTTTGTGTCAGTGTGGCAGGAAAAGAACTCTCCCACACAGTGAAGTATATTGATACTGCAGCTTCTTTCTTGAGCATATATCCAAGTGAAAGCCTCAAGCAATTTTCTCCTTGTTTCTTTCTCGCTCCAGTTTTACAGTCTCCAGAAACAATTTACGTAACTCCCAGGGCGGCCACTTTTGAGTCCTGGGAGCTTGGGACACCCTATAAGAGATTTTGCCTTTCAAGACTATCTTGTAATCCTCAGTGTCTATCTGGAAAAGAAAATCAAAAGGGTGATTTCAGAAAGTGTCCCCATCCTGGTAAACGGTGTGCTCCTTTAGGAAGTCTTGTGGAAGAAGGAAGATTGGAAAATGAAGTATAACCAGGAATGACTGATGGGCAGGAAATCCCAGAAAAGTACTTAGGATCTTAGCAAGATGTTTCCCTGAGATCTGAATCCATATCTGTTCTTAAGTAATAATCAGCGTCAGTTTAAGCAGAGAGGGGGTATAAGCAGCAAGGGTATCTCCCCAAATATCTGGAAGAGCAACTAGCATGTTAATTCTGCTGACCAACCAGAAATGGAGCAAAAGCGCATCGTGTATTGGAGAAAGTACCGAAGCCTAGAGTTCTGGTCAGTAAGATTCTCCTGTTCACATACCTGGGACGGCCTGTTCGAAAATAGATGCATTAAAGAAAACAGCACACAGCGAAGTGATCTATTGGAGAAAATGGGCTATTTGGGGTCAATGAAGGACCTTCAGTAATAAAGCTTAGAGTCAGCAGGGAAGGAGTCTTTTTTTAAACTGAAGTTACTAAAGAAACATTTGTGATAAAGAGACATTGTTCTGTGAAAACTGGTAAGGATTGTGCAAATCCAAAATCCCCAAGCACCTCCTTACACACCAACCCCAAGAGTACTCTGCGTTTTTGAATCTTTTATAGGAAAGAATCTTAGAAAATGTTTTTTAATTACTTAGATAACAAAATAAGATTTAGTCTATATTAAAGTCATTGTATCAAATTTCATAAAACCTTATTGGAGAATTTAACTTAAAAATTTAATACATTGTTAACTACAGATAATTTTTAAAAAGAGATTTTAGGGAAGACATCTTACTGGGACAAGAAAAGTCTTCAGAATTTTGTGTCTTTTGTAAATAAAAGCTTAAAACTGTATAGCAACCCTAGGGTTTTCTCATTGAAACTTTCTTCTGGCTTTTCTCATTGAAAACTGCTGCTCAGAGAGCATTCTCCCATCTTGCCTTGTGTTCCCACATCTCTACTTATGCAGTTTTTCCCTACCATTCCCTTGATCCTCCTTCCCATCTAACGCAATTCCCAGCTTCCCTGTTCTTTTTGATGTTCTTGAACCCAATTTAAGTGGAGAAAGGGGATCCTCACACCTCCAACAAGAGATTCTTCAGACACAAGCTGGGTGTCCTACAATTCAATTCCATTCTGACACTGTCTAGCCAGAAATAGTGTCTGATCCCACAAGTTAAGCCTTACCAGACTGCTGCCCCGGATACCCACTTCAGATGTCAGTCACAAGCCCAGGTTATCACCTCTGCTTCTGACTGATCGACTATAGACTGGAAGTTCCAACAACCTCCTCCTTGAACTTCACGAAGCCACAAGTTCTAACCAACTGGCTTCAAAATAAAGATACTTTCGGATCCTTCGTAGAAATTAATGCAGATTAAAAATCATACAAGAAAAAGGGAGCTTTCTATAAATTAAAAGACACTTAAGAAACATATCAGCCAATTGCAGCATGTAGACCTTATTTGGATTCTATTCGGAACAAATAAACCCTTACAAAAAAAAAAATTATAAGGCAATGAGGAAAATTGGAAGACTAACTAAAATATTTGATATTATAGAATTATTATTGAATTTTAGATATGATAAGGGTTTGTGGTTATGTTTTTTTAAAGGCTTATCTTTTAAAAGTAATACTGAAATATTTAGCAATGAAATAATGTGTCTAAGGTTGCCTTCTAAATAACTTTGAGTGGGCAATATGGGTGTGGATATGGATAAAACAAGAATGGCCAGGAGTTGATAATTGCTGAAGCTGGGTAATAATAAGTATATGGAGCTTTGTATATGTTTTAAATTATCTAAAGGGAAAAAGAAGAAGTCATACTGTCTAATAAAAATTCACCTTTAATGCATAGATATTCATTTATATAAAGCATAATAAAATGCTCAGGTCACATTTCCCATGGAGTCCTACAGGTACTGTCAAATCTTTTCATTCTTATTTCATTTATGAAAATTACCAACTGCAAAAAATAAAACTTTACATTTATGAAATACCTTACTGTTTACAGATAACTTTTGTACACATAACTTATGACTTTAGACTCTAGTTAATTTTCTCAGAATTAGTGATAACAATTACAGTGTCACTCCTGCTTAATAGATGGTAAATGTATGACAATCAGCCAAAAACAAAAATATCACTGAGGATAATAAACTAATGTAAAAATAAAGAAATCATAAGCACATGTGAGTTCCTATTCATATATAGGAAAGTTACTTGCAATTCATTCTTTTTTTTTCATTGAGGCATAATTGACCTACATTATGTTAGTTCCAGAGGTACAACATATTTGATGTTTTTTTACATTTCAAAATGATCACCATGATAAATCTAGCTACCATCTGTCACCGTGCAAAGTTATTACAGTATTATTGGCTATATTTTCCCTGTGTGTTTCATCCCCACAATTCATTATCCATTTACTAGAGCAAAGCCCCAGAAATTTATACCAGATAGCAGTTTTTTTTCTAGTAATGGTAATAGTATAAACCTTAAAGTATTAAAACCTTTGGAAAATATTTTAGAATTCAACTTTTCCATTTCTATAATGGAAATGAATAAATAATTTATTAAACCGTTGATAAAGCAATTTGTTCACTGTCCATAAAAATTAGTATTAATAAAACAAGTATGATACCTCCCACAACGTAGTGTAAATTATTTCAATCTGATCATACGTTTAAATTTCTCATACAGAATGAATACATTTGCAATTGATTAGTCTAAACTACCTTCTGTGTTAATTGACACTTCTCTACTGCTTTCCCGGGGCCCTGAGAACCAGCAACTACTGTTCTCACCCCATAGGCTGGAGGGGCACAGGAGCAAGGCTGGAACCCCAAAGAGATGAACTTCAAGGAGGCGGCACAGAACTTGGGACTTGCTCCCTGGCTTAAGGCTTATGGCAAATGTTGACAACCTTGCACGAACAAAAGCTCCAAGTTCTCAGATTTCACCAGAAAAATGTCTAGAAGAGAGTGCACCAGCAGAAACACTCTCCAAACTAGGGTTCAGCTGCACAACAGTCAGCAAAACCTTAGGGTAACATATAGATCAGTACTGAGCTTTGAGTCACGAAGAAGCTGAGCAGAAGAGGGCAGAATTAGGGCTTCCGGAATCAACTGAATCAAAGGCAACAAGAAACCTCAATTTTATCAAGATCGGATGCCAGGAGCAAGCAGCCTTGTGGAACTCTGAGAGTACCTAGCAGTGTAACCCTAATCTTTTTGTGGTGGGAGTGGGGAAATTGCCATCTAGGAATGTAAATAATTTCTGAGTAACATGATAAACAGGGTTTGTTTGTTTGTTTGTATTTTTGGTTTTTTTAAGCACTTTGGTTCGGAGTGGGAGGTTTCGACAAACCATCCTCAACGTAAAACCTGAGTTAGATCAGGATGAACATTAAGTCCAGGGGAGTTTGGAAATTAATGAGAGAGGAAGCCATTCCTGAGAAGCACTCCCTGTTGGAAGAGTTGCGACTTTCATTATGAGTTTGAACTGCCCACAGTTGGATGAAATTTTAAAACAAACAAAACAAAAACTGATGGAGGGGAGAGGGCATAGCTGATGGTAGAGTGCTTGCTTAGCATGCCCAAGGTCCTGGCTTCAATCTCCAGTCCCTTCATTATAAATAAATAAATAAATAAATAAATAAATAAATAAATAAATAAATAAATAAATAACCTAATTACTACTCCCTCCCCCCAAAAAATATTAAAGAAAAAAAAAGCTGATGGAGAAAGTTAAATTTTCTTCCCAAAGTTCTAAAGCCTAGTGGGGAAAGTGAAGTTTGAAAAGACTCAGAAATACAAACAGGCCTGGAAAAAATGACTCAGACAATATCTGAAGGGGAGATTCCTTCTTGTTATTCCTGATTGAGGTAAGACACCTAATAGGTCACCCTCTGGTGCCGTTCTATCCGTCAGAAGAGGGGAAAGTGGAGCCTGGAGCGCTGAGACAGCATGCACCATGCACTGACATGGTCGGGAGTGGTGAAATATACAGAGGGGGAGGTTCTGGAAGACTTGAAGAATATTTGGAATATATTCTATACCAAGAGATACTTCCAGTCCTGTGTCACATCTCTGACAAAAGCGGCAAAAGACAATTGTGTACAGGCATAATTTTTACCTTTCATGGGAAGTAATACTTGAAGTTACGTTGATGTTTATTAACAGAAGACAGTGAATCTGGGGGGATATCTGAAGTTGACCTTCCCGCCAAGTTCAGCTGCAGACTGTTATAAGAGTTCAAAATCTGAAGTGATGGCTCTCACTAACTGGGTAAATGATGGTGAAATACTGAGTATAGCATACTCAAATTGCAGCCTCCCAGAGAGGAAGGAAAGCAACTAAATGCACAGTAAATTTGCTTTAATTTAGAAGGAGAATCCAAGATAATACTGAATATTAGTTAGAAAAAAATTCACTAGAAGACAATTTTGAATTATCTATCCTATTAATCACCTACAATGTTCTAAGCACTTTACATAAATATTCTACTTAATCTTACGACAATCTTAAGATCTTTTTATCCTCTTCTCAAAAAATATTAAGTAACACTTGCCAAAAAATTTATAAACAGTAAGTGGCTGGGCCAGGATCTGAACCAGGTATGTGCTATGCACTATAACCTAGTACTTTTTAAATGATGTAAAATAGATAACTAGGTAGGCACAGTGAAGGTATGAAAATGGGGTTAAAGTCTAGAAAGCACTCTCTCCCTCCTCCAATCATGAAAGGGCGTAATCATGAGCTAATAAATAAATGAGTATGGACATTGATACAACCCACAGCCCTTATTCAAATGTTTATATTCATGAGTGAATTTCAATTCTATATAATTTTATCACATATGTAGGCTTGTGTATCCACCACCACAGTCAAGATACAGAACAGAACTGTAAGAATACAGAATAAGAATGCCCTCAGCTCCCAAGGAGCTGATCTAGTGGAATAATCTGGAGAACAATAAACATAAAATCTAATACCCTGGCTATTGTTTCCCGCCCTGGTGAAAATCAGTGAGCCGATAGAGGGAGCCAAAACAGCACAGATGAAACATCTGATCACTGGGACTTAGACGCTGTGTCCTGCAAAACTGGTGGCTTAGTAACCTTAGGGACATCAGGTGTAGCTGTAGGAAGGCCAAAAGTGGCAGGCAATAAAAGCATTGAAAAGATGAATTCTACACGGAGGAAAATTGCAGTTTCTCCAGTATCTGAATGCCTTATTGGAAAAATGTTCTAAGAAAATGGGAAAACCTGCCATTACCGCCCCAGATCACTAGGGTATGAAAGATCACCTCCTTTGCAATTTTTTATTTGATTTATATTAAAATATGTGATACATGAAAAGTACAATTAAGTACAGAGCTAGCTGACTTTTTATATATTGACTCACACGCATGTCACACCATCCAGATGAAGTAACCAAATGTTACCAGAGCCTTCATAGCCCTGCTTATGCCCCGTTCCCAAGAGGGATTGCTCTTCTGACTTTGAACACTGTGGATTACTTTTGCTTGTTTCTGTATATTGCATAAATGAAATAAAGCTGTATGTACTATTCTGTGCCTGGCATCTTTCATTAAATGTTTTATGTTTTGAAATTCATCCATATAATCATACATTCCATTGTTGTGGCATAGTTCATCATGTGATATATTGCAATTAATTTATTCCCTCTCCTGCACATAGCACTTTGGTAGTTTCCAGTTTGGGGCTATTGCAGACAGCACTGCTACCAACATTCTAATATGTGTCCATTGTTGGACAGATGTGTGCGTTTCTGAGGGTTAAAACCTAGGAGTGGGATTGCTAGATCACAGAGCATGCATGTGTTCAGCTTTGGGAGTTACTGCCAAAGAATTTTCCAAGGCAGTTGGACAAATTTACACTTTCACCAGCAATTTTTCAAAGTTATGGCTGCAACACATCCTTGTTAACACTTGGTATTTTGTCATTTTAGCAATTCTGGGTATGGGGCAAAATGACACTGTGGTTTTCACTTTAATTTCCCTGATGACTAAATTAAGTTGATCATCTTTTCATATGTCATCGGCCAGCTGAATATCCCTTTTCGTGAAGGCTCATAGGGTCCATTCTTGTAATGGGTTCATTATACTTTTCTGATTGATTTGTAAGAGTTTCTTACACATTTTGGGTATAAGTTCTTAACTGGACGTACATATGACAAATGTCACTTCCCAGCCTGTGTCCTGCCCTCTCACTCCCTTAACCGCGTCTGTGTTGCTGTGCGAGGGCCGCCGTAACGCAGCACCACAGACTGGGTGGCTTAAACAACAGAGAGTCATTTTCTCGCAGTTCTGGAGACTGAAAATCTGAGATCAAAATGATAGTAGGTTTGGTTTCTTACAAGACCTGGAAAGGAGAATCCGTCCCGGGTCTCCCCGTGGCCTGCAGATGGCCTCCTTCTGGCTGTGTCTCCCCCGGTCACCGCCCTACACTCACGTGTCTGATACCTCTCCGTGTGTCCAGATCGCCTCTTCTGATAAGGATACCAGTCATGTTGAATTAGGTGCTGCCCTAAAGGTCTCATTTTTTAAAACTGAAGTATATTTTATTTACAATATTGTGCTAGTTTCAGTTGAACAGCAAAGTAATTCAGTTATATATATTTTTTCAGAGTATTTTCTATGATATGTTATTACAAGATATTGAACACTGTTCCCTGTGTTATGCAATAAATCCCTTTCACTTATCTATTTTATGGAAAGTAGTTTGTATCTGTTAATTCCATACCCCTAATTTATCTCTCCCCCACTCACTTCCCCCTTTGGTAACTATAAGTTTGTTTTCTATGTCTGTGAGTCTGTTTCTGTTTTGTATAGAGATTAATTTGTACTTTTTTAAGATTCCATATATAAGTGATATAATATGATATTTGTATCTCTCTGTCTGACTTACTTTACTCGTATGAGAATCTCTGGGTCCATCCATGTTGCTGTAAAGGACAGTATTTCATTCTTTTTATGGCTGAGTAATATTCCATGATATACGTGTGTGTATATATATATATATATATATATATATATATATATATATATATCACATCTTCTTAAACCAACTATCTGTTGATGGACGTTTGGGTTATTTCCATGTCTTGGCTATTGTAAATAGTGCTGCTATGAACATTGGGGTTCGTGTATCTTTTTGAACTAGAATTTCATCTTAAAGACCTCACTTTAACTTAATCACCTTTTAAAAGACCTTATCTCCAAACACAGTTAAATTCTGAGGTACTAGAGTAATTCACACTTGAACATATGAATTTGGGGGGACACAATTCAGCTCAATTCAGTAGATTTTTTTGAGACATAATTGACATCTCACAAAATTCATCATTTTAAAGTCTACAGTTCATAAAGTTGTGCAACCATCATCATTGTGTAATTCCAGAATATTTTCATCACCCCGAAAAGAAACCCCATACCCTTTAGCCATCACTATTCACTCCCTGTCTCCCCTACTCCCTGACAACTACTAGCCTACTTTTTGTCTCTGTAGAGTTGCCTGTTCTGGACATTTCACATAAATTAAATCATGCAGTATGTAGTCTTTTGTGTCTGGCTTCTTTCCTTTAGTGTAATATTGCCAAGGTTCGTCCACGTTGGAGCATATGTCAGAGCTTCATTCCTTTTTATGGCTGAATAGTATGCCATGTATGGATAGACCACATTTTGTTTATCCATTCATCAGTTGCGTTGTTTCCACTTTGGGGCTCTTATGAATAACGCTGCTATGAATATTCACGTACACATGTTTTTGAAGATATGCTCTTGGGCACATAGCCGGAAGTGAACGTCCGCACCCTATAAGAGCTCTTACTTTTTGAGGAATTGCCAAACTTTACATTCCTACCAGCAGTGTATGAGTGTTCCAATTTCTCCACATCCTCCCCAACACTTGTAATTTTCCACTAAAAAAATTATAGTCATTCCAGTGGGTGGGAAGTGATTTGTGGGAAGACTAGTAACACTGAGAATCTTTTTATGTGCTGATTACCATTTGTACCTCATCTTTGGGGAAACTTAATGATGTCTTTAAATAAACAGAAATATTTGTTTTGATATTGGACAACATAACTTTTTTATAAAACTTTTTACTTTGCTGTGTATCAGAAGTTTGCCTACTTTAGGATCATAAAGATGTTCTTCCACACACATTACTTATTTATTTTTACCTTTCACATGCAGATCTGTAATCCACTTTGGATTTATTTTGGGTAAATGTAAGGTAGAAGCCAAGATACAATTTTTCCACATAGCCCTACAATTAACCTAGGCAATATGCATTGAAAAAAACATCTTTTCCCACCACACTGAAGAGTTAAATTTTTCCGGTTAAGGTAAATATAAATTATATATAGATTTCTGAATTGTCTATTCAGCTACATAGTTAGCTTGATTCTATTTCTACCAGTGCCACTGTCTTAATTTATATAGCTTTATAATCCCTCTTAAAATCTAGTAGTATTTGTCTTCCAGCTTTGTTCTGTTTCAAGATTATCTTGGCTATTCTTGACTTTTTTATGACTCTGGTGCTCTCCTTATAAACCCAGAAAATAAAGAGATTACATATAATATTTTCAGAGACAGAAAAAATGATATTGAATCCATGATGAAAGAACAGGGTAATACTTAAAAGGAACATATAGGAAACAAGAACAAGTTATTGGAAATTAAAATTTTTTTTACTGAACTTTTGATCCACTGCTTTAGTATCAAAGAGCATCTCATTTAATTCTTTATTTGTGTTATAATATTCACCATGCACTGAGAACCCCTAAGGAAAATACAAATACGAACTTATAGTAGAGGAAGGAAAAACATTCCACATAAAACAGGGAGATGAATGCAATTGCTCTACTTTCTAGGGATAGGAGGATTATTTCAAAAAAGAAAGTAAATACTCAATGTTGACGCTGTAATCCCATTTTACATGGTAAAAATTCAAGTTAATAAAGAAGCAGACAGGAGACTGGAGGATCCTTCTTAGAAGAAATTGGACAGCAGCAGAGAAGACACCAGTAAACCCTGATATTTTGGGATTCCTCTGAATTTGTTAGCATAACATTAGCTGCTGAAACAAAGGCAGGAGTTTATATCTTTTCATGGAACAGTCCAGAGGCAGAGCATATTCAGGATTGTCAGGAGCTCTGTCCAAAGAGGTCATCCAGGGATCAGGTCCCTTCCTCTTTGTTGCTACAACATCTCCAAGGGTATTGTCCTCATCAGCATGGTGAAAGCCAGCTCACCAGCATCCTGTCAGCATTTCAGCCCTCATAGAGTGAAAGAGGAAATGGGAAAAGTGACTGGGAAGCTGCACCCATGGGGAGGTTGGTCAAGGGAGGCTCTTGCTGGGGAGCCATTCACCCTGTGAATACTTAAATGGGTGAAAAGTAGTTCTATTACTTAAAGTGGGTATGGGAAATACATACTAGGAAACAATTAATGGCCTCTTCTATGGCCCAGAACAAGAAAAAAAAAAAAAATAGCTCACCTCCTAATCTCCTCCTGCACATAGAACTTAAATCAGCTTCTCTGGGCTTACCTTTGAAAATTAACATAAGACCTAGAATCATCATCAACAGAAATCTGCAGTGAATAGAATTTCCAAAGAAACTATTATTAATATCCTCTGGGGTATTTGAGTAGCCTGCACATCCATAAAGAACAGAATATTTTTTTTAATGATGGGAACATTTTATAAAATTAATAAAATCATTAAAGTACAAATATAAGGAAATATCCTCAGAGAACAGAGGGGAAGAGCAAGTCAGAGTTGATGGTATAAGAAATAGGAGAAAATTTAGAAAATTATAGAATTGACAAAAAGTTCCTAAATCTGACCAGTAGGATATCCATAAATTAAAAAGAAAAAAATAAAGAAGAGAAAATCACTGAAGAAACTACACCAACGAAATGTCTCTGGATAAAAGAATATGTGTTTCCTTGTGGAAGAATAGAGATAAGGAAAAATCCTGTACAATCAGTAGTACAAGTGGCTTCTGACTTCTCCATTACCATATTGGAAACTATCATACAAAGAAGATATGCTTTACAAGTTTGAAAAGAAAATTATTTTTAACCCAGTTTTTAAAATTCAGCAGAAATACCAATCAAGTGTTCAGATAGACAGTTTCAAACTTGCAGGAGCTCAATATTTTACTTTCTATATATCATCTCCTAGGTAGCTCCAGTAAAATGAGAAAATAAATCAAGAAATAGGAGGATCTGAATCCAAGAAGCAAAGACAGGGCAGGAAAACTAGGATAAAGATTTAAGAGCATCCACTTCTGTTGAAGTCTGTAACAGTCACTGTCAAATTCCAGTCAATATCACCAGGGCCCTACTATTTCAGCACACTCTGCGCAATTTCCAAAAACCAGTATCTACTCTGTTTTCCCCAAGCTTTCCCTGAGCCATTGAAGACTACTCTGACAGCTTGCACAGCAGGTCAAAAGTACCAAGTAATTTACACCTCCCAGAAGCAGACTTAATATCCATGAGTGATGGAAGATGGTGTATCAGTACCCCAGCTCCCTTGCCCTCTGAAAGGGAAAACTCTCAGGTGTATGACATTCCCTCATAGTTTCCCTCATAATTTCCCTCATGGGTTTAGATTCCAGTCACCCATAGAGACAAGTGACCTGACAAAGCACCTCTTATTGGCTGCCTTCCCTTCTCTGTCTCACTCAATTTCTTAAATACCCATAAAAATATGTTGAGCTCATATGTAACAATCCACCTACTATTTTGGAATATATAACACCTTAAAACACCAGTTATCTAATTATCCAACACAGATATGACCTCACAAATGCAGAATGCAAAGGTATAAAACACAAAATATGACAGGTTTTCATTCTGCTCTCAAAAAAAATTTATTCTAATGTAAATGAACAGTGCTTAAGAAATAAAATTGATTCAAATAGCACTTAACAAAGTAAATAAGCAAGAAAGTAATGTTTAAAATTATTATTTAATTATTGAAGACTCTTCTTTTTTCTCTTTTTATTGAAATATAGTTTATTTACAATGTTGTATTAGTTTCTGCTGTACAGCATAGTGATTCATTTATATTCAGATTTTCATATTCTTTTTCATTATAGGTTATTACAAGATATTGAATACAGTTCCCTGTGCTATGAAGTAGGATAATGGTGTTTCTGTATTTTATATATAGTAGTTTGTATCTGCTAATCTGAAACTCCTAATTTATCCCTCCCCCTACATTTTGCCATTGGTAACCATAAATTTGCTTTCTATGTCTGTGAGTCTGTTTCTATTTTGTAAATAAGTTCATTTGTATCATTCTTTAGATTCCACATATAAGTGATATCATGTGATACTTGGCTTTCTCTGTCTGAATTACTTTACTCAATATCATAATCTCTAGGTCCATCTGTATTGCTGCAAATGACATTATTTCATTCTTTTTTATAGTTAAGTAATATTCCATTGTATATATGCACCACATCTACTTTTTCAATCATCTGTCAGTGGACATTTAGGTTGCTTCCATGTTTTAGCTGTTGTAAATAGTGCTGCTATGAACATTGGGGTAAATAGTGCTGCTATGAATATTGGAGTGTATCTTTTCAAGTCAGAGATTTTCCAGATATATGCCCAAGGGTGGGATTACTGGGTCATATGGTAACTTTATTTTCAGTTTTTTAAGGAATATCCATACTGTTTTCCATAGTGGCTGCACCAAATTACATTCCCACTAACAGTGTAGGAGTGTTCCCTTTTCTCCCCACCCTCTCCAGCATTTATTGTTTGTGGACTTTTTAATGATGGCCATTCTGGCCAGTGTGAGTTGATACCTTGTTGTAATTTTGATTTTCATTTCTCCAATAACTAGCGATGTTGAGCATCTTTTCACATGCATGTTGGCAATCTGTAGAACTTATTTGGAGAAATGCCTATTTAGGACTTTTGTCTATTTTTTTATTGGATTGTTTGGTTTTTTTTTTTTTACATCAACTATATGAACTGTATGATCTATATATTCTGGAAACTAAGTCTTTGTCAGTTGCATCATTTGCAAATATTTCCTCCCAGTCCAATCTGTAGGTTACCTTTTTGTTTTGTTTATGGTTTCCTTTGCTGTGCAAAAGCTTGTAAGTTTGGTTGGGTCCCATTTGTTTATTTCTGATTTTATTTCTATTGCCTTGGGAGACTGACCTAGGAAAACATTTCTATGATTTACATCAGAGAATGTTTGATTGAAGACTTTTCTGAGTGAGGGTTGGTAGCAAGTGGTGACAGTTGGTGGTGGGGGAGACACAGTCACTCTTGCTGGTGGGAGAAGGTGAGTGAGAATTAGTGAGGGCCAGTGAGTGAAACAGTTAGTGCCTGATAGCTGTCCATACCTAACTCTAAGGAACTGGTCCACATCCTCTCCTCCGGGCAATGCAGACCTTGGAAGTGACTATAAGGAACCACTGCAGGAAGCCACAGACGTAAAATGGACATCTGTTGGGTTTCTTTTGCTTACAGTTATAGAGCTCCTGCTAACCTGACTATGTTGATAATTCATTTTCTGTTTCTGTTTTGTTTTTTCATGTGATAAATTTGCCCACCTCCTGATAAGGCAATGCCAATTATTTTTCTATATGTTCTAAAAGTTATTTTTAATATTTATCATAAAGTTACCCATGTTCATTTTCTTCCTCTTCCACCAACAGTCAATGAGCTTCAGGTAGAACCAGTTCCCCTCTTGTAAGTTCTTCTGATGAGGCTTCTCTAGGCTCCTTAGTCTCACCTACATTCTTGACGGTCTCTTCCACTTTCATTCCTTATGTTTTCATTGAATAAAATGGAGACATGACACTGAAAGTGCACAAGACACTTAAACAATGAGAGCAGAAAGGTGATCCTATTGAGAAATGTCTGAAGCACCACAGGAGTTCATGCTACAGCCTCATGCCCTAAGCCAAAAAGGGAAACTCAAGATTTGCTATAATGGATTTTTTACATATTTGTAAATTTCACATAAGTCATTTTGTAGGCAGGATTAGCAAATACTCAATTTGTGAAAATTCAGATAACAAGAGCTACCATCTTAGGTACAATGTCCAATGGGAGTGGAAAAGCTGAATAATTAACTCTAAGAAAGGAAAGGGAATCGTGCTAGAGCCAACTAAAAGCAAGTGATACAGGGATCTGATAAAGAGAAATGAGACACTTAAACAGAGATAGAAAGTAATAGACAAGAAAAGCATGTCCACGGAGCCATACAGGAAAGGCAACTGTAGAAGAAGACATCTGTGCTCCACCCATACTCCTACCCTGGAGGGTACTGGAGACAATCCCATGGTCCCACCGGCCCCCACCATCTCCGTCCTCAGGAATGTACTCTGCTGGCCCACAGTGTGGGTCAGAAGTCCTGGGAGACAATGCTGCTAGAAGCCTGCCCCAATGAGGGGAGGGGTTGGTGGATAAATATCTCAGGTGCTAATCCTCAAGAGTACATTCTGAGTTGTGTTCCACACACCTTCAGAGGGCAGTCAGCAGAGCTGATCTCCTGTTGGCAGCAATAATAGTCCCTTCAATCATGTTCCCTCTTGAGGCTGTCCTCTCGTCCACATCTTATTACCCACTAGCTCCCAGTGAATTCCTGGGGTCACCTCCCAAGGAAACTATATCCTCATAAATCTTTGACTCAGGGACACTAAAATAAACATCAGCCAAAAGGAATTCCTAGTAGCAGGAGTGGATTATGGTTTTGAAGACCATGGATAGATACTTTCCATGTTAAGTAGGTTTCTCTAGCAGTTCAAGCCTCTCTTGTATCTAAGGTTTAGTAGAAGCCTGATACACACCATTGCCTCATGGGAGTCCTCTGGGGACATTAAACAAAAGAGGCCAATGTTCCCCATAGAGTTCTGTGTACAAAAGAGAGACAATGAAAGGATCTGAGATATGAATGTGAGAGAGATTTCAGAGGATGCCAGAGCTGGAAAATGTGGTGAGTGGAAGGAATAGAAGCCTCCAGAATACCCCCAAGACAAACGTGATCAATATGGGGTTTCTCCTCCCTTGGGGGTAGCTGCTTGAGCCATTCTACTTTACTATTAAGGAAAATGACAACCAATCAGATCAAAGACTTGGGAGCTCACAGGGGGCTGCCGGCTGGGTTTCCACTCATCGGGCTTTCAGAGTTTGTTCCTAAAGATGGAAGGAGATCAGATGAGACATAGACCCACTTCCTGGGAGGCAAAAGTCAGGAGGTGAGGATTACTGAGGCCAAGTGCATGCAGGTTAGAAAAGGGCACGACTGCTACAAATGGGGGCCAGTGGACAAGGTTATTTGAGTATGTTGATATTTAATCTAAATCCTGACCACTGAGTGATTTGTGTGTGTAGAACTGTGGAGTAAAGGCAATCCAGGGAAACGTACTGGTGTGAACCCAAGTCCGTATGCCCAAGGTCCCTACACTAAAAAAAAAAAAAAAATTCTGTCAACTTTATGTAATAAGTTTGACTAGGACCCTCACTTGATGAGGTTCTAAATGACCATGAAGACAAATTGCTGTGATATATGAAGATTTATTACAATGCATTTTAGTGCCAAAGAGATGGTAAAGTTGATACACTGAAGTGATTCATATTGGATTAAAGGCAGCAAGGCACATTTTTCCTCCCTCTTTTGGGAAGAATTATACTGATGACTCCTGAGTCTTCTTCTCCTTGTCTCTCTGAAGCTTCAGTATTTCAATCTCCAGGGAGAGTTTATACACCTCCAGGGCCAATTTCACCTCCTCTGGATTTGGGAGGCACTGCATGAGATCCCTGGCTACAAGTACCTGCTCACAGCCTTCAGGGTACACCTATGGGAGAAACAGATGGTGAGGTGCTTGAAAGGCTTCTCTCCTAATCGTGAAGGGGGCGGAGGATTCATGCTGACAAAGGCAGGACTACAGGGTCAGGACCAAGACCCACCGCATGACTGGTGGGTGAGCAGTAAAACCTGAAAACACCGTGGGCCCCACCATCATCTTCCTCAGAGAGACACAGCTCTGCTCTGAGACAGCGTCCCAGAAAGCCTCTGCGGGGACAGAGGCAATTTCTGCTGACCATCCAGAAATGGAACAACAGTGTATCATATAGTCTAGGAAAGTAAAGTTAGGAGTCAGTACCCCAGGTCTCTGAGACCCTCCACTCCCAGGGGGCTCTGTTTTCCCTGTTATCAAGTGAGAGCAGAAGACTTGCCACTCTTATCTGACCAGAGGGCTTCAAGGCAAAAATGAGAGTTCCTTTGAAAGACTCAGAAATGAATCCTGGCAAGCAGGACATGCTTTGGGGGAGGCACCCTTTTTAGGGTTTGATAGCTCAGAAACTTCCTTGAATTGTACTGCTTACCCACTCACACTTGGGCACCTCCGGGTACCAGGTTCTGTTCTCTGAGCAAGTGATGCTTTCGGAACCAACCAAACCATAGCGGGGGTCACACTGGACCTTGACACTTTCAGGCTCAGTATATCGATCCTTATCCACAGATAACATTCCATGTTCTATCTCTGGTTTCCAACACAGAGCTAGAAAGGAAACATAATTTTAAGCAATCTGCAAATCTAAGAAAAAAGGATATGAGAGACTAAGGTATTAAGAATAAACTAGACTTAAGTGCTGCTGATTGCTTTGCCTTTTCTTTTGAGAATAAAAATAATATTCATTATTCCACATTTCCATGAAAATTTTGCTACAGATCACAGTTACACTCAGATAAAATGGACCACTTCTAGAATATTTCTGGAAATATATAGGAAACTAGGAATAGGGGCTGCCTCAAAGAGGCTGAATTTTGCACCTGGGAGAAAAAAAGTAGGGAAGATTAATGTTTCTGTGTGCCCTCTGAACTTTTTGTTTCAGGTACCATCCGAATATAGTAAGTATTTTAAGTAAATCAAGTCAAGTCAAATGTTTCTTTTCCCATCTCTGGCAGGTAGAAACTGTGCTCTGAACCCTTTCATGAAGTTCCCCCTACTTAGCTGTGCGCTGCGGAGGGAGCTGGAGTTACCTTTACATTGAGGGACTGCAGGGGACCAGACTGCAGCACTGCAGGTGAGTTTGCTCGCTCCAACCAGAGTGTACCCTTCATCACATTCATATACAACATCATCTTTGAAACTGAAGTATGCACTGACTAATTTATAGCGTCCGTGGGCAATGACAGGAGGAGAATCACAACCTTGAGGTGAGACATAAAAGTGAGAGAGCGTGAGGGTATAGAATGCGTGTAATAACACTCCCCAGAATCTGTGTGGTTCACACGAGGCTCCCTTCTGTCCCCCTGTCTTCTCTGCCCACAGGATCCCTGAGCCAAACCCAAGACCTGTGCTGCCCTCCTGTAGCCCTGAAGCTGGGGAACCGTAGAAACGCCAACGAATGACAAGCACTTAGGATTTGCTTCATTTTATCTACAAGTTCACTAAACTGCACTGTTCAGGAGCCATTTGGGCTGAAGTCCCAGGGTACTAGTGGTCCACTGCACTGATTTCAGGCTAAATGCAGACAAGTACATCTGGGAGAAATTGCAAGGATGCAAAATAAATCCAGTCTCTGACTCATTGCTCTCAATCAAATCTGTCCATCCATCCCCCCAAAAATATACTTACTGCATTTTAAAATATTTTTTAAAAGAGCTGATAGAATGATTAAAAATGATGACTTGCATGTTGAAATAATAGACTTGACACAGTGCTGAGCATCTCTCTGAAAGGGAACACTGACAGGATCCACAAACGGTGCATGAGAAATTTAAATAAATTAATTTAATTTAATTCGCAGGAATGTCAGGGAAAATATTATGCTGATGGGCCATAGTACCTCTAAGGACAATCCTAAGATGCCTCCTAGAGGCAGGGCAAACAGATGCCCACAGTAAGTGAGATTCAAACGCTGGAGTTGCCATGCCAAGTGGTAGAAGAAGGGGTTAAATGACTCAGAAAAGTGAGCATCTGGAGTGGATACGCCATACACATGTTAGAAACCCCACCAGATGATTCTGTTACCTGGGACAGCCTGAGGATACATTAACAAGGTCATAAGGAATTTCCCAATGAAAGGAGCACATATATCAAAGGCCAGAGCTGATGACAGGAAGGCCATTAAAGAACAACTTTCACACTTAGCAGTAGTAGTCTGAGAGGTGCTAATACTCTTTAAAGGTAAGTACTATAATCATCATGATGAGTGGCAAGTTAGAGAGACAGTTAGAGGTGCCTGAGAGTTTTGGAGGTGGTTCATGGAACGGGACACTCATCAGGGTAAAGAGACACCACCCCATCTGTACCATCAAAAGAAACTGAGGGTGGATGATCAGGAGACTGATGGCATTTGGTCCAATAAGAAGTTACAATCCCTTGCTCAGTGCCTGGACCTGTGCCAGTCGTCAGGTCTGGAGATCACTGACTGAAGAAAAAGACAGTTTCCAGGAGTAGATGCTACAACACCTTGGGAAGTACGCTCAGTACCGAGTGCCACAGTCCCAGAGGACCTATGTCTATTTTTGGAGGTAACTGTGCAGCAGTGAAAGCCACACAGTAATGCAAGTACTGTTGGACAGAGAGCTTGACTTGACACAGCTACCTGGAACCAGCATGGTCTCCCTATTACACCATCTGGTGGCTGTGTCCATTACCTTTGAAAGTATAAACAGAGTAGACAAAATTGGTAGTTGGCACAACCCCCATTTTTGGTCCTTGGCCTGTGGGGTAAGAGCTGTCATATCCATGAAGGCCAAGAAGAAGCCATTGATATTACCTATACCCCTCCCCCTTGAGGCATAGGGGGTAAATTCCTTAAAATATCATGTACCAGGAGGTAGGAGAAAGGGAGAAATGAGTGCCACTCTTAAAGAACAAAAGGTGCAGGAGTGATCATCATACCCCCATGTGCTTACCAGTGTGTCTACGACAAAAATTGGGATTCTGGAGAATTACAGTGGACTGCTGAAAATCCAGCAGGTTTAGCTCCTATTGTAACCACTGTGCTAGATGTGATATCTTTGCTAGAGCAGATTAGTAAGTCTTCAGATAAATGAGGTTGTTGATTCAACAGAGGCCTTCTTTTCCATCCTTATCAGAAAAGATGGTCACAAATAGTTTGCACACTCATGAAAGGGTCAAAATCTTATATGTGCATGTGTAACCCTTGGCTGTAATAACTTACCTGTCCCTGTCATAATAGAGTCTGAAGACATCATGACCATGTGGACATCCACAGAATATCACATTGATCCAGCATATCTATGGCATCATGTTAATTCCACTGAACAAGCAAAAAGTCACTAGCTTAACGATGTTTCAGAATATAAAAGGTAGAGAAGGATGAAAAGAAGCACGTTCAGAAAGGCAGGTTCAAACAGATTTGGACAGATCTGATACTGCAGTTTAAGGCATATGGACCAGAAGGAAGGGAAGAAAAGAGAATAAATGCCAAGAAACAAAAGGAAATAATTGGAAACTCTAGCTTCTCTATTAGATGTGGCCTGTTTTCACTGATTGAGAAAAAGAAAGGACACCAGGAGGGTCAAAAGAATGGGAACGAGCGTTTTTTCATTTTTCCAACTGAATGATGCTGCAGTAAAGGACTTTCACTGCAAATTGATTTGCTACATTCAAATTACACACACAATGTTAGGGGTAAAAAAGTAGAACACATAAAAAACACCAACATCAAACAAAGCATCAGCTTTACACATTTCCTAAACTCTAAATTCTAAAAGCAAATTATGAAAAAAGCATGGTAGAGAACAAACCATGGTATTTTTCTCTTTCTCAACAGAAGGCACGACAGTTAACAATACTTACCTCCCTGAGATGTTCATTGTTCTAACCCACCAGCCCAAGTCTCTTTGACCTAATTTGAAACTTTCCCTTAATAATGTCCATCATTTTGAATGTTCATAGTAGCATTATTTACAATAGCCAAGATATGGAAGGAACCATAAGTGTCAATCAACAGATGAATGCATAAAGAAGTTGTGATATATATGAAGTTTTGCCATTTGCAACAACCTGGATGGATCTGGAGAGTATTATGGTTAGTGAAAAAGTCAAACAGAGAAAGACAAATACTCTATGTTTTCTCTTATACGTAGGATCTAAAAAAATAAAACAAATTAATGAGTATAACAAAGCAGAAAAAGACTCACAGATACAGAGAACGAACTAGTGGTTACCAGTTGGGAAGCTGGGAGGAGCAAGATAAGAGTAGGGGATTAAGAGATACAACCGAGTATGTATAAAGGAAATAAGCTACAGGAATGTACAGTACAACACACAGAATATAGCCGATTGTATAACTGTGAATGGAGTATCACCTTATGGCCTTTAAAAATTATGAATCTCTAGCTTGTACATCTAAAACTGATATAATATTGCACATCAACTATACTTCAATTGAAAAATAATAATCATCATTTTGATGTGAAGAAACATCTAAAATAGCATGATTCCATAAGCTCTTACTTGGCTCACATGCTGGTGTCTTGGGATTCCATGTGCCCTCCCCTGTGCATCTAGCACTAAATGTACGTTTCCCATGACATGTATATGAAACCGAATCTCCAAAGAAATAGACACAGCCATTGTTGAAGCCACTTGGTCTGCGATGAGTGATTGTGATATCCTTCAGGTCTGGTATTGGGCAACATACCTCTAAAAAATATGAAAGAAGGCTAATGATTAGTAAAATCACCATGAGAAGGCTCCTATGGCTAAAAACCTAAATTCTACTTTTAGAAGATCTCACGAGACACTGAAGAGAGGCTGGGAAAACAGACACATTGAGTCTGCTCTCCCTGGCCCGGATTTGCTGCAAGTACTCCAACTCGGTCATTTCCTCCAACTAAATATTTTCATTAGGATCCTTCCAAAATAAGAAGTTGGATTAGCCTGAATGAGAATGTAAATCTTTCAAAATTGTTTTAGAGCAATGAGAAATAACATCCATCTGCTTATGGCTTCACTAGGGTTACCTCATTATTAAGCTCTCCAATAACTTACACTTCTTCAGTCACAGGAGGAAGAAGATGCACAAAAGTCTGTAGCTGCCTGACACCTAACGCATAAAAATAGATTTAAATTATTGCTTAAGGCCAGATTTTTCTTTTTTGATGCCCAATTTAAGAGAACTAGCTATTCAAATTCTTTCATTTTTAATACAATAAGAGCTAATACAGGGATATAATTTTTATTCATTAGTAGAAATATTTTCAGATAGAACTTGATAGCATTGGATATAAGTGGAAACATCAGAACAGAATAAAATACTCTTCTCCATACCTGTATCTTGACCAGCATGACAACGGGGTCTTTCAGGCACACTCAAATATTCTCAGCACTCATTTGCTTATGAATTATAATAAAAATACCCAACATTCATGTGGTTTCCAAACAGTAACAATAATTTTTATGTAATGCTTTACATTATAGGAAATACTTTTAAATAGTTAAGTCATGATTCTAAATTCCTATTTAGTCAGATTTTATGATAACTTGGATAAATACTATTTTACTTCTGCCTTTGAAGTGGTTGAAAAGTTCCTTACTAAATAATTAAATCAATAAGACCATAGTGGGTAAAAATAAATATAATTTAAAAGTAGGTGTTTAAACATGTATAAACATTCATTTATACAGAAAAAAATTAAGGTATTAATTGCATGTCATTGTTTTTAGTCATTAAAGAGGATTCTCAAAGGTTTATACTAATCAATACTTTGTCATTTAAGTGGTGGCAATAATTTTTGTTAAACATATTTTTAATTCAGTCATATTGTTAAAACCTTTTATTCTATTTCTCCAAAATGAGTCTGAACAACTGCAAATTAAACCTTAAGTCCTAATGTGAAATGAATATTCTCTCATTAGGTAGATCTAAACCACCATTTTTAATTATTTGTGCATTTCACATGTTTTTCAAATTCTAATCTAGGGGATAAAGTTCCCTGTATTCTGGGCCTCCGTGTCTTCACCTCTAAAATGGCAAGGTTCTGATAGATGCGTAGAAAAATGCATGTTGTCAATTCCACTGAGGCCCATAAAATGGCAACCACATGTCTCTCAACCCTTCACTTATTCTCTCAAGTGAGACTGGAGGAAAGGTCTCCTTTCCATCCTACTGGGGCAAGAATACCGGGGCAGAGGTGAGTCTGCCGTCCGGAGGCAGGTCAACAAGACCCAGCTCTTTCAGAGCAACAGTCCCATGGCTCAAGAGACATGAGACACAAGTCACCCTGCGGCTGGTTGAGTTCACGACTGTTTCATAGACTTTCCTGCTACCAAGCACCCCAAAGTCTACACTGGGAGGGAAAGGGCTGTGACGAAGGTCTGACTCTAGCAATAAGTGAGCTGCATTCACCATTCTACCTTTATCAGTAATGAAGCTCATACTTAATCTGCATAATCTTTGACTTCCGTGCCTGTGTCTCATTTGATTCTGAACTGGAATAAGATCATAATTTCTCAGCTCCTCAAACTCCCAAGACCTTTCTGGTCCATTCTGGAAAGTTCACTATTGTGTTCAATTAATATAATTTAAAATTTATCTTGAGGAAAAAACTATATTCATTTAAGGTGGAAAATCCTAACACATAGTGGAGATTTAATATACAAAAAGATTTTGAAAACAGAAACTCACCCTCACATCCTTTGCTCGGGGTCCACATCAAATCTTCCTGACAAGTCACCGTTGTAGGCTCATTTGCTGCGGGTTTATAACCAGGTTGGCAGGAATACCTCAACGTCGTCCCAACCTCATACACCTTCTCTTCTGCTCGCATATAGGAGATATATCCTTCCCAGGTGGAATGAGGGATGTCTGGTAAGCCAATGCAACTATCTGGTCATAACAGAAGAACAAGGGAAAAGGACACTTTTACTAGGGATGCACCAGTGATCAGTGAACCTTTCCTATCAAAGGGTGTCATGTGTTCAATCAGCCAGGAGCCAGCCTGCCGTGGCTGACGAGTCAGCCACACCAGGAAACACATGGACATGTGTACACACGTGCACTGCACCAGAGAGGTTCTCACTGACGGCACTAACAAGTGGCTCCTCTGCTGTGCCAACTGTTCAAGTGTTCATTCTTCTTCCTCTTCATTGATTTTAGAACGTTTAGTCTCTAAATCGAAGCATTGGGCTTGCAAGGTAGATATGGCTGGAGAACTGTTGCAGGCAAACAAATCTAACTGCCTTGTTTCTTGATTGATGGGAGAAAATAAACAAGTCACTCCCCTTATTCAGATAAAGTTCAGATTCAGGAACTGAATTTAAGGATTTGGCAAGAATAAACCAAAGACCAAGTGACTTTTGAGCTTAAATCTTGCGTCTTGTCCTCTTTACTCTTTCCTGATGCTACTGGTTCACACGATATGGAAATATAAAACATCTGCCAAGTGGGATGTTTATTACGTTTTCTCTTCAAACATTTAAGATGGCATATAGGGTAAGGTTCTTTTTTAACAGTTTTACTGAGATACAAGTCACATAACATACAATTCACCCATTTAAAATACATAATCCACTGGTTTTTAGTATATTCGCAGAGTTGTACAACCATCACCATTCTCCAATTTTAGGATATTTTTGTATCAACCTGAGAAGAAACTCTGTACTCATTAGCAGTCACTCCCTAGTCTCACCTTCTCCCAGGCCCTGGAAAGCACTAAAATACTTTCTCTCTATATAGATATGCCTATTCTGGGACATTTTAAATAACCTCTGTGAATAGATTTCTTATCGATAAAATGAGGGAAACAATAGGGCCCACAATTCTGGGGAGAATTCATTAAATTGATTCTTATTATGTACCTAGACTAGCACCAAGTTATCATTATTACTACTAAGATAATTTTTAATGATCCACATGAGTTTATAATGTTAGAATGTCAGAATCATAGTCTATACAATACTTCTGTGCAAGTTAGAAAAAAAGGCATTTTTCCCTCAGGACACTTTGCTATTTAGCTTTCAAAGCAATTATTGTAATATAATGATTTTGTTAGAACAAAACAATTTTCTGTCAACTGCAAGAAAAATGTTGAAATAAACATACGAATCCACAATGTCTACAATGCTAATTTCTCTCTTTAGGTTGGAGTATGCACAACCTTCACAACTGCACATGGCAGCCGTATGCGGTGTCATATAACCTTGCACAGTGTAATGAAATCACTCTTCTTTCTAGCAAGAAAAAAATAAAGGGATTGATGTCAACTTAAATTTCTACTGTGATTTCAAGTGGCCTCGGGCACAGGAGCATGCTGCCACCAGCGTTTCTGGATATCGTTAAATGCCAAATATTGAAATTCCTTCATGGTCCACACTTACTGAGTTCACAGATGGGAGGAGGAGGATTCCAGTTGTTATCTTCTTCACAATAGATTAAACTGCTGCCTTTGAGGATGAAACCTTTATTGCAGCCAAATACAATAGACTGTTTATGAGTATAGGTGGGTCCAAATCCGGTGATTATTTTCCCATTTGTAACTGCTGGCCGAGAACAAGTGACTTCTAAAGACTCATAAGAAAAGACAAATGGAAATGTTAGCTATCTTGGTTGTGGTGGTGGTTTCACAGGTGTAGACATCTACCAAAACTCATCAAAGTGCACATCTGAAATAGGTGTCGTTTACTGTACTGGAACCAGACCACAATAAAGGTGTGAAAAAAAACACAAATGGATTATATACATATGTATTTTTTTTAATTTCAACTTTAATTTCATTCTTTCTCTTTTTTTTTTTATTTCAACTTTTAAAAGTAAAATGAGATCCCATCATGTTGGTTCAATTGTGAGATGCTTATGAGTGGCTCTAACTTCCTTTCTCAAGAAAAATTCACTGTATATAATCCAGGGGAAAAAAATATCTCAAAGTCCTCAAATCCTCCCCTTATAATGACTGACTCTCCTGGATGATTTTGGTGGTGAGTCAGTGGCCAGTGGTCATGATGAAGAAGCAGCCAGGGCAAGAGATATCTGCACCATCACAAGCAAAAAACAAACTTCCTCTGCCTCCCATCCCCACATCAGTCAGTCATCAAACCCTGACAGTCCTGCCATGTTAGTTCTTCTTTGATTCCTCAACTACTCCCTGGGCCAACTGCCATGGCTACAGTTGAAGCTACCTTCACTACTTGGCTGGATAGTTGCAACAGGTGACTACGAGTTAAGTTTTATCCCACTTTAAATTGTTGTCCATTCTGCAGCCAGAGTTATCTTTCTAAGATGCAGCACATTTGCTCCCCTAGTTAAACCCTTTCAAGGTCCCCACTTCACCTTCACTCTGAACTCCTGAGAGTTCTTCAGGCATTTGGAACTGTTTGCAGTATCATGCTCGTCTATCCCCTGGTTTGACTGTACCCTGTGAGGACTCAGAATAGTAAGTGATACTCTATAGGTGCTTAGTAGCAAAGGAAGATGCCTTAGATTAGCAAGCTAGCAAAGCCACAATATTTCTTCTGGCTCAACTTTTTTTGCTTTGTCCTGTTGAACTTCTGGTGTCTAGTAGGTTTCACTTGCCCTGTAGGCATATGTGATTGACGTGAAAAGTGCTAATCAGTATTCCCAGTTCTGCTTCCTGCACAGACAAAAGATGATATTCCTCAGTTCCCTTAGGGTAGGGAGGGTCTACATGTTACTAGTTTTGGACAAAAGGCTGCAATGCAAAGTGGTATGTCATCACTTTCAGGCCAAAGCTCTTAAAGAAGGGAGATAATTTGCTTTTTCTCTCTTCCTCTTCTAAAGAGATTGTGAAAGCACATTTTGATATCAAGACGCCACAAGATCAAGGCAACCTGGATTGCTGAGATGGTTGCTAAATTAACACTTAGACTATAGCTGCCCTAGAGAGTTTCCTGGGCATGCAGCAAACTCAATATAAAAGAGAATCAACTTTAAATTTGCCTGTGGGTTACCCCTCCACCCCAGCCCATGCCCACTCCAACTCCAGCCATCCCACCAGGGTGGCCCTGGTGCAGAGCACCCTCCCACCCACACCCACTCCAGCTTCAGCTGTACCACAAAGGCAGCCCCAATGCAGTGTGTGATAGGACCACCCTCTGCAGCCCGTGCTCATTCTGTTTTGCCTAATTCATAGACACAAACATGGTAAGTCAGACAAAATTAAGAGACAGAGGAATATGTTCCAAGCAAAGGAACAAGAAAAAGCCCTATTTTAAACAACCCTAATGACATGCAGATAAGTAATTTACCTGATAAAAAGTTAAAAATAATTATCATAAAGATGCTTACTAAACTCAGGAGAAGAATGAAGGAACACAGTGAAAACTTCAACAAAGAGTCAGAAAATACATGAAAGAACCAATTAGAGCTGAAGAATACAATAAATAAAATAAAATTAATAATACCCTAGAAGAAATCAATAGCAGATTAGGTGATACACAAGAATGGATAAGTAATCTGGAAGACAGAATAGTAAAAATCACCCAATCAGAATAGCAAAAAGAGGAAAAAATTAATTTTTAATGAGGCTTGTTTAAAAGCAACATCAAGCAAACTAATATTTTCATTCATGGAGCCCCAGAAGGAGAATAGAGAAAGAAAGGGGCAGAAAAATCATTTGAAGAAATAATGGCTGAAAATTTCTCTAACCTGGGAAAGGAAACAGATAGTCAGGTCCAGGGAGTATAGAGAACCCCAAACAAGATGAACCACACCAAGATATATCATAATTAAAATGGCAAAAGTTAAAGATAGAGAGTTTTAAAGGCAGCAAGAGAAAAACAACCAGTCACATACTGGTTGGGAACCCCCCAGTAAAGCTACCAGATAATTTTTCAGCAGAAATTTTGCAGGCCAAAAGGGAGCAGCATGATAAATTTAAAATGCTGAAGGGGGGGGCGGGGAGGAACTTACAAGCAATAATACTCCTCAGAGTTGGAGAGATAAAGAGTTTTACAGACAAGGAAAATCTAAAGGAGTTCATTACTAGTAAACCTGCCTTACAAGAAATGTTCAAGGGTCTTTTGTAAACAGAAAAGAAAAGGCCATACTAGAAATAAGAAAATATATGAAAGAAAAAATTTCACCGTTAAAGGCAAATATATAGCAAAGGCAGCGGATCAACCACTTAAAAAACTAGTATAGAAGCTAAAAGACAAAGGTCACAAAAATCAACCATAGCTATAATAAGTAGTTTAAGGGATACAAAAAATAAAAATATGTAAACTCTGATTCAAAAACAGAATGGGGGGCATTAAAAATGTAATGCTTTTAGAATTCATTTGAACTTAAGTGGCTATCAGTTTAAAATAAACCGATACATATAACAAATGTTGATATATATAAAAATCATGGTAACTATAAATCAAAAACCTATAGTAAGTATGCAAACATTAAAGAGAAAGGAACCCAAACACATAACACTAGAGAAAATCATCAAATCACAAAGGAAAAGACTAAGAGAAGAAGAAAGGAATAAAAAAAGAACTAGAAAACAATGAACAAAATAGCAGTAAGTACATTCTTATCCATAACTACTTGAAATGTAAATGGACTAAATGTTCCAATAGGGAAGTTGAAAGGATTAAAAAAAAATTTTTTTTGTATACTGCCTAAAAGAGACTCACTTTACAGCTAAACACACACACAGACTGAAGGTGAAGAGATGGGAAAAGATATTCCAGGCAAATGAAAACAAAAGGAAAGCTGGGCTAGCAATACTCATATCAGACCAAACAGACTTTAAAACAAAGACTGTAACAAAATGCTCTAAAGAAGTGTATTACCTAATAATAAAGGGGTCAATCCAAGAAGAGAATATAACACTTATAAATATCTATGCACCCAACATAGAAGCACCTAAATATGTAAAACAAATGTTCACAAACATAAATGGAGAAATTGATACAACAGTGTAAACTCACTATACTTCAATAAAAATTTGTATATTAAAAAAGTACAAAGGGAGAAATTGACAGTAACACAATAATAGTAGGGGACTTTAACATCTCACTTACAGCAATGGATAGACCATCCAAATGGAACATTAATCAGGAAATACTGATTTTAAATTACACATTAGATCAGATAGTTTTAATAGATATACACAAAACATTCTATCTAAAAACTGCAGAATGCATGTTCTTCTCAAGTGCACATGGAATATTCTCCAGAATACATCACATGTTAGACCACAAAACAAGTTTCAATAAATTTAACAAAACTGAAGTATTTTTCAACCACAACAATATGAAATTAGAAATTAATTATAAGAAGAAAAAAATGGAAAAATATATAAACACATGGAGACTAAACAACATGCTAAACATGCTACATTGGATCAATGAAGAAATCAAAAAATACCTTGAGAGAAATAAAAATGGAAACACAACTTTTCAAAATCTACGGGTTGCAACAAAAGCAATTCTAAGAGGGCAGTTCACAGCAATACAGACCTACCTCAAGAAACAAGTAAAATCTCAAACAAATAATCAAACTTTACACCTAAAGAACCAAAAGAACTAGAACAAACAAATTATAAAGTTAGTAGGAGGAAGGAAATAATAAAAATCAGAGTGAAAATAAATAAAATAGAGACTATAAAAAACAATAGGAAAAAAATTAATGAAGCTAAGAGCTTGTTGTTTGAAATGATAAACAAAATTGATAAATGTTTAACCAAGTTCCTCAGGAAAAAAAGAGAGAGGGCCCAAATAAATAAAATCAGAAATGAAAGAGAAGTTACAACTAGTATCACAGAAACACAAACAATTTTAAGAGACTAATATGAATAATTATATACCAACAAATTGGACAACCTAGAAGAAATGAGTAAGTTCCTAAAAACACATAATCTTCCAAGACTGACTCAAGAAGAAATAGATAATATGAACAATCTAATTACTAGTAATGAAACTGAATCAGTAATAAAAAAAAAAAAAAAAAACTCCCAACAAATAAAAGTCCAAGACCAGATGTGAATTCTATCCTTCTCAAACTATTCCAAAAAGTTGAAAAGGAGGAAATGCTTCCAAATTCATTCTACGTGGCCAGCATTACCATGATACCAAAACCAGGCAAAGACACTTCCAAAAAAATACAGGTCAATATTCCTAATGAACATAGAGGCAAAAATCCTTAACAAAATATTAGCAAGTCAAATTCAACAATACAGTGAAAGAATCACACACCATGATCAAGTGGGACTTATTCCAGGGATGAAAGAATGGTTCAATATCCAAAAAATCAATCAACATGGTACACCACATTAAAAAACAAAGTATAAAAATCATATGATCATCTCAGTAGACCCAGAAAAAGTATTTGACAAAATTCAACATCTATTTATGATAAAAACTCTCAACAAAGTGGGCATAGGGGAAACATGCCTCAACATAATAAAGGCCATATATGACAAACCCACAGCTAATATTATATTCAACAATGAAAAGCTGAAACCTGTTCCTCTAAGACGCCCACTCTCATCATTTTTAATCTCCATGATGTTGGAAGTCCTAGCCCACAGCATTCATAGAACAAAAAGAAATAAAAGGCACCCCAGTTGGAAGAGAAGAAGTAAAACTGTCCTTATTTACAGACAGCATGATACTGTACATAGAAAACCCTAAAGACGCCACAAAGAAAACTATTAGAATTAACAAACGAATTCAGTCAAGTTGCAGAATACAAAATTAACATACAGAGACCTATTGCATTTCTATACACTAATTGTAGACTAACAGAAAGAGAAATTAAGAAAACGATCCCATTTATAACTGCACCAAAAAAGAATAAAATATATTGGAATAAATTTAGCCAAGGAGGTGAACAACCTGTACTCTGAAAACTACAAGACACTGATAAAAGAAATCAAAGATGACGCCAAAAAGTGGAAACATATAATGTATTCATGGGTTGGAAAAATTATCATTGTTAAAATGTCCATACTACCCAAAGCAACCTACAGATTTAATGCAATCCCAATCAAAATACTTGTGGCACTTTTCACAAAACTAGAACAAATAATCCTAAAGTTTATATGGAACCACAAAAGACCTCAAGTAGCCAAAGCAATCTTGAGAATAAAAGAACAAGGCAAAAGTCGTCACAGTCCCTGATTTCAAACTATACTGCAAAACTTTAGTAATCAAAACAATATGGCACTGGCACAAAAACAGACACACAGATAATCGGAACAGAATTGAGAGTCCAGAAATAAACCCTTATATGGTCAATTATTCTAGGATAAAAGAGGCAAGTGTATACAACGGGGAAAAGACATATAACGGAATATTACTCAGCCATAAAAAAGAACAAAATCTTGCCATTTGTGATAACATGGATGGACCTAGAGGGTATTATGCTAAGTGAAGTGTCAGCAGAGACAGTATCATATGATTTTAATTATGTGTGAAATCTAAAAAACAAAACAAGCAGAAAGACTCATAGATACAGAGAACAAATTGATAGTTGCCAAAAGGAAGGGAAGCAGGGGGTGGGCAAAACAGGTAAAGGAAATTAAGAGGTACAAACTTGCAGTTATAAAATAAATACATTTCGAGGATGTAATGTACAGCATAGAGAATATAGTCACATTGTAATAACTTTGTATGGTGACAGATGGTAACCAAACTTATGATGATCATTTTATACTGTATAAAGATATCAAATCACTATGTATAATACCTGAAACTAATATAATACTGTGAGTCAATTATATTTTAATTTAAAAAAAAGTTTTACTTCGCAAAGCCAGAGAGATGTCAGTGCTGTTTTTTACTAAATACCGGTAGAGCATTCGTAAGTATCAGTTTGTCAAATAAATGACTGTGTCATTGCAATAGATATTTTGTCTTTGAATCATTTCATTTCCCCCAGTACATTTACCTTCCTTTGTCTTCCAAACAAAGATTTCAAACCAAAATTCCTCATCATGACTTACTTTTACAGGTAGGAGGGCTTGGACTCCAGACACCTATTGTTTCATTTTCCACTGAGCAAGAAATGGAGGCTTGGCCCAACACTGAGAAGTCGGGGTCACAGTGGTAGGTGACAGAAGAGCCGTATGCGTAATTTTCCTCTCCACCATTGTGCTTCCCATGGCTGATGTCTGGAGGAGGCTCACACTTGATAACTGAGAGGAGTGAGCAAAGAGGAAGAAATAATCAGGGAAGGCATCCTCACAAATCTAACATTCACGATGCAAATTCTAACGGCAGCCAAGACACATAGGAGTTTTATTACCTAACATGGTTTTGACTGATAGTCAAGTCAGAAAAAAATCTTTACTTACTTTCACATTTGGGGAGAGGATCACTCCAACCAACTCCTTTATCTTGGATCTCACAGTAACTAGTAGCTGAGCCAAGTAAGACATATCTGAATAAAATATGATCAAAGACTTTAATGGAATTCATGTACTATAAATTAAATTGAATAAAGGGGTCTGAACAAACGGACTTGTTATTCAGTATTAAAAATGAAGAAATAATGTTTTCTCAGATGACACTTCCCATTGAAAACTCCATTTGGTAAAATTCCATCACTGCAATGAGATGTGCATGTTTGTTCGTTTGTTCTTTTATTCTGTGATCTATTATTGGACATCTACTAGATGTCAGGCATGAAGTTCATCCAGAGCTCAAGCAGGACAGTGTAGGGTAAAAGACTCATTTGAATGTGTTCTGTAGATTTTTGGGAGATGACAGTACCAGCTAGATTACTGGCCCCAAACTCTCTTGCCCTCTGGTTGGCCGCCCCCTTCTGATTTGTAGATGCTTGCTCTTTCCCATACACAATTAACTTCCTCTTCATGACCCCCATTTCTATAGCTCTTGACAAGTCCTAAGCTTTCTTCAATTTGTCTTACTGCTCCATATGAATTATGGTAACAGAAAAAAAGAAAGCATTGTTAGTATAATTTCAAATTGTGCTATTATCAAGCAATAAACCTACAAAGTGATTGAATACTAATGTAAATGTTACCTTCAGCAATCTAAGAGGCCCTGAAATTTATTGAATAATAACATAAAGAAAAATAAAATTTTAACAAGAAGAATTAAGCATCTCTTTATTTTGAAATTTCTTGAAAATGTAATTTTCTAACCTAGCCAGGAAACCAAGTGAAAAGTATTGTTTCTGGTTATTCCAATAGGAACATTTTGGTGTTCCAACAGCATGTTAGTTCTGAATCTTCTCACTTTCCCTCTTGGGAGCCATACACAATAAGGGAAACAAGATAAACATGAGAAAATCAAACAAAATGAAACAATAATAAAAAAAATTTAGAGAAAAAAATGTTAGCTATAGATGAAAAGCCAAAGAGAATCCATATATACTTAGCTGGACAATCTGGAGAAGGAACAAAAAACACAACAAAATAAAACTGTTTTTAAATGTATTTCAGGTGAATGTTAGAAATAAAATAATACCTTAATTTGCATTTTAAAATTGCACATCACACAGCAACAAAAAATTGAACCAAATGGTCCATATCAAAACAACTAAGAGTAGGATTACTTGATTTCAAAGATTAAAGAATAGTGTCTTTGGACAGTCAAAGATTAAATCCCATAAAAGAGTCAGAAATCCTTATTGGCATCAGGTTTACTTTCCTGACTAGGGTGATTAATCCTGATTATCCGTAAGAAATTGGATCGCTCAAAAGCAACAATGGTGATAATATGCATGTCTGGGAGGCGAGAGGTTCCCTGGGGCATCTCTTTTTACTACTTTCATGCCCTCTAATTAAAGTCGACACAGTCTATACAGGCAGGACTGCAAACAGCCCAGACTCTGCAAGAATATCGGTTCAAGTGATCCCATTAGGCAAAGAACCACAATCAGATGAAGTGGTTGCTGAGGGCAAAGGGAACAGGCAATGAATGACTAATAGAAGCAGGTTGTTATAAATACCAACCACGACCATGTGACCAGTTGTAGAACTAAGGACCAGAATCGTTATAAATACTTCTACTTATTTTCATATGAATAGATTTGCTTTGAATTACATTATTTTCTCTTTACCTTTTTCATCCCTCTACCATCGAAATAAGATGTGTTAATAGTAGTTTACTTTATATCTCAGTGTTTAAATTGCAGGATATTAAAGGGGAAGTATGACTTAGCGCAAAGAGCATCGTCTTTTGGGGAGAGTTAGCATGCTTTCACATGTTGTGAGTTGTATGCTGCATTAGGTAAGCTGGAAGCATAATTTTGCTACTGGTTTTATCTGGAAGTTAAGCTAAGTATGGTTAAAACAACTGCATATAAATTGGGAGTTTGAGATTTACAGATAGTAACTACTACATATAAAATAGATAAACAACAATTTTTTTATGTATAGCACAGGAAATTATTTATATTCAATATCTTGTGGTAAATCTAATGAAAATGAATATAAAACAAATACATGTATGTACACATGTGACAGAAACATTATGCTGTACACCAGAAATTGACACAGTAAACAGACTATACTTTAATTTTTAAAAAGTGCATATGAACACCAAATTTGACAAGGGATGGACTATGATAGATTTGTGTTGTGTCAGCGTCACTAAGCTGAAAATGCTTTTCCTGGAATTTTCTCTTCCATTAATGCCAAGTTAGAATGGCCCAGAAGAGATGGCGGATGTGAATCAGTAGCCGAATTCTTTCTATGCTTGAAAGGTCAGAACAGAGCACAAGATGTGACCTTAGTTTACACATATTGCTGCCTCTCTGTTCTGTCACCTTGTTGGCAGAGGGCACAGCTGGAACTACAGCGAACGCAGCTCCTAGAGGACATGCCCTTCACATACTCCAGCTTCTGATCCAAGTTCATGAGCACTGTGGTCAAGGGCAACAACTTCTCCTACAACACGTTCCCAACTTTTAGGTTGAAGGCTACGAGGCAGTGAAAGAACAATGTGAATTCCGGTCCAGACCTGTGGGTATACCCTAGTCTGTACTGTGACTTCCAATCTGTGCTCCCCTCACCCATGCAGGTCTCATTTTGGTTTTACATCACCCACCTCACACCCAACCTCCTTTTTTCACTGTCTGCCCTGCTGACCTCAGGCCAAGTAGGAAACAGAGAAGAAACAGCCTCCTATATATACTGTTTAACCAGCGGCCACCATTGTATCAAGTTAGGTCCTTGTAAATAAATCCCTGATTAAATAATTATATTTCTCTGGGTGAGTCCTGGAGTAACATAATGGACATAAGTAGACAGGAAAGATAATGGAAAGTAAGAGGTAAAACAATCACTATCTGCAATGCTATGATTGCAAACTGGGGAATCCCAAGAGAATTCACCTGAAAGATTATTATAAATAATAAAAGAATTCAGAAAGTTAGCTTAAATATAAATTTAACATGCAGAAATCAATAGTGTACACATATACATAATGTTAGAATATATAATGAAAAGATGATCCATTTAAAATAGCAAAAATAATATACCCAGGTTTAAATACTTCAAGAAATGCAAAAATCTGTGTGAGGAAAACTTTGAAACACTCCTGAAGAAACAATAGAAAACACTACAATGAACGGGGCAGAATATACCATCCCCAAAGTATGCCACTTCCAGCATCAGGATTATTTTGAGCTAAAGGCACTTGAAAGGCAGCAGATGCAACTTTAAGGGCACTCTGACACACCCCTCCTCTTTCCTTCCTGAAAGCAGAGGAGCAAAATCCCATGCGAAAGATGCCTTTTCTACACCAGGAGGAAAGAATGTTTTTGTCACCAGAGATGAGGTGTTGAGGCCAAGAGAAATCTGTACCAAAAGGCCTTGTTAAAAATAATGCTTATCTTCCTTTAGCGTCAAATTTTCAAGTACATGTACTCTTTGACCCAGGAATGTCACTCTGGGAATTTACCCTACAGATATAACTATGTGTACAAGATAAAGCATTAGAGCACGGTTCAGAACAGCGAAAGATTCATGGTTCCATCAAAGAGATTCTTAATCCATGATACATCACACCATAAAATCCTATGCAGTTGTAAAAGGGAATTAATGAGAGAGAACCTCTCTAAGCACAAACATAGAAATATCTCCTGGATATATTAGTAAGTAAAAAAATAAAGCAAGATTCAAAACTCCTTTTGTAATTGGAAAGGTACAAAATAAAAATATGTATTAATTTCTTAGCTTGTATTTGTATAAAAGGTACATGAATAGCCAGTAAAAGTGGATCCCTGCTTAAGGACAAAAAGGAACGGGGTAGATGGCAATAGAACGGAAATGAGAATTCTCAGTGTATACATTTTTTTTTACATCATTTTTACTTTTGAACATATGAACACATAAGCTAGTTTTAAAAATTAATTTAAAAGGAAAGTGTTCCTTCTAGATTGGCTCACACTCACCCTTTTAAACAGCTGAATTCTATTTCTGATCCGTAAGAGTAATCTGTCTTAACTGTCACTAGCCCGTTAAGTAATTCTCCTGGGTTTCCGCATCGTCTCTCTGAGAGAAATATTAAAATGATGGTTAGTGATTTCACATATTCTTAGATATTCTTAGAAAAGAGGGCCGACTGATCACTGTAGTCATGGAATCTACGACCCAGGATTCAACACCAGGCAGCTAAACGCCATTCTACGTCTCCAGCATGTACTTTGAACTTAAGCCACTCAAAACTGCACATGTCCTTGGTCACAAAAGGAACAACAACAAAAAGGTATAGATTGTACGTGTATACCTTTACTTCTAGAAAAATATCACAGAATTTATTCTCAACAAGAGTGAACCATAGCATCTTCTTTGAAACACAGCAGATATTTTGGGTGAGGTTTCTTTGAAAACCACATTGCTATTTTCTAGCAACATAATTTTTTATAATTTTGTAAAGAGTGAATCTAGTTTTCAATGCATTAAAATTCAATTTGTAGTTCACATCTGGAAAAAAGTACTTATCGAATAGATGTAAAGGATAGACTTATTACTCAATGCAACTAGGTAGCTCCCATTTTTTGTTTTATTCATTTTTTTGCTTATGTTTTTCAAAAAGTGGCACACATGTACACTGAAACCAGTAACTGACAAACTGGATTGTTTCTTAGTGATGAAAAACACCCATTTGCATTCATAAAGCTTAGTGCCTGAGATAACTTTGCAAAGAAGGAAAAAGCACAAATAAGAAAAATAAACGTTCATACTTACTGACACAGAAGACCTTGTAGTTCCAGTCACCTGATGAGGTACAGGTAAGACCATAAGATCTTGAAGAGGTCCTAGTGTAGCCAGGGCGGCAGCTGTATTTCAGAAAAGTTCCAGTTTCAAACTCTGTCTCATTCAACTGATTTATCAGAGAAGCAAACTGTAAATTGGGTGGAGTACCACACTTGCCTGGACACCAAAATGACAAAAGTGCCAAAAGTTATAGCCTGGGACACAGCATCTTAAAGTTTGAGTAGCATTATGTTAGGACAGGAACCATTCTTTTCTTCTCTAATCTAGAAAAATAGTAACTCCTATGATCCCCATTGTTCAATGAATCCAGTGAGTGATTAATAATACATGTTTGTTAATTACTGACAATGACAATAATAATGATAAATGATATGATAAAAGGCAGAAATTTTTTCTTAAAAGGATGGTAGATTTCATCAACCTATCAGATTCCCCATATCTGCTGACTCAGATGTATCTGTGCAAATCCAGAAGTGCTACAATTTTCCTCAACAGTAACGTATTATTTCATTTGAAGTAACATTATGTAACGTTGGTTGCCTCAGGGAACGGAAACTGGGTGGCTGAAAGATGGATAAGAATAACATTTCTAATTGGTACTGTTTTGTACCGTTTGGATGTTGGGTGATAGGAAGGAAGAGACATGGACCCCTAGAAGCATAAAAATATTAATCCTGCCTTGCTTGCAAGAATGAAATATCGGGCCGATCTCCTTTCAGGAGCCACAGTAGAAGTATATACGTCCCCTTTCATTCTGGATCAACCCACAGACAGTGAAGTTTGTTCAATCAAGCTGATAGATAATTTAGATTCGTTTCAAGTCATGGTTGGAGACAGGTTGTTTTGGAACTTCCTGGAGAATAAATTTTAGAGGGAAGAATCTACAGAGCTGCCACTTCTATAGGTAAAAAGCAATTTCCCCCTACATTCCAAATAATTCCAAATCCCAAATAAATTCCGATTTCCTGGTCAAAAAAAAACTCTTTGTTGCTGAAGCAGGGGTTTCTGTTAGTCTTGAAAGTGAACAAGAGGATGATTTTGAATATTTGCTGACAATCTGAACCTGTCTCCCCATTACTCACCGAGAACAGTGGCCAACAGAGCAGCAATCAACATCACCTGGAACAGAGCTGGGTCAGAGACCCCCCACAGCCTAGAGAAGCGCCAGGATGCCATGGCCCCCTTTCTGTGAAGGATCATAATCGGAGCTCTTCAGGGGTGTATGGCCTGATGCTTCTCCGACACGTTTCTGCTGAGAAAACTCAATTTAATAAACAATCATTGACTTCCTACTTGTCATAAAGCACTGGAATGAATGCTAGGAGCTCCATGTCTTCAAGAAATTATAGCCTAGAGTGGAAGAAAAGACATGCGCACAGGTCTCACCACACAAAGCAGTGAGTGTTAGCCTCTGCGGAAGCGCTCTGCTCTCAAGAGAAATCAATTCCATGGAGAGATGGGAGGTGGCAGAACCTGAGTTAGGTATGCTGTGAAAGTTAAGAAGCGGACACAGGGCCAACTGAGGGGGTGGTAGATAATACTCATACAGTTGGAAGGCAAGGTAATGGAGATGAGGAGATGGTTGTTAAGTAGCAGGGCAGCTCACAGATGTGTCTGAATGGGATGTAAGGGCCAAGTTGAGGAATTTATGGACATTACTGGTTGGGGAATAAAGAGCCATTGTGTTTTGTTTTGGATTCTAGTTTTAGCTGGTTTGTTTTTAACATGTCCTTAGGGTGACACATTATTGTGCTTTAAGGTCACCATAGCAGATGTATATCTGACAGATTGAAGTGAACAGAGAGAAGAAACAGTGAGACTGATTAAGAAGACTGTTGATGGGCAAGGTGAGCCACAGAAGTGATCTGACCAAGGAAACGGCAGATGAGTTAGGCAAGAGGCAACAAATGTAAAACAAAACAAAACAAAAAAGCAGGGAAATGATGAGACAGAGAAAGGGAGTTGGATCACTATGTACAACACTGGGGGTTCTTCATGACAACTATCCACAGAGGAAATAAACCATCAAGCAATTTAAAGCTCTGAGGGAAAAAAAAAAAAACATGGTTTTATATAGAGATACAGATATATGTAGGTATATAGAGATATGTAAAGAAAAAGAAGGATTTATGTGACAAATGTCCTTTCATTATTTAATCAGACTATCTGAAGACTTGTTTAAAGCAAAATCATGAAGGACATTTATCTCTTCACCACACTCCTGTTCCCGTTGCAAAAAAAAAAAAAAAAAAAAAAAAAACACACACAAAAAAGAATATATCTTAAATTTACATTAGAAACAGTCTTCGTCCTCAAAAGAATATATGAAATTAACTCCCAATAAAATTTTGAATTTCACCTTTTATTCCGATATTTCTGTTAGAGCCAGAGGATGCCACACTCCCCATGTGTCTGTAATTCATACTAATTGCATAGCCATTTAGATAAAGGCAGCCCCCTCAATATTTCCCTCTAAGATGTTCCTGTCGCACATTTAGGGGGAAGAAAGTTCATAACGGCCCTTCACACTACGTGGAGGGGCCTAACCTCTTCACTGAGTAATGACTATCTAATCTTCTCCTTCCGAACTCAGTTCTAATGTTCAGTCCTCCCCCTGCTGTCAGTTGTGGACAACTCCACCCCACACAGTCCTATCTTGTGAGCTCTCTACATGGCCACTAGGACAATTCTGCCAGAAAATAAATTCAACTTGTTGAACAATTTATCAAATGTCTTGGTTACTAAAACAATACGTTTGCGGAATTTGTACTGAATGAATTGAGGTGGCCTAAAGAGGGTGAGAGGAGCCAGGACCATCATTCTGAGCCCCTTTCTTTCTTGCTTCCTCCTCTCTGCCCCGCACCTCCCTCCTGATGCCTAGTCTCTACTCCTTCTGCCCTAGCAACTGGAAGAAACTGGAGACAGCTGGGGGTAGGGCAAGTTCCATATGATGAAAACAGCCCACTAAGTCTTCTGTGAAATTTACAAAATATGATAAATTTCTCCCATCCAGTAAAACCTGTTATAGACTATAAAAACCATAGGAGTCAGTTTCTTTCACTTTTGATATCAGTAGATGTTTTGTTTATTGAATTTCAGTGAAATTAAAGAAAGAGATTTAAAAAATACCACCATGTTAGCAAAATAGAATTCGACTATAAAAAAATCAAGAGGGTAATAGTACACGGGGAAGGTATAGCTCTGTGGCAGAGTGCATCCTTAGCATGCATGAGGTCATGGGTTCAGTCCCAGCACCTCCAGTTATAGTAAAAAAAATTATAATAATAAATCAATAAATAAACCTAATTCCCTCCCTCCCAACAAGAGGGTAATAGTACAAAGTGAAAATTTCCCCTGTGAATTGTTGCAGTTGTCATGATATTCACAAGAAAAATACATACATTGAACAGGATCAGAAAAATATTCATGAGCATATTCATAAAAGCATAGCCTTAGATTAAATCCTTAGCATCAGGAAATTGAGCAAAAATACTTAAAATGCTGCTACAAAGAACATGCTCCTTAGTTATGTTCAAAAAGAACTTTTATAACCATTGAATATATTCAAATTGAATTATTTCTTAGAACGATGTTAAGTAAATTGATAATTTGATAAATTCAGCAAATTGACTTCAGTGAACTGATCCTTCAGGAGCTGGCATTTACTAAACTGGCTTCGGATGACTAACTTTTTAGTATTTTGGTCTGATCCCTCATAATCCAGCCAGTCCAGATAACCTGGATCCCTGACAGCTCCAAACACTTTCTGACCCCCTGTACTTGCCCACATCATCTTCCCTCTCACCCTTTCCCCTTTAATTCCTGCTCATTCTAGCAGCCCCTTCTCCAATGCTCCCTCTTAGCCTCCAGGCCAGTCTCCAAGTTCCAGTTACACTTGAGTGTTTATAACGCTGATTCTCACTTGGTTTCACTGACATCTGAAGTCTGTCTTCGCCACTGGGCCACAAGGTCCTTGAAGTCAGAAGGCGGGTTTGTGTTCATCCCTGCCCTACGTAGTACCCAGCACTGTGCCTCACACAAAGTGCTCAGTTAAATATTTGTTGAATTCACATTCAAAAGCACCTAATGCTCTACTATGTTTTAAAGAAAAAATATGACTGTTCCATGTCCATATCTACTCTTACAGTGTTTTGTCAAGGCCAGATCTGGGCTGATTTTAAAAGCAAGGCACACCTGCTATCTTAACGAGACCAGACCCGTGAGCTTTTACTCTAGTCTGTTCCTCTAGAACCTGAAGTCATCATAACCTCAACCATACAACATAGCACAATAAAGAGAGAAGGAATAAACGAAAATCACAGATTATCACAGGAGCTAATAGGCAGTTGCACATACAGACCCTACACTATTTTGAGAGATTTACATCACACAGGCTTGCACCAGGGCTGCAGACACAGTGTGGGGGACACAGCAGGACAGTATGCGGCCAGGCCCTGGGGTCAGACTCAACCCATGTGGGTTCATTCGTGGTTCCACCACATGGGAACTGTGTGTCCATGGGCAAGACGCTCAGCCCTCTAAGCGCCACTAAGCTTCAATTTCCTTTTTCACAAAATAAAAATAACTATTCACGTCTCCCAGAAGAGCTGAGAAGGGTTTTGGTCTGGTGCACGGTCAGCAAGTAGTAAATATTTATAAGAAATGTCAGCGAAGAGAGTGGCAGAATTGGTGTTGGAATGCGATTCTGACAGAACCAGAACTCCTTGAGCAAAAGCATCACCACAATAATGCTATAAAATTATAATGACTGTAACAACGGATGGCTGCAATACCAGGGGACTTTAAGCCCAGGTGCAGAGGAAAGCACGCTGGACTTGGGCCAGAAGCCATCGGTCTGGTCTTCACTGTGGCCCATGGTCATAGTGAGACCCAGTGCCACACACAGAGCAGTGACACTCTCTGTGACAAGCCACGGGGGGCCGGTCCTGGGCTTCTTCCTCCCTTACCTTCACTGTCTTCCTGGGGGAAACTCATCTACCCCAAGACTTTGACCATCACCCACAGACCTCTGGGCCCAACTGCCTCCTGTAGGTGCAAAAACTTACATGCTCTATAAAGTCAACTGTTAATAAGAAATCTAACTCTGCCCTATTACTTCCCATATGTCAGTTTTGAGCCGTTTAGGCTTGCCTTCTTTACTCTTCTTGCGAACTCGTAAAATCCCAGTGCTGAGCCTTAGGACTGCGGACCTTTCTGAAAGTCCATGAAAGCAATCCCAGCAAAATAAGGAGGAAATGCTTTCTCTTCCCCGACAGCTACAGAAAAGCAGGCAGATCCCTGCATCACGACATTGACTTGCAAACGTTCTGTCTAACAAAGGTGATTGTTTCTTTGCCACGTGAACAGAGCCTTTAACCCTGAAAAAGTCTGTAATTCTGGCTGGTTATCTCAGGGAATTACTTTTTGTTTTGGATACTATCTAAATTAACATTTCTGGTTTTGAAAGTTATAAGTACTTGTGAATTTTCTTTGCAAATCCAAAAAGAAAGTATTACACTTTTCCCTTGCAATCCTGGACTTAAACTGAAACTTTTGACTCTTGGATTTGTCTTTTTTTAATTTTAGCTTTATTGAGGTACAAGTGTGTATATGGTAAGACACTTAAAGTGTATATCATGGTGATTTGACAAACATACACTCTAAGAAACGACTTCCATCCCCCATCTAAATAATTAACACATCTATCACCTCACATGTTTATCTTTTTTCCCCAGCTTCATTGAAAAATAATTGATATACATCATTGTATAAGTGTAAGGCATACAGCAGGGTGGCTTGATTTATATATATTGTGAAATGATTACCATAATGGGTCCAGTTAGCAACCATCTTCTCATGCAGATACAATAAAAAGAAAGAAAAAAAAAATTTCTTTGTAATGAGGACTCTCAGGATTAACTCTCAACAACTTTCCTGTATATCATGCAGCAGTGTCAGCAGTAGTCATTGTGTTGTAAATTAGAGCCCCAGCACTTACTTATCTCATAACTGGAAGTTTGTACCTTTTGACCACCTTTCTCCAATTCCTCCTCCCTCCCCCTCCTCTGTAATCACAAATCTAATCTCTTTTTCTATGAGTTTCATTTTTTTGTTTTATTTTTAAGATTCCACATGTAAGTGTACGTTTTTTTCTGGAAATAACATTGAAGTTCTACTCTCTTAGCAAATCACAATTATCCAGTACAGTGTTATCAATTATAGTCACCATGTTTTACATTAAATCCTCAAATTTTCTTCATCTTACAGCTGAAAGCTTATACCCTTTTTATCAAACTCTCCTTATTTCTCCCGTGTTCCCAGGCCCTGGCAACCACTTCTTAGATTTCTGATTTAAACACACAAAAAAATTTTTTTTAATTTTTTATAATAAATCCCAGGGTTCAGATCAGTATTTCCCACTGCTTCATTTGCATCTCCCAGGTACCTTGAATCCAACGTATCCCAAACTAGATGCACTGTCTTCCTTCCAAGGCTGCTTGACCTTTGCTTTCTGTCTCAGCCAAGGGAATAATCTCCACCCAGTCTCCTAGACTAGAAACCTGACTCATCCTAGCCTCCGCTTTCTCGCCACCTTCCATATGCAGAGTCACCAAGCCTTGTCACATTGTCCGCAGCAACACTAGACTCTGTCATTCTCTCCTACGCCCACTTCCATAGCCCAGGCTTAGGTTCTCATAGTTCCCTTCACTCCCACCCTACACCACTGCAAAAGCCGCCAAACAGCTGTAAGCCAGCTTCTACACGGATGCTGTTACAATTCCCAAAAAGCGATTTCCTTAAAAACTCCCCTGGTCCCCAGTTCTCTAAGTCCCAACACTCCCTCTACTTCTGCTCACTTAAAACACTGTGCTTCAACCTCGTGCAAGTGCTTACCTTTCCCAAAACACATCCTGGAACTTTCTAAACACCTGCAAGCATTTGTAGAAGATGACTTTTGGGCAAGAAAGCTGCTACCTCTAATTCCTCCCTGATCAAATCCAGATCAAAGGCCACCTCCTTGGTGAAGAATTGCCCAACCCCACCAAGAAATGTCAGTCCCTTCCATGGTCCCCGAGTACTTCACTGACATTTTCACTGTAACACCACATTGTATTGTAACTATTCACCTCTGCCTCCTGAAATAGATTGCCAGGCCCTTAAAGACAGAGACAAAGTTGTTTATTCAACTTTCCAGTTTCTAACATAATATTAACTGGTATATAATAGTTATCCAGTAAATGGGAAGTAAATGAAACTGAACTTTGTTTTATCTTCAGGATGAGAATGACTACATACCTACTGTGGACCAAATGAAATAATCTGAAGTGTTTCGTAAATTTTGAAGAGATGATTCAGTGATTTGACTTCCCTTACTGGTTCTTGGGACGTGTGGTGACTCAGTGGGCCATGTGTAGCATTTACAGTTCATCCTCACGACTCACTGCGGTCCCTCAGCAGAACCTGCCTGGGACTCAGCCGACCACAGAATATGGAGGTGGAGGCTAGGACTTGTGAGCCGAGGAGCCCTGGATTTGAGCCCCAACAATCCTAGTCTATTTCTGTGATCTTGAAGCAGCTCCTCGGACCTCAGTTTCTCATCCCGAAAATGATGACATTAAACTTGAATCATCTTTCTAGTTCCTACAAAGTCTAGAATTCTGTAACTGCCCACTGAAAAGCTAAGACTTCCCTAGGGAATGCCTTCATATTTCAATAACATCAATTCCTGTAGAACTGAAACCAACTCAAGTCAACTATAGTCAACATGGAGAGTCTCTTGTGGAAAACAGCATGAGCACATGCCAAGGCTGTACAGTTTGAGAGGCTCTGGGAAAATCCTCAGCCTCCCAATTTCTCCTCCTATTAGAGATTACTTTTTAAGTTAGCGTATTTATGTTGTCTAAACTCCCTTTTTAAAACTTCAGATACCTCTGGAAAGGATAATATTTTCCTCCAGCCTCAGGTGGAGTGTCTCCTGGCTTACACCTGCATTCTCAATCACATCATTTTCAGACTCCAGAAAGAACTTGCTTCCAAGTTGTTCCCTTCCTTCCTAAAATCTCTTTGTCTCTGTATCAGCTGCTTCCTTCTGTGCCCATATTATATTCAACATAATATAACTTAATACAAACCTTCTTTGGTGCCTCTTCCTCTTCCAGGCACTCTACTTTGTATTTATCTTTACTACTACGTTTAGGGAGTCAGCAAACAGAAGAGTGGTTGAAAAACTGAAATGCAAACCAGAGTAGCAGTACTACATTCTGCCCAACCAAGGGAGAAGGGGATTTCAACAAATAAGGCTAATCAGTATTGCCAGATTCAAAAAGGGAGGGAGGGAAAAGAGGTGAGGATGAGTAAGGCTTCTTCTAGCGTCAGAGACTAACTGCAGGCTCATCCATGTTCTCCTTACTATCAGATTTAAAGGTCTTTGCTGTTGATGGTGGAGGAGATGGATGTGGAGGGGTTAACAGCATCTCCAAAGAGAACTGCACCAATTTTCAGAATGTAGACTGTGAAAACCAGGTCCCTTGTCACTCCCTTTGGGATGTCTGGCTTACCTCCTGCCTCAACTCCCCTATGTAGAAAGATGGTGAAAAAAAATCAACAAACCAACACACCTGACTTTTAAATGCAATAACAAGAGTAACTTCTTCTTTTCTGCTTCAGTTTATTTTATTAGTATGCATTATTATTTCCCCATTTACATTTCCCCATTATATATAGAAAACTGAGGCTCAATAGGGGTTAAAAGTACTTTTCAAGGTACACTGCCCCCCCCCCCAGTGCAGTACTCCGGCATAGATTTCTGCTGAAAACACTCCCAAGTTTTTGTCTCTGACTTATCCTTCTAATCTTGCACCCCTTAAAAGGCCAAACCACCAGCCTTTCCCCCAAGGTACCCCAAATAATCCACTGACCTGCAGGTAGCTGAGGAAGAAGACGACGACTCTATCACGGTGCCTTGGGTAGTTTCTTAAGGAAGAAATCTGCTTTGATCTGTCTTAGTTCCTCAGATAAGAGTTTACCAGAATACCCTGAAGGTGGCGAGTGATTGCTTCACCAAAAAGTCCTTGAGTTTCAGCCATGTGGTTGGCTGTTCAGGGATAGCCAAAGAGGAATGGATGGGCAGAGACTCTGCTGGCCCAGTGAATGATTAACAGCATAAATAAAACAGAATTGTTTATCTAATCTCCTTCGTGGTCACTAGCCCTCTTTCTTGATAACATGTCGCAATCTTTTTTCTCCTCTGCCAACCATTTCCCCTAAGTGGAAAGATAATATAAATTTGATGCCAGAATTCTTTTTTTTTTTTTTCCCTTTTTACAAACAAAAGAGGGTTATACAAGATGCAATCCAGCTAACCCGGAAACCTTGGGTACTTCAGGGTTCAGACTAGGTCCACAAAACTGATGCTAGGTCCAGCAGGATTTCCTGGGGCTCAGGGACTGGTGACCTGGCCCCGTCCTGGTCTCCATCTCACCCCAAGAAAGCTCAGAAGGTGAGGAGTTTAACATATTTACTGTGTTCCAGCTATGTGCTGAGTTGCTTGGAACATGATCAGT